>NC_057850.1:103809124-106309124 GCF_015237465.2 Chelonia mydas | reverse complement strand
TATTACTATGTGACATTTTGCACAATGACTTTTGATAATGACCAGAGGTCATGAAAACAGAATTAAATACATGACACATAATGCACTTCTCTTTTTCAGGGGAAGTTACTACAAATGCAGTAAAACCATGTGTTTTCTGAAATAAATACATATGTTACTTTTTGTCTTGTAGGCTGAAAAAAAAATTAACTTCTGAGTGACTCAATGGGGTGGGGAGATATTTTATATTCCTATCCCTTGATGACACTTTAGCAGAAAGCTGGACAGTTCTTTTTTCAAAGGTTTAGAATGTCTACAGGTCTCTTGTACATTCTCACTCTCTCCGCATTCTGTGTCCCTTTTGAACTCTTCTCAATCTCTCCTTTCTCCTCCCCCCTAGGTCTTTCCTGTGCTATAAAGGCCCTCTTCTTTTTACAGATTCACCACCACTCATTGTCTGCATCCTGCTGTCCCTCCTCCATTATTGTCTCTCCTATTTCCTTCTGTAGTGCTGCTTGGCCTTCTACTCTATTCAAATTGGTTCGTATTAATAGAGAAAGGAAAGTCACTTGTCAATCAAAATGTTTCCAATTTCCAAACTATCCTGAAAACAGACTCCTAAAAGTTTCAAGTGGGTTTGAAATTTGGGACAAAATTCTCTCCATCCTGCAGTGCATAATTTACACTCATTCAACATATAAAGCAAATGAAGTTATGTGATGAATGGTCTAGATGATAGGGTTCTAAACAGGAAGTCAGGAGACCTGGGTTCTATACCCAGTTTTGTTACTGATCTGCTGCTTGGTTGGCTTGACTGAATGCTTGAGCGAATCACTTCACCCTCCGCTTTGCTCCAACATACCCTTTGTCTTGTCTAGACTGTAAGCTCTTCAGAGCAGGGACTGTCTCTAATTGTATGTTTGTAAAGTGCCTAGCACTGGGACTCTGATGTTGGGTGGGGCTGCTAGGCAATAGTGTAATGCAAAAAATATAAAAAGAACACAACCCTAGCTATGGATCTGAGAGAAAAAACTTCGACAGATGGAAGCTGGCTAGATCGTCGGGCTCAACAGATAGTGATCAATGGCTCCATGTCTAGCTGGCAGCTGGTATCAAGCAGAGTCCCCCACGGGTCGGTCCTGGGGCCAGTTTTGTTCAATATTTTCATTAATGATCTGGAGGATGGCATGGATTGCACCCTCAGCAAGTTTGCAGATGACACTAAACTGGGAGGAGTGGTAGATACGCTGGAGGGTAGGGACAGGATACAGAGGGACCTAGACAAATTAGAGGATTGGGCCAAAAGAAATCTGATGACGTTCAACAAGGACAAGTGCAGAGTCCTGCACTTAGGACGGAAGAATCCCATGCACCACTACAGACTAGGGACCGAATGGCTAGGCAGCAGTTCTGCAGAAAAGGACTTAGGGGTTACAGTGGATGAGAAGCTGGATATGAGTCAATAGTGTGCCCTTCTTGCCAAGAAGGCTAATGGCATTTGCGGCTGTATAAGTAGGCGCATGGCCAGCAGATAGAGAGACATGATAATTCCCCTCTATTTGACATTGCTGAGGCCTCAACTGGAGTACTGTGTCCAGTTTTGGGCCCCTCACTACAAGAAGGATGTGAAAAAATTGGAAAGAGTCCAGCAGAGGGCAACGAAAATTATTAGGAGGCTGGAGCACACGACTTATGAGGAAAGTCTGAGGGAACTGGGATTGTTTAGTCTGCAGAAGAAAAGAGTGAGGGGGGATTTGATAGCTGCTTTCAACTACCTCAAGAGGGGTTCCAAAGAGGATGGATCTAGACTGTTCTCAGTGGTAGCAGATGACAGAACAAGGAGTAATGGTCTCAAGTTGCAGTGAGGGAGGTTTAGGTTGGATGTGAGGCAAAACTTTTTCACTAGGAGGGTGGTGAACCAGTGGAATGGGTTACCTAGGGAGGTGGTGGAATCTCCTTCCTTAGAGGTTTTCAAGGTCAGGCTTGACAAAGCCCTGGCTGGGATGATTTAGTTGGGGATTGGTCCTGCTTTGAGCAAGGGGCTGGACTAGATGACCTCCTGAGGTCCCTTCTACCCCTGATATTTTATGATTCTATGAAGAACATGCTTTTTTCCCCATGTATTTCAGCAAACTGTGTGTGAGAGAGGAAGAGGTATATTCTAGTTGAATTCACATAGGTTTGTGCCCAAGAATTCTAGAGTTCTAATTCCTGCTCTAATACAGACCATTTTCTGCCCTAGTGTAAATCCTTTAACTTCTATCTCAGTATTCCCATTTGGAAAATAGGGATAATACATATTTATAGGGATGTTGGGATGATCATATAGGCCAGTGGTTCTCAACCAGGGATACACGTATCCCTGGAAGTACGCAGAGGTCTTTCAGGGGGTACATCAACTCATCTTGATATTTGCCTAGTTTTACAATAGGCTACAGAAAAAGCACAACCGAAGTCAGTACAAACTAAAGCGTCATACAGACTATGACTTGTATATACTGTACACTGAAAGGTAAGAACAATATTTATATTCCAATTGATTTATTTTATAACTATATGGTAAAAATGAGAAAGTCAGCAATTTTTCAGTAACAATGTGCTGCGGCACCTTTCTATTTTTATGTCTGATTTTGTAAGCAAGTAGTTTTTAAATGAGGTGAAACTTGGGGGGTACACAAGACAAATCAGATTCCTGAAAGGATACAGGAGTCTGGAAAGATTGAGAGCCATCGATATAGGCAGTGTTTGTAAAGCCCTTTGAAGACTAAGAGATTTATGCAAGTGTTCAATGCATTGTCTAGCTCTTATTTTCAATCGGCCATGGTGATGGTATCAAAACACTTTTGTACCTGACCTCTGAACTCTGAAGATATATTTCTTGACCCAGATTTTTAAAGGTAATTATGTGTTGCTCTTGTCAGCATTGCAAGGACTAAATTCCTGAGAAGCCTGAGTGTCAATGAAAGTCAAAGGGACTTGGGAGCCTAAGCACTTAAGTCACTTTTGAAAATGAAACTTAAGACCATATTTTAAAAGGTATTTGGGATGCCTAACTCTCATTGAAATCAATGGGTGGGCCTCTAGGCACTACTGTAATGCAACAAATGTAAACCTAAGGTGTTGTGGGACTATGTCTAAAGGGGTCCACAAGAGGTTGTTGTTACCATATAACCATAGTTTTCAACCTGTGGTCTGCAGACCCCTAGGGGTCTGCAGACCATGTCTAAGATTTCCAAAGGGATCCACGCTTCCTTCTGAAATTTTTTAGGGGTGTGCAAATGAAAAAAAAAGTTGAAAACTACTGCCTTAATAAATGCAGGCTCTTGTGCTTTAAGAAAAACACAAGATGGTGGGGGGGGGGATGTATTTTTTTCTAAATGAAATCACAAACCTTGTCAAAACATGATTGTAGAAAATGGCAGTGAAAGCATTTATACTACATTTCCAATGAAAAGTTCAACAGTTATAAACAACATTTTGCATGATGAATGAAACAACAGAGTCTGGTAAAGAAGAAATGAGAAAAAAAATACAACCATCTTCCTCCTCTTCCCTTTCCCCTAACTTCTGTTTATATAAAATGAGAAACAAAAAAACAGGAAATATCAAGTCAAGAAAAGAAATCCCACATAATAACTCAATATTTTAGAGGGATTATTATTTCTCCTGTAAACTTCTGTGTTTAAGGACATAAACTGTCCTTAAATAATAAACAAAATATTACTATTCAAGCTGCCTTACCATATAATCTGAACGTAATTGACACCAATGAATCTATCTATGCACAAGGAGCAGATACAATACAGGTGGACTAATTTTCACTGGGTTCATTTATTATGAGTGTACTACAATTATCAGCAAGGTGAATCAATAAGCATGAAGTACATTGGCCTCTGTATGACTAATATAGAGTAAGTGTTTTGACTGTAAGTGCAAAACAGTCACATTGTTGCCTAGTTCTTCTATTCCTTCCTCAACTGAGTACTGAAAAGTTCCTCTCTTTGCAAAACCATGACTTATAAAAATGCAGTCACTGATGTCTACATAGATGGGTAGTTTCTTTATCTGGTAAATTCCTAAAGCAGTGCCTGAGGATTTAAGGCCTGATTGAAAGCCCACAGAGGTAAATGGGAGTTTCTTTCTCCGCTGACTTCAATGGGCTTTGTATCAAACCCTTAATGGTGGACTAAGTTAAAATGAACTGCTTTGAAAATGACAGGTTTCAGAGTAACAGCCGTATTAATCTGTATTCGCAAAAAGAAAAGGAGGACTTGTGGCACCTTAGAGACTAACCAATTTATTTGAGCATAAGCTTTCGTGAGCTACAGCTCACTTCATCGGATGCATACAATGAAGTGAGCTGTAGCTCACGAAAGCTTATGCTCAAATAAATTGGTTAGTCTCTAAGGTGCCACAAGTACTCCTTTTCTTTTTGCTTTGAAAATGTACCTTCTATGGCTATAATCTGGCTATGTAATATTAACTGACACATAACTAAGAATTGATTGAGATGTGAATTAAACAGTTCTTTTAAAATGAGCATGCTTCAAACAGAAGCACAGTAGATTTTAGGGTTTTCACTGGTCTAAGAACATGTGCTTTTGCTACTTTGAAGTTTTAATTTGGTATATTAATTTTAAAAATGTTACCTGCACTTGTAAGAGCAAAATTAAATATTTGTGTATTCATATATTCTAAAAATATAGAAAATCTAGTTATCCTTGAAACAATTCATTTAAAAATGTAAATAGAAAAAAACACATAAAAATATAATTTACTTATTATGGTTGCAACCTACAGTCATTGATTTCAACAGTACAGCTCCCATTGACTTCACTGGGAGAAGGTTTGAGTCTACCCTGTCTAATTTCAATACACCCTAAGATTTCGAGGCTTCATAGTATTTGGAGATTTTCAGAATTCACCACTAGAAAATTCAGAAATAAAGAGAGCAGGACTCATTTTTCATTAGAATTTTATTAATGGAACACACCTAAGGTCAGATCATCTCCTCCTGCATGGTAAAACCCCCATGAGAAAACCTCTGCAATAATCCCCCTTCAAATAATAAATAGCAATAAGGCTCTCCCTGTATCAGCTTCCTCCCAGGGAGGAAAGGAGTGTTCCAGGGAAAAGATAATACAACCTCAGGCTGTACTATCTTATCCAGCTAACGGACAGGATCAGTGGTGTGAAAACACGCATTCCCCTCCTCACCCCCCAACAGCCCGTTACTTGAATCCTTCCCCCAGAGCACCATTCATGAGATCTGGGGGGAGGGGATGACAATGCCATGGTGGTAGCTGAGCTGCTTTCCATGCAATCAGGCCCTAAAAATTATCACTCATTAATCCAGGCCAAAGTCACCAGAAGGTGAGTTGTGTGTGCAAACCACCATGCAATGTAATGTGATTTTGATCTCCTAGGACTGGTTTGACACTATAACGTGTTTACAATAGCAATGTCATAATTGCATTATACTTGAGCCTTACATCCAAAATATACCGACTTGGATTCCTCAAGTTAAACATATCATTAAATATTTAGGTAAATGAATACAGTTGGCCTGATTTTCAAAGATATTGAACATACACAATGCCAAATGAGGTCAATAAATCCTGTAGGTGCTCAGCTTCCCTGAAAATAATGACACTCATGTTCTCTGCCTGTGGCACACAATAGTTTAGTCCTCTGAGGGCTCTAATATTTTGGTATAATTCTGGTTGTTGGTGACCTGTGATATACAGGTCAGACTAAATGATCTGGTAGCCTCTTCTGGCATTAAAAAAAAAAAAGTCAGAGTTTAGGTGCCTAAAAAGGCACCCAAGTATGAATATTTTGGTGTAAAAGCCCAGTCATGCTACACTGAAGACAAAGAACTCTGGGGCAGGCCATAACTATTCTTTCTTCACATGTTCCTCTGAGGTTCCTTCCTCAGATGGGGGAAATCTATCTGATTTGTATGTTTATCTACCAGAGTATTTATAAAGCACCCATCATGTCACTGAGCACTAATTCAAGATTGTAGCCAGGAGCAAGTCCCTGTTTCTCTCTTCAGCTGTTAAGTGTTTCACCTTTTTTTAAATGCTTGTCTGAACATAGTTAATGAAGCCTTTAAAGTTTCAAAAGTAGCCTTGTAGATTTCAGCCTCATGAGAGAAAATGTTAGGTATCCAAAAGGTTTACTGTACTGATACTCATACATTTAGGTCAGGTTTTGCTTTAATCTTGATCTTAGGCCCAGTCCTACAGTTGTTTCATGCAGGGAGTTCCTACTGACTGCAGAATTTGGTCCATTATAACTGAGCACACAGTGATTGGCTGGTGTCAGTTTGCATTCAGTGCACACTTAAAAAGCTAATATTTTCTGGGAATAAAAGAAATGGATCAAAGAATAGAAAAAGTTTTAGTTAAATGTTTTCCTTCAGTTGAGCCTTCTTTGTCTTAAGTGCAAAATTACTAATTATGCTTATTTGTGTTTGCTAAAAATAATTCAGGTATTTAGGGAGGAGTATGCTCAAGTATTGTTCATTGTTATCAACATTTGTTAGACGAATTATGGACATGTCTGAATTTTCATAAAGAACTTTTCTAAGAATGCATGTGTCTGATTCCCTTTTTCCAAATTTTGTGACACTTAATTCTGGATACAATTTACGAAGTACCACACAATACTGCTTTAATTGGGCTGTGACAGCCAAACATGCTACCAGGAACTGATGTTATTGGCTCCCTGTCCTAACTTTCTAAGAAGGGCTTTGTCATGAAATTTAGAGGTTTATCCATCTGTCTAAGTATTTATCCCACAGTTTTCCTTGTAGCACATCTGAGTCCCTCCGGGGGTAAATGCTCTCATCTTGATCCACATGGAATGACATATGTACATTCCTGAATATCATGATACAAATCCATAGTATCCTCAGAGCTATTCATCAGCTAACCAAAACTAAATCTCCCAGTTTATATTATTATGATGACTTAAAGGTGCCCCCAAAGTGTGTTTGGTGCTTCACAGGAGAGACAGAGCACTGGACTTGTACTGAAATGTAATGGGGCCCAATTCTGCAAACATCAAACATGTTAATTACTTTGCTCCCAGAAGCAATACCATGGAAGGCACTGGGACTAGTCACACAAGGCAAGTTACTCAAAGTAAGTATTTGCTGGATGTGGTCCTTTAGCTCCGAGGACTAATGCCAAAAGCAAAAACCAAGCCTTAAAATAACACATCATCCAAGCTAGACTATGCCAGAGCAGTCTCAGGCAAATAAATGGGTTTTTAAGCTGCTGCTCCTATGCCTTTATTTCAGTGTTATGGACATATTTACTTCAGGTTAGACAGCCTGAGCTGTATTGAAAACTGTTAAAATTGTAAACTGTCACTTTAAATTTCAGGGGTTTTTCCTTGTCTTGCCTGCAAGCTAACAGGCTGCATAGGGAAGGAAAGGTGATCGGTCTTAGCAGCAGTCAGTCTGCAGACAGACAGGCTAGAGTAAGATGGAATGGATTTGTGCCTCTCTGTTTTAGGGAGCAGCCTGTTTTGTCTCTCTCTGTTGTGGGATTCCTGTGGGTTTATCATTCTGAATTCTAAGAAATAAAGTAGTGTTACATTGCAACCTTCCTGTAACCTTCCAGCAAAAGTATTTTATGGTTTTATCTAACTTCTGTTTGTATGTTACGAAACATCACAGCCTATATCATATCAATAATCTTATAAGTGGAACAGTTGGTTCAGCCAAAGATAGTAAAAACATCTGTGCAAGTTCTTTTAAAATGTAGATTGTCTTATCACATGGGAGCTAGCCCCAGAAAAATATCCAGCGAGTAGTGCAAAAATATTTATCTATTTTAATTTTCAGTGATGAGGGAACTTCAAAGAGGCTCAGAGGTTGGGTTCAGATAAGTATACGTTACTCAGATGCTTATATAAAAGCACAGCCAAGCTTCCTGAGCCTCTTGGTAGCCTGTGCTGCTCCTACTATATGTTCCTGAAAGGTGTTCTTGTCCTATCCAGTTAAGTTTGTCTCTACCTACTTATTTTCAGTTGTCTTATATGATAGAAGGATACAGTTCGCTCTGAAGAATAAAAACCTTACAAAAATTCTAGTACAGTCTTCAGTCCTCTGAACTATGCTATATCACTATCAAATGAATTACAAAGGTTATATGCAGCAACCTCACACAGGGGCATATATACTGCCCTTAATTTGCAAAAGGAGACTATTTGACAGTGCCCCTCAAAAAACAACATGTTGCATAAATAAAATATGTGATGTAAGTTTTTATTGCTGCTTGTTTGGGAAGACCTGCTTCATTCACTTGTGCCTCTGCTATTCACAAGCACTAATGGCCCAAGCTTATAAAAAGCTTTTCAATGCCCTACATGACATATTCTATACAGATCCATCACACTGGTGTAAATGTGCAGTGCTGGTGAGGAATTCTATGCCTATCTGCTGCAGACATCTCAGCAGGCAGTGCTTCACCCTCCAGTAGCGTTCCACACCCCACTGGTCAATTTTTAATCTTTCATACTGTACCAACATCCAGTGTTTTTCAGGTGCTCTTAATTGCTGTATTTTTAATAGCACAACACAACTTTTGACCCTGATTCTGTCTAAAATACATAAAATGCCAAATTAGGAAAAGGGCACCATTCAATTTCTAATAGAGACTAACAACTCAAGTTAAAAAGTGGCTTTGCTTTAATGCTCCAGTACATGAATCTACCATAGCTGTGCAGTCAATGTACCGACAGGTTTAAAAAGAAAAGCAGAAACATTCCTAATGGATACTGTAATGAGCCCTGTGACTTGCCCTCTTACTTATCCAAAAGTCACACACATTTGAAAGGCCAATACCTTTCAGCAAATTAAGGTTGTGCTATGTTTCTAAATATTTATAGTAAAACACTGAAAAAAGCAAAGGGACAGATATTCAAGGTAGGCACATATGATTCTGCACATACATTTGCATACATCTAGGTTTAGCATGCAAATAGCTCATATGCATGTGCAAAAACAAACAAACAAAAAAACCTGTTTGCACACACCCAGATAGGCATCCAAATGGTTGTGCATGCACAGACTCCTAATTTGTATGAATACATCACATTTTTATAAAAAAAGAAGATAGGAACATAGTATATGAACGTGTTTGTGTGCAGATTGAGTATATTGTAGTATACCATGGATTATGCTTAGAAAGTAATGTCAAACTGCAAATGGATGGGGCATTATTTCTGCTGCATTTTATATATATATATACTATTATGGGCTTGTTTTTAATTTTAGTCATCTTTATCAGCTGCTTCATGTCAAAATGGCAGGACAAGATTAGAAATGAAAATATTCTGAGCCAAACCAAGCAACAACTTCCATCAGCACTGTTTCAGTTTCCACTGGCTTTTTGGTATGGACACATTAGAATGGAAAACCCAAAAATTCTGAGGATTGTGCACCAAGGAATGCTGCTCCATGCCCGGCAATCACATGGCACCAAAAACTTTGGTGGCGCAGTAAGATTGACAGTGGGGACAAACTGAACAGACAGCTAAGCCACTTTAGGGGCTAGCCAGCGATCGATCCAGTTGGCGCTCACAAGGAGGCCACATCCCTTTGGGATTTGCCATGATGACTGTTATGGGCCAGTATGAATGAAATATTGTTATGTGCACTGATCAGACTGTTAAAAAATTCCAAACTCATGTTCTAGTACTCCACATGCAATCAAAAGTATTGATTTTCCATTGATTCTGAGGAGGGAAAATAAAATGATCCTTTCCATGGTTAAGTCAACTTGAAAAATTATAAATACATCAAAATATGCCTGATAAACATTATACAGCTCGCACATGCTCAGGCAGCAAGCTGGTTAATATTTTATCATTTATCTGATAAAGTTAACAAAAGAATTTAGTCAGAGTGGAGCCATATACTGAATATTTCATCACCTTCTTAATTGCAGAATACAGACAAGACAACTTTTTCCTTTGGGAAAAATAAATGTTAAAACTTATTAAGGATGGGAATCAGTTTGGCAATTAGGTTAAATCCAACTGAAACCAACCAGAATTTAAGCACAGAAAACATCACAGAGCTGAAACATTCAGCCAACCCTATTAATTTACATGATGAAGCAGAAATGTTGATAGCAAAGCTTGTGTAACTCAGCAAGCAAAGGTTACATTAACACAGAAGAAAACACTGCTTTGTGCTTTTTTCTATAGTTAATTTGCAGTCTTCAGAAGCTGTCACTCTTTTCCCCAGCACACAATATGATATACCTAAGGCTTTTCATTCTGACTTCTGATTTAAAGGTCTTCAGCTTGTGCTACAGACCTTAGCGTTGAAGCCAAGTGCAAATTAGCTTTAAATCAATGAAGCTGATTAAAGCTTCATTGTCGCTGAGCCCTTAACAGAAGAACGAGGGGAGTGGGGGAAAAAGACCCACTTGAACGCAGCAAAGGACTTGCCTCTCTTAACTTGGAACATATTAATGCTTTTCAGCTCTGCTTTACCCTGACAAAACCATGAAGGGTTTAAAACTCTCTATCTACTGACAGGATGGAGCCAAAATTCCAATTCAGTGAAAGAGACCAATAATCAAAGATATTGCTGTGCAAGCACAGAAAGTAAAAAGTTGCTTAAAAAATAAAAAAAAAGGAGAGGGGGAGGGAAATGGACATCAAAACATCTTGCCAGGATAGAATCAGGGAACAAAGTTCCCACTCTGCTAAATCAGAGGGTTTTTTTTTTCTTTTTAATATAGAAGTGCCTATTTGGAGAGAAAGGCTGTAGGCAAGTTGCAGTCCTATGAAGTAAACTACTTTTTTTCATAGTGACTCGTTATCCAGACAAGCTACTTGTCTCCAGGGTCTGTTCCCTTGGAATACAGATGACCTGCCAACGTTACCTTAAAAAAGATCTTTACACTGAGGGCTTGTCTACACTACCGCACGGGGTCGATCTAAGATATGCAACTTCAGCTATGTGAATAGCATAGCTGAAGTTGACATACTTAGTTCTACTTCACTGTGATAAGTCAACAGCTGATGTTCTCCCGTCGAATCTGCTTGTGCTTCTCATTCTGGTGGAGTACCGGAGTTGACAGGAGAGCGCTCAGAAGCTAGACGCGATAAATCGACCTCCACTGGATCGATTGCTGCCCACCCTGTCTTTACAACAGATAGCAGGTCTCCATTATAGGGATTATTCATATTGCATGAATGCTAGAATAGCTCTCTTTTAACCGCTAGTGATATTTAATACTACTTGTTTGATATGCAAAAAAACTCTAGCAAAGTGGGTTCTTTTTGATTGAGCATATGTCCTATAGGATCTTCAAAAAGGTTAAAATATTAAAATAAGAATGTAATGCAGGGGTGCCAGAACAGGGGAAGCCAGATAGCCATGGCCCCATCACTTTTTACCAGATGTAAGGGTGAGTGACAGGGGAGGGGGGCTGGAAAGAGGCAGCACGGGGGGGGGGGGGGGGGGACACTGGGGAAAGGGTAGCATGGGGGGAGGGAAGGGCCATGGTTCGGGCACCGGTGGTCTCCCCACTTTTAGGGAGCTTCCACCACAGGTGCCAACTTTCCTTGGTGCCAGAGGGCGCTTCCGCCCCCCGCCCCAGCCCCGGCCCCGCCCCTCACCAAATCCCCACCCCAGCCCCGCCTCTTCCCCGAGCGCACCGCATTCCTCCTCCTCCCCCCTCCCTCCCAGTGCTTGCTGCACAAAACAGCTGTTTCGTGGTGCAAGCACTGGGAGGGAGGGGGGAGAAGCCGGACTCAGCAGCATGCTCAGGGGAGGAGGTGGAGGTGAGCTGGGGGCGGGGTGGGGAGCTGCCGGTGGGTGCAGATTACCCACCAATTTTCCCTCGTGGGTGCTCCAGCCTCGGAGTCGGCGCCTATGGCTTCCACCACTTCTTATGTTGCATCTAGAGCTGGCAGAAATACAGAATTTCTAGTTTATAGGGATTTTTTTTTTTGATGTTTCAAAATTTGGTTTCAGTCCGATTTGGAACAAAACCAAATTTTTGGCAATTTCCTACAAACTAGAAATTGCCAAAAAAAAATTATTTCAGAAACACCAACAGGGTATTTCCACAAGGGAAAGTGCTCTCTAAGACACCTGTGAGGGGCTGACTGAAATTGACACAAGTCTTGTCAATTTCAGACAGCTACTATCTGGACTCCTAGAGTCCACTGGTCCCAGGCTGCCCTGCCATGTGGGCTGTCCTGAGACCAGGGATCCCAGCGCTTCCAAGCAGTTGGCAGTGAGCCTAGGAGCCCAAGAAGTCCCCAGTGTATCATGATCAAGTGAAATTGGAGTCAGATGACTAGGGTGATCAGATGTCCCATTTTTAAAGAGACAGTCCCATTTTTGGGGACTTTTTCTTATAAAGACGCCTATAACCCCCCAACCCAATCCCGTTTTTCCACAGTTGCTATCTGGTAATCCTACAAATGACCCTTGTTCCCTGGAGGGACTGTTATTGAGGGGACACCAGTGGAACTAAGAACACGGGGAGTCAGGCTGAAAGTAACTCAGCCATATGGACAGAGCAGTGCTGAGGTTTTAATAAAAGTTCCCCTTGTTCAACTTAACCTGTGCTCAGCTTCACGTTTTGTGAGTGAAACATAGTGGCAGCATCTGAGCTGTGATTTCTGTGCAGCAGCTGGTAGCATGAGCCGTGGAACTTGGTCTGAAGACCCCTGGAGCCTTGGATTTTGCAGACACAAACCTAGCCCAGCAAGGGACCCAGTGGAAGGAGGAGTTTGAGTTGTACACAGACCTGGCCATGCAGGAGGAAGACAGCAGAAAAGTGAAAAAAAACTGTTACTTTATCTTATTGGGGAACAAGGTAGAGAGGTCTGCAGCACTCTGAAGCTGATCCTTAACTCAAGCCTCACAACAGTGCTAGGAGCCCTGGGAACTATTGCTCCACAAAGCAGAACAAAAATGAGGAGCAACACAGGTTTTTCACTAGAGACCAACCCATAGGGGAAGGGATAGACCCCTCTGTGTTACTGCCTTACGAACAGGAAAGTCTGTGGCACTTGGGATCGACACCTGCAGAAGTGGCTACTTTGGGAACATGACTTCACGTTAGACAGGTGCTTAGACATGGCACATGTAGTGGAAGCCTCAAGAGGAAGGATGAAAGCCCTAAGAGGCAGAAAATGCCCCAAAGTACATGCAGTGAGTCAACAAGAATGGAAAGCAGGAGTTTAGGGTTCCATACCCATAGCATGACAGCACGAATGGATGAGAGAGAAGAGCCTGGCACTAGCAGAGCATAGCAAGGAATGTGGCAAGTTGAACTATTTTAGCAATGTGCAAGAGTCAAGGAAGGTCTCAGAAAGATTCAGTCACACTTGTACAGGAAGGGGATGGCACATCAGACAGCAGTGATGAGATGATGCCTCTCTTCTGGAGTCAGAGAGCACTTCAGGTTCAGGTTATCAGGACAGGAAAGCAACAAGGGACCATACCAACCTCCAGGCATCCAACAATGTTAATAGGGAAACACCCTGTGTGATTTCAGCTAGAGAGTGGGACCTTCTGCAGTGTGATTCCTCAGGATGAATGAGACTTGAACACATCCACTACAAAAAGCAGGTGCAATCTAATAAGGTATGAGAATGTAATGCAGCCCATAAGAACATGTGATGTCATAGTAACTAACCCAAAAAATAACAGATGGTGCCAACTGGAGTTTGTGGTGGTGGAACATGTGCACCACAGATCCCTCTTGGGGAATACAGCCATAAAAAGCCATTCACTGGATCACGGTACGGAGTCAGAATTTTATAGCTGCAGTACAAGATACAAAAGAGGGAGTCCCAAGGACAACAGAGACAATTTTAAAAGCATATGGGGATGTTTTCAAAAGCAACAGATGGCTGCCTTGAATGAAAGCTGTGACTGGAAGTAGACCCCACAGTGGAACCTGTGTAGTTATCATGAAGGAAAATTCCAGTGGCATTACGTAAGGAGCTTGAAAGTCTGCAGAGCTGTGGTATCATAGCCACTGCAGAGGCCACACAGCTGGATAAGCAGAATGGTGGAGGTAAAGGCAGCATCAGGCAAATCACACATCTGGATAGACCCAATGAACTGGGCATTGAAAAGATGTCACTATCTACTGCCCACAATTGATGACATCTTGCCAGAACTTTCCAAAGCCAAAATCTTTATGATCAGTGGAATGGGCTTGGTACATATGCCTGGATAAAGAGTCCAGCATGATGTCAACCTTTTCAACACTATTTGGTCACCACAGATGACTTTGCATGCCTATGGGCATAAACCCAACACCAGAGGTGTTCCAGAGAAGACTCACCTGAGTGCTGGAAGAGTTGCCTAGGGTGCAAATAATTGCAGGTGATATCTTCATCATAGGTGAAGGGAGCAATGATACAAAAGCTGAATGAGACGGACAGAAAACTACAAGCTTTTCTACAGTGATGCAGAGAGACAGACGTGATGCATGGGGGGGGGGAGACGACCATGCTGGGTCACATGCCCCCCCAAATTTGCTGCTTGGCTTAGACTGAGCATGCTCACATGGACTGAGCAGTCTCAGTAACACAGCTGAAGCCAGCTACCTTCACTCTGCCCTCCCCCCACACTACTGGCAGACATGGGTCATCTCTGCAGGGAGAAGAACATGCAACTGAACCCGGGGGGTGGGGGGAAGGGAAGGGACTCAAACAGCATGAGGTGGCATACATTAGACATCTACTCACAGCAGAGAGACTGAAAGTAGATCCCAACAAGATCAAAGCAGTCAGAGAAATGCCAGCTCCAGCGGATGTGAAAGTGGTATAGCACTTCATAGGAATGATACTTTTTCTGTCCAAATTCTGTCCACACCTGGCTGCAGTAGTCAAATCCATAGATTAGGTGACAAAACAAGATGTTGAATGGGAACAGGCGGGTCCCAACAGCAAGCATTTGACATGCTAAAACAAAGGATAACTGAAGCCCTTGAAATACCACCAGCCAGGAGAGCCACTGACACTCCAGTGCGATGCACCAAAGAAAGGATTGGGCACAGCTCTTTTGAAGGAGCAGCTGGTCGCTTATGCCAGCACAACCTTGTCAGAGACTGATAAGGGATATCCCAAATAGAAAAAGAGCTTCTGATTGTGGTACTTGGAGTGGAGTAATTCTATCAGTACACTTATGTCTACCCAGTAATAGAGCAATCAGACCACAGATCTTTAGAGACAATTGTGGCAAAGCCCCTTCTTAGTGTTCCAAAGAGATTGCAGCACATGTTGATGCGCCTCCAGTGCTACCAGGAAGAGATCAGATATTGACCAGGATGATTAATAATGTTAGCAGATGCCCTCAACAAGGCGTATATACCCAGCATCAGCGAGTACGGTGAGAAGGAGGTCCCTTTACCACCATGATAGTTCACCATGTGAATGGATTCAGTGTCCCAGCTTCAGCAGCAAAGCTGATGGAAATCAAAGCTTTCCACCCAGAAAGCTAAAGGCAATGGAAAAGGACATCCAACTCCTGGTAGTCAAGAGAGCCATGCTAGTGGGGTGGCCAAAAGACAAAAGCCAAGTAGAGATACAAAAAGAACCATATTTTCAAATTAAAGATAGGCAGGATGTAATCATTTTGAGGCTGGAGAGATGTTGTCCCGTCCTCCCACCTTCATTATGTAAGGATGTCATGGGGGGAAAAAAATAAATGCCTCACACATGGGCACTGACAGCTCAGTCGGGCTCAGAAGCATGTTTACTGTTTGGAAATGAATACACGGTTCTGCCAGTCATATGATAACCATCAGCCACATGAGCTGCCATGGGAAAAGGTGAAAGCAGACTTATTTACTTTTAAGGAAAAGCAGTACTAGGCCATTACTCAAGTTTTTGGGAAGGTAATGGCTGGCCTGATACAAGAAGCAAGTCAGTGATTGGCAAACTGAGGGCCCACTTTATGATATGGTATTCCAGACACTGTATTCATGGACAACAGACTTCAACACGCCTCAGATTTCAATGGATTTGCACATAAATGGGAGTTTGACCACCACATCTCCTTCCCAGCACACCCAGAGTAATGGCAAGGTAGAATCATCTGTGAAAACAGCCAAGAGACTGTTATAGCAGGCTGTCTCTTCTGGTTCAGACCCCTTGTAAAGCATTCTTGGCACACAGGAATACCCATCACAGGAGTGTCAAAACAGGCCATCACAGTCACTGATGAGACAAAGGACAAAAACTCTGCTACCAATGAGGGGAGACCTGTTTCAGCCAGAAGGATGGAGAGAAAGGAGGCACTAGAGTATCACAGGTCAGCCAAGGATGTACCAGCCAAGGAGATGGGCACTCCTGTGAGGATCCAGTCATTGTAGAGACCCCAGAAGGAATGGACTAAAGGAGTTGGGGATGGGGGCAGTGACATCCAGGTCATATGAGGTGACTGCAAGAGGGACAAGTCTGAAGTCAGGAGGCACCTACAAGCCAGCAGACAACACCAAGAAAGTCCACAGAGATAAAGATGTCACAACAGAACCATCTGTAGGCCAACTCCACAGGGAGAGAGAAGACTTCATAGAGAGATAATTTGCTAGACTCTGAGACAGAGGCCAGAGACAGGAGATAGACCACTCGGTATGGTCGCCTATTGAGGAGGCCAAACTGCCTCAGAGACTATGTAACCAACTGAGCCTCTGATAAAGACAAAACGGCAACTGGGCTATGTGCTAGCAACCTCTGGCCATCAATTATTTGTTTTTAATGTTACTATTAAAAATGTTTGTAAAAATAGGGAGGATGTAACATGATCAGTGGAACTGGAGTCAGAGAGCCCATGTTCTCTGGAGGGACCGTTATTGAGGGGACACCAGAAAAACAGAGAACACAGCAGTTAGGATGAAAGCAACTCAGCCACATGGACAAAGCAGATCATAGCGTTTAATAAAGTTTCACTTGTTCAACTTAAACTGCATTAAGCTTTACACATTTTGTGATTGAAACACCCAGGGCTTTCAGGTTCCCAGCTGCATGGGAAGGAACCTGGAACCCCTGATATGACACTTCTGCTCCAGAGTTGTGGAATCTGGAAGACCTTGGGTCCCCAGCCCTTAGGCAGTCTGCAAGTTTGGGATGCCCTTGTGACACAGAACCTGGAAACCTGAACCACCTAGCAGCCCTCAAGGTGAGCTGACAGGAAACCAGGCAGGTTTTTGTTAGAAATCTGTCTGTGATTCCACAAAAAAAGTTCATGGAACCCAAAACATATCTGCAATATATTTTTAGTTCAACAAATTGTTCTTCCTAATGGTTCACTGATTAACCAGCCAGACTAATTCCATTTAGTCTGGTGGGTGTTCCCCAGGTGCAAAGACTTTTGTAATTAATACATAGTTAATATTCCTAACTTCGGGTACAGAAATGATACATGCATCCAAATAGAATAATCACATTCAGTAAATCATAACCTTTCCAATGATATCTCACATGGCCCATTTTGCATAAAATACATCTTTGTTATGCCATATTCATATCATAAGCATATCTCTACGAAGAATATGGGGCATAGTGCCACAGCAATGCTTTTTAAAAATATGGGGTGGGGGGTGGAGCAGAGAATGATCTAAAGACTCAGGGATGCAGAGAAATGAGCACAAGGCTGGGAGCCTGAAATTCTTGAAAGGACTAGATTTTCAAAAGTGACTAATAATTTTAGGTTCCATACATGAGATACCTTAAAGGGACCTGATTTTCAAACGGTGCTGAGCATCTGCCCTCTGAAAATCAGGCCCAATTAAGATGCCCCAAATTGGGCATTAAAAAGTCAAAGACACTCAAAATCATTAGTCACTTTTGAAAATCTCAGCCTTGAATACTAATTCCAGCTCCGATGCTGACTTCTTCGGTGACCTGGGGCAAGTCCATCAACCTCTGTACCGCAGTTTCCCCATATATAAAATGGGAGGAGATAACTCGTACCCTACAGTATTATCTCCTCCTATTTAGAAGGGGCTGGAAGAATGGATTAGTTTGTAAAATGCTTTGAAGATTAAAAATCAATATGTACAGTATAAGTGCTTCTAGTTATTAATAAAATGTTAGGGCAGGCATGAAATTAGCTATACATTTCCATGTTTGAAATCCAGGTTTTGGAGTGGATGATATCAGAGAAGGAGGCCTGGAGAGATTTTGAGTAGCTGATTGGTTGTGGAAACATTATACTCCTATCCAGCACCATTTCACTTATATTTTCCTGACCTATTTATCGTAAAATGATTCTGCACTAAATATCAACTTATCATCTGATTGCAAAGTAGTAACTTAAAACCATAATAGATAGTGATATGCTCTTGCAGGTCATTTAGATCCTTACATGAGGATTCTCTTTGTGAGTCTCTCTCACTTGTTAGAAGACCAGGCTCACCCAGAAATAGACCTGGACATCCAAAGAGTAGAACTGGGAATTCAGCTCTCTCAGAATACATAGCCCAAGCATGGACAGTCTGCCAAATGCAGGATGCAAATTTCTGAACTTCTCACATGTACCTTGCAGGTAAAAGACTTCCTAGATGTTATGTCATTTCACATTGTCATGGGATACCAAAAAATCATGAATCTTTTGTTTCATTAACATCATTAAAACCCACCCCAAGTGATTCATAATACAAGGGCCCTCATGGGTTTGGAATGTAGGAATTCAATGACTTTAATGGAAACAACATTTTCTTGGTGGTTTTGAGCTAGAGACCTTTTCTTGTGGAATGTGAGCAGAGTCTCCATGCAGCAATGAGACAGGAAATAAGTGATACTGCCAAACTGCAGAGCAAGGAGCTAGTTGTGTATGAAGCTCATGAACATGATTAATTTAATAGCAATAATTGCAGGATCTACTTCCTTCATGATTTTTCGTACTGAAAGTTCTACACTCTGGGGAGTAAAAAAAGATTTGTTCTTCACTCCTATTCAGTGTTCTACTCAGCCTTTCTTCACATCCCTGAGAATGTGAAGAAAA
Source organism: Chelonia mydas (assembly GCF_015237465.2). Taxonomy (NCBI): domain Eukaryota; kingdom Metazoa; phylum Chordata; order Testudines; family Cheloniidae; genus Chelonia; species Chelonia mydas. The sequence goes on along the minus strand of NC_057850.1, from coordinate 106,290,133 downwards.
AAGTCTCTTTCTCTAAACTGGCCAAAATTTAACACTTGGTAAAAAACAAAAATGGAAAAATTCTCATTGACTTGTTTTGTCTTGATCAAGCCCTTCGTATTCAAGCCACAAAAAACTGGAGGAATTGGGAAAAATAAATATTCCCAGACACTACAATGACTAAGCTTCATATGCATTTGAGGATAGAAAGAGCTATTACCTAGCTGAGGCTGGTATCAATTCTGCCTCATCCTTTTACCCATTCCAGGTGGAATTCATCTCTGTGCCAAGGGTCTGCATAAGGTCTATGTATCACTTAAATCACATTTACAAACTCTCTAAACAGAGCATAAGTGAAACTTATGTGGTGCATAATCCTTTTGTCAGTGCTGGACCCTCTCTGCAGCAAGGAATAAAATTCTGCTAAAATCCCCTGTGAAATGATCTTTTTATGTAGTACCAAAATGTGCCCTAAATAGTCTGATCAATGACTGCTGCCTCTCATGAGACAGAAAATACCCTGAGAATTCCCTTTTATTCCTTCTGGTTCCCATTTTATGGCCCAGATTCTCCCTCACGTTAGGGCCACTTTACACTGAACAGAGCAGCCCTAAAGCCAACGTAGCCAGCCATGCCCTTGACAATCAGGCCTTATGTTTAGGTGCTCATTGGTGAAGGGGTGATTTGATTGGAATTTATATTTGATTTGTAATTTAATGTAAGTGGCAAGGTGCTCAGAGGTTGTATACAGACTTCTTTTCTGGTTCTCAGCTGAAATAAAGAGAGAGAGGATGTTGTAATGTTTCTTATACCATCCACATCCATGCAGCTGGCATAGCAGGTATAGCCAAGGAAAGAGGCTGGGGCTTCCCTGTGCACTACCAATCCCTAGCTGCCATAACAGCTCCTTGGGACCCCTGGCAGCTAGTGTAAGCTGCCAGGATGTGGGAGAAGTGCAAAGATGGCTGCGTAACAGGACGGTCTGCTCCTTAAAGGGTTAGGGAGCCTGAGGCCAGCCAGCCCTGTTCAATTCTCTGACCCCACTGGGAAGGGAGCAAATGATTATAAAAGCCAGCAAGAGGCTCAGCTGAGAAATATTGCAGGTGGAAGATGGCTTCCTGCAGTAGGCCCAGGACCAGAGAAATTGAAGGCAAGGGTATGTCCTCCTTTCCAAGCTGAGAAGCACAAGGGGAAAACCCAAGGTGGACAGGGGGCTGCTTTTGATTTGATATTTTGTCTGTTTTATATTTGAAAAATAAACTTGTGTCCTGAAAAAGATTTGGTTGTGCGAGTGAGTCCTTCCTGGGCTGGGGAGATAGGCCAGCAGCTTACAGGCTCACAACTACTTTTGCACATACATTCCGTTGAGAATTGTGCAGTGTGCTCCTTGGCTGCAGCCAAGATCTGGGCCTATATCTGAGTTTGTTCATTCAAATATTTTGTTTGTTTGGTGGCAAGAGAGTGGGAAGACCAGAGGGCAGGGAGACAAGAGGGCATGCATAATCCGAAATATTTTCTTATAAAGAAGTAGTAAATACAATAATTTGGCACACATCCCTTAAGCAATACTTGCAGTATATGGGATGACCCTATTAAAATTGGGAAAATCCTAAAAAATGCAGAATGGGTAATATACCCTCATTAAAATTTCATTGTCAACTACCCATAGCCTGAGTTTTTAAAAACTTTATGTAAAAAGCCTAAGGCGAACTGAAACGTTTTCCAATTTTTTTAAAATTTCTCTGAAGACACTTCACACTTTGCCCTACAGCGTTGTAAACCCAAACACAACTATGTGCTAGCGCATCAGAACCAGAAAGTATAACTGACTAGAGAGAAAAGGGTTCGAGTGAGATGAGTGAAATGTAAAATGTAATCGGCAAATACAGCAAAAAGAAAACGAGTTTTAAAATTCTTTCCGTTTTTATGATCTGTAGTATTATTAACAACAGAGGAAAAATACATATATGTGTTTTTATTGCTTTAAAATGGTTCAAATCACTGATATCTAAAGATATGTTTCATAATGAATCTAATACATAAAGTTTTCTCTTTGCTTGTTTTATTTTGACCATCCCTTTAAGTAAGAAGGTTGAGTGCACTTTCTATGAGAGGTTTCCAAAAGATGAGATACCCTAATTTCAGCACCAACCTGGCTGGAATTTGGGCTTTCTGAATATAAGGTACCAGTACTTCAATCCACAAATATGATTCATTTGATTTTTGAATGCCTTATATTTGGGCAACTTCATCTTTTCCTCCTCTTCTCCTATCCAGACTTACAGACGAGGGATGCTGACGGTGATGCTGTGTGTGTGGATGAAGTCTGGATAGTGAGACAGAAATCACCCCCATGGAGAAGGCCAGCAGTGGATCTATGCATGACTCAAGTCCCACTTAAACCCTAAAAATAGGGTTTAAATCAGATTTAAGCAGAACATGGGCCTAGTGCTAGCCTGCTGCACATGGGTGAATTTCATTCATAGTACACAAAGCTGTAATAAAAACAAATCAGACTTGTGAAGTTTCAGCTCAAAAAGCGATTTAAGGATTAGTTTATTATGCAGTATAGGATGGTCTAAACTGTTGCCTACATACATTTATTTAAAAAGGAATAAAATAGAATAGATCAGGTGTGGCCAAACTTACTGACCCTCTGAGCCTCATAAGACAGTCTTCAGAAGTTCATGTGCTGGGACACACCTACCAGAGCTCAGGGCTTCTGTCCCCGGAGGCACTTACTGGGGCTCAGGGCACTTATTAAACACGGAAAAAGCTTCCATTTGCTTTGCAAAGTACAAATTATCAATCCTAAAACAAAACCATCAAGAAATGTCATGTTCTGTGATGGCACAGGGAATGAGAAGAAGTTGACCTTGCTGTTGGTAGCAAAATCCACCCACATACAAGAAAAGCAAAGGAATAATGGCACTTATTAAACTCATCAGGGCTTTTACTGCTGAAAACCTAAAGGGGTGATAAATATGAATTGCAAGAAAAGTGCAATAAGCCATCTATTTGAAATTTGTTTTTCACACATTTAGTGCAAAAACAACAGCTCTTGCAAGAAAGGTCAATCCACCCACCCACACATTAATCTCCAATCAAGCAGCACTCTAAGAATCAAAATGTGATTGCAAATCTATCACATGCCAAGATGACGGGTTTTTTTAAATTTCAATCTATTACTACCAGCATTTTACATTCATTATGGTCAGGAGGTGAACTGAGCTGGTACTAGCTGATACTGAATGCCAGCACTCTCTTGATTTTACTGTTATAGAATTAACACAAAAAACCTGTGTTAAAGTAATATGAAGGGGTTCACTTAAACCCACATTCATCTTTCACACCAGCCTTGCACCACACCCTAGAATGCACCACCAGGGTAATAAAAACCACACTGTACTTTCTGTGGTCTGCTGCAATCAAAGGCACAACGGGGTAGGTTAGGGCAAAAAAACATTAAATAATTTTGTCCTTGGTTTGGCCAATTTAAAGTCAGACACTAAGCATTACTTTAAAGATACGTTTTGTGTGCACTAGCTTCCTTTGTTTTTCTAAAAGTAATTTGACAGAATAAAAAGATCATAATGAAATGTATACCCTTATAACCTATGAGTCATTTACATGATAGGCTATAATGTCTCTGTCTAGTGAGTCAATGCATACAGTTACAGACTCTTAACTTAGAGATCATTGATGTGACAAACCATCATTGCTCCTAAGGAGCCATTACAATCTACAAATGCTGGAGAAAGTCCAGAAAAGAAATGCTAAATTGATCCCAGGTATAGGGGGTCTTATAACAGGATTAAGAACTTGCCTTGAGAGAAGATGAGACTAGAGGGGTTGGGATCTCATTGCAGTCACTGTAAGTACCTAAAGGAGGATCACAGACACTTAGGTATTATTATTAGTTATTTGCATTGCAGTAGCACTCAGGGACCCCAGTCAGGGACAAGGTCCCATTGTCTTTGGCACTGTACAAACAAATAACGACGATGGGTCTTGCATGAAGAGCTTAGGCGGAAGTATTTGAACTAAGCAGCAACAAGAAAACAGTGGGCTTTCATAAAAAATGAAAAAGCATTATATATATTATCACCTGCAAATATGCTTATGTTTGATTAGCCAGTTAATACTTCGGTGGAATCAATTATGTAAATATTATATTATATCACATAGAAGATAAGAACATGAACAGCAGATACATAGTTTATGTAAAATTTTGAAAAACACCTAAATGACTTGACTTAGGAGCCCAAGTCCCCTCTTCAAAAGTGATTTAGGGCCCAGATCCTTAAAGTATTTACACTGATTTCAGTGAAGTTAGGAGCCTAAATACCTTTGAATACCTGGACCTAGGAGCCTAAGTTCCATTGTCTTTCAGTGAGATTCAGGCCATGACTACACATAAAATGCTACACCAGCAAAGCTGCAGTGCTTCAGTGTCAACACTCTCTCCAGCGATGGGAGGGGCTCTCCTGTCGCTGTAGTGAATCCCCACCTCCTTGAGAGGCAGTAGCTAGATCAACAGAAGAATTCTTCCATTGACATAGCACTGTCTACACTGGGCGTTAGGTCGGCATAGCTGTGTGTCTTGGGGGATGTGGATTTTTCACACCCCTGAGAAAAGCAGCTATGCCAATGTAACTTTTCAGTGTAGACCAGCCTTTAGGCTCTTAAGCACCTAAGGGCTGATCTACATTGGGAACTTACATCAGCCTAGCTACATCTCTCAGGAGTGTGAAAAATCAACACCCCTGAGAGACATAGCTAACTCCCATTGTAGACCATGCTCTTTCCATCAACCTAGCTACTGCCTCTCGAGGAGGTAGTATCTACACGGGTAGATAGTATCTATTATCTACACGGGTAGGAGAACCCCTCCCCATGGCACAGGTAGCATCTCCACTGAAGCACTGCCGCTGTGCCACAATAGCGGTTTAAGTGCAAACACACATTTAGACTTTTTAATTAGAACTTAGGTACTTTTGACAATTTTACTCTATATCTTTTATATCATTGAAATGTAGGGCTGGAATGGACCTTGAGAGGCCACAGAGATGCAAGATTAAATAGGATTTTTTTTACCTATATATCATAATACAGTTGTAGGGCCAGATCGTGATACTCTTGCACAAGTTGTACCTTACTCCTTGAGTAGTCCAACTGAAATCAATGGTACTTGATAAATATTTGGTATTTGCAGAGTAACATATTACTGACTGTGAATAAGGTTGGCAGAATCTGGCCCTTAGTGATCTTAAAAAATTGTTTAAAGCTTCCACACACTCACCTTCCCTTTTGTTTTACCACATACAACAAAAAAAACACATTTTACTCCAACTCAGCACTTTTTTTGTACCCACTTCCCTTAGACTACAAATGAGGTTTTTTTATTGGATTGCTGCTGATCATTATACCAAATTCTTATTTGTCACACTTTTAATAAAAGAAACAAAATCTAATAAAAACACTTTGCCGTGCCACAAATAAAAGTGTACAACAATTTTCAGTGTTAGAGATTAACACTTAGCCCGTTTTATCAACTAGTTATTTTTTTCCTTGCTATAAATGGGCATATTTCTTCTATGCAAATATCAAGCTCCCACTTTGCTATATTTGCATATGAATAATGCCACACTAGCAAATGGTACAGGGAACAACAAGTGAATTACGTAAAAGAGAAACATGACTTTTTGACTGATTGCCTGTAAGTTATCCAAAGCCAAGTTAAATGGCAGATGCTACACTGGCATCTGAATACATGGATGTCATTGGTAACACATTATTAAGGGGCAATATGTTTTTCTAAAATAGTGTGTTGCTTCTTTATTTCCTGACTGGAGGAATTTTCTGATTTGCAGACAGAGCACTGCAGGGTCCAAAGTATGCTCAGAATAAAGCCCTGTGGTGAAAACTGGGAGCCAGATTGCCCCCTCCACAGAGGAACCCACAGAAGTGGGACCAAGGAAACACCATCTGGTTCTCCTTGCAGAGTCTCCTCCCAAGAATCCTTAAGCAGTTGGGAGTTTGAGGCCCCTGTCCTACCTTGAGGAAATCCCCATTTCCCCAATACCATATCCACTGAGGCAGCAGTCATCTTTGTGGACAACTCCTCCCTCCACTGACTCCACTCCCCGTAATAACATAGCTCCTCCTGGAATCATACTGCCATTGGCTGGGTCCCCCCGCCATGGCTGCTCAGTAGTAGTAGTGCCAGAGACCCTTTAGTAACATTAAATCCTGTTTAGCAATCTATGGAATTAAACAAGATGTGGTGCAATAGGCTATTTGCTCCCGAGGGCATTCTGTGCCAAAACAAACAAATAAACAAACAAACAGAAATTCTGGGCCCCCCCCCAAAAAAATTCTGCCCACTATATTTTAAAATTCTGAAAAATTTTGCAAATTATGTTGGTCAAATAAATGTGGAAGCTCCTGCATATCATTGGGGAGCACAGAGGTAAGAAATCACTGTGCAGCTCCCCCCCCCCCACAGCCCCCGTGACACATACTCGGCGGTGAGGCTGCACCCAACCCTGACACAGCACAAGGACCAGCCCTGCCCCAGAAACACCCCAGGGCCCGGCCCCTCTGTGCCAGGTGCACCAGGTGTGGGCAGGCAAGCTCAGCAAGGTGGGATCCAAGTATGGAGGGGCTTGGGGGGAGGGTCCAGGTGTGGGTTGAGAGAATTCTGTGTAGAGCAATCTGGGTGCGGGCAGCTCAGTGGGGGATCCAGATGCACAGGGGCTTGTTGTGGGGTTCTGGGTGCAATGGTAATGGGACTCTGCAGGGAGGTCCAGGTGAAGGTGGTTGGGCTCACCGGGAGGGGGGAGAATAGAGCTTGACAGGGGGGTCTAGGTGTGGGGGGCCCAGATGCTGGGGGAGTGAGGCATAGTGGGGTGGGGATCCAGGTGCAGCTGGTTGGGGTTTGATGCAATAGGGATCCGGGTGGCTCGTCAGGGTGGTCCAGGTGCAGGGGGAGTGGGGCTCATCAGCAGGAGTTCTGAGTGTGGGGAGTGTGATGGGGTATCCCTACCCCACACCAGCCTCAAAAGGATTAACTGTGCTTTGCAGGCTGAGTGTGACAAATGAAAGCTCCGGGTGTGTGGGCAGCATGGTCGCCATGCTCCCGGGCCCAGGGCTCCAGGCGGCCCCCAGCCCCGGGGGGTCAGGTGGCCATGTAGCAAGGCAGCATGGTCGCCGCGCCCCCCTAGCCCTAGGGCTCCGGCAGCCCCCAGTCCTGGTGCTCAGGCGGCCAGTCCTGGAGCGCAGGGCAGGCAGTGCGCTCAGCACCAGCCGCCCTGGAGGCCCCAGGTCCCTGCAGGAGGCACACTGGCCTGGGGGGGGGCAACAGTAGGCTGTTGGGGAGGCACAGCCTCCCCTTGTCTACGATATCCGCCGTCCATGAGTACAAGCGCTGTGTATAGACCAGGCTTTATTCAATGAGTGACCTTAGGCAACAGGGCCAAATTAAGGTTATGAGGGGTCTAAGGCTAATGGGGGGGGGGGAATTATGAAGTCAAACATTTATATACATACATATTTATTTATATAAAATTAACAAGTTTATTCTACTCTCACTACACTCAATTCTTCAAACAAAGTTTTTTTCCTAGTTTTAGCTGTGGCAAAGTCATGACTGATGTCATGGTAATTCAAAGACCTGACAATTTCATTCTCAATGCTCAAGAGGGACAAAGCACTGAGATGCTCTTGAGTCATGGTGGATCAGAGGACATTTTTGACCCTTGTTAGAAGAGAGCAGGAATGTTCTCCACTACAGCTAGTGATCAATAGTGACAAATACAGCTCTAATGCAGTTTCAATATTTGGGAAACATTCTATCACATTGGATTCAGTGATAACACAGTACATCCAAATAGATTTGCTTTCATCATCTTTTCTCTCTGTATCAGATTGATATGAATTCAACAAATGGAAGAAATTCTTTAGTAAAATCTACTGTGAGATCATCTGGGTACTTTTGACACAGACGTTTGATACCTTCACTGACTTCGGAACTTGAAATGTTGTACTGACAATTTTTTTGCCTACTAAAGGTTTTGTCAATGTTTTCGTAAGCCTCAATCCGATGTGCTAATGAACTCTTGAGTTTGTTGATGATTATGATGAAAGTATTAGCTTTGAAAGGTTCCTTGTCACCGAATGAGTGGGCAGTTGCATCATCGCATGTATTCTGTCTTTTGTGGCGTTTGGTTGACTTATACTCATAGTTATCAGTCCTTGAAGTCCCCTGAATTTCATACTCATCAAAACTATCCCGCATTTGTTGAAGAACAGTTCCAAAACTCATTCGGTTTACAGAAGTGGAAAGGTCAATTTGAGCACTTTGCAAGCTTAGACTGCACTACATCTTGTCTTTGCCATCTTTCTTTGGCCTCCTTCAATTTCTGCCATCCTCCTTTCTTCAGAATGGTTTCTATTGTCCAGTGTGGGCCTACTGTGTACAAAGTTCAATATTGCTTGGGCCTACAAACACTTACTTAGCCCACAAAGACAAAAATCACAACCACCATAAATTGAATTAACAGTCTTGATGGATTAATTTGTACAAAGCAATATCCAATATGGAATGGACGGCCTAAAGTAGGGCCTAAAAATAGGAATGCCTAAAAATAAGGGCCTAAAGTAGAGCCTAAAAGTAGGAGGGCCTAAGGCTATAGCCTTATTAGCCTATGGGTTAAACCGGCCCTGTTAGGCAAGCGAATAATGTGATGCTGGCATACCAGGTGCCAGCTCATGCCATGGCCTTCAACTGAACACTGACAAATGCATAGCTGGAAACCAGATTGGCTCACTTGTGTGTTAGTATTGTTAAAATAGGTAGTAGGTTTATGAAAATGTTTTGACTATGAAATGCTTGTAAGTTGCTGAATGCATTAATCTCACTTATAATATCTGTATCCCATGTTACAAGGTAATATTTAAGTGTTTGCTCTGTAACTGTAAGCCACCAGTCAGGAGAGATGCATTACCAAGTGTGAAATATTAGTTTGCCACAGGACGGGGCATCTCCTGCCATCAAAAGAAGGTCCATAGACACCAGACAAACTACTGTGGAACATCAGAGGACAAAAGACTTTGATTGCTCCCCCACACCCACAAAGAGGCAACATGCATTGGGACTCATCCTGTCAGCTTGAACGCTGGGGGAAGGGAATAAAAATTCCTGACCGGAAGAAACTTAGTGTTGCTTGGACTCTGAGGGCAAAGATTACTAAGCACAAGGTCCCCAGTGCTTGGCCTGAGTTACCCTTAAAAGATATATAGAGCTTGCTTATTATAGAAGCTTCTACCACCTTTTGGAACCCAAGACTAACTCATTTGAATGTGTATGTTTACCTGGTTTAACCTTGTAAATAACTCATTTTCTTTTCTCAATTAATACATCTTTAGATAGTTTATTATGGGATTGGCTACAAGTGTCTTTGGTGTAAGATCTGAAGTGCAATTTACCTGAGGCAAGTGACTGGTCCTTTGGGCCTGGGAGTAACCTGAATATTATTGTGATTTTTTTTTTTAAGCGTAAGAGACCATCTATCATAAAGGCAAGCTTGCATAGGTGGAAAGAGAGATCAGAGAACCCAAAGGGACTGTCTGTGACTCCAGGGTTAGGTTGTTATAGCACACAGATTTCACCAACTAAGTATCAGGTGTAAACTTAAGTATAGAATTCACAATCAGTTTGGGGTTTGGTGCCCTGCTGCTTAACCATCTGCCTTGAGGTTGGTACCCACACTTGAGCAACTCCAGCTTGACAAATGCCTCATTGATCCCACTCATTGTATTTACATCCCACAGAGGCATATCGTGAGGCTCAATTAATTATTATATGTAAAGCCCAATAAAAGTGCAAAATGTTATTTTCTTAAATCAAGAAATGATGGAAAGGGAGCTGTGCCACAAAATACTCATCCCGGACAGAAAAGAACAAAACATGGTGCCTTGACTGACTCTAGTGATCTCAGTTGTCAAGATGACTAGGACTTTAGTTCTTCACTGCATGGAGTAGGGCACTGATACCAGACGGCAGAAAGGACACAGAACATTATTATGAGGAGCTAGATGAAACCTCATTATGGGCTGAGTTAAAACCTTGTTCAAACTGATGTGTGAATAAGCCTCCCCCCACCCCACCCCCATTTAAGAAAGTTGTAAGACAGACTTAAGAGCCCACACATGAGAAAAGCAGAAAGCATACAGGGTGTGGAAGAAGGGAGGGATCAGCAAGGAAAGCTACCTTATTGAGGTCAGAACATGTAGGGATAAAGTGAGACAGGCTAAAAGTCAAGTAGAGTTGGACCTTGCAAAGAGAATTAAAACCAATAGTAAAAGGTTCTATAGCCATATAAATAAGAAGAAAACAAAGAAAGAAGAAGTGGGACTGCTAAACACTGAGGATGGAGTGGAGGTCAAGGATAATCTAGGCATGGCCCAATATCTAAACAAATACTTTGCCTCAGTCTTTAATAAGACTAAAGAGGATCTTAGGGATAACGGTAGCATGACAAATGGGAATGAGGATATGGAGGTAGACATTACCATATTTGAGGTAGAAGCAAAACTCAATCAGCTTAATGGGACTAAATCGGGGGGCCCAGATAATCTTCATCCAAGAATATTAAAAGAATTGGCACATGAAATTGCAAGCCCATTAGCAAGAATTTTTAATGAATCTGTAAACTCAGGGGTTGTACCGTATGATTGGAGAATTGCTAACATAGTTCCTATTTTTAAGAAAGGGAAAAAAAGTGATCCGGGTAATTATAGGCCTGTTGGTTTGACATCTGTAGTATGCAAGGTCTTGGAAAAAATCTTGAAGGAGAAGGTAGTTAAGGACATTGAAGTCAATGGTAAATGGGACAAAATACAACATGGTTTTACAAAAGGTAGACCGTGCCAAACCAACCTGATCTCCTTCTTTGAGAAAGTAACAGATTTTTTAGACAAAGGAAACGCAGTGGATCTAATTTACCTAGATTTTAGTAAGGCGTTTGATACCGTGCCACATGGGGAATTATTAGTTAAATTGGATATGATGGGGATCAATAGGAAAATTGAAAGGTGGATAAGGAATTGGTTAAAGGGGAGACTACAATGGGTCCTACTGAAAGGTGAACTGTCAGGCTGGAGGGAGGTTACCAGTGGAGTTCCTCAAGGATTGGTTTTGGGACCAATCGTATTTAATCTTTTTATTACTAACCTCGGCACAAAAAGTGGGAGTGTGCTAATAAAGTTTGCGGATGATACAAAGCTGGGAGGTATTGCCAATTTAGAGAAGGACAGGGATATCCTACAGGAGGCTCTGGATGACCTCGTAAACTGGAGTAATAGTAATAGGATGAAATTGAATAGTGAGAAGTGTAAGGTCATGCATTAGGGATTAATAACAAGAATTTTAGTTATAAGCTAGGGACACATCAATTAGAAGTAACGGAGGAGGAAAAGGACCTTGGAGTATTGGTTGATCATAGGATGACTATGAGCCGCCAATGTGATATGGCCGTGAAAAAAGCTAATGCGGTCTTGGGATGCATCAGGAGAGGTATTTCCAGTAAGGATAAGGAGGTGTTAGTACCGTTATACAAGGCACTGGTGAGACCTCACCTGGAATACTGTGTGCAGGTCTGGTCTCCCATGTTTAAGAAGGATGAATTCAAACTGGAACAGGTACAGAGAAGGGCTACTAGGATGATCCGAGGAATGGAAAACTTGTCTTCTGAAAGGAGACTCAAGGAGCTTGGCTTGTTTAGCCTAACTAAAAGAAGGTTGAGGGGAGATATGATTGCTCTCTATAAATATATCAGAGGGATAAATACCGGAGAGGGAGAGGAATTATTTAACGTCAGTACCAATGTGGACACAAAAACAAATGGATATAAACTGGCCACCAGGAAATTTAGACTAGAAATTAGACGAAGGTTTCTAACCATCAGAGGAGTGAACTTTTGGAATAGCCTTCCAAGAAAAGCAGTGGGAGCAAAAGATCTATCTGGCTTTAAGATTAAACTCGATAAGTTTATGGAGGAGATGGTATGATGGGATAACATGGTTTTGGTAATTAAACATTCATGGTAAATAGGCCCAATGGCCTGTGATGGGATATTAGATGGGGTGGGATCTGAGTTACCCAGGAAAGAATTTTCTGTAGTATCTGGCTGATGAATCTTGCCCATATGCTCAGGGTTTAGCTGATCACCATATTTCGGGTCGGGAAGGAATTTTTCTCCAGGGCAGATTGGAAGAGGCCCTGGAGGTTTTTCGCCTTCCTCTGTAGCATGGGGCACAGGTCACTTGCTGGAGGATTCTCTGCTCCTTGAAGTCTTTAAACTACGATTTGAGGACTCCAATAGCACAGACATAGGTGTGAGGTTTTTTGCAGGAGTGGTGGGTGAAATTCTGTGGCCTGCGTTGTGCAGGAGGTCGGACTAGATGATCATAATGGTCCCTTCTGACCTAAATATCTATGAATCTATGAATCTAAAAGCCTAACAGAGCTGTCTGGAAACTAGCATCCAGGGGATGGAGGGTTCGAGTGGGTACTTTGACCAAGAGCTGGGGAGATGTGGGGAGGGGAGGAAGAAAAGGGCAGGAAAGGCTAGCAATAGCTTATGAGCACAATGTGACCTTGCAAAAACCTAGAATGAGCTCTTAGAGCTGGTATTCACTGGGGAGGCTTGGAGGCTGTAAACTATAACTGCTCCTTTTGTTCTTCGGCCTTCCTTCTGTGTTCAGAGACACAGGACTTTGTACATCCTTTGTAAATAAACAAAAGTGCATCAAAGAAAATACCAGACTCCATCAACTTCTGGTTCCAGCTGGAACATCCCCATGGCCCTGTATTTTGACTAGCCACTCAGATCAAAAAGGGATATACATAGATATAGATACACACACACACACACACACACACGTCTGAGAAGAAGAGAGAGAAAAAACAAAGGGGGAAAGGTTTTTTTTAACAAGAAAAAAAAATGTAAGGTGTGTTAAAATAATTCCTTGCAATTTTCTCCAGGTCTTTAAAAAAAAAACAAAAAAACGAGGAACATGTTAGAATGTTTCTGAAGGACTTCTGGACATGCTCATCACAACAAATTCAACAACAAGCTATTCAAGACACATCTGGAAGTAGCTCCTTTATAACCCAAGTCAAAAACAAAGAGGAAAGCTACAGTTAACCTCTTCAAGCCAATGCACCACACACATTCTGTACTCAGGATTCAGCCCAATTACACATCCTAATCTAACTTCGCATCCCAACCTGCCTCAACCCTGCACCAGATAGGCACCCAGTGATCCAGCCATCATACTCTACCCCTCCACTGTCTCAGTCCTCCCATTATTCGCTGGCATACATCATCTCCCAGCTGCTTCTATTTGCATACTACTGCCTGCTCCATTACCTGACAAGGGGATGTACCTCTCCAACCTCCCAGTCAACTTAATGCTCCATGAAACTGCAATCACTACTCAGACATGAGAACGCTTCATCCAATCACCTCCCCAAAAAATTCATGTGTGAAGAAGAAAATGAGATTATAACTGCTTTAGGACGTCAATGACTGAATATATTAATTTAATCTTACCTCAGGAGTGAAGCCTGTTTACTGTACACAAAGAATTATCCCAAAGTAACTAACTCTGGGGGTAGATGGAGTAACAACAGACCAGACTTTTTAAAAATATGATCTTAAAGTTATTCTCCTAAACCTTTGTTTAGGCATCTAAATAAGTGGCTTGATTTTCAGAAGTGCTGAGTGATTTTGAAAAAAAAATCAAGCCATTTATTTACATGCCTAAATATAGGCACTTGTTCATCCTTTTAAAAATTGGCCTATACCTTTATTTATAATCATAGTAATCAGAATTGCAGTGTGACTTTACTAATCATTACACTACAACAAACTGGAGAATTTAACATTTATTTGTACCAAAGCAGTCAGTTGCAGCTTTGGAGAAATCTATCAGCATAGAAAATTCCATGAAATCCATTGATTTAGGATCTTCCTGCAGATTTTACTGTTGAGTTTTCAATGTTTTGATTTACTGTGCAGGCTTGGGACTTGCATTTAAGAGAAATTATGTCCATTCCTTCTTATTCTCAAGTACTGAAACAAAAGCACTAAGAATGGAATGAATTTCCCACAATCATTTTAATGGGTTGTTAACAGCAAAGCCTAATCATAACAACTTAAATGCTAATACTGTTGTCCCTTTCATTCCCAATTGACAAACACCCAGCAAATGCATTTATACAATTACGTGCCAGGTACCTATCACATCCAGTTGCTGAATTCATTCAAATTAAAGTGCCATAGGAATACAGCTGCAGGTTTCATATGTGCGGATACTGTATAGAAAAATCCAAATAGCCACTCCCCTGATAAATGACACATCTACTTAATTGGGATGACTGACAGATTCATTACAATGACTACAGACAGTGGATAAATGAATAAACATCAAAAAATTCAGCCCTGGGCTCATCCAAGGACAACTCACACTAAAATCAATGGGAATTGCACCTGTTTATACCAAGGCAAAATCTGGCCCCTAGTAATTTCTCTAAGCTTGTCAGTAGTTAACAGGTGTAAACTGGAACAGGTTTGCTAACAATTTTCCCATTTTGTTATTTCACTGTTCATTACATGCTGTTTCCCTGGTCTTCTATGGCTACTAAATGAATCCATCTTTTATTAATGTACTGTAGCTTCTAAGTGTTGCATTACTTTGTATATTGTTTATTTTAAAAGCAACTTATGCAAAAAAATGCCACCAAAGCTAAAGAGCAGAGTAAAAGAGGCCATTAGAGGCAAAGAGGCATCCTTAAAAATCTGAAGTCAAATCCTACTGAGGAAAATGGAAAGGACCATGAACTCTGACAAGCAAATTTGCGGATGATACTAAACTGGGAGGAGTGGTAGATACGCTGGAGGGCAGGGATAGGATACAGAGGGACCTAGACAAATTGGAGGATTGGGCCAAAAGAAACCTGATGAGGTTCAATAAGGATAAGTGCAGGGTCCTGCACTTAGGACGGAAGAACCCAATGCACAGCTACAGACTAGGGACCGAATGGCTAGGCAGCAGTTCTGCGGAAAAGGACCTAGGGGTGACAGTGGACGAGAAGCTGGATATGAGTCAGCAGTGTGCCCTTGTTGCCAAGAAGGCCAATGGCATTTTGGGATGTATAAGTAGGGGTATAGCGAGCAGATCGAGGGACGTGATCGTTCCCCTCAAATTCGACATTGGTGAGGCCTCATCTGGAGTACTGTGTCCAGTTTTGGGCCCCACACTACAAGAAGGATGTGGATAAATTGGAGAGAGTCCAGCGAAGGACAACAAAAATGATTAGGGGTCTGGAACACATGACTTATGAGGAGAGGCTGAGGGAACTGGGATTGTTTAGTCTGCGGAAGAGAAGAATGAGGGGGGATTTGATAGCTGCTTTCAACTACCTGAGAGGTGGTTCCAGAGAGGATGGTTCTAGACTATTCTCAGTGGTAGAAGAGGACAGGACAAGGAGTAATGGTCTCAAGTTGCAGTGGGGGAGGTTTAGGTTGGATATTAGGAAAAACTTTTTCACTAGGAGGGTGGTGAAACACTGGAATGCGTTACCTAGGGAGGTGGTAGAATCTCCTTCCTTGGAAGTTTTTAAGGTCAGGCTTGACAAAGCCTTGGCTGGGATGATTTGATTGGGGATTGGTCCTGCTTTGAGCAGGGGGTTGGACTAGATGACCTCCTGATTTCCCTTCCAACCCTGATATTCTATGATTCTATGATTCTAAGTCAAGTGTAAAAGTATAATTAGGCACGCCAAAAAAAGAATCTGAAAAGCAACTAGCAGAAGATACAAAACAGCAATATATTAAATATATATGGACATCAGAAGCAGGAAGCCTGCCAAACAATCAGTGGAGCCACAGGACAACTAAAGGAGCACTTAAGGAAGACAAGGTTGTTGCACAGGAGCTAAATGAATTCTTTGCATCTGTCTTCACTGTAGAGGATGTGAGAAAGTGTCCCACCCTTGAGCCATTCTTTTTAGGAGACAAATGTGAGGAATTGTCCCAGATTGAGGTGTCAATAGAGGAGGTTTGGGAACAAATAGATTAATTAAACAGTAATAAATCACTAGATGTTCACCCAAGACTTCTGAAGGAACTCAAATGTGAAATTGCAGAACTTCTAACTGTAGTATGTAACTTATCACTTAAATCAGCCTCTGTACCAGATAACTGGAGGAGAGCTATTGTAATGCAGATTTCTAAAAAAGGTTCCAGAGGTGATCCTGGCAGTTACAAGCTGGTAAGCCTAACTTCATTACAAGGTAAATTTGTTGAAACTCTAGTAAAGAATAGAATTATCAGACATACAGATGAACACAATATGTTGGGGAAGAGTCAACATGGCTTTTGTAAAGGGAAATCGTGCCTCACTATTATATTAGAATTCTTTGAGGGTGTCAACAAGCACATGAAAAAGGGTGATCCAGTTAATATAGTGTACTTGGACTTTCAGAAAGCCTTTGACAACGTCCCCCAACAAAGATTCTTACTTTGCTTAAACAGTCATGGGATAATAGATTTTGTCATGGATCATGA
This sequence comes from Chelonia mydas, assembly GCF_015237465.2. Taxonomy (NCBI): domain Eukaryota; kingdom Metazoa; phylum Chordata; order Testudines; family Cheloniidae; genus Chelonia; species Chelonia mydas. Next base: position 106,273,517 of record NC_057850.1, on the reverse strand, counting down.
ACTGGTTAAAAAGATAGAAAACAAAAAGTAGGAATAAAATGGTCAGTTTTTACAATGGAGAGAGGAAATAGTGGAGTCTCCCAAAGATCTGTACTGGGACCAGAGCTGCTCAATCATAAATTATCTAGAAAAGCGGGCAAACAGTGAAATGGCAAAATTTTCAGAAAATACTAAATTGCTCAAAATAGTTAAGTCCAAAGCAGACTGCAAAGAGTTACAGAGGAATCTCACAAAACTGGGTGACAAAATGGCAGATGAAATTCAATGTTGATAAATGCACAGTAATGCACATTGGAAAACTTAATCCCAACTGTATATATAAAATGGTGGGGGTCTAAAATAGGTGTTACCACTCAAGAAAGATCTTGGAATCCCATAGTGTTCTCTGAAAACACTGCTCCATATGCCGTGGAAGTCAAAAAACTAACAATGTTAGGAACCATTAGGAAAGTGATAGATAATAAGACAGAAAAATATCATAATGCCACTATATAAATCAATAGTACACCCACACCTTGAATACTGTGCGCAGTTCTGGTCATCCGATCTCAATAAGGATATATTAGAATTGGAAAAGGTACAGAGAAAGGCAACACAAATTATTAGAGATATGGCTTCCATACAAGGAGAAAGTAAGAAGACTGGTTCTTTTCATCTTAGAAAAAGAGATGACGGGGGTGGGGGGGCGCTATGCTAGAGCAGTGGCTCTCAACAAGAGGTATGCGTAACCCTAGGGGTACACAGAAGTCTTCCTGGGGGTACATCAACTCATCTAGATATTTGCTTAGTTTTACAACAGGCTACATAAAAAGCACTAGCAAAGTCAGTACAAACTAACATTTCATACAGACAATGACTTGTTTATACTGCTCTATATACTGAAATGTAAGTAAAATGTTTATATTCCAATTAATTTATTTTATAATTATATGGTAAAAATGAGAAAGTAAGCAATTTTTCACTAATAGTATGCTGTGACACTTTTGTATTTTTACATCTGATTTTGTAAACAAGTAGTTTAAGTGAGGTGTAACCTGGGGGTACACAAGACAATTCAGACTCCTGAAAGGAGTACAGTCTGGAAAGGTTGAGAGCCACTGTAATAGAGGTCTAGAAAATTATGAATGATGTGGAGAAAGTGAATAAGGAAGTGTTACCCCTTTGCATAACACAATAACCAGAAGTCACCCTATGAAATTAATAGGAAGCAGGTTTAAAACAAACATAAGGAAGTACTCCTTCACACAATACACTGTCAACCCATGGAACTGGTTGTCTGAGGATGTTGTGAAGGCCAGAAGTATAACGGTTCAAAAAAAATTAGATTCGCTCATGGAGGTTAGGCCATCAATGGCTGTTATCCAAGACTGTCAGGAATGCAACCCCATGCTCTGGATGTCCCATAATCTGTGACTGCCAGAAACCGGAACTGGGCGACAGAATGGATTACTCAATAATTGCCCTGTTCTGTTTATTCTCTCTGATGCATCTGGCACCGGCCACTGTCAGAAGAGAGGATACTGGGCTCGATGAATCATAAGAATGGCCATTCTGGGTCAAACCTATGTTCTTAATAAAAAAGTGAATCAAAGAATCATAGAATATCAGGGATGGAAGGGACCTCAGGAGGTCATCTAGTCCAAACCCCTGCTCAAAGCAGGACCAATCCCCAACTAAATCATCCCATCCAGGGCTTTGTCAAGCCTGACTTTAAAAACTTCTAAGGAAGGAGATTCCACCACCTCCCTAGGTAACCTATTCCAGTGCTTCACCACCCTCCTAGTGAAAAAGTTTTTCCTAATATCCAACCTAAACCTCCCCCACTGCAACTTGAGACCATTACTCCTTGTTCTGTCATCTGCTACCACTGAGAACAGTCTAGATCCATCCTCTTTGGACCCCCCCCCTTTCAGGTAGTTGAATACAGTTTAGGAACACATTGTATTAATAACTTCTGGTAGTCAGGGGTTGACTTATTCAACATGTGTCTACTTCCATCAGAGTGGGCAAGTCAAATCATCATTCAGGATGAGGACTGCACAGTAGTCAAATATCATTTCAGTTATTATCTGGATATCTGAGATATTTGCTACTCTCCTGATAATTTAGGAACTGTAAGCTAATAAGTGTGGGACTCCCATCCTCTGGTTTGTGGCATGAAGAACAGCATGCAGAATTTCCTACAAAATTTCATATGAGCATAAGCAGTCTCTAATTAGTAAATAAACATTTTAAAGAAAGCTTCTTGTATCTTATTACAGTGATAGTTTAAGGGGATGTCCTAGTGTCCTGAGCATAAGTTTGGAATACCTAGATTCCCTGAAACTAGTGATTCAAACCACTGCCTTTTTTCATTCTGATAAATTAATACTAAGCAAGACAAGATCTTTAAAAAAAAAACAAAACAAAAAAACACAGAGGCCCTGTCTGGTTTCTGTTGTTGAAATCCCATGGCACTTTTCATAAGAACAGCTTTTGCCTGGTTATCCTTGGCCAAAATTACACCACTCATATTACAATGCACACTGAATGGTAGTTACTGTTTTCTATCCCAGAAGTGGCTGCATTTCATTGTTGCTATATGTATGACAAAGGGCAAGATTTTCAAATTTGCCTAAGTGATTTAAGTCAATGGGAATTGTGTGTCTAAATCCCTTATCACTTTGCAGGGGAGATTTTCAAAAGCACTTAGGTGCTGAATGGTACTATGTAATGTACAATGTTAATTTGGCTTCAAGGTTGAGACGCATTGGCAGAACAGTACTGGAGAAACATGCACAGCTGCTGTCCATGGTGGACCAGTTCTAAGACTGAAATGAAATATTTCTATCTCCAGGCCTATCACTCTAACATGTTTCACCAGCACAAAATGCACTTAAATGAATTTATTTTCTCGGAGAGAGAGAGAGAGAGACATGGACAGAGAAGCAAGTAAACCAGAAAAAACAAGACAGAAAAAAAATACTTCTTTTGGGAATTCTGCTGATTTTGGGGGGTTCCCTTCTGACACACTCATACCGAGTTTGGAGGAAAATCCACACATGCCATACTAGAGCTACATTGTCTTTGTCTGTCCCTAGTTATAAAGGCCTTGCTGAATGATCAGGAAAATCAAAGAGTTCAGGAGTCTCATTAAACATCAAGATGCAATGGGGGAAAAAAAAATCACTAGTTTATTTCAGTAACACTTAAAAAACCCCACATCATTTATAGTGTACAACTCCCTCCAAAATTAGCTTACACGGTGATATAAATTGGTTTTCTTTGTGTTCTAAAATTGACTTGCAGTTCACTACTTAGAAAATAGCTCCTGAAAAGCCCTGGCCTCAGAGCTTTTGGACTGTGGACTCCTTTCATCATGTAAACAAATGCTTCAGATTTAAAGCTTTCCCATAATTGTTATGCTAACCTTGGAGCGAAACCTCTCCATTTGCATTTGAAGGAGCTAAATATTAGGCAGGAAAGAAAGTGCTCTTTTTAAAAGCATGAGAAAATGTTCCTTCCTTTTGGTCCTTAACCATCTGGGCAGGCTCTGCTTCTCTCTCTCTCTCTCTGGCAAAGGCAGAAAAAGAGGAAAAGGGGCATGGATGGCGGTAATCTTGCTGAAAGAGAATTAAGAAATTCCTTCAAAACATGAATGAATGGGACTTCCTATAGGGGAGGGAAGACTGTGTTCCAAGATGTAAGAGAACAGGGGATGAGAGAGAGGGAGTGGAGACGTAAATAAAACTGTAGGCCAGTTGAGCAATGCAAGATGCATCTATGTTTTGTTGTATTTTTCTCTCAGGATATTCTAGAGTTCAAAGCCTGATTTCTTCAGAGACTGCACACTTGAAATGGCAAGTTAAGATTTCTTCCTTGGCTGTTCTGAAGCTGAAGAGGTGTGTGGTACACACATATGCGTGTGTGTATGTGTGTACGTACACACACAAGAAGGAGCATTCATGCCCATCCACATGCTCCTGGGAAACGGGATGTTTATCTCTGAGTTATGGAAACATGAGGTTGAATCAAGTTGATCATTTCCAAAATTCTCTCTCTCCCTCTCTCTTTTTTTTAAGACACAAAATGAGGGAGAAAATTTTCATTCACATTTGCACAAAAGTTTTCAACAGCAAAAACAGGGACAAATATCCCCCCTTCCAAAATTCCCATTTTTCAACCAACTCTGCATGAGGATCAGTTCATTTATGACTGGGGTCTACTAATTTCTCAAGTACACTCATCTAAAGACAAAGCTGAGTTCAGGGAAAAAATATTTCAAATTATTATGCTAAGAATGTAACTGGAGAAAACACAAAATTGACAACCTTCCTCATAATATGGGCCAAATTTCTCTGCTGGCTGAAGTCATTGGAGTTATGCCAGTGGAGAATTTGGTGCTATGTTTTTGAGTTACTAAAGAAAGGCATCACAACACATTTCCTCACAGCCAAAATTAATAGAAGTAACTAAGTTACCAGGAAGTAATTCCAGTGAGGGTTTCTAGCTCATCATAAACCAGATGAGCAGTTTATGATGTTACCAGAATCTCAGGGTACTCATTTTCTTTAATCAATTTCCCTTTTTATTTTCAATTAAATATAAAGGTTCGAGAATAATTTTAATAAAATTACTATCACCTTCTGTAGGAGAGGATTTTTATTTTCCTATTTTACTCCAGTTTTAAATTTTCCTCATACTCCACTGCTTGGCAGTATAAATATAAAGCAAGAGAGATATTGGCCAGAAGGCCTCTGAGAAAATTCCCTGAGGCTGCTGGAAACCCCAATAGCCACAAATACTCCATTAACACACCAGGAAATCCAGAGCATCAAACAGGCTGATTTGTATTAATCATCATCATCTCTGGGTCTGGACATACAGAGTGAAAGTCATCCCTGTGCAAGGATCTACAGACCACTTAAATCCCACTTGAACTCTAATGGGAAGTTTTAAGTGGGACTTAAGTGATGCACAGAAATGGGCTGGCACTCTACATAGGGGAGAACGTTACCTACAGTGACAAGAAGGTACCTGGATCCTGCTTACCTGTGTTTATTTGGGGGGGGGAAGAGATTTTTTGACGGGGGGGACACAATTATGGCTGGGGTAGCAGCCCAAGTACAAAATTTAGCTATTTGCATTGGGACCTGAGTCAAATTCATTACGTTTCATAAAACTCTGTTCCCCCCGCCACACACACACACAAGGTAACAAAGCAAAAATGAAGGTTTCTGACCTAATCTAATTGACATACAGATTCTCCTTATTTATATGCAGAATATAGGGAATTACATGATCTGAGCCCTTTTTTGCTGGGAAATAATCCTTTCCAACAATCTCTACTGAACACACTATACTCCAGTATCAAGGTCTTTGCTTCACTGAAAATTGCATTTAACCTTTGATTCTCATGTGCATGATAAATGATATTACCCTCAAAGTATGTATATCATATTATGTCTCAGATTATGCACACTTTAAGATTATACAAATACAGAATACCAGATAGTGTCAAAATTTCCACATTACTGGTGCTTTTATCATTTGCTCATTGCCTATGGGATACTCAAAGAATTCTGGATATGACAGGATTGTAAAATGATCTCTCTTGGTCTCACTCAAGCTTTGTGAAACTATCACCAAAGGAGAGGGGAGCGGGGGGAATCCAATCATAATAGGTGGGAACTGTCATGTGCTTTACTTGCAGCTGCCAGGATCCAACTTAGACACGGCTGGATTTTAGAGTTCAAAGGATTTGAGAACCCAAAGTCTTACTGTAGCTGGCTTGTTGGTCTTAGGGAATGAGTCTCACCCAGAGTATGAGAGCTTACCTTCTCTAGAGTTGATTCAAATTCCTATGAAGACCTCCAAGAGAGTAAGTTTTCCAAAGAGATGGACTGCATGACCTAATAGACATTTTCCATTTGTAACTTTTGACTGAATAATGCATTTATAAGTCTACTCATGCTTTCACTAGAGAAGATTTTATTTGGTTAATACAGGGTTAAACCATGAGCTATTGTTAACCCCTTCTTCCTAAGAACTCACTTCTTGTCATTTGTTCTCTAGTTCTGACCCTAACTGTATAATATTGTTTCTGCCAGCTGTAGGGTGAGATGCTGCCGGTTAGCTGTCCATTTAGTTACTAATAAAGCCTTTTATTTTACTTGGTGCCTGTGTCTATTTTTTGACAAAAGGGAAATGATTTAACTTCTGAACCAAATACAGCTCAGTGTTACTTCACTGGACATAGTGTAATGGATCCATGGCTATGTCCATTGAGAAAACGTGATCGCAAGCCAAACTGCAAGGACCATCAGTCCCAGAAACACAAGCCTCTACAGTAGCTCATGCAATAAAGGAGTGTCTCTGTCACGTACAGTCCTCTTTGTGACCACCAGCTTCCCACCAGCTCCGCAGGGTACTTGCTTTAGATGAAGACCCAGTCTCCTCAATGCCATTGATGTTGTTACTTTGGGAGTCGCCTACTCCATCCTCTGTTTCCTTTAAGGCCTGAGATCAGTTTTCCCCTGATGCACTAGCCAGCTGCTTACAAACCTAACAAGTGCCCAGTTTGGTTTATCTTAACCTAAAGACATCATTATGGTAGCTTTACAGAAACACCATGAAATAAGAGATAATTAAGCACAAACATGCTTTGATGAACACGACATCATAGACTGGCACCAAACACACAGAATATTGCAAAAAGTTGGAATTACAGCATGACTCAAGCTTGTCTAATCTCTCACACAACTCAAAGTGCTCTATTTTTCTATCAACACTATAAGGAAAGTCATATCCATCAGGAGAAATGTCCTTCTCTGGGAGAGACAGAGAGAAACACTTTCGGTATAGTTCCACTCTTTAGAGAACAGGCCTTTCTCCTTTCATGAGGAGATGCTTGCCTTTATGCTACATGGTTACTTCCTTGATATGTCTGCTTGTTAACAGTGAATTAAAGAATATATCCAGTTTCTGATACCAACTTATTGCAGTGTGTCTTGCTGCTTCCAACACATGGGACTAAGGCCATCTAAATAGGCTTTATCTGGCATCACTCACTCACCCATATAGTCATTTGTATCATTAATAGTTGTAACTCAATATCTTGTACAGTATCTCATTAGCGTGCAGAGATAAGCACTTTTGTGAAGACCAGCTTAAAAACAGGCAAATTGTAGCCAAAAGTTTCAAATATGGGTGTCTAAAATTAGGCTCCTAAATCCATATTTATGTATCTAAATAAAAATCTACTGATTTTCAGAGATGCTGAGCAACCCCAGCTCCCACTGGAGTTAGTGGCATGTACAAAGGCATGTACTCACTGCCTTTGAGTGTGGATTTAGGGTCCTAACTTTAGACACCTAGCATAAAACTTTCAAAAGTGCCTGACGTAGGGCCAGGTTTTTAAAAAGTATTAATGCACCTAAAAATGTACATAGAGAAGCCACAAATTGTGTTTGTATGATTGAGGGCTCAGGCTCATGTCATGTGGTATTATATAACCTGGTCTGATTTGCCACATACATAATGTGGGTCCAAAAGGAAAATATCCGTTTCTTTACTTTGAAGAGGGAAGCACAGTATGTGCATAAGCAATATAATAGCTTTCATTATGGTGTATTTACCACAAAATCCTTCAGAGAAAAGGCAGCATGGTCCAGGGGACAGGATGCTGTACTGGATGTCACGAAACCTAGGATTCTATTCTTGACTCTGCTGCTGCCCTGTTTGTCCTTGGGCAAGTCACTTTGCCTCTGTTTCCCCTTCTACTCCTTGTATTTGTGGGCTGTAAGCTCTTTGGGACTGTTTCTCATTAGGTATATGTACACACTCCGCATAACAGGATTCTGAGGAAGGATGGTGCAGTGATTAGGGAGCTAGTCTGGGATTTGAGAGACCTGGCTTCATTCCCTGTCTGTCACAGACTTCATGTGTGACTGTAAGCATCTTTCCTAGGGCACTGAGGCACAGAGAGGCTATTTGCAAAATGGGGTAATAGCGCTTCTCTACCTCACAAGGGTGTGAGAATAAATGCACTAAAAGATTGCAAGGAGATCAGATACTATGGAAATGGAGATAAAGTACCTAAGGTTGATTGATCTTGCTGAGGTCTCTAGATGAAAATTTAATACGAGTAAAAACCTGGCCCCATTTGTTTCATATTTCACCCATTATCTCAAACACTAGCCATTTGGTAGCCCTCAAATCAGATTGTTATGGTCAGTTTCATTAGCTGGGCAGTAGATATGATAAAAATGCACAAGCAGATATCGCCGCATAAAGTAGCCATCTCTTCGGAGCAGTCAACAAACCTGGTAAGCAGGAAAATGCAATTAACTTTAATTCTAGGCCCAGAAGTTTTCCAGTTTATAATCTGTTAAGTAGAAATATTTTAGGGAGACATTCATCATCCCACCCAATGCGTGTTCTAGCCTTCCAGAGAAGGGCATCCTCTCCAGAAATCTCACTCTTTGCCAAGTTCTGAGTTGTAGGAATGATCTCTCTCACACACACACACATTCAGTATCTGTCCTATCATTTACAAAAGGAACTCTAGTTGCGGTTTCCTCCAGATTTTCCGTATGAACCATTGGTAAAATCTGGGGACAATATAGGTTTTACAGGACAGTTGCTGTTTCCTATGTTTCCCTCCTCTCTCTATCCACACTACATTCACAAATGTAGATGTATGCTGCACAAAGCAAAACCTTGCTGCGGTGATATGATGTGTATATCATTGCATTAGCCATATTTATGAGGCTATAAGCAAATTACAGTTTGCATCATAGCTGTGAAGACAAGTAGTAATGCAATCACGTACCTTTCCAACCAGATGGAAATTTGCTAATGCAATAGGAAGTTGGTTATTAAATACAATGAACTTCTGGTGTCAGGAAATGCAAACAGCCAGCACCACCAGATGAAGGGAAAATGGTAAATTCAAACACCAACCTCCTCTAAAGAAATATTTCTTCTTACTTTTGGAAAAAATGTCTGTGTTTCAGACCAGCTCCACCTGTTTTTTCGATTTGCATTTCTTAATTAAAAACAAACACTATTGTTTGTTTTTTCTTTTTACATTGTAGAACTTCATGCCAAACAGGAATACTCCACCCGGAGAGGCACAGAAAAAAGTATTGGCTTTAAACTTCCATGTATAATATGTTTAAAGTATTGAGAATTTCCTCAACAAAACCTGCACGTAAACCAACCACCCCTAAAGCAGTGACTGCTCTAGGCTTTCATACACACATACCAGGAAGCCAAAGGAAGATCATGGAGCAGCAAAATACCTACTGTCATGCTGCCCGTATTTTAAAAAGGGACTCCCAGAACAACAAGAAGAAAAATGTGCCATTGGCCTAGCACTAACCCTTATGTATTAGGGATGTATGAGCTGCAGAAAGGAGAAGGGCTGAGAGAGTGATCAATGTATTCATTTGTATTCCCACTCTCTCATACTCAAACCAAGGAGAGAAGCAGCACCTCTGAGGAAGCAAACATTTCAACTGCTCTGTTGGTTACTTTAGCCTTGAACAGAGACAATACAGCGATCATTGATTGTGAAGCAGTGTTCAAACCTGTGCCATTCAAAGTGCTTGGAGGAGTGAGAGGTAAAAATCTTAGGCCTATTTATGGCTTTTCTCCCTAGGGAAATTGCACCAAATGGCAGTTAATTTTCAAACAATCTGTTGCACTCCATCGGAAGAAAAGTTTGCTCTTTAGAAATATTTTATGAGCCCCAGGTGAGTCATCTCTGGCAGGGATGATTAAGCAGTTTAAAGAGAGGAGATGAACATAGTTGGAGGCAGGGAAATCATTTCAGTGTGTTATTCAATTTGGAGGTAAAGTTTTGACAAGGCTTTCCCCAAGTGCCCCCTCTAGTACATCAATGAAAACAACAAGCCATTACTGCATGAATATTATTTTTTAAAATAGTGAAATGAATCAGCCAAATCCTATTCAGTACAACTACTGCTGTTTCCATTCCGTTTTTCTCTTCTATTTATGTCCTTGATACCATGTTCATAGTAGCTAAAAACCTAGTACTGTACAATGTGTATTACATGCTTTATTGAATGTTACATAGTGGATAAGCATTTAGGGTGAAACCCTATCTCCATTGAAATCAATAGCCAAATATTCACTGAAGTCAATGGAACAGGATTTTAACCTTGAAAACTGGCCTCTTTAATATAGTGTATAATTTCAAGCCACTACATTTCAAAATATATTTCCATAGGCAATGTGACAGAAGTTATGGGCATTGTGTGTTCACTATCTCAGAAAAATCAGAGTATTGGGTTTTAATTTCTTTGTGCACCAATTAACTATCTGTAAAATTGTCCCAACACGTACCATATAGCGGCACTGAGAGGGTTAACTAATTCCTGTTTGGAAAGTCCCAGAGATGCCTGTATGAAAGCTACTATATATATATATATATGCACAATGTCACATGGAGGTGCCAAGAGTGGCTCCATAATTAAGGGTGCACCAGCATTTTCCCCTTAATGGAAGCTTTGCAATTTTCTAGAATGTTTTTGTCCAAACAATAATCAAGACAAGTACTGGAAATGGTAAATCTTCACATATTTGAATTTTCTGAAGGGTACATTTGGGTGGAAATGTTATGTACTTGTTAAGCTACTTCCTTTTTAACAAACAAACAAAAATCACTTTCCCCAGATTTTCAAACTGAGAGTCTTAACTCTTTTTTTGAACCCTCTCATTTATAAACTAGGGCACACAGAAACCTCAGAATTTATGTTATTCATAAATAGACAAAAGTTACCAGCAAGAGCACAGAAACATTTTTTAAAAATGACAAGACCTCTTAGCCTCATTGATTGACAGTAGAGCTGGTGGGAGTATACATGTTACAACAGAGAGCTCTCAGCTTGAAAGTTGACAGGCCAGAAGGTTTCAGGCAGACAGAAGATTTTCCAGGCTCCTTTCCTCACAGTTCATTGAAGATCATACAACAACATGTGGTTGGCATATTAGTAACTAGGGCTGTCGATTAATCGCACTTAACTCATGCGATTAACTCAAAAAAACTAAATCACAATTAGAAAAATTTATTGTGATTAATCAGTTTTAATCACACTGTTAATAGAATACCGATTTAAATTTATTAAATATTTTTGAATGTTTTTCTACATTTTCAAAAATACTGATTTCAATTACAGCACCAAATACAAAATGTACACTACTCACTATTTTTTTATTACCAACATTTACACTGTAAAAATGATAAAAGAAACAGCATTTTGCAATTCACCTCATACAAGTGCTGTAGTGCAATCTCTTTATCATGAAAGTGCAACTTACAATGTAGATTTTTTTGTTACATAACTGCACTTAAAAACAAAACTTTAGCGCCTACAAGTCCCCTCAGTCCTACTTCTTGTTCAGCCAATTGCTCAGACAAACAAGTTTGTTTACATGTGCAGGAGATAATGCTGCCCGATTCTTGTTTACAGTGTCACCGGAAAGTGAGAACAGGTGTTCCCATTGCACTGTTGTAGCCGGCATTGCAAGATATTTACATGTCAGATGCGCTAAAGATTCATATGTCCCTTCATGCTTCAATCACCATTCCAGAGGACATGCTGGTGTCGGGTTCTTCGTAATAACAATCCAAAGCAGTACGGACTAACGCATGTTCATTGTCATCATCTGAGTCAGATGCCACCTGCAGAAGGTTGATTTTCTTTTTTGGTGGTTCAGGCTTTGTAGTTTCCGCATCAGAGTGTTGTTCTTTTAAGATTTCTGAAAGCATGCTTCACACCTCGTCCCTCTCAGATTTTGGAAGGCACTTCAGATTCTTAAACCTTGGGTCAAGTGCTGTAGCTATTTTTAGAAATCTCACATTGGCACCTTCTTTGTGTTTTGTCAAATCTGCTGTGAAAGTGTTCTTAAAATGAACAACATCATCCGAGACTGCTATAACATGAAATATATGGCAGAATGCAGGTAAAACAGAGCAGAAGATATACAATTCTCCCCCAAGGAATTTACACACAAATTTAATTAACACATTTTTTTTAATGAGGGTCATCAGCATGGACGCATGTCCTCTGGATTGATGTCCGAAGCATGAAGGGACATACGAATGTTTAGCATATCTGGCACAAATGCCTTGCAGTGCCGGCTACAAAAGTGCCATGAGAATGCCTGCTCTCACTTTCAGGTGACATTGTAAACAAGAAGTAGGCAGCATTATCTCCTGCAAATGTAAACAAACTTGTTTGTCTGAGCGACTGGCTGAACAAGAAGTAGGACTGAGTGGACTTGTAGGCTCTAAAGTTTTACATTGTTTTATTTTCAAGTGCAGTTATTTTTTGTACATAATTCTACATTTGTAAATTCAACTTTCATGACAAAGACTGCACTACAGTACTTTTATTAGGTGAATTGAAAAATACTATTTCTTTTGTTTTTTTACAGTGTAAATATTTGTAATAAAAATAATAAAAAGTGAGCACTGTACACTTTGTATTCTGTATTGTAATTGAAATCAATTTATTTGAAAATGTAGAAAACATCCACAAATATTTAAATAAATGATACTCTATTATTGTTTAACAGCGCGATTAATAGCTATTAATTTTTTTAATTGCACAATTAATCATGATTACTTTTTTAATCGCTTGACAGCCCTATTAGTAACACAAGAGATTCTATAAATACAATGTGTTTAGAGACAAGAACCTATAAACAGAGCCTGTTAAGGCATAAGCACCATGTTTAGGGCTCCAGCTCATGGAGTCAGGCAATTACATCAGAATCTCAGCTTTCATTAAAGAGAGTGTCTGCTATCATGGCTGCAAAGAAAACCTAGAAAATGTGACCTAAATGTAACCAAAGCAGAGATGTCAGCCTGGGTCCACAGACAGCCTGAAACTACAGCATTGAAAGGTGGGAACTGTCCATGCATCTATGTATGTGTTTACTCCAAGGTTTGCTGCAATCTGGGGTCTTCAGCAGAGGACCAGATATGCTAGCATACTTGACCCAACTATTCAGATACACCATAGCTGCTAAGTTAAGTACTGGATGGGGCTCTAATGATGATGCTGCCCCATGTTGCTCCTGAGAAAGGGTCCTAAACTGCTGCTTCCCAACTATGGTGCACCTAGGGCCCCACATGGCCTAATTCAGCCCTGCTTGGAAGGAAGACAGGTTAGGACTGGAGCATGAGAAGGATCACAAAGATCTTCAACAGAGAGAAGCAGGCTCAGCTTGCTCCAGCCCTTACAGGTACAGCTCTTACCCTATGTATCAAAGAACAGCACATTCTCCATGAAGGCAGAGTTGTTACTCTGGATGACAATGAAAGTTATGCAATTGCAAATGGGAAAGGAGGAGGTCCATATGATTTTGAAGGAAACAGGGAATTCTCCATAGGATTGTAACTGGGGAGGGGACACACAAGAGAGTCTCTTTACTAACACTATGAAAAATAAATAAATCCATGTTTTATTTAGCAATATTTTTATTAAGCTATAGCAAAAAGAACAACACTAGTGTAGCGACAGAAAAGTACCATTTGTTTTGTTTTAAAGCTACAGTACAGTATGGCTATGACGTAATAGTGGCACTTGCAAAAAAACACATTGCGCAAAGAGCCTCTCCCTTCTGCAGAAAAATGCAGGAGGCAGCCATAAGTGGGCTTCAGGCTGTTGCACTGCCTGTCTCTCTAACAGCCCCAGAGGAGATGTGTCTGGGAGAAGAGCCATGTCACACACAGCATAGCTGAGCTACCTCGTACTGTGAAGAGCACACCTTTTCCAGGGGGACGACAAAATTCTGCTTCCCACCAAGCTGTCCCCAGCACCCGTGGGAGTCATTGTGCCTTTTAAAAGGCACAGATCCAAACTTTCAAAAAATTGCACAAAAAAGGTGCATGCATTAATTTCCTACACCTGAATCAGGTACATAATTGCCCCAATGCCCACAAATCAGGCAAAGTTGCTCACAAAACGTGTGTGTATGCATCTTTATACAACCTCCACCCAGGCAGGAGCAGTAGTCAAACGGGTGGGTGCATTGCCCCTTTAGGCCATAATGCTTCCAAAGGAACCACTGTATTGTACTTCCTTCCCCTCCTTAACATATCCATATCTGACAGGAGGCATAATTTTGCCGTTTTTTTAAACATTATTTCATTTGACTGTATGATTGTTATATTTTACTGTAACAGATGTGCTTTAACTATAATTTAAGAAATACATTTTACATGTATTCTTGAATATGCCCATAAAAAAGTCTAAAGACTATATTTTTTAAGTACAATAAAATGATTCAGTGGAGGGACTCCTCTGTTTATGCCATTTAAAGACATACCTGTATTGATTTGAGAGACGGCTGGTGAAAACACATTTTCACTAATGAAGGTCTCTTTGCTTACAGTTACAAAAGCAGCAATAGATGGAACGATAAACGAACCAGGAGCCAGTCTCTCATAGGTTAAGTTTTTCCCCGTTTTTGATTATTAACAGATGTAATTATCTAATAATAAAAAGAGTTGCTGCTAATTACTACAATACTGAAGAGATTTATTTTATCTTGTACCGCTTGAAAATTTGACATCATTCTTGGCTCCAGCATCATCCCCCCAATTATAGTCCCCTGGAAGAGTGAAAACAACGAGAGCCATTAAATATGTCACAACACAGAGTGAAGGGAAGAAGTGCTGGAAGTGGAGGGTTTTCAAAGAAAGCAGAGGAAATCGTGCAGCACAATGAGTTCAGAATATGTTTTTTCTTCTCTCCCTCCTCCCCCTCCCCATTTTATGACCTAAGAACTGGCGCAAAAGGGGTGTGTTCTTTCAGGTTTATAGCCTTGACTAATGGAATTGCTCTAAATAACATTTTGATCTTGTAAGGTCACACAGAGTGCTATACCTTTCCTTTAATGATTCAGGTCTGGACCAAGCATTTCCCAGAATTGAGATGGTAATGAAGTCATTAGTTTCTTCCTACTTGAAGCTCTAGTAAGAAAGGGGAATTCTATGGGTAAAGTCTGAGTGGGCTTTTTTCATAAAGCTCATACCCAGCTGAGCTGTAACACCTGTTACATTTTCCCAGGAGCTTGAGACACAGGGCATTTCCAATCTATTTGCTCTTCTTCTTCTACACCACATTGACAAAAGCTGGAGAACGGTTTCTAAGGCAGTGCTAATTGAAAATCTGACTGGTGCAAATGTTAACTCGAGTCCCAAATAAGACACTGATTATTATTTCCTCATTGTCTTTCATAATGCAAGAAATGCAAAACTAAATTTAATTGATACACATTTGAGCCTCTCCCCCCATCCCAATAAATTGCATTTTTATCTGTAGTCTAAAAGAGGAAGGCCCAAGAAAATCAGTTCAAAAATTATTCTTACAGAACACTTTTTGATAGTAGAAATATAGGTCACTGTTCAGTTCAGAGGCACAGAACCAAGACACAATAATTAACCAGTATAGAGTTAACAAGAATATATTATTCGAACAGGAATATATTAATCTGCAAAGGGGAAATTGTAAGAAAATAAAGTTTCCTAAGAAAACCTAATAAAGAGAAATGTTCATTGCTCAAATGAGGGTCTCTGGAAACCGGTTATAGAACAAAAGCAAATTTGGAAGATATAGTTCTAAATCTGCCACTGATTTTCTTTAATAGATATAAATGAAGCATAAACAAACATACACGCATTTTAAGAAGACTCCTCTTGTCACAAAATTACCCTAGGCCATCACACTCACAAGCGCATGTAAACAGTGCAGTAACCATAAATTCATATAAATACCACAGTAACCCATAGGCAAAAAATGGCACATATCCTGCTGTATCACCTCAGGACTGCCTCTTGCCAGATCTCCCAAAGTGAGTTGATGTGAAAACTATGTTTTATATAGAACCATCCCCAATATGCTTTGCTCTATACTTGTAATATACTACTGCAGCTGAGGTCAGAGAAAGAACCCAAGCTGGAGTACCATCAGTTCAAGCAAAAGGAAGCTGCTGGCAGGGCTCTCTCAATAGGGTCTCCTTGACTTTGGAACTTGCTCCCTCCATTAAGCCAACACTGGCCAGTCTTATTGACCTTCAAGGCATGCAGCAAAACTTAGCTTTTCACTGGGGCTTTGGGAGTGAGGGGGTGTTTATTTACCTTTTTGCTAAAGGGTTAGTTGGCTAATGTTGTAGCTGTATACAGCTTTATATCTGAATCAAAAGGCTTTTTTTTTTTTAATTACTGACTAAGTCATACCCCCATTGCCTTAAAAACAACACGTAATTCACAGAGCACCTAGAGTCAAAGCCAGAATCTCTACCACCTTGCACATTGGGGCCATCGTTTACATTGGTGCAAAGCAGTTATAAAACGCTGCTAAATCAGAATTTGGCACAGGTGAGAATGCCTAATCAAAGTACAAAACAGCTGAGAATCAGGCATTTGGAATAGAATTGAAGTTCTTGCACAACTCAGGAACCTGTAGCGAGCCTATAGATAAGAGGGAGTCTGGATAATGCAAAGAACAATCCTGCATTTGCAGGAAGATGGACTGGACAAAGTAATTTTCCATGTCTAATTTCTATAGTTCTATTTGTGTATGTATATAGAACAAAAATTCAGGGCTACACTGTCTGTTCTAGAGATATACAAAATGTTCATTGCTACAGTCTAAATTAAGGAAAACCCACACACAAATATCAAGCTAGCTTGTTATTTATACTTATCTGAGCCTGTAAGCCTTTTACTGGAACATTTTGCTCTACTAGACAGATGTAAATCATTAGAGACTGAGTACAAATCGCACAGTAATTATTCTTGATCCCTGATTGGCCAAGTCTACCCCAGGTGATTGGGAGGAGCCATCATAACAGTTGCAGGCAAGTATTCACAGAAATCAGCTAAATGCAGCCTCTCTGTGAAATTTCAGTTTCCAAAACAAAACTACATAGTGTACATTTGTAATAAATCTTCATACACAAAATCATTGGACCAAATTCTTCCATCAGTTACATCCATGTGCAACCCATGGTAGACGTTGGCCCACTGCCCTATGTAGTTAGGAAGGAAAACAATGTAGGAATTGAG
The DNA here is from genome assembly GCF_015237465.2 of Chelonia mydas. Taxonomy (NCBI): domain Eukaryota; kingdom Metazoa; phylum Chordata; order Testudines; family Cheloniidae; genus Chelonia; species Chelonia mydas. The sequence goes on along the minus strand of NC_057850.1, from coordinate 106,256,431 downwards.
ACAGGATAATTTTGCTTTTGTGTTCCCAGAGTTCCCTCTGCTTCACCACTTCTGCAAGCCTTGTTCCCTCCGACCCACAACATCCTGTTTGTCTTCTCCTCCAATAACTGTCTTCATGCTTTCTTCCACACTGCCCCTCCTGCATGGAATACCCTCTATAAACTAGGACACAAAGCAGGTCACTTGTTCTAAATCCTCCCAAACAACCAAACTCTACTAGGAAGACTACACGATCTAACCAACTAACAGTGGTTCAGGAGGGGGCCAGTTGGGGATGGTTATGTATCTGTTTAAATTGTGATTGCATGTTCTATTCCTCTCCTCCACCCTTCATCCATCACTTTTCCTCTCCATCTCTAAGCTTTTGGGGCAGGGACTGTGTCTAATCACGAGCTCAACTGTGGCTTTGGCATCAGCCCCAAGTAAGGCAGAGTACATAGCTCCCAAGAGAAGACCAGGAACCAGATTTTGAATCAGGAATTCAGATCCCTTGTTTCCCAGCCTTGCTCTGGAATGGGGCAGAGATGTAATCAGTTCCAGACCTATGACTGGCACAGATTGCTTCCTTCTCTGTGCTAGCTCAGCTATGCTGGTTGGCACATTGTGAAAGATGGAAACAAATCTCCACACATTCCTTGCCCATCTGTACCAGAAGGTAAGGAGCAGTCCCACACAGGCTACTCTCCCTCCCACTCTCCTACTCCCAACATATGTTGCCAGCCCCTGCATAGGCATGTACAGCAGGTCACAAGCTGGCCCTATGTTTGAACAACATCTAGCACAATCATAATACAGAATAAGAAGAATCTTCAAATTGAAATTAGCATCATCACTGTATTTTGCCAGTCTCCTCACTGATACAGCCCAAAAATAAACAGAGGCCTAAGAATCTTTCATAGTTCATTCTGTCTGGAATGAATATGATTTCTTTGCACTTGTCCCAAAAAATAAGAAGAATGGGGTAAATAGCAATAGCATCAGTGGCCCCTCATCCCAGCCCCAACATACTATAGAAAAGTGTAAAGAGCACAAATGTCAGTGGCGTCTCCTAGTTAAGGTTTATAAAAATGTTTACAGTCTAACCTCATGTTTTCATTTTCAAAAAGTTATAAGCAACTTTTATCACTCAAGTGGATTAATTATTATTTATTATTATTTTTGTAGATTTCATGTCTGACCCAGGTTGATTTTTTCCAGAAGTATGGGCAAAAAATGGTTTAACAGATTGAGTAAGAAGAAAATAGTTTTCCCCATTATAAAAAATTATTTCAACTATTTTTTTAAACAGATTGCAGCTTTCTCAACCTGCTCTTAAAAACACAGTACATACAGTTATTAAACTCCAAACACATCCCCTCCCTAGGGTCTGGCTTTATTATAAGAAACAAAAATAGTCTTCTGCCCAAGTTTAGCTGTTCTTAGAGTCTTCCTGCGGAACTGCAGAGCCCACACCCTAAAGAACCACTTCCTCTCCTTATCTTTAATAGAGTTAATGAGTTACCTGGGGAGTTGCCATAACCTACCAAACCCTCTCCCAGCAGGATCAACATCTGCTAACTGGGTGGTGTATTTCAGGCAAGGCAAATACTACTAGCATGTTACACAGCCAGAACACCCTATTGACAAATCAAAGCATTAACATAAAATAAAAATATCATAAATCAGGCCCCCCCCCCAAATCAGATTGGATTAAAAAAAAATCAGGAGATTTTTGTTTAATAAGTTGGATGTTACTATAAACCTTCTGGTAAAGGACTTTAGGATTTGCATTTGCAAGCATTTCTCCATAACCTTGAAAGGTTAGAAATTAAAAAATGAAAGCTGAGATTCTCAAATAATCATGTGACTCCAAGCGTTGGGGATTTAAGAAAACCACCAAATCGCTATGAGACTTGTGATAAGAATCATGAGAGCTGACAAATGGCTTGAGATTGAAAACTGAAATGTTATGTGGGAATATCTCTGCGTGTACCAGACAAAATTGGTTTTGATTTGACCAAGTTATGACCCTTTGAAAATCATGTACCAAGAATATGCAACACATTTTCACAGCTCATGAAGCGTGCAGCTACGGAAGAATAAAGGGATGTGAAAGAGTTAGGTAGTGCTGCTGCCTACACTGTAAGCTGTGAAGTGCCTTAGGAGGTGCATGGATGAGGAAGACACAAAGGCGCAAATTTTCACATAGGCTGCTAATTTTAGGTGCTTCAGCTTCAGACAACCTAGACTTAAATTTCAGAGATAAGTACTTGCCATTCCCATTCACATCAGTTGGAGTTGTGGATACTCAGCACCTTAAAAAATCAGCCACAAGACTCTAAAACCGGGCACTCAGAAGTTGAGCCATCCAAAACCAACAGCCTCCTTTGAAAGTTTTGGCCAAGAGCCCGCCTTTCAGACAACTGAAGTCAGTGGGACCTGTGAGCAATCAGCACCTCTGAATATTAAGCCTTACATGGCTCAACTGGGTACATGAAAATGGAAGCACTCAAGATTAGTGGACACTTTTAAAAATATGGTGCAAAGGGAATTAGGCACCTAATGCTTAGATGTTTTTGAAAGTCCCACTAGCTGCCTAGTCTACATCTTTAAACATTTAAATCTGGTTCATAGTTACTTGCACAGCTGCTGAAGATCACAGGAGATGGGTCCTCTGCTGAGGACTTCCCGAGATATATACAGGACAGAGCCTCCCTCCTGCAGACATCAAAAGGCCAACTGAATAGGGTGGTCTGGTAGTATCTGACCATAGAGTTCCACTCTGTGATATTTACACAGACCAGAAAATTTCTGGAGTCCGAGAGGGTGAAACTCCTTTTTATGTTTTCTTCTTTCTCTCTCCTGCCTCCCCTTTATCCTTTTCTTTTAAGGAGACTTAACATAATTCTTTTGTATGAAATTTCCTAAGAGAATGTTATGGTGACATTCAAAATTCCGGAAATTCTAAAATTAATGTTGTGCACATGATATTAATTCCACTATCAACATGTAAATATATAAGGGGCAGATTTAACTGAATTTCACAATATTTTTCAAATAAAATCTCACTGTATTCAAATTCCTCTGAGGAACTCACTTCTGCTGAGTTGGCTAAGAAAAACAAGTTAAAACAAATCAAACCTCAGTTAACTGAAAGGGAACAAATTGAAGAGAGTCTACAGGACAGCAACAAAAATAGGTTTAGGGAAAAATCACTTATGAGGAAAGATTGAAAGAATTGAGGATGTTTAATCTGGAGAACAGAAGGCTGAGGAGGGCCCAGGATGAAATCCTCAAATATTAAAAAGGAAAAGGATGGTGATCAATTGTTCTCCATGTCCACTGAGAGTAGGACCAGAAGTAATCAGCTTTGTTTGTAGCAAGAGAAATTCAAGTTAGATACGAGGAAAAACTTTCTAATAGCAAAGAATAGTTAAGCACTGGAACAGGTTACCAAGGAAGGTTGTAGAATTCTTGTCATTGGAGGTTTTTAAGAACAGATTATAAAAACACCTGTCATGGATGATCTAGGTTTATTGGTCCTGTCTCAGTACAAGGGAGACAGACTAAATGACTTGAGGTCCCTTCCAGCCCTACATTTCTGTGTGATTTCTTCACTGAGATTTCCAATACTACCCAATTGGACTAGTATGATGAGGAGTGATAGCCCACTCCTCTTATGATATCTGTGGGGTGATTGTGGTGAGTGAACAAGTTGACCTTCCCAGACCTCCTCCCAATTCAAACACCTCAAGAAGGAAGAGCAGGGTCAGCCACCCTCCTCCCCAATGATGTCAGGAAGAGGAAGGAGATCAATCAACATCCCACAAAGAACAGGGGGAGAGGAGGCAAACAACCACCTGCTGTCAGAAACATCAGAAGAGGGAGGGAGTCTGCAGGCTACTACCCCTCCTAGCACATAAAACAGCAAGAGAGAGAGACGGACACACACACACAGACCAGTATAGAGAGTAGTGGGGAAATTTAGAAATTGTACATGGTCTTGACCTTAACAAGGGCAAAATGTTTTCTGTGGAGTTCATTTAAACCTGGAATCCAATGTGAATCTCATATACAAGACTGAAAAAACCTGAAGGACCCTATAAAGCAAAGTCACCGAGGGTATGTCTACACTACAAAATTAGGTCGAATTTATAGAAGTCGATTTTTTTTAAAAGCGATTTTATACAGTCGATTGTGTGTGTCCCCCACTAAGCGCATTAAGTCAGCAGAGTGCATCCACAGTACCAACGTGTGATACAGGAGGGCCAGGGAGCAGTGGGAGATTGCTAGAGGGGAAATATATAAGCTCAAGGCTAATTAAGGCATGGTCCCCTGTAGACTAGGGAAGGTGGCTGCAGGTTAATTGGAGCACCTGCAGTCAATCAAGGCCCTGTTAGGAACCTAATAAAACCCTCTGCTTCAGGCAGATAGGGGAGGAGGAGGAAGGAGAGAGGACTGGAGCTTGGAGGTGTGTTGAGAGATTCGGAAGACCTGAGTACTGAAGTAAGGGAGACCCTGCCCCAGCAGGACAGGGAGACTCCCTTCCCCACAGCTTCTAAGGACCGATGGTAACCCCACCTAAGGGGGACAAGGGTAAGAAACTCTCAGGTGTTGAGAGGGGCTGGGACTCAGAGTGAGGAGCAAACCCAGACCCCTCCTCTGCTTCCCTCCTATACCACCTTCCCGGGCTACTAGCAGGGCCCTCAGCACCCAAGAGCAGGGGCAAACGGTGGCATTTTAGCTCCCAGCCAAGAAAAGCGCAGGACCCACCAGACTAACATCGGCCATCTTGTCACACAAGACTAGTGTTGACTTTCAGAGCGTTGCACTGTGGGTAGCTATCCCACAGTTCCCGCAGTCTCCACCACCCATTGGAATTCTGGGTTAAGCTCCCAATGCCTGATGGGGCAAAAACATTGTCACGGGTGGTTTTGGTTACATGTTGTCAGTCGCCCCCCCTCTGTCTGCTGTTGCTTTCACAATCATGTCGCTCCTTTTTTCCGTGTGGGCGCCATACTGCTTTCAGCAGACGGTGCAGTAGGGCTGCAAACCATCGTCATCGAACTACCACTTCCACTCTGCTCTCCTGCTGCTATGAATCCACCTCGCAGGTCCTCTATATGACAGTCCTCATCCACCGCTTCTGCTGCCACTCTGCTCTCCTACTGGTCTCGGAGGGCTACTTCTGCTGCAACTCTGCCTGGCTGCTCTTGTCTTGCAGCGTGCAGCCCGTTCAGCTGTTGTGTCCTTGCAGCAGACGGTGCAGTAGGTCTGCAAAACTGGTCATCCAACCACCGCTTCCCCTGCAACTCTGCTCTCCTGCAGATGCCATACCATGGCAAGCATGGAGTCCGCTCAGATCACTTATGATCACAACAGTTATGAGCATTATAAATACCTTGTGCATTATCATGCAGTATATGCAGAATCAGAAACTGCAAAAGCAGGCGAGGAGGCGATGGCAGCACGGTGACGAGAGTGATGAGGACATGGACATAGACTTCTCTCAAAGCACGGGCCCCGTCAATTTGGACATCCTGATGGCAATGGGGCAGACTCATGCCATGGAACGCCAATTCTGGGCCCGGGAAACAAGCACAGACTGGTTGGACCGCATAGTGTTGCGGGTCTGGGACGTTTCCCAGTGGCTGCAAAACTTTTGCATGCGTAAGGGCACTTTCACGGAACTTTGTGACTTGCTTTCCCCTGCCCTGAAGCACAACAATACCAAGATGAGAGCAGCCCTCACAGTTCATAAGCGAGTGGTGATAGCCCTGTGGAAGCTTGCAACACCAGACAGCTACCGGTCAGTTGGGAATCGATTTGGAGTGGGCAAATCTACTGTGGGGGCTGCTGTGATCCAAGTAGCCAATGCAATCACTGAGCTGCTGCTATCAAGGGTAGTGACTCTGGGAAATGTGCAGGTCATAGTGGATGACTTTGCTGCAATGGGATTCCCTAACTGTGGTGGGGCGATAGATGGAACGCATATCCCTATCTTGGCACCGGATCACCAAGGCAGCGGGTACATAAACCGAAAGGGGTACTTTTCAATGGTGCTGCAAGCACTGGTGGATCACAAGGGACGTTTCACCAACATCAACGTGGGATGGCCGGGAAAGGTACATGACGCTCGCATCTTCAGGAACTCTGGTCTGTATGAACAGCTGCAGCAAGGGGCTTATTTTCCAGACCAGAAAATAACCACTGCGGATGTTGAAATGCCTATCCTTGGGGTCCCAACCTACCCCTTAATGCCATGGCTCATGAAGCCATACACAGGCACCCTGGACAGTAGTCAGGAGCTGCTCAACTATAGGCTGAGCAAGTGCAGAATGGTGGTAGAATGTGCATTTGGACATTTAAAAGCACGCTGGCGCAGTTTACTGTCTCGGTTAGACCTCAGCGAAACCAATATTCCCATTGTTATTACTGCTTTCTGTGTGCTCCACAATATTTGTGAGAGTAAGGGGGAGACGTTTATGGTGGGGTGGGAAGTTGAGGGAAATCGCCTGGCCACTGATTATGCACAGCCAGACACCTGGGCGGTTAGAAGAGGACTGCAGGGCATGTTGCGCATCAGAGAAGCTTTGAAAACCAGTTTCATGGCTGACCAGGCTACAGAGTGACAGTTCTGTTTGTTCCTCCTTGATGAAAAGCCGCCCCCTTGGTTCACTCTACTTCCCTGTAAGCCAACTGCCCTCCCCTCCCCCCTTCGATCACCGCTTGCTGAGGCAATAAAGTCATTGTTTCAAATTCATGCATTCTTTATTTATTTGTCACACAAATAGCAGGATAGCTGCCAAGGTAGCCTGGAAGGGGTGGGGGAGGAGGCAAGGACAAGCCTACATTGCACTTCAAAACTTATTGAATTCCAGCCTTCTGTTGCTTGGGCAGTCCTGTGGGGTGGAGTGGTTGGGTGCCCGGAGCCCTCTCCCTCCACCCCACGTTCTTGGGTGTCTGGGTAAGGAGGCTATGGAACTTGGGGAGGAGGGCGGTTGATTACACAGGGGCTGCAGTGGCGGTCTGTGCTTTTCTTGCACCTCAACCATACGCTGGAGCATATCAGTTTGATCCTCCAGTAGCCTCAGCATTGCATCCTCCCTCCTCTCATCACACTGCTGCCACCTCTCCTGTTGCTCCAGCCATCTGTCCTCACGTTCATTTTGTGCTTTCCTGGACTCTGCCATTGTCTGCCTCCACGCATTCTGCTGGGCTCTTTCAGTTTGGGTGGGCTGCATGAGCTCAGAGAACATTTCATCGCACATGCATTTTTTTCACCTTCTTATCTGCGCTAGCCTCTGGCCCGGAGATGCTAATGGCAGCGTTGAAACAGGAAAAAAAGGGAGAGTAAAATTGAAAAAGACACATTGCCATTTAAAAGGAGGGACTGATGTTTTTGCTTTAACGTGCAGCACAAACCCAACTAACCCCTGCCCCCCCACACCCAATTCTCTGGGATGATTGGTTCACCCCTCCCCCCACCGCGTGGCTAAAAGTGGGGATGATTTCTTTTCAGCCACAGGCAAACAGCCCAGCAGGAACGGCCACCTCTAAATGGCCCCTTAATAAAATTCCCCTATTTCAACCAGGTGACCATGAATGATATCACTCTCCTGAGAATAACACAGAGAGATAAAGAATGGATGTTGCTTGAATGCCAGCAAACACCGGGACCACACGCTGCCATGCTTTCTTATGCAGTGATTCCAGACTCCGTGCTACTGGCCTGCCGTGGTAAAGTGTCCTACCATGGAGGACGCAATAAGGCTGCCCTCCCCAGAAACCTTTTGCAAAGGCTTTGGGAGTACCTCCAGGAAAGCTTCATGGAGATGCCCCTGGAGGCTTTCCGCTCCATCCCCAGACACGTTAACACACTTTTCCAGTAGCTGTACTGGCCACAAATGCATCCCAAGTCTTCGGGGCAAATTAATCCTTAAACACGCTTGCATATAAACCGTGTATTATATTTACGAAAGTACACTCACCAGAGGTGCCTTCTCCACCTTCAAGGTCCGGGAGCCCGGGTTGGGAGAGTATTGGCTCCAGGGTGATGAACAGTTCCTGGCTGTCGGGGAGAATGGTTTCTCTGCTTGCCTGGTGTGCGCTATCATCTTCCTCGTCCCCAAAATCCTCATCCCTGTTGAGTGAGACTCCCTTGCAGGAGTCCACATACAGGTGTGGGGTAGTTGTAGGGGCACCCCTAGAACTGCATGCAGCTCATCATAGAAGTGGCATGTCTGGGGCTCTGAGCCCGAGTGGGCATTTGCCTCTTGGGTTTTTTGGTTGGCTTGCCTGAGCTCCTTAACTTTCATGCAGCACTGCTGCAGGTCCCTGTTATAGCCTCTGTCCTTCAAGCCCTTGGAGATTTTTTCAAATATTTTGGCATTTCGCCTTTTGGAACGGAGTTTTGATAGCACAGATTCGTCTCCCCATACAGCGATCAGATCCCATACCTCCCGTTCAGTCCATGCTGGAGCTCTTTTGCGACTCTGGGACTGCATGGTCACCTCTGCTGATGAGATCTGCACGGTCATCTGTGATGATCAGCTCGCCACGCTGGCCAAACAGGAAATTAAATTCAAAAGTTCGCGGAGCTTTTCCTGTCTACCTGGCCAGTGCATCCAAGTTGAGAGTGCTGTCCAGAGCGGTCACAATGGAGCACTCTGGGATAGCTACCGGAGTCCAATACCGTCGAATTGCATCCACACTACCTCAAATTCGACCCAGTGATGTCTATTTCAGCGCTAATCCCCTCGTCGGGGAGGAGTACAGAAATCGATTTTAAAAGCCCATTAAGTCAACAAAATGGTTTAATTGTGTGGACAAGTGCAGGTTTAAATCCATGTAATGCTGCTAAATTCGACCTAAACTCATAGTGTAGACCAGGGCTGAGTTTCTCGCATTTTTCCTCTGTATCCTCCAGTCTGTGGACCCCACTGTCTTTGAGAGTCATCCATTTTAACATTAAGGCTAATGTAAAACTAGCATTCCAGCACTGGCACTAGCAAATTTCAAGTGAGATACTGTGAGAGCATCTCCAACTCTTCAGATATTTCTACTTATTATTACCATAGAGTCTATGAACCATACTGATGGACCAGGACCCTGTTGTGCTAGATTCTTTACCAAAAAAATGGTCCCTGCCCTAAAGAACTTACAATCTAGTTAAGTGCCTATATGATTGCCATTACTATAGTATCTGAGCACCTCCCAATCTTTAATGGATTAATTTTCATGATACTCCTGTAAGGTCCAAGAGTTCTGAGGGAACTCAAATGTGAAATTGCAGAACTACTAACTGTAGTCTGTAACCTATCATTTAAAATGAGCTTCTGTACCAAATGACTGGAGGACAGCTAATGTGATGCCAATTTTTTAAAAGGGCTCCAGAGATGACCCCGGCAATTGCAGGCAGGGAAGTCTGATTTCAGTATTGGGCAAACTGGTTGAAACTATAGTGAAGAACAAAATTGTCAGACACATAGATGAACGTAATTTGTTGGGGAAGAGTCAACATGGTTTTTGGAAAGGGAAATCATACCTCACCAATCTAGTAAAATTCTTTGAGGGGGTCAACAAGCATGTGGACAAAGGGGATCCAGTGGATATAGTGTACTTAGATTTTCAGAAAGCCTTTGACAAGGTCCCTCACCAAAGGCTCTTAAGCTGTCATCGGATAAGGAAGGTAGGTCCTCACATGGATTGGTAACTGGTTAAAAGATAGGAAACAAAGGGTAGAAATAAATGGCCAATTTTCAGAATGCAGAGAGGTAAATAGTGGTGACCCCCAGGGGTCTGTACTGGGCCCAGTCCTATTCAATATATTCATAAATGATCTGGGAAAAGGGGTAAACAGTAAGGTGGCAAAATTTGCAGATGATACAAATTTGCTCAAGATAGTTAAGTCCCAGGCAGACTGCAAAGAGCTACAAACAGATCTCTCAGAACTGGGTGACTGGGCAACAAAATGGCAGATGAAATTCAATTCTGATAAATGCAAAGTAATGCACATTGGAAAACATAATCCCAACTATACGTACAAAATGATGGGGCCTAAACTAGCTGTTACTACTCAAGAAAGAGATCTTGGAGTCATTATGAATAGTTCTCTGAAAACATCCACGCAGTGTGCAGCGGCAGTCAAAAAAGCAAACAATGTTAGGAATCATTCAGAAAGGGATAGCTAAGACGACAGAAAAATATATTGCCCCTATAAATCTATGGTATGCCCACATCTTGAATATTGCATGCAGATGTGGTCACCCCATCTCAAAAAAGATATATTGGAATTGAAAAAGGTTCAGAAAAGGGCAACAAAAATGATTAGGGGTATGGAACAGCTGCCATATGAGAAGAGATTAATAAGACTGGGACTTTTCATTTTGGAAACGTGACAACTCACGGGGGATATGATGGACGTCTATAAACTCATTCCTGGTGTGGAGAAAGTAAATAAGGAAGTGTTATTTACTCCTTCTCATAACACAAGAACTAGGGGTCACCAAATGAAATTAACAGGCAGCAGGTTTAAAGCAAACAAAAGTATTTTTTCACACAACGCACAGTCAATCTGTGGAACTCCTTCCCAGATGACATTTTGAAGGCCAAGTCTATAACAGGGTTCAAATTAGAACTAGATAAGTTCATGGAGGATAGGTCCATCAATAGTTACTAGCCAGGATGGGCAGGATGTTTGCCAGAAGCTGGGAATTGGTGACAGGAGATGGATCACTTGATGATTACCTGTTCTGTTCATTCCCTCCAGGTTACATGGCATTGGCCACTGTCGGCAGACGGGATACTGGACTAGACGGACCTTTGGTCTGACCCAGTATGGCCATTTTTATGTTCTTATGAGATATGGAAGTGCTATTGTCCCTATTTTACAGATAGGAACTGAGGCTTACAACAATTAAAATTGTCCAAGGTCACACAGACAGGCTGTGGTAGGGCAGGGAATTGAAACCAGGTGCCCCAGGTTTCAAGCTTGTACCCTTATCCCAGGATAGCTTAATTATTTGTGCTTCAGGTTATTAGGAACTCTTTAATCAAGGTGAGAGGTACTGTTAGTTTGTTAAGTTAGCCATTAGCTTGTGTTTTATCTTATATTTCTTTTGTAACCAATCCTGACTTTTATGCATCATTACTTGTAACCACTTAAAATCTATCTTTCTGTAGCTAATAAACTTACATTTTTTATTTTAACCAGCATATTTGGATTAAGGTGTGTGGGAAACTCCATTTGGGATAATAAGGCTGGTGCATATGATTTTCCTTGAAATTATGAACTTTCTATGAGCTTGACTGTTCAGAATCATACTGATCAGTACAAGATGCACATTTCTGGGGGACAAGGCTGGGACTAGGAATTTGCAGATGTGGCCCTGTATGTAATTCATAAGTGATTGGTCAAAGCATTAATGTAACATACCTGGGAGTAGTTTTGCATACTGAAGGCTATGGAAACAGGCCAGGAGTGGAGGTTCTGACAACAAAACCGTGTAAAAGGCACCCCAGGCTAGAGAATTAAGGGGACACAGCTGTTCAACAGTCCAGATTGTACCCTGGGTGCAAGACCATAGTGAAAGGGTAGTTATCAGTGGTTCACAGTCAAACTGGGGGAAACTTGTCTAGTGGAGTCCCTTAGGGGTCAGTCTTGGGTTCAGTACTATTCAGTATTTTCATTAATGACTTGGGTAATACAGTGGAGAGTATGCCTATATAATTTATGGATAACACCAAGATGGTAGGTGTTGCAAGCACTTTAGAGGACAGGATTAGAATTCAAATTTACCTTAATAAATTGGAGACCTGGTCTGAAATCAACAAGATAAAATTCAATAAAGCAAAGTCCTACACTTAGGAAGGAAAAGTCAATTGTACAACTACAAAATGGGAATAACTGGCTAAGTGGTAGTACTGCTGAAAAGGATCTGGGGGTTATAGTGGATCACAAACTGAACATAAGTGAACAATGTGATGCAGTAGTGAAAACTACTACTATCATTCTGGGGTGTACTAACAGGAGTGTTGTATGTAAGACAAACAGAGGTAACTGTCCTACTCTACTCATCACTAGTGAAGCCTCAGCTAGAGTACTGTGTCCAATTCTTGGTACCACACCTTAGGAAAGATGTGGACAAATTGGAGAGAGTCTAGAGGAGAGCAACAAAAAAGATAAAAGATTTCAAAAACTTGATCTAAGAGGAAAAGTTAAAAACACTGCACATGTTTAGTCTTTAGACAAGAAGACTGAGGGGGAACCTGATAACAGTCTTCAAATATGTTAAGGGCTGTTACAAAGTGGACAGTAATCCATTGAAAGCAGGACAAGCAGTAACAGGCTTAATCTGCAGCAAGGTAGATTTTAGTTAGATATTAGGAAAAACTTTCTATCTATAAAGGTAGTTAGACTCTAGAATAGGCTTCTAAGGAGGTTGTGGAATCCCCATCATTGGATCTGTGAGATACAGTCTAAGTTTACTTGATCCTGCCTCAGAACAGGGGCTTGATGACCTCTTGTAGGTCTGGAAGGGAACTCAGTTCTATGATTCTATTCAGGAGTCAGATGAGATGAGCACAATGGTCCCTTCTGGCCTTTGACCCCATTATTCTATGGGAGTCAGTCTCTACTTTGGCTGTTTCAAAGTCCTAGGCAAGAATTATGACAGACTAAAGGGAGCAACCATATTCCACTTGAAATTTTCTAAGGCCCTGTGTGAAGATGTTCAGATTTTGGAAATGCATGTAGTGTATTTGGGCATTGGGGAAGGATCTGGAAATGCTTGGCAATATGGATGTTTTATTAGCTGGGAGGGGAATCAAAGAGCTTCTCACTGGTATCTGTGATAGGCCAGGCACCAAAGATTACAAAATGTGGAGGAGGGGAAAGTTTTGACGGCAGGCCGAAAGAATATGCCACCTTCACCTCCTCCCCCACCGCCCCCCCAAAAAGCACAGTGCCCTATAGGGACACATATTGATGTTTCATGTGTCCATGGTCAAGTCAGCGTTATAGGCAACCAAAACAAATTATAGGGAAAAAGGGAGGAGGAGAGAGAATGAATTAGTTTTGGATGTCAAAGAAAGTAAGAACAGACTTTGTTCATATACTGTTCCTATCCTCATTCAAACAGGTAAGAGGGAGGAAAAAACTCCCTAGAGAAAAAAAGTCCCTTTTTATTTTGCTATAGTGCCCCAGGGAAGGGCCTCTAGTACACAGGCCCTGCTTTTACAAATGCTTCCCTTTCCTTACATGGTTCTTTTACTAAGAGTAAAAAATCCACATTCCTCATTTGTTTAGCCTGAAATCCCCTGCACATTCCCACAAACTACTTCCTTTTCTCTCTTTTTAGCAAAACTCCCTCTCTTTTTAATGAAGAGAAGTTCAGAGAGTTTTTTCCCATGAATAGATGGCAGGCACCTGGGAGTTATGAATTTTAAAGTGATCATTTTCTTTCAGCCATTCTGGACAATGGGGATCTCCTTTTGACTCACTTTCACAGCTTTGAGAGGCTCTCAGATCAGCCACATTCCAATCAGATTGGAGTCAGATCAGAGCTGTGCTGGACTGCATCAAGGTCTCTCACAGAAAGACAAGGAGCAGATGGCCAACACTGAGCTCTCCTCCCCTTTTCAAAGTGCAATGGAAGGCAATGTGGGAAAGCGTTCCCCCAGCATTGCCTATTGATTTCTGAATAGGACCACCACATGCCACCAGCCTGTAGGTATGAACCTCTGTTAACAGATGGTGAGATCATTATAAGCAATTAATTCCTTTAATGTATCAGTGGGAACATGTTGGAAAGGATGATGCAAGCACAGAATGAATAGTGAACTTCTCATTCCTGGGGGAGAGCAGCAGCTACATCACTGAAGGATGGGAATATTTTTTCAGGAGCTTCTGTACATACTGAGAACCAGAATTAGCTGTTTGGTCCACAGAAATGAGGCATGTTTTTTATTAACTAATCATCCCTCCCTTGTTGATGCTGATTAATAACAGATTTCTAGATCATTTTTAGACACACAAAAATTCAAAACAATGGGGGGGAAAATTTAAGACTGTCTACATGTGATAGGAACGTAGGGAATTTGGTCTAAAAATTGAGGGAATAATGCTATAAATGTTTTGTTACATAAATTTCATTTATGATGGTTATAAATGAATATAGAAAAAACTAATTTTGAATACTATATAACACCACTGTTTATATATAAAAGAAATTCATACTCTCTCTTAGCACTAAAAATATATGCATGCAAAATAAACCTTGAACAGTCTTGTCTGAAAGTTTAAAAGGACTAAAGTATTTTATATAGAAATTATATTTTCTTTAAATTATGCAATCTGTATAGTAGCAATGCAGAAAAAACTACACAAACTAGTTAAAAACAAAAATACTCTATATATACACACACACAAATTGTGGTCTGGCTACATTAAAATTCACGTTGTTAAACACTGTAAAGACTGGGACATTTCTAATTTTTTCTCCTTTTTTAAATGTATACAAGAATTATTTTTCCTTTAGAGACAGAAGATGCAACATAGATGGCTAGTTAATTTTTGTCTTTAAGATGACAGGAAAATGTAAACAGGAAATACAGGCAACTATTCACTTATTCATATTTAAATTACACTTTTTGCTTGTAATTAAGACACTCGAGTAGTGGCTCTGTTCATGAAATTTACATAACTGTACAATAGCTTGCCTAAGTGAACATCAAATGGTAGTTAACCTTGAAGTGTATTATCTTAATTGAATAAATCTGGCTATCGTTCAATAAATTAAAACAGAAAGATAATATACCTTTACACTACTAAAATTATTTTTTAAAAAAATCTGGTTTTGAATGTTAATATGGTTCACGGTTGCTTTTCCTCTAGGTTTTTATTTATGCTGTAACAGTAGTCCTTTCAAAAAAGTCATAGTACCATAGAGACACATACATGTTTGCTGCCTTTTCCACATTGTTTGCAGTTTGCGTCAATGTCACATTCTGGAAAGCATTGATAAGAATATCAGAATATTGAATCAAAATGTATAATTTGCTTGTTTGAGATATTCCCTCCCCTACTTCCTCCATCCTTATTGGACTTCTGTCGCTCCCTTCCCCCACTGTGCACCAGCTGAGTATCCCATTGCACAGCAAGAAGTCTAGGTGGGAGAATATAGATTTTTGCATAGGTTAAATAGGAAAGCCACATTCCACCACATTCCCATTTAAATCAGATTTACATGGGGTGTAAATCCCCTCAGAATAGAGCCATTCACAAAGGGCTCAGAATATTTCCCTTACAATGTTGATTACATTAAATCAGTAACAATCATGTTTCGGTAATTATATAGTTAAGGCAAGAGAATTGTGCAGTGTATTTATATTTTCATGAAATAAGTTAACGAGGAGCCACCTGTGCCTTGTATCAGTTTACAAAAGAAAATAGGAGAATACAGGTGTTCCAACAGTATATCTGTAGATTTTGTATATTAATTTGCAAACACTGAAACCTAACATATTGTAACTGAATGCAGCAACACACTGTTTAAAGGACAATATTTTGGGTTTTGTTTGGGTTTTTTTAACCACAAAAGACTATAGTTCCTTGGCTATCAAAAACAGCTGTAATTTGAGCTTCTCTCATTCTCACAATGTTCACCATTGTACCTTATGCATACATTGTACATGCTCAGCCCTAACCCATATGGGTAGACAAGAAGCATTCACACTGTGAATTACCATTTTTCCCAGCATCTAGTGCTAGTCAGACAGCACAATAATAAACTAGAAGCGCCTTTGTCTGTTAAAACATTGTTCTTCATTACTACATGAAAAGCAAACGGTCTTTGTACAGAGGAAGAGTGGCACACAACTGCTCTGGAAGTAGGGGAAGGAATTTGTATCATGAGCTGACCACCTCATAGATACAGATGCCAGTCATCAATCTTTTTCTCAGTAGCCCACCCATCTATGCCTTGGAAAAGATTTTGAGCAAGCATGTGTTCATTATTAGATTTAATGGAATAAGGGATTAGAAGGACTGCTTGCTTTCAGACCCAGGGAGAACACCCCAAGCTTTCATCCACAGATGTTTTAGAAATCACTTCATCTGATTCCTTATTGATGCCTGGGTAAAGTGAAGTAAATCAGAAAGATCATTGTTTTTCTGGGACCATTTTAATAAGTATAATTATTCTAGCAATTTATCATGCAAATTTATAATAGATTACAATTGCTTAGCTGTTTTTATGGCAAAATAAATACAATTCCTAACCGGTTCTGTTTAGGTTCTTATATCATGCAATCACTGTGGTACTGAAGCATTCAAGTTATGGGACATATCACACCATGCACAAGCAACCCCTGGTTCCTCTCAGTTTTTTACATGAATTGTTCTCTATGAGAACAGAGTTTGCTCCCCTGCAGAACAGCCAGCAACACTGAAAACACATATCTTGGGGATCTGTGGAATCAGAAAGCCGCTACTTAGGGCCTTCTGCCTCTGCCCTGACTCTTTTCTGCCCCTTCTGGCTCCTTGACAGCCTGACACTTGCAGGATTTGTGCTACCAGGGGCCCCCTACAAGCTGTTGGCCTTGGAATGCTCCCATAAAGTGGGGTGTTAGGGCAGACACCTACCCTGGAGTGCCCCCTCGTGTCAAGGCTAATATGCCTCCTCACAGCCTGGTGCAGACCTGTGTGCATATCCCTGCCTCAGTTTCTCCTAGTGGGCTTTCAGTGAGATCAAGGAAGCTTTTATGTAGTGAACAATGCCCCCTGCTACCCAAAGCCTTCTACCCAATATCCTAGCTTGGGGGCAGGGAAGGAAGAAGTTAACTTTAATCCATCCTCTCCACCGGAGTCCATCCATCTCCTTCTCCTCCATCCAGGCTCCTTACCAGCAAGGTGTTCTTGATCTGGGACTGCCCTCTGACCATCACCTGGAGGAAGGGTTCCCTCTCTGGAGTTCAGGATCCCTGCAGAGGTCAAACCACTGCAGCTTTTCTCCAGATAGTATAATTCATCTGGGATCAGACATGCCTGCTGCTGTCTGGTAAGGTCCTTCCACATCTCCCTAGGCCTACGGTTTGAAACTCTTAGCCCTTCCCTTTCAGAACCTGCTCCTTCTCGGAGCAGCCTCTGTGTGTCTTCTTTCCTGGTGAGCTGCCTAATCAGCTCTCCTGAGAAGTCCCTCCCCTCAGGAGCATCCTGTTTTCTAGAACCTCCCAATTGAGATCTCATAACCCTCTATAAGGCCCAGGTGTTCCTTGGCTAATTAACTGGTGCCCAGCCACCTAGGCAATTAACTACTCACAGGTGGATCTGGATTGGCTTCTTCTTCTTAGCTAAGTCTGTCACAGACAGGTTGGGGGCCTGACCCCACCTCAGAGGGCCAGCTACCCTGAGGCATGGGGTTTCCACAGCATAAACAGAAAAGAGTAATTCACTGGAGTGACAGTGCTGCCTCTGCATCCATTCCCCAAGCCGTTCTGTCCTACTCCTGTCCACAGACAGATCCCATACCTCACAGGTTCTCTGCAGAGTCAAGGAACATTGAAAACAACGCAGCAATGGGCGCAGTGTCCCTTTTGGCATCTGGATCTGATGGACTCTTCTATCCTTTACTCACAGAAGCAGAAGGTAACATATGGCCCTGTGCCTCCAAATACAAAGATTACAATAGTCTGTTGTTACCAAGACAATTCAGCACTGGTAGATGGAAGTGGAGCTGCCTGCCAATGAACAGTTATAAATACATTCAGTGTAAATAAGTCATATTTTAGAATCTAATGAATTCTATTTACACTGTAGATTTACTAGAAAGTTATTCATTAGCTATAATAAATTAATATATGATATGTTTGCCTGTATAAATAATACTGTATCTCATAATATTAAGGTCATCGGTCAGATACGAGACCTCACTGCAGATATGGGAATTACCTTTTGAATTACATATGCCACAATCTTCAATTTTTAATAATCTAGAACAAGTTAATTTCTGATCTTTTATTGATTCAGGATGCCCATATTATAAGGAATAAGAACCAAGATTTTTCATTGATGGGTACCTAAAATTAGTCTCCTAAATCCCTGTTTAAGCACCAAAATAAATAGCCTGATTTTAAAAAATGTCTGAACACAACAACTCCCATTAAAGTCACACTGAAATCAATGGTATTTAACATACAAAATTCAGGCCACTTTTTTAGGCAGCCATATTTGAAAATCATGGACAATTTCTTACTACAAAAAGCAATTAAACCACGTGAGTCTTTCCAAGTTACATATGTTTCTCCCTTTAAAAGTTGTTTACTAAAAAAGATAAGAGCCATTTCCAAATAGTTTTATTTACCTTGTTTAATTGACAGTTATGTTTCCCATTAATATTAGGCTTAGTATTTATTATTATTAAAAATCTGCCTTGTCTATATGCACTTTTTCTGTCTTTGCCCGTTTTTCTCTTCGTACGTCACAAATGAGCTATATCTGATTGAAAAAGAAAATCAGTTCCAAT
This sequence comes from Chelonia mydas, assembly GCF_015237465.2. NCBI lineage: Eukaryota > Metazoa > Chordata > Testudines > Cheloniidae > Chelonia > Chelonia mydas. Next base: position 106,237,928 of record NC_057850.1, on the reverse strand, counting down.
CTGGAAGCAGAGAACATTTTGGCAATTACACGTTGCTAACAATACTTCAACAAGTTCAAAATCTGTTTCAGTGTTCAATCCAACGGGTGGGAGCTCTCAGGCACTAAAAGCTTGCCTGGGATCACAGGTTGATCAGGTTCCTCATTTTACCAATACTCCATAACAAAAGGGGTTTTAGGATGGAACACAATTCTCTGACATGCAGCCACCCATTTATACTCTTATATACAACTCGCTGATCTCAGAAGTGGCTGCACAACCTACACATATGGGCCATCACTGAGAAAGTGTCAAAGAAAGGGGAGCCATGCATTGAGCAATTCAGTCCAGGTCTGTTGCTTGAGTGAAATGGCAAGCTTCAGATCACATGATCTGGTTTCAAGAAAAGAATATTATGTTACTTATACTGCATCCACCATCCATTAAAAAATGCTGGGGAATGAAGTCACTCTTCACATTCACATTATTTGCTTTTAAAGAAGTTTGCAGGATCAGCTACTCTAACTTATAAGCAAAATCCATTAAAATATATATTCAGCTTGACTGGTCATACAATTCAAACCATGACAGCATTCAACCCCAAAATTCCTGGCAAATAGAATGATCCACCGCTTGTATACCATACATACATAAATACTCCAGCATTCATCACCTCCTTGCTATCTCTTTAGTTTTTGTTATTCTTTTAGAAACGTGTAAGTACTGTGCCTAACCTCTAGTCCTACCAGCAATATCCAGCTCTCAGATCAATGTTCTAAAGAATTCTGCTTTACTGAAACTTTACCAGGTTGCAGAAGACACTAGATATTTACCCAAAGAAAGTCCTCAGATCCAAATTTAAGATCTGAGTTTGCAACTCAAATTGCTAAATGGACCAAATCCAAACTCAAATTCTAGGAAAGTTGAGAGTCAAACCTGACTGATGCTCAGGTTCAAGAAAGTTTGAACACAGGGTTTTGAATCTGTGCATTACAAAGCTACAAAGTTCAGATATGGTGTTTGAATACAGAGTTTTGGTTTGATTTCACTCCTAAGAAATACACAAGGTAAATGTGGAATAGAAATCTCTCTTTCAGACTGCACACAAACAAAGGGTCAATGGAAAAAGAACTGGAAGTAAACTCTTCCTCTGTTGCTTACATGGTTTACTTGTACTCATTGGTCCACCATTGCTGTCTACAAAAAGGCCTACACAGTAGCTTTAACAGACAAATTCAAGCTCCGAATGGCTGTTACATCCAGCGCCTATCAAACCCAGGGAGAGTGAAGTAGTTATAACAGGAGTGTGTTGTATGAGAGCAAGAGTCTACAGTTAGTGAGATTCTCTTTGTAAAAACCAAACAGAAAATCCAAATCATGAATAGGATGCTTTCTATTCTGAGAGTTTGCTTAAAAGGATACAATCGACTTGAATATTTTTAGACTATTTTTGCTTTAAGAGGTCAGAACCAACTATTTAAAAAATAGTATTCTATCATTTCATCTACATACCAGGACGATGGAGGATGCACCTACTTGCACATGATTTTGAACAGGTGCATCTGAACAGAGCAGTAAATGAAACAACAGCACATCAAGAAGGAAAAAGGAAGCATTTGTCTGGAAGGCCAGCAGCTGTTGACTTACTATTATACTCTTAGAGTTGCCACCTTTCCAGGCAGGACAACAGGAAGGGCCACTGAACACGGGGTTTGGTCTCGACCTTTGAGTAGCTACCTTTTGGCAAACGTAGGACATTTTGCATAAAGAAGGAAAGAATGGAAAGAGAAAGCCAAATTACAGCCTGCCACGAATATTTCATCCCTCAGCAAATTAACAGCAGCAGTAACAATTCCAAAATAAATCACTTTCTATCCCATATCCTGCCCAGCATGGATCAGGTGCAAATGGCAACCAAACTTCCTCTCACCTTTATGCAGCCTGCATGCAGCATACATGAATATGCTTTTCTTTCAAGTTACTTCCTTTCAGAATCCCTGAAGATATTAATTTCATTTTCATCATAATCAGCTATGACTATCCACTGGTGTGCTCTGCTCACCCTCTATCTATGCTATTGTCTATCTTTCCATGCATAAGTCTGTGCTTCTCTCATGAATGTACTAGTCCTTTTAAATTTTTTAATTAGAAAGCTGCTCTGTTTACTAAAAGCCAAAATGTATGAGTACATTTCTCAATTAGACTAATTAAGGTAAAAGTGATAGTCTTGTTGACATTGTTAAATCCAATGACGCAGTCTATTAGTAATTAAAGCACGTTGGAAGTTACTTAATTTCAAGGCCCTCCACAAAAAAAAAAAAAAAAAAAAAAAAAAAAAGGGAGAATACATATCTGTATGCCTTATTGCTCTAGAATTGCGATTGCTGATATAGTGTCAGAGCCAGTGGTTGCTGCAGAAAGCAATACCTATGTAATACAGATAGCCCTGTGAGCTTAATCTTACCCATATTTCAAAATAGAATTGTCTTGTATCCCCTGACAGACACTGAAAGTTTGAATTTGGCAAGTGGCATCTTCCTCTCACTTTCATGGAAGGATGTCAAAGCGAGAACTGATGTTAAATAACATCTTTTTCTGAAATCAAAATGTACTGAAAGATTACAAAAGAGGCCCTCTTCTTCCCGAGCTGTGGCAACTTCAGACTTTTTGCCTATTAAGACTTGGGTTGAAATCCTGTCCCCACTAAAGTCGGTGGGAGTTTTGTTACTGACTTCAATTGGGCAAGGATTTCATCCTTGAAGTTTAGCTTCAGGCAGATAGATTTCTGAAGAAAGCTAAAGATTTCAGCTTCTTAACAGCCTGCAATGCATTTAAATTCCACTGCAATTAAACTGATGGGAGACAAAACTGTAAAACCACCGATGTGAGAATGGCTAATGACTGTTGGTGCATTTGTACCCAAGCATTGCTCTTATTTTTGTACAATACCAACAACATGACCAGACATGTGGGTATTTGAAATATAAACGAGCTTACTATGTAGGGACTAAGCAGGTAGCTTTGTGATAATACTATGCAATGTCAGTAAAGAATCCCCAATTTGATTTTCAGTCATTCACTCCCTGAGCAACTGGATGCTCAGAACGCTGGAGGACAATGGATTCAGCTCCTAAAAGGCGGAGATTTGCACACTTCTCATCAAGAACCATTCAGAATATCTGACAATAGCGTTGATAGTCTAAGGGAGTCCCATCCAACTCCTTAGTTGACAAGACAGTAGCTGTGATGCATGGCTTCAGAGGTAGAGGATGGTTAAAACAAAGGAGAGTAATTCACCTTCTCTCTCTACCTATCCTCTTCCAGCTGCCAATGGCCATCCATTCTTGTGTCTGGTTCTAATGAATGAAAACACTACATGGAAAAATCCACCTCTCTCACAGTGCTTGTTCCACATTGATTGTCAGCACTTCACCACAACTTACATGTGCCTCAGGGTGAGACCAGTCCATGAAGAGCTAAGACAGTCTGTCTTTGTATCACCTGGTCTGCAGCAATTATACACATTCAGAGCAAAGAAGCCAGATGCACAAACCATGCAATGAGCTGCTAGCAGGAATCTTATTTGCAAGAGTTGAACCAATGGAAAACATCTCTCCCACAACTCTGCAGGTTCACTATTACCTAACTGCCTATGATGTTCTTAGAATTAGACATTAGTCAGGGTCAGTGTAGACTGGGATATGTAGTTCTGGCTATTTTGGAATGTGTGTGGCGTATACAGTTATGAACTTAGGATGCCCTTTATTTTCTGAGTACTGCAGTTTTAAATTTCTAAGCTGTTTCCCTATGTGAAGATTTCAGCAGCCATTTTGTTTTCTGGGTTCAATGCAGACTGTCAGAAAAGACGCATTCTGTGCTCTCATGAAGACATTGCTTTTATTCTCTCTAGTTCTGGTGTTCTCCTAATCCAAAATAAAGGTTTTTCTTACTGCTGGAAAGCATACAATTAGAAACGGTTATTTAATTAAGAAGACTAAGCCTGGAAGCTGAAACACATGCAGACTTAGAATAATGTGTACATTTTATCAGTGAGGGTAGTTAACTGTTGGAACAGCTTACCTAGGGATGTGGGCCCAGATCAAAGGTATTTAGACTCCTAATTATCACTGAAGTCAATTGGAGGTAAGTGCCTAAACACCTTTGAAGATCTGGGCCACGGAGGATTCTCAGTCACTTGAATTCTTTAAAATCAAGATTGGATGCCCTTCTAAACATATGATCTAGTGAGTGAACTAGAAGTTTTAGGCTTGATGCAGTAATTAAATTATACTGTCTGTGTTATATAAAAAGGCCAGAGCTTAAAATCTGTTTGCTCTTTACATGTAAAGACATAATATCTGAATGGAGTTCTCGCTATTCTCCTGGATTCTGGTATATTAGCAATTTACTAAATCCCTACTTAACAATTCACTGACCCTTCCTAAGGAAGAAGTTACACCCCGAATGCATGTTCTGAGCCCACGTTAAGTTCCTTGGGAGACAGGCATGAGCCCATTTGAGGACTGAATTTGGCCCTCAGAGTTTACTGCAGTGATCCTGCCCTTCCTGATTCGTTGAAAAAAATAATTGATTATTTGCAATTTTTAACATTGTTTAGCGTTCCCCCAGTTCTTACAACAAACTCACTGAAACTACAAATTCAGGTTTCTGACTGTGGAACATTAGGTGTTCTTGTCTTCAGTAAGTCAAAGGCTCCATGAATGTTTGATGCATTAGGACTGTTTGTCTATTGATATATAATGCACACAAGTGCACCTGGCCCAAAGGTGAAACAGGTGCATGAGCTGCTTCACTGCTACAAAATACTATAGTAGCTCCTGTCAAAAAAAAAAAAAAAGAAAAAAATGCTCAAGTGTATTTGAAAATCAAAATCTTTTCATACAGAAAATAGTGAATTCATATTGAATGGCATCTTATTAAAATCCTGTAACATACTATTGGGAAAGGCAGATTAAAATGGTATGTTTTATTGACAACCATCTTCTATGGGGAAAAATATGAACAGATACTTTACAAATCTCCAGAGTCTCCTGCTGGTGCAGTATTTAGTGCTCTTATGTGCGTACTATGCTAGCGTGCCTGCCATTATTATGGGCACTATTATACACTCTACTAGTTAAGTTTGCCACTAAGTTTCCATAGTATATCTGAGTTTGTCCACCTCACCCCATCCCACCCTGGCATCCCTTCTAAAAAAAAAAAAAAAAAAGAAAATCTATGCACAAAAAGTCACAGTATTTCAACATTGGTAGGTTAGATTTGGGGCTAAAGTAGAATTTTTCGATAAGATTTAAAGTGCTGTTCCTGAATTATAACATCCTAAAACTAGTGTTGTTCACCAGCAAAGATGTTGCACATGGCATCAAAATTTTGTTGATTAAAATCTAGTTTCTGAAGCTATTGACTTGAATGTTAAACACTGCTGGGGATCATCTTCTCTGGCAATCTTGGTATAGCATGTCACACAACTGTTGGAAATTTTCTGTTCTATGCTACATACATTTTTATACCACGTTGATCACCGTATCTTCCAGTAGTGCAACACAAACAAGAGGCTTTTGCGGGAGATATCAGGGGATTCTTCTGGACCTATTGAAGTCTGTAGTATGGGACAACCAATAAACCGGATGAGGCTCATCACCTCCCTCATAACACACAAGTCTTAGGAGGCTCACCATGCCTCCTCCAACTCCCCACAACCTTATCAAGCTTCAGAGGGGTAGCCTTGTTAGTCTGGATTGGTAAAAGCAGCAAAGAGTCCTCTTTGCCGCTCTTATCAAGCTTGTTAGTCCTAGAGAGCCTGCTCTGGCTTGTAAGTGGACAATATGGGTTGGAGGATGGTTTAGAGGCTTTTGGTTCATTTGGAGATCTGGATTCATGCAAGGCCTTGGGTGCCCCAAGGAGTCTAACAAGGTTAGTGAGGGGGCTGGATGCCCTGATGAGCATTCTTAGACTCTTAGAAAGTTATAAGGCTCTTAAGCCTCTCAGTTGCGGGAATCAGAGGAGCAGGGAATGGAGTCTTCATTCCCTGGGACCCCATACATGGGGCCTGAAGAGCAGCAGAAATCACAAAGAGGTTCTTACCCTTGGTTCTGCTGACCCCCAATGTTTCTGCCAGACAAGTTTCTCTCTCAGACTCACACACCTCACTGCAGCTCTTAGGATCACACCCCCAATCTTTGGGACATTCGGAAGTTGACAGGACCAGAGCAGTACTTTTATTCACCTCACAAACTTTACAGAAGAGCCCTGCTTCTGAGACCTTATAGTATTTTGCAAGAGTGGGACTCCTTTTACAGACCATGGAAGTCTACAGCATCCAGGACTCCTCTTCACAGATGGGAGGTGGGAACTGTGATAAGCAGAATTTCATCATCAACAGGCCCTGGGGTATTCTCTCCCCCTTAGACCACCTTAGGTCTTCTGGATCATGGTCTCCCTCTTGTTGACCTAATGTTTGCAGAAACTGGATTCTCCAACAGAATTAACAGTTAAAAAAAAAACAACCAAGAAATCCCTCCACAAAAAACTTTTTGGCTTGAAGTTAATTATTACAGGCTCATACCAGTGGCTTAAATGCATATCACTAAATTACCCCCCTCCAAGCCACAAATCAGAAACCTGGAAAACAAAGTTAGAGCTGAACTTTGCAAACAAATCATCCAAACTATCTTAGCTATGACTCCATACCAATGCCTGGTGGAGTCAGAAGACATATTAACTTATCCATCCATAAGAAACAGTTTCATTTTTATTTGTGAGCACCAAAACAAGAATGCCTTAATCATACGGTGGTGGTATCTTTCTTAATAGACATGCCAGTGCTTAATTTGTAATAAAAGAGGTGCTGGGGCTCAAGCAATTTTTTTACATTCATAACTGATGCAGTGAGCCCAGAGGTGCCGGGGCTAAGAACTGCCAAGTGTAGAGGTGCCAGGGCTCAGCCCTGGCACAAATTAAGCCCTGGGACATTCACAATACACCTACAAGAATTTTACAAATTCCTGATTCGAAAAATAGAGTACTGAAAGTAATCATGCCTTTATTAAGGGTTCAATCCTGCAAGGTGTTGAGAGCACTAAGCTCCTATTGGAGGTGTTCAACATATCATAGGATTAGGCCCTACAATCCTATGTGGGAGTCATAGAATCTTAGAATATGAGGGTTGAAGGGACCTCAGGAAGTCATCTAGTCCAACCCCCTGCTCAAAGCAGGACCAATCCCCAACTAAATCATCCAAGCCAGGGCTTTGTCAAGCCTGACCTTAAAAACTTCTAAGGAAGGAGATTCCACCACCTCCCTAGGTAACGCATTTCAGTGTTTCACCACCCTCCTAGTGAAAAAGTTTTGCCTAATATCCAACCTAAACCTCTCCCACTGCAACTTAAGACCATTACTCCTTGTTCTGCCATCTGCTACCACTGAGAACAGTCTAGATCCATCCTCTTTGGAACCCCCTTGCAGGTAGTTGAAAGCAGCTATCAAATCCCCCCTCATTCTTCTCTTCCGCAGACTAAACAATCCCAGTTCCCTCAGCCTCTCCTCATAAGTCATGTGTTCCAATCCCCTAATCATTTTTGTTGCCCCCCGCTGGACTCTTTCCAATTTTTCCACATCCTCTTGTAGCGTGGGGCCCAAAACTGGACACAGTACTCCAGATGAGGCCTCACCACTGTCGAATAGAGGGGATCTATCCCTCGATCTGCTGGCAATGCCCCTACATATACATCCCAAAATGCCATTGGCCTTCTTGGCAACAACAGCACACTGTTGACTCATATCCAGCTTCTCGTCCACTGTAACCCCTAGGTCCTTTTCTGCAGAACTGCTGCCTAGCCATTCAGTCTCTAGTCTGTAGCGGTGCATGGGATTCTTCTGTCCTAAGTGCAGGACTCTGCACTTGTCCTTGTTAAACCTCATCAGATTTCTTTTGGCCAATCCTCTAATTTGTCTTGGTCCCTCAGTTTCCTATCCCTACCCTCCAGTGTATCTACCTCTCCTCCCAGTTTAGTGTCATCTGCAAACTTGCTGAGGGTGCAATCCACACCATCCTCCAGATCATTGATGAAGATATTGAACAAAACCGGCCCCAGGACAGACCCTTGGGGCACTCCACTTGATACCGGCTGCCAACTAGACATGGAGCCATTGATCACTACCCATTGAGCCCGACAATCTAGCCAACTTTCTATCCACCTTATAGTCCATTCATCCAGCACATACTTCTTTAACTTGCTGGCAAGAACACTGTGGGAGACCGTGTCAAAAGCTTTGCTGAAGTCAAGGAACAACATGTCCACTGCTTTCCCCTCATCCACAGAGCCAGTTATCTCGTCATAGAAGGCAATTAGATTAGTCAGGCATGACTTGCCCTTGGTGAATCCATGCTGACTGTTCCTGATCACTTTCCTCTCCTTTAAGTGCTTCAGCATTGATTCCTTGAGGACTTGCTCCATGATTTTTCCAGGGACTGAGGTGAGGCTGACTGGCCTGTAGTTCCCAGGATCCTCCTCCTTCCCTTTTTTAAAGATGGGCACTACATTAGCCTTTTTCCAGTCGTCCAGGACTTCCCCCAATTGCCATGAGTTTTCAAAGATAATGGCCAATGGCTCTGCATTCACATCCGCCAACTCCTTTAGCACTCTCGGATGCAGCGCATCCAGCCCCATGGACTTGTGCTCGTCCAGCTTTTCTAAATAGTCCCGAACCACTTCTTTCTCCACAGAGGGCTGGTCACCTCCTCCCCATGCTGTGCTGCCTAGTGCAGTAGTCTGGGAGCTGACCTTGTTTGTGAAGACAGAGGCAAAAAAAGCATTGAGTACATTAGCTTTTTCCACATCCTCTGTCACTAGGTTGCCTCCCTCGTTCAGTAAGGGGCCCACACTTTCCTTGACTTTCTTCTTGTTGCTAACATACCTGAAGAAACCCTTCTTGTTACTCTTAACATCTCTTGCTAGCTGCAACTCCAGTGTGATTTGGCCTTCCTGATTTCACTCCTGCATGCCCGAGCAATATTTTTATACTCTTCCCTGGTCATTTGTCCAATCTTCCACTTCTTGTAAGCTTCTTTTTTGTGTTTAAGATCAGCAAGGATTTCACTGTTAAGCTAAGCTGGTCGCCTGCCATATTTACTATTCTTTCTACACATCGGGATGGTTCATCCCTGTAACCTCAATAAGGATTCTTTAAAATACAGACAGCTCTCCTGGGCTCCTTTCCCCCTCATGTTATTCTCCCAGGGAATCCTGCCCATCAGTTCTCTGAGGGAGTCAAAGTCTGCTTTTCTGAAGTCCAGGGTCCGTATTCTGCTGCTCTCCTTTCTTCCCTGTGTCAGGATCCTGAACTCGACCATCTCATGGTCACTGCCTCCCAGGTTCCCATCCACTTTTGCTTCCCCTACTAGTTCTTCCCGGTTTGTGAGCAGCCGGTCAAGAAGAGCTGTGCCCCTAGTTTGTTCCTCCAGCACCTGCACCAGGAAATTGTCCCCTACACTTTCCAAAAACTTCCTGGATTGTCTGTGCACCGCCGTATTGCTCTCCCAGCAGATATCAGGGTGACTGAAGTTTCCCATGAGAAACAGGGCCTGCGATCTAGTAACTTCCATGAGTTGCCGGAAGAAAGCCTCGTCCACCTCATCTCCCTGGTCCAGTGGTCTATAGCAGACTCCCACCACAGCATCGCCCTTGTTGCTCACACTTCTAAACTTAATCCAGAGACTCTCAGGTTTTTCTGCAGTTTCATACTTGAGCTCTGAGCAGTCACACTGCTCCCTTACATACAGTGCAACTCCCCCACCTTTTCTGCCCTGCCTGTCCTTCCTGAACAGTTTATATCCATCCATGACAGTACTCCAGTCATGTGAGTTATCCCACCAAGTCTCTGTTATTCCAATCACATCGTAATTCCTTGACTGTGCCAGGACTTCCAGTTCTCCCTGCTTGTTTCCCAGGCTTCTTGCATTTGTGTCAATTAACCAAACATCACCAAACACAGAGCAAGCATGTCCCCATATACAACCCTAACAGGCCCAAATCGTTCTATTAGAGTAAAAATGTCAAGTGGCTCCATGGTTTCAGATCATGATTCTTAGTACTAGTGATATGTATGTATCAAACAAATTATAAATCCAGGTTTTGTGGTGTACATTTTCTATAATTTGTGTGCAAAGAAGGGAAAATAGTAGGTGGGCATTTCTATGGGACAGAGATAAAGTAGCTTGGATGTCTTGTTTGAAAAGTACAACCTTAACACTTCATTTTCTGTTTGTTTTTGTTTTTTTACCAGGTGTTGATGGGGGTGGGAGTGGGAAGAGATGTATTTTTTTAAATTCTAACATTTTAAAGAGTAATTTGCTTGCAAATGACTGATATGTACCAGCAGCTTAACTTTGCTCTAAGATTTTTTGTAGGGAATCAGTGCAGACCTTTGTCTGTTGCTTCTTTGTAGTTTTTGGTTAATCAGAGGGCAAATAGGACAGTTTATGAAAGATCAAGTGACCCTCAAGCTGGGTTGTCTGAGACTATCACAGGACTTGTTTTTCCAAAGTGTCTCAGCAAGGAGGTCAAATGGAGAGCTCAAGTCAGCCAGGGCATATGTTTATTCTGCCAGTGTAAATTACATAAGCTCTATACACTTGATTGCAGGCTCCAGGATTTACATACATTATGCTTATCTGTAAATTACAATATTGCCCTGTTCATGCAGAACAGGTATCTCCGGAGTATATTTCTGAAATTTTCAGGTGCACTGGTCTTCTTCTGAGCCTTAACAGCTTGCATAACCTAAAAGAATTGTAATAATAATCTGAAGGTTCCATCTCCCCCCACTAACTTGATGAAATACAGAGACTTTGAAACGTCTGAATGTGTATTTTGTAGAAGAGGCTCCTCCACTTATAGGTACTCCCTCACCTGACCCAATCCCAGATATATGATCTCTCTCCAACTCCAAAGTACAGATTTAGACATATAGACCCAAGCAAACTGGATGAAGAAAGGTTAAAGAGTATTCATAAGACTTTTACTTTCATTTAGGGTAACTGCTTTGTTCCACAATAATTTATCAGTCCTTCCTCTCCCACACATCATGAACCTGCAGCTGCCAGGAGATACTCTATGGAATGCAAAGTATACTTTCCTCCCTGGACATACAGATTAAAATCTTCAAGCTGCTACCAGCTTTGGGAAGAGCAAATGTCCTGACTCCTGAAATAGCTTAGACACTTGACTTTTCTTCATAATAATGTGTTCAATGTCTTGATCTCAGTAAGACTTTCACACAGCACCACGTGGCATTCTCATAAGCAAACTAGGGAAATGTGGTCTAGATGAAATTACTGTAAAATGGGTGCATCACTGGTTGAAAGACTGTACTCAAGGAGCAGTTATCAATGGTTCACTGTCAAACTGGGTGGGGATGTACCTAGTGGGATCCCACAGTGGTCAGTCCAGGGTCCGGTACTCTTCATTATCTAAGTCATTAATGAAAATATTGGAGTGGAGAGTGACCTTATAAAATTTTCAGCTAATTCCAGTCTGAGAGGGGGTTGCAAGCGCTATGGAGGCCAGGATTAAAATTCAAAATGAACTTGACAAATTGGAGAACTGGTCTGAATTCAACAAGATGAAATTCCATAAAGACAAGTGCAAAGTCCTACACTTAGGAAGGAAAAAAAAAAATCAAATGCACAGCTACAAAATAGGGAGTAACTGGCTGGGTAGGAGTACTGCGGAAAAGGATCTGGGGATAATAATGGATCACTCATTGAATATGAATCAACAGAGTGATTGCAGCTGAAAAAAATGCTAATATCATTCTGGGCTGTATTAACAGGAGTGTGATATTTAATACACAGAAGGTAATTGTCCCACTCCACTTAGCACTGATTAGGCCTCAGCTGGAGTATTGTGTCCAAATCTGGGCACCACATTTTAGGAAAGATGTGGACAAACTGGAGAGAGTCCAGAGGAGAGAAACAAAAATGATAAAAGGTTTAGAGAACCTGACTTCTGAAGAAAGGTTAAACCGGGCATAGTTAGCCTTGGGAAAAGGAGACTGAGTGGGGACCTGATAACAGCCTTCAAATACATTAAGGGCTACTATAAAGAAGACTGATCCATTGTTCTCCACGTCCACTGAAATAGGTAAGACAAGAAGTAATGTGCTTAATCTGAAGCCAGGGAGATGTAGGTTAGAAATTAGGAAAAAAATTCTAACTGTAAAAATAGTTAAGTTCTGGAATATGCTTCCAAGGGAGAATGTGAAAAGCCCACCACTGGAGGCTTTTGTCCAACCTGTATTTAAAAACACCTGTCAGGGATGATCTAGGTCAGTGGTGCGCAACCTGCGGCCCATCAGGGTAATCTGCTGATGGGCTGTGAGACAGTTTGTTTACATTGACCATCCGCAGGCATGGCCACCCGCAGCTCCGGTTCACTGTTCCCAGCCAATGGGAGCTGTGGGAAGCAGTGGCCAGCACATCCCTGTGGCCCACACCGCTTCCCACAGCTCCCATTGGCCGTGCCTGTGGACGGTCAATGTAAAGAAACTGTCTCACGGCCCACCAGCGGATTACCCTGATCGGCCGCATGCGGCCACAGGTTGCCCACCACTGATCTAGCTTGACTTGCTCCTGCCACAGTGCAATGGGACTGGCCGTGATGACTTTGGGTATGTCTACACACAAAGAAAAGCCCACTGGGGCTCAGGCTGCAGGGCTGTTTCAGTGCTGTGTCGGCTTCTGGGCTCGGGTTGGAGCCTGGGCTCTAGGACTCTGCAGGGTGGGAGGGTCCCAGAGCCTGGACTCCATCCGAAGCCTAGAAGTCTATACCTCAACGACATAGCCCTGCAGCCCAAGTCCTCCAAGCCTGAGCCAGCTGGCACAGGCCGGCTGTACATTTTTCTTTGCTGTGTAGACATACCCCTTGAGGTCCCTTCCAGCCCTATATTGCTATGATTCCATAAGGTGAACCTAGCTGAGCTCCTAATTTGCAATTTGTGGCCTGATTTTCAGAGGTGCTGAACAACTGAAATACCCATTGCAGTCTACTGACTTCTATCAGGTAGTCACCAACATTCAGAAAGAAATGCAATTTTTCTCCACACATTTAGTTAACATTTCCTACTGAAATTTGAATTAGTGATTTTTCTTCAGTGAACTTATTTCATATAATGGCTGAAATTTTATTTCAGATCACAGTCAGCAATTATAGAAGCATTTTTGTCTCATACGAACAAGCATTTGATATGTTTACCATTTACCAAAAGGGAGATTATCTCCAGACCTCACCTTTCAAACCAGAAATGCAATTACCAAAACTGCAGCTGATATTTGTAATTAATAAATCCCCATATCTGCTGGGAACTGTTACACAAACTGTCATAAATCCGGATGACAGATGGAAGAAGTGTTCTTGAGAATGTTTAAATAAATCCTTAAACATCAGGGGAATTGGATCTCTCAGAGGATTAGTAATGGAATATGGAGCTTTTCACCTTTAGGTCATTCAAATTCAGCCCAGCTCAATAGTTACTGAAAGTCTTTGGACAAAATGATGCTTCCATTTACACCTGTACAACTGCAGTGACATAGGAATGCAGCATTTGGGCTGTTACTACAATATCTGATGGCTATTTGGTAGCATAAGTGAAATGAACAATCCCTAGTGGACAAGGCACACGTTATAAGAACATGGACTATTGGAACCTGTGGCAGTCTCAGGAGGACTGAACAGAGATTTAAGTGTTCTCTCAACAGGGGGTACCTCAAAGAAGGGGGTTGAGACTCATGGGTGGGGAAGTCAAAGATGCTTGTGCTGCCTCCTACCATTTTGTAACTCTGTACAAACTGAAAACTTCATCGTCCAGTACTGTAGAGCAGACATGATTAATGAGCATGACATTCAGATTTCTGAAATGTAGAAGAGCGGGGAGGGAAGAAATCTTTATATATGCAGGCTGTGTTTCTGAGGAAACCTTGAAAATCCCAGTCAGAATTCAACTGGACCAGCTGGGTAAAGGCACCAAAGATCAGAAAGCCAGAAGCTGCACAACTGGAAGCTAAACTAGATTTATTACACAGCACGGGACCAGGGAGGGGCACAGCACCTTTTCTGTGTTTCACAATAGGTCTCCTCTTTTTCATCTTGCCTAATTACATGGCAACACTAGGAAACTATGAGGACAGTAACTTCTCTAAATTAATTGTCACTCAAAGCAATTCTGCAAGTATTTAGTGGTGATTTCCAAAGTAGGCTATTTGAAGAATGGGGAACGTAGTTCATGTCAGCATAATTGGCACATATACAATAGTCTGAGGAATTTTGTCTAATTCAGCTTTGCTTTTATTAAAAAAAGCTGCAACACCTGTTGGCTAAAACAACGTATGTGTGTTTTATTCATCTTCTGGATCAGCCCCTGGAAACCTGGCACTGACACTAAAACTAAGACTTTAAAAATTGCCTGAAGTTAACTCCAAGCAAGTTAACAGACTGTTTTCTTTGGGTAGGAAACAAGTTGAAAGCTGTGTTTCAGGTCTGAAACATAGGAGCCCTATGCTAAAGGATTCTAGCAGAATTAACTTAGAAGGTTGCTGGAAGTCTTTGAGACAGGGTTTAGAGAGCTAGCACAGAGTGCTGGGAGCCTATTAGTGGGGGGAATAATGGAGGAAGAGCTAGCTGTTGAGTGGGTGTGGATACTGGCAGCTGATAAAGTGTGGGTGGAAGAAGTTGCAAGATGGATCACTGAGTGGCTAGAGCTTTTGAGCAGAAAGTAGGTGAATGAAAGAACCAAAAATGTTTCAGGTTTTAGATAATCATCTGAATTTTAGGGTGACTCTGATCTGATCCAAATCTTCGGAGATTCATCCATCACTAGACATCATGTTCTTTAGCCTCTCTCCCCCCACCATCGGAAAACATTTGAGTGTTATTTAATTTTCCTTAAGATTTGTCCTTCATATTGAAGCGTTTCAGAGAAAATTTATGAGCACTATGAATATTGGCCACTCACAGTCTACCAGTTTAGTAAAAACATTATAGGACTCCCAAGTCTGATAGGACTTGTGGGCCTGATTGCCTTTACACACGCACACAAAGATTTATATGGTGCCACATATTGGATTGTATAGGCATGTACCAGTATATATACTGACTGACTCCATAATTAAGATTACACAGAGGTTTGCGCTTAACCCAGGATAAAAAACTGATTCCGTTTAAACACACTATTCACTCCAAGTTAGGCAGTATAGCTATTCAGAAGATTTAAAAAAATATGGAAAAATAAGCAAAATATTTGTAAACATTAGGCAGGAAAAACCAAAAATCCTCACTTTTCATATTTGCCCTGGTTGTCTCACACTTTGTTAGCTTCCCTTCTGCACCAATTAAAACTTCACTCTCATATTGTGGTAACATCTCAAACATAAGCCACTTTGAAATTCAACACATTCAAAGTTTATGCCCCTTTTTACAACACAACTGAATTGATCTTTGCCAAGAGACGCCGTTGGAAGAACGCATGCTGTGAGTAGTGGAAGGGAGTTAGTCAGTACAAGGAGAGGTGGCATGCATATTGTGAAGTGTAGAGGAAGGGGACCTAAACTGGCGAGTTCCTAGATTTTCAGAGATTTCCATTGATGGGATTTGTACTTTAACAATTAAAGTAACAATGTTTTTTGTTTGTAGGACTATATATACACCCATATAGTATAAATACCCATACTTATGGCCGGTTTATCTTACATCTTCCAGGTCCTATTAAGAGGATTCCTACAGTTTGCTAGTATATTGGTCCTTCCAGGCTCAGGTTTAAACATTAAAATAAAGCCTCTGTGGAAGTGTCTTGTTCCAAAATTCTCTCCTTGAAGTCTGACCTAGCTCCCCTGTGACCAGCAGGCTGATATTAACTAGCAAAACAGTGTTTAAACCTTTACATCTCAGAGCTTTGCAACATATAAATGTACAGATTTGCCTACAGCATGTGTCCATGCTCCAACACGGTTCTGGAGATGATGCAACAACATACTGGTACATCTCAGAAGGAGAGAAAATGATTCTTTTGTGGACAGGAGGACATCACAGATCCTAAAAGGGGGGGGGGCATATTTTAAGTTTACTATGTTCTGAATTTTGTTCTGATCTGAAGAAGAGCTCTGCGTAAACTCAAAAGCTTGTCTTTCTCAACAACAGAAGTTGATCCAATAAAAGATATCACCTGGGATTGACATGGCTACAGCAACACTGCAAACACTCTTACCCCTGGTTATTTGGAATATTCCAGATATAATTCTAACCTCACTGCTGTTCTTTTGCTTCCATGCCAGTCATCTGCAAATGCTTCCCTGAAAACAAAAGGGTGAAAATTCAAAATAGACAATATATTGGCAAATAAAACCAATAAGCTCCCATCGGCGCTGCTATAGCCAATAAACAATTGATAAATGAAGTTCTCAAGCTTATTGTAGCATGATCCTGCAGGTCTCACACAGGTAAAATTCTGACTGGCTTCAACAGAAGTCTAGCCTGTACGTATGGCCTGTAAGACTGGGCCCACTATACCTCACGCATAAATGTGTTGTGTAGGACAAAAAATACTGTACAGCAAATGACATAAAACTGCTGCTTTCCCTTTCCAAATAAAAGGCACATTCCCTCACTGTCTTGCTTACATGCAAAAGGAATGTGAAAATATTACCATTCTGACCTGAGAGCATTTCATGCCCACTTTGCACAGGTACAAATGACAACAGAAGGTGCAAGGTAATAAAAAAAAATTAAAAAAAAAAAAAGACCAAAAGAATATAATCTTTAGTCCTACTTTTTTTATATAACACCTTAATAGTAGAATCTCTTAGGAGATGGACTGCTAATTGCCACTCACTTCAGCCATTGTTTTCACTTATTCCGTGTTTAGGTTTTAATATTAAAAAAGCTTTCAAGTGCTGTACTGGGGCAATCACACCAACATGCAGCTGTTTTGCAGTCAGTCTTCCAGTTTGTCTTCGTAGTGGGTACCATGCTAGTGATTGCAAGTTACACAATTAATTCTCCAGTGGGAGAAAGTGCCAGAAATTCTGGTACATGCATTGCCTGGCAAAAATCCCCCTTGAAAAATAAGCAGGGGGGAGGAGGAAAGAAAAGCAGACACCTGAATCTCTTACACTTTTTCCTTGCACGGAATGAATCCTCTCCAGTGTGGAGAGGTGAAAACAAGCATCATGCAGGCGTAATGCCTCATGGCACAACAATAGAAGGGTTTAACTGTGGACACATCCTATGTTTTGATGTGATTACATCAAGATGAAACACGACATTTTTGGCTAATATTAACTTTTTAACCTTTTAAAACAAATGAGCACTAAAATTAAAATAGCTGCAAAAAAAATCAAATGCAAGGTGTTTCTCTACCAGGCATAATGGTATTTGAAAAATATTAAGTTTCACTTTAAGTTTTTTTTGTCTGGGAATTTATAAATGCAAAAACTTGCTCAGACACCACAATGTCAAGCATGGTAGAACAATCTAGGATAGATTGATTAGATCAAACAAGTTATTGTAGTGTGGCAGTAGCACTGCTGTAATTAATAAAGCCACGTTTAGTTTTATATATAACTTTCTGTAAACATTTCCTGAAATTTTGCATGCTTTCTCTAAACCCAAAATGATTTATAGGGGAGGTGTTATGGGAGGGAGCGTTTTCAGAGAATCTGTTCTGTCATTTGTGAGTTTATTTTTTTCGTGCTTTACGAAATATGTTAATATTCCCTGTGATTTAAGCATTCATTAATGAGCATGGCATATAAACTTAGATGGACAGACTTGATTCTTGTTTTGCTGCACACAACAAAAAACTTTTAATGAAATCAACAAAAGTTGCTTGTATGTACTGGAGGAGGAATTTAGTCCTCTAGTGGTCATTGATTTTGATATTTTATCACTCTTCTAATTAACAGCAATTCTAGATGACATTACAGTGAAGAAGAAAAGTAATTCTCTCTGATCTGGTTTTCTGCTTTTACACTTCATTTTGAACATGTGACCTTAGTGGTAGAGGTTCTTATGGGCTATACTCTCCTAATAACCTGATTCATCTTCACTGGATGTTCAAGGGCTCAGAACAGGTATACTAAGATGGTGTTTTTAGAGTCAATGGATGTGATTCCTCAGTGTCCCAGAACCCCTTTATGCTGGTGCTAAGGGCACAGAGCCAGCAAATCAAGTCACCTGAGAATTCCCCCAATATTGAAGGGATCCTTAGACCACAGGTTCTCACCCGTTTTCTTTCTGAGGCCTCCCCTACCGGCTATAAAAACTCCATGGCCCACCTGTGTCACAATAATGGTTTTCTGCATATAAAAGCCAGGGCCAGCATTAGGGAGTAGCAAGAAGGGCAATTGCCTGAGCCCCATGCCACAGAGGCTCCCACAAAGCTACCATGCTCAGGCTTTGGCTTCAGCTCTGAGTGGCAGAGCTCAGGGCCCCTGGCTTAAGATCCATGCGGTGGAACTTCAGTTTTCTGCCCTAGGCCTTCATGAGTCTTATGCTTGCCCTATTTGGCGGACCCCCTGAAACCTGCTTATGGACCCCTGGTTGAGAACCACTGCCTTAGAGCATAAAGGCTGTATACCACCCTTCTTGCAGCACTTGGCACAGGGGCATGTCTGGGCTGTGGCCAGAGCCAGAGGTAATCAGGTAAAAATTAGAGCAGCCCTGAGACCACTCTGATCTGCGCTTGGATCCAAAGCAGCATCCCCACAAGTCCACAAATTGGGGAGATGTACTGATGGTATGAAGTCACCTTTGCCTTTCCTCCTCCCTCAGGCAGATCTTAGACAGACTTTGGGGATTTTTAAGTCTTTGTTTTTAATTATGTTTACCTTTACACAATCATAATTACCTTTCTATGGTATCCTCTAGGACAGGGGTAGTCAATTTTATGTCATGGTCCAAATTTCTTGCTCAAGGTATAGTCAAGGTCTAGACTCCAGAGAAAAGTAAAGTAAATAAATAAAGATTTCAGGGCCTGCTCAAAAGTGTCTGGTGGTCCGGATTTGGCCCATGGACTGCCTGTTGACTACCCCTACTCTAGGGATACTGCATGGAATTTATCTTTCTTTAGGGAAGATACATTTTGATGTCTAGCAAGATTGACAGCATCCTTTAGGTTGTGTTCTCAGAGATTATACTGATCATTGGTAGAAGTGAGTAGGATCTTGGGAGTTAATAAGTGCTTGACCAGATGGTGCCTGTCCAAAGGTGCTGGCTTTTTAGACAACTGGAACTGCTCCTTGGGAATAAATCAGTGGTACAGAAGAGTCAGGCACCATTTCAGTCAAGCACAAGCAGACTATTAATAGAGATAATTACCTTGCTATTTTTTAAAATAATAGATGGAGAGAGAGGGGGAGGTTCACCAGGGCTAAAGACAACATTCTTACTAGTAAGTTTTTACAGGAAAAATTAGAATGAACAAATGAGGGAGACGGTGAAAAGCAAGTGGCGAGTAAAAAGTTCAATTCTAGCAACATATATGAAAGAGCTGCTAAATTAGATGCCTATGTTATAATTAAAATATCTGAAATTTAAGGTAGGGGTTTGTCTTCACTACAGACTTTTACCATATCTGAACGCAGTTGTGAAGAATCACATCAGCTGAGACGTTGCAAACCACTTGGCAGTGAGTGTAGCCCAGGACAACTTGCGTCCAGCAGTGTGTCAGGAGCGGGTTAACTCGCAAATGCAAAATTGTGGTCAACATTGTGTCAGCTAACTCAGTTCTTCACCATAGTGTTCAAAGATGGTCAAATGTGTTCCTATAGAGCCAGCCTAGATGATTGAACTACCCGGATACAGTGTTTACAAATGAGACCAACCTAATAAAGCAGCAGGAGAAAGTGTGGCAACATAATTGCAAAAATATCAGAGGGGTAGCTGTGTTAGTCTGGATCTGTAAAAGCGGCAAAGGGTCCTTTGGCACCTTATAGACTAACAGACGTATTGGAGCATAAGCTTTCGTGGGTGAATACCCACTTTGTCGGATGCATGTCATGTATTCACCCACAAAAGCTTATTCTCCAATACATCTGTTAGTCTATAAGGTGCCACAGGACCCTTTGCCAGAATTGCAAAAAAGACTATTATGTCCACAGAAATAATGACTCCTTTAGTTTACAGTAGAGAGAAAGGGAGGGAGAGAGATTGTGGTGCCTCAGGACATAGGCCTTGTTGCCTATTGTGGCTTTGTTATTGGGGGGGCTGGGGGGGTGGAAATCAGTGAAACCACCAACCACCCGTAGCATTTTCCTTCCTCTCAGGTAGCAAGAAGTGGCCAGGAGACTCATTACTACTTGGAAAGCCTCTGGAAGGGCAGGTTTCTGTGTAAACCATAAGAGTAGACTATCTGGGAATAGCAACTTCTGGAGACAGAAATTTCCTCCAAGTTATTCAGTACAATATTAGATTATAAAAACTCTGGCTCCAGAGTCCAGTGCATTCCATATTCACATTGCTTCCTATTGCATCATGTATTTAGATTCCCACTTGTGGAGTCTAACTGCAGTATACACATGCTTCCAGGAGAAAGCTCTCACACACTCTCTCCCCACCCTACCCTGATAACTTGACAAATATTCTAACTGCACAGACATTTGGGGGTGGGGGGGTGAAGTTCCATTTTTTTCAATGAGTATTGAAATTATATGAAATATTTTGGGCCTTTTAAGTATCAGCACTAAAAAATTCATCAATCTGAAAGCTTCATTGTACTCAGTGGGAGAAATAATGCTTCTCATATTTCTATTTTCAGGAAAGGATCTCTATCCTTATTCAGGAAACTAGAATTCAGTTCAATCTGCCTTCTGAGTTTCTCGTGCAGGATTTATATTAGGAAAACATTGAGAATATCTCATTACTTTGTACCCTCAACTGTGATCATCTATTGAAGTTATAACGGAAACATTCCTTATGTTATATGTAGGAAACACTGGTTTTGTAAAGTAAATGCTCTGTGCAGGTGATGACCTATGAGCAATGCTATTTATAAAAAACACTGACATACTTTCCATACATTCATCTCTTGACATGCCTCTCATCATACTATCCCCTTATCTTGTCTAACGGCAATCACACCAGCATAACAATTCAAATATCTAGAGATCCTCAGAGTCTGCATATCAGAAATAATGTACGACTGCATTCATACATTACAAATCTGTGGCCCTCCCAACCCTGACAAACTGGATACGTCATATGTTCATTAATGATATCTATACCATTTAAAAAGCTGCTAGCAAACTCATCTGTTCTCTCAGCTCACAGTTACTTATGAACCTTTCACATAATGTATGTCATGACCATTAAAAACCAAAATACAAGTGTCAGAAAAAGATTACCATGAGTTACCTACAGACACAAACACAAGAGGATCAAAAGAAAGGCCTTGCAACAAGGCCTATGTCCTGAGGCACCACAATCTTTCATACCCTGGGGTCCTATTCTCCCAACAAAGAATACAAGTAACTCCCTTGTCTTAATAAAATGATTTGGAAGATAATTAGCCTTGTGTCCTAGCATCTCTGAATTAGATGATGTGTTTTCTGATTCCACTTTCTCTGGAAAACCCTGCGGGTCTAAAATATCAGTGTAATAGGATGAGTTTGTGATGGGTTCAGTCATAGATACCCCCTTGGGACTGTCACCTGATGTTCTGAGACTACCTCTGAGCCCATTTTCTCTGCTAGTTTGGGCCTCCAGAACCCTGCCTTGTCAAGCCAGACATGCCAGTCTGCTCCAACACAGACCCAGGGTCTGAACCACACTCCCCAAAGCTGCAGGCTTTAACTGAAAACCACTTAGCAGGTATTCCTGTCTCCAGCACCCAGATACAAAGACATAAAGCTTATACAGGGTAAACTCATAAATTGTCTGCCCTCTATAACACTGACAGAGAGATATGGACAGCTGTTTGCTCCCCCAGGTATTAGTCACTAATTCTGGGTTCAATAATAAGCAAAAGTGATTTTATTAAATATAAAAAGTAGGATTTAAGTGGTTCCAAGTAATAACAGACAGAAAAAAGTAAGTTACCAAGCAAAATGAAACAAAACACACAAGTCTAATCCTAATACATTAAGACACTGATTGCAGATAAATCTCACCCTCAGAGATGTTCCAATAAGCTTCTTTCACAGACTAGACGCCTTTCTATTCTGGGCCCAATCCTTTCCCCAGTACAGTCCTTGTTCCAGCTCAGGTGGTAGCTAGGGGATTTCTCATGACTCCAGTCCCCTTTGTTCTGCTCCACCCCCATATATAACTTTGGCACAAGGCGGTAATCTTTTGTCTCTCTGGGTCCCCACTCCACCTTCTAAATGGAAAAGCCCCAGGTTTAAGATGGATTCCAGTACCAGGTGGCATGGTCACATGTCTTGGGAGACCCCAAGCCTTCATTCAGTTAGCCCTGTTGCTAGTACATAAAATGAAATTTAAAATAAATAAATAAATCACAGCTCAGGTCACGTGTTGTGTTGGGCACTGCGGGTGCTAACAAGAGTAAAAAGAAGTGAAATCTTATTTTTGTCACTAATATCAGCGACTGTAATTTTGAGTAAACACTGAGTAACAAGGTGCCATTTTACACACTTTTCAGAGTAGAACCACACTTTATTAATCTAGAAACCAATCCTACCTCAGAACTATAACTTCTACTGTCTTTGATTTAATTCAAAAGCATAATATTCAGGAACTTAACTCCCAGCTGCTTCAAGTGCTCCTTAGTCTTGCTGACCAGCTTTAGCAGCAATTTGTAAAGACTGGTTTTCATTATAAGCTCACCATCAGATTGGGGAACTGTTAACAACATTTTTAGATAAGTAGCGTGATTTTAGTACACTTCTGGTGGAATGTTGCTCAAGCCACAAGTGATACTTTTAGAACAAAATTAAAGTTCCTGTGGTAAGCCCACATTACTAAATCATACTGTTAAAACAGGAAGAGTTGTTCTTGTTGCCTACACTATAGTCACATGGTTCAAAAGCCACTAAAAAAGCTGTGCTGAATTTATACTCAACACAGCTTTATGGAGAGAGACAATTGTGGTTTTAAGCCAGCTTTCTGCTGCCCTGATCACGAGACTGGTTGGGGGCTGAATGCGATGTTGGCATAAGTTAGAGCAGCCCGTAGGCTGCTCTAACTTATGCCAACTGGAATATGTAACGACCTTGGGGTTCATTAAATAACAAACCAGTAAATGAGAAAGGAATAAAAACTTTAACAAAACAAACTAGAGAGCATCTCTGGTGACCTGCTTCACACAGCAATGTGGTGTTCCCAACCCCTGCCTTCAGGGCACCATCTCTAAATTCCTATGTTCATAATACTGTCCCTTATAAGGGAATGTCTCTCAATTATAGATTTATACAGAATATATAGAATAGTGCCATTCCACTGGTCCAGGATCACATTGCACTCTAGCCCCAGTTCCTTCTTGCCCTGGCACAACTCTTTCCCATACCTTCCTGCCCCGATACCTGGTGATGTAAAACTGGCAATGCTGGAGACGAAGATGTAGCCCAAAGTTGGAGCTGATACAAGAGCCCCAAATGGAAGCATTCTCCTTATATATCTATTTCAACCTGTACAAGAATATCAGTTGCTTTTCATGGTTATCTTTTACTTTGAGGTTTCAAAAGTGAGGAGCATATATTGATTTCTTATATTTCTCACAAGAAACAGTAGCATTGCCTCACAATTTAAAACAAACACCTAACTTGCATCTTGCTGAGAAAAGTTCGTGTATTGACTAAAATGTTTTGAAGATGCAAGTTCCAGTTAATAAATGGTATATGAATACATGACTTGACACCGGTCACCTAATTACATATATTTTCTAATATATATGTCTGTTGAATCTTTGATACACTGTATGGTGATTACCAAATTAGATGTCCCATGATACGCTTTATAAATGAGGTGGGTTCATCATCATCAGTGACTGGAATTTTAATTAACAAAATATATTGGTATCTTATAATATTTACAGCATTTGGGATCCAACTTTGATCTCATCTCAGTTTTACACAAGAGTAACTACTGGATTTATACTGGAGTAGGTGAGAGCTGAATCAGAAGTGAGGGCAGGCTCTGTCATCTCAGAACTATATATGGGCTCAAGTGTGCTTTTAATGCATTAACTAGTACCGGATTAGGTGAAAGCCATACCATCACCAGTAATTCTAGGAGACATTCTGCCAGAGCAAACAGACATGCAAGGAGCGCGCTCTCATTGCTACACTTTCTGGGTTGACTAGCATCATTATCCAAGAACAATCTTTCCACTTACAGGAGCTACAAAGGCTGCAATTGTCTTTAACTCCTGCTCAGGAGGTAATGCAAGAAGGCTACCTTCTTTTCTTATCTGAAAGCTATCTGCTACAATGCATACAGCAACCCTAGTTGCTCCCTTCACTCAACTGGATAAAAAAAATCAATTTAATTTCCCACAGTGCTTCACTAAGAGTTCTTCCATACTATAGGTGGATGCAGCTCATTCACATAGTTTGACCTCTATCTCCTATGCCTGAAACATTTGCAACTATACAGGTGTTGGCGCACTATTTGTTTGTATCTGATGCAAATGACACAAATTTACATCTGGACTCCTTGCAGCATTTCTGGAAGACTGGTATTTTTCACAGTTCTTATCCTGACAGACTGAGGAACCACCAGCCAACTTCACTTCCAACACAAACCAAATTCAGTTGTTCAGTGAGTTATGTCTGCTTATTCCTGCAGTGAATTTTAGCCCATCATGTTCAGTAGTCTCTTGTCTCTTAATATGTGGTGGTTTTTTAATTAGTTTTTTACTCTGGATGGGGCAAACAGGAAATATGCCTTTTCTGAGATGGGAAGAGGGCTTGCCTATGAAATGTGAGCCACACCCACACTCTATTCTCAACTCCATTCCAGTCAAACCTAACAAATATGAGGGTGGGAATCATGCACAGCTGGAAGTCCAGAAGTAACAACAACAACATTCAGATGTTATTCTGGTCTATAATAAAACAGTTGTACGTCGCTCATTGAGCTAACAATCAATCAATCATATTCTGGGAAGGACAGCCAAATAGAACACACCACTGAGGGCAAAAAAAAGTGTTCTAAACTCTGAGAAGCTCTTTGACTGGATGGAATGAAGAGTGACCTCAGAAGTACTGGAAGAGAAGTAGTAGTAGAAACATATGTACTGCAAGGATCCTGAAATACACTTATATTAATATTTAAGCTTGTCTGGAAAATGAAATATCATGCTGAAGTATTTAATCAGACAAAGACACATTGCAGGCTCCGGCCAGGAGGCGCTTACTACAGGCGGCTCCCGGCCAGTGGCGCAGCAGGGCTCAGGCAGGCTGCCTGCCTGCCATAGCCCCACGCTGCTCCCAGAAGCAGCTGGCTCCTAGCAAGTCTGTGGCCCCTGCGTGGGAGGGGGACAGTGTGTCTCCGTGCCCTGCTAGCGCTACCCTGGTAGCTCCCATTGGCCTGTTTCTCGCCAATGGGAGCTGTGAGGATGGTGCTGGGTGTGGGGCAGAGCACGGAGCCATCGTTCTGCCCACATCCCCCACCAGGGGCTGCAGAGACATGCTAGCACCCAGCTGCTTCTGGGAGCAGCATGGGGCCAAGGCATACAGGCAGCCTGCCTGAGTGCCCCCCTGCACCACAGGACTTTTAGTGGCCCGGAGTTGTAGATCGCTGCCTGTGATTTATTTTTGTGGGGCCTTCCTTGAGCCGGGGCCCTGGGCTGCAGCCCCTAAAGCCCCTGCCTTGATCCAAACCTGCCTCAGGGTAATAAATAAATTTCTGAAACATCAAACCAAGGTGAAGACTTTCTTGAATGATATAAAAAAAAAGCTGGAGCAATGGACTGGTCATGTCAAAAGATGAAGTGAAGAAAATGAACTATGCAGAATATGGGTCAATGAATGATAACTGAAGCAAAAGCTACAGCGAGATTAACTTATCTTTTTTTATGGCTTACACATATAGGGATGCTGGAGGACATCATATCTTCTGTGGAAAGAAAAAGGATGTGTTCCTCTGCTGAGCAGTATCCATGGATTTCTCACTGTCCACCTTCTCCTTCAACCCCATTGACTCCATATTATCCACTTTTAACTAGTGCATCAGAACATGTCGGCTAGATTCTGTGCAACACCTCACAGGAGACAAGTGTAGGTGGGAGGGAGCCACCTTTGCACCACTGAGCTGCTCTAATTTGCAGTGACCTCTGCGACAATCAAGATACTGCAGGGTGAGAACATGGGGTCTGAACCCCAAAAAGTAAGCAATTGAATCAAGTGGCTGTATACAGTGTTACTGTGTATAAAAAATGTTGAATAAGGTCTTTTATGAAAGAATTAGGAGATATGTAGATAGACTGGTTATGAGTTTAATATATTTGGGTATGTGTAGAGCTGTGCTCATGATTTGTGCTGCAACATTCATCTTTACCTCACAGCTGGGCAGTGAAGCAGTCAGGCGGGGAGGGGCTGCCTCGCCAACCAAATCAGACTAGCTCCAAGCACCTAGCATTATACAACCCGAGAAGAAACAAAAAAGTGAACCATTAAAGTTAATAGAAACATTAAAAGTGAGGAAAAAACCCAGTCTTAGAAAATTAAGAAAGGAGGGAGACAGTGTTCCCCATTCTGAATAACCATGAATCATCATGCCAGGAGAAAGAAAACATTTTTTTTTTTAAAGCAGACTTGTGTTTGTTATCCAAAAAACTAAGGACCAGCATCTAGGCAGGGTGCTGTCTGCAAAATGCTTAATCCCCATTATGATAGAAGGCACATTGGGAAACTGTTCAAAGGCAGTAGGTAACTTGTATTAAAAAGGGGAATTTATTATAGAATCATAGGACTGGAAGGGACCTCGAGAGGTCATCTAGTCCAGTCCCCTGTACTCAATATATGCAAGTGTAAAACCTGAAGTTGCGTCTCATGTTTGTTTTCTATGTAACTTTTGCTTGTAACAAAAGTATACATTTGCTTCCTTTGCTGTTTCATCTGAGTCTGATTTTTCTATTAAATAAATCTTTTGTTTATTTTTGCCTCCACATAGATCTCTGTTGTGCAAACTGTGTTGAGTACGTGTGGAAAGTCAACTGATAACTGGGGACAGGTTTCATTCTGTCTAGGGTGATGAACCAGAAGAGTAAGTCTGGGTGTCTGGTAGCTAAAAATGCAGAGTAGACAGTTTTGGGGAGACTCAGGACTGGAATGACTGTTGAGATCATCCTGAAGAAGAGTAACTAGTATAGCCAATTATTTTAGTTCATTGTTCATTTATTGTGTGATTTTTATAATTAACTAACATGTTATGTTTTATATACATACATACACACACACACACACATTAAGGCTGTCATGCGATTAAAAACAATCGCACGACTAAAAACATTAAATCGCATGATTAATTGCACTGTTAAACAATAACAGAATACCATTTAAATATTTTTCAATGTTTTCTACATTTTCAATTATATTGATTTCAATTACAACTCAGAATACAAAGTGTACAGTGCTCACTTTATACTTTGTGTACAAATATTTGCACTGTAAAAATGATAAACAAAAGAAACAGTATTTTTAATTCACCTCATACAAGAACTGTAGTGCAGTCTCTTTATCATGAAAGTACAACTTACAAATGTAGAGTTTTGTTTTGTTACATAACTACACTCCTGTCAAGGTTCCTTCCCCACTCTGAACTCTAGGGTACAGATGTGGGGACCTGCATGAAAACCTCCTAAGCTTACTTTCACCAGCTTAGGTTAAAACTTCCCCAAGGTACAAATTAATTTTATCCTTTGCCCCTGGATTTCCACTGCCACCACCAAACTTTAACTGGGTTTACTGGGAAACGTAGTTTGGACACGTCTTTCCCCCCAAAATCCTCCCAACCCTTGCACCCCACTTCCTGGGGAAGGTTTGGTAAATATCCTCACCAATTTGCATAGGTGACCACAGACCCAAACCCTTGGATCTTAGAACAATGAAAAAGCATTCAGTTTTCTTACAAGAAGACTTTTAATAGAAGTAAAGGAATCACCTCTCTAAAATCAGGATGGTAGATACCTTACAGGGTAATTAGATTCAAAAACATAGAGAATCCCTCTAGGCAAAACCTTAAGTCACAAAAAAGACACACAGACAGGAATTGTCATTCTATTCAGCACAGTTCTTTTCTCAGCCATTTAAAGAAATCATAATCTAACACATACCTAGCTAGATTACTTACTAAAGTTCTAAGACTCCATTCCTGTTCTATCCCCGGCAAAAGCAGCATACAGACAGACACAGACCCTTTGTTTCTCTCCCTCCTCCCAGCTTTTGAAAGTATCTTGTCTCCTCATTGGTCATTTTGGTCAGGTGCCAGCGAGGTTACCTTTAGCTTCTTAACCCTTTACAGGTGAGAGGATTTTTCCTCTGGCCAGGAGGGATTTTAAAGGAGTTTACCCTTCCCTTTATATTTATGGCATCCAAACAAAACAATGCAAAACTTTAGAGCCTACAAGTCCACCCAGTCCTACTTCTTGTTCAGCCAATCACTAAGACGAACGAGTTTGTTTACATTTACGGGAGACAATGCTGCACACTTCTTATTTACAATGTCACCAGAAAGTGAGAACAGGCGTTCTCACGGGACTTTTGCAAGGTATTTACGTGCCAGATATGCTAAACATTCATATGACCTTGAATGGTGGATGAAACATGAAGAAACATATGAATCTTTAGCACATCTGGCATGTAAATATCTTGTGATGCCAGCTGTAACAATACCATGCAAACACCTGTTCTCACTTTCAGGTGACACTGTGAACAAGAAGCAGGCAGCATTATCTCCTGCAAATGTAAACAAACTTGTTTGTCTGAGCAATTGGCTGAACAAGAAATAGGACTGAGTGGACTTTGTTTTGTTTTTTTTAATGCAGTTATTTTTTGTACATAATTCTACATTTGTAAGTTCAACTTTCATGACAAAGAGACTGCACTACAGTACTTGTATGAGGTGAATTAAAAATACTGTTTCTTTTATTTATCATTTTTACAGTGCAAATATTTGTAATCAAAGTATAAAGTGAGCACTATACACTTTGTATTCGGAGTTGTAATTGAAATCAATATATTTGAAAATGTAGAAACATTGAAAATATTTAATACATTTCAATATTTAATAATTCAATAAATTCTATTGTTTAACAATGCAATTAAAACTGATTAATCACAATTAATTTTTGAGTTAATCGCGTGAGTTAACTGCAATTAATTGACAACCCATATTTATATATAGTTGTATGCTAAATAGAGTGGAGTTGTAGGATTATAGAAGCATAAGATTGATCAGTGGGTAGAGGGAATAATCATGTTTTAGGTATCTAAGTAAGCAGAACTGAAACGCAAGGCCTACAGGTTGAGGCCTGTAAGATTTTCGCTTAGCCATACTAGGCCTTGGAGCTAAGAAATGCTAACATAAGTATGTGACCAAAGAATAACCAGATGCCCTAAGATTATGGGAGAAGAGGTTCCAAAAAATTAGCTGGAAGATTAATTTTAAATCATAAAAAAATTCTGTAAAGGTAATCTGTTCCAGCATGTGTCTTAACCAAAGGATACAGGATTCGTGTCAGTGCTAATAAGGGTAAAGAGAGCCTATGCAACCTTTACGCAAGCCGAGAAATCAGGGCCCCATAAGTTTCTAGGGAACATCAGACCAATAAGGAAAAAGAAGGTTGACATTTTTATGCATATGCGCAGAATGTAGGTATAGACGGAATCACATTATAAACGAGAGTGCCCCCAGAGCAGGAAAACTGAGCTCCCTATGGGAAACTCCAGCAGGAACCATCCTTCCATTGATGATCAATCCATGAGACGCATCAGACCCTAACACTATCGTTAAGGATGTAAGTATAATTATATTTGTAACTTGCTTGGGTAATCATAACTTCAATGGTAACTTTTATTAAAGTTATAAAACAGACTAGACCTTGTACTTGTGAATGTATGGGTGGTCACTACCCTTGGTCTTTATGTGTTCCTAGAGATTCTAAATCTAAAGCAAGTAGCAGAGGTGACTTTCACTGTTAAGCTTGAAACTGTAGCCGCCAGAGCCGAACCCAAAGTGGTGTAATACCACATTACAAAATTCACTTTAAATAAAATAAAAGGCTCCACTAGTTTGGTGGAAGCCAGGATGAGACCTTTATGTTGGTAGGCTGGCTACTGGTGTCAAGGCTGTGTGACATAACAGCATAGCATTAAGGCACCCAAAGATATAAGGTAGATGGTAAGAACCCCTTGCTGATCTGTGTAATTCCCAAAATGTCACAACTTCCCCACAGCCTTTGGTAGGCATGATCTCCAAAACCAAAAGAGAATTCTCCATATATACAAAGCTAAGGGCTGTAGGATTATTGTGGGTGTAATAGTTTTCTAGTGAAATTTTGCATGTGAACTGATATTTCAGAAACTTCACTTTTTTGCCATAAAACAGTTTATATGGCCAGAAGAACACTTATGAAAGGTTAATCCCAAGAATTACAAAAACTGCAATAAATACAAACCAGAAACAAGAAAGGTTATAGGAAATGAAGGGAAAGGCAGAGATTTTGCCTACAAATAAACCTATATACTGTAATTCTAACATGTCTCATACAAGATACCTTATACTCCAAAAACATGCTTAAAAGACTCTTTGAACTGGGTCTCACTAAGTACCCGACCATATAAAATGGGACTAGTACTGCTGACAGCTAGCGCTGAAAATGTAATGAAAGACATTGCTCCAAAGCCACTATAGCCACAATAATAAGAATGAAAAGAGAGGATGCCTGCATTCCTGCAGAAAAATAGCATCCCCAAGATGCCAGGCAACCACAAAACATTCAATAAAGTATGCTGAACTGTTCCTAAAGTAAAAATAACATTTAGCAGCTTCACAGCAGTCCAAACTGCCAACAGTGAAATACTTCTGTGTACACAAAAAGCTACTAGACTTTTTAACACTCTTGTGCGCCTTATCACACTCCTCAATCCCCCACCCGCAGTAAAGTTACCATTCCCATAGAGTTAATATGGGAGTATATTTCTTCAGCTCTAACAATAATATATTGAGGCCTAATTAAGTAATAGTTTTAAGATGCTTGGATGGTCTTAGGTGAAATGTAAACTACAGTTATTTCAATGTACTGATCCTGCAAACACATGCCTAACTTTACTCATATGAGTTGTTCTCTGAAGTCATGTAAGTATTTTCAGGACAGCGTGTGACCCAAGAACTCCTTAATTCCAACTAGCAAGGAGGTTACAAGAATATCCTGATTCCGGTATATACATTCTGGTTCACCGCAGAATGTCATGTGAGGTCTTAAATGAAATCCAGGGTCACAATGGTATTGTTATGAATGTATGTACAGATACTATATAAGGAATGATGTATGAATACTGAAAATACCTTCTTGGTTTCTGTATCTCAACAGAGATGGAGAAACTGGTTTCCTGTCAGACAAAAGATGTATATTCACCTGTCTCCCTGTCAGCATGTAAATTAAACATTGCAATCTAACACAATGGATGCACATTTACAACAGAGAGCTATAAAGTTAATAGGGAAGAGCAAAGAGTAAAAACAAGCAATGGGAGTTACACTCTCTGAGCGCAGACAATGAACTTTGAGGATATAAGTAGAAGGGTAAGAAGACACCCTCTTATCCCGTATCGAGGAAGTAAACAGGCAGAGTGTTTACATTCATGAAAACAGAATCACAACCAGCCTTAGTTGAAGACAACATTGCAAAAAGCTTTGGGTGAGACAAACTTCATTAGACAGGAAGCTTAACAGTTAAGTTTAGTCTCTAGAAAGCATATTATTATTTTGATTTACATATAACGTTTTGTTTCCATTATTCTTACTTGCTATCTCTTGAATCTTCAATCTTTGATAGTAAACTTATTGTTTTCACTATAAATATATTTAAGTGCTGTGATATTAAGCTAGGTGCTGATCCTGAGTTGACTCTCACAGGCTCATGTGTGCACTGTTCCCCTGAAGACAACAAACCTGGTATTTCTGTGAGTGTTCAGTATATAGAGGGTAGAGCACTACAGGGGAATGCGTCAAAGCAGTGTGGGGCAACCTGCGGCCCATGGGCCGCATCCGGCCAGTCAGGATAATCTGCTGGCGGGCCGTCAGACAGTTTGTTTACATTGACCGTCCACAGGCACGGCCACCCACAGCTCCCAGTGAGCGCGGTTCGCCATTCCCAGCCAACGGGAGCTGTGGGCGGCCGTGCCTGTGGACAGTCAATATAAACAAACTGTCTGACGGCCCGCCAGCAGATTACCCTGACAGGCCGGATGTGGCCCATGGGCCGCAGTTGCCCCCCATTGCTTCAAGGACTCAGGGACTGGGTGCACAGATTGTTAACTTGCAAGGAAAAGTAGGGGCTGGCATAGCCCATAAGAGAGTGCCTGGGTGGCTAACAGGTTGTTATGTCATGGAGCTCACACCCCGTTAAGCACCAGCAAGCCTTCCTCTTGCTGGAGACAGCGGAGAGAGGGCAACAAAAGGACTCTCAGTCCTGGGTAAACTGAAACCATCACACTGGAGTCTCAAGTTTGTTCATTAACCTCTTCCTCAGAGTGTATAAGAGATAGGAATTATAAATTAATATTTTTATTTTCATTTACAATATTCAGGTCAAATCTTTGGTAAAACAGGCAAATTGTATTTAGGTTTCCATGCTAAAACAGCTATGACTCTAATGGAAGTCTAGCTATCTTAGGTACACATATGTACCTCATTTCCACAACACCTGAGCACCACAGTCTTTAATGTATCTAACCTCAGGACACCCCTGTGAGGTACAGAAGTGCCTCTTATCCTCATTTTTACAGATGGGGAACTGAGGCCCAGCAGCCCAGATCCTCAAGTACTTGGGTGCTACATCAACAGGAGTTAGATGCCTAAAAACCTTTGAGGATCTGGGCCAGAGAGGTTGTGATTTTCCCCAAGTAACAGAAGAAGCTAGTGGAGGAGCTGGGGATTGAACTCAGGGCTGCTGAGTTCAAAGGTAGCATCCTCAGCACTGACCAGGCTTCATGAGAGAATCACGCCCATGTAAGGGCAGGTAGATCTGGGGCTCTCCATTTTTATTTTGTAGCAGCATCTGATGAGTCTCTGGGATTCGGGATAAATCAGCTGGAGAAAGGCTTTCAGTGACACTCACCTCCTAAGGTGACCTGTGCCCTGCAACTGCCCAAGGGAGCTCCCCAGCTAGACTAGGCGTCTTCTTGTTATTCCTGTGCTGTGGCTTGCATTGGTGCAGTCCCCACACCAGAAGGGCCAGGCAGAAGTCACACAGGGCGGGAAGCCGGGACTGCCAGAGGTACCTGGTACCCAGGGCTCAAGCCCCGCCGGAGTGCAGCAAGGTGCCCAGCACCTCACACCATCGAGCCGGTACGTGCAAGGAGGGAGCGGTGTATCTCATCAGCAGGGGGCAAGCAGGTGGGCGCGGGGAGCGGGGCTTTTCACAGCTTCCCAGTGCCTTCCAGAGACACCACGGAGCCCACGCACCTCTCCCGCGCAGCCAGCGCCCCGCCCAGGGAGCAGCACGCGCCGGGCGGGCACGCGACAGCGGCCCCTCCTAGGTTCCCCCAGGGCTGCAGCCTCTCGCTCTGGCCGGGACTAGGTAGCGGAGGCTCAAACTTCCCCCTGATCAGCGGGAGCAGCAGCCTGCCCGCCCCCTCGCCGTGCTTTTTGTAGTAGGGGCGTGACCGATCCCAGGCCGCTTTCTGGGGTTCGCTTATTCTAAATGTAACGGGGATGAGGGGATTTTTTTTTCCCCTTGCACAATTAGCCTAAGAATTTAAGGCAGGTTTCTTTGTTTAAGGCCAGCTCATCAGATTGCAAAATAATTTGCATGTGTGTGCAGCGAAACAGAGCAGACTGAAATGGGCTCTCAGCATGGTGCGACTTTAAAAGCAACGGCTTAGAGGGTCGGTTTGTTTTACTTGAGCTTTTTTTTTTTTTTTTTTAAGCAGCAGGTATTGTTTGCTTGATTTATGGGGACGGAATAAAGGTAGGGGTTAAAAAAGTTTATTAACGAAGAGTGGGGAGGAAGAGACCAGGTCAGGCATCCAAATGTGAGAGTCCCTCCCCAGAAACAGAAAACGTATTAAATTGTAATGTCCATAGTGAGAAGCAGGCTTTAAAAGGCAGTAACAGTGATTAACAGTCCCAGCCAGGTGAGAGCAGAGCGCCTGACCCTGTGATCCTTATTTACGTATTATACAAGGCTATCTGTGTAAGCATGTATGAGTGTAGATGGCAGGACTGAGTCCTAACTCCCCAGTGAACTTGTCATTCAACCCCAGTCATGTAGGAAGAGCAGTACTCCCTAGTTAAGAGGGATAGGCCCTTCCCATTTCCAACACCCTTCTTAAAATATTTGTAGTCCACCTATGCATAGTTGAGTGTCCATTTTGATGAGGTAAAGTGCTAAAATTTATTACCCTCTGTCACTGATATCATACCGACTAAATGGGTTTTCATCCTCATTATCCGGGTGGGAGGTGAGATTGTTGGTTTTGTTTTGTAAAGAGGACTATGGAAGCCAAATCCTCACATTAAAGGGCAAAACCTCAATTGACTTGACTGGACCTTCAATTATACTCAAGTCAAACCCCCAAGACTGGATTCTCCACTGCCATGTATCTTGTGTAATTATTTAAATATGTGCAAAGTGGGTAGAAAAAAAATACTATTCTGATTGGTACCGTCAGACTACACAAGGTATAAGGCAGTCGAGAATCAGATTCTCAGTGCTTTTCATTTGACCTGACCAAGGACTAAAGACTACCTTCTCTCCACAGTTTCACTATGCAAGCCCATGGGTTAATGGGGCATTGTATTGATGTAACAGGACAGAATTTGAGCCTGAGTGAAGGACTTTAGAAATTTTTTTTTTTTTTACAAAAAGTAATATTGTTAGTAGGTTCAAAGTTTTACTAAAGTAAGAGTATGCAAAAGCACAGAATCTGCAGTCTCTTTAAAAAAATTATACAAGATGTCATACCTACACAATCTGCCCAATGAGTTTACCATTAATTTGATATGTCTAGTGCAATACAGTGATGTGCATTTCTTGCATGCATCAAATCATAAACTTTTAAAACTCTTGTTCCCAACATTTACCTATATAATTGTAAAAATGACTGCAACACTTGGAATTTTGTTATATTGAAAGGACTTTGGAATTATAGATACTTTATATACCAGTTACCACAAGCCATACAGGAGTGGCTTTTGGAACTGTCTAATGAGAGAAAATACTTTATAATCTCAGAATAAAAGAGGCAGGAGAGACCTTTAAAATACATTCAGTACTGAAATACAGACAAAATTTGAGTGATACTAGTTTAAGGCCAGAAGGGGCCAAAGATGATCTAGTCCAACCTCCTATATATCACAGGCCACCACCACTAGCATCTACACACCCACACACAGTAAACCCAACAACTGAAATTAAACTGAACAATTACAGCCCACAGGAGACTAGATTAAATTTTAGCATGTTATTTGGAAGTAAATTTATTTTTGTGAACTTGAAGTAATTTAGTTTTTTTAACTCACCCCCTCTTCATTTAATTCAGTAATGGAACATCCTAAATGCTCAGTTTCTCTAGATGCTTCTTATCAGTGCCTATACAACTGCTCCTTTAATTTCTGCTTCCATTTACACATTAAGAACCAAGTCCTACAGTTCTCACTCAATTGTAATTTAGACAAATCTACCATGAATTGGAGTTCTGCCTCAGTGAGAACTATAGCACCTAATCCAAAAATTACAGTACAGGTTCCAACAGATCTAAGGAGAATAGGCAGCAGCAAAAAGGATAATTAGAGGATTGGTTTGTCCTTTGCTGTATTTGGTGAGCTGAGTTTCTGTGCTTTATAATGAGGATTAATGACCAGCTGGGGTTAATGGCCCTCAGCCACACCTCAGACCATTAACTCCTCCCTACCAGTTATTAATCCCCAGGAAATGCCATGCACCTCTATCTTTATGATTAAGCAATAAACAGTGAGGGATGATCAACCAGTTAAGTCCCTTGCATAGCTGAATATTCCTAGTTCTATATTTTTACATACAGCATTTCATGCGATAGAATAAACTGTTTAGATTTCATCACTTTAAGGTTATAGAAGGAAAAGTAAATGTATTTAAATTGAGTAGAAAAAAACAGTTTGTTCACTTTATTTATAACCCTTCTTTATAATAAAAGCATGCTCTTTATTCCCTGTGGTATCTAAACACCTTATGGTATTACAAAAATCCATCATGTAATCCAAATGCCATTGAACTTTGGATTCTTCTCTCCCTTCAACCCCTGGATGCAGGGCAAGGATGTGTAATATTTTTGTTTAATTCTTAATATTGCTCTTAATGCAGGAAAGTTTCAGACAGGAAGGAAGGCTTACGTGGTCCCCTGACGATGGTAAGATCCATGGTCATTCTACTATACTGTGGAAGGGAGATCTAAAGCCCTGGGTCAGATGTTGTTTTGCTATGTGACACCCTGATGGCAACTGTGGTCTTAATTTTTCCCTCATGAAAATCAGGATAAAACTCCCATTGAAGTCAATGGGAGAAGGATTGGGTCCAATGCTATTCTATATATAGGGCCCTACCAAATTCACAGCCATGAAAAATGTGTCACAGACTGAAATCTGGTCTCTCCCTCCCCGGTGAAATCTGGTCTTGTGTGCTTTTACCCTATACTATACATATTTCACAGGAGGAGACCAGCGTTTCTCAAACTGGGCGTCCTGACTCAAAAAGGAGTTGCAGGGAGGTCACATTTATTTGGGGGGGGGGTGGGGTGTCACGGTATTGCCACCCTTGCTTCTACGCTGCCTTCAGAGCTGGGTGGCTGGAGAATGGTGATTGCTGGCCAGCCACCCAGCTCTGAAGGCAGCGCCCCACCAGCAGCAGCACAGAAGTAAGGGTGGCAACACCATACAATACACGCCACTCTTACTTCTGTGCTGCTGCCTTCAGAGCTGGGCGAGCAGAGAGTCGTGGCTGCTGACTGAGGGCCCAGCACAGAAATAAGGGTGGCAATACCATACCGTGCCATCCTTACTTCTGTGCTGCTGCTGGTGGCAGCTCTGCCTTCAGAGCTGGGCTCCCGGCCAGCAGCTGCCACTCTCCAGCTGCTCAGCTCTGAAGGCAGCACCGCAGCCATCAGCAGCAGCACAGCAGTAAGGGTAGCATACCGCGCAGACACGCCCAATAACCTTGTGAGCCCCCCCCACCACACACACCTCCTTTTTGGGTCAGGACCCCTACAATTACAACACTGAAATTTCAGATTTAAATAGCTGAAATCATGAACTTTACGATTTTTAAAATCCTCTGACCATGAAATTGACCAAAATGACTGTGAATTTGGTAGGGCCCTATCTATATAGGTTCTTATACAGTGCTAATCAGTGTCCTCTATTCGTGTTTACAGGGTATCTGCTTTACCAGTACCCCAGCATAGAGACAGACACTTTTATCTTCACTTAGTATTTCTGTTAGTCTGGAAACAGAACTCAAGGTTCTCTCAGAATACTACATTAATTTAGAAGATGCTCTAGCTACAGAGAAACTTTCTTTGGTTAACATCTGTTATGAGTTCACCTGCTTTGTAATGTGAACTAAAAGCACTTTGAAAAGCGGACAGAAGACTGGCTAGTTTTACTGTAGCTTTCTCTCCTCTTATGCAATGCCATTTTGTAATGTTTTTACAGCAATGCTCCTCAGTACACAGTATATTAGAGGATAACTGAAGACTGCCTGTGTCACAAAAGCTGTAAGGGCCTGACTCTCTCTAAACATATTAATAAGTTATACACTTAGGTTATGATCCTGAGCAAACCCTTACCCATGTGAGAAATCCTTACTCACAAACTATAAGTAATCCCATTTACCTCAGTGGGAATAAATGTGTGAATAAGGACTACCTACATGAATAAATGTTTGTAGGACTGCAGCCTTTAGGACATGATCCTTCACCACAGACACCTATGTGAGTTTTACTATTCACTTCAATGGAAGCAAAAAATCACATTAACATGCAGACATAAAAGAAGAGGCACTTACAGGTCACTTTCCCTAGTGATGCATGACATACATAAATAAAAGCAGTAAAAGTGGCTATTTTTACTGTCCGGCTTAAACATAATTATTTCTGTGTGTACAGTATCTACCCTCTCCATACTCTCGCCTTTCTGACAGGGTTATATTTTTCTTAGCTATTGATTGAATGCTACGTAGACATAGTCAACTTTCAAAATACTGTAAAGAACATGGTTTGAAGACTCAGTGTATCACAAGTACTATTTAGCCAATGTGAAAGTTTGGTGCATCACAACTGAAAACTACAAACAATTTTTAAATCAAGATTGGATGTTTTTCTAAACAATCTGCTCTAGGAATTATTTTAGGGAGGTTCTGTGGCCTGTGTTATGCAGGTCACAATGGCACCTTCTGACCTTGGACTCTATGAATCTATGACTTAACTCAAATGTCTGCTCATTAACTTTATTCCCCAGACAGGGTCTGATTCAAAGCCCACTGAAGTTAATGGTAATATTCTGATTGACATGAGTAGGCTTTGGATCAGACCCTTAGAATATGTCTCCACTGAAATTAGAAACCTGTGGCTGTCCCATGCCAGCTGACTTGGGCTAAGAGGCTCACCCGGGCTAAGAGGCTCACCCAGGCTAAGAGGCTGTTTAATTGCAGTGTAGATGTTTGGAGTGGAGCTTGGGCTCTAGAACCCTGTGATGTGGCAGGGTCCCAGAGCTCAGGCTGCAGCCCAAGCCTGAACATCTACACTGCAATTAAACAGCCACTTGCAGGGGTATTGGAACTATTTGCATAGTGGAGGTACGGAAAACTGTTGAACCAAACTGTAAACCCTGTACATGATAGAAGCCACTTCAAGTTGGGGTGCTGCCACACCCCCAGCACCTCTAGTTCCAGCTCCACTGGCCACCTGAGCTCCTTGAACCTGAGAGCTGCAGGTGTCTAACTGCAGTGTATAATATCCTTACTGTACACATGATTTACATAGCATTAATAAGCAACAGAGAATCACCAAGCTGAAATTCGATTGAGTGGTTCTGTCACAACCATATCTATGAAAAAGTGAAAGCTGGGGTGGTTTGTTAAGTCACCAGAATGCTGACAGGGATAAGGTGTGTGTATCTGTGATAGGGTGCAACCCACCACTGCGGCACCTCCTGCTGGCTGTCCCAGGGATTAGCTCTGCTAGCCAGTGCAGCCTCTTCTGGTGGTGTTTCGCTGCCATCACTTCTGCTCCAGGACCCACATCACTCCCAGGACCACAACATCCTCTTCATGACACAGCTCTCCGGCCATGTCACACTCTGTTCTCCCCCATTCCAGGGGAACTGCAGTCCACTGTCCAGTCACTTCCTTCAGTGGCAACTGCAGCCAATTGCATAGCCACTTCCTCAATGGCAAGAAAGGTGTGGGAGGAAGAGATCCAGGCCTGCCTACTACTCCAGGACCCAGCCCAAGGACCCTGTAGATGGCAGCTATGTACTGCAACCCCTCCAACCTCTCAGTAACTATCCCTGGACCACTTCCCCACAGCCCCCTCTTTGCCCTTGCCTCAGGATCTCAGCTTGGAAATTCGTGCAGCCAACCTAGAGCCATCTTTAGCACCCCCTCTGGTCGCTGCTAGCAGCACTGCTCTGTCCAGGGTGCTAGCACTCCTTCCTCCTTCTAGGAGCCTGAGCTTCCCTCCTTAAGCTCTAGGCAGCTACTGAAGGTGCTTTACCCTGAAACTCTTCTTATATGGGCCTGCTGACCCTGATTGGCTGCTCCTCTTAGCCCTTCTCTAATTGGCTGCCTCCTGCACAGCCTCCCGGGGGCTCTATTAACCCCTTAGAGCACAGTGTGGGGCAGGTGCCCCATCACAGTATCCTTTATAGTTTTACTGTTTGTACAAGCACCTGAAGCCTTTGTAAGCATTTTTTCCAAACAAATTTGGTAAGTAAATAAATTCTAGCCCTAAACTTCAAAATCTTCATACAGAGAGATGAACATGGGACCCTGTCTCAGTCATCTGCTTCGGACTCTTCCAAAATGTCACCCACATGAATCCTGGTGAGGAACTCTCATATTA
The DNA here is from genome assembly GCF_015237465.2 of Chelonia mydas. Taxonomy (NCBI): domain Eukaryota; kingdom Metazoa; phylum Chordata; order Testudines; family Cheloniidae; genus Chelonia; species Chelonia mydas. The sequence goes on along the minus strand of NC_057850.1, from coordinate 106,197,661 downwards.
GCTATCCTAAAACAATTTAACCTTTTTCAGACTAGCTGAATCTTGTACTTTAGGGCTATATCACACATTCATTACACTGTATTTAATTCTTATTTGTAATCTTGCACAACAGACAACACTGTGATTTTAAAGATGTTTTTCACATACAAAGCAGTTTTTAATGTCACAATCTATAAATTGTTCAGAACGAACTCATCAACCAATTGTACTGTGAAGTATTTCTTCACACAATGCACAGTCAACCTGTGCAACTCCTTGCCAGAGGATGTTCTGAAGTCCAAGACTATAACAGGGCTAAAAAAGAACTAGATACATTCATGGAGGATAGGTCCATCAACAGCTATTAGCCAGGATGGGAAGGGATGGTGTCCCTAGCCTCTGTTTGCCAGAAGCTGGGAATGGGCAACCTGGGATGGATCACTTGACAATTACCTGTTCTTTTCATTCCCTCTGAAGCACCTGGCATTGGCCACTGTCAGAAGACAGGATATTGGGCTAGATGGATCACTGGTCTGACCTAGTGTGGTCGTTCTTAACCTTAATTGAGGTAACAGGCTTAATTCTCCTCCCTGCCAATAAGAGATGGAGACTTGACCCTTCAGTGTATAAAAGTTTAAATTCATTTTGACATTGAAAATATGTATTCTTATTCCTATTTAAAAATAAGTAGCTGTTTGACTCAAAGTATAAAGTGATAGATAACACTAGCTACTAAAATGTTTCCACAAAATATACACAATACAGGCAGTGGCAAGCTTCTTTATGCCACCCAATTATTGTGCCTCCATTGCGACATGGAGAGGATACATAATTTAAGAGCAAGCAAGCCCTTTAGTGTTCATGTCCCATATAGCTTTTGGTCATTATACTAAACTTGTCTTCTAAAAATTAAGCTCTTGCTCAACCATGAGATATGGGCTATGGGGTGTTGGAACAATTTGTATAGTGGGGGTGCTGCGAGCCATTGAACCAAACTGTAAACTCTGTATCTGATAGAAACCACTTCAAGCTAAGGGGTGTGGCAGCCCTAGTTCCAGGACCTCTGTATGGGCTTGATGCAGAAAGTACTGAGTGAAATTTCTTGTCTTGTGTGGTACACAGGGACAGACTAGATTATCACAATGGTCCCATCTCGCCTTAAAGCCTATAAATCGGTGAAAACACTACCCAGAATAGTGGGGAGACAATAATACAAACAACTTTGCTTTTATATAGCCTATTTATTGTTTTTTTACATTGAGTGAATTTTGTGATGCACTTATCTGTGTGTTCGACTACAGACTGAGACCATCAATTCATTGAATATAGGCTACCAAAAAGCCATCTAATATAGCATCAATATTTGGTCTCTACTGTCCATAATTCACCAAACCAAATAACTAAATTCAAATCGGTGACCTAGATGAATCATGTTCTAGAACAGTGGCTCTCAATCTTTCTAGACTACAGTACCCCTTTCAGGAGTCTAATTTGTCTTGTATACCCCCAAGTTTCACCTCATTTAAAAACTACTTGCTTACAAAATCAAACATAAAAATACAAAAGTGTCACAGCATACTGTTACTGAAAAATTGCTTACTTTCTCATTTTTATAATTATAAAATAAATCAATTGGAATATAAAGATTGTATTTACATTTCAGTGCATAGTATATGAAGCAGTATAAACAAGTCATTGTCTGTATGAAACTTTAGTTTGTACTGACTTTTTATGTAGCCTATTGTAAAACTAGACAAATCTCTAGATGAGTTGATGTAACTCGTGGAAGACTTCTATTACCCACATGGGTACACGTATCCCTGGTTGAGAACCACTGTTCTAGAAGCTATAGGAGGGAAATTTGAGGATCAGGAGCTCAAGTTTCTATTCCCGTTCATATCACTGATTTGCTATTTCACCTTGTGCAGATCACTTAACCTCTCCATATCTCAGCTTCCCCATATGTAAAATATTAATAATCTTACCTACCTCACAGGGATCTTATGCGACTTCATTCATTAATGTTTGTAAAGAATTTCAGATCCTTGGATTGAAGGCACTATAGAACTAGCGAAGGAAAGACTCCATTGCCCATTACCAATTCCCTGAACTTCACAGCCCAACATCTTAGCTTTTGTCTAGCTTTGTGTTTTTCAAGCATTTCTGTAGATGATGTTGATAAAAATGAAAAATACAGCACTAATAGAAAGCAGTATTAGAAATAAGATATAATTCCAAAAATGTGTGTACATTTTTATCACCACAGATATGGATATCTGCAGTTCTTCAGAATCTAACTTCCATTTTCAATATAAATTTGTCTTCCTTATAAACAGAGAGAAAGAAGAAAACTAATCAAATTCTTCTGAGTGTTTTCTCTGCTATAATTTAGTGGTAAAACTGGCAGGTTGCCTAACCATGTCAAAATGGGATACATTTGAAAAGCTGTAACTATAAAATAACAAGGAAGCTTTTAGCCATATTCATGTAGAGGAGACTATGAAAATGTTTACTTGAAAAGTGGTTAGCATATGAAAAGATTAATCTAACCGGAAAATACATTTTAAAGTTGTGAAATTGTCTTGCTTCATGTGTAAATATTTTATGTAAATAAAGCGGGATCCGAGACTCATATAACATTTAGATATTTTTAACACTAAAGGCATAGCAACAGAATGCACATAACATTTTTCAGTAACACTCATCTTACCCTGCTATCTACACCAATGCCTTTATGTGTTTCCAGTAGCTTTTACTCTAATGAAGATGGCACCGGTGGTTCTGGCGGGGTAAGCTGCAGACAGAATGTCGTCAACCTCAATGGAAGACACTGAGTGAGAGCAGGTGATTGTTCTTCTCAGCAGCTCTGAGTGAAGACAATGGTGAAAGGGAGCTGATGCCAATGGTTGGTATAAGCCAAGATGGCTTTGGTTGAGGGTATCGCTGGTGGTTGTTTGAGAATCTTGGGGTGACTTTTGTGTGTGGACACTTTTAATTACTTTGTAGTTTTGAGCTCAGTACCCTTGAGATTTTTTTTCTTTTTTGCCCTTTTGCTCACTAACCACCAGTTCATTAGAATGTAAAACCCTATGTTGTTGAAGATCTGGGGCCTGATTCTTATTAGAAGGACCCTTACATTGCCAGACCTGTGTAAATTGACCTTAATCTAAATGAAAATCAGGCCTTCTCTGTTTTAGTTTAGTTTTTGTAACCTAGTTACAATTTGTTTTTGTTATTTTGGGGTATTTGATATGCTGGCTCCTTAAAGAAGAAAAGCAGATGATTCCTGGGAAGGCTAATGGCCAACTGAAAGGTACCGATCTGTTTTTATGGTCAGCTGAGAGGCAAGCTGCTACTACAAGCCACGCATCTTCTGTATGGGTGGCCTGCTCGTCTTATTGGTCCTCTGTTACTTTTGTGGAAGAGTTGACCCCTACCAAATTTGAGAGGAATCTTTAAAAATTACGTTGCAAGCAATGAACATTGAGTCGAGACATGAGGCAAACACTGAGGCATTTACTACTTCAGTGGCTCAAACTGTGACTGCATAGTGTGCTGCTTTGAACTCTGATCCTGAAGTCATTCAAACAATCTTTGGGAATATTGCTAAGGAAGATGCTTATCTTCTTTTTGAAATCAGATATCCATGTGGCTTAGTGAATAAAGCCCAGGACAACTGGGCTCTATTCCCACCTCTACTACTGGGTAACCTTGGGGAAGTTACTTTGCCTTTCTGTGCCTAAGTTTCCCCATCTCTCAAATAGAGATTGGACATTAGGAAAAACTCCCATCAGTGTAGTTAAGCACTGGAACAAATTGCCTAGGGGGGTTGTAGAATGTCAGTCATTGGAGGATTTTAAGAACAGGTTAGACAGACACCTGTCAAGAATGCTCTAGTTATTACTTAGTCCTGCATTGAGTACAGAAGACTGGACCAGATGACCTATTGAGGTCCCTTCAAGTCCTACACTTCCATGATTCTATATGGTGTGATATAAAGGGTTTATGAGCAGGCTATTACCAGAGGCACCCTTCCCCTTATATAAGTATAAATATATAAATTCCCACGTGCACATTTGCATCAGTTAAACTAAAGATCATTTTATTATAAACCAGATATTGAAAGAATCTAAAATGTGGTAGTTTTTTTAAGATATCCAGTGCACTAAAACAGTTTATTGTTATGAAGGTTTTTTTGATGCTATACAGAATACCTATGATTCCACCTATGTTTCTAAAAACATAACCATTAAGAGAGTTGTTGCATATTTAATTTCATGCTCCACTCAGCATAAAGCAGTTGTGGGGCTGCCAGCCAGAGCAAATTAAGTAACCGGTTAGATAATTTCCTACTTAATTGAAAGCAGGTAGTTTTTAAAAGTAATAATTGATTTTGCTTCTAATGAACGTGTAGCTATTTCTTCCTTTTTTTTATTCCTGTTTTTAAACAAGATTGCACTCAGTCTCTGCACAAAGCTGATGACAGGCACCTGAAGAACAGAACTGGGAAAATGATGTATAGTTGGTTGCTGTTCATTATGGATTTAGAGTTGCAGTAGAACTATCACATTCGTCATGCAGAAGGAGAGCGGGGTGCTTTCACTGACAGGTCATTGCTTCAGTTCTAACCAACATCAGTAGCGATCTGAAGTTCTTGCCATCTGACCACCATTCAATGGCCGATATGAAATAAGCTAGGAGTCTCACTCCAATTGTTAGAAAACAGGTAATATCCATCACCACAACAGACAACGATTGACCTGTCTTAGGATTCTCGGCAGAAAGAATGAATTGGTTTGTAGCCTATAATACCCTCTCACCCTTACAGTATGTCTATATTGCAGTCCAAGGTGTGACTGCAGCTCAGGTACACGTACCCAACGCTAGCTTTAATCTAGCTAGTGCACCTAAAAATAGCAGTGATTGAAGATGCAGAAGCAGGGGCAATCAACACAAGTACACGTTCTGGGTTCCAGGCAGGCTTGTACAGCCCACTCTGAAGTCTGTGCCACTGTGTCTTCACTGCTATTCTTAGAAGTGCTAGATTAAAGACAGCGTGGGTATGGCTACCCAAACTGAAATCACACCTCCAATTGTAGTTTAAACTTTGAAATTGTGACTTGAGGACAGGGTTGTGATACATTAGATTGGTGCGGTGGTGTGGAGAAGCTTTGATTGCCATTTGTATCTATTTGGTGGATAAAAAGAGGGCTTCATTCTCCAAGCCTGTCAAAACAGCATCTTTCACAAGCCCTTAATTCATTTGGGGGGGAAATTAAAGAATAATTGTTCTGACAGATTTTTTTAAACAAAACATGTTCTGATTTAAAGAAACCAAAATGAGTCTGTCCATCTTTTTTAAACTTCTTTGAAAACTGACAAAAGGGAAAGCACATTCTGCACATTTAGAAAGTATTCATGCAAGCTTTGTATTAATCCCATGTTTTGACAAATGAACAGAAAACCTGTGACTACTCAAATTCCAGACTTACTCATTTTAGACTGGATCCTGCCTATTGCTGAGCACCCAGCAAGCCTGATTCACATTCATAGATGTAAATAAGGAATAACTCCAAGGTAAATGGTGTAAAACTGGTGTGAGACCAGAAGCAGGCTTATTATTTCTTAGGAACAAGCCCTTTATAAAAATCAGGAACTATAATCTCTACAGCTTTCTTAGGTAAAACGCGCATTGATTTCAATGTGAGTTTTGTCAGATTACAGACTAGCAACTTTTCTCATACTACTGCTGACAGCTGCTATAAACCACGGCTCCATGGCAAACTCCTCTAACCACCACAACTAAGTGTCTATTTTTACAATACTCTCCCCTCTTACAGGTTCTCAAAAGTCTGCTACAAAATTTAGGCTGAGAGTTTGTTGGTAGTCCATCGTTGACAATATTGTCGCAGTTCTCATCTCTGACTACACATATGACTCTGAAGGCCAAACCCTGATGGATAGTCGGCCACACTGAGGGCCTGGGAAGTCTGTATCTATGTTTGATGATGTAGCTCTGTGGCGCCTTTCACATTCAACCTGGAGATGATTTTGTCGAACCCATTCAAATATGTTACATGTTACCAGAGACTGCCAGTGAGTCCTGTTCTGAGCCATTTGCTCGAGTTCTTGGAGACTGATGCCAGCCCATTGGAGACCGCTCTTCAGGTTATCTCTGAAACCCTTATATGGATGACCATTCTTTCTTTTGCCCTGACTCAGCTTCCCATACAAGATCTGTTTTGGGGGGCAGTGGTCTTCCATTCTGATGACATGTCCAGTTCACCTAAGATGTGCTCTCAGTAGCATTTCCTCAATGCTGGTTGTTTGCTCTTTCAAGGACCTTAGTATTGGTCACTCTGCCCTGCCAGCGAATGCTCATTATTGAGCAGAGGGAGCGCATGTGAAATTGCTCAACCTGTTTAATGTGACGTCTATAAAGAGTCCACATCTCAGATCCATACAGGAGAGATGTTAGAACCACTGCACAGTAGATCTTCAATTTGGCGGAGAGATGGATGTTGCGTTGGTTAAGGACTTTTGTTCAGAGTCAGCCAAGGACCTGAATGGCTTTACTAATTCTGGAGGAAATTTTCTTATCAAGGGAACCATCACTCAAGATGGTGCTGCTCAAATACTTGAACTGATCCACATTTTTCAGCTGTGCACCTTTGATGAAGATGGCTGGCACTGGGGCATTGGAATGAGGTGCTGGTTAGAACAAGACCTCTGTCTTCCCGAGATTGATGGTGAGGCCAAAGAGCTGGGATGCTTAAGAAAATCTGTCAACGCTGACCTGAAGGTCGTTGTGTCTACGGACCATCAAGACGCAGTCAGCTACAAAAAGTGCCTCGACAAGAAACCTCTCCAGCAACTTGGTCATACATTGAGTCTTCAAAGAGCAGGAAGGGAGCCATTGGATCGGTAGCAGATGTATATCCCCTGGTCCAAGTCCCTTATGGTCTGGCTCAGGACACAAGCAAAGAACAAGTTTACTTAATCTGTAAATATCCTCTTGTGAGTAAATTTGAATTTAGAATGACTCTTTGCAAGTCCTTAACTGCAGCTATTTCCCCCACAAGCCTTAGATAGAAAAGTAGTAGTTAAAGATGACAAAAGTGTAACTATAGATTAAGATCTAATAAATCAATCACAGAGAGTAGGAACGGATATTCAACACATGTTCATAATTCCTTAGAAAAGGTTAGCTGATAAAAGTTACATGTATGAGCAAAATGAGATCTGAGGTTTAAAAGTTTTGGGGGGAAATTGGATACAAAAATTCTAATCTACGATCTTCCAAAAAAAACAAATGTGCATCACTTGTCAATTATACCAGGCTTCCAATTTCAAGACCAAACTGAAATTTAGGTGATATGACACTTTGATTAATGGGGTAACAAGAGGGCTTCTTGAAGAAAGAGAAACAACAGCACAGCCTTGATGCCGGATTCTTCACCACTCAACTCAATAGGCGTTTTGCCATTGACTCCAATGAGTGCTGGATCGAGCCTGGGTGAATATAAAGACTATCTACAGAAAATGGGATACAACCCTCTGATTTCAAAAAAGAAGAAGAAGAAGAAGAAGAAGAAGTTGTTTCAGACGACTAGCCTGATCAGATGGGGAAAAAATGTTCAGCAGAAAGAAATTCCTTAAGAATCTTGGCAAAAAGGGACACCCAATCCAATGTTATGAATAAGCTGGCCTGGATAGGAATATGTGAAACCCGGAGGAGCATAGGTTAAGAAACAACTCAAGAAAATACAAGACCTAGTAAAACTCCCACCAAGCGCAAATTCGTCAGCAAAAGATGAACATGCTTACAGCCACTATAGATGAGCCTAAGACCAGATCTACACAACAGACCTACATCAGTATAACTGTGTCACTCAGGAGAGAGAAAAATCCACACCCCTAAGCGACGTAGTTATACTGACCTAGTCCCCCCCATGTAGACAACGCTATGTCGATAGGAAAGCTTCTGCCATCAACATAACCACCACCTCTCGTGGAGGTGGATTAACTATACGGATGGGAGAAGCTGTCCCATGGGTGTAGGAGTGTCTTCACTAAAGCACTACACTGCACCAGTGCAGATGCGCCGCTGTAGCGCTGTACATGAATCATAGAACATTAGGGTTAGAAGGGATCTCAGGAGGTCATCTAGTCCAACCCCCTGCTCAAGGCAGGACTAATCCCCAACTCCCCAGATCTCTAAATGGTCCCCTCAAGGATTGAACTCACAACCCTGGGTTTAGCAGGCCAATGCTCAAACCACTGAGCTATCCCTCCCCCACAAAGACAAGCCCTAAGTGTTATCTAGGCTTTCATACCTCTCAATCTACTGATGTCGAACCAGAGCCGCTAATATGTGAAAGAATAACCAACATGTGAAAAACAGAGGGATATTACTGCTGATTTAATATAGAAATCATAGGCAGACCACCCTCAATCAAATCATTTTAAAGGGTCCAATACAATTTTTAATGGAGTGGCCACAAAATTTAAATAAAACACTACTTGTTCTGGAAGAACATGCTCCCCATGAAGGCTTTGATCCTACAAGTCCTTGAACGGTGCACGAGGCCCCACATTTAAGGACAAGTGTGAGTTAATGCTACTAAGGCAAATATAAAATTTAGCACTATGTGCAATCCTCATTGCTGGGTGGTTCTAAGTCTCACACCACCTGCACCCAACTCCTTTATGAATAAGTTCACAGGGTAAAAGAGGAGTGGGGTATGGGTGGAGAATGGGTAGATCTGCAGAGAAAGGACTTAAAACATAATATTCATCAACCAAAAAAGGGGCTTGGTTACACAATCATTGCTTATCCTTGTTTACCTTGTGCTTATTTGTGCAACTATTTGTACCTGTACTGGAAAGGATTATGCCCAAAGTGTCTTGTGCCACAAGGCTCTGCTGAAGAAAAAAGTACTGAAAGACTCTAGCTGAGCTTATACTGTCAGCTGATCCCTGATCATTTAAATAGAGGTGCAGTATGAATGTTATTTCCTTCCCTGAATGGGTGGGCCAGATCTGGTGGATGGCAGAAATGCAAGGAAAATAACCAGTGAATACATTATCCTGTGGAAGCTTTATGTTTAAAAGTCATCTGGCCCCACAAACTGCAACCTTGTTGGCAGTCTCAGCAGAGGCCAAGGATGGAATGGACACGGAAACTGAATTACCCCTTTCAGTCTTAGTCCCTTTTGAACAGGACTGAGACACACAGGCGTGTGGGTATGGGAAAGCTTATGCTGTTGCTATATCTTTTCTATGTATAACCAGAGGACTTCAGTTTTCAGGGCATCCAAGCCATTACATTTCATGGACACAAAATTCACCCACACACAAATAGAGGTAAACAAAATGACACTGTGCAACTATCTGAACAAATTCAGCTATGATTCTCCTATCAAGTATGTGAAATTTTTGTGTATGCCTGCTTGTGTTTAACTTTGATGATATAATAGGAAACAGAAAAGGTTAGAGAGGCCTTTGAAAGATCTGTATTCCTAGTTGCATACTCTTTTTGGGTCAACACTAAACATTCAAATTTTAACTATCACTGAGCCAAGGGACTAGCGTTCAGATATGGACTCAGATCTGATTAGGTTTAAGGTTAGTTTCAGGGTTTGAGGTACAGTCAGATCTAGGCTTTAGGCCAGAAAGCACTGAGATTCAGGAGCTGTTATTATGAGATTTTGGCCTCAAATTGTCCTCACAATGATCTCCCAAAAATACAGTCACATTTGAACCAGAATCCCAAAACTGACCCAAAACCAAAGCTATAGTGAAAAGTTCAGATCTTGGGACTTGCATTCAACTCCCCATGAGCCTCCAAAGTTCAAAGTCATTTGGATTTAAGGTTCTAAATTTGGCCTCTACAGTTTTCACAAGTCTATCTTGTAAGTTTATATTACTAGACATTGAGTAACTTTGAGGCCGACTCATCTTTAACTCACGATGGCACTGTATTTTCACAATGGTGCAACTATCACACTATCGTGGCTGTGAAAACTTTGTTCATGGTACCACAAGACAAAATTTAAAAGATGACAACCTAAGTGAAGAGGAATCACTCTTTAGAGCAAGGGGTAGCGGAACCCAAGGTACCTTGAGACAAAAAGAATTGCAGTTGAATTAATCACAACTAATAGCCAGACACCTTGAAATCATGAAGCTCACATGCTAGTCACTGGGGAACTCCATAAGGAAAAGATCCCCCCCATCCCTGATTGTGGATCAAACCTGAAGCTGTTGCACAACCACTACCCCAAACTAAAGTCTAGTGAAGACTTCTCAGCCATGAGCTACTCCCCGCCAACAGTGAGAAAGAACCAGAAGATCAGCATAGTGGCAGATCCTCCAGCCCTTGCCCTGTCTACCTCAATCTGCTGCACAATAGCACCCCACGAGACCATGGGGTGCCAAACTCTATTCGTCACAGTGATTGCACATCCCATGTACAGCAGACCCATATCTTTCCCTACAACCCAATAAGCAAACTCCTTGTGGATCCTACAAAATTTGGGGCAAACATATTTTGGGTGGCACTTACTAGTAAAGGGCTAGATGGCACTTTATGATCTGCCCTGAACAAGGGCAGCACCTAGCTCCACTGCCCCAGAGGCAAACTGTGGCTCAGAGTAACAATCACCTCATTACTCCTGAGAGGATATAAATTGTGATGAGTCTTTACCTGGCACGTGTAAGTTACTTGGTGTGCCAGAACAGCTATGTTGGCCAGCACACTGGGGGGGGAGGGGGGGCAAAGCCAAGGCCACGCCCCATTCTGCCCCCTCTCACCCAGCTGCATGGGGGAAAAGAGGATTTGGAGGCTTTGCAGAGCCTGCCCTGCAACCCATCATATGAAAATAAGGGAGTGCCTTACTCCCTTATATGTGGCATGTAGAGCTAGTGACAATCTAGCCCAAAATAAAAGAATAATAATTAATAATTTTTGATTTACTGGCACTCAAGACCTCGATACCTTGACAAAAATTAACTACAAACGTATATCAGGATAAGGCAACCTGCTTAATACATTCCAGTTATCAGAAGCATGAGACATGAAACCCAATGATACAAACAAATCAAAAATAAAGAGAGAAAATCTTGAGCCCAGCTCAGACATCTGCCACTAACATATAATGGTGACTGTTTGATGTTACTGATGCCTGGGATGAGTACAGAGCAGTTTACAAATCAGTAAACAAATCATTTTAAAGTCTAAGCATTCTTAAATGTAGCTATATTTTTATATTTACATTAATGACAATATCTTGCTCTTTGAAGACAACATATCCTATAGGCCATGCTGTATTATGTTAAGGAATGTGCTCACTGAATATGACACTTTCCACATTTTCTTATCTTCGTGTTGCCATAATTATAATATGGATAAGTCTGCTGTAGCAAATGTGAACTGTTTCTTAAGTGGATGTGAAGAAAAAGCATAAGAAAACCATGAACATTCCTAATAGGCATGTTTATGCACCAGACCCTTCCAGTGGAAGTGCTGAGTTCAAATGTGACTCCTGACACTGTATACGGGATATTCATCATTTCAATTCCTGGAGAATGGTCCAGATTACACTGACTCACAATTGCTGCTGCCTGGCTATAGATCACCACAGGCTGCTGTAGGCCTTAATCTTGAAAGTACTGACATAGGCACTGATCCAGCAAAGCACTTAAGCATTTAGCAGATTTCCATATGAAGCTCTCCCCTGAAGCATAAGCAACAGTAAAGGCTTGATCATGCACAGTGCAGGTGTCAAGTGTTGCGCATAAAAAAAGCGCAAGCTAAAAAGTGATGAATGGCACAGGGAGCAAGAGTGTCCCATATGGAAATCTGCTAAATGAAAACTAAGTTGTTTAGTAGGAAGGGAGGAGTAAACAATAGCACCTGCAGGCAGACCTCACCCTGAAACAGGTAAGCATGAGTTTGCTTTTGAATAAATGTTGAATCCTTGTGCTTAACAAACTCAAAATAATGTGGAGAAGATAATCAGTGATCATTATACACAGACTATTTATATCAAGATGCCAACTATGACAGACAGGCTCTTTCCAATCTAAACAATTTGGTTTCAATGTTATAAATTAAAGACACAAAAGAGCAATTATAATCCAATTTAAATAGCCCATAATTTTTTTAAAGTAACATTTTGCTGCATTCCCAATTTTATTAAAAATCAGAATGGCAGTATTTTTAAATTGTGCAAAATACTATTGTTATTAATTTTTTGAGTCCCATGGAATGCAATTATTTCTTCTTAAATAAGGTTCTCATAGCTTTGTTTAGTATTGCTGCCCATAATAAAGAATACTATTTGTAGTTGTTTTCAGTTATAAAGTGTGAATCAATAAATTGCAAGGCAACAGGTAAGTACTATTCATTAGATGAAGAGAGTAGTTTGAGCTGGCTGTCTGAGTACAGTATTAAGAGCAAGGAAACACCCTGATTTGACACAGGCTCCTAGTGGTTTGGGAAAGTCACAGTACTGCTGACTTGAACCTTTAAAAAAAGAAAAGAGTCAGGCACCAAAAATTACGGGATTATTCTTGCTAAAAGTCTCATGATTTTTAGCAACAATCAAGTAGGGATTCTTTTTATTTGGCCTCTTGATTTTTGAATCTTAGGTTACGGTCACATCAGGTTTTCAAGCTTTTCTCCACAACCACAGGGGTTAGAAAACTACCTATTTTCAAATGAAAGCTGTGGTTCTCAATCACTTGAGTTCAAGAGCTAGGGCTTCAACAGAAACACTAAGTATCACAAAAGACAATAAAACTGTGAAAGTTGGAAACACTGAGATTTTCAAAAGGGGATTTTTTCCAGTAAAGCAGAAGTAGCTACATTTGTTTCTATTTAGGTTTTACAGTTTGGACCCAAAAGTTGTAAAGATCCTGCAGTCACCTGATGCCAGCTCCAGGGGTTTTGTGCTCCTCATTCACCTGGGTGCAACAAGGTCCAAAATTTTTGGTGCAGCAGGAACAGCTACATCTGTTCTCTACTCGTGCCATGGAAATTTTGGGAGGAGAGGGCCAACAATTGGTTGGATCCAAGTGGCACAGCTGGCTTTTTTGCAGCATTCATGTTCCAGGGTCTGGATTGTCTGCGTTGCGCTTCGTCCACAAGAGCAGCTAGACTCAGTCTCTGTTTTCTTCGTACTCTTCAGTGGCTTGGGGCCAAAAGCTGGCGAGAACCCTCAGGCTCCAAGGAGATTCAAGCGTTGGCCTTTTCCCTCTGCAGCACACTTCCACAGGAACGCACTCGGCATTTCCAAAAGGCTGTGCAAAGATCAGTTAATTTGCGTTAGCATTATTATTTATTATTGCTGCAAACGCCTTTGGCCCCACTCACTCCTTTTAGCCTGACTAGGGCCACCACATTCGACGCCGCTGGGTGAGCGCGGTTCCCCCGTGCGGGGCTCATTTTGCACCGTCCCTCTGGCACGTTGCACCACCAGCTGCGGCGCAGGGCAGGCACGACCCTAGGGGATGGGCCCCAAAGCGAGCGCGCGCAGCCCCAAGCTTCCGCACGGGCAAAGCGCGCGCCAGCGGCGGCCGTGGAAGGCCGCGTCGGCGCCTGCGCTGTGGGCCCAGCGCCGCTCGCTGTGTGCAGCTGGAAGTCATTGTGCTGAGATTGGCGTCCGCGTCGCCACGGCGACCGCCCTGGCGGCGCCAGCTGGGCCGCAGTGTGAATGGATGATGTCACGCGCCCGGCGCCGGCCAGTCTGGGCAGTCACAGCCAATGAATCAGCTGGGGAGCTGGGGGGGGGACGGAGGGGTGAGCAGCGCGCGGGGAAGCCGCAGGCGCTGTGGGTCCCGCAGCGTTCTCTGGCTGTCGCTAGCCGTCCAGCATTCCCACGCGCTACCACGGCCCCTGCTTCGCCCTCGCGCAGTGTCGCTCCCTATAAGGTCCCGTCCCCTGCCTTGTAGGAGCGCGCAGCGTCCGTCAGGACATGCAATTGCAAGCTCATCGAGGTGCACCTCGAAGGACGAATCGTTCATTTGCACATCGCAAACGCGTGTCTTGGTGTTTTCTGTTGTTCTGTTAATAGTCCAGCATCGGGGGGACTTGCAAGCTAAGGGCCCGATGTTGCAAACTTTTATTTCCTTGAGTAGCCCTGACAGATGAATTCCTACTGAAGTCAATGAACTACTTTCAGAGTAGCAGCCCTGTTAGTCTGTATTCACAAAAAGAAAAGGAGTACTTGTGGCACCTTAGAGATTAACAAATTTATTTGAGTGTAAGCTTTCGTGAGCTACAGCTCACTTCATCGGATGCTGTAGCTCACAAAAGTTTATGCTCAAATAAATTTGTTAGTCTCTAAGGTGCCACAAGTCCTCCTTTTCTTTTAATGAACTACTTGACTCTGTAAAGAAATGCAGGATTGGGCACTAAGCTTTTAGCTGCACATGTAAAAGCATTACTGAGCCAAATTTTGTTTTCAGTTACAGTCACACAGCCTCAGGCTGGAACTGCACATACATAACTGCAGAATTTGGCCCCTTCACAGTTCCCCAATTGCACATATCAGACCATATCACATAGGTGTAGAATGCAAATATATGTAGTTACAACTGATTATGCACAAGTGTACACTCAGTCTTAATGTGTTTGCACATCACCTAGTCCATTTTAAACAATACAGAATAATAAATAATAATTTGCCCTTACACTCACATTGACCTCTGTTTATGAGTTGAGGAAGGAATCCCTCCCCATCCAGTAGCTAAATTGTACCCAGGTTCATTGTCTTGGCTTCTTTCCCACTGCATATTTCCCCCATGTTATTTTTTCCCCATTATAGGTTTTATTTTATTTGTGGTGAATGAAGATGAATTTGTTCCTCATGGTTTATTATATGCTTCTTAAAGTGATCACTACCATTTATCCCCCTTTAAATCTGTCGGTTGCTGGATGTTTTTGTTCCAAACCTACCAATTCTCAATCATTTGAATGTAGACTTCTTCATTTTTTATTAATTTAAAAACAATTTTCAAAGTATTTCACTCATGGGATGAAGGGTTTTTTTCACTTTTTCAATTAGATTTAAAATCTCAATATTTTTAAACTTTACTCCTTCAGATTGCCACGGTGTCAGAGCCCTGTTAGCAACAAGATGCACCCTTCACTGCAAAAGTGGGAGAAACACAAAGAAATGCTAATTGTGAAGTGATAAATCTGGTTTTCAAAATGATACTGATTATATTTATTTAGGCTGATTCTGCAAACATGCACAATAGCTTGCAATGTTCTGTTTATTTTGTTTTAGTATAACTTTCATCATGAATTCTTATTGTAATTCTTACTCTTTATCATGGGATAAATTCCTAAAGGAACAACTTGCTATCTGGTCACCTCATTAATATCAGGGGGCTTAGGCCGAGGACCATAATGCAAAATGTGTGCTAGGTGCTTCATAACCAATAAGGAGATAAAGGCCTGCCCTACACACAAAACTTCATTAGTGTTAGGCTTTGTCTACACTTTTGTTGTTCAGGGGTGTGAAAAAAATACCCCCTGAACAACAAAAATTTTAACAACAAAAAGCACTGGTGTGGACAGCACTTCGTCGGCAGGAGCCACGCTCCTGGCAACGAAGCTACTGCCCCTAGTTGGAGACGGTTTATTTTGATGCCAGGAGAACTCTTTCCTGGCAATAAAGAGCAGCTAAACTGTGCACCTTACGACGACACAACTGCAGCCATTGTAAGGTGTGCAGTGTAGACATAGCCTAAAGTAAAGAGGGATCCTAAACTGACTTAGTTAAACCAGTACAACTGTGTGTGTGGACACTCTTACATCAATTTAAATGTAGCTTATAGCAGTTAAAGTATAAGCCACTTTTAAACCAATATAAGAATGTCCACACAAAAGGAAGTATTTTTTCACACAATGCACAGTCAACCTGTGGAACTCCTTGCCAGAAGATATTGTGAAGGCCAAGACTACAACAGGATAAAGAAAAGAACTAGATAAGTTCATAGAGGATAATTCCATCAATGGCTATTAGCCAGATGGGCAGGGATGGTGTTCCTAGCCTCTGTTTGCCAGAAGCTGGGAATGGATGACAGGGGATGGATCACTTGATGATTACCTGTTCTGTTCATTCCCTCTGAGGCACCTTGCATTGGCCGCTGTTGGGACAGGATACTGGGCTGGGCTAGATGGACCTTTGGGCTGACCCAGTATGGCCGTTCTTATGTTCACACTTATGTGGACACTGATTTAACTAACTTTGTTTTTAAACTAATTTAAGTTAAACTGGTGCAACTTCTGTTTGTATATAAGGCCAAAGTTACAGACTTGAAGAGTTTGCAATCAAGGCTCAGATCCTGCAAACATTTATACATGTCCTTAATCATGAGTAGTACCAGTGGTACTACTCACATACGTAAAGCTAATCATGTGAGTATTTGTAGAATCAGGTCCTGAGGAACTAATCCTGCAAACCCTTGCTTACCTGAAACCATTCACGTGAGCAAGGCTTTGCAGGACTGAGTCTTTACATCTTTCCAGTTTGCTGCTCATTTTTGGAATTTGAGAATGGCAATTAAACAACTATGTACATATGATTTCTTTTAATGTGAGAATCAAGTTAGAATATACCAGAAGGAACTTTTTCATTAGTGATCAATTTGAAACTTAAATCTAAATGATTTGTTCATTCAATTTGTATGGTTTAAAAGTGTTTTGATATTTTAATAATGCACTTTTTAATGACTATACTTAAGAAAATTAATCAGAGCACAATCATTGACAGTCAGCTATCTCCACCAGGTAACCACAATAAATGAAATAAAGTCCTTCTAATGAAGGAGGGTGGAAATGTCCTGAAAAACTCATTTCTCAGCTCCCATTGACCATCACCTGCACTGGACTTCATACAGCAGTTTAATCCTATTCTCTCCCTCAAAAGTTTCTAGCCTCTGCAAGATCCTAACTGCTAGGGAACAAAGAGTGGTATGTGGTTCCCTCAAAGGTCAATCATTAACCTGCCCCAACAACAGTTTTAGGAAGATCAAGGCAATGAAGAAAAACTAAGAAAAAGCACTTTCATTTAGGAATGAATTGTTCAAAATGCCTTTATACATTGGATTTTATTCCTTTTCAGCACTTTTTAGTTCCTGCACGTATTTATTTCTCATCAAGAATAATGGCAAGATTTGTTCTCCCAGACCTTAAGTTAAGGTTTGACCTTAAGTTTGACCTTAAGTTTATTCTAGCCACAACACTATAGACCATTTCATCAATTATAAATGTGCTCATGTATAGAGGCACTACTAGGCCAGCACGGTAATGCTACCTTGTTCTGAAGACTTACCCTTATAAATAAATTAGTGAGATATCTTTGTGAAATGCCATTCGGGGGGGGGGGAAAACAACCACCACCACCTTGCTACTTAAAAGTCACCGTTTTTAAAAGATAAAAGGAATAACATCACAAGTCTTTTCCCTATGGTTTGCAGAGTATGTGTGTATGTGTAACAAAATATTGGCTATGCACTGTGTTGAGTATCAATAAGACATTTATTTTCATGAGTTATTGATGACCTCATAGCTCACAAGTGACAGAGCAAAGTAGAGCTACGAGCAAGTTATGAAAGGTCATCAATAATAATTGGAAATAAATGATGTAACCAGAGTCTACACCACTGTGTGTACTGTTTATGCAACCTCAGTTTAAGTTTCAAGTGGCATAAGTGAGCTTTTAAAAAATGTGTTATAGCAACATGGGTCTCTAGCTGAAGCAATCGGCTCTTTTAGCAGTGGAGGGAGAAAGAAACAGACACCCACTTTATGGGGTATATTTTGTCACAATGCAAGGAGATAAGCGTGCATCTCTCTCCACATCAAAATGAAACTGTACAGTAAAAGAGGGAAAGGAGAGACAATGTACCTTACTAAAACATCAAACACCACAGGGACTGCTAACACCACATGTGCAAGACCGTTCATGAAAAAGAAGACACTAGAGGACAAGAAGGAGGAGTAGGTGAGGTGCAAGTTTTAAATAAAACATTCTGTACTTTAAATTGAGACTGTGTATATATAATAGTCTATTAATGAACTATACTAATTTACATTATAATCTGAGGGAGATTAATATATAATATGTTTTCTTATCAGTTGGAGGCAGAAGAAAGCTCTTTGCAGCAATGTGGACTCTGTTACTGCCAATGGAAATACACTATGTGGGCACTGGGGTACAGTTAAGAGAGGACCTATAACTTGGTATTTCCTTGCTTTCTAGGGTGCTTTCTAGAGTTTGGCTTGGAGGGCTGTCAAACCTAACCAACCTTAATCCCTTTTAAATTAAGGTTTTTTGTTTTGGGAATATATATAAGAAAATTTTTAAAAACTGTTCTCAAGTGCTCTTAAGATAATTACAATTACTTGAAGTGTTTAGCTTGAAACAGGCTAATGACTTAGTACATAATTCTGCAAACCATTACTCAGATGAGCAGTCCTTACTCATAGACCCATAGTCAGATAAGAAGTAGCATTAATTTAAAGAACAACTACCCAACTAAGCGTTTGTGCTGCTTCCTCAAGACAACCTCTCCCTAGAAGCCAAACCCTCCATTGAGAGCAGGATCAGTACTTTAAAGTCTCAAAGTATCAAGTTAATAGAGTGTAGGCATTGCTGAAACAACAGTGCATTTAACACTTTAGGGTGATTTTTAGAAAATACTTATGAAGTGGAAATATTCACTGGTATTGCAAATAACTTGAAATATTTAGTTATCTAACATAGGCAGGCTGATTATTGAAATTTGCTAACTGCATACATATCATTTATAAGAAAATAAAGTCAAAGTTGTAAAATGGAGTCAGTTTGCATATGGGAGGGTTTTTTATGGGACAAGGAAATTTCAAATGTGCCCTTGAAACACATTGCAAAATCCTTCATTACAAAAGGGAAAACATTGAGACCTGCCTTACACTTAAATTAAAATAACTGAATGTTCCTTCTAATAAGTGAAATTTGGTAAATCTGGTACATACATTTAATTTATGAAGAATCTCAGTTTACTGATCCTTATATCATCCTATGTTCTCTCCACTTTCTCCTTTCTTTATTATTCCCATTCTACCACTCCTAATTTGTAATGCATCACTTGATTTTAATCCACTCACGTTTCTACCTCTGCTGCACTGCACAGAGATTTTCATTTGACAGTCCTGTTGTCACTGATTAATTAAACAGACCATTTGAATGAAACAGGATTGGCAGACATTGCAACCAATGAGGTTGACCGTACCTACATGAAAGAGTCTCTCTCTCTCTCTCTCTCTCTCTCTGTACAACCATGACCTCCACAACAGCTAACTTAAACAAATGGGGGAAGCTCATGAGCTCAGGAGGCAGCACTTTCACGTGACCTGAATCTAGACTCTGGACAATGACCAGAGAACTAACCACTATTACAATTAAATGCAACACTCATTTCTTTATTGTAGCTTTCCTTCAGTCATTTCTTCACAAGCTGTCTCTTCTACAGGAGAAACAGAACTGTAAACCCAGACCTTTGGCAGGTAGATAAAAGAGGAAATAATTGTATACTATTTTGTTTTACTTTTTGTTGTTTTAAATCTACTAATATATTTTGGTTTAGATTTACTATGGTTATCTTGTCACCAACTGTTGTAGGAGAAACAGAAGAGGCTGGTAATGTGTGAAAGTGAGTTGGTAAAACACACACATAAAGGGGCACTGAGAGCCAATTCATAACAACAGCTCAAGAACATTGTGCACTTGATTCAAATCATGGTGTGTAATATACACCCGGTATGCCTCGAGGACCCTACCTGCAGAGTCAAGTAAAGGTAGAAGCTTCCTTTCGGGGGGGGGGGGGGGGAAGCTGAGATTCTGGAGAAAACAGTAAAATACTCAAGGAGAACAGATTAATTAAAAAGTTAATGCTAACAGAGAGCTTAAAAAATGCTATATAAGTGCTAAGTATTATTTTTATTTCTGCAGATTTTTTTGCAGCTTGAACTTAGTTGCCTTTACTGACAAAGCTGTACCTTTCCCAGGAAAATAGATTCTGATACCCTTGATGTAGCTATAACATATACAGGTGAATATGTACACATCCAGATACTTATTTAATTTAGGGCTATTTGCTGATTCTCCCTGCAGGATGAATTAAGTGTGTGATAAAATGAATCTTAATACAAACCCATAACAAACATATGAAAATAAAATGAGGTCATACCATGTTATCAGTTTACAAGCAGATCTTCCTATAGGTTTGCTGTGGAGTTCTGTTTTAAAACCAGTAGCATGATATAGCACATTGGACTGGTCTAAAACTACAAGAATTAAAATCAAAGTTAAGTTTGGATCTTCAACTTCAATCTGCTACTTTGTATTAGAATTTGGCATATTATTCTTACAGAAGTTGCTAGGAATACTCAGCTATTCTCTTAAATTCCTTTCCTCTCCTCTTCAATTAATTTGAATCCCCAAAACATGCACCTTGGAATTTTATATCTGACATTTAGAAGGATTTATTTTCAGTACATTTCCTCAAAAAAGGATGTTGATGCCTCATGTTCTACAATATTTTAAGGCAATGTGTACAAAATAGTATTGTTTAAAGAAATGGACATTCTTGTGCAATTATTAGACTAGTGCTCATTCTGTCACATGGAAGGACAAAAAATGATGGGAGAAGAAAAGGAAAGGAGAAAAGAAACGAGAAGGAGGAGGAAAATATTCTACTCCCACTACAAATTTTTTCTCCTCTCCATCCCATCAACTCATAAGGAATCAACCTTTTTAGTTATTTCAATGTATATCCAAAATTTTGCTCCAAAATTCAACCCGAGGCAG
Organism: Chelonia mydas; assembly: GCF_015237465.2. NCBI lineage: Eukaryota > Metazoa > Chordata > Testudines > Cheloniidae > Chelonia > Chelonia mydas. Next base: position 106,176,815 of record NC_057850.1, on the reverse strand, counting down.
ACAGCCAGGATTGTAAATTTCAGCCCAAATAGTAGTAGTTTGGGTGAAGTTATAAGCAACTGAAAACAGCATCTTATACTGGGAAGTATCAGGTAACCTTAATAATAGGTGTTACTGCCAGCCCCACCTATTTAAAATAAAAAAGCAACTGTCCAAATATCATGTAGTGGAGGAAACTTCCCCTACCTCTTCTGCTCACTGAAATGGTCACCCTTATTGTACTTATTCTGTACCTATTTGCAGAAGACAGAAACTGAAGGAAAAACACATGACAAGGTATATGACTGTATATAAGTATACTGCCACCTCTGATTTGTGATGAGGAAGGATGCTTTAAATTGAACAAATACCTCATCATCCAAAAAAAATCTGTTGACTCTGAAATGTTGTAGTACTTTCAAAATGGAAATATAATGCAATATATGAAAGCAGTTATAAAGCAAGGTTATATTGTCCTTTTATTATATCTTGGGCAAGTGGAACAAGCATATTATTTTAAGTCTGTATCCATGCCACCAGTGGAATGGGTGGTTGGAAACAGTAGGTATGTGTTGCCAGTATTCTAACAACGGGTTCTCACAATTTTTTCCCTCTTTATTCTGTGATAAACTTCATGCATATGGTGGGAGATAGGGGAGGATGCTATAAAGAACAGAGGTGAAGGATTTGGAAATCTGTTTTTTGTTTAAAGGAAAAACAGCTTTTTTATTACCATAAACAGGGAAGGAGAAAACAAACTTATGTTAATTGAGTTTGTTGGCTATGTTTATATTTTGTTCCTGAAACATATATAGAATAGCAGACTTTAATTAGTGTAATTTAAAGTGGTATCTGGAGGTGAGAAACTTGCTGGAGACAGGGTGTTCCAGGGTTTTCCTCTCCTAGAACAAGTTTTTAAAACACCTGCCAGTTAATGTAACCTGGCAGATTCCAGAAGCAGAAAACTTGCTCAAAGAAGTAGTTTGAGGAGCCCACAGGATGAGTCATCTCTCTGGCAAGGATGGCAGAGCAGTATCCAGAAAAGGGATGAATTCCACCTGACTCTTAGGAATTGCAGAAGTGGTGAACAATTGTACTGTACCATGATACTTTGCCCTCCTCCTGATTCTAAGGATCTTCACTGATCCCACCTTGTGAGTCCGGGAGGCAGCATGTCATTCTTACCACCTGACATGGGGATCCAAGTGGATATATGCATATAGGAGTAATCATCCAATAATCACTTTTTTCATTTCCCCCCTTTCCCCTTTTTTTCATTTTACCTCACCTCTGCTGCCAGCAGGAGATTAGCTGTGGGGTTGGGTGGGAGAGCACAGTACACATTATTGTGTTATTATAAATGACATCACAACTAGCTAGATATTTTAATTGAAGTTAAATAACCAACATTATTGCCATTTAAGTGATAGCAATAATATACAGTAATAGCACCACTGAGGGATCAATTGCTATTATCCTGATAAACCATAAACCATTCCGAGATTTATAATGCTTTTTTAATGTTCAGTCCTGTGAGATGCTGAGTATCCTCGTCCCCCGTTGAAGTCAGTGGGCACTGGAGGTTCTCGGTACCTTGTGCAGGAGGTGCTCAGCTCCTTGCAGGACTGGGCACACATCAGGATAAAACTCATTATACCAGTTATCAGCCTTATGCAAAATAATTCTAAATAATGTTCTGGATTTCACTGAGCTGTTTAGAGACTGTGTCCAAAAAAAAATGGAGCAGTTAACTAAGCCACTTCTTAATATTCTTGTTAAGTAAGAATTGCACAATTTTCAAAAGCTATATCCCACAGCATCTTGTGTGCAGACAATACTCGCTGTGTGTCTATGCAATTCTTTTTCTGTTTAAAAAAATGTAAATGGCTTAAATTATTTAACGGTTACTGCACACTACATGCATAAATGTGGGGTTTTTAATATTTTATATATAGGGTTGCCAATTTTGGTTGGACATTGGAGGTTTCATCACATGACATAATCTTTAATTAAAGATTAATCTTTAATTCCTGGAGACTCCAGGACAATCCTGGAGGTTGGCAACCCTATTTATATATGCTGCAAATATTTTAAATAACATGTTACAATCCAATTCAGCAGTTGGTTCAACGGCATAGTATTGTATACAAAAGACCTGTGAATCAAGTATGATTTCAGTGGAAATGTCTCATTCATTCGGCTCTTGGAAGAATTGTAACTGTTCCTTGAAACTGTATGAGGTCCTGAAGAGCCATGTGACCCTGATACACTGTCAATGGAAGGATTTATTTTTCTATTGGAGTGAATCATATGTTCACATATTCAGAAATGTGTGACCAAATTCAACTTGCTTTGTTCACGAGAGAAGTCTCACTGATTTAAATGGCTCCATTCACGCAAGGAAGGTTAGCCAGTAATGATGTTTACATTTTTAACTTGTTTTGTTTTTATATTTAAAGCAAAAGAAACTGTTATATTTAATATTAATAATCTGACTTGAATTTAGATATTCTCAAATAAGATGATCACTTCAAGCACAAAATATACAGCCAGAGTTGGTAACACTGGGAATTGGGACTCTAATCCACGGAGTAACTCAGCCAACAGAGGAGAACTCCTCCAGCTAACTTGGAAGGGACCACTCATTTTAAGATATCCAGAGGAGTTTTTATAAATCCATAATTGGTATGGTTCAAAACAGGAGCAGTTAACGCCTATATATTCGAACGTTGAAAAATATTGCTATTAATAGGACTAAGGAGTGAAAAGCAGTTACTGCCCCCTCTCTTCTTGTATGGATAAAGAGTTTCACTATGCTCAACTCAATGCATGATTCCTAACAGATTAAGGTTCCCAATACACTACTAAAGCAATTTAATTAACTTCTGGGGCACATCCAATCTAAACAGAAAAAACATTGGACCCAGCCCTGTTCCCATTGAAGTCAATGGCAAAACTGCCAATGACTTCAATGAGAGCAGAAGCAGGACAATTGTTGACAGGGAACTGATGTCTGCTTGCTCATCAATGCACGGCAGACTATCATGTATCATTAGTATTATAGGGAGTTACCAGAGGGAGTTACCAGAGGAAGTCCCTGAATATTTATAGGACAAGTTTTTTTCATTTATATTGATAGGTCAGCAATGGGAACACATAACATTTTCCCATAAATTTTAGATGAGTCTGCAACAATGCACAAAAATCCATACAGTACCATTTTGCTCCTGTGTTATGGAAGTAGACTGATGAAAAAATAGATCTGTAACATATCAAGATATCGCAAATTTCCAAAAATATTGACTAATCTTTAGGACCCAAATCAGTCTCAATGGAATTTCCATGATGCCAATGGGGTTTATTTTATATATATATACACATCTGTTCACATCAGATCAGCTCCAGGAGAAATGATTACATACTAGGATTTCCCACAAATTTTCAGTGAGGTCAAATCAGCTCTGATTCTATACAAATAGACCAATTAAATTATATAGTGTACCTAGTTTCACAGAGATTTTAATTAAGATCAGATCAGCATGATTTTAGTCTACATACTTAACACTATCTACAGATTATTTTTTTTGAAAATGAAAAACCTTACGTCTGTCCATCTCATCAAGAGTCTGGGGAATAGGCAAGGCATAACTATAATTTAGGGCCTGATGTATCACACTGATGAAAATCAGGAGTAACTTCACTGAAGTTCCTGGAGTTTCACGGTGTAAAACCAGTGTAAGGTATAGTAGAGTATATAGCTGATGACAATATGCCTGTCATGACATGGTCACTGTTTAGCTCACTAATTTAGATCCCAGTGCTACAAAGATTTACACAGGTGCTTAATTTTATGCCCTGTAAGTAGCCCCATTGTACACACTACTCATAGTGTGTACAGTTAAGAATGTGCATAAGTCTTTGCAGGATTGGGGACTGATATTGCAACTTTTAGGGGGTGGAAAATATGCACTCTTTATACTGTTATGAAAAGATGACCCAACCTCTCCTCCCATTCAAGGTTCTAGGCTTAACTGTTTCCCTCTGTATCCTTTGTACATCACTCTGTGACTAGGTGTGGTGGGGGAATGCAATCATCAGTCACCATTAACTATGAATTTCTTTCCTTCTATTACATTTTACTCACCAGTCTTGCAGCCCTTGCTCATTCAAACAGCACTGTACTCAAGTAAATAGTTCTTTTGAAATAATTGAGACAGTTTACATAGATAAGGAGTAAGGACTGTTTGTATGAGTTGCAAGATTGTGCCTTTTATTTCTTACTCTAATGTTCAGTTCACCTGCATCTGTTCTGAATCCTCATGAGGAGTTAATAGAAAGTTTAAGCAAGGCATGATTAAATTAAAAGGCTGCAATCCACCACACAACGACCTAGGCAGGACTCTGGAGTATGTGCCTGTTAATTTTAATGTGCTGTCTCAAAGTACAGAACTCTGGACATTTCTAGCATCATATTTAAAACATGATACATTTACTAATACGTGATCTGATGCATTAATGGACCAAATTAATTTACAGGTATGAATTTTACATAAAATGGATTAATATTATATGTCATAGAGGAATTTTAAATACTCCATCTCCATGAATTTTTAATAATTATGTGCTCTAATTTAATATTCCACAGCAAATCGCTTTTCTTGATCTTCTACACCTCCCCCCGCACTCAAATTTGGATTATTTTTTTCTTTAAATCAACGTCCCTCAAAAGACTCTGTGTGTCTACGTGTAGGGGGAGGAAAGCAGTGAAAGGTTAAAAAAATACACTGAATGAGGCTAGAAATTGCAAACAGCATCCCCACCTCTGTTACTGGTAGAAATATTTGCTGGTGATGATTAAGCAGTCTGAAGAATAAATAGACAGCAGAAAAAAAAAAAGTGTGTACGGTAAAATGACATTAGCAATCTCCAATTGCTCCTTGCACGCTTCAAGGATAGATCAGAGGAGGGGATGCCTACTGCTGGCACAGCCAGTTGTGAGTGCCGATGGGAATGGCAGGATTCAGCAGCCTCATTCAGCAGCAGAGTGAATTCCATTCGCATTCCCGCAGTTCTTCCTTCCTAGGAACTTCTCTCTCCTCCTCCTCCTCCCTCCGCTCCCTTGGGTTCAGCACTCTCCCCAGCCCGAGACCCCACAGCATTGACGGCATGGAGCGTCCTCGCCATTGGCCAGAGCGGCGTTCCATGGAGGGAGGAGGCGGCGGTGATTGGCCAAAGCGCGGCGCTCCGCACCCCCTCCTCCCCTCTCCTTTGCACACATTTCCCCTCCCCCGCGCGCCTCTTACCTCCTCCTTTCCCCGGGCCAGGGCAGCGCGAGCCCCGCCTGTCTGTACCCCGTGCTATATATATAGGGCGGCGCTGCAAGCCGGGCTGAGCAGAGGCGGCTGGGCTGTAGTGGGAGCGAAGGGGAAGGGTAGTGAATGACTAGCCTGGGTGGGTGGCTTTTCTTCGCACGGTCTGGCATCCCCTCTGGCAAAGCCCGGAGATTGTATCCAGAGACGGGCTGCCCCTGCGTGGTTGCGTTAGGAAGGGATCGCTGCGTCGGCTGAGCGCTGCCTCTTGCTCTTGTTGCATTGCGGGCGGTGCGCGGTGTGCATCGGTGCCCGAGGGGACCTCTCCCTGTGCACCATGAAAGCGGTCAGCCCCGTCCGCCACCCCAGCAGGAAGGCACAGGCGGGCTGCTGCGGCGGCGCTGGAGGAGGCGGCGGCGGAGGAGGAGGCGGCGGAGGCGGGCAGTTGGCTCTGCGCTGCCTGGCCGAACACGGCTGCAAGGGGGCCCCGTCGGGCGAGGAGCCGGCGTCGCTGTGCCTGCAGTGCGATATGAATGACTGTTACAGCCGGCTCCGGAAGCTAGTGCCCACCATCCCGCCCAATAAGCGGGTCAGCAAAGTGGAGATCCTGCAGCATGTCATCGACTACATCCTCGACCTGCAGCTGGCTCTGGAGACGCACCCGGCTCTGCTCAGGCAGCAGCAACAGCAGCCATCCCCGCTGCACCCAGGGAGCTGTCCCGCAGCCACCCCCCGGACCCCGCTTACAGCCCTCAACACCGACCCGGTAAGCGCCGTGGCAGGGAAAACGCGAGGCGCTGCCCTGGCCGTGTTGCCCACGCTGGGCAGGGATGTGTACGTGTAGCGTTGGCCAGCCAGCTAGGGACTGCAGGGCTCATACTGGGCGCTCCGTGAAGGGTGTGTGGCCAGGGTACCCCGGACTCCGGCGTCGACAGAGGTTCCCTTTAGGCGTGTGAGTGCTACACGGACGGTATCCGTGTGTTCGTGCTACGGGCGCCCGAGACCCGATCGGGAGTCAGCGGGAGGCTTGCCATTGACTTTAGTGCGAGCAGGATCTGTCCGCAAGCATGCACCGATAGCCGCTGTTCAGCGTACTTCCGTTGTGTGATCCATTCAGTGTGTGCATCTCACACACACCTGTCTGTAGATGCACACACTTTGTGCCGGGGCATACGCTTCCCCTTAGAATGATGAGCTGTACGCTGGTGTGTCTACAGACATTCGCACACACATCTACCCTTCCTGTATAGTTATAGCCAGTCAGGGAAGTATGTCTGATGTGTGTACACACAGGAATCCGTACAATGATTCTGGACACACTTACGGGTACTATAGCTGATCTAAACACTTAAGGGGAGTGTGCACATTTAACTGTTTCAGGGTATATGTATATATGTATACACACACCCTGAAACCCTTTATAAACCCTTCTGTATATAAAAAAGTCTGTGGCTGGGAGCGGGAAGGATCTTTCTTCTCCGGGATCCACCCTTAGCAGCAGAAGGCGTTTGCTTCTGAGGGACAGAAAGGAACCTGTGACTCTCCAGCCGGCGGTGCCAGGGCGACGGGTCCGGCTGTGTGCTCGGAATGTGACACTCGGCAGCCCCTGGTGTCCCTGCCTGTGTCGGAGCCAGGAGGTGTCACGCTGAGAATCTAGCAACCTGCTGTGGGGTGCACTGATCTGTGGGCGGTAGGACTTGGCTGGCCCAGGCTGGCAGTCCTTGTGGCTTGCGCTCTCCATTGTGGAGCTTGTCATCTCTCTAGGCTGGTCTCTGCCCGTGTGCGTGATCCAGACACAAGCACAGGTATCATGGCCAAGCTAATTATTTGCACTCATTTTTATTTTTATTTTTTTTTACTGGTGTTTTGTTGTGCAGGCTGGCGCTGTTAACAAGCAGGGGGACAGTATTCTGTGCCGCTGAACTGCACTCTCAAGGTGAGTCTCAGTTAATTATTGGGCATCTAGAGAAAAGGCTGCATCTCTGCCATCTGTAGGATTGTTACACCAGTGCCCTTTGCACTGTAAATGTTTCAGCTAGCTCTTTTTTTCAAAGGGGTTGGAGTCTTGCGCATTCCTTAGGAGTTAATTTCTTCTCCATTAAATGCATGAATCATGTATTATTCTAGAAGCACTAGTGCCTCTCTGACCTGAGTGTACCTACATTCTTTTCTAAAGAAAGTCTCTTTTCCTAGCATTGAGACTGTCTTTCCTTTTTCTCTCATCTGGAGTGCAGAAATGGGGTCTGGACTGAGCAAACAAGGTTTGCTGGAAGCCTATTTTATTATTATTATTTAAACCCCCTGTGTCAAGCGCTTATCACTGGGGCTTGCAGCTGTGTATTCCTCTGTTTTGGCCTAGCATGGGAGCTGAGGTTGTTGTTTGACCTGGTTTGTTTTGGGTTGTTGATCAAGCATGTCTTGTGTTTTGTTGGTGGCGCCACTCAGTCTGGAGCAAAAACGGTTCACACACCCCCTCTATTCATTCCTCTTCCACAGGTGTGCAGCAGGCAGACCCAGAGCCAGAGGAGCAGAGAAAAACACATTAGAGAGGGAGGGGGAAAAAGAAATATCAGCCATCAGATGAGAGGAAAAAATAATTCAACCCCAGAATCGTTTCCATGCTTCCTTCTGAGAGAGAACCTTTCACCGTTTTGCACGTTCATAGCATTTTAAACATGTCTTTTTTTTCTGTGCATTTTATAGCAGATGTGAATTGTTTGTTTATTTTGGTGGGATGAGACTTAAAACTTAAGCAGAAAAGTGTGACTCTTCTGTTGGATAGAAGATGGAGAGTAAATCAAACTTTAGAACTATAACTGTAAGGGACCGAGCAGCTGAATTTTGAAGCTTTACTAATCTACCAGAGCATTGTAGATATATTTGACATCTATTGTTTAAAATAGATGATTTTATTGGGGCCCAGGGAACTTTCTTCTCCCTGCAGGAATGTTACATATTGTATAGATAAATGAGTGACATTTCATACTGTGTATATATAGAGATGTTCTATAAGTGTAAGTGAGAAAAGTATATGCTTTAATAGACTACTGTAATTATAAAATATTTTTAATTAAATATTTTTTGTAAATATTATAAAGGTGTGTATGTTTTTTTTAATGTGTGGGAATATTTCTTTAGAACATTATTTACAGCTCAGGTACAGAGCTGCTAATATGAAAATATCTTGACAGTTAAGGTTTTTGCCCAGTGTCTTTTTAGACTTGGAAGTTACAGCTATAGCTAGTGGTCCTGCATGATTGCATGAGATGTCTAATTGCAAATAAACTTGTGTTGAGTCCATACAAACGTGTTTTTCTTCAATCTAGATTAAAATGTTGATAATTGTATTATACATTTTGAAACTACACTTTTGTCAATTAGGCACACGGGTTTTTAGTGCATTATATACAAGTAATGTTAAGACAGTGTTTTTTTTTTTACTGAGATTAGAAAAACAAATTCTATCTACTTTTTTCATATTGAAGGCAATGCTTTAGGTCTTTAATCAGCTTTTATAAAATCTGCTGTTGCATCAAAATCAAGAAACTTACTGTGGAACTTCATTTAACAACAAAAGGTTTATTGTCACAAACTTTCATTCTTATTGCATATTACTTTTAAGAAGTGAAAACAGTTCTCTGCTTGCAACCAAAGGGCAAACCATTAACAAATGAACAGTTACTGTTTCGTCCAAAGAATATTGATATGGGATTGTGGAAAAGCACACAAACAAAATCATTATGATCAGTGATGTAAATCCATCTTAAAATGAACTTAAGTAGACCAAAAATCAGATAACTGCATCAAGATTATTTTTCTAATACAAAATGACTTTCATTTCATTGCAGCTATGTTACAGTTAAAATCCTGTTTAATCTCTGTGATGTGTAAATTCTACATGTGAACATTAAACTAGATTTACGTGTCTTTGTACTGTGATTCTTCTGCTTATTTCTTCAGTCCTCTAAATTTATACAATTGCTTCACTTTCTTATACGTGTTGCTTAATGGATGAGTTCATTTTATAGCAGTCTTATGTACAATAAAGTTTTACAGTCTGTAAAGTAATGTCCAAGCTATGAGAAAGTTATGCATTTTGTGTGATCAGTAGTCCACGGATCAGTGAGGTGGGATTTTCAGACAGTGGGAGAATTAAGCAGAATTTAATTGGGTGCTTTGTAAATAGTTAGCCAACTGTGTGTGTAACATGGTCTGTTTGATTTAAAAAGTGGGAGGATTTGTTTTAGATTATACAAGTGTCAAAAGTGTTAGGGCCCAAGGGACTTTTTTTATTATGTTAAATATTTATGAGGAAATCAACTGCTGTGGTGGCTAGCTAACAACTAAAGTGGTAATATGTTAACAAGATGAATATTTTCTTAAAATAATTGCATTAAGATCAAACAAGCCAAAAAAACAGCAAACACTTATCTGCAAACATGCCACTGCATATCCATTAAAATCAATGGAGTTTCATACATGTAAAACTGGTTTAAGAGACAAGAAACAGGTTCTGAAACTTCCTATAGTCCCACCTTTGAAGTTGTAATAATGTTAGTTTAATAAACAAAATATAAGTGCTTGTAATATCAAGTAATGCTTCTCTGAAGTAAAAACATTTCATGCTGTTTTCTTCAAATAATGCAATGAGAGTAAGTAATAAAAACACTAATACTAGAATTTTGTACTGAAGTCTGTTTTTCTCATGTTACAGAAATAGGAAAATTCAAAAAACCCTTTACCTGCCCCATGGAGTTGTTTAATCTATTCATTTTGTGGGACAGGCTTGTTTTGTTTGTTGGATTTTTTGTTGTTAAAATTTGGCATTTGTAGTGCCCACCTATTTTATCTTACATAGACGGACATACTATGTATGATTTTTTTTTTCCCCAGAAGTCAACAAGACTTAATTTTCAGTCATATTTTTTGTTCCCAGTTAAACACTGTTCTGCTACTTCGGGGTAGTAGGAAGGAAAAAGCAAAACGAGCTGCCTCAAAAATATGAAACCACTTTGTAATGTTTGCACAAATAAAGAGTTTACTGGGAGAGCTCCTGCTGGAACCTGTACCCCTACGTCTCTTTAACAATATAGAATGCACTCTTAAGTATCAAATTCTGGTGCCACGTTAAGGCAGATTCCCATGGAATTAAATGGGACAAGGCTTTGGCCGTAGCTTTTTAAAAAAATGGTGCTATGCAACAATTTAGATCAGTTAGAAAAATTAATTTTTTTAAATGCCATGAGAAATCTTTTGTTGTTCTATAAATGTCCTTAACGCTCCAGATTTAAAGGCTTCAATGCAACATTAAAAGGGAAAAATATTCCACACATAGGAGATGCTGTTCTTGGTTTATTTCTTATGCAATGTGTGAAACTGTAAACAAGGATAACTTAACAGTTGTTTATGGATTATTAACATCAGTACACACCTAACTACTGGGGTTTTTTTTACTTACAAAGTTTATTTGTCACCACTTTTAGCTTCTTACAAAATAACTTTTATTTAACCCTATACATAGTTTCACTTGCTCCACACCCCAATGAATATTCATAGAATTAAAAAAAATCTTTCCCAAAATGTCTGATTTATTGTTAGACAGTACCTAAATCGTTCCTTAAAGGGAGCCATTTCATTGACAAAAGTTATGGTTGATCAGTGGAGTGGCTGTCAGATTAGGAATCGGGAGAACTGTGTTCTATTCCCTGCTCTGGAGCAAGCTGCTGTCTAACTTATTTTCTGTGTTTCAGTTTTCCACTTATATGTCTTTACAAAGATAAGTACACATCATTAAAGTACATTGGGATGGATGGACAAACTCTTAGATATTATTATTTAATTAATCTTGCTGTGAGACAAAAGTTTCAGATATGGAAGGAAATTAACTTTAGGAAAATTTAGGCTGATTATCAGGATCAGTTAATTGATTCCAGAATGGATTCTTAAGGGAAGTCACGAGACACTGCTTCTCCGTTGCTTGAGACCATTTAAAACTACATTAGAAAAGGGGCTGGAAAATGCATTGGAAGGAGGGACAGATGAGGTGACTGCATAGGTCTTTTCTATCCTTAACTTATATAATATCCATTGAATGTCAATGTTTATTAGATATGTCACACTGTGTGTATTTTAGATTAGGTGCAATATTAAAGTTCTGATCACTTGCAGTCATTAAGGAGCCCTTTCCAATTTCATAAGCATGGAAGTGTTTACTGCAGTGTTCTAGTCAAATTCATCCTGTTTATTAATTATTATCTGCCATTTCAGATGGCTATGGCATTTGTTTTCACTTCCTAAATTGTCGTGTAGTGTTGTTAAACAGTTGAGGCATTTCAGTCATAGGAGAAGTGCTTGTAATATATTCCTTAGCTACCTTACAGGTGTGTTCTAATGCTAGATTAATTAAACATTTGAAAATTACTTTGATACCATAGAGTGGAAAGCATTATGTAAACATGAGATATTAGTTTACTATTTCTTTTTGAATGAATGAATAGTTGTGTGTGTTTAAATTTTACCTAAATCTTTATGGTATCAAAAAAAGTAATGGTATAAAAACAGTGATTTTAGTTGCAATACCATCTCATGGTTTGTTCTGTAGGAATGCAGACACCGTTACCTACATTATTCTCAAAGCAATATTAAAATCCTGTTTAAGACACACTGAGCTAAATTTATGCCTGATGCATATACATATAAATTAATGGAGATATTCTAGATTTACACCAGTGAACCAACACTGTTTGTCCATTTAATTGAAAAAGATTCACAAATGTATTTGTCTATATAAAATGCCTTCCTAATTTATTCTTTCATCTTACACTGAGCAGATCCACATTGTAATAAAACCACAAGACACATTAATGTTATAGATCTCTCCTAAATGCATAAAAGCAAGAAGAGTTAAGACTGTCACTTGTGGCAAACACTGCTCTTACTTAACTCTTACTGTTGCCCTTATGTTGTGCAGTACATACAGAAGTCTGTTCTTCCAACACCACAAATAGGAGTTACATACAGTTTATAATCCATGGTACTGTTCTTAGACCCTGCAGTTTCTAGGCACAAGAGGGTGATTTAAGGACAAAAGCCCCTACGCTCCAACCAACATCACCCACCCAATCTAGTGCAGAGTAGAGCAAAACCAGATAACAAGCAGTTTGGGGGAAAAAGCTGCGTTGTATGATGCTGTCCCCCACTCCCCTGTGTAACTAGCTAAATCCCTTCCACAACAGTCATGCAGTGAACAGAACATACAGAAAGGGGCATTGTCCTGGGAATGAACTCCACTAAGTGGTATGCTCCTATACGCAAAAATTATGGGCCTGATCCAAAGCGTATTGAAGTCAATGCTAGGAGTCCTATTTATCTTAATGGGCTTTGGATAGGGTCCTATGTGTTGTAAGTTAATACTTTCCCCATCAGAGATGTCAAAGAGTGCAACAGTGTGCCATTCAGCCAATGGCAGCAAAGTTAGCATGCCAGCTGTGCTGCTATGGCTAGTGGTCAATGTAGAAGATGGCATCCAGAGGGGGCCCCCTTTTTACAGCTGGCCACGATTGGCACAGTTAGGGTATTGTTGCATGGATCCTTAACCCTCAGTGGTTTTTGTAGCCCTACTCTCTGCTTATAATAAACACAGAGAGAGGATAAACACATCAGCGGGAAGAAAAACAAGTGTACGGTAACTTTTACGAAGTCCGGGGGTGGCTGGTATGAGGGTGTTCCCATTTGCACTTTTGGCTTGAAAGGGGAAAATATGGCCCATAGGGCTTGTGTACACTGAGAAATACTAGCAATTCTTCCACTGGTGGTCTAGCACCAGTCCTAACAATGGTGGAAGAACCATTGTGTAGGATAGTGTAGGCCAGGAGCAGAGCCTAGACTCTTGCCTCTGTGGCTGTGTTTACACTGTAATTAAAAACCCACGGCTGGCCTGTGCCAGCTGACTTCGGCTCACAGGGCTGTTTAGTTGCAGTGTAGATGTTCAGGCTTGGGCTGCAGCCTGAGCTGGGGGACCCTCTCACCTCAGGGTCCAACAGCCCAGGTTCCAGCCCAAGCCTGAATGTCTACACCACAGTTAAACAGCCCCTTAGGCCGAGCCACAAGAGCTGGAGTCAGCTACCACGGGCAAGCCACGGGTGCGTAATTGCACTGTAGACATACCCTAATTTTCCTTCCTTCGATGGGCTGGAAACACCCTTTGACATGTTTTTCTGATTTCACCTCCTTTTAGCCTCGGGTTTGTTTTTTTAAAAAAAGTATGTGTTTATCAGCTGACATGATACACTAATGACTGATAAAAGAAATGATTTGCTTAGACAATTTTTACACTGCATACCATTTACTTAAAGGCCATAATGGCTCCTTGTGAGCAGCATGTCATGTAAATAAGTATTTCAATGACTTCTAACATGCATATTATGTACTCCATAGATCAATGGCTCCTTTGAAGCCGTTACACTTTATCTTGTAAATTCATATTTAGACTTTTTGAAAGTGTATTATTTATTCAACAGGCTACCACTTCATTCAGAGAGTCTGCAGTCTATCATCTAAATATGTATTTACATCATTTAAAAATAAATATCACTCTATGTATTCAACAGATTGGAAGAGCTCCTCTGCAAACGTTAAAGAGGAGAAAACTTTCAAATGCAGCAGACTAACATAAACCTATTTAACTTTTCATGTCCTTTTCTTCAGAATTTTTTTTCCTTCTTGACAGTGTGTCCTGTTCTTCACTTACTGGCAGTAGAGTCATTGAGCTGCATTTGTGACATCTTGTGTAAACATGCTGACGTCAGAAATGCAGGATTACAGGCTAGAATGAATCCTATGCTTCCACAAGCAGAGGATATGGCAGATCCTGGCCTCAAGGGAGCAGAAGGGCAGAGTGCTATATTCACATCATCATCTTTCCCTTTGACCCTGCTGAAGCCCCTATGGGCTAATTGGAGGATGGGCTTCACATGTAGAAAGCTTGCTGAGGAAATGGCCATGAGGGCAGCATCACACTTCCCAGCCCTGTGTAACTTTAGTAGTTAAGGTAAATGATGACGGTATCAGTGTCAACTCACTTCCTTTCCCCAATTTATGATGGGGATGGGAAGTCAATGGGGACTGTGGGGCTAGTGGGGAAACCCACTGGACTGGATCTTTCAGGAACCATGGTGGGATGGGACTAGTTTGGGCAGAGAGGGGCCAGGAATCAGTGCACAGACACAGGGCCTCCATGTTGATGACTCTGTGCAACTTCAGATATTAAAGAATAACATTAGGGGCCACACACCCTTCTTTTTCAATTGGGTGGTTAACAGTTCCACCTAAATGGAAGAATGTGTAAGAAACTGTGAGGGAAACGTAACAGTTTCCAGTTCCTTAAACATGAGTGGCCCACATAGATAAGAGGATCCTATAACCTCAATGCAAGATCATGAAGGAGGCAAAGCTGGGCTGAGGGAGATAAAGTCCACTCAAACACAAATGGCTACAACAATAGGGATGGGAATGCTAAACATTACTGGCAGAGTAATTTTCTTGTATGAATGTTCTGCCTCGCTTACCCAGTTTAAACAGTCTGACTTCTAGGTGTACCTTGTTTGTGTTAACCTCTTCGGGACTTCGTCATTTGCTACAGATGAGCAGAATAAAAACAATGAAAAGTTGCTGTACATGCATATATCTATTTTCAAATTGGTTAAAATTCAGCTGATCCATTCAAGAGGTCCTAGACCCTCACCATCAATAAGCTGTTAGCATTCCATTTTGAAAGACAAAGTTGTTTTTGACTACAACAAAACATCTGATCATGATAAACTTTTAAATTTTGTTTTGCACTTTCACAATTTAGTATGAAATTTATTGAACATACGCAAAAAATAAAAAATTCATAAAATATACTTCCTGCCTGGATAAGAGTTTTATTATATAAGTTGCAGCCCAGAGGAAATGTTTATAGTCAATATATAAATCTCTGCCAAACTGGCAAGCATCAGTATAGTACACACTTTCCCAGAAATACAGGAACATCTTTTCATAGTCAAATATAAAGAAAATGATTCTAATTACAGTTGACCCTGGTTATAATGGACTCTGATATAGTAAGCTTCTTTTTATAGTGAAATAGAATATTTACGTCCTGCATAGTTTTCATTATTGAAATGGACAAATTGCTTATAATAATGTTTTCTGGGAAACAATTAGTTTCTAAAAAGAAAAGGAGTACTTGTGGCACCTTAGAGACTAACAAATTTATTTGAGCATAAGCTTTCGTGAGCTACAGCTCACTTCATCGGATGCATTCAGTTTTACTATTATTATTAGTTTCCAATATACCTGATTCTGCAGTTCCTTCAAGCTTTCGAATGCCTACAGACTTAGGCCCAAATCCCCAAAGGTATTTAGGTGCCTAATTCCCATTGAAATCAGTGGTACTTAAGTACCTAAATACCTTACAGAATCTGAGCTTAAAGACTATTTCAAAGCCCATTGAAGTAAGTAGGAGTCTTACCGTTGATTTCAAGGGGATTTGAAATCCTGGGGATTGGCCCTGCTTTGAGCAGGGAGTTGGACTAGATGACCTCCTGAGGTCCCTTCCAACCCTGATATTCTATGATTCTATGATTCTATGAATCCAGCCATTAAATGGGAAATCCAAACATGGAGTGATTGAATGATAGCTTCTAAAGATATGGGCAAAATCCTTCCTTCCTTCCTTGCTCAGGCCCAGATTCTGATCTCTGTTTCATCATTTAAAATGGTGTCACCCCATTAAAATTATTTGGATTTACACTGATAAATGGAGATCAGACTCTAAGTCACATTCCTTCCTCAGGCATAACTCTCAGTTGAGTCACAAACTTTTGTCTGAGTAATGATATCAGGATTTGGACTTCTATTTATTTTTATCCATTAATCTAAAACGACTATAATTCATTCTGGGTCAGATATTACATGCAGCTGTGGTGTCTCCTCTGATAGTTCTACAGCAAGAAGAAATGTAAAACAAATAGAATGGTATAATCTGAATCCTATAGACTACTTTTCTGTGCAGTTAGGCTCCCGATGACTTCAATAGGCATTTTGATTAGACCCTTTAAAAAGCCTTGCTTTTCAGATAGGCATTCACAGATATGCACCCACATTTATATGCGCCTGACTTAGATGTTCAAACACCCCAATGCACATGTGTAAGCTGGGAGTTGTGTCTGCATGCTGCTATGGATGCATGCAAACCTCAACTGAAGTGTTTGCACTTAGTATTTGTGCACCTAACTTAGATGTGTGGGAAAATATGTGTGCATTTCAACAGCACTCATTTGGAAATTTGGCCCATAACACAGATAAACATTTTTAAAGTTGTAAGATTCTGTTTCCCTTCAGAAGAGCCATTTAGGGCTTGATTTTGCTCCTATTTAAGTCAATGGGAGTTTGGCCACTAACTCAGTGATAGCAGGATCAGATGCTTGTTAAATTAGATTGTTTGGAATTGTTTTACTGTGTTAAGCTTGAATGCTAAATATAAACAGGGGTATCATTCTGTTTGTTTGGATTCACTGAAATATTACAACAAATGCTAGTGTCTATATTGCAGGGTGTAGCCAGACAGACAGCCTCCCCCCCCCCCCCCCTCAGACCAGCATTGCTGGGAACACAAGGGAGCCAAAACAACAGGGCACTTAACATAAATTCCAGCACAGCCTTTGAAGCTGTGAGAAGCACAGGTGTGCTGCTACAATGTGCCTCTGGGAACATATATGACGATTAGGCTCACAGCAGACAGAGAAGCTGTGACAGACATGGCTCTTAGCCCCTACTAAATAGCGTGATGCACACACCCCAACATCCTAGGTGGGAAAATATTTACCCTAATAAAAGGAATGTCCAGTAGTCGAAACTTATTGTTTCTCTCCCTTGCAAGTGTAAACTACTCTTGCGAGAGCTGGCGTCGCCCAGACAGACCAGCCCCAATTTGGCATAAGAAAGGAGAAAGAGAATAAAGGAGTACAGAGGTATAAGTATGGGACCTACAGCACCATGATTTTTGCGTGCTTTTCACTATCTATCTGCTGGTCAGATAAGTGACAGCCTCCCAAGGCTTCTGCAGCTAAGAGGGTCCCTAAGCCTTGTCCCTTATTCGTCTTTCCGCGGAATTGAGTGACCGATCCTGGCTTGGCACCACTGGAATCGAGAGATGCAAGGAGGGTAAGAAGCACCCACACCTGATCTCCTATCTTTAGTGTACACATATTTTGAAATAGAGCTCTATACTTTGTTTTCTTTCTTTGGGATTGTGGCTTCAGTTTTGTAACTTGTTTGTGTGTGTAACTTCTCTACATTTAAATAAGTAGGCACTAGCAATTTTGTTACCACATGATTAGAATCTAGTTTAATAAATTTTGGTAACCATTTGTGCATAAGCCTGATTTGTTTCTCTGGTTTACTGTAAAGCAGCCAACACAATTAAAGAACCTCAGCCATTTTGGCTATAAAGCCTGGCCATTAGGTGAGAGTACTAAGAGCCTAGCGTTGAGTTGTGCCGCCTCCACGGGGCAAACTCTTGGGGCGCCTGTCAGTCAATCCTGACTGCCCACTGCGAAGGAGCTCTGAGCTCTAGCAGTTAAAGTCACGGGTGTTTAGGACCTTGGGGCATCCGTCAGCCTAGCCCGGGCTGCCCGCTGCGAAGGGACAGTGCGTCCTAGCGGTTAAAGTTGCGGATGGTATAAAACGGGCCTAGCTGGCACCTCACCAAACATCCTTGGCCATCGGCTAACACAGGGTGAGGTTGTCTTTTATCCTGCTAGGGGAATATCCATATTGAGACAAACTGTATTTTGTTTTCTTTCAGACAGGTGTGATGGAACACCTGCACAATTCAAAGTTGAATAGCAACTGGTTAACTTTGGTGGGTGGGGTGGGGGACAAATCCTGCTTAACAAGGATGTCAAACTGATCTTTGTTCAACTCGTGCTAGAAGTATCTGTGTCAACAAACTAGAGACAGGTAAACAATCATCTTCTGCTACCACTAGCTTTCAATTTACAGTTCCCCACGAGCTCTTATTATATGAAAGGAAAGGGTGGACTTGGTGTCAACACAACGCAATAGTAATATTATTTGAACAGGTGTGTAGGGTGTTGCTAACATGAGAGAATGGGAAAGTGGTGGAGAGCAGTTAGTACAGAGCTGTGCATGTAACAATCAGAGCTCAACAATGTTTATTATCATAACAGTCATAGACAACTAAAGGTTTCACAATGAATGGGTCTGATTTAGCACATTTGTTAAACCAGTTTTGTTGTTTTCGTGCTTTCTACCTAGATCTCCTACAGAAAAGATCCCAAGAAAATGTGTACAATAAAAATGACATAAGCAGACTCACTGAACATGCAATTACAAAAAGCTAAGCGATCAGGGCACAATTCTCCTTCAGCTTACACCAATATCTCTCCACTGACTTTTTTTAAGTCACTCCTGATTTACCTCAGTTTAGGAAGAGCAAAATAAAAGTTGCCTGTGATAGGAGGGGACTGGGACTTGGTGACTCCTAGGTCCCTTCCAGTCATATGTCCTCAGTTCTTATAATGGCCTCAATATCTAACCTGACAGAGTCAGACAAACACCTTGGTATTAAAATCAAGGGGCCAATGGGATAAATGTGATTTTGTGCAAATCTCTGTGTGTGTGTGTGAGATTATGGGAGGGACATGTAAACCCATGTCTTTGTTTTTCGTTTTCAACAGTGATGATAGCACGTGTTAAAGCTTATACTTCATGGACATTTTGGTGGTGCTTTCCATATCTTATTATATCTGTCTCATCTGAGGGCATAGTCTACACTGACAAAACCAAATGCTGCATTCTTTGCTCTTTACAAACTCCCATTGGTATAACAACAGGACTGGAGATGTTATCATTGTTATTATTGTATTATTAATTGCTTATTCAATATGCATATAAAGTTAATATTGAATATTTTACATTTGACAGCAAGATACAGTGTAACTTTTAAACACCCCTTTGTTGTCCATAGAAAGAGTCAATATTAGTATTGTTCACTGGAATCCATTCCCAGTGTGTAGCATCTCTTAGTGTTGAAATAAATGCATCTATGATTTAAAAAAACATTATAATGGGATATATCCTTTTAGCAAGAAAATTATATGCCACCACAGGGAATGGAAGCAGTAGAAATAATCTTTTGGAGTCTGCATTTTAAGGACCTATTGGTATCATTTTAGAAAGGATTAGTATGGCACATCCTTTAGTGAAGTATGTGTGCCTCCATCATGGGAGACAAAGGGAAAATATTTCTCTAGCAGGCTTTTGCAGTAGGGTTATCTGTTATGATTCACTGAGGAGAACAGCTATAAGAGGTTACAAAATAGTATTCAGCAGAGAATATAAATTACTTGAAGATTTTACAGACAATTAGACAACCCTTCAGTGCATTTATAAAAGTGCTTGAGCTCTTATTTCAAGGAAACTCAAAGAGTAGCAAATTCTAAGCCCAGAAAGTTAGGACTCTGCCCTGTTCCCAACTGAATTCAGTAGCAAAATACTATTTAACTTCAATGAGTATCCTGAGTATTTTCATAAAAAGCATTGCAGACCTATTGGCCTTTGCAAACACTAGTTTTATTATAATTAGGAATGAATTAATCTTTCAGGCTTCCATCTGTGTGGGCTACTCGAAACTGAGGTTTATTTGCAGGGATTGACCCCAGATCCCTGCAGGTTTGTCTGGAGATGCTGTGCTAGATTCACCCCTGGCATTCAAACTGCACCTCCCTAGAGCCAGAGAGGCACTACACTGTGGATAATTTCATGCAAGGGAAGAGCAGGAATATCTATCAATGGGACCCACCAGTGAATTGCACAGATTACTTCAGAGATACTCTAGCAAGTATATACTAAAGATTATGAAGTTTCAGTTCTTTAGGCTTCAAAACCATCTGTCCAGGTTCTCTATTCTTTGGCGAATGTGGACGCACATCTGAGGTGACACAAGAATCCTATCCCACCTGATTCCAAGCACCATTGTGCACATCCCTAACTGTTATACTCATGAACAGAACTGCCAGAACACTAGTATCCCCCATGTACTGATTTGGTTCTATTCCATAGTAAATGTTTAGTGTTAAAGCTGTTATTGGTTTAGGGTGTATATTTTAGAAATCCCTTCTCAGATGCATCAGATGTGCATCTTCAGTAGCGCAACATCTGTTATTTGCTAGATGTAAACAGAACAGAAAAATGGGTATTTGCATCGTCCAAGGTTCTTTAACGTTCCAAGCAAGCTGGCTGGTTGAGTGAAGCAAATGCAATGCTTAACAAAACACTTTTTTTCTGGAGAGCAACATTTTATTAAAAATTAAATGGGGAAACTGGGTGAAATGCATTTGCCTTATGTAAACCCTAATTTTTCTATGATCCAGTGCATCCTTTAAATGTACCTGTTCCCTAATTTACTATTTCTTTGTAAACAGTATGCAATTTTTAAAAAGGCACAGTAAATATTAATCTAAACCCTACACAAATAGAAGGCAAGTGATGGCTGGTCACAAAGAACTTACTCTGCATCAAAACATTCCAGGTTTTTATTTTAATTTAGTATTTGTACTTTGTTCCCTTTTTGCACATATGATTTCTTCCCATTGAAAGTGGTACATTTCGTAGGACCATAAAGGAGAGAAGGAAAAATGAAACCAATAAATATCAAAAATAGACTCTGGCCCTGATTCAGCAAGTGTCTTAAGTTTACGCTTAACTAAGTCAATGGGACTAACTGCATGCTTTATTTAGGCATGTATTCAAGAACCTTGTTGAACTGGAGCCTTGATTTGGGAGAAGTGGATTCGATCATTTTTCTATAGAACAGTTTAACATTTCTTTCAAATATCATGTCTACTTTGTGTACCTCAGTCAGTCCCTTCTTCATGTGACTATTCCAAGGCAATGCTTGACTTGGATGCATAGTCAGTTTTATATGTGTGCAGGATAATGAGAGTTATGGTTGCACAACAAGAAGAAATTATACAGATATTCCCTTGAAAAATGAAGTGTTAAAGTTGCTAATATCAATGATCAATTAATAGCATTTGTATGTAAATCTACACTTCTAGGAACAAATTCTTTGTAGATTAAATTTAATCTTTCAGAACATGATATGTGTTTTTCATAACTGGTGATTTTTCAGTCATGACATTCTTCTACACGCTTGGATTCTTCTTTATTTCAATCAGCATAAGTAAAATGCTGCCCTCTTTTGAATTTAGGGATGCACTGCACCCATATATGGGAGAATTGTCTAAGGAGTTGACTTGTAAGAGGGTTATAGAGTCTTTTTTTGGATTTGATCAGTGACAGCAAGGGCAAAGCTATTGTTTTGAATTGCTAACTAGAACTAACATAGTTCTTACTTGGACATTAAATCTTCCAAAATATTGTTTTTTTCCATTTATTTTTTAAATTAGTTTATCTTAAAAAAATGGACCTGTTCCTCCATTCTGTAACACTGTTTTTTGTACCAATGTGCCATCTGTGATGCTGTAATGGAGTGGAGAATCAGGCCCATTTTATGTTTTTGCCAGGTCTTGATTCAATTACATATTACCCATTTATTCTGGTGAAAGAATAACTATCTCTGGCAGTTGGGGGAAACCAAATTTTTGCCTGAAAACCTTCCCTGCTGGATCCCTTTGGTGGAGTGATGAGGATCAGGCTGAGACTGGTCCTATCCTGATTCTGTTCTCCAGTGAGGAAAGAATTATGGTCCTTATTTATTCTGTATTTATATTATGGTAACTGCCAGAGAGCCCCTATTGGTATTGGGACTCCATTGTGTTAGGTGCTGTCCAAACCTATATGAAAATACAGCCCTGCCTTGAGCAGTTCAGGATGGAAAGTTTCTCCTGTCCTGAGTAGGATTCAACATATCCTTTCCCACCTCGTGTCAGTGAGAGAGTGCAGGAGAGCTGGAGGGGAAATTCCACTGGAGGTTTCCCCGGCTCACTTCTTTTCTTCAGCAATGGTGTTGAGGAAATCACACGATTCTACACCTAACCACACATACTGCTTCACTTTAAAAGAATAGATTCTAGGAGGCATCCAGCAATCTCTCTGATGGAGGCAATGGGTAAAAATGGCTACCACTTCATGTGTCACTGGGGAGTGCATGTAAAGAGGTACACAAAAGGCTAGCATTCATGGTGGTGGCATACAGAAGAGGAGAACCAACATGTGAGAACTAGCTCTCGTCTACAGAAAAATCCATGAGCAATTGGGCGTCTGGTAAGAGGAGTGTGAAAGGGGATATGTATTATGGAGGAATGTTGGGGGAGAGGAGCATACATTGGGGCAGGTGTCTCACAAGGGAGAGCAGCCTATCAGTGTTTTCCCAGTCATGACCATGCTGCCTCAGAGGGTTTCCTTTATGCATTATTATTTGTATTACAGTGGCACCCAGAATCCCCAGTCAGGACTGGGACCCCATTTTGCAGGGTATTGTACAAACACACATTCGCTGCTTCACAAACCCTACAATCTAAAAAGAGAAAGGTAGGGGTAAGGAATACAATATATACCCAAAGTGATTAGACTGATGAGGCATGCATCTTATTGTGTATACACATGTACACATATATCGAGGGAGGGGATATTTCATAGTATTTATTTATATTGCTTTACAAAGTATGAAGCAGAAAAGCAGCTCAACAGCAGCTTTCCTTCAAACATCTTCTAGAATAAGATAGTTAGATAGATTAGATAATGTACTGAACCACTATGAACTGTATATGCACACACACATATAAATACATTATATATATAATCTGACATACATGATGATTTAATAAAACAAAACTATATAATATGGTTTCAACTGCAGTTTATATAGAAATAAAAATACTATCATAATTTTCCCTTTCCTTGTTGTATGGTGACTAGAAAGACCTGTAATGCATGTAAAACTCGTCTCTTCATTCATTCCCTAAAAAATAATAGATCAGTGAGTTCTCTGATGCTGTTTTAATAATGTAATTTACAATTCCTTGGTTACCAAGCACTCCCAGTATAATTAATTTCACAGACCC
The DNA here is from genome assembly GCF_015237465.2 of Chelonia mydas. Taxonomy (NCBI): domain Eukaryota; kingdom Metazoa; phylum Chordata; order Testudines; family Cheloniidae; genus Chelonia; species Chelonia mydas. The sequence continues at coordinate 106,153,432 of NC_057850.1, read as the reverse complement.
TTTCTACAAATTTACATGGTCTAATACAATAAGGAAGGAAGGTAGGAAAACAATCTTTTTTCCCACCATCCCTTCAAAGTACCTGGGTCCTGAGCCAGCTGGGTGGTTTGGCAGGCAGTTGTTGTGTGTCGCTTTATGGGAGATGAGGTTTAATTTCCCAATCTTTCTCTCTCTCTCTCTCTCCCTACATAGATATATGTTACTCCGAGCCAGCCCAGACTGCAGCACTGTAGACACTGCCCTCAGTGTCCTGGGAAGAGACCTGATCACACCACATTCGTCTGGTGGCCAAATCACAGAGCTACATTAGCATCATTCTTTCAAGACACAGCTGTTCCACTCCTCCCGGATGCAAGATGTGTGTGGCCCACCCTGCTGGTCCCAAGATGTGTGTGGCAAATACTGGAGGACAAGCTGGGCTGAGGGAAGTGGAATTCTAAAGGATAAAAGGCAGGTTACAACCATTCAGTTTCCCTGACCAATTCCCTCCTTTCAGAATCTCCGCCTGGGATAGCAGAGATTCCCAGGGATACATGCCTTGCTTTGGTCAGAATCAGCTGGCCAGTGGAGAGGTGCCTAGGCCCCCATCAGAAAATCAGATCATTAAAAGGGAAGGAAAAGAATCTGGGAGCTAACAGAATAAATGCTCTTTATTTCTCAGTACAGTTAGCTTGTATATCACTTTGCAGTTATCTTTTTGCTGTGGAGGATCATTTAAATAATGTACTCTCTCTCCAGTTAGTGAAACTTCAGTCACTGTGACATCCTGTCCATAGATGAGATTTTGTAAAATCTATTTTTATATATTCAGCATGTAAAAAAAGGCTGTCAAGAATCCAGCCATTATAGAGTTCCTGGGGGCCTGCATATGCATCTGATACTCGCTTTGATTTGAGGTATATACTCCCATTCAAGTGATTGCTGTGTGTCAAGAGAGGTCACATACTCCATTTATATTGTCAACCAAGCAGATTTTTCTTTGTATGGAATGTGTAATGCTTGCCACTTTCTTTTTAAACAAAAGTGTTTCTTTATGATTAATCATTATTATTATTATTATTTAAAATTAACAATTTTATGTGAGAAAAAAGAAGAGGTTACTACTGAGGAGGAGGAAGAGAAGACCAAGGGACAGTCAGGTGCCTGAAGGATTTAGGCTCCAATTCAGGAAGGTTCAGAAGCACATGAGTTATCTCACTGAAGTCACGTGCTTAAAGTTACACACATGCTGTAGAGCCTTGGGCAATCAGGGCCTTAGTTCCTTTCATTGCCACCATTTTGTAACATCTTGCAAAAAGTAACTATTTCGCCAGTGATTGAAGATCACTGTAAATTACAGCCATGAATGTTTGGTTAGCACTGCCATAAGCTTGTGTGATTTTTTACAAGGCATTCACTGTTAGATATATCTCTTTCTCCAGTGTGCCATCGAACATTCTGCCACCTAGAGAATCAATAGGTTTCCTGGGCTGTCTCCTGATCAGTAACCTGGGGGGGCGTAGGAGGTCATGGAGCACAACACATGCCCCTTGAGCTAGAGTCACAGAAAGACTTTGGTGCCTAACTGCCTCTGTAGGCCAGAATCAGGCCCTAGTGGGAGTCTCAAAACCTCCCCTCAGCTGCCCCCGAACCTTGTAGGCACCTAAACTTGCTTGGTGCCTACATTTTTGCAGTAAAAGTTCCCTGTGTGCTTATAATTCTGCCTCTGTGCATATGCACTGCAGCCTCAGGCCTGGCATCCAGTTGCCTAAGGCCCAGAGCGATGCACAAACCAGGGGAAGAGAGGCATTCCTTCATCTATTTTGCCTGTGGGGTCCAATCCGGTAAGCAAGCTCAGACCTCGCCTACCAGATCAGGCCCCTATAGGTGAGCTTAAACAAAATGTCTGGGGGGAAGAAGGAGGACAACCTCCATTGTAACTTTTAGTCCAGTGGTTAGGGGACTTAACCGGGTTGTGGGAGACCCACAGTACAAGTCTGCCCACCCGCCGAGGGTCAGAAGGGATTTGAACACAGAGCTGCCACATCTCAGGTGCCTGGCCTAACCACTGGCTGTGCAATATTCTGATGGGAGGCTTCCTCAGTCTCTCCTGTTGAAGCTGTTTCATTGCGGATAAATAATGAAAGAATCATTGGGCCAGAGGCAAAGTGAGGGGAAAAAGCATAAGAAAGATTCTGTTGCCAGTGGCTAGAGCACTCATCTGGGAAGTGGGAGACCAGGCTCCAGTCCTGCTACTGAGTACCATAACCCCGGGCTAAAAAGTTGAAGGAAGGTCCTTCTCCTCTGCCCCACCCACTTCCAGCTCCTTGCTAAAACAGCATCGGCTCCTAATGCCAAGAGAGGGTTTGTAGCCATAGGTGCTGGAACTAGAGGTGCTGGGGGTGCTGCCTCACCCACTGGCTTGAAGTGGTTTCCATCATATACAGGGTTTACAGTTTAGTTCAATGGCTCTCAGCACCCCCACCATACAAATTGTTCCAGCACCCCTGTTTGTAGCTGAAAATCCCAAACAGAGGGAGGCACCTCCTTGCAGCCTGGACTTAGGTGCCTATCTCCAAGAGAAGGAGTGAGGTTTAGCGCACACCCATTGGCTTGCCATCTCCCATTGACTATCTTAGGCTAGGAGCCATGTAGCTGGTTTCTGTGAACCCCATTCTGAGTCACCTCTCTCTCCCCATTCATTGCATAGGGAGCCTAGACGTTGAACTCAGGCTTTGTGAATCCCAGTGGTTTTCTACGCATCTAAAAGTTAGGTGTGGCAACACGCTGTGTCACTGTGCCTCTGGTTTTTTGCAAAGCTAGCCTCCTATGACTTAATTGCCTGATTTTCAGAGGCACTGAGTACCTTCAGCTCCCATGGATTTCAGTGGAAGTTGAGGATGCTCACCACCTCTGAAAGCCGGGCCACAAGTCTATAGATAAATTGCACCCAGATACTATGGTGATGGGCACCTCCTAACTTCTTGTAATAATAAAACAAACAAATGCTATAAATATTAATTATTAATAACAATAATGATTAATACTAGAGCAGTGCACATCCTGCCAGGCTAACTTCATGATGGGGCTTGTAAACACCACTCTGCAGTTCAGTTTACAGGGGATTAAAGTGAATCAGCCCTTCCATTTCACCTTGAGGTTCATGGAATTCCAGCCTTTAAAGACAGTATCCATCTTCTCCCTAACTCCCCAGTGACTTGCGCCATCCAAAAAGACTTGAGGGCAGCCTACACTACTGTTTATGTTGATCTAACTTATGTCGCTCAAGGATGTGAAAAAGCCCACCCCTCTGAGCGATGCAAGTTACAGAGACTTAAGCACTGTCCACACCAGTGCTATGTTAGTGGGAGATGCTCTCCTGCCAATATAGCTGCCACCTTTCGTGGAGGTGGAGTCATTATGCCTATGGGAGAGCTCGCTCTTGTCGGCATAGAGCGTCGTCACCAGACGTGCTACAGCAGCTGCGCCAATGTAGTGCTTCTAGTGTAGACTAGCCCCCAGGCATTCCTGAAGAGTTCCCAGGGCTTATTGTGTGGAAGGGAGCAGGAGGGAGGTCAGGTTGGAAGTGTAGGCAGATTTCATAGCTCAGAGACTTTAAGGCCAGAAGGGATCATCATGATCTCCTGCACATTGCAGGCACAGCTGAAATATAATGACCCTTGATAAAACTGAGTAGGTTCACGGATCAAAGTAAATGTTTTGCATAACTCTAATTATCTGCTATCTTTCCTTCCCTGCCCCGGCCCTGCCCACATATGCATGTGTCTTTGCATCCTTTCTCCTTCCAGTTAAACTACATACAAGTATTTTGCTTTGAATTAACTGGTGCTCATTCAAGATACATTCTATTAACATGCTTTTATCCTCTTCATAAACTCTCTTTTACTCCCACGGATCTGATTGCAAGATCAAGGCCCTTATGTAGAATCTACATTGAATTTCCAAGATCGAATCTATCTAATTAATATGAAGGGTATTTTTAGTATAGTTATTTTTGTTTTCAGCGTGACTGGCAATGTTGAAAACAAAGCTAAATCATATTTTAGAAGAGAAGTTTCAGAGTAGCAGCCATGTTAGTCTGTATTTGCAAAAAGAAAAGGAGTACTCGTGGCACCTTAGAGACTAACAAATTTCACTGTTTCCACTGAATGCATCCGATGAAGTGAGCCGTAGCTCACGAAAGCTTATGCTCAAATAAATGTGTTAGTCTCTAAGGTGCCACAAGTCCTCCTTTTCTTTTTAGAAGAGAAGTTACAGGTGAAAATTATCAAAAACATCTTGGTTTAATAAAATTTTGGAAGTACTAGTAATGGAAATCTCATCTATCAGAAAAACACTGATCACAGTCTACTTCTTTTGGAGGACAAAATAGCTTTCCAGCAATCAAGTCTGCTGTTCTTTTGCAATAGTCTGCCAATTGTAGTGCTCTGTTAGGGCTTGTCTACATTACCCGCTGGATTGACAGGCTAGTCTAGATGTGATAAATCGACCTCCGAGCGCTCTCCTGTCGACTCTGGTACTCCACCAGGGCGAGAGGCGCAGGCGGAGTCAACAGGAGAGCATCAGCCATCGACTTACCGCGGTGAAGACACTGCGGTAAGTAGATCTAAGTATGTCGACTTCAGCTACATTATTCACGTAGCTGAAGTTGCATAACTTAGATTGATCCCAACCCCTAATGTAGACCAGGCCTTAGAGAGCTATATCCTGCACTTCCAAAGAGATGGTACCTTGAAAGCACAGGTTGGGTGATCAACAAAAATGCTTCAAAGACACCCTTAAGCAGAGAATTTCACCTCATGCAGCGTAAATACTGATAACTTCAAAGATACAGTCAAGGACAGACCTGAACGGAGAGCAACTATCAATAACGATTGTAACCACTTTGAAGACGATGCAAAAAACTGACCAAAAAAGGGCTAAAGGTCATGTCAAGTATTCAGTGGGAGCCTGCATATTCTTCTGTGACATCTGTTGCTTCTCATGAATTGGACTATAGAGTCACATGAAGAACACACACGATTCTGTGACATCATCATCATGTACAATGGGCAGCTATAATATGTACGTTTCTAATTATTAAGGCCAAGATTGTCTCCCCTAGATCTACCTGACAGGTACCTTCCACACAGGGATCTCTCCCTTTCGTGCAGAAGGGAAGGTTCAGCCAACTGTGCCCACTGCTCTTCCCCCTCCAAAAGATACAAAGGAATCTCCACAGGTTTTGGGTCCATCTTGGGCTAGGGGGAGAAACAGAGTAGGCTGTGGGGAGGAGAGTGTGGGTCAGAAACAGTCTGGGTAGCTGCATCATCCCCATCTAGCTCTGTGAGATTTCCTCCCCTGTGAAACCCATCCCAAGGGTCTAGCATATGGCTCTGTACTGTGCACAATGATCCCACTGAATGCTAATATTCCTACTCACTACAGTATTACAGTAGTATTTATATACATTATATCAGCCACTGGATCCATGCCAGCTAAAATGGTATCTTGACGTTTCAAGAACCAAATGGAGGCCTGTAGACAAAGTTTAAAGTTGAGCCAAGTAAAGCTTACCACAAGTAAGCCTGGGGGTTCTTAACTGGTTTATTTATAGTCTCCACTTGCTTTTGCACACTGAACACATCCACACACCTAGCACAAGACTCCACAGAAGGAATTCAAAGCAGCCAAACAGAGCAGGCAGCAATGGTCCTTAGGGTCAAGGAAATAGTTATCATATCATTCCAAGATATGGTAGGCGAGCTTATCTAGTTTTGATTTTTCCAATGTAACTAACTGGCACTTTCAGTGATCAAGATAACCACAGCTGTAATCTAATGTGATCTGGAGCTTATTCACTGATCACAGCTGTGTAATTTCAGGTAACGTGCTTCTCTTGTTTAGTTTTGTTTAACGTTGTTAAATATATAGTCAGACCATCTGCACAGTATTTTTTTAAATTGGAAATTACTACCATAACTTCCTTTTTATATATCAATAAACTAAACAGCAAAATTTCAAAGGGATCCTTCTCTACCAAACACTGAAGCAGAATGTTTGTCCCACGCCACACCATTGCCTAATTGCACACTAATTGGACAAAAGTGATTAAATATTTCAAGATCTTTACTAATTGCCTCTATTTTAGCTTTAAAATTTGCTTGCCACCAACAAATTTAATGACACTGGTGTCTAGTCATCAGCAAAAAGCCCAAGAGTTGCTCTTTAAAATGTACCTAGTCAGAATATTTACTGATTGTGCATTGTTGTTTCCAATGTAGCTTAATTAGAAATCCAATCAGTTCTCTAAGTCTAATTATACTTGATTTGTAGATTCAGACTATGATACGTAATGACGCTAAGCAGCCAGCGATAAACGTGCTTGAAATGTAACAATTAGAGAAATATTTTAATGCATGTCTTATCATTTTAGAAACCCTAAGAAATATATGAGATCAAACACAAAAGGAAATGCAGAGATTTATGACAATAGATTTTTTTAAAAACATGTTTTCAATATTTCATCGTGGAGCAATACAACTAATATCGGTTTGGTACTGCAAAATATTTCCCATGTTTGTTAGTTAGGGAAAGACAGAAACAGTGTGTATTTTGTGTATATTTAGAAATATAAAAAATGCTTGTCTATAATTTGAGGGCCACATATTACAGGAATGGTTCCCCATCAGTTTTAAATGGCATTATGCATTAGATAATACAGCCTGATTTAGAGAGAGTTGCAAAGATTAAAGGCAACTCCATCAGTTAGTTAAATTCCAAATTTTTACCCACTCTTAACTTGTTAAAATGTTATGAGAAATGTCCTTTAGAGTCCAAGGACCAATTGCTTCCCTCTATTCTGAGCCATGTAGGGAAGCAAACATGCATTAATGTTATTTTAGACCCCAATCCTTTGCTCACATCCATACACTCAGCAGATCAAGTTGCAGGATTAAGGCCTTCAACTATCGGTTTTTGGGGGCTGGGATAACTTTTGGTTTGTACTTTGCACAGCACTAAGCACATTGATGATGCTTAACAAATAATAACTGTAACAATCGTTTAAAATATATAATAGTAATAATCATGCTACATTGATCCAAAAAGTATAGAAGCTGGAGGAGCTGAACAGCATGCCACAGTATCGCAAAGCCCACAATATCCCATCCGCATTTGAGACTGCTAGAGTTTTCACAACTTGTCTCCCCTTCTGTCTCTCTGGAGGTAAGATAGTGGGCAGCTACGGACTTGGCACCTAAAGTATTATGATCCCAGACCTGAGGCAGAGAACAAAGCAGGAGGGCAACCGCCTCACATTGTTGCCCTGATTCCCTGCAGGATCTGAGTGAGTAGGAAGTCATGTCCACTGATTCCTCCACACAGGGCTGCTAATCCTTCCCCTCTGAAAGGAAAATGCCTTGAGTTTTCTACTGCTACTTTACCACCTCCCAACGTTTGGTTTGCTTTGGTTTTTCACTGGGGAAGAACATTTCTTGCCTAAATAAAAATCTACTACTTTGCGACAGAGAAAAAGTTCAAATAGCCAATCTCTGTTTGTGTGGGGTCTGCACAAGATAAATGTTGAACTCACCCTGCTAATTACAGCAGCTCTAGAAGCAACTCATTAATAAATCAGTACATGAATAAAAGCTATTCCCAGAGCTCTGGTGACACTGCTGAAAATAGGGGCAGGACAAACAAGGAAGTAAACAAAAAGATTCATGTTAATTTCAGTTCAGTTAGAAACACAGAGGGTAAAATTAATGGTCATCAAGAAGGAAAGAATGAAGTTGGTAGTGACATAAATACCATTTTGAGAATACTTTAAGGCAGTGTGGCACAGTGGATAAAGCACTGTGCTGAGACTGGGTTCTATTCCTAGCTCCCCCAGTGACTGACCCTGGACAAATCACTTCAATGCTCTTTGCCTCAGTTTCCACATCTGCACAATGATACTTACTGCCTTTGTAAAGCACTATCAAATCTGTGGTTGAAAAGCCCTAAATAAGAGCTGCATATTATTATTTTCAAGCTTCCAAGATGGTATTGTTCCCTAAAGAGATTAAAAGAAAATTAAAAAGCACTTTAAAAAGTAATCAATCAGTGATGAAGTGTCCTTTAAAGAATAAATGGCATGACATGGAACTGTAAAAAACAAACAGAATTTTCTTTGCTTTAACGGTTCTAATTTAAATAGAGGATTTTTTTTCCGAACTCCACCTAATCCATCTGGGTCTATTTTTTTTTCTTTCTTTCTTCCCTGCCCATAATATAGATAACTAGATAGGACAAATTATTAAAAACACAATGAAATAAAATATTTCAGATATAGCTCCCCAAACCAGCCAATATTCAATATTTGATCTTTCTTTACTTTTTCAGCTGTGTGTAATATCCTTGAACATTTATTTTGCCTTCACTTTTTTGTTCTTTGATATTATTCAAAGCATCTGCCTTGGCCCTTATTGCCACACAGTGTTCTATTTATTTGATCAAAATGCAGCATTGCTTTTCATTTTACTCTGTTCACAGGGTGTTGCTTTTATTGATTAATGTCTCAGACTCAAATAAAATGCTAATCACATTGAATAAAAAAATGTATAAACTCAATACGCTCATCTGTGGTGCTAGCATCAGAAGTAGCTTATTAACTGAGTTCTGATTTAGGTTTAAAATCCAAAGCATTCCCCCCCCACCCCCCTTTATGTATAAACTCAATACGCTCGTCTGTGTTGCTAGCATCAGAAGTAGCTTATTAACTGAGTTCTGATTTAGGTTTAAAATCCAAAGCATTCCCGCGCCCCCCCCCCCCAATGGGGGAGAATCTCTCTATTTGTAATCGGTCAAAGTAGGGCAGTGGTTTTCAACCTTTTTTCATTTGCGGACCCCTTTGGAAATCTTAGACATAGTCTGCAGACCTCCATGGGTCCACGGACCATAGGCTGAAAACCACTGGTGTAGGCTACATGTGCCCGCTATGCCTGAGCCATATAGGACGTAAAGCTGTTACACCCACCTGCTTCTTTCGCTCAAGCTGTAGAGACTCACGCTTTCAGCTCAGAAGGTTCCCCAGTTCAATGTCAGCCAAGCTAGTGCTGATCCCATACTCATTTCTGAGGACTAGCCTGGCATCTACGAGTAAGTACTGGAGGTTGAAAAGATAAAGGGTGGGTTAATTCTAAAAAGAAATTTTCTGTTTAGACAAAATCAGCTGATGAGCCAGTTCTCCCATTTTATTCAAAGACCCAGCTAGTCTGGGTTGAGGGTGGAGGTTGTCAAAGTGGGGAGGATTAAAGCCTCCGTCTTCCCAGGATTTACCTACATGCTTAACTTTATTCACTGTGAGAGGTCACACTGAAGTTAACAAGGCTTCACAGTGAGTAAAGTTAAGTACACATGTAAGTATCTGCAGGATCAGGGCCTTAATGATTAAGGCCTCAGTTAAGGAAAGCACTGAGCAGGTTCTTAAATCCATCAGGACAGCATGTCAGCATAAATTCAAATTAAAGCATGTGCTTAAATTCCATTGATTTCAGTGGAATGTAAGCATGTGCCTAAAATCAACTTCTATTTAAATACTATGCTAAACAGGAATGCTTTCCTGAACCAGGGCCTGAAAAAGAAACCACATAAACAGTGTAATAAATTTCATAGTGGAAAATGCCCTATTGGTACAGCATGATTACCAGATTTTTTAACTTGAATTCTTTTTATAAAAATCTATAAATGCAGCAAGAACTGAGCTAAGATGACTTTAGAAATAGTCAAGAGCCTGGAACAATGCATGGACCAGTTTTCTCTAAAAGGAAGCTTTAATCATTTTAAAAAGATTTTATATATGTGTATATAAGCCATTACTTCCCAGTTTTATCTTTTTCTCTTATTAATAAGGTCTGGCCCTCTTTAACATGCAACAAGAGCCTAATGAGCCATGCAGCCTTCTGTAATTTCTTCGCTGTTGAAAATGCCTGACACTAATCTATGTCATTTATACTAATAAGAGATGGATCAGCTGATATTTGGTGCAGTGAAAATATGCTAAATATACTTTATTGAATTGCATGTAGCAATTTCTCACCACGTTTACTGTATTATGGCAACAGATGCGCTATAATGTCACAGAGCTGTGTGTATTGCACAATACATTGAGAAAAATGAAAAAGAAGTCTGACATTCAATGATATATTTGCTTTATATTTTATGCAAACAGTGTGTCAAACAGATACTGCAGGAAAATCATATCCTTGGAGAGGTTTCAGTGTTCAAGTGCAGGATTTACAGTTTATATTAACAATGAAGTACTGACCTAAAATATGTCATCACATTTTATACTAAGTGGACATTAATTAACACTAAATGACAAAAGAATCAATCAGGAGTTTGTGCGTTATGTACGTCTGCATTCCAAAACAACCGAGCATTATTGATGCTAATAGCAAGGCTTTAATTATGGAATAACATATCTGGGTGGCAGTTGGAGAGGAAGCATTCCTCAGTAGTTTATTTTTACACTTGTAATGCTTTATCTGAGTTATATCACTATCTGACATAATATTTAGTTCTCATGTAGCTCCGCTTATTCAAGTGTTTTAAAAAGAAAAGGTCAGTATTCTGTCTATGTTACAGACGGGAGAACATAGGAACAGACAGGTGGAGTGACTTTCCCACGGTCTCATAAGTCAGAGGCAGAGAGGGTAAGAGAATGACGGTCTGCTGACTCCCAGGCCAGGGCCCTGTCCGTGGGACCATTGTGTTCCCTACACATGAAGACACGTAACACAAGACAGAGAACTGCGACAACTGTTTGTGTTTCTAAGCTTACACACACAAACACACACAAAGATAATTTTTGGTATTGGATATGGAAGTTCACACTCCCACTTGCACCTAATGGGAATTACATGAGTGCACTGTGGGGCGGGCTCTGGTTTTGGTGGATGTGGGCATCATTTAGGTTACCGCTGGTGGCCATGTGTAATAAGTAGAGGTAGGAGTTCTTTGCGGGCCTCAAACTCAGTCCTTGCAAAGGGGGGGAACACAAAAATCCTAAGACTATAACTTGCTCTGGAACATGGGCGTTGCAGGGGGCATGGCTAGCAGCTCTGTGCAACGTGTCAATCGAGTGGGGGGGTATAATGTGGGTGTCTCAGTGTAGATTTGCAAATGAGGTGGCAGGCTTTTGTCATTTGGCCAGGGTTTGACCCATTGTTAATAATACTAGGAGCATAGGAATTGGCACACTAGATCAGATCAGTGATCCATCTAGTCCATATCCTGTCACTGCCAATGGCCGTTACGAACTGTTTCAGAGGGAGATGCATGAAGCCATAATGGACAACTGTGGAATAATCTACCTATCTTCTGAAAACCTATCAGCTAATGCTTGGTATATGTCCTGAACCATGAGCATATATGTCCCTTTTAAATATATTTTTAGCCTAGTTAACATAACTGTGGATGTTCTCTGTCTTCATATGGGTATCCCGATTCTTTTATGAATCCTGCTAAATTCTTGGCCTCAGTGATGACCTGTGGCAGTGATTTACAAGAGCTTATGTATTGTATAAAAAGGTATTTCCTTGTATTCTTTTTTAACGTGTTGCCTTTCAATTAGATTGAATGGCCTCTTGTTCTTGATTTATGAAAGCACCCAATCTACCTTATTATTGTATGGATTTATCATATCTTCTTGCATTCATTTCCTTTCTAGACAGTCCGAATCTTTGCAATCAGTCTCACTATTTTCTTTATGTACTCAAAGAATTCTAGAAGATTAGGGAGGCACAAGCAAAAGCCATGCTCCTTCGTTTTTATACCATATTCATAGAGACGTTAAGGAATTCTACTTTTAATTATCACTTCATTCATTTATTTGGTACTGAGGTAAGTCTTACTGATCTGCAATTCCCAGGATCACGCCAGCACCATTTTTAAAGACAGCTACATCATTTGCCTCCAGTATAATAGCTGGTTTTAATGAAAGAGTGCATATTTTTGTTACCGATTCATTCTTAAATCCTCTCAGAGATCTTGGACAGGTACCATCCAGTCCTGAAGACTTGTTCTGTAATATATCAGCTTGTTCCAAAACCAGACCAATCTGCCCTGGCTCTGGTTTACCTTTACTATCTGCAAAGAGGATGTCTGGATATATATTTCCCCAATATCATGTCCCTATCCTCCTTAATATTTTATTTATTATTATTATTATTATTATTACTACTATTATTTATTCACACTCCAAAGCCATCACTCAGTTCTATTCACTTATGTGCCTTTGTATAAAAGGCTGATTACTGGAAGGGCAGATGTTGTAGGTCACCGCTGGCAGTTCCGTGAAGAAACCCTACATAACATGTGCCTCCCTGATCGTTCATTACCCAGTGCTCTTCGTGTCTCTTTACTATATTTATTATTTATTTATTTGTTTGGATTGTGGTAATGTCTAGGACCTCAGTGTGCAAGGTGCTGTACAAACACCCAACAAAAAGGTAGTCCCTTCCCTAAAGAGATTAGAGTCTAAGTATAAGACAAGAGACAAAAGGAGGATACAGAGAGAGGGGGAAACACAAGGAAACAATCAAAAATATTGGTCAGCATCACTGGCAGCAGTTTCATGATATTACATACTATGCCCCAACTTACTGAAAACCTATACCTGCAAATCTACATCTCTTAAAATAATACTAATCTCTAATGTTATGGTGCTTTCCCCTTCATTCATGTCTCTTTAACAATGCAGATATCACATTGACTCTGTATATACAGTTTTGTAACCTATTTTGAATTCTTCTTTTTGGTTGATTTGAATAGTATTTCCCAAATTCCAAGAAATGTCCCTTGATTTATCATCTCAGAGCTAGAAGCCCTAAGGGCAGATTGAATCGTGGGCTATCTCGATCTGTAATTCATCCCCTGGACAATTACTGGACATATATGTTCCAGCATCATTCTCCTCTTAACCTTCACCAGCATAAGCATGTTAACTCCCCAAGGAATTAACAATCTGTCTGAAGGCGTGATTGAAATGAGCTCGGCTTTTCCTTAGAATTCGGTGACCTATCCTACTACAGTATGACTTATAATTTTGTTGTGCAAAAACAAAATGATCTGCCAGGAAACACTAATAGTGCAATGTCATCACTGATGTCATGTGTGTTAATTGAACTATTACTTATTATTATTATTACTTAGCTTCATAAATTGAAGGAAGCTGCAGTTCTACCACTGCTGGAGACCAACATTAATCGGAAAGGATGGGTATAGATATGTGTATAAATATATATACACACACAGAGACATTATGTAGCTGTAATTTAGTTCTATATGTACACACAGCCATGTGCTTGATTACGGACTAGCTTGATTTGCAAGTGTTACTCCATATTCCTGACCTGTCAATCAAAGACATGCAGGCATATGCCCTGTAAGTGTATGTTTTATGCCCTGCATCTCGACATTTTCTGACAGATGTTAGCTAATGTGGTTGTAGAAGGTTCACTGTGGATGCAGTGAGCCCAATAAATCTTCCTCTTAAATGCAGGCACTCCACCATCCCAGCATCTTATACCTATAATACATTTTAATTACTTGGCTATTTAAATTACACTAAATTAGATTTGCACAGAGCAGCAACATGGATTTCTCAATTTACATTTAATCCACAGCAAACAAAATAAAAACGGCAAACACACTTTTATTGGAACGTGCAGCAGCTACCGAAGTCTGATACCTTTAAAATTATTAAGTGACAAAGATTACTAGCACTAAGGTTCTACTTTGCTTCCCCATTAGCCATTTAGGTGACAGCTGCTGTATTACACATAAAGATGAACCATTCCTTGAGGGATGATAGTGGTTCCGCTGTGACACTAGTGGCATAAAGCATTATCAGACCATAGCTGTGCGTAGAGCCATCACAGTCTCCTAGGCACCTATCAGTACCCTCATTATCTGCATCACAGAGTGTCTAGAAAGAACACTGCCAGGCTTCACAGCTTTGCAGCTCATTTGAGAAGCGGAAATTAAATGTCCCAGGAGAAAAAACAGGCACATTGTAACAGCACCAGTGCTATACACGAATAACATGTTGACTGCTGTTGCACTGACTTCTGTCTCATTAATTTAATAGGCTCCTGGAATGGGGATGGGAAGGTAGAGAGGCAGCCTGTACAAGCAGATTACTGAACAGTGCTCTCATTGTATTCTGCGTGAGCTCATACCAGAGCGAGAACTTGCACTATGTATTGCAGCACTTCAGATAGTCATCTGGGCTTTTGGAGCTGCTGCATGGTGAAATAAAACAGAAAGCGACCATAGAACAGACACAAAATTAGCTGATCATAAACATAATCTATGTTCATATTATGCAGAATCCCTACGTGAAGTGAAGAAAGCCGTACAAGGCTACAGACAAAATAAAAGCGTTATGTACAGCAAATGTAGCCCTATGCCTGTGATAGCATTAATTAGAAGCTTATTAAAGAGGGACTTGCTTCACTGATACCGTGTCCTTTTTGCAGGACTATCCTTTAAGAGTTTAATTTGACTCTGCTGCTTAACGGATGGTATTTTGGTTTGGTTCTCTACCAAAGGGTGAAACTCACACCTGTGCTGAGGTGAAGCAAAAGGCTTCAATAGAGCATAGCCCTTTCACAGGCCTCAGTGCAGGGGAGAATTTCTCCACAAATTAGTGCCTTTAACAGATCTCAGTCCCGCTGAAATCAATGGGAGTTTTGCCATTGATTTCAATTGGAGCCAGGCCTCTGTTCTCTGTCATTTTACATTTAGATGCGACTGAAGGACCTTTGTTTTTCTTATTTTAACACATTTAGTCCATTTCAGCTCTTTACTTACAAGGACTTCCATGGAGTCCTCTCTGTGTTGCAGTTGGTATGAAATTCCTGTGGACTTTATTGGGAGCAGGATTGATCCCAAAATGTACATGTTTTGATAGATATTCATGTAAGCGTCTTCTGCGATAATAGTCTGTGTGTGTGCGTGCATGTGTGCACATGCACAAACCTATGTGCATCTTTCTCTACACAGTATATCTAGATACAGGGTGACATCATTCCCACTGCCCCACATCCAGGAATCAAGGGGGCTCTGGCCACACAACGGCAAGTCACCCACCTTTTCAGTGTTGTCCTTCCCCCTCCAGACTCCACAGAAGCTGTTCAATAGGTCCAGAGACCATGCTGAAATATGGGGCATAAATGGGTAGGTGGAGAGGAGCTAACAGGGATGTATATCCGGCCCCATTTTGGCCCTCTAGCCCAGGGAGATTCTCTGGAGGAGAAGATATTACAGCCTGGGACCAGCTGTACTATCTTTTATCTGAAAACATACACACACAGAGACCCCTAGCAGCACTGGGAGCAGCTGGGTTCAGCAAAGTGCTGGAAGAATATTTCCCTATGGAGCACACTGCCGGGGGCTGATGGGAGCTAGAGTGCTAAGGCACAGGGCATCCACGCAGAGAGTCCTGGCTTGCTACAGATCCAAATTCCTGGGGATCTTGCAGGTTTGTGGGCAGGTCCCATGGCTTATTGTGTATGGAGGGAAAGCCTGCCCCCTTTCCCACATGATGGAATGATCAGGAAGAAACTCTGCAAGGCAGTCCTCCTGTGGGTCTTTTCTCCAGAAGAGGGTGAGAGGGATAATATATATAATTTGTACTATGATCATGGTTGAGAAGGCATTTCTATGTAAGCTTTTAAGTGCTTTTAGGAGAAGTGCCTCTAAGATTTGCATATTTATTTTCTACTACATTTACCTTTGTCGCTGAAATTTCTCAGACTTCTTCTCAGCCCAAGAGTGAATATTTTTTTTTTAACATTTTGTAAAATGATGTTTGGCTGATTTTGAGTTAACCAAGCATGGAAAAAGCACATTTCATAAATTAAGATATTTTTCAGATGCTGTTCTTGCGCTCAGACGTCTCCCTCCTGCTTGCCTGTGACTTAACCCAGGGAACGGGGACAAGGTGCATAGGACACATCAGAAGAAATGGTTTAGAAATAATTAAATTATAGAAAGTGTTTACAACTTTTGCTCTGCACAAGTGTAGTACATGACTTTCCTTTAATCATTCCCCAGTGCTTTGAAGAGATGCACTCCAGACATGCACACACAGGGCTTCTGTTTGAATGTGCAATGATGCAGTCAGTCAGATAAATACACTCAGGGCGTGATCCTGTACCACAAAAATAGATGAAAATCATATTGATTCCAATGGGACCAGAGTCAGGCCCTTAATGGGCCAAATCCACCCTGGTGTAATTATACTGAAGTTAATGGTGGTACACGCGGGATGAATATAGTTCCACTGTTTATTTGACTCTCACATCATACAAAATTAAGAGAGGAAGTATTACATGTATTTGAATTTGGGATCATTTCAATCTCCAATCCTAAGCCTGATTCCACTCTAAGAGCAGTTTCAGCTCTGTGTAACTCCACCAACTTCAGTGGAGTACTCCTAACATACACAGGTGTGAATGAGATACAAATATGTCCCCATACCTTAAATGAATACTTGTTCATGAGTGCACTCATGAATTCCTTTATTTCAATGTGAAATCAAAAGTTCTCTTCTTTTTTCCACAGTTTTCTATGGCATTTTAAATGAGGAAGTTCAACACAAAAAGCTGTGTTAATGATGCAAGGTGATGATCAAAATCTTCAAAGTACAAAAGTCAGGAAATAAATAGGAGCTATAAGTCTCCCATGTTACACATATCCACCCCAAGACATGTAAGCTTCTGCAGGGTCCTGTTTTCATACTTCTCCTATTCATTGTGTACATGGGGCAACTGTGAGCTGGAGGGAGCTGCAATTTCACTGGTATGTGGATGATTTGCAGCTCTATTACTGTTTTCGTAACAAATCTGTACAGTCTAGTGTCATTACTTTGTATTTGCCTAGCTGGGATAGAGACTGATAAAAAAAAAAAAAAGGTAACTTTCAATACAGATAAGACAGAAGTGATTCTGTTTGGTTGAGGACAGGATCTAGAAACAGTCTAGCAGGGATAGTGCCTGCCCTCATCAATGAGGAGGTATTTCTGTATCTTTGATTGCGCCTTGAGTCTCCAATGGGTTTGCTTGGCAGGAGTGTCTCTTTTCATCTACCTTGGTACAACAAGCCAAATTCATCCCTGATATAACTCCATTGACTTCCATTGAACAGGCATAAATGACTACACAAAGTGCCAGGCAGTGAAGAATCCAGCCCAGAGTCGATACATCAAAGAGATATTAAAGTCTGCCATCTCCGTAGCCAGTTTCTTCATAGCCACAATGCATCATACCAGAAAAGTTGCCCATCCTTTCTAAGACAAAGATGGGAGAATTTCCATTTGTTCACAATAGCATCTTGACAATTCTCTGGATTTTGTTATAAATTAAGGACCTGATGTATCTGTCTGGTTCTGCTGATTGAGCAAGTGCTGGATGGGGGTACAGGCTGGAGGAAGCAGTGGATCCACAGAATACTGCCCCCTTTCCTCGTCATTGGGGATTGGTCCTGCTTTGAGCAGGGGGTTGGACTAGATGATCTCCTGCTGTCCCTTCCAACCCTGACATTCTATGATTCTATGATCATGGGGAAGCCATGATGCTCCGAGACCATACAATCAGGTTTCTACAGGCATGCCAGGTACATGCTGGGGAAGGGAAGGGAAAAAGGCAAGGAATCATCCTCTCCAATCCCATGTGGATATAGTGCATAAAAATGTACATTGACCCTTTCATCATCATCTTACATTGCTTCTCCTCCACATTATAACCATTACAACCAACCCTCCAGATTATAACCTCCAATTTATCCCTTCATTCTCTCCTCTCCCCAAAAAATTTGGGGCAATGGCTGGGAGGGAACCCATGAGAATATAGCTCCTGAGGGATCTGTACTCATATGATTTTGGAGGAGCATCATGAAGAGTATGAAGTCTATGGGCCTCCGTCCAAAACCTTCAGCCTTGTCTAGCTGTCCCTAAGGCTACCAGGACTTCCCTAGGCTTGGACGGCCAACTCCCCTGCCTACTCTGTGGCAGTATGGATTCAAGTTATAGGGAATCTTTGATGATTTCAGCAAGCCCTTCATATAGGAAAGAGAACAACCACCTCTCCTTTGTATAGTTGATTTAACTAAATCAAATGCGCTGCCATTAATTTGTTCTCCCAATATTTCAAACCTTCTGGGCAGAAGGTTTGGGGATTTGAGAGATATGGAAACAAAGGTTTATTTATGTCTAGCCTTTTCCTGTTCACCCTCCAAATATGTGAGGTGGCTGGCAGTAAAGGCCAGTTTCTGATCTCAGTTACATAGTTGTAAATCTGGAACAGCTCCATTGACTTACATTGAGTTAATGCAGATTTACACCAATAACTGAGAGCAGCATTTGTGATTCTTTTTATTTTAAGATGTCTGGAGGTCAGACCACGGAATAAGACCTGAGGGCATTAATATGCACTAGTCTCACCTCCATTAGTTTCCATTGACAGTTATCTTTACCACTGTTCCAGCATGCTATTATTAATAATGCAGTAAGTTTGGAAAGCCAAGTCCACCCATCTCAGAGATAATTAAGTAACATTTTCTTAACTCTTGGTCATTTAAAGCCCCTAAAGAACTGGTTCATTGTTTTGTCCACCTTATCAAAGAATTCTTTAGGAATTTTGATAGGGAGGATATTGAAAACACTCTAGGCAACCAGGTTCTATGAAATGCACTTTGCCTGCCTAACCAACCAATATACAACCTGCTCCAAATAGGAGCTTCACTTTGCAATTTTCACAATAAAGGAAGAAAATTTGCCTCATCTAATCCCTCCATTGAATTTGTCACCTGAATCCCCAGATACTTTCTATTCTTTTCTACCCATATAAAACGACTCCGTCTTTGAAGAATTTCTTTTATATGAATTTAATCTCTACTGGGAGAAGTTCTGGGTTTTATAAATTTACTTTTTGCCAAAGCCCTCATTGAAACTATCTAATTCACTTATTTGGGTAATGATATTAGTGGGTTATAAATACACAGTAACATGCTTTTCTCATAATAGGACCAAAACCTGGACCCATCAAAGTCAACAGCAGATCCCACTGTCTTTGCTGGGACTAGATTAGGCCTGTAATGCAATAGTGTTTTTCCTTAATTGTTATGTTAATTTCTGAGATATTTTTAAAATTATTATTCCTGATTTTTTTCCCAGCTATATATTTCATTCCCCAATTAAAAGAGCCAGCCTTATCTGGACCCCTGTTTTAAATGTGCTTTCTGTAATATTTCAGTGTATTAGCACATTAGCCCCGGAAAGCCAGATTCTCCACTGTATTGCATAGTTATGTATACTTGTGCAAGAGGAGTGCTAGATACATGTAAATACTATCAGTGTTCTTCACTCTCATTGCTGGCAGCATTTTACACACATTTTACACAGGTGGAGAATCAGGCCTTGAGTCTTAATAATAATGCCTAGCTCTCATCATCCACTGGTTTCAAACTGCTTACAGAGACTATCAGTATCGATATACCCATGTTTCAGATGAGGAAACTGAGGCAGAGGGGTGTAGTGACTTGCCCAGGGTCACCCACCAGGCTAGTGACAGAGCCAGGACTAAAACTCAGGTTTCTTCAGTCACAGTTCAGTGCTTTATCCACTCGGCCATACTATCTCCTTATAGATATTATCTCCAGTCTAAATTTGGATTTGAATCCATACTTTTTTATTCATTCAAATTTGTTCTGGTTTTAATGTATTAAATCAAATGTAATAGTTCAATGTAGGTCTTTTTAAAAAAAAGTTAAAAATTCTTAAACTTTCAGAAAAGACAAAAAATGTATGAAAGTATGACAAACTTTGCAGGCTCTTTATGGATGCAGGACTCTCCCAGACTCACAGCTACTAAAATGCCTTCTGCCACTTAGCAAAGAAGTTGTGCCCTATCCTGTGTGGTGACCAGAGCACCTGCCCAGAAAAATACACTTGTTCATAACAGATCAGCCGATCTCCTCAGCACCATTGCACACCAAAAGCACATCACTCCTCTGCTGTGCTCATTCTTCTGGATCCTGAGTCAAGTTTAAGATCTTGATCCTTCCCTTCAAGGTTCTCAGTGGATTGGGACCAGACAACATCCTTTCTCTCTGGGACATTGATTCTCCTTGACAGTGCCACTGCTCAGGAACAATGGAGCCCTCTAAATCAAAATGAACCTTTTCACAGCAACTGGCCAACAGCTATGGAACTGACTTCTGCACTAACCTCTCCACATACAGGCCCAAATATAAAATTTATTCCCTCAATCTTACTTTCCCGCTTTTCATTTCACTTAGCATTTATGGGGGGGAGGGGAAGGCATCATAATTTACACCCCCTCAGGGGAGGAAAGGAGAGAGCAATATCAAAGATAAATCATTCTGCTTAGATTATTTTTACTTTGTAAAACACTCCAACTAATTCAGTGATGGCAGTAGTATATAAAGTAAGATTGAATTGACTTTTTTTTTTAAGATCTCAAAAATGACTAGCCATATTTACAAAAATTTTGAACAGCACATTTCGCCTGCCGACGGAACCTTGCATACCAAGTTTCAGCGCAGCATATGTGGAAATAGCCAAGACATTAAATTGCGAAACTCTGGGTCCTCTCCAATCCTCAGTGAACATCACTATTTCAGAACCCATGTTTGTTCCATTAAACTCCCATCAATGAGAGTTTAGCATGCAGAATGAGTGCAGAATACGCAGAAACGATTCACACTGAGGATAAGAGAGCTACTGAGTAGATTGTAAAGGAAAATTATGTCCTAATAACAGATATACTGACAGACTCTTAACTCAGTTCACAAGCCAGGATAGTCTAATATTATTAACCTGCTTCATTTCAAGGAATGGTCACTTTATGCAGAGACTATGTATAAAGTTTATATAGCTAAAAAGGCCATTAGCAAAATACAAGCTTTGGAGGAACCAGCAGAATTCAGTCTACATACACACAGTAAGCACATTTTCTACTTTTCAGTCAAGAAGTCATTGGCAGTGTCAGTGCTTGAAAACTGCATGGCTCAGACATTTCTAAACCCTTTTAATGCATTACAAAGGGCACCCTTTATTGTTGCTTTGTTTTTCTTCTGCAGCCCCTCAGTATGGCTGACAGTGTGTACTCCTGATAAGCAGTGAGCTATGCAGATGCTGTTAGGTTTCACTGCATACAGTACCACACGTTGCCAATACCCATATGTGGGACACAATGTGTCACAAACAACCAAAAAGGGTGATACTCCCTCCTCCCCTTGCAGCCCAGGAAACTTAAAAGCATACGAGATTAATTTTCTTGGGCCATATTGTACCATCTGTAGAACCCGCTATTGAAATACATGGAGAGTTCTGCTTTAAAATTGATGGTATCGTGTGGCCTCACACTATTAATCACATTTTTTATCTCCTTGGGTTCAGGATTCAGCACTGTTAATGCAAATCAATAAAAGTTAGAAAGTACCAGATCTGTACATTTGAACACATACGGAAGAGCAGGGTTCAATTCATGGTGAAGAATATGGAGAGCTATGGCACAAGTGTTTTGCAGGACTGAAAGCCCAAAATGTTCCCTCCCAGTCCAGAAAGCCACACAAAAACTTGCAAAGGGCAGATTCAAAACAGTCACTGGATTGGAGAAAAAGAAGAGAGAAGATGTCAGGTCCTTAGCACAGCAGAAAAGTACCAGCTACAGTAAAATGGCATGTGAAGTTCCATTGCTATACCACACTTGATATGAGTATATGTGCCCCAGGATTTAAAAAGCAGGGAAGCAAAGAAACAGAGCTTGTGTTGCTTATTTTATGGCCTTCCTTTAGGTTCAGGACCTTTCTCTCAAAAGCAGAATTTTGACCAACCCTCCCCCACCTTTTTTCCCCCATTGTGGTCAGTTTCTGTGTTAGAACTACAGAGCCAAATGTTGTGTTTCTGTATAATATCTCTACACCTGACCAGGTTGATACCACCTGCCTTTCAGACACAGGTGAGGAGGAATCATTTTCAGCTTTTGTCCTACATAAGGCTGGTGTTCTGTCAATATAACTTTTAGTGTTTGCTGGGCCCCCATAATGTACGTAGACCCAAAAGGTTCAGCTCGTTCAGTGAACCATCTAAATGTTGGCCTTACTCAAAGCAAATCTCTAAACCTTTCAGTCGCTTTGAAAAGAGAATGTCTCTGTACCATTCAAGAACACCTAGAATTACTCGGATACAGGGGGCAATGGAAGGGGGGAACTCAGAAAAGTATCATCAGCAGTTGAATTGGACTTGCTTGTGTTAGTATGACATATCAGCACATTTCTTGACCTAATCTGTCTTTTTCCCTTGCTCGCATATGTTTCTGCACTCCGCAGATTAGTAGAGCAAATATACAAAACTAAAGTACAGAAGAAAAATAATGGTGGCATTTCAGGAGATCTAGTTAACTTCACTTTCTTCTCCTCCACTTTCTATTCCATGCTGCTGATTGGTTTGGTACACTGTGCTTCAAAGACTTAGTTTCACAGAACATTATGTGGGATCAGGAAAGAGGCATGCGAAGGGAATACACCAGGAGTTGGGGGGATTTAGGCACATGTAAAGGGGGCATTGAATTAGACAGAAATAAATGGAAACAGAAAAGAAAAAAAATAACAAGGAGAGATAAAATATGAGATGCTGAATAATGAATGTCTTGGCCAGAAGGGAATAGGTAATGAGCACGGGTGCAGTTGTGTATGTGGGGGAGAGGGGGCGGGGGGACAGACTGAATAGCATTGTAAATAAGTATAGAGAATGAGAAACAAATGAGTATGGATTAAATTTAAATAAATTAAAGACATTTTAATTTCACTGTTTTTACACTAGATTTTATATGTCTGACATTAGGAAGGAGAAACGGCCTCTGTATCAATTTTTAATAAATACTAATGATCTCTTAAATTAAATTTTGAAATTAAAAATATTACTAACATTAAATATTAAAGAACCGCATGAAGTCTTTTAAAAATATTTATTAAGCTCTTCAGTTCAGTACTTGTGATATTGAATTTTACGTATATTACCTGTTTACTTTACTCCTTGTGCACACCGCTTTACATTGGCCTACTTCTCACCTCCCATCCCTCCCCAGAGTGCACAGCCAATTCAGCCCCAGCCTATACTTTGTTTCTCAACACATCTCGAGGACCCTGGGCTCTGCACAACGCTGCCCCGGCCTACATTTCTGTAATGACATCATGAAGCAGGGGGGAGTATTTTAAATATCTGTGTTTTTAAAAATCAGTTTTGTCTAATCCAGGATCACAAGTACTAAAATGCTTTAATCATGGCTGTGCATGACTACAGGACAGCGCTAAGTTTTTTTGTGCACCTTAATTGTACATCTCCACAACTTCACATGTGTAATTTCTTTTAAGTGTAACCTTAACTCTGAATTTCCCTGGTTTGTAATGCTTAGGATAATTAGTTTTTTACCCTTAAATTTCTGATGTGTGCTCTCAACCTTAATGCTATTTTAATGTCTTTTTTTTTTTGTCTTAGAATATCATACTGTGACTGACACTGGGTCTGATTCTTCACTGCCTTGTAATTTACATAGTCTTTTACACCTGAATCTAGTAGGTGCAAAATGCTAGCAGCATCACTATATGAGGCACAATGCTGTGGAGAATCAGGCCAGCTCTCCATTTGTTTTAACCCTTGTCCTTTCCTATCCCTATTCCTCTGTCTGTTATTTCCTGTGTTTGCTTGATTTAGCTTGCAAGCTCTCTGAGACAGGAATGATGTGGTTTTTATTTCTGCAAAACACCATGGAAATGTAGGCTGCATTATAAAGAATAAGTAATGATAATGTGAAACACAGCACGCTATATATAAATATGCAAAGTATAAGAGGACCTGACAAAGCAGAAGTGATGAAAGGAAGATGCTAGCACTTTAAGGGGGGCTTGTTGAGAAGAGGACTATACCACAATGTTTTCCACCGGCCTGACCAATGAGTATGTGCCAGAATAATTTAGTGTACTATTTCCCCTTCTCAATAATCAGACCAGTCTATGATCTTAAGAACCCTCTGGGCATATTTCTAGGCTCAAAATGAGAGTATTAAAGGAGTCATGTTGCTTTTTTATAACCTTCTAGCCATCTCTTGAGGAAAAGCTACTAATCCACTTAAACAATTACCTTTTAGAGAAGAAGAGACTAAAATCTAAGCCTGTGAAATATATGAAAACCTCCTGTAGCAAGGAAGTGGAATGCAGCCATTACCAGACATGTAATGCCAATGAATAAAATCGTCACCAGACTGAATCTGCTCTGTATTTTTATTCATGTCACTGTTGTACAGGGGATGAAGCCTAAACCTAATGAAGGGAATAATATGCAATTGATCATGGTTTAGAAAAAGAAAGAGAGAACTCTTGACTCGTGTCATATTGGTGCATTTCAAACTTCCCTGTGCCATCTCTTTCAGTGAATTGCTACACTCACTGTGCCACTTACCAGCCTTCTTTCAGCCATCTACAAAGAACAATATGCCAAAGTCCTGTTCTGATTGTGAACAGGTCAACCCCGCTTTTTATGACTCAGAGCACAAAAACAAAATTTGCCCTTTAGAAAAAGATTATCTGCAGTCATGCCCGATTTTAAATTAATGTTATTTTAAAATAGTTCTAGTAGCCAAGAGATATACATTTGTACCATGGAAGCTTTTGATGCAGGCTTCCGTCATGCCTTTTAAGAGGTAACAGCACAATGGAATGATGTTTGGACTACTGAACTGCTGTTAGCCTGTCCTGTCTGTTTCTCCTCCAGCAGTGATACTCAGACTGCAGCTCAAGAGCCGGAAGTGGCTCTTTAATGTGTCTCCTGCAGCTCTTTGCATCACATGATATTAAAACACCATGTGATTTAATTATTAACCAAACAGGGTGCTTTAATTATGCTATCAACCAATTGTAAAGGATCAGATAACAATACTCGGTCAGTCATTTTGCTGTGAGAATGAGAGAGAGAGAGAGTAAATGAAACAACAAATTCACACTATTGTGGCTCATTTCTGTAATGTTGATCACTAATTTGACTCCTGAGGTCTGAGTATCCCTGTCCTAGAGAAATGCTTTCCTCCGAGGAGCCCAGCTGTTCAATAGCCATCACAGATTTTTCATCCCTGCTAGTGAGCCCTGGCAAAATCCTTTCCTCTGATCTTCCTTGCCCAGTGTGCCACATATCAGGCACTGTATGTTATAGGAGTTATTGTTCTGGCCTAGTGGGAAAAATAAGCCCTCTATCAGGTGTCCCCCTGTGACCTGATCTTTGCTGTTCTGGACTGAGAACCCTAATTTAACCTGCCTTGTACCATCTGCTAGTGCCTGCTATGTTTCTGAAAATGATTGTGCCATCACCACCTGTATAAACAAGCAACTGCTCAGTCTTCAGCACTCCCGCTTTTATTCAGGCAGGTGCTATTCCTTATTTTCAGATCTTTTTGCATTTTGTTAATTATTGGGGGCCACAATACACCCAGCTATTTTGACCACAGTGCACTTGTCTGAAGGTACACATTTGCTCTTTGGATTTTTTCAGTTGTGATTTCATCCAAGGTTCATATTTCCGAAATGGAGCAAAAACTCATAAAGCACAGATCTAATGCATATAATACCAATTTGCTGAATGTCAGTGTACACTGACCTTCTATTACAAACACTGGCAGATGGCCATTGCTTGAGTACTCAAGAGTTGCTTGAATAGAAAATCAAGCAATGGCTTAGCCTGTATTTTTGCCTCTGCATCAGTGCCCATAGCAACACTCAGTGGTAGCTGTATGAATCTGATGCCTCTGCTGCTACCAGTTACTTTCCAGCACAGTAAAGCCATTGGTGATCCCAAGGCTACCATATTCTGTTCTGTCAAAACTACAAAATATCAAGGCTGGCCTGCTGGTGAGAAGACAGGAGCACATTGGCTGCTTGGCGGGAAGCCTAGGTTCAGCAGCAGCTGACAGCTCACAGGAGCTGGGGAGATCTTCAGAGAACAGCAGTAGTAGTAGTTATTCTCATAGATCAACCACAGCTTTGTGAGCCATGAAGAGGGAAAGAAAGTCAGCCAGCTTCATATAAATTCCATGCAAAAATGGCCATAAATGCATCATTATAACAAAGGAATCAAATGTTCAGAAGTCAGGAAAATGCAGGATCAGATGCTGATCCTGCAGTCAAATCTGTGCAGCCACCCATGGCAGCCCTGTTGACTTCACTGAGGCATTGTGAAGGCACAAAAATTAATTATTATTGTGCATACAGACTACCATTTTTGTTTTGCAGGGGTTTGCACTGAGCTGTCTTCTATGAACTGGTCTTTTTCCTGAATGTTTACAGTTATTTTTGATCCCAGTAATGTGAATGAATAGTTCAAATTATTCCCTCCAGTGTGCATTACCTGGGATAGCCACTCTTCTGTCATCTCTCTCACTTTGTGTAACAGATAATTTGGGAATTTCGGAAACTACAACTGCACATTCCGAGCACATTGTGGGTGCTACTGGAAAGCAGCAACAGTGTGGGGATGCTTCAGAGTCCAGTATTGACCTCACCTTTTCTCCTGGTCCAAGTTTCTTCTCCCATATAGCACTCATACATATAGTGCTAAATTCTGCCCAGTCCGTGCACAGGTCAGAGTATATAATGTGTATATTTTCAGTTGGGCTGAACACCCACCTCCCTGCTTGTGGGTGCAGCTTGCATTTTTGTGCCTGCAAAATAAATTGTTGGCAGAAGGGAACAAAGCTGTGTAGTTGCCCTTCTACGTAGCTGATTTGAACCTGCAACTGAACTGTGACTGCCATGATATGAGTTCAACTTTTTAAACATTCTTTTCGTAATGGTTGGTTTTTAAAAGTGGCATTTGTTTTTATATATTTTTTTTACAATTTGTGAATTTTTGGACTGCACTCCTTAGAGGTTCCTATGATGTAACACACCTGCAAGTGCCTACCTCCACAACAAACATCATTTTGGAATGGGCATCTCCCTATATAATACAAATTAATTTTAACCCTAACAACAGCCTAATGGAAAGAGCGCGCTGCGCGCTAAATGCCAAACACTCGCTGAAAGCTTTCCTTTGTTAGAGTTCCATCGTTTAGTCAGCACCAGCTTCTAAAAAGATTCCACAGAGTTAATGTTTCCATTTCTTTTAATTCGTTAGTAATGATGACACAGCCATAACACAGCTGTGTTGCAGCTCCAAGGAGTGAGTGCAAATGTTGCCCAGTGTTCCTCTAGCTCTGTTCATTCTTCGGCTCGGAAGTGGGGCTGAACAGCATGTTGCTGTTCAAAGGATATGGTGACATTTTCCTTTCTTTGGTGGAAAAGTTCTTTTAAAGGAAGTCTTTTTTTTTGAATGTGACATTTTCTCTGCAAAACGCTGACCTAATTTCCTCAGAATAATGTAAATGGTGACACACTTGAAACATTCTGCTGGCGAACGTATAGATAAAGCGGAACTATTTTATGGTTCAATTATCCCAAGGTAGTGATGGGTCCCTGTTGTGTTGCTCCTCCATGCACACAGTAGGGCTAGTTCTCCTTCGTTACCCTTTGTCGGTAGAACCTTCACTGCAGTTTTGTTACTAAGAAAGCATTTAGCATGGTTAGTTATAAGAGATACATTTAAGATATTATCCACGACTACTGTGTCTGGCCTAACTGTTCATAACAGCTACCCCCCACCCATGACTGTCTCAAGAGACCATGTTCCCTAGGAGGCAATAAACCTTTTACTCTGATGCAAGAGGATGGGATGGATCAAGGAACTGGTAGTGGGTCACCAAATTTGTCCTTTTCTTATCACTATTTCAAATCGAGCCTAGAAAAGTAGTGACCAAAACTTGTACCACCAAATGTCTGCCCCGTGGCTTGTGTGAAGTGGCTCTGTCTAGATTGGACATCTGTCCACATTACAAAATCACAAGCACAGTAGGCACCATTACTGGCAGTCTTAGAGAGGCCAAGGATTTAACAGGCAGGAAGAGTGAGCTCCATTCCCACCCTTACATGGGATCCCCTCAGACTAGGACTGAGACATGTTGCCAGGACTCTGCAAGGGAGGTTACACTGCAGCTACCTGTGCTAGGCCTATTCTGTAGATAAAGGACTTCGGGATCCAGGTTTGTCAATCCAGAACCTTCCAGTGTAATTATATTTCTTTCATTATTTACACAGGTAGCATAGCATCATTCCACCAATCTCCTTGAATACAAGCAAAGAGTAACACAATGCTTAACTTTGCATTTTATGTACCATGCAGAGGCACTAAGCCCCATGCTGGTATCCTAATCAGATTCAAGAGCCACACAGACTAAATGTGATGTGACTCATATGAATCTCACGTGGGTCTTTGACCTTCTCTAGTGATTGGACTATGTAATAGGCTTATGGGTCTGCCACTGCCTATCAACTAACAGAACTGGCCTGTTAGTTTGAGCAGTAGTAGCTTGCAATTTTAGCCCCAGAGCCTCAGGTTCATTCCCCACAAATAGCCTCAACCAGTCATGGTAGTTACAAAGTTTGTTAAAGTAGATTACACTGGGTTGAATCTGACTTCAGAATCTAAGAACCAAAGAAACCGATTGCCAGGTCTACTCTAATTATCAAGATGATGTTTGGGTGCATTTATGTGGTTATACAAACAAGCACACAATTCAGCCACTTACTATTCAGGGGAAATGAACATAAGTCAGACACAGCAACCTTTTTGATCTATGAATTCTGTTTTTCTTTTAGAGGGCCTCCTGTTACATTTTGTTATTCTGTATATTTCATGGAACAAAAAGTTCACCATTTAAAAATGACCCATTCTGAGTCTATGTTCTTTGAGGAAGGAAGAGTTTGTTGTTGTCCTGAAGATGGTGTATTTGTATGAGAATCTCCTGAGATTTCATATTTAACAGTGACAATGAGGATAACAACCTCACTGTGAAATCACATTCAGGAAAAGAACTGCAGCAAAGTCAACACAAAATGAAAAGCAGAACCCAAGCAAAAACACAGTTTTATGCAGCAAGAAAAAAAACCTGCAATGCAAATACCTTTACCTACCTAACAGGGATTGTTGTAAGGAATCATTAGTTAATTGCAGTAAAATGCTTTGAAAGTGAAAATATATAGAAGAGGTAATTATTATTATTCCCAGGGATCTGGTAGATGAAACCATCTACTTTGCTGTCTGTTTCCACAAAGCTACATAGAAGAAAAGAAAAGTTTCTAAAATAAAAGGAGAAAAACATTCCTGATGGAAAGGAAAAAGGTGTGCACCATTTCTGGAACAAAATAATAAAAAGCTACACATCAGAATAAAAAAATTAACCAACAGGAGTAGTGTGCGATTGAACAGATCCTAATGGGCCAGGGGGTTATTAGCAGTGAGTGGATGCTGCTGAGTTAACACTGAAGATATTAATTTAAATAAAAATCTCGAAATTACATTGTATAATTGCCCCTCTGGGCCATTTTGATGGGAATATGGATATGTCAACTTTCTGCACTGAATGTTTCAACTATTTTGTGGCTCCAAATACAATACAGGAAGTCTGAAATGTATCTATACTTCTGAACATGATGGGAGGTAAAATGTTCACCTTATTACAGAGTTTGATACAACCACACAATTCCAAAGTGCTCAGGCATTTCAGTAATGAGGGTCCTGAGTTATGCCTGTAAACAGAACTACTCATGTGCTTTAAAGCTAAGTGTTTGCAGGATGACGCCGGGCCCTATTTTGTTGCACCATAAAGCATACTTCCTGCTTCCTCCTGAACTTCATCAAGATTCTTGATGAGTCTTCAGGGCTGCAACATTTCACATCTGGGGCTTAACCCCTTTAGCAAACTTAATTTTTCCTTAGTTCCCCCCCCCCCAATACAACAGGTAAATTATTACTTGCCTTAACTATGAATCATTTCATAGCTCATTCTGTAAAGGAACCAAAAGTTCCCTCCAGTGTTTTGGCATAATTCCATTACATATTATTTCTGTTTAATATTAAAATCTTTTCCGGATGTTTAAATAAACTGGAAATCTCTTTGGAACTACATACTGGGGAAATAAGTACGTGCACACAAATTGTCACTGTCCTATATACATTTCATTATGAATTGTCCTTCATGCAGAACTTGACACATTATACAAAGTGACTGTAGAACTGCATGTTTCTCTCTTGGACTACAGTTTATTTCTTTACTTGTGCATTATGTTCTCTTTTTATTTGTATCATTATTATTTACAATAAAAATGATAAATGAACACCACAGCCCCTTCCCAGGAAGCAAGCAAAAAGGGATTTCTGAAGATTCTAATTAAAAGCAGCTTTTCACAGGTTAATCCAATAAACTACAGTATAAAAGAACTTGCATTTGGTTAGGCAAGTGGACGCACCAAGGTGATGGAGCTGGAGAATGTAATGGCACTCTGCTCCTACTTATTGTAATGTATGTTCCTTCATTGTTTAAAATGGGAACTTTCCTTTCTTGTTGTGGCTGCTGTTGGCTAGTCCCTCTTTGGGACTGGGCAATTCCCTGGGCTTGTTCATAGAATCATAGAATCATAGAAATATCAGGGTTGGAAGGGACCTCAGGAGGTCATCTAGTCCAACCCCCTGCTCAAAGCAGGACCAATCCCCAATTAAATCATCCCAGCCAGGGCTTTGTCAAGCCTGACCTTAAAAACTTCTAAGGAAGAAGATTCTACCACCTCCCTAGGTAACGCATTCCAGTGTTTCACCACCCTTCTAGTGAAAAAGTTTTTCCTAATATCCAACCTAAACCTCACCCACTGCAACTTGAGACCATTACTCCTTGTCCTGTCCTCTTCTACCACTGAGAATAGTCTAGAACCATCCTCTCTGGAACCACCTCTCAGGTAGTTGAAAGCAGCTAACAAATCCCCCCTCATTCTTCTCTTCTGCAGACTAAACAATCCCAGTTCCCTCAGCCTCTCCTCATAAGTCATGTGTTCCAGACCCCTAATCATTTTTGTTGCCCTTCGCTGGACTCTCTCCAATTTATCCACATCCTTCTTGTAGTGTGGGGCCCAAAACTGGACACAGTACTCCAGATGAGGCCTCACCAATGTCGAATAGAGGGGAACGTTCACGTCCCTCGATCTGCTCGCTATGCCCCTACTTATACATCCCAAAATGCCACTGGCCTTCTTGGCAACAAGGGCACACTGCTGACTCATATCCAGCTTCTCGTCCACTGTCACCCCTAGGTCCTTTTCCTCAGAACTGCTGCCTAGCCATTCGGTCCCTAGTCTGTAGCTGTGCATTGGGTTCTTCCGTCCTAAGTGCAGGACCCTGCACTTATCCTTATTGAACCTCATCAGATTTCTTTTGGCCCAATCCTCCAATTTGTCTAGGTCCCTCTGTATCCTGTCCCTGCCCTCCAGTGTATCTACCACTCCTCCCAGTTTAGTATCATCCACAAATTTGCCTAGAGTGCAATCCACACCATCCTCCAGATCATTTATGAAGATATTGAACAAAACCGGCCCCAGGACTGACCCCTGGGACACTCCACTTGACACCGGCTGCCAACTAGACATGGAGCCATTGATCACTACCCGTTGAGCCTGACAATCTAGCCAACTTTCTACCCACCTTATAGTGCATTCATCCAGCCCATACTTCTTTAACTTGCTGACAAGAATACTGTGGGAGACCATGTCAAAAGCTTTGCTAAAGTCAAGAAACAATACTTCCACTGCTTTCCCTTCATCCACAGAACCAGTAATCTCATCATAGAAGGCGATTAGATTAGTCAGGCATGACCTACCCTTGGTAAATCCATGCTGACTGTTCCTGATCACTTTCCTCTCATGTAAGTGCTTCAGGATTGATTCTTTGAGGACCTGCTCCATGATTTTTCCGGGGACTGAGGTGAGGCTGACTGGCCTGTAGTTCCCAGGATCCTCCTTCTTCCCTTTTTTAAAGATTGGCACTACATTAGCCTTTTTCCAGTCATCTGGGACTTCCAGTCATCTGGGACTTGTTCATGGGATGATGGTTCTAATTCAGACCGTGTTGGCAGTAATACAAAATCATTACCATCTGACAGCTTGTTTATTTGCCTGTGGGAAATGAGTTGATGAGCTTAGTTCAGGTCCAAGGAGACAGGCACCCGTATCACGACTGGTACGCTCAGAAAATCTCAGCAATGAATCTGCCAGGAACTGTATGTGCATGGAGACTTTAGGCCTGACTGAAAGCTCCTTACAGTTAATGGAAAACTTCGCTGGCTTCAGTGGGAGCTGGACAGGCCCTATGGGCACTATTGTCCTCAGAGGTGGTCTCCGTGGATTATGAGTGGGAGAGGTAGGGGGAAGCTTTGACCACTGCTTTGCAAATTCTGTGCCTGTATTGGGGACTACAGTACTATCAATGGCCTCACTTTCTGAGAATTATATTTCACTTTAAAAAGAAAAGAAGGACTTGTGGCACCTTAGAGACTAACACATTTATTTGAGCATAAGCTTTCATGAGCTACAGCTCACTTCATCGGACGCATGCAGTGGAAAATACAGTGGAGAGATTTTATATACACAGAGACCATGAAACAATGGGTGTTACCAAACACACTGTAAGAAGAGTGATCAGGTAAGGTGAGCTATTACCAGCGGGGGGCGGGAGGGGAACCTTTTGTAGTGATAATCAAGGTGGGCCATTTCTAGCAATTGACAAGAATGTGTGAGGAACAGTGGGGAGGAGGAGGGGAAATAAACATGCGGAAATAGTTTTACTTTGTGTAATGACCCATCCACTCCCAGTCTTTATTCAAGCTTAAGTTAATTATATCCAGTTTGCAAATTAATTCTAATTCAGCAGTCTCTCGTTGGAGTCTGTTTCTGAAGTTTTTTTGTTGAAGAATTGCCACTTTTAGGTCTGTAATCGAGTGGCCAAAGAGATTGAAGTGTTCTCCGACTGGTTTTTGAATGTTATAATTCTTGACATCTGATTTGTGTCCATTTATTCTTTTACGTAGAGACTGTCCAGTCTGGTCAATGTACATGGCAGAAGGGCATTGCTGGCACATGATGGCATATATCACATTGGTAGATGTGCAGGTGAACGAGCCTCTGATAGTGTGGCTGATGTGATTAGGCCCTATGATGGTGTCCCCTGAATAGGTATGTGGGCACAGTTGGCAACGGGCTTTGTTGCAAGGATAGGTTCCTGGGTTAGTGGTTCTATTGTGTGGTGTGTGGTTGCTGGTGAGTATTTGCTTCAGGTTGGTGGGCTGTCTGTAAGCAAGGACTGGACTGTTTCCCAAGATCTGTGAGAGTGATGGGTCGTCCTTCAGGATAGGTTGTAGAGCCTTGATGATGCATTGGAGAGGTTTTAGTTGGGGGCTGAAGGTGACGGCTAGTGGCGTTCTGTTATTTTCTTTGTTGGGCCTGTCCTGTGGTAGGTAACTTCTGGGTACTCTTCTGGCTCTGTCAAACTGTTTCTTCACTTCAGCAGGTGGGTATTGTAGTTGTAAGAATGCTTGATAGAGATCTTGTAGGTGTTTGTCTGAGGGGTTGGAGCAAATGCAGTTGTATCATAGAGCTTGGCTGTAGACAATGGATCGTGTGGTGTGGTCTGGATGAAAGCTGGAGGCATGTAGGTAAGCATAGTGGTCAGTAGGTTTCCGGTATAGAGTGGTGTTTATGTGACCATCACTTATTAGCACCGTAGTGTCCAGGAAATGGATCTCTTGTGTGGACTGGTCCAGGTTGAGGATGATGGTGGGATGATGCACATCTACAATGTGATATATGCCATCATGTGCCAGCAATGCCTCTCTTCCATGTACATTGGCCAAATTGGACAGTCTCTATATAAAAGAATAAATGGACACAAATCAGACGTCAAGAAGTATAACATTCAAAAACCAGTCGGAGAACACATCAATCTCTTTGGTCACTCAATTACAGACCTAGGAGTGGCAATTCTTCAACAAAAAAACTTCAAAAACAGACTCCAACAAGAGACTGCTGAATTGGAATTAATTTGCAAACTGGATACAATTAACTTAGGCTTGAATAAAGACTGGGAGTGGATGGGTCATTACACAAAGTAAAATTATTTCCCCATGTTTATTCCCCCACCACCACTGTTCCTCAGACGTTCTTGTCAACTGCTGGAAATGGCCCACCTTGATTATCACTACAAAAGGTTTTTTTTCTCTCCTGCTGGTAATAGCTCACCTTACCTAATCACTCCTGTTACAGTGTGTATGGTAACACCCATTGTTTCATGTTCTCTGTGTATATAAAATCTCCCCACTGTATTTTCCATTGCATGTGTCCGATGAAGTGAGCTGTAGCTCATGAAAGCTCATGCTCAAATAAATGTGTTAGTCTCTAAGGTGCCACAAGTCCTCCTTTTCTTTTTGTGGATACAGACTAACACGGCTGCTCCTCTGAAACCGGTCATTTCACTTTAAATATAATGGCTCTTACCTCTAGGCACAGCCATACTGTCGCATGCTCCCTTTGTAAGGCACATCAGGAATGCATTCTCAGGCTTATGCCAGACAGGAGGTTTGATGTCTATATTTATTATTCATTATTATTATTATTATGGTAGCTCCGAATTTTTTTTAAAGAAAGTGTTATTTTTTGAGGGTGCAGGGACAGAGGAGGAGCAGCAGCGGAGTGAGCTGATGCCATTTCAACCTTAACTCTTTTTTAATTATGTTTTTGTTTAGGATTTTCCCTCATTTTTTTGAATGGGTACAAAAATGTTTTATTGGGTTGGTGTATAAAGTCCACTGCTGACAACAATGGAGAACTGGACACAATTTAAGACAAACTGGCTACATGGACCGGACATAGGAAGGTTTGTAGGAAATGTAGGGGATGTAGGAAAAATCCTCATACAGAATCTATAAGTACTAAGTATTATCTAAAGTACTTGTAGGGCTCCCATCACTACAGTATCTAAGCACCTCACAGACTTCAGTGTATTGAACCTCACAACAGCACTGTGAGATAAAGAGGTACTTCTATCCCCATTTTACAGCTCAGAAGCGGAGGCACAGAGAAGCTAAGTGACTTGCCCAAGGTCACACAGAAAGCCTGTGACAGAACAGGGACTTGATCCCAGTTCTTCAGAGCTCTAGACTAGAGCTAGGACCATCCTTCCTCTCCTTTTCGAAAGTCAAATATCCATGTCTCGGAGAGCAAGTTCCGATGAAAGAACATCAGTTTGGCAGAGGAGCCAGAAGGCAACAAAGTAGAAGAAATGTAAAGATTCTTGGATTAAAACAACCTTCTTGTAAAAGCTTATCAGACAGTGCCTGGTGCCTTGTGCAGTCTTGTTGCATTACATAGCTGTTGGCATAAAGGAAAACTGGCATATAAATCTGAGCGCACTTCTCAGACCTCAGAAATATTATTCTAACAAGGCAGCAACCACAATCTCATTCAGAGTCCAAAGGCATCTGTCAAAGCAAGACTAAAATGGATGGCTCAGGAGTTTACATTGCTATGCACTCTTTTGGAGAAAATACAGTTGTTTATCTCTCTCCCAGGGATGCAATGCTGTATTTGGACAAGAGGGCCGCTGACAGTTTCCCAGCACTGGAAGAGATGCACTCAGAAGTTTCTCATGTTTGTATTTTCCATACCATCTTTGACTATGATATATGAACTGTCTGCTTTCAGGATTTAGTCTGTGTTGACAATATTGGACTATAAAAAAGGACTCATGTATTGACATGAAGCTTTGCAATTGTCTTCCATGAGGAGCCACCTGCCTGGAAAAATACAGTTTACATGTTGTAACTAGCAAATGAGGCTGCTCTCTCCAATTAGCTAACGCCAACGAGAGATGCTACAGAAGGAAATAATATAAACAACATGGTCAAAATAGCTTTGTAAGGCAGTTAGGGGTTAGTCTGAAATATTTTGGTGACTGGGGTCAGTCTGTACAACTTCCTTACCAGATGCAAAAATCCCTTCCAACCAAATTATTGTTTATCAGCAGTATAACACAGACCTGGTAGTCTGAACAAATGGGTTCTATTTCCATCTTCAGAACTCCCTTGCTGTGAGGCAAGAAATTAACTTCTTTTTGCCCCAGTTTATCCACCTGTAAAATGGGTATATTGTCTAAGAAGGCTATTGGGAGGCTAAATTAATGACAACCATAAAGCTCTATGAGATTCTTGGAGTTAAAGGTGTTGTGTAAGCAATATTGCTCTTTATTATCATTAGGAGCAGTACTTGACTCACAAGAGACCGTGAAGGTAGTTGCTTCCACTGGTGGTGATGACCCATATGGCAGGATTGCTGAAGAGGGGAACAATTTTAGTGACCTGTTAAAACTTAAGGGATGAAATCCTAGCTGCATTGAATTGCATGGCAAAACTCCCACTAAGTTCAATAGAGTCAGGATTTCACCCAAGGTGTGGACAAACCAAAGCCCCAACACACACACACACACACACACACACATCCCCAGGGACAAGAAGTTAGTTAACATTACCCATTCAGAAGTATTTTTATCAGAATAAACAGAAGAAGAAAAGAAACTGCTCATGGCAGTACACGGTGCAGCTGCGGGAGAAGTGGACGCAAAAATGGTTTTGGGACCTTTCCATGAGCTGAGGTTCGGCACAGTGCTCTATCCCTTCCAGTCCATGTCACACCCTGCCATAGCCAACCTCAACACACCTCCTGTGCAGGGGAGGGAAGAACACTGTATCGGCAGCTATGCCAGTTTTATGCCAGCCCAGGATTCCCTCTGCTGCTCCTTAAAGGTTGCCTTATGGTGCTAAGTGACCTTAGTGTGGCCTGGTTATCTGGTCTTTTCAACTCTTTCCCAGATGTTTCAAGATATTTTGTCAAGCCTTGTCATACCACTGAATGACAGAAAACACTACGACTGGTAAGCACAGATCTGTTCACTTTAGGCAGAAAGCAATGTCCAGCGTGCCGACAATTCCCCCCAAGTTTCCTCCATTGGATGTAACAGAGAGGGCTCTGGGGCATAAATATTTATTCTGAACATAGTCAGGAATTAGAGTTCATTATCTACAATTACACAAATATTTTAGACTCTAGGCACCATAATTCACCATAATTAAGCTGACACTTCATCTCCAAGTGCAACAAAAAAAAATATAAACCTCCTTGGTTTACCAGCAGTGTCAGTTCCCCAAGTAAACAACAAGGAGTCCGGTGGCACCTTAAAGTCTAACCGATTTATTTGGGCATAAGCTTTCGTGGGTAAAAAACCTCTAAGGCAGAGGACAAGCAGAAAGAGCCTGAGTCCATAATATTTCTGGGGAGGAAAAAGCTTGCTTACTGACTCCCCTTTGCACAAATGACCTATGTGGGTCAGTTAGCGAGAGAACTGCCTTCATGTCAGCTTTAGAATGGCCCACATATGCACCTTGCTGTCATTGGTGCAGGTGGTGACAATGACAGGTTGCCTTCGCCAAGGGGATAGAAGGAAGACTGCACAAAAATGGATGAACAAATAGCAAGATTGAAAGAGAAAAACAAAAACACTCCTGAGTGCAAAAACCCAGAGAAAAATGCATGCAGAAAGTCTGAGCCCAATGAAGCAAGGTGCTGGAGTCTTTCAGCTTCCACTGATTCCAGTAGCAGTTTTGTGTGCCCAGCACTTAGCAAGATCAAGACCTAAATCTGGAAAATACAGTCATAGGATAAAGGCAGATTATTGACCAGACAAACCAAATTCAATGATCATCTCTATGCTGCTTCTCTATTTCTGTAACTGAAAGGCTATTATTAGGCTCCCTCTCTCTCTCTCTCTCTGTTTTTAATAGCTCTTCAAGCAATGCCTCTGTAAAACATTCAAAAAAAGTAAACACTAGCTTTAGGCCATTTGATTATCCATTTCCCAGAACCCTGTGTTCTACCCTATTTTTCTCAGTATTCCTTTAATACTAAAAACAGGAGATGACTGAAACTGGTTTAATGAATCTGCACTGTGGAGATTCCCCCTTTCTGTCTCCAGTAATGACCCTGTTACTCACCCTAAGCTGCACTGTGGTGGCAGAAAAACAAGTGGCTCCAGAAAAAAAACAGGTGTGTGGAAAAGTTTCCTTGAAACACAAACACTTCCCCCACCCCATCCTAATTGTTAAAAAATTGCTTAGCAAGCCTCCCATCTGCAGCCACGTTAACAATTATTTTATTTTCCATGTGAGATTAGCATCTGAAATGGGAGGAGAACTGGCGATGAAAGTATCTTTGAACAGGTGAGGTAAACACTCTGCAGGATAAGAAGAAAGCTAGCAGACTGCATAGAGTACAGTGACAGGCAGCACCCAGGAAGTTTCTTTTGTGCTTGTGTCTTTTCTGATATAGCTTGTTTACTTCAAGGTGTGTATTCATTCCCATGGATTTTCCCTGAAGTTCCAAGAAGGTGACAGGAGTGTGACGTGTGGGTGTGTACACTAAGATGTATCAGGCCATACCTTTTGTGTGCGTGTGTGTATGCGCACGCGCGCGCTAAAGAGTATCAGGCCATACCCATGAGATCCAGGAGTTTGACAACTTATTATGATGAGCAGTGTCTATATTGTGTGGGAAGCTGCTATCTTTTTTTTTAATGTTAAACAAACACAGTGAGAAGCTTTTGCACAGGTGCTTGTCTTTACATCCTTCAAAGCAAGTGAGGAACAAAATTTGTTAGTGCTTTTTCAAATGCATTGCTGTGCTGTGCTGAAGGAAGAGGTGAATGAAAGCATTAGCAATGGATAGCTATGCTCTTCAGAGCAGGGACTGTGTCTTCCTATGTGTGTTTACAGCACCCAGCACAAGAGTGGCCCACTCCTAATTGGGGTCTTTGGGATCTACTACAAGGTAAATAAATAAGGATAATAATGCTCAATAGATTTTTTCTTGTTCTATTGCAATGGTCTTAACATTGAACTTTCCATTCCAACTTCTTCTGACTGACTCAGACTCCTCTACTTCCATACCTGACAATAAAAGAGGAAGTTCAGCAGTAATAAATAGTATGACCCATAAATAAAGATTTATGGGGTAGAATCTCATCTTGATACATGGAGCTTTAGCTAGGAAAATGGGACCAAATTCTTCTCTCAGTTACACAAGTTCAGTCCTTCTGAAGTCTACCCATCTGGGTATTTATATGGTCCCCTTTGCTGTGGAATCCGAGTTCTTGTCACAAGGTAGCTGGTCCCTGTGAATAAACTAAGCCCAGCGCCCTTGGACAAGAGCAGATGAGTCCAATGCAGCCAATTAAAGGGGGCTGGACTATGAAGTGCTGCCAGTGGGCAGGAGGGGATTGATTGAGACAGGAAGCCAGAGTAGAGTAGAATGCTAACTTCTGTGGTGTGTCCCCTGGAGCAATGGGCCAGGTGCTCAGGGAGGCAGCAGAGGTGGTCAGAACTGGCAAGCTGCCCGAGGCCCCTGAGATGGATGGTGCTGAAACCTCAAAGCAAGGACTGAGTTTTTCTGTTTGGTTACTTGCTTCTACTAAGAAAATAAACTTCCTTGCAAGAGACTGGGCGTGGCAGAGTATATTTTGGAGTGGTGGAGAAGCCCTGCCCAGGGACAGCACCTCATAGACATGAATGAATTTATCCACATTACCCCACCTACGAGGTAGGGAAGAATTATTCCTGTTTTATGGACGGGAAACTGAGGTCCAGAGACAGTAAATGACATGCCCATCGTCACACAGGAAGTGTGTGGCTTAAGCTGGATGTCCTGAGGCTCAGTCCAGTGCCTTAACCTCAAGAATGTCCCTCCTCTTCTGCTTGCACACATGTAAATTTAAAAGAATTTGGCTCATCAAATTTGCTATGATGAATCAAACCATTGATCCAACAACCATAGTAACCTGCTTCCTGCAGTGTTCATTAGCTGACGCTTCAGATAAAGGCAAATTCCACTCGCCTGCTAACAGTGTCTATCACACACACCCACACACGGGCATCGCATGCCCACATGCACCCATCTCCTGGCCATTTGTGAAGTGATACACAAGGGTAGATATTCCTTCCTGCCCCACCTGGCTACAACCTTACACCCTGAAGAATAAAAATTGTCTGCCCCTGCCTCAATATGTGTAACTACAAGTGTTTAGTCATAATACCCAGCCTCTATTAAAATCCAAAACCAGTCTTTGGGCCAGATTCTCATTTACACCAAGGTCCCTTTACACCACTCTGGCAATATAAAGTCTTTAACTAATACCTTTAACTAATACCTGCTGTGGCAGTGAATTCCAGAGGCTGACTACATGGTGTATGAAGACCTATTCCTTTTTATTTGTTTTATGGCAGTATACATATAACTCTCATATTATCTACAGCTCAATGACCTGACCCCCACATATTATATTGAAATCAGTTCTCCCTAATGTTAAATTGTTTCCACAGAAATTTTTGGTTCTCAAGTCCAAAACATATTGTATATTTTCCAGGCATATGTTAATTTATTAAAATCATGAGATTTTATTACTTTATTTCACCACCTCTGATTAAAAATTTAGTAGAAATACACAGTTTGTACCATACATCCCCTTTGAAAGCAACCTTAGCAGCAAGAGTCCTAGGAATATAGGTAGACAGTATCAGGGCTGAGACATAGGCGGACAGGCCTAATGGTTAACATGGGACCGGAGGGCAGGTCCCTATGCCAGCCAGAGTTCAGAACCAGGAGCTGAAATTAGAAACAGAGACCAGATTCCAGAATCAGTCCAAGTCAGGAAACCAGGAAATCAGGATCAGGAGACAAGAGCTGGTAGCATTGAGTGAGCAGACCAACTCCAAAACAAGGTGGAATCCAATTATACAGACAACTTCCTGTTCATCCTTCTGATTTAAGGAGGAGAAGTGGACCAATCAGGAGCTCTTGTGTTTCACCAATTGGAGCCTTCTATCCGAGCTGGGCTTCAAGGAGTTCTGGTTCTAATGTTTCAGTAAAGCATTGGGTGGAGGATTGGAGCGTGATGACCTCCCAGAAACCCTGTGGAGCCTGATTCGAGACCTACAAGTCATCACATAGTCCTTTGGAGCATATAGAGAGGTCCAGTAACCTGTAGGACAAGGCCCAGGGAAGAAACTCATGAATATCTACCATCTATAAGTGAGAGGTAGAAGGCTCTGGGAAAAGAAAGAGGGCTACATAGAAATAAAGCATTGTGAGCCAAAAAGAGGAGCAAGGAAACAACAAAGGGAGGGTCCAGAATAGGAAGATGTTTCTAAGCAAGCGACTTGTCTGGGTGAGCTTGTATATTTGTATCTCAGCTCACATGCCCTAGGTAACTGAATAGAATGAATAATGTATGCAGTGTTGTTGTAGCCATGTGGGTCCCAGGATATTAGAGAGACAAGGTGGGTGTCATAATATCTTTTATTGGACCAACTTCTGTTGAGAAGAGACACAGAGCTCTTCTTCAGAGCCTGAAGAAGAGCTCTGTGTAAGCTCAAACGGTTGTCTCTCTCTCACCAACAGAATTTGGTCCCATAAAAGATATTACCTCACCCACCTTGTCTCTAGAATTAATAATGTCCTACTTGTATTACACTTACTGAGTTTTCCCACTTACTGCACTGGCACGTATTCTTTCAAAGAACTTGGCTGTGCATTATACACGCAGCCCTGTGCTGCAGGGGGTATAGACGGCATGGAAGGGAGGAGAAGTAACTTACTGCTGCCCAGTTGAGGGGTGTAACATGCTCTTGTTGGCATGGCAAGGAAGTTGATTAATAGCTCCACCTACTCCTTGTCCTTTTCTGCTCCTCTATACCCCCTTGCTGCCAGTGTGCTCCAGGGAGTAATATTGCATCAATAACCCCCATGCTGCCTCATGCTCTGGGGAAGGGATTTGGGGCACATGTTATACAAGCAATACAAAGAGGAGGAGGGAGTGGGGAGTCCTTATTCCCCCTCCCGCCCCACCACTTCATGGCTGTGTAAGGACACAAACTAACCCAAAGTGATTTTCAGTGAAAAAGCTAAAAAAATCTCGTTCGTAAACAAACAAAATAGGCTGGATCCTCAGCTGATGTAAATCAGTTTAGCTCCGTTAAAGTCAATTGAGCTTTCCTGACTTACACTCATTAAGAATCTGGCCCCATATGTTGTATTCTGAGTAAATCCCCAATATTGTTTTCCTTTGTATCTTTGCACTATTTTCATTACACAAAACATTTGAACAACAGAAGAGCTGTAGGACCTCTGACGGTTTTCCTGTCTCAAAGTAGAGGAGATTATCCACAGCAGGAAATATGAACAAGCAAAGTCGCTTTACACAGTGACCATGATGTCACTTACACCAGTTTTACACTAGTGTAAGATCAGAATCAGACCCAACAAGCACAGGGATAAGCAATAGCTTAGATTTCAGAGTAGCAGCCATGTTAGTCTGTATTTGCGAAAAGAAAAGGAGGACTTGTGGCACCTTAGAGGCTAACAAATTTATTTGAGCATAAGCTCATCCGATAAAGTGAGCTGTAGCTCACGAAAGCTTATGCTCAAATAAATTTGTTAGTTTTGAAGGTGCCACAAGTACTCCAATAGCTTAGAGTTATTTAAAAACATGCACTAAGGTCAGAAATACTTAGCACTCTATAGACAGCGGAGCTTACTGTCTGATAAACATATGTAGCGCTTGTTACTTTGGAGAGTACAAGCTACCTGCAAATCCAAAAAGAAAAAAATATGGATTTGGTACTGTTGTTTTGCCACTGAGTTTATCATAGTCCAGCTTCCCTCCTGGGAGCGACAAGTGATCATGAAATCAACAGTTTTCAGTGGTATTTTCACAACATTTTCTGCAGAATGTAAAAGGCTCTTTTCTTGTAGGCAGATGGACAGAGCCTGCAGGACCATGTTTGCTGGAGAGAAACCAGCTTTGAAAAGTTTCGACAGCCGGCATGGTATCTGGTCCATTTCTATTGAAATGAGTTCATTATCATTAATTTTTTGCCAACTGCCAATCAATTCTTCAACTGCTCTTCAAATTAGGATGTTACAAACAATCAAAATGTCTCTGCAGAGGGTTTGCAACATTTACAGGAATATTTTAGAAGCAATGAAAAGAGCTGACACCACATAATTAATGTATATAATAAAGATGAGACGTAGTGGACTTTTGAGAAACATCCTTTTCCATGCGTTAGATGCACAAAGAATGCAGAATAAGAGCTCTATTCTTTCACCAAGTCATTTTCTAATACATTGTACTTTGTAGTACATGGCAGTTTATTCTCTTTAAAGGTTGTTTCATTATTGGCCATCTATTTACTTCAAAGAGCTACATAGTTTTTCCGCATGGGTTCCGGTTTTGTACACGGAAATTTATCCCTTTAATAGCTCTGTTTCTCTTAAACAAGCATTTGTCAATGTATGATTAAGAGACTGCTCGAGATTGTCATACCCTCTTCCCAGAATAAGGTATTTGCTTGATTTCCTGCAAATAAATCCATTGTTACAAGGGATTAATAGGAAATAAGGAAATCATTACTGAGCTCCAGAAAAATGCTTTTGTGGTTTTCAGTGCAGATTTTAGCAGGTGAGCTTGTGACCTTCACCTAATATATAATTTGTCTGCATTTGCTGATTAGTGAGTTTGTTAGTGTTAAAACAAGAACTTTTCTCACTTCCTTTCTCACTTCCATAGCAGCAGAAACACTACTAAAATACAGGTATGTTTGTCACTTTTTAGTCCTTGCCATGAAAATAACAGTGATATATAATTATACCTACTCATCTTTCTAAAGTGCACTGAGGTCCATGGAAGAAAGATACCAAAGAAGCCAAGCATAATGTTATTATCATATTGTATGATCTCACTATCTGAGCAGAAGGAAGGGATGAGAAAAAGCACAAAAAATATTTATAATCATTTGGTGCCTAATTGATGCATTACAAGTGCAGCAAAACAGCACCCCTATGGATGTATAATCTATTGCCTCATGCAATGTAGGTATTAATCATGGGCATAGTTTGGGAGTAGTAGAGCGGTATTGCCCACTGCAACTGCGAGCCTCAGGCAGGCATGTATTTTGCCCCCCACCCCCATGCACAGTCCCATTGGCCTGACTAGAGCTGCCTCCCCAGATATAGAAATCAGACTACACCTATGATATTAGTGGCCTAAACTTTAAGTGCATGTTTAGGGCTTGTTCTCTGTTTGCAAAAACGAGTAACTGAAAAATAGGTATATCACTGCATTGTCTACAGGCAGCATAACTATTTCTTTGTAGACATTTGTCATCAGTGTAGTATCGGCATGCCTTACACCGGATACTGCTCTGTTTGCTTTGGCAGATCCGTGTTTGTGTATCTGGCACTGGGCTGGGTTTGTAC
The DNA here is from genome assembly GCF_015237465.2 of Chelonia mydas. Taxonomy (NCBI): domain Eukaryota; kingdom Metazoa; phylum Chordata; order Testudines; family Cheloniidae; genus Chelonia; species Chelonia mydas. The sequence continues at coordinate 106,109,065 of NC_057850.1, read as the reverse complement.
AACAGGTGCAGAGAGGGAGTATGCTGCCCTCGCTTCAAGGGTGGTGCAGCTCCCATGTTGATTTGCACTGCCTGGGAATCCTCTTCGGGGATTCTGGCTGTGCCAGACAGATTTCTTGTTGGGGAATTTGGATGGCTCAACATTCTAAAGTGTGGGTTGGGCACAATCTAGGATGCAGTCAGTATCTGCTTATTTCTATGTGATAGGTGGGTCAGTATCTAGTACATTGTGGAACATTGTTTCAACAAGTGAAGGTCTGAGGTTTACACGCACCCACACTTCCATATACTTCTGAGCGTCCAAGTGTCCATTCACATATGCAGATTCATTCCATAACTATGTGCATGTGCATGTGGAGGGTGATTGGTTGGTTTTTGCAGCTTCAACCTGCTGAAAATTGGACTTCTCAGGATCCCATCATCCCATTCTGGCTATCTGTTCAACATGGGATTCCTGCTCATGTTTGTGTGACAGATGGGCAGTAGTACAAGACCCTATGACAGATGGATAAGATTGAAATATGATTTTCCAACCAAGTATATTACTGAGTTTATTTTGAGAAATTAGCTATCTTTTACTGAAACTTCCAATAGCTGGCTGATGAAGTGATGATGCAGAGTTGAAATCAATTTTCTACATCTGTAGATAATAGTTACTGGTTGAAATTTTTCATTCAGTCATTTTCTTTTCTTTCTTCCTTTCTAATTAAAAAAAGCCTTTTTTAAAAAAGTGAGCATTTTTATGGAAAATTTTCATTTTGTTTGAATTTTTCCATCAACCCCCTCCTCCCATCCTTAACAACGTTTCAGGATTTTTTCATTCCCCCTTGACCCATTTCTCTCTTTTTTTTTTCCTTCCCCTCTCTTCCACCTCCTGATTCCCCTGCCCTTTTTTCCATCTTGTCTCGGGAAAAAGGGGAGGGAGAAGGAAAAGGGAAAAAAGGAAAAAGACAAAGGAAAACAGGGGAGGGGGGACTTTTTTTGGTTTTAGTTTTTTGTTTTTCTTTTTAATAAAAAAAACAACAAATTTTGTGAGAACATTTTTAAAGGTTTTTTTTAATTTCTGCAAAAAAATGTCAATCAGCTCTAACATTACACTGATTAGCAAGAACAGTTGCAGTAGTTTTAAACACATATTACAAGTTAACACTATCTCCATAGTATTATTTCCAAAGTTTAAAGTAGGGCCACAGCCTCTTTTTCCCATGTCATTTATGTAGCAATGCAAAATGGTTTCCCCTGCTTTTGTTTTTTTTCCAATTGTCACATCAGTTTCGTTTTAATACCATGTTACCTGTGTTTGCCTTGTAAAGTGTAACCTTGGTGCCATCTATAGCATTCTCTTTATTTCCTCAGTTGTGCTAAGAACAAACATTTAGAAGCTGCTCCTTCCTATACATGGCATTAGCAACATTTGTTATCAAAGATTTCACGGTTTTGAAAAGTGACTTGGTGATCACAAATGTGAGGCTGGGTTGGAGGGAACCAGTGTGCTTGAAATGTGGGAGGTGAATTATCCCTGCATTTAAAAAAAAAAAAAAAGAGCCAAGTTTGAGGAGTTCAAATTCACAGCAGAGCTTTTTAATATTTCCTGAGGTCCTAATCAAAGCAGCATCTTAACTGGTCTCCAAAGGAAATGTAAGATGAAAGAAGCTGACATTGATGCCCACTCTACCTTGCCTGGTTGCTACTTCCCCCCCGCCCGCTTTCCTTTTGCCTGTTACTAAAAACATCTCAGTGGATAAGAATTAGCGCTAGGATATTAAAGAAAAACCACAAACAAAAACCCATTGCAGAATGTACAACACCTTTAAAATTTTAACATCTATTAAATTAAAATCAAGGAAATTGACATAGATTGGATGAAAGAAGATACAGCACCTCTAGCTTATGCCAACTAAAAACAAGAATTATTAATGAAGCTAGGCTTTCTTCTGCTGTGCATATTAATTATTTATGATAATAATACTCTGCACTGCCATATTAAAGAATTTTCTGCACCCAGCTTCCCAGAAAATTCCATCTTCTGAAATTCTCAACATGTTAAAAACCACAAAAGAATGCTTTCCCTTCAGTGTATTTATTATACTGGAAGATGAATATAGTCTTGGGTTATTAAACTGGAATGAAAAACACATCTTATTAGAACTTACATGGTGATTTTTATTCTCACTAGTTTCATATAAACTTAATGATGCAGACTGCATTTTTATGCTCATCTATTTTAAAATGGTGCCTGGAGCAAAAAAAAAGCTTCCATTAATGCCAGTTTGGTATTTCAAATACAATTTGATGTAATTTACTTCAAATATATGTGAACAGAGAAGGATAATGTCGAGAGCATTTTCTGGATTCAGATGTGGATTAGCTCATGGCAGTGATTTGTTAAAACACACGTTTTCTGTCAAAAAAAAAATCTAAATTGCTTTTCATAGAACAAGGCAAAAACTGAATATCTTCATCCAAAGTTTATATATATATCTAAAACTTTGTATAACTTTGGATGAAGATATTCATTATATATTAAAATATTTAAAATATTCATTACAATATATTGTAGATTCAGCACAACATATAATAAATTAAAGTAACTGTCATTTTACCTGATATGTCAATTCTAAATTTGGCCCAATAGGAGTATTAAATGCATTTCAGAGCATTCTTGTCTTATAAATATTTTGCTTCGATTAAAACACTTTCAGGATTAAATTTGAAATTTTTTAAAAAATACTAAACTTTATATGAAGATATTAAGATTTTGCCTTGTTCTATGAAGTCATGTGTATATAAATTACAATATAAATTTCACATATAGAAATCTTGTGCTATCATAGTAATCTTTTCACAGCCTCATTTTGGCCCTGATCCTGCAAACACTGACTTTTGTGTTTCATTTTATTCACATGACCATTCCCACTGAAGTTTACTTTACTTATGCAAACAGTTTCATTGAACTGTGTGATTAATATTAAACATGTGCATAAACATTCAGAACTGGGGCCTGACATAGGACAAAGAGGTTTAGGTCAGCAAGAAGATAGTAAACGGCAGAGGAACTTGTAAGCAAAAAAGAACTTTTTATCATGAAAATATATGTATGTTGATGTGTGTGTGTAATATTAAGTGGGTACATAAACACATTCTTTGTGCATACACACAGCTTTGTTTGAAATATATGTAGATACTTCTCAAGGAATCACACTTCGAAAAATAAAATAAGTGTGTGTACAATATATCAGCTTAGCTTTTTTAGTTACACAGCTCTTGCTATTTTGAGGAATATGAGCTACTTTGTTGCTGTTATTGAATCTATATTTAGCTTCTTGTTTTGAGATCAATAAGTGATTGAGGGTGCCTGAGAGAATTATATGCCTGACTTTTATCAAACGTATATGGGAATTGAGTGCCTAAATCCCCTAAGCATATTTGAAAATCCCACCATCAATAATTCCCAGAAGTATTTTCACACATCTTTTTTCTCCAGTATGAAAGATTACTTCTACCAGAACTGGATATATTAACATGTACCAACTCAACTATCACGGCTCCTGCCTTCTTTCCATAACGTACTGTGGCCACGTACGGAAAGTTCCCTGTTACCTGAAAGCACATCACTGTAATCAGCATTACAACTGGGTGATGAAGTTTAGAAAGGTGGTCCTGCTGAAAAGTTAAATTCTGAAACAGGGATATGGTTGAGAATCGCAAATGAGCTGGGATCAAGAACATACTGAGACATCATGGAAGAACTATTTAGTTACAATTCTTCTTAGATATTTTCTGTATTTGTTGAGAGGCAGATATGGATGGTTTAACTGTTTATAACATTTGTAATTGCAGATATATAGGTTAAGTTTCATGCTGCGCCTCCAGAGGGAGCTACCAAAGCTGACCAGCATGGCTCTAGTGCACTACAGCCTCACTCCTTCTGCCTCTAACATGCTCCTATGCAGAAACTTGTAATGGGGCCTGTACTGGGCAAACTGTCCCCTGGCTGACTAAGCAACTTATCCTCTGTATGCTGCCATAGCCCTGACATGCTAGGTTTCAGGATGCAACAGTTGGACAAAACAAACCCAATAAGATAGTGATAGTTTGGGTGAATGAGCCAATGATAACAAAGTTCAGCAGACAAGAAGTAGTCAACACTCATGTTGGTGCCAAAACACAGCCTTGCTGAACTCCCGTGGAGACAGGAACCCATGCAATGTGTCTTTCATCAGACATTACCATCAAGCATCCTCCATCTTCAGATTACAACAAGTTCAATATTAACCTGTTTGGAGGGCCATCAAGATGACAAATATTTGGGCAGCGTCATAGACAGTGCTGCAAGATGCTTGAAAGAGGTGAACACTTGTATAGCAGCAGCTGCTGCCATGGTTCGAGCCCTTCAGCAGCTTCTGTGGGAACCTGGCAACATCAAACTTGCCATAAAGCTGTAGATCTGTAGAACCATAATTATCCCAACTCTACTGTACAGAAATGAAATATGGGTACAGAGGAAGGCTGAAGAACACCAGGTTGACATTTTTGATCCTCGTTGTCTTTGTCAGCTGCTCCATATGAGGTGGCAAGACTGTCATAAAAATAAAGGGAAGGGTAAACACCTTTAAATCCCTCCTGGCCAGAGGAAAAACCCTTTCACCTGTAAAGGGTTAAGAAGCTAAGACAACCTCACTGGCACCTGACCAAAATGACCAATGAGGAGACAAGATACTTTCAAAGCTGGAGGGGGGGAAAACAAAGGGTTCTCTCTCTCTCTCTCTCTGTGTTGTCTTTTGCCAGGACCAGAGCAGGAATGCAGTTCAGAACTCCTGTAAAGGGTTAATAAGCAATCTAGTTAGATATGCGTTAGAGTCTGTTTTGTTTAAATGGCTGATAAAATAAGTTGTGCTGAATGGAATGTATATTCCTGTTTTTATGTCTTTTTGTAACTTAAGGTTTTGCCTAGAGGGATTCTCTATGTTTTGAATCTGATTACCCTGTAAGGTATTTACCATCCTGATTTTACAGAGGTGATTCTTTTACTTTTTCTTCAATTAACATTCTTCTTTTAAGAACCTGATTGCTTTTTCCTTGTTCTTAAGATCCAAGGGTTTGGGTCTGTGTTCACCTATGCAAATTGGTGAGGATTTTTATCAAGCCTTCCCCCGGAAAGGGGGTGTAGGACGTGGGAGGATTTTGGGGGGAAAAGACGTTTCCAAGTGGGCTCTTTCCCTGTTATTTTGTTAGACGCTTGGTGGTGGCAGCAATAAGGTCCAGGGACAAAAGGTAAAATAGTTTGTACCTTGGGGAAGTTTTAACCTAAGCTGGTAAAAATAAGCTTAGGGAGTTTTTCATGCAGGTCCCCACATCTGTACCCTAGAGTTCAGAGTGGGGAAGGAACCTTGACAAAGACAAGATCAGAAATGAGGATATTTGAAGCCAAACCCAGAAACTGCCTCCATCAGCACTTATTTGGTTTAGGCAGCTTTCTTGGTATGGATATATTGTTAGAATGGAAGACAACAAAATTCCGAACCATGTGTATCAAAGAAAGCCACTAGCTGGCGGGCGATCACATGAGCACCAAAAGTTTCTGTGGTGCAATAAGATTGCCAGTGATGGGCATAGACTGAATATCTAGCCAGAATATTTTAAGGACCTAGCCAGAGATCAATCTGAGTAGCCCTCGATCTGCAAGGAGCCCATGTCTCTGTGAGATTTGCCATAATGATGAAGTTATAGCCTTACTAAGATTAAGCACCACTTGCCTAACCTGCTGGGGCCCTCTGGTCAGTACAGTAATATAAATATTAATGATAGTTGCTGAGGAAATGGCTGCACTCCCACAAAAGGATCATGACTGCAAGTGAGAATTAAGGAGATAGGTCCTAGAACGTGAACTGTCTGGGGCAGGGACCATCTTCTATACACTTGCTTGTACAATGCTAAGGAAGACAGGGCTTGACCCTTGATAGGGTTGCTAGTCACTATTGTATTAGAAATAAATCAATAATAATGGACCTCTACACAATATGACATCATGAAAACATCCTTAGTAATTTTAAAAATTACAGTTAAACAGGAAATACTAAGAACTCTTTCTAAAAGGAAAGTATTAGAAAATTTTCCATGAGACATCTCTGACTCACTAAGATTTGGTTCACAAATGCTGCCTACAAAACCAAACTGTTGTAACAAAGAAAGTGAACAAACATATTCATGAGCCTATTGGCTTTCTCCTAAGGGACTTGTCTTCCTCTGTGCATCGTAGAATGATGATGAAAACTCAGTGTGTGATGTTAGGTATTCTGTCTTGGTTATACAACAGATAAAAATCACCAGCCTTTCTAGTTTTCCCATTAAAAATTGTTTTAATTCTCATTTCCCCCACCTCCTCAAGCCAACCAATTCAGATACAATCCAGTTGTTTCTTTATAGATTTCTGTGAGTATCCTGTACAGCTTAGTAGATACAAAAGGCAGAGGAATCGTGAATATAGGAGAGATGTATGATGGGCCTTGCAGAGGTGAGGAGAGTCCAAAGGGAAAAAATGAAGGTTGTTGAAGCACCGGGGAATGCAGGGAGTTGAGTAAGAAGTTCAAGAGGAGAAAAAAGGGCCTTCAAGTCTTTAGAGCAGAGAAAGGAACCTTGACAATGGGGTTGGGGGTGAGTGTGGCGTAGAGACTATTTCTGTGGAAAAATTGGGCCTTGTAACTAAGGCGAAAAAAAATTACTAAGAGGCACGCTGGTTTGTTTATATATTGTAATTATAAAAACTCTTTCCCAATCTATCCAAGTCTCCCCTTAATGTGTCTCATTGTGAAAAAACACGTTGCCAAAGAGAGGGGAGACCATACTGTGTTGCATGCACACAAAAATAGCATGTACAGAAAAATGAAGTTTTATTCCCAAGTCAACAGGCAACCTAGGAACTCTGTGGACATTTCCAGCATAAGAAACTAGACTGTTTCAATAACTGCAGAGCCTTTGGAGAGTCAGGTGTAGAAAAATGTGTGGATGAAGTTGTTGGAGTCCGTCTGGCTCATGAAAGATCTTGTTTTACTGCCTCACAGCTGTTGTTGAAAATAGGTAATAAGTATGAGGGGATATTGGGCTTTTCCAATCTCGTGCTCTCTGTTTCTAATAAAAACAACCATTATGAGGCTGCAGCAGAAGCCTCCCACTTTGATATTAAATTGACATAGTTATCGCTAGAGGGGCATGTCTCCTTTGATCTTCTCCACAACAACCAATTATGATTGGCCCTTGACAACACACTCTAACATGTATCAGGTGTGTCCATCACCTCAGACTTTGATACCCTGGAAAGAGTCAATAATAAGGAGCAGATTTGCTGATCCTACAAACTGCTGAGCCCTTCAGCTCCATCTCACATTGTTGAGGTCCCAAAATTGGTACAATGTCTGTAATATGTAAATGGAGCTACTTTTTGATCAATAGGATGGGAAACTCCCAAGGTATGTAACATCACAAATAAAATCTATCATTACAAATACAGGCAACTCTGTTCCATACAAGATCAGCCATTGCTAAATTATATTGTAAACATACAGGGTCCGATTCTCAGCTGGTGTAACTCAACCTTGCTACACTGGCTTACACCAGCTGAGGAGCTGGCTCAATATCTATATTAACCCCATGAATACTGCTAGTTGCTCCAGATACATGTATGTTAAAATGCCTGCCATGCTGCAGAAGAAAAGAACCATTACCTGATACTCAACTGATTTCAGTAGAATAAATTATGACAGCGCAGGAGTGACCCAAAAGGCCAGCAGCAAAATAAATAAATGGAAATCAAGTTTGCTAACAAGAAAAAGTGTTCATAGTTGCAGGACAACTGAGTCTATAGGAATGGATGCATTTATGGGCCTGATATTCTTCCTGCACTAAATTTACACTGGTGTAACTCGTTCTTCAGGCCTTTCATGAATTATTCTGGTATAAGTAGAAAAAAAAATCTGATTCCCCTCACCATATTGCTTCCTCTTAATGTCCAGATCATTTTCCAGTCAAGCAACCTCCCAGCCTAGCAGTTTGTATTGGTTTTAACTTGTGTTGGGCCAGACCCTAAACCCTGGATCTGAACATCCCTGAGCTTTGGGAGATTCTAAATCCATACTTATATCTAAATGCGCACTTCGCAGCTTAGGATCATGTTTAGTGTCAATGCTAAGTTTTCTCTCTCAGCTTTGATGTTTGTAGAAGAACTGGAGAGCGGAAGGGAGGCATAGATCAGCTATCTCTGGCCTCTCACAAATCCCCCAATATCTACATAGATCTCAGTTGAATCCATGTGACAAGGGATGGAAACCCTGTTTTTTCCCCCAAGGGAAGAATTCCGAGGAAACTCCATGAGTTTCCTTTTCCCTTTGAGCGTTAATCCTGAGTAGTGGCCAATGGGACCCTGTGGCTGGGGGAAAAATAGAACTCTGAACTTACATCCTAGGAGATAAATTAAGAAGGAAATTTCAAATATTTTGCTCTACAGATTCATGTGTAATTTAAGGCTGCTATGTGTTGTTAATGATTTCTGGTCTAAAACAATGCTTTATTAATTTGAAAAGAAATTTCATTTCATCTTTCACCTCCAGTATTTCCTGGTAGTGCTCTTTACTGAGCGTGATCTGGTGAGAGTGAAACTCTTGCTGACATAGCCTGACAGGTTAAAAATATGGATGCTCCGTCCACTCCATTTTCCTGCTGCGGTGATTTAGTAAAAGACTAGTTGCTGTCAGATCCAGTAATTTGAGACTCATCTTACAACCAAGTATATATGCTGATGAAAAGCTGCTTTAGCAGCAGAGAGACTGCTAATTGTTTGATTATACAAGTCTTCACATTAATGAAGCACTATTCCATGGATTTGGAGCATGGCGTGCAACCAAATTACCACCCCAGCACTCAAGCTGTGAAATCTGATTATTCATTAGCCAGTCAGTGAGTGGTACAAACATCTTTTCTTTTTTCAAACCGTCAAATGAGAGTGACTGCTTTTTTCCCCCCTTCTCTTCCCTTTAAAGATATGAGGGTTTAGATTTTATCAACAATCACAGCCTACTCAAGAGTTTAAGGATTAGCATGTTATAGGAAATAGGGTTCCACAAGGACACGCATTTTTCTCCAAACTGTGCCCTTCTCATATCATTTATCCTCTGTTTGCTTAGTCTTGGCCTCCCCTGAGCCTGTCACTGACTGACAATTGTGGTGCACTCAATGAACTGAGAGTGGACTATGTCCTCCCTAATTGACAAGAGTTACTAAAAGATAAGGAATCAGTGAGGAAAGGTGATACTGCATCTGCCTTGACAAAACGGAGCAGATTTCAGATGGATAGTCCTGAAAAATTGTTTCAAGCCATTTTTAGAATTAATGTATAAATCTTGATCTTTTATAGCTGGGAAAATATCAAAAATTCCCGCTCTGCCTAAAGTAAGTGATGAGTAATTTTACTCAGTTTAATTGGCCTTCCCCCCCACCCCCCCCCCCGAGACATTTCTGTAGAGCACAGACAGTTCCAACCTAAGGGAGAATCCAGCTACAGCTGGTCTATTTATTCAGTAAATGTATCTGGGATCCGTTACAAAATGAGATGAGTGGAAATCCTTCCTCACATAGAGGAGAAATACTGACATCTCCAGCAAATGGGATTATCTGTAATGAGATTACACACAAAAAGATTAAGATGTGAACTGACACTCCTAGGAGATACAAAAGAGGCTCCTGAGACAACAGAGAAATGAGGTGTCAGAAGCAGAAGGTGGAATTGCTTCCTTGAGAAGGTTTTTCATGATAATGATAATGATCTTACAGTTATAATAGTATCTTTCATGCAGGAGGATCCCCAAAGAACCTAACAAACACTACACTGGAATCTCTTAGCCCATCACTGAAAGGCATCCACCTCTGGGTGAAATGCAGCAGCTTTTTAACAGTGCGCAACATCACCATTTAACAGTAAATTAAGACAAATACCATATTAAACTGAAACTGCAGGGAGAGTTTAGGTCATCAGAATGAAATTACCCAAATATGAATTTTGGACACACAAAAGATGCCTCTGTCATATGCCTCTGGTTGTTTGCCACATACACTGCTATATTAGAATTAGTTAAATAAAAGTTCAGGGCCAAATGCACAAATTTCCCTAAAAAGGGGTACAAAATGAGTGATGAAAAAGCAAATAAGAGAGAAGCTGTTGAATGTTCTGCTATTATGAAGCTTTAATAGTACACCTCAGCCTGGTCTACACTGGGGGGGGTGGGGGGGGTGGATGGAAATCGATCTAAGTTACGCAACTTCAGCTATGTGAATAACATAGCTGAAGTCAACGTACTTAGATCTACCACGGTGTCTTCACTGCAGTAAGTCGACAGCTGATTCTCTTCTGTTGACTCCGCCTGTGGCTCTCGCCCTGGTGGAGTACCAGAGTCAATAGGAGAGTGCTCGGCGGTCGATTTATAGCATCTAGATTAGATGTGATAAATCAACCCCCCTGGATCGATCACTGCCCGTCGATCCAGCAGGTAATGTAGACAAGCCCTCAATCACAACACAGGCTTTTCTTGAAAGCAGTGTGCATTCACTTCCATTGCAAAGCACACACACTGATACATAAGATGACATACATATACTGAGATATATAATTTTGCGTGTCTGACCTCTTATATTAATTAAGAGTCCCATGGCACTTTTCACAAGAGTAGTGGTGTGACTTGTGTAGCCACACACAATTGCCATTCCATAGTGTACACTCACTGTATGAATGTAAACCATGACTTGTACTGCAGTGGCAAACTTCTCAGTCATTTAAAAGAAAGAGGGTCATTCTAGCCATAGACTGCCAAGAATTGCCAAGCAAAGAATACACACACACACACCACAATTCTCTGAAGGAGAATGAGTAGAGCAGCAGATGACTATTCTTTGTTCATCTTCAACTTAGAGAGCAATAGTTACAGTAGGAGAGATCTTTTGTACCTTCAATCATTCAAGCTATAAAGCGAAAATGGTGTTTGAATAGCATTACAGATTGTGCAAAAAAAGGGATAAAGGAAATCTTCCTTCCGAAGATGTTGTGTGCCAAGACTGAAATAACTGTCCAGATGAAGCTTAAGGTGTAGCTGGAAGAGGTTACTGATATGGATAAAATCCTCAGATACAAATTCTGTCTCAGCACGCTAAATTACCACCGTTGTTCTCAGTAGATTTTATTAGTCGTCTTCTCAAAGTTATAAATGGAGCTGTGACGGGGTGTATCAGCCCCGCACTGGTACAGCAGGGGTTAACCCTTCTCTCTTAGCCAAGGAGGCCATGCACCCCCAGCTCTGCTGGGCATGCTCCAGCTGGAAGCAGGATATAAAAGCCAGCAGAGCAGCTCAGTCTCGACTGAGGACTGCCTGCACTCCAAAAAGGAGAGGCCAGCCATTCGGAGATGGACCCGGACACACGGGCATAGGATGTCGGAGAGGGGAGAGACTGGAGAATCCCAGAGATGGAGGACTCCAGAGACTCAGGTAGGAAGTAACCCAGGGAGGCTTTGCAGGGAAACGGTGACAGAACCGGACCAAAGCTCAGCGTGTTGTGGTCTGACCCCCACCGAGCTGGTGGTGGGCAAACCCACCACTGACAAGGCCCTGGGTCAGGACCCAGTGGAGAGGGTGGGCCCAGGTCCCCCTATCCTGGCCATCAGCCACCCCAGGGTGGTGACCCAGCTTGCCAGTTGTACTGACTCTGGCCATTGGGCCGCACTGCCCTGACAGCAGGGGCTAGAGTATTGATTCTATCCATTGGGCCGCGCTGCCCTGACAGCAAGGGCCGCATTAAAGACTGAGGCCCCTGAGCCACGCAGCCCCAAGCCCCGGGGCACCCCTTCAAACTCGATCTTGAGGTCTATGGGGTGTATCAGCCCTGTGAAAACTGGTGGAGAACACGGGGAGTGATCAGGACCTGCTAAAAAGGACCCAAAGCAGATAGATGGAGCCCAAAAAGCTTCTGAAATGGCTGCTAGACAGCCAGCAGCAACAGGCTGCAGAGCAGCAACAACAGCAGGTGCAGCTGCTCCGGCAGCTTGCCTCCCAGCAACAGCTCCAGATGGCACAGCAGCAAGAGTAGAAGCATCAGCTGATGCAGGAGTTGGCCACCCAGCAACAGGCATAGCAGGAACGACTAGTCCAACAGACGGCATCATTGTTGCGACCCCCTACAAGCCCTTCCCCTACCCTGGCAGGGTTGGAATCTGGGAGTGGCCTGAGGGGTATCTCAGTACGTCTGACAAAGATGGGACCCAGTGATGGCCCAAAGGTGTTCCTTGTGACCTTCAAGCAGGTCGCCACAGCTGCCCAGTGGCCACCTGAACACTGGGTCACACTCCTAGCCCCTTACTTAACTGGCCCAGAGCAGATGGCATACCAGAACCTCGACCCCCAGGAGGCACTAGAATAGTCTAAGGTGAAGGCAGCCATCTTGGACCAAACTGGCATCAACCCAGAAACATACCGACAGCAACTCCACCATGAGTGGTATCCGCTGGGGGCCAGACCCAGGGCCGTGGCCCAGCGAATCTGGGATTACTGTTGGCAGTGGCTGGAACTGGAACACCGGACCAGGGTTCAAGTGGCTGAAGCCATGGCCCTGGAACAATTTACCCAGATCCTGCCCACCAGGGGAAGGAATAGGTGCAACGGCATTGCCTGGCAACCCTTCGCAAAGTCGTCTCCCTGACAGAGGACTACATGGCTGCTGAGGGAGTGGAGTGAGTGAGCCATAAATTGGGGGGCCTTGGAGACCGAGAGCAACCACCTGGTCGGGGGGCCTTGCAAAACTGAAGCATACCCACCGCTATGCCAGGCCGCCAGCACCCACAGCAGTGTCCAGTGCAAGGGACCCAATCGGGGCAACCCCTATCTGGGGCAGAGACGACCCACTGGGTGGATGGAGCACACCCCAGGCCACCCCACCCACAGGGGGAAATTGTGACCGGTGTTATGAGTGTGGACAGGAATGGCACTTCTGGAGAGAGTGCCCTTACATGGACTGCACTTACGGGCAGGTCTGGGTGGCCGATCACTGCACCCGAAAGAGGGAGCTGGGTAAGATCTTGGTTCCTGTCCGGGTGGATGGGACGCCAGCAACGGCCCTGGTGGACTCAGGATGCAGCCAAACAATCATCCATGCCAGCCTGGTCAAGGCCACCAACCTGGCTGGAGGACCCATATGGCTGCAATGCATTCATGGGGACATGAAACCATACCCAACCATCTGGGTGCAACTCGGGGCCGCACACCAGGAAGGACAGTGCCTAGTTGGGGCGTCCCCGAAGCTAGCCTACCCGGTGGTCTTGGGGCACGACTGGCAGGGTTTCGTTGGTCTCCTTCAAGAGTGTAGCGCACACCTCTCGGGAGCTAGGGGGGCACACCCCATGAGGAGGGGGTTGCTGGGCCTTCCAAGGCCATACAACCCCACAGAAGGACCCTTGGGAAACCCTGGAACACTGGAGATAGGCTGCCCCCTGACTGAAGCCCCAATGAGGGAAAGGCAAGGATGGCTGGACATTGATGGAACTTCCTAGAAGAGCAAAGGGCAGACCCCACCCTCAGCCAGGCTTGAGAGCAGGTGGCAGGCTCCACCCAGAAGGAGGATCAACCTCAGCGCCTTCCCCAAGGACCCCGGTTTGAGATCCGCAATGACCTTCTCTACTGATTAGTCCAGGACCCACAGACCAAGGAAGACCTGTGTCAACTGCTAGTCCCACGGCAGTTCCGACGAGGCTTGCTCCACCTGATCCACTCATTATTCTGGGCCAGGCACCTGGGGAGGGAGAAAACACTGCAGCAGGTGGCCCAAAGATTTTTTTGGCCTAGTATACGCCAAGAAGTGCGGGACCACTGCGCCTCTTGCCTGAGTGTCAGAAGGCTGGCCCAAAGGGGGTACCAAGGGTCCCCCCGTGCCCTTACCCATGTGCATGATTCCCTTCAAGAGTATTGGCCTAGACTTGGTGGGGCCCCTGGAGAAGAGCAGCATGGGCAACAAGTATATTCTCATCGTGGTTGACTATGCAACGCAGTACCCGGAGGCTGTCCCGCTGAGGGCTGCCACTGCCCCCACTATCGCTAATGAACTCCTGCAGATCTTCTCCAGAGTGAGACTACCCTGCTAGATACTAACAGACCAAGGGACTAATGTACATTCAGGTTGATGGTGGAGCTGAGAGCAAGGATATTTAGCAGGCTGCACAAGACCTTGGTCTACCATCCCCAGATGGATGGGTTAGTGGAGTGATTTAACGGGACCCTGAAGTCAATGCTAAGAAAGTTCATGGAAGAAGATCCCCAGCACTGGGACTAGTTGCTCCCCGTGCTCCTCTTCGCCATGCAAGTGGTTCCACAGGCCTCCAGTGGATTTTCCCCATTCAAACTCCTCTATGGGAGGCAGCCCAGGGGAATCCTAGACCTCCTGAGAGAGATGTGGGAAGAACAGGAAAGCTGGATCAGGGGATCTGTCCAGTACATACTACGGTTGCAGGAACATCTCCTAGAGCTGGGTACCATGGCGTGGGAGAACCTGTTACGGGCCCAACATGCTCAAGAGAACCAGTACGACAGGGGAAAGAAGATGAGGGTCTTTGAGCCCCGAGACCGGGTCCTGTTGTTGTTACCCTACTCAGAGTCTAAGCTGCTGCCAAGTGGCAGGGCCTCTTTGAGGTGACCAGATGGGTAGGGTCCATTGACTGAGATTTGGATGCCAGGGCATTGGAGAGATGCACAGGTCTACCACATGAACCTCTTCAAGGCCTGGAAGAAACATGAGGGCCTTATGATTGCCCCGTACCCCCCAGAGCCCGAGTTGGGGCCATTGGCCAATGAACCTGTGGAGCCAGGGCCAGTGGCAATCGGCTGGGAGCTCGATCCCAATCAACAGGAACAGGTATGGCAGTTAGTATCTGCCTTTCCCACCATCTTGTCAGCCTGACCAGGGAAAAAAAATGTGATCAGCCATCACATTGCTACCATCCCCAGCCAGAAGGTGAGAGATAACCACCGCCCACACCCCAAGAAGATGTGTGGGGGTCATGCAGAAGGAACTAGAGATGATGCTAGCCCTAGGAGTGGTTGAGGAGTCCAGGACTGAGTGGTGGAGCCCCATAGTACTGGTCCCCAAGCCTGACAGATCGGTCAAGTTCTGCATTGACTTCAGAAAGGTGAATGCCATCTCCCGGTTTGACACATACCCCATGCAGCACTGCTCCCATCCCTACCTTCGAAGCATCCATCTGGAGGGTGAAGGGTTTTGTGAAGTCAGGCTGGGCCAGTACTGGCTCCCGGGTCAGCCGCTCTCAAAGGGCCTGGAAGGCGGCCTCACAGTCCTTTGACCACTGGACTTTCCATGGCTGGGAGCTCTTCGTCAAGTCCGTCAGTGGGATGGTGAGCATGGCAAAGTTGGCCACAAACCGTCCGAAATACCCTGCCAGACCTAAGAATTGTGGTACTTTCCTCTTCATCGTGGGGGTAGGGTAGTCCCATAAGGCCTGCACCTTGTCCACTAAGAGGCATAGTTTTTCCCTGCCCATGGTGTAGCCTAGGTAAGTCACCTCTCGCTGGCCCAAGTGACACTTGGCCAGGTTTGCGGTGAGGCCTGTGTTTCCCAGGGCTTGCAGCATGCTGGCAAGGTGTTGAAGATGTTCCTTCCAGCTGGCGCTATAGATGACAAAATTGTTGACGTACGCAGTGGCGTATGAATTATGGGGACTCAATATTTGGTTCCTGAGCCGCTGGAAGGTGGCTGCAGCCCCATGCAAGCCAAAAGGTATCATGGTAAATTGGTAGAGGCCAAAGGGTATAGGAAAGGCCGTCTTCTCCTGGGAGGCTGGTGTCAAAGGGATCTGCCAATATAGATTCATAGATATTTAGGTCAGAAGGGACCATTATGATCATTAAGTCCGACCTCCTGCACAACGCAGGCCACAGAATTTCACCCACCACTCCTGCAAAAAACCTCACACCTATATCTGTGCTATTGAAGTCCTCAAATCGTAGTTGAAAGACTTCAAGGAGCAGAGAATCCTCCAGCAAGTGACCCGTGCCCCATGCTACAGAGGAAGGCAAAAAACCTCCAGGGCCTCTTCCAATCTGCCCTGGAGGAAAATTCCTTCCTGACCCCAAATATGGCGATCAGCTAAACCCTGAGCATATGGGCAAGATTCATCAGCCAGATACTACAGAAAATTCTTTCCTGGGTAACTCGGATCCCACCCCATCTAATATCCCATCACAGGCCATTGCGCCTATTTACCATGAATATTTAATTACCAAAACCATGTTATCCCATCATACCATCTCCTCCATAAACTTATCGAGTTTAATCTTAAAGCCAGATAGATCTTTTGCCCCCACTGCTTCCCTTGGAAGGCTATTCCAAAACGTCACTCCTCTGATAGTTAGAAACCTTAGTCTAATTTCTAGTCTAAATTTCCTGGTGCCCAGTTTATATCCGTTTGTTCTTGTGTCCACATTGGTACTGAGCTTAAATAATTCCTCTCCCTCTCCAGTATTTATCCCTCTGATATATTTATAGAGAGCAATCATATCTCCCCTCAACCTTCTTTTAGTTAGGCTAAACAAGCCAAGCTCCTTGAGTCTCCTTTCAGAAGACAAGTTTTCCATTCCTCGGATCATCCTAGTAGCCCTTCTCTGTACCTGTTCCAGTTTGAATTCATCCTTCTTAAACATGGGAGACCAGAACTGCACACAGTATTCCAGGTGAGGTCTCACCAGCGCCTTGTATAACGGTACTAAAACCTCCTTATCCCTACTGGAAAAACCTCTCCTGATGCATCCCAAGACCGCATTAGCTTTTTTCACGGCCATATCACATTGGCGGCTCATAGTCATCCTATGATCAACCAATACTTCAAGGTCCTTTTCCTCCTCCGTTACTTCTAATTGATGTGTCCCTAGCTTATAACTAAAATTCTTGTTATTAATCCCTAAATGCATGACCTTACACTTCTCACTATTCAATTTCATCCTATTACTATTACTCCAGTTTACAAGGTCATCCAGATCCTCCTGTAGGATATCCCTGTCCTTCTCTAAATTGGCAATACCTCCCAGCTTTGTATCATCCGCAAACTTTATTAGCACACTCCCACTTTTTGTGCCGAGGTTAGTAATAAAAAGATTAAATAAGATTGGTCCCAAAACCAATCCTTGAGGAACTCCACTGGTAACTTCCCTCCAGCCTGACAGTTCACCTTTCAGTAGGACCCGTTGTAGTCTCCCCTTTAACCAATTCCTTATCCACCTTTCAATTTTCCTATTGATCCCCATCATATCCAATTTAACTAATAATTCCCTATGTGGCACGGTATCAAACGCCTTACTAAAATCTAGGTAAATTAGATCCACTGTGTTTCCTTTGTCTAAAAAAATCTGTTACTTTCTCAAAGAAGGAGATCAGGTTGGTTTGGCACGATCTACCTTTTGTAAAACCATGTTGTATTTTGTCCCATTTACCATTGACTTCAATGTCCTTAACTACCTTCTCCTTCAAAATTTTTTCCAAGACCTTGCATACTACAGATGTCAAACCAACAGGCCTATAATTACCCGGATCACTTTTTTTCCCCTTTCTTAAAAATAGGAACTATGTTAGCAATTCTCCAATCATACGGTACAACCCCTGAGTTTACAGATTCATTAAAAATTCTTGCTAATGGGCTTGCAATTTCATATGCCAATTTCTTTAATATTCTTGGGTGAAGATTATCTGGGCCCCCTGATTTAGTCCCATTAAGCTGTTTGAGTTTCGCTTCTACCTCAAATATGGTAATGTCTACCTCCATATCCTTATTCCCATTTGTCATGCTACCAT
Source organism: Chelonia mydas (assembly GCF_015237465.2). Lineage (NCBI taxonomy): Eukaryota > Metazoa > Chordata > Testudines > Cheloniidae > Chelonia > Chelonia mydas. The sequence continues at coordinate 106,091,186 of NC_057850.1, read as the reverse complement.
TATCCCTAAGATCCTCTTTACTCTTATTAAAGACTGAGGCAAAGTATTTGTTTAGATATTGGGCCATGCCTAGATTATCCTTGGCATACTCCATCCTCAGTGTTTAGCGGTCGCACTTCTTTCTTTGTTTTCTTCTTATTTATATGGCTATAGAACCTTTTACTATTGGTTTTAATTCCCTTTGCAAGGTCCAACTCTACTTGACTTTTAGCCTGTCTCACTTTATCCCTACATGTTCTGACCTCAATAAGGTAGCTTTCCTTGTTGATCCCTCCCTTCTTCCACTCCCTGTATGCTTTCTGCTTTTTCTTAATCACCTCTCTGAGATGCTTGCTCATCCAGCTTGGTCTACAACTCCTGCCTATGAATTTTTTCCCCTTTCTTGGGATGCAGGCTTCTGATAGCTTCTGCAGCTTTGATTTAAAATAATCCCAGGCCTCCTCTACCTTTAGATCTATAAATTCTTCAGTCCAATCCATTTCCCTAACTAATTTCCTTAATTTTTGAAAGTCAGCCCTTTTGAAATCAAAAACTCTAGTTGCAGATTTATTTTTGTTAATCCTTCCGTTCAGTTTGAACTGAATTAGCTCATAATCACTTGAGCCAAGACTATCCCCTACAACCATTTCTTCTATGAGGTCCTCACTACTCACCAAAACCAAATCTAAAATGGCATCCCTTGGTTAGGTCTAAGGTGGAGATAAATTCTGTGTCGCTCAGCCGCTTGAGCGGTTCATCCACTGAAGAGGAGTTTGTCCACCGAGAGCAGCTGACCCAGGAGTCAGTACTGGCCCAGCCTGACTTCACAAAACCCTTCACCCTCCAGATGGATGTTTTGGAAGTAGGGATGGGAGCAGTGCTGTCACAAGATTTAGAGGGGGAGGAGCACCCCATCCTTTACCTCAGCTGCAAGCTGTTCCCCCAGGAGACCCGCTACTCCAGAACAGAACAGGAGGCCCTTGCTGTGAAGTGGCGGTTGACGCCTTAAGATATTACCTCTTGCGGAATCCCTTTTCTTTGGTAACTGACCACGCACCCTTCCAATGGAATAATACTATGAAGGAAACTAATGCACGAATCATGCGTTGGTACCCATCACTCCAGCCCTACTCCTTCCATGTGCTACACTGGCCAGGGAAGGCCCATGAGAATATGGACTTCTTCTCCCGGGTGGGAGGAGGAGAAGGAGAAGGGGCACCGCGCCAGGATGCCATCTTAAGGGGGAGGGTGTGTGACGGGGTGTATCAGCCCTGCACTGGTACAGCAGGGATTAACCCTTCTCTCTTAGCCAAGGAGGCCACACACCCCCAGCTCTGTTGGGCATACTCCAGCTGGAAGCAGGATATAAAAGCCAGCAAATCAGCTCAGTCTCGACTGACTGCCAGTGGGGAAGGAGGCATTGCCAGCTCCTGAGGGAGGACTGCCTGCACTCCAAGACGGAGAGGCCAGCCAGTCAGACATGGACCTGGACACGCTGGCACGGGACATCACGGAGAAGGGAGAGACCAGAGAATCCCAGAGATGGAGGACTCCAGAGCCTTGGCTAGGAAGTGACCGAGGGAGGTTTTGCAGGGAAACGGTGACAGAACCGGACCAAGGCTTGCCGTGTTTCGGTTGGACCCCTCCCGAGCTGGTGGTGGGCAAACCTGCCACCGACAGGGCCCTGCGTCGGGACTCACTGGAGAGGGCGGGCCTGGGTCCCCCTATCCTGACCACCACCCACCCCGGGCTGGTGGCCCAGCTTGCCAGTAGTACTGACTCTGGCTATTGGGCTGCACTGCCCAGACAGCAGGGGCTATATTATTGACTCTGGCCATTAGGCCACGCTGCCCTGACAGCAAGGACTGTGGTATTGATTCTGGCTAATAGGCCACACTGCCCTGCTATCAAGGGCCACATTAAAAACTAAGGCCCCTGAGCTGCACAGCCCCAAGCCCCTGGGCACCCCTTCAAACTCGATTGCGGGGCTGTGACGCACCTCTTCCCCTGCCCCGCGGGATGGCGGGGTGTATCAGACCCATGACAGGAGCTTAACAGAAAAACAAAATATATTTAGTCAATATGTCATTGCAACTAATGTCTGCAAGTCACATCCTTTGAACTTTCTGGCAATGAGGATAGTTAAACATTTTGCTCACTCCTCCACTCATCTGTTCCCTCTACCAAGCCAACTACAAGCATCAATGCCTACAGGGCAACCTGATCTCAGACTTATGTTCCTGTGGACCTGAGATTAGCATCAGATACTATTTATTTTGTTATACTGCCTTGGCCTAGAAGGCTAAGTCAAGTTCACTATATTACAGCTATTGCAATGGACTATAAAGTAGCTAACTGCCCACTGTAGACCCAAATATAATGTTCTCCAGCATCACTTTTGGATAGCTGGGTTCTAGCCATGTCTCTGTCAGTGATTCACTGTGTGACTCTGAGCAAGTTGTAAACTCTCGGTGGTTCAGTATCCCCATCTGGGGAATGGATAATGTTACATTACTTATCCTGGTAGGGGTGGATTTTATTTTTCGGGCACTCCACGGGGTGAAAAGGGAAAATACAGATCTTCCTAGCATCTCTCAGGCACTACAGGTTGTTGAAACCTCTACAAAATTAGAGCCATTTTATGTGCTGCTGCTGTTCAGCAACCCTCCTCCCAGCAATCTTTTGAGTGGCACATACCCACACTACTAGAAATTCTCTTCCTCATTTCTCTGCCATGTTTAAAACATCTGATGTCATGTAGATGCCATGTCAGCATGCTTGCTTGTTAACAGTGAAAGAAGCCCCTTTTTTCTCTTATTGAACTTATCAGCCAGTAGGACCAGCGCTACAAAATAACTTTTGCCAGCATAGGTGTGTTGATTAGGGGTGTAATTTTTTTTTTTGCGCCTCTGAGACCCGACATAACCGCAAAAGCACTTTTTTGTGTGTATAAGCTGCACCTACAGTAAGAGGGTTTTACCAGTGCAGTTATGAGGATATGGCTAGCCCTGCAAAACTTTGAAGGGGAGACTAGACTTAAGAGTGATGATTTCTGGTTCCAAACATTACCCAGTTAAATCCTGGACTGTCACTCCTGCAAGGAGCCCAACGCAGATGCCTACTTCCTCCCTTTAATATTTTTGTGGTTGTCAATGGAGGAAGTTCAATGAACTTAGATCCATATCGGATTCAGAGTTTAAGTCAGCAGAGGCAAAACAACAGCTTTAAAATGCTGATAACAGCACTTGCTATGCCATTTTCATGGATTTTCTTCACAAATTATCCTGCTGTGTTTTAACAATTCAACTTCATTGACACATGGACCTCTTTCCTTACTAAAACCAATGTTAGAAGTTCACTAAGCACCACCAACCAAATGATGACTTTAAAGCCAAAACAGGGTGTTCACCTCAGGATAAACTTTGCTGCCATCAATAATCAGCTGTCCTGAGCAAGTCCCACTGTGTCCCATTGTGGGCAAGTATCCATTTCCTATTTAAAAGAATCCTACCTATTGCCACTGCTCTGTAGCATTCAACAATTTTGATCTCTGGCTAGGCTACCAACCAGTGCTTGTAATCCAAACAGAAAGAATCCAGCAGCTTTCAATCACCCAAACAGAGGCTTTCATTTAAAAAAGTAATGCCTTTCAATGTCACCTTGGCCACCAGCTGCTTCTAGAAGATTAGAGCTTTTCTCTGCCTTCACTAGCAACTGGCATGGATTTGTTTGCCTAGTTTACATTGTAGTGCATTATTCAGCTATCTGTAAGCATGATCAGTGCTGGCTTCCAATATTTCAAAGTCTGTGGCATCATCATCTAACACTGATTATGGAAAAAAGCTTCTTCCAAGAAGCAGCAGTTGAATTTCTAAGAGGTGCATTTTGTACGTAGGCACTTCATCAGTGAGGTTCAATGTGTTAAAGCTCCTGGGACACAGTGCTTCTAAATTAAAACAGAGGCATTACTTCTGTCTTATCAATATTAGGTATTTTTCCCTTGTAAAATGGTATCTAAAATGACACCTATGTATCATGGTTATAGAGGCTCCTTAGAAATACCTAAGTTAGAGAGAAATAACATCTCATGGTTGACCTCATTCCTTGGTAGACCCATCTATTATTTCCGATATATCTAGCCATCTTCTGCTCCACAGTGGCTGCAGAAAGTAAATTATTGCAATTGGACTGCTCAAGTGGCATTTAAGAATGGAAAAATCATGCAAACAATATTAGCAACCTTAACATGCTTTAGCTTCACACTCAGATATTGCTACCACATGATCACCAGCACTTGGACCACTCCTGTCACATTCTCAGGGAGGAGAAGGCAGAACAGACTGAGGCACACAGAGTCCTAAACATTTGTGCCTAAGGTTAGGCATCTAAATCTGTATTTAGGGTCTAAGTTATCTGAACTTTGGAGCTGCTGAGTACCCATAACTCCTGTTCACTTCACACACAGCTTTCCCTGCCTGGCTTCTTTCACTAGAGCTTTTACAGTCCCATATTGCCTGGCCTACTTTCCTTAGCTTGTGTGTTAGCCTGTGAGTGTTGACATATGTACTTATATAAGGATCACTTCATCTCAAGGGTGGACCGCCAAGTCTAGGTCACCCTGGCAGAAACATGGAATATCACAAATCGCTGTCACTTTACAGTTAGACAAGATACCCACAACAATACAAGCTTCCCTTAAGTCCAGCCTGTGTCACAACAAAGCTTAACAGCAAACCATCTGGCTTACACACAGCTCATTCAAGAAAACATTCCTCAACTTGCAGAAAATGAACAAACCTGCTGAATGTGCTTCTTTTGCAGAGAATTAATGTCAGAATATCAGCTTCGTTGTGATTCTTACGGTTCATCCTCATTTTGGACAGCCATTAAAAGTGGCTAATTTGCAACTACAAGAGGAACATGTTGCACGGTAGGTATACCCCGTCATGGGGTGTCAGGTCACATGTGGTCAAAAGAAAGGGCAGAGGCGGTACCGCAGCCGGTTGGGTCCTATGCTGATGACTTTTACTATAAAATGTGGTGATATTATCTAGTGACTGGAGTCAATAAAGTCACCCTTCCCCACAGGGCAGCGTGGCCTAATGGCTGGAGTCAATAAAGGCAGATCTTCCACTCAGGGCAGCGTGGCCTAAAGGCCAGAGTCAATGCTTCTGGGGTGCCATGTGGCCTATTGGCTCATTGGGGAAGTGGGGCACCACCTAGGAGTGTCTGGCACCAAGGGTAGGGGGACTGAGGCCCTCCATGCTCCTCCGAGTCTCAGCCCAAGGCCCTGGGGGTGGTCGGGGGGCTCACCACCAAGTCAGTGGGGAGCCTCCCAAAACACTCTGACTGGTTCACCGGTTCACTCACCAAAGAAAAGTCTAAGTCCTCTGGGCTGCTTCCTACCCATTCTCTCTCAGAAATGCTCCATGGTGCCTTTGGATCTCTGGGGTCCTCAAGTAGCATAGCTCCTGCCAGTGAGGTCTCTTCTCTGGGCTCATCAGAAAGCCTGGAGCCCATCTGGAGCTCTGCATGCCATGGCTCTGTAGTTGGGGCCTGTAGCAGCTGCCGGGAGACAGCCTGCATCATCCCCCCACTTCCCTTCAGCAGCCTGCCCAGACTGAGTTGGGCTGCTTCCTTTTATACTCTACCTCCAGGCTGAGCATGCCCAGCAGAGTCGGAGGGGCGGGGCTTCCTCAGCCTGAAAAGCACAGTTAACCTTTTTGGGGCTGGTGCAAGGTAGATACATCCTGTCACGGAACATTTACATATATGTGCATACAAGGTACTATCTATTCTGCACATGCAAAGGCAAGAAGGAAGAAAACACTTCCATGCCCACATTTGAAAAATAGGCCCTATATAATGCCTGGTCCTCCAAAACAGGAATTTTCTTTTTTGGACAGAAATCAAATGACATGTTGGGGTGACATTTGTACTACCAGAAGTCATAAGGCTCGTCATTCCATTTTCCTTATGCTGTGTGGTACTATATCTGGCTCATGAAGACACCCTGTAAACTATCAGATTCGGACACAGGTGTTGGAATATTGCAAATCAGCCAAGGTCAGCATTAACCAGCTTTAAAGTTAGAATTCTAAAGCCTGTCTCCATAGCCCAAAAGGTAAGCAAGTCCCTTTTCGTATCTCCGTAATCATTTCTATGGCCAGTTGTTACCATGGTGACAGATGCCTTATCAAAAGCTGAGGTAGATGGACAGACAAAATGGAGCTCATTCAGGTAGATCTGTGCATCACTGACACTTCAGAGATCTTTCTACAGCATACAACCTCCGTTCAAAGCAGTGGGAAGAATTAGGGTCTTTTAAACACTTCCTCTAGGAGTCCTCTCCAGGAGAGTTTATTTGCATGCTGAGGCCTGTCACATGTTTTCATAACAGATAATTTTTAGGCTTTTTTTAGGTTGGTTGTTGAAAATTATCAACAGCTGACATATCAGGAAGAGGGCTGTGATGAGCCAGAATAAAATCAGTGTGAATTATCTGATCTCCACCATAACTAAGTGGAGAAACATTATTATTTCCCTAATAAAAAAAAATGATATTCCAAAACCAATCCTATTAGTTTAACAAAAGGTAGAAAAATTACCAAATAATAGCATGCAGACCGTGTCTATTTATCATCTATTTCCATGTGTTTGCAAGGCAGCTGAGATTTTTCTTGTCCTTGCAGTTACTGCATTTGGAGATGTGTCAAGAGTTTATTTAAAATCTAAAATAAGCACTGAAAAGCACAGAAGCAAATGGTGCACGGCCCTCTGTTTTGTCATGTGCTGAAGTAACTGCCAGCAATGGGAAAGAAAGGAGTAGGAATAGACTCAGGGATGGGAGAACCTGTGGCCCACACTGTTTGGTTCTATTCTATTCTGTAGGGTACATCAATTTGGTATCTAAGATTAAGTGTGCTAATCATGCAGAACCAACCAGGGCTTCTCTACGAGTAAACTGACTTGCAGATGTCCTAAATATTCAGCCAAAAGTTTATCTGACAAAGTGTGATACGCTGGCACAAAGGAAGGATACCTCCTTATAAGGATATGTTAGGATATGTTTTGCACAAAGTATGCCTTGTGAGGTATCATTCTAAAAGTTTTAATCTGCTAGACATTAATATCTCATTGGAGTATATGTGCTAATCATCGTCTGTGAAGTTATGAAGTTCAGCTATGTATATATTATGTTGTGAGGTTGAAAACACCCACAAGCAGCCTTTCAGGTACAACAGTAAAATGGCCAAACAATGTTAATGGCTTATTGAGGAAATGCACACAAGCACAAGGATTGCCCCAGAAACTGTGTACAGTAGAAACCTCTCAGAGATAGCACTACACAATGGGAGCTGTTTGACCCAGGGCACAGCAAGTGGGAAGAAGATATAAAAGGGGGAAATGACATCATGATGGTACCTCACTCTTACTACAACAACACACCTGGAAACACCTGAGAAACAACGACTGAACTGGGGGAAGTGATGGTCCCAGACTAAAGGGATTTCTAGCCTGTGTATGAAAACCTGGGAAACCCAAGCTGCAAAGCAAAGACAGCTTGTGCCTTAAGAAGAAGCCTGCCTGTTTATCACTCAGGGTAAGAATTTGTTAATCCATATCCTACCTATCTAGTATGTTAAGCTCAGTTTGCGTTTTTGTTTATTTACTAGGTAATCTGCTTTGATCTGTTTGCTATCACTTAAAATCTATCTTTTTGTAGTTAATAAACTTATTTTATGTTTTAATCCAAACCAGTGAGCTTTGACTGGAGTGCTTGTGGTAACCAAGCAGAGATTTTCCCCAAGTGTGCATTGTTCTGTTCACATTGAAGGAGAGGCAGACCGGGTATTAAACCCATATATTGGCCAGATTTGACCAGGGCAGGATGGTACCGCTCTGGGGTCCTAGGCTGGGAAGCTGGTGATTAGAGAGCCTGCATGTAATTGCAGCTACATGTGTCCCACCTGTGTGAATGCTTGTGAAAGTGCAGGCTGGAGGTTTTTGCAGCTTGTCACAGCAGCACAGTATGAGAGGGAGCCCAGGCTGGTGGGTCAGAGGGCTCAGTGGTACCCCAGTTCCAGTTAGCACCCTGGGGGGAACCCGTCACACAAGGATTTCACAAATTTGATATTCCAAAGTAAAAATGTCAACATGGCTGAGATAACACCAAGTCAAGCAACTGTCTCAGTCCTGTAGAAGCAAAGTGGTTAACCACCACTTGTTGTTCACAGAGTTACTATGAATTACTGCATGGTACTGCTGCCTCCATGTAACTAGGCTGTAAGTTTAAGGCCAACAGTGAAAAACAGTGGCAACTAACTACACAGTGCTGTATAGAAATGCTATTCAGTTGTCTCTAAATTGCTGCAAATAATAGTTTGCTAGGAGGCTTCTTCCAGGGCAGCGCACAGTAATTGCTGCCAGACTCAGTGCAGCATCAGAGAGCTCCAAAGATAAAAACAGTCAAGTGAGAGGGAGCTCATTGAAGGAGAGCCCCCAGCAATAGAATTTTAGGTGTGCTTTACGTCAGTCTTCTGCAAGTATACCCACAGTATGAAGAGAGTAAGCATGTTTGATATGCAAGACAAGGGAAAAATTACATTCTGTCCATCACAACTCCTTCTACAGCTGGGAAACAGCAGAATGTACAGTTGCAGACCTCACTTTAAGAGAGAAGGAAACTTTGAAAGACGAGTTAGTTCTTATAGCAAAAAGAGGGAAAGGTTATACTGACGATTGGGGGAAAAGTACCTTGGTAAAAATAACTCACCCTTTGCATTTATAAGTGTCAGTAGAGTTTGGATAAAGGAATGCTTGCTAAAAACAACAACTCTTAAAAGATTATAGGCCAGATTCTGAGCTGTAGCCAGCCTCAACAGCAGCCAGCTGAGGGGGTGCTCAAGGGAACTGGTTGCATCTCCCTGAACTTAATTCTATGCAGGCCCTAGAATAGATCAGACAGCCTGGAGACTGCTTTAATCTGTGCCATCTGGCGATGGCCTCCAAGGGGCCATTCGCCAACTAGTAGTGCTCTGACAACATATCCATCACAGTTAGTCATACCCCCTATGCTGTGAGCTGAAAGGAGAAGGTGTAGGAGCCATCTAGGTGTGTCCTACACCCACCCACTGGGGATCCTGCCACACACCAGTGGCAGCTTTTTACTTCCTCTGTGCCATTGAGGGAGTAGAGGTGGCTAGAAGAACTGGCTTTCAGATTCCTATGCACCTAACCAAATGCTCTGTAGCCTAGTAATGCAGGAGCATCCTCTTTGCTGAACACTAGTTGTTTAAGGAATAAACCTGCATTTCAAAATAAAACATTTTGAATTATACAGTCTTCAAAATGATAGAAGGAGCCATTGTTTCCTGCTCTCCTAAAGGGATAAGGTCCCCTTTGAAGGGATTCGGTTTTGCTGATGAGCAAATAGGCATCCCCCCCACGGTGAAATATCTTAGTATTGTAGACAAAAATCCAGTCTGGAATATATCCAAGGATTTTAAACTGTGCCTGTGAGAATACAAGGAAAAGGTTACTTGAAAAATCTTGAATATCACATGTAAAGAGTGAAAGTTGTTCTGTAGATCTAGACGTAAGAACATAGTGTTAGTCATACCATATCAGACCAATGATCCATCTAGTCCTCTGACAGTGACCAGTATCAGCTGCTTTAGAGAAAGGTGCAAGAAATCCTACAGTAGCTAGCAATGGACATAACATCTCTCCTCATTCCCCCCACCCCCCTTTCATAAGGCTAAATATTACGACTAGCCAAAAAGAAAGAAGGACTGGGGGAAGGGTATGAATCAACACAGAGTAAAAATGTAAACTTCTTTAACTTATTTAGCTTAAGTACTCTAGGAATATCTGAATAGCTGGTAACTTTACATACATTACTGTATGTGCTGCAGTACTGAGGCCAAAGGACCTACATCAACAATGGGGTTTCAACCTTCACTCAGAATTGTCCTGGCTTTTAGTGGTTTAAGACTAAAAGTGGTTATAACTTTATTGTAACAGGATTTCTGTATTTAATTTTTACTGTTTTGCAACACTTTTTTGTTAAAAAGGAAAATAAATGGTCTTATAGAAACAAATGCAATGCCTCTAGCTGAAGTTTCATGTGTTGGTTTTGTTCTCATTTGAAAGTCTTACAAAGAGTTGGACAGTTTGAATTCTGTGAGGCTGCCCAGGAACCTCTCTCCAGCTCATGTAGTTAAGTTAAGCTCTTATTAAACTCAGTTGTTATTTTTCTAACGAATTCTTAATTACTACTTTTTGAAACAACAATCATCCTACACTTCACATTCACTTTGTCTTTCCCCCCCTCTTCAGGCAGTGCATTCCTGCCACATATGGGTAAAGCGTGGGAGGCTCTGAGATCTCAAGCAACTGAAAATTTATGTCACACTTTCAAATAAAGGAATGATCCTTATTATAAAGGGGAAAACAAAGTAACACACTGAGATAAACAAAGAATCACAAAAATGCAAGGAACCTAGTATTAGCAGATGTTGAGCTAGCCATTAATTCTGTTTTTACATTTAAACCTATTGCTGTAAAGCAAGTGTTGGAGCACCAAGGAACAAGAAGGAAGCCAGGCAGCTTCTAAGCATTTTGCATCATCTCACTGTATTATAACTTTTGAAAAGGGAACATAGTGCTGGCGGAAATGCTCATTTGATGCCCCAAGAAAGCAAAAGGCTCTGTTTCCAGAACAGGTATGGCCAGGAGTACCAATTTCCCTTTAAGGTGCCACAAGTAGTCCTTTTCAATTTCAATTTCCCTTTGCGCCTCAGACTGAGGCCTGGAAGAAATGACTTGATGGAGGAGAGGGTATTTCCATCTTTGCCCTCATTCATTCCTTGGCCTTTCTACTGAGCGTGCCATGAAGAGACAGGTGGGTCTACTCTGGGGAACAGCACTGAGACCATCAATTCACAAAAATGGCCCTCTAGTGGTAACTGTTTAGTCGCTGCAGATTTGAAATGGGGCTATAGAGGTAAAATGCTCAATATCCTGGTTATAACCAATCCCAGGAACCATCTATTCTCCCCAGTTTATCATAATTTACAGAGAGAATATTTTTTGTGGGGATTTCCTGTGAAAATTCAAGTTTCTATAGTGCCTAACATATTTTTATTTGTGAGGTGTGGGGTCTGCTAGTTGCCATTTAGGCTGCACTCTACAGGTAGTGCAATATGCTGTGAGGAAACCTATACTTGTTGCTTGATCTGTGTATAGTTATTTGTTTCTCCATTTATATCTAATATCTGTAGGAGGGTAATACAGTTTTAAAAATGCTCTTGATGTTGTTACCCATTTTTCCCTGCAGAAAGACAGAATTTTCAAAACTGTGAATATGAAAATATTCAAGTAAAATGTGTGTGCCATGCACATCAGGTTCCCTACTGAACAGTGATTTTAATAATGCTGGCCTTTTCTTGGGACAAGAACCTATCAAACTTCAGAGTGTTAATCGGGAATTCTTAAGTAATCGAGACAATTAATACACAATACACAGATCATTTAACAAGAGTTCTGAAAAATCAAATCCATAGTTACTTGATACATCCTTGGCCATTGTATCTTAGGCACCAATTTTTGCAAATATCTGTGTGTGAACAGAAAGTCATGTAATGTCAAAGGAAACAGAAAGCAGATATGTGCTTTGAATATTGCATTCACCATAATGTAATAATACAGTGTCTGCAAGCCATAGTTGTGAATGTTAAAATGTGGTTGTGATAATTAGGATAATAGTGCTGTATCCACGATATATTAATTACAGATGCATTTGTACGGATCCTTTTTTTCCCCCCCACTTTTCCCCCCAATTTTAGAGATAATTAGTGAAAGTACATAAAATTAAAAAATTATACAAGTGGAAAAACCAGTAAAGGCACTTAAAATGATGCAAAAAATGATCCACGGTCTAAAAGAAAATGTAAAAATCATTGCTGTTAAAGTTTGCAGATGACACAAATTGGTGGAGTGGTAAATGATTTAGACAGAGCAATCTGGATTGCATGGTAACCTACGCTCACTTAAACATGTTTTAATATAGCTAAATCTGTCTGGGAGCAAAGAATGTAGGTCACACATTGAGAGTGGTGGACCGTATTTTGCAAAGTAGTGACTTGGAAAAGGACTTGGTAGATAATCAACTGAACATGAGCTTCCACTGTGATGCAGCAGCTGAGATAGCAAATGTACTCTTTGGATGTATAAGCAGGGGAATACTGAGCAGAAGTAGGAAGGTGTTATTACCACTGTCTACAGCATTAGCAAGACCAGAAAGCTTCAAAAACAGACTCCAATGAGAAACTGCTGAGCTTGAATTAATATGCAAACTAGATACCATTAACTTGGGTTTGAATAGAGACTGGGAGTGGCTGGGTCATTACACATATTGAATCTATTTCCCCATGTTAAGTATCCTCACACTTTCTTGTCAACTGTCTAAATGGGCCATCTTGATTATCACTACAAAATTTTTTTTTCTCCTGCTGATAATAGCTCATCTTAATTAATTAGCCTCTTACTCCACCTTTTCATATTCTCTGTATGTATATAACTTCTTACTACATGTCCCATTCTATGCATCCAATGAAGTGTAGCCCACGAAAGCTTATGCTCAAATAAATTTGTTAGTCTCTAAGGTTCCACAAGTACTCCTGTTCTTTTTGCGGATACAGGCTAACACGGCTGCTACTCTGAAATACTGGAATATAGTGTCCAATTCTGGTGTCCACACTTAAAAAATGATGTTGACAAATTGGAAAGATTTAGAAAAGAGTTACAAGAATAAGCCAAGGCCTGGAAAACATGGCTTACGTGAGACTAAAGCTCAATGTATTTTGTTTACCCAAGAGAAAGTTAAGTTGTAACTTGATCACAGTCTATAAGTACTTACACAGGGAGATTTCTATAGTAGAGAACTAGTTAATTTAGCAGAGAAAGGCTTTTCAGGATGCAATGGCTGGAAGCTGAAGCTACACAAATTCATAACGTGTAAATTGTGAACAGTGAAGGTAATGAACCAGTGGAACGGTTTACCAAGGAATGTGGTGAACTCTCTATCACCTGAAGTCTTTAAATCAAGACTGAACCGGAAGTTATGTGCTTGATGCAGAAATTACTTGGTGAAATTGGCAGAGTCCTGTGGCACCTTATAGACTAACAGATGTATTGGAGCATGAGCTTTCGTGGGTGAATACCCACTTCGTCGGATGCATGTAGTGGAAATTTCCAGAGGCAGGTATAAATATGCAAGCGAGAATCAGGCTAGGGATAACGAGGTTAGTTCAATCAGGGAGGATGAGGCCCTCTTCTAGCAGTTGAGGTGTGAACACCAAGGGAGGAGAAACTGCTTTTGTAGTTGGCTAGCCATTCACAGTCTTTGTTTAATCCTGAGCTGATGGTGTCAACTTTGCAAATGAACTGAAGCTCAGCAGTTTCTCTTTGAAGTCTGGTCCTGAAGTTTTTTTGCTGCAGGATGGCTACCTTTCAATCTGCTATTGTGTGTCCAGTGAGATTGAAGTGTTCTCCTACAGGTTTTTGTATATTGCCATTCCTAATATCTGATTTGTGTCCATTAAACCAACATCCAAAAGGAGCTCTCCAACCTGGAGACTCTCATAAATAACCAACCTTCCATACAAACGGACTTTACTAAAATAAGGCAGGAGATCTACATTACACACTTCACCTCTCTACAAAGGAAAAAGGACTGTAAGCTGTCTAAAATCCCACCTGCCACATGGGGCCACAACAGTGGTACCCCTAACTCACCCAGCAATATCGTCAATCTATCCAGCTACACACTCAGCCCGGCAGAAGAGTCCGTCCTATCTCGGGGACTCTCTTTCTGCCCTGCCACCCCCATAAATATGATACAGTTCTGCGGTGATCTTGAAGCCTACTTTCGCCGTCTCCGACTCAAAGAATACTTTCAAGATAACACTGAACAGCACACTGATACCCTCCCACCAACAGCACAAGAAGAAGAACTCCACACGGACTCCTCCTGAGGGTCGAAGTGACAGTCTGGACCTATACATAGGATGCTTCCGCCGACATGCACAGGCAGAAATTGTCGAAAAACAACATTGCTCACCTCATAACCTAAGCTGTGCAGAATGCAATGCCATCCACAGCCTCAAACAACCCTGACATTATAATCAAAGAGGCTGATAAAGGAGGTGCTGTTGTCATCATGAACAGGTCTGACTACCAAAAGGAGGCTGCCAGACAACTCTGCAATACCAAATTCTACAGGCCACTTTCCTCAGATCTCACTGAGGAATACACTAAAACTGCACCATCTACTCAGGACACTCCCTACACTAACACAGGAACAAATCAACATACCCTTAGAGCCCCGACCGGGGTTATTCTATCTACTACCCAAGATCCACAAACCTGGAAACCTTGGACGCCCCATCACCTTGGGCATTGGTACTCTCACTGAAGGACTGTCCAGATATGTGGACTCTCTACTCAGACCCTACGCCACCAGCACTCCCAGCTATCTCCGTGACACCACTGATTTCCTTAGAAAACTACAATGCATTGCTGATCTTCCAGAAAACACCATCCTAGCCACAATGGATGTAGAGGCTCTCTACACAAACATCCCACACACAGATGGAATACAAGCTGTCAGGAACAGTATACCTGATGATTCCACAGCACAACTGGTTGCTGAGCTCTGTAACTTTATCCTCACACACAATTATTTCAAATTTGGTGACAATATATACCTCCAGAGCAGTGGCACTGCTATGGGCACCCGCATGGCCCCACAATATGCCAACATTTTTATGGCTGACCTGGAACAACGCTTCCTCAGCTCTTGTCCACTCACGCTCCTTCTCTACCTACGCTACATTGATGACATCTTCATCATCTGGATCCATGGGAAGGAAACCCTGGAAGAATTCCACCATGATTTCAACAGCTTCCACCCCACCATCAACCTCAGCCTGGACCAATCTACATGGGAGATCCACTTCCTAGACACCACGGTGCAAATAAGTGACAGTCACGTTAACACCACCCTATACTGAAAACCCACTGACCCCTATGCCTACCTTCATGCCTCCAGCTTCCACCCCGGATACACCACACGATCCATTGTCTACAGCCAAGCGCTGAGGTACAACCGCATTTGCTCCAACCCCTCAGACAGAGACCAACACCTACAAGATCTTCACCAAGCATTCGCAAAACTACGATACCCACATGAGGAAATAAGGAAACAGATCAACAGAGCCAGATGTGTACCCAGAAGCCTCCTGCTGCAAGGCAAGCCCAAGAAAGAAACCAACAGAACTCCACTGGCCATCACATACAGTCCTCAGCTAAAACCTCTCCAACGCATCATCAGTGATCTTCAACGCATCCTGGACAACAGTCCCTCACTTTCACAGGGCCTTGGGAGGCAGGCCAGTCCTCGCCCACAGACAACCTGCCAACCTGAAGCATATTCTCACCAGCAACTACACACCACACCATAGTAACTCTAACTCAGGAACCAATCCATGCAACAAACCTCGATGCCAACTCTGCCCACATATCTACACCAGCGACACCATCACAGGACCTAACCAGATCAGCCACAATATCACCGGTTCATTCACCTGCACGTCCACCAATGTAATATACGCCATCATGTGCCAGCAATGCCCCTCTGCTATGTACATTGGCCAAACTGGACAGTCCCTACGTAAAAGGATAAATGGAACCAAATCAGATATTAGGAATGGCAATATACAAAAACCTGTAGGAGAACACTTCAATCTCACTGGACACACAATAGCAGATTGAAAGGTAGCCATCCTGCAGCAAAAAAACTTCAGGACCAGACTTCAAAGAGAAACTGCTGAGCTTCAGTTCATTTGCAAAGTTGACACCATCAGCTCAGGATTAAACAAAGACTGTGAATGGCTAGCCAACTACAAAAGCAGTTTCTCCTCCCTTGGTGTTCACACCTCAACTGCTAGAAGAGGGCCTCATCCTCCCTGATTGAACTAACCTCGTTATCCCTAGCCTGATTCTCGCTTGCATATTTATACCTGCCTCTGGAAATTTCCACTACATGCATCCGACGAAGTGGGTATTCACCCACGAAAGCTCATGCTCCAATACATCTGTTAGTCTATAAGGTGCCACAGGACTCTTTGCCGCTTTTACAGATCCAGACTAACACGGCTACCCCTCTGAAGCATGATGAAATTGCATGCCCTATTTTATACAGGTCAGACTAGATAATCATTATCATCCTTTCTGGCCTTAATATCTACACATTTATGACATATGTATCAGTAGAACAAGTGATATGAATTATTCTAAGACATAGGGCCTGATTTCCCTCTCACTTACAATGGTGCCAACCAAGAGGAAATCCTGGAGCTACACTAGTGTAAAACTGGTATAAGTAAGAGAAGAATCAGTCTCATATGCTGCATGAGCAAATTAGAAGCCATTCTAAAGGTCTGCAGATCTCCTTCTTACATTTCAGTGGATGGTAAAACACCTGCTAGCAAGCAGGTTTCTCACATTTGAAGGTAGAAGAGCTGTTTTATATAATTATAAAAGTCCTTTGCTTAACTCTCAACATCTTCAGAGCATTAATGTGGAATGAATGGTCAGAATGGCTAGCAATTAGCAGTGCACAGAACTCCCAATGTTGTGGAAATAATGCAAAAAGACTTTTATTTCATGAATCAGTTTAGGTACACTATCCCATGTTTCTGAGGTTAATAAAGTACAGTATTAAAAGATGGAACAACACCAACATTACTCGGAGAGATGTAATTTAACTTTCATTATAAAAATGGGCAATTGAAAGAGGAATAGATTTTTATAAAGCTCTGCTATGATAAGTATTAGCCTATTCAATCTCCCTCCTTTTCCCCAGGCCCCACGAACAAATACACATATCTATATTTCCTGCTGGATGAATCGAGGAGCTCCTGGATAAACTGCACATACTGAGGTCTTCAGATCAGTTTAATGAGGGATCATGACTAAATTTGGCAGGACTTCCTGTCTTGCTTCTTTGCTATGTCTCAAACTGTTTTGATCTATGTGTAAGAAATTCAGTTTTGGCAATTGAAAGTCCTTTATCACTGTAACTAATCTCCACATTGACACATTCATTCAACCAGGATAAATCCAATATTGACATTTGTATCTTGGAGAAAAGAGGTTAAGTACTAGATGTAAAATAAACTCCTGGACCATGCCAAACACTGTACAATATCTAAATCAGGTGCAGGCTTATTTTAGTCTTTGAGAACACAGATGTTTCTTGATCACATCTGGATTCCACTATTAGTCCACTTAATCAGCCAAATGAACGCTGTTGTTAACATCTATTAGTGTCTGTGATAGTCTAATTCAGCTGTTCCAGCTTTTTTGTGGTCCACGGAGGACTGGCAGTTCACATGCTGCTTTCTTTGTTCCTTGTTCCACGAGCTAAATGGCATTAAAAGACAGCTTGAAATACATTAAATACTGTCTTAGTGTTAATTTTCCATGTAAGCATTTACTGTTGTTGCCACAGGGATGGTTTGTAATCACCAGAGGGAGATACAATCATGAATGGGAGGGATGAGGTCCATGAGACAATCTCCTTATTAAAATGTAATCCTCATACGTGTCTCCTCCACCTCTTTTTAATCCACTTATCCAATTTCTAGAGGTGTACTAACAAAGGGCCAAATTTAATTACTGTTGCATACTGAATAGTACTTTCATCCATGGGTAGTCCCAATGACTGGGCCTATTCTGCGAGATAAGATATTATTCAACTTGAGTAAAACTGGCAGAAACTGGTGCAAAATAAGTAGAGCAAAAACTGTGGCATGTACTTACAGGCTGCTTTTGTTTGAGTTGGAAGGGCAAGGGAGGCATATAGGGAGATATACTGATGATGACACTATACTAATATCATACTGTTCTAATATAGAATAAGTTAAGACTGTGTTAAGGAATAAGTTTATGTATATCCACACAGGGATGGGAAATTTTTTAGGTGATGGTCACAATATTCAGGGCTAAGTTCCACCATTTCTACCCTTTTTGTTATATTTTACTTTGTGAGTGGTCCCACTGAAAGTACCAGGACAACTCAGAGAGTATGGTACTTCTCAACAGGAGCCAACATTGCAGAATAGGACATTCAGTTATTACCAGTATAGGCTAGATTTGAACCTATTACGAAGCGATGTAAAGGTCTTTATTTCATTTCAAAACATCTGAATGACCCACACACAAGTATTTTATGCCTTGTTTGACATTAGAAAATGAATATATCTAGGGACTTGGTACTGAAAGAACAGTCACTGCTTCAGATTTAACCAGGCATAGACAAAAAACTGAAAATAAACCAAAATTGGGGAATATGTCAAGATGCATTGTCACTGCTTGTTCTGACCATCTGATAAATAGAAACCAATCGTCTGCATACAAAGCTAATTTTGTAACATGAAAGCTACCTCTTTACCATAAATCAAGAAGCTCATCTATCATTAATAAGAACATTAGATATGCTATTATATAGACCATCTTTCCACAAGTTGAACTATCCATTCACACTGAACTTGAACTATTTGCCTAACTCCTTTTTTAAACTATTGACACCAGCTGCACTGAATACTACCTATGTTATGGTTTGTATATTGGACACAAAGGTCTTATCCTAACAGAATGCAGAAGAAAATTAAGTTAGTAATGCTGTTTTGACCACTATACTATCTTGAGTAAATAGGAAGCCGGGTTAGAGAGACAACAAAGAAAATAGTGGTGAGTATAAGAAAAGTCCTAAGATCAGATACAGAATTAATGATAACGAAAACAAACATCCTCACACCCATAAATTTGATTTCCATAATGGAGAAAATACTGGCAATATAAATTAGAGCTGGAGTAGTGGACTACATATTGAGACTGTCTGATCCAAAATAAGCAGCATATCTTTATTAAAGAAACACTGTGCCTAACAAGACTAATCAATTTGTCAAGGAAATAACACCAAGACTCAACAGGGAAAGCTGTGGGCATTATTTACCTAGCCAGCATCACATTAAAGCTTTTGATCCAGTACCACACAAAAGACTGATTTACAATAGCACATTATGACAATTTACACAAGTGAATTTTTTTAAGATTCTCATGTGAGAGTGATTTAACTGAGTGCGCAAAGCATGAGCATGGAGGCCACAGAGTGCCAGCCTTTCAAGATGGAAAGAGGTGACAAGGGGATGCTACAAGGATTTCTATTAAGACTAGTTCATTGCCGCTCATTTGAATATATCTTGGACAATAGGAATGGGGAGAAAGCTGATCACATTTGCAACACACGAAGGCAGCGGAAATCAAAATTTTAAATGATTCAGATAAAGTACCATGGAGCCAGGGCAGTTAAGTAGTTTATAGAGATTAATGCATAGGGGGTGTGAGGTAATCCTGATATTAAGGATAAAAAATAAATAGAGCACATACTTTTAAGGGTATTTTACTGCTAAACACCAGTGAGGAAATGGAATCAAGGTGAAACTGAACAGAACAATGAAACCTTGGCAAAAAGCTTTAAAAAAAATAGTAAAATGTAAAGCACCACATAATATGGTAAGTGGGAGTTATGCTCACTGAAGAACCACAGAGATTGGGCCCAAATGTCTTCTCTTCATGGACATTAACAATCCCATGACAGTTCTCATAAGAGTAGATGTCTGCCCTGGTGACAATGGCCATATTTCCCCTTGTCCCACACAGCAAATTGTGAATCAGATGATTGCCCCATCCACTGCACAGAGGGCGACTTTTCAGTTATCATTTATAAATATGTAATTGTAAAGTACTTTGTGATCTTCTGGGGTGAAAAAACCTATATAATTATTATTATAAACAGAAGGTTTGGTTTAAAGTCAAAGGAATCATGTGTGGTACTTTAATACTGGTCTCCTTTAATGTGAAGGGTATTCCAGAGATAGGGAAGGGCAGGCAGACAGAATTATTCTGAGTCCTTAGTCACTCAAGGCTACTAGAACTATACTCTTTAGAAAGGATGAGAATAAGGCCTATACTGTCCCAGAATTTCCCTTAAATCAGGATGCAACTTTAGCTTTTCTCCACCTTTGATGTACCTTTTTTGTTTGCAATGAGCATTTTCCACTAGCAGTGCCTTCAAAATTCTGGAATGGAGTCCATCTGGGCCTATTGCCTTCCCAATCTTCATTAACACTGTCATTATCACCTGTCCTGGAGTGACCCTGAGTTCTTTCAGCATGTCATTTCCCAGGGGACTTTCAGTCTCTGGTCTGCCTTTGTGATCCCAGAGGCAAAGAATTCATGTCAGTAGTGTCCCCTTTATAGGTCACCAACCTAGACACCCCACACTGTCTTAAAAGCCTGACTGACTCCTTCACTCATCTTTTTTTTTTTCCTGACATACGTTTTTAAAAGCTCTTAAATATATGTATTGCTTCTGTACTCTTCATTGTATCCCCTATGCTAGCATTTCTCAGATCTATATACTGCTTAATTTCATCCATTAAACTTCCCAGTCCTCACCCTCCTCTTTCTAAGCTGTTTAGTCTCTCTCAGATGTCTATTTGATGAATCAACAATGGATTTTCCAGTTAATTATTCAAACTCTTCTCATCTCTCTTTCCTTCAAACAAGAGCATCATTCTGATGGGCTCACAATGACAGAATATCACAAGGCAACAAAACAAACTGAACTGAGGCCGTTCCAGCTTTACAGGGGTATCTATCAAAAAGCTCAGAGGCCCTACTGGTTGGAAAGAAAAAAGTTTAAAATAAAACCAACTCCCTCTCCTGTCAGCAGTAGGGGATGTTGTCTTCTGATAACATGGCAGGGCAATAACATTTTATTTCTGTCCTGTACCTAACTAATGGGAGTATTTGGCACTAAGCAGAAACAAACGAAGAAAGAAAAGTGGGGGGGATTCTTTCTTTAGCTCTGGGTCTTTGACAAACATGTGAGGTAATAAACAGGGAGTTTTATGGGCTAATTGCATTTTAATCAATTTGAGCTCTTAACTGCATTGGAGAGGCTGCTAACTTATATTAGCATCATGTGTGGTTTTCCATGAGTCCCCACCAATCACAGGTTTATTATAATGAAGTTACCACTGCTACCATCAACATAGGCTATTACTCCTGAGGAGTGTGCAAGTGAGAAAAACTCCCCTGACCAAAAACAAAAAAATTTTTTATTGCTTAAATAAAATAGAATGATTGCGCTTCTCAACAACATGAGCTCACAGGGGAAGCACAGCTGCTGCCAGCAATCCCACACCCATAGAGCTTGGGAAAAGAGAACGTGGCAAAACACATTTAGAAAAATATTTATCTGTTAAAATGTAATTGTCCTCCTATACAGTCTTCAAGCAGACTTTCTTTCCAGGCCTTGTTCTTAAGCAGTAGATGCAGGAAACTCTCTCCTCATGGCTGTGTGTGTATGTATGTATGCATCCCTAAGAATATGTTTAGCCTTTGAATGAACAACACTTGACTGTGAAACAGCAGCTATGGCAATAGTCAGATATCTATAGATATAAATTTGTATACTGTATGTACAAGCAACATAGAAAAGCTATGCCTAAACTGGACTGGCAGCTGCTTGAAATTTTCCCTTCCACTTTCCCTAAGGTCTCAGGTGTGGGATTCATGAGCCAGGGTCTCAGCTAGAACAGGTGTCTATCGCTGTGTAAATAGCAATTAGGCCCAAATTTCAGACTTTTTTCAAATCCCTATCTGAGGAAAAGCCCAGGAATAAATAGTTGCTGTAACGGCCAGGGGTATTGTGTAGCATTATAGCCTCCAGCTGGGCTATTACATACTATAGACGGGTGAAGAATACAAGCACCTGACAGATGTGTTCTGTTAGCTTCATTAGAAAAGAAACAAAGAAACTCCTCAATTAATAGCAGTGGAGCCGAAGGGAAGGGGGGGGGAGAGGAATCATAGCCTGTTATTTAAACAGAGTTAGGGAGCCTTTCACTGGTGGCTTAATATGATTCATTAATAAAAACAGCTTTTTGAATGCCCAGTTTAAGTCAAAAGAAATCACTAGCATTTTTTTCCAGAAAAGGAAGGGCAAAATGACAAACTCCAGTTGTTAAATTCATTTCATATGGGGTTGGTCCTTCTCAAAGATCTCTTTGAACAGGAAGGCTGGGTGTTTCTCACATTAAGAGGTAGAGCCGTCCTCAGAAATTGAGTGGGTCACATCAGGCTTCCAGATGAATGGCTTGCAGGGGTAATATAGTCATTTCCCAAGTCTTGACCAGGAAGCATTTACTGTTGCTTATGTGAACAATGGATCTGGAAACCACTGAAATGGAGCTCTTAATATAATGGAAATAAATCTATCCACAGAGTCAGAGACCCCTTTTTTAAAATTATTGTTATTCCTGCTTTGAGGATTTGGAATACGGGTAAAGTCATATTTAACTGTAGTTCTGGGTATCAGCAATAGACTTCTGAAGCTCTTGTTTATTTAATACAATTTATATTAAAATACAGATAGATGTAGAATGTATTATAATCCCTCCTATACACACACACCCCCTTATATTAAGTGGAACGGAGTTCTACAGCCAGATATATAAATTGCCTCTTTTGTTCTTTCCAAACATGAAATTGGGTAAAGCAGTAAACCTGTTTTTATCATAATGGCCCCAATTTCAAAAGCAATGTAATTCAGCGAGAGTGCTTACTGCTATCAGTGAGCTACAAAGAATAATCAGTCCTCTATCCATTTGGAGGAATGCATGTGAGCACATCTTGAATCTATTCAAATGTTGTGGGTGTGAAGTTCAATGCTGACAGCACAAATGATGCTGGAGCATTTTCAATACAGAGGAGTCATCCTAGGATTTCTTTAGCTTTATGTATAACAAGAGGAAAAATGATGGTAAATAGGGGAGGAGAGGGGAAGATTTCATATCTCAGTACACATAAAAAGACCACACCCTGAAGCAAGAGAGAACACCCTGTGCAAAGAAGGTAATTTAAGCCCTGATACAGCAAGCTGATTCCACCTGCAGAGCCTCATTACATTTACTGGGACTTCATAAAGGCACGGGGGGGCTCTTCACATGAATCTCCCTACAGGAACAGGGTCTTAAAGTTTTGGGGGATACATTTAACCAAAGATGCAGCAAATGTAAGTGTGGGTTGATGGGTTATTTTAATACACAGAAATGTAACACTGGAATTATTAGGAAATAGAAAATACCTATTAAAGTAATCTTGTCCTTTTCCCTACCAATTGTTCCCTATAGTATATTTATTAATATTTTGTCAAGCCTAGCTGTAAATGTACCAAATGATGGGTCTTCCATCACTTCCCTTGGGAGACTCTTCCCACAACCTAATAGATCTTACTGTCAAGAAGATTTCCCTTTTATATTCAGCCTAAATTTTACTATTCTTAATTTCATCTCATTAGTCTTTGTTAAAACCCCTCGCATTACCTTAAATAATTCACCTCCCTCTGGAGTTTACACCCTTCACATATTTGTAGGCCTTTATTTTGTTCCTCTGAAGTCTTCACTTAGTTAAGCTTTCTATATTTAATTTTTTTAATCTTTTCTCATAAATTAGTCCCTCCAGCCAGGAGGAAAAGGACATATTGGAGATGCTAATGCTGGTTAATTAGGATGATCTGTTGGTTTCTAAAGCATGGCAAATGACTGGATAGAGTCCTAAACGTTCAGTTAAAAAACAAGGTCCCTAGCCCTTTTCTGTACTATGTAAAGGTGTCAGTGATATTTCTGAAGAAAAACAAAGAAATAAAATGCACAGCTCATCCACCTCTTTTCCTCCCCACTACTATGCTGATCCTCTGTATTTTTGCCCAATAACCGTATGACACAGAGACCCATTGGTGGTTCATTACTCTGTGTCAGCAACTCTTGTCAGGCCTGACATACTCACTACACCTAACACATGGTTGTCATAATATATATCCAAAAGGTATATATCCTCACCAATGCAATATATCATTGGAAAACTAAAAACTACTAACTAATTAGTATTCTTGCATGATGTATCTACAGTCAACCCACAAAGGATTATACAGATGTGCTGGAATTATGACTAAAATTGTTTGAACCAGCCATGTCAGGGGAGTGGATAAACAGGGTTTTTCCAGACAAAGAAATGCAGTTCTGCCTGCTTGGATGTGTCTTTCATGTAAATTGAGCAAGGTGTGGCCAAAGAAAAGCATATTTGTATGACAGGCAAACAAAGTCCTCAGAAAAGCAAGTGAGGGAAAAGTGATCACTTTGCAATCTCGAAGAGGAAAGGAAACTGCACCCCCAGGAAGCCTTCCTGCTTCTTGAAGCATGGTCAATGAACTTTGAGAGAGATACTTTTCAATGGTTTGATTATAAAGAGAGAGGCAGAAAACCCCTAAGTGATCCTTCACATGAGGAGACAAGGCAGACCAGAGCCTGGGACTCTGTGGGGACCCTGACTAAGAGTTAGTCAGTCATTGCTGGAAAAGGAAGATTGGAGAGAAAACTACCTTGTACAAAGAGTATAGCTTGTTAAATTAGCTCTTAGCCATTAGAAAGCACACTTTTACTTTTGTATGTTTGTAATCCTTTCTGTCTTTATCCCTTATACTTTAACTCGCATAAACCCTCTCTCTTTTTGATTGAATAAATGTCTTACTTTTTATCTAAACCAACCTAGTGCTTTGACTGAATTGAAGTTATTGTTAACACCAGTCAAGATAACAAGCTGCTGTTTCTATCTCTTTAAAGGAGCAGCAAATGTAATAACGTTGGAGTATTCCAGAAGAGGGCTGGACACTGCAGGGAGACAGTTTGGGGAAAATTCAGGACTAGGGAGGTGCTGTTAGGGTCATTCTCCATACTCAGTGGTGGAAACCTGTCTGTTGGCTGTTAGTATCCCAGCTGTGAATCACAGCAGCATAGCATTTAAGGCACCCAGAGTTTCAGGGCAGGCTGTGACAAAACCCCTTGCTGGTCTGGGTTGAACCCCAAAATGTCACAAAGCAGCAGCCAGAGCTCTTAACTCAGTGACCTGCTCTGCAATTTTTTCCTTCTTCCACACCTCATCAAAGTCCTGTATCAAGGATGAGAGGTAGGATGCAGATCAGTGGAGCTACTTTATACAACAGGCTACTCTAAAAAAACCCAGCACGTTATAACCCATACATGAATTGCTTGTGAAGTGTAGCTTTCCCCACCAACATGTCTCCACAATGTTGTGACACAGGCTAAAAAGATTGTTTAACTCCCATTTGTTGCCTGGCTTCTCTGTTGAAACAATTAGTGCTACCTATAAGGATAGTTTTTCTTATGTGGATAACTGCCCATGGAGCTGGACTGAGACCACTATCTCCTTTCACATAGTCTGCTGTAGAGGCATCAGAAGGTAGCAAGTCTTGGTTATCACTAGCCTGAGCCAGATGTGAAGTAATGAGTTAAAGGCAAAATCTTATGCCAGACTCAATCCCCTGAATTGTGTTTTACCCAACAGAGCCATGTCTTAGGCTCCCAACGTGCTGCTTCATTCGTACTGCCTTTTAAATGAGCCTCCTGGAAATGAGAGAAGTGCAGGTAACTGATCAGAGACTGTGTGCTCATATTAAAACTTCTAAAGGACAACGTTAACATGTCACAGCAGTCCCCAAGATGACTCGGGCCCCCTGAACAGTATCCCTATGGGGCAATATCAGCAGGAACTTTAAAAGCCTGGCAAAGTCCTGCAACAGAAAGGACTATAACTCTAGAGAAACAGATAGGCTTTTCTTTAGAAAGGAATACAGATTTGGTTCTAGTGAGCTACCTAACCAAAAAAACCAATCCACCTTCCCATGCACTAATTAGGAGCCAAATGGTCTGAAGAGCCTATTTCTAAGAGCAAACAGCTGGAGTGTGCTCAGCTAACTTTGCAACAAAACAAGGATATTATTTGTCTATATTATTGTTATTTAAACATTCCTTCCTATCAATAGGAATTTGGAGGATGGGTTAGGGGAGACTTCTCTCTTTTATAAAAACAAAGCACGCTTTTTTTTCCTTTATATTCATGTGTTGCATAGCATTGTGGGATCTGGAATGTTATAAAGCCCTGTCTCAAAGGCAACTGAAGTCATGTGAACTCCGTAGTACTGAGGAAAGAGTTTATGAACTTGGATTACTGCTTTAAAAATGTGCTGTTTATATCTTCCTCTATTTCTTCTTCATGGAAAAGCACTTTAGAAATGTTCTGTTCAGTAGGTAGTGTTTTATGCAAAAGCCACACAATTTTGAAGTAAAATGTTAGTGTTTGTCAAAGGGACTAGAAAGATGGTCCTGGAAGGTGAGGGCTTATATATATATTTTTTTCTTCCATGGAAAAAGAAATTGTTTGAAACTCATTGCTTTATATATGCCCAAGCAGCTGGAATGACTTGGTATAGGCACTAAAAGAATTTAAATAGAAAAAGGGGAAATCTAGGGTGAAATATATAAATAATAGCTGATAACTGGTTACACTTCAGTAATTTCATATTTTTCTCTTCAGATGACAAAAAGTATAAAATATATAAATTCAGTACTCACTAAAATACTTTTTTTTGTTTTGTTTTTTTAACTTCAAGCTGAAGTCATATTTAAGCCATATAAGCCTGAAAAAAAAAACAGTAAGTACTGTCTTTATCATTAGCCTATGAAAGAGAAATAGTACACACATCCTCACCTAAACCAAATCTCTCTTTAAACCAGTCACTATTTGTTATTTGCATTGTGGTAGCACATAAGAGTAACATTCATTGGCGTTGTCCCTATTGTGCCAGGTGCTGCACAAACAAGAAAAAGATGGTTCCTATCCCCAAGAGTTTACAATCTAAGTTTAAAACGTTAGGACTAGAAGGGGCATGTATGTGCAGTGGAGAGGTGAGAGGTTTTTTAGTGAGCGTGTAGGAGAATGTTTTAGCAGCTCCTTATGTTGTTTTTCTTGGCAGAGCTTACACAGGCTTTGCACTCAACTCAGCAGAATTTCTGTCTGTAATGCAATAATTTTTAATACTATATCTGATCAATTCCAAAATGTCAGGGAATGTTGTAGGCAATAATGGGCAGAACCCTAATGATTTGGGGGAAAATCAGTAAATCTGAAAGGGGAAAAATGGGAGACATAGAATATCAGGGTTGGAAGGGACCTCAGGAGGTTATCTAGTCCAACCCCCTGCTCAAAGCAGGACCAATCCCCAATTTTTGCCCCAGATCCCTAAATGGCCCCCTCAAGGATTGAACTCTCAATCCTGGATTTAGCAGGCCAATGCTCAAATCACTGAGCTATCCCTCCCTCCTTGAAGCCTCTCATCATCTGATTAGCAGAGCAAAAGCTTTCAGCATCTTTGCGATGATCTATAGATCAAAAAACTGGTGGTTGGCACCCATTAATCCCTTCCAGCACAATAATATCCCATCTCATCCCTGCTTATCCTCCCAAGAGAGTTTAACATGTTGAAACTGTGAATGACACCAAACATGGCTGTTTGCTGTTATCTCCAGAGTCCATTAACACAGAAGTTTCAGCCAGAGGACATCACTCAGGAGCTATGAAAGACATTCAGCACCCCAGGATCAAGTCCCCATTATAGTATCACACAGGATTTGAAATTTTTGTTTCAAGAGAGGGGAAAAGGGTTAAGAGGCAAATTTTCTAGAAAATGCTAATAACAGAGCCTTCGTTCACGTGTTATGTTTATGGGTCAACTTTGGTGCAAAAAGAGAATTTATATAGCCTGAAAAGTCTATTTTAATCTCTAGGTTTGTTATACTTGCCTCTTTCATCTTTTCATCTTACTGCATTGCAAATGATTCTAGTTCTATTTCTCTGGCGTATTAAACTAGAGCATTGCCAAGTCTCAGCTCTCCAGTCAGGTTCTGGCATCAAAGCCTTAGGCCAATTTTATTTCATTTGTATTTGCTGTCAGAGCAATGTCTTTATTCCAAAATGCCCTTCTCATATCACTTCTCAGGTAGCTCGATGGAAGTTGCAAGCGGGAGGAGGAAAAAACGTTTCCCCTCCCCCCTCTTTTGATATACATTATTGCTTTTATGTTTTTCTCTCTCTGACCATGGAATGCACAACACACTTAGTTAAATGGCATCCTGACCTCCATTTTACAAATGAAGACTATGGGGTTTTTTAAAACCTCCGTAACACACCTGACTTCATGTAAGCCTTTGTAAGGACTTTTTTATTTTGTGTGTGTGTGTATTCATGTTACTGCTCTGCTCTATATTTTTAAGAGCATAATTTATTTCAGACTGCCGGTTGACACTTAATGATTCAATTTTATACAAAATTCTAGCAAAATAAAAAGTGAAAATCATTTAGACAGCTGACAAACCTATAGAATTCCATTATATCAAATTAATATCTGTAGCATTAGTACAGTGAAGCTGAGGGTTTTCCTTGTGGTTTGCAAACTGTAAGATCTATACACCAGAGCATTTTTTTAGTGGATGGGTGGAGAAGAGGTGATATAAGCTTGGTAGCAGGTAGCTCAAAAAGTGTTGTCACAGTAAAGACCGCAAAGAATCCATCTAAGAATGACAGTGATCATTTCTAATATACAGAATTATAAGGAGTATGTCCAGAATTAAGCAAGCCATACTGTTAAGGACCAGAGTAAACTAGAAGTTTAAACCTAAGGATGAGGGGAGACATGGGAAAAGTTATAGTTTGACATTGTGTTTTAATCAATAAGTATGACTGATTATTTTGCTAATACTCTAGTAAAATATCAAACAGAACCAGCAATGAACATTCAAATGCTGGCATCTGTGTCTGTCAAACAAAAGAATGGAAACAAGGTTTCTCATATATACGTGTGTGTGTGTGTGTGTGTGTGTGTGTGTGTGTGTGTGTATATATATATATATATATATATATATATATATATATATATATATATATATATAAAATATCACACACATATCATCACACATTAACTATACACATGCATACACATCTGCAGTATCCGTAAATCCATGACACTATGTACAGTGAAATCTCCCTACTGTCAATGGATCAGTTTATTTCTGCTAGGAACACCTTTATTACTAATAATACAATCCGTGGTGACTTTGCACTTCTCCAAATTTACAGTTTTCTCAAGCAAGTAATTTATCCTTTTTCCTCTCTGTAATTTGAGCTGTATAGGACATGTAGTGAAACACACACTTCCCTAGAATATAATTTACAGCTTAATAAAATTCTTACTGTTGGATGGTTTAGTCTGTAGCCATTACACACCTACAGCAGACTAACGGATACCCAAAATCTGGGATGTACATATGATGGAATCAGATTAGATTTCTATGCTCTGCACTAAATCTTACCGATGGGCTAAAATTAAATCAAATATGCAGACATCACTGCTGTTCCTACATCTAGGAACCTATCGAGTTTTATGTCATATTTAACAGGACATTTCATAAAGTTACTAAACAACCACATTATACCAGCACCTTAAACCTTAAAACAAGAACTTCCACTGATTATATCAACAACTGAAGCCACAGCATGACTGCTCTTATATAAGCAATTATTCTTATTCGTAGAACTGGTCAGAAAATGGCAACAATCTTTTTGCAAATATTCTCAAAATCATTGTTCCTTTTCAAAACCTTTTTGCATGAAAATTGTTTTAAAAATTTGTACTTTGGTGGTTTGTTTGTTTTTGTTTGTTTTTTTTACTTTTTTCAACTTTGTCCTGTTTTTTCTTCTTTCTGCTTGTTTTCTTTGTTCAGTTTTGCTACTAGAAAAAGGTGGAGGGAAAGGAAAAAACAAAAATGGAAGAAAGGAAGGTTTTTTTAAGACTTCAGTCAAAAACTGAAAACTAGAAAAACAAAATTGGGGACATTTTTCATTTTCATTTTCAAAAAGACCACTTTTCAACAGAAAAATGTTTAATATAAATAACACTAAAACATAAATAATGTTAGTAACAAAAAATTTAGAAGATATAAGCAAAGTTTCCTAGAATCTGAAAAGAGTGAAGAGCAAGAACCTCTATGAAGTCTACTTGGATGTTACCATCCAGATAAAGTTTTACTGTTTATTGTTTAGATGGATATTATAGAAAAAGACAGATCTTTGCAAAGTAATTTATCTTCTGGTATCCTTAGATGGAACAAGCTTTGGAAGTGCAAATTATTTATTTAGATTTCTAGAAATACTAAAGTGGCACCTATTCCTGCTACAATTTATTTATTTAGTATATTACAAAAACTGTATTTTGCTTTGCTGCAAACTGTATGAAACTTGCAATAATAAAAAAAATCCATCCACTCATTTGTTTTCATATGTTGATGTATCAAAAAAACCCCAGACCCTTGTACATTCTGCATACTAATAGAGAAACATCCATCCCTCATTAGTCTCAAGAATTTTTCCAGTGGCCAGCAGAGAGCTTGCTTCTAGCTCTCATACCCTGCAATGTTGAGAATATGCTTCTGAAGATGCTTCTCCAGCCAGCTCCTCACAAATGTAGCACCCTTGGTCACACAGGCTCTGGGCCTGATGGTAAAATTCCTCTGTTCTGTCTCTGGAATTCTCACTTTTCATTTGGAGATATTCTTAAGAGGAAATTTGCATAATCTGAACTGTTTGTGTCCTTAGAAAGATATCACCATAAAAAATTACCTCATAAATAAAACTATTGAACACAGTCGCCATCACTTTAAATGGCTATAGCTGATACATTTTACTGGTATCATTGCATAAATTAGTGGAAACAATATATGGATAATGCAAACTTTCCGTTGTTATGCTGCCAGTCGAAAACCTCATTATGCATAGGCTCAGCTTCATGCCTAGCAAACTTTCCTGCCTCCCTAGCAGGTTAGACATAAATTTGATGTACGCAGAACTAAGCTTTGATTGAAAGCTACGTTGTTTGGAACTTTTCAAAGGCCATTTTACATAAAATTCATTGATGCCGGAACCATGGCTTTTCTAGAAGCCAATTTTTATTCAGTTCAAGTGTGACATTTCTTGATTGTAAGCATCACTGCATGCTTGTTCCCTCTCCTTCCATAGGCATTTACACAAGGCCAGATCCTGATCAAGCAAAATGCAGAAGAAATCAACTAATCAACAGCAGTCTCCACTGCTAGCTTGTCATTATCATCCTCCTGCTCCTAGTGGGGTAAGTGGGGCCCTATAACTTGCCTTAGCTCTCCATGTGCTTATTAATTAAGTGCTGCGTGGTGGCTATTCAGTGACACCTTAATGCTAAGCTTTGGAGTCTTCTGCCTCTGAAGAAATGGGAGCTACATAACCTTGGGTTCCATAGCAACTACACCTGGGCCAAGTCTACATCTATTACATTATCTGCTGTAAACAGAGCAGAGAATTGCCCCTTCAGGGCCATGGGAGCCAATATTTGGGAGATAACCTCCTCACCACACAGTGCAGATACATAGAAGGTTTTGGAGGAACCAGAATGTTAAGACCTGTTATAAAGAGCTGCACAAAGGAAGTCATTCGCAGTGCACAATTGGTCCTACAAAACCCATAAAACCAATGTGTGTATTTTCTTGAACGCCCCCTTAATTTTCTATTAAGTATTTACATGTATACAGACATAGAGCATTCTTGCAACAACAGGGAGATCCAGGGCTATTGTGGGAGGTACTCATGGGCCACTGGGGCGGGAAATTATTGTGGGGAAGGAGTCTGGCAGAGGGGTTGCCATGGGTGGCAGAGAGCCTGGAGCAATACTGGACCAATGGGAGAGCTTGGCACATGCTGGGAGAGTGGCTGAGGGCATAGGGAAGAGCTTACGAGAGTTGCTGAAGAGCAGCTTCCTTCCTTCTGCACCACTCACTATTCTGCCTCTTCCCCTACCCCTTTCCTCTGTCCTCTCACACTGTTCTCTTCCCAACATGCTGAGGCTCCATTTCGGGGAGCAGAGAGAAAGGAAGAAGGGCTGCACTACAGCAGGCCCCAGCAGCTGAGAGGGAGGGAGTGCAGCATTGTGCCTGCAGCCCAAGCAAACGTCTGTAGGAGTAACAGCGCTGCCAGATGTGTGTCACATGAGTTGCATGATACTTGGTGGGTAGAAACTGTCTTATCCACATGTCTGTCAGTGCGAAAAATCTTTCCTCTAACCTGGTGAGGTTACCATGTGCTGTGGTGACAGAACCCACTGTAATCCTACCATGGAGAAGAGACTCTGTTCTGCTCAGGCTACTTACTCTGGGTCTGACGAGACAACCGAAGGAAAAGTGTGAGAGAGAAGATGAGGTGGGAGCAGAATGTAAGTGGCAAGTCTCAGCCTTCATTCCTTCACTTGCATCTCTCTAAAAAAGTGTAGTTAATGCTGTTTATGGGATCAAAAAATTCTTCCGCGGCTGGTGTTCTACAAACCCTCAAAACACTGAGTTTCCACAGCTTTGTTTGTGGCTGCTGCATGGGCTCTCCCCAAATACCTTGATTTGGCAGGAGACAGGAGTTAACAACTTCCATCCCAATTCAAACATTATATGTGTTTTGCTGTCTGAAAATTACGGATTTTGAAGCAATTTAGTGACTGTAAATTACTATTGATCTTTTATTAGACTGTGAGCATCTGGAGATGTTTAAGATGGTTTGATACGAGATATTTTACACATTTTTTCTAAAATAAAATATATATACACAAATCTAGCATTAGATTTTTCGAGACATCTTGTGAACTTGTTTCACTCTGTGGAGTACGATGTGTGTAAACCATTAACAGACAATAATCAGTTATCAGTAAATAATCTGGTCCCTAGCCATAAACTGGGGTGGTGATGATAATTTTCTCCTTGAAGGGGGTGTTTTGAAGATTAATTAATATTTTAATTGACTATAATTAATTGAAATAATGGGAGGATCTGGGTCTCAGATATAACAGTGAGTGAAGCCATGTCAGTTCTTAGGTAAACTACACACATCATATACATAATTTTTCATCTATGACAGATATAAAAATATAGATCATTTTATTTAATTGTTTCAGATGTATTTATACTTCTAATGTGCCCTTACCAGGGTATCTGTGCATCAAATATACAGATTAATGGTATTACTAAACATAAGGGCTTGGGTTCTGAAAAATGTTTAATTTTTAATTCATATTGTTTTGTATCCCTTAAGTTTCACTATTAATTTCATTTGCTAATTAAAATGAACCAAAAACTCAAAGCAAAAATGAGCTAGAACCAACAATATTTGCCTGGTTTATTGCTGGAATGTTGCAAAAATCACACAGTTTCTCATGATTGCTACCCAAAAATCACAAATTAGTGACCAGGTTCACTTAGAACTCAACCAAGTCCCACCAAAAGGGTCATGACTCATAGAATATGTTTTGGGGAATCTTGCCCCAGTTTGGGATCATAATAAAACCTGAATTTGTTAGCTTTTCTGCTTTGTTGGAAAATTTGCACATTTCTGCTCAAGACAAAAGATGGCCAACAAAGCCTGTTGATCAACCTTACCACAGACAGCAACAGGGCTAAATGAATCGACATAGACACTGGATCTTCATCAACAAGAGATCATCAGCCAGTGAAATCGCTGTTTTATATTGGAATTGGAAAAGGTTCAGAAAAGGGCAACAAAAATGATAAGGGGTATGGAGAGGCTGCCATATGAGGAATGATTAATAAGACTGGGACTTTTCAGCTTGGAAAAGAGACAACTAAGACGGGATACGATAGAGGTTTATAAAATCATGACTGGTGTGGAGAGAGTAAATAAGGAAGTGTTATTTACTCCTCTTCATAACACGAGAACTAGGGGCCACCAAATGAAATTAATAGGCAGCAGATTTAAAACCAAAAAAAAGAAAGTATTTTTTCACACAACACACGGTCAACCAGGGGAACTCCTTGCCAGAGGATGTTGTGAAGGCCAAGACTATAACAGGGTTCAAAAAAGAACTAGATAAGTTCATGAAGGATAGGTCCATCAATGGCTATTAGCCAGGATGGACAGGGATGGTGTCTCTAGCCTCTGTTTGCCAGAAGCTGGGAATGGGTGACAAGGAATGGATCACTTGATGATTGCCTGTTCTGTTCATTCCTTCTGGGGCGCCTGACATTGGCCACAGTCGGAAGACAGGATACTGGGCTGGATGGACCTTTGGTCTGACCCAGTATGGCCATTCTTATGTTCTTATGTACTATTCCCGGACCAAACAACAAACTGACTGACTGGGTTTGTGGGCGACCGGAGGACTCCAGATATGATGGTGTTGCCTGCCCACAATAGGAAGATTAGAGACAGAGTGATAATTGGTGAGTTTGTCAGCAGCAAGAAATGATTTATTGAGAAAGGGTCTAACAATTGCTGCTTTCAAAGAAGCTGGCATCTTGCCCTCCCTAACAGTGAGGCTTACAATCAGCTCCCAAAATAGACCAAGCACATCCCTCCTGGCCTTCACCAGCCAGGAAGAGTGCAAATCTAACACATACATGTACCCTGAACGCATAATGCTTGATATAAAGTGACAATTGATAGCCGATAGTATTGACAGACCCCTCGTTGAAGATAATTACTTAACAGGAAACTTCCTGTATCAGTGAATCATTGCATAACTTTAATTTTATGCTACATCAAGGCTCAGATAAATAACTCATGTGTTTTTTTTTTTCAATGAATTAATCCGGCAAATTTGTGTCAACAATTCTGACTATTTTAGTCAAAACTGATAACCTAAAAATTCAAAACTCACAATTAAGCCATATTTGTTCTGCTACATTGGCACACTACTATGATTCAGATAAGTAATAAATAAACAAACCAGGCTTTTTTCTATCCAGGATACTCTGTGGACATACTTTGTACCTTTTAAACTTTGCTCTCATGGTTGGTATCTCCAATACCCCTTGATGAAATCTATAAGTTTTTTTCTTAAAATTTGTGATTTGCCTAACATTTGATGTACTTTTTCCCCCATGTGAAAAAGCATTGTTTCCTGTATATCAGATATATTTATCACTATAACCATTTACATACACTTCAAGTTAACTTACTTTATAGTTACTCTAGTTACCACAGAGAAAGCACAATTCATACCTAACTGGCAGATGGACTGGACAGCCCAATACACTGCTAGCCCTTTTCCTATCTAATCATCCAGAAAATGTGGCCAAGCTTGTAAAATTTCCCAGTCTTGTAAAATTTTAATCTGAGGTTACAGCACCCTATGACTCATTGCGTGCCTAAATACCAAAAATGCCTGAGAGTGTATAGAAGGTCAACGTAGTTGTTGTGGTGAGACCCAGAAAAGAGGTCACTAGATCCCATGACCACCCTGCTGCCACCAGAAGATAGGATGAACCCAACCAATTCAGTTGATGGAACTCTGATTCCATCTTCTATGCCAGCACAGTTTAAAACATCTTTGAACTGGAGGAGTTTGGCTGATGGAGCTTACATTTTCCACCACTACAGCTGTATACCAGCTCACCTTCTAAACTCTGCCAGACCTGTGGCCAAATTTATAGATTCAGCTGGGACCTGACTGAGTATTTTTAACATCAAATGTCAATAAGATACAAGTCCTAACATCTCCACCGTACCCTAGTTTCTGAAGTCCTTTGTACCAGATTTCATCTTATATTCAAGAACAATACAATTTTAAGGTTTCTAGAACAAGCCATTTTTCAGAAATGGATTGAAAATGCAGGGAACCTTTCTCAAATATGAATTGCACTTCATTTTACAAAGTCCAGTCCTATGAAATGCTTTGTCTAATCAACTTCAACCTTTCCAAAACAAATCTACCCTTGTTTGCTAGCAACCATGCTGTACATTTTCAGGTAGAAACGAGTTTTTTCCAGGAAGCTGGACATAAGGAATATCAAAAACAGGCTTAGAATAGAAAGCGACTTACAACCTCAGCTGTGGAGTTACTGCTGTGACTCCATTATACACAGTATAAATATGCTTGTAAACATTCATTTTTGCTAAGAGCTGACGCTATAAATGTTAAGACAAACTTAAATTCAAAGAAGGAGGGGCTTATTGGATTTGGATGGGACCAGATCTCTAAAGGTTAGCCTCCACTTTACCAGCCTGTTCAAAATAAATAAGAATAGTGAAACGTGATGGAATTTGTTTCCTGCTTTCAGAATTCTAGCAGCAGAACTCTGCATTAGCTACCCGGTTTGGTTCAGACTTCCCCAGATTGGCTTACAATTGTCAATACAATAGTCCAACCAAGCTGTTTTTCCAAAACCACAAATTAAAGTTTTAATGCCGTGTATTCAAAAGGAAGAGAGAGGTACAACAGAACAATATTCGTAGTATGTTTTATTAAGGAGACTGATGCCAAGGCAACGTGTTTCTGGAAATGCCACCAAAACATGGTGAGACACACAGACTTCTTGTTACAACAGTAGGTATCTTTGATCAAAAGACTTTTAAATAAATGTATTGGATCTTGAATTAGCTTCCTTATGAACCACAATAAACAAAGCTCAGCCACGTTCCTTACTTCCCCTCCATTTTCTTTTGCATGGTCCAGCATCAGCAACTAACAAAACATATGAACTGGAGAGTAATATGTATTATATAGAACTGCTGTTTTAGTCACACTATAGTTTTCAGTAATAGTGATGAAGCTATGGTACTTTATCATAATTTCAGCCTGAAAGAAAAAGGAGATATTTTCCAATACACTTCACTTCCAGAAAGTGTATTGCTCAGCATTTTGATATTGCACTTATGTTGTTACTTATTTTATAGAGGAACATCCTTCAGGTACTTTAAAGTGGTCCCAAAAAGTACAAATTAAATACAGAATAATGTCCCACCACTGATTTTTATGCAGAGTTCTTCATTATCAATTTTAATGGGGAGTGCCACATGGAGATCAGTGGCAAAATATGGCTCTAGCAAGTAAAGTGCACGGCAAGTGCATTTCAAGTGCATAAGAATGATACATTGATATACTTTTCACATATATTTACAGAACAGAGCACCATGTACCTTTTAATAAAGGTTTGTTTACTCAGAGCCCACTGAGGTTGAAGAACACAGAAACATAGGAACTGCCATGATGAATCAAACTAGTGGTCCATCTTCAGAAGAAGGTACAAGGAAAACAGTAGTGAACAGTTATAAAATGACATGCCCATTTGGAAAATTTCATCCTAACCCAGGCAGTGGGTGGTTGGGTTATGCCTTGAAGTAGAAGTGTTTATAGACTTATATATATTTATCCTATCAAATGTAATGGTGAATGTTGTTAGCCATATAAATGTCTGACCCTTTTTTGAAACCTACTGAGTTTTTGGCTTCAATGACACCATGTGGAAATTAGCTCCATACATGAATTATGTGTTGGGTAAAAAGTATTCCTTTTGTCAGTTTTCAATTGGTTGCTCTTCAGTTTCATTCAATATCCTCTTGTCCTTGGATTATGAGAAAAAGTAGACAGGAGCCCCCATCTACCTTGTCTAACCTATTCATTGTATTTTATACTGCTGATGTCCCTGTTGTTCATCTCCTCTCTAAACAAGAAGGCATGGCCTTTTCACTCTCTCTTCACATGGAAGTCTTTTCTATGCCTCTAATAATTTTCATCACCCATCTCTGGACCTCTTCATATTCTGATCTTTTTTAGAAATGTGGTGAACTGAACACTGAGGACACCAGAGATTTGTATGACTATTAAAATATTTTCAGTACTATTTTCTATCCATCCTAACATTGTTTGCCTTTTTTTTTTTTTTAACTACACAGAGTGAGCGGAGGTTTTCATTGAGCTGTCCATAATGTCTTTTTCCTGATGGTTAAAACCCAGTAGTGTGTATGAGTAATTCAAATTATTCCCTGAATTTCATCTGTTCTTGTGTAACCTATTCACTTAGCTTTGTTGGGTCCCTCTGGAGTTCCTCACGGTCTTCACTAGCCCTGAATAACCAAATAATCTGAGTTTGTGAACAGCAGAGAGTTTTCATTTCCCAAAACAAGAGGGCCTCTAAAGCACAGGAGTCTAACAAGAAGATTCCACTAGGTTAAGTGAAACAAACAGACAATCTCAGGCCAAGCAAAAACAGGCAAAATTCAAGGGAAGTCACTGGTGTTGATGTTAAGCCCTGCAAAGAGATTCAGTAGGTTGATTTTATGCTTATAGGCCCAATGATTATCCCAGGGATATCTTGTTGCGTGAATTGCTATGGTTCTTATCTGGAGAATCCACTGAATCCAACAGCTTGTAAAGTTCCTCCCCTTTCAAATTGTTCAAATCTACATAAGGGCTTGTCTGACTTACTGCTAAGTACAGAGTAATGGGGGTGACACGGACTGTTGGGCCACCCCAAATGATACCACATAAAATTCAAGGTTACAGGCTTATCTTCAAGGGTGTGGCATATTGCAAAGGTTATCGAAAGCTCCAGGACAAGGACCACAGTTGGCAGCTCTGCTCCTCAGGCACAATGGAACTGTCCAGCACAAGGGTAAAGCTCATCCGTGCGAGCGACAGAGCTTTCATAGCACCTGTCTGAGACTGTGGAATGAACACGTACAGGAACCACAAATCTCACCACCTTCCATTCCAAGTGCAAGGCACACTTCAGCCTTGCTTTTTCTGATATAAACCTAATGTAAACAGTGTGCATATCATATATTATATTTAAAATCACAGTTTCTCCTTAGGGACAGGAAGCGGGAGAGAACTAATCAGTTTACTCAAGACACTTCTGAAAGGTGCTCAGATACTTCAGTGATGAGGATAGTACAGGAAGCAGAAAAGAATAGAATAAAAGAGAGTAGAACTAACGCTCCTTCTGCCTTCCCGCTATACAATTGCTAGACATGGATAAGAGCATGCCAGACAAACAGTTATAGTGGACAGACACAGCCTTTAAAATCATGTAGAAAAGAATGGAAAGGAAATAGTGCAAATTGTCCCATCTGGACAACAAAACAAAAAAAGTACGGATAGAAGCCCTATATCCCTTCTTCTGTCTTTCACCCCATCCCGCCCAGAAAAATCATTCTATCCTCATTGATACACAGGCAGACACAAAGGGTTCAGTGTGAACTGCCTGGATATAAATGAGAGCAGAACTTCACCCACAGTATTTATAAGATCTACTGCATTGCAGGTTATTGCCTTGATTTATTATGGCCCATTACAGGTTTTAGCTTCATCCTCTAGACATTCAAATGATTTCAATGTCATTAATAAAAAATGACCACTAGTTGCACAAGTTCTGAGGAAAATGGGCAATGGAGGAAGATCAGCAAAGGGTTTCTTTTTTCCGCCCACCTATCTGTCTCAAATAGGAAAGCAGCAAAGAAGATAACCCAAAAATTGGGTCTGGAAGTTCCTTTTGAATTACAGTGTTCATAGGGATGCAAGTTAAAGCAAAATCAAAAAATACTTCCAAGCCCTTTTCGTGCAATATTCCTGAGCCCCGGCCGCAATGGGACTGCAACAGAAAGATGACAGTGAAAGAGGCCACACGCAGAGTGACAGCACAAGATCATGAAATCGAAATAGGCAGTAATAAAAGCGAGCAACACAAAACCTCTCTTAGAAAAGCAGTCAGAAGAGCCTTTCTTTCACTCTGCATCAGTAGCCGCACAATTCGGTGTTGATGTTCTCTTTTTTGTCTGGGTGCGTACGTATCCTGATTCCTTCCCCCCCCCCCACCCCACCCCGCTTCCTCCTGATAAAAGAATGGATTCAGCAGCGGTGGTAGCAGTGTCGGCACCAGCAGCCCGAGGGGCGGAATGATGAATACAGAAATGCAGTATCAGCAGCAAGATTAGGCTGTCAGCCTCCAGAGCACTTCCCTGCAAGAGAGCAGATAAGAGGGAAAAGGTGAATGAGAACACTTGTCACAGCAGATGGTGGGTTCGATTTGAAGAAGAAAGAGGAAAAAATAGGAAAGGGGAGGTGGCGGGGGGAGGATGCTGCGTTAGACTTGATCTTTGCTGCACCACTGAGTGGCTGAGTCCTTGTCCTTGACTACTTGCATGTTACCTAGGACAATGGCTCCTGACATGAAGCGTGCATGTATATTCTGTACAGGACGGGTCCTTGGAAAACGGCAGAAGCCGTTGGAAGTGGGTATGCTCTGTTGACTACTGTTTAGCACAGGCGTTGGT
This sequence comes from Chelonia mydas, assembly GCF_015237465.2. Lineage (NCBI taxonomy): Eukaryota > Metazoa > Chordata > Testudines > Cheloniidae > Chelonia > Chelonia mydas. Next base: position 106,051,022 of record NC_057850.1, on the reverse strand, counting down.
TCCGGGACTATAGCAGCACTGGAGACAGGTGCTCTTTTAAACCAATGGTAACCCTGCATCCGACCTCTCGCCGCTCGGCTGGTGCTTCAGAAGTATTTATTGACCTTTTCTGTTCACTTAGTAAGACAAAGTATAGGGGTTTGGTAATCCTGTCGACATTATACATTTTATTAACATTATGCTAATTAACTGAAAAGCCACCCATTGATTTTCTTGAAAGGATCAAATATCCAAGAACAGAGCTAGCAAAACCTAATCTACTAATGGATTTAACTTAAGAGAAATAAAAAGAGAAATATGATTGTTTGGGGGCTACTTAATTAGCACTTATCTTTAAAACACTTCTATAGACGCAAAAGGAAGTGTGGGTGTATTTTAAAACACACATTTGGTTAATAGCTCTGAACAATGTGTTTCTATTATTTTTTGTAAGCAGTTGATAGAGGCTATCTAACTCAAATGTTCTATTACGTGAATACTAGACCCCAAGCAGGGCCATCTTATAGTAGTTGGTATTAGCTACAGGGCATTTCTGTTACGAGTTGGGGGTCAAATTTTCTGTGTTTCCAGTATTTTAATGGTGTTTTGTCTATTTACACCAGCAGAGGATTTAGCCCTTAGTCTTTTCATGCCCAAGGGCAGCATTCAGTTTTTAGGCTACCCCTTCAAACTTAGCAATTCTATCTCAGATTATTATTATTGTTGTTTGTATTACTGTGGCAACTAGAAGAGAGCCCCGGTCATGGACCAGAACTCCATTGTGCTAGGTGCTGTACAAACACAGAATAAAAAGACCGTCCCTGCCCCACATTGCTTACCATTTAAGTATAAGACAAAGACAGAGCAAGTGGATTCAGACAGATGGCGTAGCACAAGAACATAATCAGATAATATTGGTCAGCATAATAGGCAATAGTCTTAGCACACCAGCTACCTAGACAATGCCAAATTTTTGTAGACATTACATCAAAAGAGTTTTAATGAGGGATTTGAAGGAGGATAAGGCAGTTTTGCCGATGTTTATGGGGAGCTCCTCGCAAGCATGAGGAGCAGTATAAGAGAAAGCACAAGGCACTTATTTGACAATTTAATGAGTGGGCAATGGAGTCTGGCATCACCAGCCAACTGGAGTTCGGAGCTGACATTTTGAGAGCATACAAACAATGATAGGTAGGCTGGCAATAGGCTGTGAAGGCCTTGAAAGTGAGGACAATTGGTTTACGTTTGATGCAATGGAAAAAAGAGAAGCCATTGGCAAGATGGGAAGAGAGGGCTGACATGGTCAAAACAATGAAAAACTGAAATTCTAATGATTTTCAATTCTGGGGAATCCATGCTGATGAACTGACAGGTGACGGAGGGTCCCTCTCTGAAATTCCATGAGGCTGCAGAGTCCCCAAGTTATCAGAATTCTGGGACAAAGAGTGCCAACTTTATCTTGGGAGTACCTCCACTGAAATTATTTCAGTGTAGTTACACTGGAAACAGATTTGGCCTACCAAGGTACAAAACCATGTGAGGTGTGTGTCAAGGGCACTAAATTAAAGTGAAGAGACACTTCAAGTGTGGTTCTACCATAAAAAGTGACTGTAAGCATGGCCTTGTGGAGTTCTCTCCCTGTCACTTTCTCTCATTAACTCCAAATAGAATGTGCCTAGTTTACCAGTAAAATGATAATTCTTATAACTGCCAGTCCTGCAAACTTGGCTTGGGATCAGAAAGTCACACTGAGTTCTTTCTGGTTCATGCATCATCAGCAATTAAAGTTCTGCAATTGGAAATCAATTGACAGTCCTGGGGATTATGCCTGTGCCAGGACAGAATCAGTCTCCCAGGGTGTAGAATAAATATGAAATTAAAGAATTAGAGTTATCTTAAATTTGGTTAAGGAAATATAGGTGCTGTAAAGACTAGCAAGTGAAAGAAAGGCCTTGAAAGTAATAAGTTATAAGGCCAAAAGGAATGAAGCAGGGAGGATGTCTGGTTCAAAGAATAACTAATGAGATAAGGGGAAGTTTCTAAAAGGAAGGCCTCTGACCGACTGGGGTGACTGCAGATGGTTTGAAATAAAAGAAAAGAGAATCTATCATAGAAGGAGTCAATGTGGACCTTCCCATCCCACATCCGAATACTATTTTTAAAAGTAAGGCCTATGTGAGCCTAGGTGCAATGAAAAGGCTATTGGTCAGCAGGAAGAAGACGACTTGGGGATAAAGGTGGTTGTAAACCATATCTGAATTAAGACTGGACATAAGGGTGAACCGTCTCAAATCGGTTGTTGGATATAGTAGAAATTGGCTAGGATACCATTTGTTTGTTGAAGGGTATAAAAAAAGGCATGAATTTGAGAGTTCTTTGTCAGACCCTACCTGATCATGCTGGAGAATGCCAGGATGAGACGGTTTCCCCTAGGTTTGGCCTATTTGTAAGAATACTGATCATGTGCTTATGAATACTTTGAAACTGTATTGGGTATAGTGACTGCTTATTCTTTAGGCTGTTACGCAAGTTTAGAGCAATTGTATAAAATATCATTTGGATTTTGGACTTAATAAAGGAATTTATGGTTAAATCATTATTGTGGTAATAACTCTGTATTATTAATTAATAATAATAATTAATAATTCCAAATTATTACTAATACTTCCAACACAGGGCTGTGTTGGTTTTAGATGTTCTTAGGAGTAAGCGGAGTAGACACTGAATTTTAGTCAGCAAAGTAAGCCAATATGACTGAATACTCACCAGGGAGCAGAGCAGTTGGGTAAGTGTAAGAAGGTACCGCTTTTTACATTATGGCTTTTCTACATACAACCCCCCGCCCCATGCAAAAATCCAGAGTACACATGCAAATTGGCGCGCACGCGCGCGCACACACACACACACACACGGACTACTAAGAGTTATTTCATCACTCTTTCTATCTGGACTGCACACGATGCTAATGAGGCAGATAGTATGACTGTTTGGGATACACTGCCATCAAAATGCTGAAATACTCAGCTCTACAACTCCTGTTTCATTGGACCCAAACTTTATAGTTATTTGGCTTTCCCAGTAGCTATCTGAAGTCAGGGCTTGGAATACAAGTAGCTGATTGAGGCAACCCAGGTTACAGAGAGATGATGGTAGGACAGGAAAAACTACCAGCTGAGATGGCAAATGTGATGTTGACACCCCTGTAGTTGAAGATATATCCCTGCCCTGTGTTGCCAAGATACGCAGTCCAAAGGTCCTGTTGGATTTCCAGCTGCTTTTTGGTGTCCGGGTAGCAAAAATGGCTAAGGGTGCTTTTTTCATCTCATCTGTCCTTGGTGAGGACATCACAGCCTGTCTTCTTGGACTATATCAACAATGTCTATGCTTTTATCAGCTCCAGATTGAATATTATCATATGGTCTGCTTAGCACTGTATCTGAGGACCACTCTGAAACTTCAGCTAATTGCAGAATGCAGCTGTCTGCTTTCTTAGCAGTGTTTCATGCGTAGATCACATAGTACACAGATGGCCCATAGACTGCACCAGTTTGCCATTGATTTCCAGGTGCAGTTTCAGTCTTGGGTTGGATTTCTAACTCTCCTTATGATCTGAGTCCTCCATACCTTAGAGATTGCCTCTCTCTGCATACTTTTTGTTAGGAATTAGGCAATATTGCCTAATGGTCAGAGCAGTGATGGTCAGGCCTAGCAATCAGGGCAGTGGCAGTCAGAAGCCAGGAACAGCAATGAAGCAAAGAGCCTGGAACCAGGCATCCAAGCCGGAGTCAGGAGTAGAGCCAAAAGTCAGAGCCAGACTCGGGAATCAAGCCAAGGGTCAGATGTCAGGAGTGAGGCATAAGGCAGGAACCAGAGATGAGGCAAGAATCAGGCACGGAGCAGGGCAGGAACATGGAATGAAGGCAAGAGTGAGACAGGAACCAGGAACAGGTCAGACTCAGAGCAGAAATCAGGATCAGGGTTGGATGTGATCACAGGAGCCAGGCAAAGAGCAGGGTCTGATGCAGCCGCAACAGGAAGTCTGCACGGTTGCTTGGACAGCCCACCCACATCACTTCCTGTCTTAAAAAGTAGATAAGAGGCAATCAGGTGACCCCTCCCCCCCCAAGCCAACAGGAATTCCTGTAGGGCCTGACCTTCCAGGGTTAGGGAGCTGCTGCTTCGTCTGTCTCCCTGGGAGTGTTGGACACTCAGGGCTCCACAGAGTCACACTGAAGTAATGCATAATACTAGAGTCATGTAGTGGTGAATCAGGCCCTGTTTCTTGAAGAGGTTCCTTGGGATTGCAACCTTCCCAATCTATGAGGTACAGGAGGCAACCTCGTCGTAGGCAGAAGTCAAGGATTTTGTGCACCACATATTCTTCATGCTCCTGAAGCTCAACTGGTGGAGGGGGTTGCTGAGACTGAGATGGAAAGGAATTCTCTATGTAAGGCTTGAAGAGCGATGCATGGAATAGTAGGTGGATGTGGAGGAACTGTGAACATTGCAATTTAAATAAAACTAGGCTGACCTGTTTGTAGATTTGGAAAGGACTGCGAAACTGAGGGTCCAACTTCTGAGAAGCCTGCTCATCCTAAGGTGTTTTGCAGTGAACCATACCAGGCCCACAGCAAACACTGAACTTTCTCAGTGGAAACAGGGGTAATATCCATAATTTCAAAAGAAGGGTCTCTGCCCTGGGGAGATGTGAGAGGCATTATTGTAAAAGAACTCAGCATATGGTAACAGGGAAACCCAGTTGTCTGGATGGAAGCTAATTAAGCGTCACAAGTATTGGACAATACTTGACTGATCCTTTCTGACTGCCTGTCAGTCAGGGAGTGATATGCAGTAGAGATAGACTCATGAACATTCAGTAGGTGGAGTGTCTTTCCCCCAGAAGCGAGACACAAATTGTGGGTCACAGATTGTTTGGTCTGGAAGCCTCTGGAGATGGACAATGTGCACCACCAGTAGCTGGGGCATCACTTCGGCCAAAGGCAGATGTTTTCAGGGAATGAAGTGGGCCATCTTAAGTGGGTGGGTGAAGTGGGTCTATGACTGTTAGAACTATGATGTGACCCTCAAAGCTTGGGAGCTCCACAATGAAGTCCAGAGTGAATGAGTTCCAGGGTCAGGAAGAGTATCCGGGAGTTTTAGGGTCTCAAGAGGTTTCGCGTGAGGTGTCTTAGTAAGGGTACAGGAATCTACATAGGCCCAGACTTCAGCAAGCATATGGGGCCACCAAAAAAAATGAGCAATAGTGCAAAAAGTCTTGAGGACACCAAAGTGGCCCACAAGACGGGCATCATGGCACAAACATAGCGTCTCTAATGGGGCACGCCCTGGCAGGATGTATATGTGTTGACAGTTTTGACAAGATCTGGTGTGCTCTTGGGCTGGGTTGGATGAGGTGTGAACTACCTTGGCAATGATTAAATTGTCTGCAGCCCCAGAATCAATCAGGGCCCATTTGAGGGGAATGGGCATCACCAGATCTAGGATGCGCATCTGTCTCAAAACCTGGAGCTGCGGGGAAATCCCTTGAGTCTCACGTCCCATCTGGGTGGCTGGTCAAGAGGCAGCATCAGGGTGTGGAGAGTTAGCAATACCCAAGCTGGCTCCCCTTACTATGCCTGGGCCCGTTTGTTTCCTGGTGGCTTTCTGATCAAGCAGGGGTAAGGGTGTGTCCAGGTGCCCAGCAATAGAAACACAAATTCTCACAACATCATCTCTCTCTTTCTTCCAGGATCAGATGATGGATGAGGTCAATCTGCATCAGCTCAGGGGCTGGTATGTAGGGCTTTGGTTTAATATACAATCATGTGGACCCGCACTGTTCTTCTCCTCCTTTCTTTCTCATAATCAGGCATCAATGAGGAGGACTAGGTCGACGAAAGCATCCAATCGGGAGGAGCTCTCAACACAGGTCATCAAATATAGCAGAGAATGCCAGCAAAAAGGCATCCCAGTTGGTCAAAACTAGACTGTCCTGGGCAAAATCCAGTCCAACACTTCCTCTGTAAGTAGGCTCATCACCTTCACCATCACTGGGGTACATGTGTGGATGGCATAAGAAAGGCAAAGAGCACCAATTCATAAATCCCCTAAACTGCTGGCAATCACCATCAAAGGGTACAGGTAGGGGGACTGCAGGACCCTGCTCAGAAGAGGGAGGTCCTCTCTGAGCCTGAAGTGCAGCCACTTTTCCCTGTGAGCGAGCAAGTTGATTGCGAAGGGACCACACCCCAGCTGCAAGCTGAGCCACCTGCGTCCACAGCACTTGGTTTGGTGTCTGTTAATTTATTCCTGCAGATCTCGTGCCAAGGAAGGTGGGACTGCTAGGTACTGGCAAGCCCACCTTCTCCATTCCAGCCTTGCCAGGAGGAGGTCGTAAGTGGGTCCAAGCAACTGTTAGAAACTGGGATGTAGGTGGTCTGGCCTTATGGTCCGACACCAGGAACAGCACTGAAAGTCCGAGTCAAGAGTTGAACCAAAGTTCATTACTGGAGTTGGAGTCAGGAGTCGAACCAAGGGTCAGGAGTGCGGCATAGGGCAGGAACCATATCTGAGGCAAGGATTAGGCATGGAGTGGGATTAGGACAGGAATAGGGAATGAGGGTAGGCGTGAGCCAGGAACCAGGACTGGATGCAATCACAGGAGACAGGCAGAGAGCTGGGTCTACCACAGCAGCAACAGGGAGTCTGTATGGTTGCTCAGACAGCCCATCTGGCTCACTTCCTGACTTAAGTAATGGGTGCGAGACAATCAGTGACCCCAAACTGACAGGACTTCCTGTGGAACCTGACCGTCCAGGATTAGTGAGATGTTTTGTCATCTTTCTCCATTGGTGGTGACAAAGGAGGGTCAGAGACCCGGGGCTCCTGCAGCCCTGGATTCTAGACCCACTCTGCTGGATCGTTACACCCTTGCTCAACAGTTAATATCAGCTGCGGCATTTGAGTTGACAGTTCACAGTGGAAGGCCCTAAGCTTTTGTAATATTTCTGCTCTGGTCAACCTCCAGAGCATTTTCAAAGCTTGTCTCTTGCATCAAATGTTAGCGTATGATACTATGGTAGTCTAAGTGGGGATCTTTTGAGGGGGATTCTTTTAGTTTTGTTGTCCTTGTGTGGCAATGTAATTTGATGGGCAACATAGGTCTTTAACACTGTACTTAGTTCAATCAGAGATTCTACATAGCGAATAGTCTAAATTAAATCCAATCAATAAATAAAATAACTCCTGGACACTCCTGGATACCTAAGCACGAGATATTAAAGAAGAAAAAGGGTGTTGCTACATTGGAGAGAACTGACTGTGTAGAGCAGAACTAGCAGGAATGAGCTAGGGTAACCTGCAGCGTTTCTCCTCTCTCTGTGTGCTTGCTACAGAATGTGACAGTCTCAGATTTGTTTCCATGAGAGGGAATCCCTGTGCCCTGACATGCCTTTCAAGTTTATATTGACAATGCACTGCAGGATGTGACAGCCACTAGTTTAGAGAGGAAGGAACAGAGATGCTGACCGAGACACATGTTGTCAAGAGGAAAAAAATATGGGAACGCAATGCAAACCACAACAGCATTAGATCCCAAAGACCATGTTGTCACTGAATTATCTTACCTTTCTTTCTCCTTCTCATCTTGGTTTTCCCCCTCCCTTTGTGTGGCTGTCTCAGCTCATTTTCTCAGGTTCTTTTCAACTAAGTTAGTACATTGTGGATTTGAACTCAGCAGTCAAACTGAATAATGCTTGAGGAGGGGAAGAAATGAAAACACCTAGAGAGAAGAGAGACAGATTGCTAGGAAAAAAATCCAGAATCTCAGATGATATGGAATAAGACAAATTCTCTTTAAAAGCTTAATATATATATATTAAATGGACACTAACCCAAAAAAAACCTATTCTGCCTAGGCTAGTTGGTTAAAAATACACCCACTCCTTTTGTGGGCAGTTACTTCTTCCAAGCTATAGATGTGTGTAGTTTAAAGTAGTCACTTCTCATGTCTACCCATGGGTGTTTAATGCAGGATTTAAGTGTCCAGTTTAGACACCCACATGTGAAAGGTTATAGAGCTGACTCCCTGCTTAGAGCTCACAAAGGTGTGTATGAATGAACAACAAGGCAGGCCTATTGATGAAACAGTGGTAGAAGCAGTATTATCCTCCCTCTGTGTGTATTGCACTTGGGATGCTAGGGGGTCAGTTGGTGCAGGGAGGTCTACACCTTGGGTGAATTTTGCACACATAGTGATATGGAGAGGGATTACATTTTGGAAGTTTCCTAAGCCACCGAGGGGCTTTGCAAATTTGCAAATATTTCATGTTTATTTTCCATGTGACCTGGAATTTTTTGGAGATTGTTTCCGCTTCTCTCTGTTCAGATCTGGAAGTGGAGCCAATTCAAGCTTTCCCAAATTCCAGGAGGGGTTTTTTTGGATCCCTTATATTTTGGGCATTTCGCTTATAATGAATATGTTGCATTTATACAACATCGTTCACCACCAAAGGCTCTCGAAATGCTTAACAAACATACTGCATATGGATATGTACATAGGGATATGTACATTATCACATGCCCATTTCCCTGGAATCCACCCTAATATTCCAAATCCCTCAGCATCCTCAAACAATCACCATTTTTTATAAAAAGATCTACCCATCAAATAAATGTTTGTCCCTCTATCCCCATAGACTTTTCCTGCAGGCAAGATTCAGTCTTTGGACCAGTAACAGCTTTTCTAGTCATAAAAATGTCTCAGCATTAAATTTCATTATCTCAGCCTTGCAGGGCTCTAAATGGGACTTTATATCACTGGGCAGGAGAGATTTCCAGTTTCCCAAAGGGATCTAGCACTTGCATTTAGCCCAGAAATGGCCTGAGATATCAGACTTTAAAGCTGTGACATTTTTATGTTTGGAAAGTGTTCTGGGTCCTTTGTGATTAAGTGGCACAATGGGGACTTAAAGCTGCCTTCATGGGCGGTGTGTGAACTTCCCATTGGGGGAGGCTAGCCACTGGCCCTGCCCCTTCTGCCCGAGACCCCTCCCCTCCTGGAGCCCAGAGCGCCCGACCCCCATGGCCACTTCCTGTCCACCCCAACCCCCAGGCCACCCGAGTGCCCCCAGCCCCGGACCACCAGCGGCCAGCAAGGCCCCACCCCACCTGGCCCCAGCGCCCCCAGCAGGCAGCACAGCACTGGCCCTGGCCACCCCAAGTCCCAGCTGCAGGCAGCCCTAGCCCCAGGCAGGGGGGAGAGCAGGAAGCTGGAACGGGCCTGGGGGGTGAAGCGTGGGCGGGGCCACATCAGGCTGTTTCGGAAGGCTTAGCCTCTCCCGGCCTGTGATACCTGCACCCCTGGCTGCCTCAAACAGGAAGCAGAGGTTTCCTCTAGTGTGGAGACCGGGGTAGAGCTGGCAGAACAGACTTTACACCACCCAGTTCCCACTTTGGATGAAAAGGGCGGGGAAGGAGCATAGCTAGGGCAGCGTAGGCCCAGAGCACCAGCCAGTAAAGTGGTCCCTATGAGAACACTCTAGCCATCATCATTTAGAACAAGACTTAGGGGTGGGCAAACTTTTTGGACCGAGGGCCACATCGGCATTGCAAAACTGTATGGAGGGCTGGGTGGGGAAGGCTGTACCTCCGCAAACAGCCTGGCCCCTGCCCCCTGACTGCCCCCCTTAGAACCCCTGACCCAATAGGGGAGGGGCCGGGGGCTAGCCTTCCCAGCCGGAAGCTCAAGAGCCAGGCCGGGCAGTCCTGCAGGCAGATGTGGCCCGCGGGCCAAAGTTTGCCCACCTCTGATGTAGGGGCTGGTTTGGCCCCCGGCATTCCTAGGATTGGGGGAATAGAAAATATATTGGAGCCAATGTTCCATCCCTTCCTCAGCTGTGCCAGGCATAAGCTTGGTGCAGCTGAGGATCAAGCATATTGGTTTTAGTTTTTCTCACCTTCTGATCCCCACACATTTAGAATCAGGTGGTACCGAAGACACCTGGATTTATAAGCAAAGAGATTTACGATACAGCCAAAATATAATTTTCAAACAGTCTATAAACAGTTTCTCTGTAACATATTGTGATATAGACAGAATACCTAACAGTGTGAAGGTTTTAATTGGCATTCATTTGAGATGGCCTCACCACTCCTGAGTAACGTAACTGTCTCAAACTCATACCAATAATCCTTTATGCCGCTTCAACAGGCATTCTCACTAGAACTAAAGTATAATCTGCGTGTAGATGTATCCATGTGTGTGGACATGCATGTATGTATGTATATCAATATGTTTGCTTTCACAGGGTTTCTAACATTTGTGGGTTTTGAGTAAAACCACTATATTTATTTGAAGAGATTTTTGGCTGAAGTAACTGCTCAAGTTTCAGCTTATTTCTAAGTTAACATTTTTTTGTCTGAGAATTTCCTTAGGTTTTTAAGTATTCAAAAATTTCTCAGTGGCAGTAGTCCATGTAGGTCTTGCATGATGTATGCGGACTGTGCCGGGCCTTTAAGCTATGCAGAGACTCTAACAAACCTTGCAATACACTAAGGTATGGATCTCACTTTTTTTTCAGAAAGTCTCCCATGTTCCTGTCTCGCTCTTCATTTTCCATATCTGACGGCTTCTCCCCTACATGGCATTCCCTCTGCTGCTCCTGCCAGGCCAGATCTACATGTTCCTACCTGTGTGACATTTCCTTTACCATGGCCACCTGCATCTGGGTTACGCATACTTTGAAAAGTTCCCACCAGCTCAGGCACACGTTGTAAACTGGGCATCAGACTGATGAATGTATATAATGCACAGATCAAGATATTTGCTAAGTACACAGTCAGGTTGCACTTTTGTATGCTCATGAAAATAACTTCAATTGACTCAGTATTTCCAACTGGTAACCCCCTAAAAAAACACTCAAAGGCACCTCTGCTTGTTAAGCCTAGTGAGAGAAGTGCACTTTTTTTATTTTACAGCAAAGCTGTTTTGGAGACATAAAGAGACAAATCAACATTAGAAAAATCACTCAAAAATGAACTCAGGATAAATATTTAAGCTTTTATATCGCCAAAAAGCTGTCTCTAGTTTATCCAAAACTTTGTAGATGAATTCTGCCCTGGAGTAGGGTGACCAGATGTCCCGATTTTATAGGGACAGGTTCTGATATTCAGGGCTTTGTCTTATAATAGGTGCTTATTACTCCCCACCCCCTGTCCCAGTTTTTCATGTTTGCTATCTGGTCACCCTGCCCTGGAGTGAGACGTGGTTTGTGACATTCTAGGGTGATTGATTTGAAATTGGGGTGATGGTGTTGTCAGTCAGGCCTGTTATGGCAGGCGTGGTGCAAACACTTATACAATACGGGTATTTTGTAAGCAGAAATCATATGACCTCTGCAATTCTGTGACCATGCCAGTGCAAAGCCAACAACCAAGGCAAGTGCAGGAAGCATTTACTGTGTGGAGGGAAAATCACAGCCTGCATAACACTGACTACTGCTGCTGCTGCTGGGTGGTTCTCTGTGTTCATACCTGACCACGCTGCTATGGCTGCTAGTTTAATCAAAGTGGCACACGACCAACCTAATCAGAAGTGAATGGCTGTCTCAAAATCATTTCACCATATACATAAAAGATAACAAAGAGCAAGTAAGGAAGCATAACACATAATGGAGGTCTTCCTTGATGACAAAGCAAACTGTTTCCAGCTTATATATACACTTGTGCCACCAAACTTGTCAAAGGTGTATTCTTTTGTGTTGGACCCTTACTGCCTAAATGGAGGGAGAATAAAACAAATCCCCAAGAAACAAGTGAAAATATTGCAGCTTTGGCAGCCAAGGACCTTGTCTGGAGGTTGATATGCGTCAATCAGAGTTTGGGAGTTTGTTTTGTTTCGTGTGTGTGCGTTTTAACAGAGTAGCCTGTCAACCCTCGATTTTCAATGATTCAAGTCTCCCCTAACTGATAACACTCTAAATAACAGGTGAGTGACTCCTGGCAGGAAGGAGATTGTCTGACCTCATTGTTTGCCTTTTTCCCCCCCTCTTTGTTCTTCACAAATAAAGGTTTTTTAATAAACTGAAAGGTCCTCCGCTCCTGCCTGATGATAAAATGAAAGGAACCAGTGAGGTATGGTGCAACGTGGCAGCAAAAAAAGAGAAGCTCATCAGAAAATAACAAAGGTGCAAGTTAAAGATAAGGCAGCTGTCAGAGATTAATCCTGCTGGCCTGATTGTTTTCTTTAATACCGAGGCCTGCAATAGCAAGCGATAAGTTTGCTGAGTAATTTGGTTTTTGGTGAGGAAATAAAATTCAGGTAGGCCTCATAATTGATTTCCTTTTCTTTAGGTTTCTAAACATTAAACAACCCACCCCCCCCCCCCCCCACTGACGCCCCCCAAAAAAACCTGCTTCACTACACTTTCCTTTTTTTCAGGCGGGCTCCCAAGCTGCGTGCGCACTGCTTTCCTGGCTGGGCCTGCGTGAAGGTTAGGAAGTTAGATTTGAGGGGGAAAAGCACCCTCTCTTTCAACTGCATTCACATGGGAATACTTTTGTTTGCTTCTAAAATGAATCCACAGCTTTTAAACGGAATCAATCTCCCTGAAGTCAGTTTTACTTTAGTGTCCAATATGCTCTTCATGAAATGCAAGGGTCACAAAGTAAGCATCAAAGAAGCTTTAACTTATCACATGCCATCAGTCGGCTACACATAATTACGACAATAGGCCCAATCCTGCTCCCACTGAAGTCACTAGGAGTTTGGGCATTGCCAGTAGTGGAATCGGTACTGCGCCCAGCACATACAAAGGAGCCAGTTGTGCAATCCTTATTGAGGTAGGGGAGCAATTACTCTTGCTGGCAGTCCCATTGAGATCACTAGGATTACCCAGGTGAGTAAAATTGGGATTACTCACCTGAGTAAAGCTTGCACAATCAGACCCAAAGAAACTCTCGATCTCTTCACTATGCTACAGACAGTAGACATTGACTATACAGAGAGGTAAAGTTTACTGGATGGGATTTTCAAAAGCACCCATGGGAGTAGGCACACAAGTCCCCTTGAAAGTCAATGGGACTTGTCCTCCAAACTCACTTAGGCACTTTTGAAAATCCTGCCCATTACCTGTAACTGTCCAAAAGTTATCTACAGCAGAACCTCAGAGTTATGAACACGTCGGGAATGGAGGTTGTTCGTAACTCTGAAATGTTCTGTAACTCTGAACAAAATGTTATGGTGGTTTTTTCAAAAGTTTACAACTGAACACTGATGCCATACGGCTTTGAAACTTTACTATGCAGAAGAAAAATGCTGCTTTTAACCATCTTAATCTAAATGAAACAAGCACAGACACAATTTCTTTACTTTGTCAAATCTTTTTTTAAACTTTCCCTTTTTTTTAGTAGTTTACATTTAACACAGTACTGTACTGTACAGTATTTGCTTCTTTTTTTTTTTTTTTTTTTGTCTCTACTGCCTGATGGCGTACTTCCGGTTCCAAACAAGCTATGTGCTTGACCGTTCAGTTCGTAACTCTGAGGTTCTACTGTATTTGATTGCTGGCGTAGCTACAGCAACACATATGGCCCCGGAAAGTTCAAATGGCTTTGCAATCGTCTAGCAATTAAAACTGACAGAGAAAAAGTTACACCGGGAAAACCTTTTTTTTTTCCATGAGAATCTGTAGCAATGAGGCAGAGCGACTCTCAGCTGGAAAGACTGTGTGTGTGTGTGTGTATGTGCATGCACACGCACACACACACGAGGCAGCAGCAGAGTCTTATTTATTGTGACAAAATGAACAGCCCCCAGGATGCTCATTGAGCAGCTAATTTCTCATCTTATCTATTATGTGAATGAGATGGGAAAACAGTTTCCTGTTTTTCACAGATATCGCTAACATGAAAGATACAGAATGAATTCCCTTGAAAGCCATGCAGTCAGATCCATCCTCAGACTCATTAGTTTCAGTGGGAAGAATTAATGCAGGCAGGGCTGCTCATTGATGGGAAACAAGTCTATAAACCTGTCTATAGAAGCAAACGTGTTAACACCATCTCTAAAACAGCTGAAGAGCTTGGCAGACACTTCTCTTTATATACATGCACACATATATACGTTTGTTTGTTTGGGGACTGAAAATACTGTTGCTGTTTCGCTGAGGGGAAAAAAAAGTCAGAATACAGTTACCTTGGTTGAGAAGGAGAATTTACACTGTGGGGTTTCCTCTAGTGAAGGAATCCTTTATTTCAATTTTGTCAGGGGAAGAACTAGTTAGGGGAAAGATAAGAAATTGTGGGCACAATGTTATGAGGTCTCAGCACTCTGGGTGTATAGGCGGGCTTAAAAAAGCCACATGTCAAGGGCATATTTTCATGCCATCAACTTCTGCAGAAGCTCAGCTTTCATTAAAAAATCCTTTTCTCTGGTATATATTTAAAAACAAACTTCCTACGTCTGCAGATGGGCAACTGTAATGACTCTGTGGCTGTTCACGGCTCTCCTGAGCTGCAGCAGAATGATAACTAAGTAGAGTCTTGGCAGCTTTTAGGGTATTCAGTCTATATTACTCTGCTTTGCACCTCCTTGCATTTCCCAGAAGAGGGAAGCATTATTATTTATAATTATTTGTATTACCGTACTGCCTCGGAGCCTTTGGGCATGTCTACACTTACCGGCAGACCGGCACTGCTGCAATCGAGCGAGTGTCGATTTAATGGGTCTGGTGAAGACACGCTAAATCGATGGGAGAGCACTCTGCCATCCATTTGTGTAGTCTACCTCCCCGAGAAGCGTAAGGGAAGTCGACGGGGGACGCTTTCCCATCAACACAGCGCAACGTAGCCACCACGGTAAGTTGATCTAACTACATCGACTTCAGTTACGTTATTCACGTAACTGAAGTTGCGTAAGTTAGATCGATTTACCACAGTAGTATAGACCAGCCCTTAGTAATGGACCAGGACTCCCCCTCCCCCCCCCCCACCCCCGGATGGATGCTGTGCAAACACAGAACAAAAATATGGATCTAGGGGATACATAAGAGGAGAAGACATCTGTCTCGATGCAGAGAGCAATAAACTTGGAAATATCAGTCTTATGACAACTTCTGTACAGTGACCCCTTTCCCCAAAATAGATATTTTCAGTGACTCACAGTAAATTGTGTAATATAAATGAATTTTTTTGAGTCATGCACAGCATAAGAACAATAGATCCAGAATAACCAACGGTAACAGGAGAAAAAAGGCAAAGCAGTCACTTCAGAATCATTCAGTAAACTTACATACTGACACAGTAGGCATCCTGTTTATTATTATTTTTCTTAGAGTGGATCGCTTCGGTGCCCCTATCTTATTATTACAGATCTTACATCAACCATCAGAAATAGAGAAGGCCAGATTCTCAGAGAACGCTGAGTGCCAACAGTTTCCATTGACACTACTGTAGCTGTGAATGGCTCTGAAAATCAGGCCTTTTCAGAAGTCCTTTACCCAAGATCTACAGAGGGGAAGTAAACTTTCTTTTTGCCGTCTTTCTGCCTCTAACACTGCTAGGCGATATTGGAAAAGACTTAAGGGGGAGATTTTCAAAACCACAAATGGGAGCCGGACACCCATCTCCTATTGACTTTCAATGAAAGCTGGGCACCTACCTTTCTTAAGCTCCTTTGAAAATCTCAAGCTGAAGCAGAGGCTCAATGGAGGCTGGAACTGAAGCACTGTTCATTCTTTACCATATCAGGTCAGACGTTGCAGGAAAGTGCCAAGCCAGAATACACATTTTATTTCATGCAGAAATCCACTTCGGGCTCTTTTTCTCAACTGTTTCAAGTGGATTCCTAGGGCCAGACCATGGCATCACTGGAGGAAATGGCTCTGCTCAGTGTCCACATCTAATTCCCTCATTTTAAACTTTTGACCCCCCAACTCGCATTCCTATTTATCATTTGTTATCCTATGAAATCAGTTGTTTTCTGGGCTCTGTGGCCCCTGCCTTGATTGAGGGGCAGGCCTTTTATCCTAGGTGGATACCCTCCCCAAATGCAAATAGGCTGGACGAAATGGCAAAACACCAGTGAGATTAGTATTTGACCCATACACTTGAAAAAGTTATATTCCAAAGCAACCCTACTGCAGCATACTTCCTTAGCTGATACATTTTCATCTTTGACAGTCACTGAACTAATCCCATGTTATAAACTGTATCTGGTTCTACTTGGTGTCTGGGTAAATATTAGAAACAAATGAAGAGAAGAGGAAGAAGAAAGGGGGAAATACGGTTAAGGAGATGAAATGAAAATCTCCATTCTGGTACACTAAAAACAGAAACCTCAGTACCATTGCAACAAACCACCCTGCAAATGTAGGAGAAATGAAAATAAATACATCTTCAAAGTCCAGTGAAGACAATTCCAGAGTGTGTTGAGACCTTAACTGATATAAATGAGGATCATTATTTTCACTATTCAACTCACCATAGGACAAGAAGTGTGGAAAGAGGAGGAGATCACTGGGGATGTAACTGTGTGAAGTACAGCCTTGTCACTGGGAAACTGTCCCTTGACAAAGAGACTTATTTGAATATCCAGTAATACAATCCTGCATGGACCACGAAAGCTGAGAACATCTGCACACTTCCAGCTGACCCAGTATAAGGAGAAGGCTTTCTGGATCTCACAGTAACAGAAGGAATGGTTCCTCTCTGGAGGAATTAAATTAGAATGGCTTTGTGCTGTTCTCACATACATACTTCCAGATCGCTGGCCAGCTGGACAGCATTAGAGAGCTGCTAAGGAAGCTTGTTCAGCCTCAGTAATCTTCCTCTCCTGTTCCTTACCTACTTGTGCCTTTATGGTTTGTCAGTGTCTCGGTGGAGTTTTGATTCAGCACTGGTAGCTCAGAAAAAACGAGTAAACAAGGAGCCTCAGGGCTTACAAAACAAAGCACTTATAATTTATTAAAAGTAAGGCTTTATTTATTGCTCAGACTGTGGGGGAATTTGGTGCACATGAAAGTGAAGAATCTATTATACTCCCAGGTCCTTATTTGTAAGAATGACACCACACATCCTGAAAAAGTTCCAACCAGTGCAAAATACAACAGTACATCTTCTTAGCAACAGAGGCCTTAACATCATGCCAGTGCTCCACTCTTTGCACAAGCTCCCCACTGAATACAAAAACTAGTTCAAGGTCTCTGTCATTTATGAGATTAATCCCCACCCACCTGAGAAATCACCTCTCCCTCTGTGCTTCTCACTTCCCATGACAGTACCATTCCACTGTCAGTCAACGAGGGAGGCCTGTGATTGCAGTAGACAAAACGACGTCAAACCTTACCGCATTCAGAACGAAAAGCAAACTCTTTTTTTTCTTAGCTTTCCTTCAGGAAGTTCTTTTCACACCCACTGCTAAGATGATGGCCACGGGTGTAACAGGGTGGCAGGGTTTTCCCATTGCTCGACTCTGTCAGTAGATGTTAGAACCCTTTGGCATGGTTCTTTGAGGCAGGTTTGGCTCATTAAACTCCATTCTGGCTATAAGAAGCATGTAGCCCTTGGCTAAAGAGAGCTGGGCACCAAGACAGACAGAAAAAGTATGTCTTCACTTCAGCGTTAACCTCAGCTCTTACTCGGGTGTAGCCTTTAACCCAGCTCCTGTCCACTCAAGACCTGAGTGCAGATAAAGGTGGGGGTGGCTTAGCCATGTTCCCATTTATTTTTCTTTTAATGCTGTTTTCTAGTTTAACTGTTTTACTTTGGGTTTCATTTGTGTGTGCTACTTAACGGTGTCCTGTGTCTCACTGCTCTGTTCCTTTGGCTGGGTTCCGGCTGGTCTGTTGACTGCAGTTTCTTGTCTGTGTCACGTGTTGCAGTTTGCACCATTCACTGACGCATTGTGCCCCTGGCAAAGCAGCTGCCACTTGCCTCATGCATAATGTGGTCACTTTTGACACCACATCTTGCTGTCTAACACAGCAGCCAAGAGTGTCTTCTCATTAGTATGCTGCAGCCTCTGTGCTTCAGGAACTCAGAAAGAGACCAGGGCCATAAATTTCAAACCAAAACTCTCTAGATTAGTTACATGACAAGATGGCTCCTACAGACTGTGCCGACATACTCAGGGTTTGCATGCTCAGAGTCTGTAGGAGCCATCTTGTTATGTAACTCATAACGAGAGCTATGGTTCAAATTTTATATCCTTGGTCTCATTCTGAGTTCCTGAAGCACAGAGACTGCAGCATACTCAGGAGAAGCCACTGTTGGCTGCCTGTGTTAGAAAGCATGACAGTGGAGCATTACCTGATTTAGCTGGCCCGGCCTGAAGAGTAGGCCGAAAGCCCAAGTGATGCTTACTCTTAGGCTGGTGACCCATCCACTTTGCAGTGCAGCTAAACCACTTGTGTACTGATTGTCCTCCAATGCCTTCCAACAATTCCCCTCCCGTGCCCAACAGGACAGATAAATTTCCCCATAATTCACTGGGAAAGGATCGTAGAGCAGTTCAGCGTTCTGCAGTGCTAAGGACCATACTGCAGTGCTATACCCCCAGATGTCCCAGAGACACACACATGTAAGTGCAGCACCAGCATAGATGCAGTTGAGTGGACACACTTAGCTATGGCCTTGCAGTACTGCTGTTCACACCCAAGGTAGGACAACCCGTGTGCTCACACGGTGCTGATCACCCACATTTAACTGCAGTGAAGAGTACCCTTAATCACAAGGAACAGGGTTAGGCTGGTGTTCATGTTGGATTTTGTTTTAAATACAGTTTTATCAGTAAAGTCAGAACAAAAGAGGAGTGGCTTTTTGTCTTTAGAACACACATAGAGGTTTAATTTGGAGTCTGATGGGGGCTCCTACATTTTACAGGGGTTATATAATTACCTAGACAGTCAGATAACTTGGCTAGAGCCAGGTACGGATCAGGCAAGGCCTATGCAATTTGACTTTCAATGCTACACACAATGCTACTGACTCTCCTGAGCAGTAATTGTTCACTATGCCAGGGGGGTTTAGGGAAGTGTGAACAAGTCACCTGGAGGTACTAGGATGAAACCACAAAAGCCATTTGCACTTACGATGCAATCAAGATTATGAACCCAAGTCCCGGGTGACTTGATGTGACCCAGCTTTTGAAGCAATTCAAGAAACTGCCTCGCTCGAGGGCTCACACATCTTTACTACTTGCAATAACCCTTCTGGAGCATATTTCTGAAGAGATTTTCTGTAGGTGCTTGTACAAATCCTATTTACCAGCACTCTGTGGAGCTGTTAGCAGACCTTGAAGATCAAGCCTCTAAAGATCCATGATAATCAGTGCTAAAAGATCACAATGATCCAGAAATACGAGCTTGGAGAAGGAGATCCATGTGGACAAATCCTTAGCTGGCATAAATCAGCATAGCTCCATTGAAGTCAGTGGAACTACGCTGACTCATAACAGTTTACAGTCTGACCCTACAGACTGGACCTCACAGCCAGCATGTGATGTGAGGCCCTGCAGTGGCAGGAACCAACAGGGCTGCTGAAAGCAGAAGTTCACATTCAGAACAAGGTCCCTACATTCTGACCTCTGTTTGAACGTGACTTTGGTTTAGTTTTAAATATGTGAAAGGCAAATTTGCAGCCTACTTAATGAGAGCAAACCACACTGAGAAGAAAGGAAGAAGGGAGATGTCCAGTAAAGACCAGAACACGTTATTTGATTAATTATTGATATAGTTCCATACAGGTACATGGTAATTTACAAATATAGGAAGACAGGGTTCCTGCCCTGAGGAGCTTTATGATTTAAATTGGACAGAGACAGCACAAACAGGTCTGGAGAACAAGAACATCAAGAGTTAAAATAGTAAAAATTGGAATGCGGGAACGAAAGGATACGAACACTCATGCTTCAGGGCACAAGCCAACTTTTAACTAATGGGTTAGGAAGAAATTTTCCCTGGGCTATTTCAGAATTGCCTATTGCAGAAGGTTTTGCATCTGGGACTGGCTAGTGTTGGAGGCAGGACCAGCTGTTCTGATCCGTGATGGCAATTCCTCAATAAGATTCAGGTGTGACTAGACAAGAACAGGGCACTGGACTGGGCTCAGGAGACCTGGATTCTGTTCCCAGCTCTGCCACTGACTTGATGTCTGACCTTGGACAAATCTCTTCACCTTTCTGGGCCTCTGTTTTCCTTCCCATCTTTTGTTGGTCTTGTCTGCATAGCTTATGAACTCTTCAGGCCAGGGACTGTCTCTTGCTATGTGTCTGTATAGCAACAGGGAGCTGATCTTGGTTGGATCTCTGGGGCTACCGTAATACAAAATTATAAATACTACCCAGTAAGGATTCAGAGAGAGAGAGAGAGAGAGAGGCCACTGGACTTCAGCAAAAGATTTCATCCTCAACATTGCAATCAACCAGTATCAGCAACATGTATAAAACACTCTGGGTGGGTGTTGTGTATAGACAAAAACATTGTACAGACCTTTCAAACTACCTGTAATACTTGAAGGTTTTTTAAGTTGAAAAATTGCCTTTTTCTAAAAAATTTAAGTTTTTCATTAAAAATTTTAGATTTTTATCAAAATTTTCCAATTTTTGCAAACTTTCCCACTATATTTTTACTATAATTGTTACTGTAAATTTTTGCTTACTGAACTCTGGGTTTTCAGTAAATGGAAAATTTAAAAAATGATTTTGATACAAATTTCAGTAAAAAATATTGTGGCAAATTTAAAAGAAAATGGAAAAATAGACCATTTTGAACCTCGTAAAATTGGAAATAATATCAAAATTTCAAAGTTTTTCACAAAATCATTTTCCCATTTTTGGTCCAGCTCTGTTTTTCTTGTTGTGCAGATCAGGGTTAGAGGAGAAGAAAATTCAGTTTCCATGATCCATCCAATGTCTTGTCTCTCTAAAGATTAACAAGTGTGTCACTTATAGTAGCAGGTGGTATGGACACCTGTCCAATAGAAACCGGACTGGAGACTATCAACTCATTTCACATCCAGCCAACAGGTGGTAATAACTATATAAGCATCCTGAGCTATTTTTGGACCAGTGACTTGATTGTAGAGTCTTGCAACCTGACAGGCCCTGACTACAGGTGTCGGCTTTGGGTTGGAAAACAACCTGATGCTCTCAGGCTGGGCTCGGTTTGACTTTTCTTACCTTCTCCAGCCCGTGTGGTCGACATGGCAGTGGCCGCTTGCCCCACTCCTGCCAGCCACTGCCACCTTGCTGTGCTGCAGGGTGCACGTGTCAGTGAGTCACAGTGCCTCTCGCTCTGCACCACACACACAGAGCAGCAGGGGGTGATGGACCATGGACGTGAGGCACACAGCCACCACTACGCCAACCCCAGGGGGAGGAGGCGGCAGCACTGACAGGGTTGGCGTGGAAGGATCGGGGTCGGGTCAGAAAATGTCTCACCCTCTTTGGCTTGGGTCGGTTGGGCTGGGATCCAGATAGGCCTCTGCAGACCTCTGCTTGGAGATGAAAACTTCCATAGCATTATTAAATTCTGAACCCAGTGTAGTCCCTCTGCCTTTTAAAATTGTTCTGTGTAATTTCCAGGGGATTAAGTAGGCTTCCAGGCAATGTAATACAAAGTCATTTCAGAGTGAATCCATCGCTAAGGACAATGGAATTAACCCAGGACTGAATCTGGCCCTCTCTTTCTGCAATATACTTTTTCCAGTGTAGAAAAAAGTTATGGGAGTGAAGTACAATATGTGCTACTTCATTTGTCTATCATATTTCATACAATAACATCAATACAAAAACCTTCGCACCCCATCTGAAACTACAGATGAATTTCATGTGTGTACAAATCCCACCCACATTTCCTGGCTACTATCCAGAATACAAACCTGTCTCACTGTGTAACAGAAACACAGGATAAACAAGAGTAAATAAGTATTGTGTGACGAATAAGACTAAGATACAGCCACCAATTTTAATGTATCTATGGGACTAATCCCCTCAGACAGTTTCCTCCAGTTTAGGGCTGCACCAGCAGTTGACATTGTTGACTTTGGCAGCCATTAGACACAGCATAACAATCAGGAGATTCTAATGAGAAATAAGAGCCACGTTCTTCTTCTGTTATCAGCTAGAAACAATCTGCTTGATTTAACAATCATTGCTGTTGTTCAACCAACTGCTCACCCGTCTCTGCTTCCTATCAGCAATCCCCACTTCGCTGTTCATAGGACACACAAGCTGCTGAGCAAAATATAACATGGAGAGACAGAGCCAGCTCACACCTGCTGCTTTTGCCATAGCTCAGTATGACTACCCCCAATCAAGAAATACTTTAAATCCCAAACTTCTGCATGGTAAACAAAATATTTTCTTAATTTAAATATTATATATCCCTGAGAAACATGAGCAATCATGGTAAAAGTTGAGGGGCTAAATTCAGCTTCTGAAATTCAGATGACTAAGTTTCTCAACCCAAATCAGAATTTCTTAGCATTGTTCTGATTATTTAAATTTAGATTATTTTACAAAATGTTCTAAGAGAAGACTGGAGAGTCAGGGGATTGGTAATGACTGATATGGGGAGGGAACCTTTCATCTCTGAACCTCTGATATGAGTTCAACCTACAATGCTAGTGACAAAAAGCCATTGCCTTCTGTTGGCTGGTCAGTGACCTGTATGGAAACAATGGGTGGCCTCAGTCCAGTTCATGACTCTTGTCAGGTAACCGTATCGCTAGGCCACCATTACAATGACACGAACTGGAATCCTTGTTTGTGGTCTCAGCAAAGCGGTCCAGGAATCAATGATCAGGAAGACTAAACTACTCTCTTGTCACCAGCTGTGTGCCCTCCAGGACACACATTTGCCATGCAGTGTGAGGGAGCTTCTATTGCTACTATGCTGGCTTTGAGAATAAACAGAGGGCTTTAGTCTTCAGGGCTACATTCAGCCGGGAGAAAAAAGAGACTATATTAAATGTAGGTTAGGTGGCAAGGTCCTTTCAATCTTGTCTCTCACAAATGTTTGTCATCCTCAAGAAACCTTCTGGAGCAGAATTTACCATGTTTGCGTTACCAACAGACCTGACACTAACGTAACAATCACGTAAGCTTATGCTCAAATAAATTTGTTAGTCTCTAAGGTGCCACAAGTACTCCTTTTCTTTTAATCAGAAATTAGGGCATCATCATAGGTGTGCAGAGGAGATTTGACAGCCCCCACTCACATTATGCCAGGTACCATTATCTAATGCCATCAGCATTTCACTTTCACACGTACAAGTTTCACACACACAAACACACACACACACACACAGAAAAACTGAAATGCAGGAAACTTCCAGGTAAACAATCTTAGAAAAAAATTCCGATACACTAACGTTTTCCAGTGCTGTTGAATAGGAACTCAAATATAGCCTTGGCATTCGAGTATTGCTTGAATGAAGCATTCAGATGTGTCTTGTAATCTAGACAATTTTCACTGTTCTCTTTTTTTCTGCTTCATCTTATTAAAATGCCTCTACTCTCTTTAAGCTTTCTTTTTAACCTTGACTGCACAAACAAAACAGTAAGGGACAAAAAAAGCACCCAAAATGCACCAAAAAAACCCCAAAAAACCAACCCTTTCCACAAAAAATACCATGAGGTTTACATGAAGCTAAACAATCTCTGTGACTGGAGGAATTTATAGAAACAAACACAGTAGCCCCAGTAAACTTACCAGTAAATAAGCCTAGACTTAAAGTGAAGTATTATAAATACCATTTCATAACACCCTCCAAGAAATAGATTGATTGTATTTTATCTCCCTGCCAGTTTGCAACTCTAAGACATTTAAATACATGTTATATCTAATATGTTACTGGGCTGACGTTCTGCTAAATAGAAAGATGAAAACTCTTTATTTTATCTGTCAGAACAGGAATAAGAAACAAAAAATGGGGTCCCATGCTCTGCCTTTATTATTTTTTAACTATATCTTGTCATTTTGTTTCTGAATTTTAGTACTCTTCAAAATTCTTTAGGAAGTACTGCCACCTCCTGGACTACCCGCATAGCAGCAGCATCTAGAATTGTATCAGGGAACACGTAGTCCAATTTACATTGATTAGTACAGATGCAGGTTTGCTGTGGCCTGTTTTTTAATTATGCCTGCACAACATCAATATTTTACAGATATCTTTTACCCAGACAGTATCAAAGTATTAATTAGAAAAATAATGATACTACTAATAAATAATAATAGTAATAGTATAATACGGAGTACTTTGACCCAATTACGTGAGCCCTTCATTAGGAAAATATTTAATCCCCTCTGACAAGGATGGCCAGATGTCTGGTTTTGATTTTTTTTTCTAATCTCAGACTTCCTACAGCCCAGAGTAACTGTTCCAGATTTCACAGTAATATAAGTACGTCTTCCCCTTCCTTCAAGAAGAGACATGTCTCTTCTATCTTTTGTTTTCTTCCTACATGCAATTCTGATTTTGTTAGGGCACATTTCCCCATATTTTCCTTGTGTTCTATGAAGCCTTGAATATCTTTGTAGTGCTTTCTACTGGTGAGAGTAGAACTGATCAGATACTTCTGGGATGGGGTCCTGTAAGCACCTAAATAAATATATGAGCTTGAGCATCTGCTGCTGCCGCTGAACCACATCACCTATAAAATAATATTGTATTACGCCTCCCTTCCAGTCTGTAGGTGACAGAATGGCCCTAATCCAGATTAGGCTTCAGGTTGGGGAACAAAATGTAGGATTGGAAGATTAAGGTTATGTTGGGCCCTATGAAATATAGATCAAAGCGTGTACGGCAGAGGAATGAGGATAGCTAGGAGCCTCTCTTTTACTTTTATCATCCACCTATTCAGCAACGCTCTCTGTTAGTCACACCCCAAAAAGGTACAACACCCACACTTTGAGCCTTGACTCTGTTTCCTTTCTGTTGAAACCCTGAGTGTAGGCTGGCATGCTACTGCATATGCAACTGAATACAATTTTTTTGTTGTCTTGGGGAACATTTCTTAGAGTAGCTAGCAGGTTCTCAATTCCCACCCCCGCAAATCAGCTACTCTGCTAGCTCTCCACATCACACTGTACCCACTGGAGTAGATGATGTAACATCCTGGATGTACGCAGTGTAAATGGATGAGAGAATGTTGTTGCCCTGTGGTGGCCGGCCCACAAAGAGGATACTATACCTCCTACAACTTTTAGTTCCCTTTCAGTTCAAGTGGCAGAGGCTTGCATTGGAAGAAGTAGGACAAGAGTTCTAAATCCAGCTTCACGCGTGTGTGTGTTTCAGGGTAGGTAACAGAACAGTCAGTGGCAATATACATTTTGAATTCCTAGCTTCACCGTTGATTTATAAAGCACAACGTGAAACATCAACCAGCTAGCACCAACTCAGTGGATTAAATGTAACATGATAGCTGAGATGACTGAAAATAAAATGTACACTTTTTAAAAGCTCTCTTTTTCGGAGTTGTTTAGCCTCTGGTATGGACACACACACACACACGTTCGTGCCCCATCGGCACTGCGCTAATCCAGGCCTGGAGGTGCTAAATTGATGCATAGTACTGCAGGCACCCAGGGGCAGATTATCTAAGGAAGGAATGAATTAATCATTGCTGCACCGCCATGCCGACCTGCATAAAGACTATTGCTCAGAGCAGTGATGATAACATGAACAATTCTAACCTTCCCACTGACCACACACAAAGAATCCCCCAGACACTTCGTGTCATTGTGCGCTCTCTGTCTGTGTGTGCGCGTGAGTGTGTATGCACCCACACACATGTGGGTCTTTGAAGCAATCCTGTGTTTCAAAATGGGTGTCAGATAGTTATAGGGTACGCTGAGGAAAGAAAGAGGTCTGCAAGCATTATAAACGGACGTTCTCAGCAACAACAACAAAAAAAGCTTTCAGGGAGAAACAGAAAATAATGTTTTGCAATTACAGTCCACAGCTGCTGCAGTTCCAGTTTTCTTGCTGTACACAGGTGCAGCCATTATAACAATGAATAGCACACATTAAAGGTGCCATCCATAAGGGAAATAATACGAGGGTTGAAAAGGTGTTTTCATTTGCAGCCTGATAGTAGGAGAGGAAAAAAATATCCAATAAAATAAAGCATTTCACAGCCAGCCCTACTGGCTCAGCTGCCACACACCAGACCCATGTCTCAGCCTAATCTCAGGCTCTGGTATATTAGGTGAGCAGGTAAGTGCTGGGAATGGGTCAGAGGTGATTCCTTCAGCAGCTGCGGGAAAGTGAAACCTAATGACTCACTCCCAGCCCAAGGGATGCTTGAGAGGCAATAGCCAGGCTAGACCTAGTGGAAATATTTGATGTGAAAACTTGTCCCATTTTTCATCATCAAAAATGTTGGAATTCGGAAGTTTTTCCAATCACTTCTGTGTCAGGCCCTGAGACTCCTCTACCTTGCACCGGTGTTACTTCATTCACAGCTATGGAGTTGCTCCTGGCTAACACAGGGTAACTAAGGAGAGAATCAGGCCCAAGCCCGCCTTCCTGCCTATGGAATGTGCATAGGAAAGAAGGAGGAAACTTACGGAGTGAAAGAAAGGAAAGCCAGTGTCTGAAGGGTGCCTGAGAACTCTACAGGTCTGGCTCACCATTGTGTAATCACTGACACTGGGCAAAGTGGCTGTGAAACATTGTCATTCTGGTTTTATATCCATTTGGCTCTGGTGTAAATGGTGACACCAGGGACAAAGCAATGATGAATTGAGCCTCCTACCTGCAGCTTGTTCTGATTCCTTGAATCCCTGCCTCCCAGGCAGTGGGAGAGTCCTTGATACACATACTAAGGAGGAGAAAGCCCATGGGCTTCAGCACCACTCTGTCACCAAAAAAATGATTTCCAGACCAGTTTACCTTACACATGGTGGCCTCCATTAGATGCTGGAGACATTAGTAAAGGGCTTACAAGTGTAAACACTAGAAAACGGGAAGGAAGGGGTTAATCAGCACATTCCTGAAATCTGCCCCCCTGGTGCCTTGGTCAGCAGCAGTGCAGCCTAAGCTAGATTTCACTGATGTTTTTTTTTTAATCACTTAGCATACAACAGAAGCAATTTTCACACTTCAGGATATATCCACATGTGCAGCTCCTAATAAGACATACTAGTCATGCTTGTGGAAGGGAGAAATAATCAAAGACTTTATTTAACTCCTTACAGCCTGTTTAATAAATCAATCAAGTTTTTTATTCCCCCTGTGTTAATTATATCTTTAATTTATGAGTACCTCACAAACACTGACAGGTTTCTCTGAATAACAGCCCTGTGAGGTAGGGAACTATTATTGTCCCCATTTTAGACATGCTAGCTGTCTAAAGGCACAGAAAGATTTAAGTGACTTGCTCAAGGTCATGTAGGAAGTCTGTGGCAGAGCTGAGAACAAATGCCAATCTCCTGAGTTTCAGAGTAGCAGCCGTGTTAGTCTGTATCTGCAAAAAGAAAAGGAGTACTTGTGGCACCTTAGAGACTAACAAATTTATTTGAGCATAAGCTTTCATGAGCTACAGCTCACTTCATCGGATGCATGCAGTGGAAAATACAGTGGGGAGATTTTATATACACAGAGACCATGAAACAATGGGTGTTACCATACACACTGTAACGAGAGTGATCAGGTAAGGTGAGCTATTACCAGCAGGAGAGAGGGGGAAAAAAACAAAAACCTTTTGTAGTGATAATCAAGGTGGGCCATTTCCAGCCGTTGACAAGAACGTGTGAGGAACAGTAAGGGGGGAAAATAAACATGGGGAAATAGTTTAACTTTGTGTAATGACACATCCACTCCCAGTCTTTATTCAAGCCTAATGTAATGGTGTCCAGTTTGCAAATTAATTCCAATTCAGCAGTCTCTTGTTGGAGTCTGTCTGTTAGTCCAGCGTCTGAACTGCAAGACCAACCTATTCAAGACACTGCATAAACATAATTAGGGATAGTGACTTTTGTGAAAGAGACACTTTAAAGCTAAATCTAAAAGCCTGTGGTGCATTTGATTCCCCTTGGGGTTTTGGAGGGGAAGATGGGTTTGGATTTTATTGCAGATAGTTTCAGAAACTATATAAGTAACAACTGAAAGCCCTGACGCTGGAAGCAAACGGAGGAAACAGTTAACCACACAGCATCAGCCAATCTGCAAAGCTGTATTCTGGACTCATGAACAGGCCCCAGTTCACCAAGGTAGGCAGAACCAATGCCTTTTTACAGGCCTTAAAAGTGAGGGAGGCATTAAAATTAATTTGAAACTTCGCAGGAAGCCAGCATAATGAAAACAAAAGTAGACTGATGTGCTGGCTGGCATACCCAAGCCCTGGGAAAGATCTCAGGCAGCTGAGTTCCAGATAGGCCAGTGCCTGCCGGAAAAAATACTGCTCAAGGAAACCTCACAGACAAAGCAGCAACACAGAAGAAATTATAATCATTAATATAGAGCCTGACATGTGCTAGGAACTTCACAAAAGATAGAAAAGACACAGGGCCCAATCTTCCATTGCCCTGCATCACGTGTAGTTATTTATACCAAGGTGAGCATAAAATGCTACTAAAGCAGAATTGTAGTTTTGTACACCCCCTTTCACTCACTTTGTCCTGGTGCAGATGACAACATACTGCCCAGGGCAATGGCGAATCAAGCCCACAGTCCCTGACCTCAGGAGTTCGCTATCTGTGTTTGGACGTAGACAAATGATAACAGACAAAGGTAGAGTAGGGAGAAGCATGGGACCCTCTTAGAGAAGCAACCACATTTACCTGGATGAACCAAGGTTTGGGAATAAGAGTAAATCAGGGGCACAGACCAGCTACCAAAGAAGAGATAGATAAAAGGGTTACGGAGGCTACATTTCCAAAACACATGAGTCAGCCACCCAAAAATTATGACTTAAAACAAAAAAGATTATATTGTGGGTTCTTTGGTGTGTCTTTTGATTTTTGTGCCTCCCCTTCCCTCTGCCCATCCTCAGTGTGTGTGAGAAAGAAAGAGACAAATCCAGTTCACCTCATTTTATTGGGTTAGGTGATTCTGGACCCTGCTGTAGGTGTTTTCTCTGGCTGCCTGTCGGTGCCAAGCTTCCAGTCTCCCCAAACCTCAGTATTCAAACTAATTATTTCAGTGTCCCCCAAACCCAGATCTGTCCATCCCCCTGCCCAGCAATTAATTCTGCGCCGCCAATTCCCAAATCAGTCCTGCCCCCCGCCCCTCTCAGCACTCATGTCAATTCTGCCCCCCACCCCAGCTCTCACTGCAGCTCCTTCAGCTCTTCACCACCATCTCCCAAGCCAGGGACAGATCCCTGCTGCTCCTTCCCAGATGGGGTGTTGATGGGGGATGGAAGGGGAGGAGCTGTCCTATTGTTCACAGGAGGGGAGGGAGCAGAGCTGCTGGGGTCTTCCTGATCCCCCCTCCCGTCCTGTGAGAATGGTGCCTGCTCCTAAGGGACCTCTGCTAGCCTCCTGAAGCAGCTCTGACAGGCTGCTCTACCTCAGGTGGTGGACAGATGGGCAAAGCACCCAAGCAGAGCGGGGGTTGCCCCCAGGCAGGGTTGAAACTTCCCAGAGGACTGGAGATTTGTGTCAGCCCAAGACTGGCTCCAGCCCTGGTCAAACTCAGTCACTTGTGAGAGTTGGCAACACTATCCAGTGGCTCTAGTCCTGCTTTACACTGGTGTATGTTAGAATTGGGCTCAGTGCCTGTTACTTGTTGTCTTGCTTTTATTAACTTGTTTACATGTAACAAAATGATTTGCTGGAGCTAAGTGGGATACATTTTAGGAAGCTGCTCTAGCTTGTACAAGGTGGCTTCCCAGAGCCACCTGTGTGCTGCTCTGCAGCCTACAGTACTCAGAATGCAGAGTTCGTGGGCCACAGCCCCAGCGTTCGCCCGACACCTCCCCTCTGACTGGCCTGACCTTGGTGGAAGAATCTTTGGGGAATGCCTCCCTGGGGAGCTCCAGTTACTCCAGCAGCATAAAGGGCCTGGAATGCAGCCGAGAACTGGGGCCACTGTCTCCATTACCGAGCAAAGAGAAGCGTGTGTCTTCTGCTATAGGCTGGAACTCCGAGAACAAAATAGGTTCTGTCTCTACACAGGCAGATTGCTTAGCAATGTAAAGGTGCCGTGTGCAGAAAGCTATGGCATCCATTTCATGGTTCCATACAGCGCAACAATGAAGAGTGGCATTGGCACCAAATTTGGTAAGTTGACAAAATTTCCGATATATCAGTCAATGAAGTTACCATGGTGTAAGAGAGAGCAGACTCAAGCTGAGTAGCCAATAAAGCAGCATTTGATTAGCTTGGAGCTCCTGCCCCACCAGCACAATTGATCCTGTATATGGAAAAAATTATCTAATGTTGCAAAACACTGGGAGTCTTCATGCTGCTTTTCTAACTGACCAGACTTTGCTGCCTTCTAAGATTTTTGTAACATAACATATATATAAATACATTAAATACTTACAAGTTGGATGTTTACCAGGAAGCAATCATAATTACTTTAAAACATCTACATAATCTTATAACCCTTGTCCTTCCATTCATCTACCCTCCTATTGTGTGTTCTCACATGCTAAATCTTCTCTTCTCTTCTCTTAGACACCAGAACGGCAAATGCTTTCACATCTGGTTAACTTTAACCATCTGACTGATTGGCCATTGATTTTGAATTCCTCATACGCTTAAAGTTGAGTATTGACACAGTCAAAATTTAGGTTGCAATATCTTAAGGACGTGGGCCACATTCACCATTGTCCTGTCCCTTTATGCCAGCGTACAGTGGGCCAAAAATGAGGTCCTCCCAAATGAGAATGTAAGCATTCTGTACTGGTAAATGCTTGCACAGCGGTCAGAGCAACAGTGAATTGGGATCAGTCTCTTCTATATGTTCTGTAAGGCACCTCCTATACTTCAAGTGTTGTCATTTCTCCAGAATTTAAGTTGTAACCAGCTTCCATTTTAAATATTTATTTTACACTCCCTATACATTTTTGCTTTGGAAAACTTGTTTGGCCTGGAAGTTGCCAGATTTGCATTGAATGAAGGGGAGACTTTTTCTGCAAGGTCTGATTATTGGATCTTCTTCTCAGGGTAGCGCCACTGAAGTCACAGTGTCCATTATTATATTATATACACCAGGTTAGAAAGGTCAAGCTGATTTGCTGACTTAAAACTAAGATGGGCAAATTTCCCTTAGTAAGTGTAAAATCTACTTACATTCTGATTTGTACATGATCTTTGTTTTTGTGTGAAGTCCAGAGCAGTTAAGTTTTGCATATTGAGGTTTATTACCACAACAGATAGGGTTAATCAGAAACAGATCTGGTCAATCTGTGGATGGCAAAACCTCCAAGGAAAACACAAGTGCTAGAAGAAAGTGGCAAGAGGACCTGACCTCTTCCCTCGGGGTCAGGACTCAGCCAGTGCCCAAACATCATGCTGCTGGATGCACTATTCTTTGGCTGAAATAAAAATCTAAGATCCGGATACTGTGCAATCATTAATAATCCCATGGCACTTTTCTCAAGAGGAGGGGAGCTCTGGGGTCCTAGTCAAAGTGTAGTTCTGGTAGCTACATTCTACCTATTCAGTTCTTCTGCCTATAGTTTCAGCTAGACATAAGTATTCCTCACTTCTTGTTTTTCAATTGTACTGTAACTTTGTTATGCATTGTTAAACAGATGCCATAGTTCCCTCCAGAGGTGGCTGCCTTCTAATGATGGCAAAGGAATTTCTATATATTTGAAGTCTGGGATTAAAGGTCTGATATGAATATACAGTAAAATGTGTTATCACTCTATAGTAAAGCTATGTCTGCACTTAAAATGCTACAACTGCACTTCTGTAGTGCTTCAGTGTAGCCACTCATGACAACAACGGGAGGGGGTTGTCCCATTGCCATAGTTTAATCCACTTCCTTGAGAGGCGGAAGCTAGGTCGACGGAAGAATTCTTCAGTCGACCTAGCGCGGTCTACACCAGAAGTTAGGTCAGCTTAACGACGTCGCTCAGGGGTGTGGATTTTTCACACCCTTGAACAATGTAGCTGGGTCAATTTAACTTTGGAGTTTAGACCTGGCCTAGGATACTATATTATTGCTATGCCCCCTTTGGCCAAAGGTTTATAACAAAATTTAAATGACCAGTGCCTGAGGGAACAAGGTAACCTTCATTCCACTAAAAATACCAAACGAAAAACCTACATATTGGGACAAAATATTAGACATGGAATTTTTGAAGTAGAAGCGGGAGGCTTGATATGCACATACCAGCATGCTTTTCCGGCTCAGAAGTGCCTATAGAATCACAGTAATGTAGGGCTGGAAGGGACTTTGAGAGGCCATCTAGTCCAGCCCCCCCACACTGAGGCAGGACCAAGTAAACCTCGATAATCCCTGAAGAGGTGTTTGTCTAAATTTTTCTGATTTCGTCCAATGACAGGGATTCCACAACCTCCCTTGTTAACCTATTCCAGTACTATCCGCATAGTTAGAAAGCTTTTCCCAAGAACTAACTAAATCTCATTTGCTACAGATTAAGCCAATCATTTCTTGTCCTACCTTCAGTGGACTTGGAGAACAGTTGATCACCACCATCTGCTATATAACAGCCCTAAACATATTTGAAGACAGTTATTGGGTCCCCGCTGAGTCTTCTTTTCTCAAGACTAAACATGCCCAGTTTTTTCAACCTTTTCTCATAGGTTAGGTTTTCTAAGCCTTTTAGCATTTTTGTTACTCTCTAGATACTTACATGGCTATTTAGCAAGTGTTACTAGCTAGATACGTAAATGGCTCTTGTCACCATAGCATCTGAATGCTTCACAATCATGAGTGAATTTTACCCTCCCTACATCCTTGGGAGGTAGAGAAATATTATCCCCATTTTACAGATGGCAAATTGAGGTATATAATAGACTAAGTAATTTGCCCAAGGTCACACAGCGACTCTTTGGCTATGCTAGGAATTGAACCGTCTCTTGTGTAAAGGCCACTTCCCCATCCATTCATGGCAGATAGACACCAAGTGGGATTTTCAAAAGCACCTAAGTGAGCTAGGTGCCTAACTCTCATTGAAGTTCCAATAGGAGTTAGGCACCTAACCTGTTTATGCACTTTCGTAATCCAACTGGGTGCCGATCTGCATCTTTAGGTGCCTAAATACCATTATACATCTGGCCCTATCCCACCCTTCTGTCCGCTAATTCAGCCTAATGTTAGTGTCTAAAACCAAGGAGCAACCTGAAAAGCACAAGTGTGCAAGGCTGTTCCTTTGCCCTCACAAAGATGACAAAATTCTATACTATGGCCATGGGAAGCAAATTATTTTTCCATTCTGAGGCTATTTTAACATCAAGCATTGGCAACCGGAGTTCTGGGACTGAGGGAATTAGTCTTCCTGGACCACGTGTTTACCAGAGAAGAAATTAAGCTCAAGATATGTTCCCTTTCCTTCTCCTAGCCGCCTTGCCCCCCTACCTCATATCTCTTGAATGAAGTTTTTCAAATAATTTAATAATATTCACTGGGACATTAGATTAATTGGATTTTAATTCCAAATGACCGTGAAAGCAGAGAAACGAGTCACCAGTCCATGCTAATGAGAAGATCTATTAAGGACCCTTCTCTGATAGCCACACAGAGCAGGGTTATAAATATTTCATATTCAATTAATTGAATTTTGCCCCCGTATATGATGCTGCCTTGGAACATTAATCAACTGGGACCAAAATGAGAAAGGAAGGAAAAAAATCTAAGAGAAGCTGGAAGACTCTTTAAACAATATCACACACACCCCAAAAAAGCTCCCAATTTCCACACTGCTTGTAGATTACAATGGAGGCTTTAATACTGGGTGCATCCAGTTCCACACAGTGGGTAAATTAATGTTAATTAATCAGACGGTCATTTTATGAACGGCTGTGTGCAGGTTATTTGAATCCTGCTGCAAATAGATTTATAGGAATAATTGCCATGTTGAATGACCCTGTATATATAGGCTCATTAAACTGGCCATCAGTCAAAAAGTCTAATTGAAGCAGGCCAGTAGCATGCCATTGGGACTGCGTGGCTTTCTGCAAACCAACCTACACTGCAGAAGCTCACTTCCTGCAAGGTTTAGACAGTGCTACTTTCTATCCATTAGGCAATTTGGACCACGCTTTGCTATGCCAATGTAATATCTTTTCACGAAGGAGAAAGGAAAGAAGAGCCCCCCCCTCCCCGCGGCCCATCATTTCTTTCCATCATTTACGAAAGAGAACAGGGAACTGATAGGTTACCAATTCTCATGATTTTTTTTAAAGGCTTCTAGGTCTTATGGTTGAAAAGAAAAGTCTGAAAACATGTACCCTAAAGGCAAATAAAACGAACCCAAAGTTTACTGTATTTTACATTTCAGGATTTCTAAGACAGTCTCATAATTTGGGGGGGAGGTGACTCATGTCTTTAAAAACTCTGGGTTGGAAATATTGGAACTGCACATGAGTCACTTTTATAGTGGCAGATGGATCTTTCTGTGGTCAAACAAGAGATGATCTGGTAGTTAGGGTACTGGCCTGGGACTGCATTCCATTCCTGTCTCTGCTGCAGATTTTGTGCATGACGTTGGGCAAGTCTGTCTTAAGCCTTAAACTTCTGGGTGATAGGAATTGTCTCTTACTCTGAGCATGTACAGTGCCTAGAACAATGGGTGCCTCATCTCAGTAAGGCCTCTACGAGTCAACTAACACAAATAATGGCCAGTTTTCAAAAACACCTGGGACCAAATCCTCAGATAATGTAAATCAGCACCATGAAGTCAGTGGAGACCCTGATTTACACAAGCTGAGACTCTGGCCCACAATTTTCTGAAACCACTGTACACCCAAACATGGAAACTGACATGGAAAACAGAGAGAGAGAGAGAGCAGTATTGCAAAGCTGCAGTCACTCAAAATTCATGAGTGGGGCCCCCCACTAAATCATGAGATTGTTTTAAAAATCATGAGATTTTAAAAATAATAAGTAGGAGCTCTGTTTATTTGTTTCTGGCCTTTGAACCTTAACAGGTCACATTTTCAAGCTTTTCTCCACGGCCATGAGGGCTAAAACCTTAGTATTTATTTAAATGAAAGCTGACATTCTATTGGAGTCATATGACTCCGGGGGTCTAAGGCTTTAAAAAAAAACAACACAAAATACTGCAAGACTTGTGATAAAAATCACAAGAGTTAGCAACACAGAGAGATTCATTCTCAATAATTATTTTTTAAAAGTGTCAGAAGAGCTGGGAATTAGGAGTACACTACAAAATTCCACATAGAAAGGAGAGAGAGAGAGAGAGCAAGAATGAGCAACGATATGTAGAGTAAGAGATACAGCTTTGCAATGCAAATTAACTGAGTAAGAGACCATGAACAGATGCATGGAGATCTCTCAATGCGTTTACACACACACACACACACACACACACACACACACACACACACACACACTTTGATGCCCACCAACTTCCTACTTCCTAGTTCCAGCTATAAAGAACCATTGGAGATGAAAGTACCAGGTATATTTCTCTAGAATGCCAATAAAGAATATTTCCTCATGATTTCCCCAAGGAAGCAGATGGAGTGACTGAGTGAGAAAGAAAGATTAGAAGAACTAATGCAGCGTATATAACTTGGTTAATAAGGGGAGGTCCAGCAATGCTGCCAATACTCATGAGTGTTATGATTTGGGGGAGGCCTATTGTGCTTCTGAGATAAGACAAAGGCAGCTCAGGAATTTCACTCATGTCACTTTCAGTTTTCCCTTTAGGCTGCTAGAGATCGCTGTGCAGCAGGGGGCACCCGTGTGTGCTCTGAGCAGGGCACAACACATAACATTTGGGACAGAGGTGGGCAAACTACGGCCTGCGGGCCCCATCCGGCCCCCAGGACTCTCCTGCCCGGCCCCTGAGCTCTGGCCGGGGAGGCTAGCCTCCGCTGTTCCCGCACCCGCGCAGCCACGCGGGCAGCGCTCTGGGCCCAGGGGCTGCGCGTTCCTGCAGGGCAGCGCGGCGGCGTGTCCAGCTCTGGATGGGCGGCGCGGCTGCCGGACATGCTGCTCTGAGCGGCGTGGTAAGGGGGCTGGGGCCTTGGCTAAGGGGCGGGGGATCCCGGGGGACAGTCAGGGGACAGGGGGCGGTTGGATGGGGCAGAGGTTCTCGGGGGGCAGGGCACAGGGAGGACTAGATAGGGGGTGGTGTCCTGGGGGGTGGCTAGGGGCGGGGTCCCGGGAGGGGGCAGTCAGGGGACAAGGAGCGGGGGGGGGGGGTTAGATTCTGAGGGGGGAAATCAGGGGACGGGGGCCAGGCTGTTTGGGGAGTCACAGCCTTCCCTACCCGGCCCTCCATACAGTTTTGCACCCCGACGTGGCCCTCGGGCCAAAAAGTTTGCCCATCCCTGACTGAGGAGGCACCAAAGCTATTCATGGATTTGCAAAGAGTTTCAGCCAAAAAAAAAAAAACACTATTCCGACCTTTCTTTTCAAGTTAACAGTTCCTGAAGGAAAAGTCCAGTTGATCTGGCCTTTTCAAAATGTTTCATTTTGAACCAAACAAATCTGAGGGGAGGGCGTTCATCCTGGCAAGAAAAAACAAAAAATAAAAATCAGTTTAAGTTCTAAACAAACTGATTTTTTTTGGAGGCGCCAAACCACAAAAATCAGCTGTTTGCTCAGCTCTAAATGGGATGATATTAAGGAAAGGGAAATTTCGGCTAAGTATCTAGGAAATTTCAAAAGGGTGTGATGTGCGGTAATTATTTTTTATAATTAAAGCATTTATGTGGAGCTCTAAATGTGCACTGCACTTTACAAGCACATATACCCAACCTTGAAGTACTTTTCCAAAGGAAATAGTGGGTCCTCATAACTTAAAACTATACAGGACACAATACAGCAAACCATATGGTAGGAACCAATCCTTCACTGACAGCTCAAATGGCTTCGATGTCAGTCTACCCTTTTCCATCTTGAACTTCTGCATATTCACCCTAGATGTCGCTGCTCCATACATTTGCAGAGCAAAGACTCAGTAGGATAATAAACCTGATTCACACAACATTAACGCAGTTCAGGTATCAAGAGTTCTAGTGAATCTGCCACATGTTTAGAAGTATAAAAAAGTATCTCCCATGTCAATGACTTGTCTACTGCCAGACAATGTAAATCACAATACACACAGAACAGCAGTAAAAAGCCCAGGGTCTGGCCACTGTCAGGGGAGAGTTCACTGCTGGAATGAAAGAAGTGGCGGTTAATGATGGGAGAAGGAGAAGAAAGGCTCTTGACACAGGATGTGGGATGCTGAATGAAAGTACAAAATTAAGAGAAGACAAAGGAAGCAGATGTGAGAGAAGATAAAGAGGGAACATAAGGAAAAAGGGAATCTTAGGGTGATGTGACAGCCAAGGTGTAAGTGGGGCTGGAATGCATGATTTTATTATAAATTGAGACTGTGACTATTTATTTTTTTAAAATGGCCTACAATCATTATGAAGTGCAGCGTTAATGCAGCAGGATGCAGACACAGAGTAGGAGACTGATGGAGGGCATTTTGGTGGTAGCTAGTGGCCCTCAGAAGGTGGCAGTGGCAGATCTTGGAAAAGAGATTATGCAGGCTAGATGCTGCCATGGCAGAGTGGAGACAGATGATGCTAGTTGTGAAAACTGTGGATTCCCTCGATGGGGACTGTGCTTGTGGTCCTGCACCAGAACCACCAGCATGGTAGGACTGCATTGTCATGCAGAGCTGGGCTGGACTGGGCCAGAGGATGCACCAGAATTTTTGCATGAGGAAGGCCACCTTCATGGAGCTGTCTGAAGTCCCTTCACCATCAGGACACATAGAGGAGGGAGGCCCATGCCAACCCAGAAGCAGGCTGTGATTGCAATCTGGAAGCTGCTGTAGTTCAGAGGCTAACCAATTTGACATTGACAAGTCAACTGTCAGTACTGTGGAGGTTTGTGAGGTGACTATCACTGTGTTTACCCAGGGGTGGTGGACATTGCTAATGTTTCCAAAATAATAGCTGGTTTTGGCAGAATAGTGTTTCTGAACTATGCTGGGGCCATTGATCGTATTCACATGCCCATCGCTTGCCCACCACAAGGAGCTCATTACTATGTCAACCATAAAGGATACTGCTTCTTAATTGTTATGCAGGCCTTGGTTGACCAAAAAGTTTGGTTCATGGACCTCAAATGTGGGATGCACTGGTAGCGTGCATGTTGCCGGAATGTTCAGGAGATCTGGTGTTCTCCTGTTTCACCAGGAATGGGCTGAAGACACTGTTCGTTTTCAGGCCTTGTTCAGACAATCAGAAAGTGCACCTCTGATAGCTGGGGCTGGGTCCAGGACAGCAAGAGAAGCCTTGCGTGCCCACATCCTTGGATTACAGGGGGAGACACATGGGGAAATGTCATGCTGTGATGGGGAAATGTCACGCTGTGTAGTGTTTTAGTACGCATCACCATTTGCTATTGCTTTTACATGGTTGTGTGTGACCTATTAAAAGCTTTGGATAAAATTTCATGCCTCTTCCTTTTTTCCTCAGGCACTCACACATCCATGCAGTGTACAATCACAACCTTTGTTAAAAATAAATTATCAAAGTAATAAAAAGTACTGTATTAAGAACCAATACAGGCAGCCCAGCTGCCAGGAGGTGAAGTGTGCAAATGGCAACAAAATTGAAAAGTGCTATGTGCAAGAAAAACTAACAGACGTGCCAATCAGTGCAGTCTCACTGGTAATGGAACTGTACATTGTCAGCATGCCTTGTCTCCTTATCCCACAGTGGCCCAGAAGTTAAGTGAACAAGGTACATCTGCTCAGGCACACTTCCACGTCAGGAGAGCATTGACTGACTCATAGCCCACCCTGCCCCAGGACTGTCCCATGCCTACCATGGCTGCAAGACATAATAGTGTAGAAGAAAATAGACTGATGCTAGATACTTCTATTGCTGTTGGTCATGCTCAAGGTAGTCCACCACCAGTTTTGTCTCCCTCTCCCGTTCCAGCTGTTGCGTGTGGAACTCAAGGTGCCTGGCTGGCCTACATCCAAAGTCATTATGCATTTCTTGCAGCAGGTTGTCCATGATCTTGTTTCTTTTCCCTGATAGTTCAGGGTTTTCTCCCCAGTAGGCCTTGGAGACTGAGTCACCCTAGCATAGGTGGAAGGTCCTGCCAAGATAATAAAAGAATAATTTGTGGTTTTGACCCTGGAAAGAAATAAAAAATCGCCCCTTTTACATTCTGTATCACAGCAAGGCCACAAGTTAATGTGTTTATGTACTTGGTTGCCCTTATTTTATCTCAACCCATTTGCCTAGTTAGAAGCAGCTACATGCCAGGTTACCAGTCCTCAGAGACTATGGTAGGTATTTCATATTTCATCTATTTAAAACATTTTAAGAAATGTTTTGTGGGCCTGATTGGGGGATTATGATCTTAATACTATTTCAGACAGCAGTAGCATTGGAAGGTTGCAGGAGATTCCCCCAGATTGGAAGAGGGAAGAATTTTTTCCAGGCTCTGGTTTAAAAAAATAAAATAAAATAAAAAACCCATCTAGGAGATAGTCATCACGTGGTGACTGATCAGCAAATCAATGACTGGAGTGGTCTAGTAAGCTACAGGGGCTGGCATGGGAAGTTTGCCGATCAACCACCTTGAATTTCTCCAGCATGAAAAATTCTCGAGCACCACAGCCAGGAGTGAGAAAAAATTCGGGCAAACATAAACAGAACACTGAACTAGCATGCAGAAGATTGCTAACAACGGATCTGCTTTTACACACACGAGTCAGACAGCATGCTGCTAACCAAAAGCACCAGGAGGCCAAACATAGCCAACACCAACAGACTTTTTCCACTTAATATGTACTATAGAAAATGAAAAGCAAGAAATCAGAGAGAAAAGGTAAAGAGTGATACCTAGTGCACTGGTAACTAAAACCAGACGAAGAACCACATCCAAGGAGCAGGCATGAAATGTAATCAGTAAGGCCAATGCCA
Source organism: Chelonia mydas (assembly GCF_015237465.2). Classification (NCBI taxonomy): domain Eukaryota; kingdom Metazoa; phylum Chordata; order Testudines; family Cheloniidae; genus Chelonia; species Chelonia mydas. The sequence continues at coordinate 106,010,979 of NC_057850.1, read as the reverse complement.
AATTGCAGGATAGAGTTTAAAAAACTCCCAAGTCATAACCTCACACTAGGATCTACTCAACAAGTGTAATCTAGAAAGGTGGTCAGATCTGGCAATGGATACTTGTTTCATTTGTTGGATATTGCAAATGGAAGACTTTTTAATCTATCTATTTTCAGAATAGAATTAACTCGTTACTCTATCTGGAACATTGATATTGCTTTCCAGGGTGCCGTTTGAGACTTCACTGTTAAGGTAGCTCTAAGGAACCATTTGTACTCCAGATGCTATAGTTGAAAAAGTAGAGATGTACTCCCTCAATACAGACCTGTGCAATTAGGTGGCATATTTTGGAAGCTGAATCAGAAGAGCTGTCTATGTGACACAGCTTGAAGCATGTTGCACAGTGCTATGGGGACATCTGAGTATTTAGGATAATACAAAAATGCAGTTTTTCATCTGCAAATGTCACCATCACCATTATTGACATTAGTGGTACTAATTAGTTAATATTTGCAACATGCATTGAAGATGTGACGTGCTATATAAGTATATGCTAAATACTGTTAATGTAATTTTCCCCTCTTTATCCAGCACCATTCATTTCACGCACTAAAGCTGATTGGCTGACTGAGATTGAGTGAACTAGGACTCAAAAGGGTATGTCTAGGAGGCAGAAATTGTCTTGAAACTGATTCAGCAAAAACAAGTCAGACCACTTTAAACTGCCTAATAAATTCACTAAAACTTTCATCCATTTTACATTGCTTCACTCACAGTATTACCACGTACAAGTAACTTAAAAGTTGCTTTAAAAAAAATAGTTGGCTTAAAGCAATTACTTTGCAAGACAAGGTCAGTTTCAAAACACATTTGGTGAAAATTGGAGTCATGTTCCTGTTTTTTTTCAGTCCACCATGTTTATTGACGTACCTTCTGCTGCTGTTTTACTCAGCATATTCATTAATAGATGAGTTCAGGGAAGATGAGGGATCACAGACGAGCAGAATGAAATCACACACCCACATTGAGTGGGGAGTGTATTCTCAGCTTTCAGCCAATGGATATACAGTGTCAGTTCCTAGTTTAGACCTTTCAACTATCTGTTAGGTGCTGCTTTCTAAAATGAACCATGCCAGGATGGTACGTGAAGCAATGAAAAATGAATGGGGTTCAAGTATTATAGAATGATGAAAAACATACTGCCCACCATCACATACACTGGAAGTGAACTGCCAAGTGCCTTTTGTCTTTAAGAAGCTAAACTGCACTATCTTAATAAGAAACAAAGCACTTGGTTAGACTCCCCATTAAAGAAAATTGATCAACTGTCACAGCTGTTCACTGTGCTAAGAGCATAACAGGTTCACCCTGTGAATGAAGAAACACACTCAAATATTAGTATATTGAAGATAGACCTTTGCAACTTTGTTCCTGCTTTCTTCAGTGCATTACATGAGAAAATCATAAACATACATCTACAAGAGAAGGTTGCTTTGCAGTTTTGGGATTTATTTTAGAAATCTTCTTGAATATATATACCATCTCCAGCAATGGAAGATGTCACTTCAAAATTACATGGCAACAAAACACCTGAATCCCCAAGAAAGGTCAGATGGGCGGCGGGGTAGGGGGGAGGTTAGTAAGAAGGAAAATCAGTTATTATTGTTGTCCCTTTTTGAACCAAGCCGCTAGTCAAAGTTCAGAACCCTGTAGGTTGGTACAGTTGGGAGTAGAAAATGATGAGGGAATCTGGTATTTTCTTTGATGCAGTCTTTTTTATTAAAAAGGAACATGGTTTCTCCTGCTTCTCCAAATGCAGGAGAAACCAAAAACAGGGAAGAACTTCTTTGCTTACAGTCCGAAGGCTCTTTAGCCAGCACCAGACCAGAAGATCTTTCTGTAGCTTCTTCCAGGGTCATACATCATGCTTGGTCAGGCTGTTCCTCTGCCTGTCTCAGTCTTGTCTGCGCTATACACACTGCACTCCTGCTTTTCTCTCTCTCTCTCTCTCACACACACACAGAGTCAAAAGAATACCCAATGGAACCCTCTGCTCACCTGGTGCTATTTTCTGAGCATTTTGCCTTGTTTTAGTTTACGGCCCTTTGCTGTCTCTTACAGCTGTCTTAAATGAATGTGTTCTCGCCCATCAGTTTAACAAGGTTTAACCTAACCTCAAAACAGGCATCTCAGAACATACTGGACAACAGTGAATAGGTTCCTCTGTTGACCTGACACACACACACTATGCCATTTTTTATCTTTAATTAGCATCCACTCACATCGTTTGTTAATCAGATAACAGACAGTTGCACAGATGGTTGTCGTTTTTCTGTAGAACAAAGAAAAAACTGAATAACCAAAGCTAAAATTTTACAATATGGAATCAAGTAAACCTCACTGCTTACAGTACCTTCAGAATACCTTTTGCATATCAAAGGAAGTTTTGCCTGGATAAGGGCTGCGAGATTGGGCTCATCTCTGAGCTACCAGGTGACGAGCATTTATTATTCCAAATTCAGTGATCCTCATGAACCTTGCAAATTCAAGCTGTAGAGGGATATAGGTTAACTTGATCTCCTAACTTCAGAACTGATTAGTTTATCTGATCAAAACTGAATCCAGTGCAAAATCTGCAAGATGTTCTACATTAGCTCATGGAAGATAAGAACTAAGCTCAAAATAAACTTTTTCTTTTAAATAAAACCCAATAAATGTGTTTCAAAGTAGCAAAGTATTCAACATTCAAAAAAATTTCTGGACAAGCATGCCGCTAGACTCTTTCCCTCACAATTTGGGCCATTTTAGATGGCCCAGGCTGAGTCTCTCTCTCTCTCTCTCTCTCTCTCTCTCTCTCTCTCCCCGTCACGTCTCAGTAATGTCTGGTTCAAGCTCAAAACACTCTCAGCTCTGTCCCCGGTGCCTCAAAACACATTGGCTCCATTACCACAATGGTAGTCGAGTGAAGCAGAAAATAACCAACACCACAAGTTTCCTGTACAAACTAGACCAATGGTTTTCAACCTATTTATCATTGTGGGCTGCATATGTGGCCCACAATGCGTTATCTAGGCCGCAGGTTGAGAACCACAGCGTGCCCCCTAGAGCCTTATGCGCAGTGCCTCCCGCCCAGAGACCCCTCCACAAAGTGGGGCCAGGAGTGGAGCCCAGGGCGGGAGGGGTCCTGGACCCCACTGTGCAGGGCCAGGCAGCAGTCCCGACACTGGACTCAGCCACTTGGGTCTGGGTGGCAAGGAAGCCCCAAACCCTGCTGGACCCTGCAGGGCTGGCCAGGCAGCAGCCCTGGACCCCGCCGCACACCACCACACGGGGCCAGCCCGTGACCCCTGCCACACTGCACCCTGCCCAACCAGGCAGCCCAGACCCCGCGGCACGGGGCGGCCAGGCAGCCGTTAACCTGGCCCCGTGGCTTTTAGCACACTGCTGGGCTGCACCTGTGTGCTAATTGGGCCGCATGCGGCCTACGGGCCACAGGTTGAGAACCACTGAACTAGACAAACACACACTTCCCTTTAGATCAATGGATAAGATTGTGAACATATTCCCTTTTGTGATTACTGGAGTAGCTTTCACATCTAACTGTCCCTCATAGCAAAACATTGCAAAAATCCTTCACATAGAAAACATATGTGAAAACCACTCTGACTGCACTATTTGCTTGGCTGGATAGCTGCAAAATCATTCCTGCTTGATTTGCTGGGGTCACCCACTAACAACCAGCCAGGGTATTTGAGTTTCCACTTGTACACAAAGGCCCGTATTCACAGAGGTCACTTAGAGGCATATTTCCACTTTACGTAATTTCAGCACGAGGTTAGATGGGTAGGCAGTTTTTTCCAAGAACAAATTCAAATACTCTATATTATCATTGCCCTCTCTGGGAGGGAAGAGAGCAGTTGTCTGATGGATATATCTGAGAATTCATTTGAAACACATACTGGATTTTTATTGGACTATGACTGGGGCCGTTATTTTTAGCAATTTTTGAGTTTTATGTAGAGGTAAAAAAATTGGTGGTTTTCAGGGCTCTCTCTTTTATATACTGTAAAGACAATATACATTATATTTATTATATACATTACTCATTACAGCAGTATATACAGTAATGAGTCATCCCGTTGTAATGTTCCCTAAAGCGCTTTAACTTAATACTGTTTCAAAGAGCACTACATTAAAGTGCACGGGGAAACCTTTTGTGTGCACCAGCAGGATCTACCTGAACCAATTAATGTGAAGACATCAGCCCACTTTAGAAATCACACCCTTGTAGAGCGAATTACTGTTTCAGGTAGACAAGATACACATAACAATTTCTGGTGTTTTTCTGGGGTGTATTAGATAAACTCTGATTTGTTTTTTTTTCTTGTTGTTTTGTTTTAAAATTGGGGTGCTTTACCAGTGTTTAATGGTTAAAACTGAAAACAAAAAGCTCTAACTACGGCTGTTGAGAAAATCAGACAGGAACAGCTTTGTGTTAGGGTGGAATGGCTCTCACAACATCCTGTGTAAGTAAGTGTGAGGTGCACTGTTTCAAGTTGCCTTTGGGAAGCTTTAAATACATGCTGTACCACACTACTCAAGCAAATGCATTTCCTTTAATATTCTCTTCAATGTTAGTCAAAAAATTACCAGCAAATCAAGCCAATGTTGAATGGTGCTCACAAATATGAGATACATAGACAGGAAGGTGGTAAGTGCCTGGCCCCATGAAGTTAATGGGAATTTTTCCATTGACTAACTGGTGCCAGGATTTCACTTGATATTTCTAAAATAGAAGATGGATCCATTTCTTAGTTATAGCACCCAGACTGTCTCTGTGTTTCACAAGCACTTATCAGTAGGGTGAAATTTAAAGGATTTTAAAATCTGAAGTATGTGCAGCATACACATGCAGAAAGGAGCACTCAGAACAGGAGAGAAATAAGCATCACTTTTCTCCCACAGCATTCTGCCTTCCTGCCCTGGCATGCTACAAGAGAGCAAACACAAGTGGGGAAGGGAAAAAGGAAACATGCATTTTGAATGGTAAATGAAGTACATTTGTGCCTCTAATATAGTGAGGAAATTGTTTCAGAAGAGTTAATTTCTTCCAGAAATGCCAGTTCCACAAGATTTTTATTCATGAGGCTATTTTTTTTTAATGTTCAGTTTACTGAACTTAAATGTCAGTTTCAGCTTTTTTTCTCCCTCCCCCTCCTAAGCATATCCCAGTTCTGTGCTAGGTTTTATGTAGAAGAACATGTGCTGATGAATAGCAGTTGGAATTTGGGCTCCATCTAAGTTATTCATGAATAAGAACACTTGCTCATCCTCTAGGATCTAGTTTCTCTGTCTCCATTTCAGGGCTCCATATTTCTCTCTCTCTCCTACAAGTATCATCTGTCTCTGTCTTGAGGATCTCTTTACAATATCCATCTCTTTCTGCTTCCAGCACCAAACTGAGCCTAAAGAGTGATTACAGGCTACTAAAATATGACTTAGATCATAAACCTATTTAACAGCAGTATTTTTAAGACCACGCTCAATTTACATCCTTCTAATTAGAGACCAGCAATGCAAAGCCAATAACTAGGTTCAACAGATTTTCCAGTATTGTGCATTAATGATCTGATTCTCTACTGCCTTGCATATCATGCAGTAATTTACACTTGTGCAAATGGGGCATGAATTGCTAACTAAATGAGAATTCTCCACTTATTTATAGCAGTGGTAGCCTTTTACATTGATTTGGCACAGATGTAAATGACAACAAACTTGCAAGGCAATGGAGAATCGGATCCTAAATCTGTAACCTGAAAAGAAATTAGGGAAGACAGAACGCACTGTATTTATAAGGCTATTTCCAGGGCCAATAAAAGTTCCTTTCAGCATGTATTAAAAAGGCAGATCTTACAGAACTATAAATCCACAACTGGGTTAGCCATATCACATTGGTATGCAGAGCCAAGTGATCTGGCTAGTCTAGAGAGAATAACACAGCAGAGAAAAAGTTGTTTAAATGATTTCCAAGACATCATTCTTTTTTGCTTTGCAGCTCTTGGACAAAATTCATGCAGCAAGGTTGCTTGCTTGTAATTCAACATTTTGAAAAGAACAATACAATTTTAATTCAGGAAACATATCCGAGGTAATCTCAAACCCACATGAACATTTTTCAGTAGAAATGAAACCCCAGGGTTCAAGTTTTAGTCATGCTGCTGAATGTCTGAGGATGGACTATGACAGGAGAATGATGGTTTACGCACTAGCAAGAATACAGTGAGAAAGTAGTAGCAGATAAGCATTAGAGTTAAGCAGCTTTTGCTTCATCAAGTGCTGAAAAAACCCAATGTGGTATATAGCATGCATCGAATGCTGAGTGAGATAAGGAGTATGGAACAGAGACACAAGGCCCTGAAGAGAGAACCCATTGCAAGGAGCATCAAAGGCAAACCAGGCAGTAGGCCAGCTGTCGAACTTCTTATTTATTTTTGAAGGACTTGGGATGTTAAACTAACCTGTTTGGAAATGTTTACTCTGATCTAAGCCCAGTGCTTCCAAAAACTTTACCGGTTCTGTAAGCGTTTGCACTGATCCCGCCCCAAAGCATTTCTAGGACTTAAGTGCAGGTGACACGTAATTTACTAAAATACTTTTTCTATATTCCCGTTAGTATAAACATCTCTCAATATGAACACAAAGCTTCAAAAAGGTAGACCCTCATACCAAGTATGTACCCAGGAGGGTCAGGCACGATGGTAAACCTAGGCCACTGCCTGTGACCCTGCAGCCATGCTGCTATATTTAGCATGCTAGATCAAGCATAGAGAGCATATGTATGTCATAGAATCATAGAATATCAGGGTTGGAAGGGACCTCAGGAGGTCATCTAGTCCAACCCCCTGCTCAAAGCAGGACCAATCCCCAATATTTGCCCCAGATCCCAAATGGCCCCCTCAAGGATTGAACTCACAACCCTGGGTTTAGCAGGCCACTGCTCAAACCACCGAACTATCCCTCCCCCCCACAAAGACTGTGAATGGCCAGCCAACTACAAAAGCAGTTTCTCCTCCCTTGCTGTTCACACCTCAACTGCTAGAAGAGGGCCTCATCCTCCCTGATTGAACTAACCTCGTTATCCCTAGCCTGATTCTTGCTTGCATATTTATTCCTGCCTCTGGAAATTTCCACTACATGCATCCAGCAAAGTGGGTATTCACCCACGAAAGCTCATGCTCCAATACGTCTGTTAGTCTATAAGGTGCCACAGGACTCTTTGCCTCTCTTTAGAGATGATCCTAGATACACAGCTCACTGCGTTCTTATCACACGATTACCTGGTTAGAACCTCTTATCTATAAGGGTAATTCAGGAGTCATGGTGGCATACTACTCAAGCTCCACCCTCCCAGCAGCTGCGTGGACGTATTCAGCCCTGGATCAGCCCTATGTACTTACATCCTCCCTTTCTAGTGGGTCCTGGGCTAAACCCCCTGTAAGCTGCGTGGCCGCCTATTGGGCATCGCGCAGGCACTCAGGGCTGCAGTCCCAGACTTGTTGTGGTGCCTAAGCTCTCCCCAAACCTGCCACGGCTGAGGGACAGGCACCCCTCTCCAAGCCCCTCCCCAGCCCGGCCTGGAACTGCCGTGGTCAGGGGACAGGCGCCCCCAACCCAGCCCAGCCCCAGACCTGCTGCAGCCAGGGGACAGCCCAGGTGCTGCTGTGGGGAGAGAAAACTAGTGGGGAGGGCGTCCTTTCTCTCCCCACTGTAGCCCCGGGGAGCCCCACTGAACCCCAAACCCCTCATCCTCGGCCCCATCCCAGAGCCCACACCGAACCTCAAACCCCTCATCCTCAGCCCCACCCCAGAGCCCGCCCCCCCAGCCGGAGCCCTCACCCCCCCCGCACCCAACCCTCTGCCCCAGCCCCCTCCTATACTCCAAACCCCTCAGCCCCACCCCACATGTGAATTTTGTTATGTGCACCAATATGGAGGTGATGTGTGACACATCACCTCCATATTGGCACACATAACAAAATTCATTCCACACTTGGGTGGGAAAAATTAGAGGGAACACTGGTGGGGCCAGCTGCAGCAGCCCTGTCAGTGCAGCAAATTTGGAGTCATACTGCCAAGAAGCAGGAAGGTGAAGATCTGATGGGTATCCAGAAACCACACAAGGACATAGGGCCTCTGTAAGGATTCACCTTGTCTTCCTGCTTACTGGCTGGTTTTTGAGCTAGGACCTTTCTTACTTCCACAGATGTCACCCCCTCCCTGACAGAAGAATGCCAAGGAAACTTTGCAAGGAGAACATCCTAATTCCTGTAGGGATCTGATCTAGCTATGTAGGAATAGATTCACCAAACCACAGAAATGTCACAGCAAGTTCTTAAATAAAAAGATGTAATACTGAAAAACAGAACAAAAAAAATGACAAAAAATAAACCAATTTAGGGATGAATCCTGCTCCCATTGAAATAAATGGGAGTTTTTAGCATGGATTTCAATAGCAGCAGCATCTGAACCACGCTGTGTTTGTAAAATGCGAGACTGAGAGATGTGATTAGTTCCCACCGTATCTGTAATGATCTTTCACCTTGCTCCAGGAGATATAGGCTCATTCTCTCCAGATTTCCATACTTCCCTCCCCTTAATAAGGCCACACAGTGACAAAAAACAGTTTGTTTATTCAGACCAATCTTAGTAATCCATCTCTTCTCCAAAAGAAATCACCAAATAAACTTTCCCATGAAATAGACACTATGCTAAAAGGCTGTTGGGGATTCGGGGGATGGTGGTAGAGGGGAGAAAAGCAAAATCAGTCCATCAAGAAACATAAAGTGTAACTGTTTACATTCTTCAGTTTTGGTTTCTTACATTTTTCTCCCCAAAGAAAGGATTCTGCAGAATTTGAATTTATTCTGATACAAAAACTAAACTAAAATAAATGTGGTAGACTCTTTGTTCACTTACACTTCAGACAGATGAGGAAAATCAATGGTATGTAAGGGAACTGCTTCATTTCTAAATGATTCTGAGAAAACCAACTTAGAAAACATTTAAAAATATTTACAGAATTATTTGGTGCACATTTCATGTGTTCCTTTAAGAGGTCCTCTCTGACTATATCTAGTTTTTAAACTTACATAGCACTTTTTATCCTGATCTCTTAAAGCGCTGTGTAAACGTTAATGGAACCTCACAACACTCCTGCGAGGTAGGTAAGTATTATTATCCCCATTTTACAGATGGGGAAACTGAAACATAAAAAGGTTAAGTGACTTGCCCAAGATCACACAGTGAGTCAGAAGCAGAGCTGCTGATTCTCAGTCCCTTGATCATATCACAATCCTTCTCTTGTATAGTTCTCTTTTAATTTTATTTTTAATGGATTGTTATCCTTGTGTGAACAAAATTCCTACTTGCCAATACATAATATTATGAGGAACAAGTTGATCTATTCCCAACCCTTCCTCCAGCTTTTGATCTGTGACTGACAGTTTTAAAGCACTAAATCTGCAAGGTTTCCCTATTGCTACATTATATTGATGATAAAAGTATCACATCAAAACATATCACTCCAAAGCTGCAGGGTAGCGCTGAACATCAGTCACATCCCAATTATCCCAGGTCTCTCAGGCCTGGTCTAAACCTAAAATTTAGGTCAACCTAGCTATGTCACTCAAGGGTGTGAAAAATCCACACCCTTGAGAGACGTAATTAAGATGACCTAACCCTGCTGTAGACACCACTATGTTGACAGCAGAATTCTTCTGTCAACCTAGCTACTGCCTCCCAAGGGGCTGTATTCACTACAGCAGTGGAAAACCCCCTTCCGTCGCTGTAGCAAGTACCTACACTACAGCGCTTAGCTGCAGTGCTGTAGCTGTGCCACTGGAGCACTTGTAGTGTAGACGTAGCCTCAGCTAGAGAAGTTTTAATCTGCATATCATAGGATATGATATTTTGATTTTTCCTTTTTTTAATATATATATATATTTATTAATTATATTTTAGTTTGGCCAATCCAGTGGCTGATGTTCACAGAAATCTACTTGAATGGTTTCCAAGTCACTAATTCGCCCTCACACCAGCAGGTGTCACTGAGAGCAATTAGGAGTCTCCAAACTGCTGAACTCAGGCAGCAGGTCCCTGGTTCAGGACCACATGGGAAGCACTTGCACCCTGCGCTTTGGCCCTCCTCCTCCGCTGGAGTCAATGCCAACAGTCTCAGGAGCCAAGGGTCTGTGGTTCTACACCCCGGAGCCCCTCTGGCCATAGCCTGGATAGGAAGCCAAAGACTCAGCAGCCTAGAACACCAGTCTGCTAAGCTGCTGAGCTGACTCTTGCTAGGTTTTTTTTTAATGATTAGTTTCTTAATCTCAAAATTTTTGTTTATCAAATGTACATTTCTGTAAAAGATCAAAAACATCTGTACATGTGAAAAAAATTAAATATATAAAAACACGCCATAAAAATAGTCCCTGTATTTATAAAATCAAAAGCACTGCTCCTCAAGCCTGTAAATCTTTGTTACTGGGTCATCTGGAATACAGTCCACCAAGCTCCAGTCTGTCCTTTCCAAAGCTTTTTAAATTAAGCAATAACAATGCCATTGTCTTTTTATTTTCTCCCTTTTGTTTTTGGTATGACACTTCACTTCCCAGTATCAGTGGTTTTTCTTTGAGGTATCATTTTTCTTTCTTGTCTTTAACAGAGCTGTGTGTCACTTGATTCTGAAGCTGCCTCATGGTGTGGTCTTGAGGTTTGATTGGTAGGACCAGCAGCAGCAGGAGGCTTAGAATGTGCATGTGAAAGTACATTGACCTAGCAACGAAAAGAGAAAGAGATAACAGGCTTGTTAGTAGCATATGAATGCTACAAATTGTATTAGTTCAGCACTACAACCAGCTCCATCTGATGCAAGAAGTTTAGACATAAAACAAAGCACCTGATAGTCTTATATATGACAGGCTTTTATGCCCTGGGATTTTACAAGGATTTTACAGCAGTATGTCACACTATAATATGGCGACATCCAACCCACTGAAGTCAATGGAAGTTTGGCATGGATTTCAACAGGGCCAGTATTTTCCCGTATATTGTAACATCAGACAAGGGGCCAAACCAAGAACCCTTTTCCCAATCCCTAGCCCCAAACTTTGACAATTCAGGTGAAATGGACTCAGAGGTGAACTACCCATGATTATGGTTTGAGAAACCCAACCCTGGCCTTCTCAGCTTATCTCCCACTGTTCAAGAATATACAGGGATACATTCTCAGAAAGCCTCCCTTTTGTGCAAGTACAGCTTGTGCCTGAAAAAATGGCACCAGCAACTGAAGGACAGAAGAGTTTCCAGCCAAACTTCTGGTTGCTTATCAGAAATTAATTAAAACTCTGAACATTTTTTAGATTTGCTGATCATTAATAAAATAATAAAATATAATCATCATTATCATCAAATACATCATGATTGGAGAGACAATGGCACAATGTTAAATAAAGTAAAGACATCTTCCCTATATTTACTTCTATAACTGATAGTGTTCAGGGTCAACAGCTAGTTAAAATGGAAAATGGGACACCTATTTTGGTGGGCCCATAGCGTATGGTTGAGGAAGGCCAGGGAGCTGTGCACGGGTCCAACACCTGACCACCTAGGCATATCCTGGAATGGCCTAATTTTTCAGTGCCCCTGCTATGCTCCTTCCCTCATAGTTCTAAAATCCCTGGAAGGTGCCTGAACCCACAGACGTGTCCACAATGTCCTACTCCAAAGGCACAGTGTCACCTTGCACTCAGCTCAGTCGCCTTGTTTGAAAATCCTATGAATTCATACATTACCTTCCTATGCTCAGTCAGTGAAACACACAGAAATGTGTAGGTACCATCTATGGTCAGAGCTGTGCTAAACTTAAACTGACAGTTTTTCCTTCGCACGTATTGCATGGTAACTGCGATCTCTTTACAAGTATTTATTAATGGAATTCAGGTTAAGATGTTGGTATTTTGTCACCTCAAATGGCCTTTGGTGGCAAAAAGGGCAAAATTTTGCACTTTGAGCAAATTCATAAGTGTTCATGAGTTTGTCACATTCAATATTTTTACACTGAGATAGCCCTTATCTTTTTTTATTTATTGCTGTTGCTAAAGACAGAACAATGAGACATTAAAATGGCAGCCGGGAATGAATCTTGCCAACATTGATACAAGCTTCAGATTGGTGTTGGCATTTTTAATAGTTTTGTTTAAGTAAGGAGAAAACTTATCTAAGCATTTTCATTTTTTTTAAAAAAAGGACAGCATTCAAAACCTCTCAAACAGACTCACTCACAGCTGCTCTTTTGACTAACAGTTTTCAGTCTTTTATGATCAAGTAATGGAATGTCTCTTTTTTCAGCCAAAAACTGTTATTCTGTGTTAGACAAGGTTGACCATAAAATGGAAGAAAAGTAAAGTAATTTAGTCAAGTCTCTCTTTTCAACTCATTTTATGCTTCACTATATATAATCTTCAGAACTACCCTTTTATCTCATTTTTAAAATACTTACAGAAGTAACTGCACATAAAATAAGAGTGCAAAGCAACAAAATTATTTTAATACACAATGAATCAACCATGTATCTTTATGTCCTGCTGATCAATTCAGAATCCCTTCTCATGAGCATTTTACAACTGGAAGTTAGTTGTTTTCTCACCTAGACATTTCCCAATATAAGGTTAATTTCATTCCTACCCACCCCGTCCTTTGGTCTTGTTAATAATTGGCACTGGGATGCTCTGAACAGGGCAGCAGCCAACACATGGAAAGTCAGGTCAAATACGAATTTAAAAAAAACCCCTAAACTGAGAAAGAAAAGGAAAATTATTCTAGCATGGTTAAATGAATTCATCAAGTTATACAGATGAAATCACTCCTGATGTTATTAAATAACCTGTTGGATTCCCTCCAAATGATGGCAAAATTCTAATCAGCTCCCATCACAGGTTGGCTTATTAAACAAAGCCCCATGGCTACAGGTCTAAGGTATAAGAGTTAAAAGGAGGAAACTTACTTGTATAACTTAATCGTGGGCTCAACAGCCAGCATAACAAAAGGTGCAACAGTATAGCAGACAGCCAGTTGAGTGACAAACCATGTGACAATGTCATAGACCACCTTGAGTGATTTTGAAGACAGGAAGTAATGTCTGTAATTGTTCCTTATCTACAAATCAGGGAGAAGAGGATTAAAAAAAACCCAACCCTAGATTTCTTAGTAAACACATGCAGACTCACTTCACATCTATAAAACTCTTCATCCATTATTATTTATATTATATTATTTGTATAACAATGATACCTAGAGGCCTCAACATACCACATACTTATGCTCCAAAGAATTTACGGTTTGGATAGACAGGACAGATTAAAAGTGGGAGAGGAAATGGAGGCATACAAATGCTCAAATGACATGCCCAGGGTCCCACAGCTGGTCAGTGATAGAACTGGGAATAGATCTCAGATCTCCTGAGTTCTATAACCACTGGACCAGGCTGTCTCTCCAATGGGCATCTATGGGCAATTTTGTTCTTTTTTGGATGAATCGGACCACTGCTTATAAAATGTACAACAGAGAGGAGCTACACTCTCTAGCAGTTGCTTATGCCTGCAAGCATTTTGGATTTCTACAGATGTTGGTTTATTTGGAGAGGTTTTTTTAATGTTTTTTTTTTTTGGGGGGGGGCGGGGGGGGGGGAAGGTATTTGTTTTAATCTGTGGAATGCATCTTCACAAGGAAACGTCAAATTAAGTGCAAAGTATTATTGTGGTACAGTATTCTGGTAACTATTATTGATTGCCAGCTTTATTCACTTATGGAACTTGGTCAAACTGATATGGATATATACCCAAGGTCAGACTACAGGTAAAAGTGATGATGCTCTCCAATCTCTTCACAGTGGATGTTTCCACTAGAATGACCAGAACTGATACAGTTAGTAATGCTGTAAAATTAAATTGTCATCATTAGGATCGAAAGTTAACATTCTTCTGCAACAAATGGGACCAGTTCAAAGTTCTCAGACATACTGTTTTGTGTGATCTATCTGCAGATTTAGTCAACAATGCACTGCGGTCCCATTCAGAATTCTTTTTTTGCAACCATAAAGGGCAGAAGCTTTTCTTTTTTTAAAAAATGAAAGTACATATTCTGGAGAAACTGGTGTGGTCTACAAAGACATGCCTGTACAGCCTGCAGCCAACTGCTGGCTCAATCCAGTCTATGAGGTCTGTACTTTACACAGAATAATCACAATACACAGATGAGATGGAGGCTCTTTCTACCTGACCAGGTCAATTATGAGACAAATGAACCTATGCACAAAGTGTATGACTGACCACTAGCATTTTGCATGGCCCCTCACCCCTCACTCTATGACTGTAGCCAAGTCCAGCGTCACAGTCCCTGCTCAGCTGAATCAATAGGAACAGCGGCTGGTTGTAATTATAGGAAGCACCTACAATTATTGCAGTATAGATCAACATTTCAGTGAGGATCATCTCAACGGAAAAAGGTGTTACGTGGATTCATCCCTCGTGTACAGTCAACGGTGTTATACCAGGGATGAAAATGGCTCAGTATGTCAAAGGTACATAAACACCCAGCACTGAAAGCTTTACAGTAATCTAACATAAGTCTCTGAAGAGAACAATAAAGGCTACGTACTGCTCTGGATGCTAATGTCATAAGGAGTCCGGTAATGAATGTAAAGTAATATCCAGGATAAACACCATGCCACAGGGCTGACAGGATAAATGTTAAGGCTGTGGGGTACCATGGAGCCCTGTCATAGCAAACACTGGGAAGAAATGAAACAAACAGAAAACAGCAGATTGAACAAGTAACAAATATTCATTACACTGCAGATCTCCTTAAATCTTAAAGATACATTTCTGATCTCCTTTATGTACCAGGGGCCCAGTCCTGCAAACCTTCATTTACATGAGGGTCAACTAGATTACTTGCACGAGTAAGGCATTCTCTCGCGATTTAATTAATCATCATGGAATTTAAACTTATATATAGGCACGGTAAATGAGAACCCGCCTTATGCCACATTATTTATGCCCTCTCTATATATAAGATGGCATAAGGCGGGTTCTCATTTACCATGCCAGCATTTTCCCATCTAGAACTCTGTATGTATCCTGAGAAACTTGACCGATATTCAAGAGTGGGTGGGAGTTTGAAAGCAACATACTCACAGTTCCTTTTCTATTTCAATATTCTTTAGGCAGAATATTATCAGCCGCTGCCCGTACCCTGCATCACAGCCAGCCAGTTCCTTAGCTAGTGTAAATCAATGGACCTATGCTGACTTACACTAGCAGCTAAGGAAGACGTAGGTGAATGGTTCCGTGTGTGTAGTTCAGAAACACAGCAACAGGACCCTAAGAATCTTGCAACATCTGAGTTTTAACTCAAAATGCAATGGTCCTAAGAAATGATCATGGTAGTTTATTTATCCAAAAACATTGTTTACTTCACTCACGAAAAACAATAGAAACAGATTTTTCAGATCCATATTTTTACACCAAAAACAATTAGGACAAACTGTATATAAACTCCTGTATTTTGGAGGTCACATCAGTTGACTTGAACCAGACTTTTCACATACCAAAGCATTGTTTTCACAGCACCAGAGACAGGACTGAGCTACAAAATTTGGATTAATATTACTATTTACAGTAAGCCATAGTGATGACAGTCTGAAATCAAATTCCCTAGCATTGGACAAAATATACTTTGTGCGTCTCAAGTTGGCATATTATAAAGACAGACCTAAATTGGCACCTGAAGTATGTGGTGACTGGCGCCTGTGCAACAGATTATATTGAGGCTACGAAGTTTGAATCAGGACCCAAGGTTTCCCAAAGTTCCAACTGGAGAAGGAGTTTAGACCTAATTCAGGCCTATCTCCAATAATAATTAATCAATTTCAAGTGCAAGGGAGAGAGAGATAAAATATGATAAACTAGCAAAATAATACAGATGGGTAACGAAGACCAAATATGGACAGTGAGAGGTGCTATAAAAATGTTATTTAGGAAGACCTGTATCGCTCACTTGTGGCTTTGCTGCTCTTGAGTAAATGTGGTCATTCCAAACATGTAGCAATAAGAACTTCAGAGCACCAAAAACATTGTAGCACACAAGTTCTTACAGTCACAGGGAGAAATGAAAGAGACCGAGAGGCTGTTGTATATTTATCAGATTCACCAGTTAGAATTACTAGCCAACAGTACCACCTAAAAGTAACTGGGTCTCACGAGCAATTGACTGTTTTACTGTTCTTACCGCTTTAGCCAGGCAGCTGTCTGAATGTTCCAGTTTTCAATGTACATTTTGAAACTTGTTGCAGTCTAGGAGAGAGAAGAAAGTTAACATCTCACACTGGCTTTGGAATGTACAGGACAATGCCAGTCTCTACCTGGATTTTAAACTGAGAGGTTTACATGCAGTATGCTAGTAGTAGTAGCTAGCTACAGTCAAGGGTGTGTCAACATTTCCATTATAAACATGTTTTGGGGTTTATAACTAAGCCATAAGAACTTACTCATGGCTGACACTTGCCACTCAATTTAAAAATCTCACTTTTTATTACAAAACAAAATAACAGTGCTTGGCTATCTTTCAAATTATTGAAAAAGCCAAAAAAGGTTTTCTAATTTCAGATATTCATGCCACCCCAATCCTTCAATTTACAAACAACTGCTTTTTAATCTTTAAACCTTGCAGTCCATTAGGTGGACTGGAAATCCCTAGAGTGCTATGAAAACAAAAGATTTCTAAAATAAATGCCTTCTTGGGGGTAGGGAGACTGGTAAATGAACTTGTTCTCAAGAAAAAATGGAAAGTATTTTTAGTACATGAACTTAGGGCCAGATCTTCAGCCCAGAGTGCAGCTTGAGAAACTGAGCCGGGCTGCAGGGAGATACCAATGGGGAAAGGGGAGGCAAGCCCACAGAGCAGTTACATAACCACTCTGCAGTGACTACTTCAATCTGTTGACTCAACAAGCCCTTTATGCCCCTCTCATGGTTGGAGGACCACAGGAAATTAGTGGAAATATATAGTGGAAATTAAACAGCCAGAAACCATACTAGAATGGGTTTAAGGTAAAGAAACAAATTAGGAAAAGCCAGGATATTCAGAGTTAAGACTGAAAAAGTCCAACTGTAACTCACCTTATTGTGATTAGATGTCAGAGAGGTCTCCAAATAATGGGTGATCTAATATACCAGACAGGCTGCCATACTTTAGCAAAACTGGCTGAATTAAGCATGGCGTTTCAGTTTTGCTTTGTCGTTTAGGTTCATGTCAGAACTTGGAGGTTATTTATTTACTGTAGTTTCCTTGTGGCTTACTGTAATGAGAAGTGTACCCTTAAGGGAAACTCGCTCCAGAAACAACTCTCCAAGTGAATTTTGGATCATTTTAATGTGTGCTATATTCTCAGTCCAGTTTTTCCTTTGTAATAAGTTGATAACCTAACACCCTGAACAAATCTTGAAGGTTTGCTTTGTTAATAAAAAGCACCAGAGAAGTCTCTTTACTGCTCATTGCTTGAATGCACTCTAAAGTGCAGCCCAGACTAAAAGGAGTGAAAGTCTCCCTTAGAAGTAATCCGACAGCACCAATGAAAATGCTGTGAAGTGGTTCTCAAAATGGGCTCTCCAAGGGAACTGCTGCTTTCTAGTTGCAAACATAAATCACATGAGGAGGTGGCTTTCTGCACCAGAGCTTCATAGATTCCAAGGCCAAAAGGGACCATTGTGATCATCAAATCTGACCTCCTGTAGAACACAAGCCATAGAACTTCCCTAAAATAATTCCTAGAGCAGATCTTTTAGAAAAACATCCAGTTTTGATTTAAAAATTGTCAGTGATGGACCATGCCCCTGGTAAATTGTTCCAATGGTTAAGTATTCTCACCATTAAAAAATTATGCCTTATTTTCAGCCTCAATTTGTCTAGCTTCAATTTCCAGCCATGGAGCATATTATACCTTTCTCTGCGAGACTGAAGAGCCCATTGTTAAATATTTGTTCCCCATGTAGATAATGAAGTCACCCCTTAACCTTCGTTTTGTTAAACTAAACAGATTGAGCTCTTTGAGTCTATCACTGGAAGGTATTTTTCTAAACCTTTAATCATTCTTGTGGCTCTTCTCTGAACCCTCTCCAATTTATCAACATCCTTCGTGAATTGTGGATACCAGAAATGGACACACTATTCCAGCAGCAATTGTACCAATGCCAGTATAGGGTCAAAGGGCTCTTCCAAAGCTCACAAGGTCTTCTAAGAGAGCCAAGGGAAGTGTGAACTGGAGTAGGGCAGGAGAGGGGGCCAAAAGGAGTACTTGAGTGCTTTTGCACCTCAGTCCAAAATACTGGAGGTTAGAGCAATCTTCATCAGTGTTCTAAGAGTTAAATTAAAATAACCCTAATTGACAGACACAACTTAATTGCATTATAGTACCAGTTAGAGAAAGGAACTGTATTTCCTTCCTTCTATCAATGTTGTCCTTTTTCACTTGGCAAGCATTGATTTTTTCCCTCTGTGTTTCCAAGAGAGCAGCCAGTCAAGCTGGCTGTCAAAATGGAAAGCTCTCTGGCAGGGTTCTCCTCAAACCTTCTGTTACAGATATTGCAGCCACATGCAGTATCTTTTGGGGACTACTGTATTACCTTTGTGAAGGTTATATGGATCATTGTGAGCTAGGAAGTGTATTCCACTCCATGCAGAAAGGTTACAAAAGCTCCTCCAAAAACTAAAAACACTGGGGCATAATTACTGGAGTTCTTTGGACTAGAAATAGCTCCAGAGAAATACCACCCCCTGGAGTGGTTTGCATATACTGGATCAGGCAGATGCCAGAGGCAAAGAGACACAGAAAGGGCCTTTGATGTAAAAGGCTGAGTTTATCCTGACAGAACAGCCTTGTTTTTGATTCAACAAACAGACACGAGCCTTTTGTCCAAAAGGGACCCCGCCCTGCTGAAGGGTTGGAAGGATTCTGACCTGCCAGACTCCCCCCAGGTACCCTTAGTATGTATTAGACCTTTTTATGTTTTCATCCTTAAATGTACTCTGCTGTGAAGGATCCATCTGCAACATATAATCCCTGGCCATAGCCCTTGGAGAGAAATCAAATGCGGAGGCTGGACCTTTGGTCAGATCTGCTGAAGAGAATCACAGTGACCGCAAGGGGGCTGCTAGCCTAAATCCCTGGTCAGAAGGGAGACGGATGTGGGCTTCTGCTCAGAGAGAGGTTCTGGCTACAGCCTGAGCCCTGAGAGGGCATTCTTTGGGCAGACCATAGAGGGGATCAATGATGAAGTTACCTCAAATCTTTGATGCCTTCCACACATACTTAGTCTTTCATTGTGCCTAAAAGACTTCACAACACTTCCTAATTGACAGTCTGCTACCTGCACTGAGTGTGTTTTCACCTGGCCATGATCAAATGGTGCCAGCAGCAGCCACATTTAGCACTTGGCTCAAATGCAGAAGTGCTTTACGCACATAGGTGGCTCTTACTATGTACTGTAAAGTAGTACCTAAAAGAATCTCTCAGGAGGGGGTTTCCACGGTGACAGGTGACATACAAATATTCAGGAAAATGCTGTCCCAGCCTTGAAGAGCTCACAGTCCCATTAAAGGCAAGGTGCAACAAGTGAGCATTACAAACCAAAGGCAAGAAGGAAAAGGGAGGACTAGTAATGACAGGACACTTATTTAGACTAACATCAAGAGCAATTAGGTGTCTTCTGAATCATTTATCTCCTCCCCCACCATAACCCCCAAGTCACCAGCTTATAAAAAAATCAGCCTTTTAAAATTTCCTAATCAACCACAATCCCATGGGCCCGTTTAATATTTAACCCTGCCTGCCCCACTCTGGGGGGAAAAAAATGAGCCTGCACCTTGTGGCCTCCCGTCGTTTCAGACCTCCCTCCATCCACCAGGGCCTCCCCCCGTGGGACTCTTCCTACAGGTTGTGCTCTTAGAGGAGCCTTCTCCATAAGGACAGCCAGACCAGACAGCATCAGTTCAAAGGGAAGTTCAAAATGGAAATGAGGCTGTGGCATCACAGAGGTCCTGGGGCTGATATGGCCTCATTGCTCCTATCCTGCCAAGGGAGTCCCCTCTCCAGACCCTCCCCCATAGCCCATATGACCCAGAGAGGGGAAGGGTGCATGAGGTCTACAGGATAGGCGAATGGGTTAAAGTACTGGGGAACTCACAGCTTCTCTTGCTTAGCGACATTCCTCCCCAACTTCCCCTCCTCTCTGACTGATACAGTGAGCACTCCCATTCCTGTTTTCAATCTATTTTAGATTCCCCACTCAGGTCCTGGGGGTAAGGGGAAAGCTGAGTGCATTTCCATCTGCAGTTGGCTGCGAGTGCTTCTACGCTTGAGCTGTACATCCACTGTGGGTGCTGCAAAAAAGGAGCAAGGAAAAATACTCCAAGAGTGATGGATGCAAGCTCAGGCAAGGGCTAAGACAAGCACAAAAAAGGGAAGATGAAAGGGAGAGGGTATAGTGATGGTTTCAACTTTTCCACGGAGAATTATAGGGGTCCCTAAAATTTAGAGATGAGTTACCAGACTGTGTCTTTTGATAGATCACTAAGCTACAATGCAGTTAACTCATTGGTTTCCTCTGATTTTCCTTCTAAAATAATAAATCATGAATTGTAGATGGAGAGCTCCTGTTATTCTACGAAAATAAATCTGTAGAAGGAGAAATTGGGAATGGCCTATTCCAGACTCCTAGACATTTTCTCATGCAATTAGCACTCAGAAGATATTTATCCTAGGCGACAAACTAACAGGAAATAAGTTGGTCACACTTTATGGTAAGGGTACCTTTATAAATACTTTGTAAGGGACTAATGGATGTTAAAAGCATGCCACTGACATGAAGAATACATTACAGATGTTCTGAGAAACAGTGTGGTCTAATGGAAGGGAACAGAGGTAGGAGTAATTCTTAATTCTATTTCTGTCTCGTTCCTTGACATATTCTGTGACTTTGGGCAGGTCACCTCACCGTTCTGTATCTGTTTCCTCTTCTGCCCTTTGTCTGTCTTTTCCATTTAGAACATATGCTCTTTGGGGCCTGCCCTGTCTCTTAGAGTGTATTTGTACATCACCTAGCACAGACGAGCCCTAATCTCAGGTGCGTCCTCTACTTGCTATTGCAATACAAATACTAAAAATAGTAACAACAGATTGTTACAAGCACATAAATAGAAGATGCTATCATGGTTATGAATCATTGTTATAAGCAATCTATTGACCTGCTGAACTCTACAATAATTAATGGTTTATTAAAACATTATTAGCTCTTTAGAAACTATTTACAAATGTAACCTTCCTATGAAGTGTGACCAATACAATTTATATGTCCAAAAGATAAAATTCAAAATCACTAATTCTAGACACACCTTTGGCAGAGAAAAATGTATCCCTGTTACTAATGAACCACATCATAATCATCACTCCATAATTATACCAAGATTTTGTTTCTTTTAACTCACCTCAATGTTCCATATATTTAAGTTCGATAGCAGATCCCAATGGAAATTGCCTTGCTCATCAACACCACTGAACCCATAGCCAGCTGCATTGTTGACTGCATCAGCTGTAACATCAATGCAAACTATTCAAATTAGACTGTGGCAGGCGTCATTTATTTTTACATGTCTGTCAGACACTGAACACAATGACAATGCTCAATAAACAATAAGAAAATTCTTAGGGTGGAAAAAAAAATCTAGTAAAGAACAATGAACAGAAAGGGTTTTTCTAATTATTATGAAACTAAAACATACACATACCATGGTTGCATTAAAATTAGGGCTGTCAAGCGATTAAAAAAAATTAATCGAGATTAATCGCGCTGTTAAACAATAACAGAATACCATTTATTTAAATGTTTTTGAATGTTTCCCACATTTTCAAATATATTGATTTCAATTTCAACACAGAATACAAAGTGTACAGTGTTCACTTTATGTTTATTTTTATTATAAATATTTGCACTGTAAAAATAAAAGAAATAGTATTAAGTGAACTGAAAAATAGAAGTACTGTAGTACAATCTCTTTATCATGAAAGTTGAACTTACAAATGTAGAATTATGCACAAAAAATAACTGCACTCAAGAACAAAACAATGTCAAACTTTAGAGCCTACAAGTCCACTCAGTCCTACTTCTTGTTCAGCCAATTGCTCAGATAAACAAGTTTGTTTACATGTGCAGGAGATAATGCTGCCCGATTCTTGTTTAAAACGTCACCTGAAAGTGAGAACAGGTGCTTGCATGGCACTGTTGTAGCCGGCTTTGCAAGATATTTATGTGCCAGGTGCGCTAAAGATTCATATGTCCCTTCATGCTTCAACCACCATTCCAGAGGACATGTGTCCATGCTGATAATGGGTTCTGCTCAATAACGATCTAAAGCAGTGTGGACTGATGCATGTTCATTGTCATCATCTGAGTCAGATGCCACCAGCAGAAGGTTGATTTTCTTTTTTGGTGGTTCGGGTTCTGTAGTTTCTGCATCAGAGTGTTGCTTTTTTAAGACTTCTGAAAGCATGCTCCACACCTCATCCCTCTCAGATTTTGGAAGGCACTTTAGATTCTTAAACCTTGGGTGGAGTGCTGCAGCTATCTTTAGAAATCTCACATTGGTACCTTCTTTGCATTTTGTCACTCAGCAGTGAAAGTGTTCTTAAAACGAACAACATGCTGGGTCATCATCCGAGCCTGCTCTAACATGAAATAAATGGCAAAATGTGGGTAAAACACAGAGCAGGAGACATACTATTCTCTCCCAAGTAGTTCAGTCACAAATTTAATTAACTAATTATTTTTTAACGAGTGTCATCAGCATGGAAGCATGTCCCCTGGAATGGTGGCCAAAGCATGAAGGGGCATATGAATGTTTAGCATATCTGGCATGTAAATACCTTGTGCTGCTGGCTACAAAAGTGCCATGTGAACGCCTGTTCTCATTTTCGGGTGACATTTTAAACAAGAATCAGGTAGCATTATCTCCTGTACATGTAAACAAACTTGTTTGTCTGAGAGACTGGCTGAACAAAAAGTAGGACTGAGTGGACTTGTAGGCTCTAAAGTTTGACATTGTTTTGTTTTTGAGTGCAGTTATGTAACAAAAAAAATCTACATTTGTAAGCTGCACTTTCAGGACAAAGAGATTGCACTACAGCACTTGTATGAGGTGAACTGAAAAATACTATTTCTTTTGTTTATTATTTTTACAGTGCAAATATTTGTAATAAACATAATATAAAGTGAGCACTATACACTTTGAATTCTGTGTTATTGAAATCAATATATTTGAAAATGTATACAAACATCCAAAATATTTAATAAATTTTAATTGGTATCCCATTGTTTAACTGTGTGATTAAAATTGCGATTAATTGCGATTACTTTTTTTAACTGCGATTACTTTTTTTGAGTTAACCGTGTGAGTTAACTGCGATTAATTGACAGCCCTAATTAAAATGTATCGGTATTTGCCACATAGTGCAGTATCACAGATACAACCATTTCCTTATACTTGTGGGGAGGAACTACTGCAGTGTCTCAAATTCAGGTTTCTGGTTTTTTATTAAGATTTGGTAAACGTTAAGTTTTAGTGATGACTTTTGAACACCCCCTATACAAAGTTCTGTGTTGATCTCACAGCTCAGTGCCTCACTTAATACTAGACTGTCTCTGCACATCAAATACTGAGATGTACAAATAACCTACAGAAATGGAGGCCTGGTTCATGTCAGGTTGGACACTCACCCAGCCCATCTTCACACACTATGCTCTTCCTAGAAGACTCATTGTTCTTCCTTATTCAGGAAGCCCAGTGGAATTCCATGGGCAGCAGCTCTTGCTGCATTCTTTCCCATGGAGCAAATCAGGGTTCTGTCTTGCTCTGGAACTCCTCTGATAATTGGGTCTGGATTTCAAAGATCCTGCTTTTAATCTGCCTCTGTCAAAAGCCCTTTCTCTGTGCATACTGAGAAGACAGGAGGGACTCATAACCTCTAGGTCTCTAAATACAGCCAAGCCTATAAATATTGGAAGGAAAAAATGAAAGTATAAACACTGCTAGATTTTTCTGCCTAGTTCCATTATAAATGACAAGCCTGATCAAGAAAACTGAAGATAAAGCTGAGCTTTTCATTTTTATAAAATGAAGTCAGCATTTCTGTCTCGAGATTCAAAATTGGTCTTGGTCTCTCTTACAAAGTGTTATGAAATTAGGTACAAATTCAGGGATAACCCTGAAGTACAACTCAGGGATGCAGTCTAATCTAAAAGCAGTATTCTAACCAGAAAAATATGGACCTTTCCCCTAACCTTCCACTTCACGGACAAGCTCCTGGAAACAGAGGCTTCCAAGTCTTGGTTTCTGATCCTAACAATCTAAAAACAACTCTGCTTGTTGATTTACTTCTTTTATTGAACAAGAAAGTGTCTGCTACTAGATCAATAACAAGTGCTCACCGCTGGTGCCAGATTGCTAGAACTAAATAAGAAAACTTATATTTAGTCCCTTCTTGCCTTAATGTCTACTACTGTTCGGGCTTTCTACATGCTACAATACCTTTCGGCTGCATGCTACAATACCATAGGCCCAAATCGTGAAATG
The DNA here is from genome assembly GCF_015237465.2 of Chelonia mydas. Classification (NCBI taxonomy): domain Eukaryota; kingdom Metazoa; phylum Chordata; order Testudines; family Cheloniidae; genus Chelonia; species Chelonia mydas. Next base: position 105,986,259 of record NC_057850.1, on the reverse strand, counting down.
AACAGCCAGCCCAGGTTGCTGGCTAGGTGTTAAGTATGTCCGCAGGAAGGTCACAAATGTCCTTCCACAGGCTGTGGAGTTGACATGCCTGTAGACAATGGCTGAAGTAACCTCTTTGCTGCCAGTGTATGCACAGGGCCAAAAACTGGAAGATCTGTATAGCCATAAATCTTCTGGCCCCATCCTGCCCTCTACGCTGCAGCCAGGGAACCCCTTAAAGAACTGTGCTCCATGCAATAGGGAATCAACTCCCACACATACACTTCAAACTGCAATGCTACTTCTTGATCCCAACACAATGCTGAGACCTTTAGTCTCCACAGACTGCAACGCCTAATTAAAGGCAAAGGTGGATAAAACCTGCATTCCAGTGTCTAGTATTAAAACAGGTCTGTTAGCCCCAGTGCAAAAGTGGTTTGGATGCAGCATAAAGTAGTCTGGAGTGCAGAAGAATTGCCACCTTTCAGTCATCAAATTACTGGTAAAATCCTGGACCTACTGAAGTCTAATGGGAGGTTTGCCATTAACTTTAGTGGGGCCAGAATTTAACCCTATTTGGTTAGTTGCTTATGTGGGATTCACCCCGTCTATCAGATTGTGGAATTCAGGTCTAAATGGTTTTTAATAATACATATTTTAAGTCTTAGTCAAGTTTACAGCTAAGTTCCAGTGTTTAATGCTCCCAACCAGAATGCTTGAATTTTCTATCTTTTCATGAATCTGGAGGAATTCTGCAATGTTCCTCACACAATAGCATGACTGTCCTTTTCTGGAAACAGCAACTGCTTATTGGCAGTTTTAGTAAATGATTATATAATGCCCTATTCCACACAACAGACAGCTTAACTGAAAAGGGTGGGGACGAATCATGCCATTTTGTTGCTTGGATCTGCAACATAGATAATAGAAGCCTCGCTCACCACTAGACAGAGCATGCTTTCCCAAAACTCACTTACAAGATCTTTCCGCAGTCTCCAAGATTAAGTCACGTCATAAATCCAAAGGCAGTTTTTCTCTCTAATAATGTGTTTCTAGTTTATTACCCACATTTTTCCAGTTTTCTAATAATCTAAATCTATATCCAACTAAAATAAATTATTTCTCTGAATTATTTATTATCCCAAAGCCGTTTCTATTCCACATATACCAATCCCAACTATTTTCTTCCACTTATTATTTTCCTGCACTTTATCACAGCTCTAGTCTGAATGCTCACAGTCCCTTGTCTAGCTCCTTCCATGATGCTCCTCTTCCATGTCCAGGTATTTGTGCCTCTGTGTAGCAGCCTCCAAACACTGGCATGAGGTGGACAGGAATATGAGCCCCACTTTTACATATAAGGAAGCTTTTGGTGATCTTCTCTATTCAAGAAACACAGTCTTTCTCAGCCTTTCATTTCAGTATAGCCTGCCAAGGGATCGCCTCTGACACACAAATGAAGAAGATTAAAGAAAAGAAAAGTATATGTGGGGGTACGGGCAACAGAGTGTTAGTCTGAAGTTATTTTTGGACACCAATCCAATTCACTCTCAATATTAAATAAATTGATAGCCAAAGAAACACATTCCCCACCCTAAAATCCAAGCCATTTACTACTTTCTTTTCTATAGGCCTCTCTAGCCTGCTCCCTTCTGGGAATGTTTGATTCTCCCTTTCCTTGCAGAAGTGTTTTACATCCCCCTAAGATTTCATCCCTCCCTCTCCCCACACCATTATCCATCCTATGCTTCCTTTGTGTGTGTCCTGCCTCATTTCCACATATATACCTAGCAGCAACACTGAAAGGACTTGTCTGTGCTCTTCCTGTGGCCCACTAGACGCGAAGACTGAAACCCACTGACTGACATCAGTCCCACTTGGGAGCTGTTGTTCCAGTCAATGCTGTTGTTTCTATCCAACCGCGGAAAAAGGTGGTATCCATTTTTCGGGGGGAAAATAAGAACACTTGTTTCACGTTCTCACTCAGTAAGAATGGTCAGAACAGGTTTAACTATCGATACATTCGAAGAGTTGGTAGAGAGTGATCTCAGTATAATGGTGTTTGCATTGCTGCATGGGGATATGAGGGTTATTCTAATATTTTGCAACACAGGCTACTTTTCTTGGGTGAACAGTCAGAAAACCCCTTTGCTTTTACTTTGCCTGGGATCTGCCCAATAGCCCTAAAGGCTAATGTCATTTAATAGAAGGAAGTAGTCTGTGGGTTAGAACCAAAATTTAGGTTTTGTTAAAGGAAACAATTTTAGGTGTGTGAATTGGGAGGGGGGTCTTCTGTGAGCAGTTTACATAAAATTTAATAGAGCTGTTTTTTTATTTCCTTTTAAAATATCATTGGAAATATGGTTTGGTTTCAAACACGCCCTAGCTGTGTTTGCACTTCAGTAGGGTAGCACTGGAATAAGGTTGTAAAAGAACAAGCAAGAACAAATGGTCTATTTTCATTATCCAAGAGTAAAGTGGGGGGGGGGGGGGAGAAACCAGTATAGTAGTGAAATAGGAAGGATGCTTTACACTTATAAAGTTCTTTCCATCTGAGCATCTCAGTGAGCTTCACTTCACTTCACTTAATTTAGCCTCCAAACACTGGTGTGAGGAGGACAGGAATATGATCCCCACTTTTACATATAAGGAAACTTAGCCACAGTAATAAGAGCTTGATTTTAAAAGGCTGAAGCCCAAGGTCTATACAAATTCTTTGGCTGCACAAATTGCTCTAAATATGCACTAGGGCAAGCAAATGCCCAATTTATAGTAATAACTGGTGTGCACAAACACATGCAGACAATGGGTCTCAACCTTCTGAATAATCATGAGTGACTTGCTCAAGTTTATACAAGAAGTCTCAAGCAGAGCTGGGAACAGAGTCCTCCTGAGTCCAAGTCCAATGCCTGACCTACAGGATCAATCTTCCTCACCCTAATTGTTGGAAAGTAAATTGTATTAAATATTCTCCAATTCAACAACTTAAGGTGTTACTAAGTAACACAGAGAGTTTCTTAAAAGCCTTGTATGTTTAGAGTAGCTCAAGGTTTGTAAGTGTATTCAGATACTGTCTCGCACCTATTGTTTGTCCCTATTATTTCCTTCTCTCAGTGTTACCTGATATTTTCCTCTTTGCTGAATTTTCTCTCAATAAAGACAAAACTGGAAGAAATATATTGAATATAGCCTTGCAAAACTGTTACAAGTAGAACAAGTCAGAGTTACAAACACCAGAGTTACTAACTGACTGGTCAACCACACACCTCATTTGGAACTAGAAGTACACAATCAGGCAGCAGAAAAGGAAAAGAAAAAGAAAAAGAAAAAGAAAGCTAATACATACAGTACTGTGTTAAAAATAAACAAACAAAAAAAAGGGAAAGTGTAAAAAGAAGATTTTGACAATATAAGGAAACGGTTTCTGTGCTTGTTTCATTTAAATTCAGATGGTTAAAAGCAGCATTTTTCTTCTGCACAGTAAAGTTTCAGAGCTGTATTAAGTCAATGTTCAGATGTAAACTTTTGAAAGAACCACAACGTTTTGTTCAGAGTTACGAACATTTCAGAGTTATGAACAACCTCCATTTCTGAGGTGTTCGTAACTCTGCGGTTCAACTGTATTAACATTTATGACTGGCCAAAGCCCTTGACTATCCATTACCATAGCAATGGCTATCCATTATCATAGCGACAATTGTTGATAATGTAACAACTTTATTTGCCATGAAAAGTTGCTTGCTTCAGGTGAGTGGATGAGAAGAATTTTACAAGACTGATTAGCCAGGAAGTTTTACACCTGAGCAGCTGACAGTGCTACTCCTCGTCCTATGCAGGTGAGCTCTCTCTTCAGTATAGCGGACCAGACTTTTTTTCTGCCTTATGGCTGCTCTGTACCCAAGTGAATGGGGAGGGCAGGGTTAGGGGTCAATTCACCCAATCCTGACCATCCTTATCTCCGCCCACACCCTGCTTCCCTTTCTCCCTTGCAAGTAAGGGTGTAGGATTGTCATCCACAGGAGATGGGGACTGAATGTGGCTAGGTCCACATACAGATTTTGTACCAGTATAATTGGCAGTTAGGTGTGTGATTTTTTTTTTTTAACCAATATAGTCATACCAGTAATATGGATGCAGCTATACTGGTATAAGGCGCCTTAGGCTGGCATAGCATATTCCCTAGTATAATTAAAGCGGGACAACTTTGTAGTTATAGACAAGTCCATAAGCATGGCTGGACAGAGATTCCCAGCTTTGGATAGGCTGGTTCACATCTACAATGGCCTTGTAACTACCAGGGTGATCACAGGCTCCATAAGCCCCCATCTGCCCCACAAAAGTACAGGATTGGGGCCAGGGAATACAATCAGGGCACAAAGGATACAATCTTTTCCTTCTTAAAGTATTAAGAATACCAATAAAAGTAATTTAGGTACAATTAACACGGTGCAAGTGTAAGGGGGAGGTGTTACATACACACACCCATACTCACACCAATGATATTACACATCTAGATTCCAGAGGCCACATCCTCCTCACTGAGTTCAATGGAGCTATAATAATTGACATCAGCTGAGGATCTGCCCCCAGGTATGGGGGAGGAGGGACATTTGCTGCCAACTGACAACAGTTTTAAAGTAGATCAAACTTCTGGCCTACACTATTGGACAGTGTCCTTTTGAGATTTATAGTCATTATACCCATAGCACCCCAATTCTCTTTCCTTGTGCAACTAGCAGGGCACAGACGAACTGTGCACCCACACTGGTTTCAGTGGGGCTCTGCTCACATGCAGGGGTGCTATGGAAATTGCAGGATTGGGCCCAAAATTAAAAAAAAAGTAATTGTTTTATGACAATTTCATACACCCCACTGTTTATGTATTAAATTTATCGGGACACAAAATAAGCCATTTAGTGATCCTTACCTAATGTCCATGCAAAGTAATATTTTGGCTTCGATGCTTGCATAGCGATATACAGGTAGCCAAGTCTTGACAAGAAGGATGTGTTATTGATAAACTGGCTATCAACAATGTATGTAACAGGATAGGTCTTGGTAAGTGTCAAGAACAAAAGGAGAGATACAAATGTGATACACAGTTTGTATATCACAGCCCCCTGAAAAGCATAATGAATAATAAAACATTGATGTGATCATTTATCAGAATAGACTAAAAGCAAAATAATGCTTCCCACTTACAAAAATAAATTGACTAAAGACCCAATAAGACTGGTAACAGCTAATAATAGCTTCTTTTTCCTCATAATTAATTTGTAACAAGGACCAGCTGGTATAATGAATCAGCTGGTATATTTTCCTAATTAATCTTACAAATAGAAATTAAAGAATTATTCAGAACCAAAATGGGCCATGTTCTTTCACCTAAGCACCACACATGAACTGCTGGATGTGCCCTGAGGAGAACACAGAAGTAAGATGGGAAACAGAGAGTTTCCCCATCTGTGCAGTTAAGCACAGGAACTGATTACTGGATTCCTGCTGGAAGCACCAAATATTCTGATTTCCAGTACAATCAGATTGTTATAGATCTAGGTTCTTCCATCACACCCATCAAGGTGTCTGAAAGTGCCTCTCAAAATGACTTAGATAGATACTGTCCTGCTCCTAACCTAACAAATATATATTTTAAAAATGTGTAGTTAGTGCCCTAGCACTCCAGAAATCATAATTATAGGTGTAAGCTATGTGAATGCTTTGTAACTGGCTTTCACATATCCACCGTGAGTAAACAGATTCACTCATACATTCATATTGCAAACAGGTGAATCCATAAGAGTAGACTCCAGATATCAGGAGCATAAAAAATATACCATTTATTATTTAAACACTGATGTAACTAACTCACTTTTAGCTCCTAAATACTTTTTTTCACATGCACTGAATATACACAGAAAAACTTTAATGTTTAATGTCATTTTAAAGCTTAACTTTTTAAAGAAAAATACTAATTTGTCTATCCTGCATATATATATAATTTATGCAAGTGACACAATGTGGCCTGATTCTGACTTAACTTACACTGTCAGCAGATTACACCAGTGAGAGATCAGGATGAGGCCCTGTATACATACATATTCCACATTACAAAGAGAATATGCAGAACCAAATTCTGCTCTCAGTCAGTTACAAAGGTATAAATCCAGAGTCACTCCAGTGTAACAGAGGAATCTGGCCCATGCATTTTTCTGCAATACATGAATGCCACTTGTGGGAGTATCAAGTTAATATTTAATAATACAAAACAAAAATGATAAAGTCCTTGCAATGGATTTATCTTTTTCAGACTTAAAAGATAGCTTCAAAGATACCTTAAGACAGTCACCAAGTTTCCTTGAAATGCATCTGGGCAACTTACAGTATTTAATCAATTATGATTCCTGCATCTAGCATGTCCTCTACAATACAATAGTTTTTTCAGCTTTTCTCTTTTGTAAAATGTTCTCTCTCTTTTGTCTAAATCTGAATTACAATTCATAATAATCAGAATCTACAGTATGTTCCTACTGTGAACGGAGAGACTTACACATATGGTGTTCACCAACCAATGAGCCGCTATGTACTCTTCTGAACAAAGGGATGATGCCAACTCCCTCCCCCCTAGCTTTGTTATCAACACAAACAGCAGAAAACAGATATATTTGCTGGCACAATACCCCAAGCAGTTTTCCTTGTTTGGTTTTAAACTAGGTGCCGTTATAGGAGTCAGACATGCAAAGCAGTATTCTCTAACCCTTTGCAATAAATACTTGGCTTTTCACAACTTACAGTTGGAGAAGGATCAGGAAGTCTGTCATAACCCTTTTGCTTCCAGTTCACTTCTAAAAGTTTCATATGCACATGCCTCCCTTCAATGAAGGCTATATAGTCCTTGTAATTGCTGCAAGGTCCAGCTATGACACTCATAAAATTGAGGAGATAGCTCAAATACTCCAGTAAGGAAGGTCTTATTCTGTCAAAACATCCACACACAAAACAAAACAAGGTAAAATATAGCAAAAAGTTTCATGGGTACTTTTGATAAGTTTTGGAATTACACAGTGTAACATACTATTTATCCAGTTCCATCGAGTGTATTTAAAATTTTACATACAACAGAACCTCAATCATGAGTACTCTACATTTTTACAGCCAGCTGTGTACTAAATGATAAATGGAGACACAAAGCAACGGGTCACTGTAGAAATGTTATATAAACCTCTCTACAAACTTTAGTTTCTCAAGAGATGACAATCATAGTTCCATCATCTAATAATTAGGTAAATTTTCCAATGGCTCATAGTTAAACCTTGAAAACTGAGGAACTAATTATTTTGCCTCTAAGCAAAGTTTCAAATGCATTAAGCTCGAGGATCAAAGTTAGTGACTATTGTAACTTTCAGCCTATTCAAAAAAGATTTAACTTTCATTCCACAATTAGAGTGGAATTAAAACAAGATTGGGTGGGGGGGAATGCTTGTAATAGATAAGCAGCATCAGTTGTCTTTTGATAAACAGTGAAACCTGTAGTATCAAAGTTTGTACTTGGAAGATTAAGAGATGGAGGAGAAACATGCATCAGTGTCCAGAAACTGCTGGTAGAGGGTTTAAAAAAAAAAGCAGTATTTGAAGTGTCAGGGGCAAACTTCAGCCTTGCAGTTTTAACATGGATTAGTGCTTTGATGTAGTTATTGATGAGGTGCGGGGGGTGGGGGGGAGAGAAGTATTCTAATGTGAAAAATAGCAGACCACAGTGAAAGGGTAGACGAAAACCTGAAGATCCAAAGAGCACAGCTTTATTAAAGGACCTGGTTCAGCAAAACACATAAGCAGTTGCTGCACTATAGGCACCCATTAAAGTTAATGGGATTTAAGCATGTGCTTAAATACTTTGCTGAAACAGGGTCTAAACCCGGCTTTGGGGAAACGAGGGCTCTCTTGGTGTATGGTTCAGTCAGGGGGAAATGAAGAACTCATGTGTGGGTGGTTGGGATGCTAACATCAGAACAAGAATTACCTTAATAAGTATTACAGTATCCACCTTTGGCACTGGGTGGATTGCAGGCAGTACCTACATTAACAATGATTTTTTTAAAAAAGTCGCACATGACTGGGGAAAATCTGACTCCTGGTAATGACTCAGGGAGGAATTAAAAACCCCACAGACCACTATTACTTAGATGAAGTTAAAGACACACTGAGTGGGAGAAGTAAATTCTTACTTTACGGCAAGCCGATTTTGCTCAGCAGTGAGGTCCTCAGGTCGTCGGCCTATTCCTAGCAAGAATAAATAATAGGCATGACACAATAAAATCAAATTAGACTCTTCCAAAAATAACTGCAGAAAATTATCCCAAGCTCAGAGGTTATATGCTGTCGGCACTTTTTGGAGATTTTAAAGTCACAGGCCTTCCTGTGTTTCATTGTTACCAACAGTAATAATTTGATTTATTTTTCCATCCTTTAAGTCAAGCATGCTCATCCTCAGAAGACTGCACTGAAGTACTGAGAATGGGTACTTTAGGATCGGTTCCTCCCCCCTCTCCCTACAAGGCTCTCCTCCTCCTGTGGATCCATCTCCCTTCCTCATTCTCTCCTCTTCAACATGAGTTCTCCCCCATCTCACCTTCTCTGTACCTATTGAAACAGCTTTCCAAGTAGGCAGTGAGCTGCATAATACCCATCCACCAGCATACATCCCCAGTGACTATTATTATAGCTCTGTACCAGGAAATCCCTGTTCCCAGAAGATGCTGGTCCCCTTTGCCACAAGCTTCCTCCTTATTCCTGTGTGAGGAAAGGGGCAATTCACAGCAAGAAGACTGGCCAAGGGAGAGGAACTGGCTGCTGGCATGGGAAAGAAGGAGTTGCTCAGGACTCGACTATAGTTGAGAGTTCCAACTGAGTTTCCTTCTGCCCAGGCACTGCACTCTAAACACTCAACTCCCGGGCTCAGACTATACCCACCACTGTAAAACAGACACTTGACACTTGAGTAGTGTGCTTAAACTCTCTTTCTTATGTAAAAACCCTGTGTGATTAACAGAACATTAATTATGTTATTTTGAACACTCAAATGCAAAAGTTAATGTTAACTATGTAACATTGTACACCCTGTATATTTCATAGCATGCATTTAACAAAAAACACTGATATATTTAAGTGCACACCCATCATGGATGCACCAGCATATTTACCCTCTTTTTTTCCTTCTATTTTTGGAGAGGTTGGGGGCAGGGATTGGTTTCCTTTGGAAGGGAGTTGTATGTATTTTCTACAGATAAAGTCACAACTACTTGAAAATGGAAACTGCATCCATTTTATCCACTCCAGTAGTATGACAGATTTCAGAGTAGCAGCTGTGTTAGTCTGTATCCACAAAAAGAACAGGAGTACTAGTGGCACCTTAGAGACTAACGAATTTATTAGAGCATAAGCTTTATTCAAGTGACACCATCATAGGACCTAATCTCATCAGCCATGCCATCAGGGGCTCGTTCACCTGCACATCTACCAATGTGATATATGCCATCATGTGCCAGCAATGCCCCTCTGCCATGTACATTGGCCAAATCGGACAGTCTCTACGCAAAAGAATAAATGGACACAAATCTAACATCAGGAATCATAACATTCAAAAACTGGTAGGAGAACACTTCAACCTCTCTGGCCACTCAGTAAAAGACTTAAGTGGCAATTTTGCAACAGAAAAGCTTCAAAAACAGACTCCAACAATAAACTGCTGAGCTTGAATTAATATGCAAATTAGATACCATTAACTTGGGTTTGAATAGAGACTGGGAGTGGCTGGGTCATTACACATATTGAATCTACTTCTCCATGTTAAGTATCCTCACACCTTCTTGTCAACTGTGTAAATGGGTCATCTTGATTGTCACTACAAAAGGTTTTTTCTCCTGCTGATAATAGCTCATCTTAATTAATTAGCCTCTTACAGTTTGTATGGCAACTTCCACCTTCTCTGTGTATATATCTTCTTACTATATGTTCCATTCTATGCAGCCGACGAAGTGGGCTGTAGCCCACGAAAGCTTATGCTCTAATAAATTTGTTAATCTCTAAGGTGCCACAAGTACTCTGTTCTTTTTAATAGTATGAAAGCTTGTAAGGTAATAAGCACTTACCACTACAATTAATCTGTAGGACTTTTTAAAAGATTAATTTCAAATTCATCCGCCTCTGCTGTTACCAAGTCTTCCCCCATCATGTGTCTATTTACACTTGTTAGATATTACCTAAATCCTAGATTACTACTCTCCTGAAGCAGAGACTGTCTCTGTGTCATTTGTTTATACAGTGCTTAGCACAGTGGGGCTCAGATCTCTGCGTGGAGTCCCCAGGTGAGGTTGCCAGGCGTCAGGTTTTCCAACGAAATGCCCAGTCGAAAAGAGACCCTGGTGGGTCTGGTCAGCATGGCTGACCAGGCCATTAAAAATCCGGTAGGCAGTGCAGCGGAGCTAAGGCAGGCTCCCTGCCTGTCCTATCTCCATGCGGCTCCCGGAAGCAACCAGCATGTCCATGCGGCCTCTAGGTGCAGGGCCGGCTAGGTAAGCTCCATGCGCTGTCCCCGCCCCGAGCGCCGGCTCCGCAGCTCCCATTGGCCAGGAACTGCAGCCAATGGGAGCTGCATGAGCAGGGCATGCAGGCGCAGGCAGCACGCAGAGTCGCTTGGCTGTCCCTGTGCCTAGGGCCCACAGGGACATGCTGGCTGCTTCCAGGAGCTGCCTAACATAAGCGCTCCCTGGAGCCCACACCCCTCACCCCTTCCTGCACCCCAATTCCCTGCCCCAGCCCTGAGCCCCCTCCCACACCCAAACTTTCTCCCAGAGCCCCCTCCCACACCCAAACTCTCTCCCAGAGCCTGCACCCGGCACCCCCTCCCACATCCCAACCTCCTGCCCCAGCCCGGGGCACCCTCCTGCACCCCAAACCCCTCATCCCCAGCCCGGAGACCCCTCCTGCATACCACACCCCTCAACCCCAGCCCCATGCCAGAGCTCACACCCCAGCCAGAGCCCTCACCCTAACCCCTTGCCTCAGCCTTGTGAAAATGAGCAAGGGTGAGGGAGAGTGAGGGAGGGAGGGAGGCAGGAGGGAGTGGGGGGGAGCCTTGGAGAAGGGGCAGGGAAGGGCCTCGGGGCAGGGCCTCAGGGAAGGGCGGGGCAGGAGCAAGGCAAAGGTATTCGGCTTTCTGCAATCAGGAAGTTGGCAACCCTAGTCACATATGCAACTGCTATAGAAATAAATAACACTAATTACAATTGCAACATTTGAGCCTTTTATTGTACTGGAAGCAGGCATCTTTCTGGAAAATGATGCCATTTGTGACACTAGCAGTGTCAAAGAGACTTGGGCCAGGTAGGCATGGGCCCAGTTTGGGTCAGGGTCAGGCCAAAAAATTAGGCTCAAGCAGACTTCTAGTCTATGCAGATAGTTAGTCTGCAGCAGGCTAGCACAGGGTAGATGCATACCCCAGCTTGCTGCAAATTAACTGTTTGTATAGACAAGTCCTTAAACTCATGCCTTGATCTCTCAAAGATTCAGGACTGAACATATTAAGTCATTGGGCCTGATTCTGATCTCACATCAGCAAGAATCAAGAGTAACTTGAGGGAAGTCTATGGAGTTACACAGGTGTCAAACAAATATTAAATTTGATCAGACTTAGGCCCATGGACTCCAAACCAGTGTAATTTTCAATGCCCTGGAGGTAATCTTCTCTGAGGTATAAAAGCATCTTTATTATAAAAAGAAGGTTTAGAATCAGGAAAAATGCAGCAAAATCTGTCTGTTTCTCCAAGGAAGGAAGGGCAGTGCTTTGTGAAAAACACACTGAACTAAATTCATCCCTGGGGTAACTCCACTAAAGACAATGGACTGGAATGGAAATACTCCCTTTAGGATATCAGGAGGCTTGTTAGCTTACCATCATGCACTTGGAATGCAAGAGTTGTGATCTTCTGTGTAATAATCATCAGTGGGCTATAACGTAAAGATATAGAAAGCAATGAATGCCTTTTCATAATACAGTGCAAATCCTTCCTTCTTATTTTTATATGGATTATTGGATTGATTGATTGATCGATAATAATCTTACACTTATATAAGGTCTTTCATCTCAAAGGATCCCAATGCACTTAATTAGTCAATGAAATGCAACCACCTCTGGGGCAAAAGGTATTGTTGTAACAGTTTAGAACAAAAAGTGGAAAATGCCATATAAACACCAAAACTGCATGAGGAATTTAAGTAGGCAGAACATAATTATCCATGGTAGAAGCTGGGCCAAAACAGCAAAGTTAACAACCCTACAGTAGAATGCTGTGAAACCTTGAATTACCAAATGCAGTCAGAACCTTATTGTAGGTCTCATCCAAAAAACGATACCTCAACCAGTACAGCGTACACTATACTAAGGGTGTCATTCTGGAATATATAATACTTCAGTATGAAATACCATCACCCTTGCTGCAGCTCATCTGGTTTTAATCTCTTTGGAGTGGGGACTGTGTCTAGCAAACATTTTTAGGCAGAATAAAACTACCACCTAGTTCTTATATGGAGCTTTTCATCAGTAATTCTCAAAGTGATTTATAAAGGAGACAAGCATAATTATTACCATTATCCAAATGGGGAAACTGAGGCACAGAGGGGATGTGACTTTCCCAGGGTCACCCAGTAGGCCAGCGGCAGAACAGAGAACAGAACTCAGGTCTCATGAGTCCCAGTTCATTGCTCTACCCACCAGGCAACACTGCCTTCTCATATGAATGTAATTACAATAATAATCATCATGGAAGTTGTATGTGACCGTGAAAATATATAATTACTTTAACAGCATTATTTATCATGGATATATATGGTGTTAATGAGACAGAAGAAGTCTGGACTTAAGACAACATTCCTAGGTTTTATTGTAAATCAGTATTAACAAAGGACAAATGTTACAGAGGACAAGTTTCCAGCCCCATTGCAGAGTGCTTCTTTTTGCTACAAAGTGCAATCTCTCCACACAGTTTCAGACACCATTGCTATATAAATTATGGTTGATGTTAATAGGTAATTGCTATTATCAGATTTTGACTGGTATATAGAACTTTCATACATATCTCAGTCAGTACACAAACATTTTTGGAAAAGAAAAAACCTACATCAAACTAGATGACTACTCTAAACAAAGCTTTTTGCTAGTTTAAAATGTTTCACCATATTTAACTGGATGTAATGAAAGAGGGAACAGCTGAATTTCTTCAGCTCAGTCCCTGCATCTTCCAATCCAATTTCTGCCTGAGGTAGGGAAAATGTTATTTTCCGATGATATCGTTAGCTAAAATAATAAGCAAGTATTACTTTTCTCCATGAATTTTCCAAGAGATTCTGGAACGTATTGTTTCAGACTGTGCTAGTAGTTACATTACAAATTAAGTATTCAAAAATCTCCCAATTCAAAATCAGACCTGATGGTTAAGATTAACTATTTGCCTTTTGGTTGCCTCAATATAAAAGTTTGTGATTTCTAAACACTCATCGTGTTGAAAAAAGTGTCTAAGGTACAGTAGAATCCCGATTATCTGAACCACTCAAAAGATTATGTTCACATAATCAGGTTTCAATAGACCAGGGAGTCATGATGGCAGTTCAGTAGACTAAGAGGTTTAGATACTGTAGATTCAGATATCTGGAATTCAATTGTATTTTAAACCCTAAATGTATATCCATATCACTGTCATAATTTTATACACAAAGAATATGCTTTATCCTCATCCTCCTCAGACATTGACATCCAAAGGGAATCCACAAGCAGGCACAGTTATCTGCAGTTAGTGGAAATCATAGAATCATAGGACAAGATTCGAAGGGACCTCGAGAGGTCATCTAGTCTAGTCTGCTGCACTCATGGCAGAACTAAACATTATCTAGATCAGGGATCGGCAATCTTTAGCATGCCCACGCTGCTTCCCACAGCCCCCATTGGCCTGGAACGGTGAACCGCGACCAGTGGGAGCTGCGATCGGCCGAATCTGTGGACGCAGCAGGTAAACAAACCGTCCTGGCCCGCCAGCGGATTTCCCTGATGGGCCGCATGCCAAAGGTTGCCAATCCCTGATCTAGACCATCCCTGACAGGTATTTGTCTAACCTGCTCTTAAAAATCTCCAATGATGGAGATTTCCACAACCTCCCTGGGCAATTTATTCCAGTGCTTGACCACTCTGACAGTTAGAAAGTTTTTCCTAATGTCCAACCTAAACCACCCTTGCTGCAAATTAAGTCCATTGCTTCTTGTCCTAGCCTCAGAGGTTAAGAAGAAAATTCTTCTCCCTCCTCCTTGTAACAACCTTTTATGTACTTGAAAACCGTTATCATGTCCCTTCTCAGTCGTCTCTTTTCCACACTAAACAAACCCAGTTTTTTCAATCTTCCCTCATAGGTCATGTTTTCTAGACCTTTAATCATTTTTGTCACTCTTCTCTGGATCTTCTCCAATTTGTCCACATCTTTTCTGAAATGTGGCACCCAGAACTGGACACAATACTCCAACTGAGGCCTAATCAGCATGGAGTAGAGCAGAAGAATGACTTCTCGTGTCTTGCTTACAACACTCCTGCTTACACATCCCAGAATGATGTTTGCTTTTTTTGCAACAGCGTTACACTGTTGACTCATATTTAGCTTGTGGTCCACTTCCCCAGATCCCTTTCCGCAGTACTCCTTCCTAGGCAGTCATTTCCCATTTTGTATGTGTGTAACTGATTGTTCCTTCTGAGTGGAGTACTTTGCATTTGTCCTTATTGAATTTCAACCTATTTACTTCAGACCATTTCTCCAGTTTGTCCAGATCATTTTGAATTTTAATCCTATCCTCCAAAGCACTTGCAACCCCTCCTAGCTTGATATCAGTCGCAAACTTTATAAGTGTACTCTCTATGCCATTATCTAAATCACTGATGAAGATATTGAACAGAACCGGATCCATGCGGGACCCCACTGGTTATGCCCTTCCAGCATGACTGTGAGCCACTGATAACTACTCTCTGGGAACCAGTGGTGTAAGTAAAATCTATGTCTTACCGGTATTGGGGGAGGGAGGGGAGCACATGACCTCCCCATGTGACCTTCCATGTGACTCCTCACCTCCCCACCCCCAGCCCAGGGCCCCCACGCTCTCCCCGCCCCCTCCGCACATCCATCCCATGTTACCTGGGGTGGGGGGCTCTGTCCTCCTCCTGCTGCGCCAAAGACAGGGCTGGGGAGGGGGAAGTATAGCTGCCAGAGGAGCTGTCAGCATTCTGCTTCTTTCCCTACTGCTGCCCCTCCCAGCGGGGAAAGGAGCAGAACTCCCAGCCCCAGCCCCACCCCCCAGCCCTCTCCTCCAGCAGGGCTGCTGCTGTGGTACACAGACAGAGTGTACCACAGCTCCATGGAAGGGCAGGAGGCAGGGCTGGGAATTCTGCTCCTTTCCCTGCTGGGAGGGGCAGCAGGAAAAGGAGCAGAACCCCCAGCCCTGATCCCAGCCCTCTTCTCCGGTGGGGCTGCTGCTGTGTCTTTCCAGTATGCTATACCAGCTATAATTAGCTTGCTAGTATGGTGTACTGGAGCGTACCGGCCTACTTGCACTGCTGCTGGGAACGGTTTTCCAACCAGTTTTGCACCCACCTTATAGTAGCTCCATCTAGGTTGTATTTCCGTAGTTTGTTTATAAGAAGTTCATGCGAGACAGTATCAAAAGCTTTACTAAAGTCAATTTATACCATATCTACCACTTCCCCCCTATTCAGAAGGCTTGTTACCTTGTCAAAGAAAACAATCAGGTTGGTTTGACACGATTTGTACTTGACAAATCCATGCTGACTGTTACTTATCACCTTATTATCTTCTAGATGTTTGCAAATTGATTGCTTAATTATTTGCTCCATTATCTTTCCAGGTACAGAAGTTAAGATGACTGGTCTGTAATTCCCTGGGTTGTCCTCATTTCCCTTTTTATAGATTGGCACTATATTCGCCCTTTCCAGTCTTCTGGAATCTCTCCTGTCTTCTATGACTTTTCAAAGATAATTGCTAATGGCTCAGATATCTCCTCAGTCAGCTCCTTGAGTATTCTAGGATGTATTTTATCAGGCCCTGGTGACTTGAAGACATCTGATTTGTCTAAGTAATTTTTAACTTGTTCTATTCCTATATTAGCCTCTGATCCTACCTCATTTTCACTGGCATTCACTATGTTAGACATCCAATCACCACCAACCTTCTTGGTGAAAACCGAAACAAAGAAGTCATTAAGCACCTCTGCCATTTCCACAGTTTCTGTTATTATATTTTTCCCCTTATTGAGTAACGGTCCCTACCTTGTCCTTGGTCTTCCTCTTGCTTTTAATGTATTGTGGAATGTTTTCTTGTTACCCTTTATGTCGCTAGCTAGTTTAATCTCATTTTGTGCCTTGGCCTTTCTAATTTTGTCCCTACATATCTGTGTTGTTTATATTTATCTTTTATAATTTGACCTAGTTTCCACTTTTTGTAGGACTATTTTTATTTTTAGATCATTGAAGATCTCCTGGTTAAGCCAGGGTGGTCTCTTATCATACTTCCTATCTTTCCTACACAGGGGGATACTTTGCTCTTGTGCCCTTAATAATGTGTCTCTGAAAAACTGCCAACTGTCTTCAATTGTTTTTCTCTTTAGACTTGCTTTCCATGGAATCTTACCTACCAACTCCATGAGTTTTTCTATAGTCTGCCCTCTTGAAATCCATTGTCTTGATTTTGCTGTTCTCCCTCCTACCATTCCTTAGAATCATGAACTCTATCATTTCATGATCACTTTCACCCAAGTTGCCTTCCACTTTCAAATTCTCAACCAATTCCTCCCTATCTGTCAAAAGGAAATCTAGAACAGCTTCTCCCCTAGTAACTTCTCCACCTTCTGAAATAAAAAATTGTCTCCAATACATTCCAAGAACTTGCTGGATAATCTGTGCCCTGCTGTGTTATTTTCCCAGCAGATGTCTGAATAGTTGAATTCCCCTATCACCACCAAGTCCTGTGCTTTGGATGATTTTGTTGGTTGTTTAAAAAAATCCTCATTCACCTCTTCTTCCTGGTTAGGTGGTCTGTAGTAGACCCTACCATGACATCATCCTTGGTTTTTACCCCTTTTATCCTTACCCAGAGACTTTCAACAAGTCTGTCTCCTATTTCCATCTCAGCCTCAGTCCAAGTATATACATTTTTAATATATAAGGCAACACCTCCTCCCTTTTTTCCCTGCCTGTCCATCCTGAGCAAGCTGTACCCATCTATAACAATATTCCAGTCATGCCTATTATCCCACCACGTCTCTGTTAAATGTTATCAGAGTAAAAGCAAGTCAAAATGCAAAAAATAAAAATAGGAAAAAAAACAGATAATTTCTTTAAAAGTGACATCTGTTTTTAGATAATATGTGGCAGTATCTGGTGTATTTCCGAACAACACATTTAAATGTGCATAAGTGTATGGTTATCTGCATTTTTTTTTAACCAAAAAAAGTAAATGTGCAAAAACAACTGTCAACTACATCCTAGGAAGTTATCTTCAGGTATCAGCTAATTTCATTAAAACACCTACACATAAAATGCAAAATAAACCCAGAGTTGGGATCTAATCATGCTAAAGGAATCATGTAGATTTTGCATAATCACTATCATTAAAATATCTAGGCCACTGACTCTACCTAACAGATTGTCATTATGGGATTCTTTCATTTTCAGGAGAGCACTAATGGCCTGAAACACCTCTTATTAAATTTTATTCTACGAAGTTCTCAACAGTATGAAAAGTTTCTCTTCCAATAGGGAGGGGAATACGTTTTCTTGAACATCCTATGTCTTAGGGTAGTTTTTCCCCTTGTGGCAAAACTGCAGTCTTCCTTTCAAATATATATAAATCCCAGGGCTTTAAGCAGACAAAGCAGCAGACTTCTTCAAAAAAAACTCCTCAGGAGAGGCAGTGATTTGCAATGAAGAAGCAGGTCTACAATCATGTAGAATTCTGCTGTGATTGTTTGGGCCTTTCATTTTATGTGTGAACTCTACAATTGTTCATGTTGGTTCAGCAACAATTTTTCCTTTTAAAAGGCATGATTCTTGCTAATGACAAAACTGATGTGTTTTACTCTAATGTTTAAGTAAGTAACTTTAAACCAGAGAATCAAAGCCAAACTGATGTCCCTTTAATTGCCTGCAGATAGGCACCTGCATCTGAAAATTGTAAGCCAGTGAGCTGTACTGCTGTAAGCCAGTGAGCACTGATATGCAAACAATTCAGATGGACTGATTAGAAGGTCATGCACAAAAACAGCCTGAATTAGAACACTACTATGATACATGAATGTAGGGAAAAAAGAATGATTATTTATATCTATATTAGGTATTTATAGAGTACTCATCGTAATATCTAGCAACCAAGTATAATTCTTAAGTCTTGCATACCATTTAATCTGAAAAAACTAACATTCTCTCCCTTCCTTCCCAAATTTGAACTCTAAATAAGACAGAAAGATTCACAGAAATGACACTCCTGCAGACAAATACAACGTATCATACAAAGCCACTTTTGAAAAACCAGTAGGAGTCTTTATTTTCCTCCTGGGTTCAATATGCTTAATATACAATGTCAGCAAGAGTGGGAATTAAGGATGCTAGAGAGGGAAAACAGTGGCATAGAATAACAGCTCAGCTAAAGTCTCCAATATTCAAACAGACTCAAATTGTCTAGTCTATTCTGTAACCTTCCTCAGGAAGGTGGAAAGCTGTCTTGCAACGTCCCCTAAGCAGAAATCTGCCTATATCCTGTCCCAGCCAAGAAAAGAATCAGTCATTGTGGGCTCTTATGGGATATCAGCCTTTCCCATAGGCACATGTGAAAGCACATGTCCATACTTCTGTAGTGCCTGGTACTGTAATCTCTCCTCCGGCTGTAAAAGTAGAATGAACAGGTCCGTTGTCCCTCTGCCCCTCCCACCCAGCCACCGACTTCATCTTGATGTCAGCTTAGGACATTTACAGCTAATACAGAGTAACTGGAAACTTGGCATGTTTCACTTTGTGCCCTGAAATCCAAGTGCTTCACCTACATCATATGCTAAACCCTTCTGGCTTCCAACCTTTGAATCCATATGGTGCTCACACATCCTGGTGAGGGGTACCACAAAGATTGCCACTCAGTTCACAGAATGAGAAATCCTAACGAGACACCTAACTTGGTACACGGCAGCACATTATGCAACTTCTGTGTTATATGGGTCCACTATAGCACCTAGACAGACACTTCATACCTTCTTCCCACCTAAACAGTTCTCTGTTTTAAAGCTGAAATGCTGAGTCAGGAGATGCTGGTATATTGAGATTTCAAGCTTAGTAATAAAATAGACAGTACAGCAGAGATCAGCAATCTCTCACTCTTGACACATACAGAGCTCTTTCAATATGTCCTTGAAGATCAGCTTTGCAGGTAATGCCAAAACATTGTGTACAATATCTGTCAGCCTCCACTGTGTGTGATAAGTTGCCAAGTTAGATGTCTGATGTGGATATTTAAAGTATTAAAAAGAAGCGTTGCCAACTCTCAGGATTTTATTTTAGGTGTTACGATATTTGATTTTTTTTTAAACCCCAGCTCCCTGAATCATGTGATTATATGAGAACCTCAGCTTTTGTTGTTTGTTTGGTTTTTTAAATAAATTCCGAGCCCTACTGATTGTAGAGAAAAGCTTGAAAACATGAATCCTCCAAGCTCAAAAACAGAGCCAAAATAAAAAGAACCAAAAGCTTATTTTTAAAATCCCATGATTACTAAGTCAGACTCAGGATTTTTGAACACTTAGGAGTGGCAATACCGAAGGAATAAATTGCTATTTTTTTAAGCTTTCAGGGAACATCTAATTATAAATGGCACAAAAATGTTGACTAAATTAGCCTGTCAAACATGGTGCCCATGTCATGCAAGGTCAAACGTTTCTGACATATAAGTAGTAAAAATGTGGCTCAGTTTGAGAAGGCTGCAGAAGGGTGCATAAAAATTGACCTTAATAAAATATACTGTATACTCACAAGCCAAGGTCAGAACCTATTATTTTGTTCAAAATGTTGACACAGTTTATTGAAAAGGGACGAAGAAGTAGGTAGACTTTAAAAGAAAATCACAATATTCCATGGGAATAAAGCCTACAGATGATACTTACATTTACAGAGGAAACCTACAGGAAGAGATTTGAAATAAAGCCATTTATTCCCAAACCCCAGATCATTTGAGTTCTGTTTAACTGTGACTAAAAAGAGCTCCTCATGCTTTGTGGCTGCAAACTAAAGGATATTATTCCACAATGCCTAATCTGTGAATATCATACAAAATAAAACACCAACACTATCGCTAAAACCAGACCAGAGAAACAGAAACTTAATTTCCCCATGCTATGATTTATTTCTAATAATTTTGATACTTGTTGTGAATTCATTTCCTTGGTCTGGAGATCAGTGTGGAAAACCTCACATGATCAAAAGCTCTGTCATAAAAATAAAGGGAAGGGTAACCACCTTTCTGTATACAGTGCTATAAAATCCCTCCTGGCCAGAGGCAAACCCCTATCACCTGTAAAGGGTTAAGAAGCTAAGATAACCTCGCTGGCATCTGACCCAAAATGACCAATGAGGGGACAAGATACTTTCAAATCTGGAGGGGGGGCAGAACAAAGGGTTCATCTGTCTGTGTGATGCTTTTGCCCGGAACAGATCAGGAATGCAGCCTTACATCTCCTGTTAAATTAGTAAGTAATCTAGCTAGAAATGCGTTAGATTTCCTTTTGTTTAATGGCTGGTAAAATAAGCTGTGCTGGATGGAATGCATATTCCTGTTTGTGTGTCTTTTTGTAACTTAAGGTTTTGCCTAGAGGGATTCTCTATATTTTGAATCTGATTACCCTGTAAGGTATTTACCATCCTGATTTTACAGAGGTGATTCTTTTACCTTTTCTTTAATTAAAATTCTTCTTTTAAGAACCTGATTGATTTTTCATTGTTCTTAAGATCCAAGGGTTTGGGTCTGTGTTCACCCGTACAAATTGGTGAGGATCCTTATCAAGCCTTCCCCAGGAAAGGGGGTGTAGGGCTTGGGGGGTTATTTTCATAGAATCATAGAACCATAGAATATCAGGGTTGGAAGGGACCTCAGGAGGTCATCTAGTCCAACCCCCTGCTCAAAGCAGGACCGATCCCCAATTAAATCATCCCAGCCAGGGCTTTGTCAAGCCTGACCTTAAAAACTTCTAGGGAAGGAGATTCCACCACCTCCCTAGGTAACACATTCCAGCGTTTCACCACACTCCTAGTGAAAAAGTTTTTCCTAATATCCAACCTAAATCTCCCCCACTGCAACTTGAGACCATTACTCCTTGTTCTGTCATCTGCTACCACTGAGAACAGTCTAGAGCCATCCTCTTTGGAACCCCCTTGCAGGTAGTTGAAAGCAGCTATCAAATCCCCCCTCATTCTTCTCTTCCGTAGACTAAACATCCCCAGTTCCCTCAGCCTCTCCTCATAACTCATGTGTTCCAGTCCCCTAATCATTTTTGTTGCCCTCCGCTGGACTCTTTCCAATTTTTCCACATCCTTCTTGTAGTGTGGGGCCCAAAACTGGACACAGTACTCCAGATGAGGCCTCACCACTGTCGAATAGAGGGGAACGATCACGTCCCTCGATCTGCTGGCAATGCCCCTACTTATACATCCCAAAATGCCATTGGCCTTCTTGGCAACAAGGGCACACTGTTGACTCATATCCAGCTTCTCGTCCACTGTAACCCTTTGGTCCTTTTCTGCAGAATTGCTGCCGAGCCATTCGGTCCTTAGTCTGTAGCGGTGCATTGGATTCTTCCGTCCTAAGTGCAGGACTCTGCACTTGTCCTTGTTGAACTTCATCAGATTTCTTTTGGCCCAATCCTCCAATTTGTCTAGGTCCCTCTGTATCCTATCCCTACCCTCCAGCGTATTTACCTCTCCTCCCAGTTTAGTGTCATCTGCAAACTTGCTGAGGGTGCAATCCACACCATCCTCCAGATCATTTATGAAGATATTGAACAAAACCGGCCCCAGGACTGACCCTGGGGGCACTCCACTTGATACCAGCTGCCAACTAGACATGGAGCCATTGATCACTACCTGTTGAGCCCGACAATCTAGCCAGCTTTCTATCCACCTTATAGTCCATTCATCCAGCCCATACTTCTTTAACTTGCTGGTAAGAATACTGTGGGAGACCGTGTCAAAAGCTTTGCTAAAGTCAAGGAACAACATGTCCACTGCTTTCCCTTCATCCACAGAGCCAGTTATCTCGTCATAGAAGGCAATTAGATTAGTCAGGCATGACTTGCCCTTGGTGAATCCAGGCTGACTGTTCCTGATCACTTTCCTCTCCTCTAAGTGCTTCAGAATTGATTCCTTGAGGACCCGCTCCATGATTTTTCCAGGGACTGAGGTGAGGCTGACTGGCCTGTAGTTCCCAGGATCCTCCTTCTTCCCTTTTGGGGGAAGAGGTCTCCATGTGGTCTCTTTCCCTGTTCTTTGTTTAAAACGCTTGGTGGTGGCAGCATACGGTTCAAGGAAAAGGCAAAGTTTGTACCTTGGGGAAGTTTTTAACCTAAGCTGGTAAGAATAAGCTTAGGGGGTCTTTCATGCAGGTCCCCACATCTGTGCCCTAGAGTTCAGGCTGGGGAAAGAACCTTGACAGGCTCGCATAAGATTATCCAGATTGTCTAAGTTTTTTATTATTGTACTAGAAACTCCATATCTTAACTCTCTTGCTGTATTTTGTTACTTCTGTTTTCAACAGAAACCAGGAAGTGCGGCAGCACACAGAAGAAGATACAAAACTGAAATTTACACACCTCAAATCAGTTTCCAGTTTGTTTCCTGTTTAGGCAGAAATGCAAGTCACTTCCTAACTTAAAATCAGAACCACTTACCTCACCCATCCCCAATTCTAAACAATATGTTCAGTTGGTGACGTCATTACATAACTATTCTTTAGTGTTGAAAGTTTTCATTCAGAAAAATGTTTCTTTCTGAGGGAAGTGCATGGGATATTAATGGGATATCAAGCTTTTCAACTCTGATTCACTGGTTTGAATTTAAGCTGGTTGGTAGTTACCACCATGGTTCTTTATCAGCTTATGTGTAATCAGTTAGCGGTGTCCAGTTTCAAGTGGACAAATACTAAGCAGAGTAGTCAAGCAATGAATGAGTGTGTAGTGAATGAAAAGAGTGCTATCTTCACACTACAGAACAGAGGCTTATTGGCAGAGCCATGTCTTGCACTACTACTACCCATGTTGTACCTGGTCTGTGGATACACAAAGGACTTCGGTCCCCAGAACTGTCATCCCATCACTTCCATTGCCAAAAAAGAATTTCCTTAATATATTTCCAAGGAAAACAAATGTTTCCATCTAACTCTTTGGAGTGCTTAATACTTCTCTACTTTGTTCTGGTATAACAGTAAAAGAATACATCTAGGTCAGTTTCCATTGTCAAATGTATTTTCTTTTTACAAATTGGCTATTCTACCATTGTTGCTAACTTTGGGGACTGAAATAAAACCACCAGGAGGAAAGAAAACACAGCAAAGCATTAAGCATTAGAAGATAAATCACTCCCTTCAGTGATGCTCCTTGCTAAAAAAATTGCATATAAAGCTTTTCTAGATTTCACATTTGACTATGTTCATTTTTAGGGTGGTTTGCTAGAAATGCTGCCATTTTTTCCTTTGGAGTAAAGTTAGTGTTGATGAAATGTTTTAGCCCAACAGCCCTGGAGAATGAAGTGCTCCATTTATCTACAGCAGAAATATGGCACATGCAGTAAAAAGTGCAAGATTGTGTATCTGTCAGCCAAAAGGCCCCGATTTACACATGGAAAACACCACCTTTCAGGGTGAAAAGGTGGGTCAGTCTCCAAGCCAATTCAAGCATTTGCCTCTCATATGAGGCTATTAATAAGGGTGGGCAATTGGTGCCAATTTTATGATGATTTTTGTGCTGTGAATTTTTCCACTAGGAAAAGTGCAGAGGCCCCTAGCATTTCACATAAGGCATCTGTGTCACCCACAGGCCTTCAGTGAATATTCTTCAAATGGTACTGTTTTTTTGCTCATAACAAACTGGCTGAACTCAAACCCATAACCCAAAAATGAGAGGCGCCGTGGCCCCAGTCCAGCAAAGGATTTAAGCTTGTGCATAATTTAATGCACATGAGTCGTCACACTGACTTCAATCATACTGTTCACGTGCATGAAGTTAGGCACACGTTTGAGTGGTTTGCTGGATTGGGACCCATGCCCATTACCAGCCTCCTGAGCTATCACATTCCTTTGATTTTTTCTTTTCAAACTAATCCATTTCTGGTAAAAACTATAATATTACTGCACTGACAGTCTACGTATGCTATAAAAGAAGATGATGTATTATTAGTAGTGCCATTCTTATAAAGTATTAAAAAACACCAAAAATCAACTCACCAGCATAATCCTCTTAGCATCAAGAAGAAGGAAAAAAATATGTAATTGCGGAAGAAAGAATTAAAAAAAACTAAATAATCCTAAGAACAGTTTATAAATGCCAAAGCAAAGCAGTCAGAAAAGGACTTATAATAAAACATGCATGTTTCACTCTTTCAAAAATGGGATAAAACAGCTTTGCTGGTAGCTGGCCCTTTAAAGCTGGAAGAAACAACCAGCTACAGCTATTCTGGAAGCTCTCTCCCCTTCAAGGGAGAGGGGCAGATGAAGGGTGACCAGATGTCCTGATAAAATCGGGACTGTCCCGATATTGAGCAGTTTGTCCTGTATCCTGACCGAAGTACGGTTGGGACGCCATTTGTCCCGATATTTTGTTTGGGGCGTGTCTTACCCCCCCCGCCCCCTTAGGCGGCAGTGACAGGCAGGGGGCATGCCTTTTTAATTGTTACACTCACCCTGCACATCCGGGTCTTCGGCAGCAGGTCCTTCAGTTGCTGACAGACTTTGGCAGAGGGTACTTCCTTCTTCGGCAGCAAGATTTATTTCCCGCTGCCGAACGTGCCAGGTGAGTGTAACAATTGAAAAGGCGCTCCCCCTGTGGTGGTCCTGATATTTTGTATTTAGCATCTGGTCACCCTAGCCAGAAGGCTCCTCTCACATTGTTTTCCCAGCTTGGCAAGAAAGGTCTTTGGGATAATCCAAGGACCGTCTCCCCCAGAGTAGAATCAGAATGAGGAAAGAGAAGGCTTGGGGCCACTCACCAGGACTGGTCTATTGCACTATCAAGAAAGGAATAAAGAGAGCAACAGTCTACCCCACCCAACCAGACAAACTTAAGGAAGAAGCAGCTTGGGCCAACCTGGCTTGCTGCTTCCTTGGACACTGAGGGATTGGCAGATAGGAAGATAACCTTGGACCCACTCTACCACCAAAGAGTAACTTTAGAACTTACTCCCCCAACCCCACTCAAGGTGGAGAAGGAGATAAGTAGACCCTCCCCACCTCTGGCAAGATGCTGTTGTGGAAGAACACACACAGGTACTGGCTAATGGAAATACTGAGTCATTCTAACATCATGCATTATTTACTTTGAACAAGTACTTCTTGAAAGATTAAGTAAACAAGATTGCAAGACAACTCTTTGTGGCATTCTTTTAATTGTATTAAATTACAGTCCTAAAATAATTTAATAATAAATTATAATAATTGTTAGCCAATACATATATGGTAGGCTTAGTGTTAATATAAGTATTGGG
Organism: Chelonia mydas; assembly: GCF_015237465.2. Taxonomy (NCBI): domain Eukaryota; kingdom Metazoa; phylum Chordata; order Testudines; family Cheloniidae; genus Chelonia; species Chelonia mydas. Next base: position 105,960,455 of record NC_057850.1, on the reverse strand, counting down.
AAGTTATGTCAACTGAATGTATTATACTCTCCCTACAATTCTGTCCACCCACGTCAGGTATCCCATAAGACGATGCACTAGTTGAAGTAAGCTTTGGCTTAAGGAAATAGGAAAACGGTCTGGGTTGGGACATATGAGTATTTTACCATATTAACAGGTAGGGAGTTATTCTCACAACTGAAATATCCCAAAGGAAAAGGACAAGACATATGAATATTCTACCCTAGCATAAACCTAAGAGGTTCCTTCATGCCCCTTGATACCTGGAGTGCATGCGTTCAGAACAATGAGATAAGGGGTACATCATGTTACTGAAAAAACAAGGTAGAGGGCAGATTGGTTAAATCTAGTTTCAGATGATGTGCACAGTACCTTTTACTTGTCAACGGGTAGGGGATAAAAAGATGGCTTTAGAAGTGTAAATTTGGGAAGCACACCTTCTGTGTAAAGTGAAGGTAACAATACTACATGAGGTGGCTTCCCAGAACCTGGTATCATATTGAAAGTTTTTTCCTGTTCTTTATTATTATTGGCTTATATCAATAAAACTGAGTGATATTAGTTAATTTGCCTCTTGAATATATTTCATAATGAACCAAAGTGTGATCAAACAATTGACTATACAATTTATCAACAGACATAGTATATGAGCTGGATACTCACCCAGAGAAATCTGTAGTGAGAATACCATAATTAAATATGTAAATTCGGCTAATGTGACACAATGTGAGGTATCCCATGGCTACCACAAAGGAGTACCTAAACAGAACATACAAACAAACAGAACAGTTACCCACCGAAGCAGAGTCAAGACTTTACATTCAGTTCATACAGGCAAAACAAAAAACGAGGGTAAATTTATACGTCAGGATGATAATCAAAATTGAGACACTCAAAATTACTAGTCACTTTGGAAAATTATGTCCTAGAATTCAAGTATATGAAGCCAGACAACATTTAACATTCTGCTGAGATTATCCATTCTCCTTTCTGTTTTGTGTACACACACACAGACCAGAAATACTTGAGACTCTCATATTGCAAATCTGTGGGAACCAGGGAGAGAGAGAATATAATTATGCTTTAAGAGTACACAGTAGCTGTACATTGTTTTCAGTGACATTTGGAAGACAATTTATTTTGGCTTTACATGCTCAAATAGGCTGTTATGCAAAGCTTTGCACATAGGAAGTATTCTTTAACTAGGGTTTGAAAAGTCCACTCTCTGGTTTGTGTCCTGAGTGAATGTAAAATTAGGTTAGGCAGGATGGCTAGTGGCACCCCGTATTCTGACATTCTAATGGTTTAAGGCAGTGATACTCAAACCTCAGTGGTTCAGGAGCCAGACTGGCAATCAGCAGTATCCAAAAGAGTCACAGTAGCATGAATTCATTGTTTCATTAAACATGAATAGTACTACAGTAAAACAGTATGAGAGGGGAAATATTTCACACTACTGTGGCTCTTTTGGGTACTGCTGATTCCTAATTTGGCTTCCGAACCACAGAGGTCTGCCATATCTATAATTCTTACAGCAAATAAGTTAGTAACTTAGTGCAAGTTCATAACTTATTGGTTAATAACATAGTAAAAGCATCCTGATTGGTTAACAATTAAATCACACTGTGTTTTGGTATCATGTGCTGCAAAGATATGCAGGAGACACATTAAAGAGATCATGGGCCACATGGGAATGCGGCTCATGGGCCGCAATCCGAGTATCACTGGTTTAAGGAGTGCAGTGTTGCAGATCCTTGGTGCAGCACAAGGAGGGGTGATACTCAAATCCTGTTACTTCCTGTACCTCTCCTCATTATCCCCGTCCATAACAGAACAGGAAAGAGGCTGCTGGCAGAGGTAGGTTGCCAATGAGAGCCTGGAGACAGAGAAGAGCAGGAAGGAGACCAACAGAACCAAGATTCAGCAGAGCAAAAGGGAGCAGCAGAGCACCAGGAGGCTGAAACACCAAACTGAGAAGAGAACAGCAGGTGATCCTAAGAGCCGACCTAGAACTAAGGTCTTCAGGGTCCAACACCACATCAGCAAAACCAGCCAACTGGAGACCAGGACCACAGAGCCCAAGGGGGCAGGCAGGAACCTAATGATTGGGAAATCACGGCCTTCACACCCAAACAGCAGTGGCACAAACTGTCCAGCAGAAGACCAGGCAGGCAGACTGGCAAGTGTGAGGCTGTAGCCACCAGGCCCAAGTCAGGACAAACCAGAATGGGGAACAGAACAGAAGATGATATGGCAAAAGAACTGGCAAGCTGCGGGGGGGCAGGCCTTTGTCCATTTAAGGGAGGTGCATTTAGGCTCACCAGTGACTAATTACTTACCACCCAGGTGATGGGTTTCAGGTGAGGGATTAGGTGAGAGCCTGCAGGCTCACCTGGTTCTCAGATAAAAGGTCAGCAAGTAGCTTCATTAGGGAGAGCGACCTGCATGTACCAGGACGGCTCCTGTAGGAGACCCACTGTTAGGATGAAAGTCCTGGAAGGCGATTCTCCACACCAGCTAGTTGTAAAACCTGGCTGGAGACACCTGTTGTATGAGCAGGGCAAGAAACCTTATGTGGAAGAGGCTTTAGGAGGAGCCACGCAGCAGGACCTTATTTATCGGTTTTGAGTATTGATTTTAAAAAATAAACCTATCCCTGGGTTTGACCCACTACAGCCCTCCTGGCTCAAACCAGTAGAGGAAGACAGAACACCAGCTGTGTCGGGGGTAGGCAGCCTATGCAGAGACTGGACTAATGGGGAATAGGAAGGGTGCAGATTAGATTCATTCATGTATTCATACTTTCGTTATTTCCCTTAGTCTCCTTTTTACCTCACTCCATGAGAAATCTCTTGCCTGAGAAAATATACTTTTTTATATTCCTATTATTAATATTCTTGTACATTGCTGAAGGAATGGGGCAAGGCTTGGGGACCCAATGTATTAAAACTGTATGAATAGGCTCAGTCTTTAAACCAGCCGCTGTTGGCTACATTTTTCAAGCCCGTTTTAATCCATAACATTTATCATTTAAGTTACTTTTCATGTTGCTTCAATTAATTTGAACATGCTATGTTTGAGCTACAAAACTATTGCTAAGAGTGGGGAATGGCTCTGTTCCAACTTCCCCAGCCCTGCTAAGATTTTCAGCATGTTCCATCACAATTTCAAACCAATGCAGTTCAAAGTATGACTCACTACTGCACTCCAATAGCCAACAACATTATGTAAACTGCCTTCATTTGTGCTGCAACATATGCTATTTTTTCCATCATGAATAATTGGCTAAACAGTAAGAGTGAGAGGAAAATCCTTTAACTTGAATGTATGCCAATTTCTTCTCATTCTCCTATGCAGGCATGAATAAATATTGGATTTCTAGCTGTAGATTTGGTTTCTACAACTTGGTCCACTGATCCAGAACAATAGATTGCTCCCTTCTTTCCCCAAGACACAGGCACCAGTACTGATCAAGAAAGAAACAAAGCGTATTTTAGCACCTTTTCTCTCTGGTCTCTTTTCACACAGGCAGTGTAGTGCTAGTTATCAACTACATCAGGATTTCTGGGTTCTAGTTCTGGCTCTGCCTTCTGACTGTGCTAGGTAAACCCTCAGAGAGCCCCTACCAAATTATAAGCAAGCACAGGGATTCTGTCTTCAGGTACAACTGCAGTGACCACGGGCATATGTCTAAGCCAATGAAGGTGAGTTCTAAAACTTGCACAAAGAGAGTAGACAAGAGGATATATATTACAAACCAACACTAGACCTAATGGGAGCATTAATCCAATAGTCTAAGCAATGCCCAAGTCAACCCAAAACAAAAAGGTGGAATAACTCTCAGGCTGCCAGCTGACCTGTTCCTCTGGATTACTTACATAAACCAGTTTTCCAGGTAACACTACTACCTCCATATCTTCAACTAAGAGCTCAAAAGAACAGCAGGTGAAAAGCAATTCCACATGCAGAGAAAGAAGGGATGAACACTAACAAAGAACTATCACTTGAAGAACTCTGAGACAATACATTATCTGTGATTATGTTTTGCAAAATATTGCAAAGAGAACTACTCTACTGCCCTGTAAATCTCTTCTACTGATGCTTCCTATCTTCGTACAAGAATCAGCTATGGTTTCAACACAGTTTGCCAATTCTGATCAAGGTACCATCTGCCCAATAAGGTTCAGTGAGACACTAAATATACACCTGGCTAAGGTAGTTTCAGAAACTCTAGGTACCTTTCTTTTTGACCCTAGCATAAGGAATAAATAAAATCTGACAGTCTATAACTTTTACTTTTGGGCTGGTGATGGTTCAATGCTCTCTTGTCATCAAGGCAATGGCATTTCCTGTATTTGCAGTTCTGGGAAGCTCTGTGTTCAGTACCAAAATACTGACTTGTTTCACAAAACACAGATTTTGAACTGCCTGTGATCTTATTCTGACTGCCTAACTAACTCAGGGGTAAATGGGAAACGCATAAAGGCCAAACAGCAAGAGGGAAAAATTAAAAACAGGTTTTTTTAAAACCCATCCTCCAGGACACAATACTGAAGAGAGTGTGGCCTGACAATCTCCAACAACAACTTAAAGACAAGAGGTCTCCATGTAAATTGCTGAAGCTGCAGGACGCTAAACTGGGCAAAGTACAAAACGCCCTCCCTCTCTTTGGTAGGCAGATGTGATACACTAACTAAAAATTCACAAAATTTAGACAATACAGTGGATACTCTAGTTAAATCCATAAAACTGCTGCAACTGAGTAGAGGTGGTGAGAACAGAGAGATAAGATACCAAAATGAACTTCAGTGTTGCTGCCAGCCTCTGGATGGAACAGGGTAATTGAATTCTTGTCCCCATGTAACTTTACCTGTGGATGTTGGGAATACTCGCAATGTTCATGATGCCATAGCTCATCATCACCAGTACAAAAATATGGATTGAGTACCTTGAAAACAAAAAGATAAACATTTAGATAGTCTAAAAGTAAGACTGCAGGGCTGATGGGAAAAAAAAATCCCTTTTCTGCCATGTAAGCTAACTAAATTTGAAATACAGCCAGTAAACATGGAACCACCCCACAATGCAGTTTTTACAGAGTGACTAGAACAGTGCTTCGAATAAGAATCCTGTCAACCAGTTTGGGTCTAAAATGTTCTTTTTTAAAAATAATCAAATTGAATACTCAACAATGGATGCATCTCCTCTAATGAAGATATATGTTTATGTCTTCTTAGGCGATGGTGCCTCTTTGATGCCTGCAGTAAACTTGCCATAGATAAATACAACATACATCTACAAGAGAGAAGGTGGGGGAGGGAATATCTTTTATTGGACCAGCATCTGTTGGTGAGAGAGACAAGCTTTTGAGCTACATAGAGCTCTTCTTCAGCTTGTCTCTCTCACCAACGGAAGTTGGACCAATAGCAGATATTACCTCACCCACCTTGTCTCTCTAATGTCGTGGGACCGACAGGGCTACAACAACACTGCAAATATACATCTGCAAGTCATTACAGTTTGTTCTGGGGCTTTGGGGCGGTTAGGTGGTGGTTGTTTTGCAGGACTGCAACACACAAGTTGTCTCAGGACTGAACACAAATGATCTAGGAAAACTGACATGAAATAAAACATAATTGCTAGCATAATTTGTTTATCTGAAAGTTAAATACTCACCATCCAAAACAGAAAACAGCAAAGTATATTCCAAAGAGAGTGGCAAATGCATGACGAACAACGGAACTGACATTGCTGGGGCTCAAATAAATTCGAAACCAAAAAGCAGCCAACAAGGCAAACAGCTGACAGGCTACAAAATTGACCTAAAACAAAAACAAACAAAAAAAGAAATTTGGAATGTTACTTGGCCATAGGCTTCATTGTTGGAGATCACAACAGCTTCCTCTTGTGACTCTGGAAAAAGCTATATAGAATTTCTCACCTATGATAAGAAACCAGGGTAGATCCAGGAGGAAAAAGAATAAAGGAGTTGACCTTGTTTCATGGGCAAAGCTCCCAGTAAAGTCCCTTTGAAATGGGAGCTTTGCTTGACTACGGCCAAAAGGATCAAACCCTATGGGCCAGAGCGTGGGTCATTTAACAGTCCCATCCAGGAGTAACAGCAGCCCCTGCATGGCTGTTTTTTTATCCTTCCACACAGATGGGCAGGGGTGGAAGTGGGTAGAATCTTGGTTCTTCCCACCACTCACCATAATGCACCAACCTTCTTGAGGCCTCTCCTCCCGGTGCATGCCCAAGCAGCAGTGGCTGGAAACAATAAGGCCCATAATAAGGAGTTCTGCTAATTAAAACAGAAATTAGCCACGGTAATGGGAACTGCCAACCTCAAGAGTGAGGCTTGTGAGTGCAGGAGACAGAGCCATCAAGTGGAATTCACTCTCAGAATAGCCACAAGCCTCCGTGCATTCAAAGCAAAACACAAAACTTGCTTCTTCCACTGCCCTTCCCCTCAGTTGCCCCCCAAAAACCCCACAGAGTTAAAACAAATAAAGCTCTTTTGTTCTTTCTAATAAATGCGTAAGGTGCTCAGATACCTCAGTGATGGACAGGATATGGAAACCTAGACAGATAACATTAGATTTACTTTATTTTGCTGCACTCGTTTTCTTGAACATTCACCTCAGGCTCTTTGGCAACGTACTAAGCTGTGAATCTAGACCAAGTCAGCATATCACATTGGGAAATCCTTTGAACTAAGGCTGCCTAAGCGCTGCTGGGTCTGACTTATTTTCCACATGAAAGTCACATATTAAATAAACAGTTCAGGGATGTCGTCTCTTATGGTATGTCTACACTGCAAAGTACGCCCAGGGTTAGTAGAACTCAAGTTAGTAGACCCTGGGTTTGTTAACCTAGGGCTTGAGCATCTACACTCATTTGTAACTTCAGGTTAGGAATTGTTGAACCCTGAGACCCAACGTGGGGCTCCAATATCTACACCTCATTATGCATGCCCAACTCCAATCACCCATATCCCTGCCTTCCTAGCATCTCCCAAAATGTGGCCACTCTAGTCCTTTCTTTGTGGTACAGTGTGGGGAAACTTGACTGTCCAGAGAACAAAGAAAGTTGGCCTGTGTGGTTGTGAAATAATTTTGACAAACTCCCAGACTCTGAGTCCAATAGGGCTGCATCTACGTTGCAAATTCCTGGCTCGACTCAGGCTCAGACCCTCCACCCCCTGGGGTGCCAGGATCCTGCTCCAAGCCCTGGGCTAGCACTATTTGTGTGTATACAGAAGGGGGGTTAGTCTTGAGCCTCAGTTTGAACCCTGGGCTTACACTGCAGTACAGACATATCTTTAAGGTCTTTGGCATGGCAGAGCACATTCATATTTAGCATGGTCCTGTTGCAGTGAAAGCTGTCTGTAAATATTTTTTGGTTCAGTTATTAAACAAAACTATTTATTTCAGTATTGATAAAATGGAAGTTGCTGCCGGTCTAAAGTTCAAAACATGTAGGATTTCAGCCTCAAGCTCTTTGGAGCAGAGCCCGTCTCTTCTTGTGTCTTTTGCAACCTCATAATATAGTCAACACTTAAACAATAAAAGGCATGATATGATTACGACTCAGGAGTAAATAGAGGAGCCTTCTCCCACCATGACAATACTTTAAGCCTGTCTGAATAAGGGAATTACTCCTCCCATCTGTATCAAGCATTAAAAGCAGATGTAAAGAGCATCTCAGAGAAAGCCATTTGCAGTGCACAACAAATTATTGGTCTTACAAACCCAGGAACTATTGTACAAATTCTTGAGCACAGGCTGCTGTCACATTATGTATTAACAGACTGTTTAAATTTAGAGCACCAACCTCACATAGTCAGGGTTAGCACAGTACGGGGGTCCAATGAGATCTAGAAGCAGAGGAGGACATCTATTCCACAAGTCTGCAAAGTGGCAGTATAGCCACTCCATGGCCACTGCTACAGCCCAAAGGCTCAGGTTGTGCTCAATGTATGTGGGACCACGTGGGTATGCCTACTTGGCAATGTACTTGCCCTCAAAGCCTGCCCCAATCCCTCTCGTTTGGGGCTGTACATAGGTAAGCTTTGATGGAGCTAAGCTGCATGGCAGGCTGGAATGCTGAGCCACTATGCAGGCTCCTCAAAGCCCACCCCACCTACCCACAATGGACAGAGAGGGAGAGAACGTGGACTTTGACCTGCGTATCTGTTTAAAAGACAAAACAACAACACTCCGTTTTGTGGGAGCAGTAGTCATGGAAAACTCACCAGCAAAGGCAACAACAAAAAACATAGTATTTACTTTTCCCCCACTCACTATTTCATTGACCATTCGATCCAAGATCTTGGTTGTGCCTTAGACCTTCAGAGTCACAATTCCCTCCCTGTGCTGCTTTTGGGGCAGTACAGCTACATGTTGCTCCTTACACTGGGATAAAAGTAAAAGCAAACTCCAGCCCTAACTTTCATTCTACTTTCAATGCTTAAAGGCAATTTCTTTATAAGAAGCTCCAGTGCCATAGATCTAATTTACATGGAGAGTGATAATCTTGGAACTGTAATTTTCACTTAACCCTCTTGCCCTGAATTAAACTAACAGTAGCCTCCAGCACCATGGTTACAACATGCCATTAATGCAGGAAATCTAATTTAGAAAGCTAACAATTTAGAAGTAATTTACAGTATCTGAAAAGGAAGGTTAGAGTGAGGGAATCAAAGAAGAACAAATTGAAATAGCAGCGCCTCTGAAAGTCATTTTGAAAGTAAATGACTAAGTACTACTCTAAAGGGAATGAGAAAGCAGTATAAATTGGCATGGTTTTCAAGATCAAACACTTTGTTTTCTAACTGTTTCACAGAAGCAGAAGGATGTGGTTTACAATGCTAAGAAACTGCCTCTTCACTGACTGAGGGCACACTCACCCCTACCCTGGTCATCTCCTCCTTCTTCTCATCGGCTATGACCCAAACGCTAATGCGCATTCAACATCCTTTCCTCCACATCCTTATCCAACTGATAAAGATACTCCAGCAAGACTATGCTGTATTTTTGTATATTTGTTTCATTTTGTTTAGTGCTAATGGGCATAATTATCTAAAATCTGTTCCTTACAGGTTTTCTATCAACCAAGAAACCAGTGTGCATAAATTACGCTTGAACCATTTTCTTCTTCTGCATCTTGGGCAATATGTAATGTGATGCCTTAAATATATCCATGGTTTTTCACCCCCTAACTATACCATGATAAGACATAACACTAAGCATTGTTTGCAATTTTATTAGAGAAAACACCCATGCAATTTAATACAGTAGAACCTCAGAATCACGAATGCCTCTGGAATGGAGGTTGTTTGTAACTCTGAAATGTTTGTAACTCTGAACAAAACATTATGCTTGTTCTTTCAAAAGTTTACAACTGAACATTGACTTATTACACCTTTGAAACTCTACTATACAAAGGAAAAATGCTGCTTTATCCCTCCGCTCCCTTTTTAGTAGTTTACTTTTAACACAGTACTGTACTATATTTGCTTCTCCCCTACCTCACAGCTGCCTGATTGCGTACTTCCAGTTCCAAATGAGGTGTGTAGTTTACTGGTCAGTTCATAACTCTGGTGTTTGAAACTCTGATGTTCTACTGTACCTACATGAGTATGCACAACATGGTGTGGTATAAAGGTTTTATTCACATTGCAGGATCAGGGCCTTAGTTACCATAAGACTGATTTTCAGAGGTCCTGAATGCTCACAGCTCCCACTGACTGCCAGCGGAGTTGCAGGTGCTCAACACTTCTATAAATCACTACCCATAAGTTCAGCTGTGCAAGGCTCAAAAAAATCTAAACATTTATCCACAAGTCTTTTCTAAACTTAAAATTGTCACAGATTTAAAGTCTTTTTTCACAGGATCTTCCAGGGCTTGATGCAAATGCTGGCCTCATTGGAAAGCTGGGAATCCTTTTCCCAGTGGTATAAAGTTCCCATTTCTAACCATGTAGTGTGATTTAAACCTGCAGCTTTTTATTGTCGAGAAAAATTGGTTTTCATGACAGACCAAATCTTGTCCATTCTCTGCATCAGGGAAACTAATTCTGAGGGAGGGGAGAATTCTACATCTCAGGAGAAGAGGAAAAGAAACAGTCAACAGTGCATAATAAATTATCACATGCATATCATATGTTGTGTGTGTGTGTGTGTGAGTGAGAGAGAGAGACATACATACATACAGAGAGAGTGGGGTTATAACACAATAAGCATACTGCAGTTTATTATGCAGATTCCTTTGGGACCTTTTGCTTACCATACATATTTGAGGTAGTTAAGTAAGGTTGCTATGAAGAACAAACATTTCCCCTAATTTTCAAAACTGAGCACACGTCTATGCTTTAAAGTAACTTTATATGATACAATTTGTGTGCACTCAATGCTGGATCACAAAGAAGGAAAGTTCATTCCTTCTCCCTGACCCCAAAATCCCTGGCTGTGAGAATTGCCACATTGGCAGAAGAGCATAAAACCACCCTCCTTTTGATTCATACCATTTCTGTTGTTGGTGTTGCTAACAGCACAGTGGAAATAATGAATTAGGGGATTCTGAATGTTGACTTAGGAAAATAATTATTCACTTATCTTAAAAATGATCCCTTCTGTTTCAAGCCTACAATTATTTGTATATTACATAACCCATCTTTTAACTGCTCATGCCCATTCAATGTTGCCTTCAGATCTTTTCATTTCAAACTTCTTCAGCCTTGACAACATGAAAGAAATGCATTGGCTTTCTACAAAGCCGATTTCTACTGAATAAGATACAATAAATGAGCCATCAGAGCACACAGTACGCCGCCAAGGCCAGCCTTGGAAAGATACCACCATCCCCTCAGTTTTCATTATTCAACTTGTCTCTTGGTCCATCAGTCAGCTGGTGAAGGCAGCAATATAATGCAGCAGCAAGGCACTCTGCCACTGAAGAAAGAGAGAAGTTGGGGCAACTCCAACCATGCAGTTAATAAAGGAATGGTACTGGATGGACTGCTACTGAGAGCTCCTCAACCAGAGAACAGCAGCTGCAAAGTTAAGCCTTAAGTCTGGGGAACCAGGTAGCTGACATAAGAACGGCCATTCTAGGTCAGATCAAAGGTCCATCTAGCTCAGTATCCTGTCTTCCGACAGTGGCCAATGCCAGGTGCCTCAGAGGGAATGAACAGAACAGGTAATCATCAAGTGATCCATCCCCTTTCACCCATTCCCAGCTTCTGGCAAACAGAGGCTAGGGACACCATCCCTGCCCATCCTAGTTAATAGCCACTGATGGACCTATCCTCCATGAATTTACCTAGTTCTTTTTTGAACCCTGTTATAGTCTTGGTCTTCTCAACATCCTCTGACAAGGAGTTCCATAGGTTGACTGTGCATTGTGTGAAAAAATACTTCCTTTTGTTTGTTTTAAACCTGCTGCCTATTAATTTCATTTGGTGACCCCTAATTTTTGTGCTATGAGAAGGAATAAATAACACTTCCTTATTTACTTTCTCTTTGACAGACCAATGGAATCCTCACTGCATAGTGTTGTCGGTAGCTACCGGTGTGGGGCTCTGCTCTTGTTTGATGATGATAACAGTTGCCTGCGTGCGTGTTCCCTCTGTGTGCTGCCGCAGCTCTGCGCAGATAGCTAACACAGCAGACCCCGAGAGAACCTCCCAAAACCACAGACTCTAGTAAGGTACGAAGGAACCTGAGCCAGGTTTATTGTCAAACGAAGCACAGTAATAGTTCCCTATAGACTCTACAGGGCATACTACGAATTTGTGCTCCCTGGCAATGGACACAGCTCAGTCAGTGGCGGGACACTCCACTGCCCCCTAGGCTGGACAACGCTATGTGCTCCCAGACCTATTTCTATACAGTTGCAGGACAGATTACTCATCATAGTTCAAACGAATCTACCCACCATGTTGTCCTTTTGACCCTGTCTTTAAGATGCACCTGCCTGTTGCTTGTTATGTCTGTGGAGTGTTCTGATGCCGTCTTGGCGCAAGTTCCTCTCATTAGCACTTATGTGCGTGTGCACGTGCTTCTAACAACCTTTTCTTGCCAACTTCTGTGAGTGGGACCTGCCTCTGGCTCCCAGCCCAGCTTTGCTTAACACTGCCTGGAAGTACTTTGGTTCAGGCTTCAGGCCTCAGACTGGGCCTCTGATACAAGAATTTATGTTTCAGGGCCTCCTCTTACTACACATAGCATGGATGGTGAAGAAAGGAATTAAATTTCATGTTTTTTTTCTATATTCATTCTATTTTTCCTCATGAACAATTACTTATTGCGTTTGTCATAGGGCCCTGAAATCCAAACTGCATCTGAAAACCTCCTAACCAAATCAAACCAAGCGACCAACAGTCCACTGTCTGGACTCTGTGAATGACATTATCTAAACATACTCCTATTGATTATATGATTCTCCTGTACTTACAATACTGTAGGTAGGTCATCATTACCAAAAAGAGGTCACCTTTAAAGGGCCCAGTCATCCCCACTTTATTTTTAATAAGAGGAGACAGTGATCTGGCAGATGTGGCTGATCGGCAAAAGGGGGAGAAGTGATCACTTCCAGGCATCAGCCCCCGACCCCCAGGTTTCAGAGCCCCTACGTGGGCATGTCTGAGAACAGAGAGGGCATATGACGCAAGAGGGCCACTCTCCACCTTATCATTCCCAGACACTCCGTAAGATAAAGCTGACCCCTTTTGCGCTACCCTGTATGTGTTTCCCTTACATTCAACACCCACAGCAGGACGCTTTTAGGGACAGAAGTCAATGGGCAGGGAGCCAAAAGGAGGGTCCAAGACAGCAATGTGCAGAGACCCTGGCCTCAGACAGGTGTCCCAAGATCTCTACAGACCTCAGGACATTGGAGGATGTAGTAAACGGAACCTGCTGCCTCTCCCACCAAGAAACAAACCCAGCTCGCCCAATGGAATGATGAAATTGAAACAAAGCTAGAGGGAATCCAAAGTTTCCTGTTCCCTGCACAGTTTTTTCCAAAGTAGTGGACAAACTGGCCCCATGACCAGAATAGTTAGTGATTCATCACATTCCTACAACAGGAGGAAAGCGACAGAAAGGTATGACAGCTCCACAGAGAAGTAAATAGTGTTTTGTCCTCTCTCTTGAAAACTATCGTCGAAACCACAGAAAAACCTATAAAGAAGAAGAGGGAAAATACTTTCCCTTGCTCGGAAATTCTTGGAACATTTAGAGTCAGGACACAGAAGATTTAGAGCTGGTAATTCCCTGGCTTCACCCTTATGATAAATCACTAAAAATATTCCTGGTCACTGCTTCACCCAGGTTGTATTGGATTACTCACCTCTCGCTTTAAAAAAAAAAAAAAAAGAGAGTTTCTTTCCATTGATCCTGCAATAATCCTAGCATATGCAAATCTCCCACAAGTCTGACCACAAAATACCTTGCTTTTCCTTTATTATTCTTTCCCCTTATACTTGCTCAAAAACTGACCTCACTTGCCAAAATGTAGGAGAATGGACTAGATCGACAATAATTCTCTCCAAACTCAAAATGGCAGCACATAGAGGCACGTCTGGATAGAATCTGAACTTCAGTGATCTCTGGCTGCCAAAACAGTCCCAGCTAAACAGTGGCAATTAACTTTCAGGCTGGAGTCTGCTCTGAACTGGCCCAAGATTACAGGAATGCAAAAGTGGCAGTAAGTCACTTTTACTTCTTGCCCTAAGGTCCTGTGCTGAGCAGTATTCAGCCAGACCTGAAGATCAGGCTCTAAATCTGTTTTACTTACTAAGCAGGTACAGCACGGTCAGCAGCAGAGCTGCCAGTATGCTTTCATCCTCAGGACAAGCAGGTAATCAAAGCTTCAAGACATGTTAATATTGGCCCTGCCTACAAGGGAGCTATTTAGTCCCAGGTACTATGTTGATACCTGTCAACTGGAACCAGCACTGTATCTAGCAAGTAATTTCTCATAAGCCACCAAACAGATGTTCTCAGCACTCAGGAAAGCATTAAGGATCAGTGATGGTGAATAAGACTAAAGGTTGCAGGGATTCATTCTTAACTCAAACGCCAGGCAGCATTGTTTGGTTAACATTTTAATAAGGGGCCCCCATAGAAATTTCCCCATTAGTCAGAGATGTGTATTTCTGCAGAGGAAAAGAAAGAGATTTGGAAGTGTAATCATTTGTTTTCTCCATAAGACTTATTATATACATAACCAAGGGTGCCACTTGGCAAACAAATATAATTAAGTGCACTTTGCTGAAAATGTTTATACTTTGATTCTGAAAATTAAACAGAATATTTTGATAGCATCGAACAACAGCCAAATTGTGATGTTTGAAATTGGATGTGTGTGCATGTGTCTGTGGAGTTACTATTGGGGGTGAGAGTTGGGAATATACCCAAAAGGAATTTCTTAAGTATACCTGACACTTCCTGGAATCTGGGCCATTCCAAAGGCAACATTTTTGCTCTTCTGAAGCATTTTTATGAGCTCAAAGGACAAATTCTCTCCGGCAGGGATGATTTAACTCTATCCAGAGAGAGGGTGAACTCCACCCAAAGCAGGGAAATCACCATATCTGCCCCTGCTACTGGGAGGGGAAATTTTAGGGCTGTGTGCACTAACAGGAGCTGTACAACTTATCTCCACGCACATATCTCAAGAATATTGAACTGTGATACTGTTTTCACGAGTAAATTCTGCTGATTTCCTACTTACAGGGTAAATAATCTTTGTTGTTTACACTCTAAAGTTGAAACAGATGTTCTTTCTGGATTACCTTTAAGAAGCCATTAAAGGAATAATCACTAGTAGGACATGTGATATAGCTGTGGAATAGATTAAATCTGTAGTCCTTGGAAATTTAGAAAGGAAAATAATTAAATGAAAAGTAGTCTTGAAAAATCTAACCTGTAACTTAATTCTAGGTTAGAAATCATGCAAGCCTGTATGATTACCTTTAACGGCTGATTGACCCACGGCTCTATTTTGCTCTCAACAACTCTTATACTGAACTGTAACTATTCTGTATACTGCACAGATGTTTAAATAGTGCTCAGTTATGAGCAATGATGTTCTGCCACAACCCAGTTCTCTCAATGGATAATACCAGTAACTTCCTATGATAGATACAAAGGAATTCCGAGATAGCCAGGAGTACTTAGAAAACTTCAGTAATTCAGGGGTTTTCTAATCACGACACCTTAAGAGATTAGCTATGAAGCACATTAGTAGCCCAGACTGTAATAATGCCAATGTTTTATACTGATAATAGAAACTTTCATCTTGAAAAGTGCTTTACAAATAAAATAAAGTAACAACAATAATAAAAAAATAATATTAATTCCACGCGTCTCTGAAATGCTGCCACCTCTTGTGGCAGATGTTTAAGAGCAATACTACAAGCCAATCCACAACACAGGATAGAAACTGAACAATACTTGAAGGAATAACATAAGTGACATATAATTATCCAAACTGGAACTGTGCCAGGAAAACAGGACTAACACCCTTACTTTTGCAAAAAGTGCTATAGGATTGTTATTTACCCTCCTCCCCCAAGTGATTGGGACATTGATTTCACAAATCACCTGAAACATGGCATCTCCTGCCTTCCTAACCAGGGTGCTGGAACACTGGTCCAATGCTGAATCAGAGGGAAGTGTACTACCTTCACTGGCTTTTCTCTGTCGGTCTCCTTTTAAAGTACTGATGACCAGACTTACCCTGCTTAAATGACGATGTGTAAATTGAAGTGAAATGGTTTTGGAATTGTGAAAAGGAAAAGAAAAGTGACAACTCAAGAGGATGT
The DNA here is from genome assembly GCF_015237465.2 of Chelonia mydas. Lineage (NCBI taxonomy): Eukaryota > Metazoa > Chordata > Testudines > Cheloniidae > Chelonia > Chelonia mydas. The sequence goes on along the minus strand of NC_057850.1, from coordinate 105,944,623 downwards.
ATTTACTTAGAAACGGCTCAAAGACTGCACCAGTGGCAGTCCTTGTTTTTCCAGAAAAGGAGAAGCTTTAATTTTACCCTCTTGGTAGTCACTTCCCCACCTTGCTAACTTAAAATTCATAAGCACCCACGCCTAGCAACCCAAACCAACAAAACACTTGTTATACAATATTTCATTTTACAACATAGTTTAGCGAGGTCATGAAAGCCCTTTCATCACTAGAAATGCATCTGAGTTGCATGAATGGAATTACAATGCCTGCTGAGATAGCCTTTCCCTGAATAACTTGAAGTACCAAATTTGAGTTTTAACCAAATTGTCCATGTTGCATTACAGAAATCCAAATCTGAGCCAAAGATTTAGAAGAATATTATAGTAACCAACATACGTCTGAGAATTAGCATTTTTATCTACATACTAGCTTACCAGTAGAGCCCAACCCATGCCTCCTGATTAACAAAGATTAAAATACTACTACCAGGAAGCAATCAAAAGAAACATTGGGAGGTTTACTTTGTGGTATATACCCTGTAAATAATTCCTTTAGGTAAAAGGGCACAGAGCTTGGGTGGTGTGACAGGGCCTCCCAGCTATGTGGATCCTTGGGATTCAGAAGCAAGAGACAGCTGCACTGCCAGCAGCCAATGTGTAGTGCTCTGTTGCCCCTCATCCCCTCCCCGCACCGCCAAGGCAGCCTGGAACCCCCTCTTACTGCTCAGTAGCAATGCAGAGGAGATTTGTTCCAAGCTCTAACTTCTAACTGGTGGAAATCTAGGGGCTCTGCAAGAGATAGTAATGCGAAGAGCAGTCAACCCTGCCTTGCCCCATCCTCAGCCTTCTCCAAAATCCCACAGAGCCCCAGAGAATCCTGTGTGCTGGACAAACAGTGCCACCTTGTTCTTTTCCATGTTGTCAGAGGCAGACTTAGGCAGCAGCTGACGCTCTGACCCTTAGGGCTTGATTACACTGGCAAGTTTCTGCACAGTAAGGCAGCTTTTTGCGCTCAAACTGCAGATGTCTACACACTGCCATGCCACTTTGTGCGCAGAAACTCCTCAGTTGCAGTACTGCAAAAAAACCCACCTTGACGAGAGTCGTAAGGCTATTCGCACAGAGGCTCCAATGCTCTATTGCCAGTGTAGACACTTGATTGCTTTCTGCGCTGTAATTGGCCTCCAGAGCTGTCCCATAATGCCTCAAGTGACCACTCTGCTCATTGTTTTGAACTCCACTGCCCTAGAGACATGCACCCCTCCCCTTTCAAAGCACCGTTTCCGACAGCCACTGAGTGCTGTTTAGAGAGATTGCTGTGCAGAGAGCCCAGGGAGGGAGGTGGGGGCTGATGTCATGGTTTCCCCCTTCCCCTGCCTCAGTTGCTTCCTGACACTGTCTGAACTTAGAAAACAGCATGTGGACACACACTGTCCCCCAAAACACACTGTCTCCCCCACATACACACTCCTGTCACACACTCTCCCCCCACCCACTTCAGTTGAAAAGCAACTGGCAATCTAGTAAGATACCCATGGAACAATGGGATTGGGAAACCTGCATCATGTGACGCTGTGCCTGCCCCATGAGGCATTGCAAACTGATCCCAAAGCACCCTGCCTCCAGTTGCACAGTGGGATAGCTACCACAATGCACTGCCGTTTCTGTCATTGCAAGAGCTGCTAATGTGGATGCGCTCCAGGGTCACAAGGAGCACAGTGTGGACACGCAACAGTGGTTTAATTGCAGCGTTTTAATAAAAGTGGTATAACTTGTGGCACAGAAACTTGCCAGTGTAGACATACCCTTAAGATTACACAGGTCCTGGCTTGTTATAAAATTAAACAGATTTACCTGTCCATTTCCTATAAGTGAATACCTGGCTGGTAAATACAGTGCCTGAGTGGTCTCTTCACACCTTATAAGGCCTCCAACAAAGCAAAGGGCTTTTATCTTCATAGGAATCCTCAAAAGTGTTTACTTAATCCTGTTCCTCCATTACCACTGCCACAGGAGCCATAGCAACCAGGCAGCATTCAGTCCTGGTCTACACTACACAGATCCAGATTCAACCCAATTATGTCAGTGTACACACTAGAGTCTTGTCCCGTTGATGTAAGTGCCGTAATGCACTGACATCATAACTCTACCTCTATGAGAGGCACAGGGCATATGTCAGTGTACTTAGGGCAATGCAGTGTCTGTGTAGACACTGTATTACTTACAGGGGCTGTTGGCTGTCTTGTCAATTTCACAGCTCCATGCTAGAAATTGACAAGGAAGCCAGGTAGCTAGAGCCCAGCTGCCCCCAGGCTCCCCACTTCAAGCTGGGCTGCTGCCTGGAGGCTCCCCACTAAGGGAGGCAAGAAGCCAGTGGGCAGCTGACCCACAGTTCCAGCTGGGAGTAGGGAGGCAAAAGCTGAAGAGACAAGGCAGCTGGGCTCCCAGCAGGGAGTGCTGGCTCTCAGCTCCCCCCCGCCTCTCTTCAGTCAGTGGAAGCGCTCGTGGTGAGGACGCACACCACCAACAGAAGAAGGGTAGTGTGGACATCAGCCATTGCAGTAATTAACGCAGTGGCTGTACTTAGGGCTGTAGTGTAGTCATGCCCTCAGTAATGAAAGGGAAACAGGCAGCCAAGCACTAGCTAGATATCTTGGACAGGTTTTGTCAGGTAAGGGCTTGACACAAGACAAACAGACTGAAGCTTCTTTAACTCCGAGAACCTAGAACTCTTGCCAGCCACACAAGTCCTTGGGAGGATTTTTATCTAAATACAGCCTCCAGAGGATTACCCTCTATGGTTTTTATTTTCTCAAGATTCTTTTATAAACCGTTATAAGTAACAATGCACTAACGTGGGTAGTGCAAAAGAGATCTGCAATGTTTGTTCAGTATTAAGGGTTTATTTCGGACAGCAAGTTGGAGTTCGGCAAGTCAAATATTTCCTTGTAATATCTGATTATGCCACTCAGTCAAGAATACAGCATACACTTCGATTTTCTTTCAGAAGTGAACAAACAACATGCATTTGCCCCTCCCAGTTGGGGCCCATTCCTTTAGTTATGACTCAAATTAAATTCCCCAGGCACCAATGGGAGATACAGGTAAGGACTGCACAATCTTCCAAGTAATATTAGACCCCAGTTCAGAAATGTGCCTAATTTTAAGCATATGTATAGTCTTATTGATTTCGATGAGATTATTCACATGCTTAAAAAGTTTAACCATAAAGTATATTCCTCAGCTGGGGCCAAAGTTGGTAAGTCTAAAGTTTTGTCTCCCATTTTCCTGTATTGCATCTGTTTTCAAAGTCAATGTAATTCTATTTGAATTTTTCTTCCTATAACAAATACTTTAATGTTCTTTAAAAAAAACCCAAAAAAACAACCACCACCGACCATCAATACCCAACACAACAACACTCATTATCCTCCCTGCAACAGCCAACATGTGCACACAGCAGAGAGATCAGTAGAAAAAGCAGCATATTCAAGAGGTTGCTCTAAATCAGAGGTGGGCAAACTATGGCCCGAAGGCCGCATTCAGCCTGCCAGCCATTTTAATCTGGCCCTTGAGCTCCTGCTGGGGAGCAGGGTCAGGGGCTGCTCCGCATGGCTCCTGGAAGCAGCGGCATGTCCCCCTTCTGGCTCTTATGCGGAGGCGCGGCCAGGGGGCTCCGCATGCTGCCCCTGCCCCAAGTGCTGCCCCTGCAGCTCCCATTGGCTGGGAGCTGCGGCCAATGGGAGCTGCAGGGGTGGCGCCTGTGAACAGGGCAGCGCGCAGCAGAGCTGCCTAGCCACGCCTCCATGTAGGAGCCAGAGGGGAGACATGCTGCTGCTTCCAGGAGTCGCTTGAGGTAAGCACTGCCTGGAGCCTGCACCCCTAATCCACCCCCCCTGAACCCCAAACCCCTACCCCAGCCCCTGATCCCCCTCCCACACTCCAAATCCCTCAGTCCCAGCCCAGAGCACCGTCCTACTCCCCAAACCCCTCATCCCCAGCCCCACCCCAGAGCCCACACCCTTAGCCAGAGCCCTCAGCACCCCGGTCCCAGCCCGGGGCCCCCTCCCGCACCCTGAACTCCTCATTTCTGGCCCCACCCTGGAGCCTGCATGCCCAGCCAGAGCCCTCAGCCCCCTCCTGCACCCCAACCCCAATTTTGTGAGTATTCATGGCCTGACATACAATTTCCATACCGAGATGTGGCCCTCGGGCCAAAAAGTTTGCCCACCCCTGCTCTAAACTGTGTAAATGACCTAAAATGATGAAGCTGTTGTCACTGTGTAAAATGTAAGCACACCATTCTGGAAAGAAAGTTATTTGATGAAAAATAAATCTCTGAGATGTGGTAAGGCTAGTAAATATGGATTTGTGAATCTAACTTTGGCTGTTGTTGTTTTCAAACCTTGGTCACAGTACATCAATCAGAAAAATGATGGCTTTTAATTACTTAAAACATCAAGGAGAACGTTGCAAGAGTTAGCTGCTTAGAACACATTTTAAAGGGCTCAAGAGGGCTACACTCAAGGAAGGTTATAACACACTGCATGTGTGTGAGCATTAACAGAAGCAAGGGAAGGAGCCACATTCTGCAGCATATTGCTTCAACTAAAGTGTGAGAGCAAAGATTTTCAGAAGTGACTGGTGATTTGGGGTGTCTCAATTTGGGGTACTCAAACTGAGATACCTTAAAGGGGCCTGATTTTTCAGAGGCTGGTACTTTGCGCTTTCTAAAAATCAGGCCCATTTAAGGTATCTAAAAGGGCACCCAAAAATTGAGGAACCAAAATCACTAGTCACTTCTGAAAATCTTATCCAAGACAGCTTTGTCATGTGTTTTAAAATGTTCTGATCTGGTGGGTGTAGTCTACATGATCAACTTCCTGCATCTGCAATGAGAAGGCTTTGGTAAACCTCTAGCCTTCCTGTTCTCTCCACCGTTTCAATAGTCTTACTCCCCCAAAGACACAAATCAACAGAGTTTATGGAAGAAGCAGAGGAGGAGAACTCTCTTAAACAATGGTTTATAATTGAATTTTAAAGGCTGATTCAGAAATATTCCACAAAGAAGAACATTCTTGAAAACAGGGATTAAAATTTTACCAAACACCTTTCTAGCCTCAGAGAGAAAGCTTCTAGCTAGAAGCAGATATGGACACAAGGGTATGGAGGAGCCTCCAGAAAGGGCCAGAGATAACATTCTAGTAAGGAATGCCGCCATCCAGCCACAGGTGTAAGAAAGGGAAGGGGTATTGGTATTTCTGCCAGGGTCTTGTGATTCTGTTCCACCCTCATAATTCTAGTACATACCTTTGCTGCTGATTAGAGCCTTCCCAAAGTAGCAATGGGAAACAAGTGAATCTTGGCAGTTTCAATGAGGCCTTCAAAATGCTGAAAAGCAGCAGTAAAACTAACGTCAGACTTATTAATTTCCCTCTGCTGCACATGGCAAAGCTAAGAGCAGAGGCACCTGACGTGTCTGGCATGCAAACTCCAAACGTCATACATCAGTTAACATTTGGAAGGTTATCTTGGCAAACATAAGGGCTAGTAACTTTTTTTAATAACGGAAGCTTAAATTATCCCTAAATTGATGGTGCAGACCCTCACGCTCACTAAAGAAAGCCGCCTGCTCACCATTGGCAAGTTAATTTTTCCAAGTCCTGAGTGCAAGCTTCTCTCTCAATAGTTTAACCCTCTTTTGAAGGGCCTCTTACATATCCTAGCAGCCATAGCTTTGTTTCATGCTTCCAATGTGATGGTGACTGTTCAGAATTAGTCAGCATCAGATGTCAGTCATAACTGCCAATGTCAAGCAAATGTCTACAGAAGTGCTGGATAGAGCATCCAGGGTCTTAAAATATTACCCTTTCCTGTTGTCCTCTGGCTTAAGGATAAAATTATCTTGCTACTGCACTTAAAATGATACATCTTTGTTTATATTTTACTTATGCACCAGAGTTTACTTATGTACCAGTTTAACTATTTTTTTTTAAACTCCTTTAGTACCATAGCAAAAAAGAAACCACTACAGAAGATGTGAACATCTGCAATATCCTGTTGTGGTTGGGGTTGTTTGGTTTTTTTTTTTCTTTCCTATTTCTGCTCATGATCTGACATTGCCAGCAGCATACCTTTCTTTTCTGGGCACACTCAGACTTTACAGCAGTTTACTCTAGATCTTGGCCCATCTTAAGGTACATCTACACTACCCGGCAGATCGGCAGGTAGCGATCGATCTATCGGGGATCAATTTATCATGTCTAGTGTAGACACGATAAATCGATCCCCAATCGCTCTGCCATCGACTCCTGTACTCCACTGCAGCGAGAGGCAGAAGCAGAATCGACGGGGGAGCAGTGGCAGTCGACCCCACGCCGTGAGGACGTGAGGTAAGTCGACCTAAGATACGTCGACTTCAGCTACACTATTCTCGCAGCTGAAGTTACGTATCTTAGGTCGATCCCTGCCCCTAGTGTAGACCAGGCCTAAGATTCCTGAGCTAAATTCAGTTAATAACTATAAACACATTTACAATCCACCATTCTACCAAAAAAATAGGACAAAAAAAGAAAGGCTTAAAAAAAAAAAATAGAAGAAAAGAATTTCAGAAGTGACTAGGGTTCCTCCACTTTTGGGTGCCCAACCTGATACACCTAAAAATAACCGGACTTTCACAGGCAGGTGCTCAGCTCTTTCTGAAAGCTAGGCCTCTTTTATGTATCTCAAGTTGCCCATCTCAGAATTATGAGTTGCTTTTGAAAAATCTTGTCTTAAATTATTTGTAGAATCTTACACAAAAAGATGTTGTTGTTGTTTAGGCAAAGAAAAAATCCACACTCTTTTCTGGTTTCAAACTTAGTAACCAAAATCATAGAGAAAAACAGGAAAACACACATCATGAGCAATAATCAGAAGCTGTTGGAGTGCAACAGCATGAAGAAAACAACTTAGAAATCCACATTTTATACTCTAAATTTGAAGGAAAGGGATTATTTTGCTTTTCATTTCTTTGACTACTTTAAAAATATGTTTGCACCTTGATTATCCATTGAATCACAATACAGCACAGGCACTGATTTATAATAAATAACAACACCACCTAGCTCTTGTCTAATATTTTCAATCGGTAGAACTCAAAGGCGGTAAGTATCATGATCCCCATTTTGCAGATAAGGAAACTGAGGCACCGGGACATGAACCAACACACAGCAGGCCAGTGGCCAAGCCAGGAATAGAATCCAGGTCTCCCAAGTCCCAGTCCAGTGCTCTACCTACTAGATCACACTGCCTCCCTAAAAACAATACTCTGTACTTTTTATTTGTAATATGGCATAGCTTGAAGGTTACAACCCAGACATTGTACTTGTCAAATTAAAAATTGCCATATCAGTAAAAAATATCAAAAACAAACAAAGGTGTAGGTCTTTGCCTTTAGTGCAGTAGTGTACTTTTTCAAGGGGGACATTATCTTTGCCATGTTTATCCAGATATAGAAGAAGCTATGCTCTCTTTTCCTTTGTATATGAACCAATCTCATTTTCTATTTCATGACTATTGAAGAGTAGAAGATAACCCTTAAGTTTTAGGAGTACTTTTAAAGTGACCACTCTTAACCATTGAATAAAAACAACCTGTCCTGCCATGAACACACCAACAACATATGTACTAAGAGAAGGGCAGTCTGAGTCTATATTTCAGAAAGAGAAAATGTTGAAGGTAGTATTAGGATTTAACATCACAAACTCAGAACTGTACCTTTCCACTTCTTTCCTCAAACTATATCAAATTTGAACATATTGGAGAGAAAAAAGTATTGGGAGAGGAGTTTGTTATGCTTTAAGTTGCATGAATGATTTTAATGTTTCCTTCAAATAAGTCTTATCCACAGTCATAAAAATATGCTTTAGAAGAGCTGGGACATCTCCTTTCTAAATACTTGGGTTGCCAACTTGAATTCTCTCTGTGTTTCCTTGTATAATAAGGCTTTAGACCAGGGATCGGCAACCTTTGGCACACGGCCTGTCAGGGAAACCCACTAGCGGGCCAGGACAGTTTGTTTACCTGCAGCATCTGCAGGTTCGGCCGACTGCAGCTCCCACTGGCCGTGGTTCGCCATTCCAGGCCAACGAAGGCTGTGGGACACAGCGGCCAGCACATCCCTCGGCCCACGCCGCTTCCTGCAGCCGTCATTGGCCTGGAACTGCGAACCGCGGTCCGTGGGAGCTGCAATTGGCCGAACCTGCGGACGCAGCAGGTAAACAAACCGGCCCGGCCTGCCGGCGGATTTCCCTGACAGGCCGCGTGCCAAAGGTTGCCAATCCCTGCTTTTGACCAATACCATCCAGTTATGACAAAAATTCCTTTTAATGGAATAATTCAGTTTTGATCTACAGTATAGGAATCTTTTAAAAGAGCCCTAAAATAACATGGACAAAAGTTTGCCATTGCTGAAAGGCTAACATAAGTATAGATTTGGGCCGCTACTTCAGTTTTTCCTACCATCCCTAAAATCAGTCTGAGCTGATTGTATAACTGGTAGAATAGGTTTTTGTCATCAGGTGGAGACAGGAATTTGAGAAGTTCCTGCTTCTAGCTCCAGGATGATAAGCCAAATTTTTGGGTTCACTCTGGCTGCTCTGGGCCATTCCAATGGCACAAAGTAGCTGAGAACTAGACTGATCTAGATGAACTTTGAACTTGAGCCGCCCATCCTGCAATCAGCAATCAATAGTCTCCCACACAGCCAGAAAGCAATATATATATATAAAAATCAGATGAAGCAGCAAAGATCATCCTACTGTGAGGGATGTGACCTTACTAGAAGGTACACAGAAATAGCCACTGTAAGAACATAAGAGCTGCCATACTGGATCGGACTCATGGTCCAATATCCTGTCTCCAACAGTGACCAGCACGAGAAGCTTCAGGGGAAGGTGCAAGAAATAATCAGCCCTTCATTAAGGTCTCAACCTAATCACCAATATGAAGTTTTATGTCCTTCCCAATACTCTTTTTTTTTTTTTTAGCATTAGCTAGTATAACTGGATGGTCTTGTTATCCCTCTTTGAATCCGGATAAGTCCTTAGCCTCAGTGACATCCTGTGGAAATGAGTTCCACATTCTAATGGAGTGTTGTGTGGAAAAAGTACTTCCTTTTACCATGATTGAATTCACAACCTTTCAATTTCATTAAATATCCCCACATTCTTGTGTTATCAGACAGGAAGAACAGAAGTTCCTGGTCTACCTTTTCTACACCATTCATTATTTTATATACTTTCATCCTGTCCCCTTTCATTAGTCCCCCTTCTAAAGTAACAATCCCAATCCTTTCAATCTTTCTTTCTATGGTTAAGTAAAAAAAAAGTTTCCCATGTAATTGTTCCTCTTTTGGTTTACGTTGATTGCCATAAAAATGAAATTTAAAAAATACAAAACAGGATATCAATTATTGTCATCTTTTAACTGACACTTCTGAAGAAAACAGTGACAGCTAGCAAAAATATCACCTTCTGAATAATAATACTGTTTTCACAGCTGACTGGAAAAAACTCTCTCAGAATGTAAAGAACAAGGATGCAAATCAAGGATCAAACCTTGTGTACCAGTTACAGCTCTGTTTGGTTTAATTATTACATCTTGACTTGCTGAACCAAATACTCCCAACTACATGAAGAAGAATTCAGCTGCTCCTTCAGAATGGAATGTCTTTCCTGAGCTGATCAGCAAAACCACCACTCTCTCCTCACCCAAAATGCTCTGGAAATCCCACATCTTTTGTGATGCCTATAAGAAATTAGCTAACAAAGGCGTTGTTATAAAGCAACTGGGGATAGTCTCCATGTGTTTAAGTGTTTTCAAATACTACATATGTATGTGTGACCATGCATGGCTAAACAGATATAAAAATAATATCATTGAGACATGCCTAATCCTCACCTTGACCAGTTTCCTTCTATGTTGGACCCATTCTTCTTACCCTTTGTCTTATGTCTGTCTGCTATTTGCATTTACTTGTTGCATGAGTGATCCTTTCAAGTGTCCTTTTTTTCCCCTGAACTACTAACCCTACTTCCTTCCTACATCACGGGTCTGCAAGCAGGAAGTAGGGCCCACAGTGGAAAAAAAGCGTAAAAAGGTTACATTTAAATAAAAACCCCACAAATTATTTAATCTCTTGGAAGCCTATTAAAGTTAACAGTGTAGGTAGGGAATATGACTAAATGTTAATATATTGCTTAGACTGTTAAAAGTACAAAGTAAACATTGAGTATAGTGTGGCCAAGTTAATGTTGTTGTACGAATATTAGGCCAGATTTTCAAATCAGTGGTCCCAATTTAGCCAGCAGAGAATTATGAGAAAAAAGCATGAATGAGTTGTAGGTGAATAATAGTGCCCCCAATTCATTGTGAGTTCAAAAACTCTGCTATCAAAAATGGAGGCTTCCCTTGAAGACTAGGCCCTTCAATTTCCAAATCACCCGACTTTTCTGCATCCAATTTTCTCATCCCTACTGCTACATTAGTGTACAGTTTTTGCATTTAATGCAGTTTGCAGAGCATTTTGAAAGACTCTTCAGAATGAAAAGTGCTATGTAAAGGTAAGATAATTTAATAAAGTGAGAAGCTGCAGTACCAATGGGAGTTGCAGGGAGGAAAAACAGTGGTGGTAACATATAATCCCGATCGATGAATCACAGCTCCTCAGACTTGGTGTGAATGCTTACTACCAGCCTCAACAGGCTAGTGATAAGAAATAGTATGTACGTGAAAGATAAAGAAAGTCAGCATTGAGCTATTCTTTAACACTCCTTGTGTCCATAATGGGGGGACACATAACAGGGGGAGGGGAACTACTCTTTAAAAGTACAGTTATCTGAGAAGATTTAAACTAATCATTAACCACATCTGTCTAAAAAAATTTTTTTTAAGTACAGTGGAAAAGATATATATGAATGTCAATTCATGGAAGTTGTATTAAAAATGGTTCTTAAAAAATGTCCACTTTCATACCTCCCTACATCTTCCACATTGCTATCCTATGTACACACCAATGCCAAACACAGCCTTGGACAAGAGAACGGAAAAAAGAGCTCAGGTCCGATTAGAGCTTTCATCATGGGTCTTGGACATGCAGCGCACGGAAAATGTACACAACCAGTGGTTGAAGTTCCTTTCTGGGCCTGAATTAGCTACTTTTAATATTTTGTGTTTAAGCCAAACACTGAAACAACTCCAAACCAGTTTTGTTAGATCATTAATCCAGATTCCTCAATTTCCATTTCAGCAATTGTATTTCTGCTCATATAAAAACACCCCCTTCACTAAGAAGCCTGCCACGCTGGCAGGCAGTACAGTGCTCAGTTTCACCGAGACCTGGAAATGCTACTGAGGCTCATTCCCAGGGGACAAGGAGCACTTTATTTCACACGTCAGAAACCCTCTCTCCCCAGCAATTAAAGCAGGTTTGACTGGCCCAAGAGGAAATCAGCAACCCTCCTCAGAAAAAGGGAGAGTGGCCTGAATGTCTGGTCTGGGATACAAAGAATACAAGAGAGTGTTTTCCGGGAAGAAAATAAAGACTCACTAGAAAAATAATCCATTATGATGTCACAAAGCTACAAGCCTTCACATATGGCTTTCAATGTAAAAAGTTTCATTCTCTCGCTAAGAATTCTTTAAAGCTGTTTAAGATCTCAGGCAACCCAGATGTAAAAATGGGCTAAACACAGGAATTCAGTGAAAAATGCAGATATGGAGGACAGGGTTACATTTAAAATGGAACTCTATAGTCAAAGCCCGCAATAGGGTTCAGGGTCTCTCTCTTTTTTCATACCACACGTAAGAACTGTAATACACAAGGGCATCGTGGGTCACGAAGCCCCTAGTAAAACTTCGGAACAAGGAGCGGAGCATTTTCAGCAGAGGTCCCTTGCTCTGGAGTTTCCAGCCACTGGAAGCTAGGATATGTCTATGGGCCCTAAAAGAGAGAAAGCCGAACGAAAGATAACTGCACAGGCCTCCCTCAAGCAGGAAGAAATAATATGGCCAGTGAGTTTCTCTCTCCACCCACCCCAAGATGTCTTCCTCCACAACAACCCACAGATCTTTGATGTAACTGAGTGAAGACTGGAGAGAACAGTCTGATTCAGAACAGCAACCATGCTTTTTATAGTTTCTATGTTTGGTGCCTAAATGTGTGGTGATGGTCACGCTATATATAGACATTCTGATCAACCAACTCAGGGCTCCTCCAGCAAATCAAGCAAACTAAGGACTAGAGCTAGTTTTTCAGCTAAATGTTTTCTAATTGGAAATTGCCAATTAGTTGAAACTGAAACTATTTAAGGAAAAGGTAACTTTCCTGATGCAAAAAATTTATGAACAAAGTTTTGAAATTGTCAAAACACCCTATATTGACATTTTCAAAATGTCAATATTTTTCTCTTTGAAATTACTTTTTATTTTGAAATTTAAGTTAGTTTATACTGAAAAAAATTTAAACAAATGTTTAAAGGTCAAAATCAAAATATTTTCTAACGTTTCTATTGACCCAACACAAAACAAAGTTTTGGATTTTTGTGTCATGTAGATGTTTGAGATCTCAAATTTTCATCCCAATTTAGGATGGAAAAAATATTTTAAAATTTTGAAAATTCTTGTAGGATAAGAAAACCATTTCCCCACCTAGCTCTAGTAAGGGCACAACATATTTCAAGTGAGGAAAAAAGTAAAAAAAAGTTTTCTTTTAAAGTTTGAGTTTGTCCTTGTAGCTCAGAAGTGGGAAATTCAGTTTTTTGTGCCTTCATTTTTGCTTCACACTTCACCTATGTGATTGCAGAGCAGTTTAAAAATGTCCTAAGCCACAAAAGCAAGGATTACAGAAACAGAATTTTTCAAACTAAGATCATCAATAGATTAGAAGAGCATGACTGGATGCCCTCTTGCTCTGGGGCAGGAAACATCTGATCAAGAGATTTCCCTGTAGTCATTTTTCAAAGTGACCCTGCAAATTGACAGTAAATTGCACAAGATGTGTGGACCAAGTGAAACAATTTACAGAAGAGAGACTGAAATCCACCAGGTTGACAGAAGTAAAGTGAAAGATCAGCCAGTGAAATATTCTGAAGAAAGAGCTAAATGAATGTCAGAGGCGTTACTGAAGGACAATGGCAGCTTTCGTGCCAGAATATAATTGAACTTCTAGAATGTTAAGCATGCTCTTACAATTTAAGTACGCTTGATAGACTAGCTGGGCAAGGAGAAAGGGATCTAGAAAGCTTTGCATGTAAATAGTTTCCAGTAATTTTAAAAGCGATTAGATCATATGGTACATTAGACATTGAATAGGCTTTCAGTTCCAAAAGAAAATCTAGTCTGTTGACATCAAGTTTGTACCTTGCAGCTGATTTTGTCATTTTAGATAAGGATGGAGGGCTAGAGTCATCGCTGCACTGGTGGAGACCCTGGCGCAGGACCAGACTTGCACCTCCTTTATCCTGGGACTACTGGGAGCCAGTTTGGCTATGCTATCCTGAGAGCTGCCCATCCATATGGGTCTTGCGGAACCTGGGGATTAGGAGCATAGAAAAGCCACAACCAGGCCTCTTCCTGCACCCAACAAGTCCCCAGTATTGGCATCTCCTGTGGAAGTGGAGTGGGGAGCAGGGAAGGTATAGACAGCACTGTGCTTGTCACAGAGGCCCCTAGACTGAAGTAGGCTGTAGAGTGGCTTTGGGGCTACTTTGCACTGGTGAATCAGTCCCACTATGATTAACGTAGAGAGAAGACTTCAGGAAATTCTATATAAAATTCCTAACGTTTATTTTTCCAGATCTTATATAATACAAATGAGAAGGAAAGGAAAGTGCACAAAGTAGGAAAATTTATGAGAGGCTGTTTCCCAACTGCAATTTTGTCCCCTGCCAAATGGAAAATTTATCAGGACAAAAACTTTGTTTTCAGTTAACAAGGAGATGTAGAAATATTTACTTGCATAATATCAAGATGCTAAGAACTCTGAGGCCGAAATCGCCATCTGAATGAGAACAATGTAGAGATGGGGCACATATTTCTAAGCCAGAGAGAAGTTTGTAACACTATTACCTTATTATTATTATTATTATTACATCCTTCTCAAACTGATATTGGTGCACAGAGTGGAAATTAGTCTCTTCCATTCCTCTCTGTCATTTGCTGCTGTTTTCATCACCTCTACGGTGTTGATATTGACTGTTATGCCCTCCCTGATAAGAGCTCTTCTGAAGGTTTCTCTTAGATGCCTTTGTTTCCTCACACCAGTTGGGTTTCCACTTGACAGCTTCATGCAGGAATCTGTTAATATGTCTACACTGCAATTAGACACCCTTGGCTGGCCTCTGCAAGCTGACGGGCTCACAGGGCTGAGGCTAAGGGGCAGTTTAATTGCTGTGTAGACAGCTGGGCTCGGACTAGAGCGCCGAGGCTCTGGGACCCCATGAGGAGGGAGGGTCCCAGAGCCCAGGCTCCAGCTCAAGCCTGAATGTTTACACCGCAATTAAAGAGCCCCTTAGCCTCAGCCCTGCAAGCGCATCAGCTGGCACAGGCCAGCCGTGGGTTTTTAATTGCATAGACATATCCTGTGTGTTGGCATACAGAATACGTAGCTCAAATAAATCCACCTTTTGTCTCTGATTCTGGTGGAAATGAGTTTCTAGCTGGTGATTTTTTGTATCTCTTTGATGATGATTAAATCTTTCCAACAAATGCCCAGAATCTTCCACAGGCATTTATTTTTAAAGGCTTCTAGTCTTCTGTATAACATTTTATAACATTACAGAGGATTATATTGGCCTGCATAGGGAATAATGCTCAGGTGGTAACCTCAGTCCATGGCAGGGAACATAGCCTCATTCTTCCTGTAAAATGTTATATACCTCTATGGCATCATATAAACAATTAAACAATACTTCCATTTTAACTACATTAAAATAGCACCAAAAGCTAGCAAAGTTAAAGTTGTCCCATGAATGCTTAGCTGTACCCCTCTGTGAATATACATGCACGATACAGTCTTTAGATTACATTAGCACACACTGTTCCTCAAATAACTGAATATCAGACAACTTTTCTATAGCCAGTTCAGTGTGAGTCTTGCAATGAGGCAATAAATCTAACAGGGTGGATTTGATTTAAATCAAATTGATTTAAATCACTAGTCAGGAAGACTCTATTTAATCATGGTTTTCTACATAAAAGTCCATTCTTGTTGGTTGTTATAACCTTAATACCTATTCTTCACAACTCAGAGATAGATGTAGGTTTCATTTTTAGAAGATACACACTATACATTTTTAAACAGTGATTTATTTTGAAAACTTTTCAGACTAGTTTTACAGCTATATCAGAAAATGAATGATTGTTTGGTTATTTCATTTACCAAATGTAAGTGAAGCAGGTATTTATGAAGTCATTGGAAGGTGAACTATCTCCAATTCAACAAGTTAATCATTAATATTAACTATCTTTAGATAGGATTTTTCCTCAAAAAGCATTTTATCAAAAAAATCCGATTTAAATTAAAAAAATCTGATTTTTTTAATCATTGATTTTTATCCTAAAATCTAACAGTGCTACTGCTATTCAAAATAACAAATCAAGTTTTCATTTTCAGAGTGCAGCACATTAAAGAATTAAATGAAATGTAACAGTTCAGGACAGACATTAACAATTATTCCTGTATTAAAAAAAACAGCATTAAAATTTGTGTGTGGGTCATCTCATTCCCACTTGCACCCATTACAAAAATTTAATTTCTAGCCACAAAATGTAGTTGTATGTTTCAGGTTAAAGTCATCTACTACCTCACTTCCTTCTCTGTCAAAAATCCTTGTCTGTTTAGGATTCTAAAGACACAAGGTGGGTGAGACAATTTTTATTGGACCAACTTTTGTTGGTGAAAGAGAGAAGCTTTCAAGCTACACAGAGCTCTTCTTCAGCTTGTCTCTTTTCTCCAACAGAAGTTGGACCAATAAAAGATATTCCCTCATCTACCTTGTCTGTCTAATATCCTGGGAACAACCCTCCTACAACAAGACTAGAGTCCTAAACTCAGTTAATTTGATCAGTAATAAATTGTTGCATTTTTCTCGATTTACTCCTTGTTATGATACACAGCATCCCAATTAAGATTATTTTAGATTCATTTAGGCAAAAAGAATCTCTAGTGGGTCATCTAGTCCATTCCATGGTATTAAGGCAGGATTCATTTCATTCTGCTCTATGCTACACAGCCTGGAAGAAAAATCTAAACAAATTAGTGACCGATGAACCTCAAAATATGGACAGTTCAGCTTGAATTTCAACAAACTTACAAAAGAATCTTACCCGGTCTCTTAGACCTGATTCTTACCTGGTCTCTTAGACCTTTTCAAAAGCTGGGCTACAAATGTCACATAAACAGGCTTGTGGATGATAATTCAGCTCACTCTCTTCTAGTCCTGGCAAGAACCAGGAAGAATAGAGGCAAAACTGAAAACAGATAGCTACAGATTTAACTGAAGTTTTCTGAGCTTCCACAAAGATTTGGTATTACATTTGAGACCAAAGTTTAGGATGATTTATACTTTATCCAAATGGAAAATCTCTAACATACATCCTCCTCACAACTGATGCCTAAGCAGTTTTAGTGGAAAAGCCATTCAAATCACTGTCAGGAAGATGTCCCCAATACATTTTGTTCAGAGACCTAGATGAAAGTGTACTTGGCCTGTAATCATTTGAGTGAATGTTCCATTTAAACTGCTGCCAAGACACAAACATGAAGTCCAGCTGCAGTGAATGAATTCAAGTAAAAAATAGGTGTGTTAATAACCATGTATAACACACATAGAAAACGTCAATCATTCATAGATACTAAGGTCAGAAGGGACCATTATGATCATCTAGTCCAACCTCCTGCACAACGCAGGCCACAGAATCTCACCACCCACTCCTGCGAAAAACCTCTCACCTATGTCTGAGCTACTGAAGTCCTCAAATCGTAGTTTAAAGACTTCAAGGAGCAGAGAATCCTCCAGCAAGTGACCCCGTGCCCCATGCTACAGAGGAAGGCGAAAAACCTCCAGGGCCTCTTCCAATCTGCCCTGGAGGAAAATTCCTTCCCTACCCCAAATATGGTGATCAACTAAACCCTGAGCATATGGGCAAGATTCACCAGCCAGATACTACAGAAAATTCTTTCCTGGGTAACTCAGATCCCACCCCATCTAACATCCCATCACAGGCCATTAGGCCTATTTACCATGAATATTTAAAGATCAATTAATTACCAAAATCATGTTATCCCAGTTTGTCCCTCGGCCCGTGCTGCTTCCCGCAGCTCCCATTGGCCTGCAGCGGCAAACCGCGGCCAGTGGGAGCCACGATCGGCCAAATCTGCAGACGCGGCAGGTAAACAAACCAGCCCTGCCTGCCAGGGGCTTTCCCTGAACAAGCGGCATCCCAAGTTTGGGAAACACTGCCATAGATAAAGGGACACAGTCAAATCCTGAAACCGTTTGAACTCTGGCTGAAAGATCATCTTGCTTCCCTTGTGATATCACAGAAATTGCAGACAATGGAGGTACTCAAGCTAAAAGGCCCCTGGTTTAAAAGGGAGGGGAAGCTGTGGGAGTGCATTCTCTCTGAAGAGGCCTTTACACTGTAACTCACTTTGCTAAAAGTCAACAAATCCAGGCACTGTCAGACTAAGTTGGGGGCATGCTAAAAGGCTCACCAGGGAGGATTAAACTGAGGTTTTGAGATGGGCATTTATGGTGGGTGGAGGGGGCTGCTGAAAAGGGAATTTGGGTTATCAAATAGACTATACTGTGAAGGAGCCTTGAGTGGTAACGTTTTTCTAATTTCAGAGTGGTAGCCGTGTTAGTCTGTATCAGCAAAAACAAGGAGTCCAAGGACTCCTCATTTTTTCTAATGAAGATATTTATCTTTTGTTTGTATTTGTAACATTTGTACATGGGTTAGGCATTGTACATGGATAAAAATACACAGTCAAGTCCTTGCAGACATACATTTAACATACTTGTACAGTGCAGTTAAGCACATCTACTTTTATAATTTAAAATTGTCTAAAAGATTTCTATTACTCCAAGTCTGCTCTTTAATTTGCTGTATCTGACTCAGATTTACACTGAGGGGCTGTGGTAGAACTGGTGACTTTGAGCATATCAGGTGGAAGTGTTCTTTTGCCTGATATTACTGGAGGTGTATATTGTGGTGATCCAATATTTTTAAAACAGAAAT
This sequence comes from Chelonia mydas, assembly GCF_015237465.2. Taxonomy (NCBI): domain Eukaryota; kingdom Metazoa; phylum Chordata; order Testudines; family Cheloniidae; genus Chelonia; species Chelonia mydas. The sequence continues at coordinate 105,926,347 of NC_057850.1, read as the reverse complement.
CAGCTATTCAAGGCTTGCTTTACTGGCTATAATGATGTCCTAAACACTGTATTATTTTTATCCCCTTTTGCATCTGGTACTCTTGCAGCTAAAGAAGTACTGCCACAGAATCATGCTCCAATTAATGAAAGGTTTGTTAAATACAAGGATATGTTATCTAATGGAAACTTACAAGTAAAAAAAGAATATATACCATTTATGTGGAGACATGGCAACTCTTTATTACGTATGTAAACCAGCAAACCTTGCTAGCATCTCATATTAATATAATGTTTGGTCAGTAATAGTTTTAGTACTGTATAATTTCTAGATGTGTTGACTAATTAGATGCTCTTTAGAACTCTGCATTATTTTGAAACATAATTCATCTTTTCATTTTTAAAAAGGAGGAAAAAAACTATGTAAAAATGTCATTCTCTTACTCTACATATATGCTCCACGCACTTGTTCAAGATGATTATTTTACCTACATACATTTTTCCCCTATTGTTGTTACAGCAGAGCCAATACAGCTACGACAGAACCTGCCAGATTCTACTCTAACTCAGGCTTCATCAACAGAATGGCCAGCTGAGGGCAGACTGCAGAATCTTTATTACGAGTCATGTGAAAGTTAGAAAACAAACACATACAGCTTGATTTTCACATCCCCAGCTCAGCTTGTGGTGCTGGCATTTATCACAGGGTGAAATTCTCCCAGAGGCAGATGGGCCAGGGAAGAGCCGCAATATAAAGAAACTATCACAATTCCATTGTGCTCTGGTGGGTGGATGCACAGCAGGCATGCAGGGTACTCCCAGAGCCCTTTTTAGTAGCAATGCTGAGCTCCAGACAGGCACTAGGGGAGCAAGATGGGTGTGGACAGATTTCAAGATCTGCACTGAACCCATAGCCACAGATGCATGTAGACTACAGGACACACAAAGTTAATTTCCCTTATAGCAGGCAAGAGCCTGATTTAGAAGCCATGGAGGGACCATGAATATTTTAATAAAGGATTCCCACAAGATGTTTCCCTTTATACGTACGATTTATAATAAACGCTATATTCTTTTAGCCAGAGAGGCAAGTTCTGCATAAAAAAGGGATTAAAAACTGAACAATCCATATTTATTTTTTCTTTTAAACAAAAACCCTCTCCCCCAGCAAAGGAAGAAGGCAACACCACCTGGCAAACAAGCTTATATTTAGCACAAAGGTTGGAAGTGTTTGCATTTTGTTCCTATCTATATTGACACTTGCACAGAGCTTAATCTATGTCATTTGAAGTGAGGCTAGGTGCGTAAAGCTCTTGTGGGGAGCTCTGGGCACGTCCTACCTCAGGGAAATCTGAAAATCTTTGACACTTGGCACAAGCTGGTGCATTCCAAAGGCAAAAAAAAAAAAAAAAAAAAAAATCAGATCTTAGAAGTATTCTTATGAGTCCCATGAATCAGTCTTCTTGCAGAAATATTTAAGCAGATTCCATAAGAGGAAGGCACGTCACCCCAATCTTTCTGAAAAATTCTGGAGGAATTATAACACAGGGCTTTCATAACTGTCACGAGCCCCTCTCATTACAGCTGATAGGGTGACCACCCAATTCCTTATTTAAAGGGACACTGACCATTTTACACATTCATTTGAAGCTTATGATAACTGCATTGTATTTTTCTGTTGCCCTAAAGTATACGCTTGAGAGACAAGTATATGATATGCTAAGGGAAATAGTGTGAAATAAAGTGATGTCCCTTATTTTTCATGTGTTTTTTCTCTTATTTCCATCCAACAATTGTGGTCACCCTACCTGCTACCCCACTCCCTCTCGTGTGTATGTGTGTTTCATTATGTCCACTACAGTCCCTATAAAGTTCCCTAAACAATGACCATTCAGGCTTTGGGCAATGAGGGGGATAAGTGGTGAATTTTGTCCATAGAGAATATAGTCTTTATGTCATCTTCACTGAAGGGAGGAATATTTTTTTGAAAGCTATTCACTTTTCAGTCAGTCTGTCTAATACTCTTTGTACTGTACACTGATGTGTGCCGACCTGGCCAATACGTAGTGTTTGTATATGGTTCCTTTAACACTGTTTTAAAATGTTTCCAGCCCATAATACCTTTAAAAATAAGAAAGGAAGAAAAAGAAAGAAACTCTTTGTCCTGCCTCTAAAGTAAGCAGACTGGACTAGCAGATATGTTCACAGATAGGTTTACAGGTAGAATTTACCTGTTTTTTTCTGTAGTTACTAAATACTAGAAATACCAATCTTTTAAAAATATTATTTTTTAGTAAAAAAAAAACCCATATTATCTGTAAGCATGCACAAATTTAAAGTTGCATGTATAGCCTTAGGAGTTTAAGTTGAGGGGGAAGGGAGCAGGGGCTGAAAATTTCTTTTTTATTATTAATTTATAAAAAACAATAGCCAAAACGGTGCATAGCTACTGAATGAGTAAAAGAGAACAAGTCAATCTTAATATCCTGGTTTTTGTTGATTTCAACACCTACTCTAAATCTTCGTTGCCTTGGTTTATCTCACAGCACAATCTCAACTACTGAACACATCAGTTTACTGATATAGCAAACTTCCAGGCTGAACTTCCTCATTGCTGAAAGAATGCAGAAAGGGCAGTAGGTGTGTGTATGCTTGAAAAATGATAAAGAGAAAAGACCAACCGATGTTTTCTCTGTTAGAGGTCAATTTCACAATGAGCCTACAAATGAACATGTGATAGCACAACCACATATATCATGCTATGAGTGTTCTGAACACTCTTGCATTCCTGTAAGATGCTTTTCTAATATTTTTTTTTATTTTGAGAATTGATTACACATCTCAGCACAGGTATTTTGGGGATCAACAGTCCCTTGTTATTACGGAAGTCCCTTTTCCTAATCTCCCTTCCAAGGAGGTATAGTCTGGAACAACAGCTGAATTAATTGGCTACAATTTTATGAGCTACAACACTCAACCCCTGTCCCCTGACACAAAATGTATTCAAATAGCTGCTTTGGTTAGCCAGCTGCTAAGTGACTATGAGGCAAATACTACCATCACCATCCCCCAAAAAAGTGTTAAACTTTCCCTTATTTAGTTCAATATCACTACTTGTAGCAGCATTAATCCCTAAAGAATACTATGACTCTGAACAGTGGAAAGAGCCATGTATAGCTACCTAAGTAATAATAGCTCAAATAAGTGTTAATAAGACAGATAACAGAATTGATTTTTAAATATAAACAAAAATTGTGGAACTAACAAGACACCTGCTAAACTTCAGTGCTTGATCACTTTGCTTTCTATTACACAGCATCCCCATCTTTCATTCGTATATATTTATTTACCCTGTAAAATCTTCAGCGCAAGGACTTTGTCTTCAGGCTGTCTGTAAAATGCCTTTAACACATTTGATGTTATATAATTATAGTTGTAATTTATAACTAATAAAGCATTCTGAGTTCCTCAAAGTCTACACGGGTTATGCCAGGGTTTTAAAAGTATGTTTCTATGCACGGTCAAGAAATATCTTTTAATATACAAACTGAATTTCAGAATCTAAAGCCATAAGTGGAGAAAAATAGTAGTGTCTGCTCTACAATCTGTACACATTTGTGCCCATTTTCCTTTTTTCTTAAAAAAAAAATCACAAAGATTCTTGACTTTCTGATCTCTTCTGGCTGCCCTTTCAAATTAACCTTATCTGTCTTTTAACATATATGTCTATTACAAGTTATCTGATCTGTGCACTTTGACCTTGCATAGGTTTGTTTCTCGAGGTACCGAGACAGACCACCTTTGCAAAATGTCATACGAAATAACTGATCTGTGGCAAACCTCCTCTCTCACATACAGAGCCCTATGTAAAATATCCCATGCAATGTATCTAATAGGTCGCAAATTACTCTTGTACGGCGTGGTCTGACACACGTACTGATACACATATAAGCTTGCAAAATAAGCCTTGTCTAGCCCAGATCTCCAGTCCCGTCGCATCATACTGAAGGTTATTAGTTCCTCCCGACGTCTTCTCCCTCCCGTTCCCCCGGCACAACCGGCCCCTTGCTGGGGCACCCCTGATCCCTGTCATCTGTGTCGGTTTTACCTGGTCCAGCGGGATGCCCAGGAGCTGGCTGAGCGGGTGCAGCAAGGTGGAGCCCGTGGTTCGGTAGGGGACGCCGGGTGCCTCTGCCATCCTGCATCCCTCCCGCCTGGGCCTCCCTCCGCTCCTAGCCACCGCAGCGCGCCGGGGCCGGCCGGAGCCCCGCTCACACACACACGTGCGCCCGGCCAATGCAGCGGCGGCGGCGCTTAGGCTCTGCCCCTCCGGCGGCCGCGGGTTGGTTGCGATGCCCGCTCCCCGCTTCCTACTCGGCGGGGGGAACTGGGCGGCGGCCGAAGCAGCATCCTCCGGGCGGAGCCTCAAGACAACCGCCCGGGGCCGGAGGGGGAGCTGGCTCGCGCCCAGACCCCGCCGCCGCCCGCCCGCCAGCCAGCCGCAGCCAGCGGGGACGTGCCCATAGGCGGAGCCGCCAGTCACTCGGCGCGCTGGGCGGAGGCCGGGCCGGGCGGGAGCCGGAGTCAGTGGAAGCGCGCGGAGGGCAGCGGGGGCCGCTGGGTGCTGCGCGGGAAGCGAGCGGAGCCCCTGGGCGCTGGACACTCGCCGGGCTCCTGCCCATTCCCCCGCCCGCTGAAACGTAACCTCCGCCGCCCCGCTTACTGCTGCGGGGCTGCGCCCGCCTCTGGGGAAGCACAGACACTCCCGCCCCCCCACACAGACGCCTTTTGAGAGCGGGGGCTGCCTGGCAGGCGTCTCTGGGCAGCTGGTCCGCACCTCGGCAAAATGATCCTGGAGCAGCGGGTGAGGGGTGAAGCGAGGGGTGCCCTTCACTTGGAAACTGGCATCTAATGCCCCCGGCCCCGCATCCAGTGTGAAACACCGAGTCATTAAAAAAAAACCAAAAACCATTTTCTAGGACTAATCATGCCCATCACAACTTTATCAAGAATAAAACACTGGGGTGTGTCCCTGCCATATAAGATTGTCTCAAGCTGTTCGTACAGTTCTCTTTTCTTCTCTTGAAGGGTAAATGCTCACCTTGCAGCTGCCCAGGTTTGTGTCTGGCAAAAATCCCTAGGGAATATGGGACCTGTAGAAACTGTCACACAATTTAGGTATATACGGCTGAAGAGTAGTCTTTCAGGATGGGAAATTGTACAAAAAATGCCAAGGGATTCCATTTTTTTGAATGGCATGGAGAGAATAACCAGGAAGAGCTATCTCCCACTTCTGCAAAAGTTAGTCGTTGTTGGTGTTTATTCATACCTACTGTCAGATTACACTTCTACTTTTTGGGAAACAGCTGACACACTATATATTTTTCTTGTTATTTCTTGTTACCCCTGACCTTATTAATGACATTAAGATTGTACTGATAAACAGCATGTGATCCACATATTCAACCCAGAATATAAATACAATTTTCAGCACATCTAGCCTATAGAAAGGTAGGGCTGGAAGGGCCCTCAAAAGGTCATCTAGTACACACGCACACGCTGAGGTAGGACCACGTACACATACACACCACCCCTGATGTGTTTTTCTAACCTGTTCTTTAAAACCTCCAGTGATGGGGATTCCACAAGCATCCCTCCCTCAATAAACTTTTCTAGTGCTTAACTATCCTTATAGTTAGTAAAAACTTTCTAAGGAATATAGTTTCCTCTTCAGCTTAAGATAAGCTTTAGTACAGAGGTTCTCAAACTGTGATCCGTGGACCACCAGTGGTCCGCAAGCTCCATTCAGGTGCTCCAGGGATAGTTCCCTCCAAGGTGCACACCTGGGCGGCCGCACACGAGAGAATGAAGGGCCACCCACCTAATTAGTGGAGCCGCACAGGAGTGGTTCCACTAATTAGGTGCCTGGACCCTGGAGAAGACGCACATGTAGGTGAGGTGGTGGCCTTGGGGGGAATAAGGGGTAGGTGTGAGGGGGCAGTAGGGTGAGAAGAGAGGTTGCAGGGGGGATTTGAGATGTTCAGGGCTGCGGCGGCCAGAGAAAGAGGCAACTTTCCCCAGCTCCGGGGCTGCGGCTGCTGGGGAGAGATGGCCCTCCTTCCCAGCCTCAGCTCTGTGGCTGCTGCGGTGGGGGAGAGAGGGAGAAACCCCCCTCCTTCCTTGCCCCAGTTCATGGACTGCTGCAGTGGGGGAGAGAGGCACATTCATCACATTAGAAAGGTAAGACTACTGATATTAAAATATGAGTTGTATGCTTTTATTTGTAGAACAAAAAACGTTAATTACTAAGGGTTTTTTTATATAGCGCTTTTATCCAAAGTGCTTTACAACAGTTAGCTAACAGTACAGACAACATTTCGAAAGATCATTAAGTGGTCTGCCGAGACCCTCAGCAATTTTCAAATTGTCTGCGGAAAAAAAAGTTTGAGAACCACTGCTTAAGTATATTTGGTCAGACATATCAATGTATATATCAAATATCTTCTAAGTGCCTGGTCTCAGCAGCTATTTCCCCAAAGAAATGGCATAGCTTTTCCTCTCAAGTATTGCCTACTCTCCAGTTCTGTTAGCTCTCTAAATCTCAAATGAATCTGTATCAGCCACACTTTAGAATTCTCAAACAGCATATTTGAGGCAAGTCCTGTTAACATGTTAAATGTGCAGTCACTCCATCTGGTTCCCTAAAACAAGAAGTAACAGCAATGCACACACACTCTAACTGTAATAATACATTATTACTATTTTATTATGTATATAGTCATCGGAAGTATGGTAGGCACATTACGGACATATGAGGAGAGTAATTGAAGGCTGCATAGTTTTGCATTGTTTTGACTGGCCAATGAACTCTTCCAGGCTGTCTCATTAATATATAAAGCTTGTCTTTATTCAGACATTTAATCACTTAAACACAATTTGTAACATTCAAGTTAGGTGATGCAATGCTGATCATAACTGACAGAGAGGCAGGATGATCCAGTCATTAGGGTGCTAGCATTGCACATAGAGGGCTTGAGCTAAATTCCCTTCTCAGTAAGTCTGTGTGACCTTGGGGAAGTCATTTACTGTCTGTGTGCCTCAGTTCTCCATTTGTAAAATAGGGATACAATAGAACCTCAGTGTTAAGAATACCAGAGTTACAAACTGACCAGTCAACCACACACCTCATCTGGAACCAGATGTATACAATCAGGCAGCAGCAGAGACACACAAAAAAATCAAATAAATACATTGTGTTAAACATAAACTACTGAAAAAAAAAAAGGGAAAGCAGCATTTTTTTCTGCATAGCAAAGTTTCAAAGCTGTGTTAAGTCAATGTTCAGTTGTAAACTTTTGAAAGAACAACCATAACGTTTTGTTCAGAGTTACGAACATTTCAGAGTTACAAACAACCTCCCTTCCAAGGTGTTGGTAACTGTAGTAGCACTTCACTACCTCACAGGGGTGTTTTGAGGATAAATACATTAAAGGTTGTGATGTGCTCAGATACTACAGCGTAGGGGGCCACATAAGTAGTTAAGATAGATAGTCAGATACTGGTCCCAGTAGGATTTACTCACAACTAAGTGATTCAACGCTGAATACAACTTATCCTTGTTAAAACTGGAAATTTTTAAAGGAATTTACCTCTCTGTAATTTTCATAAATTAATCATGATCCACTTATCTGAAAGTGCTGAAAATTCTCTTTCTTAAGACTACAAAGATGTATCTGTTTTACTAGTCTTTTGTTATAAAAAGTTCTTTCAAGTCAAGCTTGACTTTTCCTCTTTAGTACATCTTCTACAATTTTCTGATATCCTCTGCTATGGCTGAACTGGGATGAGCATTTTGTAACAAACCTGAGAATTTAGTATTTGGAATATAAGAACCATTTTCATGGACTTTTAAAATCAAATATTAATCATTCATACTGAACATTCAGTTTTGCATTTGCTCACTTTACTGTGTATTTTGTTAATGTATCAAAGTATATAATTCCATGTTGTATGTAATACAGACTACAATACATTTCAAGAATAGTAAAGCTCACAAGTAGATGTTTACCACGTGCACCCTGTTAATTTCAATTAATACTGTAAGCATGGAAGGAATCCTTCTGTAGTTTGTATGTGTATTGTTTGTGACTATCATAATTTCATTACAGATCAGGAGATCACTTTCTCAGTGGGAGGGAAAGAAAAGAGTCTGCAAAATTAACTCAGTCTCCTAGAAGACAAAAGGCCTAATGCTTTTAGAGTGAGTCACATGCTATAAAGCCTATGCTCTGCTCAGTGATTTTGGATTTCTTTACTTTGGTATTATTAAATCCTGATTCCAATTCAGTATTATTTGAGAATATTAAAGATTATTCTTTAACCAGGATAAACTGCAGGGTGCAATCCACTTTTTACACTGGGGTACAGCCTGTCTATGCTTGGGATTTATGCCAGTGCAACTACACTGATGACTGATGCAAAAAAAACAGTGTACACAAGACCTAACAATCACTTCTCTCAGTTGCTCAACTTTCAGTTTCCTGTGAAGCCACAATCACACCACTGAAGTTCTGAAGTCATCCATAGGGCTTCAGAGCCAGAATTTCTAATATTAAAAAAGAAGCAAAATTTAGAAACCAAATAAAAACACAGCTTGCTTCATGCATCATAATGAAGCCAAAAAGGGCACCGTTCTTTGCCTGGACTTGTAAATGGTAGCACTCACACATTATAAAACAGGATTTTGAACATTGCATACCACCATTTTTAGGCCATTACTGCAGTTTCAGCTACCACGAATGGTAATTATTTCAAGAGGAGAAAATGATAGCCCATCACAGAGCCTGAAACTGAGTCAGCCAGGAACCTTTGCGGTATGTCAGGTTCTGAAAATGTGTCAGCAGAACAAAAACGAACAGCAAGTTCCCCTTCCAACACAGTACTGCATTGTCTAGTTACAGTGTAAATACTTCTTGTGGCAGTAGCCGATGTTCTTGGTAGCAGTATACTCGGTTGGGTATAAGCCAAACTTACAAGCCAAACACATCAATTATTACTTTTCCTCCCCCTCATCATACTCTCTCACTTTTTCCCTAAAAAGAAAATATCTATCCCCTGGGAAGCTGTTTCCCAAAACCACATGCTATTTTGAGGTTTCCAGGAAATTAGATCTGCTGATTAATATGGCTATTTTGCATTTATCAACAGATTTGAATATTTTCCTTTAAAACAGCCTATGTACAGTGTTAATTCGGTAGCCAGATCCTCACTAGCCTGCCTGCAAATGAGAATCACTTTCTGGTGGCAGTGGTCTGCAGGTGTCCTGCTCAGGGCACAAGGTCATTTTTACAGCATGTGCCCACATTGTCCTACATCGCCATGCCCCTAGATATCATTATCCTATGCTAATGACTATTAACATATGCAAATTGTTCCCAGACTTGCAGGAGAGGAATGATGGTCTGAGACTCAGGGTCCAATGCCCCGCTCTGTCAAAGATTTCCTGTGTGACCTTGGCAAGTCACTGAATTTCTGCATGCCTCAGTTTCCCATCTGCAAAATGGGGATAATAGTACTTCCTTTCTTCTTTTTGGTCTGTCTTGTCTATTTAGATTCTGATCTCTTCAAGGCAGGGACAGTCTCTTCCTATGTGTTTTTACACATAGACACTGCTGTAACACAAATAATACTGTAGAGCAAGGGTCGGCAACCTTTGAGAAGTGGCATGCCAAGTCTTCATTAATTTAAGGTTTAGCATGCCAGTACATTTACAGGGGCCCCCCGACGGAACCCCCCACTGGCAGCGGGCTGAGCGGTGCCAGCGGCCAGGACCCCGGCTGGCAGGGGTCAGCGGCCGGAACTCCAGACCAGCAGCGCGGGCGGCAGACGGAACTCCAGACCGGCAGCAGGCTGAGTGGGGCTGGCGGCCAGGACCCCGGCTGGCAGGGACCAGCGGACGGAACCCCAGACCGGCAGCGTGCTGAGCTGCTCAGCCAAATGCCAGTCTGGGGTTCCGTCCTCCGGCCTCTGCCAGCTGGGGTCCTGGCCGCCGGCCCCACTCCGCCCGCTGCCGGCCCGGGGTTCCGTCCATCCAGGCCAGCAGTGGGCTGAGTGAGGCCAGTGGGCGGGACCCTGGCTGGCAGCAGAGTGCCACTAAAAATCAGCTCACGTGCTGCCTTTGGTATGCGTGATGCAGGTTGCCGACCCATGCTCTAGAGGTTGTTTTTTACTTCTATATCAAGCGGAGCAGATAAAAAAAACCTGACAAGATAGCCTGCGGTGATGGTGGTGCTGAAGAGAGCAGCACAGGGGGAAGTGATTTGAAGATTAAAGCCAAACTTCAGCGATGAAGAGCTGAAGTTCTTAAAAACAGACATTTTGGAGAAGGAGCCAGGGTTTTAGAAAACATCTCCCATTAACTGAATGTCCCTCAGAAGGAAAGGATACAGGAGCAATAGAGCCAAAAAAGTCATCACAGGGGGTGATCAGCTCACATATCAGTAACAGTGAAACTGAAGACATGAGAGGATGTCCACAGGCAGCTCAAGGGCCAGTAAAGGCTGCTCAGACTTGGCTATTCAGAACTGGTGAGGGAAACACACTGAGGGACAGCAAAATGCAGAGAAACTTTAAGATTGTTATTTTTTATTTCTAATTTACTCTCATGTGCACTAAACTGATGCTGGCACCTTCACCCTGGAAAAATGAATCCTGTGAAAAGTGGAATGTATTCTTACTGCATCTCCATTGACGTACACACAACTTTCAACCTCTTCGCATTGTGTTTTCATAGGTGAAAAGAAAAGGAGTACTTGTGGCACCTTAGAGACTAACCTATTTATTTGAGCATAAGCTTTCGTGAACTACAGCTCACTTCATCGGATGCATACTGTGGAAAGTGTAGAAGATCTTTTATACACACAAAGCATGAAAAAATACCTCCCCCCACCCCACTCTCCTGCTGGCAATAGCTTATCTAAAGTGATCACTCTCCTTACAATGTGAATGATAATCAAGTTGGGCCATTTCCAGCCCAAATCCAGGTTTTCTCACCCCCCGCCCCCAACACACACACACAAACCCACTCTCCTGCTGGTAATAGCTTATCTAAAGTGACCACTCTCCTTACAATGTGTATGAAAATAAAGGTGGGCCATTTCCAGCACAAATCCAGGGTTTAACAAGAACGTCTGGGTGGGGGGGTAGGAAAAAACAAGGGGAAATAGGTTACCTTGCATAATGACATAGCCACTCCCAGTCTCTATTCAAGCCTAAGTTCATTGTATCCAATTTGCAAATGAATTCCAATTCAACAGTTTCTCGCTGGAGTCTGGATTTGAAGTTTTTTTGTTGAAGAATTGCAACTTTCATGTCTGTAATCGCGTGACCAGAGAGATTGAAGTGTTCTCCGACTGGTTTATGAATGTTATAATTCTTGACATCTGATTTGTGTCCATTTATTCTTTTACGTAGAGACTGTCCAGTTTGACCAATGTACATGGCAGAGGGGGCATTGCTGGCACATGATGGCATATATCACATTGGTGGATGTGCAGGTGAACGAGCCTCTGATAGTGTGGCTGATGTTATTAGGCCCTGCGATGGTGTCCCCTGAATAGATATGTGGGCACAGTTGGCAACAGGCTTTGTTGCAAGGATAGGTTCCTGGGTTAGTGGTTCTGTTGTGTGGTATGTGGTTGCTGGTGAGTATTTGCTTCAGGTTGGGAGGCTGTCTGTAGGCAAGGACTGGCCTGTCTCCCAAGATTTGTGAGAGTGTTGGGTCATCCTTCAGGATAGGTTGTAGATCCTTAATAATGCGTTGGAGGGGTTTTAGTTGGGGGCTGAAGGTGACGGCTAGTGGCGTTCTGTTATTTTCTTTGTTAGGCCTGTCCTGTAGTAGGTGACTTCTGGGAACTCTTCTGGAAAATAACAGAACGCCACTAGCCGTCACCTTCAGCCCCCAACTAAAACCCCTCCAATGCATTATTATTTTTTCATGCTTTGTGTGTATAAAAGATCTTCTACACTTTCCACAGTATGCATCCGATGAAGTGAGCTGTAGCTCACGAAAGCTTATGCTCAAATAAATTGGTTAGTCTCTAAGGTGCCACAAGTACTCCTTTTCTTTTTGCGAATACAGACTAACACGGCTGTTACTCTGAAACCGTTCACAGGTGAAGTTATTCTTCCTCCAGCCACTATGCCATCCTTCAGAAAACGGGCACCTTAGAGTTTGTTCTCTTCTACCATCTAGAGGTGAAACTGTAAAACATGCAAGAAATAAATTTGAGCTTTGCAGGGCAAGTTTTCATCTTCAGGTAGATGAATAACTCTTGTTCTTTGTAATGTTTATTAAGGGTTTTCTCAAAATGAATGAAAAGAAAGAACTGCATTAATAGAGTTTGTATGTGTGTTTGTGTATTTCTAGTGGCTATTCAGTAGTGGGTTGCATTTTTATTTGTTTTTCTGCAATATTATTTTCCATTGATTCCTTTTGCACCAATAGCAGTGGCTAAAGGATATTGAAATGTCCAAGTTTATATTTAGCAGAAATATATCCTGGTGGTTTTTTAAAATATGTGGTCATGTGAGTTACAGTATAACTTTAGAAAGGAAAACTGAAACTTTGGAAAACCAAATAAGAACAGGGTGTAACCGATAGCCATATCTGGGGTCGGGAAGGACTTTTCCCCCAGGTCAAATTGGCAGATTCTCCTTCCTTTGCAGTTTGGGGCGTGGGTCACTTTCAGGTTTAAACTGGTGTAAATGGTGGATTCTCTGTAACTTGAAGTCTTTAAACCGTGAAGTAACTCAGCCAGAGGTTAGGTGTCTATTACAGGAGTGGGTAGGTGAGGTTCTGTGGCCTGCAATGTGCAGGAGTTCAGAATATAGATTATCACGATAATCTCTTCTGACCTTAAAGTCTATGAGTCTTATTTTCCCCCACAAGCCCTCTCTCGTATCTTCTTTCTTGATCACTGTAGACAATATCACCATCCTGTCCCTCACTCAGATCCGTAACCTGGCATCTTCGACTCAGACTTCTCATGTCTAGGTACTCACATCCAAGCTATGGATAAAATTTTCAGATTCTTTCTGCATATCCTCTCTAAAATATAGCCTTTACTACCCATCCACACAGCCAAAACTCTTGTTCAGGCTCTCATTGTATCACATCTCGATTACTGCAGCGTTCTTCACTCCGGCCTTGATAAATGCAGCCATGCCCCCACTTTGCATGCTGATGCAAAGATCATTTTCCTAGCTTGTCGCTTTGGCAATGTTCTCTCTTTGCATCCCTCCACTGACTCCCCCTTTTTAAAAATCACATCACACTCATAAGTTACTTTTCTTCTCTTTGAAGATCTTTCGCAGCCTATGCCAATCTCTCGTTCACTATTAAGATATTGATTCCCAGCCTCCATCACCTGCTTGTTAAGTTTTCAAACAAGTGGGCACCTTTGTGCTTTCTTCCGTGCTGCCCTTAACACTTGGGAGGGGCTCCTAGTAAACATCCACAAAACTAACCCATTAACCTCCTTCGTGTCCTTCCTAAAAAACTCTCATTTCACATGATGCCTTTCAAAACGCTTGGCAAAGGGTAGGCTGCTGGCATGCTGAGACCCCCAAGTACCAGAGTGACCAATACGGTCTCATTTTAATTTGTACTCCCTCATTTGTCTGTAGCCATTTGTCTCTTGTCCTATACATAGATTGTAAGCTTTTTGGGGTCTTTTTGTGATGTATTTGTACAGAACCTAGCACAGTAGGGTCCTGGTCCATGCCTGGGTCTCCTAAGCTCTCTGGAAATACAAATAAATAAATAAAAGATTTAAAGCTCCTCAGGTATACATGAGTGGTGGAAGTCTGATTTTTTGGTTCAACAAACACCATTTTGCTTTACTGGAAAGAATACAAGCACTTTAAATGAATTTAAGGCAGGACCTCAGCTGACTGATCTGTAAAATGATGATGTTGGTTTTAAAGGAAACTACTACACACTATCCTGAGCGGATCAATTGACTTTGCTATCTCAGACAGAGAGCATCAAAAGGAAGATCACAGATATTACAAGAAATAAATTGAAATCTTCATCTTCAAAGCTTCATATTAATGCTGTCTGTCAGGAGTTGCTCTGAGTTACCATACTAGCTGGCCATTTCTTGACACATCCTTGGCAGCCTCCTAATGGCATGGTTCTTCCTCCTATATGGGAAAGGATACCTGGCTCAAGAAGTAAGTTTGAAAGAAAATCAGTCAGTCCAATAGCCAGCTGGCCTAGTAGTCAGGAAGTCGCTTCACAGTTCTTTTCAGGCTGCCTGTCCTGGAGGGGGCCCTGCCAGGTTGTATATGATGGGCCTTAGTCTCTCCTGTGTCCCCCATCATTCCCCATTCAGGATTCTATCACGACAGAGAGGATAGGGAGCAGGGGAGGGGTATGCGGGCCCTCCCATTCCACCAAGTTCCAACCCAGGACCTAGGGTGACCAGATAGCAAAATCGGGATGCGGGTGGGGAGTAATAGGTGCCTCTGTAAGAAAAAGCCCCAAATATCAGGACTGTCCCTATAAAATCGGGACATGCGGTCACCCTACCAGGGGGCCCTAAAGGGGTGTTGCAGTCTCTGGACCACTTGTTGGTTCATGCCAAGAAACTTACATTCCCTTGGGTCACTTCCTACCAGGCTGTGGCTCCTCCATTTGGGGCATGGTCACAGCCTTAGTAGTATCTGCTTTGTCTGCCACAGAATTATGTACCATTCTTTGGGGCCTCTCATGGGTTCTTGGCTCCAAAGGAAGATGGGGAGAACACAGATTACTGCTCTCGGAGAAGTCTTACCATGGCTACAGTTGCTTTGCCTACAGCTCCAGGCATCAGCCTCACTTCCTGGTGCAGCCTGTAACTACTTTCCCCTCCGATTGGGCTACCAGTGTCCCTTTTAAACTGTCCATGCACCTGGAGCATGCCCTTCAGCTGATGTGGGGCGGGGCCTCTCCAGCCCAGTATGGCTCTATGGCTTGCTCTACTTTAGCGTGGAGTCTGTAAAAGACATTGTGTATGTTCTACTGCTGCTCTGAGAGAAAATGCAAAAGTTATCAGCACTACCTGCAGCAATAGGTGAGCTGCCTGTGTCCTCTCTTCTAGCAGAGAAGACATGTCATTCTTTGGTTTAATTTTTCTGGGGACTGAGCCTCTTTGTGATAGTCCACCAATAACTAGACAGCAAGGTCATCTATCTGTTCCAAGCCTAGAAGCTGCTACACCATTCATTAAACCTGCATTATACCAGCCTGTTATTCATGTAGCAGCGAATGCTTTAAACCGAAGTGTTAAGAGCTGATGCAAAGAGCTGCACAAAGGAAACCATTTGCAGTGCACAACAAGAAGTTTTATTGGTCCTGCAAAACCCAGGAACTACTCTACATATACTCGTATGCCATCTACTGGCACCTAACCTATTAACATCTATCTCTTGGAACACATTGCAGAGTAATTCATTGATCTAAGGGGAAAGCATCACAGTTTGAGATGTGGTACAGTAGGCGGGAATAATTTCATCTTCTCAGTTATCTATGATCTCATCCAAGATATTTCACATGGTAAAAACAAAGATGCTAGAAAAAGAACAGCCAAGCCGTGTATTTATGTGATAGCTATAAAAACAGCTAAGAGCTAGCTGTAAATTCCACACCAGGGAATTCTCCTTACGTAGGTAGAGCCAGTATAGACAACTTCGCCCTTCCCTGCAATACTTTCCAAAGGGGCCCTGTCCAGGGGAATGGGTGTGGCCAGAATACCATTACATGCTGGTTATTCTTGGCTGCTGCAGTGGCCCTTGGGGCCATGGGAAATCACCAAATTTCCCTAACTTATGCTGTGGGCCCAGTAAGTTGCAGAATACGGGCAAGTGCAAATGTAGCTCAAAGTCAACATCTCTCCCTGCCTCCAGAGCAGAGTTTGGCTGGAATTGCTGATTGGGGGTGTGAAAGGTTCCCCCTGGGGTGCCACCTGGAACTGGGGTACCACTGAGCCATCTGACCCACTGGTCTGGGCTCCCTCTCACACTGTGCTGCTGTGACAAGTTGCAAAGCCCTCCAAGCTTGCACCTTCACCTCACACTGGTAGGGACACATCCAGCTGCAGTCACATGCAGGCTTTCTAATCACCAGCCTCACACCCCAGAGCAGTACCATCAAATCTGGCTAGTATATGGGTTTAACACCCGATCTGCCTCTCCCTCAATGTGAAGAGGACCATGCACACTTGTGGTAACCAAGCTGAGATTTTCCCCAGACTCATTTGTCAAATGCACACTGGTTTGGATTAAAACATAAAATAAGTTTATTAACTACAAAAGTACAGATTTTAAATGATTATAAGTGATAGCAAACAGATCAAAGCAGATTACCTAGTAAATAAACAAAAACGCAAACTGAATTTAACATACTAGATAGGATATGAATTAGCAAATTCTCACCCTACCTGAGTGATAACAGGCTGGCAGATTCTTAAGGCACAAGCTGCCTTAGTTATGCAGCTTGGGTTTCCCAAGTTTTCATACACAGAAATCTCTTTAACCTGGGACCATCAATTCCCCCCTGTTCAGTCTTTATTCCTCAGGTGTTTCCAGGTGTGCTCTTGTAGGAAGAGTGAGGTCCCCCCATGATGTCATTTTCCCCCTTTTATATCTTCTGACTTGCTGGAAAGCTCTTTTGCTCTTACCTGGGTCAAACAGTTCCCATTGTGTAGCGCTATCTCTGAGAGGTTTCTATTAGCCCAGGAACTGTGTACAATCCTTGTGCTTGTGTGCATCTCCTCAATAAGCCATTAACATTGTTTGGCCTTTTTACTGTTGTACCTGAAAGGCTGCTTGTGGGTGTTTTCAACCTCACAACACGTTTCAGTAACACATACATAGCCAAACTCCATAACTTCACATACAATGATAGCACATATATTCCAACGAGATATTAATGTCTAGCAGATCAAGACTTTTAGAACGATACCTCACAAGGCATACTTTGTGCAAAACATATCCTAATTATTTGACAGTGGTGAATAAGGGCATGTCAGGGGGCCCCCCATCAGATTTGAGGGGTGACTAGTCTATCCTGCTGGTCCTCACAAAAAAGCGGTCTGTCTACTCATAACTAACTCTTATTTTATCAAAAACTAGTTCGCTCAACCTTAGCCAAAAGGGATCATCCCTCTGCCCAAGTCAGTAGGAATGCGGTGAGCTTGTCTCTGCTCTTTATTTTATAGGATCACCGGAAAAGGGATTGTTGAGTAGTGATGCAGCCTGCTGATTAGCTCCAACTTAACAAGTTTCAGCAACTATTGCTTTATTAAAGCCATAATGCTATCACATACTTTGGGAATTAGAGAAATCTAGTGCATGAGAAAAGGGGATGGAACTGTCAAAATACTGACAAAGCTGTAATACAGGTGTAGCAAATAAAGCTTTGTTCTGGAATCATTCCAACACTGTCTTTCCGTGATAGCATTTTTCACTAAACCACCTTTGGAATTAAGGTAGATTCTGAGAATGGGTGCTCCTTTTCAGTGCATGATCTTCAGCTGAGCTAGATGGTGCTACCCTTGCAGAAGAGGTAAAGTTTTGCAAAGCTTTTCAGTCTACTGTTCACATTATTTGGAAAAAACCTGCATACATATATGCACAGACCTTATATTTTTATAGCTATCACTGACAAGCTATGGAGTTTCAGCACCCAACCCTCCCCCGCCACCTCCCAACCATCATCTAGTTTCTTTCTGCAAAGATGCCAAGTTACAAAGGACATCTTAGGGAGAGCTTTCCACAGCAGAAGTTCCCAAGAAGTTCTGGGGAGCACATTCTGTTCACACAGTGATGACCCTCTTTGTTTCCAGCTGAGAAAGTCAGAACAGATTGAAGGGGAAATGAACAACAGAAGTAAACAGGCGGCCTGATTCTCTTCTCATGTAGGTGTAAATCAGGAGCTGTTCTACTGATGTCAATTGAGTTATATCTATGTAAAATTTGAGAAGAGAATCAGACCCTCTGTGTTTAACTCTTTTACCACCAGCAAGCTGTCAACAAATACACAAATTCTATCCCAATATAACTTTTCCATGTTAGCAATTGCTGGAGTTGACACAGGAATATTATGCAGCTACATACAAGGAGAGGTGGTCTGAACAGTTGTGAATAGAAGGGAGGTAGCTCACAAGACTGGCTTCCTAGAAAGATGTGGTCCATGACATGAAAGAACTTGAGACCTTGTGTCCTAGAGCTTTTCTTCATCATAATTTTTGCTCCATGATCAAAATTTGTCCATGATAAAGCTGCCCAAATGGTTGACATAATTCTGTCAATTTTAGTCAATGTAATGATAACAAAAATAAATGTCACAATTAAAAATCTTTTGCCGGAAATAGGCAGTCTTCATATAAGGTCATTGCTTTTATCACTCCAGAGGCAAAACAGCTTCTTCTGAAGTAGATGATCCCATTTCATAGTAACAGATGGCCAGTGCACAGTGCACTTGCCAGCTGACTATTATGAGACAATCTTCTGGGAGATCGGAGAGGGTCTGGCTTTCATTTACAATGTGGCTCATAGTTTGGATTGTGGCTATGCCTTACAGATCACTGCTCTGGCTCACTGTTGAGAGTGCCACTGTGGGCAAACTCCCTCTGGCTAAGTATATTTTCAAAGTGACTAGTGATTTTCGGTGTCCACCCTGAGGCACCATAAAGGTTTCAGAACATGCTATGCACCCTGTTCCCAGTTGTGTTAAGCTAAACAGTTCACAAAAGGGTTTACACCAGTTTAACTGTATCAGTATAAATCGACACATTAGATTATAACAGTGCAACTTTCCCATGTAGACAAGGTCAGACATGCCCTGCCTCCTGTGCAGAAACATGCAGAGGGTTGCTGTGACCAGGGTCGCAGTGGGGGCCAGCTGAGGTCACTCAATTAGGGTGAACTGCAAAGAATGGGGCAGATAATCCCCCAAGCTGGTGGATATTTTCAATACTTAGATTTACCAAGCCAGCAGAGAACAGCTTCTTTATTACCTCACTGGTTGTCCAGAAATCAACAACACAGTTCCCTTAAAGTAACCCAGCCTTAGGCCTCCATCCAGGTACCCAAGTCAAATATGATGAAGATCTCTGAAAATCTTATTTCATCATATAAAAGAAAGGGTTCTACCAATCCTTTGGGATTGGAGACATTACCTCCCAGGCTAATGAATATTCCAGATCTTACCCAAATACATGCTACAGCCAATTCTTATTAACGAAATTTGTTAATTTGTTAAAATTTGTTAAAAAAGAAAAGGGAGAGAGTATGATTAAAAGATCACTATACATACAGACATGAGTTCAGTTCTTGAGGGTCAGACACATAGCAGAGATGGTGAGCTTTGTAGTTGCAGAGTTCCTTTAGAATTTAGTTCATAGGTTATAGTCCAATGTCCAGTATCATATCCAGGGTGTACCAGCTTAACTGGGATCTCATCTTGTGACTCAAACTTCCCCTGATGAAGCTTAAGCAGATCTGAGATAAAAAGGATCAGGACCTAAGGATCTTTTATACAATTTCAGGTCGTCTTTGACAAGTTGGAGTCTCTCGGGGAACAGTAGGCCCTTATTTCCTAAACATTGTTGTTAATTATTCACACAGATTAACATAAGGCAATCTATCACTGGTACTTAGCTTTATGAATTAACATATGACAATAGCCTGTTTCTCCACCATTCACTGATGATTTGCTATACATTTCAAAGAGAGATGAATACAGAGATATCCCGTGCTTGCACTTCATTTAAATGTTAGCATGTTCTTTTGATCTTTGAATTATCAGAATACAGCATAGACAGGGACTGTTGATTACATTGTTAACCACTGCCCAAAGAGATGTAAATACACAAAAACACAAACATTATCTCCCCACGTGTCTTAAGGGTTGAATTTGAGTCATTTATTTTGCAGGATGTTTAACCCTTTCTGGTCATGCGTCACAGGTGCAAACTCTACAGCTCCAGTCTAGCTACTGACTTAGCACATTCTTCTCTTCCACCCAGTCTGTAGAGGACTGGGAGAATAGGGAACAGGTGGGGGCAGGACGTGAAAAACAACAATGGGCATGGATTCTAGATCCTAATTGTAGAAACTGCAGGCAACGATGCAAAGTGCAGTCCACAGCCCTCTCCCTAGCCACTGCACAACAGGATCTGTGACCATGTTGTCATTGCCTCACTGCCCCCTTGCGTACTCTGACTCCTAGGAGGGCTGTAAAAGAGCTTGCAGTGAAAAATTAGTGCTGCGCAAGGTACATTAACTCTGACTTTTCCTACTTAGCAGCCCTGGCTCTTCCCCTATCATTGGGCTTGTCCACTTTTCCCAGCAATTGTAAGCCATTCTCACAAGAAGTGTATGGGGAGGAGGGACCAGAAAGAGCCCAGCAACTCGAGGCAGCTCCGTTCCCTCCTCCTCCCAATATAAGCAATGGAATAGCTCCTCTGCTTCTCCCTGCAACACCCAGCCTGTGAAGGGAGCAGGTGGGAGGGGGGTGAAGATGCCCTGGAGCTGCCCCCTCAGCCAAGAAGGGGGGAGAACAGAACCCCTGGGAGGGTGAAGGGCTCCAGGAGGAACAGAGGTGAGGCTGGCCAGTTGAACTGATGGGAGCCTGGGGAGATAGGATTGATTAGGAGGCTGGGGGCCAGAATTAATTGGTGGACAGGGGACAGGAGATGTGGGGTGAGAGCTCCTGCAGCAGGGTCCAAAATCACCTTACCCAATATATTTTGGAACACAAGCAGCACTAGTTGTCTCTCTCACACAGGGATGGGCATGGAGAGTGTAAAACAAAAAAGACAGGCCAAAAGCCACCATTTTTTTAATCTTGTGATTTTTGCGGGGGGACTGACTCATGTTTTTTGAGCATCAGGGGTTGACAAATACTGACCTCACAATTTGGTTAGCTTGTTTTACACAGTGCAGTGTTCTGTAGCTTGGATGAGATCTTTCTGCCATGCTTAAATTGCTAAGAATGTTTAGCTGCAATCCCCTTCTTGACAATGACATAATTACTGTACTCAGTAGTTCCTGGCTTTACAGAAAAAACTACCTCACCCACATAAAATGTCACGCTCTCACACAGACTCTGGCACATGCAGTACAACGCAAAGACTGTTTATCCAAAGAAACACAGATGCCAAAGAAGTTAAGAAAAAAGAATGGGACCTCGTAGAATTATTTACTCCTTTATTTTGATTCGTACATAACATTTAAACCTGCATCTTCAACACAGTGCATCTGACACTGGCAGGCATGCAAAGGTCCCCATGTCTGGACACTGATGGATATGTAGCTGCAATCAGTCTGGCTCACTTGCAGGTTAATATAGATAAAAAGCATTAGACTTATAAGGAAGTGTTTAATGTTTAGACTTATTTGAATGCTTGTGAGTTGCTGCATGCATTAATCTTACTTATAATAGCTGTGTTCCATACTGTAATGTAATATTTGAGTGGTTGCATTGTGAGCCTCTGTATGAATTGCCATACAGGAGAGGGATGTAATTAGTAGTACAAAGAGCTACTCTTCTGCAGAAATTGCTATGCCCCTCCCTAAAGAGGAGACAGGCTATGAGGAGATCTTACAACTGGTAACTCCCTACAGTTGGATTGAGGAATTGCCAACAAAAGGACTAAAGACGCTTATTGTTGTTCTGTTTTCCTTCCTCTGAAGATGATTCACACAAGTGGACTCCTCCCAGCAGTGACTTTGCAGGTCAAAGCACATGGCAGGAGGGGGATTAAAAACAGGAATTAGGTACCTCTATGCTGCTTGGATTCTGATGGGGAGGGGAAGGCACGGCACAAGGTGTTTCCAGGCATGAGCAAGAGATCCCCAGCTGCTTAGCTTGGGTTAGCCCTAAAGGTCAAATAGCACTTGTTGATTATAAAAGCCTATAGTTTCTTTTGAAACCTAAGTCTGTAACTAATTCATTTGTCTGTTTGCTTGCTTTAACCTTGTAAATAATTCTCTAATTCCCTTTTCCTATTTAATAAGTCTTCATATAGTTTACTATATGATTAGCTGCAAGCATTGTCTTTGGTGTGAGACCTAAAGTGCACTTGCCCTGGGGTAAGGGACTGGAGCTACTTGAATACTGCTGTGATTCTTGCTGTAAGGGCCCATCTGTCACAGAGATGCACTCAGCTGGGTGGCAAGACAGGCCGGAGTACCCACCCAAGGAGACTGTCTCTCTGTGTTATGGCTGTTAAAGTGCCTGAGGAGTTTGCTCTTCATGCAGTTGGTTGGTGAAATCTAAGTTTAGAACTCACAACCAATTAGAGGTTTGTGCCCTGGCTTTTAACAGTCTGCCTTGACGTTGGTACTCACATTCTTGTGTCACTGTTGGGAGCGTCACAGCTCCAGACAAAAACTCCCCTTTCTTTTAGAAATAGCAAAAAGGGACCGATTATTTTTCTTATCTTTTTTGCTAGTGGAATTAAGATGGTATGTCTGGATTATTACCGATTAAATAAAATCTAACCAATAGATGCCACTTAATGTTTTATGTTTTCAGAAGCCTGAAAAATGCTGATTATTCCACCAAAATATAGAAAAAGCTATTTTACAGTTAAAACCCTGGGAGGGACACCCTTTACATTAATGGTACATTTATTAACAGTTTATAAAGGGTTAATTAGTCATTAGGCCTCTGTGATATTTTATAGGTCAGCATCACCACTTGCTGCTCCATCACACACTGTTGGTGCTGCCATGAGATTGTCCGTGACTGCTTACTTGACAGGTTTTCCTGTTTATAGCACAGCTGCCCTCCAGATATAGAGGGCATTCTACTATCCACAACCTGGGGATGCGCTGGAAGGCAGATGGTGCTGCTCCTGGGAAGGTGACCCAGAACCCAGAGGTAGGCTGCCATCAAATAAGCCTGCAGAGTACAGGGGCACATAATTGCCGTTCTAGAAGTAACTCCGTAAAGACAGAGGAACCATGAATGGTCAATGGCATCTGCTAGAACAAGGGACTCTGAACCTGAGTCTGAATCCATGTTTGCTACCCTACTCATTACAGTTTCTACAGCAGCATGGTACCTAGCTTGTGTGGATGAGAGAGTGGACTGGACTGCACACACCTTTCCCCACTATGATCCAGCACAGTGAAGGAGATTCAGCAACACAACACTGACTCTGCAACCTCTTAATCCAAGTTTTATGGTGAGGTGATGGGAACAGGCAGAGGATACTGGTGAAGTCCTTTGTCACAACCCTGCACACAGGAGGCCCAGGATTAATGGTCATTCAGCGTCAACTGGAGCAGATCCCACATTCATACCTGTCAGAGTAGTCCTATCTAGGAACAGTGTTCCTCTTCTCAAATGGGAAAGGGGATGGAAAAAAAAAAATCCATAAAAAATGCTTAATCCACCCATACTTCTCAGGTGTGGTACTCCGAGTGGTCATTGTGCCTGTCTGCTGTCTAAATAGAAGGAAGACCCAAATACATCTTGCAACTTGGAATTTTCTCACACTCTTCAATGGAGGCAATGGACCTGAGCATAGAACTGCTATATTCTGTAGAGCAGTGATACTCAGACTGAGGCTCAGAAGCTGCAGGTGGTTCTTTAACAGGTCTCTGGTGGCTCTGTGCAGCACATGATATTAAAGCACTTTGTGATTTAATTATTAACCAATCTAAGTTATTAAGCAATCACGATGCTTTTACTATGTTATCAACTCAAGCTAAGTTATTAACTTATTTGCTGTGATATATAAACTATTTCCTGTCATACTGTTTAAATAGGAATATATAGTACTAATGTAGAACCTCAGAGTTCCAAAATCCTCTGGAATGGAGGTTGTTTGTGATTCTGAAACGTTCATAACTCAGAACAAAGGGTTATGGTTGTTATTTTAAAAGTTTACAACTGAACAGTGACTTAATACAGCTTAGAAATTTTATGATGCAGAAGAAAAATGCTAATTTTAACCATCTTAATTTAAATGAAACAAGGACAGAAAATTTCCTTACCTAGTCAAATCTTTTTTTAAAACTTTCCCTTTATTTTTTAGTAGTTTACAATTAACATAGTACTATACTGTATTTGTTTTTTTTTTTGTCTCTGCTGCTGCCTGATTGAGTACTTCCAGTTCCAAATGAGGCGTGGGGTTGACTGGTCAGTTCGTAACTCTTGTGTTCATAACTGAGGTTCTACTGTCTAGCCAGCTACACTACTGTGGCTCTTTTGGGTAATGTTGATCACTAATTTGGCTCCTAAACCCCTGAGGTCTGAGTATCACGGTTGTAGAGTATTGGTGCGGTACAATGTAGATATTGCTGCATTCAGTGAGACAAGACTTACTGGTGAGTCACAGCTATAAGAAGTGGGTACTGGTAATACTTTACTGCAGTGATCCTCAGACCTCAATGGTTCAGAAGCCAAATTAGTAACCAACATTACCCAAAAGAAACACAGTAGTGTGAATTGTTTTGTTGACTATAATACTATCTACAGCCCTACAACAGCTCTTCATGAGCAGGAAACACGTGATCATAGTAAAAGCATCCTGATTGGTTAATAATTAAATCAGAATGTTTTAATATGTGCTGCAAAGAGCCGCAGAAGACACATCTCGAGCCTCAGTCTGGGTATCACTGCTTTAGTGGATTAGCAAATCTGAGGATGAACACAGATGCCCTGGTGTGGGGTTTGCCATGCCCTCTTTGATTTCCCACAAACTTGAGTCATGGCCAAAGGGTACCAATGACAGACTTAAGCTCTTCTGCAACCTATAGCAAGGCCAATGTTATGCTTCCGTCACCAGTGCATAGGCACTGACAATGATCCATCCAGATGAGGATAAGGAGGACTTCTATCAAACCTTCAAGAATATCATCTGGTCAGTCCCATATAATAAGCTGATCATTTTAGGTGATTTCAACGCCAGGGTTGGTTGTAACTATGCATCACGCGGCAATATAATACAGTTTCCACTACCAACTCCGTGATAGCTTAACAGCTTGCTACCACTTTCCAAATGCGCCACATACAATCTAGTCAACACCAATACAGTGTTTCAATAGGCCAACAAGTATAAGATGATTTGGATTCACCCTCATTCAAAACACTGGTACATCATCAATTATGTTATTGTATGGCAAAGAGATCTCTGCACTGTCAGGTTCAGTCATGTCAGGAGAAACATCCACTGCTGATCAGACCATAGACTTTTAAGAAGTTAAATGTCCTTCTGTATTCTTTCCAGCAGCATAGATGGTGACTCAAGACAGTGAAGAAAAAAACCCCCAATATTTAAAGCCTGGAAAACTCTGACAAAATCTGAATTCCAATAGAAACTCATTGAAGTATTTCCCTCACTTACAGAAGCCTCAGTGGATGTTCAGATAGCCTGGAAATATTTTTGGGACACAACATATAATATGGCTGTTGAAGCTCTCTGCTTTAAGAGGAAACGTCAGGACGGGTTTGAGGAGAATGACCCCAAAAATATATCAGCTCTCAAACTCACTGCATGCCATGCCTCAAGCTTACAAAGACAACAAGGATTTGGCAGTTAGGAAGGCTGCATATCATTGAGCAAAACAGATGATTCAGACCAGACTTCAGCAAATGAAAAACCAGTGGTGGGAAAAGAAAGCAGCAGCATTACAACTGGCAGCAGACCACAAAGACACCAAAAGCTTTTCTGCTAGCCTTCATGTGTTTATGACCCCAGGTGCAATAGGATAACCACTGTGTGCACACTGGACAGCAATCTGCTCGTAACTGACAAAAAAAAAAAAAAGACTTGACTGATGGACCAAACATTTCAGTTCACTTCTTAGACACCCTTCCAACATTTCTGAAGCAATTAATTCTCTTCCCCAATGCCCTTTAAAAGAAGAACTTGCACTAAACACCATCTTATGAGAGACCATAACAGCAATCAAGCAGATATCACCAGGGAAAGTACCTGGACTGGACAGCATTCCAGCACAGATCAATAAGCAGACTTGCTACCACATTGCAAGGCACCTCACATGGCTCTTCTACATCATCTGGGAGCAAGACTTGATGTCACAGGATTTTAAGTATGCCAATATTGTCCACCTCCATCAATATAAGGGTCATAGGGCAAACTGTGATAGACACTGGAGCATTTCCCTATTCTCTGTTGCTGCAAAAATGCTTGTAGTGGTCATATTGAATGGACTTGACATCTGTCTTGTGGAAGCCAACATCTCAGAGTCTCAATGTGGATTTTCGTCTGGACAGGGCACTAAGGCTGTGAGGATCATGTCTAATCAGCTTCAGGAGTAGCAAAACCATGGTCTTTATGTGGTGTTCAACTCAGCTAAAGCTTTTGACTCTGTAAATAGTGAGGGCGCTGGAAACTTGTTAGTCTTTGGATGCCCTGAAAAGTTTATTTCTGTCATTCGGTCCGTCTATGATGGGATGATGGCCCAAGTAGTGGAAAATGGCAAGGTATCAGACCCACTTTTCAGTCACCAAACAAAGTTGTGTGCTGGCTCCCATGCTCTGTTCTGCCCTTTTTCCAGCTGTACTCAACATTTCATGACATTGACAGGCATATTTATCCAGTTCTGCACTGATGGGAAGTTGTTCAATCTGCATTCCTTCTGTGCTCATAGATGTATTTACTCAAGAGCTTTTATTTGCTGAAGACTGCACACTGGTTGCTCACTCAATTGCTGACATTCAGTGTACAACTGATTGACGGCATGAGCCAAGTAATCATTTTGGTTTAACAATCAGCCTAAAGAAAACTGAAGTTCTATACCAACCTGGACATGTCTGCCCAATTATTAAGATCAACAAAACTCTTCAAGTTTGTGGAGGAGTTTTGCCAGTTAGGGATATGCTGTCACAAAATGCCACACTGGATTAGAAGATCACCCCTCACATAGCCAACGCCAGCTCTGAATTTGGAATGCTGTCACACTGCCGCTGGAATGATAGCAGCATCAAAACCAGCACTAAGCTACATGTCTGTTGGTCAGTAATCCTTGTAATACTTCTGTGTGGTTCTGAGACATGAACAACATATTGCTGCCACGTTCGGAAACTTGATCAGGTCTATATGTGCCAGCTTTGGTCTGTTTGCAGGGTCAAATCGTGGGACAAGATTCCCAATATCAAAATCTTTAATTATTGTCAGATGTACAGTACTGGCCACCATGAAAACAATATAAAGATACACTGAAATCAAACTTCAAAGCCTGTCAGGTTGACCCAAGCAACTGGGAAGCTACAGTCCATGACAGAGCTAGGTAGTGTTAGATTTATTATGTTGCTGTTAACCAACCAGAAGCAAGGCACATTAACACCTTATGCGAAAAACATGAACAGTGCAAAACAAGCCTGCAATGGTCATAGACAATCTTGTCTGTCCCATATCTCACCATATTTGTGATTTTTGCATAGGTCTGACCTCATATATATGTTTTCTCTGCATCTTCATACATGAGACTCCCTCATAAAAGGTAAATAAATTATTAATAGATGTAACTATGTTACATACAAGTAGTATATGTAATAAATGTTTATGAGCTCATCAGTAGAGAGTGTAATAGATGGCTAACAGAACCAATTGTAAGCAACTTGGATTCTATAATAACCAACAACAGTTGATTAAGTATTTATTTTAAATCTCTATTGATCATTTATTAAACCTTTATAAACTCAGTATATATACAGCCTTTATACACAGTGTGATCAGCCTGAGTTTATTACATGTTATGATTTCATATATCAGAGTGAATGAATGCAGAGTTTTATTTCTGCAGATTGTAGTGCCTTTCCAGCCAGTCATTCACCTACTGATATTTGGTGTAAAGCACTTTTGTTTTTTATCACATTGTTTATGGGTATGAGACTGGGGCATCGTTTAAAAAAAGATATCAGTTAGTTGACAGGTAAGGCAAAGCAACAGCAGGCTGTTCACATTTCCAGACTGCTCCCTCTTAAGGCCCAGTTTCATTTAGAGTGAAGCCTGTTCAGGAAGCCACTTTTATTAAGAAACTTCCTGTGTTAAGAAACTGCTTCAACCATAAAGGGGCCAGAACCTCAGCTACTGTAAATCAACTTTAGTGGAGCTACACCAATTTAAAGAAGTTGAGGATCTGGCCCATGGTGTACAATTCTGCACCAGTTGTATGACAAGACCATGTCTGTTAAGCACTGGTCCCTTGTATAGTCACTTAAGGATAAGTTTTGCTGTATAAACTTTAACTAACACATGAACAGAGTAAAAATAGCTTTGGGAGACAGTCACCCTTGAAAGACTTTTTTGGGAGGAGTGAGGAGAGGCATGAGCTGATCCATTTTTGGAATTCAGTTCCAAAAGAAATGGAGTACAGTAGCATCAAACAGATTAAAATAAAGAGTGTGAGGATGCCTTCCCCAATGGCCCTATTAAATACATGAGAATCAAAGGAGAAAATTACACAGGTGTAAATGGATTAGTGCAGCACATATGATTATCCCGCTCACAGATCCCGCTCCCCACCCTACCCTTTCTAGTATTGCCTCTAGCCAGAGACACTCATCTCTCGCCAGACAAAATTGTTTCCATCCCCAGTTCCCTCCAAGCCGCAGTTTTCCATTTGTACACCAAAGCTCCTGAGCCTGTTGAAATGCCCTGTCTGTTGATACTGGTTCCAATATACTTCAAAGGCATGTAAAATAGTTCTTATATAAGCAGAACACAAGGAACCAGCGTGCCTCAGAAAATCCAAATCAAGAGTTTGTTACCTATTATACACCCCACTTCACTGCCTGCTAACATTGGGCTTATTCCTACCATTTCCTTTATTTAAAGCTAAAGGTTGGTCTCCACTACAAAGTTAGGTCAGCTTAACTACATCACTCAAGGCTGTGAAAATGGTCACACCCTGTGTGATGTGTTTGGGGGTTACTTGCTGTGTGCTGAGCTTGTGTTTGTCTGTTTGTTTGTTTGAAGGACTGTTTGCTGTTGCTGGCAGTTGGAAGCTGTGAGCTTCCAAACAAGGTTTGAAATCTAGAAGCCTCTGTTCATTGGCTGAGCCTTAATCGGGGGAGGGGCTATCAAGAAAGCCAGGGCTTTATAAAGCAGTGAGCAAGCAACCAGGGAGCTTTGTGACCAGGGACCGCTAACAGGGAGTTTCGAGAAGGAGTTGGGAAGGGGGCGAGGTACCCTTGCCATTCTTTAAAACCTTTAAACTATAATCAAAATGTCTTGATTTAAACAAAACCCCTATCATTAACCGAGGTAACTGTAGGAGAAAAATGCAGTCAGAAGCCCAGCAGCAGAGTGGGGGACTATCCTGTTTATTGCACTCAGTGTAGCATGTATGATTACCTACCCTGTGGGCGGGTGGCGTATGTATGCATTCGGTGCAAGGAGCTCCTGGCCCTCAGAGACCGTGTACAGGCTTTGGAGGCCAGAGTGGTGGAACTGGAGCAGCTAAGGTATGTTGGTGAGGCTTTCCGGCACACTGTAGATGTGTCCCACCTCTGGTCAGACAGCCCCTGCGCCGTTAAGGAGGATGAAAGGCCCGGAGAAGGAGAGCAGTCAATGGGAGCAGAGGGAAACCTTCCCATAATTAGGATCCTCCTTCCAGATGATGTTGGAGTATCCTCTCACACTGAGGTTACCTCTCCAGGGGAGGGAACTCCAGTCATGAGGAAAAGGCAGCTGTTAGTAATGGGAGATTCGATCATTAGAAACATAGATAGCTGGGTTTGTGATGACCGGGAGAACCGTATGGTGACTTGCCTGCCTGGTGCGAAGGTTGTGGATCTCTTGAGGCATCTAGATACACTTGTATGTAGTGCTGGGCAGGAGCCGGTGGTTGTGGTACATGTAGGTACCAATGACGTAGGGAAGGGTAGGAGAGACGTCCTGGAGGCCAAATTTAGGCTGCTAGGAAACAGACTGAAATTCAGGACCTCTATGGTGGCATTCTCAGAAATGCTTCCAGTTCTACACGCAGGGCCAGGTAGGCAGGCAGAGCTTCAGAGTCTCAATGCATGGATGAGACGATGGTGTAGAGAGGAGGGGTTTAGATTTATTAGGAACTGGGGAAACTTTTCGGATGGGGGGAGCCTATAAGGGAGGATGGGCTCCACCTAAACCAGAGTGGATCCGGACTGCTGGCACTAAACATTAAAAAGGTTGCAGAGCAGTTTTTAAACTAAGAGATGGGGGAAAGCCGATTACTGCAGAGGAGCACATGGATCGGACAGAGACTTCTCTTAGAGGAGAGTCTATTGATAGAGATTCTCTAGGTTTTAGTCAGGAGGACAGGATGGAAGATGATAAAGTGTGGGCCAGATCAGATGAGAAACATTCCCATAAATAATCTGACACATCAGAAAAGAGCAGACAAAAACAGTGACAAGTTTTTAAAGTGCTCGTACACAAATGCTTGAAGTCTAAATAATAAGATGGGTGAACTAGAGTGCCTCGTGTTAAAGGAGGATATTGATATAATAGGCATCACAGAAATCTGGTGGAGGATGATCAATGGGACACAATCATTCCAGGGTACAAAATAGATCGGAAGGACAGAACAGGTAGTGCGGGGGGGCGGGGGGGGGGGGAAGAGTGGCACTATTACGTGAAAGAAAATGTAGAATCAAATGAAATAAAAATCTTAAATGAATCCACATGATCCATAGAATCTCTATGGATAGTAATTCCATGCTCTAATAAGAATATAACAGTAGGGATCTATTATCGACCACCTGACCAGGACAGTGATAGTGATGATGAAATGCTAAGGAAGATTAGAGCGGCTATCAAAATAAAAAACTCAATAATAGTGGGGGATTTCAATTATCCCCATGTTGACTGGGTACATGTCACCTCAGGACGAAATGCAGAGACAAAATTTCTCGGTACTGTAAATGACTGCTTCTTGGAGCAGCTGATACAGGAACCCTCAAGGGGAGAGGCAACTCTTGATCTAGACCTGAGTGGAGCGCAGGATCTGGTCCAAGAGGTAACTATAACAGGACCACTTGGACATAGTGACCATAATATAATAACATTTAACATTCCTGTGGTGGGAAGAACACATCAACAGCTCAACACTGTGGCATTTAATTTCAGAAAGGGGAACTATGCAAAAATGAGGAGGTTAGTTAAACAGAAATTAAAAGGTACAGTGACTAGAATGAAATCCCTGCAAGTTGCATGGACACTTTTCAAAGACACCATAATAGAGGCTCAACTTAAATGTATACCCCAAATTAAAAAACACAGTAAAGGAACTAAAAAAGAGCCACCGTGGCTTAACAACCATGTAAAAGATGCAGTGAGAGATAAAAAGGCATCTTTTTAAAAGTGGAAGTCAAATCCTAGTGAGCTAAATAGAAAGGAGCATAAACACTGCCAAATTAAATGTAAAAATGTAACAAGAAAAGCCAAAAAGGAGTCTGAAGAACAGCGAGCCAAAAACTCAAAAGGTAATAAAATGTTTTTTAAGTACATCAGAAGCCGGAAGCCTGCTAAACAACCAGTGGGGCCCCTGGACGATCAAGATACAAAAGGAGCACTTAAAGACGATAAAGTCATCACGGAGAAACTAAACGAATTCTTTGGTTCAGTCTTCATGGCTGAGGATGTTAGGGAGATTCCCGAGCCTGAGCCATCTTTTGTAGGTGACAAATCTGAAGAATTGTCACAGATTGAAGTGTCACTAGAGGAGGTTTTGGAATTAATTGATAAACTTAACAGTAACAAGTCACTGGGACCAGATGGCATTCACCCAAGAGTTCTGAAAGAACTGAAATGTGAAATTGCAGAACAATTAACTATGGTTTGTGACCTGTCCTTTAAATCAGCTACTGTACCCAATGACTGGAAGATAGCTAATGTAACGCCAATATTTAAGAAGGGCTCTAGAGGTGATCCTGGCAATTACAGACCGGTAAGTCTAACGTCAGTACTGGGCAAATTAGTTGAGACAATAGTAAATAAAATTGTCATATACATAGAAGAACATAAATTGTTGCACAAAAGTCAACATGGTTTCTGTAAAGGGAGATCGTGTTTTACTAATCTATTAGAGTTCTTTGTGGGGTTCAACAAACATGTGGATTTCCAGAAAACCTTTGACAAGGTCCTGCACCAATTACGTAAATTAAGTTGTCATGAGATAAGAGGGAAGATCCCTTCATGAATTGAGAATTGGTTAAAAGACAGGGAACAAAGGGTAGGAATAAATGGTGAATCTTCAGAATGGAGACGGATAACTAGTGGTGTTCCCCAAGGGTCAGTCCTATGACCAATCCTATTCAACTTATTCATAAATGACCTGCAGAAAGGGGTAAACAGTGAGGCAGCAAAGTTTTCAGATGTTACTAAACTGCTTAAGATAGTTAAGACCAAAGCAGACTGTGAAGAACTTCAAAAAGATCTCACAAAACTAAGCGAATGGGCAACAAAATGGCAAATGAAATTTAATGTGGATAAATGTAAAGTAATGCACATTGAAAAAAAACAACCCCAACTATACATACAATATGATGGGGGCTAATTTAGCTACAAGTAATCAGGAGAAAGATCTTGGAGTCATCGTGGATAGTTCTCTGAAGACATCCACGCAGTGTGCAGCAGCAGTCAAAAAAGCAAATGGGATGTTAGGAATCATTAAAAAAGGGATAGAGAATGAGATGGAGAATATCTTATTGCCCTTATATAAACCCATGGTATGCCCACATCTTGAATACTGCGTACAGATGTGGTCCCCTCATCTCAAAAAAAGATATACTGGCATTAAAATAGGTTCAGAAAAGGGCAACTAAAATGATTAGGAGTTTGGAACAGGTCTCATCTGAGGAGAGATTAAAGAGGCTAGGACTTTTCATCTTGGAAAAGAGGAGACTAAGGGGGGATATGATAGAGGTATATAAAATCATGAGTGGTGTGGAGAAAGTGAATAAGGAAAAGTTATTTACTTGTTCCCATAATATAAGAACTAGGGGCCACCAAATGAAATTAATGGTTAGCAGGTTTAAAACAAATAAAAGGAAGTTCTTCTTCACTCAGTGCAGAGTCAACCTGTGGAACTCCTTGCCCGAGGAGGTTGTGAAGGCTCGACTATAACAGGGTTTAAAAGAGAACTGGATACATTTATGGAGGTTAAGTCCATTAATGGCTATTAGCCAGGATGGGTAAGGAATGGTGTCCCTAGCCTCTGTTTGTCAGAGGGTGGAGATGGATGGAAGGAGAGAGATCACTGATCATTACCCGTTAGGTTCACTCCCTCTGGGGCACCTGGCATTGGCCACTGTCGGTAGACAGGATACTGGGCTGGATGGACCTTTGGTCTGACCCAGTATGGCCATTCTTATGTTCTTATGATGTAATTAAGCCTACCTAAGCCCTGGTATAGACTCTGCTTCTGTCAATTTGCCTCTCTGGACTAGTCAACACTAGAAACGCTACAGCGCAGTGGCCAGCTGTATTGATGTAGCCGCACCACTGTAGTGCTGCTCGTGTTCGCTTAGTTCGGTGTAACTTATGTCACCTGGGGGGAGGTGTACGAGACCTATGTTCAGTGTCTGCTTTTCAGTGAGATTAGTTATACTGAAAGTGAAACAGATGTAAGAAGTGAATTTGAGGGTCAAGACAAGAACACATTTATATCCAGATATGGCTAAATCAGACAACATACCTTGTTTGTTTAGAGATTTAGGGATTTAAAAGTCGCTTTAGGATAAGAGGAAAATTTCTGTTCTGTTAAGTCTGATGTACGTAAAAGAAGCATCACAAGCCATTGACAATTTTTCAGAGTTCTGCCCAATACTCCTATAATTTTGATGTCCAATTTCTATAAAAATTCACATTAATCAAACACTGTAGTTATGTAGGATATTTAATAGGATTGATTGTTATTCTAGGGACCAAATCCCAAGATCCTTTTGCAGAACCAGGGCAACCCCTACTGGGCACAGCAAACCTCTTCCCCACGCAGCAAAATTCTGTAAATCTCTGCACTAACTAAACCTCTTTCTTTGGATCATCTACCCCTGGTATCACAAAGCCACTGCTTGTCAGCCAATGTACTACTTGTCATTTTCTCCACTTGTCAATAATTCAGAGGAAAGCCTATGCAGTAGAGCAGTTCAGTTAATGTCATGATGTTGCAGTAGCTTGCTCAAGATCTTACCAAGTCTGAAATTTTGGCAGAGCTGCCTGCAATTTTCCTTCTGGCCACTGTTCTGCTTAGAAAGTAAGCAACAGCTGTTGTCTGTAGTTACTTCCCATCCATCCTTAAGCTCTGAAAGTCTGACCAATGGGGCAGAGTCCACCCAGGGCAGACAAGAGCACCAGGGGAGCTGGACCTATAGAACCACGGTAGCAGCAACTTTAAACTCACCTGTCCATTATTGTTCAGTAAAGGGGGAGTAATTCAGATATGAAAGAACAAATCACACATGACAAATGCTTGTCAAGTCATTTAATGCACTTTCTGGAAGGTGCTCATATACTACAGTGATGAAGGTGGTAAATATACCTGAATAAAATAGACTACTGGGTAGAAATTGTGAAAGGGAAAGGGGAAATATCCAAAAAAGGGTATTAAGAATAATATTCCACAACAGTGGAAGATCCCAGTCAGGTATATGGATCCTGCACCAGACCACAGTTTTAAAGCCAGCTTTTCCCAGCTGGCTCCTTTAAATTAACCTCACCCAGTGATTAAAAAAAGACTTTCACTGCCAAACAGAATTCAAACTTTTTTTTTTTTTTTAAATTAACAAAAATGTCCTTTCCTCTCGACATCTCTGCGAGGGTGCAATCTTCCTCCACTTCTGGAACGTCAGGTCAAACCATCTCAATCCTTTCTCACCTGGGCTGGGAGAGGCAATCAGTCCTTTTCCTGTTAATGTCTCTCCCCACTGTGAAGAAGAGGCAGATTATACATTGCCCTCCTTTACAGAACTTGTCCTGGTCAGCTGAAGGAGAGCGGAGCTTCGTCCCTACACTACAAGGCTTCTGGTTCCAGGCCTTTAAAGAAACAGTAGCCTGTTCCCTTACTCCTCTTACCCCAATTATTACCCCAGGATCACTTCTCTCCCAGTATCTACTTCTGCTATTTCCTAGGCCCTACTCTGCTCCAGAGTTTCTGGAATGGGATAGCCTGGCCTCTCAGACTTCCCCCTCTGCCTGGGCCAGTATAGCCCATTACAGATCCCATTTTGGTACATACTATACATGCACACAATAAAAACCCCAACCCAAAGAGCATACAATCCATTCAAATAAGTGCAACCTCTCTATCCCTTGCCTAAAACAAACCTGTTCCCCAGCAGGCTGCAGATAGGGGGCTAATGAAGCCAGCCTATTTGCTGAGGAAAGTTATCAAAAAATATTTGAAATTACTATATGTACTTTAGGTATTTCAGAGTACACCCAAAAAAAATATACCTTGCTGTTACACTATTGTTTGAGATTTGACATGCTGTCATATACAGGAGAACTAGGACTACAGTTACAAAATTGGTATTAACAAAATATATCAAACCAAAGAAAAACACTATGATATTTATATATTTAGACATAAGTAGCAAGAATATAAAGCTATGAAATACTATCACTTCAGTTTACAAACTCATTGCCACATGAAAGTTTGTGGACACAGATTATAAACAGAGTGTAGGAATGCCTATCAACAAGACTTACATGCAAAATCTTATGTGATCCAGACATGAGCCTAACAAAATTTCTTGACACAAAATAAGTTTATGAGAGGCCAGAAACACAGAAAACCAAGCAATTCCTCTCCCGAAACTGCAATGGCAACAAAAGTCAACTACAGACACTAGAAATTAAGAACTCCTTGCCCAAAAGGAAACCTGTTGTAATTGTGGTGTTACAACATACCCTCATGCAATTCAACGCCCCTCCAAAGAGCAAAACTATTGGTTGTGGTTACCAGCAATCATTAGTAAATATAACCATTTTGCCAAAGTCTGAAAAATGCAGAAGCAGCCTAAGAAGTCTATACAAAGCCTTTCAGAGCGTTATGAGAAGCAGATTCAGTGTACAGACTCCTCAAGCAATAGTGTACAAGCAACTCTCCAACACCACATTCTACAGGCCACTATCCTCTGACCACACTGAGGAGTACCAAAAGAAACTACACCATCTGCTCAAGAAACTCCCTGCTACAGCACGGGAACAAATCTACACGGACACACCCTCAGAGCCCCGACCAGGGGTATTCTATCTGCTACCCAAGATCTATAAACCTGGAAACCCTGGACACCCCATCATCTCAGGCATCGGCACTGTTACAGCAGGATCATCTGGCTATTTGGACTCTCTCTTCAGACCCTACGCTAACAGCACTCCTAGCTACCTTCGAGACACCATCGACTTTCTGAGGAAACTACAATGCATTGGTGATCTTCCTGAAAACACCATCCTGGCCACCATGGATGTAGAAGCTCTTTATACCAATATTCCACATGAGGATGGACTACAAGCTGTCAAGAACAGTATCACCTGGTGGCTGAGCTTTGGGACTTTGTCCTCACCCACAACCATTTCAGATTTGGAGACAACTTGTACCTTCAAGTCAGGGGCACTGCTATGGGTACCCACCTGGCACCACATTATGCCAACATTTTTATGGCTGAGTTAGCATAATGCTTCCTCAGCTCTCGTCCCCTAGCACTCCTCCTCTACTTGCGCTACATTGATGACATCTTCATCATACGGACCCACGGGAAGGGGACCCTTGAAGAATTCCACCTGGATTTCAACAATTTCCACCCACCATCAACCTCAGCCTGGACCAGTCCACATAAGAGATCCACTTCCTGGACACTACAGTGCAAATAAGTGACAGTCACATAAACACCACCCTATACCGGAAACTTACTGACTGCTATACCTACCTACACGCCTCCAGCTTCCATCCAGGACACATCACACAATCCATTGTCTACAGCCAAGCCCTAAGATACAACCGAATTTGCTCCAATCCCTCAGACAGAGACAAACACCTACAAAATCTTTATCAAGCATTCTTAAAACTACAATACCCACCTGGGGAAGTGAGGAAACAGATTGACAGAGCGGGTACCCAGAAATCACCTACTTCAGGACAGGCCCAACAAGGAAAATAACAGAACACCACTGGCCATGACGTACAGCCCCCAGCTAAAACCTCTCCAGCACATCATCAATGATCTACAACCTATCCTGGAAAACGATCCCTCACTCTCCCAGACCTTGGGAGGCAGGCCAGTCCTCGCTTACAGACAGCCCCCAACCTGAAGCAAATACTCACCAGCAAATACACACCATACCACAGAAACATTAACCCAGGAACCAATCTCTGTAGCAAACCTCGACGCCTACTCTGTCCCCATATCTACTCTAGCGACACCATCAGAGGACCCAACCACATCAGCCACACCATCAGAGGCTCATTCACCTGCACGTCTACTAGTGTTATATATGCCATCATGTGCCAGCAATGCCCCTCTGCCATGTACATTGGCCAAACCGGACAGTCCCTACATAGAAGAATAAATGGACACAAATTGGACATCAGGAATGGTAACATACAAAAGCCAGAAGGAGAACACTTCAATCTTCCTGGACATTCTAGAACAGATTTGAAAGTAGCTATGCTTGAAAAAAAACAAACAAAAAACTTCATAAATACACTTCAGAGAGAAACAGCAGAACTAAAATTAGTTTGCAAATTTAACACCATTAATTTGGGCTTGAATAGGGACTGGGAGTGGCTGGCTCATTACAAAAGCAGTTTTGCCTCTCCTGGAATTGACACCTCCTCATCTATTATTGGGACTTCACCCACCCTGATCGAATTGGCCCGGTCAGAACTAGTTCTCCACTTGTGAGGTAACTCCCTTCTCTTCATGTGTCATTATATTTATGTCTGCATCTGTAATTTTCACTCCATGTATCTGAAGAAGTGGGGTTTTTACCCACGAAAGCTAATGCTCAAATAAATCTTAGTCTTTAAGGTGCCACTGGATTCCTTGTTGTTTTTGTGGATACAGACTAACACGGCTATCCCCTGATACATGGTTTTGGTGTTACAGTACATACTTTATACAACAGAATAATATAAACTAGGCAAAGGGTTGTGCACTAATCCAACTGAAGTAACCAATAACATAAAACCTTCATTCCCACCTCCACTTCCAAAAAAACTACAGAAACCTCCCACCATTTCCACTGCATACAGCTCCACAACATTTCCCACAGTTTTTCGGAGAAGAGGATAGACAAATATGACCCAACACTGAATCCTTCAACTGGATCACACATACACCCTTCTTTAGACAATTGGACAGGGTTCCATCTAAACCTGGCATAAGAAGAATACCTCCCTCCCCAGTTATCGAGGAAAGGGCTAAATACGCTGCAATAGTGTGGGAAGAACTCTCTACTACAGTGGTTCCCAAACTTGTTCTATCGCTTGTGCGGGGAAAGCCCCTGGCAGGCCGGGACGGGTTGTTTACCTGCCGCATCCGCAGGTTCGGCTGATGGCGGCTCCCAGTGGCCACAGTTCGCTGCTTCAGGCCAATGGGAGCTGCTGGAAGTGGTGGCCAGTACGTCAATTTCAACATTATTAACATAAATTTTACTACAATTTACATACATTATACCCCAAACTAGCTGCTTATGAAAGTGAAGAGAACTCCTATTGTCCATGATTTCAAGTCCCAACAGTTTAAAAGAAACCTATGGTTTGAGGATGCCCAGTAATGCAAGCTGATGAAATTATATGAGCACAAGGTCTGCCTGCTCCATATTCTCACATGTATTCAAAGAGATAAATATGACATTAAATTTATAAACGTGACTTTATTTATTACCTGCACAAACAAACAAAGGAAATCTGGCCTCTCTCCTGTAGCAAGTCTGATTACATAAAGAACATCAAAAACATAATTCTTCTAGAAGAAGCTTATTACCCAGCTAGAGAAAATGAAACCCAGTTCACACAGAGATGGAAGCCCTCTAACCATACAGCAGGGACAGCATTGGTACCAGCAATGCAAACTTCCTTACACCTCTTGCCAGCATGCCACAACTGTGACAGCATGTCTAGGAGCAAGACAATAGTTTAGTCTCCATGCCCAATCTTCTGGGACAGCTAACAAGGGTCCCAGTTAGTACCCTGGTGTTCGGAGGTAGTGATTTTTGTGATATGGACATCTGCTGGACAGAGACCACCAGTTCAGTCCACCAGGAACTAAAACAAACTTACTGAATAAAACACTTGTTTTTAAAAACAACATATACTCTCTTACTAGTGTCTAACAAGTGCCACTATAGTTTTGTTGCTGTTAAACATACCATATATACCAGATTTAAGTAGGCATATCAAAGCACACCCTTTTCTGAAAGGCCATCTATCAAATAACATGCTTACTAATATATGGAGGTAACCAGGTATAGTAAGTAAATCTTTTTGAAGCTTGTATATACACTTAGTAGATTCTTATCACAGTTACGAGTAGTACAGTGATGAACTAGAGATTGCTATGTTTGACCATATAGAAATGTGAAATCTATAAAATAAGCCACATTGGAGAATAGGTGGCCATTTAAACTGTCAAGTGAAACACTACAATGCACACTTGCTCCCTAATTCAGAGCTGCATGTGTCAGTATATAAGCCTTAGGAGAAAAACCAAGTTAGCTCTCGTTTAACTGTTGATCACTGAAACAATTAACACCTTTCAAAGCATGACATTTAATAGACATCACATCTTTCAGTGATTGTGTTCCCTCCCACCTTTCATTTTATTCTCTCTTTTCCGTTAAAAAACAAACAAAACATATGAATTGTTTTGGTTCAGTTATTCTATTTTTTTATTTTAGAAATATGTTAAGAATGTATAGTCATATTGCAGGAAAGCATTAATAGAAGGGTTAATAGAACTATAACCTTACTGGGATTTAAGCTCACTAACTTTATATTATGAAGCAAACTATTCATCCTCTAGGCCAGTACTACTCAAAGTGGTGGTGCGCAGACTGGTGCCAGTCTGTGAGCCATCGGCTGCCGGTCTGCGCGCACATTGGAAAAAAAAATTGCCGGTCCCCCACATCAGATAGCTTGAGAAGCACAGCTTTAGGCTACACAGTCCTCGAGAAGGATAATCAGTGATTGCAATACAGGCAAACTGAGAGGAGAAGAGATGCCAACCAAGTGAAGCTCCACTAATTTCCCCCTCCATCCCTCCCTTCATTCAGCTCCATGTAATAGCAATGCTTCTCCCGCACTGGAAAAAGAGTTTTCTTTGAACAATGATGCATCATCATCATCTATACTTCCCCGTCCTTAATGGCCCACTCCTTTCTCTGTATCCTTTTAAGAGCTTTCCCACTGTTGCCATTTAAGTACTAATTACACATATGAAAATTTTTGACAGCAAAGTGATGACATTTCAGTTATGACAGCTTTCTGAAACAGATGTTTCCAGCATTTACAAGGTAAATATGCCCAATGACTGAAGTACACACTAAACATAGAATATACAGCTCTGTGTTCTCCAAGTACTAGGCAACATGAGTTCTCAACTATAAAATCAGAAAGTTAGTTTTTATTTGGTCTTTATCCAGGCAAAGCTCACAAGCATTTTAGCTGTCTAGAACCTGATCAAGGAATTCAGGATTTGTGTCTAAAGCCACTGTTAATTTCTAGGCATTCCCTTCATAGGGGCCCCGCTCTGTAAATCTTACATTGGCCTGTACTTCTTACACAAGTAGTCCCACTGAAAAAATAGTTCTCACTGAATAGTTCACATGCCAGTAAATGATACCCAAAAATATGCAGCATTGTTCATAAGTTTTCTGGGAGTAAAAAATTGCTGTGTACTACAAATGGCTTTCTTTGTGCAACTCTTAATGCTACATACTTACATCACTACAACCAGAGGTGAATTTCAGGATAAGAGCCCTTCCTAAAGGCAAATGAACTAGATTATCCCATAATCAGCAATGCTGAAAATTGAGCTCCATGCTTGCTACGCTAAATACAGTATCTCATTTCTTCCTACTCTGGTCTATTTGTTATCACTAAAGTTATGCTCTTGGCCTGCCATTTTAAACTATCATCACCATCCTCCTTCTCAAGCCTTTCTAGTAGTTTCCCTGATACTACCTTTAACTACATACTAACACCTCATTGACTTTTACCAAACACTGTTAGGGCATCCAGTGCATTAAAAAGAGCCTTCCATCTACAGCATCCCCTACCTTTATAACCACCTACTCCCTACTAACTCTCTTGATTACAGTGCTACCCACTTATAGGAAATTTTTTCCCAGCATGCCTCTCTGGGACTGACCCCTTAAATTTTGTAAAACTAAACACCTGTAGCTCTAAAAGGTGGTGATTTTACAAATAGCTGCTACTTAATACACTGCTTTCTCTTATAGTTGGTAAGTAGCCTTAGTTCTTATTATTTGTGAGGTAATAGTACACTTTTCTAAGTTTTCTTTCTGAATTTATTTCTAGTGCAATTGAAGTGCACCTATTCATACCTCTGAATGTAACAGGCTTTGCCTGCCTCTTGGAATCTTCTTTGAGTCTACTCTTTATGCTCAGCCTAGCCTTTTCTCTGTTTTTAGCAATCTCCAACCTTTCTTCAAATTCACTCTTTGACCATGATTCTACCACTAACTTCCCAGCCACTCCTATCATTCTGATTCAGACTTCTGATTTTGCTCATTTTATAGAGCAATAAGCTAATAAAAAACCTTGTAGCTAAGAAGCCATGTGTCCAGTTTAACTGCATAATCCCTTTGTGTTTGTTGTGTCCACCCTTTCCATTTGTTGACACTTTAACTATCCAGACTCTAGCCTTCCAACAGGGCTTCATGCAGATATACAGGGTCTGTCCATGCAGTTAAAGTATTAGTTGGTAAGCTCCTGGGGGCCAAGAGCTTTTCTCCATATGTGTCTGAAATGCCTACTACACCAAGTGTGCTTTACAAAGAATAAATAGAGTAAAACTAGGAGCCTGAAACAATCCTGTTCTTCACCTCTCTGTTGATATGTGTTGCTCTTCTTTTTTTCCATTTCATTTATCTAGGCTTTTTCTCCTTCTTACTGTTGCTCTTTTCAATTTCTCTGGGCTCCCTCTTCCCTGCCTCTGGTGCCCCTCTCTACATGTGCCAATTTTCTTTCGTTTGCATGCTTTTCTCTTGTTTGTCCCTTTACCCCACTTTCCTCTACTAACACTGTTTTAATTCTCCTGCAGAGCCAGCATTGCTTTTCCCTTCTCTCTTTTGCAGGGCTCCCCAGATCTCTGTTCCTTTTTCAAGCCCCCCATCTCCATTCCAATCCTCTGATACTGTGGCAGGGTGATACTATTGTTAATGCCTCCTCTTAGGTTTTAAAGCCACCTTCATACATGCCCATAAGGAC
The DNA here is from genome assembly GCF_015237465.2 of Chelonia mydas. Taxonomy (NCBI): domain Eukaryota; kingdom Metazoa; phylum Chordata; order Testudines; family Cheloniidae; genus Chelonia; species Chelonia mydas. The sequence continues at coordinate 105,883,904 of NC_057850.1, read as the reverse complement.
GCTCCTGCTCCCTACCTCCACAAACACATCTCCCCTTCTAGTGCTGGACTTTCTCTTCACACACACCCCTTCCCCTCTCATCTCTCTTTGGAATCTTCATTCCTCAATTTCTGCTCCCAATTCTCTCCTCAACATACATAAGAACAGCCATACTGGGTCAGATCAACAGCCCATCTAGCCCAGTATCGTCTCTTCCAACAATGACCAATGCCAGGTGTCCCAGAGGGAATGAACAGAACAGGTAATCATCAAGTGATCCATCTCCTGTCGCCCATCCTCACACTAACCCCACAATGTCTGCCCCACCTACCCCCATTTCCTGAGCCCTCACTCTGGTCTCCCTTGTTCTCTGCTCCAGCAACTCACTTCCCTCTATTCTCCTAGTCCAAATTGTTTCTGCCCCTTCTGGAGCTCCACTTATCTGCTCCATGTGTTGTCACTTCCCTCCTAGTTCTGTTACCCTCACAATCCTCCCCCCACACCTCCTTTTGCCACCTCATGTTCTCCACCCTCTTGATTCCCTAGTTCCCTGCTCTCTTAGGAGTGCAGTTCTCCCTCCCCAATCTCTGAGGCTCCCATTTCTTTGCCTGCCTTCTGGTCCCCACACTGTACCCAAGTTCTCTGTTCCTCCATCGTAGTTCTATACTTACCCTGTTTTCTGAGCCTCATTCTCCGTGTTCCTTCTGACCCCCTTGTTTTCTGCTATTTGTTTTCCTTTCCATGCTTCTGCCCCTTTAGTTCCTTTTCCCCTCCATGTGGAACTCCAAATTGCCTACCCTTCCTCCCCAGCTTTCTAGAGAGTCTATTGCTAGTCTGTCATTGAGAGTGATGCAATTCACTGTCCTTGGGTGGGGAAACGGGAGCTTCTTGGAAGAAGCCCAAACAGCAATGTGTGAGACCAAAATGCTGCAGTGGTGAAAACAGCTGAAGTAGAGGGGCCCTATTGGTATTTGACAACTAGGTGCCCCTTAGATCTGCCCCTAAATAAAGCTATTTCATTGTAGTGCAAATAACATTCAACATTATCCACATGAAAACCTGGTTACCTAACAGTTAAGGTTGCTCAAGTGCATTTCCTTTCAATCAAATGACTAATAATCAAAGAAAGCACCAGTTCAGGCAACACTAACATGCAGATTAACCACAATTTGTATCTCCAGCCACCCACCAAATTAAAATGCTCAAAACACAATCAGACTGTTCAGCTCTACAAAATATTCCCCAATTTAAGGTGGGGGAATTGGAATTTTTTACTGTCTGTATGGTGTTTAGCACAACTGGGCCCTGATCCTTGATAGGTGCTACTGCGATGCAAAAAAAATAAATAAATTAGTATTGGATTAACTGGTCATTTCCTTTATTTTTAATAGTTGCATTGACAGGAAATGCAGCTGAGCACTGTGAGCGCTACATTAACCAAGTGTGGTTGGTTGGTTTGACTACTTTTAAAAAAAATGTTGGGGTAGTTTTGGGGTGTCTGAAGGGTGTGGAAGAGCCGGGGATACCAGGAGCTGGTGAGCAAGGCAGGGCGAGGGTAGAAGAAGAGAGACCTGTAGTAGCAGGGAGTTCTGCACAGAGGATGGTTAGCAGGTAATGTATGGTGGGGGAACATGGGGAAGGATGGCTATACAGGGGGGAGGAGAAGTAGGCTGGGGGATGGTGCATGGGTGGAATCAGTGCTCTGTGAAGCGAGGCATAGGGAGGGAGCTATGAATTGGGAGTATCAGGAGTGAGAAGCAGTCTTCTGCTGGGCAGAAGCATGACAGGAGATAGGAGGCTTATGCTGGTAGAGCCAGAAAGAACCTGGCTTTCCCCTAGTGAACCTCCTACAGCTTTCCCAAGAGGAGGTCCACTCCTATGGGGCTTTCTATCATCATCAGTCTGAGATTCCCATTGGCAAAGCTAATGAAGAGTGTGGAGGAAAGCGGGGCTGTGTGAGAGGAAGGGAAGATGTGTGAGGGTGGCAACAGGTCCCCAGTCTGCCTCCCTGGCCCCTGAAGCTTAGCCCTACTGTCTATCTGAGCCCTACTGCCTCACCCAGTCTTTTAGCCCTTGCTGGTTAAACATCCCCAGTGACTGCCTTGCTTGGTTCCCTAGTTCCATGCCCCCCCTCAACCTCCTACCTCACTGAATACAGGAAAAATGTTTACATTTGTACATCTGTGCAATAGGGCAAGGGACTGGGAGCCAGGCTGGGTACTGCAGCTGGGGAAATGGGCCAGGCAATGGGGCTCTGGGAGTTAATGAGGACAATTGCTGTCCAATCCCTGTGCATGTTGCATCCCTGGCTTCCTAATCCTGTTGCTCTCTCTGATTCCAGCCTCTGAGCATATCTCACCGTATCAGTTCCATCTCCCACTGACAAATTAACCTGGGGCACAAGGACCTCTGGTCCAACAGACCTGGAGTCTGTTTTGGCCAGGGTTTGAATTGGAACGTGGAAAAGCGGTGGATCTTTCCCAAGCACCACCCACAAAATAAGCTTTGTCCAATAGACATGGTAAAATGACATACCACTCGCAACAGATTGTGCACATGTTCAACATATTATTACATGGACTCTCCTGGCTTGGCTGTCCCTCACTGAGGTCCAGATACACCATAGTTACAATAGACTTGTGTCTAGGGCCCTGGATCCTAGAGTCAGGTATTGATATCAGAATCTCATTTGAAATAATAGTTTTGAGTCCTCATGGTTGAGGAGAAAAGCTTGAAAAGGTGAATGGGGTGTGTCAAAGCTAATTTCCCACTCTGGCACTTTGAGCGCAGAAGGTGGGGGCCCGCAAGGATTCTAAAAATGAATACTGGCCACTCCAGGCTTGTATTAAATTCCCAAGGTTACAACTTTTCTCTGACCTTGAACTGGTAAATGCTGATACCACACAGGTGTAGAACCCCTTTGGTAGTCCAGGAAGATCCCCTTGGGAATTTCTTCCTGTGGGGTACCCTCAAGCCCTTTCACCCCCTCCTCCCGGTAAGAGCCGAGAAAGAAAAAAAGGAAATCAGCTGTTGCCATCAGCTAATTAAACAACATGTGCACAAACCTCTTAAGAAACAAAAATCCAATTCTGTTCTTAAAAAAGGTAAATTTTATTTTTTTTAAAAAAGGAAGAAAATATATCTGGGAACTCAGGCTATTGCTAGATTTTAAAAGAGCAACTACAATGATTAAGCACCAAGAATAGCTTCCTTGAGGTCCAGCTTAAAGGTTACAAGCAAAACAAAAGCACCTGGGGTTAGCACAGAGGAATCCACAAGCTATAAAGAAATAAAAGGGATAAACCTAATTGCGTCTTCCTAGACGTTTCCTGATCTACTTACATATCCGGCGTTTAAAATGAGTAGTTTCTAGGTATGATACTGATGATAGTTTCATACCTGGCCCAAGCTTCTCACAGCATAGTTTCTGCCCTGTCCGCCTCTCCCCAGGAGAACAACAACAGACAGACAAAAGGGGAGTTGTTTTTCAATTTTAAAAAGTTCTAGCCTTCCCATTGGTTCTTTTGGCCAGGTGCCCACTCACTTCCCTTTTACCTAGGCATAGTAGTGAGACTTTTTAACCCTTTACAGGTAGAGCAATTAGACAACAGCTACTAAGAGGGATTTTATAGCTACTGGCTGGCTGGGTATCCATAAAAGGGAGTTACCCCACCCCCCCTTCATATGTATCTTCAGCAGAGGGAAATGCAGCAGCAGCTAAAACCAAGGAGGAAGCTCTCTGGGCTTACACCCATCACCGGACCCATCCTGCTCTTGTGGTAGAGGAGGAAACTGACTGGTTGAGGTCTTGGGTGTACCTTACTAGGCTGTGTGGGATGTGCTCCCCCTTACCAGGGCTTGAATTACCTACTGGGCTCTGAAACATTAGTTTCCCTATACAGGGACTCAAATGCCCTCAGACTCTACTCCTCTCATCAGGCCTTGTAGCTCCTCAGGTCAGGTGTGTGTATGTGGGGTGCGGTAAGAAGTGGTGCCCATCTCTTTGTGGTTCCAAAATGATGCCATTTACAATAGAATGTGGAGATCTGACAGCCTCCTTCATCACTACATCCTGTGACCGCAGTGAAATAAATAATGTTGACCTTTAACTCATCATGAGAGATCTGAGTTTCCCATTATTGGGCACTGAGAAGAATGTGGCATTCCCACCTCTGAGTTGCTGTTTCAAGCTCTGCTTCGACTTAGATTGACATTGGTTCATCGGTTTAGATTTCTTTAACATTTTCAGGGTTTTCTCCACAATCATAAGTGAAAGCTGAGATTCTGTAGAACAAGATGGCAGCCTCCTGCCTCCAAAAAAGTACTGGTTTGCAAACCCAGTCCAATTTCAGTCCCTGATTCTGATGAGCCACAAAGGTTCACCAGAGAAAGAAACTGATCTGCTCATCATACCACATCGTAATCCTAGACTTTCAACGGAGACAAACTCTTGTGTATACAGTGCCTACAACGAGGTCCTTATTGGGAATTCCAGGCACTACTGTAATATAAATAATAAGGCAATATAAATAAGGCCCCCGCTCACTGTATATGCCTATTATTGATAGGGACAAAGCATGGGGGCAAAATTACTTGACAAACCAAACTAGCAGCTTCCAAATTTATCTGATTTCCTGAGGCTGGCCAAGAGTGTGATCCCGTTCTGACAGACTTCACCAGGTCTATTTGAATGGAACTTCTGTTCTTAAAGAGTGACATGCCAGGGAACATGGTGTTTTTGTGTATGATGATTAACTCAGCAGGAAGCATAGAGGAAGATCAGATTTGGGGATGGAAAGTGCAGTAGCTAGGATCCCTGGAGGTGGCAGGGCAGAAGGTCCAGTAGTTAACATTAGACAATGGAAATAACTGCTGGACATAGTTCAACTTTTTTTAGTTAAACTAGATCATGATAAATAAAAGGAATATTTTTTGTTGTGTAAAATTTAGAATGTGGTCTGTTTCTGAGACATTAGGAGATGAGTATAGGTGTGTGAAGTTTGGAGAAAATGGGAAATGTTTCTTTAGCAACAGAGGTTTGGAAAAAATTACTGTTTGGGAAAATCTTTTAAAAGGGCTTACTTTTAAACCTCAAACGTTTAAACAGTTAACTGCACAAAGAAGGAAAGTTAGTTGGCCTCTGAAGAGCAGGTAGGTTTAAATTCAACCGCCAAATTTAATCAGTGTGAAACAAGGCAGTTTTAGTCCGTTTTCAGTGCAAACCTCAACAGTTACTAGCAATGTCTCCATCACAGGATTTTCTTACTGCTCTATAAAAGATTCGCCACCCCACTGAGCCCAGATGAGCCAGTTCCCTTCCAACCCAGTTACACTATTCTCCACAAGGATGCTTGTGGTGCCACTGTCCGCTGTGTCCTTTGCGCTCATGTATTCCTGGCTGTATTCTTTGGACGGGTCTAGCAGGATTTCTCATTCCCATCTGCTAGGTGCGCCCTGCGGTCGCCGAAGGAATGCGGCGTTCACCTGCTGTTCTTCCTTGACTTTAGCCTTCGCCCAGCCCTTTAAGCCGGCCGGACCAGAGCCGCTCCCCTGGCCGGGGTACGACCGCAGAGTCTCCCCCTGTGCCGCAGCAGCCGCACTCGCGCTGGGGCGGCGGGAGGGGAACACACCGGGAACGGAACCTCCCTGGCCCCCGGGCACGTTCGAGAACGCGCAGACGCCGGCTGTCACTGTCACCGAGCCGGCGCACCGGCATCCCGGCGGCTCGGAGGGGAATCCCCGGCCTCGCCTCCACAGCCAATGAATAGACCCTATGCAAATGAGGCAACTCCGCACCGCAGTGGGCCAATGGAAATCAGGCAGGGTGTCAACAGGGTTGGGCATTGGATGGGAGTGAGGAAGTAGCGGGCCAATGGGAGGGCCAGCCTTATGGGACGTACCTGCGGGGCGGAGCTATGCAAATGTCGTTTGAAAAGCGGGCGGGAAATCCGAGTTTCGCGGGAGGCCCTTGGCGCGTAACCCGTCTCCCTTCCCTTCATTCATTGTCAGCAGCCGCCGCTTCCTGGAGCCATTTTCCAGCCGGCCCCACACAGCGGGAGCGGCCCCGCTTCATCCGCCGCATCTGCCCGTCCCGCCGCTTTCATCCCCCCCTGGGACCCCGCATCCTGCAGCCGGATCCCCCCCGGCACCCGCCGCCCCCAGTATTTTGGGTCGGGCCTCGGCATTGAGGAGGAAAGCAGCCGGGAAGGCCGGGGGGGGAGGGAGGTAGAGACTCGGCTACGGGGACAGACCCAGAGGGAAGGATGAGAAGGGGACTCCAGCCGGCGGCCCTAGCAGCGCAGCCACCCGCACCTTCCATGGACTCCCGGGTGACCCCCGCCAGCTTCCCAGCCCACTTCGCCGCTGGCACCTTCATCCAGATCCGCAGCGGCGCGGCGGCGGCGTCCTGTGTGTCCTCCTCCTCCCAGGTTCCCGGTGCCTTTGCCCTCACTGCGGAGGGGGGTCAGCCCGCTGGCGGCTCCCTGTACTGCACCCCGCACGGACCCGCCGGCAGGACGGCGCTGCTGCAGCCAGCACTTGGAGGAGGCGGAGGCCGCCCCCCGGTAATTCCCCCCCATCCCAGCGGGAGGGCGAAGGGGACACTCGGGTTGAGCCCCGGGCAGGGCCCCGCTGTCCCATCTCCAGCCGGGGTCGGGGGGCAGGAAGGGCTGGGACAACATCGTGTTGCAATAAACTTTTGTCTCTTTTCGCCCCCCCCCGCCAACTCGGGCCCGCTCCAGGCGGTGCCTCCTCTCTGCAGCTGGGGCAGTGGTGCCCTGCCCCGGGTGCAGAGGATAAGGCGGGGGGAGGGGTGGTTGCAGCCTGTTCCCCTCTCACCGGCAGGGCCAGCGACCCCCACTGATATTTGTGGCTCCAACAAAGAGCCCGCTGAGGCCGGTGCTTGGCGCTGCAGGGAGTTCGCGGCGCTGGGGCATCCCCGCTCACTGGGGGCGTCCTCAGCGGGGGGCGGCTGTGGCGACCCCTGCTCCCGGAGCTGGGTAGATGCAGACTCCGCTGCTCCCCTGCCCGTGTCTCGGGGGAGCGGGGGGCTCTGCCCAGCTGGTGTCTCCGCTTCACCCCCGGACTCGCCGGTGACGTTTCGCACACGTGCGCGGAGGCCGCGTCTGTGACTGGGAGCCGGGCAGGAGGGAGGGGGCGCTGATCCGAGTGGGGGGAGGGGGACACCCGCTTCCTCCTCCTGCCGCTGGCCTGGGACTGTCCGTGTCCCCCCCCCAGTCACACGCGCGTGCGGCCTCCTCGCCTCCCCGAGGCTGCCCGGGGCGCTGCTGGGCTCGGAAATGCCCCTCCAGCAGGTTAGTGACCGGGCACGCAGGGGCCAGCAGCAAGAGCAACCCTCGCTTCTCCCCCGCCCCATAATGAGGAACCTGGGAGAAGCATCCCCCCACCCCCCTGCAATACCAGGGCGGTCCTCGCCTGCCCTTAGGCTCTGGCACTCCCCGAGCTGCCGTGACCCGGGGGGGGGGCACAATGGGGGAATAGTTAAGGTTTCTCCTCCCCCCCGCCCTCTTCCTGAGTTTAGCCCCCCTCTTTTATCCCCCAGTCCCTCCCCCCAATAGCTTTCTCAGCCTGGGCCTGATCTCCCAGCCCTCTGCCCGCCTCGTGATGGCCCCCTGGAAGTGATTGGTCAGGTTCCTGCTTCAGGCCACTGGGTGCCTGGCCCATTTAATTTTTAAATCACTTCATCTACTTTGGTAGTTCCAGCTTCATCCCTCCCCTGGCCTGCTCTAGAGGCAGTTTGCCTCGTTCATAGCTAACCCCCTTTCTGGAGGGAAAGCCGGACCTTGCCCTGCATTTCTAGTACTTGGAGCTGTCATTTCAGATGCGGGGGGGGAGGAGGCGGGATTTCGGGAGGACTCTGCATAATCAACTAAAAGTGTGGGAAGGTGGATGTTTTGGAATAATTAAACACGCTGCACCCTCCTTGCTGTCTTGTGAGCACTTCCTGGAGGCAAGCCTCACTTGCTTGTTACAACAAAGACTGGTGGTGTAGTTTGGGAGCCAAGATGAAGAAGTTTGGGTAACCTCATAAAGAGGGGGTCTGTAGTAAAAGAAAAACAGTCTTCTTTGTTTCCATAGATATAAAGGACTTTTGTCCTGCACTGGTTTGACCCAGGCATAAAATGGATGGGCAGGTGCGGTGGCGGTGCAAATTTAACTAACCTACATGGTTTCTCTAAGGGATTTTAATAGTCCTGGTCCTGGCCCTGCAGGCATTCCAGCGCTGGGCCTTGCTCTGGCATTGTGATGTGGGCAAATGTCCACTAGGGTCTCAATGATGAGATTACCAAACTCACTTTCTTCACATGGTCTGAAACATCAGTTCTCAAACTTCATTGCACTGTGATCTCCTCCTGACAACAAAACTTACTACAACATAACCCCAGTGCCCTGTGTTAATCTAGGATAGTTAATATTTTAAATAAAAAATTTATTGCAAGCAGGGCAATTGCCCAGTGCCCCATGCCACAGGGGGGCCCATGCGGCTTAATTGTTTGGGCTAACATAACAGTTGAGTCCAGCTCTCCAGGCATGAAATACTGGTGTTTTAAACTGCTGTGCACTACCCATGCACAAACTCCATCCCCCAGATCCATATCTTGTTTGCCCATGTTTTTAAAAGAGTTTTCTATTAAATTTAGTTACCAGCCTATGTTTAATTATGAATTTTAAAAGTACAGACTACTGTTATAATTAAAAGAAACACATTCCTTGGGTAAGTGAGCAAGTGCTTAGTGCTGAGTACTGGCTGACACTGTGAAGAATCTAGAATTTCCAGGGAGGGTGGTCTAGATTTATTTTAATGAGATTTGCAATAAAAACTGAAGGAAATATGGGTTTTAATGCCATTAACATCAAGATATTCATACTTTGCACTGTGAAATGACCTAGAAACAGTCTTAAGTGTTGGTCAAAATGTAGCAGTTTTTTAATTAATAAGCTTTCAGGTCACTGTCTTTAGTGCTACTGGCAAACCACAATGAGGACATAAGCTTCCTTTTTATACAATTGTTGCAGGTGTTCATTGCTGACATGGCGATGGAGGTTTCAGGAAGGTGCAGTATAGTCTCATCAAAAGATTATAATGAAAGTCATAGCCTCTATTAAAAAACAAACTTGATTTGCTGTTGTCATATTTGTAAATCTTACTGTACTTTTTAACCCACTAGTTAAGCGTGTGGTTTGGTACAGATTGCTCTGGAAACAGGATATCCAGTCCAGTGCTTTTGTTTTCCAGCATGACTTTGTTAAATGAATTCACTCACAGTCATATCTATAAGCATGATCGCAAGGGAACAATTGTGTGGGGATTTCTACGTTTTTGGGAGAAAGGGGCATGATGTCATGGCCAGTATTAAACTTATACTTGATTAGTATTAAAAGTATTCAAACTTCAATCTAGAGTAGCGTTTCTCAAACTGGGGTCCGTGGGCCCCACTGATCAATTCCTTCCCCCTCCCTTCCGGCGCCTCCTGCAGGCTGGGGAACAGCTGTTCAGCGGTGTGCAGGAGGCGCTGGGAGGGAGGGGGAGGAGCGGGGATGTGGCGTGCTCAGGGGAGGGGGCAGAAAGAAGTGGGGAAGAGGAGCAGGGGTGGGAAGAGGTGGGATGGGGCCTTGGGGGAAGGGGTGGAGTTGGGGGCTTGGGGAGTCCGTGAAAAATTTTAAATCAAAATGTGGGTTCTCGGGTTGCTAAAGTTTGAGAACCGCTGGTCTAGAGAGTTCTTATAGTCCCATTTATAAATTTGCCCTAAAGAGTTAACAATATACTCACCACCGTCAACAAATAGCACAGTTGGTTGTGCCCGGTGTGTCTCTTTCTTAAACCCAGCCCCTGTTACATGGACTTTCCTTCACCAGAGCCCTGTGCTCTGGGTTATAGAGTAATTGGGGGCGTACAGTATCTAAGCTATACCAGTGTCTACAGCACCACTCTATTGTAGTGAGGCCTGGCTTTTGGAGATGCTGAGCACTCAGTGTGCAAAGAAATTCAGTGGAAGCTATGGCTGCTCAGCACTTGTGCAAATCCAGGCCTAAGGACTGATTTTCAACTCCTGTGGACTGTCAGAAGACAGAAATTAACCCTTATGGTGGTTTAATTCCATAGTTCATAAAGATTTAAACCTTCAGAAGAAGCTGTTAACTAAGGCTCTTATATTAATAGGGGAGATTATGGTGGGGGAATGGGGTGAGGGGGAAGTAATTCTTTAACATGTGGTTCTGCACCCCTCTTACAGCTAACATTCTGTCTAAGACCATCTTCTATTACTTTCTATCTAAATCACAGTACTGGAGGACTGAACTACCGTTAGAGACAGATGCTCAAAATATTTCCAGTGAAAATAGTGCAAAAATTCTTAGTGCCTTTTCATTGGAATGAGAAGTCTTTAAATAGAGGGCCATTTTTTTTTTTTAGCCTTAGAAAATGTTTAAATGGAGACACCACCCACGTGGTAAGTCCCTTTTAAAAGGGGCTAAATCCTCTTAAGAATATTTTGAGAGGACTCCTGTGGCCTTTTGATGACATGAACTCTAGGGAGTCTGGTTCAGCATGCTTCAGAAGGGGGCCGGAGGATTTACATTTCCAAACTCAGTGCATACCACTTCTTTCCCCTTCTTGTAGTTAAGAACACATCTCTTCCCACCCTCAAAAAGTGAGTCTGGATTTGGAACAAAATGGGATAATTGCTTACTCTTAATAGTAGATGCTAGGTAAAGAAAAAGGCCAAATAGGACATACAGTTGATATGTTGATAGTGAGATGAGGAATAGCAGAAAATGGAAGAAATGCTTAAAAGATGGACAAGTTACAAAAAGGAACTGGCAGTAAACTAACGGGTAACTTTTTCTTATTTAAAAAAAAAACAAAAAACTTTGTTCATGGAAGCCATGTATGCAAATCAATCACCATCTTAATATTTCTCTGCTTGACTGTTACTGTTAACATGAAGAAATACTTAATAAAGCAGGTCTATCTACTTCTTGAATACTTTTTTAAAGGAATATACTCAGTTAAGTACTTCAAATATTCTCCCAGGGTAGGACTCTGGATTTAAGAGTCAGATCTTTTGCTCTTCCACCCTCAAGAACCCTTTATCTTTATCCCCAGGTTGCTTTCCAAAGAGGACTGGATGTGGTTCACTTTAGAGCCAGTCAGTGCCTTTCCTTGTTTGACCCCCGCTTGCTGATCAAGCAAAAAAAGGCACGTTCTTTCTCTTCACTGTGCCCAGGGTTGAGCATGCTTCTGCAGAACTGCTAACCTCCAGGGATCACTCATATGCTTTTTTGGGTTTAAATTAAAAAATAAAAAATAAAAAATTCTTAAAATATGAAATAAAGCTATTGTTAAAATATAGCTTTCTTTTTAAAAAATCCATTGTTGTTACCACTATATTAAAGCTTGAAAACATGTTTCACTAATAATTTTGTCTTTAACCAAAGCAACAAAAGGGGGTTGAGGGGCCTAGTAGATGATGCTTCTTTGAGAATCCATTTGCTGATGCAAAAAAGGCACCGGGCCTTTCTCACAGGGTGCTATTTTTGGTGAGGGGCTCCATTTGTCACATCTGCATTGGCTTGTAGGTGCAAAGCATGAAGCGATCCACCCTTTTCAACCCTGTGGGTTAATTCCACTTTGCATATCTGTCTGGTTGATTCAGGGACAGACATTCAGCCCTTTAGGGGGGTTAGAGACCCCATGGTGGAGGAGTCTGGCTCCCAAGGTCTTAAACCACCTCAGGGGAATCTTGGGAAAGATGGGGCAGGGGTGGTGGTTGGTTGTTCTGAAGTACTGTGCTTATAGACTCTTTAGAAATGCTTAGCAAAATGGAAAAAGAAAAGGAGTACTTGTGGCACCTTAGAGACTAACATTTATTTGAGCATAAGCTTTTGTGAGCTACAGCTCACTTCATCGGATGCATTCAGTGGAAAATACAGTGGGGAGATTTGGAGTAAGTCAAAGAAAGGCAGATAAAGTAATACTTAAGCCCTTGGAGCCTCTTGTCCCCGAGAATATGGTGGGGTGGAAGGCTTGTGACAAAAGTGAACATATAAGCCCCCTCATCTCTTCAGAGGCATCTCCTCCCTCGTAGAACCGGAAGCAGTATGCTCACAAGTATAACACTCTTCAGCTTATACATCCCACATTACCTAGGTGTCATAAATATAAAGGGAAGGGTAAACCCCTGTAAAATCCCTCCTGGCCAGAGGAAATCTCCTCTCACCTGTAAAGGGTTAAGAAGCTAAAGGTAACCTCGCTGGCACCTGACCAAAATGACCAATGAGGAGGCAAGATAATTTCAAAAGCTGGGAGGAGGGAGAGAAACAAAGGGTATGTGTGTCTGTCTATATTTTGTCTTTGCCGGGGATAGACCAGGAATGAAGCCTTAGAGCTTTTAGTAAGTAATCTAGCTAGGTACGTGTTAGATTATGATTTCTTTAAATGGCTGAGAAAAGAATTGTGCTGAATAGAATAACTATTTCTGTCTGTGTATCTTTTTTGTAACTTAAGGTTTTGCCTAGAGGGGTTCTCTATGTTTTGAATCTAATTACCCTGTAAAGTATTTACCATCCTGATTTTACAGGGGGGATTTTTTTTTTTCTATTTACTTCTATTTCTATTAAAAGTCTTCTTGTAAGAAAACTGAATGCTTTTTCATTGTTCTCAGATCCAAGGGTTTGGGTCTGTGGTCACCTATGCAAATTGGTGAGGCTTTTTATCCAACATTTCCCTGGAAAGGGGGGGTGCAAGTGTTGGGAGGATTGTTCATTGTTCTTAAGATCCAAGGGTCTGGGTCTGTAGTCACCTAGGCAAATTGGTGAGGCTTTTTACCAAACCTTGTCCAGGAAGTGGGGTGCAAGGTTTTGGGAAGTATTTTGGGGGGAAAGACGTGTCCAAACAGCTCTTCCCCAGTAACCAGTATTTGTTTGGTGGTGGTAGCGGCCAATCCAAGGACAAAGGGTGGAATATTTTGTACCTTGGGGAAGTTTTGACCTAAGCTGGTAAAGATAAGCTTAGGAGGTTTTTTTCATGCAGGTCCCCACATCTGTACCCTAGAGTTCAGAGTGGGGGAGGAACCTTGACATGGTGGCATAGTGGTGGGATTAACCTGAAATCATTTTGAGATCCAGTTGAGATTTTGTTGAACTAGAAATACAGATTTTTAAAAAAGGAAGTCCAGAAGCAGCTGAAACTGAAAGCAGCTTGTTTTTTTCTCTGCTTTGTGGCCAAGCAGAGACAAAAGGGGATTATCTTTGTGAATTGCAGGTTTTCTTTGCCTGGAGGCAGGGTACTTAACTCCTGCAGGGAAATTCACAGTCTTCCAACCCAGAGTTTTTTTTTTTTTTTCCCTAAAAGTAAATAGAAGGGGGGGTGTTCTACCCATTTGCCTGGAGACAAAAGGGGCAGGGTTTTTTTTTTTTTTTTTTTGGATTTTGAGTTTTTACAAGGAGCACAAGTTTAAAAAGGAAACTTGTTTTTTCTTTGGGCTGGGTAAACAGGTTTCAAAGTAGCTGGAAGTTTTTGCTTTGATTTGGGCCCAGAGCAGAGACAAGGGAATTGTCTTTTTCTGTAGGCTGACAATCACTATCAGAGAATAGGTATTCTATTCCAGCACAGCAAAATTTTACAGCCAAGTTTTGTTTGTTTATTTCTAAACCTCGGGTGTAAAGTTAGTTAAAAACAGAGAGGTTAGAATGACAAAATCTGCGGCTAGACTACAGCTGGAATTAGCCAGATTTCAGGCTGAGGAAAGACAAAGGGAACATGAAAGACAGATAGAACTCATGCGGCTGAAGAAGGAGGAGAAGGAACAAGAGAGGAAGCATGTGGAGGAGGAGAGGGAAAAAGAGAGGAAGCATGTGGAGGAGGAGAAGGAAAAAGAGAGGAAGCATGTGGAGGAGGTGGAGAAGATAAAGGCTCAGCAGAATATACCAACAAACCCTAGCAATCCTTCTCCAGGTACCACTTCCCATCCCAGAAAGTTCCCCACCTACAAGGCAGGTGATGATACTGAGGCCTTCTTAGAAAACTTCGAAAGGGCCTGCCTTGGGTACAACATCTCTACTGACCAATACATGGTAGAGCTGAGGCCGCAGCTCAGTGGACCCTTAGCTGAGGTGGCGGCTGAAATGCCTAAAGAACACATGAACAAGTATGAACTGTTTAAATCCAAGGCGAGAGTCAGAATGGGGATAACACCCGAGCAGTCTCGTCGGAGGTTCAGAGCCCTAAGGTGGAAACCAGACGTGTCATTTACCCGACATGCCTACCACATTGTGAAACATTGGGATGCCTGGATATCCGGAGCAAGTGTTGAATCTCCAGTAAATTTGCCCTTCCTAATGCAAATGGAACAATTCTTAGAGGGTGTTCCTGAAGAAATAGAAAGGTACATCCTAGATGGGAAGCCCAAAACTGTAATCGAGGCAGGAGAGATTGGAGCCAGATGGGTGGAGGTGGCAGAGAAGAAGAAAACTGGTCGCAGTTGGAGCGGAGACCAGAAGGGACAACCCCAGACCACACCCTATTACCGGGGGCCGTCCAAAGCCCCACCTACCTCCCAAAGAACCCTCCAGACCCCTTATCGTCCCTCCACCCCGTTCTCCAGCAACCCTCCTCGCCCCAGTGACCAGTCAGCTGGACGATGTTTTAAATGTAACGAGCTGGGGCATGTAAAGGCCAACTGCCCCAAGAACCCCAACAGATTACAGTTCATTGCACCGGAATCGCACCAGAGGTCCACAGGCCCAGATACCTCCCAGATACCCTTGGAGCGGAGGGAAACTGTGAGTGTGGGCGGGAAGAAGGTCACCGCGTGGAGGGACACCGGAGCACAAGTGTCAGCTATCCATGCTTCCTTAGTGGACCCCAATTTAATCAACCCAGAGATCCAAGTGACGATTCAACCCTTCAAGTCCAACTCTTTCGATTTGCCTACAGCCAAGTTGCCTGTCCAGTACAAGGGCTGGTCCGGAACGTGGACTTTTGCAGTCTATGATGATTATCCCATCCCCATGCTGTTGGGGGAAGACTTGGCCAATCATGTGAAGCAGGCCAAGAGGGTGGGAACGGTCACCCGCAGCCAGGCTAACCAAGCCGTGAGGCCTAGCTCTGTTCCGGAAACTTCTATCAGGACCCGGTCAGAGGTGATGGATCCGGACCCCAGACCAATGTCTGCAACAGCAGTAGTGGATCCAGTCCCAGAGACCCAGACGGAACCAGTCCCAGAACCGGAACCAGCCGAACAACCAACACCAGACCCATTGCCAGCACTGAATCCAGTACTTGCAACCTCAACACCAGAGGGCCCCACCGACCCTGAACCGACAGCAGCCGATAACCCGACACAAGAGGCTCAGCCGGAGCCTGAATCCCAACATAGTTCACCAGCGGAGAGCGGTTCACAGTCAACAGAAACAGCCCCATCCCCTATATCGCTTCCAGAGGGACCAAGCCTAGGTCCACAATCCAATAAGGAACTGATGTCTCCAGCATCAAGGGAACAGTTCCAGACCGAACAGGAAGCAGATGAAAGCCTCCAGAGAGCTTGGACGGCGGCACGGAGCCACCCACCGCCTCTCAGCTCTTCTAATCGATCCAGGTTTGTTGTAGAAAGAGGACTTTTATACAAGGAAACTCTTTCTGGTGGACACCAGGAAGACTGGCATCCTCAGAGACAGTTGGTAGTTCCAACTAAATACCGGGCCAAGCTCTTGAGCTTAGCCCATGATCACCCTAGTGGCCATGCTGGGGTGAACAGGACCAAAGACCGTTTGGGGGGGTCATTCCACTGGGAGGGAATGGGCAAGGATGTTTCTACCTATGTCCAGTCTTGTGAGGTGTGCCAAAGAGTGGGAAAGCCCCAAGACCAGGTCAAAGCCCCTCTCCAGCCACTCCCCATCATTGAAGTTCCATTTCAGCGAGTAGCTGTGGATATTCTGGGTCCTTTTCCGAAAAAGACACCCAGAGGAAAGCAGTACATACTGACTTTCATGGATTTTGCCACCCGATGGCCGGAAGCAGTAGCTCTAAGCAACACCAGGGCTAAAAGTGTGTGCCAGGCACTAGCAGACATTTTTGCCAGGGTAGGTTGGCCCTCCGACATCCTCACAGATGCAGGGACTAATTTCCTGGCAGGAACTATGAAAAACCTTTGGGAAGCTCATGGGGTAAATCACTTGGTTGCCACTCCTTACCACCATCAAACAAATGGCATGGTGGAGAAGTTTAATGGAACTTTGGGGGCCATGATACGTAAATTCGTAAATGAGCACTCCAATGATTGGGACCTAGTGTTGCAGCAGTTGCTCTTTGCCTACAGAGCTGTACCACACCCCAGTTTAGGGTTTTCCCCATTTGAACTTGTATATGGCCGTGAGGTTAAGGGGCCATTGCAGTTGGTGAAGCAGCAATGGGAGGGATTTACACCTTCTCCAGGAACTAACATTCTGGACTTTGTAACCAACCTACAAAACACCCTCCGAACCTCTTTAGCCCTTGCTAAAGAAAACTTACAGGATGCTCAAAAAGAGCAAAAAGCCTGGTATGATAAACATGCCAGAGAGCGTTCCTTCAAAGTAGGGGACCAGGTCATGGTCTTAAAGGCGCTCCAGGCCCATAAAATGGAAGCGTCGTGGGAAGGGCCATTCACGGTCCAGGAGCGCCTGGGAGCTGTTAATTATCTCATAGCATTCCCCACCTCCAACCGAAAGCCTAAGGTGTACCATATTAATTCTCTAAAGCCCTTTTATTCCAGAGAATTAAAGGTTTGTCAGTTTACAGCCCAGGGAGGAGACGACGCTGAGTGGCCTGAAGGTGTCTACTACGAAGGGAAATGTGCTGGTGGTGTGGAAGAGGTGAACCTCTCCATGACCCTTGGGCGTATGCAGCGACAGCAGATCCAGGAGCTGTGCACTAGCTACGCGCCAACGTTCTCAGCCACCCCAGGACTGACTGAACGGGCATACCACTCCATTGACACAGGTAATGCTCGCCCAATTAGAGTCCAACCTTACCGGGTGTCTCCTCAAGCTAAAACTGCTATAGAACGGGAGATCCGGGATATGTTACAGATGGGTGTAATCCGCCCCTCTGAAAGTGCATGGGCATCTCCAGTGGTTCTAGTTCCCAAACCAGATGGGGAAATACGTTTTTGCGTGGACTACCGTAAGCTAAATGCTGTAACTCGCCCAGACAACTATCCAATGCCACGCACAGATGAACTATTAGAGAAACTGGGACGGGCCCAGTTCATCTCTACCTTGGACTTAACCAAGGGGTACTGGCAGGTACCGCTAGATGAATCTGCCAAGGAAAGGTCAGCCTTCACCACACATCTCGGGCTGTATGAATTTAATGTACTCCCTTTCGGGCTGCGAAATGCACCCGCCACCTTCCAAAGACTTGTAGATGGTCTCCTAGCAGGATTAGGAGAATATGCAGTCGCCTACCTTGACGATGTGGCCATATTTTCGGATTCCTGGGCAGACCACCTGGAACATCTACAAAAAGTCCTTGAGCGCATAAGGGAGGCAGGACTAACTGTTAAGGCTAAGAAGTGTCAAATAGGCCTAAACAGAGTGACTTACCTTGGACACCAGGTGGGTCAAGGAACTATCAGCCCCCTACAGGCCAAAGTGGATGCTATCCAAAAGTGGCCTGTCCCAAAGTCAAAGAAACAGGTTCAATCCTTCTTAGGCTTGGCCGGTTATTACAGACGATTTGTACCGCACTACAGCCAAATCGCCGCCCCACTGACAGACCTAACCAAAAAGAAACAGCCAAATGCGGTTCAGTGGACCGAAAAGTGTCAGAAGGCCTTTAACAAGCTTAAAGCGACACTCATGTCTGACCCTGTACTAAGGGCCCCAGACTTTGACAAACCGTTCCTAGTAACCACAGATGCGTCCGAGCGTGGTGTGGGAGCAGTTTTAATGCAGAAAGGACCTGATCAAGAATTCCACCCTGTAGTGTTTCTCAGCAAAAAACTGTCTGAGAGGGAAAGCCACTGGTCAGTCACTGAAAAAGAATGTTACGCCATTGTCTACGCTCTGGAAAAGCTACGCCCATATGTTTGGGGACGGCGTTTCCACCTGCAAACCGACCATGCTGCACTGAAGTGGCTTCACACGGTCAAAGAAAATAGCAAAAAACTTCTTCGGTGGAGTTTAGCTCTCCAAGATTTTGATTTTGACATCCAACACATCTCAGGAGCTTCTAACAAAGTGGCTGATGCACTCTCCCGTGAAAGTTTCCCAGAATCAACTGGTTAAAATCGTCCTTGAGATGTAGAAAATATTGTTAGTCTTTATGTACTTGGTAGTATATTTAGAGATGCATGTGTCTTATTAACTCTGTTTTTCCTAGAGCTCCAGGAAGAAATCCCAGCCAGTGTTTCACCCTAGCTGAGATTTGGGGGGCGTGTCATAAATATAAAGGGAAGGGTAAACCCCTGTAAAATCCCTCCTGGCCAGAGGAAATCTCCTCTCACCTGTAAAGGGTTAAGAAGCTAAAGGTAACCTCGCTGGCACCTGACCAAAATGACCAATGAGGAGGCAAGATAATTTCAAAAGCTGGGAGGAGGGAGAGAAACAAAGGGTATGTGTGTCTGTCTATATTTTGTCTTTGCCGGGGATAGACCAGGAATGAAGCCTTAGAGCTTTTAGTAAGTAATCTAGCTAGGTACGTGTTAGATTATGATTTCTTTAAATGGCTGAGAAAAGAATTGTGCTGAATAGAATAACTATTTCTGTCTGTGTATCTTTTTTGTAACTTAAGGTTTTGCCTAGAGGGGTTCTCTATGTTTTGAATCTAATTACCCTGTAAAGTATTTACCATCCTGATTTTACAGGGGGGATTTTTTTTTTTCTATTTACTTCTATTTCTATTAAAAGTCTTCTTGTAAGAAAACTGAATGCTTTTTCATTGTTCTCAGATCCAAGGGTTTGGGTCTGTGGTCACCTATGCAAATTGGTGAGGCTTTTTATCCAACATTTCCCTGGAAAGGGGGGGTGCAAGTGTTGGGAGGATTGTTCATTGTTCTTAAGATCCAAGGGTCTGGGTCTGTAGTCACCTAGGCAAATTGGTGAGGCTTTTTACCAAACCTTGTCCAGGAAGTGGGGTGCAAGGTTTTGGGAAGTATTTTGGGGGGAAAGACGTGTCCAAACAGCTCTTCCCCAGTAACCAGTATTTGTTTGGTGGTGGTAGCGGCCAATCCAAGGACAAAGGGTGGAATATTTTGTACCTTGGGGAAGTTTTGACCTAAGCTGGTAAAGATAAGCTTAGGAGGTTTTTTTCATGCAGGTCCCCACATCTGTACCCTAGAGTTCAGAGTGGGGGAGGAACCTTGACACTAGGTCTTGTCTACAAGGGGAAATTGACTGGCATAGCTATAGCAGAAATAGCTATGCTGGTCAATTTTCCTGTGCCGCAGACAAGTCCTTACTTTACAGCAGTGCTTCTCAAGCTATCTGATGTGGGGGACCAGCAATTTTTTTTCCAATGTGTGCGCAGACTGGCAGCCGATGGCTCACGGTCTGGCACCGGTCCGCGGACCACCACTTTGAGTAGCACTGCTTTATAGTTCATGTAGGAGGAGTGGTGAGTGAAATTCTGTGGCCTGCGTTGTGCAGGTCAGACTAGATGATCATAATGGTCCTTTCTGACCTAAATATCTATGAATCTATGTACTAGAAAGCTGTCATTTCTGAATCCTGCAGTCTGAAATCTGAGGGGGAAAAACAACTCTGAAATTCGTTAAAGTAAAAGGTGAGTGAGCAGGAATTAATCATGGAAGTTGCCAGACAGTCTTGGAGACTGAAGTCTTCCCCAGAACCGTTATAACTGAGATGGCAGCACTGCATGCCTTCTCAGACATCTCTCAGGCTACTACAAGCACTACGGTGGTGTAGCTGTGGTGGTGCAGCCATGCCGTTTTTGCTGTAGCAAGTGTTTATGCGACAGAATTGGTTTTTCTGTCGCTGTAGTAAATCTATGCCCTCGAGAGGCTATCGCTAGGTCGACAGAAGAATTCTTTAGTTGACCTAGCTGTCTCTGTGGTGGGGTTAGATCAACCTACTTACCTGGCAGAGGGTGTGAAATTTTTTGTGGGACTGAGCGATGTAGTTAGGTTAACCTAAGTTTTAGGTGTAGACCAGGCCTCAGTTTTGACCTGAAAGGATTACCTCTAGGGTGAGAGGGTAGATCATGCTCTATGCCCATACAATTTTTGCCGTGGTGTTGGTGCACCTGTCTGTTGGTAACTAGACTGAGACTGCCAACTCACTTCACTTAGGCTTCTAAGCACCATCAGATGGTAACAACTCTGTTTAATACCAGTGTGGCCCAGATTGAAACCAGGACCATATTGGCAAGCAAGCTTGGAGAATAAAAAATGCTCAGCTTATCTTCAATCTTTCTGTGTAGGGTGAACAATGGTGGATTTTGTTGATTTTGTTAGAATATTGCTAATTTACAGCTATAGGTATTCACCATTCATAACTTACAAGGGCATATGAAACTCTCTAGTGACTGAGGTGGGGACTCAATCAGGGCACCTTCAGGTGTCTTTCCAAGATTTAATCTGATTTTTTGTACGACAATGTATAAGTCACTTAGGCCCATACATTTAAGTGTCCACTAGCTTTGATTGTCTCAATTTCTGGGTGCCCAACTTGACGCACCTCTGGGGCCTGATCTTCAGAGAGATGCTATGCATCCACACGCCATTAACTTCAGTTGACTAGTAGATACTTTGGCCCTTGGTGTCTTGATTTGGATATCCAAAATTAGCTAACATTTTTTGAAAATGTGGGCCTTGCTCTCTGTCTTCATTTTCACATCTGTAAAATGGGTCTTATACGCTCTTCACAAAAGTGTTGCAAGGCTTTATGTTGTGAATCTCTCTCAAATCTTGTAGAACGCAAGTGCAATATATTTTCAGCAAATGAATTACAGTTTCTGTTGGTAAGAATAGTATTAGTGGTTTGTTACGTAAGAGGGGGTCCATCTTAGTCTTGATTTTTCAGCTTTAACATTGTCTTATTGAGGAGTTACTGGATATATATATATATATATATATATATGTGTGTGTGTGTGTATCCAAAACGTTTTTTGCACCATCCTTCTTAATGTCCTATAAAGGAAAGAGTTTCTCTTGCAAGCAACAATAGGATTTGCTTCCTTGTCATACCTTTATTATTGGTTCAAAGGTCTTTTCTGGTATGTATTGCATAGTTTACAACCAGAAGGAAACAATTTTTAATTTAGCATTGGCAAGTTTCCTTTCTGCTTGATGATGTTGGTCCCAGTAAGAGGATCGCTAGAAAAGGGGGTGGTGGTGCTTGCTGCTGCTTTGTTTAGAGTTGTTGGAAGCGAGTAGTTTAAGGTTCTGATGCTTTGAGTGCCTAACTATCATCTTGCAAGAGTAAAATAATGGAACAGACAATAAGAAAAAAGTATATAGAGAGCGAGTGAGTAAGCAATAAGCTTGATTTTTATTTTTAATTTTATTTTTGCTCAAGTTAAAAATTAATAGCAATTAATGTAAGCTCTTTAGAGCAGAGACTAACTTTGTAAAGTGCCTTGCACAATGAGGTCCTTCCTAGTCTGTAGGGGCTACAACAATACAAATAATCAGGTGTCTGTCTTTTTACAATGTGTTCAACCTGAGGCAATACTGCTCCTTCATATAATCAATCAAGGAGATTATGAAGCCGCTAAACTTGAACTTTATGCAAATTATTTTTCTTTTTAATGTGTATTTCAGGTTCATCAAGTAGGTGTGTAATTTTGCAGCTTCGTGGTGGTAAGGTGACAACTAAGGCTTTGTCCATAGATTGATCAGCTATGTTTGAAGGAAGAAAGGACAGCTGTGTAAAAAATATAGGATAGTGCTTTTTATGAGGGACATCCCACTACAGTGTGGTCTCATGACATACATTCATCCCATGTTGACTCATAATGGATGCAAGGCATTAGATATTAAACAAGAAGTTCAGAAAAATACTTAACCTCTGATCGTTCTACCTTGCGTGTGTTCTAAACGGCCAAAGTGCGGATTGTTTTTGCCATTGTTGGGGAGAGGAAATATTTGAGTAAACTTAGAAGAAGCATAACAAAAAGGTGCTGCTTACTTGTTGACTCCTTCCCTTTGCATCCAGACAAGCCAGTTCTAGTGTATTTTTTGCTCAGGGGCATGTTCCCTGTTAAATTTGTATATGAGAGAGCAGATATTCTAGGAATGGCTCTTGAGTGACCAGAGAACCTTGCAGAGTTCTCTGAAACGTTCCTTGGGAATCAAAAGCTCGAAGTCATTCTTTGTGTCAGTATCATTTAGCACATCTATTAGTTGTAAAGCTATTTTTCCTAATCGGGGCACTGCAAACTTATACCTCGAGTGTTGCCTGCAGCCAAATATTCTCCTCATTTTTTTTTTTTCTGCTGTAACTTGAATGAAATCGTAACTAGCATGCGTATGTACTGGCTTTATTTTGACTTGCCACTGTTGTAGACAGCATTGATCTCCCACATTGAGAGAGTCAATTTTTATCCTGAAGCTCCAAATTTAGCATAATTAATGTTTTCACATACAGGAATTGACCTTACAGTTACAGCTCTGAATGTTAAACAAAAGTCTGCTTTATCTGAAAGTTGTCTTGGTAGAACATGCTACTATTCTTACCAGGATTATTGCAGTGGAGGCTTTTATCCTGGCTTACGGTGGACATAGTATGCTTTGTAACTTTATAATAGTGCTTTTTAAGTGTGTCGTTCTGGTAAAGAACGACAGTACTTGAATTATATGGAAATAATGCCAGAGATGGGACCCATATTTGTCATGTACTAGCAGTACTTTATTTCTTGTTACCACACTGAAGGGAAAAAACCTCTTCAAAACAGAAGGGCTAGGGCAATCAGGCTTATCAGAAACCAGGAATAGTGTCTGGGTGTAAAATCAGCAGAGGAAAGCTTCATCTTCCATGGGAAGACTTTATCAACCCATGCAAAGTAACCCAGTTACCATATACATATACTGTATAATAGTGTGATCCCTCATTTCCTTGTTTAATGCCTTTTTATGTGATGCTGGATATGGCGTGAATGCCATGTGGGGAAGTCTGAGGGTTCACAACTATAAAAGGCACTTTAAAGCAGTGTTTCTCAAATGCGGCCACAGTCTCCTGGGCAGTGACTGGAGGGGGGTGACCACACAAAGCAGTGCTTTACCCCCAGGGCCACCAGAAGGGGTTAGGCCCTACCACCCGCGCCGCCCCCCGTCTGGAGCCACAAAGGCTGGAGGAGGAGGCAGCCAGTGAGTTCCCCACCTTCCCAGGGGTGGTAAGGCTCAGGCTTCACCCCTGAGGCAGTGGGTAGCAGGTTCTGGTTGTGGGACTTTGGGCTTCAGCCCTGGACTCCAGCAACGTGGCGGCAGATGCCGGCTCTGGGCTCAGCCCCTGCCCGCATTGTCCCTGGCCCCCACAGCGTCCCCAGGCTCTGGCTGTGCAGTGGTGGGCTCCGGCCCCGAGCCACAGGGTTTCAGGCTCTGGCCCTGGGGTCACCGACCGCCCCCCATCCATCCACCCCTGGCCCCCATTGTATCCCTACCCACCTCCCCATCCAGGGCTTAATTTGTCCTCTGGCTTGTCAGGGCAGAGTAAGTCTGCTGTGAAAATTGATATTGTACAGTTGTTAATATCCCTTTTCACAGCCTCCCATTAGCTTTCCTGACTCTGCTATGAAAAGTGATATTAACAAACATACAAATATTACTTTTTGCAGCAGCAGACTTACTAGCTAGCAAGTCTTTAAAAAAAAGAACAAGCAAAAACAAAAGAAGAAACAACAACAAAGAAGAATGTGCAAAGCACCTTGTTTGTGTTTCTATTCTGTTTTAGGTCGAGTAAAGAATAGGGGAACTGTACATTATTTTTATTATTGAGTCTGCAATAAAACCCTACATAAATAAATTATAATGATTTGGACATGTATATGTGCATATTTATTTGTTTTTCCTAATGTTAATTGAGTACTTTAAGAAAAATTGTCATAGTGGCCACCAGCAAGAATTGGTGCCCACACTCAGAGGCCACCAAAAAATTTATTGTGAGAGTCCCTGCTTTAAAGTATATAGCTTCATAAACCAGTACGAAATACAGCCTGCTGACCAACATGAGGGCCATAGAGAAATCTTCATTGTCTCAGTTGTGTCAATAGTAGGCATCTCAGACTGGTGCTGAGGTACATTTCAGGGAAAGAAGGTGAAGAAAGATGAAGTAGTGGTCAGTGTTATAGAAAATCATGATGTTTCAGTTAGGAAACTTAAATACTCTTAATCGAGAGCTGCCTTGTAAGGGCAAGCTTTGAACCTAATTTTGTTCTGGTAGATGACTTCTCCCACTCACATTAGCAACATATTTATATTATGGTAGTGTCCAATGTCCCCATCAGGACCAGAGCCCTGTTAGGTTGAAGCTATGCAGACATGGAGAATCTGCACCCTAAAAGGATGCCGAGTAGCCGAGGGGATAGAGCACCAGACAGGGTCTTTGGAGTTCTGGGTTCTAGTCCCAGTTCAGGCACTGGTCTGCTGGGCAAAACTTCTCTGCCTCAGTTTCCCTGTCAGCTTTGTATAGCACTTTGAGATTGACTGATGGAAAGTGCTATATAAGAGCTAGGTATTCTTTAAAGAGCTTACACTCTAAAGATACGATGAGTGGGCAGGGGAAGTTTTTAATATTAAAAAGAAGATAAAAGTGGTGATATAAATGTTTTTATTTAGTGTTTCTTTATATAAACTCACCTGAAATTTCTCTCCAGTTCCAATTGCTAATTCTGGTTAACCTTTTTTATTTTTTAAACGTGGACATTGTCCCCATTTGGCATTCTAGCTACCCTTCTGTTCCTGGCTGGCACAATCCCAATAACAAATCTGTTGCTTCACTATCTCCCCGTCTAGGATCTTTGACTATAATTTCTTCCTTCCAAGGCCATGAGAATAATCTTTTAACAACCGTGCAGGCTTTACATTCTCTGAAGGAAGTTTCTCTCTGAGGTGGTCGGGGTATTGGGGACGCTCCTGCATGGTTACCCAGCCCTCTCCCTCAGTTTCAGTAGCTCCACCTGCCTGCTTGTGCTCTACAGAGAGTGACAATTGTGAACATCAAAAGTATTAGTATGCAGAGTAGTTTCTGATGTCAACAGGGCTGTGAGGATAAGCACCAATGTGAGGAGGTAACTCTTCTTCCCACATGCACTGCACTTGACTTGGGGCCATGCAATCTGGGGGTTTCAGTGTCTGGTGTGCAGTAGAGGTGTCCCTAGTATAATGAGACTAGTTGGAAATCCCCTAAGTCAGTGATTCTTAACCCTTTCCATACTGACCATACAAGATCTCTGTCCCACTTAGCAATGTAGGAAGGGCAGAATGGTTGTGACCCCTCAGGTGTTGAGTACCCCTGCACTGGCAGTTAATTCTGGTAGCCTCCCTCTTGGTCCATTCCATCTACCTCAGTCAATTGCTGAATGTACAGGAAGCAAGAGCAACCTTAACATGCCAGCTGCATGTGCTTTTCCAGAAACTAAACACACCAAGATCATTCCATGTTCTGAAAGCAACACCTCTCTTCAGAGCAGAACTTCCCACTGTGAGGTGGTATACAAACAGGGAGCACGTGTGGTGCTCTCTAAAATAAGCATTTTCCCTTATTTAGAAAGAGCCCTGCATGCAGGACTTACAGGATGTGTCTCCTCAGTGCTAGACAGGAAAATTGCCAGTACAGAAAGGTGTCAGCACTTCAAGAGCTGTATAAGGCAGATCACATTGACTCCCCTCCCCGCCCCGCGACATCCCAAAGAATGACAAACGGGGGGGGAGGGGAAAGAGTTGGGGTATCCCTATCAGAAGCCAGGTTCTTCCCTGGAGGGCAAACTCAAAGCAAAGCAAGAGCTCCTGCTTTGTTCTCAGGAGGTTGGGGTGGGCAGGAATGAGAATATCTTTCTGTGCCACTTTGTCTAGTTTTCTGTTGTTTTGCGCTTTCCTTAATCAACTCTTCGATGATGCTGACTCTATTTTCACACTTCTCCCTGCTCCCTGAAAGCTCTCCTTGCCTCTTTTCTGTCTCCTCCTCAAAGGGGGGAGGTTATCCGCAGACAAGGTTGTGTCCACTGTTGTACTACTTCAGACCTCTGCTGTCTCCAACCATCCTTCCCAGCTGCTGAAGAACCCACGGGCTTCAGCATTCCTTCGTTCTCCTGTTAGAGATATTGCCCCAAAATTCTGCTTGCCGTAGAACTAGCGGTTGAGAGCAAAGGAATTGCTTCAGATGCTCCAAGAATGTTTATAGAGGGAGGGCTCTAAACCTCTGTACAGTTAGTAAGTATTCAATTATTTTCAGCTAGCTTGTGGGATGAACTGTTACATCAGTGTTGGTACCTTGTTGAAATGAGGAAAATTAACAGCTCTGTGTTTCTTGAACTTTGCATCAATGGCCTTGTGAAGGTGTGTACCAGACCCTTTGAAGCCCCTTGCCGGAGGCACTGTAATCCTACCACACCTCGCCCCAGAAAAGAAGCAGTGAAGGTGGGTCTTCCAGGCTGCCTAGAATGGCTTCTTCCGTGCAGCCTATCAGAGCTCAGCCAACTCAATTAAAAGCCACTGCAGGGCCCAAGCAGATCATTTGGTGGTTGGGACTAGAAGGGTGGAATAGAGTCATTATGGTCCCTGATGCAAATCTTGTTGAGGTGTCAGGCACACAGGCATGTCCCAAGGGGGCCCGGAAGAGGAAAGAGTGCGGGATTGTACCTGGCCAACTGGAGGCACTCATGAGAGGTGAGTGCACTCTATCAGAGGCTTAGTGTAATTGAGTGAAATACAAATCATGGCGTGAAGATCCAAGAAAACATTTCTTCCCCAGCTAGTGGCAGCCTGTTGATGGCTGAGGCTGTGCAAGAGAAATGGTCCAACTAAAAAGGATTAGTGGACTAATGTGCATCCAACATACCACAGGCTTAATGGCCATGAAGTACTTTCTGTCTTAAAGGGGAGGTGCTATTAAAGACTTTCTGAAATCCCTGTTCAGATGCAAGTCTCAGACTCCTAAGCTATGTCTACACTGTCGCTTTCAGCGCTAAAACTTTTGTCATTCAGGGGTGTGGAAAAACACCCGCTCGTTCGGGGTGGTTTTTTTTAATTGCTGGAAGAGTTCTCCCCTGGCGATAAAGTGTGCCTACAACTGTGTGTGCGCTGCCACAACCGTGCTGTAATGTGGGTAGTGTAGACATACCTCTACTGCAGCGCTGCTTAACAGGTACAAATGTGTAACACCACTGGTCTGAAGCAATACCTATTTCTTCCTCATGTGTTTCCATTTCTATCAGCGTTACTCTCCTTCCACAAGTCACCATAGAGCTGCCTTTTTATGTACTTCCGGTGTCTTGTTTGAGTCTCTCTCCACTGGTTATTTCATATTCCAGGGCACTAGACTGGAGATATTTAACATCTGGAAATAAGCCTCAATCCTGAATTGAGAGGGAAAAATTTCAGGTTTCATAGCCCCCATTTTGTTCAAATTGTAAAACTAGAGCCCAGTTTAGTTTGATTAGCAGTGTGGACAGGAGCAGTGGCAGTCGTTGTAGGTGAGGGCTGATAAACTGGCAGAGTTGTGTGAGGAAGTTTTAGTTCCCACTTTCATGAATATTGAATTAATGTTTCAAGAATCTAAAAGTTCCTTTCATAAAGCATTTTCATCTGGAGATGCAAGTTGCATAACAAATTCAGTGTTAAGATCCTTCTGCATGAAGAGAGGTGTGGAAGCGAGATGGTTCTTATCAGATAATTTTAGAGTTGCAATATGGAACTTTTTTCAGAGTAGCAGCTGTGTTAGTCTGTATTCGCAAAAAGAAAAGGAGTACTTGTGGCACCTTAGAGACTAACCAATTTATTTGAGCATAAGCTTTCGTGAGCTACAGCTCACTTCATCAGAATTGTTAGTCTCTAAGGTGCCACAAGTACTCCTTTTCTTTTTGCGAATATGGAACTTGTGCTTTAAAGAGCTAGTATAGTGGTTCACATATAAACCAAATGCATTTCCATAGCTTTGATACTGCTGAACCACAGTGGAAATCTGGAACCTTAACTACGCTACTTGTAGGAAGTTTAACTCCTGCAATTAACCACACTTGTGGTCAATCTTTGGAAAGGCATTAACAAAAAGGAAGAAAGGTGGTGGTATTTGATCAGCTTTACTCCCTTCATTTGTTAGAGTCTGAGATAGGCAAAACTCTGGCTGTAATAATAGTATGATACTATTAGTGACTACCGCTTCAGTGAGGAGCTACGTATGTATGTATAACAATGAACAACTTGGAATTTAGGGTAGGAACAGTAAGGAATATTGAGGACTTGTATTTAATATTGATTAAAAAATACCAAAATACTCAAATCCAATTAATAAATAGCTAGATTAGTTGGTAAACTTCAAGATAAATATTATTGGATAAATAGACATACAAATATGAGGCTATGTCTTGGATCCACCAAATCAGAACAAGAGTCCTGTTCAAACCTGTTGATTTAAGGTAGTGCAGCTAGTCCCTCCTCAGATTATATGCCCTGACAACTAAACTTCAAAAAGGCCTCCAGTTATTGCCAGTACAGTTTTGCA
The DNA here is from genome assembly GCF_015237465.2 of Chelonia mydas. Classification (NCBI taxonomy): domain Eukaryota; kingdom Metazoa; phylum Chordata; order Testudines; family Cheloniidae; genus Chelonia; species Chelonia mydas. The sequence goes on along the minus strand of NC_057850.1, from coordinate 105,855,248 downwards.
TGCATAATTTTTGGGCATAATTTCTGTTCATGCCTGCGCCTATTTAAGTACAAGCTACCTGATCAATCCCTCTGTTCAGGTGGTGAGGGATTTCATCTGAGGGATAAATATCACACCTAAACGTTGTGCCTGCACTTAATTACGGGCACCAAACTGCATCTAAAATAATGAAAGTTAACAGTTGTGGGGTCTTAGGAGTGCACAAGGACTGAAGTTGACTCACTAGTTAGACATTAGCAGCTGCTCATACTCAGTAACCCAAGCAGGCAACTTTTGTGCTATTGCTTGCTAGTTCTTACATGGCCATCTGTTATGTTTTTGTTACAGTGAACCCCACATGTTTCTGAGATATACTAACACCATTCAGTCAGTTGGGGTCTTTCTACTGCATTCAGAAAGTCAAACATCTTGGTCAGGGTCATGAGAGAAAAGTACCATGCAGCAACAGCCTGCATCTCTGCACTTGTAACGTAAAGCACCTGTGAAACTCTCATAATTCTGTTCCAGGAAATCCTTTCCTGCAAAGGAAATCTTATCTGGAGTACAGATCTGGTGAAACACTTGTAGCCAGCCATTTTATTCATTTCTTCTTCCTACCGCAACAAGTATTTAGTAGAGCTGGGTGAAGTTTTTCAGACTAATAGTTTATTCATCCAAAAATGTAGTTTCAGTCAACTTGAAACTATTCATGAGTTTGACATAAATTTGACCAGTTGTTTTTTTCCCCAATTTTTTTTTTCAGGACTTAAGTGCCATTCACAAAATGAGGTGACGGTAGCCTCCTAACTTTAGCCTTGTGGTTAGGACACTCCCCGGGTATGTGGGAAACCCAGGTTCAATCCTCCCCCCCTAAGTGGAGAAGGGATTTGAACTTGAGTTGCCTACCTTTCAGGAGAGTGCTCTAGTCACTGGGCTATGAGATATTTTGAGACAGGTCTATTTCTGTCTCTCCCAGTGAAGCTGTTCCACTATGTATAAAAAAATTAGACATTGAAGCAGTGATTTGAACACAGGATTTGAACACTCCTGTGAGTGTCTTAACCTCCAGGCTATAGAGACACTTTTTCCCTGGCCCGATGACCATTCATAGTCCTTCATAATTCATTAATAGTCATTTCATTCCATTATTGGATAGATTCACTCACACAAGTAGAACTTCAATCTGGTGCAAGTTTTTTTTCCTCTCTCTCCCCCTCCCCCCCCAAGAGATGGTATTAAGTGCGCAGATGGGACCATGGAGTCTGGGCCAGTGAAATAAATTAATTACACTAGGCTGTTATAAGATTGTCTCCTATTACAACGTGTAGCGGATCAAGGACTCACCGGTGCAGCGCCTCCTGCTGGTTGTCTGGGAATTAGCTGCTGCTGGCTGTCTGGGAATTAGTTGTCTGGGAATTAGCTGCTGCTGGCTGTGTCTCTCTCCCGGACCCCGGTGCCCTTTATCTTGGGGTTCTGCCCCAGCAGTACCCCCTCACTCTGGGTCTCTCCTCCCAGGGGAACCCCCAACCCTCTAAACCCACCTTGCCTCAGTGGCTACTGCCAGTCATCATCTAGCCCCCGCTCACTGGGGCAGACTGCAGTCTGTAATGGCCACTCATTCGTTATTGGCAAAGGGTTAGGACCTGCTGCCTTTGCCTGTCCTCGGGCTGCCCCTCTGCAGCCCCAGTACCTTTTAGCCTTAAACAAGGCCTGCAGTCTGGAGGTTTACCAGGCTGGAGCTCCCCAGCTCCCTTTGCCCTTCCCCAGCACTGCTCTGCCTCAGGTACCTTGTTCCCAGGCAGCTAGCCCTTTCTACTCCAGGGCTAGAGTGAGACTTCTTGTCTCCTGGCCCCACAACCCTTCTTATCTAGGCCGCCTGGGCCCTAATTGAGCTGGTGACACCAGTGGCTGCTCTTAATCCCTTTTACCCAGCCTCAGCCCTCTCCAGGACTGCTTTTAACTCCTGTTCTGTGGGAGTGGGGCAGGAGCCCCACTACACACATCAATTATGAAAATCCCTTTAAGTCTGAAAATTACCTTGTGGGGGAGGGCAGAAGGATGACAATATTTTGCAAGGAAGCCTGCGCATAAAATTACCATCATGTAAGACTAATAGAGTCTTTGCTTGTGCTTCAGTTCAGCACATCTATTCTAGATCATGCCAGATGAATCCTTTACAGGGTTCAGTTGTCAGTACTGTCCAGAAAGGGATAGAGGACTCTGTGCTATCTGCATTGTGTCTAACATTTATTGGAAATACTAGAGCAAGGGTATATCTCAGGGTGAGTCTAGATCCCTGTAGACAGTTAGCAAGTTAAACCCATAAACTGATCCTTCATTATGACCATAACTTGGTATTAAAGAGCTCCTGGAACCCCTCTTCAGACCAGTTTGGGTGTTAGTTTTCAGTCCGTTGCATATTTACTTCACCTGGAGAGTAGAGAAATAGTAAGCCCTGTTGTATAAAGGCCCTATATGTTACTTGTAAGAACACAGCATTATTTGGAACTGGGTATGAATAAAACCAGATTTTGGGGCATCAGGAATGACTTTGAGGTTCTGTCCATTGCCCAAATATTAGTGAGGGTTATTTTTTACAATTTAGGAAGCCCTACCCTTGCTGCTGCCGTTGGTGTTCAGTTGACTAGACTTTACTGAATGGCCTGTTTCTTCCCCTCCCTCAATTGCTGCCACTGCCAAGGGAAGAGGATGGCGTCTTTATACATCCTTTCTCACTGATATGCTCTGGGGGGAGCACCTTTCTCCTCTTGCCAGCTGTATCCATACTACCTCCTAATAATGGATTTTTTTTCTTGGAGTTTTCTGGAGGGACAGAACTCAGGTACTATAGGAGGAAGAGTCCTGAAGTTAAGATTGGCCTTTATATCAAAGTGTAAAACTCACTACTTCAGCTGCAGAAGTAGAAGAGGATGGGGAAATCATGACCTACAAAGAAGGTGAAAGGAAAACAGACTTGACAATGGGAAGCATAGGAGTACCTTGAATGGCCATAATGAAAGTGCCCAGTTGCCTCTTGGTCAAATCAAAGTACAGTTATTGAAGATCCATAAGGAAGCTTCTTGGCCAATTCATGAATAAGTTGCTGACTGTTAAAGTATAGAAGACTTTTCCAGTTCAGTCTTTGGCAGGTGTCCATTAAAGTGCTAGTGCCTTGTCTGAGAGAGTTCTGTACACTTTTGGAAAAATCCTATTATGCCATTTATTGCTTATACAGGTAGTTCCAGTAACATTACAGGACACAAAACAGAAAGGGGGTAAGCATGCTTTGCAAATGGCTGCTCAGAGTGATTTTTTTTTTATTTGATTTATTTTTGACTGAACTTTAGCTACAAAGAGTAAAACCTGAAATTTGCTAACAAGCCCCTCTGCTTCCCCCTCCACCACATCTTCTTCCTGAGTATTGCCTCTTTCCCCCTTCCACTGGCATTCTGCTATCGAGAGACCTCTCTGGTATCCCGAGTTTCCTGCTGCCCTGTGAAGTCCTGAAGTTCCCAAACAAGTGTTTCTAGTGGCATAGGGTTTGCAAGGCCTCAATGGGCAGCCAGAAGATAGACATTCTTTTACGCACCATGTATGGGATACTCAGACCCTTTTTTAAAGAGTTTGTGGATCGTTCTTTGCCAAGAAATGTTCAAGGACAAAGTTTTGTGATTCATATCTGGGAGTGAGAGAACAAGGACGTTTGACTTAATATCACATGACTTTCTGGATAAAACATTAGCACTACACTATCAGTAGAGCATACATTAAATAGATTCAGAACTGGAAGCTGACATTTTTCAAAGTAGTTGTCAGTAGGCACCATCACTGAATCAAGGTGTTCTGCAGGGATGGGTTGTAGGCACATGGCTATTCAATATTTTCATCAATGATCTGTAAGTAAACATAAAGTCACTGCTGATAAAATTTGTGGATGACACAAAAGTTGGCAATGCAGTAAATAATCAGGATAAGGCAGTCATACAGAGTGATTTGGATTGCTTGGTAAACTGGGCAGCCAAATGCCAAACTACACCGCTAGAAACAAGGAATGCAGGTCATACCTAAAAAATGGGGGATTGTATCTTGGAAAGCAGTGGCTCTGAGAAGGATTAAGGAGTCATAGTGGACAAGCAACTGAACATTAGCTCCCAGTGCGAAGCTGTGGCAGAACAGGATAATGCTTGGATCCGTGAATGTGTAAACGGGCAATAGGGAGTGGGGAGGTGATTTTTACCTCCGCATATTTACTCCTGGAAGAATTCTGTGCCAAAAAATTAAAAATTCTGCACACAATATTTGAAAATTCTTCATATTTTAATTGTCAAAATAACCCTATATAATCATACCAGTTTCAATTAGTGTGGTAATTTACTTCAAAATACCTGTCAGCCACTATGTCTGTAACAATACAGACACAAAAAATTCCCCCATGAATACAGAGTTAAAGAAACCCCTACAATAACGCTGTTCCTGTTTCTCTGCCCCCTCCCCTCCAGAGCCCAGCTGAGGGGCCAGACACCCACACTGCCTACCCTCCAGAGCCCAGCTGTGGGGCGCCCCCCCCAGCCCAGATACCTGCATTGCGTACCCCCCAGACTCTACCTGTGGGGCCCCCCTTCACCCCCTCCCACCCAGAGCCCAGCCACGGGGCACCCCCCAAGCCCAGACATCTGCACCCTCTACTCCCTAGAGCCCAGGGATCCAGAGGGAGAAAACAGCCAGATGCCGGGTCCCAGGCTTGTATGGTGTTTCCTGCACACTGTCTCCTTCCTTCAAGGTGTGCCAGGAACTGCTGCTGCTGGGAACGTTCCAGCTCTCTCCACCTGCCAGTGTCTTCTATCTGTGAGCTGGGGAGCTGGGCTCTGCCAGGTCTAGTGTCCCCTAGTTGCGGCCAGCAGCTCTGCAGTCCATTTGGGGGGGGGGAGGAAGGGGGAGGAAATTCTGTGCAGAACATTAATTCTGTGCAAATACATTGCACAGTGGTGCAGAATTCCCCCAGGAGTAACATATTGCATTCGTGAGACTGATACTGGAATATTTTGTGCAATTCTGGGTGTCAACATTTAAAAAAGGATGTTGAGACATTGGGGAAGATGCAGAAAGGAGCCGCAGAAATGGGCTGGAGAACATACTTTGAACTCTGAGTCTCTGACCATAATCTGTTTAGTTTAGCAAAAAGAAGATTGAGAAGTGACTAGATCACAGTATATAAGTAACTTCACAGGGAGAAAATACTGTGTACTAAATGGCTCTTTAATTTAGCGGAGAACGGTATTACAAGAACCAGTGGCTAGAAGCTGAAGCCAGACAAATTCAAATTAGAAATTAGGTATAAGAACGGCCATACTGGGGCAGACCAAAGGTCCATCTAGCTCAGTATCCTGTCTTCCGACAGTGGCCAATGCCAGGTGCCCCAGAGGGAATGAACAGAACAGGCAATCATCAAGTGATACATTCCTTGTCGCCCATTCCCAGCTTCTGGCAAATGGAGGCTAGGGACACCATCCCTGCCCATCCTGGCTCATAGCCATTGATGGATCTATCCTCCATGAATTTATCTAGTTCTTTTTTGAATCCTGCTATAGTCTTGGTCTTCACAACATCTTCTGGCAAGGAGTTCCACAGGCAAGGACTGTGCGTTGTGTGAAAAAATACTTCCTTTTGTTTGTTTTAAACCTGCTGCCTGTTAATTTGTTTTGGTGACCCCTAGTTCTTGTGTTATAACAAGTGTTATAATAACACTTCCTTATTTACTTTCTCCACACAGTCATGATTTTATAGACCTCTATCGTATGCCCCCTTAGTCGTCTTTTTTCCAAGCTGAAAAGTCCCAGTCTTATTAATCTCGCCTCATACGGCAGGCGTTCCATACCCCTAATCATTTTTGTTGCCCTTTTCTGAACCTTTTCCAATTCCAGTATAACTTTTTTGAGATGGAGTGACCATATCTGCACGCAGTATTCAAGATGTGGGTGTACCATGGATTTATATAGAGGCAATATATCTTCTGTCTTATTATTTATCCCTTTCTTAATGATTCCCAACATTCTGTTCGCTTTTTTGACTGCCGCTGCTCATTGAGTGGATGTTTTCAGAGAATTATCCACAATGACTGCAAGATCTCTTTCTTGAGTGGTCACCCAGTTTTGAGAGATCCTTTTGTAGTTCTTCGCAGTCTATTTGGGACTTAACTATTTTGAGTAGTTTTGTATCATCTGCAACAATTTTTAGTGGTGAGAATGATTAACCACTGGGGGACACGCTCAAGGGAAGTGATGGATTCTCCATGTCTTGATGTCTTCAAATCAAGACTGGATGCCTTTCTGAAAGATACGCTTTAGCCAAACACAACTTACTGGGCTCAATACATGGGTAACTGCGTGAAATGTAATGGCCTGTGAGATACAGGAAGTCCACCTAAACTCATGATGGTGGGGTGGGGGGAAAGGACAGACTCATTTCCTTGAAAAATGTAGGCTGATAGGAGTGACCCATTTTCAGGCTTACCTATGCAATGATCTGGATTCAAAGCACCAACCGTAATTGCCAAGAAAAAAAAGAATAAACATTCTTACCATTCAAGTTAGCATTTCAGAAAAGAGACACGGTGCCCAGTTTAGAAATAAGTATTAGAGAACATAGAAAGTGGGTTGATTTGATTTTTCTGGGTCTGAGTCATTTTCTGAGTTGTCCTTGCTAATTCTGATGTGAATCTAGTAAGCGTTCTGCTTCATCTTTACAGAAGGAGTAATTTTATAAGTATGCTTCATGGTTCGAAATAAAATGGCCACTTCCAGTTTTCCCCCAAAATGTATGTTCTTTTATGGTGACATCAACCACTTCTGGATATGTCCTGTGAATACGTCCATCCACATCAGTTACTGAGACAGCTCTGTCAGTAGGATGCCTGACTATACTCCAGTGTAGCACACAGTTCTCCAGTCTACCTGCACCTGCTCACTTTCCTCATAAGCTGTCCTGTTGTATTTGTCTAGTTCTTGTCTTGTTACTCTCTCTCCTTTGCTGGGACTACTATAAATCTTGCCATCTGAGCCAAAATACTTATCTTTATTTTGTCAGCATCCTAAAACAGTTCAGCTACTTGCCCTGGATGGTAGAATAAGACTATTGGTTTAGAATGTGCATCATGGTGAAAACTTGGTGTTTTATTTATTCTGTGTGACATCACAAAGGAATAAAAACATCAACAGCTTTGCTCTGTACATGTCATTACAGTGATTTAAGCCAGCTATTGCCAAACTACTCAGTAAAGTAAGGTTACATAGAACAATTACTTATTTTGAAGCAGGAAAAAAGTGTTTAGCCTCTCAAATAACTACCCAAGGGGATTAAGCACATTCTATAAGATCAAGTTAACTTTGTGGTCTAAGAAATCTTCTTATGAATAAATCTGCTGGTTAGCAACATAGTTGTTTTACTGATGACACAAGGTGGATGTGGCTGTCAGCCAAAACTGTCTTCAGGGCCAAAGGTTCTGCTCGCTAGAGTTACTTCTGGTTTTATGTGCTTTAGAGGAAAAACTTTATATTCCCTTATTCCCATCAGCATTAACTTCTAGACTGATGATAGTCAAGCCTGCTCTTAGGCTTATTTTGTGTAAGAGCTTCTCCAAGATATATAAATCATATTTCTCATTTCATAGGCACCAATAATGTATCTTTTGTTTCCCTGGGGTTGATTTTGAGTAGGAGGACTAGGATGGTTGAGTCAGCTCCTTCAAGTTTGTATAGTTTCAAATCTTCCTTAATGTAACACTGTAGTAGTTTTAATTTTTAAAATTGTACCCGCTCAATGATCCAAGAATCATACAGCTCTCTTAGCAAACCCAACTGTACAGTTATTGGAGGTGCAAATTTTGCTTCTTAGTTCTAAGTTGTAATGATATGGCTTTCTTGAGGCAAAATAACCAATTAGAAACTCTGCTATAACTTGTAAAAAACCTTTCCTACAGCAATTGTCTCAACAACCCTCCACTCTGTCCTCTCCTCTTCTCTAGCTCTGTATTTGAAGTGGGAATCACTCATCTATGCCTAGTCTCCCTCCTGTATGTTTTTGATAAATTGCCCAATGTCCTTTGGAATCTATCATCTTTTTATTACTCTAAATGGATTCAAAGTATCTTTATTACTTTTGTGGAATAGCTGTACATCTTTCTGCTCTTGTGGACGTAGCTGAAGGTGGTATCTCAAAACAAAAAAAACATACTTTTTGAGCTCTGACTTGTGACAACTATACTGGTTGCACAGGTAGTTAGATATCAGAAAAGGAATTTTTAAAAAAACTTGTCTAATTGGGAGTGCAAGGCCGTGACAAACTCACAGTCTTACCTACAAACAATCAGTGTGCCTCAGGCAATACATTCTCTGGTCACAGCTTTGACAGAGTATTGTATTTTTACTCTTGGCTTTGAGTCTGGAAGTTTGTGACTTCTCTTAAAAAAGAAAACCCCTCCAACTGAGGGCTTGTCTAGACTAAAAAAAACCTTGAACTCATGTTAACCACATCAGTGTTGCTACAATGGTTCAAACCCCTGCACCAGTGCAAAATGGAACTGGTTGCACAGTGGCTTACCCTGGCAATGTAAATTGCACTGATGCAGGCCCTGTCTTGCACCATTGTAGTGCATCTACAGTGTGTTTACCCTAGTGTAGCTACAAGAGTGCAAAAGACCCAGGTGACAGGGCCATATGTCTTGTAAGTATCAAATGTTGCTACTTCCATCTGTTTAAGTTTTCTGACTTCTACGATGTTACACCCCAGGCAATAGCCAGCAAGCTAGTGACTATCTTTCCTGAGAGTTCTGCTAATGTGGTTAAGCGAAGTCACAAAGGGACAAATTCCTGCCTTCAGACTTGAGTGCCTGACCCACCAACTGACTTCAGTAGGAGTTGTGGGTTTATATCATTGGCCAACCAGTCCTCCATGACCTCCCACCATCTTCACAGAATTCCCCTGTATCAGAGGATCGCCATCCTAGTAGAAAGTTTTGTAGGCAAGTGTGGGATGGGTTTTTAAAAAAACTACTCTTAACAGAGTTGTGCTAATTTCTATTCATTTAGATAGAAGTCACATAGTGAAACAGATGGCGTTCACAAATGCATTTTGAGTTCACAAGTCCAAGAGGTAAAAATAAACTCACAGACCACTGTTTTGAAAAGGACTACTTCATGATTACAATTATTTTCTTGGGGCAAAACTAGATTAAAATTATGAAGTTAGTTTCCCGTTATGAAAGGGTGGAAATGTCGGTTGATGATGAATTTTTAAATGAAACATTGCAAGTAGTTGTTAGCCAATTGAGGCAATAGATACCACATCCATAAAATGCGTAAATTAGTTTAACTATCACTTTCATATTCGGTTAACTTTTTATGTAATTGGGTGGGTTAAATTTAAAGCTAAACTATATCTTGCTTTGATAGTTACATATCTCTAGAGTACTCAAATAAACTGCACCCAGTTTTTTTCATCATGCCATCTAATTGAAAGTTCACGGGTAGGGCATGTTTGTTTCAGGGTTGATTCATGGTGACACATTTTTTATATTAATTACATTTGACACTCCTGAACTACTTCTGGAGGTAGCCATCTTTCTAAAGCGGTGTAATTGGGCAATTGCAGTGTGGGAGCTAAAAAAAAGATACACATTGCTTCGATATTGGCTCACCTGTTGGAAGAAAAACTTTAATGTTAGCCAATTCCAGCATGCTTTACGATTTAACAGCGTCCTAGGCTTAGCTCTGCCTACCAGTCATCTACAGGAGCTTTGTATCATACGTTATGTCTATGGTGCATTGTAAACTTGAGCTCAGACTCCGGTTTGAGCCCAACTGCCCCCCTACTGTCCACACACACACCTGTCTGGCTCAGGTCCTAGGATCCACCTGGGGCATTGGGTCTGAGCCTCAGTTCCACTGAAACTCTTGTCTAAGCCTTGTCATTTTTCAGTGTGGATCACAGGGGCTGGAACTACAGGTGTGGGGGTGCTGCTCCACCGCTTGGCTTGAAGTGGTTTCCATTATATACAGGGTTTATAGTTTGGTTCAATGGCTCTCAGAACCCCCACTATAAAAATTGTTCCAGCACCCCTGGTGCAGATGCAGCTCAAGATGTAGACCCCAGTCAGAAGGTCTGCATAGTTCTGTTTCCACTTGTTAGCACGGTTGTGAGACCTGGGTCCAGCAATTGTAAGCCCATGTTTACAATGCAGTGTAGATGCTTAACTATAGGCTTGGGAAAACTGAGTCCACAAGCCCGGGTCCCACAGATCTGGGTTTACAATGCAGTGTAGACAGACCCATACTGGCCAATGGTCTTGGCTTTGCACTAGGGAATCCTGGGATACTGATACAGGCTTCAGGGAACAGCTGACCACACAGCTTCCCTCCTCCTTCCCAAATTGTCTCCCTGCATTCTTGTTGCCCCGCCCTCAACAATGGTTCATGGGGAGTGGAAAGAGAATGAGTAGTGCTGCTTTTTCCTCTCCCACCAGTAACCCAAGGTTTCTCAGCAAGGTGCTGGTTGGTGGCGTCTCCCCTTCTTTATCAGCCTTGCTATTCTGTGTTGATCAACTTTCTGAAAGCTCTGTCTCTAAGGCTCCCACCTTAATGGTGTCAAACATGATTTCATTGTCAGCAAGATTGGCAATAGAACTAGGCTAATATAGCAATTGTAGCATTGAACCATTTTCATGATTATCCAGGATGACACCTGCTTCTCACCTTGGGCTGTTAGATAGTTGAGAACTGTGTGCAGCTTCCTGAAAACCAATTTTCAAATTTCAACACAGAGTGCTAACTGAAGTCTTTACACTTAGTACAGTGGAGTACCAGGGCTTCCTGTAAGAATTAATTGTAACCCATTCTGTGGGGAAAAAAATGCAGTAGAAAACAGACTTCAGATGATTCATTTCCCGTGCAGCATAGGGTAAGTCCTATATGTGGGCCTGAAGCATTACTAGTACTTTGGTTTATTTACTGCATAACCACAGACTGATAAGCTACATTGTCCCTCTTATTCTAGTGCTAATAATATTTTAATTGTTTATTACACACCTGCAATACAAGAAGGTACAATATACATTTTAGTAGTTACTAAGGCCTGGTGTACACTAGAAAATTAGGTCAGTTTATCTACTTCTGTCAGGGGTATGAAAAATCCACAACCCTGAGCGATGTAGTTAAGCTGATCTAACTCCCAGTGTAGACAGCTCTAGGTCAATGGAAGAACTCTTCCATCAGGTTAGCTGCCACCTCTTGGGGACATTGATTACCTATCCCGATGAGAGAAACTCTTCCATCAGCATAGGTTGTGTCTACACTGAAGCTCTGCAGCGGTGCAGCTGTGCCACTGTAGTTTTAAGTGTAGACAAGGCTTAATATAATCTAGCATGTTGGGGCAGAGCTTGCTCCCCTGGGCATCAGGAAGACCCATAAGCCAAAAAGTGGTTGACTTCCAATGAGTTTTCTGGCTACCTAAATGTTTGAGCTCTAGTAGTTGGCATGATCATGGGTGTTAAACTAAGGGAGAGAGACAGCTAAAAGAAGAGGGAGCCGTGCTGGTGCTTTGCGGGGGTGGGGAGTGTTGGTGGGGCTGGCAGGCTCCCTACCCAGTTCCATGCCTCCCCGGAAGTGGCGACATCCCTCAGCTCCTAGGTGGAGGCGTGGTCACGCAGCTCTGCGCACTGCCTTCTCCCTGAGTGCCAGCTCCACAGCTCCCATTGGCCGGGAACTGCGGCAGCGCACAGAACCCCCTGGCCACGCCTCCCCCTAGCAGCCGAGGGATGTCGCTGCTCCCGGGGAGCCCCCCTGAGATAAGCACCACCCAGAGCCTTCACCCCCTCCTGTGCCCCAGTCCTGAGCCACCCACCCAAACTCCTGCTGCTGCTGGGATGGGGGTGGGAGGTGGGGTGGAGGGGCAGTGACCGCTGCAGAAGTCATGGAAAGTCATGAAATCCGTGACTTCCATGACAAACTCGCAGCCTTACTCATGAGGCAGGAGAATTGGAAGTGAGAGAAGCTGGTATTGGGGGGGTTTCTGGAGCTCCCATCCTTTCCTGCGAGCAGCAGTGTCCCATACAGGAAAATAGTTACCCCAATAGAAACAAAGGATAGTTCTAGGTGCACATACCAGCTGACAGTACTGCAATCTAGGCAGTGCATTATGCTGGAAATCCAGGGCACATTAGTAGCCTCAGATTACAGAACTATCCAAGAAAATCACCAATTATAGGTCTAAAGTAAATGTAATCTTTTTAACATTCTTCACTACTATATTTCCATTTTAGTTTGCATACTATTCATCCATATTAAAAAAACTAAAATTCCTTTTTAGGCTGTTTTATGATGTAAAAAGTATACACTACCACATCAGGTTGAGATGCATATTGTCAATCTACAACAGAGATGATTACTGTAACTTCCTAGATATGACCAATCTCTATTGTATTGTAACAACTGTTTGACAGGTGGTCCTATCTGAAGCTAACTTGTTCACTACTTTAGCGACTATGAAATGGAATTGTGAGGTTCTATGGTTCTGGAGATAATCATACCAGACTTACTCATCTTGAAAGTATAAAGTTTTTTCGGATAGCCACCTCTGTAAATTCAACTTGGGAACCGAATGCCATTGTTGGGTTCTTCTGGCATATGCCTCGTTGCCATGAAGATTCTTTGACTGAAATTTAGGATAAAATTTTCAAACCTGTGTGCCAGAATTAGATGCCTAATTCCATATTTAGGCACCTACGGGCAGGTCTACGCTACAGCCAGGATCGATGCTCTGAGACTGATCCACCGGTGATCGATTTAGTAGGTCTAGTAAAGACCCGCCAAATCAACTGCAGATTGCTCTCCAGTCGACCCCTGTACTCAACCCCCGAAGAGAAGAGTAAGATAAGTAGACAGGAGATTTTCTCCCGTCAGTCCCCCGCGGTGTAGACTCCGCAGTAACTCGACCTAAGGTACATCGACTCCAGCTACGTCATTCACGTAGCTGGAGTCACGTAGCGTAGGTCGACTTACTGTGGTAGTGTAGACATAGCCTAAGTGGCCTCATTATCAGAGGTATTGTACAACCTTAGTTACTACTCATTTCTAAGATAATTACAGGTGTTAAAATTATGAAAATCAGGCCATTTTATCAGTGTAACTGCATGGATTTTTAGCTATATGAGGGCAACTGAAGATGGGCTGCAGCTGCTCAGTGTGGAATGTATACCAGTGTATCTTAATTTGGTAAATTACCTGTGGTGCCTGTATATGGAATTTGGAGTCTAATTTAGGCACACATGTTTGAAAACTTTGGCCTGAATTAACAGTTCCTTATACACAAGCTACAAAAGAATTCAGTTCAATCCACCACAGCTGTAGTGACTCTGCAGTGTCAAAAGTAACTGATTGTTGTGAGAAATAAGCAAACGGCTTGGTCAGTACACAAAGGAGTTGTTGGAAGAGCCATTTTTATGGAGTCATGTCTCTGACCACAGTTTTACTTTGAAACACTCAGTTTTGTTTTCTCTTATTACTGAATGTATATTACTGAATGCATCAAAAGGTCTTGACAATTTTGTAAGCTGTATCTCTCTCAAAATATTTATCTTTAAATGCCTAGTGTTTGTCATTAAAACTGTCAGGCAAAACAGGTAGTTTGACTAATGTGTAATGATTTTAGCCTGGCTAGAGATCTGCCCTGTCTTACAAGGCATTTAATTTTGAAGGCACTCATTTTCTGTGGTTACCAGAAATAACACTGACTCATAACTCATTTTCATGGCTGGACTACCTGCAAACCTTCATTATCAATATGTGATCTTTTTCCTAACTGAAGTGCCGTTTGCAGCTCCTTCCTTAAAATAACTGTATCTAGCAAATGTTTGGTAAATATTCCTTTCTCCCTATGCAATTCCTGCATAGACTCTAAATAGATATATTTCAGGACAAACAATTTAGTTTATGGAGTTTCGTGTGAAAACGATTGAGAAGTATCCCAGCCAATTACATTTTACTTTCTACTTTTCTCATGATCCGTCTTTCTTACATTATCAGAATTGAAATGAAGGATAGCATGGTACCATTTATTTGTTGTACCTGTGACTGTACCTAAACTTGTGATTGTACATGGACCATTGAGAGAAACCCTTTCTGTAGGAGAATTGAAATAAAAATGACCTCTTCCTTCCAAGAGCTTGGAGTGTGAGATTTCAAATTTATCTCATACCTACGGAACAGAGGCCAATACAAAATATGGAGCCACCACTCAAAGTTCAAAGGCAGTAACTTGGTAGTCTTCTCTTGTCTCTCCACTAGCCCCGCAATATCTTTAACTGTTTTTTCCATTGAGCTTTGCTCATATTGGTTGAACTGTATAGTTAATGGATCACCTTAACTTCTTCTGGCGAAGGCTCCTTTCTCTCTCCCACCTCCAGTGAACTCCTAAACACCCTGGGCCACTTACATATGTCACTTCTGCTTTTGTCTGTTAAATCAATTTTGCTGTCTGTGGCAGTGGTGGTCCTGCCTTTGTACAGGCTCTATTCTAGCCTGAAAGCTCTATTCTAAGCCTTCTGTTCCCTCTGTCTTTTCCGCCGCTGCATCTCTGCCCCCCATTTTATTTTCCTCTGTCCTCTTATTTGTTTTATGATGCTGTCTAGCTCCAACTTTTCTGTCTTGTCTTTCTCAGTTGCAAGGTGAGCAAGGTCATTCAGCTGTGACTGTGATAGTGTTGAAGGCATGTAGTTTTTGACATGTCTTAATGAGTTCATTGCAATTCAGCACTAGCCACCTCAATTGGTATGATAGAGAAAGAGTTGACACAACCTTCCATTTCTAATAAAACATCCTCAAAAGAACTTGACACTAAGAAATTCAAGTAGCTCTGGACTCCGAGTGGCAAACTGCCGCACCTCTATGTCCTTTGCAAAACAATACATCTTGAAAGACATAATCTCGTGAACCAAGTCTAAAGAAAATTTTTTATTTTCCAATGAGTTTAAGGACTTTCTCCTTTGGCTCTTGTAAAGTTATATTTTTAAGTTGGCTAGGATGGAGGCAACCAAATAGAGTAGATACCTCCTGGAATCCCTCTCATAAAACTGAATCTTGAAAAGTGACTAATCAGATGGGAACTTCAAACGTACTTAAGCAGGAAGACTGCTTTGACCTGCTTCATTGTTGACCTGCTCATCTAGAGGGCCTTTGGTTTTGCTCCTTTCAAATTCATCTATAGTGTCCTTGAATTTTTTTCGTTTTAAGCTCATCTTTGGCATCTCTGGCTTTCTCTTGAAATACCATCAGCTACTACTACAGGTACAACTTTAGTGGTATGCACAAATCATTTTCCTGACTTAAGTGTGAGTCTGTCATTGTTTGCTGAACCCAGGTGCAATTCTTGACTTTATGCCAGACTTCAGGATTTGATCAGGAAGTTTACAGAATGATAGCTTCTGCTGCTTAGAATCTTTGGAATAGCTTGTTAATAACAATCTTTTTCTTTTCATTTTCTAAAACCAGACTTGCATTTGTGTTTATGGTTTTCATTTTCAAATACCTTCCAGTATGAGAATAACTAAGTTGGAAGTATAGGCCTAAATAAAGTGTATTTTTGTGCTGCTGAATTTTATCCTTCAGCTGTGAGGGTAATCGTAAAAAGGTTGGGTTTTTTTTTCCTGTGCAGAATCTAGTAGAGCTAGGCAGAACTAGAGTGGGGTGGGCTGAGGAGAAGAGCAGGCAGATACCTATCTCGGTGTTCCAGAGCAAGAGGAGGCTATGGAAACAAACTACTTTTCCCAATAGCAGCCCCAGCAGTGCTGGAACATGCCCAGTGGCTATGACCCCTGCAGGATGGGGTAGGAAACTTCCATAGCTACCAGACACTGGGCTGGGCATGCTCAAATGCTGTGCGATTTTGCAAAGGCACTGCAGGACAGGTGGGTGTGGGTCCCCTGAAACTCCTACAGAAATGGGGGCTGA
Source organism: Chelonia mydas (assembly GCF_015237465.2). NCBI lineage: Eukaryota > Metazoa > Chordata > Testudines > Cheloniidae > Chelonia > Chelonia mydas. The sequence continues at coordinate 105,839,274 of NC_057850.1, read as the reverse complement.
TGGCCAAGGGTGGTGTTAGACACATGCAGCCTATGCAATTGCATCAACCCTGAGGCAGCGAGGGGACCCCTTGCCATGGTGACTGACTCAGTTACTGGCTTTCAAGGAGGCTGGGAGTGGAGAGGGGTAAGCTGGGAATAGGATTTGGTAAGGGAAATGGGGAGTGGAATAGAAACCAGTTGGTTGGGGGTAACAGATGACAGGGATTCAATGAGGTGGGGCCCCAGAATCAAGTGGGGGAGGAGATGGCAGTAGCAGAGGAATAGCTGGAGCTGCAGTCGAGGGGCCCATGAACTTTGGAGGGCCCCTGCAGGCTCGGAGCTGCTCAGACACACAATGGCTGCTGCCACCATTGTTTACAGCCTGCTGCAGTGCACTGGTCCCCCCTGTTCACATTTGAATTTGCCCGGAAGTGGGGGTCTCCAAAACAGTGGTTCTGCCATGAATTCTGATGAGTGAGACAGCCATTGGCAGAGCTTCCATTTAGGTCAGAGGCCACTTCTCCCCTCCCACTGCCCAGGCATATTCCAATGAGGGCAGCAGGAATATGCCTGGGCAGTGGGAGGGGAGAAGGGGGACGGATAGCTCAGTGGTTTGAGCATTGGCATGCTAAACCCAGGGTTGTGAGTTCAATCCTTGAGGGGGCCATTTGAGATCTGGGGCAAAAATTGGGGATTGGCCCTGCTTTGAGCAGGGGGTTGGACTAGATGACCTTCTGAGTTCCCTTCCAACCCTGATATTCTATGATCTATTCTATGAATCGGTGCCCTACTCTTCCTGGCAACTCTGACTCTAGCTTCGGTGGCAGCAGCAGAGATGGTTCGCTGCTCTGCCTCCCGCAACAGCAGTTCTGACTTCGGCGGGAACAGTGGTGATGGCTCTAGTGATAGCAGCAATCGTGCGGGGCCTGGGCCAAAGAGAGCAAAAGCCACGGCCTGGAGCTTGGCTGGGAGGAGTGAGTTTATTTGAATGTGGGGCACTCAGGGGAGCCCATAAATAAAACCTACCCAAGGGCCCATCTTTTTGTTCTTCAGCCACTGGGAGAAGATGGCAGGGCTGTGCGTGGGAACCAGAAGGAACCCAAGTCAGCATTTGCTGACCCTGGTGACTGTTAAATCTGCCACTGCCCGATAGCTCTTGTTGAATCACTGTCTTCTGTTTCTCTTCCCATCAACCAACTAGCTTCTGTTCCACTCCCCATTTCCCTTGCCAAGTCCTATTCCCAGCCTACACTCCCAACTCCCAGCCTTCTTGCCAAGCAAGTTCCAGTATCTCTCCCTGCATCTGTCTCACCACACTCCTTATCCTAGTCTACTCTTTTCCCTCTCCTTACTCTGGCTTTTGTCCCTTTTCCGATCGCATCAGACTACTAATTTGCTGTCAAACTCGGGGGATGTATCTAGTGGGGTTTCGCAGGAATCTGTCCTGAGTTCACTACTATTCAATATTTTCATTAAGGACTTGGGTAATGGAAGGGACAGTATGCTTATAAAATTTGCACATGACACCAAACTGGGAGGGGTTGCTCCACTTTAGAGGACAGGATTAGATTTAAAAATGACCTTGGCAAATTGGAGAATTGGACTGAAATCAACAAGATGAAATTCAGTAAAGACAAGTCTAAAGTGTTACACGTAGGAAGTGCACAACTACAAAATGGGGAATAACTGGCTAGGCAGTTCTACTACTGAAAAGGATGTGGGGGTTATAATGGCTCACAAAATGAGTCAGTAATGTGATGCAGTTGCTAAAAAGGCGAATAACATTCTGGGTTGAATTAACAAGACTTTCATATGTAAGACACAGGAAGTAATTGCCCCACTCTACTCAGCACTGGCAAGGCCTCTGCTGGAATATGGTTCCAGTTCTGAGCACCACACTTGGAAGACAGATTTGGACAAATTGGAGAGAATCCAGAGGAGAGCAACAAAAGTGAAAAAAGGTTCAGAAAACCTGGTCTATGAGGAAAGTTCAAAACACTTGTCATATGTAGTCTTGAGAAAAGATGCAGAGGGTAGGGACCTGATAAAGAGGATGGTGATCAGTTGTTCTCCATGTCCACTGGAGGTTGAACAAGAAATAATTTGCAGCAAGAGGGATTAAGGTTAGCCATTTGGAAAATGTTCTAAGTATAAGGATAGTTAAGCACTGGAATAGGCTTTCAGGGGAAGTTGTGGAATCCCCATCTTTGGAGGTGTTTAAGAACAGGTTGGACAAACACCTGTCACGGATGGTCTGGATATACTTGGTTCTGCCTCAGTGCAAGGGGCTGTTGTAGATGACCTCTCAAGGTCCCTTCCAGCCCTATGTCTCCATGATTCTATTCTATATGATTCTATATTTTCTTGTCCATGCTGCCTGAGTGCCAGTAGTCACTGAAAGCAAAGGAAAGACAAGCTCCCTGCTTTCCGTTCTGATGTCCAGCCTGGAGCAGCAGTTACAGGGAAAATACTTCTGAGCCCTTGTAGCCCTAGGCTGGAGTGTGCTCAGTTGCTCTGTGGGGATGGTATGTGTGCAATACAGGTATATGCAGGAACTGTGAGGGGATGGAGCATGCTCAGTGAGGGAATGTAGCTGCTAAAATCTGAAGTCTGTACTTAACGTATGTGAACTGCAGTTTTTCAGAGGTTTATAACTTGGCCAAATTTGGGTGGATTTTCAGAGGGATGGCAAAAGGCATATCCCTGACAGAAAGACCACGCCCTGCCAAATTTCATGTCCCTGCTTGAAAGCATGGGGGCATTAGAGCGTCTCTCTCTCTCTTTTTTTTTTAAATTTTTTTATTTAACATGGGCAAAACATATTTTTCCTTAGCCTAATTCTTGGTAAAGGCTAAATTGTTTTGGCTGAAATTTTCCAAAACAATCCAGCCTTAGGCAGAAATCCCACATGTAAAATTTCAGAGCAAATGGCTAAAATTTGGCAAAGTTATAAATAACTGAAAAGGGGGGCTAATAATGGAAGTGTAAGGCAATTTTAATAATAGATGGTATTTGTGGGCCTGGCTATAATCTGCAGCATGGCACTAGAAATGTATCTTTCAGCTCAGAGTGCTCCTTGTTTTTTACTTTAGATGTATTACTGTACTTGATTTCTGTCCCCAATGGATGCTGCTACTTTGTTTACTTTTTCTTAAAAAAAAGGGGGGGTAATTCCCCTTGCTCTGCCAGAGGCAGCACAGGCCCTTTCACGTATATTAATGCAGTAATATAACTATAACTAAATCCCTGTAATTCATTCTGGTGGATCTTTTTATGATAGAACTCCATGTAATTTCAGCTCCTAATGCCCTATTTCTTTCTGATTGGATCTGATGATGTTTTGGAAGGGCTCCACTGATTGTTCAGGAACCCCACAGTGTGATAAATCTCAGTACTACCATGAGCCATGGCGGGGCGGGGGGCGGGAGGGATCATTTTACTTGTTTTTGAAAAAAAAGGATACAACCTTAGTCTAGCAGCTCTTCGTGTCCGTTCCCAACCTTAAAAGACCACTATGATGATAGTAACATCTGGAGTTTCTTTACCTAGCATCTTTCATCAGTTCTTTAACATTTCTTCATGTATTTTAATAATAAAATAAAGTATTTTAAGAATATCTAATATAGCAGTACCTCTTGGTGCTTTCCATTTGACTGTCTCAAAGTACCTGCAAAGCAAGCATGAATGATTTAGGGATGTCCGCATCCCTGTGTTATCTTCATTTTACAGATTGGGGAACAAGCATAAATATTAAGTAATTGTGCAGTGTCACAAATGGAAATCTGTGGTAGAGCTGGGAATAGACCCCAGTGTAGAGATGCAAGTACTGTAGAATGAATATCTGTTGAATTTCTCTCCTGTGTGTTTGAACCACTCCTCAACAAGGACATCAGGGATCCAAATGTCTGTCTTTAACTCTATTCTCCACCACTTCCATTAATTTCCCTTGATTTAATATATGCAGTTGCATCAAGTCTTCCTTGCTTTCACTAGGATTCCTAGGGTGTTTCTTTGGGCTCCTGTACAACTTAAGTAGCACTCTATATACCTTATGTAAGCATCTATCAAAGCTGAAGACTTACTGACCAACTTTCAGAGGCTGATTCCTTTTTCCAAACAAGCAGTCTTTAGTTTATTTGCAGATGGATTAATAAGGTAATTAGAATCTACCTGGCTCTAACTGTGGCTGCAAACTGCTGCTTCAAAAAGAGAGGCCTGACTTAAAAAATAAAAATCTGTTCCCTCTATGTTTTTAGCAGGTCTATCCTATACTGGTTTCTCTGCATGCATGTCTCTTGGTAGAGTTCTCTTCAATAATACTGCTCAAAGAAGCTGACCAGGGTAGACATTTTATTGTTATCTGTGGGTGTGTTGACTGAGATCTGATAAAATTGTGGCTGCTTTTTTACGCTCTGTCAGTAGGAAAACTTCTGAGTTAAAAATTGGCCTACACTGAATTAGTAAGAAAGAAATTGGAAAAGCTATATGAAAAACAGTGCAAGAGTATGCGCTTAGTATGATCTTGAAGGAAAACTGCCTTTTTCTAATTAGTAAAATATTATCTCCTTCACTTCTAAAACAAAGGGCACAATTCTCATCCCTTGCACAAAACCCAAGTATACAAGTTTTGTATGGAGGACGGCGGAAACAGTGTGTCCTCTGCCCCACTAAAGCTGAAGCGAAGGGTAGCTCTGGCCAGCTATGTATTGCTGGTCTTTGTAGTTTGTGAAGTAATGTAACTTCTTTACCAGAACTCCCTTCAATACAGCTTGAGGGAGCACTGCCCCACAGCATGTACAATAGTGTACAGTGGGGCCAGTGTTTTGTACACATTCTCTTCTTGGCCTGTCCCTTCTTGTAGTGGAACCATAGAGGTGCCAGTGCTCTGTGGACCTTGAATGCCCATGAAAGGATGGCAGGATTTGCCTGTTAACCGGATGAGACACAAAAACAGTTAAGTTTATTTAATTACAAAAAGGAGGTTTTAAGTGAGTACAAGTATAAGGTATGAAAGTCAGAAATGGTTACAAGAAACATAAGGATAAAACACTTTGTAGCTAAAACTTAACAAACTAGACTTGGTTCAAAGTCCGATCCTTACCAAAGGTTCTCAGCAACATGGACGACCAAATTCTCAGGTCAGGATCTCCATCCAGAGTCAAAGGGCTGGTTTCTTTGTTGTCGTAGGTGAAACAGAGAGAGACTGGGGTGTTTTTGGCCCTCACTTTTGTAGTCCAGTCACCCTTTTAAATGCATTTTCCGGAGGGTTACTCCTTGATAAAGTTAATTCCAGCTGTGAAGAAGGAGGCATGGAGTCTCTCGGTGAAAGGTTCCATGTTGTTGTTTGCTAAAATGCAGATCTATCTGTGTCTGCCCCTCTTTTTTGCCAAAGATTGGCCACTTGACTAGTGATTGCCAATTAACTTTAACACCTGACTAGAGGCACCAGCTTGTCCTTTGTTGTTGAGAAATCGGTTTAACTGCTCCCCAGACTGGTCTGGTAAACACATTGTAGTCATAATTTCAGCTCATGTTCATAACTTAATACGCATTTCGTACACACACAACACAAGAATATTGATGATCCATGTGTTAGCTTTTTCATACTTTACAAACGGTATTTTGCACAAAGATTATTACAATAATACATAGGGTGTGAATATAATGGTGCTTTTGGTCACAATAGGTTTAAATTTTTTTTAGAAAAATAAACAGAAGGGAATCCCTAAATGCTTAAGAAAAATGATTTCTTTTTATATGGGAGCAGCTGAGAGGAGTGTCAGACTAATTATTAAAATTGTCTCAAGGTTTCTGATCTAGAAAAATATATGAAGAACCTGATTTTCAAAAGCAACTTCTGAATTAATCTGCCTCAATTGTTGAATGTCAATCTTGAGATTCCTCCAAAGGGCGCTTGATTTCAGAAAATGCTGAATACCTATCCTCTGAAAATTAGACTCCTTTAGGGTGTCTCAAGTTGGGGACACAAAATTGAAGGCATCCAAAATCAGTAGTCAGATGAAATGAGCAATGAAACCCTTGGCCTACAGACTTACTACAATAGAGGAAACTGAGAGAACACACTATTTCTACCACTTTTGGATCTTTATCAAATATGGGATATGCAAAAATACACTTCCCATCTGAAGTGTAATATGTCTGGCTCCCAATTAAAACAGTCTAAAAAGGATTTAGGTTTAAAAGGAAACTGCTTCTTAAAATACCTATTTACCAAGCTGTTTTACTCTTCTGAATATCCAGAAAATGTTCTTAAATGTCTTATTCCATATCCTATACAAATCTTTTGTGTTCTCCAAAATAACTCTCTGAAGTCGTATCTGTGCTAATTGCCAGAGATCCATAGTCCTGCTCTGCCTTTGTATACATACAGTCCTATACACTCAGTCTTAATGAAACTGACAAGACCATTCAGCTGTTTCAAACACCTCCTGAAAAACACAAACATGCAGTACTACCGGAAGCAGCTAAAAGATGCTGTTTGAATAATCATGGTTGGTACTTAGTCATATAAAGTTCATAGGAGAAGGTTGTAGGGTGTTAACAGGCAAGTCCTTAAAGAAAGCTCCTATTTGCTATATCTTCTTAGATATGCTTATGTAACCCTCCCGGTAGCTATGACCACTACAAATCTGTAAATTGTTTTTCCAAAAATATTTGCGAAATCTGTGGGGCTGGGGAAGGAGAGAGAGGAGGATTAGTTAGCAAATTCATTCCACACAAAACATGTGTTGATGTTTAAAACTATTCAATAATATAATTACGTTATTTCATGAAGTGTTGTCTTTAAAAAAAAAAAAAAAAAAAAAAAAAAAAATATTCTCCCCACCACATATTCCTGAGATCTTTCATTCTTCTCTTAACACAATCCCTGTGGCCTGGTTTTCCTGTATCCTGAAGTGTCTCCCTTTCTCTCCCTGCCTGCCTCCCTCCATCCCAGAGTCCTTGGATGAAGAAACAAAAATTTAAAAAAACAAGTGAGTTTTATCTCATTTCTGTGTAATATCTTTGTCAAATCAATCCAGTCACACAAGCTAAAGTCTATTAGCGAGATGTTTCTGTTAACAATGACACTTTAAATGGCCAGGCTTGCATTGCAGAGTTAATGCCCTATTGAGATGAAGAGAGGTAACTAAGGGTACGTCTTCACTACCTGCTGGAACGGTGGGCAGCGATCGATCCAGCGGGGATCGATTTATCGCGTCTAGTCTAGACATGATAAATCGACCCCCGAGCGCTCTTCCTTCGACTACTGTACTCCAGCACCGCGAGAGGCGCAGGCAGAGTTTTTGGGGCAGCGGCAGCAGTCAACTCACCACGGTGGAGACGCCCTGGTAAGTCGATCTAAGTACGTCGACTTCAGCTATGTTATTCACGTAGCTGAAGTTGCGTAACTTAGATCGACACCCCCCCCCCGCCCCCCCCCCGTGTAGACCAGGGCTAAGACTTTTTAGAGAGCTGTTGTTTCAGGATGTCTGGCTGCAGCAGCATAATTTTGTCTGTGCTTGTGAGGAAATGTAGGATAGCTCACTTGCAGTTATGTGATCTGTGAATTAGTCCCCTACCCTCTTAACTCAAAGATAAATATAACTCAGAGCAGCTTGTGAATTGTGGGTCTGTGTTGTGGGGTAAGATGAACCTCTGTGCCTTGACGCTAATGTTAATGAGCCTTAGGTTCACAAAGGGAGTCCAACACAAAAATGTCAGTTATCAAAAAGTAAATACCAATTGAATATATTTAGAGCTCTCTGAGACAAACCAGTACAGTAATAAAATGCACACATTAAAAAAAACAGAAGAAATATTTCACTGTTTACAGCTCCATACCGGACCGATGTGCTGTCCTGCTTTGGCCCAGAGCAGATCTGACTAGTTCTTTGGTGTTAGATTATTTGTCTTTCTGTTTTAAATAAATAAAATAAAGTCCTCTGAATCATAAAATCTAGTTGTATTAGCCCCATTTTTCGGAAACAGATATGCAGGCAAATTTTGTTAGAAACGGGTTTTACCTTCCCATTTGTGTGTATTCAAGTTAATGCTCCTTTTATTGTTAGGATAATGAATCAACTATCCCCAGGTCCAATTTCAGTGGCTAATGGCATGACATGGAATTGCTTCCAAAATTAATAGTTCAGGTACCTAGGAACAGGATTCACACTGATGATGATGTTTTATGTTGTCTGTCTATCTCTATATTGCTATCTAATTCAGCAGATGAGTCTTGTAAGAGTTTCCGCCATCTCTCATTTCTTGCAAAGCTGTACACAGCTTTACTTCTTCATAAGTGAACACATTGGGTAGACAGTCTTCAAACAGCCTTTTTCTGATGCTGTCACTGGTCCATTTTCTCCAGCCTGGGTTTCAGAATAAATTTTTATATGTTCTAGTTCACTTGGTAGGCTAAACTGAATGGTTCTCTTCTTGATTAAGCCAAAAATAATCCAAGATGATGGCCAGACGCTTCCAAGATGGCCAGATTTCCTTCTTTCTCCCATGCTTGGACATTATACTTCTTGGTGCCATGTTCATTGTAGCATTGCTGGAAGTTTATAAGTGTTATTTATGAACTTCTCATAGCTACCAAGTCAGATGGTGCACATAAAATCTAATTTACACAAATATAACTTGGCGCTGTCTTCTGAAGATACACAGAATCCTAAAAAAATGTTTCACTAAAAATGTAGCTGTACAAGTAAGTCATTGTGTGTATTCGAGAGCTCACCCTTAATGTTACACTGTGTGCTATAACTAGGACTCTTAATACAATGGTAGGTAGAAATGTTTTTAGATCTTTGACGTATAGTTCAAGAAAGTCAAATTTCGCTCGATATTATCCTAGAAATATGTCCCTAACTCAGTTTTCTCTTAAAATTAAAAGATCTACTTGATTATTCAAATGTAGCCATCATTGTGACTTTTAAGTAAAATATTAAAATAATGTTAAGGTGCCAGTAGACATTCATACCACAGTGATGAGTGTGGAATAAGAACCGAGATAGATAGGTTGCTGTGTAAAGTTCTCTTCTGTCTGTCCGTCCCCCACACTTCCCCAATATTCTGTAAAGTGCAATGTACTTTTATGACACTCCATCAATACAACATTTGCTTTTTAACAGGCAAAGCGAAGGCTGGAGCTAGGAGAAAGTGGTCACCAATATCTTGCTGAAGGATTAAAAACCCCAAAAGGAAAAGGAAGAGCTGCAACAAGAAGTCCAGATAGTCCAAAAAGTAAGGAAACTTTTGTTATGCTCTGTGGTGTGGGGCTTAAAGCTATTTTGGACTTTCTTTATGATGTCGTTTCCTAAAAACCCAACAGTCAAAGGCCTTGACTGTAGAGGAACATTCAGGAAAATTAATCCAAATTAACTAAAGGTGTGCCTTTAAATCAGATTTAGTTAAACCAGTGGCTCTCAACCTTTCCAGGCTATTGTACCCCTTTCAGGAGTCTGATTTGTCTTGCATACCCCTAAGTTTCACCTCACTTAAAAACTACTGGATTACAAAATCAAGACATAAAAATACAAAAATGTCATAGCACACAGTTACTGAAGAATTGCTGACTTTCTCATTTTTACCATATCACTATAAAATAAATCAATTGGAATATAAATATTGTACAGTACTTATTTCAGTGTATAGAATATAGAGCAGTATAAACAAGTAACTGCCTATGTGAAATTTTAGTTTGTACTGCCTTCACTAGTGTTTTTTATATAGCCTGTTGTAAAACTAGGCAAATATCTAGAGAGTTGATGTACTTCTGGAAGACCTCTGCATACCCCCAGTGGTATGCCTGCCCCTGGTTGAGAACCACTGAGTTAAACCACATTAAACCTGTTTAGCTTCATTTAAACCAAATGAAGGCCTCTTTAATTCTGAATGAGACTGTCCACAAAGGGGTTTAATGTGGCTTATCTAATTTGCTTTAAATCCACATCTTTAGTTAATTTGGATTAGCTCTCCTTAATGTCCCTGTGTAGACCCTGAATCTGCCAAGGGATTAGATACAAATTGCCTCCTTTTGTGAGTGGGTGGATGAGTATGTCTCCATAGGAAAGACACAATATTCTTCAAATTATTTCAGGATACTTCTAGTGCCCACTTCTAGGTTAGATTTCAGATTGACTAAGGGTTTGTCTACACTACCACTTTTGTTGGTAAAACTTCTGTTGGTCAGGGGTGTGAGAAAACACACTCCTGACCGATGTAAGTTTCACCGGAAAAAGTGCCGGTGTGGACAGTGCTACGTTGGCAGGAGAGAGTCTCCTGCAGACATAGATAATGCCGGTCGTTGGGGTTTATTTGATTATGCTGGCAGGAGAGCTCTCTCCTGCCGGCGAAGAGCGGCTACAGGAGAGACCTTACAGCAGCAGAGCTGTAGGAGTACAGCTGTTCTGCCATAAGGTCCGTAGTGTAGACACAGCCTGACTTTTACAATTAGATGTGGGAACACAGACACTGCCATACTGAATCAGGCCAGTGATCCTTCTAGTGTAGAGCCTTCTCAGAGAGTAGCTGGTACTAGAAGCTTTGAAAGAACGTGCAAAAAACCCTATAATGGACAAATGTGGTATAATCTGCCCAGAGGGGAATCTTTTTCTTAACCGTTTTTGGTTACTGGCTGGCTTATTGCCCTGATGCAAGAGTTTGAAACGTTTTGTATTCTCTGTGTCTTCAAAGATTACAAGACCAACAAAATTAGGGTGTGTAGCACCAAATATTAGAAATAGTTTGGAATACTACTTAGTAGTTCTTCAAGTGCTTGCTCATGTCAGTTCCAAAGTAGGTGTGTGCTTGTCCTGAGCATGGCCGCTGGAAAGTTTTTCTCTCAGTGGTGTCTGTCAGCTCGAGCTCTGGTGCCCCCTGGGTTAGCATGCTCATAGTGCCAGTATAAAGGGGCCCGCCAACCTGCATCCCCCTCAGTTCCTTCTTACCACCTGTGGCAGTTGCTGAAACTACCTCGTCCTTTGTATTCGCAAATATTCCTTCAGTGGACTTTATTTCTACTTGGTGTATATAGTTACCGTTATTGTAGTTGTTAAGTTTTGTTTGTTAAAACAGTTAGTTAATTAGTTAGGTTAACAAACCCCACTTTGTGGCACTGAGTACTTCAGCCTCTGTTTGGAGTGCCCTGGTGGTTCTTAGAGAGTCTCAGCACCTGTCTTCACCCCCAGCACCGAGAACGGATGTCGCTTCTGCTTCTCAGGAACCTCAGCACCCTACGTCATCTCCGGCACCAAAGAAAACCATTCCAACCAGGGAGGTTCAGGTCTCCCCTTACCTCGACTGGCTGATCGGAGGTTGGACCAAGACCCAGATGGAGACAAATGTAAAGTTAATGCAGACAATTTTCCAGGACTTAGACCTGTTGATAAATATCCAGAAGTCTACTCTCTCCCCTGTTCGAAGGACAGAATTCTTCCTGGCAATCCTTGACTTGGTCCAAGCCAGAGCCTTCCTCCTGGAAGCCCAGTTCTGAGCAATAGGGGTGCTCATAAAAGCCTCAGAAACCACCCCATCACCATGACAAAAAAACTGCCTAAAGCTCCTAGCTCATATGGCTTCATGCATCTGTGTGGTGCAACCTGTGAGGCCGCAGCTCAGACTTATTCAGGCTTGGTTGGCCTATGCACTGGGCCGACCTCACATAGACATGGTCATCACACTTCCTCCACCAGTGATCGCCTCCCTTCTTTAGTGGTTGGTTCCATGGGCAGTGTGTGCAGGGGTCCCATTCTCGAGACCCCCAACTGTGAATGTCTCTCATCACAGACATTTCGGCGATGGGCTGGGGAGTTCATGTGGGGTCCTTTAGAATTCAGGGCCTCTCGCTACACATCAACATCAGGGAGCTCAGGGAGCCTCACCTTCCAGGCGTTCCAACCACTCCTTAAGGGCAAGTGTGTTTTGGTTCTTACAGACAACACGGTAGCGATGTTTTATGTAAACAGGCAGGGTAGAGCACATTCCTCTCACCTGTGCCAGGAAGCTCTTTGCTTGTGGGAATTTTCAGTAGCCCACTTGATCCATCTCGAAGCTTCCTATCTCCTGGGGTTGCAGAACTAGCTAGTGGATCACCTCAGCAGATCCTTCTCCAATAGTCATCCGTCCAGATGTCAGGAAAGGCATCTTCCAGAAGTTGGGGACTTTACAGATAGATCTGTTCATGACGAGGCACAACAGGGCTTGGAGAGATTATACCCCCAGGTACAACCGCCACTCCCTCCCCGGACCTCAACTTGGTGTTGGCTAGGCTAATGGAACCTCTGTTTGTACCGCTGACAACATGGGTGGCGGGTATAATAGGCCAGGGGAGGTTGCAGGGTTTGGCGGGGGGAGTCCAGAGAGATTACTGATGAACCCAGGAAGCTGAGTACCAGATACCGCCTCTTCAGCCACTCTGAAACCTGTATGGGGCATAATGAAAGCACAGGTTCTTCTTTGGGAAGAGACCCTGCGGCTTTTCCCAGGCGGCTTGGGGTCTGGGGAGAAGAGAGGAGGGGAGGTGTGGCTGTGGCTGGCTCAGGGCTCCTCCAGGAAAGTAGAGGGGGCGTGCCTGGGGCTTCTCCAGGCGGGAAAGAGGCTCTTTGCTCTGGCTGCAGGGCCTTGGGGCTCCTGATGTAGGAGAGAGTGGGGGCTCAGGGCTACGGCCTGGTGTTTGTGTGTGTGTGTCGGGGGAGCATGGGCAGAAGAGGTGAGCTGGGGGCTAGTGTTCCTGCTCTACCTATCCTGGAAGGTGGCCTTCCTGGTGGCCATTACTTCTTCCCAAAGGGTCATGGAGATCTGACCTTTCGTCAGAACCACCATATACGGTCATCTCTAAGGACAAGGTTCAATTGTGGCCCCATATGGCCTTCCTTCCAAAGGGGGGTCTAACAATTCCATAGTAACCAGGATGTCTCCCTACAAGTCTCCTATCCAAAGCCACAAGCCAACAGAGAGGAACAGAGACTCCATTCGCTGGATGTCAGACATGCACTAGCTTTCTACATAGAAGGGACTAAGTCATTCTGGAAATCTACTCAGCTTTTTGCAGCTGTCGCCTTTCATTCCGTCTGCCTTCCAGTCTCAGCCCAGAGAATTTCTTTGTGAATCACTTCCTGTATCCGCACATGCTACAGCCTGGCGAAGGTCCCTGCTCCCCTTACCCTGATGGTGCATTTTACAAGGGCTCAAGCATCTTCAGCAGCATTTGTGGTTCAAGTTCCTGTGCAGGATATTTGTAGAGCAGCAGCATGGTCGTGTCAGTCCACACCTTTGCCTCTCATTACGCCATCACCCAGCAGGCTAGAGACGACTCAGGTTTCGACCGAGCGGTATTATAATCAGCATGCCAATGAACTCCGAACCCTCCACCTATGCAACTTTATCGGACCCTCGCTAGAACGTGGGATTTGGGATCCATGCCAAGTACCGTGTTATAGCTGGGACCGCGTTAAAATGAAATTATATTTTTGTGACCGAAATTTCAGTACAAGTATATGTAGTTGTGTATTTGCAGGTTATAGCGGGCTAACAATAGCATCAAATCTCGGGACTGTCGAGAAAAACGAGTCTACAAGATACAGTACTCACCACGGGCATCAGTGGAAATTGCATTTTGAAATGGAAGCGTTTTTAATTAATTCAGTTAAATGCTTTGTGTGCTTTGTTTTGATTGTCTGCTTTCAGGTGCCATGAGCTTCCATCTTCGTGTATGAAATGCCACAGAGAAACTTATATACATATGTATATAGAAATTTTTGTAGCGCTAATTACCTTCACATCCATAAAGTATAGGAAACCTTAGAAAATAAACTCCTACTTGAAGGAAACAATAAACGAGAAAAAAAGTGTTGCTTTATTAGAGATTTAAAGTAGACATTATAATAAACTAGTCTAGTTTTTCTTTAAAAAGTCGGTGAGTTGCTTTTGCTTCTTACTGCTGTGCTGCTTCCACTTAGCAAACTGCAAAAGATTACGTAGCTGCATAATTTTTATAGGCTCAACGTCTTGCGTCTCAAACCATTTCAAAGCAGTCTCTAAGTCGTCTACGGTCGCAGTTGACGTTGGAAACGACGTCCACTTCATCTTCCTCTTCTTTTTCCACGGCGAAGGCCAATTCTTCAGCTTCTGGAATGTTGTTTGGTCGTACTGCCTGAAGAATTTGGTCATCCGTTAGACTTTCAGCAACGGGACAAAATTCTTCTGCTTCATTGTCGCCTCTTATTCAGGACTTAATATTTTGTGGCAGAACAGTTATCCCGAGCCTGGACAGTTGCTGGGACAGCTCCCGCATCCATTCCATGTCTGTTCTTCCAACTTCCTCCTCTGTAAATCCCTCAAAGTTGAATTCCTCGTCAGACTGTGATATGGTATATGTGTCTTGCCTCCGACGATCTTGCATGAATGATAAGGTAATGAACACCAAGGTCACCTAAAACTCAAAAAAATTGTACTGTACTTAAATTTGGGATCCATGGCTGCGACCGCGTTATATCCGAATTCGCGTTCTATAGACGCGCATTTTAGCTAGGGTCCGGTGTGCTTGGGAATCACCTATTTAGGCATTGACATGAGCAATCACTCGAAGAAGAAAAAAGTTAATGACCTTCCCTAACTTGTTCTTCGATATATGTTGTTCAGATCCATTCCACACACACACACCCCACCCCCATGCCTGCCCCTCTGTCAGAGTTAACCGACAAGAAGGAACTAAGGGGGCTACAGGTCAGCAGGCCCCTTTGTACTGGTGCTATGAGCGCATGACCCCAGAGAGCATCAAAAGCTGACCTGACAGATACCATTGAGAGAGAAACTTTCTGGCGGCGATGCTCAGGGCGAGCACACACCTATTTTGGAATGGCCATGAGTAACACTTCTCCAAGAACAACAGTTATGGAAGGTTAGTAACACTTTTTTATTCTGGGCCACATATTTAAACTGGCCTCTGAAAACGCATCTATGAAATGAATAGATGCCGCCATTTGTTCATGGAAGAAACACTTTGTTATGTTCCTGTACAAATATAGATTTGTTTTGCAGTTACGATTGTGTGCCACTGCAAAACTTGTCAATTAATTTTCTGAGCATATAGAAAATATCCCCTCTCGTTTTCCAGTGAGAGTAAGTTAGTTGCTGATTCATTGTTTAAGACCGGTAAAGTACAGCACTCTTCCCTAGTTTGCCCTCACTACCTTAACATCATTGTGAGGGTAGTGAGGGCAAATTGGGGAAAAACTCTGTACTTTACTGGTTTTAAGGAGTTGTTATAAGGTTAAGGAGAAATAATATACAGCCTTGGATGCATGATTATTAACTGTCTGTCGTGTAAATTTGGTGTAAATCTCATTGATTCATGTGAGTCGTCTGTAAATTAGGGAAACTGTCATTTGGTACACCTACTGAAGAGCACCAAAGTTTTGGTTAACTTAAGGGTTTCACAGGCAATTATCTGTTACCTTAAAAGAGGGACGATCAACCCATGAAGAAAACTGCCTAGCAGCCTGATTTGGGGTAGGTAATTGGTGTTGCTGCCAAGACAAAAGTATACCGAAATACTGTTAAAAAAATTAGGTTGCCATACTATGCATAGTCTTAAACTTTCATCATGCATTATCCATAAAGCTAATGGGAAGTACACATGTGTGTTTTTTTTTTAAATTGAGTCCATGTGCCTTGATCTTTGGACAGATGCACTGTGAAACCATATAAATATCCAATGGTAGGTTTTGTGCTAATGCGAAAGTTTAAGAGCTTTCTGTAGTAAAATATGTAGGAAGTTTCTGCAAAACATATTTTGTTGCTTCAAATGCCCGTTTCAAAACTGAAATGGGAAAACTGATTTGAACAGCAGCTAACAAACTCATTTCTTTCCTCCTCGTTCCTTTTTTATATTCATTTTCCCTCCAAGCTCCAAAATCTCCTTCAGAAAAGACTCGATATGATACATCACTTGGTCTTCTCACAAAGAAGTTCATTCAGCTGCTGAGCCAGTCCCCAGATGGGGTCGTGGATTTGAACAGAGCAGCAGAGGTCCTCAAGGTGCAGAAACGGAGGATTTATGATATCACCAATGTACTGGAAGGCATCCATCTCATTAAGAAGAAATCCAAAAACAACATTCAATGGATGTGAGTATTCACCATCCTTCTCCAGTTGATTGCACTGTTATAAAGTGGCAGTGTTTCCCGTCTCTGCTTCCAGTCTCACACTCCTGCTTCCAGCAGTCGTCCAAAAGACTTTCCAAAAATAGAAAAGCCTTTTAATGTTATTTATTTAAGATAGTTTTTTAATATCTGATAGGCCTCTTGTAAGGAAATTCTTGTATTAAATGGTGCCACAATACAAGGTGCCTTCTCTGAGAAGCTTGGCTTATATTGGCATCCTTTAAGCTGCTTTAGGGGATGAAGGCTGCAGTAATCAATGCTTGTAACTTAAAGACATGCCTCTTTTTTTCCTTGCCCCCCTCCTCCTACAGTGTAGTTTTGAGTTGTAATAATGATTACAAACACCCTGCCTTCTTTGGATTTGTAGGGGCTGCAGTCTATCTGATGATGGGGGCACGCTGGCACAGTGTCAAGGCCTGTCAAAGGAGGTGACTGAACTCAGTCAGGAAGAGAAGAAACTGGATGAATTGATCCAAAGTTGCACCCTGGACCTCAAGTTGCTAACAGAGGATTCAGAGAATCAGAGATATCCTTTATGCCATCATTTCCAAAGGTGGTTAACCTCCCTGCTGCTAGAGTAAGAGTTAGGAAAACTCTTCAAAACAGAGATAAGTGACACACAGCACTGAACATTCATTCCAAAAAGTAACAGTTTACTGTGATTTAATGCAGATGTAGCTAAGAAAGCACTTACACCAATTATCAAATTATACATTTAACATTTCTGGAGCATATAAGAAATATTAATGTATGAAGAGGTCCCAAAATATCCATCTTTAGATAAAGTAGTAGGACCAAGAGTTCAGCAGTTTCATTACAGTGCAGCGAAGACAAAATATTTAATTAAGTTCAGGCATGTCTTTTAAAACATTGTGCTCTTGTTTTACAATTCTGAAGCCAGATCAAAACCCACTTTTTGCAAAAATAAGCTACGTTTTTGTGTACGTATTTTTATAATATTACCTAGATCTTGTATATATGCACATATTTATTGCTTAATATATGCAAATGTATGGAAATACATCAATATGTATATAAAGATTACAAAAAACCCAAATACAAGTAGTTGAACTCTAGGAAGGCAAGGGCTGAATCTGCTTTTGTTTGCAACTTACTTTATTGTTTCCTAGCCTCTAGATACTATGGGGATAAATACCCAAACTAGATATATTTAAAATATAAGTTACTAATTTTAATAACAATGGTAAGCTGCAGAAGATTAATATATTTTCCAGTATTCATATGGCTGTGAAGAACAGGTTAATCCTAAAAAGTATCGTGGCTTTTACCAGACATCTCACCCATTGATATATGATGAAAATCTTTATTGCATACTGTAGTTGATTTTTCAAAAGTCAACATTTGATATCAGCGTCATATGAAAAACTGCACTTATTTCCTATCCTTAAAAAAAGGCTATAATGTTTACTGTGTCAATGGTGACTTTTTAACCATGACCACTGTGGAAACGTCCACATTTGAATGTATTTGATCTGTGAATTGATAAGTCAGGAAATGTACCATGATATAAAATAGCAGTGCTACTGTAAACTAAATTCATTATTCCTTCCAATGGATATTGATGTGAAACCACAGAAACGCTTAACATAGGGTTGATCCTGACTTTGTCTCTGTAAAATCTGTTGCCTACCATGGTGCAGACTGACGAAGAATTACTGTTACTGTCTGCTACTGCGGCTGAGAAGCTTGTTTTATTAGGTTTTCTCTTTTTGCTCTTAATCTCAGAGAACAGATTTGTTTGTTTTTATTTTTTTTCTGTGAGGTGGTATCTGGACACCGTTCAAGTCCAGGCTGCATGGGTTCTATACTCTCGTAGTGATGGCAGTAGAATTGGAGAGTAACTTAGTGATGTTATTACCTTAGGTTTATTGGAATAAGACCAGCCTTAGTTGGTTTTGTTTCTCCAACAAAGGAAATTGCATTCTTGCTTGTCAACTGTCCAAACTGTAAGAGAATTTTCAGATCTTCTTGAAAGTATTAAGAGGGTCTAGATGGCTTAGAAAATTGGTTAATGTGTTATGTAGCCTTTCACCTGTAAGACGCCAATTCAATTCCAGTCCAAATCTATTGTGAAAGAAAGTTGATTTGGTGCTTTCATTTAAGTTTGCATCTGATACAAAACCACTATGCACTTTGCCTTTCCTGGAAATCTCAGTAGAGAGGCAAAGGATTTGAATGAGCATGATGGCTGACCTACTATCTCACTTCTACAGGTGTTCAGTCCAAGTTAGTTTTGAGATACGTTAGTGGTATGGAGTTGGGACGATTAGTACTGTTCTGCTGTGCTGCACAGTGGTAATAATTTAAGGTTCAGATCTACCAAAAAGTAACACACATTAGTAACTGTCATCATAAGACTTCACTTCTGCGGTACAAAGAGTGTGGTAGATGCTTCACAGGCAAAAATGAAGACCCTGAAGCACTTGTACGCTGACAGTAGTTATTTCCTATACTGAGCAATGAGTAATATTGAGATATCACAGTGTGGTGACTTAGAAAAACGTATTAATGTTGACCACTGTAATATTCTATATATAAACAGCGAACTTCATTTCCCAGTGCTTAAATATGACACTTTTTATGTGCACTAAATTTAAACAAGTAAAATCAATTGTTTAAGTTATTTCCTTTTTACTTTCCTCCTTTCCAAAGGGGCATTAGATGAGATTGCTCTAAGCATTTTTATGCCTGGGAACACACAAAATGATGTGCACCACTTTATTGTAACTTCCATCAACCTGGATGATTGCCTGGAAAACGCAGGATATAAAAACAAAATATATTGTCACAGTAATAAAAGAAAATTATAGATGCAACTCCTTGAGAAATAATTACCAACAAAATTAAATTAAAAAATTAACTGAAATTACAATATGGGTGATTGAATGTTATATTTAAAATTATTGGGGTGGGGAAGGGGGAGAGTGTGTGTGTGTCTGTATTTGCAAATTACCTTACATTTCTTTTGACGTTCCCAATTTTTGTAACTAGTTTGCAAGTATTTGAAACTTTCTGTGCGCGTGCATACACACACACACACACAGCTGGAAACAGCAGCACCCAGATCCAAGTGAAAATATCTTTTGTCACTCAGTAGTGGCCCCAGCTGTTTGATCGAGGCACAGTACTGACATGCTTTGCTTAGAATCTCAACTGGTCCTTATTTGCCTGAAAGTTAGTGGCTACAAAGAATGGTTTTCAGTGTCGGGGAGAATACTGAAATTAAAATAGGGGTGAGGAGGAACAATATGGAGATTAACTGGGAACAAAGCTTTGTAGAATCAATTATTTTTTGCAGAAACATTTTTTTTCTTTTAATGTGAATATGCTGCATCTTTGATTGTAAGGACTCCTTAACACTGGTTACATTAGCTTATGTTACATATCAAGATATTCGAAAAATTAATGGCCTTAAAGACCAAACTGTTATAGTTGTGAAAGCACCCCCAGAAACCAGACTTGAAGTGCCTGACCCAGTGGAGGTAAGAGCACCGTAGCGTCTTTTGTTGCATAATGTAATTTTTTAACTACAAATGGAGGATGTGTGTCTGTGCTTGCCTGTGGCACCTGAAATGCTTGTCTTAAATTGGATGATGTTGATATGTCTTGAGCACTTTGGGGACGTTGTCAAAGATGACGAGAACTATATAATCAGAAACTGCCCTTTATATAACTCAGATACTAATCTTATATTTCTCGTCCTCTCCTGCACTCTTGCAGTTGTATCCTTAGATTCTCATACTCTCAAGTCCAACTCCCTCTTCAACTAATTCATGCTACTTTTGAATGCAGAACATGATTAGCATGAGGAACATTTTGTCTAACGGTGTAGTAGGTAACTTTGAAAGAAGGATGTCGAAGTGCATGATTCTGAACGTGCTAATGCCCCTCAGCTTGCTAATAATGTACTGCAGCCTTGACCAGCTACACTTGCCTGAGGGAAGTGATTCTTTTTCTATTGTGGAATTAATATTTGTGTTTTTCATCATAATAGGAAGGGTGACTGACTAGGTACATTTTCACAAAAAAAAAAATAAAAAATCCTAGACTGATGTAATGAAAGAGAAAAATACTAACTTCTCAAGGTGTGGGAATTTTAATCTCAGAAGAAGGTTCCTACAGAATCAGTCTGGTATAAGACAGTGACATTTGCTTTGTTAAGAGGAGTAAGGGAATAGATCAATATGGAGATGAAATACAAGCTGAAAAACTTTTTTAACATGTGAAAAGGCATCTCTGCCATGTCCTTTAAGTCAGAAACTTTTTAAATAAATCAAACCATAACACACTATTTTGTGACTATTGCACTGTAAATCCCATCCTATCATAAAGCAACAGGTTATAACTATTGGGACAAAATATTAAGTGTCCAATCCCCTTTATATGTACCTCACTATAACATAACACAGAAATCGGTGAACTTCTGAGGCCTGGTCTACACTATAGAGTTAGGTTGATATAGGGCGGCTTACATCAATCTAACTCTGTAAGTGTCTACACTAAAATGTCCTTCCGCCAATATAAGTTACCCACTAAACCGACCTAATAACTCCACCTTTCGAGAGGTGTAGCATTTAAGTCGATATAGTTAGGTTGACGCAGTGTCTGTGTAGACACTGAGTTGTTTATATTGCCGGTTGCTGCCCAGGAGCTGATGGCCGGAGCGCCGCCCGGGGGCTGATGGCTCAGGCTGTCAGTGCCCAACAATTCCCCACTTAAGTCGGTGCGAGCACTCCTGGTGAGGACGTGCACCACCTACAGAAGGAGCGTAGCGTGGACCTAAAGAGCCGATTTAGTTACTGCATTGGCTGTAGGTTGATCTGACTTGAGACGATTTAAATTTGAAGTGTAGATATGCCCTAAGTTTGTTACAAAGAGGTGGGTAGGCTTAAATGCTCTCTTCCTAACTAAGGTTTGTCAGTAAAACCTTTCACATGTTACAAAAATGAGGTGACATGTAAACACAGGGATTGATGTGGAATATGTAATGCCTCTGATCATTATACCGGAATTCAAACAGTGGCAACCAAAACATACCATATCATACAACCTCCAGTGGTGACAGAAAGGTCACTATTATAGTGCTTGTTAGCACAGAACTTTGCTTAAATTTGAAATCTTTTCTGTTAGCAGAATGCGCTGATCCATTTATCTAGTACCGAAGGACCTATTGAGGTTTATCTATGTCCAGAAGAGAATGACAGCCTCAGTCCTATTAAAACATACAATCAGGACCACAACGGAAATATCTCAAAAACAATTTCCAAAGGTAAAATTCTCTTTCTGTTATGATGCACAAGGTCTTCAGAGTTTAACATGAAAGTTTAACTAAAAGAAGTAATCTGTACAGGTGCCTGTTTTTTTGGTTGGGTTTATTGTCTAAGACAGAAAGATGTAAGGTTTCTAGACTGCATATTAGAAAATGTATTTCCCCTGTTTGTCATTTGCTTATTATCAGGTTTGGTATTCACATGTGGTATGAAACGATATGTCCTAATTTATCATAAATATATATAACATTGAAAATATATCTAGTTTATTATCACTTGCTGACATACACAAAAGGCAGCAAACAAACATAATGTTTCTCATAATCGGAGGCAGAATTTTAAATTCACTTATTGTCATTTGCAGATAACCAATGTCAGACATTGATGACATTTTATATTTATTTAGAGAGCCTTAAACGTACTTAACTTTGAAATAGTCTCAGTCATTCTGTATGGCCTGCTAAGACTTTAATACATTAATAATAGGCTTACTTAGTGGGTCCTATTGACGAATCAGTGTTTTTAATTTAATTTAAATATAAATAATTGCTGACAAATACCACTTTCTGCAGCATGATTTTGGTAAATTGTTTAGTGAATCTTAAACTGCTGTGATCGACTTGTTACTGGACTTAGTGATATTTTTTTCTGACATGCTGTTTATTTTGTATAATCAGGTGGATGTAGAACAAGAGGGCCACTTTTTATTTGCTTTGTGTTTAAAGAACATGGTGAAAAACCCTCTTTGCAGTATTGAGTAACTTTATCTTATCCAGGCATAATATTTCCAATAGGATAAAATATCTTTTATTTTCACATCTTACAGATCTGGCTTCTGGTAACGCAGGACAAGGGGACTGCTCGGTAAATATGGCAAACCTCTCTCCATTGGCTTCTCCAGCCAACCTTTTGCAGCAAACAGAGGACCAAATTCCCTCTAACTTCGAAGGGCCATTTGTGAACTTGCTGCCTCCTCTGCTTCAGGAAGATTACCTGCTGAGCCTTGGGGAAGAAGAGGGCATCAGTGATCTCTTTGATGCTTATGATTTAGAAAAGCTTCCCTCATTGGTGGATGAATTTATATACAGCTGATTATATTTTGTTAATTATTTTCCATATAAACCATTTTTTTTTTAAATGGAACCAGAAATCCTGCTGTGATTCTGTGTTGTCCCCTCCCTCCTTCCTACTCCCAAGTGTAGCATTACAGAGTCAACCACAGACTCCTGAACAATGCTGACATTTTCAGGAAATACTTCCTAGAATAGTATGAACACAACTGTAGGCTCTTGCAACAAAGCCTTGTTTAACCTTAGGCTCCAGGCCTTGTGCATCAGCAAATGGCACATCATGCAGGCAGGTGATCATAAATGGTTCCTCTCTCACCCCTCCCCCAATCTCTGCTTACTGTGTACAGTGGGCTTGTGGAGAAGGGCTCAATGAACTGGTTTAGTCACAAATAGCAATTTTTTAAATTGTATTTCAAGCTGTGCCTTCTGTGGAAAACGCATGTCTTCTGAGTCTCACAATATGGATTGTACCTGCAGTAAATGTAAATAGGAAGTAATGCAAGAGTGTGTAATGGGTTTCTTGAACTCTTCCTGGGAATGTTTAAATTACTCTCATAATGCTCAGTTTGAGCAATGTATTTGTCTCAGTATGAGGTCAGATACTAATGTCCTTATAAGTTTTTAATAAAAAAATAAACTTTAAATATAGTGTATATTACAAATATGGGCAAAGATTACAGTTCTGCCACTTCTCATAGTAACCACAGATTTTTAAAATGCTTACATATGTGTGTGAAAGTGTTTCTCTTTTTAAAATGAAACAAAGATGCACAGTTCAATTTTACTGCCCCCAGTGTGCACACTAGACCTGGTACATAAATTTTTGTGGTACTAAGTGGGGCTTTGTGTTAAGTGCCTACTAGATATGCACTGTGTTATTCTCTCTATGGAAAATAATTTATACCAAGCTTTGTTTGTTCAGTATACCATATTTATAGCAGCGGGTAAGCTGCCTCTGCTTCCAGCTTTTATAATTCTCCTCGCCAGCAACGCAGAGCTTTTTTCCCCAAAGCAAGAACTACATAACTGTAAGTACCACATTAACTGAATTAAGTTTATTTTTTGAAACTCTTTGGTAGTATAGTAAAGCACCAATATTTATTTTTTGAAAGTGAGAGGAATTCTAATAAGTCTTAAATATACCTTCTGTTTTTGTTTAAAATGTTGCCACTTTATGGGCTAAATGTTGGTGTAGATGATGCCCCATATAAACTTTTTTTTGTTTGTATTACTGTCGTGATTATCTGACACACATAGTAAATTAGTACTATTTTGTATTGTAGTTTGCATATGATGTATGCAGGTTTTCTGGTACCATTGAGTTGCTGCTATAAAAGCTCACATATGAAATGACTAAAAGTAACAGTACTAGAATAAGAACTATATGACTGAGCTTTAGAATATAACAATGTATAAAGTGCAACACATTAAGAACTGTTAAACAGTGTTAAGTGTGTGTTTATATGTACAAATGTGTGCATAGTTCATTAAGTGGTTATATTTAAGTTGATATATGTTCTGTACTCACACTTTAGTTATGTAGCAGATTTGTACAATAGGAATTAATTTGTAAACACTGCCAGAATATTTTCTAGCTTGTTCGTAATTTTTTAAGAGTTTTTTTGTTAAATGATGTGGATCTGTAAATAAAATTGCAGTATTTAAATTTTAGTCTTGTGGAAGAGGAAAGTAAAAGTTGTGTAAGCATGACATTTTCTGAGAGACAAGGGGGCACTTTGTGAGAAGGATAAAATTGAGACTAATAGATTATATTATTGTCCTTTTTGTTATACTGTTTTGTATAAATTAAACACTTGTCCCAATGTGTGTGGGCAAAATACTAATCTAAATTAGCTTTGCATTGTATGCTAGTTGAGAAAAAAGAAACCCTGTAAAATAATGTTTAAAAAAAAAAAAGCTTTTATGAGTTTTGTAAATAGATTTATTAAAGGGTGACCTGTTCTCTAGCTGTGATCTTACCACTTTAAATGGATGTAATTTGAATAAATTTTGTATGGTAATGAATCAATAAAAAGGATTTTTTAAAGAGTTTAGATTTGTATACAGGTGTTTATTTTTGAATATTTTTTAAACTCTTGTTACTCTTGGTACTTTTAGATCAATATCATTTGTCTTAAAGAAGTCCTTCATCAGGTATAGATGTTACTGTTGTTTTTTTTTCCCCTCTTTTATTTAATGAGAGAAACTTCTTCTGTTTATGAAGAATTGCTTATTAATTAGTCAGGTTATACCATTCAACACCAGCAGTATTCCAATAGATTACTTGTCTGTGTAGTGCTGACAATGTGCTCAGTGCTGTACAAGACAGAAAAACAGACAGACCTTTATAATCTAAAGAAAAGGCATGCATACAAAATGTGACGCACTAGGAAATCGAGTGGTGGGATGACAATGTTTTATTTAATTTAACTTTAAGCATTAAGAATTCCTACTTATGGGCTTCACAGGAGAAATGGTTTTTAGGAGGTTGGTAACTTAAGGAACTGATGGGAAGACTCCCTGTCTGAATCAAGATTAATTACACTGAAGACATTGGGGGTATGTTTACACTACAAATGCAAACCCAGGCTTAGTAGAACTTGAGTTAGCAGACCCAGGGTTTGTTAACCTAGGGCTTGAGCATCTACAGCCATTTGTATCCCTGGTTATGAATTGTTGAACCCTGGGTTCCAATTTGGGTGTCTAGGATCCACAGAGCATGATGCAGGCTTCAGTCCAACCACCTATATCTCAGATTTCCTAGTGCCCTTCCAAAGTGTGGCCACTCTAGCTCTAGCCCTTTGTTCATAGTGCAGTGGGGAAGAACTTGACGGTTCACCAACTTGACTGTCCAGAGAACAGAAGGAAAGTTAGCCCACGGGATTGTGAAATATTTTTGGTGGACTCCCAAAGCAAAGTCCATTTGGGCTGCTTCTACACTGCACAGGAATAAGGCTTGAAGCCTGGGTCCTGGCTTGACTCAGGCTCAAACCCTCCATTCCCATGGGGTTCTAGGACCCTGGGTCCAAACCCAGGGTTAGCAAGATTTTTGGGTAGACAGAAGGGTGGTTAGGTTTGAGCCTGAGTTCAAACCCCAGGCTTACTGCAGTGTAGACATACGCTGGTGTGACACTGTCATAAAAACAAGGTAACTTAGAAGAGAATCAGGGTCTTTGCCTTACCTCCCCAGTCAAGGCAGGATCTGTCTGGATGCTAGAGCTGCACCCAGGCAGCTGATGGGCAGAATCCTGTGCTAAGTCTCTATCTGTGTAAAACAGGTATTTGTTCCTTCTGCCTTCCCCTTCTGAGACTCCAGCATGGTGGGCAAAGATGGAAAACTGAGCTTGTTGTCAGGGGAGACTGCCTACTTGACCAAAAGGGATTGCTGACAACCATGAACAGGGTTGGATATTCCTGATAATGACCTTCTGGTTTCTCCACAGTGGCAGGGAAATGGAGGAAGAATCTTTTCATTCTTTCAGTGTCTGGGTTTAGGGTACCAGCATCTTTCCCTGCCTGCAGCAGTTTATGAATACTATATCTACCAATGGTGGCAGTTTGCATGTTTTTTCCCCCTGATTCTCATAATCTCCTTTCTGGTCCAGAGATACACTATCCCGGAGAGAGGCCAGGACTACTAGCCCTTAAAGTTTTCAGAAGCACCACAAGTGACAGCAAGCAGGAGGAACTGGTTTCCGAACATCAGCACTCAAAATGAAAGGCTCCCTCCCAGTTCTCAGAGGACGCTTTGGAGAAGCCAGTAATCCAGCTAACAGTTACATCCATACTCTTTCCTACTTGAAGCTGTTAATCATCTCTTTCTCTCCTCCCTGGATTCCTAGATCTCTGTTCCTTCTATGTACTCCATGCTGGAGCTCTAGATGAGGGAGACAAAACAGGGAAAAAAGACCTCAGATTGAGGTTCTGCCTTATGTCCCTAAGTGCCATTCCTGTGACAGAAGAGCACCTGGACAAATCCTGCTTCAAGCGGGGTTGTTGGTCTGAAAATGTTAAGCAGAATCTTAATTGCGACTAGCGTTGTTCATGTTCTGGAAGCCAGATTTCTTGGTGAAACACACCCTTTAATTACTTCTGAAGAAAGTGTGCAGTGTGCACTTCAGTGTGTCTTGTGCAGCAAGATTTAAGAAATTTATGAGGCACTACAAAAATGTAGGAGGCACTTGCCTTTTTCCATCTGTTTGCAGCACCCCAATTCTGGGAAGTATACTAACAAAATTTCAAGACCAGAAAAGACCATTATGACAAGATGGCTATTGTAGTATAGATGAACCTGAACTAATCCAAAATTCAGATCCAACTTTGTAGATGGATTTGAAACCATCTCTAAAATGGCCTGAATTCATGATCTCACTGAAATTCCAGCGATAGCTACTGATGGTTTACTCCCAGAGTCAGATGAAGGTCTAGCATTTCTTTTGTGGGAGTCACTCTAGATAGTATCTGTCAAACCAATCCTTTCCAAAAAATTTACTAGGACCTTAGTAGGTTCTGAATCCAAACCTTTCAGCTTGGTTCTTTAACCAAGGTGTCCTTGTGTGCTGAAACATCCTTGGCACGGAAACCTTGGAAACTCATTCTCAAAACTCCACTGGGATATCTCTGGAACCTATTCATTCAGTGCTACCCCACCTACTGGCTCTGAAGATGGCTAAGACTTCTGATCTGAGACTAATACCTGAATTTTTAAAATACCCCGGTGTATAATTGATTTAAGTCATATAAGGTCCAAACATTGGCATTAATGCTTTGTTTCTGAAGTCTAGTCATAAAGCTTTCCTAGGGTCTGCTCCACTATCAGCTGCTAATGCTCAATCACTAGACCTGCAGTCTTGTTCTTTCTAAGTGAAGTCAATTGCACATTGACCTCCCCTGATCTACCAGGGAACAACAATAAATAACTTTTGGCAGCTGCTCCAGGTACAAAGGTCTTGGTTCTGATCAGAGTGGGCCCTTTGGTGATCTTCTCCCCCTTCCACCTCCCACCTCCCCGATGCTTTAGTCCTAGAACCTATTCTATTGCAATGCCAGGAAGACCTTGGACTTTCATCCTTCATTTGGGCATAGTAGACAATCTGCTTCAGGAGCAGATCCCTCAGGAGTTACTTACCTGAACCTGAGTACTCAGGTAGCAATAATGTCCAATGGGAAAGCACTTAACTTGTAAATATGGGATTCTCAATTGAGATAATCAGCACCAAATTCTCAAAATTGTTGGTGTGTTAGTTCTATTGCTATGCCACAGCACAGGCTAATTTTCACCTATAAGATGACATGTCCAGACTAGGCCTCTTTATTACCAGTGACAATGCCCATTCTCTCCAGTCCAGAGTCAAACAAGACTCACATTATTGACAAACTCCCTTTTCCTTAGACTGGAATTGGGAATTTCTCTCCGTTCCCTCTGATTCCATTGGTTCAGGAGAGCTGCCTGCATGTCAGTTGAGATGCAGCAAGACATTGTCATAGCCAGAATGGGTCTTGGCAGTCTGGTTCAAACATACTCTTTGTCTTCAAGTTGGGGTAAAACTCTCCACCTGATCCTGAATCATTTCAGGTTGACACCCTGACGTCTCAATTGCAACTGTGCATAATGGGGGCATTTTTCAAAAATCTTGTGGTTTCTTATAAAAAACAAAACAGGAGCTTTTGACGAAACATGCTCCTCTTACTTTAAGCATTGCCATCTGTTACACTTCAAACATTCAAAACCATGCTATTAGTTCTTCCAAGTTGCATGGGTTGTAACTTCAGCTTCTAGTCTCACATGCTTAGGGCCAACAGTCCTCACTCACCTTGCAATACTCTAGCTGTTAGAAGGATTGCTGCATGTACCATCAGGGCTACTTGAGGCAACTGCTTTGCCTTCATGGCTGCTCCAGAGGAATCTGGATTTCTTTATAACAGTATGCATGGTTGTGTTGTGAGTGCCATGGGGTCGATGTATTCACTTACCTGACCAGAGGTCAGGTATTTCCTGTAGTGCCTGTACCACTTTTGATTTAGGGTCAGAGTCTTGTTTCACAAAGCTCTTGGGATCTCTGGTCTGCTAGTTCTCAGAATATCATCTGTACTGTGGTACTGGGCTCTGTACCTTTAAGTACCTTAGGTTCAGAGATGGAAGTCTGTGGGAACGGTGCTACAGAAGCCCATGTGTAGTTATGCAGAGGCAATTGGAACTGGCAACTGAATAAAGAGTATTTCTTTCAAGCACCTTGGGCTCAGAGTGATTCCTACACCATGTGTACAATACACCCGAGAAGAGGACATTTCTCATAGCCGCAGCTGAGATACAGACTGCATGGCCAGTCCTCTATAAACTTTAGTCCAGTGGCTCTCAAACTTTTGTACTGGTGACCCCTTTCACACAGCAAGCCTCTGAGTGCTACCCCCTCCCCCGCGCCCATATAAATTAAAAACACTTTTTAATATATTTAACACCATTATAAATGCTGGAGGCAAAGTAGGGTTTGGGGTGGACGCTGACAGCTCATGACCCTCCATGTAATAACCTTGTGACCCCCTGAGGGGTCCTGACCCCCAGTTTGAGAACCCCTGCTTTAGTCCATATGAGAAATGTGATCAGGTCAGTCAGTACCTCAAATATCAATTTTCATTCTCAAATCATCTCTGTTTCCATCTCAAACAGGCCTCGAATTTACATGTATCTCCCCAACTCTCTTTTATACATTTTTCATTACCCTTAGTAAGACTTGGCAGGTGTTGAATCACCTGGCTATATCAAAAAGTTTACAACAAATTTGAAGACAACATCCATTGCAGGCCTTCTGCCTTGGTTGTAGAATTTGAAGAGCTGTTGCTTGAAGTTCTGCATTTGTACATATATAGGAAAAAAAAGAATGTCCCTCACTTAAGTTTGATGTGGGAGAGTGAAATTGTGGTCACTTCCAGTATTCTCTTGAACTGCTTTCTGCAGCTGATTGCTTGTTTTGGCAAGCCCTTTCTGGGTCTTCAGGCTTTGCAAGCACCTGATGGAGCTCAACATGAGGTCTCGGTTGGACCTGAGACCTTCCCACTCCTTGCCTCATCAACTGGAGCTGTCAAGCACTGTCCTGCAAGTACCAACAGAATACTCCAGCACACCCAAGGATATCTCTGAAAAAAGGCACGATGAGGGTAAGGAGAAACACCCTTAGAGGAAGGAGGGCAAAACGACCCTCCTAAGAAGAGGGTGGCTTTCCCCCTTCCCTTGGGATCAAGTGAGACTCCGTTCCCCTGAGATGGCTCATCTGGAACTCATGGGGATCACGGGCCAGCACTGACACTACCAAGAGCTTTTAATGCTCTGAAACCATCTGCAAAGGTGTGTCAGGACAGTATTAGCAGATTGCCTTTTGCACCAGTGGTTTCCACGCTATACCAAAACAACTGCATCCATACCAACATATCCAATTCCAAAGCCAGTTTTCCTCCTGCCTGACCTCAGTACACCCTGCTTGAGAATCTGGCAATTTACACGGATTCGGTGTCACTGATCCCGACAGACTTGGTGATAGAGACTTCCATATGTTGTCCACACGTCACTCTCTATCCTAAGCTCCAGTAGGGCCAGGGACACTCCCACATTGTTGGGATGCTATTCATAAGGCTACACTTCCAGCTGAGCTACCAAAATGTGGAGCTGGTACCAATGGCTCCACCCTTTGAGTCCAACGATCCTTACTCTGAGGAAGAGCAGGTTCCATCGATGGTCTATACCTGGGCAGGCCAAGCAGTACCAAAAGCTGCTGAGAAGGATTGCTGACATTCTCCAGAGATCCTGCTGCTGGTTTGTGAAACCATTCGATGTCCATTCTCTGCAGACCTGAAACTTATGTAAGGGGACTGTTGCCCCCTTACTAACATTCAGTGGGGGTGTTTTGGTTTTCTAGCTCCCAGTACTAAAAAGGGGAAAGGGTTGATGGGGAATCAGGACCCTGAGACTGACAGCCCCCAGGAACAATGGGGAGAGGCCAATGCTCCAGCTCATCCTGAATGACAGGGCGGGCAGGCTAATCAGGGAGTCAGGAGGCCAGGGAGGTCCCGTCCTCCGTATGAGCTGGATTTGCCTGGGTCAGACAGACAGAGTGGGGCCGAGCTAAGGAGAAAGCAGGAGCCCAAGCTAAGCTGGGGAGCAGAGCTGTGCCAGATCCAGAGAGAGCAGACCCTGTCCTGGGAGCAGAGCTGCATCCCCAATGCCAGAGGTACATCCCAGAGAGAGCAGATTTGCCCTGGGAGCAGAGCTGCAGCAACCAGAGGCAGAGG
Source organism: Chelonia mydas (assembly GCF_015237465.2). NCBI lineage: Eukaryota > Metazoa > Chordata > Testudines > Cheloniidae > Chelonia > Chelonia mydas. Next base: position 105,808,483 of record NC_057850.1, on the reverse strand, counting down.
GGCCAGAAAAGCAGCCCAGGAAGCAGGTCAGTGCTGGGAGCAGAGTCACAGAAGCAACCTGCAGAGGAGACCTGTCCTGGGAGCAGAGCTGCAGCAACCAGAGGCAGAGGGGCCGGAGAAGCAGCCCAGGGAGCTGGAGGCAGAGCAGCAGCAGCAGCAGTGCAGAGACCGAGTGGTGGAGCTGGGGCTGGAGCTGGGTGCTGTGAGCAGCTGGGGAGAGCGAGGGGGACCCTGGGCAGCGGGCCCAGCACAGGGAAACGCCTCAGCCAAGGGGCTCTGCAGGCCAGGCTTGGATCATAAGCCCGACAGGGCGGGGGCGATACTGGAAAGAAGGGTCCTACCACTTAGAGCTTGAGAGCGTGTGGCCACCACCAGAGCAAGTGTCCAACCCACAGCATCCCTGCAGCAAAGCCAGGGCCTGAGAAGAAGGCCTGGGACTTACAAGGAACAGACTGTGAACTGCCCTGACATTCCAGAGACACTGTTTGTGATGTTCCCTGCCACAGAGCGGGGTGATGTGTTTCCTTTAACCTTTCCCATTTTTCCTTATTCTTTTTAAAATTAATTGTTGATTAAATAACTTGCATTTGCTTTAACTTGTATGTAATGGTCAGTGGGTCAGAGAAGTACCCAGTGCAGAGAGAGTACCATGGAGTGGGGACACTCTAGCCCCTGTCCTAGGTGACCACAGCAGGGTTGGGGGTCGAGTCCCCCAGGAATCCTGGGCCCAGCCTTGTTGGGGTGTTACGAGGACTCTGCCAGACAGTAGAGTGGAAGGGGCATCCTCAAGGGCAGGGAGGCCACTGGGTAAAGGAAGTGGGAGCGAGGACTCAGATCCTTTCGCTAGCCCACTTCACCAGGGTAGTGCAGAAGCCAGGAAAGTTCCCCACAAGAGCGGGACTATTCCCCCCGCTTACACTTAGAGAATGAGGATAGATTTTGTTTGCTTGTCCCTTGCTGAAGAGGGTGTTGAAGTATTTGGTAGCTGCGATGTGGAGCATTTGAGATATAAAACTATTGTAATGGCCAGTGTTTTGTCTTTTTGTTGCTTTTCTCCAAGCAGTGGTTGCTCCTCCTTAGTTCTCAAGCCTTTTCAGCAGGGCCGGCTCCAGGCACCAGCTTTCCAAGCAGGTGCTTGGGGCGGCACTGAGAATGGGGTGGCAGTCCGTGTCTCACGGTGGCAATTTGGCGGCAGCTCTGCCGCTCTTCCCGCTGCGGCGGCTTTTGGGCGGCAGCTCTGCCGCTCTTCCGGGCGCGGCGGCAATTTGGTGGCAGCTCCGCTGCTGTTGCGGTGGCAGCAATTCGGCGGCGACTGCTTGGGGCGGCAAAATTGGTAGAGCCGCCTCTGCTTTTCAGTCTTCCTCTTCAACAAATGCAGAGGCACTAATTGAAAGACATGCTCTATTTCATTTATCAGACATTGGGCTTGATAATGATCACACATAGTATGGAAGAATAATTTCCCCTACTACAAGAATAACTGGGTGAAATTCTATGGCCTGTGTTATGAAGGAGGTCAGTCTAGATGATGATAGATTTAAAGCCAAAAGGGACCACTACTAAACAACATCAGTTATGAGGAAGGACATTTGAGAAGAGATTAGCACCACTCACTGCTGCAAGGTAGAGATGGGAGCAGTTAAAACTGACATACTGATGAGTTACTATCATTACTTTGTTTCATGGGCAGGATCCCTGAACACTGTTTATGTGTTTACCACAGACTTTACATACAGACTCAACACAAACATATATGATATTTTAATCAACAGCAACAATGTTTCAGTGTCTGATACCAGATAATGCACGTGATACATACAAGCTCTCAGGAACCTGGCCCACACCGATTAGTTTTTAAAGACTGCTTCAACACTTCATGGTGTATTCTGTTAACTCTTGTCTCTCTTTGTCCTGTTCTAATTTTTCACATCTCTCCCATTACTTTGCTCTCACTGATATCCTATTTTCCTGTGACTGGCCTCAGATAAAAATATTGTATAATTAGTTTAAGTGTAATAATATTCATAGATGGAGGAAGAGACTGCCAGGCTTTATCTGCTGTTAGATAAAAAGCTTCTATTAGTAGACCCATGGCTTTCACAACTTTTCTACTTGCTATAGGGAGAAAATCTGTTATTTTTACAAAAAGGGATTCTAAGGCCACTGCAAAATGGATTAGCATGACATCCATAATGCAATTACAAAAAACTGTGTTTTTAATGCCCTGAAGGAGATACAGCCTGCTCCAAAATAAAACTGTGAATATATGCACTTCGAGATGTTTCAGATACATTATAATTCTCTTTTCTGCAAGTTAAAAAAATATCAGTTTTGTTGTTGTTCTTTCCATCTGGTATTAGGAGCGGGGTGGGGGTGGGGGGTTTGGATGGGTTGGGGGTTCTGAGGGGGACAGTCAGAGGTGGGAAGTGGGAGGGGGTGAGGGCCAGGCTGGTTGGAGACATGTGCACAGCCTTCCCTACCTGGCCCTCCATACAGTTTTGCACCCTAATGTGGCCCTTGGGCCAAAAAGGTTGCCCAACCCGGACCTAAGCCATGTGCTGGGCCTTGGGGCAAACTCTGGACAGATTTATCCTGGAGGCCGCATGTGAGCTGGAGCTGTTAGGCATATCCCCCATTAAAACGCAGCCTTGGCAGGGCCCCGAAGCGGGCCCTGTTATGGCGTCAGCAGCCCAAGGTGAGTGGTGCTAAGTCCGGCGCTTTCAGCGCGAGCCTCCCAGGAGCCGGTGTGGGCTCGGAGCCCAAGCCGCAGGACTCCCTGCGAAGGTGCCACGCGCAGCCGGCAGGCAGGTTGCAGCCCCTGGCGGCGGAGAAAAGCAGGGACACGTGCCCCAGCGTCAGGGAGCGGCTCGGCCACTAGGGGGCCGCGGAACAACGAACAATCTCCCCACAAACCCGGCCCCACCCTCCCGCGTGGAACGTTCGGCAGCCCCAGCCCCAGCCCCGCCTCCCTCCGCCCCGCGAGCGGAGGTGGGAGGAGCCCGGGACTCAGAAGGCTCAGCGCAGACCTGGGGGCGGGGCCAGCCTCGCTCTGGTAGGGGGTGTGTTTGTGCGGAGCTGAGGGCCCAAGGTACGGAATAGTTTGGCCGCCCTGGGAGCCTGTCGCGGCTGCGACGTTTTGACGTGTGAAGGGGCGGGGCGGGGCGGGCGGCCGGCATCATGGTGGAGTCCAGCTGAGCGCGCGGGCTGGGAGGTGAGTCGTAACTGCCACTCTTCCCCCTCCCCCTCCCCGAGTCGTTTATTCAGCGTGTAGCCCCCTCCCCCAGCGGGTCTCGCGGGGGCACAGCCTCCTCAGGCGCGTTTCTGGGGCTGCCGGGGGGCGCGGGCTGGCCCCTCAAGAGCAGCGCGGGGCGGTAACACTCCCCGGCCCCTTGTGGTGGCACATCCCCCCCTTCCCCCGCCTGCGAGCGGCGGCCCCCCGTGTTAACGGGAGGTGGGGGCGGCTTGTGCGGAGCCCCTGGGGTGGCGGTGCCCGGGGCCCTGCGCGGAGCGCGCGGCTGTGCTCTGTCCCCCAGCTTGGGCAGCCCCTTGGCAGTAACGGTAACGTCGTAGCCGGCTCCCGCCTGGCGCTGCTGGTGCGCAGCTCTCCACGTGCGTGTGTGGGAGGGGGCAGGATCATTGTCCCCATTTTACAGATGGAGGAAACCGAGGAGGCACCTGCCCGGCAGTCCTGGGGTCGTGTGGCTTGTGCGGACTCCGCGAGCGAGCGCGGAGCTGCCTGGCTGGGGTCCTGGTACCGTGGCACCGCTGGCTACCCGTGCGAGGCATCACCCAGTGTCTCCAGCAGGCTCTGCAGCTTGTGCTGTCTTGGCTTCTTTGCTGCCTATACCTGAGCCAGCTAGCTGCAGACGCGCTCTGTGATTGCAGTGTGGCATATCCTGGAGCACAGAGGTGAAATTACTTGCCTGGTCACCCAGTACGCCCGAGGCCGCTGGGAATAAACCCAAGACTCCTGAGTTCCAGTCTGTTGTTCTAGCTATTAGGCAACACTGCTGGACCCATGTTCTAAGAATATGTTGGCTAAAGCTCAGCGTCTGGTTTCTTCCTCCCATGGTGTTTCAGTGTTATGAAAGATGACAAGATCTGTTAGTTCAGTCCACCATGATGCATTCAAACCAGAATCTTTTGAATGCCAAGATTTGTCTATTCTTTCCTTTTAAAATATATATTTTTTTAATATGAAGATGAATCTGTGAGAAGGCCTGATGCAAATACTATCATCTGTGATGTGTTGGAGCAGAAGTGACTGAACAGACAGATTTCAGAGTAGCAGCTGTGTTTGTCTGTATCCGTAAAAAGAAAAGGAGTACTTGTGGCACCTTAGAGACTAACCAATTTATTAGAGCATAAGCTTTTGTGAGCTACAGCTCACTTCATCGGATGCATGAAGCTCACAGACAGAAGCTCACATTTACTAATCAGTGATACTTATGTGATCTCAGCTCAGTTCCTTCTGGGGCATATGTTGATGTCAAAAATCACCATCTAGTTAACTTTGTTAGCACTCTGCAGCAAGGACTGAATGATCAATAAGAGAAAAGTACTGACTTAATCCCGAGATGTGGTCTCTCTCAATCATTTGCTGCATTGGTAGCGCAGTGTTCAGGAACTTGCATTATTACTGCATGTACTGTATTCTGGTGGATAAATCAGGATCTTCCATTTATAGAGCTCTGAGATTAGTATCTTTCCAAAACACTAACACTAAACGCTCTTAAAGAAAATAACGCACTTCAGAGTCAATATGTAGCTCATAGTGGTCATACTGTGCAAACTCATCAGGGTGACCAGACAGCAAGTGTGAAAAATCAGGACAGGATGGGGGGGTCATAGGAGACTATATAAGAAAAAGACCCCAAAATCGGGACTGTCCCTATAAAATTGGGACATCTGGTCACCCTAAAACTCATTAGTAAACAAAACTTTTATCAATACACTTCTGCCACCTTAGACTTCTCTTTTTACTCTGAACATTTATCCTTATCTAGAATAGCTGCCTTACTTCAGGAGTCTGTAAACATGTTCCTCAGGTGCCAAATGCGGAGTTCCGGTACACAGCCAAAATTGAAGTGTTTACTAAGTTATGTATTTAAGAACACATAAATCAAATTCAATAACTGATATTCTATCTATGGCAGACTTGTGAGTATGTTTAGGTGAATCTTGTCTCTAAGAGTCTTTTCTACTTTTCAGATACTTTATTCAAGAGAACTTAAGGCACGTTGCAGAAATCAAGGTATGTTTTTAGTCTGGTCATGGTGTTTTAGTATGTTGCTTTAGAGCTATCTAATTTTTTTCACTTTATGAACCTGAAAATAGGGTTTGTCTAATTTTAAAATGCTTTGTTCCATAACTTGTCTCACGCTTCACCTAGACCTTACTTAAGAAAAGAGCAGTAGTGTCTTGGAGCAATTATTTTTTCCAAGGGCCTCTTTACCCCTCTCTTAGCATAGATTTTTGGTTTTCTAATTCATACAAGGTGGACTGGTTTAACTAAATCAGTTTAAACATTTGTTTTTAAATTTAGTTAGATTGGTGCAGACTTCTACACAGATAGTTAAATCAGTTTAACCCAGGCTTATACTGATTTAGCTAAGATGGTAAGGAATTGATTTAACAAAGTCATCGTAAGACAGGCTTAAATTGAGTTATGAGTGTTCACAGAGGGTTTTGTACCTGTTTGATTTTTAAATCACACATTTAATTAAACCATTGCAATATGGTGTGTATATTGGGCCTGTGTAGTGTTTTATTGCATGCTAGAGGAAGAAACTTCAGACTGGGGAAAATGAATAATATAAACTTAATTGATTACCTTTTATAACTTACTTCTGGAGTGTTTCATTCGTGGTTAGTTATGTTCTCAGGTTAGCAGTATAAGTCGACTGACATTATGTCCATCTTGTTTTTTTATCAATTTATTGGCTTGCCAGCTTGAAATATTCATATACATGTGTGCGTGTGTAATTTAGGTTTTAAAAGGACTGAGATATTGTTGATGAAACTTTCTCTTGCAGCTGGAAGGTCTCAAACTTGAAACTGAACTTCACATACAAAATGTTTTGTCTACTGTGTGGAACCATGGATAGTGCATATTAGAATACTGGGCTGCTTGTAAAAAGTAAATAAGATTCCTGAGACCCAGACTTAAAGGTGACTTGCAAAGGAAAAAAACAAAGATTCTGGCCCCATTTTAGCTTCTTTATAATTTAATGCATATTCATACAGTATATCTGAAAGGTTTTTGTTAGTGTTTTTTCTGTTTGATTTTGTACAGTAGCTCCTCACTTAAAGTCGTCCCAGTTAACGTTGTTTCGTTGCTACGTTGCTGATCAATTAGGGAACATGCTCGTTTAAAGTTGTGCAGTGCTCCCTTCTGATGTTGTTTGGCAGCCGCCTGCTTTGTCCACTGCTTGCAGGAAGAGCAGCCCATTGCAGCTAGCTGGTGGGGGCTTGGAACCAGGGTGGACCAGAAGCCCTGCTCAGGGGTGGCAGGTTTGTAGAAATTTTGGTGATGCTCTGAACCCGCCCCCCCAAAACTCCACCCCCCCACCTGCCCAAGGCTCTGGGAGGGAGTTTGGGTGGGGGAGGAGGTCTGGGGTGCAGGCCCTAGGCTGGGGCAGGGAATTGGGGTGCAGGCCCTGGGAGGGAGTTTGGGGATGGGAGGGGGTGCGGAGGGAGGGGGTGCAGGTTCTGGGAGGGAGTTTGGGGATGGGAGGGGGTGCAGGTTCTGGGAGGGAGTTTGGGGATGGGAAGGGCTCAGGGCAAGAGTAGCGGTGTAGGGGGTGAGGGCTCTGGGGCTGGGAATGAGGGGTTTGGGGTGTGGGAGGGGCTCAGGGTGAGAGTAGGAGTGTGGGGGGTGAGGGCTCTGTCTGGGGCTGGTGGGTTTGGGGGGTTAGAGAGGCTCAGGGCTGGGGCAGAGGGTTGGAGTGCAGGGGGATGAGGGCTCTGGCTGGGACTGGGGATAAGGTGTTGGAGGGGCTCAGGGCTGGGGTAGAGGGTTGAGGGTGCGGTGGCAGGGTAAAAGCTCTGGCTGGGGGTGTGGGCTTTAGGGTGGGGCAGGGCTGGGGATGAATTTGGGGTACAGGCAGGCTGCTCCGGGACAGGGGCCAGAGAGGAGGACTCCCCCCAGCCCTTTCCCTGCTGGCAGCAGCGAGCTCTGGGGCAGGAGCCCCCCTTTCCTGGCCCCCCAGCAGCACACTCACCCCCACCACTGTCACTGCATGTGCTCCTAGGGCCCCTCTCAGGTCCAGGAATCTCCCTCGCCTCCCCCTTGGTGGGTGCCGGGGCGTGCTGCGTGCACCTCCTCCCCTGCTGTTGCCCCTGACTGTAGCCTCACTGGGGGGTAAGGGATGGGGCTGCCTCCTTGCCCAGCATGCGGCAGGAGCAGGGACTGTGGTGGAGGGTCCCGCCGGAAAAGGGAATCTTATGGGGAAATTGGATTCACTTAACATGGTTTTGCTTAAAGTTGCATTTTTCCGGAAGATAACTACAAAGTTAAGTGAGGAGTTACTGTACCTGAGAAATTCAGGTCTTATCTATCATTGGTAACTTGGAAAATAGTGAAATTGGCATCAGGATAGATGGAAAGCTTAGCATATGAGGCTATGTCTACACTACAGCCTATGTCAGCATAACTTACATTGCTTAAGGTGGTGATTAAGCCTCTCTCGTGAGCAATATAAGTTACACTGACATAAGCACTCATGTGCACAGGGCTAAGTCGGCGGGAGAGCTTCTCCTGCCGACTTAACTTCTGCTGATCGTGCAGGTGGGGTTTTTATGCCAATGGGGTTGGCCGGCCGCCGTGGGACGGCCCGGGGTTAATGGTTAAGGCGGGTTAACTGTTGCTTACCGGTTAACCTTTTACATCCGTTGTTCACACGGGGAGGGTTGACACACACTCACTCACACAGGGCGTGACCAACCCATCTGACCCTCTCTACCTGGTGCTCTGTCCTCCATGCCTGGCTGGACCCCCAGGACGGACCCGCCTCTCCTGGTGCTGTGTCTTCCTGAGGCAAGACATTGGCTGGGAAAGAAGGGTCATATGCCCCTCCTCTCCAGATTTCTGCCAGGGTTCACACCAGAATGTGGCCAGCAGCAGCCTTTCAGCATTGTGCGGGAGGAAAGGGATGGGAGCTGCTTCCAGTGTCAGGGGAGGAGGGGGTGGAAGGGATGACCTGGCCTGTATCTTTGCAGAGCTCATCGCTTCTCCTCCCCACCCCATCCCAGGTTGGAAGCAGCTTGTTCCTTCCTGCCTGCAGTATCAAAAGGCAGCTAACACCTCCAGACTGCTGCTGGCCACTGACAAAACCCAGCCACTTCCTGGCTACAGTGTGGGCAGGAAGGGGTTAAGCCCTCAGAATGCATTGTCACCAGGAAACCTGACTGCAGGGACTTCAGCAAACTCCGCTGGAGAGGTGGCTCAGGAGGGGAGTGTGCCTAGGGGACGGAGCAACCCCTTGCTCCCTGGGGCGGGGGTGTGTGTGGAAAGGGTGCTGAGCCCCTGCTCCAGGAACTGCTGTGGAGCCTGTAGGTTTGGGGCATGAACAGGCTGAAAATCGCTTCCACCCTGCCACTTTAGAGCTTAGCTGAGAGGCAGAGAGGCTTCCCCATGCCAGCGCTGTGTGGGGCTTTGGCACAGGCAGGGCTTGGCTCCTCCTGGCCAGTGCTCTGGGCTGGAGGGTCTTGGGCTTTCCTGGGGCGCCAGCCCAGCCAGAGGCGGTGGGGCAGGAAGGAGCCTGCTGGCCAGGCTGTTCGTGAGCTGAGTGCTCCGACCAGGGGCTGGTTCTCTGGGCATGGGATGCACCCTGCCGGGGAGGACATAGAAGAACAGTGAGTTGCAGGAGGTTGAGAAGGGGCAAAGCAAGGAGAGGACAGCGAGAGGGGGAACGCTTAAAGGGCCGATTGGTGGGCAACATAGACGACATGTTAGTGGCCACCATCTGGCACCTGCCCGCACTCACCAGCCACCGCAGCTTGCAGTGCGCAGCCAGTGCTGGTTGGAAGTGGGATGGGGCTCTGCTGACTGAGAGCTGGCACACAGCAGGGGCTGTGCTGACAGACCAGCAGGGGAGTGGCTGACCCTGCCAGCTGCATCTTCACCCTGCCACCAGCCTTGCACACCCTTTCCCCATCGTTGGCCACTGGAACCTCCAACTCACCGCTGGTGGACGGGCGGCTGGCAAACAGGGGTCCAGCCAGCAGCTACAGTGGATCCATCAGTAGTGATGGGGGGAGACAGAAAATCTGGGACAGTTTGCCCGTTTTTAAGAAAATGTTGGGACACTTGCAGGAGGGCTTAAAAACAGGACATCTGGTCACCCTGCACTTATCCTGTGACACTCAGCATCCCTTTCATCAGCAACAACATTTCCCAGGGTCAAAGATTCTAGTGCCTATAACATTGCACACCAGTAGCAGATGACAGGTTAGCATACATCCTAAAACACCAAAATCCCCTCAATAGGTACTCAGCAGGATAACAAGTCTCTTGGGCCATGTATAAATATACAGTGCTGCAGCAGAGCAGCTGTGCCACTATAGTGCATCAGGTAAAGAGAGATCTATGCTGATGGGAGAGAGCTCTCCTGTCGACATAAGAAAAACCCACCTCCATGAGCAGCAGAAGCTATGTCGCAGCAGAAGCTCTCCCGCTGACATAGTGCTGTGCGCATGAATGCTAATGTTGGTATAACTTATGTTGTTCGGGGGGTGCTGCCATAGGCTGTAGTGTAGACACAACCTTACTGTATTAGCCCTGCACAACTAAAACCCTCATCTGGACAAGAAAATTTAAAAGAATATCAACTTAAACCCCACATTTCAGTTGGAATATTTTTTCATTCTCCCTATATCTTTAATGGAGAGTGCTGCTTTGCACTTCTAAAATGTCTTTCAAAGGATATCAAAGTATTTTATAAGCATTAAGCTCCATAATTCCACACACACATTAGTATTTTCGCCTCTAAAATGAAGATGTTGAGGGCAGAGTTAGCCTTTGAAAAATGGCATTGTGAGGTTCCATATTTACTGCATCCTGATGATTCCACATCAAATTTGCTCAGTCTAAAAGTAAAAATGTTTTTTCTGACACCACTGAAAACTCAACCTGGAATCTCTAGAGCCTTGTACTTAGTCTTGAGCATCATCAATAGAAATAAAAGATTCAGTTGTAGTGCTGCTGATGTATAAAAAATGATACAGAATCCAGCTTCGTGTCCCATAGCTATGTTGGTTCTACCAGTCTAGCCAGGATACAAAACATGATGTTATAATTTTTTTTTTTAATGACTGAATACACACGCAGGGAAACAGATGTCAAGAAGCACAACATTGTTTTTACTCAGTCACTTTCTTAATCATAACCATACTGACTTGCTCAAAATCAGAGTGAGTTAGAAGCAGAGGCAGGAGTAGTACTAAAAACACTGATTCACAATTCCTTGATATAACAAATTAGACACATTCCCTAACTCACTTCCAATAGTAAGGATTCACCTGTAATGTACTCTGGTACGAAGTACAGTACACTCCCGTATATCCAAATGGCCTGGGGGACAGCCTAAACTTTCAGATAATCGGGCACTCACATAAACGTGAGTGCTACCAACCAACATAGGGAACATGGGGGATGCACTCTGGATTCAGATAACCTAATTCCTTTTATCTGAAAATCCCAGTTAACTGAAATTATACTGTACTATAAGTGCCAGGTATTATTTTAAAATCATTTTATCTGACCTGCCTCCACCTCCTGATTGATGAACAATACAGGCGATGCCAGCCACGCTTAATTGGTTAACCATTTAAATGACATATTTTTTAATCGTTTAAACGGTTAACTTTTAAAATGGTATTTACATGCCTAGTGTGAACCCTGAAGTCTTAAAGATAAGAAGGTAAATATAAAGAATCCAACTATGCAGTATTTCTTCTTAAAGGGGGCTCAGTCAACTTGATGTTAATTTAACGATTGTACTGCATAGTTCTGATTGATTACCGTTGAACTCGCTTGAGTATGAGTAATTTTACCAGGTGTCCTATATTCAGCATAGGGAAATATGGTCACCCTATATAAGTGGCATTATAAAATTGTAGTTATCTTTTGAGTTTGTATATAGACTAGTTTTTTGAGGTGTTGAATCTGCTTGTCTGAATTGTATTTACCGAAGGGTTTGATTAATTTGGCAGTTACATCTTCAATGTCATGTGTTAGTATCATTGTCCTGAATAGATTAGGTTGCCAGCCACTATGAGCTCTTTCACAAAATTCTTGATGAATGTGTTATTTTCCTTTTGTACTTGTTGATAGCCCATGTGATCCTAAGTAGTGTAAAAATATGTTAAGAATCAGACATGAGCTTTAAGCCAGAAAACTAGATGTTACTTGGTATGCCCAAGTATTGAATGTATTGCTGAACTGTGGTTGACTTACATTTCTTATGTGCAATACTTAAATACAGTGGGGATAAGATAAGGGTTAGTTTTCATTCTTACCCTTACGTTTTTGGCCTTAATCTTAAACAAGCAGAAATAAAGGGAGAGAAATCATATGTAGGTTTATGAGTTGATATCATGGACCCCTTGCTGTTCAAGGGTCTGATCTTGCAAATCTTTGTATGAGTAGTTTTATGGATTCTAGTGGGACCGCTTGCAGGATAAGGTCCAAATTTGTACTTGATCTGTTCAGTTCTATACGGCTGGAATAAATAACATGCATACCACACAGTGCATTGCAGAAATCCTGTTTCCCATGGCCAGAGACTTAAGGGTTTTTTTGTTAGTTTGGTTTTTTTTGGTTGTTTTTTTTTTTTTTGACTCAATAGACCAGTGACCCCAAGACTTTTTACCTCATGCCCTCCTCAACCCCTCTTTGCATTCCCCCTGAGCTGTGGCTGGGAGTGGAGCCGTGGCTCTGGGGCGCGGGACGTGGACAGGGGTAAGGGGGCTGGCAGCCGGGACCCTGGGCTAGGAGAGGAGCTGGGTGGTGCCTCCCCCGGCGGGAGCTGGCCCGGGCCCCAGCTGCGCCCCCCTGAATATTCTGCCCCACAGTTTGGGGACCTCTGCAATAGACTGACTTATTTAGGAGCATTTATGTTCTGTATCGGTTGGTCTTTGTAAACTATATTGAAAAATCTTTATAAAATGTATTTGGAAGGTAGAAACTGGTAACCATGGACAGTTACTAAAATTACAGTTTCTTTTTAGAGGCACTTGAATACGGTGATGGGCACAGTATAAGATTTTGTATTTAAAAGAGGTAACGATTTTGAGGGTCTTCTAATTGCAGTGGTTAAAACCCATATTTCAGCAGGTGGATGGAGTGAACTTTGTGTTGCTGAACATAGAGATCTGCAATGAAAAAATTAACAGTGGACTCATAACTAGGGCTCTACCAAATTCACGGCCATGAAAAACACGTCACACACACGTCTGGTCTTTTGTGTGCTTTTACCCTAAACTATACAGATTTCACAGGGGAGACCAGCATTTCTTAAATTGGGGGGTCCTGACCCAAAAGGGAATTGTGGGGGAGGGGTGCAAGGTTATTTTATGGGGGCCATGGTATTGCCACCCTTACTTCTGCTCTGCCTTCAGAGCTGGGTGGCTGGAGAACAGCAGCCGAAGAGTGGCAGCTGCTGACTGAGGGCTCAGTTCTGTAAGTAAGGGTGGCAATACCATATCATGCCATCATTACTTCTGCACTGCTGCTGGTCGTGGCTCTGCCTTCAGAGCTGGGCGACTGGCCAGCAGCTGCCGCTCTCCAGCTGCCTAGCTCTGAATGCGGCGCCGCCGCCAGCAGGAGCAAGGGTAGCAGTACTGCCCTCCCCCACAACTCCTTTTTGGGTCAGGAGCTCTACAATTACAACACTGTGAAATTTTAGATTTAAATACCTGAAATGTCTTCTTTTTAAAATCTTATGACCGTGAAATTGACCACAATGCACCATGAATTTGGTAGGGCCCTACCCATAACCTCTTGGTGTCCCTCAACATTTCACTGCGATTTGAGAAGTAAGAGATTGTCCTTTTCTCTTGTTCTTTTGCTCCCTGGCTTGTCAGGATGGGAGAGCACCACGGGGCTGCTGCGATCGATGTGGAGTACTTTCCTGCTAAATGTGGATTGTCCGACTAGCATAATTCTGGTCGTTACTGGAGAATGCTACTATGGATCTGGTCTCATTCAGAAAGGGGTTGTAATGACCATGCTGGAACACTGCTTCCACATTTTACTTGTCAAGAATAATCCTCAATGTGTATGGGGGTGGGTGGGCAGAGAAAGGGAGAATGAAGATAGTTGTGAAGCTTCAAAGTTAAAGATTCTATGCCAAATTCAGTGCTGTAAAACTGTTCTATAGAACGGCGTCAATTTGTGTAACAGTTAAATGTTTAAATACAAAAATTCCAGGATGCTTCAAGTTGAGGCTGGTGTTGGTTGTGAGCAGGGTCAGGTTTTCTTTCTTCTCCTGCGCTATCATAAACATGGGTTAAGAATGCCACTCCATCTTTTTCTCTGGGTTTCTCTGGACTGATACTTTATGTTTAAATATACAGTAGGACTTAGTGGTTTTCTTTTGGATTCTTACATACCAAAAAACCCTGTTAAATTTTATCCTAGTAGATGATAAAACATATTTATCTATAAAGGTTCATAAATGCCAGTTCAGGATTGTTTTTTCCATTGAACGAGACTTCTGTTTTTCCAAGGAACTATGTAGAGTTTGCTTACAGTTTATGCTAACTCAGTAGATTAAATGACATTAAGCTATTACAATACTAGATTATTACTCCTTAGTTTTTTTTAAAAGATAACTGAATATTGGTATGTATGTTTGTTCAAGCCAAACTTACTTCAGGTTGAGGCCTTGTGTAACTAGATCATGACTCAGGCCTTGATCCTGAAAAAGCTCTCAAGTGCTAAATTTACATATATGAATCATCCAGTGAAGCCAATGGAACTGTGTATTTGTCTAAGGCCTGGTCTACACTACGAGTTTAGGTCAAATTTAGCAGTGTTACCTCGATTTAACCCTGCACCCATCCACATGACAAAGCCCTTTTTTTCCGACTTAAAGGGCTCTTAAAATTGATTTCTTTACTCCACCCCCGACGAGGGGATTAGTGCTGAAATCGGTCTTGCTGGGTCGAATTTGGGGTAGTGTGGACGCAATTCGACGGTATTGGTTTCCGGGAGCTATCCCAGAGTGCTCAATAGCGACCGCTCTGGACAGCGCTCTCAACTCCGATGCACTGGCCAGGTAGACAGGAAAAGGCCTGCGAACTTTTCAGTCTCATTTCCTGTTTGGCCAGCATGGCGAGCTCACCTGCACAGGTCACCATGCAGAGCCCATCAGCGTAGGAAACCATGCAGTCTCAGAATCGCCGAAGAGCTCCAGCGTGGACTGAACGGGAGGTACGGGATCTGATCGCTGTATGGGGAGACAAATCTGTGCTGGCAGAACTCAGTTCGAAAAAACAAAATGCCAAAACATTTGAAAAAATCTCCCAAGGGCATGAAGGACAGAGGCTATAACAGGGACCCTCAGCAGTGCTGCGTGAAAATTAAGGAGCTCAGGCAAGCCTACCAAAAAACCAGAGAGGCAAACGGCCGCTCCGGTTCAGAGCCCAAGACATGCTGCTTCTATGATGAGCTGCATGCCATTCTAGGGGGTTCAGTCACCACTACCCCCAACCCTGTGCTTTGACTCTGTCCAAGGAGTGGGAGTCAACACGGAAGTGGGTTTTTGTGTTGAGGAAAATGATGAGGAGGAGGTTGTAGATAGCTCACAGCAAGGAAGCGGAGAAACTGGTTTCCCCAACAGCCAGGATCTGTTTATCACCCTAGACCCTGGAGCCACTACACCCCGAACCCACCCAAGGTGTGCTCCCGGACCCTGAAGGTGGAGAAGGAACCTCTGGTGAGTGTAGCTTTGTAAATATTATACATGGTTTAAAAGCAAGCGTATTTAATGATTGATTTGACCTTGCGTTTGCGGCCAGTATAGCTACTGGAAAAGTCTGTTAACGTGTCTGGGGATGGAGTGGAAATCCTCCAGGGAACATCTCCATAAAGCTCTCCTGGATGTACTTCCAAAGCCTTTGCAAAAGGTTTCTGGGGTGGGCAGCCTTATTCCGTCCTTCAAGGGAGGACACTTTACCACGCCAGGCCAGTAGCACGTAGTCGGGAATCATTGCAGAGCAAAGCATTGCAACGTATGGTCCCGGTGTTTGCTGGCATTCAAACAACATCCGTTCTTTTTCTCTCTGTGTTACCCTCAGGAGAGTGATATCATTCATGGTCACCTGATTGAAATAGGGTGGTTTTAGTAAGCGGACATTCAGAGGTTCCTGCTGGGCTGTTTGCCTGTGGCTGAACAGAAATCTTCCCTGCTTTTAGCTATGCGGTGGAGGGAGGGGTGAAGCCATCATCCCAGAGAATTGGGTGTGTGTATGTGCGTTTGTGGTGGGGGGTTAGTTGGTTTTCTGCTGCACGTTAACCCGGAAACCACAGCCCCTCCTTTTAAATTGCCAACCCATTTTAAATGGCCAACCCAACGGCTACTTTGTATGGGAAATGAGGGCGCTGCTGTTTGAAACCATTCCCACATGTTATGAAGGTTAAAGAAGCCAAAAGAGTGTGGCTTACCATGGCTGCCTGCAAGCTGCAAGCCGAATTCTGTTGCACGGCCCTGCATGAGTGATCTCTCACACCAAACCGGCATACCCTCAATAAGAGGCAAAATGCGACCTTGTAATTAAAACACATGTTCTATGTAATGTTAACAGCAAGGTTTACCGTGAAAGAGTGTACCCATTGTTCTATAAAATGTTTTTAACTACCAGTCTCCCTTTTTTTTCCCTCCACCAGCTGCATATGTTTCTCCTTCCCAGAGGCTAGCGAAGATTAGAAGGCGAAAAAAACTCACTCGGGATGAAATGTTTTCTGACCTCATGCTGACCTCCCACACTGATCGAGCACAGCAAAATATGTGGAGGCAGACAATCTCAGAGTGCAGGAAAGCACAATATGAACTCGAGGAGAAGTGGTGGGCTGAAGATGATAGGTTGTGTCAGCTTGCTCACAGAAGGCAGGAATCAATGCTCAGGCTGCTGGAGGATCAAACTCATATGCTCCAGCGTATGGTTGAGCTGCAGGAGAGACAGCAGAACCACAGACCTCTGCTACAGCCCCTGTGTAACCAACCGCCCTCCACTCCAAGTTGCATAGCCTCCTCACCCAGACGCCCAAGAATGCGGTGGGAGGCCCTCCGGCCACCCAGCCACTCCACCCCAGAGGATTGTCCAAGCAACAGAAGACTGGCATTCAATGAGTTTTAAAGTTTTAAACTTTTAAAGTGCTGTGTGGCCTTGTCCTTCCCTCCTCCACCACCCCACCCGGTGCTTCTCTCCTCCACCACCCCTCCCGGGCTACCTTGGCAGTTATCCCCCTGTTTGTGTGATGAATAAATAAAGAATGCATAAATGTGAAGCAACAATGGCTTTACCGCTTCTGCAAGCGGTGATCGAAGGGGGGAGGGCAGGGTGCTTAGCTTACAGGAAAATAGAGTGAACCCGGGGGTGGAGGGGTTTCATCAAGGAGAAACTAATGGAACTTTCACACCGTAGCCGGGCCAGTCATGAAACTGGTTTTCAAAGCTTCTCTGATGCGCACCGCGCCCTCCTGTACTCTTCTAAACGCCCTGGTGTCTGGCTGCGCGTAATCAGTGGCCAGACGATTTGCCTCAACGTCCCACCCCGCCATAAACATCTCCCCTTTACTCTCACAGATATTGTGGAGCACACAGCAAGCAGTAATAACAATGGGAATATTGGTTTCACTGAGGTCTAAACGACTCAGTAAACTGCGCCAGTGTGCTTTTAAATGCCCAAATGCACATTCTACCACCATTCTGCACTTGCTTAGCCTACAGTTGAACAGCTCCTGACTACTGTCCAGGCTGCCTGTGTATGGCTTCATGAGCCATGGCATTAAGGGGTAGGCTGGGACCCCAAGGATAACTGTAGGCATTTCAACATCCCCAACGGTTATTTTCTGGTCTGGGAAGTAAATCACTTCCTGCAGCTGTTCAAAGAGACCAGAGTTCCTGAAGATGTGAGCGTCATGTATCTTTCCCGGCCGTCCCGCTTTGATGTCTGTGAAACGTCCCTTGTGATCCACCAGTGCTCGCAGCACCATTGAAAAGTACCCCTTTCGGTTTATGTACTCGCTGCCTTGGTGCTCCGGTGCCAAGATAGGGATATCGGTTCCGTCTATGGCCCCACCACAGTTAGGGAATCCCATTGCAGCAAAGCTAGCCGCTATGACCTGCACGTTTCCCAGAGTCACTACCCTTGATTTTAGCAGCTCAGTGATTGCGTTGGCTACTTGGATCACAGCAGTCCCCACAGTAGATTTGCCCACTCCAAATTAATTTCCGACTGACCAGTAGCTGTCTGGTGTTGCAAGCTTCCACAGGGCTCTTGCCACTTGCTTGTGAACTGTGAGGGCTGCTCTCATCTTGGTATTCTTACGCTTCAGGGCAGGGGAAAGCAAGTCACAAAATTCCATGAAAGTGCCCTTACGCATGCGAAAGTTTCTCAGCTACTGGGAATTGTCCCAGACCCACAACACTATGCGGTCCCACCAGCCTATGCTTGTTTCCCAGGCCCAAAATCGGCATTCCATGGCATGAACCTGCCCAATTGATACCATGACATGCACATTGCAGGGGCTCGTATTTTGTGAGACGTCTATGTCCATGTCCTCATCACTCTCATCACCACGCTGCAGTCGCCTCCTCGCCTGGTTTCGCTTTTGTTGCAGGTTATGGTTCTGCATATCCTACTGGATAATGCCCTCGGTGTTTATAGTGCTGATAATTGCGGCGGTGATCTCAGCGCCATGTTCCCTGTACGATGGCATCTGTGCTGAAAAAAGGCGCAAAACGATTGTCTGCCGTTGCTCTTACAGAGGGAGGGGCGACTGATGACATGGCTTTACAGGGTTGGCTTACAGGGAATTAAAATCAACAAAGGGGGTGGCTTTGCATCAAGGAGAAACAGAATGGCCCCCTCAAGAATAGAACTCAAAACCCTGGGTTTAGCAGGCCGTTGATTTCATGGAGGGAAGGAGAGAAGGGGGAGAAAATGAATACAAATGAATACAAAACAAATCTGGTCTATTTCTTGTTTTGATCCACATCATCTATCTTTATACATCTTAGGCTGGCAGCAGACGGTGCAGTACTACTGCTAGCCATTGTCATCTCTGGGGTGCTCGCCAGAAGACGGTGCAGTAGGACTGCCGGCAGGACTGAATCTTAGGAGACTAAACTTAAAAAGGGAAATGACCTGGCTGAGTCACTCCCATGTTTGCCCAGACGCCCCTGACTGATCTCACCGAGGTTAGCTAAAAGCCATCAACGCTGTACTCCTGGGTGCTCTACCAGTCATAATACACCGTCTGCTGCCAAAAGGCAATGAGCTGCTGCTGTGTAGCAGTGCACTACTGCATCTGCCAGCACTCAGGAGACATACAGTGATGGTGAGCTGAGCGGGCTCCATGCTTACCGTGGTATGGTGTCTGTACGAGTAATCCAGGAAAAAAGGCGCGAAACGATTGTCTGCTGTTGCTTTCACGGAGGGAGGGAGGGAGGGAAGGGGTGGCTTGACAATATGTACCCAGAACCACCCGTGGCAATGTTTTTGCCCCATCAGGCGTTGGGATTTCAACCCGGAATTCAAATGGGTGGCGGAGACTGTGGGATAGCTACCCATAGTGCAACGCTTCGGAAGTCGACTGTAGCCTTAGTACTGTGGACACACTCTGCCGACTAAATACACTTAGAGCATTTGTGTGGGGACACACACAATCGACTGTATAAAAAGGCTTTCTAAAAAACCGACTTCTATAAATTCGACCTAATTTTATATTTTTTGTGTTTGCAGAACTCAAGGCTGAGTTTTCACTTTCTTGAGATTGGTGCTCATAAGAAACGTGGTACTGATAGAGTGTTTATTATTCATGGTAGGTACTTTAACCAAGATAATTTTGTTTTCTTTACATGTGTATCTTTACAGTTGTAAACTCAATTAAATGGATGCAGTTAATCTATTTGAGTTAATTTTGGGCAATTTGTTTTTGTTTTGATATGCATGATAAACTCCTCAGTTTGGCATTTCAAACTTAGATATATGTGGAAGAAGAAAAATGTAAAAGTCATCATCTACTCTTTCTGCTGTCCGAAATAACTAAGTTTCATTTTGTTTATAATAGGTTATTTTCGTAATACAAATATATGATCCTGGTTCTACTTTCAGATGCCAAGTGGATCTTATTGTTAACTTAGTCCCATTCTTCAAATTCTGTCTCACCTGAGAATAGTTCCTTTGATTTAATTGGAATTATTTCATTCAGCAAGAGTTTGCAGGATCAGGTCATTAGCTTGTATATGGTCTTACACAATAGAGGATTTTTAGGTGCACCGTGAGCTCATGTATATCTTTTTCTATTGCATGTGTATCTAGAAAAGTTAGCAGACTTTTCTCCAAAGAGTGCACATGATCAACACTAATATCTGACAATAGAATCTGATTTTGTATTTAAATATTTCTGTTCTTGAAGATGCCTGCTGCTTGTGATTCACTGCTTGAAGATATTGAGGATATTGTGTCAGCACAAGATGTGAAACCACATGACCGACAGTTTGCACGAAAGAATGTTGTTCCTAAAGTGCGAAAACGCAGTTCACAAAAAAACGTTCAGGCAGATGATGATCCACCAAGCGATAGGTAAGTTCTTTTTTTCAAAAAAGCCCTAGTATGTACACACTTCCATTTTATTTTAAAAAACCGGAATGTGGCATTGCCACATAGCTTTTAAGTTGTCTTCAGATTTGGTTGTAATAAAAACGTTGCTGCTTTTGTTAAGCATGCTGATAATTTGGGGCCAGAGTTTCAAAAATACTCGGTACTCCCTATTGTGACCTAATTGCTAAAAAGCTCAGCGGCTCCCACTGAAATGCCTGAATGAAGTGACCGGATATGCAGTATTGGCCAGCACCTCGTATTATTTTCAGAGACAGTTACTGGATACTGAGAAGTTCTGACAATTTGGACTTTTCATTTAGGGTGCGTAAATGGGAGCTGAGCTCTTGAAAATCTCGCTCTTGGATTCTAGTGTTTTTTTGGAGTTTAGGGGTGGGGAAGTAGAATTTAAAATGTTAAAAGTGGTGACAGTTTACTGTTGAGTCTTTCAGATTACCTATTCAGTAATGGAAATAACTGACTGTTAAATGGCATGGAAGAGTATCAGCATCAGATAACATAAAACTGATATTCTGTAGAAAAAATGTTGGTTGCAACAGGAAAGCTGATGCATCTATGCTTCTTTCAAGAATAAAAAGAGAGGGTAGAAGTAGGTCTTTGCATTAAAGTATCCCTTCAAAGTAAATTTGAAATTGAATGTAAGTTTTTAGAAAATGCTAAAAAGACTTCAAGATATTAGATCTGCCCTCTAGTCCCACTGCCAATCTTTGTGATTGTACATCATTTTCTTATTTTGTTTTTCTTTTCCCTGTTGCTACCTGTGAAGCCCACACAAACAATAGAAACTGAACATATGCAAAGTGCTATCAAATGCACTAAGTAAACAAGAAAATAATCCATTTCCAGTCTTTAATCTTTTAATCCTGGAATTCACAGGAAACATCATTTTTGCTTTATGATTTACAGTCTATTAGAGATCTGCTGAATTTCAGAAGCATAAGAGCATTTTTTTAATCATAAAGTCTGTAGAGTTAGCCCCATTCAAAGACAGTAGACAATATGTTCTTGATATGATGGAATCAATGTATTTGTTGCCGTATCAAGGATCGGCCGCTATCCATGTTTAGTAGTTCTCTCTGTTGGCCACTCACCATTACTGTGTGGTTTTCAGTGTTTTTTACTCTGATAATTTACGTCCCTACAAAGGATGACCTTTTTGGAGCTTTATGTCTGGGATTTAGCCAGGGAGGTTTAAGGACTACACGTGTGTGTTTGATTTTATCCTAGGCCTTGACTACACTGCAGAGTTTTGTCGGGAAAACCTGCCTTTTTCCTACAAAACAGTGGAGGTATGCATACTACAAAGCTACTTTTGGCCGAAAACTCTGCTGTTTTCCTGACAAAATAAAACCACCTGGACGAGAGGCATAAAGCATTTTGCAGAAAAGTTAAAGCTACAAGGCGTCAGTGTAGATACTGCTGTTTGTTTTGTTGACATAACTGATTTCCACCAGTATCCCACAATGCCTGCCCTGACCGCTCTGCTCACTGTTTGATCTCTGCTGCCCTGCAGGCATGTGCCCCTCCCCTTTCAAAGCGCCTGGAAGTATCTGACAGCTGAGCATGCTGCTCTGTTCTGGGAACAAAGAGCAAATCATTAACTTGGAATGCTCCTGTTCTCCCCTGCACTAGGAAAACATGGACAGGCAGACTTTTGCTGTGGGGAGTGTGGGGGCAGATTGCTGTGCTGCTTTGACATTCCTCAACATGGAGAGCTCACAGAGCTGCTCAGAATGCTGTTCCCGGCAGCTGAGGAGGCTGTCGGAGAACTCAGAGAGAATCACAGAACGATAGGCAGGCAGAGCGGGCTGCTTCTGCCAGGAGTGTAGGGAGAGACTGCTGTGCGGAGCAGAGTCAGGGGCTGATGTGTGTGCGGGGTGTTCCCCTCCCCCTGCCTCAGGATAAGTTGGTCAGCCTGCTGTCTCCCTCTCCCCCCACACACACTACTCTCTTCTTCCTCCCTCCCCACACTTCAGTTGAAAAGTGGCTGACAATCTACTAGGATGCCCATGGAATGATGGGATTGAGAAACCTGCATCATGTGACACTACACCTGCCCCATGAGGCATTGCAAACCCTTCCCAAAGCATCCTGCAACTAGTTGCACAGTGGGAAAGCTACCACAGTGCACTGCTCTCTGAATCGATGCAAGAGCTGCTCATATGGATGCACTCTGCCGACACAAGGAGCATAGTGTGGACACGCAACAGCGGTTTTAATTGAAGCGGCATAACTTTTTCTGACAAAACTTTGTAGTATAGACAAGGCCCTACTAATTTTCTGCAGACGGGCATGATTCTTATCCATTGGCCATTCTTGACTCCTCAGTGTCTCTTAGGGCTTGTCTGCACTTACAGTGCTGCAGTGGCGCAGCTGCAGGGCTTTTTGAAGACACTACCTAGCCTTCTCCCATCAGTGTCGGTACTCCACCTCCCCAAGAGGTGTTAACTACGTTGACGGGAGAAGCCCACCCTCCTGAGCAATGTACAGTAGAGCCTCAGAGTTACAAACACCTTGGGAATGGAGGTTGTTTGTAACTCTGAACAAAACGTTGTGGTTCTTTCAAAAATTTACAACTGAACATTGACTTAATACAGCTCTGAAACTTTACTACACGGAAGAAAAATGCTGCAATTAGGGATCTTAATTTAAATGAAACAAGCACAGAAAGAGTTTCCTTACCTTATAAAATCTCTTTTTAAACTTTCCCTTTATTTTTTTTAGTAGTTTACGTTTAACACAGTACTGTACTGTTTGCTTTTTTATTTTATTTTTTTTCTCTTCTGCCTGATTGCATACTTCCGGTTCCAAATCGGGTGTGTGGTTGACCGGGCAGTTCGTAACTCTCAGGGTGTACTGTAGTTATACAGACGTAAATTGGTAGTGTAAGCCAAGCCTTGAGATTTCTGTTCTCTTCTTCTAGTGGGCTCTTTTGTATTATGGCTGTTCCTCTGCAGAGGCTTTACTCTGGAGCAACCTTTTTTAGCCCAATTATAAATCTTCAAATAAGCTGGCATGCTCTCTACTACAGTGGTACAAATCTGCCACAATAATAATTTTTTCAAAGTAGCAGCTTTTTAATTCTTTAATTATTTTTTTTTCTTTTTAATAATACATTTGTAGCTCATAAAGGTTGGGGTACAGAGCTTTTCATCCCTACCTCACTGGTCAGTAGCTGGTCTGGATTAGTAGTGATGTCTGATAGGTGGCCTGTGTGGAGTGAGTTGAAGGCACATAGGTGAGGCAGCATGAGAAGCTTGAATTTAGCTGTACCTATTTCATGGATAGATGACTTATTTTAGTGCTGCCAGTCTGGTAATGTGTATGAACATTGAAATCTCTATCTAAGAAAAAAAAAATCAGGTTTGGTTTTTAGGTTTTTGATTCCATGTAGCCACAGAGTATAGTCGTCTCTTTCCATATACCCTCTCTATTTTGAAGCTATCATTTCTTTCTTACCTTCCCCACCCCCCATTAAAATACTGAATCTTTTCTTCCCTCTCTACCTCATTGAGGCTGGGTGGAGGGTTTACATGTGTGAGTCATTTAACATTCCAATGTATAGGGACCAAAACCTTTTGTTCCTGAGTGCCTGAAATGACTTCATGTTTTATTTTGTTTTTATCTCTAACTTGCTTTCCTGATTCTGTTCACTCAACAGCATTATTCCCGGTGCACAAAAAATTTGGATACGCACATGGGGATGTTCTCATAATAATTCAGATGGGGAATACATGGCTGGACAGTTGGCTTCTTATGGGTACAAAATTACAGGTAATGATCTCAGTCAAACTACTTTCAGGTTTTTTGCTGATTTAAATATTTAGATTGAACCAGTCTAGTCTTCTTAAATTAGATTTTACTACACCCCCTTTCACCTCACCATGTTAGCTGGCTTGTTTGGCATGAGTAAACTGTATTTGGAAGTCCATTCAGTGATGTGAACCATATTTGTGGGCCTCATAGAATTGTAGGACAGCAAGGGACTGCAAGAGGTCATCTAGTCCAGTCCCATGCATCTTTTGAGGCAGTTCTGATCTGTTATGTCAGATTGATGTTTGTATGTGATGAGTCCTGCTAAAAATTACTGAATTTAAGTTAAAATAGATTTTGGTGCAGATTCAGTAGTTCATTTTTACATCTCACTGTCTTGGGGATTTTTAAATCTCTACTTTAGTTAAAACTTGAACTAAATCTTATGTCAGTAAACTTCTGTGTTTTTCTTATATAACTATAAACAAATTCATTGTCTGTAGTCTTCAGATATATATGTGTATGTATATATAAAACTTTGAGATTTTATATGCCAGATTTTAACCTGAACTTTTAAACCTGCTTTTTGAGGATGAATTTTACAGTAGAAACACTAAAAACCTTTAACTGCCTGTTGAGCTTTAGGAGACCTGCAGACTGCATATTATTTTGAATGCAACTGAGATCTAACTGGACAAAGAAAGATTTGGTGTGCTCAGCTGCAAATGGGGACACTAATTTGAAGCCTGTCTTTTTTTCTTTATGTGCTGGCAGATTCTGATCATGGTACAGAAGTAGCACACTTGTCCTTAGGGGCAAGAACACCATGTGACATAAAATAGTGCTCCCTCCTGACAATTTAAGTACTGCATTGATAGGACCCAAAAGGAGAGTCCTGTTTCATTACCCTCCCCTGGAAAAAAATGGTGATCACTGATAGGAAGAAAAGAGAGAGAGAGACTTTTCCTCTGATCAAACGAAAGTGAATGGCTTCAGAACAGTTATGGTTGGCTTATAGGTTTCAGAGTAGCAGCCGTGTTAGTCTGTATTCGCAAAAAGAAAAGGAGTACTTGTGGCACTTTAGAGACTAACAAATTTATTTGAGCATAAGCTTTGGTGAGCTACAGCTCACTTCATCGGGTGCATTCAGTGGAAAATACAGTGGGGAGATTTATATACATAGAGAACATGAAACAATGGGTTTTACCATACACACTGTAACCAGAGTGATCACTTAAGGTGAACTGTTATAGGGTAACATCTAACAGATAACAGCAAATTCTATGATAATCATGTGGGTTTGTTTTACTTCCAGTGGTTTCTGGTAGAGTAAGGTGTTTTGGTTTATTTTATTTTATTTTTGTTAAGGAGAACCCAACCATTGGTCTAAACATAAGGAAGCATACTGTCATTTGAACACCTGGGTGAGGAGTGACCTGGAGGGAATGTCTTTTGTCACTTAACGACTTGTCTGTCAGACTTTGGAGCAGAGTTGACCGACTTTGATGGGCACCATGTCAAGCTCTTTATTTCTGGAGGGGTAACTATTGTGATATGTAGGCGTTGGGGCAGGATCTTCTGGATTCCAAGGGATATAAGACCCTACCTATTCCTGCTTCCCCTTTGAACAAGACTGTTTTTAATGTTCTCATCTGTTTGCCCTCCTCTCCTTTGCCACAAACAAGCAGTACAACATGCCTAATACAGTGCTGAAAAGATCACTTAAGAAAACTGAAAACATCCGTAACATATTGAAATTAAAACCATAGCTCTTAACCAGTCAAAGTTGAGAATGAAGGACACAATGCAAAATAATAGCAAATGAGTTAAATTTTCATAGAGAGAGTTCCCCAGGTGATTGCTTCAGTATATATCTGGATACTTTAACGCATTTATGCCTAAGATTAGGTGCTCAAATACTACAGTAATGTGTGATATAAAAACCTATATAGAATAGAGTAGGAGTGGGTCTTAATGGATGTTAAATGATGCGTGAACTTTCCCCACTCAGCTTTAGTCTCTGCCTACACTCAGATTTGAAACTGTTAGTGACTTAGTGAAGACTATTCAAACATAGTTTTAGTTAGGAAGGTACTAATGTTTTCCCTACCTTGCGTAGATTGAGACTTTTTTGCAAAACTAAGTTAAATCTTGTTTACATAGGCTATACAGCGTTTCCCATCTAGCCAATGTGAAGTGGATCCAATTGTTCAAAAATGTGATTTAGTTCAAACAGAGCCTGCATTATTCATTTGTTGTCATAAATCTGGACTCCAAGGAAAGTGTGTGCAGTTTTGGAGTGTTGGACAGATATATTGGGCAATAAGAGGTGTCCATCATCATATTTTCTAGTATACTTTGTATGGATTGGATTAAAGAACATATCTCACAAACAATATATGCTTCATGTAGCACCAAGCTCTAACTAGCCAGAGGAGATTGGTGCCAGCTGATTCCAGAGCCTACTGTTAGAGGCAGATGTGGACAAAAATATTTTTAAATGTGCTCTAAAAGTGGCCACATTTAAAACATTTTTGACAAAATGTATTTTTTCAAAATATGCTCTTTTGACAAAGCTGGGAAGGTTTCTGGGGTCCAGGGTAGACTCTCTGGTCATTTCTGACCAGAGAAAGAACTAGAGATGTGAAAACAGCCATTTAGAGACAACTTCATTTCATGGAAATGTTTGAAAGGTGGTTTGTGTGTAGTGTGTGTGTAATAAAAACGAATGTCAAAACCTCAAAAGTTTTCGCAAAATGGAATTGTTCTCTTGCCTGCTTGAGGGCTCAAATGTATTTCCAGTGAGCAAATTCCTGAGTAGAGGACCTGCTAGAATGAATACCTTGCTTCCAATTTCCTTGAGCTTTAATATGGGTCAGATAGTCTGTATTCTCAAGATGCAATAATATGCTGTACTGTATTGCGGAATATATCATCTGTCCTTTTGTAACCACCTAACCAGTCCTGTCATTCTAAAATTAGGGCAAATGGCAATCTGCTACTCTGCATGCAGTAATGGAGTGCACTCTGTTATTTGCTAATTGATCATATTGTTTTTGTTTTAAAATTTTGTCAAATATTAAAAAGTCTGCAAACAAAAGTGTCTGAAATTTAACTCTGACTTTAAAACTCTCAGTTGATTCTTGGATTATATGTGAAATCATGAAATCAGCAAAATCAAAAATTGTCATAGAATTCATTCTAATAATCTTTTAATTTGCATGACCCATTAAGAGTGACATATTGGAATACCACGGTAGTTTCATCATGGACAATGTTTAGCTATCTGGAGGTAAGGAACCTGTGGGGTTATTTTTGGCACACAGTATGGTAATAAAATTGACAGACTTTTTCAAGAGAACATTTGGGTTTTACATACATCCTTGTTTCAGGGTAAAAAATGTAGCTTTGTGGGGAAGGCCTGAGTATTTGCAGTGGGGTCTTAGTGGGCCCCATGACTGAGTGGCTCAGAAATACCTCTGGTTACGATACAGTTCATTTATTAGACATGCAGGCTCTGGTTATGTGGTGGACATGAAATTGAGTCACGATTGCCAATACATATTTGAAAGGTAGCTGCTCCAGATGGCTTTAATTTTAAAAGATTTTATTCTTTTGTGGTCATCCCTAGCAACCTGACTTCAAGGGAAGGTGAAGGTATGTGAACCTACAGTGGGGAAAACCACTACAATGCATTTGATACCTTTGCTCATAGGAAGCATACCGTGGGATTGCTTTCCAGTACAGGACAAATGGAACTTAAATAATATGGGTCACTCCTCTGCTCAGTTTCCTTGGAAATAGTCAAATGGAGATTGCAAAGGAACAAGACTTTGTGCCCTCATCTCATTTTGCTGTTTGTTATCAAGCCTCCGCTTTCTGATGCCATTGGGGAATAACTGTATTTTCACTTTGTAATGAAAAGAGTAAATCCTGGTTATTTATGCTTGGGATATTGGTAGATTGAGAGGTAAACATTTTAAAAATGAAGGGGGAGAAATTCCTTTTTGCCTGAAATGTTTCAGGCCAGAAGTGATTTTTTTTTTTTTTTTTTTTTTTTTTAAGAAGTTTGAAATGCCAAACTGCATCTGTCATAAAGCCATAAAGATGTAACCTGCGGGACTATTTTGGGAAGCCAGGGCTCAAAGGCATTGTTTAAAACTTCTCTAACACTGAGAACTAATGCATAGACTTTTTATGTAATTATTTGTAGAGCTAGTTTTCAAGTTGAATTCGCAAACTGTTTGGTTCTGTGCCTATTTATGCAGTGATTGATAGAATTTGCATTAACCTCGTGTATAACTGAATGTCAGCAAATTTGAGGAACGGACTCTCACAATTTTCCACAACTGTCCAATTGTAGTGTATACCACACTTCGGCCCTACTGTTAGAGACATTTTCTGTCATCCTGGTGGAAAGTTCTAGAAGCCTTGTGTTAATGATTCCACTTAATGGAATTGCGGAGGCAGTGGAATAAAAGTATCTTCCAGGAAGTGAAATCTGAGCTCCTTCACTCCATCCTCAGTTTTTGCTTTTGCATGACAGAAGCAGGGAATCTTAATTTCTGCCATCCCTCATCTCAAAAGAATCACAAGGGTAAAATTTTACAAAGAGGAAGTGAGAAAAGCCTCATAAAAATGACAGAGATGCATATATTTGATATCCCTCCACCCTTGGTGCTGATTTGCAGTAATATAGGAGGCAAAAGCTGTTTCAGACAATTTGTCCTGCTGCAGCCTCCTCACCACCAAGTTTTTGATACTAGCAGGCAAAGTGAGCTTTTACCTACAGGCAGTCCTGCTTCTTTCCTTCAGGGCAGAATTCATCAATTGCTCAATTCTCAAGCTGGGACGTATTCTTATTTACAATGGGAACTAGACAAGCTTTGGATTTTTATCATAGCTAGTCCCCATACCCCTATTCCCAGTTTTTTTGTTATATGACAAAAAAATCATTGCTTTTCTAAATCAGGTGAATGTATTCCCTTGTTTTAAGTGTCTCTGGACATGGGTGAGTCTGCTTGGTTCTTAACAATTGCCCTTTTGAAGCCTATCTTAACTGGGCCTATATCTTTCTCTATTCTATATTATTTGCATAGTTGAAGTTTCTGAGACTTTGGAAGCAGGCCTGAGGGACTGAAAAATCTCACAAGCACATTATCCTCACTGACAGTTGGGTAATGCGTGTAAATCTAGGCATGCACACCTGTTTGGGGTTAATTTTTTTTTAGTAGCAGTCAGTCTGTTTCATACTCAAATGCTTGTGCACCAGACTAAATTCTGGCACTGCTGGCATTCTCAGATTACAGCATAATGGCTTTTAAGTGACACATTGTTCACAGGTCAGTTCATATTCTAAGCACCTTGCTTCCTCATCTGAAAGTAGTGCATGCAGTAAAGGGTTAGGCCACTGGTAATTGAATCTGTGGGGACTGCACCAGTATAAACTGCCAAGGTGAAATGTGTCTATGATAGCTGTCATCTTCTGGGTGATGTTCTGCTCTTATCCATGCAGAGCAAGTTAATCAGCCATTGCAGTTGGGCCTGTCTCATAGTTCCCAGCATAGTACCCTTAAGCAGTGGGTTATGAGTGATTTTGAAAAGCTTGTGGGAAAACAGACCAGTTCCCATAACTCCCAGAGAAACTCAGGACATTGCTCAGGCATATCCTCAAAATGAAGGCCTGGATTTTCTCAGACTCTTTTCACCTGGAGAGCCTGAAACTCAATCACCAAATGTTTTAAGTGATCCAAGAGAAATAGAGAAGCGTTACTGGAATTTGTGCTATAACTTGGTAACAGTTCCATTTGCTGTCTAAAGATGAAGTTCAGAAGGTGCCACTCGATGTTTAGTATGCAGTTACAGACTAATACAATGGAGTTCTTGAGACCTGCGGTGAGCAGCAGTAGCTATAGAACTTCTGAATCAGGAAGGACTCTTTTTATTAACAGTTTGGAAACAGTTGGGTGTTGGAAAGTCCAGAGTGGGTGCTTTTGTGTATGGTAGTACGATTGTTTTAGGGGCTTCTGATCAAGGTAACAGGTGCAGGAGATGATTGAGAGTTTTGAACAGTTGGCCTCTTTGAACTGTACTGAACCTATAGATGCAGCCCGCACACCCGGTCTGTGCTCGCATCATGAAGGCCGGGGTAATGGTTATGCAAACCTTCGTGGATAATTGTGTCTAGTTCCCAAATATTTACAAGTGTTGACCTGGCAAAGTGTGTAATGCTATAATTTTTTTAGGGGCGGGTACAAGTGGCATTATCTTCCCACCCAACAACTCCTTAATTTAATGGTGTGTGTGTCTCCACGATAATTCTCCATGACTACTATGCAACAGTGCGTATTCATACAAATCTGGAAACGTATTCTGTCAGCCCCTGCAAAACCAACCCAATCAGTACACAAAACAATAAAAAGCCACATATCTTGTGTAAAGGTTCCCCAGTCTCTGAAGACCGACTCTTCCTAAACTGTGTGTGTCTGCTGTCTCAAGAGTGAGAGACTTTCTTGAAGAGGTTATGGGTTCCTGGCATGGCCTCTATTGTCATCCTCGTTCTTGCCTAATTCCTTCATTTCTGACTACCCGTGCTTGCGGAACTCACATCTTGATTCCTCACTAGCCACGTCTTAGTGTTTGTACAGTAGTGTCACATAATATAATTTAAATACGGTAATATTTAAAAATATACTTTTCAAAATTGATATTTCATGCAACCCTAGTTGGCAATTAGTGATTATAAAACTGAAATCTTAATTTACAAAGTAAAGTTTTTTATCACAGTGCAATTGGTTGTTGGGTGTAGTGTGCGGATTCTGGACGGTGTTGGTGGCGTGTGACCTAGAACAGGTCAGACTAGATGCTCTGGAGGTCCCTTCTGGTTTTGAACCCTGATTGTTAAAGGGATATGTGCTGTATCTCTGGTAGCCAACAGGTGGCAGTATTGGATAACTAATACTGTACAATACTCTGTGTGTGTGTGTGTGTGTGTGTGTGTGTGTGTGTACACACGTTCAATACTGTGTGTGTGTGTGAGAGACTCGATCAGCTTGGCTACACAATTTAGTAGTGTCAGGTTTTAATCACCTGAAATTGGATTAGTTGACTCTTTTGAATAAAAATTGTAATATTTGTTGTCAGAATAGTTACAATGTAAATTTTTTGTGTTTGAGTTTCTGGATGATCAAATAAAAAAAACACATTTGCGCAAAATTAATTTGGGCTTAATTTAAATTGACAGTTACAAACTTAGTTCCTCCATTTAGAAACCCTTCCCCACTTGATTTTTACTGATTTAGGGGGAAAATATGTTAATGTTTGGTCTGAAACATTCCTGCAGGACTGTGGACATATTTCTTTTATAAGTAACCCTCCAGGTCTTTTTAATTATGAGTGAATGGATTTGAAGTTATTAAAAAACTTTTAAATCGATGTGTGTGTAAAGATGTGTGTTTTAACCATTTTAATAGTGTCTATAGTTGTAAAATATTTAAAATTGTAGAAATTGCTGAAATGCAGCTACCTGGTGTGGTGGAAATTAACAGCTGTTTGGCAGTACACAGTTGCTTAGGACATATCTTAATATTGCAAAGGGAGGTAGAGTTTAGATAGAGGAAATAATAGTCTCAGTATTTTGGATAGGTTCTTTTTATTGCAGAAAGTAGCATAGGTTCTTGAGTTAGATGGTCAGGATCATGGTTTTATGATTCACTCAGGTAAATTCCATACACCAGGGGTTCTCAAACTTCATTACACCACAACCCCCTTCTGACAACAAAAATTACTACACAGCCCCAGAAGGTGGGACTTGAGCCTGTCCAAGCCCCACCACCCTGGGCAGGGGGGGCCGAAGCCGAAGGGCTTCAGCTCCCAGCATGGGGCCTGTAGCCTGAGCCCCACCGCCCAGGGCTGAAGCCAAAGCCTGAGCCCCGTTGCCCAGGGCTTCGGCTTCGGCCACAGCAAGTCTTGACCCACAGTTTGAGAACTGCTGCCATACACCCATATTGGAGCTTTGATTTAGTGCTGATTCAGAAAGAATGCCGCCACCTACTGAATTACCAGCACCATTTCCATCATTTTCCTTTAAATAAAAAATCTATATAGTTGCGCACAATCCTGCAAATGTGAAGAGAACAGGAACTGATACAATGTTGTATTTTTGAATACAGAAGACTGTTTGAAAGAGCAGAGGTGCATAGTGTCCAAGGCCCTAGTGCAAACTTGGAGCACTAAGCCACTCTGGAGCTGGAGGGGAAGGAACTGAAGTGCAGCTGAGCCATTCTGAATCAGCTATTCCAGCCATAGCTGTAATAAACTCTTGTGCTGCTTGTACCTGCCCCCACATGGGATGGAATGACTAGTGGATTTGCAGTCCTTCCATAACTCCCTGCTAGACAGCAATGCTCAGGAGCCCATTTTGAAAGCTTATAGACAGTGCACCTCTGCACAACAGAAATAGAAGCCCACTTGTTCTGCTATGATAGCCTTCCACTGCTGCAGAGATAGGAACAGCATTTGCTCCAAAGAGATGTGAAATGTATTTGCTCTTTTCAGTGAGGTTTTTTTTAACAGCAAAGCCCTGTGTGTGTGTGTGTGTGTGTCTGTTTTATCCTTACTTACATAGCTGGAATGTTTAGGATGCTTCATCCATCTCCCTCCTAGTACCCCAAATCCAGTGCTCCTTTCAGATACTTGTGCCAACTAGCATAAATATTGTGGTTAGTGAATGACTAGACAACTTGTCAAGTGGGGATTACGGATTACAGTTGTCTTTTCAAATACAGTCCATGCTTGTTTGGAGGCTTACCTCCTAGTGGTATGCCTCCGTGGAAAATGCACATCTGTGAATCTTTTTAGCATTTATATGCTACCATTTGGAGCCATTATTAAATGTTATAGCTGAAGTGGAGGCTTCCGCTTTAAGTGGAAGACACTAACATTTGTTTTGTATGTCAAATCTCTGGCACTGAAATCTGCTTACAGAGAGAAACTAAACAGCAACTTTGTCTTGGATGACTATGAATAGGCTTTGACATAATCCAGCCAAAACTGATTTGCTGTTCATTGGTAAAATACATGGGTGTATAGAGAAGTGGTGATCTTTGGCTTGCAGTTTAATGGAAGACAGATCACTTGGCTGTTGATTTTATTAGGAATTTTGGATCTTGAGCTTCATTGGTCAGACTTTAGGGGCAAAAGCATGCGTATTACAGTTTCAGAGTAGCAGCTGTCTTAGTCTGTATCCGCAAAAAGAACAGGAGTACTTGTGGCACCTTAGAGACTAACAAATTTATTAGAGCATAAGCTTTCGTGGGCTACAGTCCACTTCATCGGATGCACAGAATGGAACATATACATATTACAGTTCTTTGCCATGCTGTTCCCTAATTTACTTTTGAAATACTGCTGCTTGTTTATGGGCTTGCATAATTCTGTTTGTGTTCTTTGTTGGGGTTTGAAAAATCCACGTGCCCACACTGAATGTAGAAATATTAAACTGTCAGTTTGTACAGAACTTAAGCTTCCAATTTTTTTAAATAGAGGTTTTAGTCTTTCTGGTTGCAAAGATAAAGGGACACTGGCAATTTTTTTTTTTTTGAGACAGTCACCATGATATATCCTGAATATTTTACAATATTACTTTACATTATTTATAAGAGTTTTGTCCCCTGTAGTTAAAAGGATCTTTTTTGTAAGGGAGGAACTGACTATACAGGGGGAAAGCTTGAAGCTTATTTTACACAATGCTGTCAAATGCAAAAAGAAAACAAAGTGGAAATCTAGGCAAATATTTTTTTAACTAACTTTCAGTTATAATTATTTTAGATGTTACTTATTAACTATGGAAGGTAAGCTGTATTCAGATAGAAATACGAATTTGCAAGTTGACTTTGGACCTATAAGTCAGTGTAAAAGTATTGTCTTCCTAAGTTGGCATACACCTCCGGTGCCTGTGCTATTGGCTGCTCCTACTTTAACAAAGCAGAAGCAGGATGAAATTAATAAGACCTGTGGCCAGTTTCACTTACGCAGTTTGTACCCCTGCGGGTAGTTTAAACCATCACGAACCATGTCAACTTGACACTGCTCTTGCTGCCTAGGGAAGGTCTGAAGAGCAGAGGCAGAAAGTGGAGTTATTCATTGGGGAAGACGTCACCAATAGAGGAGGTTTGGAGGAGGAAGTTAAAATAGCAGAGCTCCCTCCCCCTCTCAGCTCCTGGATGTAGGGATGGCTGAGCTTCACATCGGGATGTTGTACCTCACTGGTGCAGCCTCTCCATATTCATCTCATCTGCCTCTGTGTACTGGGTGTAGTTCTGCTAGTGCAGGGGTGGGGAACCTTTTTTCTATCAAGGGCCATTGACCCACAGAAAAAATCAGTCGCGGGGCACACACAGCACCATAGAGGGGGGAGGGGCACAGAGGCTCGTTCCCCTAGGCTCTGGCGTGGAGCCAGAAAGGAGATGTTCAGGGTGTGGGAGGGGCTGAGGGCTTCAGCTGGGGATGCAGGCTCTAGTGTGGGGCTGAGGATGAGGGGTTTGGGGCACAGGAGGGGGCTCTGGCCTGGGGCTAAGAGGTTTGGGGTGCAGGAGCGGACTCTGGGCTGGGGCCAAGGGGTTTGGAGTGCGGGAGCGGGCTCAGGTCTGGGGGAGGAGGTTGTGGTGCAGGCTCTGGCCAGGCAGTGCTTACCTCAGGTGGCTCCCAGTTGGCAGCCCAGCAGGGCTAAGGCAGGTTCCCTGCCTGCCCTGGCTCCGCACTGTTCCTGGAAGTGGCTGCCATGTCTGGCCCCTAGGCGGAGGGATCAGAGGGCTCTGCATGATGTGCGCTGCCCACATCCAGAGCTTCCCTGATCTCCCTTGCACCTAGGGGCTACAGGGACATGCTGATTGCTTCCGGGGGCTGGAGCTGACCCTAGCTTCCTCCTGCAGGGGGGCGAGCCAGCGCTTGCGGCTCCAGCCCCTGGGGGGGGTGCCGAGGCGTGCCCTGGGCTGGATGAAATGAAGCAGTGGGCTGGATCCGGGCTGGGGGCCGTAGGTTCCCGACCCCTGTGCTAGTGGGTAATAGGTGGATTTTTCAAGTGCCATTTCTCATACTTAATATGCAGTACACATTTGAAGTCTTTAGACTTAGGTATCAAGATAGACTAAGACTAGATTTAATTACACTACTGAATTAATTCTGTATTGTGCTTAGTCTTTCATGCTGAGGTTAAACAGTGTTTAAAATTGAGTTGGAAATGTTTGTGTGTTAACAGTGAGCTTAGTGCTGTATAAATACAGACACTGTCTATGCAGGAGAGCAGACAGTATTGATTTTTCTTCTGTGGTGTATAGCTGATGTGTAAATTGTGTTGCACCGTTTGCGTTCATAACTTGAACAACATTGATGTAGTAAAAATTAAATTAAATGTGCACTAATACCTTTAACTAGCCAATTTCAACGTGTATGACACCCAGAACTATGCAGTGCAGTTGTATTAGAAGGACTAGGTGGCTGAGGTTATATTTTTTATTGGACCAACTTCTGTTGATGAGCGAGACAAGCTTTTGAGCGACTCCAAGCTCTTCAGGTGTGGGAAAGGAACTTCCAGCATCACAGCAAAATGCAAGGTGGAACAGATTGTGTAGAATAAGGGACCGTTCAAGGTAGAGTAGCCTGTTAACACCTCTGTAGTCATAGGAGAGAAAGGCGGGGTGGGGTTTACCGATTTTTTTAATAAGCCATAAATCCAGTGTCTCTGCTTAAAAAAGGAGTACTTGTGGCACCTTAGAGACTGACAAATTTAAGCTATGCTCAAATAAATTTGTTAGTCTCTAAGGTGCCACAAGTACTCCTTTTTCTTTTTGCGGATACAGACTAACACGGCTGCTACTCTGAAACCTGTCTCTGTTTAGTCCAGGATTTTTGATGTCTAGCGGAGTAATCAATTTAAGCTCCCAGGCTTTTCTTTTGAAAGTATTGTGCAGGTTTCCTTTGATGAGGACTGATAGGTCAGGTATAGAGTGATAGCTTTGTGAAAAGTGTTCACCCACAACTAGTTAACTTTCAGTGTTTTCTTAAAAGGAGCTCCTATGGCAGAGAGGTGTTTTGGTCCCTGGTATGTGGTTTAGATGAGAACTCTTGAAAAAAAAACACAGAGAATTCGAAGTTGTATACTCAGTTCTGCCACTGACTTGTTGGAGCAAATCATCTCACCTCTCAGTGCATCCATTTTTTCCATCTCTGAAATGGAGGTAGTACTTCCCAATCTGACTCTTTGGAAGCTTAATTGTTTTTGTAAAATATTAGAAGCACGGATGAAAGGTGGAATATTAGCATTAAAAACATTTGAGGCTGGGGTAATTGACTTGTGAAGAAAGATTAGAGGAGTTAAACTTGGTCAAATGGCAACTAATAGGGATGTAAACAGTAAACAAAAAAGAGAGTGAAATAGTTCGACTTCTGTTACTCTATGGAATTATCTTCCAGTAGAAGTAGCAGAAGTCTCATTGCTTGAGTAATGTTATTTATTATTAATAAAAATAATGGTAACAAATTGAGGACAGCCAAGCTGGGGCTCCATTTTGCTGGGCACTGAAAGACATGAGGAAAATAAGTCGGTCCTGAAGAGTATACTGGAGGATATAATGTAGTGAACAATCTTGAGGCAGTGGACTGGATGTATCTCATAGAAATTGGAGATGAGACACAAGTCCTTCCAATTATTGGTACATTTTTTTCTAATTAAAATTGTTGCACATATCAAATGCCTTACACAAGGTCTTTTCAGAAGTATTTTTCTTTGAAGATAACCTCTGAGCTGAAATCACTGACAATCTAACAACCTATTAAGGTGTGGCAAATCAATTAACCATTTTGTGAAACGTTTCTTCTGTTATATCTCTTATGGAGGAATGTTACTTAGCTTCACGTTCTTTACTTAGAAAAAATAGAGTCAATATAATTTACCTTATTCTTGAAGCGGGTTTTCTGCCTTTGCATACGTATGGGTGCATTATTTCTACGTAGTAACTTAAAGATCAGTTCCTTACATGTTTGTGTTCCTTGCCTCTGTTTGTTGTTTTTTTACACTGAAAGCATCTTGGCTTCATAGTCTTTTGTACAATGATTCATGCTTTTCGTAATTTCTTTGAGTTTGTGGTGGGTGATATCCATGTAGAAGTCCTGTGACTTTATTGCTGCATCAGAGACACCAGCTTGACCATGTAGTCCTCATTGCTCAAAGAAAGCATCTTGTTACATTAGTTCTTGCATATCAGCAAGCTCAGGTGTATTAGTGAATGTTCTAGCAGATGTCCAAGCAGTTTAGGATAAGAGGCAAACAATGGAACAGATTCTCCTTTTTTATGCCCATGGAGCTCCACTGAACCCTGAAGAAGAGAATTTGGCTAAATGTTACTTAAAATTTGAGTCACTGGTAACTTAGCAAGAATAAGATCTTTTTGATTAGTGTCCTATGCAATGATATGAAATACTTGGGTATTTGATTTTAACAAAATTCGTAACTTTTAATTTGTCTAAACAGAATTCCTTAGGGTTGTAAATCAACTTTCAATAACTATAAGTACAAAAAAAACTTTGGATATTTCTACCTTGTGGTCAGAGGATGTATATACTTGGTCTGTGTTATCTGAATATCATTTAATTTTCAATTAAACTTCTCAGATTTTTAATAGCAAGCATAAAACTGCTTTAAGGTCCCAATCCTGGCACAAGCACTGCGTGAAGCTCCATTTACATCACTGAGAAAGCCATTACTGACTTTTATTTGCTGTCTCAGCAAGGGGCTAATGAAGCATAAATGACAGCAATACTAAGAACAGCCTTTCAGTTTCTTGACCTAAATCTTTTAGTCCCCATCTACCCTAAATTTTTTCAGCAGTTTTGCTGCTGCTAGTCTGACACACGTGCTTATGGTGGTGGAGGCAGTAATGTCATATGATGTGGTAAAAAGGGCTGTGCGCGATTTACACTGGTGCTTTCACCATTGCCAATGTAGATTAAGGGTAGGAGAACTGCAGATGATTTTGTGTGGGCTCAGCCTATGCATGAAAACCTTAAGAAACAATTGTAGAATCTTTAGTTTTTGAGTATCTACTCATGCCAGTAGTTCTATTGACTTAATTGGGATTACTCAAGTGAGTAAAAGTTGCAGAATTGGGCCATTAATGTTTAACATGACAGGTTTAATATTTTTTGTATTAATTTTAAAGGAGTATCTGGACAGTTCTATGACTTGCCAAAAGATGGCACTGTTTAACTATGCTTACACCAAAAATACTGTAAAGGATATTTTTCCTGAAGTCTGGTTAAATACATTAACATTTAAGCTTAAAAAAATACATTTTATTAGATTTAATTTTGTCACATAAAGGATCACACTACAAATGGCTTTGTGGCTCAGGGACTAATTTTTGCTTTCTTTGGGTTCAGAATTTCAAAGGCAACACCTATTATGTGGAAGTAAGATTCTGCTAAGTTTCCCACACAATTAATAAAACAGAAGCATTTCTATACATTACGCTTGTATAAATATCCTGGAAACTATTGTTGCTTTCTTAAAAACAACTGAACTATTGTTAGTTTAAATATAGTCACCAAGAAAACAAACCAATGATTGATATAGAAGGTCTTCCAAGAGTAGAGAAATTTGTATGACCTTGCTTAGTTACTGATCCCTGTCGATGTGTTTTCATGCTTGTACCCTGACACCTTATTTTTAAAGCCTAAATAAACACTTAAATTGCAGTGGTTGCGGCATTTTTTTTTCTTTGTGGAGCTATATACTAAAATGCGGAGAGCATGATGGCTGCCTTGCGTTACATGCAAGCTCAATAACTGTTCATTCATGAAAAAGATGATATCCAAATAAAGCTTGCTGGTGTTAAGACGTTAGCAACGCGATTCAGCTAGGGCTTTGTGTCCAATCAGCGTGGCATACGTTTTTTTTCATAATGATCAGCGTTAGCTAGTGGTTTTTCACTGGCGTACTAGAAGTAGAAAGTACTAAACTGTTCTGTTTTACAAACCATAATGGTTTGGTGTCTTTTAACGTTTTTTGGCAAGGCAAATTTTCAGAATTTTCAGGTACGTACATTGTGAAATTTGCGTCTCTGAAGGATATGGTTTCTTCCAGCCAAGACAGGAAGAAAAAGCTGTTGAGCTGCAGCTGCTGCTATTTTTACTTTTACAAATACTCTCTAAAGGGACTATGTATTGCAAAGATGGAGTTTCTGCATTTTTGTTACCAGAATGCCTGATTTTGGTGGGCGTGTTTGAATGTTTTGGCATTGTTCAGTATATTTTCTTGCTTGCCGGAAGATCCCTGCTACTGCCAAATTTATTTTCTTTCTTACTGTAATGTGTACATGTATTTGTGTAACTGTGTATCAGGCGTTCATGTTTTCCTTATTCAAATGCTGCTTGTTTGCATAGCTTTGTTCATATCTGTAATAGTGTGTATATGAGTGAAGTTGGACTCCAGGGGACTCACCACCTAGGCACTAATTGAAATGGCTTAAAGGTAACTAAATGCTGTCTCCTGAAAGATAGCTAGCATGTGTTTAAAATTTTGAATCTTTACTTAGAGCTCCAGGTAATACCCATTTGGAATGAAGAGCAAAAAGAGTTTAACACAGCATTTGATTTTCAGCAACTTAAAGTCAGTGGCAGTTGTACAGGGTGTTTTCATATAGGAAGGTGGATGGGAATTTACTCTTTCTAAAGAGGGCTCAGTCTATTACTGTAGATAAAATAACAATTGCTGCCTGTATCTTTCAGATGTAGAGGACAATAAAGAAAACTTTCTCTGTATTGAAGAACTACTTTTGCCGTCTTTACCAGTAAGAAACACAAAATGGGTGTATAGCAACAAATGATATCAGGCGTGGAATTACACTGGGCTAAATTCAGCTTTGTTACTTTACACTTGATGGCAAAAGCAAGAGGTTCAAATGTGTGAATTACGTACTAAAATTAAGGAAACTTACTGTTTAAAATCTCATTATTTACCTCTCTAAATCATAGGGTGAGGGATACAGGACATTTTCATAACTACTGCTTATATAGCCAGAAATCCTGATCCCCACACATGACAATCTAGTGAGTCTTCAAGCTTCAGTTTAAAATTTAAAAGAATTGATTTAATGCAGCACTTTTTTTTTTTTTTTTGCTTTTACAGGTTTTCACAGCCTTTGTGTTTGAAACAGAAAGGCAGCTTCTAGGACATTAATAACCTGTAGCTGATGCAAGTTAAGAATTAATTTTTTCATCGTATCTGGATTTGTACAGTTTTACAGGAAAATGGTTTAGTGTCCGGAATTGCATCTTTCCTTTGGACTGGTTTGCCAGTTTTTATTCATTCTTGGTCTACAACACTGGCCATCAAACTACAGAAATGGTGGGAGACCTGCAGGAGAACAATCTGTAGATGGGTCAACTTCTTTTTCGAGGGAAAAAAACCTGTGCTTTAAGGAAGAGTAGTGATTAAATGATTTCCATTCTCCTTAATGTGCCTGTATAATGCTAATAGGACATTAAGGGGAGGAGAATGGACTTCAGTACTGCAAATATTTAAAAAGAAAACACTTCAGTAAGAAAAAATGTTAAATTATCTGCTCTCATGGACTGAGATTGGGTTTGTTTTTTAAATATCGTAAAACATTGAAAAGTTCATGCTAACTAGCAACATCTAGTATTGCTTGTCTGTTTTCTTTCAGTTTGTATTTGATTAGTGTTTGCTGCACAAAAATGTGAGATCAGCACAGAAATGGGAACCGGAAAAAGGAACATACATTCATTGTCTTACTGAACACATGCACAAAAAAAGGAGGTTTTAAACATAAGCCTTTTGTTTAAAATCTTAATGGAAACTGGAAGATTTTCTTAACATTTTGCACTTAATACAGTTTACCTTTCTAAAAACAAGCACATCTAACAAGTAAGTTCAGTCACTTAACTCTTACTTCAGACCTCAAGGACTGAATCCCATCTGTCAGGAGAATTCTTTCTATTGCTTAAAGCCTGGAACTGTTCAGCCTCTCTCGAACATCCAGGGAGTGTTAATTTCAGAAGCATATTTCCTGTGGTACTGGGTATCAAGTTGGACTCTGTCACTTTATAGTCATAGTACTATTTCCTTGTTGCTGAAAATGGCCATAGCTTGTATAAACTTTCAGCAAGGTTGGTTCAACCCATAATTTCACTAAACAAATTCTTAAAATGAGCGAGAGAGAGAGATTTTCAGAAACATCACCGATACAAAATGGGATTCTTCTGTTTGCATTGAAGTAGAAATTGTATAAAGTATCTTTCACAAGCTACAACGTTCTCCTCAGTCCTCACAGTACAGCAGTAGGGTATATACTGATTTCATTCTTCAGCAGTGGTCTAGGACACTGTTTCCCAAATTTTGTCATAATCATCCCTTAAACATGAGAATATGAGTTTCGGGAATAAACAGTATAGTGCCTTCTTTGGCAAAGGCAACTAAATGCATTATAAACAAGGGAGAGCAGTCTGATGTTTTTTGCCTATGTCATTGTCTGCTTTGGTGCAGTAAATAAGGGACCATCTACAGAGTATTGAATATTCACTACTAAATTAGACGTTTAGTTTCTAAAACCATAAGCATAAATTGCTTTGTTACCCTGCTTTCTTGAACTTGCTTGAGTCCTCCTTAAGTTAATTAGCCTTGCAATTGTTGGGTTTTTAGTGGTTAATGGTGAGCATGTAAGATATATTTTTAACGAATGCATACAATTAATGTCTTATGTATTTAAAATCAGGCTAGCTTACCAGCGTATCAGGTATCAGCTGACCTTTCAAGTCTGTACCCGTGTTGCTTTGCTGCCTGTCGTTGGACTTGTTGGGAGGTCTTAAGGTGGCAAAACATTATTTTAGAATTAGTTCGTTGACAACACTGGTCCTTTTAACATTTGTAAAGAATCCTTCTCATCGTGGACTATACCATAAAGCCCCTCTGGCTCTTAACTATATTTTAGCACATGAAAACACTTCCTTTCCAGCACGTGCTACAATAAGAATGACACTTCAATCTTTGGATACCCAGAACCACAAAGCAGGAGTATTGTTCTTTGTTGGTGTCATACATGTATATAATTTGCTGCTGGTTCCTCCAGGTACCTCATCCTGTGCAATAATCCTCTAGTCAACTGCTGTTGCAGCATGCTGCCTATATTTGGAGAGACATAGCTTTAGGTCAGTGCTACCTGCAGACTAACTGACATATTTTCCTAAAAGGAAACACAATGAGGATTATGGGAAGCCCAAAAGGGCGTGCTGCCAGTCTCTTGTTTCCTGTCTCCAGCGTGTTAGTGCTATATGGTGGTGTTCTTAAGGTGCTTCTATGTCTGACTGTGGATGCTCTGTCATTGCCCAGTGTCGCGTTTAAATGTACCAGTGATGTCACAATCCATATGTACCTGTTTTTTGTGTCTTGTTTTAATGAAAAAACCTGTTATTCTCCCAAAAATTATATACTGCACAGACTGTAAATGACACTTGCATACTTCAGGAAGTATATTGATTTGGCACTGAACTTGGGAGGACAAGAGAAAACAGTTTTATTATAAACTTTGGTGGGTGTGAGGTGCAGACAAAACACCAGTATTACTCTCTGATTTCTCACTAGTTTCACAAAGGAGAGACTTAAACATGGACTAAAGTGCTTTTTTATCAAATAAGCTGAGATCCTGCTTTATTCAGAAAAGGTGCTCATCTAACAAATTAAATATTTGTTTAAATAATTTTGAGTGTTGAAGTTTTGTTGCGCACACACTCTGCATTGGGAACTAGATATCTGTCCTGTCTCATTCATAATGAAATAAAGCTTCATTTATATTACTGTTGCAGTGAGAGTGAGAAAAACCACAAATCAAAAGAAAACAAAATATTCAAAAATATTTTTCTCTTTTGCTTGTACTTGTCAAAACCAGTTCCTTCTGCAAGAATTGATGACTTGACAAACATCTAAAGCTGAGTAGGGAGTTACCTTACTTGTGCTATCCAAATGATTGGCGATACCATCAACCACTGCAGGAAAATGCAGAAGCTTACATTCAGATCCCAGCTGGTGGTCTTTTTTCTTCTTCTTCTAAGTCTTACTTTAAATTTATAATTTGAAAGCTGAACATGTGGTGATTATTTAACATATGCAATGGCACTGTTAATTTTGCTTTGATAACTTATGCATCTGCAGATCTTCCCTGAAAATACGTTAGTAGATTTGCTCTTAAATGGAGAAGAAATGGATGAGATGGTCTTACAAGAGGGTGGGGACAGCACTGGTGATGTCATATTTCCTGCAGGCCATTGTAAAGTGCCATGTCAACTTGTTCTTTCCTCAGTGATCAGAAATACACTGAAAAAGGTCTAGGGTACTTGCCACTGGATGGGACTGCATGTGGGGGAGGGGTGGGCCAGTCTCTTAAGTTCATATAGTGATTGTGCTGGAGCCTTCTTGTGAGTAAAGAGGAATGGATGAACTCTGGAGCAGGGAGAGAAGCCTTTAAAGATAGTCGCTCTACTTTCTTCTCTTTGTGGATAGCTCTTGAGCTTGCTGCTGCCTCACTGCTCTCTCTAGGTGAGTTCAGTGCATCTAAGGGGATGATATTAAAGAGATCCATTGCCTTCTCTCTGCTGACAATAATAGGAGGGCCCACTACTCTGTTTCCTCCCATTCCCTATCCTGTCACTCTTCTTATGAGGAGCTAACAGTTTCGCTTCAGTGGTCTTCACTGTGGCTATGCTGAACTCAGCTGTGGGTCACAATAGAGGGGCAACAGCAGCCTTGGAAGCCACTGTTACAAAGAGTGGTGTTGTAATAGTTTCTCTTACAGGCTGTCCTCTCTGTTCCAGAGAGCTGTCCATTTCCTCTTCACTCCAGCAGCCCTAGCAAATAGCCACTTGGGTGCGACAAACCTGGCCACTGATCACAACTCCTAGCACCAGCAGGGAGGAGGAACAATGGTTAATAAGCATTCTGTCTTATGTTTTAGGGCATTACTGATTTCTGGTGCTCTCCCATTGTTTTGCAAGGAATATGATAACGCTACATGGACACTTGATGATCCAAAAACTACACTGATCATTACTGGAGTCCTGTCTATTATCGATAATTTGTAAGGTTCTGTCTTTTTTTTCTTCCAAAAAAAAACCCCCCAAACATTTCCCCCATTAATAAGGACTGAATTGATTTCTTATAATAGGTGCTGACTTTTGGCCAGATTTTGAGCTTAGTGTATTGTCAGGAGCTCTAATTATGAATAAATCCTATTTTGGTACTGGCTGCTTGGTGAGCTGTATGTTAAGCCCCTTTTTGTCCCTTTCGATTCCATCTCTCAGGTGACAGACCTGGCTTTCTGCATCTCTGGAGGGAATCCTTGTGGTCCAGCCAGTCTTACACAGTATCTGCCTTTTTTCCCCCTGGGACCTGTGACAGCAACTGATTTAAAATGACTTGAAAACAGCATATTTAGGAGAGTCGCATTTAAGTGCCAAAGGGAACACAGCATTAAGGAAAATGTTTTAACACAGCAGAGTCCTCTATATATATATATATATATATATATATTTCTTTACCTTACCTAAGCTTTTTTATCTAGCTCCGGTAGGTCAAGTTTATTCCCATCTCTGGCTTGTCGGAGCCATTCAACTTGCTGCAATTCCTGTGTCTTCGGCTTGGTCTACACTAGAAAATTAAGTCTGCTTATATGTCACTTTGAGGTGTGAGAAATCCATGCTGTTGAGCGG
The DNA here is from genome assembly GCF_015237465.2 of Chelonia mydas. Lineage (NCBI taxonomy): Eukaryota > Metazoa > Chordata > Testudines > Cheloniidae > Chelonia > Chelonia mydas. The sequence goes on along the minus strand of NC_057850.1, from coordinate 105,764,104 downwards.
CACACTGATGGTAGGGGTATTCAGCTATAGAGTTCTAAGTGCAGACATATCATTTGTTTGTCTCAGGCCTGGACTACACTGGGGGCAGGGGAGGTCGAACTAAGATATGCAACTTCAGCTACGCTATTTGCGTAGCTGAAGTTGAAGTATCTTAGTTCGGCTCACTTGGCTGTCCTCACGGCGGTGAGTCGACCGCAGCAGCTCCCCCATCGACTCTGCTTACTCCTTCTGCCAAGGTGGAGTACAGGCATCGATTCGGGGATCGATTTATCGCGTCTAGACAAGATCTGATAAATCGATCCCCGATAGATTGATCACTAACCGCTGATCTGGTGGGTAGTGAAGACGTACCCTCAGTGTTGGTGTCAGCCTCAGTCTGTTGACAACCCTCTCAGTCCTCCTTCCTGAAGCCAGCATTTTACAGCTTTAGGATCCCTTTCGATCCTAGGTTTTGGTTTGGGAAGAATACTCATTGACAGACTATCTGGAGCTGGACGGGTGGTGGGGGGTGGTGGTGGTATCCCCAATCAATAGCTTCTACATTGTTTCCACAAGGATCCTTATATTTGTCCATTTTATTTCCCTTTGCGTTCTCCCCTTAGCCACTTCCTTTGATTTAACTCCTGGCAGTCAGGCGGGTTAAGAACAACAAAAAGAAGAAACCTGAAAACCCTACGTATAATTCCCTCATTCTGCACAGGCACAAAATAGTTTGTGTAGCCAGTCCTTTTTGAAATGTGAAAGTTCAATCAAACATAGTATAAAGTGAGATTGGGTGAAATTGTTAATGATCTTGAGGCAATACATAAAGATTGTCTGAAGAAATGTAATGTCCCTAATGGAGAAGCAGTCTTCCTTAGAGCTTCTCAATTGAAGTGATAAGGTAAGCTGCCTTGAAAATTGCTGGTGGCAGTCAAGGCTATCTAGGAGTCAAAAGTTATGAGTCCTTCCAAGATGATGATGAAAGTTGCTAAATTAGTTTGTTCTTAGTCGGAGGCTTAGGGCAATTAAAGGTTGGTTCTAGCATATCTAATATTTAGGTTGCAAGGCTATCTCTGTTTGAGAGCTGTTTTTGAGAGATAACCCATATTGAACCTTATAACATGTACATTTTAATAAGTATATTACTTTTACCACCTGCTGAAGTAGAGTTGGAATGACTACTGACCTGAAATGAATGCATAGATTTGGTATAAATACTGCGTGTCTGGATACAGACAGCAGTCTTTCATTTTGACATGCCCATAGTCAAAGTAAATTAATGTTTAAAACCTGAATGCTTTAAGTGCAGTGAGAGAGTTCATTCATAGTAATCCTTCAGAAGCAATTTAAATAGAAATGCAGAGTGCTTTTTTATCCTTTATTTACAATATGTATAGATAGTTTTCAATATTAGTGGATAACCAGACTTATTTAAATTGGCAATATCCTTTTTTCTAGTCTTCTGAAATTTCATTGTGAACGGTATTTGGTGAGGGTCCAGTCACTAAAGGATATATGGATTTTGCATGGGACAATTTAGCATCCACTGTGTGTACATTTTTATACATCTCAAATAATTGTTGCAAGAAGTCTGAGTGTCCTCCCCTTCCTCCCCCCTTTTACCACAGTGCCTGAGGCTGCATAGTGTACAGTCACTGTAGTGGGAGATGGCACTAGGGTACCTTGCTTGCTGCTCAGCTGCCTGGAATTAATTCCCCTCCGTCCCCACCAGTTTATCCTTTCACTTGAAACACTGGATTCCTTCAGCCAGGTCCATGTATATATTACCTTTGCTTTGGAGGATGGCCAAAGCCCTGTTGTGTATGTGTTTGGGCCTCAGAGTGTAGGATGCTATGTTTTGATCTTCAACAATAAAACCAACCACACATGTAAAATTCACCCCAGTGCTCACTACTTAATGGAGATGCAGGAAGAGTTATAGGTTACCTGATGGCAGGTAATTATTTTGAGTATGTAGCTTGCAACTTTGCTGTTACCTGGCCGCTTGCATACGCTTTTCTTTTCAGAAAATAATTTATAACAGTTGACATTAAAAGAAAGTAGCCTAGGAGTCCCAATTTCTACTTCGTTATTGTGAATACTGAGGCCTATTACTGACTGAGCCCACTGCAACCTTTGTATTGTTTTTTCCGAATTGTGGAGTTTGTGTAGCATTTCATCAGGTACCTACCATTCATGAAGACTTAAGCTATGGAGAACTGTAGAGCACCTTAATACTTCATTATCATGTCATGTTTTAAGTTATGTCGTCATTGGGGGAAAAAAAGGCACGTTTTTTACATTGTTAGCTTTCTTGATGTAAAATTCTAGTGGAGACAAAGCACATGTAGTTTTTACCTTGATATAGCTAGTTGAGGTCAACCTTATATCCTTCATCAGGGATTTTCCTACATCGAGGTAAAACTACATTGCCTTGTCTCTCTACTAAGACTTTACATCTCACTATCTCAGTGTAAAAATGCACCTCTTCTGCTGTGAAGAAAAATACTTTCATAGTAGTCTTTTTGTTAAGATTGAAGACAGCTTCCTATTCTAAGATCCATTTCTAAAACACTTGCCTGTAGGGAGGGTAGAGGTTGATGGGGGGAGAAAACAGCAGGAGACCTGCAAGACATGGAGAGGGGATGAAGGAGGTGTTGCAGGGGTTGGGAGAGGTAAGGTAAAAAAGGATGGGAGTAGGGAACTGAGGTAAGGATACAGGGACTGGGGAAGGAAAAACAGTGTTTTTAATCTGTATTACACTTCAGCATTTTTTATTTGGAAAATTTCAAATGTTTAAATTCTCTTCAGATGAAAATCTGGCCCTAGTATCTTTGTTCTTTCTCTCATGCTGCCACTCAGACTTGGGAGGAGCTTCCCAAAAACATAAGCAAAGCTAACATGTTATCCTCCTTCAAATCCCTCCTTTGCTATTAAGCCTACAAAAATCTTGACCAACTAGGCCACCAGTGTGCTAAGATTACTTCTGAGGATGCCAACCAATACTGTCTTATTGTTTCCTTGTGCTCCCCTATCTGTCTGTCTGCATCAGTGTGGCTGTTGTCTTTTATTTAGATTGTAAGCTGTTTGAGGCAGGGAGTGTCTTTTGTTTTATGTTTATACAGCAACTAGCACGGTAATACAAATAAAAATATTGAAGTCAATGGAATCAAGTTTTCTGTGTGGATTAAAGCTTCTCCCCTTTTCTTTCATTCCCCTTCACTGTTCATGACTTCCACTTCCAACCTATGTAAAACTTCCTTCTCCACAACTGCTGTCATCATAATGAAGTCTGCAGTACTTCACCCTTCTTTGATATCTTTTTATAAGATGTGTTGGAGTTTATACGCTAAACTACTTTAAACTTTTGGTGCTGATTCAAAATCTGGGAAATTGACCAACTGTTAAAAAGAAAATGTTAACTGTGGGTGAGTGGATGTTCGTCATCCAGTTAACCAAAAAATCTCAATTTCTTTACCAAAAAAGTATACCTTTAAAACATATATTGGAATATCTGGAAATGAACAATTAGGGAACTGAGTTAGTTCCCCACTTCCACATAATCCTTCATCACTCATTATCATCATATCTGACTTTATGCCCATCCAATTTTAAGGTTTCCCCATAAAATTTGCAGAAATTTATTCATGGCTTAAAATAACAGATTACCTGGAGATGGTAAAATGTCATTTTTTTAATTCACAAGACCAATTTCCAATATGTTAAGTACTAACAAGGCTTGGAAATAGTTGATACTATTCACCGTACCACCACTTCTCTGAAGGTACTATTTTCTCTAGAGTCTCAGCTTTTTTAAATGAAAGTCAGTCTCTCTCTCTCATGGCTGAAAAGAAATTCTCAAAAATGTGAACTGAAACTGAAGCAGTAATGGGTTTGTAGAGAGGCTGGAATGGTAGCACTCTGGTGTGTGAACTTCCTGTTCATCTTCGTGAGGGGTTAACTCATATGACCAGCAGTGTTTTAAATGCGAACGGTATCTATTTCATTCCTCATGTAAGAAAGTAGAGAGAGAGTTGGATTAGGTGCCATTTTAGAGAGATCCCCACTTTTTTTTTTTCCCGATCAAGGAGGAGCGAAACCCAAGGAGTTTCACGGAGCCCAGTGGCAAATTCAAGCCTTATTAAGTGGAGCTGAGCTCAAGTAGCCCTTTTGAGCCACATGGCCACATAATCATATTTTTGATATCTGGACAATTGACTGTGAACAATGTCTGTTTTTGGCAACTCGCACAGGGAGAACTTATTTTGTGTGAAGAACTTGGAAGAGTACCACCACATTTTTTCCATACTGACCCCTGAATATGAATGTGTAGGAAACATTGCTCATTACAAAGGTATTCATGAGGTAGTTACTATTTAACAGGGGTGGCCAAACTGTGGCTTGCGAGCCACATGTGGCTCTTTTACAGTTAAAGTGTGGCTAGTGGCGCATCCCCCCGCCCCATTCTCCGCCTACCAGACTGGGGAGTGGAGAGCTCGGGGCTTCTGCCCTGTGGCAGGGTGGTGGGGCTAGGGGCTCTGTGGGGGAGAGGCAGCAGCAAAAGCCGTGGCTCTCCCTGAAGGTCTCACCTGTTTGCCGCTGCCTCTCCCCATGACCGCAGCTCCTAGCTTGCTGGCTCCAGCAGCTGCCGTGCGGAGAGGGGGCCTGGCAGCGCTATGTGACTAAGCAGGGCCAGCAAACCCTGGGAAAAAATCCCTCCCCCCGCCCCTCCCCCATGTCACCTTTGCTTTTGCCCAGCGGGATAGGGGCCTCGGACTTCAGCCCTGCGGGACCGGCCTGTTGAGTTGCACGGCACGCCTGCAGAGTCTCAGGGCTTTAGCCCCATGGGGTGTCCCTGTTGGGATTTGGGGCTTCAGCAGGAGCAGGGCAGAAGCCCCAAGCCCTGGCAGGCGCCTCCTTTGCAGCTGGAGCCCTGAGACCTACCTCCCCTTAGAGCTGAAGCCCGGAGCCCCAGGAGGTGTGCCCTGTGGGGCTGAAACCCCAAGCTCCGGCAGGCATGTCCCGGCTCAAACTTCTGAAGATTGTCGTATGTGGCTCAGAGGGTCAGTAAGTTTGGCCACCCATGCTATATAATGTAGCTGAATACAAACTTTAAAAGTCTACATTTACATAAACCTACTGCACCATATAAACAACATGCTTCAGAACAGATGAGTCGTTCATTAAATGTTCTTCTCCATCATTCTACATATTATTTACTCCAGATTTAATGTGCTATTTCGAATCAACAGGCTACAACCAACAGCATAGTTCCGTTCATGAACAAAACAAGGGACAGTTAAACCAGGTGGACAGTGTAAATTGGATGGTGTGTTAATGAGTGACAAGATTATATCCAAGGGAGAACTGGTTGGATCCTTTAACTTTTAATTTTCAGATGTTCTGATGCTTTATTAAAGACATGGAAGTTTTGTGAAATTGTAATAATATTTTGGGGCATGAGCTTGACTCCAAGACGCTTTTTGGGTTTTAGCTCTTCTAATGAAGTTTTGTGAGTAGGCATTATACTTGTGAGCAGGTTAGTCTGTGTTGTACAGTACTTTTGCTAGGATATTTCTTTTAAATGAAACAGCTATTTTATGTTAACATTCGATTTGATATATCAGACAGAAATAAACGTTCCATCTGTTTATGGAAAATAGGTTGCATTTAATTCAAACTGCATCATTGTCTAATTGGGGCTGATGCGCTATGTTGTGTCCTGCAGTTAGTTACACATGCACTACAGGAATTCTTGGAATGATAGAGTATTAGAGACTAGAGCAAGAAATCAGGAGCTAAGAATTCTCCTGATTTTCAGATCTGGCTCTGCCACTGACTCCATTGTGGCCTTCGGCAAGGCACTTAGTTGGAATTTGAAGTGATTTGTTATAATTATCATAAAGTTTCATTTTTAAATGTTGATTTTAAGTCCACTGTTAAATGAACTGAAAATATTGTTTTGAAAAATAAATTTTAACTTGTTTGTGTTTACATGATCTTTCCTTTCAGTGGAATCTACTTGGGCTTGAATTTTCTGAGTTCTAATTTGCTTCATGGAGCCGTCTGTCTTTCAGTTTATAAATGTTGTTTTATTTACATGTTGTAGTGACTTAATCCCTAATCAGTGGTGATCAGTTATGTCTATGGGGCTCTATTTAGGCACGGGGTCCAGGCATGCAAAGCTCATTGCAATATTGAGCTTGTACTATTTTTGTAATTAGATGAAGTGGTTAGGATATCTTGCAAACAACACTGCTGTTTTCCTTTGTGCTCTCTGTTTGTCTGTGTAAAACCAAATATAGTTGCTTGCCTCAGAGTTGTTGAGAGGATTAATTAGCTAATATTTGTATAGTGCTTTGAAAAATATATTAAGTGCTTAGTATTAAAAATGTACACAGTTTAGGTCTTTTAAATGGGATAGTTTAACATATTTTGGAAAAAATATTTTTTCAAAAACTTAACATTTTTAGCCAATTTCTCCTTTGTTCTGGACATCAAATGTGCTATGCATTTGAACAATTATTTTTCTTTTGTATAATTTTAAAAAACATTACTAAGAGGAAGAATATAAATGGCTGAACAATTGTATTTATCTCATGATAGTTATTTCTGAGTTCACTGCAACTATTTTCTGTACTTTTTTCTGAAATGCCAGATAATGGTCATTACAAATACATAATTGTTAATATCTGCCTATGGAATACAATTTCTGCACAATAGTAACTCAGAGTTCTCTGTTTAATAAATGCCACTCACTGTGTCTTTGCCATGGTCTGGCAAGCATGACCTACATTAAAAAGGCCCTGTGGGTCTGTCTGGTGCATCATTATAGGCTTAGTTTCTTGTCAGCTTCCACTTTCTTGGGAAAGTTTTGGTACCATTGTAGTTTGCAAATGAATGGTGGCCAGCTGGAGTAGAATGAGGGAATTAGCTAACCCTGGTTTAAATCCTAGTAAAAGGCTCATCAGTGGTGCATTTTTAGACACACCTCTGTCTTTAGGATTGGGAAATTGGGAGTGTATTTAATTTTATTTTATTGAGGGTTGGCATGCTATGTATTGTTTTAATAGAGTCCATGTAAATGCTCCTGTCCACAGTTCATATTCCAAATCCAGTTTAAGGAGTCGAGTGTCAGTAAATTATAAGAGCTTGTCTGCACTGGCACTTTACAGTGCTGCAACTCTCTCGCTCAGGGGAAAAAACACCCCCCCTGAATGCAGCAAGTTTCAGCCCTGTAAAGCGCCAGTGTAGACAATGCACCAGCGCTGGGAGCCATGCCCCTTGTGGAGGTGTTTTTTTTTTATAGCGCTGGGAGAGCTCTTGTGTCGCAACTACACAAGCCACATTAAAGCGCTGCCTCGGCAATGCTTTAACATTGCCAGTGTAGACTAGCCCTTGGAAACCCTCTCAAGTTCACTTCCCAAGCCAGTAAGGTGAGTGTTTTCCTGGGATTAGGTGTGACTTTCTCCCATTTTCTTCTTCAATGGGAGCAGTTTGCTGTGATTGAAAAAACTTTATTTTCAATCTAACCAATAGTCTTTGAATTTGGAATGCTGATGAAACACTGTGCAGTTTGTCCTGCATAATTCGTATTTACTTTTCTTGATATCTAACTTGCTTAGTAGTTAAAAGGTTAAGTAGTTCAAACAGTAAGAAAAAACAGTGTTGTGTCAATTTTCAACTTCTGCTATCAATAAATCATTGCTGCAGCCTCTTTATCAGTTGTTTGCACCAAAAAATAAAGCCTGTTAGAATTCTGTCTGAGAGGACCATCTGCTACAGTTCCCAGTGTTGTCAGTATGATAAGGGATAAGCTGTGTAAACACTGGTACCACAAAAAAAGGCAGGCCCCATTTAGGGAGGAAAAAGTGTGATTTGGATTTGGGTTGATAACTGCCACAGAGAAGTAGGGGACCTTTTCTCAAAGTCTGTCAGGGCAGAGGAGTAATATATTTAACTTGAAACACAAGAAGTAGGCTTATTAGCCTGACTTAGTCTTCAGACTAACTTCTACAATTATCTTGATTGTTGGAACACCTACACACAGAAAATATGCCCCTCTTTCAGTGGAATTACAAAGTATCATAGATTTTTCATATAGTGGAAACGTTTAAAACAGTGGTTCTCAAACTTTTGTACTGGTGACCCCTTTCACACAGCAAGCCTCTGAGTACAACCCCCCTTATAAGTTAAAAACACTTTTTTTATATTTAACATTATTATAAATGCTGGAGGTGAAGCGGGGTTTGGGGTTGAGGCTGATAGCTCGTGACTCCCCTATAACCTTGTGACCCCCTGAGAGGTCATGACCCCCAGTTTGAAAACCCCTGCTTTAAAACATAAAATTTGTTTCAGTTAAACTTACCTCTTTTTGCTGATTAAATACGATTTGAATGAATGATTTTATGGATGTTATATTTCAGTTTTTCCCAAATCAGTCCAGTGGTCATTTTGGCATGACTGGTAGGCCCTCGTAAACAGAAACTGCCAAGGAGACAAGTTTCCTTTCAAAATCTGTAGCTGTTCCTCCTACCCTATCTAGCCGGTGTCTTGGAACCCTTGAAAGGACCACTGATCTAGATCCCAGGGAGAAGTCCTGAACTTTTTATTATAGTGATCTGAATGAAGACATGAGTTTTATATCTGAACATGGCAGGTTTGAGCTCAGCTATGTATTTTCAGCAGGTCTGAATTCCAGATTGAGGGTCTGTCTCCACTACCCTGGCTCAGATTCCTGTAAGCTTCACCCTTGGAATGATTAGCCAGTTCCAGAGTGCATTAGTGAAGGTTGGGGAATAGGATGTCTCCAGGCTAACTGGAACACAGATCATTTAGAGCTTTAGTCTCCTGCCCCTTGACTCTCATCTGGAAGTGAACTGGCAACCAGTGCAGGGTATGGAGCACATTTGAGATACATCCTCTTTCTCTCTTCCTTGACTAAAAGAGAGACAGCTGGTGCTTTCTGTGTTAGCTGGCGTCTGAGCAGCCACCTGTTTAGCTCTAGGGAGAGCACATGGAAATAGTCCAGCTTTTGAGGTGACTGAGATATTGGGCAAGATCTGTATTGAAAAATGGTTGAAATCTCTTTACCAGCTAAATATTGATTAAGGCCATTGCTGTCATCTGTTAATCTAAGAGAGAGGAATCTACTAACGCCATGAGATTGTGTATTATTTTGACAATAGGTGGTTGAACTCATTTGTCTGAGGAAGCTGTATTTATTTTGGCCATATTTTTGAAATGTTTTCACCGAATGCCATGAAGCATTGCATCAGTCTTTTATGTAGGTACTTATTTGGCCAATATCTCTGTAGTATGAGTACTTCATGCAGATTTGGGATGTGTTGGTTATCTTTTTATTAAAATCCATATCTTCAATAGACATTTGAAGACCAGAAAACAAGGACCACTGAGGAGACAGGACTGAGCATCACTGTATTGATGATACGACAGCCTATGCTTCATACGTATATTGAACAAGAGGGCTGATGAGACTTCTCCATAACTGAGAGCTCAAAGACTGGAAGTGCTGTGGCTCAGAACTACTCTGATTTCTCAAAGAATGAATTTAGCCATCCCAAGGAGAATCAGTCTTTGCCTAGATGACTGCCAGATGCTGGGACAGGAGATGAATTATTTGAACATTGGCCTGTTTTGTTCATGCCCTTTGAATCATCTAGCACTGACCAGTGTCAGTTGACAGGATGCTAGGCTAGGAGGACCATTGGTCTGACCCACTATGGCCATTCTTATGTTCTGACTGAAGTCTAAAACATTTGGAGTGGCTGGGTCATTACACATATTGAATCTATTTCCTTAAATTAAGTATCCTCACACCTTCTTGTCAACTGTCTAAATGGGCCATCTTGATTATCACTACAAAAGTTTTTTTTCTCCTGCTGATAATCGCTCATCTTAATTAATTAGCCTCTTACAGTTTGTATGGCAAATTCCACCTTCTGTGTGTGTGTGTGTGTGTGTATATGTATATATATATATGTGTGTGTATATATATATATATATATATATATATATATATATATATATTCTTACTATATGTTCCATTCAGTGCATCCGATGAAGTGGGCTGTAGCCCACGAAAGCTTATGCTCTAATAAATTTGTTAGTCTCTAAGGTGCCACAAGTAGTCCTGTTTTTGTTTTTGTTTATTTGGAGGATGTCATGCTTCTGGAATTAGTCGATTATCACGGTTTCATTGAGTTTATGCAGAAAGGGAAGGTTACTGGTGTACTAGTTGGAAGGCCCACTGTCTCCACTGCTTCTAATAATCTTTGAGGGGTAAGGATTCATTTCACAGGTAGTTGGGGCTCAGCTTTTCCAGGGCATCCAGAATCTCTAATTGTTAAATTTGGTGACATTAGTGGTGAGTTATCCGTTCATTCCACTGTTGACACTGCTGCTTCAGATTCAGCAGAATTACTCAAAATGTGATAATCTTTTCTGAGATAATGTTGAAAGCTCTTTGCACTGGGAGACTGAAATGTAGTGTATAGGATCTGGGTTAATCAGGCTGCTCATTCAGAGTTGTTCCACTACTTTGGAGTTTCATCTACTTATAGATCCTTTGTCCTCCTTCAAAGATGTGGCATAGGGATTGCACACACTCGTTGTGATGCAGTTGATGGAATCAGTCCTTTGCCTGTGGGTTTCTGGTCTCCTCTCATTGTGCAGATCATCTGCAAATGAAGGTGCTTGAGGATTATAGGGAGGGTGAGAGTATTGTTCTTGATTACTTGTGACCTAAGTACTGGTATGATGATTGTAATAGTTCTCTAAGGCATCTATCCTGGTCTGGTTATAGTTGTAAAAGCCCTCAGATCCTTCTGGAATCCTGCTAGATAAGGTGGTGAGAGTAGACCTTCTTTACAGATTCTTTGACTAGTTGTGAGGATTGAAATGCTGTGGCCTCCTTTATCAGTAAAGGGTAATTAAGACATTGATATGGTGCATTCATTGTGCCCCCGTCTTCTTTTCCATGCCAAAGATAAGCTCCAGTGTCAGTTCACTTGAATGTGGAAGAGGCAGGAGCTATCCTTAGCTTGACTATGGATCAAGATTGCAGCAAGAAAATTTTTGACAGGGATCAGGCGGATTTGTGAGCCATACACAGGCAGACTTTTCAAGCAGGAACTTTCTATGCCAGGTTTGACTATTTTCCCCACTGCAAATTCAAATGGACTCTGCACTGTCAGTATGTGATAGGAGTGGGGCCAAAACTGGACGTGTGACTCCTTTTGGCTTACTCCTGAGGGCATTCTGCACCAAAAAATAAAAAATTATGCACACAATATTTTAAAATGCAGCAAAATTCTGCAATTTTTTTTGTCAATAAATAAATGCAGAGGCTCCAGCATGGCAGTGGGGAGCACAGGCTACTGGCTGCACAAAGGTGGGAGATCACCCTGCAGCCACCTCACCCCAGGGACACAAACTTAGTGGTGAGGCTGCACCCGACCCTGACACAACACTAGGCCTGGGCCTGCCCCAGAAACACCCGGGGCCCCTTCCCCTCTGCGCCAGGCGCAGCAGGTGTGGGTCAGGCAGGCTCAACCAGGCAGGATCCAAGTGTGGATGGGCTCAGTGTGGGGGGGGATCCAGGTGTGGGGTGAGAGGATTCCATGTGAGACAATCTGTGTACAGGCAGCTCAGTGGGGGCTCTTGGTGTGGGGGGATCTGGATGCACAGAGGCTCGTTGGGAGGTTCTATGTGCAGGGGCAATGGGACTCTGCAGGGGTTTCCAGGTAAAAGTGGTTGGGGCTCAGGGGGGTGGGGGGGTCTGGGTGTGGGAGTCTCAGCAGGGGGGTCTGGGTGCTGGGGGAGTGGTGCTTGGGGTGGGGTCTGGGTGCGGCTAGTTGGCAGTCAGTGGCCTGGAGGTCTGGATGTGCTTGGGTTGGGGTCAGTCAGGGTGGTGCAGGGGGATGGGGCTCATCAGAGTGGGAGTTTGAGTGCAGGGAGCTCAGTGGGGGGTAGTCTGGGTGCAGGGGTGGGGGTCCAGAGGCGGAGGTATGGGTGCACCGGATGCAGGGGTTAAGGTTCAGTGGGGTAGGTTTCAGGTATTGAGAGCTAAGGGGGTTCTGGATGTACAGGGTGGGGCTTGGCAGGGATGTCTGGATGTGGGAGGTCCGGATGCAAGGGGGTTGGGCGGATGTGAGAGCAGCTCCCTGCATGGTGACCCCTCCCCACGCAGCTGAGGAGCAATGGGGGCAGGCAGCAGGGGAAGATGCTGAGCTTCCTGCAGCTGGGGGAGGTTTCTGGGGGTGGGTCTGACACAGGCCGAGCCACTCCTTGCAGGGGAAGAGGAAGTCCCTTCCTTTCCTGCCTCCAGCCCAGCTGGGATTAGCAGCTGATCCCAGCTCAGGGTAGGAGCCACTGGCTGGGTTGTCCTCAGCACTGCAGTGGTTTACCTCTCTGCTGGCTGCTCCAGGTTCCTGAAATGGCTGTTCCTGTGCAACTAGGGAGTGGTACATGACTGCTCTTGCAGCTTCCCTTTGCTTCACTGTCAGAAAGTCATTTTTCTGAGGGGAAGCAAAGAAATCTGTGCATAAATTCTATGCAAGCACAGTGGCGCAGAATTCCCCCAGGAGTATTGGCTCCCTGATATTGCAGAAGATGTTCCCAGTGGAGCAGAGTAGGGCAATTGGGAGGAAAAAGAGGCAGATCAATTTGTTCAGGTGTTTCCTCGAGTAATGAAGCTCTGAACCTAGTGCTGAGACACACAAATTATTAAAACTTGCCTTTAATGTTTGTGCCTCTTTTTTCTGTCCATGGATCTGTTTGTTGCTACCACTAGTTAGTAGCCTGTCTCAAACTCTTTGGAAGGGTGTGGGGGGAAGAAGAGATTTGTTTTTTCTGAGGGTATTTCCTTGCATAGAATCCTTTTTGTGCAGCCCTTCCTTGTGAAGATGAAGGAAGTGGGCACATTAACTCAAATTTCATCATACAGAACTCCTTGAACAAAGCTGATTTCAGTCCAGTTAATGGACTATAGCAAAAACTAGGTGTGTCTGACATATTTCATGGAAACAAAAACTAAGATCAGGACCTGGAAAAAGTGACAAATCAATTGTGGAAAGCTGGATAAGAAACAAGAAAATTGCTATTCTCCCGGCTGAAATACTAATTATACACAGTATGTATCTGGGAGACAAGAAAACTTGGCAAGTGTATGTAAGTATTGTAATTATCAAGTTAGTGAACTTCTCAAGAGTTTGAGAGTGACAGTTACTGTTAGGGGGGAGTTCAATTGAAAAAAGTTTTTTTCCCCCAAATGTATGGAGATTGTTTTCTTCCCCCTATGAAGAGCTTTCCCCCCAGCCCCCCCGTCTGCTTGGAGACCTCCATGATTGATACACTTACTGTTGGGCTGGAGTAATTGGCGGAGATCTGTCATCTCTTAATGCTTTAGCAGGGTAAAAATATATATAAAACCTTTTTTTGGGGAAAGAAATTGGGACCTAGGGGAATACTGTATATGACATTAGTTTTAGTCTGAGTGGAATTGGTTAATAGGATTCTAGCTATACAGTGGAATGCACTGCTTTTTCATGGTTATTGCCAGAAGGAGATATCTAGCATATAAACAACTAGCCTTTGCTATAGTGCAAAGTATGTATGTGTCGGAAGCGATGACAAGTTCATCCTTGATCTAATTCCACTGACATGAAGGGATTTAGATCAGGTGCAGAGAAATTGACCCAGAGAATTTAAGCTCTTGTACCTTGTCAGCATCAGAATAAGAATAGTTTACTTATTCTGTTAAATGGATGCATTTTTAATTATTTTTTTTTAAATACCCATTTAGTGTATTGTCTTTAACCAACATCTGGTAAGCTAGAAGACTTGGGATATTGTGAAGATAAATATAAATATGAAAAGTTTATACTCTGGAGCTGTAAATGTAGAGCACTGTATGGTGGATAAATTGGTGATTTAGTTAATGATGAAGTCTTAACAATTCTGACAGAATCTGGTTTCATGAGCTAAAGCAGCTGCAACTGAATTATATATGGAAAATATCATAGATTATGCTTGCCTTGTCTACTACATATATTTCATAATTTAGGACTTAATGTATTTTGGTCCCATTTTCTTTCATATAGGAATTGAATTACTACTTAAATAATCTCTGGTATGATTTGGTGCAAATTGCATGTGTATGTTATGACCGAATGGGGTCTGTTTCTTATCTATAAGAGGAAAGTACCTTGAGTGGTGTATCTTTTCTCCTGTATTGCTATACTAAAACATTAAATAGTAGAAGAAAACTTTTATATGACCAATCTTTTAAGTGTAGATTTTTCAATCTGTTCTGTCATCTGAAGTACTAATGGTGAGCTTGAAAGTCTTTCTGCCTGTCACAACCTAAAATAAAAGTTTTTCTTTTGCAATATTTCTGAATGCCCTCAATATGCGGGAGCTGTGTTACCTTCTTTCTACTGCCTTTCAGGGCAATAAATAAATAAAAAGAAACAGAAGCTTGAGTGCACGTCTTGGCAGGTAAGTGAATGGTGGAGCTAATTTTTCACATATTTTGTTTTTTAAAAAGTCTGCACAGGTCTTAACAAATTGAGACCTTGTATAGTTTAAAAGCATTTCACTTCAGCTTTCCCTTCACCTTTCTCCAGGGAGGGGAAGGAGATTCTGAAATGCCTTAATGAAATTTGCAATAGTCTATATACAAAACATTGGAACTTCTTAATTTGGGGACATTCTCCACATATTCAATTTCATTCTCTTTTCAAGCTGAATCACGAAATATATTGTGTTTGGAAGTTTTCTTGGTGCAAGATGTTTTTGTAATTTCTTAAAGGCATGGTGGTGATAGGCTCTCATATAGATATCGGTAGTCATTAACTAAAACATTACTGACCAGAATATGAACACCAGAATAATCTTGGTTATGAGGGTAGAAGAGGTTCAGTAAGCCCTAAATAATATAAAACTCATAAATAGGAAGGCCACGTTGTAAGAAAATCAGTTTACTATTGATCAATTTAAGTCCCCTGGAAAATCACTTTAAAAAAAAATGAAGGTGTATAGTTTTTGTTTTTTGTTTTTAAAAAAGCCTTGCTTAAATTAAAGTTGATTTAAAACACTTAGGTTAATAATACATCATAAGAAATAGAAGTTGTCTTAAAGGTGAACTGCAAAATAAAAAAGGAAATTGATTTATGCACCATGTCTCCATTCAACTTTGCTGGAATGATTGTGTGTGTGTGGATGGAAATGCAAGTCAGTATAGAAGTAAATTTCAGCTGACCTATTTATAATTGTGTTTTCCCCTTTTGAAATATGCTTGGGACTTCCTGACTCTCAGAAGTGATCCTCCAAGTGACAGCACACATGCCAGACATCTTCTCACAAAACATGGTTATTTGTGATATCCCAGAATGCAGCATTCTGTGGCAGCTTCATTAAACCAGGCAATATCAATTGGATTTCAGAGAAGGAAGGAGGAATTTTAAACAAGTTAGTTAAAATTTATTTTTTTATTGAATGTCGTCACTGAATTTGGGTGTGAAAGGCACTGGGCACAGAAGTCTTTGCTTAACTCAGGTTTTGTTTTTGCTTGGCACTTGTCCTTTTAAAAGAAAGAGTTTCTAGGGGACTAATTTCTTTTGGTGAAAGAGACAAGCTTTGGACTTACCCAGAGTAGTTCTTCAGGTGTAGGAAAGGTACTCATAGTGTTATAGCTAAATACAAGGTGGAACAGACTTTTTGGCATAAGAGTCCATTCAAGGTGAAGTGGAAGTTAACACTTCTGCAGTAGTAGGACAAAGGAGGGTTAGTGGGTTTCAGGTTGTTCTGATAAGCCATAAATCCAGTGTCTTTGAGTCCATGAGTTTTAGTGTCTAACAACATTATGAATTTAAGCTCCCAGGCTCATCGTGTGCTGTTTTTGTCTTTTATCATTTTTCTGTGTGAGTGCCAATAGGCATTGTTTGACAGGCATTAATATATTGAGCTAAAATGATACTTTATGAAGTTACTGAAAATGAAACTGCTGTTCTAATGCAGTTTATTAGCCTTTGGTCTAAAAAGAAATTATGCTTTTAAAACACTGAGAAATGGATTGTTCTAGACACAAGTTTGAAATACTAAATATTATCCTTAGCGATAAGTTAATATATTAAGCATATGGGCACAATCAAAAAAGGATAATGAGAGCATATGAACTTAGATTTATGTATGGAGACGTGGGGGGAGCGGTGTTGAATTTCTCTTGCAAACCTGACTTTAGTGTTACTGCATAGCTGAACACACGTCATGATTTCACGTTGAAGAGGGAGAAAAGTTTTAATGGGACTTTCCTTTTCTTACAAAAGTAACAAATCAGAAATAAGTGAAATCTCTGAAAAAAGGCAAAGTGCTTAGCAACCATTATGTTAACTCCATGAAAGGAACAGATTGCACAGTGGTTGTTCTTTAGACACTTAACAAGACAGATGGGAGGACTACCAAATCTGAAAAAAAGCCTTTTCTTGAACTACAGTCTTACGTCGACCTAAGTTATTTCGACGTACAGCCACTGCAGTAATTAAATCGCTTTTGCATGTCCACGCTACGGTCCTTGTGTTGGTGGTATGTTTCTTCACTAACAGTGCTCGCATTGATGCAGAGAGCAGTGCACGTTGGGTAGCTATCCTTGCAGGCTGCCTTGTTGAGGGCCACAGAAAAAAATAATTCAAAGTTGTTGGTGGCATTCACAGAGGAGTTGCAGATGGTGGAGCGCCAGTTCTGGGCCCAAGTAATGAGCACAGAGTAGTGGGATTGCATCGTTATGCAGGTTTGGATGATGAGCAATGCTGCAGAACTTTTGGATGTACAAGGCCACATTCATGCAATTGTGTGCAGAGATTGTACCAGCCCTCCAGTGCATTAACACAAAAATGAGAGCTGCATTCACGGTGGAGAAGCAAGTGGCGATCGTTGTGTGGAAGCTGGTCACTCCAGATTTCTACCAATCAGTTGGGAATCAATTTGGAATTGGGAAATCCACCGTGGGGGTTGGTGTATGCTAGTGTGCAGGGCCATTAATTGCATCTTGCTTGGAAGGACTGTGACTCTTGGCAACGTGCAGGACACTCTGAATGGTTTTGCAGCAATGGGGCTCCTGAATTGAGTTGGGGTGATAGATGGTATGCATATTCCTGTTTTGGCACCAGACTACCTTGCGAAGGAGTACATCAACAGAAAGAGCTAGTTTTTTTGGTATTGCAAGCGCTGATGGATCACTGGGGACATTTCACCAACATCAATATGGGCTGGTCAGGGAAGGTGCATGATACACACATTTTTAAAAACACAGGCCTGTTCAGAAAGCTGTAAGCAAGGACTTACTTTCCAGACTGATGGATTACTATTCGGGATATGGAAATGTCAGAAGTGCCTTTGGCCGTTTGAAAGGGTGCTGACGCTGTCTACTCATGCGGTTAGACTTTAGTGAAAAAGATATCTGTTATAGCTGCCTGCTGTGTGCTTCATAATAACTGAAGCAAAGGGGAAAAGTTTGCTGGGGTGGAGCACAGAGGTGGAACACCTGGCTGCTGATTTTGAGCAGTCAGATACAGGGCTGTAAGAAGAGCTCAACAGAAAGCTAAACGGCTCAGGGAGGCTTTGAAAGAGCATTTCACTAGTGAGCCACAGTAAAGTGCGGTGTTTGTAGTATGCTTTGATTAGCATTGTTTTTAGCACCCCAGTATGAACCTTGTAATGTGTGCCATGTGTGGTAATATAACATTGCAAATGCACCTATTGCTATTATCTCTGAATGATGTCAGCCCCAGCCACCATATGTTTTGAACTAATAAAGATGAATTGTTTCCATGAATAGCTTTTATTCTGAACACATGCAAACAAAAATAATTGTAATTGAATGAAACTGTATAAATACAGAGAAAGGGGGCATTAGTTTCCAGTTCAAAACTAGAATGTTCTGGATAGTTCATCAACTGTGCCCTTACTACTTAAGCAGCATCTTTAGAGCTCTGACAGTACAAAGGCAGAAAATGTGAAGTGAAGAGGATGTGCAATACGAGTTTTACTTCAATAGCATTTGGAAAATCATGACCTTCTTTCAGACTTATTCATTGTGGGTAAGGAGAAGGGAGAATTTACTTCAGAACAAGGAAAATTAAAGTTTGCACTGCATTTTAAAAGCATGTGGCAGGCCCTAAGAGTTGAATGGACGAGTTTCTCTTTATTTTCATTGCTTGTATACAGTACCAGTGTAGGGAGGTCAGACAATTCTAGCAGCAGATGATAAATAGATCCCCTAATCAGTTTCACATTCTGAACATTCTGGAATTCCTCTGAGCCTGTTTGGTTTTGGGTTTGAGTGCTAGTTCTGCTAAGGCTACTTCAGCATTCTGTGGTGCTGTGGATCACTTTTTTTCTGTGGGCCTGCATGTGCTCAGCTGCCTGAAAGCTGTGGAAAAACATAAACAATTACTGAGGTAGGCTTCCCATCCATTACTAACTTGGTCCTTGGTATTTTCAGCCTCCTAAGGGAATTTCACTCTGCTTACTGTACCTCAAAGATTTATTTTTGTCCTAAAAGTTGGAGTCATTTATGCCCAATCCTGTTCAGGCGCAAAGACCACTAGGTCAAGGCTGTCCTCAGTATCATGTCTGAAGTCAGGCAGTGCCCAAACAGGAAACTTCAAAAGATTTGACTAAAGATTTGACTAGTATTGGCATAGCATTTAAAGCCCAGTCAAACAAATGAATAGGGTCTTTAGGAGAAGAAAGACCAGAGATCTCTTTGGAAATGTATAAAGTGGCCACAAGGCATCAGTGCATATCTTACCGAGATCTCTTGCACAAGCATCACTGGACACAGAAGAGCAGGGAGCTGTAGTATGCTAATCCTTTTTGAATATATTTTTGTGATGCTTTCAGAGATCCCAAACATCTAGATTGCTGCAGAAAATCAAAGTGAGTTGAGGACATTTTTCTTACCTGTTGTTTTCCTTTTTTTGAGATTTCTATGCCAGTCCAGACCCTCTTTCCTTCAAAGTGCCTTGAACTAGAAGATTACAAAGAAATTTAACGATTAAAGAGCAATTTATCATTTTCATTTGAAAGGAGGGATCCAACTGTTATCTGAAAGTATCTCAGAAATTGTGGGCTGTTTGTTTCTATTGGATTTAAACTAAAGTGCTTTTAAAAAAAAATCTAAGATTACAAATCATTAAATAGGTTTAGTTAAACCTATACAGTTACATTGCTTTACATTTTCAAAATAGCGAACAAACCTTAATTCTCTCACGCCACTGTGATACAGGTATTTGTCCTAGTTTCAGGGATGAGCACATGGTGGCATGAAGAGATTGATATCCCAATGCCATGCAGAAAGTCATTAGCATACTAGGCTTAGTATTTGAGTTCAGGTCTCCTGGCCCATTGTCAGAATACTTTACTGTTGCCTTTAAATATTTTAATAAAAAATGTCTGAAGTATTTTCAGACAGAAAGTAGAAAAGCATTTCCTCTTTCATTTACCTTCTATGAACTGATTAGTGTTCTGTTTCATCTGCTTCAGTGGATTACAGTTGAACTGGTGGGGTGTGGTGATTAACCATTCCCTAATGCAACAGTATACTGAATGACAGAAATTGTCAAGATCATGGGAAACTTTAAATAGTAGTCTTACCAAAGCAACTTAATGTATTAATAGATTTACTTAAGCACATCGATTCTTTTATTCCCTCTCCTTCTATCCAGCCCTCAGTACAAAACATGCTTAAAAATTACTCAGCTGTAGTTCTATGGTATGAAGATTAGTACTGCAACTCAATGTGTTTATTATAAAACCATTTAGTATATATGTAAATAAACATTATTAAACAAACACGAACATTTGAAGCCTTAAGAAAATACTTGCTATTCTTAACACTTTTTATGAATTGCTGTAATGTATGTAGTGTTGTACTGTGGGGAAAAATTTGCTTTACACTTGAGTTTATAGTCTAAGGCAGTGATACTCAGACTGAGGTGCGGGAGCCACAAGGACTCTTTAATGTGTCTCCTGCGGCTCTTTGCAGCACATAATATTAAAACACTACTGTGGGTCTTTTGGGTAATGTTGATAGTTAATTTGGCTCCTGAACCACTGAGGTCTACATATCACTGGCTAAGGTATTAATACAATGCAGAACACTTACTGGTTGATGTGTACCTTAAGAGTACATACCACAGCTCAAAAAAGTCTGTAGCTTGATATTTTAGTCATTATTTATTCATACTGTGAATTATATTAACTGTTCACAATAGTGATTGATATTTGTGGTCCAGACTTTTAACATATATTGTTTGTACAAGTTTCATGTCACTTTTTGTGCTCTAATTCTAAACAGTTCTTACATAATAGTTTAAAACATGAATCAAATGTCGTTTCAGCTAAAATAGTGTAAGCATACTTTTACTTCCACTTAGATCAGTGTTTAAACCAATTTGCTGGAACCACAGAATTTCAAATCTATTCAGCAGACCTCTAAAATGGGTTGAAATCACTTGACTATTTACCACATACAGAAACAAATTACATCAAGCCATGTTTCATATTCTTTAGTCTTAAATCTATGGTGTTCTATGCAGAGAGGGGTGTGTGAACAAGACACTGGATAAACATATCCAGCTTCAAAAGTGTTGCCAACATAGGCTGGTGATTAGATTGTGAGTTCCTCTGTACAGAGCATAGTAGGAGGTAATGGTCTAACTTTTTTACACTAGACTGGAAAAAGAGGCCTTTTAAAAATCAATTATGTGCTGAGTATGAATTCCCCTCTTAGGGCTGATCTATGCTGGAGGGGGGAGGGGATCGATCTAAGTTACGCAACTTCAGCTACATGAATAACTTAGCTGAAGTCAAAGTACTTAGATCTACTTACTGCGGTGTCTTCACTGTGGTAGGTCGACTGCTGGCTCTCCCCCATCGACTCTGCTTACGCATCTCGCTCTGGTGGAGTACCGGAGTCAACGGGAGAGCGCTTCTCGGTTGATTTATTGCGTCTTCACTAGACACGATAAATCGATCCCCGCTGGATCGATCGTTCCGGACGTAAGTGTAGACTTGCCCTTCATCATCTCTTTGGAGTATTCAGCGTACCACCCTATATCTAGTTGACTTGCAGGCTCCTCCTAGAAATCAACCTTGTTAATTTTAATTTAGCATTTATAGGGGAAATCCCGCTTCTTATATGCGAGTGCAAACAGTGTACTCAGTGCTGTACAAGACATGGAGGAGACATTGTCCCTTACCTAAGAGGCACAGAAGACATCATCCCACATACATGAATGGGTGTTGACAAGAAAAGAGAATCTGTATGTACAATGCAGCAGTTTTGGGCAATTTTTAAAGTACAGTCATGGGGAAGGTATAACAAATATCAAGAAGTAAAAAAGTGACAGAAGGTAGCATTGAGACACATATCTTAATATGGTTAAATGTGGAGGCTGCATCTTTTTAACAACTAATACCAAACTGGGGCAAATCACCCCAAACTGCTTTTCCCATCCAGTTGTCAGCTGGCACCAGTGACTCTAGATGTACAATAAACCTGAGAGTGGATGTGAAGGCTGCGCTCCCTCTGCACAGTCAGGCCTGCCACAGGTCCCTCAGTGAAAGCCATCTGGTGGTAGGAGAGAGATGAGATCATGAGAGCTGAAAGCTGCTCCAAATATACATGTGCCCCCTCAGCCATGCCATATGAGTGCCCATTGACAATGCCCAAGCAACACACTGGGTTTTAGTTTGTTCATTTGGACGTTCCAAACCCACCAACCACACTGGAATTTACCGAAGTTGGGACAATTATAATTTAACCCATCCCTTGTTAGCACCAGTCTTCCTGAACACTGAGTGGATGGTGAGAAAACCCACACAGCAGTTCACCAGTTTTGCCACATTTGGGGTGAGGGGTAACTCTTATCAGACCCCAAAACTTGTTGATCAGCTGAACCCCCAGCACCTAGCAGTGCAAGAATTTTGAAAGATTGAGTTGAGATGTTTGTTGGTAATCCTGCATTTTGTAAATTGTATTTTTAATTCCCAAACACATTTAGTGTTTTTTTTCTTCCAATACTAGCTCCGATAACATGTCTGTTAAAATATACCAGTTAATGGGGGGAAAGTGTTCAGAAGTGATGTTATGTTGTTCGTCTTCATGGGTGGGAATTTGGAATCTTACTGAGGACTAGCATTTTCTGTATAAACTAAATATTGTTTGGGAGTGGAGATTTCAATTTTGGAACTTGTGCTAATGTCTTTTCTATAATTCATGACAAAGGTCTTTTGAAACTACGGTTTTTATCCATTATGCGTTAAATAGATTATGCCACAGGATTTACTCCTTTCCAGTAAATGCCTTAGGCAGCTTAGTGGGGAGTCTCTCTTTAGCAATTCCACACAAAGGATTGTGTGGTTTTCATAAATATATCATAAATTAGCTTTCTTATTTGAAAAATTACATTACTTAAATAAGAAATCCGCCTTGGAGAGGTCATTTTTAGTGCAGCTTGTCTCGATAGTTCTTTAACATCTTGGAGTAACTACATTTGAACAAGGTTATAAAATCAAGTAACAATTCTCATGTTATAGTTTCTTTCTTTCTTTCTTTCTTTCTTTCTTTCTTTCTTTCTTTCTTTCTTTCTTTCTTTCTTTCTTTCTTTCTTTCTTTCTTTCTTTCTTTCTTTCTTTCTTTCTTTCTTTCTTTCTTTCTTTCTTTCTTTCTTTCTTTCTTTCTTTCTTTCTTTCTTTCTTTCTTTCTTTCTTTCTTTCTTTCTTTCTTTCTTTCTTTCTTTCTTTCTTTCTTTCTTTCTTTCTTTCTTTCTTTCTTTATGTCACTTTTGCTTTTCAGTTGAACTGTCTAAATCTTGAACTCCTTTACTTAGGAGTGGTCAGACAACGACAGCATATAAGCTACTGCTGGAAATGTTGTATTGATGTCTTTTTAACAACATGCTGTCATATTTTTGACTAATACGTTGCCAGTGCTGTTTAAAGCAGCCAAAGTTGTGAGGACTGTGAAGCAATTATAAATTTCCCCTGCACCTTTGGCAATGAGGCATTAATGGCTTTTTTGCTAGAGGGGTGCTCTCCTCCCTTGCATCACCACAGCCCAAATTGTTTTATAGATAAATAGCCAATATCCTCATTAATTTTCAGTTGAATAAATATTTATTTAAATTACTAATGTTACTGGCTGTTTGAAGGAATTGCAATGCCCTAGTGAGAAAAGACTGCCACAAAATAATTCTATTGGATTGTTGTATTAAACACAGTTTAAATATCAAAATGATTCATTGGTTTTAAAATGTAGTTTTTTAATTCCAACCAGATATAGGCTCACATACATTGAACGTCTGTGTTTAATAACCCCAAGAATTACTCAATAATATATTGCTTTAACAAGACAAACTTTTATCCCCATAGCTCAATTTCACGACAGCTCCTAGACTTACCTAAGTCTTTTTCCCCCTCAACAATCATCAAATCTTGTGGATTGTTAGGTCCATATCTTGTATGCAGCAGAGGTTGCTCTTCAAAGTTAAAACACCTGAAATACAAAATAGTAATAATGAGAGCTTTTGCCCACCACTGTCTGACAGCCAGCTGGTTGAATTGTCATGATACACTTTTGATTTAGTTTGATATGGGAAATTTAATATTTGGAATATATATCTCCAGATGTCTACAGTATGACTTGTCATCTCTCAGCAGCACATATCTTCTGATGTAGCACAAAGGGGGGTTTAGGAAAACGAATGTTTTGGTTTTTAACTTGATGTTGCTATGTACCAATGCTAGGATCCTGGGTAATAAACAAGAGGAACTGGAATTGCTCATTTATGAGCATAAATTCAATCTGTGTTCGTATTACTGAACCCTGGTGGGATGATTTACACTATTGGAATGTTAAAATCGATAGTTACAAACTATTTAGGTGGGATCAAGTGGACATATGGGGAGGCGGAGCGGCACTTTGTCAAAAATGGCATTACTTGTTTCCGAGTCACTGATAACAAGGAAGAACATTATCTTGAATGCTTATGGGTCAATGTCCTAACAAATAAAGCACAAGATGGTTTATTACTACTGACCACCAAATCATGCAAGGGAAGAGAACCATCACCTCCTTACGCACTTATCTATAATGTGTAGGAGGGACGAACTGCATGGTCATAGGAGACTTCAATTTGAGGGACAGATGCTGAAGGTCTCATGCAGCCAATATTAAAACATTCTTGGAATTTCTAAAGTTTATAGATAACAATTTCTTAACTCATAAGTGTTGAAGTCAACAAAGGAATTCTTTATTAGACTTTGCCTTCATGGATAAAGAGGAACTGATAACAGAACTAAAAATTAATGATAGCTTAGGTACAAGTGAGCATGACTTGATCACATTTATAATGTTTGTGCAAACAGAATAAAGTCCAGACCAGTAATATATATAGTTGGTGCTTTAATAGGGCCAGTTTCACAAAACTGAAAATAATTGATCAGATCAGCTGGGAGGAAGAATTTAATCAGGAAAATATGATTGGTAATTGGGAATAATTTAAGAACACCTTACTATTGTCCCCAAAAGCCGCAATCCCACAATCGAGAAAGAAGGCCATATTAGTTTAAAAAACAGACCCGGTTTAGAGAGAGAATGAAGGCAGCTAGAAAAAATAATAAAAAAATAACAAATGGAAGAAAGCGGAGGTTGATAATAATGATTATTAATTAGAAATTGGGAATTTTAGAAATTGATAAGAGAAGCAAAGGGATACAAGGAGTAATCTATGACCAGCAGAGTTAAGGAGAGTAAGAAGTTTTTTAAGTGTATTGGGAACAAAAAGAAAAGGAGTACTTGTGGCTCCTTAGAGACTAACAAATTTATTTGAGCATAAGCTTTCATGAGCTACAGCTCACTTCATTGGCTGCATGTAGTGGAAAATACAGTGGTGAGATTTTATATACACAGAGAACATGAAACAATGGGTGTTACCATACAGACTGTAACAAGAGTGATCAGGTAAGGTGAGGTATTACCAGCAGGAGAGCAGGGCCGGGAGGGGGATATTTTGTAGTGATAATCAAGGTGGGCCATTTCCAGCAGTTGACAAGAACCTGTGAAGAACAGTGGGGGGGAGGGGGGGGGAGGGGGAGAGGAGAGGAAATAAACATGGGGACATAGTTTTACTTTGTGTAATGACACATCCACTCCCAGTCTTTATTCAAGCCTAAGTTAATTGTATCTAGTTTGCAAATTAATTCCAGTTCAGCAGTCTCTCGTTGGAGTCTGGTTTTGAAGTTTTTTTGTTGAAGAATTGCCCCTTTTAGCAATCGAGTGACCAAAGAGATTGAAGTGTTCTCCGGCTGGTTTTTGAATGTTATAATTCTTGATGTCGATTTGTGTCCATTTTATTCTTTTACGTAGAGACTGTCCAGTTTGGCCAATGGACATGGCAGGGGGCATTGCTGGCACATAATGGCATATATTTCACAAAGTAAAACTATTTCCCCATGTTTATTCCCCCCCCACTGTTCCTCACATGTTCTTGTCAACTGCTAGAAATGGCCCACCTTGATTATCACTACAAAAGGTTCCCCCCACCCACTCTCCTGCTAGTAATAGCTCACCTTACCTGATCACTCTTGTGACAGTCTGTATGGTAACACCCATTGTTTCATGTTCTCTGTGTACATAAAATCTCCCCACTGTATTTTCCACTACATACCTCCGATGAAGTGAGCTGTAGCTCACGAAAGCTTATGCTCAAATAAATTTGTTAGTCTCAAAGGTGCCACAAGTACTCCTTTTCTTTTTGCGGATACAGACTAACACGGCTGCTACTCTGAAACCTGTCATTATGCAAGGCACTGAATTTAGCCGTATGGAGTGGAAATCTATCAACTTCATGAAAAAATTCGTACAGATACAGACAGACATCATCTTCCTTTCCAAATGCAAACAGATGGACATCATACCAAAAGGACAGAAGGTGGTAAATCCATTCCAATCTACATACCACACAGACTATGCTGACAGCTTGTGCCAAACACTCTGAAAGAATCTTCGGAACCACCTGATCAACGTCCTCTACAGCAAACAGGGAAAGATTAAGAATGAGCTCTTATAGATACTCTCATAAAAACCAAGCTTCCCCACAAAATTCCTCGTGACTGGACTTTACAAAAACTAGACAAGCCATTTACAACACACACTTTGCTTCTCTACAAAAGAAAAAGGACACTAAACTATCTAAACTACTACATGCCACAAGGGGCCACAACAGTGGTTCCCTTAACCCACCCAGCAATATTCTTAATCTATCCAACTATACTCTCAGCCCAGCAGAAGAATCTGTCCTATCTTGGAGCCTCTTCTTCTGCCCCTCCACCCTCACGAACATGATACAGTTCTGTGGTGACCTAGAATCCTATTTTCGATGTCTCCGACTCAAGGAATATTTCCAACATACCTCTGAACAACATACTAACCCACAGAGACCTTCCTACCAACACTACAAAAAGGAGGATTGTGGGTGGACTCCTCCTGAAGGTCGAAACAACAGACTGGACTTCTACATAGAGTGCTTCCGCCGACGTGCACAGGCTGAAATTGTGGAAAAGCAGCATCACTTGCCCCATAACCTCAGCCGTGCAGAACACAATGCCATCCACAGCGTCAGAAACAACTCTGACATCATAATCAAAAAGGCTGCCAAAGGAGATGCTGTCGTCATCATGAATAGGTTGGAATATGAACAAGAGGCTGCTAGGCAGCTCTCCAACACCTCTTTCTACAAGCCATTACCCTGTGATCCCACTGAGGGTTACCAAAAGAAACTACACCATCTGCTTAAGAAACTCCCTGAAAAAACACAAGAACAAATCTGCACAGACACCCCTAGAACCCCCGACCAGGACACCCCATCATCTCTGGTATTGGTACCTTGACAGCAGGATTGTCTGGCTATGTAGACTCCCTCCTCAGGTCCTACGCTACCAGCACTCCCAGCTATCTTCGAGACACCACTGAATTCCTGAGGAAACTACAGTCCATCGGTGATCTTCCTGAAAACGCCATCCTAGCCACTATGGATATAGAAGCCCTCTGCACCAACATTCCAAATGAAGATGGACTACAAGCCGTCAGGAACAGTAGCCCCGATAATGTCACAGCAAACCTGGTGGCTGAACTTTGTGACTTTGTCCTCACCCATAACTATTTCACATTTGGGGACAATGTATACCTTCAAATCAGCAGCACTGCTATGGGTACTCGCATGGCCCCACAGTATGCCAACATTTTTATGGCGGACTTAGAACAACGCTTCCTCAGCTTTCGTCCCCTAATGCCCCTACTCTACTTGCGCTACATTGATGACATCTTCATCATCCGGACCCATGGAAAAGAAGCCCTTGAGGAATTCCACCATGATTTCAACAATTTCCATCCCATCATCAACCTCAGCCTGGACCAGTCCACACAAGAGCGAGATCCACTTCCTGGACACGTCAGTGCTAATAAGCGATGGTCACATAAACACCACCCTATACTGGAAACCTACTGACCGCTATGCTTACCTACATGCTTTCATCCAGACCACACCACACAATCCATTGTCTACAGCCAAGCTCTACGATACAACCGCATTTGCTCCAACCCCTCAGACAGAGACAAACACCTACAAGATCTCTATCAAGTGTTCTTACAACTACAATACCCACCTGCTGAAGTGGAGAAACAGATTGACAGAGGAAGAGTACTCAGAAGTTACCTACTACAGTTGATGATGGGATGGAAATTGTTGAAATCATGGTGGAATTCCTCAAGGGCTTCTTTTCCATGGATCCGGATGATGAAGATGTCATCAATGTAGCGCAAGTAGAGTAGGGGCATTAGGGGACGAGAGCTGAGGAAGCGTTGTTCTAAGTCCGCCATAAAAATGTTGCAGCTAGCAAGAGATGTCAAGAGTAACAAGAAGGGTTTCTTCAGGTATGTTGGCAACAAGAAGAAAGCCAAGGAAAGTGTGGGCCCCTTACTGAATGAGGGAGGCAACCTAGTGACAGAGGATGTGGAAAAAGCTAATGTACTCAATGCTTTTTTTGCCTCTGTTTTCACTAACAAGGTCAGCTCCCAGACTGCTGCGCTGGGCATCACAAAATGGGGAAGAGATGGCCAGCCCTCTGTAGAGATAGAGGTGGTTAGGGACTATTTAGAAAAGCTGGACGTGCACAAGTCCATGGGGCCGGACGAGTTGCATCCGAGAGTGCTGAAGGAATTGGCGGCTGTGATTGCAGAGCCCTTGGCCATTATCTTTGAAAACTCGTGGCGAACGGGGGAAGTCCCGGATGACTGGAAAAAGGCTAATGTAGTGCCAATCTTTAAAAAAGGGAAGAAGGAGGATCCTGGGAACTACAGGCCAGTCAGCCTCACCTCAGTCCCTGGAAAAATCATGGAGCAGGTCCTCAAAGAATCAATCCTGAAGCACTTACATGAGAGGAAAGTGATCAGGAACAGTCAGCATGGATTCACCAAGGGAAGGTCATGCCTGACTAATCTAATCGCCTTTTATGATGAGATTACTGGTTCTGTGGATGAAGGGAAAGCAGTGGATGTATTGTTTCTTGACTTTAGCAAAGCTTTTGACACGGTCTCCCACAGTATTCTTGTCAGCAAGTTAAGGAAGTATGGGCTGGATGAATGCACTATAAGGTGGGTAGAAAGCTGGCTAGATTGTCGGGCTCAACGGGTAGTGATCAATGGCTCCATGTCTAGTTGGCAGCCGGTGTCAAGTGGAGTGCCCCAGGGGTCGGTCCTGGGGCCGGTTTTGTTCAATATCTTCATAAATGATCTGGAGGATGGTGTGGATTGCACTCTCAGCAAATTTGCGGATGATACTAAACTGGGAGGAGTGGTAGATACGCTGGAGGGGAGGGATAGGATACAGAAGGACCTAGACAAATTGGAGGATTGGGCCAAAAGAAATCTGATGAGGTTCAATAAGGATAAGTGCAGGGTCCTACACTTAGGATGGAAGAATCCAATGCACCGCTACAGACTAGGGACCGAATGGCTAGGCAGCAGTTCTGCGGAAAAGGACCTAGGGGTGACAGTGGACGAGAAGCTGGATATGAGTCAGCAGTGTGCCCTTGTTGCCAAGAAGGCCAATGGCATTTTGGGATGTATAAGTAGGGGCATAGCGAGCAGATCGAGGGACGTGATCGTTCCCCTCTATTCGACACTGGTGAGGCCTCATCTGGAGCACTGTGTCCAGTTTTGGGCCCCACACTACAAGAAGGATGTGGATAAATTGGAGAGAGTCCAGCGAAGGGCAACAAAAATGATTAGGGGTCTAGAGCACATGACTTATGAGGAGAGGCTGAGGGAGCTGGGATTGTTTAGTCTGCAGAAGAGAAGAATGAGGGGGGATTTGATAGCTGCTTTCAACTACCTGAAAGGGGGTTCCAAAGAGGATGGCTCTAGACTGTTCTCAATGGTAGCAGATGACAGAACGAGGAGTAATGGTCTCAAGTTGCAATGGGGGAGGTTTAGATTGGATATTAGGAAAAACTTTTTCACTAAGAGGGTGGTGAAACACTGGAATGCGTTACCTAGGGAGGTGGTAGAATCTCCTTCCTTAGAGGTTTTTAAGGTCAGGCTTGACAAAGCCCTGGCTGGGATGATTTAACTGGGAATTGGTCCTGCTTCGAGCAGGGGGTTGGACTAGATGACCTTCTGGGGTCCCTTCCAACCCTGATATTCTATGATTCTACAGGACAGGCCCAACAAAGAAAATAACAGAACGCCACTAGCCATCACCTTTAGCCCCCAACTAAAACCTCTCCAATGCATCATCAAGGATCTACAACCTATCCTGAAGGACGACCCATCACTCTCACAGATCTTGGGAGACAGATCAGTCCTTGCTTACATCCAGCCCCCCAACCTGAAGCAAATACTCACCAGCAACCACACAACAAAACCACTAACCCAGGAACCTATCCTTGCAACAAAGCCCGCTGCCAACTGTGCCCACATGTCTATTCAGGGGACACCATCATAGGGCCTAATCACATCAGCCACACTATCAGAGGCTCGTTCACCTGCGCATCTACCAGTGTGATATGTGCCAGCAGTGCCCCTCTGCCATGTACATTGGCCAAACTGGACAGTCTCTACGTAAAAGAATAAATGGAGACAAATCAGACGTAAAGAATTATAACATTCAAAAGCCAGTAGGAGAACACTTCAATCTCTTTGGTCACTCAGTTACAGACCTAAAAGTGGCAATTCTTCAACAAAAAAACTTCAAAACCAGACTCCAACGAGAGACTGCTGAATTGGAATTAATTTGCAAACTGGATACAATTAACTTAGGTTTGCATAAAGACTGGGAGTGGGTGTGGCATTACACACAGTAAAACTATTTCCCCATGTTTATTCCCCCCCCCCCCCCCCCCCCCCCGCTACTGTTCCTCAGATGTTCTTGTCAACTGCTGGAAATGGCCCACCTTGATTATCACTACAAAATGTCCCCCTCCTTTCCTCCCCCCCCCCCCCCCCGCTCTCCTGCTGGTAATAGCTCACCTTACCTGATCGCTCTTGTTAGAGTCTGTATGATAACACCCATTGTTTCATGTTTTCTGTGTATATAAAATCTCTCCACTGTATTTTCCACTACATGCATCCAAAGAAGTGAGCTGTAGCTCACGAAAGCTTATGCTCAAATAAATGTGTTAGTCTCTAAGAAGCCACAAGTACTCCTTTTCTTTTTGCGGATACAGACTAACACGGCTGCTACTCTGAAACCTGTCATTATGATGGGAACAAAAATAATCCTGAGAATGGTATTGGTCTACTACTAGAAGGAAATGGTAGAATTATCAATAATAATGCAGAAAAGGCACAATAGTTCATTAAATATCTACTCTGTGTTTGGGGAAAAAACTGATGATATTGTCTCATCATATGTTGATAATTCTTTGCATTTCACGAGTATCTCTAAAGGTTGTTAAACAGGAGCTACCTAAATTAGATAGTTTTAAATCAGCAGGTCCAGATAAATTTATTCCAAGAGTTGTAATAGAGCTGGATGAAGTGTTCGCTGGACTATTAATATTGATTTTCAAGAAGTCTTGGAACACTGTGGAAGTTCCAGAAGACTGGGAGAAAGCTAATATTATACGTTAGCGTCTGTCCCACAGAAATTGTGAGAGCTGACATTGCTAGTTCACTAACTCAAGTGGTAGAGACCTGTATTTTTGGAATAGAAGGGGACTAGTACAGGCTCTCCAAGTAGTGTGTGATTTATCTTGTAATTCTGTCTTTACAAATCATATTTATTACATCCTTGTACTGTTCTTAGTCATTTTAGCAGTATCTCGTTCTAGTTTATCAGTATATTATTTTAATACATGGGCCACAATAGTTCAGGAATTGTCAGTCATGCCTCTCTACCTTATCAAACTAAAAGGCAAATTCCTGTACCAGTTTGCTTACTGTAGGGCCCTTTGTATTCAAACAATACTTTAAAACCAGAAATTCTTCTTAAAATGGCTTTGAAAGGTCTATATTATTCTAAATTTATTTACTCCTTGTGTGCTAGTGTTGAGGCTGTAGCAAATGTTTGTGGTTGACATTGTTGAGAAATGCTTTGTAATCGAAACGCTAACACAATCTTACTGTGGCATGAATGGTATTATTAAAATAAGCATAATAAATGTTGGATTATTCTATCTAATCAGAAGCTTTTGTTCATAAAATGCAAAGAAATCAGTTTTGCATGCTTGTCGCTTGAGAAAATGCTTATGGTTTAGTTTCCTTCACAGTGTTCTAAAGGCTTCACAACAAGAAAAGATAAGTTGATCTTCATTATATATTTTTAACCAGTTTTCTGTGCTCATTATGAAACATTCAATAAGCTTGTGAGATGTTAAAATTTCATTGGAGGGAGAGAAATGGACTTTGTTCTAAGGAATAAAATATCCACCCTTATGACTCTGTCACACACACAAATATAGTATATTTTGGTTTATGATTCATAATTTTCTTTTTAGGTTGATTTCAGTTTAACTTCGCTTCTATTTTAATGATTTAGAAGGGCTCACAGCAGAGTTGTGTGGAGAATAGAAATTCCATTTCATGGAGGATTTTGAGTTTTCCAAAGTTGCTTTCATTCTGTTTAGGAATTAAACACATAATTTCTTTACTTCTCCGTAAAATTTATTTTGGGTAGATCAAAGTGTTTTGCTTTGGTTTAGACTTTAAAATATAATACACATTTTAAAAAAAAGTCATTTCTAAAGAAAAGAATCAAAATGTTTCGTTTTGAACATGTCAAAATGGAATGTTTCAACTCTTTCTTCAAAATGAAATTTCAGCAACATGAACACGATTTCACAAAGCATTTAGATCTTCACAGAACTGCATTCTCTGATAGAAAATGGTTCGGCTGAAGTTTTTCTGAACATCTCTAGTATCAAACCACATTGATATACATTGATACAGAACTTGTTAATAAAACATATAAAGAATAGAATATAGTTTGGCTTTATAAAGCACCCTTTTTCTTTAGACTTCTCCAAAGTACACTGTTTTGCAGAGCAGGTTTATAAATTAGTACTGGAGTGAGGCAAATAAAGTGGAGCTATTGCATACAGTAAATTGTATGCAGTCTTGGATCTTGATTTTGACATGTGATCCACTAATGGGACCTCTTACGCATGGATGGCATACCTTTTGAAGCTCATTGGCATGCCAAATAAGTGAACGGGTAGGTCTTAATTTTCAATTCCTGTTGCAAGATTGGGCTATAGGATATTAGAATTTGACCATTGAGGGAGACAGTTACATCGTACACTAAACTTATGTCCACTCCTTAAAAAGTGATAGGAGATTTCTAATTTCCATTTGGCCAGCCACCAGGTGCCAGAAGAAGGGTACTTCTATTTGATGCTTAATCTGAACGGCAAAACCTTCAGCAGTCGTGTCAGTCTCGTTGCTGAATGAATGGAAGTGGGATACGAATCTATGAATAGCTATTTCAGGTATTTATTGTTGTATGCAGAGCTACCTATGATCTCAAGGGGTGGGAACTTGTTTTTCTTAGCTTAGTTTTCCAAAAATGTGTGCAGTGTTTAACGTTCCTAATACAGCATCTTCTGTTTGAGGATTTTCAGATCCTCAGGGTCATCCGTTGCTAGAATGATTCACAGCAATATTGGTGATTTAGCTCCAATATGAGCCAATTTACTTAGTATTAGTCAAAGTTCTTCTGCATCTTTGTGAGGTAAAGGAAGCTGCAGTCTGCTGAGAATCTGTGAGGCAGCTGCCTACAAGTGAGTCCTTGTTCCTTTACACAGGCATAAACTTACCTTGGATCATCAACTATGCTGGGTTTGGAAGGTGGTTTGAATATAGCAGTTCACTAAATTGTAATTTCCTTCAGTCTTGGCTCTGACTTACTGCCTGTAAATCCTACAGCCTTTTAGTCCAGATTGCTGGAAGAGAATGAGCAGTGAGAGTTTTCCTACCTCTAAAATGGATTTCTGTGATTTGGCTACAGCAATCTTATTGGTAACCAAATAAATTGTTTTTAATTCTGATTCTTAATACGTTTCTAGTTTTACTACTGGGGAATGCTCTACGAGGCTTTCATACTACTCCAGGAATTTTAGTTGGGGAAATCAACTGACTTGTGTCTTCGATTGATACTGATTTTCCAGTGACCTTGGGAGAGTGGAATGCTTATTAGGGTATGTCTGCACAGCAAAGTAAGACCCATGGCAGCGAGTTTCAGACCCCGTGTCAACCGACTTGAGCTCATGCTGCGAAGCTAAAATTAGCAGCATAGACATTTGGGCTTGGGCTGGAGCCCAGGTTCTGAAACCTAGTGAGGTGGGGCTCTCAGAGCCTGGCTTTCAGCCTGAACCTGAACTTCTACGCTGATATCTTTAGCTCCATAGCATGAGCCCCAGAAGCCTGAGTCAGTTGAACTGGGCTTTTAGACTCACTGCCATGTTTTGTTTTGTTTTTTTTGTTTTGATTTTTGTATATTTTTGTTTTGTTTTTGCCTGTGTAGACGTTTCAAACCCTTAGTTTTAATTGTTGCAGCTGAATAGCAGAGAATCCATTTTAGATATATTGTAGGAATAGGCTCCTTTTGCTCTCTGTCTAGTTACAGTTCTTTTGTTCAAATCAGTCACCAAGAAGCAGTTTTTTCTGATTCCATGATTGACACAATCTGAAATCCTTAGAGGGCCTGATAGTACTAATATTACTTTAAAAGTACATTAAAGATCCTTTCTGTCATAACTTTTGATAATGCTGTTTAGATTGTAAGCTGTTCAGGATGGAGCCAACTTTCATTGTGTGTATATGTACGGTACCTAATGCAATAAGACCTCACTTCCTGTTTGGGCCCCCCGAGGTGTCACCACAATATAAATAATATGTTGAAAATTTTACAGTAATTAAGTAATTTGTACTTTAGATTGCTCTGGAATGGTGGCGTGGATTTTAAATGGAATTTTTAAATTTTTTCTGTTTAAAAAAAATCAGTAAATTTCCAGTGCAACAAATATCTGAATCCGTATCCTGGATATTGACTTAAAAAAATTGCCTGACAAGTCCTCCTCTTACAGCAATAATTAATACATCAAGTAAAACAAAAGCATGCATGTTTAGCGCACTTGAAAATAAACTCTGCTCACTTCCAGTCTATTTGGTGACACTGCAATGGTAACAGAAGGAAAAGCATTAAAAGATTGTTATATATTTGTAAATGCCAGTGCTTTTGACAATAGAAGTTCTAAAATACAACTGAAAATGACACAGGATGCAAGAGAGCCTTGGAGCTATAGGTTATAGCACAGCTCAGTATCCAGTTCTTCTTCGAATAGTGTCCCTATGGGTGGTCCACTGTAAGTGTGGTAGCGTCCCTGCACTTGGGATTGGAAATCTTTGGTAGCAGTACCCATTGGACGGCACATGCGCTTGTCCCCGTCTCTCACTATGAGCGGCAACGATATAGTACAGTGCAGTCCAGCTGCCCTCAGTTCTTTCTCAACTGCCCTTGGTCTGGGATGGAATCCTTTGCAGAGCCCTGCATATGCCTTTACTGCCCTTAGTAATACAAAGTTTTTGTTACTATTCTTAGTAGCTGTTTCCTTTCGTTTTTCTTCCCTTTACCCACTAAACAAAAACAAAACATTTTTTTCTTTTTCCTCCCTGTTACTTTTAGATTTGTTTAGGTTTTCTTTTCTACATTCTTCCCGACTGAGAAACTCCCCTTATCCGGGAATATGCCCGGATCCCCTGGGTTTGAGGTGCCTCTCCTACTGTGAAGCCATCCCAGTGAGTGATGGCCACTCACAGTGCATCTATTGCCTGGGTGTGGGGAACATATCTCAAAAGTGCACCCACTGCCTCAAATTAAAGGCATGGTCTCATAAAGATTGGGAGCTGACTAAAACTTTTACTGATGGAGAGCTCCTTGCAGCCAGCCTCTGACCCGACTCTCTCCACCGGAGTGCTCACCATTGGCATGGTAATCCGCCGACCCCCATTCGCTGTGTACCACGAAGAAGAGATGGGCCCTGAGCTCACCCACCAAGGAGTCACCTTAGAAATGGGCATCCCTTGCAATGTCGGTAGCCTTGACATCTTTGGGGCCGAGACCTGGCTCCTGTGACCATCTGGATACCTCCAGTACCTGCACTGTTGAGAGGTCCAAGGACATAAGAGGACGGGACCACACGTAAGCACATAGTCTCTTGACCGAGTCAGACAGATCAAGAGTTGCAATTTTGGTACTAACTCCCTCAACAACTTCAAGTACATCAGCGCTGACCAAGTCCTCGGCACTATCTACTGTCCGTTCGATGGAATGCACTATAACAGTAGCACCGTCGATATCCACTAGGTCCACCTCGCTATATACACAACCACCAGTACTGATGATGCTCCTACTGGTACCACAAGAGTTCTGGTACCTGAGAGACCTGATCGTCTCTGACAGCTCAGAATCGCCGCTCCTCTGTACTGACCTCCCAACGATCCATGCCTCTCCCCCAGAGACTCAACTTGTCATACAATGCTCTCTTTCACCATCAAGGACTGCTTCACCTTTCCCCAGCGAGGAAGAAGAGTATTCCACCACACGTCACACCCCATGATCCTCCCAAAGGGCTCCACACAGAGAACCATACTATCGCCCTTGATACAGAGACCAGAGGTGAATTAGGTCATTGGTAGGGGCACCCTTGGATGCAGCCCTACATGCCTGTTCCCCTCATTGGCCTTATTGGGATACTTGGGCTGCATATAGGTCACACTTTCCCAAACCGCCTGTGGAGCAGAGACAGGGACAAATACACTCTCCATCCTCATCAGTCTCTAGACGTCCCAACCGTTAGCCAGAATTGCTGGAGTAGCAGGAGGAAGAAAAGCAGGAAGAGGTTATACCATCAGCCCACATCTCCTCCTCCGATGAGGCCATCATGCCACTGCCTCCAACATTGGCGGATGACTTTAAACAGTTCTAAGAACTGTTCCACAGGATTGTGGATTCTCTCTAGATACCCCTGGAGGAAGTTAAAGAGCAACAGCACAAGTTGCTTGACATCTTGCAGGACTCCACATCAGCAAAGATTGCGCTCCCGATCAATGGGTCCATATTCGATCATGCCAAGGAGATCTGGCAGACCCCAGCATCAATACCACCTACCTGCAAGTGAGTGGACAAGAAGTACTATGTCCCCACTAGGGACATGGCATTCCTTTTTTCCCCACACTACTCCAAAGTCCCTCATAGTCAGTGTGGTGCAATGTGGTGACATCATTCCAGGACAACTCCTTATAACAGGGACTGGAAGAGGCTAGACCTCTTAGGTCGCAAAACATATTCCTCAGCTACACTCCAGTTCCGTATTGCTAATTATGAGGTACTTCTAGCCAAATAGAAACACGTGAACTATTCCAAGTTTCAGGAATTCAGCCAAAGTTTGCCAGAAAATAAAAAACAGTTCCAGGCATTGGTGACAGAAGGACAGCTTCTGGCCCATATAGTGCTACAAGCTTCTCTGGTTGTCATGGACACAGTGGCCCGCTCTATTGCAGCACAGGTGATAAGACAAACCTCATGTCTTCACCGCTCGGGATTCCTCAGGGAGGTGCAGACCACTGTGGAAGATCCGCTGTTTGAAGGCTCTAAACTCTTCGCTGAGTGCATGGATGAGTCCCTCCAGTCTTTAAAGGATTCTATGCGTTCACGCAGCATATGTACACCAGCGCTTAAAGAGAAGACAGGGTAGATATCAACCTATCCCAAGATCTTGACCTCCACATTTCACCCATCAACAGCATTATGATACACAACATAGGTGACAGACACCTCCTCCCAAGCGCAGACAGAGATCAGCGCAAGGGACCACGCTCCACCCATCCACCTCCAAACAGCAATTTTGAGAATTTGGTCAAGGCCCTGAGATGTCTCCGCCTGGCCCAGTTGCTGCAACCATCTTCAGTAATCCAGCAGTTTGTCAACCACTTGACCCCATTCTACCCGTCATGGTGACAAATCACGTCTGACAAATAAGTCTTGGATATTGTCAGCAAGAGGTATTCTAATCCGTTTCTTTCTCTTCCACCCACTCATCGCCCTCCCGCTCCCTCTTCAGGGACCCTTCTCAAGAACATCTTCTACGAGAAGAAATAAATGACCTTCTGTGACCGTGAACTGTAGAACTGAGGGAAAGGTTTTTATTCCCACTCTTTTCTTATCTAATAAAATACGGTGGGTGGAGACCTATACTAGACTTGAATGTCAATACGCTCATCAAACTACACCACTTCAACATGGTCACACTATCAACAATAATCTCAGCACTGGAACAGTGGAACGGGTTCTCTGCCCTCGAACTCCAAGACACATACTTCCATGTCACCATACACCCTCCCCAATACAAGGTACTACCCTTTGGCATCTCTAAAGCACCCAGAGTATTTTCCAAGATCCTTGTAGTGTTGGCAGCACACCTCCACAAACAAGGGATTGTAATATTCCCATACCTCAATGAGTGCCTCCTCAAGGCCCCTTCCGGAGCCAACACGTTAGAAGCTATAAAAAAAAACCAGATTTTTTTCTCAGACTTTGACTTCCAGATAAACAGACAAAAATTGGTACTGATGCCGGGACAGAATCTGGAATTTATTGCGGTCCAGCTGGATGCTATAAAGACCAGAGCCTTTCTCCCCGCTCACAGATTTTCCACAATAGTCAGTCTTGTCTCCACTGTGAGAACCAGCCCACAGATCTCTGCCAAGTCTTGTCTACAGCTGCTTGGTTATATGGCAGTAGCAACGTTTGTCGTAAAACATGCCAGATTATACTTGTGCTGGCTTCAGGGATGGCTACAAACAGTGTATGTACCCCACAGACACAGCCTAAACAAACTAAACTCCTTTTGGTACCAATTGAGATCAAGAACGTGTTAAGACTGGTGGACTCAATCCTGAAATGTCTGCATGGGGGTCCCCTTCTTCCAACCAACACTGTTGTCGATACTGACGACCAACGCCTCACTACTTGTTTGGGGAGCACATTGGTTGGCAAGAGGTCCCCCTGAGAATCAGTGTTGCACATCAACCTCTTAGAATTACGTGCAGTCCTCAACACTGCTGACACTTTCTATTAATAAAGACAGAGGACTATAAGAGTAATGACAGACAACATTGCCTGCATGTTCTATATCAACAGATGAGGAAGTGAGGTCCCAATCCCTTTGTACAGAAGCTCTGAAATTGTTAAACTGGCGTATCCAACATGGCATTGACATCTGTGCCGCATATCTATCTGAACACTGTGACAGAGTCACTGAGCAGAAGGTTCTCACAAGAACTCTACAACATAAATTCAGTTGCTGGGGATTCCCTGACATAGATCTATTCACCACTCCCCAAAACACCATGATTCTGCTCAAGAGCAGGTCTGGGTTCCCAATCTCTCTGGGGGATGCCTTCCTCATTATGTGGGATGCACCTCTCCTCTGTTTTCCCACCCTTTCCCCTAATATTCAAAGTACTCCACAAGATACAAGTGGAACGAGCCAGAGTCATCCTCACAGCACCAATATGCCACAACAGATATGGTCTCCTTATCTCTTGCTCATGACAGTCTGTCCACTGATGACCCTGCACTCAATTCCACACCTCCTCTTCAAGGAATCTGGCCAGATTCTCAATCTGAATCTAGAACTTCTCTGTCTGTAGGCTTGGCTCCTTCATGGTTCAGGGATCCAGAGATGACCCTGGAGTAAAGGAAATTCTTTTAAATAGAAGACATTGACAACAACATTCTATATGTATCTACAAAAATGGAAAAGGTTCTGAACTTGGTGCAACACCAAACATGTTACATCAATTACTGCTCCTTTACCACTCCTTCTGGATTACATCCTTGAACTCAAGAGATCCGGGCTATCCACAAGCTCTGTTCGCATACATCTAGCTGCCATTATTGCATTCCACTCCAAGATAAAGGTTCAGTCGGTATTTACCCACCCAATGACAAAAAGATTCCTTAAAGGTCTCCAAAACCTTTATTCTGAAGTACGAAATCCCTCTCCCCCTCTTGGGATCTCACCCTTGTTGTATATTGTCTCACCAGCTCCTTGTTTGAACCAATGGCAACCTGCTCCTACATGCACCTATCCATGGAAACTGCGTTTCTCGTGGTGATTGCATCCACCCGACGGGTAGGAGAAACAGGTGATCTCATAGTATACCCTCCTGTACATAATCTTTTACAAAGACTGCGACCACACCCAAAGTTCTTACCCAAGGTACCGCCCTCTTTCCATCTAAATCAAACTATCCCGCTTCCCTCCTCCTTCCTGAAACCACATGGCAGCCAACATGAGGCCACTCTACAAACCTTGGATGTTAGACAAGCACTAATCCTTTAACTTGACAGAACTAAATCATTCAGGCAGTCACCATGCTTATTCCTTTCTGTTGCTAAAAGATCAAAGGGATTGGCTGTATTCAAATATCTGTCAAAATGGAGCTCTGAATGCATACACCTTTGCTACCAATGACAGGAACTTAGACCTCCACCTGGAAATTGGACATATTCCACTCGCTATCCACCTCAATAGCCTTTTTAAACAATGTTCTGATTACTGACATTTGTAAGGCAGCCACCTGGGTTTCCACAGACACCTTCAGTCATCATTATACAATCACCCACGATGTGGAATCAGCTGCTGTCCTAGGACGCATGGTCCTATTCTCCTCAGTACTGATCACTCCTAAGCCCCAGCCTTCCAACTAGAGGCACTGCTCTAGTCACCTTCAGTGGAGCACCTATAGGGACATTATTCAAAGAAGAAGAGAAGATTACTCACCATGTTCAGTAACTGATGTTCTTCAAGATGTGTCACCTCCTCCTCCCCCCCA
Organism: Chelonia mydas; assembly: GCF_015237465.2. NCBI lineage: Eukaryota > Metazoa > Chordata > Testudines > Cheloniidae > Chelonia > Chelonia mydas. Next base: position 105,723,639 of record NC_057850.1, on the reverse strand, counting down.
GCGTGGGAAGTCCGGGCACTGCTACCAACGATCTCCAATCCCAAGCACAGGAGCGCTACCACACCTACAGTGGAGCACCAATAGGGACACACTTCTCGAAGAACCTCAGTTACTGCACATGGTTAGCAAGCTTCTCTTTTGTTTAAAAACTTTACAGTCCATTGGATTTTTCCAGAGGGTAATAGTGGCTTCCGCACTGAAACTTCACGTTGCTGTACTTTACATTAGGTTTTATGATCTTTACACCAGGGACTAAAAGTAGGTCATCATTTTAAAAACAGCAGTATGCTTGCATCCTACATTATTTATAGGTTCATAGAACTGCATGCATGACACGCCTTGGCAAAACAAAAGAACACTTGAGTTAAATGTGCCTAAACTGTTCTAAATGATTTTATATAAAATATATTTTTAAATTAGTGGTTTTAGATTTTATTGATCAGCAATTTTACACCAAACTTAGTACACTTTTTCCTCCTAAACACCATCACATGCCTTCTCAATTTTTGAAATTAATTTAACATTGGGAGGCAACAGCATTATTCCTATGAAGTAGATTAAATTTTACTCATAAGTACAGAAATTCTATGCATCCGATGAAGTGAGCTGTAGCTCACGAAAGCTCATGCTCAAATAAACTGGTTAGTCTCTAAGGTGCCACAAGTACTCCTTTTCTTTTTAGAAATTCTTCAGTCTTTCTGCTTCTGACATCTTGGTAGCTATGAAATGCTACATAATGTTGCAGTAAAGTACCTCTGTTTTGAAGCTTGTACAGAACTTAACTGTCCCCATACTTCTCTCATTTTGTTACATAGAATACTGTATATTGGTTCTTCTAAAGGTAGAACACTGAAATGGGGCAGTAGGACAGCTATTTCCTAAAAAAAAAAAAACAACCCACCTTTGTATATTAAGAACAGAAGGAGGGGGAAAAAACCCAACCCTTGCTCTTTATTTGAAAATAGTCCTCCTTTCGTGGAAGGATTTTTAAATTTGACAAGAACCACCCATTCTAATTGTTTGTCTGACCCATCCCATGCAAACTTATGTTCATATGCAAACATTCAGTGCTATATACAAATATGATCTTCTGTATGTTTTATTTGATGTGTTTTTCAAAGCATTTTTATAACTTGGCTTACCTAGAATTTTCTGTTGTCAAGAGTTCAGATGTTGTGGATATGAAAAAGATTACACTGTGCACAAATTGAAAAGATTCTGTGACAGCCAGTGTTTCCAGATTAAGCTCTTTTACAGATATTTACATGCAGTTTGCATATTGAATTTATTCATACACTTATTAACCCCACACTGTATTTTCAGTTAAGAAATTTGCATTGTTTGCTTTTTCGCTTTAGTGAAAAGAGCTTTATCTATACAAAGCTCAGCATGTGAACTCCTTTTATTCCTTATCAGTGATTGGTGAGAAAGCAATTAGAAAACTGGATTAAAAATTATCAGCTTTTTTTTCTTGTATTATAACAAACCTTTAACGTTCAAAAAGGAAATAAAAGCATTAAATATTTCTGACAGTATGACCTTTCCATAACACATGTGCATGGTGGAGGGTATGTTTCTAAATTTAACATAACATCTGTATCCTACAAATGACTTTAACTTTGAAGCTTATTCTTGGTGGCAGAGGCAGAAGAGAGGCACAGAGCATGCACTTTTCCCCCATCAGTTCTTCTTCTGCAAATTATATATTTTTCATTGTGGAGGAAATGTTTTGCCTCATTGTGATGTGGTTGTGTGTGTATGTGTTGGGGAGGGTGGTTGTTTTTTTTCCCCCAAGTGCATTAATTTGTTGCTATTTACAGGGATTCTGTTTCACCATCTGGTGCCAGGGATACCATGGGCTGTTTGGATTGCTTTATTCCTGGCAATTATTTGCCAGTTCTTTCCCAACTATTTATTAGTGTATCTTTCTGAATGTTTTTCTTTTGAAAGTGCTGCATATATTCATTATTGTCTCATGTCTTTACTCAGATGATTGTTTACTTCTGTGGCTAGTTCACAAAATCCTGCACATTTTCAGAAGCTATTGTACTCAAAGCTTCACTGTTCTGTGGACACTAAGGCCTTATCTGCATTAGAGAAACTTATGGAGCTAAGAACAATGTGGCTTAACAGCATGTTTTAAAAACCTCACATCCACCTAAGGCTAAGTAAGGCCAGAGTGACTGCAAAATGTTTTGTTAGTAGCTGGACCGGAACTATGAAACTTGTTGCCAGAACTGACCTTGCCATATTCAGAGTTAAATGCAAAGCACCTCTTCACCAACAATAGTACCCTCACCCTCATACGTTACATATTTACAAACAAAAACTGTTAAGATGGTGTTAAGTCTGAGCGTATATATCAGTAATGTAGGATAAACTATACTACAGGGTTCCAAAAACAAGTGTTATAAACCCAGGAAATTCAGTTAAGATTACATTTAAATAAAAAAAATCCAAATATGTTAGGGTTTGAAAGTACACAGAGTACCCAAGCAACCTTTACTTTGCTTTGTAGTGATATCATGCAGTAAATCATATGATTATAGTATGTGAGTGTTTGTGGTTCTAGATTACATTCAGCTGTTTGTGACAGAAATTAGATTTTCAATTTTCTTTTTCTCCACATTGTTTTGCTTTCAAAATGGCCACCAACTTTTTGTTTCTAATAACTGAAGCCAGCAGTCTTCTTTAAAATAGACATGTAGTTTGTCTCATTCAGAACTATAGGGAAATAAACATTCTTCTCAAAGCAGCCACCTAACTGTGGGCAAATTGGGATCTTATTCCCACTGAGAAGGAGATAGCAGCCATTTTGAAAGAGGGAACTCTCTGTAGTAGAATGTTATGTCAATCGCTGCTGAAGGAGAAACTTTCCCTTAGGAAGAATAATAGGGAGGAAATGACCATTAATCCTCAAATAGGTCTTCAAATGTAGCCTGTACACTGGTTTTCAGTGAGTTTAAAAATAAGGTAAGTTTGAAGTGTCTGAATTTTGTTAAAATCATTCAGGAGGAAAATGTCTGAAACCAAGTGCTAAATTTCTTTAGGGATCCATTTTATAATTTTGACTGTTTGACGCATTAACAGATTAACTTGTAAATTCTCAGAAAGCTACTTCTGTGCCCAGAGAGTAAGTGCTGTACGTTTGGGAAGGTTATATTATATTCTTCCACTGTAACAGTGGTTGCAAACCTGCAAAATTCAACCTTAACTGTAGAATCTTGAACAGCGCTTCCATAATAGATGTCCAAAACAACAACAAAAACAAACTAATAAAATCCCCAAATCTTCTGTTTTTCACTAGGGTATGAAAAAGAAAGATCACACTCACTTTTTACTCATGAGAGTTACTCAGATTGTATATGTAATTAAAAACCAACCCTTGGAAAATACCATTTAGAACATAAGAATGGCCATATTGGGTCAGATTGATAGTCCCTGTAGCCCAGAATCCTGTCTTCTGACAGTGGCTGGTGCCAGATGCTTCAGAGGGAATGAACAGAACAGGGCAATTATTGAGTGATCCCTCCCCTGTGGTCTAGGGCCAGCTTCTGGCAGTCAAAAACTTAGGGGGCACATCAGAGCCTGGGGTTGCGTCCTTGACCATCTTGTCTAATAGCAATTGATGGACCTATCCTGGATGAACTTACCTACTTTATGGGGGGTGGGGGTGGGGGTGGGGGAATCTCTTTTCAACATGGGAGTTTCTACTTATGTGACTCAGTTTAGTCTCTGCTGAGGTGGTCTGTAGGGCAAGATTAGCTGCTGCTGTGCCATGAGACTGGAGCTAAAGATATACTATCGATATTATCAGTCCCTACTTAACTTGCGGTATTGTGGATTTTGCAATATCAGGCTTCCCCGGCAGTTTTGACAGCAGGAGCCCTGCCATGCACAGAGCTGACAGTGGGAGCCCTGGCCACCTGAGTGTTCAAACTGCAATTCTGCTCTGAAAAGTGATTAAGTGCTTCAGTAACTAAAGTAAGCACTATTTTCCCTCTTGTTAGTGTGAGAGAGCTAACACATCTGAGAGAATGAGCCGAATTCTGTTTGTCTTCATACATCAACAGAATTGTTGGCTCAGATCCAGAGAGTTACACCATGCAACCCAATTGAAGGCAGTCAGGTTAAACAGGTGTAATTGAAAGCAAACATTTAGGATAATGGGATGGGACAATTGTAAATCCAGAGTCTTTTTGAAGGACAGGTTTCAGAGTAGCAGCCATATTAGTCTGTATTTGCAAAAAGAAAAGGAGTACTAGTGGCACCTTAGAGACTAAAATAAATTGGTTAGTCTCTAAGGTGCCACTAGTACTCCTTTTCTTTTTTTGAAGGACAGACACCCCTGGCGGTGGGGCCGAACAGTTGCTGCCTGGCCATGGTAAGAGCCATCTTGGCAGCTGTGGGGAGCTGCGAATCCTCCATCTGTCCTAGGTGGAGGGGTCTGGGGGATCAGTGAGACGGGGTGGGGAGGTAGAGGGTCTGTGGATTCCCACAGCTGCCTGGGCTCCCCGGGCTGCTCTTACTGGGGCCAGGCTCTAGCTTCCGAGCTGGCCAAGGAGTGGGGCCTTGGGGGAAAGAGGAGGGGCTGGGCGAAAAGTGGGAAGGCCATTTTCAAAAAGTGGGATGACCGTGGCCTCTTGGCCCCACTTCTGTTCTGGCGCCCCTGACTTAGAGATATCAAGCACAAATTGGGTGTATCATTCTGTTCCATGCTCCAAACCGATCTTTATTCTCTTTGATGTTGATCAGGGGTAATGCTTCAGACAGTGGGTGAAGTGCAGTATCTTGATCTGAAATTCTTTTAGAGCTAAGTATGTTCCCAGGTCAGTGTGGTGGTTTTAGCCATCCCAGATCTGCATTCTGATTGTCCCTTACATAATACCTTGTGCTCTTCTTTTAGTGCTTTTGGTACATGAATGTGAAGGAGCACTTATGTGTAAAGTTTTAAGGTGAAAGGAACAGAGTTCTGTAGCTATAAATACTGATATCAAAGGCCTTTATTACAATCTGAAACCTGTCCACAGTTGCATGTTTTTAACCTTTCTTACCTCACCAAACATATGGATCATACATCAGATCCAGAGAGTTACACCATGCAACCCAATTGAAGGCAGTCATCCAACATATGGATCCTGTAAGATACTAAACTGGGAGGAGTGGTAGATACGCTGGAGGGGAGGGATAGGATACAGAAGGACCTAGACAAATTGGAGGTTTGGGCCAAAAGAAATCTGATGAGGTTCAATAAGGATAAGTGCAGGGTCCTACACTTAGGATGGAAGAATCCAATGCACCGCTACAGACTAGGGACCGAATGGCTAGGTAGCAGTTCTGCGGAAAAGGACCTAGGGGTGACAGTGGACGAGAAGCTGGATATGAGTCAGCAGTGTGCCCTTGTTGCCAAGAAGGCCAATGGCATTTTGGGATGTATAAGTAGGGGCATAGCGAGCAGATCGAGGGACGTGATCGTTCCCCTCTATTCGACACTGGTGAGGCCTCATCTGGAGTACTGTGTCCAGTTTCGGGCCCCACACTACAAGAAGGATGTGGATAAATTGGAGAGAGTCCAGCGAAGGGCAACAAAAATGATTAGGGGTCTAGAGCACATGACTTATGAGGAGAGGCTGAGGGAGCTGGGATTGTTTAGTCTGCAGAAGAGAAGAATGAGGGGGGATTTGATAGCTGCTTTCAACTACCTGAAAGGGGGTTCCAAAGAGGATGGCTTAGACTGTTCTCAATGGTAGCAGATGACAGAACGAGGAGTAATGGTCTCAAGTTGCAATGGGGGAGGTTTAGATTGGATATTAGGAAAAACTTTTTCACTAAGAGGGTGGTGAAACACTGGAATGCGTTACCTAGGGAGGTGGTAGAATCTCCTTCCTTAGAGGTTTTTAAGGTCAGGCTTGACAAAGCCCTGGCTGGGATGATTTAACTGGGAATTGGTCCTGCTTCGAGCAGGGGGTTGGACTAGATGACCTTCTGGGGTCCCTTCCAACCCTGATATTCTATGATTCTATGATTCTATGATTTGAGAGGAGGCCTGTGGCTTCTGGATGGAGCACTAACTGCTTTCCCACAATATATAATCAGCTTGCTGTAGCTCCTCAGCTTATTGCTCCTGTAGGAGCTGTGCTGCCAGGGACTGCCAATGGAACCCCATTCAGTGAGGATTCCAAATGATTCAGGGGGAAATCTGTAAAGTTATTACAAACCAGTCTGCAACAAGTGTTGGCTTTCCTTTTGGGTTTGGGGAGGAGAGAGTCCAGCTCAGAGATGCTGGCCCAGAAATGACTCTACTTGCAGAGCTGGAACAGTGTGGAGCCCCCTTGGAGGGATTAATGCAGTGTTAGAGGAGGATGAATAGACTTTGAAGTAACATTATCTCATAGTCTGGCCTACAAGACAGGCCACAGGTCTAAAATAAGTAATTTCCATCTTTCATATGACATCTTCAACTGCATAAAGTCTACAAAATTGTACTTCCTCTGCAGGATCTGACATGGATTTGACATATTGCCATTTCCAAAGTGGGTGTAGTAGGCTTCTTATGGGAATCCTGTAAACACCTGTGTGTGTCTCAAGTCCTCCACACAGGGCTGTAACTCTGAGGTTCATCTGATAGAATTGTAGAAGTACTAGGAAATCCTTATGTTCATTTAATTTTTAATGTGCTGCAGATTTCTTTAAGATCAGTCCAACCCCTCAACTGTTTGTTCTCTTTTGCTGTACCCTCGTTTGTATGCCTAAAGAGGAAAGAGTACTTGATCTGATTGTTTCCCAATTCTCACAATCCCCAAATAATCTCCTGCAGAAGTTAAGCAAGAAGATGATTGTCTCACACATGAAAAGTGGCACATTTTGTGCATTGCCACAGTTTAAAATCCTGCTTGTTGTTCTTACTTTCAGATTTTTTGTCTTTGGTTAGTGGTTCAAATGCTTCATTATTTGTAGACAAAAAGAATTTCAAAGGAAAGATTTATCTTTTGCTACATCCTTTAGATCCTGTCATTGCTCCTTCCTTCAATGTCTGCTACTAGGTCTAAAGAAAGCAATAGCGCTACCATAGTGGTTGCCTCTAAAGTTAAAAAGCACCATGGCATTTGACCTTGCCATGTTCCTGATAGTTGGGAGGTGTGAAAAAGACACTGCAGGAAGATGAAATACTGTGGCTTGGTAAATGTTGACTTCTCTTCTTAGTGATGACCTACTATCCTGTGTCCAACTAGATCAGTGGTCACCAACCGGTCGATTGCGATCGACTGGTCTATCCTAGAGGATCTCCTGGTTGATCACAATCTCTGGCGGTGTAGTGTGGCTGCTGCTAAGGCAGACTCCCTGCCTACCCCGGCCCCACGCCAGTCCCAGAAGTGGCCAGCGCAGGCCTGGGGGCAGGGGTCTCCCTTTGTGCGCTGCTCCTGTCTCCAAGCACCGTCCCTGCAGCTCCCATTGGCCAGGAGAGCTGCGGGGTGGCTCTTGCAGAGAGGGGCAGCGCCACGTGCCCCCGGCCCGCCCGAGGGGCTGCAGGGGCGCGTTGGCCCCTTCCGGGAGTGGTGTGGGGCCGGGGTACACAGGGAGCCTGCCTTAGCCTTGTTGCGCCTGCTGCCGACCAGGAGCTGCCAGAGGTAAGTGCTGCCTGGTGGGAGGCCGCACCCCAACCCCCATCCCTGAGTATTCTCCTGGAGCCAGCACCCCAAACCCCCTCCTGCAGCTCAAACCCCAGCCCTGACCCCCCCTCTCAGAGCCAGCACCCCATACCCCCTCCTGCACCCCAACACTGTGCCCCAGCTTGGGGCCCTCTTCCAGAGCCAGTACCCCATACTCCCTCCTGCACCCGAACCTCTTGCCCCAGCCCTGACTCCCCTCCCAGAGGCAGCACCCTATACCCCCTCCTGCACCCCAACACTCTGCCCCAGCGCGGAGCCCCCTCCTGCACCCAAACTCCATCCTAGAGCTTGTACCCCTCACCCCCTCCTGCACCCAACCCCCTGCCCCAGGCTCAGCCCAGAGCCTCCACCCACACGGCAAACCCCTCAGCCTCAGCCCAGAGCCCGCAACCCTAGACCCATCCCGGTGAAAGTGAGTGAGGGTGGAGGAGAGCGAGGGAGGGTGTGGGGGGGGGTGGAGTGAGTGGGGCAGGGCCTCGGGGAAGGGGCGGGGTAGATCCTGGGTTGCCCTTGGATTCAAAAAGTGATCTGGGGTGTAAGAAAGTTGGAGACCATTGAACTAGATTTTACACTTTAGCCCCGGAATTAGTCAATCTATTGATATATTTGGTCAAATAGTAAGGAGGGAAAAGATCTATTTTCTGTTAAATTAAGGGCTCCATCCAATTCTCAGTCCCATAGTGGATTCAAAAGTTGGATTGGAGAGAAAGTAACATCAAAACCACTCTAAAGAATCATGCTGGAGAAACAGCGTGAAAGGCTACACAGCCACTTGAGTTTACCTGTGTATCCATCATGCCTGTAGCACAATTCTTACTCATTTTATATAGGAATGGTAGATAAGGTTGCAGCTAATGGAGCCTGAAACAGAAGCATCTTGCCTCAAATCTTTGAATGTAATGACATGATTCTTCACAAGAACTTTATGAAATTTACAGTGCTTTCTGTCCTGCTTCTGTCCTTGCCAGACTGCATGTGAGTTACTACACCTGACAGTACTTCAGAAATTGCTTTAAGTATTGAGTTCATTGGCAGGTAGATGCCTGCTCTAGGTTTCATTATTTTCTGCCATGAACACTACAGTATACAGCCTTATTGAAAACCATCTATTTAGGGGGAAAATATCCACAACTGGAGCATGACTCACTGAATATGAATTATTCCTTGTGCATGTAGTGTACAACACACAGTTGCCAAATATATTGTATTGTTTGCCTGGCCTCCAGTGTTTATCTTCAGCAGGCTTTAGGCCCTTACTCACACTGAGTAATATCTTATTCATCTGAAGAAGTGAGGTTTTTACCCACGAAAGCTTATGCTCAAATAAATCTGTTAGTTTTTAAGGTGCCACTGGACTCCTTGTTGTTTTTGTGGATACAGACTAACACAGCTACCCCCTGATACTTGATATCTTATTCATGAGTAGTCATGTTTAAATTAATGATGGAGTTAGGGTACTTATCAACATGAGAAAGTATGACAAATTTTGGCTCTTCATGAAGTCTTCTCCTATTAACTTGCTACAACACCTAAAATCCAGGAGCATATGCTAAAAAGGAACCTAAACTCCATAAAAGGGTTTCTAACTTCACCTGGACACTATAGGTAATTATGTCTCCAGTATATAGACCAAATATGCACGGACCCCTTCTCATGCAAGAGGCCCATGAGATTTTCACTGATGTACATTAGTATATTCTTGGCCTGGAAGAGTGTGTAAATCTTCTTTCATTTCTTGTGATGGCTGAACATCACTGTATGAGTGTTGCAAATCACTTCTGGATATACATGGAGTATTCAAGTTTAGGCTGTCAAAAAATGTGGTTACTTTATATGGTCTTTATCTGCTTCCAGAGACTAAACCACTCTACTTCCCAATGTTAGTATCAGATTTCATCCATTTCTTTGATTTAATTAATCCAAGTAGGATTAAGTAGAAGAAGGTGATTTTCCGAAAAGTGGATTTTACAGTCCCTACACACACAGCTGGTGCTAGGTATAAGAAGACTAAGCAATTGCTAAGGGCCCGAGCAGCTTAAGGCTGCCCCATTAATTATTAGTATATGTAATGTGTGTGTGGGGCAAAATATTCCTGTTTAAGGCCCCCAATAGGGTAGCATCTGTACTGCTTACATCAGTAACTGTGAGAGAAGGAAGATCAAAGTCTCTAATTAAATATTTTAGTAAAGACTTAAGTACAGAATAACTCTGCTGAACATTTAAAAAAAAATTTATGTATGCCTAAGAAAATAGTTTTTTCCAGCAACATTTCCCAGTTCTGTTTCTCCAGCACATTTTATCTTTGAGGTTCCACATACTGAACAGATTAACCAAGTAAAAATATTTGGTACAGCAGGCTATACCTTCTGTAGTGATAGGCATTCAAAAATTGCCCCATTTTTCAACAACTGAGTTGGTTTTTAAAATGTGCATACTGCACTATTTTGGAGATGTTTGGTCATCTAGGACAAACAGCAATTACCAATCACCAACAGATGTTTGGTGCCCTGTACTAATCACTTCTTCCCTGACATTCTGTTTCTAGTTCCTTAATCCCTTACTGGTGGCTCTTTCTGCAGTGGAATGCAGTCATGTTTGTGTAACATGTCAGCTTATCTCAGGGGATGTACTTGGTTTATGGGACAGAACTGAAAGTGCCTTTTGCCCATACCAACAGTCATTTGAGGAAACAGGGAAGCTCTTACCTGTAACTGTGTGCCAGTGTTCTGCCACAGTGCAAGTGTTTGAAATCTATACTGGACTGTCAGGCCAATAAGTTTCTGCATAAGGAATGCAGTATCTCGTATTTAGCAGTTACTGTGAACAAACGAGTAAAAGCATCTGACTGGCCAGGAATACTCAGTCCACCCAGAGAGATTTGGAATTTGTTCACTATGCAAACTGGTATGAATCCAACAATTTAAAACCTTTTTTCTTGACCTCTTTTGTATTTTGTTTTAATATAGGTTAATTCTGAAGTGTGTGAAATGTTCCACTCTGTGTCTAAAAAAGCAGTTTTTAGTCATAAGTATATTTTTCTAGTCCCATCACTATCACTTTTCCCTTTCAGTGGGGGCAGAAATACAAACTTTCTTTCAGTATTCAAGAAGCTATTTACATGGCCAAAAGCTACATCAAGTCAAATTGTGATGTGCCAGGCAGTTAACAGGGCCCTAGCTTACGTGACATAACATTATATGATGTGATACAATCTGATATCATGTCAAACATTTGAAAAAAAAATTAGATTACCTAGAGTAAATGCCAAACTGTTCCTGGTGTTCATGAGCTGGTGAATACCATCGTTCATTGATCATCCCAGCTGCATTATGGTAATTCAGCTAGTCTAAAATTTATTCCAAAATGCACAGTAGTAGCACGGATAGCAATGCAGTTGTAACCTCTGTTTGCTGAGGCAGATAACCATTTTCAGGAGCATATATTGACCCTTGTTTTAACCCAGTTGTGGTTTTGTACATTTTTAAAAGACTTTTTATATGCTGTTTACCACAATGAATGATTTCCTTTGTGGTTCTACCCTCACCTCAAACTATGTTTGCCTTGTGAAGAATCAAGCAGCTAGTTACCATTTTTGTATTGGCTCTGAGCTAGGTAGTCTCTTCTAAGGTGATGCTTCTCTGTAGGTACAGTCTTTCTCATCAAAAGATTGTAACCAGTGGCAGTGATGTTTTGTTCCTCAGTAGAAAGGAAATTCTAGAAAGTTCAGGCCCTAATGGTAGGATGATATATTTTTACCTCTAACTCTGGTATTGAAGTATCTTATCTGTCTTAAGTTAATAAGCTAGTTCAGCTTAATAAGGACAGGGCTTAGAGCTTTACCTTCTTTGTTCTCCCTGATGCGTGGAAGCTTACCACCAGTTTGGCATCATTGTTCCATATTTCTTCAGGAAATTGCTGGAGGTATTATAGTTATGTGCTGGATAATCCAAGCTATAGTAGGCAATTGGTTTTAGGGGATGACTTTGACAGAATCTTCTGGTCTGTAAAGTGGCAGATTTGATAAAAGGTTGTTTTTATACTGAGACTTTTCCTGGTAATTGTATTTTTTGTTTTAAGGAACTGTACCAGTTATTTTCACGCTCCTCCTTACTCCCTCAGGATTGTTTCTGTTCACGGTATAATAAGACTAACATCTTACACAACACATGCCAGAGACTCCAGAAGCCACCGAAGCAGGGACTATTGTGCTGGGGATGGACCCTAAAAAAGTTTGAATGGTGGTATGGACCCCTTTGGAAATCTTAGACATAGTCTGTGGACCTCCAGGGGTCCATGGACCACAGGTTGAAAACCACTGCTGTAGGGCCCCAATGGCGCCGCCTCCTTCTTCCTCAACCTCCCACCCCAATTCCTGCCTCCTTCCTAAGTGGCCTTCGGGGAAAACTACACAGAGAAGCCAGCCAGAGACTCCAGCTGGTAGAGGCAGAAGCAGCCAAAGCAGGGACCTTTGGTCTTTTGGAAATCCAGAGAACTGTCTATGGGTTTGTTTAGACTTTCTTTGCCCTGTATTGTTTGGCTGTTTGCTCCAACCCTCCTCCTCTTACCCCTCCCTCACAGTTTCTTCTCCTCAGCTTCACTCCACACCTGCCCTTCTTATCCTGTTGATCTCCCCCTGCCCCCTTTCCTTCCATCTATCTTATCCCCACCTAATTCATTGCCGCCTCCCCCCCCCGCCAAAAAAAAAAAAAAAAAAAAGAAAACACACAAAACAAAAAAAGTTAAACTAACTTGATGTTTGCTGCTACCACATAGTTAACTATACCGGTGTGTTCTACCCTTCCACCACATTGTCTGCCTGATGTATTTAGGTTGTAAGCTCTTCAGGGCAGGGCTGTCTACTGTGTGTTTGTACCGGGTCTGCACAATGGGGTCTTGTTCTTGCTTGGCCCCAGGCACTAGCATAATAAACACGATTAATCATATTTGTGTATATCTTGGGTAACGGATGGCCCCCACTGCTGTCGTACCTGAATGTCAGAGTATCTTCAGTGCGTTTACCCTCACAGCAACACTCTTTGTGACGTAGCACAGTACTGTTATCTCCATTTTACAAATAGGGAAATGAGACATAAGGGCCCAGATTTTAAGGTATTTAGGCATTGCTGCACTTGGCATTGTAATGCCTAACTGATTTAGGAGTGAAAGTGATTTTAGGCACTTAGGATCCAAAATCGCTTTGATGGTATATGGAATTTAGATTTGTAAGTGCCTAAATCCCTTTTGAAAAATATGTAGGCTCCTAAATGCCAAGCACAGCAACACCTAAATGCCTTTAAATATCTGTGCCTGACAGACTAAATTTCGTGCCCGAGGTCTCCCGAAATCTGTTGCCAAGTAGGAAAGTGAACCTGAGACCCAGGCTATTGCCCAACCACTGGACCATCCTTCCGCAAGCCACTAAAACTCAGAGTTCCTAAAATGTGGATGAGATAGTAATGCATCTGGCTTATTTTTAGGCCATTTTTTCTCCTTGTCATTAAGACAGTGCTCTTTAGGGCCCTTTGATTCATCCGGTGAGCTGATGATGGCTGTAAATAAGGGGACAATGCAAGATACTCTGACATTCAGTTAAATTGGGGAAAACGGTTCTAAGTAGCAAAGAGCCCTCTGGTATGACTCTTAACTGACCTCCCTGTTTAAACAGTATGTGTGATTCTTGTCTAGTCTCTTGAGAACTCATCTTTCACTTGTTTTTTTCTGTTGTTTTTTTTTCCTGATAGTCCTACCATTTGAGGCATGTAGAAGCTTACCTTGTGAGGAATTTTTGCTTAAATGAATTGCATGTTTCACATCTAAAACAATGAAATGCAAAGAAGTGTTATTACTAAAGCTTTCTCAATCCCAGGACAATTGCATGTGAAGTGTTTTCAGATGTCCATGCATTGGATTTAAGCTGTCTTTTCTACTCATAACGTTTAGTCACTACATCTGTTCTCTTGGATATATGTGGACTTTACATGCTTAATACACTCTAAATATAGTCATTGGAAGGAGAGTGGACTTCTTGGATATTAATGATTGCACTGAATATAATATTTTGCAACATTGGTCAAAGATGAAAATAAAAGTACTTCTTGCATTTTTTAAAACAATATCAGCCCTCTGTAATATCATAAGGTAACAGATGCTTCACATAATGTGGGAACTTGAAAACTTTGTAGAACAATTGTGTGTGTTTATCCTGCCTTTGAGATTCCTAGTTTGCAAAGCAATAATTACTTCGAGTGATCATGGTTGTCTGTAAACCATCCTAACATCTGTTAAAAAAATGCATAGCATTTTATATTTTTGACAACACCATTTTTAGAAACATGATGCTGTTAATCATTAGCTGCTTTCAGAGCCCATTTTAACAATACCATCTGTTAATTTAAAACTGTGGATTGATAACAGCATAGAGGAAGGATCTCATTTGACTTCAGTGAGAATCTGCCAGTAGTTGCCAGTAGATAGGTACTTTGCAGCTAGGCAAATTGTTCATGCTAGCGTTTATATTAGAGAGAGAACAAGAATGAAATTGGTATTGCTTGTGAAACTTTATGCACTCTGAACAAGAACAGAACACTGTAAAATATATAACATAATTACTGTAAGTTATTAAAAAGATTTGCATCGTATATTGTGGATTTTTCAATATAAAAATGCTCTGTATATAGTGAATACTTCCAGTGTGGTGATATATGTATGACAGATCTTTTGGAAATCCTCTTGGTTTTTTCTTTTGCTTAAATATGGTGTCTGCTGTAGGAAACTATACGATGTTCAATTCCTCTTTAAATAACATGGTCCCATTCTGATGACTGAAAATTTCACATATTTTGTAGCTGAAGGTTACAATGATTCTGTGGGTTTCAGTTTTATTTACAAGATCTTCATATTCAAACTCTTAATTACCATATTAGTGTGAAATGGGAATTATATACTTAGGTTTTTCATATGTTGGCAAACCGATTTAACCACTTAATTTCCACCAGTTTAAATGCTTATTCCACCAAATAATGCTTGTTTTTCATCGAATAGTTCATTCTGAGGGATTTATTGAACATACAGCCTTGTAGTTTTATCAGCTTGTACATTTGTTGTACTTCATGCTAGATTGTGTAGAGATGTGTTGTTCCTGTAATTCATTTGTGCAGCTCTGACTGAAGGTAATAGAAGTGGTATGTGTGCTTTGAGAGAAAATTTTATCTTTCTGTTCTATATTGTTTGTGCTCTGTTCTCTAAAACACTGTGTTAAACTCACTAAAGTCTGCCCACTTTAGTTTCATACTTGAGAAGGGGTCACATGAAAATTCTGAATTTGTTTGGAAGACACTGTCTCTGTTGGTGACCAGCTTCACATTTGTTGCTGGTGTGCTCTGTGAGTCAGATGTATGAAACTGGTTCCTTAGTCTGAGAACTACTTGTCAAAAATTATACCTTGTTTGATGTGTCTTTTAAAATTCCTTGAGTGACAAATGCCGGTTTAAAAATTATGGAAATCCGGTGGTGTGACCTTACCTTTTAAATAAAACATAAAATAACTGTCTTGAGTTTGAATGTATAACTTCAGTCAAGAGTAGAAGTTTTGATTGAGCGTTGAGCCCCTAAAATAATGTTTAGTAGTGGAAAAGCTGGTAGAGCTGTGATGAATATTGCACAGCAGTACAACAGTACTAGTAAAAGGGCCCAGAACAGCTACCATAAAATCCCTCTTAAAACCCTCTTGCTTAACCTTTTCACAAAGTACTAGTGATTTTAGTTATTTTCTGACTTTGTGCTAGCATTGAATTAGCACTTAATTTAATAACTTATTTTTTCAGTTTAATCCTAAAGGCACCATCATCCCTGTCTAAAATGAACAGAAATCCAGGTGTAAATTATACAGTAGAACCTCAGAGTTATGAACACCAGAGTTACGAACTGACCAGTCAACCACGCACCTCATTTGGAACGAGAAGTACACAATCAGGCAGCAGCAGAGACCCCCCCCCCCAAATAAATAAATAAAAAGGCAGCAATACAGTACTGTGTTAAAGGTAAACTACTAAAAAAAATAAACGGAAAGCAGCATTTTTCTTGGCTAGAAAGTACCTTGAGGTAACCCCTCTTTGCTAGTGATTTTATTTCCTGAAGTTTCTTTACTACACAGTGCGCCTGATCAACAAGTATATTGCAAAAGAGCATATTATAGTGCTTTTGCTTTTTTCCACATCCAAGAAATGGAGGTGAAACAGAGAATTACACTGGTGTTAGTTTGTGTGAATATAAAATTCAGTGCTTTAAAGTATTAATATTTGATATGTGAAATATATAGGGAACCTTTTTTGAGTGTTGACAGTCAAAATTGACTGTAAATATGCCTCAAGGGAGGCTTCTTCACTATGCCTAATTACTTTTGAATACCGTGTGAGGTTCCTTTCTGTGCACCTTTTATTAAATGAGCATATACTGTACATAACTCTCACTCACAACTTTCATTGATCTTTTTGGGAATCCTGTTTTGTGATGGAGAGAAGCATTACCCTTAATTGTGTCTATTTGACACCATTACAATGCTCCCCAAATTAGCAGCAGTTAAGGGACAAAGGGTAATTCTGCAGTCTTAAACAGGTTTTCTTACACATGAAAGTTCTGTGAAGTCAAAATTAAATTATGATTAAGACTACGTTTATGTCACAGAGGTCATGTAAGTCATGGAATCCATGACTTCTAGAGACCTGTGACATTCTCTGCTTCAGCCCCAGGGCCCCACTGCCACCAACAGTGGCAGGGTTCCAGTGACAGACGACAGCAAGGACAAGCGACAGGAGGCCCCCTGCAAAGTTCCAGCAACAGGTGACAGACTCCTGAGGGGGCCCTCCTTAGGGTTCCAGCGATGGGCAACAGCCACATGTGGGGAGAGGGGGATGCCTCGGGCGAGTGGCTAGGGTGTCCTGTTTTCTTTTTGGGAAATATGGTCACCCTGCAGCTCCCAGCCACCGTGGGCAGAGGGGGAACCCCACAGCTCCCAGCCACCACAGTGGTGGGAGCAACCACGGAGCTGCAGCAACAAAAGTCACAGACAGGTCACCGTTTCAGTGAATTTTTGTTTACTGCCCGTGACCTGTCCGTGACTTTTACTAAAAATAACCATGACAAAATCTTAGCCTTAGTTATGATTCATGTCACCGGTTGTCTAATTGTTCTAAAACTGACTTAGAGGTTGCACAAGTCTTGCTTTTGGGTATCTGGAAGACCCACTGAAAATATTTATAATTTTTTTTGCTTTAGTAGCATCTAAGGTGCTTATTCTCCCCACAGCCCTTTAAGTAAGAGAAAGATGCCACAGTCAGTTTTTCACAGCTGGAGAATGGAGTGTTGCTGACTGTTCAAAGGCTCTATAATTTTACAATTAAGTTATTTATTTTTAATTAAATTAGAACTATTGCAAGGGCAGGCAGCCTTAACGTATCACAGTTGTATAATGTGGATTTCCAAGGAGACCTGATACTGAAAGGAGAGGTTATTGCCATAACTGCTTTCATACTATGAAAACTGAGTGCATAAAAAACAAAGTGAGAGGTGCATTGTAGCTATTTCTTCACATATAGTAAATGTTTATAAGGATCTGCTTTATAAAGATTCTGTTCTACTCGGAGACTTAGGTTAGTTAGTTTCCACACACTGTGACTTCTAACCAAGTTATCAACCTTGGTAACTAGATATGTGCATGAGACAGGGGCTCTGTGGGGAAAAAAATAGTATGTCATCATGTAATTAAAGACTGTATCATAATGTGTATAAGTTGAATTAAGTTGCATTTTCTAACTTTTGAATGGTTAACTTTGCAACCTTAATGTTCTTTTAACATACTTCTATAAGTCTCTGTGTATTTGTGTATAACATGCCTGATGTGCTCTCATTTACTCTCTATATGTTGCAGCTCTTGTGTGGGGAGATACAATATGGCAGGATACAACAAAAAAAGCCTTAATTTTATTGCTCCACTTGAAAGGGAAAGAGCAAACTAATTATGAGTAAAATGCATCAGCAATTTACGTTTCTCCCAACTTTCAGTTTAACTGAAATAACCAAGTGTAAGTCTCTGACTTAAATGTAAAGAATAATATTTGATCATTGTGGCAATGACTTGCCAGTACAGAGGACCAAAACTGGGAGCTGAAGAACCTGAAAGAGTAGATAAGGTGCTTTAAAAATGGTAATATTTATCTTTCACAATCCTGGGATAATTCAGTGATTTCACGTTCTCTGTATTTATGGAATTCGTATGTATATGATTTGTTTTCAAAGAGGTTTTATATGCTTTCACCTTGTGGTTGACATTTCATTTACAAGTCAGTGTAATTCGGATTAGCAGCTGCATCCCAATCTTTAGAAACATCCTGGCCACTTGTATTGTTCAACTAAAGAGATACATTTATATATCCCTGCTTGGATAATATCCTGACTAAGGTGTCATTCTTGGAGAAGACAGTCTTTATGTTTAGATAGCCATGCAATCGTTATCCTGGAGTGAGCTACTTCCAATATCGGCAGGCTGTGCTCCAGGCCCAGAGCATAAGAGATCAAAGGCTGTTTCTGAACCCAGTATGCCTGCTTAATGTTTTTTGTCAAAATAGCCATTTTACCCATCTGCTGTTAGTTTTTCTTGTTGCTCTTAAATTTTGTAAAGGCCAGTCCTAGCTGTAGAACTAGGAAGCAGAGAGAGGTTTTGTCTCCTCCTCTTGGAATAGCTTTGGAATAGCTAAAGCTATTATGAAATCTTAAAGGGATTTAACAAAAACAATGTTTACCATTTTATATAACAGATAAACAACTTTTTAAAAACAATTCAATCTCAGTATATTTTACATTGAAATTTCTCCACTAGGGTTCACTCAAAGCTTTCAAACAAAGAATTTCAATAGAGAACTGTTGCAAATGGACAATGTGGCGGGCTAAGTGTTGGACTTGCAAGGACTTGACGTGCTATTTTAGTATTGTTTTTGAAGGTAGAGAAATATAAATTACAGAACATATGCTAGGTGACAACAGCTGCGAAGACAGTGAAGTCATGAAAAATAAATATATACAATTAGATTGATATCATTAGATATGTGCGATTAAACTTTAGCAATCAACATCAAAAGAGGGTCTGCAGTAGGCTGTTTTTTCTCCATGGGGGATGGTTTAAAATAAGTCTTGGGTAAACAGATCTTAATAAATTCCAAAAAGTAAAATAGTATAGGTACACATTCTATTAGGAGTAAAAAGAAAGTTAAAAATGACTTCTGAAATGTCTAAGCTATTCGGAAAATATGATTTTAAAATGCTTAAAGTTGTAACAATGCATCATAAGAAAGAAGTTTTAAGCATATGATTTTAGGGAATACAGTTAAAGTATACTAGTCATAACAAACTTTAAACACGTAGATGCCATGTTATTTTTGAGCAGGGTGGATTTGATTTAAATCACAAGTCAGGAAGACTCAATTTAATCATGGATTTCTACGTAAAAGTGCATTTTTGTTGGTTGTTATAACCTTAATACATATTCTTTACAACTGAGAGATAGATTTACGTTTCATTTTTAGACGGTACACCCTATACATTTTAAAAGTGATTTATTTTGAAAACTTGTCAGACTAGTTCTGCAGCTATATCAGAAAATGAATGATTGTTTGGTTATTTCATTTACCAAAGGTAATTGAAGCAGATATTTATGAAGTCATTGGGAGGTGAACTATCTCCAATTCAACAGGTTAATCATTAATATTTGGAGGATTTTCTTGCCACGCTGTATTAGGAGGAGAGCATCACCAGACAGACATTTAAATTGTTTTATTTAACTAAAACAACAACGTTATGTATTCTGGATTTTTTTCTTCAACCCCAAACATATAATATTTTAACAAAACAAGCATATGAATTTTTGAATTTAGTTAATCCAAGTTTTTTAAAATCAGGTTTGTTTTTGTTAAAATTGTTTTTTTAGCTAAAATAGTTAAATGAAATATTTAAAAAAAAACCCCACAATTAAAGCGACTATGTCAGCCAGGTCAACATGAGAAACTTAAAATATTGGCTTCTGCAGCTAACTCAGTCGTCTTCACCTTCGTTTTCCTGTTTGTTCATAATCTGAAAAGAAAAACAACTTTCTTGCTTTTTCAGGTCCCAAACGATTTCTCAATTTGGAATGAATTAGTCTAAAGGAAGAAAATATTCTTTCTACGCTGGCAGAAGAAGCTACTGCTGTTAAAAGTGAGATTATCACTTCAGCAGTCTCTGAATCCAAGTGCTTAAGTGACTTCCACTAGTTCACTGGTGTGACTTTCTTTAAAACATCATCAGCAAACATATATTTCTTGAATGGTTTCACCCTTAGCTCTGAAGTTTATTATAGTTGGCATTATGGAGGGATGATTGCTGCATGTCCATGTCATAGCCAGCTCCTCTTCTTCAGCAGTTAAGGTTTGACCCTGGTCCCGAGTATTGAGAATATTTGCAAGAAAATGAGCTTGTGATGATGCCTGTCCCATTTGTTTTTTTACTGCTTGTAATTTAACTCTGTCATTGCATATTTCTCTTTTAAAGATGTCACTCAGTTCCTTCCAAATTTCAACATCATCAGCAATAAAACAGCCATTTCCCTGCATTTTGTTCAAGGCTACAGAAATAGGCTTCTGGGTACTCAGCATGTGTTCAGCATTTCTCTCAAGCCCAATGTTGGGGACTTTGGCTGTGACAGTGCCATCTATTTTTTCACGATTTTGTTCAAGAAACTGTCATCAGATTAGGCCAGTTCTTGATAATGTGCTCAGAATAGTGCACTACTGAGTTCCATCGCACGTCTTGTGGGAGAGTTAGCTTGGTTCCTTCCACTTTTTTCAGAGGGGCTGCTGCAAAGTGGTTGTTATGGAAGTATTTTGCAATTTCAACATTAGTCTTTATTTCTGGAACACTGAAGTCTTTGGCTAGGAGGTGCATCAAATGAGCACTGCAACCATATGTTGTTAGCTTGGGACTCTCTTCTAAATAATTTTTTCTCATCTTAGATACATTTGCAGCATTGTCTGTGATGAAGCTGCGTACTAGACATTTTAATTTTTTTTCACAGTTTGTTATAGCTTTTACTGCTGCTACTTGTGAGTATTCTGCTGTGTGTGCATTTCCTGGTGTATCAACAGTTTCTGTAAGGAAGACATTCCTTTCTTCTGTTGTCACACAAGCACATACAACAGGATCATTGTGGACATTGCTCCACCCATCAAGACTCAGGTTAACAATTTTACCCTCTCGACCTTTTGCACACTGCTCAATTTCTCTTTCATACACTTTGTCCAGCAATTTGCTTGTGACATCTGCTCTGTTGGGTGGACTGTATCCTGGTCTTAATGACTGAACCATGTTAATGAAGTGTGAGTTCTCAATCATACGGAAAGGAGAGTTTGTTGCATAAACAAACTGAGCAATTTTTTCATCAATTACCTCTTTTTGTAATCTGCTGGTTCTTACTACAAACTTATCTATGGTTGTTTCTGGATGATGATTTTTTTTCTTTTTGCTACAGGTGATATACTGTGGCTATGTGACATACATGATGTGATTGAAATACTATCATTGGCAGATAACTCAAACTATAGAAAATGATGGTGATCTTGAAGGTAGATAGTCTTCAGAATCCTGAATGTTGAGGATGGATTCTCCTAAACAAAATAAGTCAGTTCAGTTATTTAATTATTATTACCATACTGCTGATTTAGTATTACTCGTTGCATTCACTGACACTCAGTACTACTTTAAAGGTGAAATTGTAAAAGGAAGATCTGCCTATTTCAGCTATTTATTTTTTAATCACAACTGCATCTAAAATGATAGTACCATAGAGTAACAACTATATTTTTTGCTCAAACATGAGAATTCAAGAATCGTCCAGAAGGAAGACAAGCAGTCCTTAAGAAAGAAGCGTGAAATAAAAAAGTTTACCAACATTAAGATCTTGCATGTTCAGACATATTCCTTTCATCATCTTCAATGCAGCTTCCTCCTGAGAAGGAACACTTCTCATGATGATGTTTCATTCGGGCAACCAGGCCTTGCATTTCTTTATTGCACTGTTTGCATTTTGCACGCATGCCTGTCTTACCCACAGGTAGAAGAACTTCATTAAAATATTCCCACCTGGGTCTCTTTTACGGTCTGCTGCCATTATAGGTTTTCCCTTCTAGTGAGAGAATGGTATGGTGGATCTCAAATCAATGAAGGCTACATTCAGAAAGAGCTCAAGCCTTCTGGAATATGCTCAAAGAGGTTCTCTTTTGTTTCTACTGCCTGTCCCTCCCCTCTCACATTTATCTCCAGACGTCTTCTCCATGTCCAGATCTCTTCCGCCCCTAACAATCTTCTATTCATTGAAGTTTTTGAAACTTTGCACTTTTAGAGAGAGGTAAGGGATTGACTGTGTATACACAAATTTGCAGAGGGACAATAGGGTTGAGGTCTGTTATTTCTCACCTCTATATATTTATTTATTTAAAAACATTTTTGCTGTTAACAAGCGTGTTATCTTTGGAGACACAAATCCCCAGTTTGAGAACTGCAAAACTAAGCATCTCTGATGGTATCTTCTAGTCTGAACACTGAGTCCCATTGGGTAGATAGAAAGATTAACCTAAATAATCAATACAGAAGCCCCTGGAACCCCATAAGATTGGGTCCTTAATCCATGAACTATTGGAATTTATTTACAAAACTTTTCTTAAACATTACATGAATATATTGTCTCATACTATAGAATTAGAATTTATAATCCCTATTCCATGATGAGATATCTTTGAGCTATAATGTACCTTAATTAAAACTATCTTTAGATAGGTATATTTCCTCAAAAAGCATTTTATAAAAAAAAGTGATTTAAATTAAAAATCGATTTTTTAAATTATTTTTTTTAAATCATTGATTTTTATCCACCGTGCTTTTGAGAGAGTGCTTATATTGGTTAAATGTGTTTTAAAATGGTTTTTAAGGGTTTTTCTGTATATTGGCCCATGCACTGCCTGTGGAGAGACCTGTGCTCACACAGAGAGAGCCATTGAAATCATTTGGGTTCCATGCAGACAGATCAGCTTGTAGGAAAGGGTCTATAACAGAGGTTCTCAGACTGTGGTCTGTGGATCACCAGTGGTCCGTGGATAGTTCCCTCCAAGGTGTGCACCTGGGTGGCTGCACACAAGAGAATGAAGGGCCACCCACCTAATTAGTGGTGCCACACAGGCGTGGCTCCACTAATTAGGTGCCTGGACCCTGGAGAAGATGCACATGTAAGGTGAGGTGGTGGCCTTGGGGGGAATAGGGGGTAGGTGGGAGGGGGTAGTGGGGTGAGAAGAGGGGAGAGGGGGATTTTGGGATGTGCAGGGCTGCGGTGGCCAGAGAAAGAGGCAACTTTCCCCAGCTCCAGGGCTGTGGCTTCCGGGGAGAGACGGCCCTCCTTCCCAGCCTCAGCTCTGTGGCTGCTGTGGCGGGGGAGAGACCCTCCCTTCTTCCCAGCTGCAGCCCGGGGGCTGCTGCTGTGGGGGAGAGAGGGAGAGACCCTTCCTCCTTCCCAGCACCAGTTCAGGGGCTGCCGCAGCGGGGGAAAGAGGGCACATCCATTGCTTTAGAAGGGTAAGACTACTGATATTAAAATATGAGTTGTGTGCTTTTATTTGTAGAACAAATTTTTTAAAATTATTATTAAGGTTTTTTTCATATAGCACTTTTATCCAAAGCGCTTTACAATAGTTAGCTAATGCTACAAACAACATTTGGAAAGATCATTAAGTGGTCCACTGAGACCCTCAGCAATTTTCAAGTGGTCCACGAGAAGGAACGTTTGAGAACCAGTGGTCTATAATTCACTTATTGTTGTGATAGCTGTCTTGTGTGACATTAGCAAAATTCAGTCACCATATCTGTTATCAATTTAAGATTGTAGAGGCAGAAGAATGCCTTATCCTCCAAATGTCTTAATTGTTTTGATACCGAAATTCTTAGTCTTAGACATGCTGGTTCTCCCTGCCACTGCAGTCTAAAAGTGGTGGTGAAGGAAGGACCAAGCACATTTCAGGGTTCCGAGGTAACTAGGTTCTTTGCTAGTGTATCCTTGATGCATGCAGCAGTTAGTTCCTCCCCATTTGTATGCTGTGAAGCATACAGCAGCAGTCATGTTATAATTGACAGTCACGTTGCAGCTTCCTATTAAACTGCACCTCCCCTTTCCTGAGATCACTCCAGTTTGCACCAGTCTCCGATCTTCTCTACCTTCCTGGGGTCACTCTCAGTTGAGGTGCAGAGGTCTTATTCCCTACCCTGGGCTCAAGTTTTAAATTGTCCAGAATGGGGGTGAAGTCAGAGTAAGTAGGCAATGTGGCAGAAAATATTCACCCACTTCACCATCGTGGTTGTCCCCATCCCCACCACCACCACACCTGGGGCTTTCGAAAGAGTTACCATTACACTTTTGAGACTTCTTTTCCATAATTCTGAAAGATTTTTTCCAGATCCGGAAGAGTAAAGCTGGTGTCTTGTAGAGTTATATGTCTAAGTGAGAGAAGAACCAAAGCAACTTTGGTCAGATGTTTTTCCCGTGCTGAGATTTAGGAGTGGCTGCTAATCACGTGCTGTGCCTGTGGTCTTCTAGTAGTTAAACTGCAAACATCGAAGACCGAAGATGCAGTTTCTCATCCTTGGCTCTTCTTTTTCTCTTCCTCTTTGTGTACACTTAACTTTGTTAAAGACGAAAGATGGTCATATTCTAACAAAAATACCTGTGAGCTACCATATAAAATTGACTTTCTTCCAGCAAGGATATTTAGTACCATTTGGGGAACTGTTTCAAACAAGTTGCTTCCGTTTAAGAGACTTGCTATGGATTCCAGACAAAAACAAGTATTAAAGATTTATTTTCTTTCTTTGTGGTATAAAACAGGTGAAACTACACACCTGGTAACAGACTGGAACCCAGTGCCAGATTAAGGTATAATCTAACTAAACTACAGTTTAGAGCCTCGCAATATGAGGGGCCTCTAAAAAAGACAAAACTGACTCCATTTCAAATTTTATCAAAATTGGTTGATAAATAAAGGAGATATGGGAAAAAGAAGATTCTCTCTAAATGCAGACATTTTCGTTTAAATCTGACAAAAATATACACATCTGGCTACACAAATACCGTTACCCTTCACTAATCGTTCATTATTGACAGGCGCAAGACCAGGGCTGAAAGAAAAATGATAATTGCATTTGTAAAATTAGTATTTTTACAAGTAAATCTGCTATTAGTTTCCTAAGCCCTGGTCTACGCTACGAGTTTAGGTCGAATTTAGCAGCATTAGATCAATTTAACCCTGCACCCGTCTACCCAACGAAGCCATTTTTGTCGACTTAATGGGCTCTTAAAATCGATTTCTGTACTCCTCCCCGACGAGGGGATTAGCGCTGAAATCGATATCGCCGGGTCGAATTTGGGTTAGTGTGGACACAATTCGATGGTGTTGGCCTCTGGGAGCAATCCCACAGTGCTCCATTATGACTGCTCTGGGCAGCACTCTCAACTCGGATGCACTGGCCAGGTAGACAGGAAAAGCCCCACAAACTTTTGAATTTCATTTCCTTTTTGGCCACCATGGCATGACCATGCAGAGCTCATCAGCAGAGATGACCAGGGAGTCCCAGAATCGCAAAAGAGCTCCAGCATGGACCAAACTGGAGGTACTGGATCTGATCGCTGTACCGGGAGATGAATCCGTGCTATCAGAACTCAGTTCCAAAAGACAAAATGCCAAAATATTTGAAAAAATCTCCAAGGGCATGAAGGACAGAGGCTATCACAGGGACCCGCAGCAGTGCCGCGTGAAACTTAAGGAGCTCAGGCAAGTCTACCAAAAAACCCAAGAGGCAAACACCTGCGTGGGGTCAGAGCCACAGACATGCCGCTTCTATGATGAGCTGCATGCAATTCTAGGGGGTGCCCCTACAACTACCCCACACCTGTACATGGACTCTTGCAAGGGAGTCTCATGCAACAGGGATGAGGATTTTGGGGATGAGAAAGATGAGGAGGAGGGGGAGGTTGAAGATAGTGCACACCAGGCAAGCAAGAAACCATTCTTCCCGACAGCCAGGAGACAGTACCCTCCCAACCCGGGCTCCCGGACCTAGAAGGTGGAGAAGGCACCTCTGGTGAGTGTACCTTTGTAAATATAATATACGGTTTAAAAGCAAGCGCGTTTAATGATTAATTTGCCCTGAAGACTTGGGATGCATTCGCGGCCAGTACAGCTACTGGAAAAGTCTGTTAACTTGCCTGGGGATGGAGTGGAAATCCTCCAGGGACATCTCAATTAAGGTGATCTGGAGGTACTCCCAACGCCTTTGCAAAAGGTTCCTGGGGAGGGCAGCCTTATTCCGTCCTCTATGGTAGAACACTTTACCACGGCAGGCCAGTAGCACGTAGTCTGGAATCATTGCATAAGAAAGCATGGCAGCATGTGGTCCCGGTGTTTGCTGGCATTCAAGCAACATCTGTTCTTTATTTCTCTGTGTTATTCTCAAGAGAGTGATATCATTCATGGTCACCTGGTTGAAATAGGGGAATTTTATTATGGGGACATTTAGAGGTGGCCGTTCCGGCTGGGCTGTTTGCATGTGGCCGAAAAGAAATCATCCCCGCTGTTAGCCACGCGGTGGGGGGAGGGGTGAAGCGATCATCCCAGAGAGTTGGGTGTGTGTGGGGGGGGGTTTAGTTGGGTTTTTGCTGTATGTTAACTCGAAAACATTAGCCCCTCCTTTTAAATGGTCAATGTGTCTTTTTCAAGTTTAATCTCCTTTTTTCCTTCCGCAGCTGCAAACGTTTCAACGCTGCGACTAGCATCTCCATCCCAGAGGCTAGCGCAGATAAGAAGATGAAAAAAACACACTCGCGATGAAATGTTCTCTGAGCTCATGCAGTCCACCCAAACTGAAAGAGCCCAGCAGAATGCGTGGAGGCAGACAATGGCAGAGTCCAGGAAAGCACAAAATGAACGTGAGGACAAGTGGCGGGAGCTACAGGAGAGGTGGCAGAATTAAGAGGAAAGGTGGCGACACATGATGAAAGGAGGCAGGAGGCAATGCTGAGGCTACTGGACGATCAAACTGATATGCTCCGGCGTATGGTTGAGCTGCAGGAAAGGCACAGACTGCCACTGCAGCCCCTGTATAACCAACCGCCCTCCTCCCCAAGTTCCATAGCCACCTCACCCAGACGCCCAAGAACGCGCGGGGGGAGGGGGGAGGAGCGCTCCACCCCAGAGGACTGCCCAAGCAACAGAAGGCTGGCATTCAATAAGTTTTGAAGTGCAGTGTGGGCTTGTCCTTCCCTCCTCCCCCACCCCACCCTGTGCTTCCCTCCTCCCCCACCGGGAGAGCAGAGTGGCAGCGGAAGCGGTGGATGACGATGGTCATATACAGGACCTGCGAGGTGAATTCATAGCATCAGGAGAGCAGAGTTGCAGTGGTAGCAGTGGTTTGATGAAGACGGTTAGCAGTCCTACTGCACCGTCTGCTGAAAGCAGTGTGGCGCCCGCATGGAAAAAAGGCGCGAAACGATTGTCTGCCGTTGCTTTCACGGAGAGAGGGGCTACTGATGACATGTATCCAAAACCACCCACGACAATGTTTTGCCCCATCAGGCATTGGGAGCTTAACCCAGAATTCCAATGGGCAGCGAAGACTGTGGGAGCTGTGTTATAGCTACCCACAGTGCAATGCTTTGAAAGTCGACGCTGGCCTCGGTACTGTGGACACACTCTGCCTACTTAAAGCGCTTAGTAGGGACACACAGAATTGACTGTATAAAATCGGTTTCTAAAAAATCGACTTCTGTAAATTCGACTTCTGTAATTTCGTAGTGTAGACATACCCTAAGTCAGCATTTTGTTGGCCAGCTGCTACAGCTAAAATTCTGACTGTGCCTTCCTAACTTATTTAAATAGATAAATAATCTCACTGCCGACAAAATTGGGAAAAATGTGAGGTTGGAGACGACAGTGTCGTGAAGGAATCCTGCCAAGCTCATACTCTTATATTAGTGTGTTCTTTCTTCTTTTGATCTGTACATATGTACAATTGTGTATTGTAGTGTGCACATCGCTTTCTGCTTATGCGCTGTCCACGCTTCATGTGATTGAGTTTGCAGGTGATCGTCTTATGGACTTGGGTCGAGTGGATCTTAAGGACAATAAATTTGTGTTGACTTCCCTCCGTCAGTTTTGGGAACCTTCACAGTTAATATCAGTGTGTGTTGATGGTAGGATAAATAGAGGGTTTTGAGAGAAGTGAGGGAAGATGTACATATATATCAAAATATTCTGAGTATGTAGGAAGTTATTTCAAACTATGTGCACATATGATTTATAGGCTATTAAAGCTATAGAGAAGGCTGCTGAAAATGAAGATTATTATACAACTTCCCCTGTGTATATATGCAAATATAAAGTTTTCGTGTTTATATATTTAATGTTCTTTCTGTGAAAATAATAAATTCTTTTTTTTTTTTTTTTTTACACTTGACATAGTTTAAGGCCTCAGAATATCATAATCCGGCTCTGCCGGAACCTAAGCTATTGTTAAATGTTGTGGCAATGTTAATAGTTATGTGTTGGGTAACTTAAAATTGTAACATTCTAATAACCCTATCCAATTCTCACAACAGTCTTTTGGCCTGGTCTGACACTGTCATTTGTGGGGTCACTTTGACAGTTAAGGATTTTAGGTGGATGGTCCTGTACCTGTGTCTCCTCCCCTTTTAGAGCTCCATCTATGTTCCCTCTCCTGTGGTGCCCCTCCTCCTTCTGTCAATCTCTGCAACTGGGGATTTTTGGAGACCAGACAATTAAATAGCTTTGCAGCATCCAGGACAGAGCGCTCAGCACTGACTGCTGGTTTCCCCAGAGAGTTCAGTCTGCTTTTGATTGGAGCTTAGGAGTTTTTCTGGTACTGCAAAGTTCTGGATGGTTTAGTAAAACTCGAGACAGTCCCAATCAAACCGTAACAGTTCGCCACTATTAGCATTTACTGAAAGTGTTAAACATAGTCAGTTTGTCTTGTAAAACCTTATCGGTTTGGAGTATTATATTGAGAGAACTCTTCTGAAAACATTGTCTGCTTGGCTTTATCTCTCAGAGCTGCTGAGGATCCCAGTCGGACTACAGACAAAGGCTCTGGAAATATCGCCCACTCTGAGCATTAAAAAAAGCATTAGAAATTTGGTGTGTGAAAGTGGTGAGGGAGGCTGTAATGCATATCCCTGTATTTACATACCAACTACCAAGATTTCTGGTGCTAGGGATACTGTTATTTGTAGATAATAGTAGCATCCGGTTCTTTTCCTCCTGTCTTCCTGCCTTCTCATGTTTCCAGTCTGCTGTGCAAAGTAAGGTTCCAGGCAGATTACTGTAATTTGGGTAACATGTTGAGGGATGGATTTACAGGATCTGGTGGCTGCAAGGGGACTCGCGAGCTTTTTTTCAGCTGGATGAGTTGAGTTTTGGGTATTATGCAGTAGGAATTAGTGTGAAAAGATTTGGCAGCTGGGAGGGGAGGCAGATTGGGTTGTGCTGCTTGTTACTGTTTGAATATCTGAACATTTGTTGTTCATGCACTGGATAAGCTCCATTTTTCTCCACCTCTGGCCTTGCACCTTAACTCTTTCCTTTCCCATGAATTGACTGTCACCTCTCCTCACCTTGATAAATAGGAATGGAAACTGAGCAACTTTTGCCCTAGGGTGTTGAAGACCAGACATAACTAAAGCTTTTTGGTATTTATTGTGAGTATAAATAGTAAACTTTAATTTCTGGGGCTCTCAGTCTATAACTTTCACAAGCACTAAATTTGCTTAATACCCTAGATTGCGGGGTGGGAATTAACCACTGCCAAGCTTCTTGTGGCTATTGGGTATGGTACCTTAAGCTTGTATCTCTGGCTTTGCAGAAGACTGATATAGTAACAAATGGATAAAGTATGAAAGGAGTTTTGTGAAAGTCAATAAATAGCTGGAAGCTACAATTTAATAAGTATTTGGATATATCTGGGTCAGATAGTTTTTATATATTTTAGCTGTCTTAAAAGTGATAGATGGAGTTTAAATTCAGAGTCCTGGGGCAGTAGATGTCAGGAGGAATAAGTGGAAGCAAGGCATTTGAAATCAATAAATTGCTTCTGGATCCGACTTAATACAGGCAGAATTTACAGAAATAAAGATTGTGAAAAAGATATTGGAATAAAATAGTTTTAAATTACACACTACAATAAAAAAACTGTCCCGGACTCTTGTGAAAATGAATGTATGGAAATCAGCGAGAAAGCAAATCACCTTCTAACTGGTAGGCATAAAACAGTCGTATATGGAAAAAAATGTAAGTTTATCAAGAATAGCTGTACTTTGCAGTATAATATAAAATACTTTTGTATCTTAGTTATATTGACCAAGGCATTTGAAGAAAAAAATTGGGTTTATGTATTTATGATGGGAGTTAGGTAGATAGCAAATCTGAGATTCCTTTTGATTTGCATGGAATTCATACTACACTTCAGAATCTTGATACATTGTTTTTCCTTCATGCTACCAGTCAGTTTAGGGCTTATCTATGCACAAGTTTAGCTTTTATACCAGTTTAGATGTATTTTTATGTGAATATTCTTGTATTGGTTTAATCCTGTCTTCTGTTGGTTTAACTGCACAGCGAACTAAACCAGGTTTAAACTGATATGAGTGTTCACACACACACAATTGCTCCAGTTTAAGTAAATGGGAATTAAATCACACTGTCAGTTAAACCGATGCAAGTTTGTGCATGGACCAGGCCTTAGGCACCCATCTGCTGTGGGTAGGCCCTCGAGCTTTTGTATGGAATGAATGATAATTGTTTATATCTCGCCAGATTAAATTTTCTTCTAGGTGAAACAAGAATGGGAAAAACAACCAACTAAGGTCATGTTAA
The DNA here is from genome assembly GCF_015237465.2 of Chelonia mydas. Lineage (NCBI taxonomy): Eukaryota > Metazoa > Chordata > Testudines > Cheloniidae > Chelonia > Chelonia mydas. The sequence continues at coordinate 105,692,966 of NC_057850.1, read as the reverse complement.
CTGGGAAAGCAGAAGCACTGATTTGCGTGTGGCTTGTCAAGTGCATTACACAGGAGGGGCTTGAAATGATGATCTTAGATTACATTACAGGAGGGTACTCTTTCATAATTTTTAATAACTCTTCTTCGTATTTACAACTTTGTGGAAGCATGAAAATGAAATGTGCATCCTTACAAACTATATTTTTCCTTCACACTGTACGTACACTGGTGATTGTATGGTTGCTCAATACTTGGCTACTGATTGTTTGGGTTTTTTGAGAAAAATGTGTGCATATAAAATTACATGGAGTTTGCAGACAAACTGGATTTATTTGCTCGAAGGTTGGGCCTGCCAGCCTCAATAGTGTCAATTTAAAGAGTGTTTTTGATCAGCCTCTTTAGAATTCTGATGTGTAAAATGTCACACAAAAGCAGAATCATGAGCAGTTTTAAGGGGATTTTCTTAATAAGAAAAGTCCTTCTTTTGTAACCTTATGCAAATCGAGCAGGTAAGTCTGGTTATCAAGAATCAGATCCAGTTGCTGTTCAGTGAGTATGGCATTGTTAAAGTGTGGAGAGGTTTCTAGGATTATCAGCAGATATAGCACATTAACAAGTACTCCATCAAGGCTGACGGCTGTTTAGTCTGATCTATTATTATGTCAATAGGTTTTGTAAGACATACAGCTGCATTTTTCTGAGTCGCATTTGTGCATTAGTAGGGGCTTATTGGAGTTAATTTTTCACTTGTTCTGGAGAAAATGTTTGAAGTGTTTAACTTTGACTCTCATTACTGCTGAGATGGCCAGATGCCTGAAGGGCCAATTTACAATAGTGCTCTAAAATTGTATTATAAACTTTGGTAGCTATTGCATATCATTGATATGGCCTGGAAATGATTATATCAAAAATACTGTGTCCACATGGATTTAAGGAATGTCTTTGTGTTTAAGGAACAAGTTTGGGAGTTGGGAGACCAGGGTTAGAGCCTCAGCTTCTCTACACAGTGACTTCCTCTGTGACCTCTGGCTAGTCACTTCAGTGCTGTGCCACACTTTCTGCATTTATAAGATGAGGCGAAGGGGTATTGAAGATAAAATACATTAATACTTGTAAAGTACTAGCTGGAAAATGTTATACAGGATTAAAATATTATTTTAGATGTTTGGATTTCAATCTTACCCTAAACAGGAAATATAAAGGAACTTATATTGAGTACAGTAGAACCTGGAGAAAAAGAAAGCACGAAATCATATTGCATGTAATTTTCCTGGAAATATGAATAGGGGTCAGATTAGGGGAAAAAGGGGGTGGTACTTTTCCAAACTCTGCACATGAGAATTTCCAAAATTCTCATTCAATAGATTGTGCAGATATTCCCAATTAATTGTGTGGCTGCTTGGCTTTACGTGGCTCCTTAAACTTGGCTTCCATTTTGGCGTGGCTAGAACACACCCAAAGTTGGCTCCTTGATGGATGGTAAGAAAATAAATGACCCCCAAATATCACCCTCTTGTGATACCAAAACGAGACATCACTCACAGTAAATTGCATTAATCTGTGGCCTTCCCTCTCCTTTCTTACATGAAAGATGAAATGTTAACAATATTAAAGTTTAAATCCTCACTGGTCATCTGAATGAATCCGTCGCTGAGATGAATGGGGCAGTTCACTCTCTCAGACCTGTTCCAGTCTCTTTGCAGACTCATCTTTGCATTTGTTACACTTGATTCACATTTTTTAGGTTTTATTCATCGCCTTGATAGCTAGAGACTTACTTTTATTAATGAAGACTGAGATTATAGAGAACAAGTCAGTAGCTTCAGAAAATGGCATATGGGTCCCTGTTGGCTATTTCTGAGCTCTGAGTATGAGGTATTGGCACTTTTCTGGTGGTATCATTACTCTCAGCAAGTCTTCATTTTGGGGGGGACCCAAAACAACAACAAAACAAAAGCTATCTAGCTCTTATGATGGAAGAAAACCTTCTGAAGATAAATTGATGGAATAATCAGAAGTAATAGGTCTAAGATATGTGAAGTGGTTTGTTCATCTCACTGGGGTATTAACTTCAAAGTCTGACACATCAGTCATTGACATTGTTAATTTCACTGCTGCTGATTTTTAGCAGAAACACCCAGGTATTGTGGGTGAAGTTCGGGTAGAGTACCAACATTTTCCCCCACACCGTGCCTCTTAATGGTTGTTATGGTGATGCAGTATGGCACAGTGAAAATTACTATGCATGTACTACATCTTGCATCATGCTGACAAATCCGGGGGGGAAGGGAGGGAAAGCTAGATGGACAAGCTAATGATAGTGTACCATACCCAGGGTACAGTCCAGACTAATGAATAGTTATATCACCTCTGTCCTCCAACTTGGGGTGCCCTTTACAATGCTTTGCTTCCATAGCTTCCAGCAGGGCCGTCCCTAGCTATTCTGGGGCCCTACGCAGCCCCCCAGGCCTCAGGGGTGGGTGTGGGATCGGGGGGAACCGCCTCCCCAGCACTCACTGGTGGCGCGGCTGGGGCCATGTCGCTGCATTTCCTTCCACCGGTGAGTGCTGGCCCAGCCCTGCTGCAGTTCTCGGGCAGGAAGGGGCGGAGGCGGAGCAGGTCGGGGGCAGTGGGCTGGGGTGGGGCTTTTGGGAAGGGGTGGAGTGGGGGCGGGGGCCCTGGGGAAGAGGCAGGGAGGGGCTGGAGCAGCATGCAGTGGTGTACTTTGCGTATGGGTAGGAACGGCCTTGGCTTCCAGCTTGGATTGCTCACAAACAGTCTCTAGCATGCAAGTCACTCCCGGTTATATCAGCTGTGTACTACAGCCTGCAAGCCACACCTTGGCTCTTACCAGCGTGAATTATACTGCAGAGTGACCCCAACATGCTCCCAGTCTCACATTGTTTCGCCAGAAATGTATGTCCTGTATTGCTCAGCCCTCTCCTGGACAATACAAATTTATATAGGTCCATTATTTCATCAGTGGAAATAATATGCATACATTTTTTGTATCCCAAATGGAGTTTTTCAAATACTTCAGTTTAAACACTTAGATAAAACAATAAAACAAGTTTATTTAACCACAGAGAGAGATTTTAAGTGAATACAGGTAATGAAGCATAAAAATCAGAAATGGTTACAAGAAAAATAAAAATAAAACGCAACTAATGGCTAACTTAACAAACTATGCTGAATTCAAAGCATAGTTTTTCTCACCACATGCTCTCAACACTCTCGCTGGCCAGACTTCGGTTTAATGGCTGCTTCCTTTGTCCCATTTTGTCTGTGCTGTGAATCAGTGAACAGGGAGAGAGGGGAAGAGGGGTGTCTTGGGGTGTCTACCCTTTCTTTTTATAGTGCTGTCCCTCCCTTTGAGAAGCATTTTCAGCTGGGAGTAAAGGCAACAGGCAGTCTATGTGGAAGGGAATTCCATGCTGTTTCTTTGCTAATATGTAGATTATTCGCTCATGCCCCTTTTACTGCTAAAGAATGGCCACTTAGCAGGTAATGGGTTTCAGAGTAGTAGCCGTGTTAGTCTGTATCAGCAAAAAGAACGAGGAGTACTTGTGGCACCTTAAAGCTTATGCTCAAATAAATTTGTTAGTCTCGAAGGTGCCACAAGTACTCCTCGTTCTTTTAGCAGGTAATGGTTCATTGGTCTTGTTTACAACTGGCTGAAGCATCAGCCTGCCCTTTGTCTCTGAGGAACTGGTTTGGCCACTCCCCAGACTTGGACCATGTGTTAGTATTCCATACAGTGGAATCTTATAACTGTACTACAATGCTACCATGCACATTTTACCAGGACAATAATGTCCAGCTAATTGAATTTTCAAATGATACCTCACAAGGCATACTTTGTACAAAGATTATTACAATAGTGGACGTGGGTGTATTCTATCATAGAAGACATGTGAGGTGTGTGAGAAATCTTGAGGCACATTCCTTTTTCAGATAGGAGACTTGAAAGCTATGGTTAGAGCCCTGCAAATCTGCGGATATCCGCTTTCTATCCTTGGAACATTTTTGCGGATAACCGCTTGGATGTGGATAAAAATTTTGTAGCCACGCAGGGCTCTGATGGTAAGAGCCGGGCGGGCAGCTGTAAGGAACCACGGCGTGGCCTCCCCACCTGCCCTGGGCAGGGGTTTTGGGGGGCAGGGACATGCGCCAGGGGCTGCTTGGGCGGGTGGAGGGTCCACCACGGCTCCCCATGGCTGCCCGCCCGGCTCTTATCATGGCCGGGCTGCAGCTCCAAGGACCTGCCCCCAGCCAGAGCTGGATCGGGGAGAGCCGTGCTGGCAACTGTGGGGACCCTGCATCCCTTCACCTCCCTGGGCGGGAGACCTGGGGGGCAGGGACTCAGGGCTGCTCGGGCTTCCTGGCCACGTCAAGTAGAGGGTCTGCCTCAGAGGTGGTGCCTCAGTCCAGCCATGGTAAGTAGAGCCCTGCAAATGCGTTAATGTCTTCGGATCGAATGAGGATACACATTTTTATATTCACGCAGGGCTCTAGCTGTGGTTGGTGCAGTATTAGTTCATTATAAAATATCTAGGTTTATGGGCAAGTAAGGGATTCTTGCGCCATGGGTGTTTGGGATCAGGTCAGGTAATATGCTTTGATTTTTTTAGGGTGTAAGCTATAAGGAAAGGGAAGAAGTTATATAGCTAGGGGAGAGGGAGATGTGCTTTGACTTGAAATGGGCAGTAGACGATATTTGGATACCAAAAGTAAGCAAGTATAAAGGTGAATGTTCACCCTACTTTCTCTTAACTGTAGCAATTTCTTTCCAGCAGCTGCTGGTGACTCAAGTGATTCTTTCAATTGATTGCTTGTGCTGATTGATTGATTGTTATTTAGTGTCTTCAGAACCTGACTATGCCCTTATCTTGGTGGTAAGCCTTAAAAATTAAACATCAGAACTTCAGAAGTCTCCTGCAGATAACTTGGTGTGAAAAGTCTGTATACTTAATAGTGGTGAGTGTTAGGGTAAGTTCAGCTATCCACTGCAGTTTTGTATGTTAAAAGCTGTTTCCAGCAACTGCCTGTTAAACTTATTCAATTCTGTTCCTAGGTTGAGTTCTGTCACCGTTCGTAGATGATAATACCTAAGTCCAATAAGTCCGATTTTTTTCTCTTATTTGTTTTGACCAGTATTTTACTTTGAAGGAAATTTTTTAAGAAACTTACAAACATAAATGCAGAAAATGGCAATGCTTTTCAAGTATTTCATTTGATGTTAGTTTTTTTTTGTGAGGCTTATTGTCCCTAGGCACATTTCTGTGGCGTAGAAGGATAGTTGGTGCCATCAATTTGGGGAAATAAGTGAACTTATTATACTAGAGGAGTGGGGGCAAAATTCAAACGGGCCTTCTACACATGACATAGGATACTGTGGTTAGAGAAGGCTGTTGGCATTTCAATCAAAATGAAACAGCCTGGAGTGAAACCCTTTCCCAATCCTATAGGCCTCAGATGATGATTGAAGATTTCTCCAATTTGATACAGTACAGAAGAAAGATATGTAGCTAAGTGGGATGCATTGCCAGTTGAATCTATGTCTGGAAGCAGTTAGGAAAGTTACTGAAACTCTGGGTTGTAGAGAGAATCTATCACAAATCCTCAGATAATTATGATACTGTACAAAGGACAAAGGTAGGCCCTAACTAGAGTAATATTGTAGGTAATATTGGGCAGCAAAAATATTGAAGAATTTGATAGGGTACAAAAAAGGGCAATCTCTTACTGGATTGGAAGAGGTACAGGATGTAGTTACGCTAGTAGCTAGTAGGTACACTAGTAGCAAGTGTTCTTACAGCTAAGGAATTGTACACTCTTTTCTGTGGGAACTAAATGGAACTTCTTGTGACTGTTTAAAGTGCAGGAATTTTAGATTTCTATTTAATAGTAGCCCAGTTTGCATCTTTTGTGAGCAGCCATTTTATATTTTTATTATATTGTGGGATCAAAAAGCCTTGATTTTCCTTTATAAAAAGGAGTGAGGCAATAATAATCCATGCCCTTGTGGCATGTACTTTACAAAATACAACTAATAATCCATCAGTAGCTGCTGTATGTGACATTACTTATCCCTACTTACACACTCAAGCATGTGTTTTTTAAAAGCTTTTTCTTTTCTTAAAAAAAAAATCACAAAACACTTGCTTGGGCTCCTAATTCATTAATAGGAATTGAATGGTGAGTTGCACAGGAATTTTGCAAATTCACAATTTTAATTGGGGTGAAAAGATTATGGGAGAAACTAATTTAGTGCATAATAAACAGGTGTTTTATAGTCTGATTTGATAAGCCTCTATGAAGCAATTTTTTTTTTAATGTTTGCAGAGGGCAATAGGATGCTTTGTTGTTAGATTTAGATCAAGTGGTTTGTTATGAATGGAGTAACAAAAAATCAATGAGAACTGAAGTTAAGTTGACCCTCTTTTTTTTTTTTTAACGTCATATTGCTGCTGATTAGAGACAAGCGGGACTATACTGGAACATGTGCAATCTCAAATGTTGGTACTTTTGGCATAGGTTTATCTGTGCTTTCGGCATAGTCAAAATGTGTAGTACAACTTTTGAAGTGGAAGCTGACAGCAATGTTTGAAGATTACAAGAAACTGCAGCCTGGGAGTGCATGATTACTTTTATTTTTAATTTTTAAAGCTGTAGTGGGAGCACAGTACAAAGTGAGAGTGCTGTTTCCCCTCAAGTATATTTTGGTTATTTTCTACATAAAAAGTTGGTGGTTGCTGTATACTGTGTGGAATTCAATCCATCTGAAGCCCAACAAATGTCACCCGTGAAGAAATTCCTGTGCTGAACAAAACGCTATTCAGAACTTCATTTATTTAAGAAAAGTCACTACACCCTCTCTAAAACTGTGTTTGGTTTTTTAAAATCATACTCTGTTCTTTCCTCTCTGTCAGCTGAAACTTTCAGTCTGGAGAAGAGAAGACAATGTTTGGTGCTGCCACACAAGGATGAACCTTATGCCCTTCGGATGTCTCTGTCCTCTTATATAATGATGTGTGATGGAAAGAATTCTTTCTTGATGCCTGCAGAGATCAGTTTGTACCCAAAAGCATGAGTGATAATATAATTCATATTTACATATAACAATCCTGATTTAAGCAAGGGTCACTGTGACAGAGGACCTTAAAAAGTTAGTAGGCATAAAAGGTGTGAAAGCTTTGGGTACTGTTTGAGGGTCTGGCTAGCTTAGTTAATTGGCAATATGAGAAAAAACCTAGATCATCAGTTCTTCAAGTGATTGTCCATGTGGATTCTGCTCTCTTGGTGCTCATGTGTCCTGTACATGCAAGATTGGATTTTTGTGTCTAGCAGTGTCTGTTGGGGCAATGCCTGTACTCTAAGTGCCCTCATGCCTGCCCCTGCCCCTTCACCACCAAAAGCATAAATGGTGGAGGGGATACAACTGCCTGTCAGTTCCATCTTACCAGTTGTGGCAGCAAGAAGGAACCTCTACAGTGTCTGCATACTCTGTACACTATAATTCATCTTAGTCTTGTATATATTAGTTTGATAGTATAATTAGTGAATGTGTAGTTAACGTCGTTTTTCTTTTTGTGCCCTCTGGCAAAAAAAAAAAACGTAATTTTCAGTTAAACTAGACCCCACCTCCCTTGAACAGAGGTACTAGAGTGAAGGCAGAAGTTAAATCACTGGGATTTAAAACTTGTCGCTTGTGTGATGGTTTGGAGCCCATCAGTAATGGGTATCCTTTGTGCCTGCTGTGTCTTGGAGAAGAACATGTCCCAGGACAGTTGTTTTGCTTGTTTGTTTGGAGAAAGAGCAACCCAGAAAGTGAAGGGTTTCAGAGTAGCAGCCGTGTTAGTCTGTATTCGCAAAAAGAAAAGGAGTACTTGTGGCACCTTAGAGACTAACACATTTATTTGAGCATAAGCTTTCGTGAGCTACAGCTCACTTCATCGGATGCATAAAAGTGGAAAATGCAGTGAGGATGTTTTTATACACACAGATCATGAAAAAATGGGTGTTTATCACTTCAAAAGGTTTTCTCTCCCCCCACCCCACTCTCCTGCTGGTAATAGCTTATCTAAAGTGATCACTCTCCTTACAATGTGTATGATAATCAAGGTGGGCCATTTCCAGCACAAATCCAGGGTTTAACAAGAACGTCTGGGGGCGAGGGGGGGGGGGTAGGAAGGAAAAAACAAGGGGAAATAGGTTATCTTGCATAATGACTTAGCCACTCCCAGTCTCTATTCAAGCCTAAGTTAATTGTATCCAATTTGCAAATGAATTCCAATTCAGCAGTCTCTCCCTGGAGTCTGGTTTTGAAGTTTTTCTGTTGTAATATCACAACTTTCATGTCTGTAATCGCGTGACCAGAGAGATTGAAGTGTTCTCCGACTGGTTTATGAATGTTATAATTCTTGACATCTGATTTGTGTCCATTTATTCTTTTACGTAGAGACTGTCCAGTTTGACCAATGTACATGGCAGAGGGGCATTGCTTGCACATGATGGCATATATCACATTGGTAGATGTGCAGGTGAATGAGCCTCTGATAATGTGGCTGATGTTATTAGGCCCTGTGATGGTATCCTCTGAATAGATATGTGGGCACAGTTGGCAACGGGCTTTGTTGCAAGGATAGGTTCCTGGGTTAGTGGTTCTGTTGTGTGGTTGCTGGTGAGTATTTGCTTGAGGTTGGGGGGCTGTCTGTAGGCAAGGACTGGCCTGTCTCCCAATACTTGATTTCCAAGGTAACATGTGGTACCTTCTAAATTAGAGGACTGCACACCTTCCATGCTGATCCCAACACAGAGTCACTCAGTTAGTGTAGTGGTACCTTCCACATTGGTACCAACTACCTCTGTGGTGCCCATTGCCTTGTTACCAACTGTCTTCGTACCAAAACCTTATATGCTCCCAAGTGACTTATATGTGGGCCTAGTTCAAAGTCACATCTGAAAGACACCGAGGGGTGATTTGGAAAACCCCAAACTGTCAAATATCTGATGCCTCAGCCTAGAGAGATGTCCTCTGTATCGACTAAATGTAAACACACACTGGGTATACTGGACACGACATTCCCCTCTGCCCCCTCCCTCTCCCCCCCGATTATTTAGGAACACCTTCAGAATGTTGGTGGTCTTTGTTGATAGAATTAAGGGATAACCTACATCTCCACAGAGGTTATGTGAAGCAAATGGAGGAGATAAAAGCACACAAGGGAGAAGAGGCAATGTGGTGAGTAGAGCTGCTTGACTTCCATGTTCTGTTTCCTGTTCCGTTGGTCTCATGTACTGGGTCTCTGGCTCTTCTGTCAGCAGGCTGGAGGTTTTAAAGTGGTTTTGTTCCAGTGTACCTCAAGACACTGCTGGGCAGGCAGCAGGCTGAGATCTCCTTCCTTTTCCTGGCCCAGCTACTCTATGGAGAGTGAAGATGCTAGGGGCGAGTTAAAGAAAAGAATGAGCGAGCGGTTCTCAAACTGTGGATCGGGACCTCAAAGTGGTTGCGACCCTGTTTTAATGGGGTCACCATTAGACATCATTAGACTTGCTGGGGCCTGGGGCATGCTGAAGCCCAAGCCCCACCTCTGGGGCATGGGGGGGGAGGGCCTCAGGCTTTGACTTCAGCCCTGGGTGGCCGGGCTCAGGTGACAGGTCCCCTGCCCTGGGCTGAAGCCCTTGGGCCCCCTTCCTTGGGCAGCAGGGCTGGGGCTTGGACTTTTGCCTACCTACCCGGGGCAGTGGGGCTCTGGCGGGCTCAGGCTTCCGTCCCCCGTCCTGAGATCATGTAGTAATTTTTGTTGTCAAAAGGGGGTCACACTGCAATGAAGTTTGAGAACCTCTGAGCTAGTCTGAAGGCACCAGCAAGTGGATACACAGCAAGGGGTGTGTTTGTGTCTGCAGAAATGTGGGAGGAAAGTTTGCTGGGAATAGCAGAAATGTAATTAGAGAGATCAGATGTTGGAATGAGAGCTGTGGAGGAACCCATAAATGGGTGACAGCTGTAAAGGGTGGGAGCAATGAGCTAGAAGTGGGACCAAGAGTGGGTGAGATCCATACATGGAGGACAGAGAGGTCTGGAGCATGACACACCGAAGCAGGGTAATTTGAAGAGCCTCAACAGGGCAAGAAAATTAGAAATGAGCAGGACAACTGGAGAAACTTGGGAGAGTGATGGGAACAGTAAGAGGAAGAGAAGGGGAGACTCGGGGTGCCCCAGGAAAGAAAGGCAACTACCCCGGAAATTGCCACAGAAGAGTCTCCTCCTGAAACGTGGAAACTTAAAAATATGCCTATTTTCCAGCAGGCCCTAGTTATGCAGATTTGTATAAAGAGTTATAGAAATGTCATGCAGATTTGACTTCAGGATTTTTTAGTGCACAGTATAGGCAAATCTGGGGGTGAGGCCTCTGCAGAGAGGAGGTGGATTCTGAAGAGGTGAAGCAGAGCTGTTACTTCTCAGTGACAGGCCCATGCTGGTCCTTGCTTCTAGATTCTTTATAGTGATATTCATGTTTTATTTTGGTGGTCTTTTTTTAAAATACCCTTTTATATTGTGCCTGTTCGCCTCTGTAGGCCCAAGCAATTGATTTGGTATCTGCAGCTTTATTTTCACATGACACTGTATTACTGCAGGCTACTTAAGATGGTTGTGCTGATTCATAGTTTATAAAGGAACAATAATATAAACAAACGTTAGAATTTTTTTAAATTATATTTGTGCTGTTTGTTGGTATATTGATGATTCAGATTTTTACCACGTTACCCTTTTTGTGTTGCATAATCCTCTCAATTTATGTTTTCCAGAATGTCCCAATTAAGTTAGCTGTATTCAGAGGTTTCCATGACCTTTAGTATTCTTTGTACTCTGTTGTTTTGCAAAGTGTGTGATAGATGTTGTGGTTTACTTCCAGTGTAGCTTTTCTTTCATGGAAAAGATGTCACAATGCAAAAATAAATAAATAAAATAAAAATCAGTGGTTTTGAGTTATGCTTTTGAGCTTAAAAATAAAGCTCATTTGGCATTGTTGGTGGGTTATTTGTTACTATTAGAACGTAAAAAAGGCTGGTTTTAGGTAGCTGATTACCTATATCTGGTCAGCAGTGAAATATTGATGGGCTGAATTTATTAAAAAAAAAAAAAAAAGAATTAAAATGTGGAAAGGTTTGACTTCCTCCTCCCCCCAGCTTAGAGAATGTAACTTTTAAAGCAGCACTGTGTTGGAGACATGACTAGTCAAGTTACTCTGCTCAACCCTCCAAAAAAATCCATGATAGATCAACATCAGACCTGGGTGTCTTGTAATGAATCTGCAAGAAAGCATGGAATGAAAAGCCAAGGAAAGTTCCAGTTCTTTGAGTGATTATCCATATGTATTTCACTCTTGATGCACATGTGCACCTTGTACTCAAGATTGGAATTTTGGGGTCAGCAACTGGGGCTGTGCCTTGAGGATCCTCACCCATCCTCCACAGTGCATTAAGGGCAGAGCAGGGCCAACCACCCATGGCTGCGAGATGGAACTGTGAGAAGTGTCTCTATCTCTTGCCCACTTGTGATCCTAAAACTCATTTTTTGGACATGGTTATCCCTTTAGTGTAGTTTTAGTTGTAGTTAGTTAATGTAGTATAGGTTTTTACATTAAGTTTCAGTTTGGGTAATTATATCTGTTTGTTTTTTTCAGCCCTTGTGTCTAAACAAAAATCTCCAGGGTTCAAGTATCACCTCTTATATGAGATGGCTCTGTCCCTCAGTGATACTCATATAAGATGTCTGTTTTGCATTGCTGAGGAATGTTCAATTTGCTGTTTGTTTTCTAAACAAACTTAAAAAGTGAGAAGCTCATCTGAAACTTTTTCTGGAGGAAATCTGAGACCTGCTTCTGATATCTGTATAAATAAGACCCCCCCCAGATCTGAGCAGTCCTCCTCCAGAAATGCCTCAGTAAACTCAGTGGTCAGTTCCTGGGCTCCTGCTTCCACAAAGTATTCCTTAGCTGTTCCTGCTCCCAAGTCCTCATTGGCAGCTGCCGGGGTAGGACACAGCACTGCTCTTTGAAAGAGTATAAATGTAGATCACTGTCTGAGGGACTTACCAACAAAAAGAGGTAAAGATCAACTCTTTCTACCTCATCCAAGGATAGCACGAGTCCTGAGTTAGGTCTCTGGTGACAGAAAGACCCTCACTTCACTCTACGGTACTGGCTAAGGGTCAGCCTCACGCTGCCTCCAGTGTGAAGACTATAGGACTACATCCAGGGCTCTTGGTACCAGCACCAGGATTTTCTGTACTGGTACCAACTTTTCTATACCAACATAGTCTTCAAAATCTACTTCAGTGCGAATGATTTCTAACTTGTTGATCTGGGTAACGACATTTTAATCAATGTGATCCATGCTACTGGAAAATCTATCAGTATCCTCCTTCCCAGAGTCGCTGCTGTTATCTTCTGTTGTGAAGATACTCTGTTGGCACTGACCACCGGTATCTTCATGGTACCGGGTATGTCTGCACTAAAGGCAAGGGATCTCCCTATATCCTGCCCTGAGACTGGAGCAAAATCTGCTCCTCCTATGTAAGAGGAATATTTCTTCTAATCTTTTGCTTTAAATAATAATGGGGAGGGATCACCAATGTGTATCCTGAAACCCCATTCACACATCCACTTTGCCCCAGATAGGGATTCTAGGGTTTCAGATCTAGCACAATAAGCACTGGGAATATAAGGAAGGACCTCCTATCTTGTATCCCTCACTGGGGCCATATCTCACTTAACTATGGTTAACACTATTGGGGATACTGGGTATTCTGGGGTGCACAACATGCCAGAAAACTCTCCTCCTCTGTCCTGTCAAGTGTCAGATCACCCTCCCCAGTAAGATTCCTAAGAATTCGCCAGTATCAGCCTTCCCAGTTATTTCACGCTGAACGTCTATAAATGCAGGCTTTTGCTGAAGAGCAGCACCAGCCTACTGAACTACACTTAGCTGCCATTTCTTCGCTGCCATTTCTTCATCATCACCTGAAGTAGTAGTGATCCCATCTACACCATCTCATTCCAGCTATTATAAGGCCTTTCAGGACTTTCATCTGAGGATGGCAGATGAGGTAGTGAAATGCCAGTGGAGGTAGTGTAAGAAAAATCACACAGTCTGAGACCGGTAGGCCACATGACCTCTTACACATTCATAACTCAACATGACAAACTTCCCCTTTGTTGTATGCAAAGTGGTTGAAGCCCATCTACTGCCCAAGCAAGCACCACATAGACATGACAGCCCAAATTCCTCTAGAATTCCTATTGCCATTAAATTTGTGGAAGAATCCCAATCAGGTGTGCAAGGGTTCTCCATTTTCTCTACCTCTACCCATGAAAATATTAGAACAGGTGTGTCCAGCCTCAGATGGGGAACATATCTGGACCAACAGCACAACCAGGGCTTGTCCACCTTCATAGCAGTGTCCTAGAATGCAGGTGATTCGTTTGGCTTGTATTACATTTTTTTTTTTTTTTGCCCTGTGATTGAAGGCAGAACAATTTAGTTAGTACAGACAACACCAGTGTGATGTTTTTTGTGAACAAGCAAGAAAGATCCTGGTCTTCCCTTTCTGCCAGGAAGCTGTCCAACTGTGGAATTGGTCCATCCATCACCAAATTATACTCAGTTCTACATGTCTGGGTCTGCAAAACACTGTACTCATGTAACTATGCTTATCATTCCAAATGTATTTCACAAGTAGGATCACCCATACATAGACTTGCTTGCCATTGAGAAGAAGAGAAAGTGTCTCTCCCTTTGCTCCACAGAGTGTTGGAGCACTGGTTCTTAGACAGACACATTCCTTATCCCTTGGTCTCCTGCGTGGCTGTATGCTTACACTGTGAACCCTCAGATACCATTGAGGGGGATCAGATAAGAGTCTGCAGAAATTATTTGTATAGCACCAGCTGGGCCTAGGCATTACTGGTACCCGAAGCTCCATGAAACTCTTGATTCAGCCTCCAATAACATTACCTCTGAGTCCCAACATAGTTTCCTAGCACAAAAGGTAAAGTCTCCATCCAGACTGTTGCTATCTCAGAGCCTGGATTCTGGCTAGTTAACATAGAACTTGTTCAATAGATATGTGGAACATTCTGATACAAAGTAGAAAGGATTCTACCAGAACAGCTGGTGCAGCCAAGTGGAAAAGATTTTCTGTTTATGCGAAACAGTGTAACCTCTCTCCCATAGAGTCTGGAACCTTTCTCTCTTAGTTTCTCTCATATTTTGGAGTATCTTGTCATTAAAAGGCACAGTGCTTTCTATAAGCTCTATTAGAGTTCACCAAAGCAGCTCTGTCAGCACACCATCCACCCATCTAGGGTCACACTATGATTTCACACCCTACAGTGGCTAAATTCCTTGAAGGCCTAATGTATGCTTCCACTCTTACAGGAACACCCTCTGTCCTGGGATCCAGTGTCATCCTAGTTGTATTGATGGCCCTTCCCCTGTGAGCCTACAGGCTAGTTGCCAGCTAGGAAGATATTATTTATAAATATAATTTCTGAAAGTTTATTTTTTCAAGTAAATTTCAAGAGCTACTCAGTAACTTGACACAGGTGTGTACACAATGAATTTCTTCAATATGTATGCGCAGTACGATGGAGGGATGAGGGGAAAATACAAGGGCAAAAGTATCTCTAAACTAGGTGGTTGTTTTGATGAGAGAAATGGCTTCCACTATTTGTTTAGTATGTACGTATAACTTAGCCACATTGCATAACATGAGCATTAACGAGAAATAAGTGAGGGTAAGAAAAGATAGATAAAATAGCATTGTAGGGAGAGGAGAGGCCAAAAACTTTACCTCCCTAAATTAGTAGGCCGCCTCTTCACAGAGTTACCCACTGATTATGTACTGGTAGAATATGAAACCTACATAAGAACTAAGCTGAATATTTTTTAAAATATACAAATCAAACCAACACATTTCCAAAATACAAACTGCAATATTTCACTGTACAGTTAGTTGTAAACCCCAACTAGGAAGTTATAACAGTCCCAGAGTCCAAATGTCTGTCTTAGGGACTTATATGTGCCTCATGATTTTTAATGTATTTATTCTCACAACACCCCTGTGGGGCAGGGATTATTATCCCCCATTTTATAGATGGGGATCTGAGACACAGAGAGACTAAATCACTTGCTCAGTCATACAGGAATTCTGTGATTGAGAAGGGATTTGAACCCTGATCTCCCAAGTCCCAGGCAAATGCTCTAATCACTGGACTATCCTTCCTCTGAATGAAGAATTCTCAGGGTTTTTTTGCCATGAAATACGGCTATATAATAGTTCTCTTCTGACAGTATGTGTCAGTTGTCTCCCAAGTGCATTTGTACCCCAAGTGCATGATATTTATTCTGTCAACCTCTTGTTATATAATACCCAATAGTTCTCATGTTCAGAGAAAATTGTTATGCATTTGGAGATGAGTTATATTCATAGTTTGTACTATTAGACGTAAGCACATTTAAAGTATTTTGAAACAGAGTTGTGGCAACGTTTTATTGCATAAAAACCTTGAATTAATTTTTTAACACATTTGGGCAAAGCATTTTTAAATAACAAAACACTGTTTATTGGCCATTGTAGCTGATGACCTGAAAATGTGCTTGAAGTTTGTGGCGACTTCTAAATAGAAAAATATAAATTGCTGTGGAATAGTATTCAAAAGCTATTTTGTGTTTTTCAGATGCTCTCTTCAGTTGATGAGAGCCAGGAGTTTTTGTTCATCTTTTCCTTGCTTTCAAAAGCCAGTCCTCCTTTTCCTCCTCCTCCTTTTTTGTTTGTTTGTTTTTTGTTTTTGTTTGTTCAAGTTACTGGTCTTAATACAGTTGCAAATGTACTGATATTTACATTTAAGGCAAGGATAGCATGCTCATTAGCACTGAACTGTTGCTCACAGAACAAGTCTAAATGTAAATATTATGTAAACCAGAAGCATTCTGAGTTTGAAGAAAGGTCCGTTAGGGTGTCCCAATATGTTTTTACTTCAGTAATAGACTGCATTTGAGCCTAGTGCTGTTTCCAGTCTGTTAATTGACAGGGTAAATGCTTGCTGCTGGGGCATTTGATTAAGCCTTCACAGATTTCAAACAAACAAAACCCCCAACCCTTGTTGCAGTCTCTTTAGAGATGACCTTGAATGGGTTATCCTGTGGCCATTTGTTTGATTTCTTAGAATACATTGTATTTGAACCTGAAAAGGATTTTAACATCCCAGAACAACTTAACTATGGAGCCTCTATTAATAACACTGATTAAAACAAAAACCTCTCCTGAATGTTTTCACTCATTTTACACAAATAAAAAACAGTTCCTATTTTACATATCATTTGCATTTTGGCTATTTGCTGAGGTTGGATGAGTGACAGTTAACTGAAAAGTGGAATAATTCTCTGTAGAGGCAAAGGCAAGATTGCAGATGCCTACATATTTTTAGAGTTTGAGATTGTATTAAGTATAGCTAGGGGAAGGAAGCTTTTTATGTACGGACAGGTAAATACAGATATAGATATATAGACACATTCTAAAATCATTGCAGGCTTTAATTTTTTGCCCCCCCCCCCCCTTTTTTTTTTTTTTTTGCTTTTGTGAGCTGTCACTTAAATTAGGTACTCTAAAAACTACACTTTGACTTAAAACAATTTTGCTCCATTTATTAGTTGTATTGCTTTAAATCCTTTTACAGTACTTCAGTTTGGCTCAAGATTTGCTGAAAGCTAGTACCAAAGTGTGACACAAGCTTTCTGTGCCTCACTGATACAACACTAAGCAGTCCTGATTAGTGCCAGAGCATTGGGAATGTGAAATGGCTTTTCTGATGCTCCCTAGGGCTTGCTCAAGGAGTTTCTTTTAGAAAATGAAGTGTTACTCTCCTAGTGACCTCATATCATTTAGATTCTGTGGTATTTGCCAATCAGTTGAAAACCAGGCGGAGAGAAAACATTCACTGGGTAGAACCTGGAAACTAGTTTCCCAGAAATGCACAGTATTTTTTATTTCCTGCATTTGTTTTGGAAGGCTAAATTTTGTATTAGATGACAAGCTAATTCTCCTTAATTAAAGTTTGTTTAAAATCTTTATTTTAATTGCAGAGAAGAATACTGTGTTCATGCCACATGTTAGAGTGCCTCTGAGGATAACTTCATGATCCAACACAATTGATGTATTTAGCTATCACAAGGCTGTAAAGAAATGTACCAAGAAATTTAGCTCTGGGCTGAAAACTATAGGCATAACTAAGGGTATGCTCTTAAACCTTTAGTCTAAAATTTGCTGGAAGTTAATGATAAAATAACTAAAATGTAGCCAATTCTAATAATCAGTGGAGTTTTTCCTAAATAACTCACTCTGAATTTTCTCTCTACTGTAAATATTTATGCTTGCTTAAGCCTAGGTTGTTTACTTCATAGCAATGTTACACAATAAAATTGAGATGACAACTCTTGCCTCCATGCCAGTGATGCTAGTCTCCATGAGCCACTTGTTTACATTTTCAAACAATCACCTTCCTGATTTCTCTTGTGCTGCCCTCATGCATGGGAAGTGCTTCTAAAAAACTTCTGTAAAACCACCTCATTGTCTGCCTTCAACTCCCTCCTTTTAAACTCTCTTCTGCTGTGAGTCCTACCAAAAAATTGACAGTGGTTAGACAGATGGTGTATTGAAACCACTGCCTATCATAGTAACCAATGTTGTCTCATTATTTCCTTGCGTTCCCACTGTCTTTCTGTTTATACCTATGTTGTGTGTTTGGTCTTTAACTTGGATTTGTAAGCTCCTTGGGGTAGGGAATTCTTATTTTTTATATTGTATATTACAGTAGTTCATGACTGCAAGAGTAAGCAATATTTATGAAATTTCCAAAATTATATTTATGGCTTGATTATTGAAACCTTATGAGAATAGTCCACTTCTTAACAAAAGGTTAAATCCAATCTCTTTAGTGTGATATAGTTCCAAGTTTGAGCTGCAGTTCTTTAATGCACCCTTCTGTCTCTTCTGTCCTCCAGACAATGCCGCAGAAGCAGACTTGTGGCTTCTTAACAGTTGCACGGTAAAAAGCCCAGCTGAAGACCACTTCAGAAACTCAATTAAGTAAGTTGCAATCTTTTTTTTCCAAAGAAGCCCAGTAATGTTTATCAGTGAAAAGTCTGTGGTTTTAAAGGATACCTATTTTCAATCAAAAAGTAAATCCTCCCTAGTGCAGAGCAGAGGAGAAATGTGAGTTTGAGTTTAATGATGATCTGCACTCGTCCAGCTAGAATAGATTTGTGATTGGTAATGTGGTAATTTTCTAATAGCTGTTTTGGGGATTTGTAAATGTTCAATAGTGCACTCACTTGGGGGAAACAACCCTCCTGTTACTGCGTAATCCAGGAGTTTCCATATTATTTTTCTAAGAAAGATTTTACAGTGTTTTCTTAAATAATTAATTTTTTTTTAAAGTGGTATGAATGACTAACCATCTTCCTCCACCCCATTTTTTAAAAAATGACCATCAGTGCATTCCTTTAATTAAATAAAATATTTAGAACTATAAATTTTTGTAATACTTGCATGCAGAGGTATTGCATGGCGGGATATGCAGGGTCTCGTGCCCTCCCAGATTTGCTGCTTGGCTTGTACTGAGCATGCTCACATGGACTGAGCATGCTCAGTAACACTGCCGAAGCCAGCTGCCCTCACTCTGCACCATTGCTATTAGCAGGTAAGGGTTGTCTTTGCTTAAATGTATTTATTATTAAAAAGGGCGAACTGAAGGCCTGTGTTTACATACAGAGCTAGAGTGGCACTGGTGCAGCTGCATTGCTGTAGCGCTTTAGAGAAGATGCTCCTAAGCCGATGGAAGAACTTCTTCCATTGGCGTAGTTAATCCTCCTCCCCGACAGGCTGTAGCTATGTAAATGGGAGGAGCTCTCCTGTCGACACAGCAGTGTCTACGCTGGGGGTTAGGTTAGTATAAAAAATCCACACCCCTGAGTGATGTAGTTATACCTATATGGGTCTGTAGTGTAGACCTGGCCTGAGTGTACTATAGGTAACATTGAACTAGCCTTCTGAAAGTATATGGTGTTGTTGTAGATGTGTTGGTCCCAGGGTAAAGTCAAAAGACAAGCCTGAGAGCTTAAATGCCTTAACTTTGCTAGATACTTAAAACCATGGGCTGGATTTATGGTTTATTACACCAATCTATAACCCACTTAAATCCCAACCCCCAGCCTTTTTTTCCTTCCACCGTATGACTGGAGAAGTGTTAACAGATCACTTCACCTTGAATGGTTCCTTGAAATATATATTAACTACTTATGCTAAACACTCTGTTCTGCCTTGTATTTAGCTCTGTCACTGATGTTTCCCAGACCTGAAGAAGAGCTCTGTGTAAGCTCAAAACTTGTCTCTCTCACCAACAGAAGTTGATCCAATAAAAGATATTCTCTTGCCCACCTTGTGTCTCTACTCTTCTGAAAGACATTTTATTTTAATATATAGCATGTCCTGTCAGTGATGCAGAAAAGTGGCTTGTGGTAGACGACTTGTTAGCTTTTGAGTTCAGCAGAAGTATAGCTTTGATAAGAATAAATGGAAAACCTGAACAGTCACAATTGTGGTGTGTCCAGTGTAAATAAAATGTGTTGTCCTCTATTATTCATAGATTTTACCTTTACTAAACACTCACGTGGATGCTCATGGAATGATTTGTTAGGTGTGGTATGTAGCAGGCTGATGATTGTTGAAAATCTAATTGACAAGATTTCAGAGTAACAGCCGTGTTAGTCTGTATTTGCAAAAAGAAAAGGAGTACTTGTGGCACCCTAGAGACTAACCAATTTATCTGAGCATAAGCTTTCGTGAGCTACAGCTCACTTCATCATCCGATGTAGCTCACGAAAGCTTATGCTCAAATAAATTGGTTAGTCTCTAAGGTGCCACAAGTACTCCTTTTCTAATTGGCAAGAGACCCCTAATTCTTATTAAGCAGCTGGCACATTTTTGGGGAGAGACAGAGAGGGAGTTGTATTGAAACTCTCTACTAGCAGTAGCAGCTTCCCAGTGCTGTACCCTGCAAGAGAAAAAATTTGCCCATAGTAGGTGGAACAATTAAAATAAAAAGATTCCTCCTGTACCCAACAGAGAAGTTAATTTCCTGACTGCCAATGCAGCGCACTGCAATAAGATTAGCTTTTTGTGTTGCCAAGAAGAACTCTGTTTCCAGAATACCGGTAGTTAGTGTGCTTTGGGTAATAACTATACCTGAATTTCCCACCATCCCTCCCCCCTGTGGTCCAGTCCAGCAGTTACCAGTCAGGTCTCAGACCTCTAGCCATCACCTGTCTCTGAGCAGGGGCCCTGGTCCCACTCCAGTCTGACCACGGTGTTTTAAGGCTGCACGGCCCCCTTACACTGTGATATCATCAGCATGCCAGTCTGTTTAAAGGCCAGCACCTGTGCTTTGCTTTTGCTCTGGGGGCTATGAAAAGTGTATTGCCAGCAATTACAAGTTGCCACATAGCTCTTTCTAAGGAAGCACATTTATTCGTAAGGTACAAGCATTACAGAGAATACATGTTAAATAAACAAACAATAAATAGATTTAAACATACACTAAACATACTAGGAGTCACCCATCAGTCTTATGGGGCCCTAGTTGGCCAAAGTCTTTTCAATACTTCAGCAAGGGTTGGGGTCCCTTTGGACAGAAGATCTTGTCTGTTTGGTGAATCAGAAAGTGGGCACTGTCAGTTCAAGATAACCATTTTATACCAAAAGCCCTTCCTTGTCTGTTAAACTCTGAACTAGTATATGGAGACCACCCCAGGGTGTGGTACCTCTCTAGAGTTGTTTAGTCTGTGACTTGTTTTAATCACCCCTCACTGTTTTTAGGTCTTCTAGGAGCGGTGGTAACCCTCCTCTGTGGAGTAGGACACAATCATACATAAACCATTATGGTCCCTAAAGATATTGCATGTAATTGCAGTATCTGTAACATGGCAGTTAATGTGCATTGGGTAATAATCTTGTGTTGGCCAACTAAAGCTAAATAAAGATAACTGATTCTGTGGATGAAGGGAAAGCAGTGGACGTGTTGTTCCTTGACTTTAGCAAAGCTTTTGACACTGTCTCCCACGGTATTCTTGTCAGCAAGTTAAAGAAGTATGGGCTGGATGAATGCACTATAAGGTGCGTAGAAAGTTGGCTAGATTGTCGGGCTCAACGGGTAGTGATCAATGGCTCCATGTCTAGTTGGCAGCCAGCATCAAGCGGAGTGTCCCAAGGATCGGTCCTGGGGCCGGTTTTGTTCAATATCTTCATCAATGATCTGGAGGATGGTGTGGATTGCACCCTCAGTAAGTTTGCAGATGACACTAAACTGGGAGGAGTGGTAGATACGCTGGAGGGTAGGGATAGGATACAGAGGGACCTAGGCAAATTGGAGGATTGGGCCAAAAAAAATCTGATGAGGTTCAACAAGGACAAGTGCAGAGTCCTGCACTTAGGACGGAAGAATCCAATGCACCGCTACAGGCTAGGGACCGAATGGCTAGGCAGCAGTTCTGCGGAAAAGGACCTAGGGGTGACAGTGGACGAGAAGCTGGATATGAGTCAACAGTGTGCCCCTGTAGCCAAGAAGGCCAGTGGCATTTTGGGATGTATAAGTAAGGGCATTGCCAGCAGATCGAGGGCAGCATTGCCAGCAGATCGAGGGACGTGATCGTTCCCCTCTATTCGACATTGGTGAGGCCTCATCTGGAGTACTGTGTTCAGTTTTGGGCCCCACACTACAAGAAGGATGTGGAAAAATTGGAGAGAGTCCAGCAAAGGGCAACAAAAATGATTAGGGGTCTGGAACACGTGACTTATGAGTAGAAGCTGAGGGAACTGGGATTGTTTAGTCTACGGAAGAGAAGAATGAGGGGGGATTTAATAGCTGCTTTCAACTACCTGAAAGGTGGTTCCAAAGAGGATGGATCTAGACTATTCTCAGTGGTAACGGATGACAGGACAAGGAGTAATGGTCTCAAGTTGCAGTGGGGGAGATTTAGGTTGGATATTAGGAAAAAAATTTTCCCTAGGAGGGTGGTGAAACGCTGGAATGTGTTACCTAGGGAGGTGGTGGAATCTCCTTCCCTAGAAGTTTTTAAGGTCAGGCTTGACAAAGCCCTGGCTGGGATGATTTAATTGGGGATCGGCCCTGCTTTGAGCAGGGGGTTGGACTAGATGACCTCCTGAGGTCCCTTCCAACCCTGATATTCTATGATTCTATGATAAAGCAATGACAGGATCTTTTCCACTTAAGTTGTGGCTATCTTTCTATTCCAATTACCATATACCAGAATTGACGATACTGAGTGGGTGTGTTACTGAATAAGCTGGTGAAAGAAAGAGGGGCTTAACAAGGATGAACGATGAGAAACATTTCCCGTCCTTTCAGGTTTTTTCTTTGCTATATTAATGAGCTCGATTTTGTTTGTAGCAGCGGCTCCACCCCCACCTCTGATAAACAAAACTAAAAAAATGTCATTCTTAGTTGACTCTGTGCAGAGAACCATTCTTTTCTTATAGCTTGTTTTCTGCTTTCTGCTTCTCAGTTCTTGACCTTTCCTCATTCTGGGGAAGGAGAACTTCTGCTTCTACAGGATTGTTTTGTAACCACTACAGAAAGTGAGTGAGGTAGCCATGTTTGAGAATTATGATGGGGCTGTTCAATATATGTCTCAGATGCATCTCAGAAATCGTTTTATGGAACTACTTTGTATCTTATGGTGGGAGAATAAAGAAGTGGTGAGAAATTAATGTTTCTAAGCATTAGAATCTTTCACAAATAGTCTTCTGAATGTTATAGCAGCAAACTGAGTGAAATTTGGGAGGGTATTTAGACTAGCTGTTTCTCTGTCATGTCAACAATTCTGGCTTCTAGGTTGCGGTCATGGAGACCTTTGTTTTTTCAGAGTTGAGTAATGAACAGAACAATGACCAGTCTGTGCACTGCCAGCAAACAGAGCTGTAAACAGAGGCTGGTAGGGGCAGTGTGCTAGGAGAGAAGCTGATCCCTGATTAGGAGGCGGGGCTTCTCTGACTAGGGGACCTATAAAGGTAGCCAGCCAGTCAGGCAGCGGCACAGGAGCCAGCAAACAGAGCTGTAAACAGGGGAGTTTGCGTGGGAGTTCTGTTGGAGGAGAAGGTATTCTGTTGGAGGAGAAGACTAACAGGTCTTAGGTGAGAAGGCTATGACAGATACAGAGGCAGCAGTGGTAGTGACCCAAGCAGAGGAAGATACAATGAAGATGACTGGATGTGGAAGCTGCAGCATGTACATGATCCTAGAGGGGGTACCTAAAAAGAGTTTCTTCTGCATGAAGTGCCACCTGATAGAGCTGATGGAAGAAAAGATCCCGGGATTGGAGATGCAGGTGGAAACTCTGGTTGAGTTTAGAAGGGGGTTCCAGCGGATGATGGAGCAAAGACATGAAGAGGCTGAAGGGAAAAGCTCAGACTTGCAGATGGAAGCAGGATCCCAAAGAACTCTGAGGGGAGACTGCTGGGTGAGGAAAGTGTACAGTGGAAGCATGTGACTAAGAGAACCAAGCAGAGAAAAAGATGGGCTAGTGAAGGAGAAACAGAGATCAGGAACAGGTTTACGGAGTTGGAAAATGAAGAAGGGGCACAGCAGGTGATCACTGAAGGTGAGAGGGCAAGGAAGAAGAGAAGAGCAGCTAGTCCTATCTGAAGAGGGCAAGAGTCAATGGAGATAACACCAACTATGAGCCCCAGGAGGATACAGGATGAGTTGCAGAGGATTGCAAGGGACAATAGGAATCAAGAGGACTTGCAGCCAGAGGGAACAGGGGATAGATAGACTGGAGAATTGCACGATCACCAGGAAAAGGCAGGTCTACGTGACTGGGGACTCCTTACTGAGGAGACTAGACAGGCCTGAAACAAGAGCTGATCCAGAGAACAGAAGAGTGTGCTGTCTGCCGGGTGCTAAGATACGGGATGTGGACCTGAGGCTGAAGAGGATCCTAACGGGAGCGGGAAAGAATCCACTGATTGTTCTTCATGTGGGAACAAATGATATGGTTAGATTCTCGCTGGAACATATCAAGGGAGACTATGCCAGGCTGCGGAAGATGTTTAAGGAGATCGAGGCTCTGGTGATCTTCAGTGGGATTCTGCTGTTCCTAGAGAAGGGCAACAAAGGTGTGACAAGATTATGATGCTCAACAGATGGCTCAGGCACTGGTGCTATAAGGAGGGCTTTGGGATGTATGGCCATTGGGAAGCATTCATGGGCAGAGGACTGTTGTCTCGGGATGGACTTCACCTGAGTAAGGATGGAAGTAGACTTCTAGGATGGAGGCTGGCACAACTGATTAAGAGAGCTTTAAACTAGGAATTTGGGGAAGATGGTTGGGAGATGTCCAGGTAATCTCCACTCCGGATTTTAACATTGAGAGGGAAGAAAACAAAGTAGAGAGGATACAGCTGTGGGCAGGAGAATGGACACAAGGAGGAAGGGTAGTGTACATACCAGTCTAATAGGTGATACTGGCAGTAGAATGTCTGTGCCTAATTGGGTAAACAATGTGAGCGAGGCCTAACAGCAAAAATTAAGATGTTTGTACACTAATGCGAGGAGCCTAGGTAACAAAATGGAGGAACTAGAGCTACTGTGCAGGAAGTGAAACCAGATATTATAGGGATAACAGAAACATGGTGGAATAGTAGTCATGACTGGACTACAGGTATTGAAAGGCATGTGCTGTTTAGGAAAGACAGAAATAAAGGCAAAGGTAGTGGAGTAGCATTGTATATCAATGATGAGGTAGACTGTAAAGAAATAAGAAGTGATGGAATGGATAAGACAGAGTCTGTCTGGGAAAAAAATCACATTGGGGAAGAAAGCTACTAGAGCCTCCCCGGGATAGTGCTTGGGGTGTGCTGTAGACTGCTCGGATCCGATCTGGATATAGATAGAGACCTCTTTAACGTTTTTAATGAAGTAAATACGAATGGGAATTGTGTGATCATGGGAGACTTTAACTTCCCAGATATAGACTGGAGGACAAGTGCTAGTAATAATAATAGGGCTCAGATTTTCCTAGATGCGATAGCTGATGGATTCCTTCACCAAGTAGTTGCTGAACCAACAAGAGGGGATGCCATTTTAGATTTCATTTTGGTGAGTTGTGAGGACTTTGTAGAAGAAATGGTTGTAGGGG
This sequence comes from Chelonia mydas, assembly GCF_015237465.2. NCBI lineage: Eukaryota > Metazoa > Chordata > Testudines > Cheloniidae > Chelonia > Chelonia mydas. The sequence goes on along the minus strand of NC_057850.1, from coordinate 105,667,704 downwards.
AAAACCTTGGTTCGAGCGATCATGAGCTAATTCATTTCAAACTAAATGGAAGGATAAACAAAAATAGGTCTGTGACAAGGGTTTTTGATTTCAAAAGGGCTAACTTTAAAAAATTAAGGAAATTAGTTAGGGAAGTGGATTGGACTGAAGAACTTGTGGATCTAAAGGCGGAGGAGGCCTGGAATTTCTTCAAGTGAAAGTTGTAGAAACTATCAGAAGCCTGCATCCCAAGAAAGGGGAAAAAATTCATAGGCAGGTGTTGTAGACCAAGCTGGATGAGCATGCATCTCAGAGAGGTGATAAAGAAAAAGCAGAAAGCCTACAAGGAGTGGAAGATGGGAGGGATTAGCAAGGAAAGCTACCTTATTGAGGTCAGAACATGTAGGGATAAAGTGAGACAGGCTAAAAGTCAAGTAGAGTTGGACCTTGCAAAGGGAATTAAAACCAATAGTAAAAGGTTCTATCACCATATAAATAAGAAGAAAACAAAGAAAGAAGAAGTGGGACCGCTAAACACTGAGGATGGAGTGGAGGTCAAGGATAATCTAGGCATGGCCCAATATCTAAACAAATACTTTGCCTCAGTCTTTAATGAGGCTAATGAGGAGCTTAGGGATAATGGTAGCATGACAAATGGGAATGAGGATATGGAGGTAGATATTACCACATCTGAGGTAGAAGCCAAACTTGAACAGCTTAATGGGACGAAATCAGGGGGCCCAGATAATCTTCATCCAAGAATATTAAAGGAACTGGCACATGAAATTGCAAGCCCGTTAGCAAAATTTTTTAATGAATCTGTAAACTCAGGGGTTGTACTGTATGACTGGAGATTGCTAACATAGTTCTTATTTTTAAGAAAGGAAAGAAAAGCAATCCGGGTAACTACAGGCCTGTTAGTTTGACATCTGTAGTATGCAAGGTCTTGGAAGAATTTTTGAAGGAGAAAGTAGTTAAGGACATTGAGGTAATTGGGACAAAATACAACATGGTTTTACAAAAGGTAGATCGTGTCAAACCAACCTGATCTCCTTCTTTGAGAAGGTAACAGATTTTTTAGACAAAGGAAATGCAATGGATCTAATTTACCTAGATTTCAGTAAGGCGTTTGATACCGTGCCACATGGGGAATTATTAGTTAAATTGGAAAAGATGGGGATCAATATGAAAACTGAAAGGTGAATAAGGAACTGGTTAAAGGGGAGACTAACACGGGTCACACTGAAAGGTGAACTGTCAGGCTGGAAGGAGGTTACTAGTGGAGTTCCTCAGGAATCGGTTTTGGGACCAATCTTATTTAATCTTTTTATTACTGACCTTGGCACAAAAAGCGGGAAGGTGCTAATAAAGTTTGCGGATGACACAAAGCCGGAAGGTATTGCCAATACAGAGAAGGACTGGGATATGATACAGGAAGATCTGGATGACCTTTTAAACTCGAGTAATAGGATGAAATTTAATAGTGAAAAGTGCAAAGTCATGCATTTAGGGATTAATAACAAGAATTTCTGTTATAAACTGGGGACGCATCACATGGAAGTAACAGAGGACGAGAAGGACCTCGGCGTCTTGGTCGATCACAGGATGACTATGAGCTGCCAATGTGATATGGCCGTGAAAAAAGCTAATACGGTCTTGGGATGCATCAGGCGAGGTATTTCCAGTAGAGATAAGGAGGTGTTAGTATCGTTATACAAGGCACTGGTGAGACCTCATCTGGAATATTGTGTGCAATTCTGTTCTCCCATGTTTAAGAAAGATTAATTCAAACTGGAACAGGTACAGAGAAGGGCTATTAGGATGATCCGAGGAATGGAAAACCTGTCTTATGAAAGGAGACTCAAAGAGCTTGGCTTGTTTATCCTAACCAAAAGAAGGCTGAGAGGAGAGATGATTGCTCTCTCTAAATATATCAGAGGGATAAATACCAGGGAGGGAGAAGAATTATTTAAGCTCAGTACCAGTGTGGACACAAGAAGAAATGGATATAAACTGGCCATCAGTAAGTTTAGACTTGAAATTAGACGAAGGTTTCTAACCATTAGAGGAGTGAAGTTCTGGAACAGCCTTCCAAGGGAAGCAGTGGGGACAAAAGACATATCTGGCTTCAAGACTAAGCTTGATAAGTTTATGGAAGGGATGATATGATGGGATAGCCTAATTCTGGCAATTAATTGATCTTCGACTGTTAGCGGTAGATATGCCAAATGGCCTGTGATGGGAAGTTAGATGAGGTGGGATCTGAGTTCCTCCAGAGAATTCTTTCCTGGGTGTCTGGCTGGTGAGCCATGCCTACATGATCAGGATTTAGCTGATCGCCATATTTGGGATCGGGAAGGAATTTTCTTCCAGGGCAGATTGGCAAAGTCCCTGGGGTTTTTTTCACCTTCCTCTGTAACATGGGGCATGGGTCACTTGCTGGAGGATTCTCTGCACCTTGAAGTCTTTAAACCACGATTTGAGGACTTCAGTAGCTCAGACATAGGTTAGGGGTTTGTTACAGGAGTGGGTGGGTGAGATTCTGTGGCTTGCGTTGTGCAGGAGGTCAGACTATAGACGATCATAATGGTCCCTTCTGACCTTAAAAGTCTATGATTCTATGATGATATACGTTCAGGGAAACAATCACTCCGCTTGATAAGGTTCTTCTGTCACAGGAAAGATTCATAGAATAGATTTCTCAAGATGGTATCATAGAATACCAGGGTTGGAAGGGACCTCAGGAGGTCATCTAGTCCAACCCCCTGCTCAGAGCAGGACCAATCCCCAATTTTTGCGCTGATCCCAAATGGCCCCCTCAGGGATTGAACTCACAACCCTGGGTTTAGCAGGCCAATGCTCAAACCACTGAGCTATCCCTCCCCCCAGGGAGCTTCTGCAGCTTGGAGCTGAATATTGGATGCTTGAGTTTCAACTAATACACTGAAGGTTATACAATTGCTAATTTTCATCATACACACACATGGTCAAGATTTATGGCTTCTGCAACAGTTTCTCCCATCTGTCTTGTCTTTGCATATACAGCTTATTGGGAATGTCATTGATGCTAATCAGTGGCAGCACATTCCCACTTGTGGTTAAAGGAGAAATGACTCAAAAGCAGATAACTGACTAAGATTATATGTCCAAAGAATATGATAGAAACCACCCATGGCAGTGGCAAGCTGATTACATAAAGGTATCTGTTTTTTTTCTAGGATGCTAATTTGGAGATTTTCTCTGGCAGGCCATATTATTAAGACCAGTTCACTAAGCTCTATGATAAGAGTCACAAAAGATATGTTTACAGGAAAAGGGCAAGAATTTTTTTTAAATGACTAAATGGAAAGGTTGAATGGGTTATCTGAGCCAAACAAATTATGCTTCGGAAGATGGAAATCCATCCCAAGAGAAGTCAATAGAAAGGAGCATAAAACAAAGCTGGTAAAATATAAACTGGAAATTAGGAGGGGCAAGATGGAATTTGAAGAGCAAATCGTCAGACACAGAAAAAAAACAAGTAACAAGAAATTCTTTAAATATATATAAGCAGATAGCCTGCAAGGAAATTGCTGAATCTGCTTGACGTTGACGGTTAGGGAGAAAGGGAGCAAGAAAGGAGGATAGAGACATTGCAGAGAAGATAAAACAGTTTGTGTACTTGCAGTACAATGGGACAGCATTCTGTGGCAATAACCCCTATATTCTGCTGCATTGTTAATTTATTCTGTCACCGTGAAATACCCTTCATTCCCAATCTTTAGTGCTCCCCTCGACTCATGATTGTGTGCTTGTGCACACAAAGCTGTGGCTCATAATTGAAAATACTCATTGGTTTAAAATGTATCAATAATTATTTTAGGGAAATTTCCACATTTGGGGGTAGGCGAAGGAAATGTGTATTTGCCATGTTGTTAAAAAAAAATGATGCATGTTTGAAATTGTTGAAGGATTTGGAATGGTACAGTAAGTCTGGAGGGGTGCAGTGGGGATGGATTAGTGAGCTGATGAGGTAGTCATAAGAATATATTTGTAGGATATCTGTGCAATTTATCACAGGGATATTGCTTCCACATAAACAGAAGTAAATAGAAAGGAATGATGCACCTTTGGCAGCCTCCTCTGCCCATGCTAATTTGAATACATTCAAGTATCTTTTCAAATAGGCTACAGTACTCTATAGCACAGGTACCATGAATCTTGCAAAGAAATATTGTCAATGCCATAATAATTCAATATAGTGAACTGCAGTGATATCTTCAGTTTATTTAGACGATTGTAACGTACAGTGCGCTTAGTCCTTATGACAGATGACTGTACATTCCACTTTTGTAAAGGGAAACCATGCCTCACCAATTTTTTAGAATTCTTTCAGGGGATCCACAAACATGGACAAGGGTGAGTACTTGGATTTTCAGAAAGCCGTTGACAAGGTCCATCATCAAAGGCTCTTATGCAGAGTAAGCAGTCATGGGATAAGAGGAAAGGTCCTTTCATGGATCAGTAAATGGTTAAAAAGACAGGAAGCAAAAGGTAGGAGTAAATGGTCAGTTTTCAGAATGGAGAGAGGTAAATAGTGGTGTCCCCCAGGGACCTGTACTGCGACCAGTGCTCTTCAACATATTCACAAATGATCTGGAAAAAGGGGTAAACAGTGAGGTGACAAAGTTTGCAGACAGTACTAAATTCTCAAGATAGGTAAGTCCCAGGGAGACTGCAAAGAGTTACAAAAGGATCTCACAAAACTGGATGACTGGGCAACAAAATGGCCGATGAAATTAAATGTTGTTAAATGCAAAGTAATGCAGATTGGAAAACATCCCAACTATACGTACAATGATGAGGGCTAAATTAGCTGTTACTACTCAAGAAAGAGATCTTGGAATCATTGTATATAGTTCTCTGAAAACATTTGCTCAGTGTGCAGCAGCAGTCAAAAAAGCTAGTAGACTGTTAGGAACCATTAGGAAAAGGATAGATGATAAAACAGAAAATATCATAATGCCACTGTATAAATACATGGTATGCCCACACCTGGAATACTATGTGCAGTTCTGGTTGTCCCATCTCAAAAAAGGCATATTAGAAATGGAAAAGATTCAGAAAAGGGGAAAAAAATGATTAGGAGTATGAAACAGCTTCCATATGAAGAGAGGTTAAAAAGACTGGGACTATTCAGTTTAGAAAAGAGATGACGGAGGGTTGGGGGGGAATATGATAGAGGTCTATAAAATCATGAATGGTGTGGAGAAAGTGATTAAGGAAGTGTTATTTACTCCTTCACTTAACACAAGAACCAGGGGTCACCCAATGAAATTAATATGCAGAAGGTTGAAAGCAAACAAAAGGAAGCACTTCTTTAAACAACGCACAGTCAATCTGTAGAACTTATTGTATGGGGATGTTGTGAAGGCCGAAACTATACCTGGATTCAAAAAAGAATTAGATAAGTTCCTGGAGGATAGGTTCATCAATGGTTATTAGCCAAGATAGTCAAGGATCCAGTCCCATGCTTTGAGTGACCCTAGCCTAGGCCTCTGAGGCCCGGGCTACACTTTGGGGGGGGGGGTGAGGGGGGGGAATTGATCTAAGTTACACAACTCCCATAGCTGAAGTCGACGTACTTAGATCTACTTATCGCGTTGTCTTCACTGCGGTAGGTTGACTGCTGATGCTCCCCCCGTCGACTCCGCCTATGCTTCTTGCTCCGGTGGAGTACCAGAGTCGACGGGAGAGCGCTCAGTGGTCAATTTATCGTGTCTTCACTAGACACGATAAATCTACCCCCCACTGGATCGATCGCTCCAAAGGTAAGTGTAGACATGGCGTGACTGTCAGATGCTGGACGACAAGGGATGTATCACTTGATGATTGCCCTGTTTATTTCCTTTGAAGCATCTGGCATTGGCTGCTGTTGGAAGACAGGATACTTGGCTAGATGAATCATTGGTCTGGCCCAGAATGGCCATTTTTATGTTCTTATATTCAAATATTTTCACTAAGCTTAATTTTTAATAAAATACATCTTAAAATAAAATATATTTTTTTATAATTTTTAAGGAAAAATATTTAAATCCCCCCCAGTCTGTAGTATTTTAGTTAGAAATTGGATATTAGATTTAGAATTTATTTTTTAGGCTATGGCTACGCTACGGACCTTACAGCGGCACAGCTGTACTGCTGCAGTTGTGCCACTGTAAGGTCTCCTTTGTAGCTGTTCTGTGCCGGCATAAGAGCTCTTTCCAGTTAAACTACCCCCAACGAGCGGCGGTAGCTATATGGGCAGGAGATGCCCTCCTGTCCACATCAGGGCTTTGGTAGGTGAAACTTTTATGTCTGGCAGGTTTTTTTGACTGAAAAAGATTTTGCCGACAAGTGCTAGTGTAGACAAAACCCTAGTTTGTCATTGAATAGTATACTACTATTTAGATTCACTGTATTAATTTATTCTACCATGATTGCATCATGATTACCATCAGGAAAAAAGTCATATATTAAGTTCTAGTTTGCTGAGTTTTAGTTATTCTCTAAAGACCTGATAATCATCAAAAAGCTTCCTCTTTCTGCGCTGTTAAGAAAAAGATTAATTAAATGGCATTTCTTCTTACTGCAGGAACTTTTTATCGCATACCATTATCTCAGTAGTGTTAAAATGAGTAATGAAAACCATCAGCCTCTACTAATATTTTCAAATGTCAAAACTTAATTCTGTGGAGTCATTTTCACAGTGTAGTTACTATTGAACCTCTTGACACAAGTGAAAGATTACTTTTCTGAAAGTTTAGTAAGAAACATTGCCTAGCACATCCATTAATCAGATTATATAGAAAGTAAGCCAATTATGTTGACACATTTTTGGCATTCATTCAGTTTAATGCAATCAAACTGCCTATAGATTTGCATGGCCTTTTGGACATCCAGGTCTCAGCTTGTAAAGAGCTGACCATTTTAGAGTTACTCAAATAGCATGTAGAAGATTGCATAGTAATACATTTCCAGGAAGGACCTGCAGTCCCACAAAAGGAAGTGATAACCTTTTTTTCTTTGTGAAGGACCCATCTGCCAGTCTGTAATGGTTTACCTTCCGTGCTGCAGTCTGGAGCAATTGTTGGATGTAATCAAAAGGGCAGCCTCTTGAATACTCTGTATGTTCTAACTCTCCTTCACTGGACAACCACAGTTGGACTGAACTCTTTCTGAAGTATCAAATAGATTTTGGCCACAATTTTCAAATGTGGGAGTCTTAAATTAATCCTCTAACTCTACCTTTAGGCACCTAAATAAGTGGTCTGATTTTCAGAGGTGCTAAGCATCTACAATTCCCAGTGATTTTAGAGGATATTGTGGGTGCTTAGTACATCAGAAAATCAGGGCAGTAAGTTTTGTGATGTGGATATTAATGACATAATTTTCAAGATTAGATATGCACAATTGTTCACATAATTTGTATATAAATTGGGTAAATGCTCACACAAGTGTCTTGTTATGTACTGCCTAGTCACTTGAGCATAATTTTGTGTGCTTTTTTGCATGTGCTATTTTGAAAATCAAGAGGGTCAATAGCTAGATTTCTGGGTGGTAAGCATTGTAGAAAATGCCTTACTATCTCTCGTTGGGTTTCAGTTGTCCCCCATGATGTCCTTTTTTGTCAGGATGGATATGACAGAAAGGATTTTAAAATGTAATGTTTAAAAAAGGCTTTGCAAAATGTTAATTAAAATGTATGTTTGCATTTTGTAGTTTGTTTATATATTAAATGCCTCTGAAAATGTCAATTATAATTGCTATGCTGATCAAAATGGGTACAGTTTCTTTCAAGGCTTAAGTGCCATAATGTCCCAGATGTGGTTTGGTTTTTCTTAAGTTCATTCAGGTAGGCGTGACTGAAGTAACTTCATGTTGTTTGGAGGCAGACAGTACTAAATAGGTTGTGATAGTTGATGAATACCTCATGTCTTTGTAACAACTGTCAAGGCTTTTTGCATTTTTTAAAAAGAGGGAACTTGGAAATATCTGACACTTTTTTTTATATTCTGTTTATCCTGGAAAACCAGACATTATATCTTGAATAAAGATCTGCATGTCATTCTAGGAGCTATCAAATATCATCTAAATAGGTACAGAATTTCTTCCGCCATCCCAACTGATGCTATCAGTGTTTTTTTCATCCTATAATCTGACATCTCAATTAATCATAATTGAAAGACATTTTAGGGAATGGAATTTGTTTTCCCTCACAGACCATTGCATTATTGCATGGTCTCTTGTGCCGTCTGCTGATTGGGCCTAATAAAGCGTAACTCCTGCCTGGATTAGCTTGCCAGGTTGGGACAAATCATTTTATAGACTGGAGTTTATCTGATCGCAGAGACAAACTGAGGCACTGAAAATCACTGGTCACTTTTGAAAAGGCAGGTCTTTGTTGTAGCCTGCCCTCACCCTGTCTTTCAGGAGTAGTGACCAGAATGTATCTGAAGTTGTGTGTTGGTATTGTGATAATTCTGATCCTCTTGATTTGTACTTAAATTGTGCCTATATTCACAAAATAGACTGGAATTTGTGGAAAAAATGAAATGGATGAAATGTGTGCACGTGCAACGTGAAATTAACATTAACTGTGTTACGTATGGTATATGATGTCAGTTATTTTTCTGCTGCCAATCCTAGGGGGGAAGTGTCTGGATACTCTTTCTTCTGGCTGTCATTTTGACATCTTTTTGGGGGGAAGATCGATCAGCGGTAATGTTATTTGTATTTCCTCTTTTTTCATAAAAGTTTTTACTTTTGAAAATCTTGTGTTCCTTGAAGAGCTTTCTGTTATACTGTGATGCTTCATTGCAAGTCCTTTCAGAAGGTTATTTGTATTTCTGAATCAAAACCAGAGAATAGTTTAGGATGTTTTTCATTCCTAATAGAAAGTATGTAGGGCAAGACTACCCTACATTCCCTTTTTTTCTGCTTAGACTCTCTCTTCTATTCTGGGTTGGCTGCAAGACATTACTCTTTATTTTAGTGCACTTTAGAGCAGTCTGTAATAACAATAATATTGATGTAATATGTAGGAATGACAAATGTTCAGAAGAGTATGTGATCTTACATCTTCTGAAGTCAACTTAATTTTCTTTAGAACATAAAATTAAGGGTGCCATTTAAAGGTGACCTAAAAAGGATTTTATAAAACTAAATTTGTGCCCTTGTTTGCTTCCTGTTAATATATAAAAAAGACTAGAGCCCTGTCTATGCTGTTTTTTCTGAAATGAGCTCTAATTTTTTTTTTAAAGAGAAATGCGGTACTGATTTTCTACCTTACAAATTCAAGAAGTGTCTAGTCTTTTGGTTTTGCTGAAGGATGTACTTGGTAGTCTTAGAACTTTTGTTGAGATGTTTATACAGAGGAAGAGATGGTCCAGTGGTTAGCCTGGAACTCATGAGACCTGGGTTCAATTCCCCCATTCTACCACAGACTTCCTGTGTGATCTTAGGCCTGGTCTACATGAGGGGGGCATTGATCTGAGTTATGCAACTTCAGCTACGTGAATAACATAGCTGAAGTCTACATACTTAGATCTACTCACTGTGTTGTCTTCACTGTGGTGCGTTGACTGCTGACGCTCCCCTGTCGACTCTGCCTGCGCCTCTCACTCCGGTGGAGTACAGGAGTCAACAGGAGAGCGCGTCTAGACTAGATGTGATAAATCGACCCCCTGCTGGATCAATCGCTGCCCGTCGATCCGGCAGGTAGTATAGACATACCCTTACTGACTCTGTGCCTAAGTTCCCCATCTGTAAAATGTGTATATTTGTACTCACAGGGGTGTTGTGAAGATAAATATATTGGACTCTGTAGTGCTCAGGTACTGGGAATGGTGGACATATAAGTACCGAAGACAGATATATGTCACTTTATTTGAAGGTGATGAATAATAAAAATGCTTATTAAGCATTGGTGTAAGCTTTAAAACACCATGTGCCCAATCCTGCTCAGAGGAGGTCTCGATAAAATGCTTGAAGCTGTCTGTGCCCTTACTATCCTAGAGCTCATACCGCTCCTACCACTGGTGAAGGCACCAGTGGGAAATTTTATGGAAAAGTCTAACATAAATGAAGACTCAGTTGTTCTGCTGTCCACCTCTTGACTCAAGTGATGGCATAACTCTTGTACATCATAAAGAAACAAGGGCATAAACCCATTTTTTTTAATACTTTATAGTTCACCTTTAACAATCATGCAAATGAGTTAAAATATGAATAGGAAAATGTAAGCCATATAAATTATTATTACAGTATTGTTGACGGAGAGCCATCTGATGGCTCTTACAGCTTCCACATATGCACACTTTTTCTGTACTTCCACATGAACATATAAAGTAATCGAAACAAGCCATCAGATGGTTCTCTCGGTCATATACATTTATAATGCTTATGTTTTTTTACTACACCAGCTGTGCCCTGAACTCAGTCTACAATCCAGTCAACAAATTCATAAAAGAAATAAATCTTTTCTGTACTGTCAGAGATCCTAGTGAGAGCTCTCTCCCGGCTTCCCATTATCACTGCTGTGAGGGGAAGCCAAACCTCAGTGCTCTGGATCCCTGGGGTGTCTTGAGGTTATGGAGCCTCAGCAGGCTGCAGAAATTCTATTAATCTACTGTGTAACTGTAGTTGGAGGTAGGGAGAGTAAGTATGTTTAGCATTTAAGACCCAAAAACTTGTTCAGAGATAATAGATAAGAATATACTGCTGCTGCTTAGCTTCCTTACAAGTGAAAGTAACTTTGGGAAAAGCCTTCTTTATTGTGAGTATCTTTGCATGTGTACAGTTCATCTGTATACATTTCTATATGGCTCCACCAAGAAAAAAGTGAGCCCCACGTGGAATTAGAGTAGCATTACCAATTCTTTTATTAAAAAGTTTGGTGTAATAACTATATTTTGATTTACATTTTTTTACAGTAAATTGTAAGCAGTGGAGAATTGTTAGAAGAGGAAGCATAAACCTTTCAAAGCTTGGTTCCTATTTGTTATAGTTCAGTTTAGCACAAAAGCATTATTTCCATTGCGTTTTTATGAGAAATGCCATGAGCATGCTTTTTATCATATTTCATAGGGATGCAAAATTGCCTTGAGGCTCTGTGTTCAGAGTAGAGATGAACGTTTACATTGATAGAACAGCTCCAAGGATGAGTTGTAGTAATGAGTACTTAGACTCCTCGTTCCCGTCCTCCCACCCAAGGGGAAAAAAGTTCCTCTTCAGACGTCAAAAACGCTGTTGGAGGCTCTGAAGCTGGAAAAATCTGCAGGATGAATTTTTTAGAGCAGAAGTCAACCTTAAAATGTTTGTTTTAACTGAAGTTGCTGGCAATGTCATTACTAGTTCTACCCTTTCATTATTTTAGAAGGCCTTGGTTAAAATCCTTGATCCTCCTCCCACTATTAAAGGCACAGGCAGTCCTAAATTCAGAAAGGCTTTGGTAGAACCCCACACCACATTCTTTGTGGGCCGGGGAGGGGGGGGGGAGAGACTCTTCCCCAGCATACAAGAGTTGACCTAAATCTTTTAAGAGCACCATTGGGCCAGTTCACAAGAACCCTCATAATGTGTCTGTATGCAAAGTTCAGATCACAACATATCCTAAGAAGCCCTGAGTCTTGAAACTAGAAAAGCCTGTTTGAGTCTTGCATTGTTTGACCTATGAAAAGTCTTGCTTGTAGGATATAATTTACATATAGTAGTTTCATTTTTACGGTCAGAAGAGACTGCAGAGACCTAAGCCCTTATACTTTAATTAGCTAAAATTTAGTTTGGAAATGAAATTCATAATGTAATATGATTGCATCCTTTTTTTTTTTAATTGAGATATAAGATCTTGGGTATAATCTTATACATGTATCAACTGCTTTTAAACACTTGAGTGTTTCCTTGGTTATCATATGTATCACTATGCAGTAAAGACGTTTCTTACAAACTTTCCAGAAAAAAAAAAATTGTGTTTTGCTCCTAAGTTTTCCATTCAGAATAGCTATGATTATCCATAGCACAGAATATGCTAAGGTGAATACTTTTAGGTATTTATGCTGTTTGTATACTATTTGTTTGGACAGTGAGAACAGACTAGTCAGTTTCATTGGTATGTAGTTGATTTCTAGCTCAGTTGTAAATATTGCTATGCCTGGGTTGCAAATACTGCAGGGGAAAGTTTATTTTAAAACAAATTTCCATTGGACCAAAAAACTTCATAGAAACATTTCTACTGATCTTGTAAAAATTTTGCAAAGAAAAAGTGTTCATGGGACATGAAGACTGTAGATCTTCGTGTTAAATTCAGATGAGAAGGACCTTTTAGCTTCATGCTGAAGTGAAATGTAGAGTACTTTTATGACAGATGAAGCAGGTCATTGAGAGGCCAGCAAAACTAAACAAATATCATGTGTTCTGCAGCACAGATGACAGTGGAAGGGAAAGTAGAGTGAGTTTTGATCATGTTCTCTTATTAATCCTGTATGCAGTCTTGTTACTGAATAGATAATTGTCCAAATGGAGGTCAGTTTTATCTTTTGGCTGTTGTACGAGCAATTATTCATTTTAATTTTATCACATGATCACTATATAAATGAAAAGCAAGATGTTCAGGTGATGATGAACCCTGTGGAAAATATATAGTTAAGTTCATTCGATATGTAACATACCATAAAGGACTTCGTTGCAACCTGAGGAAAAATGTTTTGGCTGGGACTGTTTGGCAGTGCCTAGAATTGTCCGGGTTGCCTTACAAGTAAATAAGAAACTCTGGTTTGCTATGATCACTATTGATGAGTATGAGGAGATTTGTGTCTTTACGTTGCATATATAAAGGAAAGGATGCTGGGGAGGAAAACCAAAGTTTATATTATATTTTGGTTAAATTAATTTGTTATCTATATCATTGTTTTCAGTGGGTATCTGAAGAGCTGTATTCATCAATAAAAGATACTATCATCCAGAAATTAAGTTTCTGGGATTTGTTAGTTTATTTTAGATTATTCCTTCTCTTACAACCATATCCAGTATATAAAAAAGTTAAAAGTTGCTTAAATGAGGTTGCAAAATGCATGCAAGTGCTTTAAGAGAAGAAAGTAAAGCGTTGAGTGGTTTTTTTCCCTTTTATCTTCTGAACACTGAAATTAAGATGATGATGAACTGCATGGTTAAATGTGCCACATGACTGCCTTTTGAAAAGGAGGTTTGAGCCTACGTTACAGACTTGTGCACTCTTGTTTAATGTTTAACAGAAAAAAAATCACTAGGTTGAGTTACAAGAATAGGGCCTTTTAAACTAGATTTTAAAGTCTGTTTTTAGATATGGTAATCTTTAACATGAACACAGTGAGTGCTGCTTTTAATAGCTAACATTATTGCTGAAGTAATAGTCTTTTGGTGGTGGTGCAATGGTCTTAAAGTTCTATTCCTCAAGCTATTGACACTTCAGAAGAACTTGGATTAACCAGTAGAGTTTTTCAAGTTTTCCTTCAGCCACCTGTCTGATATTTAATGGCTAAAGATTTTTCTGACAGATTCTTCAAGAAAAAACAAAATACAAGGACATCAGAGATCAATTCCACCCCCTGACCTTGTATGGCTCAGTCTGAACATTTGAATTGTGAGCTGAGGCGGTGGTTTCTTAGTTACACAGGCTGTTGGAGCATCAATGTGTTGCAAACATTGTTTACAGATCCTGAAAATCAGATAAGTTTATTGTGTATACAAAATATAATTTTCTTTGAAAATAAATGGAAATAAATTACAGTCCGGTAATAACTGGTGCACAGTAACTCTAAACTTTTGACCCTGAAACTTTGGGTTGTTGAGTGAGAATGACTTGTGTAATACTTGATCCTTATTCCTTTTCAGTCCAAATGAAGACAGAAATATACTAATGCTTTCTACAAAATTCTAAAACAAAAATATTGTAATAATGAACAGCTACCCTTAAATCATTCTTAAAATTGCATTTTCACAAAATAACTTACAATAAATGAAAACTAAGTAATATTTTTTCTGAATTAACTGTTAAAAGACAGAAACCCCCATGTAGAATAGCATAATTTAATTATTTATGGAATCCTTCCAATAGCAATCAATTTTAAAAAGTACAACAAAAGTAGTCAGGTTTCCTCAAAGTTTCTCAAACTGTACTCTGCCAAGCACTTACTAGCAATTTGTGGAGACCTTGGTGGTCATATATGGTGCTGGCTACTCCTTTTTCTCAGACCAGTGAGAAGGTTGACCAGAATTGTTGGCAGAGTCAGAGCCAGAAGATGCCAAAGAGGCCAGAGTTACTTCTAGGGAAAGGGGGACAGAGCTGAAAACTGGGCAGAGAGGATGTGTCAGGTGAGTTTAGAGCAGATGTGTGAATGGGAAAATAGTTGAAAGGGGATGGGGGAAAGAGAGAGGAGTGGAATTCTTTTTAAAAAAAATAAACCAATTTGATAATGTTAACTGTACCAAATACACCAGGAATTGTTGCCACCACAAATATGGTATGGGATTGAGAGTTGAAGGCTTGTGGAAAGGGTAATCAGTGAGACTCTTATTAAGAAGGGGACTATAACTATGATAAAGTTAGAGGGTCCTTGCTTTAAAAATAATAGTCCAAAAATAATTCAGATTGGTTAGTTAAACTGTGGTGAGTCTCTAAACTGCACCTTAGAATCATACAGTGTTTAAGTATAACCTTTCAGATTTGAGGTGTGGTACTTAGCCTAAGAAAGCTTCCACTTAAATTTTATTAAATAAAAGGTTTCCTAAAAGTATAAAGATGAAACAGTTAATATCGTCACTTAGTTTACAGTATTTACAAAGGATGCAAGTTAAAACCCTGGATATACATTATCACAAAATAGCTCTTAATATCTATCTTCAGTGACTTAGAAGGATTACGACTCACTCTTTTTTCACAAGAAAACAAGTGAAACATAGCAGATTCTACATTCTTGGTGCTTTTCCTTCTCAAGTAATTTTTCCAACCCTGAAGTCACTCTTCAAATAAAGAGGAAAAAGAAGAAAAAAAATATTTTTACCATTTACATATACTTGAAATCCCATCCTAATAAATTACTGTGTTGACCAGTCCATATCAGCCTGATATGTAAGAAAGACCCGAAGTAATTTCTGTTGTTTTTGCCTCCTCTGATGATGTCTCTTTAAATGTTGTTGTCCTGTTATGCCAGTTAAGAGAGGTTTACATACCATTAAACTAGACCTTTTTGTTACTCTCCATCTGTCTGTATTTTCAACTTTCTGGCAAGAGTAGGAATTTTGCCCTAGTACACTGTTCTATCCTATGCTGAAATATAATAACAGGTTTCAGAGTAGCAGCCGTGTTAGTCTATATTCGCAAAAAGAAAAGGAGTACTTGTGGCACCTTAGAGACTAACAAATTTATTTGAGCATTCAGTGGAAAATCCGATGAAGTGAGCTGTAGCTCATGAAAGCTTATGCTCAAATAAATCTGAAATATAATAGTCTCTCATACTGTTAGATTTAACTCTGTAACTCCCTATCTTCCTTCAGAGGAGCCAGAGGTGTTATTTATATGCTTTGAGGCAGCCAAGTCAGAAAATGCCAATTCTCAGATCTTGATGGACTTACAGAAAGCAATGGACTGTGCCTCACTCTGGTTTTCAGTCTTCCAGGCAGTTCCTCTAAGCTTTAGAAATCAGCTAAAGAGAGAGGCCATAATGTAGACCCTTACTCCTACAGTAGACATGACTGCAGCTGTTAAAAGAAATCTTCTTTACTACTAGAAGGTAATGCACACCCTTGAATAAACACCATTACATAAAGTTCTCAATGTCAGACACATTTGTTTGCTTCCTGCATATTTTTTTTTTTTTTTTTTTTACTTCTTATCCCCTTTTTATTATTGTGAGACCTGTGAGGAACTAGTACAGAAAATATGGGTGGGATCAGTTTTGGCACATGCTGTTACTATATCCAGATGGTAAGCATCCTAAAACTAAGAGTCAAATCATCTCAGAAAATGGTTTTGTAAAATTTTGGAACAAAATTGTACACAATGATGCTGAAATACTATGATGATGGGAATACTGGCTGCTTTACTTTGTGTCAGCATTGTTTGCACCCCTAGGTGGTTGCTAAGTTTCTGGCATAGAGCAGAGCCTTTTCTCTCAGCATTCATTGACAGCCTCAGTTTTGAGCTATCTCAGTGTGACTGTGAAGCATGTGGAGTGCCTTCTGTGGCAGGCCCCTTATGCTTCACTTGCCTCATGGAGATGTCACCCTTCACAAGAGGGAGGGGAAGGCCCCCCAAGATGTGGGCAGGCAGCCTGACTCACATGGAATGTGCCAGGGCTTAAGGAATGGGATATGGATTTCCCAGCTTAATGTTGCTCTGATGGCCTTGCCCAATTCTGAGTAGTTTTTCTGAAGGAGAACCATCTCTATCTTTCTGTGTATACTTTGATGCCATTCTAACAGTAGGCAGACACAGTGGGGGAAATAATAAAACAATGATAAAAACTAGTTCCCTCTTAAACCAAGAAAAGTTAGTCCCCAGATTGACTTCCTGAGATGTATCAACTAAATATACAAGCAACTAAAAGTCTGTGAAAGCGAAAGAGTTGTTTACAGCTAACAGATAAGCAAGACCAAAAGGGGAGATAAATCAAGTGGGGGTTAGGGAAACCATCCCTGGTAAGTGGCCAAGAGAGGCAGCAAGAGCAAGGAGAGTGGAAGGACTTCTCTTTGAGCTCCCAGATATTGCTCCCAGTGGTAGAGGTGGCCATTGTAAGGGCCTCACTAGCAGCAGAAATGTCATTTTAAATACTTTAAAATAATTTTAAAAATAATTTTATAGATTACTACCATGTAAGGGCTAGAAATACTATATCAACAATTACAGAGATTCTTATGTTTCTCTAAAGAAAAAGTGATTATACAAGAATACAGATAGCAAGTTCTATTTAGAAAGGTAATACGACTTTCAGAATGATCCTCCCCACACATCCTAGGACATGTTGTTTATGGCTGTTTTCTTAAACTGAAATGCAGCTCTGCATTTACTCAGACTTGCTTTGGTTTGTTAATATATCATTCCCATTAATGTTCAAACTCTCTACAGTTCCTTTAAAGCCATTATCCGTCTACTTTAACTGTCATCTCAGGGAATTTACCTCTTTATTGTTGATTAAATAAAACCTGATCGTGTCATGACTTTGGGCAACTACACCTGTATTTCCCCTCAGTGGTCTAGCAAGGGCACCCATTGTCAGGCTTCCAGCTCTCCAGCCATTGTTTTTTGCGTGGAGACCACATCTCTTTCCCTTCTGACCAAAGTATTTCCAGGCGCAAAGTTTCCTGCCGTCATTGTAGTGATCTCAGCACAAGGACACCAGCTTGCTTTCCCTTAGATATGGTTAACAGGTGCAATTGCTATAACTATAAATTACCACATAGTTCTTTTTATTCAAGCCTATTTTAGTCTTGCAGTAAAAGCAATACACAGAAAACATAGTAAAACCAATAAAAGAACCTACATACATGGTAATAAGCTTACCAGACATTTTCCCAATTCTGACATGAGTTCTGGCAGAAGCCGTCCTTCAGTACCCTTCAAAGGGATTTCCTTTGTGGTCACAGGTTCATCACAGTCCTAGCACAGTCTTAGAGGATCTCAGAAGCTCATGTCCTTCCAATCCTCCCCGAAGTATTGGGGACCTCCATGAACCGGGGACTGGTCTGTTTTGCTGGATCAGGAAAACCAGGCTATTGGTCGCTGGAGAATCCAGATGGAACTACTATATGTGTACCTCTGTGGGGAATGGACAAGGAGGGGTTGAGTTGCTTTCAAAGGAATTATATTTGCATCCCCCTCCTACTAAAGAAGATGCATACAATTCTACTATAACAAATACAAAATTACATTTTTAATACAATGAACCCCAAAGGTATTAAAACTAATTCAATAAAGTTTAACTTAATTCAGTAAAATTCATTCAGGATATTGTGGGACATTATCAGTCTGTCATAGTGAGATTTGTTTATTGATGCCTTCATTCTTTCTTGAGCAGTGTCTGATAACCCAGCCATACTGCTTTTCACATGGCTAAACTATTCAAATTTGTCATCATCAGGGGTGAAGTTCTGATCCTTTGGTGCTAACATGAACCTTGAGTAGTACTTCTGCTGTAGAGGCAGTGTGATCCAGTGGATAGCATGCAGGCATGTTACTCATATTACCTTGGTTCTCTTCCCAGATGACCTGCATTGTACGACTGCTGTATGATTTTCCTGTGCTTGTGCTCCACTCCCCCACCCCACTGCACTTTGCCTATCTTGTCTTTTTTAGACCATAAGCTCTCATGAGCAAGATCTTTTTCTTATTATGTGTTTGCTCAGTGTTTTGCATAATAGAACAGTGATTTTGGTTGGGCCCTCTAGGCACTACTGTGATACAAATAAAAATAATAGCAAGCCACTGTGCTCTGCATCAAAGGGAATACTGGACCTTGAATAAAGAGTCCACAATTCTAGGTTAATGTTCACCTTGATTTTAAAAAACGTAAACTGTATTTTATTGTAATGTAAAATCTTCTGTTTTACTAGTAAATGAAGTTATATTTTTAAGGTTATATTCTTTGATTGCTGACTGAAAAGTTTGCGTAGCCAGTTTTGGCACTTAACCACAAAAATCAAATAGAGAGGTAGGGGCTGTGTTCCTGGCATAGAGCCATTTGTGAAGGCATATTCCACTACCTTTAAATTAAATTTCATAAAAGGAATCAACTTTAAGAATTACATAAAAGCATTGCGGACTGTGTTTTTCCAGAAGGCAGATTATACTGAGTGTAATGATGTCACTATGGCTCCTGCAGAACACTACTGAAGGCTCACTATGAAGAAATGAGGTTAGGTTTATTTTATTGCTTAAAATGAAATTCAAACAATGGGTTCACGCTGCATTGTTTTTATAGATTATGTAAGGATAGGATTGGAATTATTTTGCTGCATTTATTGGAAGCTGTTTTATAAGGTCTTAATCCTGCTCCCTTCAATGTTAGTGGTGACATTTCCACTGAATTTAAAGGGAGGATTGAGTCCTGAATGAGTTTTCCATCATTTGTAGGTGTAACTGTCTGAGTGAAAAAGCTTAAGGTAAACAGCAAATTTGTACTGTTGTTGCTTGGAAAAATCAAGGAAAGGACACTATTATGTCTTTCCTGAAGTCCAGCTGATTCGTGGTTGATTTGTGATTGGACATGCAAGCTGAAGAGTAGAAAGGATAGGTAATTGTTAGTTCAGAAAACCATTGCTTATGTATCCTTTGTCTAAGCAATTGTCAGCTAGCTGGACTTGTAATATCTTTCAAACAAGTTTGGCAAGTGGTAGATAGCACCATTCCTCTTTTCTCCTCCTGTAGAGTGAACGTCTGGCATTGCATAAAGGAGGCAAGTGGAGGGTAGCTCACAAATTTTGGTGGTAGTGCTGTTAATTTTTTGGGCCTCTCTGGGTTTATAAGATTGTTATTGAAGTTAAACTGGCAAAAGGTGGCAAATACTCATTGTGACCCATACAACTGTTAAGTAAAATCTGTTAAAAGAAAATTCAAAAGAGACCAAAAGGCTGAGGTAGGCCAAGTGTGTCTAAACAAAGGAACTGTTGTTATGACTTCTAAGAACTTGAGGTCAGAGTGGTATGATTGTGGCTGAGGGTTACTGGAAATGGAAGGAACAGTCTTTGGAATACTAGAATTTGCTGCATTTGAAATGATAGAGCAGGCAGAAAGTAGTACAGGGCTATTACTCAGGTGATGGTATCTTTGGGATCTTGATAGGACCTATACATCCTTCCTTCATCCTAAGACATTATACTTATGTTTGTGGACACTGGAAAATACTTTGATATATGTAGGCCATAACCAGACCAATGGGAACGTTGGGCCACTGCAACTAGACTTTCTATATGCAAGTAAAAATTACTAGAAATAAGCAGGGAAGGTAAATTATTGAGGATTGTCAGAATTGTATCAAAAGAATCAAATCTACTTTTGAATCCAAGAGTACAAGGAATGTAAGTGTTAGAACAGGGTTAGAATATTGGGAGATTTGTGATTCAGTAATGTGAAGATCAAGAAAAGAATAAGAGGTTTTTAAAAGGCTGTTCTTACTTCAGTTTTAAGACTTGTAATCTTTACAGAATCAGTGTTTTTCATATTATATGGTTCTTTGTTAACTGTTAACTGTTCACTGTTAACTTAAGTCCCTTTGTTTTGACATTTGAAGACAGCTGAGTGAGCATAAGAGGTTAGTGTTTTGAGCACTGGCAACAGGTGACTTATAGCCTTCAATATTTACTTAATTAAATATGTTGGCTTTTGTCCTAGCAGCTCTGAGCTGTTGTAGGTGGAGGGCCCAAGAAAGCATGTAGAAACTTGCTCTAGCAGGATTAATGCAGAAGTCAACGTGAGCTGCCCCTACAAACTAAAGTGGTTTCTTTTTGTTTTACTGCAAAAGACAGTCTACTAATATTCAACATGAGCATTTATCCAGTAACAAAAATCCTTGTTTATTTGGGTGTGCTTTCGTACAAAAAACATCCTCTTTATTGCTTCTGAAAATGTCATGACTGTACTAAAACTTAAGTTAGCGACAGCATATAGTAACTCGGGGAATTTTATTTTAGCTTGCAGACAGTAAAGCCTTTACTTCAGTTAGCTAGCATATTTTGTGATGGTTCATCACTTTTAATTTCCAGTAAACACTTTTGAGGAGGCTTAAATGTATTAAACTAGAACCTTACAGTATCAAAGTAAGGGAAAATTGGGAGATTGCAGATTACATTCAGTAATTCAAGTTTCTCATCAACTTTCATCATATATGTGTATACTACAGTATGGGTTGTCTGATGATCTTGTAACAGACCTTTAGTGGAGGGGACATTAACCTCTTTTAATGATAATAAGAGTTTATATGGAGAACATTTTTTTAGGTAGTCACCAATTTTAAATTCTTTCATCCAAGATTTCCTTTAATTGAAAACTTCAATTATTTTCCTCAAGGAAACAATAAAAATATGAGTACTTCAGTAGGAAACAATTAGCAGTGGAAATAACTTCAGCACAGATATGTAAATGAATTTGAAGTCTTCCTTCAAAACTAGCTTTAATAAGTACTTCTAACATGATGAACTGTAAACTTTTCTCTATCTTTGTACAGCTCCCAGCACAATGGGGCCTGATCTTCATTGGTACCACTGGCCACTACCATAATAGCAGTGGCTATACATATTTATTTCTAACAGAAGCTAAGGTTTTGTTGGCTATATTGTGGTTTTATTAGTGTGGTTTCCAGGGATATTCATTATTGAAGATGCAGATGCTCTTTAAATTCCTAAAGGTACACCATCAAAGAGAACTTTTAAAATATAGAAAACAAAATATTTTGCAGAAGCACCTCATAGTCCATTAATAAATATCCCTTCTCAGACCCCATAATGTGTGTCTCACGTAAAAATCAGATACGCCCCAGCTTGCCCCTTCATCTTTGCCTATGCTTTGTTCCATGGGAAAATAGGTCTTAAGGTTTTCCAACATTTGTAAAGAAAAACATGAGCTAATTCAAAAATATCCTAGCTCATGCTTTGTCTCATCTAAGAAGCCTGTTTTACAAAAAGGTAAACAGAAAATCTCTCATTTGGAGGTGGGTAAGGGTATAATTCACCTCTGTGTCTTTTAATACTGTTTTGACTTTTTGTCCAGTTCACTCTGGGAAAAACAGTACATAGTTTTATCAGAAGCTGAATGCTTTGTGTTATATGTTCAGTTTAAAGTCTGAATTAAAACTTTTAACATGTGACTTCTCTGTACAAGTTCACAAATAAATCACCGAAAAATTAAATCCCTAGACCAGTCTGTGGCCTTCAGGGTGGCCTTCATTCCAGCTCCTGCTGCTAGAGTTTTAGTGCCTGAACCCTTCCTTAATCTTGGTCCTTGTGAGATTTCCTGTCTCTTCTGTATTAGCTCTCCCTATTCTGTGGCCACTTGCCTAACGGGTTTTTGACCACCTTCATGTTAGCTCAGCATGTTAGCTCAGCTAAGGCAGCTGGTAAGGGAAGCCATTTCAAGGTTAGGACTCTTTGTACAGTGCTAATTAAAATGGCTTAATTTTCACATTACAAATGGAGAGTTATGGTTTAAGCCTATTTTCATTTTTATGTATATAATACCTGAAGTGCATATGTGAAAGTTGTGTGGCCTTTTCTGGACCTACTGCACTTAATGGCCACTTACTACAACGTTAAAAAAAATGTGGCGAGACTGTGGTGGCAGTTAGCAGGTTTTACTATGGAACCAGAAATAAATTCATTTTTATCAATTTCTCACATACCCTATGCAAATCTAGACCCTGTTTCTTATGCTCGGTACACTATGACTAATAATTATTTATTTGCACTGTGGTGTTGCCTGGGTGCCCCATTCAGAGCTTGCAGTCTAAATAATGGATCTTGCTACTTGCCTTTGTCCTCCACTGTTATTAATGCAGGATCAGTTAAGGTGAGATTGGTGTTGGTCTGCAGTGGATGAAGGTGCATTCTCTAGTTTTGATCAGTGGAGCAAAGTGTTCTCTACAGCCATCATACATTTTCACTCTCTTTCACAGGAGAACTTGTATGCTGTGCCCTAGAGCAGCCAAGAAAAGAGAGAAGCATGTGTGCTTGCTTCTATCTGCATCTGGCCTTTATAGGGAATAGTTGGCTCTGTGGGTTGGAGTGGGTGTCCTCTCAAGCATGTGGAAACACTGTATTCTTTGGAGCTGGATTGTCAAACATATTTATACATTTTTTCCACAGGCCTTATTCGGATCTCACTTCCACGTATGTAACTTAGAAGTAACTCCGCTGGAGTCATGCAATTACAGTAGTTTAAACCAATGTGAGTTTGAATTAGGCCTTCAAACTGTAATAGCTCCTTCAGCTTTACTGTTAGTTTTAAATCTATAATCAGAATTGTATCAGTTGTAATATGGATGAGTAGAGTCTCAGTTTGGATAGTAGAAAAGTTATGAAAAGCACTGTAGTTAGGCAGTAGCTGATATTTAGAAACACTACTGCAGAAATATTGAGTTATATGAGTAGGAAGAACCCAACTGATATTGCATATTAAGGTCTTTAGAACATTAGATTTTATAGAAGTGTGATAATTCATAAACCTCAACTTAGACAGAGTGGGGATGGAGAAAAAGCTCCTGGACAGAGATGTAGCATATCAACTTTGTCTGGAGCGAAGTGTTGTTGCCATGAGGGTGGGGAAAAGGGTTTAGGATTTATTACGGAAATACTGAACAGTCATAAAACTGTGAAGGCTCTGCTATAAATTAGTTGCAGATCTTTAGGGGTTCATAAGACATACTGTAGGTCTTCCTGACCTCTGGTGGACATACAAGATCTGCTGCCAGTCTTATGTCAGAAGCCTGCATGAAATTTATTTCTGTTTTATGAATACTGCTAATTCTTATGTTGTAATGTAAAGATTGAAATGACAGCTCAGTTTTTACTGGCTTTGTTTCTGTATTCCACTGTTAAGGGCACACTGATGCATTTGTGTGAAAGGAATTTATTCTTTTTGGACTGAAGTATATTGGTATTCAGTATTTATGGCATAACATGAATTAAATACAGTGTTAAAATATCTCTTGAACATGTTTTCTAAGTCAACGGTTCTTAGTTTTATAGCAACCAGTTGCATGTTCTCCAGTTTGTAGTTTCAATTTCTTCTTCAAGAAAGACCTCAGTTAAACATGTTTGTTCCAAAACTTTAAAGTTAAGTGCTTGTGAAATGCCTCAACATTTATACTGTTACTTGAGGAAATACATTTAATTAAAGTGAGCCAAGTCTTGCATACCCATTGTCATCATCTCTGAATGAAGCTGAGGTTAAGATGCTGTATGCTTTGACTGAATTTTCTTAAGGGGTTTCTGAGCAATAATCATAATACAAAGACAGTGTTAGATTTAAGAAAATTGCTATATTCTGAGTAATTTGTTATGGAATAGACAGGCCATAACTGACTTTACCTAATATTCTAAATTATATTACTGAGGTAATAAGGTTCCACTGGAGTCCACTGCTTGGTGAATGCTTCCCATGTGAAAAGAGAAAAATAGGTCAAGTTGCCCCATTTATCTTTTCTTCC
Source organism: Chelonia mydas (assembly GCF_015237465.2). NCBI lineage: Eukaryota > Metazoa > Chordata > Testudines > Cheloniidae > Chelonia > Chelonia mydas. Next base: position 105,643,537 of record NC_057850.1, on the reverse strand, counting down.
TCTAGTCTGTGCTGTAAACCTTCTGATAATGCACCTATTATGAGCTTGATCATATGCCAAAGATATTGTGTTGCTTTGTAACTTCAGAAGTAACTGACACATGGCAGGATGGAGAGTGAGGCTTCGTTTTATCTGCGCAAAATGTTTCATGCAGCCTTATTTGAGTATGATTTCATGCTACCTCCTGTCCTTACTTTCCCCAAAAGGAGCAAACTATCAGAATAATCCAGATTTTGTGCTGTTTGTTAACATGTGATGATCATCCTGGGTTTTTGAACATCTAGTTCAGCTGTTTGAGATTGAGGTAGGGAGGCCCCATGGAATGGTGTGCTGGTTGTATTTGCATTTTTGTTAAGGTGCTGTAGTGCTTTGCTTTTGTAATGTTGTCTGTAAATTTTCTGGACCCTGATTTTATTCTGTTTACTGCCAGCAGGTGAAACAGACTTTCTCAAAGTGACACGTTTTCTCTGTTCTTGCCTCAGTTATGTGACAATCAGCAGCTTCTGGATGTGTTTGAAGAATTACCTTTCCGGTGTTTAACTCTTAGAGAAGATAACAGGGTGTTTGTTACTGTTCATGTGGTAAACTTGCTTACTATGGTTATAAAGGAAATCCATGTTTATCCCTTGCAATCACTGCAGCACTCTCTGACGTTGTTTCAGTTCAGACCATCAATGGAGGCTGTCGTCCAAGCTACACAAAGCTTCAGTTCTTCAGGAACATAACCGTTTTGGAGTCTTAGTTCAGCACAGTAGACTATAAAGGGTTTATTTATTGTGGAGTCTCTCTTCACTCTTCCAGGTTGGCAAACATTTTATGATGGCTATTTTCTATGAGGAATGCAGATTACTTGATTAGTTTGTGGGTTGTTACTTGAGGGAATGAATGGATGGTGACACAATGTTTAGAGATGCATAACAAGTATTTACTTGGACAGAAAATAACTTGTGTGACTCCAAATAGCAAAAATAATAGGAAGGAAGATTACTGGAACAAGAAAAGATCTGTCACTTGTACCTGCATTCTGTTCCCTTAATCTGTAATACCAGGGCACTGAGTTTCTTATAGCCCCTAGTGTTATAAAGGAGCAAGTGCTAGCAGGCCCAAAGAAGGAATAGCTTCCTGCCAAGAACAATGTCTTTGGCACATCCTGAATATAAAAGAGCAGTCAAATGAGTTGTAGTTAATGTAGTTTATTTGTAATTTTGTAAGCTTGCTGTAAAACTTCTTCTAGTTCTCATGCTTTCAGTTGTAAAGGTTTGGAGTGGTTTAGAACAGTGACTCTCAAGCTTTGTACCCCTTTCAGGAGTCTGATTTGTCTTGCCTACCCAAGTTTCACCTCACTTAAAAACTACTTGTTTACAAAATCAGACATAAAAATACAAGTGTCACAGTACACTATTACTGAAAAATTGCTTACTTTCTCATTTTTACCATATAATTATAAAATAAAACAATGCACTATAAATATTATACTTCCATTTCAATGTATAGTATATAACGGAGTATAAACAAGTCATTGACTGTATGAAATTTTAGTTTGCACTGACTTTGCTAGTGCTTTTTATGTAGCCTGTTGTAAAACTAGGCAAATATCTAGATGAGTTGACATATCCCCTGGAAAACCTCTGCGTACCCCCAGGGATACACATACACATGGTTGAGAACAACTGATTTAGAATCATTAGAATGTAGCATTGGCTCTTAAATCTTCTGTTAGCTTTCACTTGGTCTGGAACCCATGTTTTATGATTTTAGTCTAATGCTTACAAAGTGAGAACTGTGCACTGGTACATACAACTGCAAACATATGGCAACTGATCCCTTAACATTGCAAGCTTTCATTCCTTTTTTTTTTTCACCCCCTCTCCTGGCAAATGCCTGCAATAAACTGGGTAAGCTTCTTCCTACAGTGTAAATTTCTTTATACTGAGCTAGTATAAAGAAATTTACATGTAGGAAGAAATCCACTCTTTACACATTCCTGTTTCTCTGCTGAATGATATTCTAGAAGCTGTTAGATTGTAACAAATGCATAATGTTTTGTCAGTACAAATGCAGACAGTCAGTACATTTTTGGTATTGGTCTAGAGTGATTCCGTTACCATGTACAGGGAAGCCTTATCCTTCTATCTATGATTCATTTTATGAATTAAATAAACATTTTCAATAGTGTGGATTACTGCTAATGGGAAAAGGTCCACCAATTACATAGCTCTGTCACCCATAAATCCTCTGGAAATTAAAGACTAAGACATCTGTCCACTCATTGAAGTTATCTGACTGGATTTCTGCTTGGCATTTGTGGAAAAACTCCTTTATATTAGCTTTACTGTCAATAACATCAAAACACCCTAGTTCTGAGGTGAAAAGAGAGAATGTTCTTCTATGTCAGTTCAATTTACAGCAACTGAAGGTATAATTCTCTCAGGATGAACTCCTCAGGATGAAGTCCCAATATTTTAGAAGAGGCTAGTCACCTGCAAGTCTCATAGAAGTCATTGAATGTTTCTGCTGGAGTGGAATGTAATTTTATTGGGTAGTGAGTGAATCATTGGAAATTTCATCTCAATACTCCACTCTTCTTTCTGTCCTCTTCATTACTCACACCATAATCCTATTTACCTTTCATCATAAACTTCATTTGCTGCCTTGATAGTAATTTCAGAACAACAGTGTAATATTTTTCATTCTTTCCAAAGACGCCAGCAAGCAAAACTTGTTGCTTTCATTAGAGTGTAACAAGTTATGCCTTCAAGTCCCATCACATTTGCCTTTGAGGCATATATTGTAAAGTCTCACTTTATGTGGAGGAACAAAATCTTTTGCTTTCTATATTCAGCATGTAAACTAACATTTTTACGCTTTTTTTGAACACTTAGAAACCAAAGAATTACTAGTGTAATTTTAGCTTTCTCTCCAGTTATAAAAGGAATAGTTCAGGTACCTCTTTTCTGCTTATTCAGAGTTTGTGTTTGGTGGTTAGTTATGTGGATCAGTTGGAAGTATTTGTCTAGAATCCCACAAAAAGTTTTGAAAATTTTGCAGAAAGTATTGTCGCAAAATTATTTACATACATACTCTCAGTACTAAGCACACCAACACGTTGGCTTGAATTTTAAAAAATGATTAGTGATTTTGAGTGCCTCCATTTTTTTTTGCCTGCAAATACCTTGAAAGGGGCCTTATTTCTATAAATGGATGAGCACTTACCGTCTGAGAAACAGGGCACTTTAAGCTGTCTCAAGCTGGGCACTCAGGCTCATTAGTCCCTTGAACATTAACCCTATGAGTGGCTTCCTGGAACTGGAATCATGATAAACTCAGCTAATTTCAAAACCTCATTTGGAGTGAGCAGAATTATACTGAGGAGGTTTAAATCTTTCCTGTCAGACTAATCCCAAAGGGTTGTAATGAACGGCTCCACAACTGCCTCTAGAGCTCTTAATGTGGACTTCCTCCATCCTATATAATATGTTAGTAAAGCTACAGGGAAAAGTGAGATATCATGGACTTAAATGCATCAGCAAGCACACAACATGTAAAATTACATATTCTTAACAACAAATTCAAACATCATTCCCCTGCAATGGTCCCAGTGTTTTAGTGAGTTCAGAGCCTGGGTGAGGAGCAGGAGGCTGGACTTAAATGTGGGCTGTATGGATTTGATATCTGGAAGACGACACCACAAACAAGGAAACAGAAAAAACAATTAAAAAAAATAGAACTAAGGCCTTCTTGACACACATAGTTTTTACAGTGTTTTCACACAGATTGGTTTAGTTAAACGTCATGCTGACAGTTGTGTGGACATTTTAAAAAAATCTGTTTATACCAAGATTATATCTGTTTAGTTTAGTTTGGTAGCCAGTCAGGTAAATTATCAAATCAAGCTAATTTGATATAACCCTGGTATAAACAAATTTAAGAGTGTACACACAGGGAGTTTCAGGTTAAACCAGTGCAAGTTGTGTGTGTAGTCTAGGATTAATTTTACAGATATCAGCTGTCACTTGATCACACAATGCTGATATGGTATAGTCCTTTCTCCCTCCCTTTCTTTGTTGTAAACTCTTTGGGACAGGATCTGTCTTACTATGCATGTATACAGTGGTTAGCACAAAGTGGCCCTAATCTTGGTTTGGAGCTTCAAGGTGCTACTGTAATAAAAACAATTAAAAAAATTAAACTGTAGCATCCCTCTGTAAAGAGGCCATCTACTCCCGATCGTTAAGATGGTACTGACCCTCACGATCCTCCTGCACTCCTCACTGCTGTTAGATATGCAGGTAGCTTTATGTGTAGTTGGCCAGGCAGCTTTACTTGCCCATTGCCCTTTGTTCTTTCTCCCCTGATAAGTGTGGATTGATCACAGTGATTCATTTATGACATCCAGATTTAACTACCAGACTGAACTGTGTCTAGGAAAAAAAGCTGAAGCTTTAAAAATGCTCCAGCTGGTTCATAATGGCCAGCCAATGTAGTAAACAATGCATCACTATAAATGCATCAGTCTAGTGCTTTGGACATTACAGTGGCTGCCAATATGTATCATATACTTGCTTGGAATCAAGGTCCTAATCAGTGGGCTGGGATTATGCTATCTCAGATTGTTATGCCTCTCCCTGAGATATGAAGACTTTGTAAGAAACGGTACTATCTATGGGAAGGGTTAGATTTTTAAAAACAGGGAAAGAAGCTTTTCTCCAGCTGGTTTATAGTTGAGGAGCTTCTTCCTGAGAGAAATGTATCACCATGAATCTTCTTATAATCAGCGCGAAATGTAAAATGTAGCTTTTGACAGGGCCTTCCCCTTAGTAAAGACAACAGTGTGTGTGTATGTGTGTGTGTGTGTGTGTGTATATATATATATATATATATATATATACACACATATATACATATATACACATACATACTGCCTTAAAAATTACATAAAGCGAACAAGTATCTTTGGTTCTCTTCGCACTTCCTAGAGGACGGAGGGAGTTAAAAAATCCATATATGTATAGATACATATATATATAGATTTTTTAACTCCCTCCGTCCTCTAGGAAGTGCGAAGAGAACCAAAGATACTTGTTGGCTTTATGTAATTTTTAAGGCAGTCGGATACTATGGTGATATGGGTTGTATAAAAAAAAACCCCTCCAGGGTGTTGGTTATAATTGTTATTACAGTTTGGTTATGGCAGTTTTTAAGGGGAGCCATGCAGAAAAGGGTGAATCATAAATTGAGGCTTAGTTTAATACTCAGAATATCCTTATTTTTCCATGAACATGTGCTTGTGGTGTGTTAACCATGAACAATTTTAATGATAGGAGTTGCAACACTGACTCTTGCATCCAATGAAGTGAGCTGTAGCTCACAAAAGCTTATGCTCAAATAAATTTGTTAGTCTCTAAGGTGCCACAAGTTCTCCTGTTCTTTTAACACTGAATCTGACTTTTTAAAATATATTTTAAAGAGAGCCTGGCTGTCAAAAATGGAAAAGTAGCTTTTTACTTAAAAGTGGGGTGGGAACCATTGGGAAAGTAGTTGAAATTGGAGGGAAGAGCTAAAACCATGACCCACTAGGGCAGAGGTGGCCAACCTGTGGCTCCGGAGCCACATGCAGCTCTTCAGAAGTTAATATGCAGCTCCTTGTATAGGCACCGACTCCAGGGCTGGAGCTACAGGCGCCAAATTTCCAATGTGCCCGGGGGGGGGGGGCACTCATTGCTCAACCCCTGGCTCTGCTACAGGCCCTGCCCCCACTCCACGCTCCCCCTCCCCCCCGAGCCTCCTGCATGCCACGAAACAGCTGATGGGGAGATGTGGGGAGGGCTGCCGGTGGATGGGAGGCGCAGGGAGGGAGGGAACTGAGGGGAGGGTGGGGGAGGGCTGCTGACGTATTACTGTGGCTCTTTGACAAATTCTGGCTCCTTCTCAGGCTCAGGTTTGCCACCCCTGCACTAGGGAATTGAAGCTCTGACTTTGTGTTGGTCTAGTCTTTGATATTGCTACATAGTTATCACTAGCTTCTGCTGTTCTATTAGCCAGTTCTCTGAAGCCACCTACGGTTTAATTGTTTTTTATCCTGTTCATTCACCCATGACAAAATCCCCGAATACCAATTTATGCATTTTAAAAAAAAATCCCAAAACAAACAAACAGAAACCAAGAAAAAACTAATTGAGGCAAGAATCCTGTGGAAAAAATAGAATATTATCATGTAATTAAAGACTGTATTATAATGATTATGAACAAAGGAGCTGAATTAAGGTTGCACAGGCAACCTTAATTCTGGCATTTCCTAACTTTTGAGAGCGTGACTTTTCAATCTTAATGTTCTTTTAACATAGTTTCTTTGTGTGTCACTTCCAAGATTTTAAACTGAAAAATAGATATTCCATCATGTACCATCATATATATGGACATCCTTCAGATCCTCCACCTAGCATGTTATCTAGACCTCTTCAACTTGAGCTAATGGAGAAACTAATAGCAAGAGCAGGGTGTGGATCAGCGCGAGAGGATGAGACGCAGACTTGGCCAGTGGGTTTCACAGATGTTTGCTGATACAAGAGAAATAGTGAGACTGAGAAATTTTGGATTCCATTTCAGGCTCTGAAAGGGAGTGTGCTGTAGTAGGCACAGATTCTTCTGTCCATTCCCTCCAAGTGTGATCCTGTTCTTCCCCATCCTCTCCAACTTGTCCCAGTCCTGTCTCTTTCCCACCCAGGCTCCTTGTCCCAGTTCCGTTCTCCTCACTAGCCAGTCCAAGACTCATTTCATTGAGCATCTAGTTCCCTGTCCCAGTCTCATTCTCCAGCAGTCACAGTTCCTGTCCAACCCTGGTCGCCTGTGGCTTCTAGTCACGAGCTCCTTGTCTAATCTCAGTGACCCACCCCCTTCCTTCTTATCTCTTTGCCCAACCAGTCTTAGTTCTTCCCCTGCACTCCAGCTCCTCATCAGACTGCTCTCCCCTTCCGCCACCTCCTTCTCTGGTCCCACTGGTTCTCAATCCCAGTCATTTTGCCTAGCCAGTCCCAGTCTCTCCCTCAGGATCCTCATCCAATCTCAGTCTCTCCTCCCCACCCTCAGCTTCTGGTTCCCAGTCCCCCTCTCTGTCTGTGTCTCCTGCACTTCATCTTCCAGTGTTTCCCCTCTTCCCCTCCCTTCCAGCCTCCAGTCCTAGTTTCCCAGCCTCTCCGCCTCCGCCACCCCCAGGCTCCTTGTCCCAGTCTACTTCCCCTGAATGTCTGGCTCTTGTCTCTCTCTGTTAAAATCAGGCAGCTTCCTCCTCCTCCATCATGCGTGGACCCAATAGGATCACTGAGCGCACAAGAGAGCAGGCCTTCTACTCTCAGTTCAGGTGCCCAGACCCGGCACTGCCCAAAGCTGCAATTGCCAGAGCATTCCCAATGTGGATGGACTCTTTGGGGAATGTAGGTGCTAAATCTAAAGTCTCTACTGGGGTATGTGTGAACTGCGATTTTTTAAAAGGCTTAAACTTGATCAAATTTTGGGGAGATTTTCACAGAGATTGCAAGAAGAACATCTCTGACACAAAGGTCACTGCCCTGCCAAATTTCAAGACCCTTCTTCAAAAGTTTGGATGCACTAAGCTTCTCAAAGAAAAGGTTGTCATAATTTTTAACATGGGCAAAACAACCTATTTTCCCCTATCCTCATTCTTTGATAAGCTGTTTCAGAGTAACAGCCGTGTTAGTCTGTATTCGCAAAAAGAAAAGGAGGACTTGTGGCACCTTAGAGACTAACCAATTTATTTGAGCATGAGCTTTCGTGAGCTACAGCATCCGATGAAGTGAGCTGTAGCTCACGAAAGCTCATGCTCAAATAAATTGGTTAGTCTCTAAGGTGCCACAAGTCCTCCTTTTCTTTTTGATAAGCTGTTTGACTGAATTTGGGGGGGGGATTTCCATCTGAGGCAGATACCTGATATAGGAAATTTCAGCACAAATAAATGAAGGTTGGCTGGTTTTTATAAACAACTGAAAATAAGATCTTATAATGGGAAGTGTCAGGCAACCTTAATAATAGGTCTATGAGTCCTGTCTCTTAATTACTAGAACTTTTCCCACAATAGTAGATAAGGGTGCTGAGAAGTTCAGCTGCTGAATAATACCTAATGTAACTGTTACTCTGAGAATATTTTAATCTTCTAAAAAAATGGCAAGAAAGGGAATAGTAATGCAGTTGCTGAGATATATGTTAAAGTATGAAGTCCTACCTACTCTGTTATTTTGGTAGATGAAAACAAAAAAAGTAAATATCATATTCTTAGTGATTGAGGCTCAATGGAATAACTGAAGGGGAAATTTTGGAAAATAACAGTTCCCTTATATATACTTGGTGAATCCAATGGTGTAGGCATGTCTAGTATTGTGAGCTCCAGACTTAATGGGGCAACTGTATAAGGTGTGCCTGTGAGCTAAAGGCAGAGTTAGAGATTTCAGATGCGTTTAGCCTACCACTAACTGTCTTAAGCAGATGTTATGTAGAGGATAGGGACTTAAACATTACCTCAGGCCTTTTTCTCTCTGCCTCTCACCTGCACTCTTCTGAGTGAATTTTGAAATATCTGCTTGACAGATGGTGTAGGAAGGTAATCATAGGAATCATGTGTTTTCCTGCAGATGGAGGGATAGTTACCAGATGAACTTTGTTTACCAAACGGTAGTGGTTTCTTAAAGAAATTAGTCTGTACCTTCTGGAGTGGAATTTCATAACTCAGGAGGGGAGTAGTTAAAGTTCAACAAACTGTATTTTTAAGTGGTTATTTACTGGATCAGTTATGACTAGTTGATAGTCTGACTAATTCATATTTCACAATAATGGGTACAACTTCAAGTGCTTGAAGAATACATATGTAGCTCATTTTTGTAGGTCTTTGAGTTTACAAAATAGCTTAAAAAGTCCTGATAGCTTTTGTTTATACTCTGAAATGTTCAAAATGTTAATCTGCAAAAGATTAAATTATTTTCAGAAATTGACTAATATGCAAATATGGTATTGCCACATCTTTTTAATGGAATTAGCTAATCTAGTTATGCTGTAACTAAGAAAATGGGCTCTTTTTAATAAACTTAACTCATACTAACAATAGGTGCAACCTTTAATGCATTTCAGTCTGTTTCTGCTTCATTTGGAATTTTTTATACGTAGAAAACTGACTGAATTTAAAAGAAAGAAAATCAGCCCAATTTTCTGATGTTAGTGTTTAACCTGAGAGGTATCAGAGGGTTAGCTGTCTGGATCTGTTAGTCTGGATCTGTTAAAGTGGCAAAGAGTCCTGTGGCACCTTATAGACTAACAGACGTATTGGAGCATAAGCTTTTGTGGGTGAATACCCCCTTCGTCAGATGCATGCCCACTACATGCATCTGACAAAGTGGGTATTCACCCACTAAAGCTTATGCTCCAATACGTCTGTTAGTCTATAAGGTGCCATAGGACTCTTTGCCGCTTAAACTGAGAGGGTTAACTGTCTATAAACCATGCAAACAAAGGAGGTTTTCTTAGAGTTTAGACAGGTGCAAAGCTGCAAATAATTACAATCCTAAACAAAACCATAACAGCAGTTGTACAGCAGCTGGCAGGCTTGACCTGTGACAGGTATATCCTGATAATGGGACTGAGTTTATGGCACATACAGTTTAGACTTCTTTGTAGTGTGAAAACTACTGCATATAGATGTAGGCAGTTTCCTTCACTTTAGAATAAATCTGAACAAGTTACAAAAAATATTTGGAGTGAACACTGGGTTAGGAGTAAAACTCTGTCCTCACTGCAGTAGTCTGCAATAACTGTCTAAAGGTTATAGTTGGCTCAGACTGAATAAAATGCTCTCTTACTGGTAGTAAGAAATTGACTCACCTTGTCACATAGAGCAGCTATTGAGTAGATACGTTAATGGCAGTCACTATACCAGCACAGAGGGTACCCTCAAAAGGAGCTGTAGCATCTTCAGCCTTCCAAAGGGAGAGCCCAAGGAAATTGAGCAAACAACATTTGCACAACAGTGAAGAACAAGAACGGCCATACTGTGTCAGACCAAAGGTCCAACTAGCCCAGTAGCCTGTTTTCTGACAGTGGCCAATGACAGGCGTTTCAGAGGGAATGAACAGAACAGGTAATCATGAAGTGATTCTTCCTCTGTCGCCCGTTCCCAGCTTCTGGGAAACAGAGGCTAGGGACACCAGCCCTAATAAATTGAGATACTCAGCTAAGTCTCAGGTAATATTTTCTGATGTCCCTCTCCCATTAAGACAAAAATATGTACATTGTCATAGATATCCATAAAAAGAAAAGGAGTACTTTTGGCACCTTAGAGACTAACAAATTTATTTGAACATAAGCTTTCGTGAGCTAGAGCTCACTTCATCGGATACATTCAGTAGAAAATACAGTGGGGAGATTTATATACATAGAGAACATGAAACAATGGGTGTTACCATACACACTGTAACCAGAGTGATCACTTAAGGTGAGCTATTACCAGCAGGAGAGCGGGGGGCGGGGGGGGGGCGGGGCATTTCCAGCAGTTGACAAAAACATCTGAGGAACAGTGGGGGTGGGGATAAACATGTAATAGCTCACCTTAAGTGATCATTCTGTTTAGAGTGTGTATGGTAACACCCATTGTTTCATGTTCTCTATGTATATAAATCTCCCCATTGTATTTTCCACTGAATGCATCCGATAAAGTGAGCTGTAGCTCACGAAAGCTTATGCTCAAATAAATGTGTTAGTCTCTAAGGTGCCACAAGTACTCCTTTTCTTTTTGCGAATACAGACTAACACGGCTGCTACTCTGAAACCTGTCATGTTAGGTATTCAGTAACGGTGATAACTGATTATCACAGTTAGGCCAACGTGCCCAAATAAATTCAAAGTAAGAATGAAATAAACTGGTTTACATACATCACATAGGAGATATTATAAACTGGCTTCCAATAAACATATTTCATGCCCATTCTGTTTTTCGTAGACTGTTCTTGTCTTAAATCTATCTGGTGGTTGTCGTACTGGCAAAACAGGCTGTCTCTTAGATCAGACCTTTGTTATGTAGCATTAGAGCTGTGCAAATAATTTTTTTTGTTCACTGGCTAAACAAACAAACAAACAATAATATAATAATATTTTAGTTTGGATGGACTCAAAACTAATTTTTTTTGTTTCCTTGTTAAAACAAAAACTTGTTTTGGGTTGAACAACATGTTTTGTTTTCAGACATTCACAAAGGTGAGGTTATGTTGGTGCCACACCTCCTCCATTTTACCCAATAGTCCAGTGGTTAGAGCACTCATGCACGGTTCAAGTCCCTGCCACACACCAAACTGATTAGGGATTGGAACGGAGGGCTCCCACATACTGGGTGAATGCTCTAACCACTGAACTATTGGTAAAAGGGGGACACTGGCATCATCTCCTCCTCCATTTTGTGAATGTCACCTATGTTCCCTGATGAATGTGGCCCTAAAAAAATGTTTGGGAACCAAAAACTGTTTGGCGAATTCATGCAAAATTTGCAAATAGTTTTGGGTCTACTGAAGTTGCACCTTTTGGCAAATAAACAGTTAATCCAGAAAATTTGTCCCAGCTGTACTTAACATCATATAATAACAGGAAGATTTGAAAGTGCAGTTCTTCTCTGAAAGTAATTGTAAATTGGAATTGTGGAATTAATTCCATGTTTGCGTGTCAATTAGAAATTGAACGTGATCCATTTATAAGCAGAAGTGTATTTTCTCTAATTGCTAGACCCAATATTGTAAACAGTAAGCATTCTAAAATCAAGAGTCCTGCCCCACTCTCCAAAATCATGATTATTTTAGAAATCATGAGATTTGTTTTTAAAACAAAATTAAGTTCTCTTTATTTACCTTCTTATTTTTGAGCCTTTAGATTACTCAGGTGACATTTTTCAGGCTTTTCTCCACAACCATGAGGTTTAGAAACATAACTGTTAGGTTTTTTTAAATTAAAGCTGACATTCTCAAGTAACCTGAAAGATGGGATTTTATGAAAAGCAACAAATATTGTGAGGTTTGTTGTAAAATCGCAAGGGTAGGGAACAGTACATCCCTAAAAGCTTCCTCTGACAGTTGAAAAAGAGAAGGTGCTTTCTTTCTCATGCTACATCACTAATAATAGAGTCTAGTGATCAACTTGTGCAACCCCATTGTTTTGAAATAATACATTTTTACATCTGTGCAACTGTGAATTGCCTTCAGCTGGGTTATGCAGGTATAACTGATTGGAATTATGCCAACAATTTGGTTATGCTCCAGAAGGAATAAAATCTAGCACCCTCTCTATTTTCTGTATTGGCTCTGCAGGGCTAAAGAGAAATGAAAAGAAACAAAAGCTTATTTTTGTCAATCAGCTGCATATACATGGTCATCGACTTAAAGCTTTTAATATCTTCCTTATTTTTTCAATATGGAAACTACAGTAGGCAGTTCACTTACTAAACACTTAGGCCTCAGTTCTCCCTTGCCTTGTGTCTTTTAACATCACTTATACCATTGCAAAGTGGGCATAAAACACTACTAAATCAGAATTAGAGCATTTTACATTCAAATTGCCAGGTACCTTGTATAATCATTTACATTAGCGCAACAGAGACTAAGGGACCTATTGTATAGTATTGTAAGCTATAAACTAAGCAGGACTGAGGGAGTAATTTGACTAAGATCCCCTATACATACAAATATAAGACAGACACCATATATGTTGGAATTTGTTAGTCATGTGGTACTTCCTCAGATCATATTTCAAAATACCTAAATTACTGATTAGCTTAAAATGAATGAAGAAAAAAACAAAACAGCCATAGCCCTTAATGTTCCAGAGCTTACCATGATTATTTTATGTCATCTTAACGAGTAATACATTTTTAAAAGAGAAAATCATTAAAAGTATTCAGGTTTTTATTCTTAATGGAAATATTCTCTCTTTGAAAACAAAACTGTTCAGCTTCTCTGTGTTAAAAGCAAATTTCAGTTTTGTAAGTGCAGTAACACATTCCAGGGCTGTGGTATTAGTTGGTCTACAGCCTTGTGCTTCATTATGCTTTTGAGCCATGTGACTCTCGCTCAGCCATACCTCAGTACAGTTCAGTGCTCTATGTTACTGAGGAAAAATATTGATAGGACAATATCGTTTGGTCAAATGTAGTCCCAGTCCAGATCTTGTAAAAACCAGCATGATCAGAAACTGAGGTCAATATAAACGTGTTTTGACTTTTAAAAAATTCTAGTTGATGCAGTGTAACAAATAAACATTCCCAAGCAATTTTGACGACCCAAATATTGTTGTAGTATTGTAGAGCTGAGGGACAATTTGAAACCTAAACTTGTAGCATTGGTGCTAGTTTGCTAACATATGTGTGGTGATAGCCGTGTTAATCCTGTGAGCACGGTCAGTGTTTGCAGAACTCCAACTTTACAGAAGCCTGAGCAGTGTAAGGGTATGTCTACATTTACAGAGTTTTTGAGGTGTAAGTTTCACACCTTCTGCAATGTAGTTAAACCTGGTGTCATTCTTCAGTCGATCTAGCTACTGCTGTGGAGAGGTAGATTTACTACAGCAACGGAAGTGTCTGTTGCTGTAGTAAGTGTCTATACTACAGCAGCGCAGCTGCAGTATTTCTAGTGTACATATAGGGCATGGCTACACTGGAAACTTCAAAGCGCTGTCGCAGGAGCGCTCCCACGGCAGCACTTTGAAGTGCAAGTGTGGTCGCGCGTGAGCACTGGGAGAGAGCTCTCCCAGTGCTCCTGGTAATCCACCTCCACGAGGGGATTAGCTCCGAGCGCTGGAAGCCTGTTTACCCTAGCGCTTTCAAGTGCTCTGACTTGCTGTGCTCAGGAGGGTGATTTTTCACTCCCCTGAGCCAGCAAGTTAGAGCATTATAAAATGTAAGTGTACCCAAGCCCATAGCCTTATACTTATTTATACTATTGTAGTAGAACCAGTTTAGTTAAACTGGTATAAACCCCAATGTGGACAGTACAGTTATGTTAGTCTAAAACTGAGTGTATCGGTTTAGCTTACACATGCACATTTTACAGGGTTAGGACTAAACTGACGTGGACTAGGTATAAATAGATTTAGAAGCATCCACACACAAAGATACACCAATTTAACTAAAGAAATTTTAAAATGCATCTTTAGTTAAACTAGTACAACTTCTTTGTGTAGACCAGGCCTAGGAGTACACAGAGACTTGTAGTGTAGCTAGTCTGTGTAACCATATGTTCCTATCATTACGGTTCTCCTCTCCCCCCCCCTTTTTTATATCAACTTGTTGTGTTTTATTTCAAATTATGTTGTCAATTTGCCAAAGTGCAGGGACCCTGTATTTCTATATGTCTGTATATTTTCTAGCACACTGGGGACCTGAAATAGCTAGCTTATTACAAAAAATGTATAAATATTATTATCATAGCAATGTCTCAGTGTGTAAAACCATATAACTCTGTTGTCCAACCACCATCCTTGGCTGACTTTTTCAGCATTTCAAGCACATTCACTTAACATGGGACAAAATACCGTTCTTTGTTTTTTTCCATGTCTGTAGTGTTTCTAAGTTGCTGAGTGATAAGCCATTTGACTAGGGCTTCTAAGCATTATGGTGATACAAATAAGAAATAATTTAATCTACAAAATAGATTTGTACCTTAGAATGGATAACTAGCTAATATTTAATGTTTGGCTAATGCTAGATTATTTAATGAGATAATCCCATGCCTGTATAAACCAGGCATTCTTGTTACTGTATAGGGCAGGGGTGGCCAACCTGTGGCTCCAGAGCCACATGCGGCTCTTCATAAGTTAATATGCGGCTCCATGTATACGCACCAACTCTGGGACTGGAGCTACAGGCACCAACTTTCCAATGTGCCAGGGGGTGCTCACTGCTCAACCCCTGGCTCCGCCACAGGCCCTGCCCCCACTCTACCCATTCCCGCCCCCTCCCCTGAGCCTGCCATGCCCTCGCTCCTCTCCCTCCCCCCTCCCCCCAGCCTTGCGCATGCCACGAAACAGGTGATTGGGAGGTGCAGGGAGGGAGGGAGGGGGAAGCACTGATTGGTGGGGCTGCCAGTGGGTGAGAGGGGGTGGGGAGCTGATGGGGGGCTGCTGATGTATTACCGTGGCTCTTTGGCAATGTACATTGGTAAATTCTGTCTCCTTCTCAGGCTCAGGCTTCCAACACTGTACACTTAGTTAATGATTTCAGATTATAAATACTCTCCATAGTCTGCTTTTTAATAAGTAATGCAAATAACTCAGTCTCTTCTCTGAAACTAAATTCTTCTCAGAGAAATATAAGTGACTCAAATATGCTTTTAGCCATTTACTTGAATAAGTCAAGGCCCATTTATAGTTTTGATTGCTAGTGAATGAAACCATTATGTACATGTGCGGTATTCCAATAATATAGTATTTGTTTTATCAGTTTTCGAAAGCAATTTATTTAAAGTGAGCCAAGTCTGCTGAATTGTCAGGTCTGTTAAAACCTTATGTTGTGCAGGGCAATGCTTAGACAATTTGTGTATCTAGGGTCATATAGTTTGCCTGTTAATGAAGGTTGCTTGTAAACAAATTTCATGTAAATCTATTAACCAGTCTTGTGCCAAGGATCTTTATAACAAGGGCTTGATTTTTCAGGTCAGGCAAATGTGCCCTTATTTAGCACAGTGTTCATATGTATTTCTTTAGGGGAAATTTTTGGAGGAAGTGGATTGAATGTGTGTAAGAAGTATTATGTTTTTTTTTTTTGGCTTTTGTTCTAATCAGTCTCTGTGGATGTGGGAAGGTTATACCACAGAGTTCAGTTTAAGTTTCTTTCCATTGTGTTAAGTATTGGATTGTAGATATACTGACAGCACTGGATGTGTGCATTTCTTGCAAATATAAATACAATGTTACATGATCTTGAGCTGTTTATAAGAGGTCATTGGATAGAACAGAAAACTGCAGGGGCTGCACATAGCCATAGATCCACATGAGAACAAAATTGCTAAAAACTTCATAAATGAGCACATATTTGGAAGACAGTGTCTTTATGTTCAAATTAGGGGAAAAAACTCAGAAAGAATTACCTAACAATAAGTTGGGTGAGATATTCAAAATCACTTAGTGCAGATCTGTCTCTGTTTCCATTGAAGTCAGTGATACTCTTACAATTGACTTTAATAATTAGGCCAGTGATGCCTGCTTCCGAAAATCACATCCTTTAAATAAGTTAAAAAAAAAATCCCCAAAAGTTCCCTAGGACAATCAATAGCTTACTCATGCCTCTTGTTTAAAAACAGTTGTTCCCTTTGGCATTTTACTTTGAAAAGTCATTAGAAAGACTTCACATATTCATCAGTGTTTCTATCCTATGGGGTTTATTTTTTGTAAGCACAATTTTTTAATTTTAAGTGACATAAATATGGAATAGAGGCAGTGATTATGCAATGTATTTAATGCTGTTTGGAAGGCTCACAGAGTGATTAAGTTCTGCCAAACCAAGGCACACGTTTAGAGGTATCTGTAAACAGGGTAAGTGCTACCATTCTCAGCTCTATCTATAAACAAATTATGTTTGGACATTAATCAGGTAAGGAGGGGCTTCACATAAAAATGTCACTCTTCACTCCAGGTACAATTTCTTTCCATTCCTGCCTCTTGGACATGTGCTGATTAACATGAAGTCTGGCTGTACACCTTTCAGTTTTTCAGCTCGTTTCTCCACAGCTGGGGCAGCCGCTTCCAGAAATCAGCTTTGATATCTGAGCAGGGAGGAAGGAAATTTGACCATGGTGTAGGGGAATTCTCTGATATGCAGCCCCTTGCTGCCCTTCCCAAGTCCAGGACTATGCTAACCTGTCCTTGGAATATCCGAAATGGGATTCTGAGAGGTTGCATAAGAAGTGCGTGGAACATCTTTTAGAGATCTCCTCATAATACCCCCTATTTCTCGGCACCTGTTTTGTTGCCTCTAGGTTTGTCCAGTCACTCTGTCCTTTGTTCCTCTCTAATTCCTATTTGGAAGAAGTAGAGGTTTCCTCTGAATTTGAGTCTGAAACCTGAACTCCTCAACTACCCAGAAAAGAACAAGGAATACCTGGCATGTTTTCTCTGCTGTGCAGCTTGAGGCTCCATTAGAGGGGGTAGATGGAAAAGGCTTAGCCTTTAACTGGTTTACCACCATAGGAATATGTGCTTCTCCTAATACATGCATTCAGGGTGGATAAAAATCAATTATCTTTTTTTTAAATCAGATTTTTTTATTTAAATTGGATTTTTTTTTATAAAATGCTTTTTGAGGAAAAAGCCTGTTTAAAGATCGTTTTAATTAAGATATTTTTAAGATAATTACATTATAGCTTAAAGATATCTCATCATGGAATAGGGATTATAAATTCTAATTCTTTAGTATGAGACAATATATTCATGTAATGTTTAAGAAAAGTTCTGTAAATGAGTTCCAGTAGTTCATGGATTAGGGACCCAATCTTATGGGGTTCCACAGGTTTCTGTATAGATTATTTAAATTAATCTTTCTATCTACCCCATGGGACACAGTGCTCAGTCTAGAAGATACCATCAGAGATGCTTCGTTTTGCAGTTCTCAAACTGTGGATTTGTTTCTCCAGAGAGAACATGCTTGTTAACAGCAAAAATGTTTTAAAATAAATAAATAATATGTAGACGTGAGAAATAACAGGCCTCAACTCTATTGTCTCTCTGCAAATTTGTGTACAGAGTCAATCCCTTACCTCTCTCTAAAAGTGCAAAGTTCCAAAAGGTTCAGTGAATAGAAGATTTTTGGGGGCAGAATAGATCTGGACATGGAGAAGAAGTCTGGAGATAAATGTGAGAAGCGAGGGACATATGCTTGTTTTGTTAAAATATCATATGTTTGCTATTGAAGAAAAGAAGTCCAGATTACATTGTTGTTTTAGTAAAATAAAACAATTTAAATATCTGTCTGGTGATGTTCTCCTCCTAATACAGCATGGCAAGAAAATCCTCCAAATATTAATGATTAACCTGTTGAATTGGAGATAGTTCACCTCCCAGTGACTTCATAAATATCTGCTTCAGTTACCTTTGGTAAATGAAATAACCAAACAATCATTCGTTTTCTGATATAGCTGTAAAACTAGCCTGAAAAGTTTTCAAAATAAATCACTGTTTAAAAATGTATATAGCGTGTACATTCTAAAAATGAAACCTACACCTCTCTCTGAGTTGTGAAAAATATGTATTAAGGTTATAACAACCAACAAGAATGCACTTTTATGTAGAAAACCATGATTAAATCAAATCTTCCTGACTAGTGATATAAATCATGATTTAAATCAAATTGATTTAAATCAAATTGATTTAAACCAAATCCACCCTGCATACGTTGCTTTAGTAGCTCATTGAAACTGCTTTTGCTTTCCCTCCACTGTCAAGCTGGCTTTCTCTAATGCTGCTGGAGATACTGTTCAGGAAATAAGAAAAGGAGTACTTGTGGCACCTTAGAGACTAACACATTTATTTGAGCATAAGCTTTCGTGAGCTACAGGTAACTTCATCGGATGCAGAATGCATCCGATGAAGTGATCTGCATCCGATGAAGTGAGCTGTAGCTCACGAAAGCTTGTGCTCAGATAAATTTGTTAGTCTCTAAGGTACCACAAGTACTCCTTTTCTTTTTGCGAATAAAGACTAACACGGTTGCTACTCTGAAACCTGTTCAGGAAATGTGGCAACACTTAAACACAGCCTGAAGGTCTGGGTTAAGAGGGAGAGCTAAGTCAAAGATGAAGCCAAGATTATGGTCAAAGTGATGGCAGGATCGTGATGTTATCCACAGTGAAGGAGAAAGTGGGGCTGATAGGTGAGGGATTTCAGAGAAATAAGAGCTCAGTTTTGGCCTTTATTAAGTGGCCAAAATGGAAACACTGCAACATAGATAAAATGTGAAACAGGTAAATCCTGTTTAACTGCAGGCCGGTCAGAACCCTGTGTGAATTAATGCATTAGATTGCCCCTTCATCCATTTGAAATCCAATTAACCAAATGTTTAGGATATTCCTGCAGCTTTTGGGAGATAAATGGATTGTAGTGTTGAGGATGGTTCCAGAATACTTTAAAAGCCTTTACAGAGGGCTGTTCTCAATTAGGCTCTCGTACATCTGGTATACAATGGCCTGTTTCTATCAAATTATACATACCCTGTTATGATTTGACTTTAGTCCAGGAAAATCTTTTTTGAAGGTGCTAACCTAAGAACAGCTTCATTTTAAAATTTGCTTGTCCCAATTTTTTGTAATAAAATTAATTTTAAAAATAACTCAAGTTGTACTGTATGTATGTTGTATATTCCTTCCTTAAGGGCAAGCTGTGGATCTGATTTGACATGCACTTAATGATATAGATGCATTGACTGATGGGCAAGTCTGAGCTCAGTCTGAAAAATGAAAGCTGGCCTCCCACTTCAGTTTCCTTGTAAACACTTCCAAACTGCAGCTGTGCCCCATGCTGCACTGTGGAATGAGCACATACATAATTAGCCATGCACTCTCTAAAGTGCAGCAGGGCCACAAATCACTGAGCAAAGCCAGAGAAGAAATTGAAGAAAGGTGTTAAGGTGAATTGGCAAACAGTCCTTTTCTGTTTTCCTGCCCTGACAAAACATTATTAGAGACACTATCAAATAGTTCATTTTATTTTTCAGTTTATAAAAATGCTCCACCACAAACATCTCTGTATGCACGTACAACTTCTTAAAACAAATACATGCCTCCAGCTTCCATCCAGGACACACCACATGATCCATTGTCTACAGCCAAGCTCTAAGATACAATTGTATTTGCTCCAATCCCTCAGACAGAGACAAACACCTACAAGATCTCTATCAAGCATTCTTAAAACTACAATACCCACCTGCTGAGGTGAAAAAACAGATTGACAGAGCCAGAAGAGTATAAAGTAGTCACCTACTACAGGACAAGCCCAACAAAGAAAATAACAGAATGCCACTAGCTGTCACCTTCAGCCCCCAACTAAAACCTCTCCAGCGCATCATCAAAGTTCTACAACCTATCCTGAAAAATGGTCCCTCACTCTCACAGATCTTGGGAGACAGACCAGTCCTCGCTTACAGACAGCCCCCCAAACTGAAGCAAATACTCTCCAGCAACCACACAACAAAAACACTAACCCAGGAACCTATCCCTGCAACAAAGCCCGATGCCAGCTCTGTCCACATATTTATTCAAGTGACACCATCAAAGGACCTAATCACATTAGCCATGCCATCAGGGGCTCATTCACGTGCACATCTACCAATGTGATATATGCCATCATAGAATATCAGGGATGGAAGGGACCTCAGGAGGTCATCTAGTCCAACCCCCTGCTCAAAGCAGGACCAATCCCCAATTTTTGCCCCAGATTCCTAAATGTCCCCCTCAAGGATTAAACTCACAACCCTGGATTTAGCAGGCCAATTTTCAAACCACTGAGCTATCCCTCCCCCCCAGTGTGCCAGCAGTGCCCTTCTGCCATGTGCATTGGCCAAACCAGACAGTCTCTACGCAAAAGAATAAATGGACACAAATCTGACATCAGGAATCATAACATTCAAAAACTGGTAGGAGAACACATCAACCTCTCTGGCCACTCAGTAACAGACTTAAAGGTGGCAATTTTGCAACAGACAAGCTTCAAAAACAGACTTCAACGAGAAACTGCTGAGCTTAAATTAATATGCAAAGTAGATACCATTAACTTGGGTTTGAATAGAGACTGGGAGTGGCTGGGTTATTACACGTATTGAATCTATTTCCCCATGTTAAGTATCCTCACACCTTCTTGTCAGCTGTCTAAATGGGCCATCTTGATTATCACTACAAAAGTTTTTTTCTCCTGCTGATAATAGCTTATCTTAATTAATTAGCCTCTTACTCCACCTTTTCATGCTTTCTGTTACTATATGTTCCATTCTATGCATCTGATGAAGTGGGCTGTAGCTCACGAAAGCTTATGCTCAGATAAATTTGTTAGTCTTTAAGGTGCCACCAGTACTCCTGTTCTTCTTACTCAAATATCAGTTAACTTCAGAAACAGGTGAAGATGATATCCCTGTGCCCCTCAGGCTATGGTCTTGGAAATGAGTTTCTTTCATATTTTACATGCTTCGAAAGCTTTATTTTTTTTTAATGAACAAATGTTCTGTTTTTATCTGCTTAATGCCTTTTTAGTCCTCCAGCCTTGAATAATAAAAGGCTTGATTGTGTTTATCCTGCCCAGGTGTGTAAGTGTGGGAGAAGGCTGCAGTAGTCGTCCTGTTGCCCCTTCTGCCTCACTGTAGCCAGAGTCCTAGTCCTCGCACTCCAAATATTTATTTAAACTAAAAAATTACATTGTGTTAGAACATTTGTGAATTAACATAATGTTAAACATCCCTTAATTTTCACTTTATGTCTTTGCTGAAAGAGGTGTAATAGATAATTAATTTGAAAATTAATAGATAATTAATTTGATATAAACTCCTAGTGGAGACAAGACTCAGGTAGTTTTTACCTCAGTTGGAGCTGGCAGAGGTAAACCCCAGGAGGAATTATATTGTTGACCTTAGTGAACTACATTAAAGTAAAAACTACGTGTGCCTTGTCTCCATTAGGATTTTATATCGAGTTAATTATCTTGGTGTAAAATCACCTCTTTTTGCATTGATGATTTAGCTTCAGCATTTACAAAGCCTGATGTGGTTACCCATAGGAGTCACTGCTGCCAGCTGACACCATGTTAAACAGAATAGTTTTTGTCAATACTGAATATTTAACACCTGTTCATTATATTGGAATTTCCCAGTGAAGATGAGGCTTGAGCTGAGAAATCTAGCACCAATAGAAACCACAAAAGGATTGCATGGGAGCAGAACCATCCTGTTCCTTATCACCCACATAGGCCAGTGGATTTGACATAGTATGGGAGGCTATGGAAGACTCTGGTGCTGGGTGTGCTACCCCTCATGTCCTTAAGAACATTGCTTCCAGTTTTTGCCATTAGTGCTGTGTCCATTCTGCCTCCCGTCCACTCCCCACCAATGCTGTGGATTCGAGACATAAAACGTGACAAGAGTGCTATGTCTTTAAATTTCTTATTTTCTTAGGGCTATTGTGATGGTATGTTGTGCTATAGCATTATTTTAAATTTAATGCAGAACAGACATCAAGACATACACACACAACTCGAATCATGAATGCAGCTGGTAACACAACATGCTAAATTTGGAGATATATACTATCTGTATATCCCACAGAACGATAACATAACTAATCTTCCAAAAGCTATGCTTATTCTCAACATTAGTGAATGTCAATTTACAATAGAATTCCTACGGTGTTTTCTATGATACCTGCATAAGTACCAAAGAACTCAGCATGATTATTGCAGGGCATACCAAAGTAATGATTTGCCACTTAAAATATTACCAGAAATTTGTGTGTACCAAATTATAATTGAAAGGTCAGCTAGTTTTTTTTAAAGGAAGCTAAAATGTGTTCTAGAATCACAGTAAACATGGCCTATGGGTTTGGTTTTGTCATGTGTTGCAACTCAGAGGAGCTGTGATACCATCTTAAAATAGCAAAACCCTTTTGGTATTCTGTTATTTGATTTACTTTATAACAGTGTACTATTGTCAAAAATATTGTTATAACATGAGATTTGGTACATTCATTGGTCTATAAGATTCCTATAAATCATAATAATGTCATAAAATATGTATGAAATAAAAATATTTTATTCAGGCCTCGTGTGAAGTTGAAATTATAATTTGACATTGTACAACCTTTCCTCTCAATAATGCTTGTTGTGAGTATATGTGTTTTGTGGTTTAGTCAGTTAAGTGGCCTACTTTATATTTACCAATGATAAAGACTACATTCTCCATCTGAGCTACTGTTGGTTCTGTTTAGGTGCGGAGGTGAAAAGGAAATTAATATTACAGAAGGAAACAAGTTGGAAATACCTGAAAAATGCAAAATGTTCGGGAAAAAAAGATTCTATCTATAGTTTAAACCATATTGCATTAAATAATCTCAGTGCATTTTGGTTATAAAGTCAACTTTATTGTTCCTAAATGTATTCATTCAAATTTAGCTGTATTTACATCATCTGTTTTTCCCCAAATACAGAACAAAAATATTTATTTAACACTTCTGCCTCTTCTATATTATTATTGATAATTCCACATTTCCATCTAGTAGTGGACTAATACCATTGTTAGGATTCTTTTTGTTCCTAATATCCTTTATCTTCTGTATCATATCATCCAAATTAGCGTAGGAGAAATTAGTTGATTATATTTGTAGGAGTGGAAGGAGAGTACTTTTCTTTGTCCCTGGATTTCCATCCTCTGTTCTTTGTGTCTGTTTCCTAGATTGTGAGCTCTTTAGGACAGGGTCTGTCTTTATTTTTGTGACTTGTAGAGTCATGAAGACTGACAGTGCAAACAAGTAATATCAGCACCCAGTAAAACTGTGGATCAAGAATTTTTTATTCTTTGGTATTTCCATATTAGATTTCTTCTATCACATTGAGTTGGTATTAAAGTGTTTCTGGTAGTGTCACAATGCTAACCCTTACCAAATGAGTTGACAAAATATTGAACAAGTTGTATTATTAATAGCTGGGTGGGAGGGGAGGTTGGTGTGGCATGAATAAGATATAAAAGACTTGAAATCAGAAGATGTTTGTTCTCTCATCATTCCTAAAACTTCTGTTTGAATACACCAGGAATGGTTCAGAAATAATCCCAGAATCAAAAGTGGAGGATGGCGGAGAAGGGTATCGAGGCAAAAATGTTCTCTCTTGTCCATTCTGTGCAGCCTTTTCCTTTTTCATCAGCGTATGGTCACTATCACAGCATGTAATTTTCAGATGGGAAGTTGCAGTGTTAGATTTATCTTCTGGGCTACGCTCTATGCAAGGGGTGATAAAGACGAGTGATTTTCTGTTATTCATTCAGTAACCTTTCACTCCACCTCTAGCATCTCCCCACAACAAAGATTGAAATGTAGACTTCCCGGTGTTAGAAATTATTTGGCTTTGTGATAATGCTACATCACTACTATCAGGCAGAATTCAAATGTGGTCTGCATGTGAACTCTTGTTTGAGCGCTCAGAAAAATTATCATGTTATGAGTTAAATGTAGAAATGTAGAATTTTATTCCAGTAAACTTTGCAGATTCATATCTAATTTATTTGAATTGGCCCCTTCCCCCCCGTTAATTGCTAAATGGTGAGGAGTTTACTTGTTTGTTTATTTTTATTTTATTTGATAGTGGAACTGAAAGTGTTGTGTAGTACTGAATGGATGTTTTCCTCTAACAGTAATTATTTTGCGTTAGCTTCCTAATCTTGACATTTTCAAGGGTCCTGCTTAAAACATGTACAGGAGAGAAAATTGAGGTAAGTGTCTTGAAAGTCATAAAGACAGGAAGGGTAAAGGAAAATATGCATCAATTTTCTACCTTCTGATTAAAGACTCCAGTAAAAGCAGGTATCTTGGACCTGCCTTGCCAATCCTTTTTTGGTCTTTCAAGTGACAGTTTAAAATAGTTGCTTATTGTTAGTTAGTTACTTGGAAATCATTTTAACATCATTAAATAAAATGATGTTAATAGGATGATATGGAATTCTATTTATATTTATTGCTAGCAATCAATTAATGTGCCGTTATTTCAAAGCTTTGCCATTTCCTATGTAGGTATAGTTTTGTCCTTTAGATTCTTCTGAACTATGTTTCTGCAATCTGCCTGTTTGCAACTTTCAGACAGATAAGTTGGGTGACAGTAAACATGTAAGAGTAGATATACTATATTATATTTTAATACAGGAGCTGCATGCTGACTCGCACAATTTGAGAACTTGAAATGCAAGTAACTTGATTTTCTGAAGAGTTAACATTTCCAGGCGTCCCTGTCTGAAACAGTAAGAGTTGGGTTTTCTGCCACTGGCCATATCAGTTTCTGCTGCAAGACTTGTATTTTAAAAAAATAAATTAAAAAGAGGTTAAAAAAATAATAATCCAGGAATCTGCAGCTGTCTGACCTGCTGCTGCGTTTGCTAGGTGAAGTGCTGGCTCAGGTGAGTGGTTGTGTCATGATTTTGCTAAGTATTTTGGTTGGTATATAAAGAAGTACCTGAAAGACTGTTTCACTAGTAGTAATCCTGTGTCATAAAGATGAAAAGTTTGAGCCATCTGTTGCTAGAAAAATCACCCCAGTATACCACCTGGTGTTTCATTGAGCCCAGGGATTTATTCCAGATAAGCACTGGTTTTCTTAATAAATATTGAAGGAGAAAAGGAAAGCAGGAAGAAGATAAGGGGCAAAGGCTTTTTTCTCCATTTTTTCCAGTGCTGAATAATACTATTCAGATCATTGTTGTTTCCTTTAGTGGTTCATCTGTCATTGAAAACAATTTTCTTTTCATTTTGAAAATTGGAGATTGGGAGTAACATTAAACAAAAACAACATTATACAATGATTGGTATAATGTTCTGAGCAGTATGATTCAATTTGGAGCAGTGGATGGCCACCTGCTGTACTTTTGTTCTAGTGGCAATCTGGCAAGTGACTACACTGTTTTAGTTCTTTTTCATTTGTCATGTGTATTTGGAGCCATCTGAGTGAGCCGCAAACTATTAATCTAGCACAGATTGACAGAACATTTGGCTATTGGGTGTTGAATAAAGAAAACAACCCACTTTATAAAGTCATCTTTTGAATAATCACAAAACGCTTTTACCATGTTGATAGAACATCTGAACATTTTAACTTTATCAGAGTCTAGCTTGTATTCTTATCTAAATAATTAAAATAAAGTAAAAAGGACTCTGATACTGTTTGGTATTGTGATTACTAACTGTAATCCAGCACCTGCCTCTTGTACCCATTGTGATCGTTTTAGCAGGATAATTGGTGATTGTGGGAAATTACCAACTTCAATTAATAGTTAAATCAGAAATGGCCAGATTGTGGCCTGTGGACCAGAGATGACTCACACCATTGTATAGTGTTGCCCAGTATTGCACAATTGTTCCCTTAATACGGATGATATACTCTGAAGCGAATTCACAGTACTTAGTCCGTCCATTGGGGCCAATATGAAGGATGCATATTGGGATTTGTAGTAATCCTGGACTTGATTTTCAAATTGTATTATATGACATTTGCAATCTGCTTTACTTTAAACAAATCAGGTATAGTCCGTGGGTTTCTGCCAGTTTAACAACAAGATACACATTTGGTTAAGTTTTGTGCCCCTAATAATCCAAGTTACTGTGAAAATGGGGACAATTTCAAAGTCGGTAGGCCTAAAATCTACCTACGGTTACATTTTCTCTTTTAATTCCATCAATATATATTATGTGTTGGGGACTTAGGAGAAAGGCAGGAGATGGGTGGAGTTGCCAGTTGTGTGATTTGCTGTAAAATTTGCAACAAACAACTTGTGAAATACTGTTTCATAGTACATATTGTGTATTTCCCGGTAAACTTGCTATAGGAATGAAAAAAGCCCTGCTGCAATACAAATCTTTTGGAGGAGAAAACACACACTTGAAATCCTCAAGGTGGGACAACTATCAAGATAATATGGGCCTCATTGTTTGGCTTTAAAACGTTGACAGTGTCCTTCAGTCTGTAGTTCAAATCTTGGTAGTTTAAAATGTGTGATACTCTTTATATGATTTTATATGATTATATTTTCCACTGAATGCATCCGATGAAGTGAGCTGTAGCTCTCGAAAGCTTATGCTCAAATAAGTTGGTTAGTCTCTAAGGTGCCACTAGGACTCCTTTTCTTTTTGCGAATACAGACTAACACAGCTGCTACTCTGAAACCTGTCTTTATATGATCATTCAAGTTCTGCTGAGTCTGGGAATAATCCAGTTTTTGCTTACAGAGGTTTAGGTCCCTCTCAGAAGAGCTGCAGTCACAGGTAATGAAAAGGGAAGTGTACTTACAAAAATGGAATTAAGAGAATGCCAGTTTGCTAGTTTGTATTGATCAGCATTTTCCCAGAGACCACGTTTTTTCCAATGATAACTAAGTATGCATCCACAGTAGGAAAAAAGGTGTTTTTTTACCATGCATTAGGTTAAGGTAAAATCCTTTAGTGAGCAAGACATTTGTAGTTTTAACCTGTTAGAAGGTGGAGGTAAAGAAAAAGCAACATATTCCCTAATGAAGATAAGGCCCTTAGGGTTTGGGGTTTCATTTAAATTATCAGTTGAAAGAAGGCTGCCAGTGTTAAGGACCACTCAAGTCAGACAATGAAATCTGCTAAGTGTAAATGAAGTACAATTGAAGCTGTTAAGTACAGGAGCAAATTGCACCCCTGTTGCTCACAGAGGTGAATCTAGTGGAACACCTTTAACTTTTTCAAAATTAATTGTTTATGCTAATTGATAACTGGCAAAGTGTGTGATTTCTTTAGCTTTCTGTGTCTGATTTAACAAATATATAGTTCATATTGTCTGTTTTTTCACTCAAAATGGAGGAAAAAAGTGAAAAGGAACATAGAAATACAGTATGGCTAGCATCATTTTATATCTAAGTGCAAGGTATGTTCTCAGCTTGACTTTTTTGATTTTACTATAGCTCAGTCTCCAATCAATGAGTTTTTCTGACTGAAGTCTATCCATGACCTGTGTGTTAATATTGTGCACGCATTTTCAACAAATACTGTAGAGGCATTGGTTGTGACGACCATTTTAATGACAAAATATGTTCTTATCTCAAAGATGGAGCACTGAGTTAATATATGGCTATAATTTTATTTTGAAAGGGGATTGACAGGGAATTCTTGTATGTTTATATTACCATAGTACCTAAGGATCCTCAGTAATGGACTGGAACCCCTTTGTGCTGGGCACTGTACAAACACAGAACAAAAAGATGGCCTTGCACCAAGGATCTTACAGTTATAGTACGTGGTACTCAGGATGAAAACTGAGTATACAGCAAATAATATTAATTATTATTTTCCTTTTCAATCCAACTATGTAACTATGGTATGAAGAGATTACCAAAATGATAAATTCAACTGGAAATTTTCATAGTCCAAAACTAAATTCAGATTATAACACAGTGATGTTTCTCATCACTGTGTTTTTAAAAAGTGCATGAAATAAAGTTTTAGTTTAAAAATAAGAATAGGATTTTGGAAGAAAAAAGTGTGACGACAAAATCTGTTGTATTGA
The DNA here is from genome assembly GCF_015237465.2 of Chelonia mydas. Taxonomy (NCBI): domain Eukaryota; kingdom Metazoa; phylum Chordata; order Testudines; family Cheloniidae; genus Chelonia; species Chelonia mydas. Next base: position 105,615,256 of record NC_057850.1, on the reverse strand, counting down.
AGGCATGTGTGCGCATGATGAAATTCTAGAGGGGCAGTAATTCCATTTCTAACTTTAAATATGGTCGTATTTTAAACATTTCCACTTTTTCATTTTTATATGTTGTATCTAACTTGAGGGTCCTCTGTTGAGTTAGGGCTCATATCTATCAGCACGGTGAAGATCATTTTGGTAACAGCTGTTTACTAGACATTTAATTACAAACCCCCACCCCTTATTTTCTTAAGACTGTACAAGTGTCAGCCATAGATAACATGTTCTCCATGCACAATCTTGAGATTTATGATCGATAGATAGGTATTGTGTCCATTTTGTAGCTGGAAAAAATGAGGCACAAAAAGGCTAAAGGGATTTGATTGAGATCACCCAAATCCGTGGCAGAGCCAGGATGAGAACTCTGGATTTACTGGCTACTAATTTTATGCTCGGCTCACATGTTGCATTCTTGCTTGGAGTGGCAGAAATTATTTTGGTTGAGTGGAATGAGATCACGGTGACATTTAAATGTCAGCATATGAAAGAAAGAGAGGAGTTGGAGTACTTTAACTGATGAAACATTAAAAAAGTATCCCCCTTACCTAGTTTTATGATCAAATGGTTGTATTTCTTTTTTATGCTCCCCTATGATTAACCTAAGCCAGAATTCTGTCTGCTTTCCTCCATACCAGTTAATAAAATTTCTCTGTTATACTAGGCAAAAGACAGATACTCTTATTGTCTCCTGACCTATTGTGTGGATAATGTATTGTATGCTATGTTAAACAAAAGTATTAAAATAGAAATCATTTCATACATTTTGTCTGATTTTAAACATTTTTGAGGTGTATTTTGAGGCTATAGGAAGAGGGTAATGGGTAACTGATGTTGAATAAGTAAAAGAGCTGCCTATCATGGATATTGTGATTCAAGTCAGATAAAATCATGCTACACTACCTATTCTGTAATGTATAATTTTAATTCTTTGCTTTCTTTTAGTACCACACTTAGAAAGGAAAAATCAAATGTATAAATACAAAATGGAAAATAACTGGTTGGCAGCAATACTGCAGAAAAGGATCTGTGGATTCTTCTTCAAGTGCTTGATCATGTCAATTCCATTCTAGGTGTGCGTGTGCCCACATGCACGGCTGTTGGAGATTTTTGCCTTAACAGTATCCACAGGGTCGGCTGTGGTGCCCTCTTGAGTGCCATGCTCATGGAATGGACATGAGCGACACATCTAGAAGAACAACACTTGGTTTAGAAAACATCATCTATGAGGAAAGGTTGGAAAGAGCCGGACATGTTTAGCCTAGAGAAGAAAAGGCTGAAAGAGGGGACACTATAAAAGTCTTCAGATATTTAATAGGTTGTCGTATGGTGGTCAATTGTTCTCCATGTCCAATAATGGTAGAACAAAAAGTAATCAGCTTAGTTTGCAGCAAGGGAGATTTAGTTTGGGTATTAAGAAAAAGCTTTCTAATATCTATAAGGATAGCTAAGCACTGGAACAGGTTACTTAGGGAGGTTGTGCCATCCCTGTGATGGGAGGTTTAAAGAACAGGTTAGACAACTGCTTGTCATGGCTGGTTAGGTATATTAAATCCTGCCTCAGCATGGTGTATGTGTGGACTAGATGACTTCTTTAGGTCCCTTCCAGTCCTACATTTCCTTGATTGTATTATTTTTAACTACATCTTGGTTCAGTATCTTTCATTGAAAATTACAGTCTTAACCAAATGGAAAAAATGGTTTTCTTTTCAGTGGTTGTTTGTCATTATTTACCTGTGTCTCCTTAACTGTTAGTACAAAGTGATGGATCTGCTGTCATTCAGATGGGAGAGACACATCTACTTAAGTGCAGACTTTAACATCAGGGACTGATAGCACTTTTTGTGTGTCACGGTTATATGGTGAACATAATCCCAACTATACATATAAAATGATGGGGTCTAAATTAGCTGTTACCACTGAAGAAAGAGATCTTGGAGTCATTGTGGATAGTTCTCTGAAAACATCCACTCAATGTGCAGTGGCAGTCAAAAAGGTGAACAAAACGTTGGGAGTCATTAAGAAAGGGATAGGTAATAAGACAGAAAATATTTTGAGTGCATTCCTAAGACCTTGCCTTCTTCCCTGTTCTCAAGGGTGGAACCCCTCTGTTCAGACACCATTGGAATGGAATTCTTGGTTGCAACTCCTCTGTTTCCCTAGTAGTACAGGCCTAACTATATTTGGAACCTGCAACAAAACTTCTGTCCAGGAGCTGGTGACCTGCAGTTTACTAAAGTGACCCCAACACAACATTTGCAAAATACATGTATTGTTTATTCACCTAAAGGTACATAGCAAGCAGAGAAAAGTGTTAAAAAACAGAAGTCTGTACACATCTGGTCTCACCTAAACTTTATTCTTTCTTTGCATGTTTTTTGTAAGCCCCATGTAGCCTAGCTACTTCCATCTGTGGGCTGGGAGAAAGACTGCACTTCTGCGTTCTTTGTGTATCTCTGTCAGAGTCTCACATTGTACTGGTTTCAGAGTAGCAGCCATGTGAGTCTGTATCCCCAAAAAGAAAAGGAGTACTTGTGGCACCTTAGAGACTAACAAATTTATTTGAGCATAAGCTTTCGTGAGCTTCAGCTCACTTCATCGCATACATCCGATGAAGTGAGCTGTAGCTCACGAAAGCTTATGCTCAAATAAATTTGTTAGTCTCTAAGGTGCCACAAGTACTCCTTTTCTTTTCACATTGTACTGTAGCTGGGGCTCTTAATAGTTTAGTGTCACTGATCTTAAGCTCAGGCCTTGGGAACATAAATCTGTTAACCAGGCTGGACCCAGGTAGGTAGACATTTCCTCATTAATAGTCACCTCATGGTTCTCTTAAGAACTCTTTGTATTGTCTCTGGACGTATCTTATCTCTGTCATTGTTTCATTTCCTGTGTGTTTTCCCTAATAGCCTCCTTTCGATTCACCTATGTAAAGGCAGTATAACCTCAAGCAGGAGAATTGAGATACATATAGTATTCCTGAAAAAAATTCCCCTTCATTCTCCAAACTGTATCAAACAGTGCACTTGAAAGAGAATTGGTTTATCCATTAATACGATCATTCTGTATTTGTAGTTTCTCATTTCAAAGTTGATAGTTTGCCCATGTTAACCTTCCAGCCTGGAAAGTCTGGTCATAGCTGTTCTTGAGCTAGGCAGCTTATTATTTGACCACGGTTGTTTGCTTGAGTGTTGAGACGTGCTTATTCTCCATAGGAGCATAAGGGGAACACTTCTGCTAAACTCTCCACTTCGTCCTTTGTGAAAAGATGATGAAGGTGTAGGCTGCGAAAGCAAAAACTACAAAGACAGAACATAGGCCGAGAGTCAGGTTGTGTCGGTTCTCTTTCTGGCTTTGCTGCCTGGGTGACCATCAGCAAGTCAGACTTTTTTCTCAGTTTTACAGATTCCTAAAACAGGGATACTTATCTGCCTCACTTGGGGTGATGTTGCTTACAAAAGGGAAATAATTTTGTGATCCTTGGATGAAAAATCATATATAAAATGCAAAGTATTATTATTTTGATACTCAGACTTGTTTTTACACTTGCAAAGTAACAGTAAACATTATTTTATGCATTGTGGTAGCCAGCTCTCCAATATCATGGCATATTAAAACATCTGTTGTTTTGTATATATGCTTACCAAACATACGTGCCAGAAAATGCTGTTGACAGTGAAGCAGAGCCTTCTGGGGCCCCTACCTTACCAAACTGGAATCAGATTAGTCCCTGATAAAGTGATGCCTCAAAAAATGTATCCCTTGTAAATTTTTAAAAGAAAAAGAAGACATCTGCTCTTATTTAATGTGCAGCACTAACACTTACAAACGTTGAAATTAATTGAACTTAGTAATATGCTATAGGGAGCCGAGAGATAATTATGGCTGTTTGTTTTGGAACTGGCGAAAATAGCCTTCAGAACATGGGACTTTCAGTCACTGATTTAAGTATATTTGAACTTGCCTCTGGCATAGTTTCTAGCAAATTTATCGTTTTTTATTAGTGTGCCAAGCCCCTTTGTTCTCCTCTCTCCCACAAAAAAAACCAGATCCTTTGATAAATGCAATTTTATATTAGCTTAGTAGTTTGTGGTAAGGCTTGTCCATCTGTTGTACCAACCAACACCCAATTTCAAATGTAAATTTGTGAACTCCAGTTAAATAAAAGAACACATTCCCCATGAGTTTCCACACTCTGATGGTGAAATATCAAATTGATTTAAAAAAAAAATTAAGAGAATCATCTTGAGTAAGAATTTTGTTAACTATAAATATGTATAAACTTTGTGATGGCAGTACTTCACAACCTTTATCTGTATGATGTTTCATCTGTTATAAGCGGGTAAGTTGAAGATACTTTCTTTTGACGGTAATGTCGTAGGCCAGAGGTTCTCGAACTTGAAAGTGCTTCAGGTTGTGATGACCCCGCCCCCACTCTTGGTACTGGACATAGCTTTCACAGCATCAGTGCAGATCCCTACAGAACTAAGTAACCATACAACGCCACCCATACTTCTGTGCTGCTGCTGCTGACGGCAGCACTGCTTTCAGAGTTGGGCAGCTGGAGAGCGGCAGCTGCTGGCCAGGCACCGCCATCGCTAGCAGCAGTGCAGAAGTAGTAAGAGTGACAATATCAGGGAATGCCGCCCTTACTTCTGCATCTTGGGATGCCTTGTGTTGTTACATTATGGACTTGCATAGCCCAATGGAAGAGGTGAAATAGTACCTGTCAGAGTGTGTGCATGGGGTGGGGGTAATGAATTGCGGGGTGGGGGTGGGGATTCAATACGTGGGAGGTGCAGAAGTGAATGACATGATGAATTGAAAGGTGATGAAAGAAATTATTGAAGGAATAGTGTTTACTTGGTAACATATAATTGCTCCTGATCATGATGTTTAGCTTTATTATCTCAAATGATGATTGTATGATGTGATGGATTGAAAGCAACAAACTTTCTTGATGAAAAAACCTATTTTGTCGGACATGTTCACAAAGACAAACTCTTTTGTATTGCATTTTGAAGTATATCTATATTTGTGAATCTACTGACTATACTATTTTACAGCAATAAATTTTAAACAAAGTATCCAAGATATTACTCTTTAAATGTTTAAACATGTTGAGAGTGCTTCCTGCTAACTTCATAACAACTGTCTCATATGCAAACCCTTCAGCCTCAGCTTAGTTAGCCTATGACTGCGTAAATCTATTAAATCAAGCTACGATAATGTTACTTATGACTTAATTTTAAATCTAGTTTAAAAATGTTTATCATTGTGGTTTTAATTCTGTACTGTAACATTTAAAAATGCCATATCCTAAATTTCTACCAATGTTAGATATTTTATAGGGCTGTCAATTAATCGCAGTTAACTCACACAATTAAAAAAAAAAATTAATCGCAATTACAAAAATTAAGTGCAATTAATCCGTTTTAATTGCACTGTTAAACAGTAGAATTTTATTAAATATTTATTAAATATTTTGGCTGTTTTTACACATTTTCATATATATTGTGTTCTGTTTTGTAATTGAAATCAAAGTAAATTATTTTTGATTATAAATATTAGCATTGTAAAAATGATAAACAAAAAATAATAATTTTCAATTCACTTCACACAAGTACTTTAGTTTCAGAGTAGTAGCCGTGTTAGTCTGTTTTCGCAAAAAGAAAAGGAGTACTAGTGGCATCTTAGAGACTAACCAATTTATTTGAGCATAAGCTTTTGTGAGCTACAGCTCACTTCATTGGATGCATTCAGTGGAAAATACAGTGAGGAGATTTATATACACACAGAACATGAAAAAATGGGTGTTATCATACACACTGTAAGGAGAGTGATCACTTAAGATGAGCTATTACCAGTAGGAGAGCAGAGGGGGGGGGGAGGGAAGGGGTGAGGGAAGAAAACCTTTTGTAGTGATAATCAAGGTGGGCCATTTCCAGCAGTTAACAGGAACGTCCGAGGGGAGGTGGGGGGTGCAGTTAACAGGAATGTCCGATGGCCCACTCATGTTCTGTGTGTATATAAATCTCCTCACTGTATTTTCCACTGAATGCATCTGATGAAGTGAGCTGTAGCTCACGAAAGCTTATGCTCAAACAAGTGCTTTAGTGCAATCTCTTTATGGTGGAAGTGCAATTTACAAATGTAGATTTTTATTTTTTGTTGCATAACTTCACTCAAAAACAAAACAATGTAAAACTTCAGAGCCTACAAGTCCAGTCAGTCCTAATTCTTGTTCAGCCAATCGGTAAAACAAACAAGTTTGTTTATATTTCCAGGAGATAATGCTGCCCTCTTCTTATTTACAATGTCAGCACAAAGTAAGAACAGGCATCTGCATGGCACTTTTGTAGCCGGCATTGCAAGATATTTACGTGCCAGATATGCTAAACATTTGTATGTCCCTTCATGCTTCACCCACCATTCCAGAGGACATGCTTCCATGCTGATGATGCCTGTTTAAAAAAATAATGCGTTAATCAAATTTGTGACTGAACTCTTTGGGTGGGAGAATTGTATGTCCCCTGCTCTGTTTTAACCGCCTTCTGCCATATACTTGATGTTATAGCAGTCTCAGATGATGACCCAGCACATGTTTATTTTTAAGAGCACTTTCACTGCAGATTTGACAAAACGCAAAGAAGATGCCAATGTGAGATTTCTAAAGATAGCTACAAAACTCGACCAAAGGTTTAAGAATCTGATAGGGACAAGGTGTGGAGAAGTCTTAAAAGAGCAACACTCCGATGCGGAAATTACAGAACCCGAACCACCAAAAAAGAAAATCAACTTTCTGCCAGTGGCATCTGACTCAGATAATAAAAATGAATACGTGTCAATCTGCCCTGCTTTGGATTGTTATCGAGCAGAACTTGTCATCAGCGTGGACGCATGTCCCCTGGAAAGGTGGTTGAAGCATGAAGAGACACATGAATCTTTAACGCATCTAGCACGTAAATATTATGTGACGCCGGCTACAACAGTGCCATAAGAACGCCTATTCTCACTTTCAGGTGACATTGTAAACAAGAAGCAGGCAGCATTATCTCTTGCAAATGTAAACAAACTTGTTTGTCTGAGTGATTGGCTGAACAAGAAGTAGGACTAAGTGGACTTGCAGGCTCTAAAATTTTACATTGTTTTATTTTTTAATGCAGGGTTTTTTGTATATAATTCAACATTTGTAAGTTCAACTTTCATGATAGAGATTGCACTACAGTACTTGTATTAGGTGAATTGAAAAATACTATTTCTTTTGTTTTTTACAGTGCAAATACTTGTAATCAAAAATAAATATAAAGTGAGCACTGTATACTTTGTATTCTGTGTTGTAATTGAAATTAATATGTTTGAAAATGTAGAAAACATCCAAAATATTTAAATAAATGGTATTCTGTTATTGTTTAACAGTGCAATTAATTGTGATTAATCTTTTTAATCACTTGACAGCCCTAATATTTTAGTTGGGTTTGAAAATAATATTTTTGCCATAAGTTGCACTTTGATTTTCTCAGAAGTCTAAAATTGTACAGATCATTATCATACGATTATCAAACAGCAGCCTAAATAAATATATACAGTACAACCCTATATCCAGTCTTCACACCAGAGGGTGACTAGTTAACCAGCTGCCAAGAAAGCAGTGCCATATGAAAAACTAAATACTATAGTGCTAATGCATTTTTAAATTAATTAGATAAGACACTTGACTTATTATATTTAATTAACTTTTATTATGTATTAAATTAATGTGTGTAGAATATACATTTTTAAAAAATGCTTCAGTGAGCAAAGGATTGTCATCTCTCTCTCTCTCTCTCTCTCTCTCAAAGAAGTGCACAATAGCCTCTCATTGGTCTCCTGGAGTGGGGGTTAAAACTCATGAAAGTAATCTGTAAATACCAAAAAAAAACCCAACCCCAAAATTCCTTAGAATATTATTTGGGAAATTCAATACATTAAACTAAGAATGGGAAAGACAGACAGTCAAAACATATTTTTACATTATTACTGTAATTTATAGCCATCTCAGATAATCTTTAATCTTGCCAAGATTGGGGGGAGTGGTTTCCAATAGGAATCTTGATATTCTTAGGGACAGATCCTCAGATGTTATGAATTGTTACAGCTTCTTTGAAGTTAATGGAACTATCACAGTTTTTAACAGCTAAGGATCTGCCCCTTAGTTTTGTTAGATTGTGGAAATTAATGTCATTTTATATCCTGGGTAAATGTATAGGCTACACTTTTCTCAATGCAATGATTGTCCTGAGGAAAACATTTTAGTTTGTCTTATGTAAATATTATAGGTAAGATTATGTTCCTATTTGTATTATCCCAAATCGTCCCCTATATAAAAAAATCTACAAATGAAGTAAAGTTTACTTCCCAATGTAATTTTTAAAGAGATTTAAGACGTTTAAGCATGATAACTCTACCAGCAATAAGACAGTCTAGCAAGTATTATTAATTTGAGAAAAAAATAAGCATTTCTTATTTTTCCAACTCTGAAAAATGTGATGGTAGTCTCAGTTGCTAGGAAAGAGGAAAAGGGGGAAATGTCAGCCAAGAATGACTTTTAATGTTTAATTGATTTTTAAATGTGTGTTTTCCACAGAAAATGACTGAGAAAGGGGAGCTATTGAGTTTAATATTTTGTTTTAATAAATTAGGTAGATTAACAGTCTTTGCTCGATAACAACCTCATCTTTATTGAAACAAGTACAGCAAATAAATGAGTTGAAATGTTGTCTGGTGTCATTCAAGTTCTGGAAGTACCTCTCTATCAGGTATTTTGGAATGATATTTCATAGTCTATAGAAATGATCATTTATCAGAGCAGCAGTTTCACTGGTTGGCTGGAGGGTAACAATTTACTCTTCTGTGTTTTGATGGTGGAAGCACCTCTAGAGGATAAAAACTTTAGAGTTGGGTGGAGGTCAGATATTTGAAAGGAAAAGGAGCATTGTTAAATAGTTAATTAGGGAAGTAGGAGTCAGGACTTCTGGGTTCTATTCCCTCCTCTTTACTGACTTGCTTGTAGCTCTGGACTCGCTTAACCTTTCTGTGCCTTAGTTTATCCAGTCGCAAAATGGATATAACAATAATTGTCTCATGGATGTGGTGAGATTTCATGTTTGTGAAGTGCTGAGAAATACTGGGTGAAAGACATTGTATAAGAACAAAATGTAAAGGTTCCAACCCCTATTGCTGCAGAATCAAGTCTGTAAGCAGGGGAGAATGGTTTTAGTATTGTTGTTGTGTTCCCAGTTCAAGATGGCAATGTTGTGAACTTCAATCTTCAGCGAAAAGACGGTTGATACTTAGACCAACTATCCTTTCTTGTCTTTTATAAAATGAATTGCAAACTCCTTCATGATTTATGTTGCCCACCCACTGAGTTTTCTTTTTCCTTTCCTGAGGCTACTGATGAATCCGTTAGTTTCTTTTAAAGGGAAGGAGGGGGAAGAAGCAAGGATAGATAAAACAGGGGATCCTCAATTATTGCAAGGAGAGTTCAAGGTCCCTTCAAATTATGCTAACAAAGTTCCATGAGCTGACTAATAAATCAAATCGCAGAGTGTTGAAGGGAAGAGACTTGGCTTCCTGGACACAATAGAGGAAACTGAAATAGCCCTTTTATTTTGTTTTCCCAACCAGTAGCAAGCCAAGGTTGATCTTCGAAATTTTTTCTGAGGGCCGTTAATGTACACAATGCAATGAAAACAAAGGTTATTTGTAGCTAATTCTTCCATTTATCTATAATTCACAGAAGTAGTTTTTTACTCCTAGGTGGGAGGTTTATTGTAGGTTCATTCATAGTCCAATATGTTCTAGAGTGACCCACCAGCCTGCCTTCTCTTTTACATTATGGGCCAAATACTGCCAGTAGCCAATCCTTGTAAGCACAGTTCCATAGACTGTCAGGCCTAGAGGTCAGGACATATGCCTTCTGTCTATTGTAGCTATTCAGTAGATTAGCATTTTTAATCCATTTTATTGTGGAGTGAGGGGACTTAAACTTGCAGTGTCTGTTAATGGTAATCATGCTGCTAAGATCTAATCAACTGTAGTGAAAAATTACCCCATAGAGTGTCTAAACTTTCAAAGTATTCAGTTAAAAAGAAAACTAATATACTAGTCTCTTTAATAATAAATTGTGATGTTACTATACCACAACTCCTATTACAAATTCCTGAAATTTTGAGTTTTCAAACTTACCTCACTAATATTTGAAACCTGAATTGAAATAGTCAAATAAATTGTATAAATATGTGAGACAGGTTATTTGAAAAAAAAAAAAAAAGAGATGATTCTCGTGAATTTCTGGTAACCACTGGAATATTTATTCTCTATAAGGAGTAGAGCAATCAGGAATTGAACATAATTAATTTTTACAGATTTCAAACAGCCTGTCCAATATTCAGAGAATACAGTTGTATATATAGGTGACTTTTTTGGTAGTGTTTCACATCCACATTTTCAGTAGTGGGAATAACTATACAGAGTGCCAGGCGTTTCATGAGCAAGTCAGATCTCTGTACACTTCTAAATTTGGGCATCCATGTTGTTGTTGTTTTAAGTACTACTAGGTTTCATAACCAGAACTTTAGGGAGTGATTCAAGGTAAAGGGAGTGGAATAGGTACCACATTGTTTTTATATCATTCCTGATTTTTAGCTGAAAATAAGTTGCATTTGTATTTCATAAGATTTGCCTTTTAGTGAACCGACATGTACCCCTGGTTGAGAACCACTGCTCTAAACTACAGTTTAATATTATAGAGATAAATGACTATAACAGGGCTTCCCAGTTTGGGGGTCGCTATCTGTTTCACTCTGAGTTGTTTCAGGGGAAATGTATGGGATTTTTGCTATTGTAGCCAAAGTAATTTGAAAAGCAATGGCATTGAAAAAATACCTGACACATGACTAGGGTTGCCAGCTTTCTTATTTCTGAAAACTGAACACCACCTCCCCGGCCTGTCCCGCCTCTTCCCCCCCATCACTAACTGCTTTCCCCCTCAACTCCAGCATAAGCAGCCCCAAGGGACTTGCAAACCCCAGCTCCAGCAGGCCATCTGGGAGTGCAGGTCAAAAGAATGCTGCGGCTGCATGGGAGCAGCCAGCTAGTCCGCTGGAGAACTAGGACACGGCCTTCCTGCACAACAGCCTCCTGTGTCCCTCTTCGCTGCCTGCCCAGCAGCCTACTTCCCGCTCAAGCCCTCCCCTCTCCAGAGCTGCCTGAGAGCGTGGCCAGGGGAAGTGCTGGCTGGCAAGACAACTTGTATTCCTTCCTTCCTGGGGAACATGCCATGCCCGCTGAGAGCCCCTTACCCCACTCACCATGGGCAAACTGCCGGACACCTCCAGGTCCCCTTTTCGGCTGCATTTTCCAGTTAAAAACCGACACCTGGCAACCTAAATTACATCAGACTGATGTAACCTAATGTTTCTGTTCCCCATAAAACAGCTTAATTGAAATTTGCTCTTTTTGTTAGTATGATGATGGCCACTGTACAAAACCTTTACCTGGATATATATTAGAAATAATTGGGAGAGTGTAACCTTCTGTCTCTCTCTCAATACCTGTAAGACACAAATCGGACCTTTATGATAGAGAAAAGATGCAGCCTTGTAACGTGGTCTGAGGGTTACTAAAATGGAAGTACTAAACTACTACTCATTAGTTTGTCAGTTTTGTTGTACTAATATTTACCAAGAACACATGCTTTGGTACACTGTCAGACTGTTTTCCTCAGAGTCTCAAGTCACACTGTGTAGCAGCAGGTCTAATTAAATAAAACCAAGTAGTTTGATTAGATAACTTGTTAAGCGAGCAGCCATTTGATAGTTACATAATTTTAACCTAGTCCCTTATGACCTGTTTTGACATACAAGTCTTTTTGTTTTTGTTTTTTGTTTTGTTCTCATGGCATCATAAGAAACATTGGTATTTATTGTTAGTAATACTGAGCAATGCTTTTTTGCCAACAGGTGTGGGGAGGAGTCACTGTTTATAGTAACTTTTACTCTAGTCTTCCAATAAATCTGTCTGTTTGTTTAGTGGAAAATGTGAAATAACTCCACCTAATCATAGGATTTGAAGTTTGGTACTTAACTAGGTAAGTAAACTGAATATATTATCTTGTTACTTCCCCCCTACACCCAGAAATAATTATCTTGTACTAGGAGTGTAAACGTATTGGTTTGACTATTTTCATACCAAATAGATGGGCAACTTCTGCTGCTGTTTGACAAATTGAAGTGTTGTATAACAAGGTGCGTCTCTACACAACCGACTGTCCATATGATCCACTGGGATTGTTCATCCATTTGCTAGCTGAATAGTGTTTTCTAGCATCTTTAAATTCCACATTTAAATAAAAATGTGTCTATTGAATAGTTATCTGCGTATATGAAGCTGAGGAAATAGCAACTGATATTTGACAGTAAGGAGATTCCTATGTTCCAGTCTTTTGTTATTAATTATTATTACAATAGTATTTAGAGGGCCCAGGCAAGATGGCGACCCCATTGTACCAAGCATAGTACATGCCTATATTAAGACGGTAGACAGAGAATTCAGCATGGTATGCCAGGACAAAAGGATGGTATGCCGTCTCCCTGGACTTTAAATGCACGACATAACTGCAAGATGGACAGGATTATTAATTCGTCTGGCAAGTCTCCTCTGGAGATGATACACATTAGAAGCAATGACATGGCATTATGTGCAACTATGCAGACTGTAGAGGATTTTGGGGATTTTGGAAGGGAGCTGAAGATGAAAAAAGTCCAAGTGATTTTCTTGGAGTTCCTTCTGGTCCCACAAGCGAGAGAAAAGGCAGAAAGTACTGGAGGTGAGCCGTTGGCTCCATTACTGAAGCTGAAGGTTTTGCTTTTGTGGAACATTGGACCACACTCCAGTGTGAGAGGAGGGACAGCCTGCATCTGAGAAAGGGGCTGATCTTTTTGGCTGGAGACTAGCTGGAGCAACTAGGAATGCATTAAACTTTCATTAATGAAAATAAACTTGATCCAAGTGATTTTACTGATAGCATGGCTGCTACTCTGAAACTTAGTGAGATGGTTCTCATTACTCGAATGTTAAAATCACTGGTTATAACCTGCTAAGGAAGGATAGAGATTGTCACGGGGATAGCATTCTACATTAGGCACCCTTACCTGTTTTAGAGTTCTTGATAATTCAGAATCTCAGGATTTTGAATGCCTATGGATTAATGTGCTATATAATAAAGCCTAGGAGGGAGTACTGGTGGAGGTCTTACAGACCAATGAATCAAATTAGACCACAAGATGAGTTACTCCTTAAGCACTTGTCTATAATATGTGGGAAGAAAAAATGTGTTCTGGAGTTCAGTTTGAGAGAAACGTCATAATGATGCAGAAAAGGGAGAAATGTTCAATAAATATTTCTGTTCTGTGTTTGAAAATAAAGTTGTTGTCATTCTCATATCATATGAATACAAAGTACTTTCCAGTTCATTAGTACCCAAGGAAGATGTTAAACATCTACTAGGGATATGAGAGAGACAAGGTGGGTGAGGTAGTACTGTATATTTTTAATAGACAAGCTTTTTCTCTCACCAACAGAGATAAAATAAAAGATATTACCTCACCCACCTTGTCTCTTTAATGTCCTGGGACTGACATGGCTACAACAACCCTACTAGGGGTAAACATTTTTAAATCAGCAGGTCTGGATAACTTGCATGCAAAAATCCTAAAAGAGTTGGCAGGCCTGCTGTGATTAATTTTTAATAAATCTTAGAATACTGGGGAAATTCCAGAAGACTAGAAAGGAGCTAATGTTGTGCCAATATTCAAAAAGGACAACCAGGATGACCTGGGTAATTGTAGTCTGGTTAGCCTGACATCAGTCCTGGATAAAATAATGAGAGAGCTGATTCAGGATTCAAATGATAAAGAATTAAAGGATACAAATGCCAGTCAACATGGTTTTTATTGAAAACAGAAAATTAAACATACGTGATTTCATTCTTTGAGATTACATCTTTGTTTGATAAAGGTAACTGCGTAGATGTAACCTACTTAGAGTTCTGTAAGGCATTTGACTTAGTACTGCACAACTTTCTGATTAAATAATTAGCAGTATACAATATCAGCCACGTATGTGTTAAATGAATTAGGAACTGGCTAACTCACAGATTTCAAAAAATGGTTGTCAATGGGGACATCAAAAGTGAGTGGTTAAAGTGAGGTTCCTCAGAGATCAGTACTAGATGGACTTTTCTTACGAGAAGTCTCTGGCATTTATTGGAAGCAAGCCTAGATTTCCTGAATCTCAGTGCAGTGTTTTATCCGTTCAACCTTGTCTTTCAGGTTGCATAGGGACCAGAAAAATTAGGAGAATTTAAACTCATGAGAGGACAAGTTCTGGTCTTCCCAGATTATAGACCAATAGATATTGTGACTAGATAGGTATTTATCTGATACCAGAAAGGGGGGGGGGCAAGAGGAGGATGCAGAACTGAAGTCTAAGAGCAACAGGAAGTGGTGTTACCAGTGTTCTTGGGATCTAACAAAAAGTAAGCTTAAGCTAATGCATAGGAAATTTTGATTTACACCTGCCAACGTTCCTTCCCCACTCTGAACTCTAGGGTACAGATGTGGGGACCTGCATGAAAAGCTTATTTTTACCAGCTTAGGTTAAAACTTCCCCAAGGTACAAACTATTTTACCTTTCCTCCCTGGACTTTATTGCTGCCGCCACCAAGCGTCTAACAAATATAACAGGGAAAGAGCCCACTTGGAAACGTCTTTCCCCCCAAAATCCCCCCAAGCCCTACACCCCCTTTCCTGGGGAAGGCTTGATAAAAATCCTCACCAATTTGCATAGGTGAACACGGACCCAAACCCTTGGATCTTAAGAACAAGGAAAAAGCAATCAGGTTCTTAAAAGAAGAATGTTAATTAAAGAAAAAGTAAAAGAATCACCTCTGAAAAATCAGGATGGTAAATACCTTACAGGGTAATCAGATTCAAAACATAGAGAATACCTCTAGGCTAAACCTTAAGTTACAAAAAGACACAAAAACAGGAATATACATTCCATTCAGCACCACTTATTTTATCAGCCGTTTAAACAAAACAGAATCTAACGTATATCTAACTAGATTGGTTACTGACTTTTTACAGGAGTTCTGACCTGCATTCCTGCTCTGGTCCTGGCAAAAACAACACACAGACAGAGAGAACCCTTTGTTTCCCCCCCTCCAGCTTTGAAAGTATCTTGTCTCCTCATTGGTCGTTTTGGTCAGGTGCCAGCGAGGTTGTCTTAGTTTCTTAACCCTTTACAGGTGAAAGGGTTTTTCCTCTGGCCAGGAGGGATTTAAAGGTGTTTACCCTTCCCTTTATATTTATGACAACACCCCTGCAAAAATTGTAGCCCTAAGAAAAATTAGGGAATAGGGTAAGCTGCTAGTGGAAGTTGTAGAGTCAATACCAGACTGGACTGCTACCTATCAGAGATGCTTTTGTTAACACACCACATAGGGAGTGACCAGATAACCCACTAAAAGTTAATTAAAGAATATTTTAAAATGTGCTGACTAATTTTATTATTATATCTCTGTAAAAATATCCAGAAGCATAGAAAAATTGTATAGAGCGGTGTAGTGTTTCAAAAACAGAAGAAACTGGAAAACCCTTGCTCTAGAAGTTATTGTTTTGCAGAACTAAAATTAGGGGAGTTAAATGACAGTTGTGCACTAGTTAAATAATAAGACCTGAGGTGGACTTGAATGGTTATACTGGTGTTGATTTTAGGGCTGGTTCCTTTTTTCCCCGTGAATGTTTTCCCTAGTCTTATAAATCTGAATGCTAAAACAGAACTGAAGGCAGAGTAATGCACAAACTGAATAGTGACTTGAGCAGATGCAGCCACTCTAATCACAGTCCCACTTCACAGGGTGAGTGCATTAAGTCATCTTATACTGCTTAATGCACTTTTGAGCTTCATACTTTTTAATGGCACTGTGTCCCATTGCATGCTTGAGCATCACAGTGACAATGACTAGGTCAAGGATTTTTCATGCACTGTACAAAGAAAAGCAAAATACAGCTCTCCATGCCTATCTCCTGGGAATTTCTTTCTTCTATTTCATTTTAGACAATGTAGCAAAAAAGGATTGTTTGAAAAGAAAGAAAATACACAATGAGGTTACTTTTGTTTAGAATTAGGTATTAGATTATTCTCAACAATTTTTTGTGCTACTAGACATGTAACTAGTGACTCTAAATCTTCAATATTCTAAAAAACATGAGTAGTATTGAGCTGTGTATTACTACTTTAGTTAATCTAAAAAAGTGCTGTGTAAAATAAGACAGGTTTTGCTGGAGGATTTGTCTGGTGCATTAGGGAAGTGTCTCTCAACCTTTCCAAGCTACTGTACCCCTTTCTGGAGTCTGATTCATCTTGTGTACCCCAAGTTTCACCTTACTTAAAAACTACTTGCTTACAAAATCAGATATAAAAATACAAAAGTGTCAGAGCACACTATTACTGAAAAATTGCTTACTTTCTCATTTTTACCATACAATTATAAAATAAATCAACTGGAATATAAATATTATCCCTACATTTCAGTGTATGGTATATAGAGCAGTATAAACAAGTCATTGTATAAAACTTCAGTTTGTACTGACTTAGCTAGTGCTTTTTATGTAGCCCATTTTAAAACTAGGCAAATATGTAGATATGTTGATGTACCCCCTGGAAGAACTCTTCATACTCCAAGGGGTTACACGTACCCTTGGTTGAGAACCACTGCATTAGGTAAACAGCAGGGTTGGTTAATTTTGCTTCATAATCTTCTGAGTTGAGTCATATTTTCATAAGGGCTTAGAGGTTTGGGTGGTCAGAGAATGTTGATTTGAGTGAAATTTTTGTACCCTAGCAGTAACTAAAAACACATTCAGTGCACATACCTGCTAGTTTGAAAGCTGTATAATAATTTACACAGTGTAATTTAAAAGTGTTTTCTCAAAGTATGCTTTTAAAACATAACAAAAATCTGTCAACTTGATACTTTTTTGTAATTCACATTTAGATGTTTGACATTAAAATTATTTTTGGTGAGTCTGATCATTTCCATTTGTCAAACCTATTTTTCTTTACAATTTTTAGCAGCAGCAAGGACTGGTTTAAGGTTTGTGGGGGAGCTGGTAAGACCATTCTTTGAGACCTCCTCCAAAATGACAGGAATTTTAAATAAAAAAAAGACAGACAAACAGAAGGGGGTAAGAAGTAGGTGTTCTGATATATTACCATCAAAGGTCTGTCCTCCTATTGTCTTTTAGATACCATGATGATATTTAGATTCTCCCAGGAGAGTACAACAAAGGTGATAATGGAAGTGCACTCATCTCTGTATAGGATAAATTAGCAGAACTGAGATTTGGCCTGAGGTCTGCTACCCAGTGAATAAAGGAGAGGGCTTAGGAACCCATTCCTCACCTGGGGAAGCGACAGCTACATTTTAGTTTCTGCTACATCTAAGATGTAATTTATTTCTTTGTTCCTAACTTCATGCAGTATCCTTCCTATATATTGTATATTTTCTATGAAACTTAGACTTTTGCATTTCCTCACCTGTAGCTTTCATAAAGTGAAAAATGAATGTGGCTTCCTTAGTTCTTAACCTCATCCTGCTACCTGATTAAAATGATCATTGCATCTCATTTATTTTACTTAGCCCATGTCCTTCCATTAGGTCCTGGATAACTTCTGACTATGCATATTCTTAAGGGCCTTCTATTAGAGTAATCTTTTATTACTTCCAAGAACACGTTCCTGTCTTTGGCTTTTGTCGTAGTAGTTATAGCCATTTTTGAGTAATTAAAATCTTGAATGATCAAAGTTTTGGCCCCCTTCCAGGCCTGTAAAATCACTTCCTGATTCAGTCACTCCAATCATCCCAACACCACAACTGCCCTGGAAGTTGCCAACAATCAACTGACTGTCTTGGTTATCCCCAACTTTCAGCCAACCTGTCTGTTGTGACTTGTATCCTTGTTCTCAGCAGACTTCATGTAATCTCTTAGCACTATTGACTCTGCATTGTGTGTGTATCTATTGTTCTGTAAATTCTACATCCTGTTTTTGAAACCTCCATCTTCTTACCTGGCTGGAAGAGATCTCTTTGCTGTGTTATACATGGAATCATGCAGTTTCTCTGGAGGAGTCATCATGAATATTCTAGTCTTAAAACTAATATAAAATCTATATCAGTTTGTTTCTTAGGTCTCCTTCCTTCCCTTTCTAGGAAGTCTAAAATTCAAAGGTACAGTATATAACCAATTTATTTTTTAAATTGTTCAACAATAATTTCATTTTTAAGCCTATATATTAGCAGGGTTTGATATTCCAACTGTTGACAGTGATGCAGGTAATTTGAAGCCTGCCTGGACTTTAAACCAGGGACAATGTGGTATTTCACAACAACATTAATTGGATCAATAATGTATCTTATGCTAGATTTCTTTTAGTTTCAGAAAGTGATAAACAAAACAATAGGAAAGATGGGAAGAAGAGATAGGAT
Source organism: Chelonia mydas (assembly GCF_015237465.2). Lineage (NCBI taxonomy): Eukaryota > Metazoa > Chordata > Testudines > Cheloniidae > Chelonia > Chelonia mydas. The sequence goes on along the minus strand of NC_057850.1, from coordinate 105,596,631 downwards.
AAATATGAGAGAGAGATGTCAAAACATAAAGGAAAGAGAAAGTATGAAGATTAGAAGATATAAACAAAGGGGAAGATCAAAGATACAGTTGCATGCATACAAAATGGGAAGAGACTGCATAGGAAGGAGTACTACAGAAAGGTATCTGGGGGTCATAGTGGATCACAAGTGAAATATGAGTCAACAGTGTAACACTGTTGCAAAAAAAGCGAACATCATTCTGGGATGTATTAGCAGGAGCGTTGTAAGCAAGACATGAGAAATAATTCTTCCGCTGTACTCTGCGCTGATTAGGCCTCAGCTGGAGTATTGTGTGCAGTTCTGGGCGCCACATTTCAGGAAAGATGTGGACAAATTGCAGAAAGTCCAGAGAAGAGCAACAAAAATGATTAAAGGTATAGAAAACATTACCTATGAGGAAAGCTTGCGGGGTGGGGGGGGGGGGGAGGTTTGTTTAGTCTGGAGAAGAGAAGATTGAGAGGGGACACACCAGCTTTCACGTGCACAAAAAAGTTGCTACAGAGAGGAGGGCAAAAATTATTCTCCTAATACCTGACATAGGATAAGAAGCAATGGGCTAAAATTGCAGCAAGGGCGGTTTAGGTTGGACATTAGGAAAAAATTCCTAACTGTCAGGGTGGTTAAGCACTGGAATAAACTGCCTAGGGAGGTTGTGGGATCTCTATCACTGGAGATTTTTAAGAGCAAGTTAGACAAAAACTTGTCAGGGACTGTCTAGATCAGGGATCGGGAACCTTTGGCACGTGGCCTGTCAGGGAAATCCGGTGGCGGGCTGGGACGTTTACCTGCAGCATTCTCAGGTTCGGCCGATTGCAGCTCCCATTGGCCGCGGTTCGCCATTCCAGGCCAATGGGGGCTGCGGGAAGCGGCGGCCAGCACATCCCTCGCCCCACGCCGCTTTTTGCAGCCCTCATAGACCTGGAACTGCGAACCGCGGTCAGTGGGAGCTGCAATCGGCCGAACCTGCGGACACTGCAGGTAAACAAACCGTCCCGGCCCGCCAGCGGATTTCCCTGACAGGCCGCATGCTAAAGGTTGCTGATCCCTGCTCTAGATAATACTGAGTCCTGCCATGAGTGCAGGGGACTGGACTAGATGACCTCTTGAGGTCCCTTCCAGTCCTACAATTCTATGGTAGAATAGAGGTTTAAGTAACTAAAATATACAATACATATGAGAGCTATACATAATGTTTTGGCTTATTCTTCCATTAACTCTAAATCAGAATTTGTTTTCCTTCCAAAGTGAAACTTTTCTTAACTCATCAGTATGAGGAGCTTTTGTTTTGCCAACTTGGAGTGAGGTACATGTGGTTAAATAGCCCATCTACACATGCAAACATAATTTTGTATTAATTTCAGCATAGCAATAAATATATCTACATTTTTAGCATGGACCATGTAACCCAATACATAGCAATCCAAGCTAGAATGGGGGCAGATAATTCTATAGAAATCTTTTTTTTATTTAAATATTTTTGCAGAGCAAAATAAGACTTTAAAGGTGTGTGTATGTGGGGGGGGGGGGAGATAATTGACACCTACATAGGGAACCGAATTGACAATAGGTATAGAGAGGTGACTAAATAGAGTCTGTTCCTGCTCCCATTGAAGTCAGTGGCAAAGCTTTCATTGACTTCAGGGAGCAGGCTTAGGTCTTGTGAACAATCACTAATATTTAACTTCTGGAGAGAACAGCATGCTACAGATGTGCTAAGAGGCATAGTGCTTTAGAAAAATGTAGAAGTTGGCAATTTTCCCTTTTATGTCTGATCCCTGCTGCCACCACCTGAAGCACTTCACTGGTGGTGTGGTTACTCTCAGCTTTTTTTTTTCTTTTAGCAAAGCTGAATCAGCAACAGTTTAATATGCCCAGTACTGCATGCCTATAAGAAATCAAAAGCTAAGGGCATTCATGTGGCCAGCAGGAGCTGGAGAAGGTGAAGGTGGGAGATGACTGAGATTCTGAAGGGTTTGCCATCTGTGCTTTTGAAGTCTGTAATATGTGGTTTAAGAAAACAATAATGGGAGAAGGATTAACAACTATTCCCCCCTCCCCCTTTTTCCAATCTCATTTATAAACAAGATATAAATTATGGATACCAGTTATCTCACCATATCTTGTTTTCATGGTGCATTTAGACTGCAAGTAGACCAATTGCCAAAGAGATCCAATTCGTGTTCCAAACTCGATTATAATTCTGCTTTGGTCACAGATCCAGTGCATGAAAACATGTATATGGCCCTCACATGACCTCCCTGGACTAACACACATTTAACCATGAAAATCTGTGTTGAGGAAAGATCAAGACTGGAATAGTAGGGTGTTGCATATCAGGACTGAGGTGCATTGGTAAAGACTTTTGTGGGGAATCTCATTGTTAGGAAAGGTATTCCTATTCAGTACAACACATAAGCACATGCATGTGCTCAAGTGCTGTCCTGAATCAGGGCCTCAAAGATTTAAACTCAAATAATAAGTGGATATCCACAGGTTTGTTTCCAGATTTCTATTTGAAGACTAGATTGTATTTCCTTTTAATATTAAAAAAATAGTTAATTTTAACTGTATGTATTGATTTGGATAGGCTAGAGAAATTTCAGCAAGCAATAGTGTGTGTAAAATGAATTTCATTATGAAAATTCAGCATGGGAATTCAATAGCAGAACAATGTATCTTACGAATAACATAAGATATTTTAAAACAAAGTTAATACACATTTTAAATTGCAGAAAAGCAAAAGAAAACACAGGACTATCCAACCCAGAGCAGAACAAGTAGGGGCCCTCTCTATCAGCCTCTATCAGGGCTTCTCACCCAAGTAATCCCCCAAACAGATTCTTCAAATACTATAAAACAATCTACTTCCTCAGGTAAATTCAGATTCCCACAAATAGGATCTCTCACTTATGGAAGAAATATCCAATTAGTTTGTGGAAACTTGACAATATAAGACAAAACATGGAAGGCTATAATGCTCAGTTAGTGGCAAAAAAATGTAGTTATTGCTATGTATTTGCATGACCCAGAGACTTAGCAGATTTGGGTCCATTCTGCTATGTACTTTACAGACCTACAGATAGACACAGTCCCTCTCCCAAATTTCTTACAATCTAAGAGGGATGGGGAACTTACTATGACTGGGGGAAAGAGATACAACAAAATATATACAGATTATTATGTAGAAATATATGTATTTGATGATGTCTTCATCTTAAAAATCAACTTGTCTGATTTTTGTTTTACCTGGTATTGTTTGAAATATGTCATTTTGTATATAGTCAATGTCACTCTTTCCTCTGGTTTCAGAGTAACAGCCGTGTTAGTCTGTATTCGCAAAAAGAAAAGGAGTACTTGTGGCACCTTAGAGACTAACCAATTTATTTGAGCATGAGCTTTCGTGAGCTACAGCTCACTTCATCGGATGCATACTGTGGATCCGATGAAGTGAGCTGTAGCTCACGAAAGCTCATGCTCAAATAAATTGGTTAGTCTCTAAGGTGCCACAAGTACTCCTTTTCTTTTTACTCTTTCCTCTGTAAACTCAATCTGTTAGGCAGATTTCCCTGTTTATATTGATCATTCAGATACCTAATGGGAGAGAAACATTATTAAAATAGGAAAACATTATAAAACAACAAAAATGTGGAGGTTCTAGAATGGGGTAATGTCTGAAACAAAGCTGTATTTCTTCCAAGAGATTAGATTCTAATTGATTGTGTAAGTTGTAAAACGGTTTCTATTATAAGTGCCCACTGTCACACTCAAATTTCCAAAAATTTTCTTTTCAAATGAAACTTTCTAAGCTTGGCCTACATCTGAAAGTGATTTTTTTTTTTCTGGAAAGTATGAACAAAAACTGTTGAGCTTCCCTAAGACAGACAAGATGAAAACACCCTCTCTCCCACATGGTATTTCCTACTTTAAAAAAAAAACAAAAACCAAAAACCTTGAAACCACTTTTTCACAGGTCCTTGTCAAAAATAGCTGAACATGCTCTCTTTGCAAGGCCTTTCCATAGTTTTTCCTACACCTTGTGTCTCAGTCGAATTGTTGCAGTTCTACTGCTTTTGAGCTTCCATGAATGTGTATATTTTAGGTATGGGAAAAGTTTGCCCTTAAGTGCTAGTTATTTGAATGTAAGGTGAAAATGTACCATAAATGTAGATTTCCAAGGAGCTTAACTCAAATAACTCTCGGCCAAAAATTATGATTCCTAGTCAGAACACTTTTTGCATGGTTGTGTGTGAAGTGGTTGCACTTAAAATATTTCTACTAGTTCTACTGGTTCTGTTGCTACACCCCATTATATGGTAAAGGCTTTCAAACTGACAAATATTCTAAGCATAACTACCACACTAATAGTATAAATAATTATAGAAACTGTTTAGGAAGCCCTGCAGAAGTCAATTCACCTTCAGCCAGAGTGAGTAATCTTTTTTTGGATGAACAAATACAATATCAGTAATTTAACCCTTCCCACTAAAATGGTGACGAGATTTTTGTGTCCAGGTTGGTAAATTTATGTGACTGTTTTTGCAAGCTGGTTTAGGGCTAAAACATTAAATGGAGCTAAACTGAATATATTAATCTGATTGGAGAAGCAGTAGCTGGCTAGCAGTACCCCACTCTTACCTGACCCAGCCTAATGCTAGAAAGGCAGTGACGAATCTTTACTCCTGCTGAAAGTAGTACCCATTGTGCTGTTGGGGAATTCAGTCTTGCCCATAGCCACAAAAGTCATCAGCAGAGACCGGATTAAACTCAGGATTTTGACTCTTTGGCCCATGGTTTCAGTGGCTCTCAGGATTCTGCAAAATTGCCTATCTGGATTTTTTTATGTTGCAAAGTTTGTGCTCCATTATTCTTAAAGCTCTGAGGTAGGAAAGGAACATACAGTCAGATTTAACCCACCGCTGAAATTTAGCCAGGCCTCGGGTGGAACTCAGCAGCTGTTTAACAGTGCAATATTCAGCTGAAACTTCTGAGGATAATTTGGAAAGAGAGCATGTTATTATCGGAGTCAAACCTTGGCTGTATCTTTAGGTTTAACAATCCTACTCTTACAAAATGTTCCATGAGATATTCTGTAACCATATGTTTTCAGGACCTCAGTTTCATGTCTCATGAGATGGATGTTTACATGTTTGTTTTGTAATATTTTGGAAAAAGACATGCTTGCTCTTGTAAAGAAGATAAAATGTAATTTATTTTCCCAAGAGGATTTACATGTTAGCTGATGTTTTGAAAGACAAGTTCAAAGGAAGCAGTGTATTAATCTGGGGGCTGCTTTTCTAGAGATTGGTGCTCAAACGCAATTCTGTAAACTCCAGCGATGTGGGTCAGTGTTCTTAAATAAGCCATCTTCATGTATCTTAAAAGCAAACTGTATGTGAATTATTTAGAAGCAATGGAATTAGAGCAAGGCAGCTGACAAAGACACCTGAGTACAATGTAAATACAACTAAGTAGTTCCCTGACCAGGGTACTACATAGCTCCAATTTGTAATGTTGGTGGGGCTTGTGTTTGTCAGATCTTAAAGTCCTAGACTCAGGAGGTTGCAGAGAGTTCAATTGTGGCTGTCCTGTCCCCATAGAGCACAGTAAGAGTGAGCTTTCTTGCGCCCTTTTCCCCTCCTGGTTCATCCGTGCCAGAATCTGACTTTGAGTTTGCATCTGTAATTTTCTTTTGATAACCAGGCGATTTTTAAAGATTTTTTCATTTTTTGTCTTTTATTCTGGACCCCGTTGAAGATGAAGAAGTCCTATTCTTCATCTCTTCATTCCAGGGATGCATCTTTTCCCTTTGAATCCTTTCTGATTAGTTTTTGCAGACTGGTCAGTTGGAAATGTGGGGGATAGGCCAACTGTCTTTCTTTAGCACACTTTGCCCTTTTGCACAGCAGTGTTTGCTTTTTTTACAAAGACACTTCAGCACTTTTTCTATCAGTCTGGAAAGTGGAATTCCTCCTGGTTGCATCCTTTCCTTCTATAACTTTCACCAGACTGGTCTGGTGACATGTACAGGGTGTGATGCAAACCAATGACTGTAGATGCCAGCAAAGAGTTATTTCCTTGACAAATGTTTTTAAAAAATCTGGTCAGTGCTTTTCTGAATTTCCTTCATGCCACATTTCCAGTTGATTCACACTTTTGTCTAAGGTCTGTTTTTGGGGTGACATTAAAGTTTTATGTGTACTGTAGTAGGGCTTAACAGAATGACACAACTAGAGTGTATTGCAATGTCTGATTAATAACCTGAATCTCTCTTTGGTTCTTAAGCCAGGTCTACACTAGAACCTTTTGTTGCCTGAGGAGTGTGACTTTTTTTTCTTTAATGACATTTCTATACTCGCAAAAACCCCAGTGTAGAAGCAGTTATGTCATAAAAGTGCTTTCTCAGTATTGTTTATATTGCTCAGGGAACTGGTATAAACTTTGCTGTTAAAAATCACTTTTTTGGCAAATCTACATTTAGGAGGGTTTAGCAGACTTTTCCTAGTATAGAGCTGGCCTTGGTCTTCTGGGGCTACAACTTCAACATATTGTCATATGCCTGGTAATATTCACTTAACCACAACCCTCTTCCCAGCTCTTGTTCCTGAAAACAAAGATATTTCCTGACTGTATCAACAGCTGTATTCCTCTTACTCCTATTTTATAACTCCTTTTTTCTATAAAAAGGAGACATCTGACTTTTTCTGTTTTTCAAAGATTGTTTTAGCTCATCTTAGACTCATTTTTTTTTTTGATAGGCTGTTCCATAGCCTTTTCCCCAAACTTCCCCTGCTTCCTTTTAGCATGGAACCTGACTTGCTATGATTTCACTTGTGTCTACCTGCTTGTATTCCCTGTGGCTTGGCATGCTTCATGTTCATATGAGCTCCTCTTCAGCAACAATGGAGCATGAAAAAACCTTTCTTACTCATAGTGGTGTTTATATTTTTCTATATTTGTGTGATACTCATGTGAATATTCATAACTTGATAAAAGCTGTTATCTTATCAATGGCCCAGAAGTGGCAATAACCAATTCATTCATTATGTAGAATTGAGATAACATGATAGCTTAACCCTTTTCAAGTTTCAAGACTTCGTTATAACAGATCTTTTGAAGTCAGATGCCTGCTTCATGCTGAACAGTCTGTAGTTTACCAACTTCCTCCTCTCTCTGGTGCAATCTGCTTTTAATTTCAGGTGTTTGGCATGGTTGTTGTGCATCTAAAACACTCGGCATGCATACTTGGTAATAATAATGGGACTCTTTAGGGCAAAAGTTCCCAAACTTTTTTTTTGCTGTTCTGCCCTTTGGAGATTCCTATCATATGCATGTCCACTCAGCACAGGGGAAAGAGGGTACCTGGGTGATGCTGAGTTTGGAGCTACAAGGGGGAAAAAGGGAGAAATCACCATGTGACCAGCTTGTACTGGGAGGAAGCTTGCATGCCCTGTTTGAATCCAGCTGCCCTCAGTGGGAACTTGTGTGAATGCCTTAGGGGTTACACCCCCACTCCCCACTTTCCAAGCATGTGTGCATACTGGGTGCAAGGCCATTGCTGTGGGTCCAGGAAACATTAGCATTGCCAGTGCCATGTTGATTCCCAGTGCATCCATGGGGCAGGACGGTGGGCGTGTGAGGGAGAGATGTGGGGGTGGAAATAAGTTCTGGTGAGGCTGCGTGGTTCCTGTGGGAGCTGGGTGGCAGCAGGATGGTGACACAGTGCTGAGCATGCTGGGCAATGGTTAATTCTTAACCACTCAGGTCTTCATGCCCTGTGATAACCTTGTTCTCGCCCACCGGAGGGGGTGAGCCCCACAGTTTGAAAACCGGTGCTCAAGTCTGGGTTAAGAAATTGTTTACTTTAGTGCTGCACATGTTTTTAAATGCACCAATTTGTTATTTAATAACACACCATTCAGGAGAGCATGTATAGATACAAATGTCAAACTTAAGTGATTGATTGCAGTTTTTGCAGTGGTTCTCAGGCTTCCATACCAAAATGCTCATTTGTATAATCAGATCACGCCAGAGCCCCCATATAAATCTAGTTCTCATTACCAATACGTGGCCAAATCCTTTGGATTTTGCAGTGTCCCACACCTCTTTACATTCCAGAGTACTGCCAGCAGGTTCTGAATGAGGGGCCCCAATATGCTGGGTGATAAGGAAGTCACCATTACCACAGCAACTAGAAGCTCCATAGGCTTCGCTCTCGCTCTCTCTCTCTCTCTCGCTCTCTCTTTTTTTAAAGTGTCTCATTGGGCTTTAGTTGGACAGCCCTTCTTCATATCAGTGTTCAGCTATCTACAAAATCTTTGTTCGCCATACAGTTCTACTTGGATTAATGAGATATTATTTGATCTGAATGTTTCAGTAAATGTGAAAGCTGTATATATAAAAAGGTTTTTAATAAGATTTAGGAACTAGGCAAAAAAGCCCAAAGGTCCTCGGGCAAGGGACCTATTTCAGCCCGCCCGGCTACTCCGGAGCCACAAGTGTGCACCTCACCAGTTGGGGCTTTTAGCCCCTCAAAAGGTCCGTCACTGACTCAAGGGAGCAGTACAGGTCCCAAGCCGCTGCCGGCACCTGCCCAGGCCTCCCCGGCACGGAGAGAACAAAGGCTTCCACCAGTGCCGTCGATGCAGCAGGATGCGGCAAAGGCTCCCCAAGAGGGAAAGTCAGCCACCAAGACCCCTCAGGGAATAGTTGAGCGCCGACGATCCCCTGAAATGAGATAGCACTCCCCACCTCAGTGCTGCAAATCCCCAGAGCCACAGCCCAAATCCTTTGGGGCTCACTCCCAGTCACCGGGACCACGAGCGCAGTCCCCGCCACCCAGATGCGGATCGCCTAGAGAAAGGCTTCGGTCTCCGAATTATCAGAACCCCTTACCCTCCTACCGGTTGGCCTCTCATCGCAGATCCCCATCACCTGCCACGTGGGAACGCTCCCTGTCCAGGCTCCAGTCTCCCTAGCACTACTACTCTTTGCACTGGTACCGGCACCATTCATCACGCTCTGGTCATTGGTCCCTGACGCAACCATCAACAGGCACACGCAGGCCCCTCCGTGATCGCTGGAAGGGGAATCCTCTGGTATGGAAGGCCAGTTTAGTCCCTCTCCAAGGTCCCACCTACTTGACTGGGGCCCCGAGACCACGTCGATTTCGACGGCGCAGCAATGGCATCAAGGCCAGTGGCCAACCCAGTGGCCTTACTGGGGTGCTTGGGGAATGCCTGTCATGGCAATGCCCCCTTCTCAATGGTGTTCAGCTGCTGCCTTGGAGCAACAGCCGGTAGAACCAGTGGCACCGGCGGCGCCAGGCTTGGTTCATGCAGATTGTTTGGAGGTCGGGATTGAGGATGCAGCACCCACCCCTAAACCTCCCTTCCCAGTGGTGGATGAAGCCCCGGAACCTCCTCCAATAACCCAGTCATCATCATAGTCCCCGGATGAGGCAGTCACGGGACCCTCAAAGGCTAGCCACCAAATGACTTCAAGGAGCATCAGGCTGTGCTCCGAAGGGTGACAGAAAATTTGGGTTTGGAAGTGGAGGAAATGGACGAGCAGACAAACATGCTGTTTCGCATTTTCTTGGCCACCACCCGTGCCCGGGTCGTTCTACCGGTCCCCGAAGGGGTCTTAAAGATTGCCACATCCCTGTGGCAAACACCTCTTCCATCCCTCCCACTTCCAAGAGGGCAGAGAAAAATACGTTGTTCTGGCCAAAGAGTTCCAGTATCTGTATACCCACCCACTTCCTGGCTCGTTGGTCGTCTCTGTGGCCAATGAAAGAGACAAGCAGATACACTCCTCCTCCACCCCAAGAATAGAGGGGCCAAGAGGCTGGATCTCTTTGGGAAAAAAAAAATTATTTGACTGCCAGCCTGCAATTCCGGGTGGCAAACCACCAGGCCCTCCTGGGCAGGTACAATTTTAACTTGTGGGATACCCTCCACAAGTTCCAGGAGTCTCTCTCTCAAGGGTTGGCCCAGCAGTTTGGCACCCTGGTGGAGGAGGGCACCGTGGCTGCCAGGCATTCCCTACAAATGGCCTGGGTTGCGGCAGACTCTGCAGCTCGGGTAGTCGCGTCGGCGGTGGTAATGATGCACACCTCATGGCTCCAGATGGTGGGCCTGTTGCAGGAGATGCAAACCTCAGTTTAGGACCTCCCTTTTGACGGGGTTGGTCTCTTCTCTGAACAGACTGATGCCAGACTGCATGGGGGTGAAGGATACCAGGGCCACCCTTCGCTCGTTGGGCATACACATGCCACAGTCTGCTTGGAAGCCCTTCCGGCCTCCCCCTGCCGCCAAGGCCCTGGCAGCCTCGTCAGGGATCTGTGAGAAGAAGGGACACTAGTTTCAGCTGATGCTGCCCTTCTTCCCACTCGCCTGCGTAACCTGGTCCTGCCAAACACCTAGGGGGTCAGAAGTGCTCATTTTGAGGGTGCACTCAAGAGCGACGCCCTAGTCAGTTCCCCAGATCCTTCCTGTCCTTTAGTGGACCGTCTCCGCCCCTTCTGTTCGGCTTGTTGAGGGTAATCTGGGACCACTGGGTCCTGGATATAATATCCCGGGGCTATACCCTGCAATTTATGGCTGCCTCTCCTTCCCACTGCCCCTCTTTCCTGTCCCTCTTCAGGGACCCTTCTCAGGAGCAACTCCTTGTTCAGATGGTCGAAAAGCTCCTGTGCCCGGGGTCGGTGGAGACGGTTCCTCAGGACATGCAAGGAAAAGGGTTCTACTTCCGTTATTTCCTAATCCCGAAATCCAAAGGGGGCCTAAGAGCCATCCTGGACTTCTGTCGCCTCAACAAGTCTCTCAAGAAGTTGACGTTCCACGTGGTCTTCCAGGCCTCCTAGAACCGGGAGACTGGTACATCAGTCTCAACTTAAAGGACACTTACTTTCATGTCTCCATATTCCTGGCACAGGCGTTTCCTCCATTTCATGGTGGGAGGGCGCCACTTCCAGTTCACGGCACTACCCTTTGGCCTCTCTTCGGCCCCAAGGGTGTTCACCAAGTTCATGGAACCAGTGGCAGCTTTCCTCAGGCGTTGTGGTATCCACCTGGGGACCAGATGGCATTCACCCAAGAGTTCTGAAAGAACTCAAATGTGAAATTGTGGAACTATTAACTATGGTTTGTAACCTGTCCTTTAAATCAGCTACTGTACCCAATGTCTGGAAGATAGCTAATGTAACACCAATATTTAAGAAGGGCTCTAGAGGTGATCCTGGCAATTACAGACCAGTAAGTCTAAAGTCAGTACTGGGCAAATTAGTTGAAACAATAGTAAAGAATAAAATTGTCAGACACACAGAAGAGCATAAATTGTTGCACAAAAGTCAACGTGGTTTCTGTAAAGGGAGATCGTGTCTTACTAATCTATTAGAGTTCTTTGAGGGGGTCAACAAACATGTGGACGGGGGGGATCCAGTGGACATAGTGTACTTAGATTTCCAGAAAGCCTTTGACAAGGTCCCTCGCCAAAGGCTCTTATGTAAATTAAGCTGTCATGGGATAAGAGGGAAGATCCTTTCATGGATTGAGAACTGGTTAAAAGACAGAGAACAAAGGGTAGGAATAAATGGTAAATCTTCAGAATGGAGATAACTAGTGGTGTTCCCCAAGGGTCAGTCTTAGGACCAATCCTATTCAACCTATTCATAAATGATCTGGAGAAAGGGATAAACAGTGAGTGGCAAAGTTTGCAGATGATACTAAACTGCTCAAGATAGTTAAGACCAAAGCAGACTGTGAAGAACTTAAAAAAGATCTCACAAAACTAAGCGAATGGGCAACAAAATGGCAAATGAAATTTAATGTGGATAAATGTAAAGTAATGCACATTGGAAAAAATAACCCTAACCTATACATACAATATGATGGGGTCTAATTTAGCTACAGGTAATCAGGAGAAAGATCTTGGAGTCATGGTGGATAGTTCTCTGAAGACGTCCACGCAGTGTGCAGCAGCAGTCAAAAAAGCAAACGGGATGTTAGGAATCATTAAAAAAGGGATAGAGAATAAGACAGAATATCTTATTGCCCTTATATAAATCCATGGTATGCCCACAACTTGAATACTGCGTACAGATGTGGTCTCCTCATCTCAAAAAAGATATACTGCCATTAGAAAAGGTTCAGAAAAGGGCAACTAAAATGATTAGGGGGTTGGAATGGGTCCAATATGAGGAGAGATTAAAGAGGCTGGGACTTTTCATCTTAGAAAAGAGGAGACTAAGGGGGGATATGATAGAGGTATATAAAATCATGAGTGGTGTGGAGAAAGTGAATAAGGAAAAGTTATTTACTTGTTCCCATAATATAAGAACTAGGGGCCACCAAATGAAATGAATGGGCAGCAGGTTTAAAACAAATAAAAGGAAGTTCTTCACTCAGTGCAGAGTCAACCTGTGGAACTCCTTGCCTGAGGAGGTTGTGAAGGCAAGGACTATAACAGGGTTTAAAAGAAAACTGGATAAATTCATGGAGGTTAAGTCCATTAATGGTTATTAGGCAGGATGAGTAAGGAATGGTGTCCTCTGTTTGTGGGAGGGTGGAGATGGATGGCAGGAGAGAGATCACTGTTAGGTTCACTCCCTCTGGGGCACCTGACACTGGGCACTGTTGGTAGACAGGATACTGGGCTGGATGGACCTTTGGTCTGACCCAGTATGGCCATTCTTATGTTCACCTATTTCCAGACCTCGACCACTGGCTCATCAAGGGCAGGTCTCCGGATCAGGTGCAAAGCAGCCTTGACCGGGTGCGTTCCACCTGCCGCGACCTGGACCTGTTAATAAACATGGAAAAGTCCACCTTATTGCCAGTCCAAGGCATAGAGTTCATCGGAGTTGTTCTAGATTCCACCCGAGCCAGAGCCTTCCTTTCAGAAGCGTGTTTTTGGGCCACGTCGGACCTGATCTCACATCTAAGAAACCACCCGCTCACTATGGCCCATCCCTGCAGACGTCTGGTGGGTCAGATGGCTGCGTGCACCTATGTGGTCAGCCATGCTTGGTTCCACCTGCGGCCCCTACAAGTGTGGCTGGCCTTGGTCTATGTTCCTAACAGAGACACCCTGGACGGAGTGGTCAGGGTGCCGGACGATGTTCTTTCGTCCCTGAATTGGTGGCTGAATCCCCAGTTGGTGCTGCAAGGAGTTCCCTTTGTGACCCTGTCCCTGTTGCTGACCCTGGTCTCTGATGCCTCCGATGGGGAGCCCACCTGGGCGAGCTCAGCAGCCAGGCAAATGGCTGCTGGACGACCTAGTTCTCCATATCAATGTCAGGGAGCTCAGAGCAGTTCGCCTGGCCTGCAGTGTTTATACCCCAACTAAAAGGCAAGGTGGCCCAGGTCCTGACTGATAATATTGCCACGATGTATTACATCAACAGACAGGACGGGACAGGGTCTTTGGCCCTTTGTCGGGAGGCTCTCAGACTATGGACTTTTGCGTGCAGCATGCCATTCATCTGGTGGCCTCCCACCTACCTGGGACCAAGAATGTCTTGGCGGGTTGCCTCAGCAGAGCCTTCTTGTCTCGCCATCAATGGTCACTCCATCCAGAGTTGGTCAGCCTAATTTTCCACAGGTGGGGAACTCCCCAAGTGGACTGTTCGTGTCCAGGCAGAACAGAAAGTGCCACGTGTTCTGTTCCCTGCAGGGAAAGGACAAGGGATCCCCGTGAGATGCCTTGCTATTTCCGTGATCGGAAGTGCTGATGTGCGCCTTCGCACCAGTGCTACTTATCCATAAGGTCCTGATAAAGGTGAAGCAATTTAAAGCGAACATCATCTTCACAGTCCCAGTGTGGCCTTGCCAGCACTGATTCAGCATGCTACTCAGTCTTTCGGCAGCTGCCCCGCTGCAGCTGCTTCTTCAACCAGACCTACTGACCCAGAACCATGGCAATCTGCTGCATCCGAACCTGGCGGCGCTGCACCTGACAGCTTGTCTACTGTGTGGCTGAGTATGGAAGAGTGGGTGTGCTCTGCTGGTGTCCAACAGGTCTTGTTGGGCAGCAGGAAGCCATCCACCAGAGCAACCTACCTGGCGAAGTGGAAGTGGTTAATGTGCTGGGCCTCGGATCAGCAAATTCGGGCTGAGGAGGCCCCACTGCAGGACATCCTAGACTATTTGCTGCACCTCAAGCTCCAGGGCCTGTTGCTTTCTTCAGTAAGAGTTCACCTGGTGGCCATTTTGGCATTCCACTCTCCGTTTCAAGGCAGGTCGCTCTTCGCCCATCCTATAACTGCGCAGTTCTTAAAAGGTCTGGAGCGCCTCTACCCGGACGTCCGGGAGACGGTTCCCCCTTGAGACCTGAATCTTGTATTGGCAAGGCCCCTGGGTCCTCCCTTCGAACTCTTGGGTTCATGCTCCCTCCCGCTTCTCTCTTGGAAGGTTTCTTTCTTGGTTGCTGTAACTTCGGCTCTCAGGATGTCTGAGATCAGGGCACTCACCTTGGAGCTGCCCTATACAGTCTTCTACAAGGACAAGGTCCAGTTGCGTTCACACCTGGCCTTTCTGCCCAAGGTCGTCTCCTTGTTTCATACAGGTCAAGATATATACTTACTGGTCTTCTGTCCAAAACCTCATGCAACGGATGAGGAATGCAGGCTACATACCCTGGACGTCAGATGGGCTCTGGCCTTCTGCATAGATAGAATGAGGCCATTCCGTAAGTCAATGCAGTTGTTCGTTGCTGTCGTGGACAGGATGAAGGGTTGCCCAGTGTCTGCCCAGAGAATTCTGTCTTGGATTACGGCCTGCATCCGTTACTGTTATGAACTGGTGAAGGTGCCCCCGCTGGCAATTGTGACAGCCCACTCGACTAGGGCGCAGGCATCATCGACAGCCTTCCTGGCGCAGGTGCCAATCCAAGAGATCTGTCAGGCCTGATACCTGGTCCTCCGTCCACATGTTCGCATCTCATTATGCAATCACCCAGCAAGCGCGGGATGACGCTGCCTTTGGCAGAGCAGTGCTGCAAGACTGTGAACTCTGAGCCCACCTCCAACGATACTGCTTGTGAGTCAGCTAGAGTGGAATCGACGTGAGCAAGCACTTGAAGAAGAAAAAACGGTTACCTTCCTTTTGTAACTTTTGTTCTTCGAGATGTGTTGCTCATGTCCATTCCATTACCCGCCCTCCTGCCTCTCTGTTGGAGTTACTGGCAAGAAGGAACTGAGAGGGCGTAGGGCTGGTGGAACCTGATCTACCAACGCATGAGCGCGGCACTCAAGGGGGCGCCACAGCCAGCCCTATGGATACTGCTAAGGCAAAGGTCTCCAACGACTGTGCATGTGGGCACGCGCATACTTAGAATGGAATGAACATGAGCAACACATTTTGAAGAACAACAGTTACAAAAGGTAGGTAACCATTTTTTCTGTTACACTGGTACTGCAACAGTATCGGGTCGAGGCCTGTCTTCATTTGTGTCTTGTTCAGGACAGAATTTACTGGAGCCTAGCAAAAAATAATGAACTGTAAAACAATGGCTCCAGTTTGGGCAGGTTCATAGTTACATAAACAAAGTATGATTAAGACAGAATTGTTTATTGTTTCCCAAGCTAGCTATTCTTTCAGGTTTTCAACAAGAAAAAGGAGAATAAAAATATAAATATTTTTATTGTAATCTCTGGTCTTGGCAGATGATTTTTATACTTTATTTTTTAACTTGAAAGTACTGTATTGTATGAAGTACTCTGCTTTTTCCCTAGTTGGAAGAGTGTTTTCCAGGATTCCACCCTTTTAAAAGAAAATTGGACTTAATTACATGTCTACTCAGATGTATGTCTTGTAAATCATTTTCAGATAAGAGTGCACTTCTAGAAAATATGTCCTAATGCAATTAAAGTTGAAGTTTAAGGTTAAGGTTCATTTAATTGAAGAATATAAAGAATGTCTAAAGAAGATGTTTATTCATGCCACTTTTAGATTCAATGAAGTATTATTCTCATTAGCATTCATGTTTCTGAAGGATAAAAGCTTTTCTAATACTGTTCCTGTGCTAGCCAGGTTTCTGAAGAACAATTTTGGTAGGCTTTTGTTAGTCAAAACAGAGCACATTAAACAACATTTGTAGAGGTTTGGTGCATATTTTCAGCAAGCAGTTCCTGGAAAAATATAAAACACATATTTAATATACCATTCTTAGTCACATTTGTGCTGGGTTTCATGGATAGGACAATATGTTATGGCTTTTAATGAAAATAGGTTGATTGAAAATTTAGTGCAGGCATTACTGCTTAATTACATTTTGAAGCAAAAATTCTCAGAGTATAAAAAAGTCCGTAGGGATCTCTAAATAAAAAGTTATATGAAGCTAATATACTTACAATGAAATGTGTTCTATCTAACTGTTTTCCTCCTCCGTTTACATTCCAAGAACAACTGCTAAAATGCAAAAGCTGTGAAATAACATTAAAATGCTATTTAATGTGTCATGGGAAATTTTTGTTTACTATTTTCCCAAATGAAAAGACTTTAATAAAAAGCTTTTTCCACTGCAGTTCTTTAGTAGGTCATGATGGGGGCTATTTCTAGCAGTAGATTACACCAGATTTAGAGTTGCCTAGGGATATATACTCTGGTTACAGGAGACAAGTCTCATTGCCTTACCTTGAGGCATTAGGTTGAGTCAGTTAGGTCATGTGAGTAGTGATTTTTATCCTTCAGGGTTGCAGAGTTTCAAATGATGGTATGTGACATTTTTGCAGGAAGTACAAGAAACAGACATGTTTTTAACTTGGATATGGGGATATAAATGGCTTCTGCTCAAGTTTTGCAAATGGAAAACTTCCTTACAGCTGAAAGACCAAACCTTTCTGATTTCACAAGCATACTGCTGGGTATAGCACCCTTTTAAGAAATATATTTAATTACCATTTGAACAACATTTCATATTCATACGATTTTGTTAAATAAGAGACAAGAGTATGGTATTTTCATATAGATTAATCTAAAACTAAAGCAACTATTTCCCCTCTCAGGTTGAAATGAGTCCATAAGGATTGACATCTGTAGCTTTCCTGTGATGCCTGCTGCAAGTTAAATTGACTTGTATATGACTACTGAGAGCATCCACTGTTACATTAGGTAGATGAAAAATAAGCATTATAAACTCTTAGTTACTGCATAATTGGCCATTTAGGGGATCTTTAGCCCTGTGTGAAACAATTGGTGCTGGGCACTGTTTTGAGGCAAGATATCTGACTACATGGCCAGTGATCTGATTTGGTATGGCAGTTCCTATGTCATTTACAAGCCAAATGGGCTTGTTCCTAAAAGTGACCTGCAAACTAAATAAAACAAAAGTATCATTTTTCCATTATGAGGTGAATTCTCACAATTAGCCAGCAGGAAAAGGGGGAGGTAATAAGCACATTTGACTGTCAACCTAAATTTTCTTCGTTAGCAGGTTCAGAAGTCCAGACCTGTCAGGAATTTTCAGCTTCATGAATGGGTGTGCCGGTTTACACTCTTGTGGTAACATCACTTCCTCTGAAATACCCTACTGGAGCTAGCCTCCGGAGATCAAATAAGCCTGTATTTCTCCAACAGTGTGTGATTTTTGTAAATGCTACGTTATCTTAGTAAGGAGCACATTGCAAAAAAGGATGTCATGACACTAGAGTTTTATCCCCAAGGTATAAAGTAATAGCAAACACTGTACAACTCTGTACATTGTTGAAGAAAATACTGACATACTACAGGATGGCTCCAGCTTGCCATACATTTCCATAGAGGGTGTGATGGAGCCAGCTGTGTGTATTGTGGGACATAAGTCTGAGAACGGACAACCCATAGGATGTCTAGGCCAGTGGAACCCGATAAAAAGTTGAATTTCCTTCTCTCTCTGTCCATTTGGGGTATTTGAATTATTATTTTACCATTAGCAAATCATCAAATTAAGTTTACTAATTATAAACCAGGGCTTGAATCCCACTTTGTTGTTTTCAGTACAGTTGGGTATAGCAGGTGCACAGTACTTTCTTTATTTTCAAGTTTCAGGAATAGCTTAAAATTCAATGCTGTATCTAGAATTAATTAAAATATTATTTAAAAGAATGAAAGGATTTAGCTATTTGATCTTTAGTATTTCAGGTTCCCACTAGGTGGCAAGATAGTGCCTGAACTAAGGAATAATATAAATTAATATTCACATAAATATTTAATCTGGCAAAGGTAAACAGTTCAAGCTTGAAAATGTTCAATCCAGTTTTAATAATAGTTTTAAAGACTGGTGTAATTTATCATTTCAGGCTGCATTAAATAGCTGTTAAATTGTGAGCTAATGGTTCTTGTTCACATAGACTGTACCTTTTGTTTTAAATGACTTGTCACGAATTAGGTTTTAAATGTGTGCTTTAACTACATATCCCTCTGCCATAGTTGTGGTAAATAAAGCTTAGCTAAAGTTTATATTAGGACTTTCAGGATTATCCAGTGTGAACGTCACTGCCCTGTCCCTCAGATGAAGGTATAAACTTGGAATTCTGCCCTGTGTGTTGTATTCTCATTGTTGTAAATGGAAAAGGCAGCTCAAATATCGGATTTGTCAGGATTTTCTTTACCCTGTATTCAAACATAAACCTATCCCATTAACTATGGAACTGTTTGCAGCAGTGTTCACTTTTCTGTGAACAAATAAATCATTCACCTTAATTGATGATGAATGCTATTCCAGGACTCGTAGATACTAGGTGGTTACTTTACAATTCAAAGGGATCAGCTTTCAGAAATTAATTCTCACTTTTTAAAAAATCATTTTAGGAAAGCCCAAGAAGACAACAAGAAAGTGGTTCTAGCTGGATGTGTTCCACAAGCCCAGCCTCGTCAAGATTACCTCAAAGGTCTGAGCATTATAGGGGTAAGAACATTTGTCAAATAGAAAAGACCTGTTAAGATTTTCATATTCATTTTTTTGTCCATAAGGGTCATGTAGTGTTGCTGTCTGAAGTTTTATATTAACTTGTTGGCTAGATGAGCCACAGCTTTGGGCAATATCTTGTGTTAAAAAAATAGAGGCTTTTCACACAATTTTTCAATGCCAGCAACTAGACTTTCCTCCTTTCTTCTATTGAGGAAGCCTAGAGTTCAGTCCCTCTCTAAAACTTTCTCGCTTTGTAGTTACATTTCACTATGGTTCAGTGGATGCTTTGTGTCAAATACATTCTTGCACGTAATTGAAGTTTAGTCTGTTTGCAGAATTTAGTGTCAATGTCCTATATAGCCTGCAGGAAGTGAAGGCAAGGATTAACTCCCCTATTTTAAATATAATCTTCTATGTTGTTGTTAGATGGAAATACAGCTTGTAAAAGATGAAATGCAAAAGAGACAATAGCGTATAAATTATATAGCTAGCACCTGTTTTTCATCACATGTTTGAGTTTTTTTTACTTCTTGGGCAGAGTGACTAGGGAACATGACAGTTTTACTCTCTACTCAGAATAACAGAAAGGGTTAATGCATCAGCATCTGTGAGCTGTTAAACAGTTGGCATGCTTCACCCTGGTTGTAGACAGTGAGGATCCTGTGTATTGTAGTTTTTAAAGTGCTTTTGTATCCTTTGGGATGAAAAAGACTGTATAATTGCATCAGCACTGAAAAGTGGTCATGAAAATCGATAATCTCAGGATCATACAAAATCCGAAGGATTCTTAATCAATTAAGTCTTTAAATAAAGACTAGATGTCTTTCTAAAATGCTTTTGTTTGGCCCGATGCAGTAATTGCAGGGTGAAGTTCTGTGACTTGCATTATACAGGTCAGAGCAAATAGTACTACAGATTCCTTCTGGCATTGAAATATATTAAATGTATTAATTAAAATATACTTATCCTCACTTAGCTATCATGAGGATAAACCAAAACTAATCTTTTAACTTCCTTGTTTTTTTTAAAGTCATGTTGGGTGAGTAGAAAGAGTTCTTACAAAGCCAAGTAGGAAGTAGGTAGTAGCCAACTTTAGTAGGCTTTTTAATTATAATTTTCCATTAAGATAGTTTCTGTGCTTATTGCACTATTTGAGACAACTGTTTTACAGCTTCCCTCATATTACTATGTATACTCAAAACATGTTAACCAACCACCCACTCATAGAAATTTAGAGTTGAAAGGGACCTCAAGAGGTCATCTAGTTTATTCCCCCCCCCCCCCCCAACTGAGATATATATATATAGGGCTCAACTGAATCTACATACAATCCTACACAGTAGGTCAAGGGGATGTAAAGTGCCCCCTTACTCTCTTTTATAGGCAGGCTGCATTGTGGGTCACAATTTGGTGGGGAGAACTTCTCCAGGGCCACTGTTCTCATATCTGTGCAAATGGATGGGAGTGAAACAACCTTTGACTCTGTCACCCTCAGCGTAGCAGCCAGTTTGGTACAGCTTGCTTCCTCCATGCAGCCAGGGAGCAGCAAGGACTGAATTCTGACTGAGTCCCTACTCTGCCCCTGGAGTGCATAGTTGTGTGATCTTTGCCAATCTAGCCTGTAGTAAATGTACAAAAATCTGTACATAAAAATACATAGAA
Organism: Chelonia mydas; assembly: GCF_015237465.2. NCBI lineage: Eukaryota > Metazoa > Chordata > Testudines > Cheloniidae > Chelonia > Chelonia mydas. The sequence continues at coordinate 105,576,060 of NC_057850.1, read as the reverse complement.
TAGTAAGGAAAGCATATACTTGATTTAAAAAAAAAAAAAAAAAAGAATGTGCCTATATCCTCTGACCTAGATTGGGACTTGTGATATGCTGTGTTCATTTTTGAGCAGTCAGCCTGAGGAACTGATTTCCAGAGGGTGATAAGTGCTTTTCTGAAAATCAGACCTCTTCACTTCAACTTAGGTTGGGCTCCCAGAATTACTAGTTACTAATTAAAATGTTTTCCATTTTGGATTTAAAACAGACAAATGTCTATTAAAAGTTTACTAAAGAGATTAACACACTCCCTCAAATCATTGGAATTGGCCTTGGAAACATTGAAATGATGTTCAGAATAAAGATTGTAATTGTAAAGATAACAGCAGTGTGCATGAAAGTTATAGTACCATAAACATAGGACATGATAAGTACACAAAGCTCGTGTTCTGTAGACATAAATCTTCAAAAGGGAAACCCTGGGTTAGATTCTCCCTTTATCTCTGCTGTATTATGCTTTTGTTCCCCCTCTCCTCCCCCCCCCCACCCCCCATTGGGTCACACAGAAAAGTGTGGGTTTTCCCTCCAGCTAGTATACAATATTATTTAGTGTTAGGTTCCTCAAATAGAGGATTAAAAGTGGTGTAATATTTATGCAGACTAAGTAACAATATATTTTGACATAAGGTTTTAAAAAAAGTGAGACTCAGCATCCTAGCATAGTAAAATATTCTTTTAAAAAGGCAATTGTAATGAGACTGAGAAATTGGAAATGTTTTGTTGGCAACTTCATGCTGATTCAACTCTGAAAATGTAAATGTTATAAGGCAGCAGTTGTGAAACCTTTGCTTTACCACCAGGTGTTTTTGCTGGTCTCATCCATGTGTTGAGTAATAGAAATTTGATTTGTCATCAGTTACGTAAGCTGTACTATATTTTAAGCAATGTTGTCTGAGAATGTGGTTTCTTGCTAACAAATATAAGTCTCTTGGGATAAATTTGTAGAGAGACAGTGTGTCAGAGTAGAGTTCCCTTGGAAAATGTTGGTCTGGGTATGACGAAGGTTGAATGAGGAAGTTGCAGTATTTGTGTAACTACCAGTAAGACTACGGCAATTGAGAGCTTCTTTTAATCAGTGCCTTGAATATACAGTAGTAGACTTTAAATTCATTTCTTTTGGATGATATATTGTACACACATACACACGAGATTAATAGCAATTCTGATAATAGCAGTTTGTGGTTATTGGCAACATAGTAATCAGAAACAAATCCCATCCCATTAATATCAGTGTTAATGGGATTTGGATTATTAGCAACAGATGTGCTGCTTAAGAACAACTTTATTTAGAGGGGAGGTCCTGCCTGTAATCTATTTCCTGCCTCTGAGCATGCATAATTGAATGCTTCCACTGTGTGCCATGGCTTCCAAACGCAGGGACCTGTCTTTTGCTGATAAAGTTCAGGTGCTGGAGGCCCTACATGAGTCCACTGCTAAGCAAGTGAGCGTAGCCAATAGGTTGGTTTTCTCAAAGTGTGTTGTGTGACAGGGTCAGGTCAGATGGCTACAGGAGAGTGATAGAAGGTAGATATATTAGCCCCAGATTAAGCAGGTCCCTTTTCTCTGAGTAAGATAATAGGCTGTTCCAGAACAATCAGGAAGTTGCTGGAACCAATTAAGGCAGGCTAATTAGGACACCTGGAGCCAATTAGGAAGCTACTAGAATCAATTAGGACAGGCAGGCTAATCAGCGCACCTGGTTTTAAAAAGGACCTCACTTCAGTTAGTGAGGTGTGTGTGAGGAGTTGGGAGCGAGAGGCGCACAAGGAGCTGAGAGTGGAAAGGCGTACTGCTGGAGGACTGAGTAGTACAAGCGTCATCAGGAGGAAGGTCCTGGGATGAGGATAAAGAAGGTGTTGGGAGGAGGCCATGGGGAAGTAGTCCAGGGAGTTGTAGCTGTCATGCAGCTGTTACAGGAGACACTGTAGAGAGCTGCGATCCACAGGGCCCTGGGCTGGAACCCTGAGTAGAGGGCAGGCCCGTGTTCCCCCCCATCCCCCCAACTCCCTATTTGATACAAGAGGAATTGACCTGGACTCTGAGTCCCACCAGAGGGGAAGGTCCCTGGCCTGTCCCATGACCCAGTCAGTGGGTCAGCAGAGACTAAGGGGACTGTTCTCCTCCCTTTCTCCATGCTGGCTAGTGATGAGGTTAGCTGAGTGAACGGCAGCTTTGTGCCACTAACAAGAGCCAAACTGAGGTCTGCTGTGAACCTCTGAGGCGAGCAAATCCTCCAGAAAGCACAGGATCCACCAAGGCAGAGGAGGAACTTTGTCACAGTTGTTTTGTGCGTTCAGAAAAACAGCCATAATACTTTATAGGAGCACAGGAACAGCACAGAATGAAGCTGTGAGCACCAACGTGAAGGAAAGGAGGTAGATGTTGGTCAAGCCCTGTGGCTCTGGTTTCAGCATACGCTTCGCCACGGTGCTCAACTCTTCGGGCCAATGCTGAAAAAGAAAGTGAGTCACTATTGGTAGAGCCTAGAAAGGACACTAACTCTGCAGATGGCTGGTTTAGAAAGTGGAAAGCCGGGTACAACATGATTCAGCACAAAGAGCATGGCAAGAAAGATAGATGCTGACCTTTTCAGCAGCCACTGAATGGTGGGCAGACATCCTACCCAGCATTCTCGAGCAGTACCATCCATGTGACATTTTCATTGCTAATGAGACTGGTGCTTTTCTGACAGAGGCTTTGGAATGCTGAAAGAAAGGTTTGCAGGAGGAGGGGAAAAATCTATGGTCCGTATCACATTGCCATTAATTGGAAGTTGTGCAAACATGGATGGCCTGGAGAAACAGCCTCTCAGGGTGATCAGAAAGACCAAGGTCTTGTTGTTTCCCTAAGGACCACACAGAACTGTCTGTGACCTACAAAAACTCAGCCAGTGCATGAATGACTAGTTTGTTGTTTGAAGAGTAGCTTAAGAACTAGAATAGAGAGCTGTGGCTATAAGACCAACCCATGTGCCTCTTAATTGACAATTGCCTAGATCATTCAGGTCATGTAAAGCTATCACACATGGTGTTAAAATTCTTGCCTCTGAATGCAACCTCAGTTATGCAGCCAATGGGCATGGGTGTCATTAAAAACTTCAGCGGTCACTACTGTGCTCTCTTAATGCTCACTTTACTGCCTCAGTGGAAGCTGACCCACCCATAGGAGATATGGATGTTGTGAAAAAAAATCCCAAACCTGTGATTGATGCACTTCATCTTGCTAAGGAGTCATGGGTTGCTGTTCTCACACAGACTGTTCTAAACTGCTTCGGGAAGGGAGGGTTTTCATCAACAGAAATTGATGGTGTGGTGGGCATTCATATGCCGAATGACGTTTCTGTTCCTGAAAATCTTAACTGCAGAGGAATTTGAGGCCATTGTTTAGTTTGAGAGTCATTTGGAGATGAAAAATGAGCTTCGGGAGATAGTAGTGGCTGTAAAGTACCAGCAGGCTTATGAGACACAAGAGGATAGTGCAGCTGATGATAAATCTGAAGAGCTTTTCCTCACAGAGCGGCTATGTGCGGTGGACATTTTTCTCAGGATATTCCAGAGTTGGCTTTGAGAATGGTTTTGTGCCTGCACACAGAACTGAGAGGGATTTACAAGTGGAAGTGGCAAAATGAGGAAAGCAGACAACATTGAACAGATTTTGTTCTTTATTTTTTTTATTTTTATCTATTTTATTTGTAAAAATCTCATGCTGATTTAATTTGTGTGACACTAACTGTAATTACAGTACTGTTCAGCATACAAAGACTTACACTGTAAGTGCTTTATAAGTTTTCTTTGGGGGTTTTAAAAAACATTTTTTTTACACAGTATTGTAAAATTGTGTTCCACTTTACAGTATTTCTTGTGACACACAGCAAGCTGAAATGTCTTAAGAAAGAGGCATGGAAGAGGAGGGGCAGGAGTGGGTGGGAGTGAGACTTCGGGGGAAGAGGTGGAGTGGAGGTGAGACCTGGGGCTGAGCGGGAGGCTTGGGGGTCCGTGAAAATTTTAAAATCAAAATGGGGGTCCTTGGGTTGTTAACATTTGAGAACCGCTGCTATAATATGTATCCATTACTGTTCGTCATGTTTGGTTTTCTTTAGTACTGAAAGTTAATAAACAGTTTCAGAACTATTGTTCTGGGTAATGTATCATTGTTACATGCTCATTTTTATGTGTCTCCCCCTGAAAACAGTGACCTCTGCTTATTGGCAGCTTCTGGATAATAGCAGCTTTTAGCTGGAACCAAGAGGTTGCTATTAAGTGGATCTACTGTACACTGGCATCTGTAAAATAAGGATAATACTTCCTTACCTCACAGGGGTTTATAAGGCTAGAATGCATTAATGTTTGTGAGGCTCACACTCTGTACCATCCTAGATAGAAGCCTTTACAAACATGAATTCCCAATATATATTTTAGGAAGGGTATAAATTGGGTTGAATTTTATGTGGAATGATTTTAAATGGCAAATCTGGTTGGAGATCTGTAAGCCCAGCATATAGGTACAGATTTGCTTTTCAACGCTGTGGAGAAGAGTGGTTTCATGCAGAGAGCTCTCTTAACAAGTGCTGCTCAATTGATCGGCTCTGGTTTAAATATCTGTTACTGCTTATTCAGGTAGATATGCTTGAGTTTGTTAAGCCAGGCTGCAAGGTGACTCTATTTCAAACACTGAAGTGTTCAGACTGAACATTTGGCATGTAAATAGAAATCAACACTCTCAAAAGTGTCACTTCTAATAAACATTTCTATTTGTCCTATATCTAGAAGGCCACACAAAACCAGCAATATGATAGAGCAATTTATTGTTAGCGTATTTAATGGTACATCAAAATATTTCATAGACATTTCCAACCATGTTCACCTAGCAAGGGATATAAAAGACAATAAAAAAAGAGGTTCTTTAAATACATTAGGAGCAAGACAAAGATGAAGGAAAGTGTAGGTCCTTTACTTAACAGGGGAAGAGAACTAATAATGGATGACATCAAGAAGGCTGAGATGTTTAATGCCTCTTTTGCTTCAGTCTTCCCTAAAAAGGTTAATGGTGGCCAGATACTCAACACAATTAATATTACCAACCAGGGAGAGGGAATCCAAGCCAAAATAGGGAAAAAACAGGTTAAAGAATATTTAGATAAATTAGATATATTCAAGTCAGCAGGGCCTGATGGAGTTCATCCTAGGGCACTTAAGGAACTAGCTGAAGCAATGTCGGAACTGCTAGCAGTTATCTTTTAGAATTTATGGAGGATGGATGAGGTCCCAGTGGACTGGAAAAGGGCAAACTAATATCTATCTTTAAAAAGATAACCTTGCCTAGCAGCACCTATAGGGATGGCTCTTGTGCCTTGTGGCTTTTGCCCTACCTCTGGATGTTCAAGGGCAGTGCTGCTCCAAACCACCTCAGTTCCTTCTTACTGTCTGCAGCTAGAATTGGAGCATTCTGTGTAGTGATTTTCTTCACACAGTTTTTTCTCAGTTTCTCTGTAAATTTATTCTGAATGGTTCGTTGTTAGCATACTTAGTAGTACCCTTAGGTTTAGTTACAGTAGTTCGGATAGATAGTTGCCCTAGATGATGCCCTCACCAGTGTTTAAACTTTCTGTCTTGTTGTATAGCTAGCCCCAATAGTGACCCCGCACACGTGATGTTTGTTGGGCACATTAAAGGTGCTCTATATGCACGTTGTTTAAGAAGAGGACACAGTTGATGATAAATTAGCGGCTGAAACAGCATCTCTTATCGCAGGCCATGAGGTCCACTTTGGCACTGGGGACCTCAGATTATCCATCTTTTCTTCAGAGCCAACATGAAATGTGGCACCTGGCTCAAGATTCAGGGCTTTCCCTTGGAAGAAAGACGGATTGTTCTCCTCCTTCGGGTCCTCTGAGGAAAAGGTCCCATAAGACCAATTGAGTCCATTCCAGGACTCAGAGGGACTCCTGTTCGTCACCTCAGAGGAGTGCTGACTGGCACTTTGAGGCCTCTGGTATGCATGATGGAGCTGGCTCATCTAACTGCTCCCCGGTATTCTGCTCAGATCAGTTGGACTCTATAATGTTGACTGCGGTTCCCACCATGCAGTGTCCATTGAGTCCTGTAACAATGATGGCAGCATTGGCACTGACTGTCTCCACACTGTTGGCATATCTGGTGGCGTCAGACCTGCTCTGCCTTTACGGTCTTGATTCTCCTGTAGTTCAGAGGCTAAACAGTATCAACTGCTCCTTGATCCTCAGCACCAGTGACGACTTCGTATTGGTTTCCAGATGAGGCTGACCATTTGTTTCCTTCCTCGGGGGTGGCTCCTCCATTCCCACTGGATGACTCCAAGGGCTCCTTAAGATCTTGTTTGGAGACTTCTTCCTCTTCCTTCTCACTGTCAAAGCACCGTTCTCGATCCTTGGATCACCATTGGTACTGGCATCATCACCATTCTAGCAGTAGAGATAGCAGTCCCTGGCCTACTACCTACTGGCCACCAATGTCCTACCACTATTCCCAGTGGCCTCTTTGGAGTGTGACTTGGTCTGGGAGTTCCTGCTCTTGATTCAGTCCAGGGGAAGATGACCAATTACTTCTCCCTCTACTATACTTGCAGTCAAAGGTTATTCTTCCTGAGCTGGTCCAGTCTGACCCTCTTGTGCAGGTACCTTAACCTCTCCCCTCCCCCTCAGCCTCCATTGGTCCTCCTTTCTTTTCTGATGACACTGCAATACTGGACTCTTCTTCACCAGTGCCTGATGACTCTGTCATACCAAGACCTCTGAGGTATCTGTATCAGATTTCTGGATCCAGGCCGAGTACATGCAAGAGAACACACACAAGTTGCTGGATATCCACCAATCAGCCCCAGGGAGAGTAACTCTCCAGATAAATGAAGCCCTTTTGGAGCCTGCTAAATTCCTTTGGAATATCCATTTCATTACTGCTTACCAGCTAAGTGGCCTGAAAAGCAGTGTTATGTCCCCATGCAGGGCTTTGAGGCACAGGGAATGAGTACTGCCCCTGTGGGTGCTGCTAGGCAGAGTTCTCTGGCTTTGTGCCCTGGGCGTATGCACACCCAGTGGAATACATATCTGCACCCACATCACTAAGAGCAACATTTACAATATAGGTAAGTAACAATCTTATACATTCAAATTTTGAAGTATGGCTGAGGATTAAATTAGGAGAGAGTAAAGTTGTTGTTTTTTTATCTGTACATTGTGTAAAAGAGTCAGACCCCTTTTAAAAGTGCTGCATGGGATATTACTGGGAGAGAAATCTTATATCAAGAAGTACTGCGTCCTTACTATGCAGATGTCTCCTAATGGGGACTTCTGGTTTCTTTGGAGAGGTAAATCACTCAATCACACAGCAGAACATGATTGATTGATTTCTGGTGCGGAGATTGTCATTGTACATGCAAGTGAGTAGAGGAAAGAAAGCGATGTGTGAGTAATTAAAATAGTAATGATGAAAAAGGTATATAGTAGAATGAGTTGTGCTGTAATTACATATGATCATTTTATCTGTGTATTAACAAATTATTTTCTTTTCTGTGACAACTTAAAGAATATTCCAGTGTAGATATATTTTTCTAGGTTAGGTAAAATGTTTTGTTCCACAGATTTTAAAATTGGAAGTCAACAGCCTTTTCTTCCTAAATGCATGGGACTCCAGCCAAGCAACTCCCTTTAATTTCAGTTAGAGGTACTTCATATTGGAGCCACATAGTGCAATATGCACTTTCAGTCTTGCCTTCCTTGTATCTCACTTGTCATCACTGTAGTATTGAAGTTCCAGTAACTCACATAAATCCTCTGGACACATACTTTCAAGAAATATATTTCTTGACCATATCCCAAGAAAATGGAAGTGGAATGTACTGCGTTTTTTCTTTGAGCTCAATATATTGATTTTAAAGGGTTTAAGAACTTTATAAGTGAATTTCCCCATTGCACAATAAGAGAAGGGCAGTGATCACAACTATTTTAGGTTAGGAATCCAGCCAAGCTTCTTTTTTAATGCCCTCTGTTTTAAAATCAGGATTTGCTAAAACTTTTAACTCATGAGCTGAAATTTCCAATTCTTGATCAAAATTAAACAATTAATTTAAAAAAAGATTAAAATCCATTTTGGACTTTTGAGAGGTGTAGTTATGAAACCCTAATTTGAAATATGTAATCAGGGTATTCTGTAGACTATATTTAGCTTAGAGTGTGATCTTAACTTTTGGAATTTCTTGCCTTTCTCTTTTCTTGTACTTCTTATCCAACTACTGTCCAGGGCTGATCTAGCTTATCTTACTAGCGCTGACACGGTATCCCGTGTTACATTTCTGGAGACCTTAAAGATGGTGTAAAAGAAGCTCACGGATCCTTTTTTATCCTACTAAAGAGAAGTTATTTTTTCTGCTAGGAAATAGAAACCAAATGTTTCAGTATAGGTGAATAGAATCATCTGTGCTCTGCCCAAGACAAAATAATACTACACAACACTATCCTAAATGGAAATAACTAAAAACTATTTTAATTTCTTCCACACTGCTGAATGAAATGCATGTAAAACAAGAATTTTTCAGATCCATCAAAACAGCTTAGTTTATTGATCTTCTGGTCCTTTTTTCAGGTTCAGCAAATAGATCGTGTAGTAGAAGTTGTGGAGGAAACTATTAAAGGTAAGCCTTACAATTAAAATAACTGCTCTTCTGCTGAATGCTGTGAGCTTTATTTAGTAGACACACTGTGACATGTTCCCCACCATTCTGTCTTTGTTTTGATCAGATAAGTAAATGAAGGATTTTCTGTTTATGTAATTCTGCACTATGCAATGTATGTATCACAAAAGATAAAATATGATGAGGTCTGTGGGTTACTAAATTTAAAGGTGGAAGATTCTGTGGACACATTTTAAAAATCCTTTTTACCTATCTAAATAGGATAGATGGATTGTGTTTGTGTTGTTTATGATCCCTTGCTCTGTGTAGATCATTTACTTACTGATACAAACTCATTTTCATATCTTTTGAACTCTCACAGTTTCTGATTTTTTTAGATATTGCGTCTCATTTCTATAAGCTTTCTTCAACAGGGCAGCTAAACGATCTACTTGTGTAACTATGTTGGTTGTTCGCTCTTGCTGTGTTCATGTATATACACAAAATATTTTGCAGTGAAGAATTGTAAAGAGTGCAGTGTTTCCTCAGTCTGACTAGTGCACATTCATTATTTAATAAATCAATTTGTCTGGTTCTTTCTGGGCTACATGACATTGTCTCCATTACCAATCAGGTTGTAAAATTACTGTTCCATGAAGCATTCAAACTACATGGCTCAGCCTAAGTGGCTGCGCTTTTAATGTAAACAAGTGGCTGGTCCATGAGATGTTGTCTCTAACTTTTGTTCTGGAGTATGAAAAGTTTTTGGAGCAGAGCATGAAAATGCACAAACCAAACTAAGTAAAGAAGCTGCTTCTATTAAGAGATTGTGGAGTGTGGTTTAAGGGTTCAACAAAATATAATTTGAGTGGCTGAATTAGATGACACTTGTACCGCTTTCATCTTGCTTTTAAAATGAAAACTGCCCCCTTACGTACTCCCAACCAAAACACCGTACAGTTTGCTATTACTTTAATTGACGTTTGTCATAATATAAGACTGCAAAGCAGATTCCCTAAAAAAAAAAAAAGGATGAGATTCTGTCTGCCTCATTCACCTTGACCTGTACCTTAGTCTGTGAGTACTGCTACTGAAGTCAGTAAAATGACTTGGGACAGTAAAGTACTACTCAAATCAGTGCAACTACCCATGAAATAATGTACTACCCACTGGGAGTAGGGGTGGCAGAATTGGGCCCAGTATGATGGGGTAGAGTGACAGAATAAGCTTTTTATGGAGTTTTTTTGTTCCTGTTTTCTTTCTCATAAGATACTGAAAATAGAAACATTATAGTTCTCTATGGTGATCTTTTGGTACTTGTTGGCATTAAATGAGTCAGTCATTGCCTCAGGAGCATCATGCTGCTCTTGGTAACCTGTTAGGAAGTTTAGCTGCTGTGTCATCCAGAATTAGTGTCTTGCATCTTAATGAGATGATCCATCTGCTGGTATAGATAAGACCCTTAAAATGATGATAGGAAGCACCATGATTTTTGTAAAGTGCACATAGCTTCAAATCTCTGATTTTCTGTGTGTGTTTTTGTTTTTAGTTTTGCTTTTTAGGGAGTCAGAATAAGATTATCACTTAAGTCAGTGTCTCTTCTCTGTGAGAAAAGGGCTTTACAACACTGTCATTTATCCTCATAAATGACAGTGTTGCATTTTGATAACATGATCATTATGAACTATGTTACTGAATAACAGTCTGGCTTGAAAGAAAGCTAGGAGATTTGTGGCAATGGCAAAAATGATTTGATTCTAATTTATTTAAAAATTTTACTTCACTGCTGATATTGCAATTGTGAAGTGTAGTTGTTCATTAAAATAGTAGTTTTGAAGCTTCTTGTAAAAATGTCCATATTTAAAATTAAACTTTAAAAAATGAGAATTATGGAAACAGATTATAGAGAGACTGTGCATAACCTTGGGACTCAGTTCCCTTGCTGCTTATCCTAATTATGAATTGGATAGAAAGGATTAATTGGGCTGTTGAATTCAGTAGATGATGTCAGTCCCTTCTGGGTTTTCTTTCAGAAGGGTGTGGGGTTCAGAGTTTATCAAAGAGTTATTGGAGAATATAAACTGTAAAAGTAAAATGCTTAGCATAAATCTAACGTAAACTAAGGGACATTAAAAGGGACATTGTCAAGTAAATTTAGATGCCAAATATAGGTGATGTAAAAAGCTGTTTTTTGCAAAAGTCTAACATCAATAGAAGTGTTTTCATGTCATTAGAAAAAGCATTTCAAAGGGAAACTATTTTAAAGGAATAATATTCCTCTGCATATTTGAAACACAAACATTGGAGCATTCTGCTAATATATGAGAATGAATGTGTGAAACTGGTTAGATACTTGTATAAAGAGGGTGAAATTGACTAGGGCATTTTCATTTCCAAGCTAAGTGAAATACAGCAAATAAAAGCATAATTGGTGAAGAGTAACTTAGACTTTTAATAAAAATTAAAATACCTAATAAGATATAAATAATACAAGCAAATTCAAGTGAAATGTAACTCAAATGTCTTTGTAAGGCTGATGTGCCATCCATTACAACTTTTGGTGCCTTAGTCTTACAGAAAAGTATAGGGGTGGAACAAAAATGCAACAAAAGTGTGAGGTCCGATTTCTGCTCATAAATTAATGTCCCAGCCTTGGTTATTGTGATGTAATTTAGGTGGGCTTTTTTAAAAAAGAAAATGAAAAGATTTCATGGATATTGCTGAAAATTCATGGAGGAGTGCCTAAATGTTTCATTAAAAAAATCAATGTATATTTACCTGGCTGAACAGATATTTTTTTTTAATTTTATTTTGCATTTAATATATTTTGGGGAGGATGGCAAACCTCTCTAGGGTTCATTCACAATTCAGAGAACTCATTGCTAGGTAGGTCCCATCCCATCATCCATAGAGGCTATAAATACTGATGGCTTGAGAGGCCCTGGAGACAACTATATAGCTATAGCTGCAGCAACCCCATTTGAGCTGCTTCTACCTTCAAAAGTGAATGAGGGATGCTCCTGCTTCTGTCTGAGGAATTTTTTTCTTCACAAACTTGAATAATGTTTCCTCTGGCTTTCGAAATTGAATAAACTTATACAACACAGCATCAGGACTCTACATAGATTCATAGATACTAAGGTCAGAAGGGACCATTATGATCATCTGGTCCGACCTCCTGCACAACGCAGGCCACAGAATCTCACCCACCCACTCCTGCGAAAAACCTCTCATGTATGTCTGAGCTATTGAAGTCCTCAAATCGTGGTTTAAAGACTTCAAGGAGCAGAGAATCCTCCAGCAAGTGACCCATGCCCCATGCTACAGAGGAAGGTGAAAAACCTCCAGGGCCTCTTCCAATCTGCCCTGGAGGAAAATTCCTTCCCGACCCCAAATATGGCGATCAGCTAAACCCTGAGCATATGGGCAAGATTCACCAGCCAGATACCCAGGAAAGAATTTTCTGTAGTAACTCAGATCCTATCCCATCACAGGCCATTGGGCCTATTTACCATGAATATTTAAAGATCAATTAATTATCAAAATCATGTTATCCCATCATACCATCTCCTCCATAAACTTATCGAGTTTCATCTTAAAGCCAGATAGGTCTTTTGCCCCCACTGCTTCCCTTGGAAGGCTATTCCAAAAGTTCACTCCTCTGATGGTTAGAAACCTTTGTCTAATTTCAAGTCTAAACTTCCCAATGACCAGTTTATATCCATTTGTTCTTGTGTCCACATTGATACTGAGCTTAAATAATTCCTCTCCCTCTCCAGTATTTATCCCTCTGATATATTTATAGAGAGCAATCATATCTCCCCTCAACTGTCTTTTAGTTAGGCTAAACAAACCAAGCTCCTTGAGTCTCCTTTCATAAGACAGGTTTTCCATTCCTCGGATCATCCTAGTAGCCCTTCTCTGTACCTGTTCCAGTTTGAATTCATCCTTCTTAAACATGGGAGACCAGACCTGCACACAGTATTCCAGGTGAGGTCTCACCAGTGCCTTGTATAACGGAACTAAAACCTCCTTATCTCTACTGGAAATACCTCGCCTGATGCATCCCAAGACCGCATTAGCTTTTTTCACGGCCATATCACATTGACGGCTCAGAGTCATCCTATGATCAACCAATACTCCAAGGTCCTTCTCCTCCTCCATTACTTCTAATTGATGCGTCCCCAGCTTATAACTAAAATTCTTGTCATTAATCCCTAAATGCATGACCTTACACTTCTCACTATTCAATTTCATCCTTTTACTATTACTCCAGTTTACAAGGTCATCCAAACCTTCCTGTATGATATCCCGGTCCTTCTCTAAATTGGCAAGACCTCCCAGCTTTGTATCATCCGCAGACTTTATTAGCACACTCCCACTTTTTGTGCCGAGGTCAGTAATAAAAAGATTAAATAAGATTGGCTGATCCCTGAGGAACTCCACTGGTAACCTCCCTCCAGCCTGACGGTTCACCTTTCAGTAGGACCCGCTGTAGTCTCCTTGTTAATCAATTCCTTATCCACCTTTCAATTTTCATATTGATCCCCATCTTTTCCAATTTAACTAATAATTCCCCATGTGGCACGGTATCAAACGCCTTACTGAAATCTAGGTAAATTAGATCCACTGCGTTTCCTTTGTCTAAAAAATCTGTTACTTTCTCAAAGAAGGAGATCAGGTTGGTTTGACACGATCTACCTTTTGTAAAACCATGTTGTATTTTGTCCCATTTACCATTGACCTCAATGTCCTTATCTACTTTCTCCTTCAAAAATTTTTCCAAGATCTTGCATACTACAAATGTCAAACTAACAGGCCTGTAGTTACCTGGATCACCTTTTTTCCCTTTCTTAAAAATAGGAACTATGTTAGCAATTCTCCAATCATACGATGCAACCTCTGAGTTTGCAGATTCATTAAAAAAATTTGCTAACAGGCTTGCAATTTCATGTGCCAATTCCTTTAATATTCTTGGATGAAGATTATCTGGGCCCCCCCGATTTAGTCCCATTAAGCTGTTCGAATTTCGCTTCTACCTCAGATATGGTAATATCTACCTCCATATCCGTATTCCCATTTGTCATGCTACCATTATCCCTAAGATCCTCTTTAGCCTTATTAAAGACTGAGGCAAAGTATTTGTTTAGATATTGGGCCATGCCTAGATTATCCTTGACCTCCACTCCATCCTCAGTGTTTAGCGGTCCCACTTCTTCTTTCTTTGTTTTCTTCTTATTTATATGGTGATAGAACCTTTTACTATTGGTTTTAATTCCCTTTGCAAGGTCCAACTCTACTTGACTTTTAGCCTGTCTCACTTTATCCCTACATGTTCTGACCTCAATAAGGTAGCTTTCCTTGCTGATCCCTCCCATCTTCCACTCCCTGTATGCTTTCTGCTTTTTCTTAATCACGTCTCTAAGATGCTTGCTCATCCAGCTTGGTCTACAACTCCTGCCTATGAATTTTTTCCCCTTTCTTGGGATGCAGGTTTCCGTTAGCTTCTGCAGCTTTGATTTAAAGTAATCCCAGGCCTCCTCTGCCTTTAGATCCATAAGTTCTTCAGTCCAATCCACTTCCCTAACTAATTTCCTTAATTTTTGAAAGTCAGCCCTTTTGAAATCAAAAACCCTAGTTGCAGATTTATTTTTGTTAATCATTCCGTTCAGTTTGAACTGAATTAGCTCATGATCACTTGAACCAAGATTGTCCCTACAACCATTTCTTCTATGAGGTCCTCACTTCTCACCAAAACCAAATCTAAAATGGCATCCCCTCTAGTCGGTTCAGCAGCTACGTGATGAAGGAATCCATCAGCTATCGCATCTAGGAAAATCTGAGCCCTATTATTATTACTAGCACTTGTCCTCCAGTCTATATCTGGGAAGTTAAAGTCTCCCATGATCACGCAGTTTCCATTAGTATTCACTTCACTGAAAACATTGAAGAGGGTTCTATCCATATCCAAATTAGATCCCGGCTGTCTATAGCACACCCCAAGCACTATCCCAGGGGAGGCTCTAGTAGTTTTCTTCCCCAATGTAATTTTTGCCCAGACGGACTCTGTCTTATCCATTCCATCGCTTCTTATTTCTTTCCATTCTACCTCATCATTGATATACAATGCTACTCCACCACCTTTACCTTTATTTCTGTCTTTCCTAAACAGCACATACCCTTCAATACCTGTAGTCCAGTCATGACTACTATTCCACCATGTTTCTATTATCCCTATAATATCTGGTTTCACTTCCTGCACAGTAGCTCTAGTTCCTCCATTTTGTTACCTAGGCTCCTCGCGTTAGTGTACAAACATCTTAATTTTTGCTGTTTGGCCTCACTCACATTCTGTACCCTATTAGGCATGGTCATTCTACAGCCAGTATAACCTATTAGACTGGTATCCACACTGCCCTTCCTCCTTTATATACATTCTCCTACCCACAGCTGTATCCTTTCTTACTTTGTTTTCTTCCCTCTCAATGCTAAAATCCGATGTGGAGATTACCTGGACATCTCCCAAGCATCTCCCCCAAATTCCTAGTTTAAAGGTCTCTTAATCAGTTGTACCAGCCTCCATCCTAGAAGTCTATTTCCTTCCCTACTTAGATGAAGTCCATCCCGAGAGAACTGTCCTCTGTCCATGAATGCCTCCCAATGGCCATACATGCCAAAGCCCTCCTTATAGCACCACTGCCTAAGCCATCTGTTGATAGTCATAATCTTGTCACACCTTTGTTGCCCTTCTCTAGGAACAGGCAGAATCCCACTAAAGATCACCTGAGCTTCTATTTCCTTACGCGTCTTCCCCAGCCTAGCATAGTCTCCCTTAATACTTTCCAGCGAGAATCCAGCCGTATCATTTGTTCTCACATGAAGGATAATTAGGGGATTCTTTCACGCTCCCTTTAGGATCCTTTTCAACCTCAAGTCTTCATCCCGTATCTTAGCACCTGGAAGACAGCACACCTTTCTATTCTCTGGATCAGCTCTCGTTACAGGCCTGTCTATTCTTCTCAGTAAAGAGTCCCCGATCACATAGACCTGCCTTTTCCTGGTGACGGTGCTATTCTTCAGTCTATCCGCTGTTCCCTCTGGTTGCAAGTTCTTTCCATTCCTACTCTCCCTTGTAATCCTCTTCAACCCGTCCTGTATCCTCCGGGGGCTCATATTTGGTGTAGTCTCCATTAACTCTTCCCCTTTTCCTATACGACTATCCGCTCTTCTCTTCTTCCTTGTCCTTCCACCTTCAGTGACTACCTGCTGAGCCCCTTCTTCATTTTCCAACTCTGGAAACCTGTTCCTGAGCTCTGTTTCTCCTTCACTAGCCCGTCTTTTCCTCTGCCTGGTTCTTTTAGTCACATGCTTCCACTGACCACTTTCCTCACCCAGTCCCCCCTCAGAATTCCTCAGTCCTGCTTCCGTCTGCAAGTCTGAGCTTTTCCCTTCAGGTACCTCATGTCTTTGCTCCATAATCTGCTCGAACCCCTTTCTAAACTCAACCGGACTTTCCACCTGCATCTCCAAACCTTGGATCTTTCCTCCATCAGCTCTATCAGATGGCATTTCATGCAGACAAAACTCTGACCAGATACCCCCTCTAGGATCATGTACATACCACAGCTTCCACATCCAGTCATCTTCATTGTGTCTTCCACTACATGAGTCATTTCCACTGCTGCCTCTGTATCTGTCATAGCCTTCCCACCGAAATCCTGTTAATCTCGGAAACACAAACCACACCAAAACACCACCACCCACAGCAAAAACAAACCCCAAACAAGTACCACAATACAAACTCCCCTTTCTAACTCCCACTGAAACTCCCCTGTTTACAGCTCTGTTTGCTGGTTCCTGGGCCGCTGCCTGCCTGGCTGGTTACCTTTATAGGACCCATAGAGAAGCCCCGCCCCCTAATCAGGACTCAGCTTCTCTCCCAGCACAAAGCCCCTACAAGCCTCTACACATACAAATAATACAAATACAAAACCAAATACAAATACCTGCTCTTCCAACAGAACTCCCACTGAAACTCCCCTGTTTACAGCTCTGTTTGCCAGCTCCTGTGCCAGGACAACATGCCAGAACATCAGCATTCTTATGGAGTCTGAAAATATTTTTCATACAGTTCTCAGAGAGATTGTCCCAGCACCAGTTTCCAGAGTAGTACTGTTCATAGACTGAGTCCATGTTTGCTCAGGTTCCTCTCTGAAGGGGTTATTTCTGAGATTTGTCTTTGAGTTCTGAGCTAAGATAGTATAAGATACATGGATCCTGAAGGTGATATGAAAAGATAAACTAGATAAAATTTCAGCAGTCTCCCCTGACTACCAGCACAATCATGTCCTCTTCAGTTAAAGTAAAAAAAAAAGAAAGAAAGACTAGCTCTATTAGTAAGTTCAAAATCTACATGAATTAAGAGCAATCACTGTATCCCCAGAAGAGGATCATTTCTGTGGAAATTAGTCAAAATTCTTTCTACTAGACTGGAGGCTTCTATTTTCAGTCTTGTTTCTCACTGTTTAAATCACAGTCAGGAAGTCCAGGTTTAGACATTGTCTACACTACAGAGTTTTGTCAACACCAGTTTTGCTGACATACAGCCACCGCTTTAATTAAACCATTGTTGCATGTCCACGCTATACTCCTTGTGTTGGCAGAACACATCCACGTTAGCAACTCTTACATCGACACAGAGAGCAGTGCGCTGTGGGTAACTATCCCATTGTGCAACTGGCCACATGTTGCTTTGGGAAGGGTTTTCAATGCCTCACGGAGCAGGTACAGCATCACATGATGTAGGTTTCTCAATCCCATCATTCCATGGGCATCCTACTAGATTGCCAGACGCTTTTCAACTGAAATTTGGGAGGTAAAGGGGAAGTGTGTGAGACGGAGAGTGTGTGTGTGTGTGTGTTGGGGGAGAGTGAGTATGTCGGCATGCTGTCTCTTTAAGTTCAGACAGCAGCAGAAGCAACCAATCTTGAGGCAGGGGAAGGGGGACACCCCCAATATCAGTCTCCACCTCCCTCCCTGACTGTTTCCCGCCCCAGCAGCAGCCTGCCCTGCCTGCCAGCCACTGCATTTCTAGAGCCGGGGAGAGCAGGATTCCAAATTAATGTTTTGATTCTGTGATTCCTTGTGAGTTCTCCCAGAGCCTCCTCTCTCCACAGACCAATCATCCAACCCTTCCCTGTAGTCCAGGTAGGAGCTGTGTGAGCTCTCCACGTGGAGCAGTTTCAGAACTTCCTGGAGCTTAAAGGGGAGGGATGTGTGCTTGTGTAGCTGGATGCAGGACAGAAGAGTTCAAAAGAGTGAGCAGAGCAGTTACTGTGGGCATTGTGGGATACCTCCTGGAGGCCAGTTATGGCGACATAATGAATGCAGTGTCTACACTGACACTTTCTCACTGTAACTGCAGAAAAAGCTCTATGCCTCTCATCAAGCTGAATTTTTTTGTCAGCCAAACAGGAGAGTGTTGCCACCAAAGTAGCATTGCAGTGTGTACATCTCCACTGGTTTGTCGACAAATGCTGCCTTTTGCTGAAAAAATTGTGTAGTGTAGACAAGGCTCAAAGGGAAGACTTATCCTACTGATTTGAGAAATAGACCCCTAAAGATGGTCTTTGCTTCATAGACTTGACAATAATATATTTGCGTGTTCCTAACGGTCGCTTCAGCTTTCTATATTTTAGAAATAGACTCCAAACATTTCTATGATGTAGCTTTACTTTTTGGCTCACCTTCGGTCCCGTCAAGTCTCCAAGATACAAGACAAAAAATTCACATTTATCGTCATATCAACAGCCTATTGAGGAAACTATGTTGACAGAGTTGCATTCAAGAGAGAGAGTTGCCTTCAACTCTTACATCACCACGGCTTTTATCACAAATCTTAAGAGTTCCTTAATTCCTTCTATAATCTCTTTCAACTCACTGTAAAATTTCTTACTTCTCATAGTATTATTCTGTTGTGTCTGATAAATTCTAGAAACTTTGCCTTGTAAAGGACCATTTCCGAAGCATTCCATTAGTACCCTATGGCTGTATCTGCAGCTTCTTGGAATCCGCTTATCCTGTGTGGATACTGTGCAGCAGAATACACTTAAGTTTTGGCAACTTGTGGTTTTTGTATTGCAGAATTGTAATTTTTATCACCAAAGCTTGTATCAAATGATATTTGTACTCAAGCAAAAACCTCTCCCCATGGAAGAGACCAGTCACTTGAATTTATTCTGATCCCATAAGTAATAGAAAATTTCTCAGTGACTCACTTCCAGCAAGATGTAACCAAGATTCGTCAGCCTGCCAGGCACCAGAAATGGTTCCAAGAGTATGCAGATTCAATAGTGAAGGAAATAAAACTTTTTGTCTGCACCACAGCCATATCAGATCATAAGACTCTGAATACTCTCTATGCCATAGCAGTTGAACTTGGAGTACTTTTTACACTATTGACACTCCAACTTCTTTCCTAGACATTTCTCACAGCTCTGTATTCCAAGATGATCTCTGAAGATGATATACTGAAAAGGGTGGAATTACTGTAAGTGATCTAGGACAGAATACGATCATATTATGTTAATACTTTCATGAACGAAATGCCTCTGTTTGCAAGTATTCACCCTTTAGAGACATTTGAAACCCATTTGGCGTCATCAGTTTCAGCTGGTGGACCAATAAAGTAGGCCTTCCACACTGATGGGAGCCACAGGATATCTGTATCTGTGCTGGTCCCATTTTCAAGTCAACATTTTCCATATGATTGTAAAAACCTAATTTTTGTAATAGTGTGTGTGTGTGTAACGTTTTAAAAACTATATACAATGGTGGGATAAGAAATAAGCCATACTCGCATTGTAGACTCAAAAGAGAGGCCATAACTGCTAACTCTTACCATAATTTTTAATTTTTAATTTCTACTTTTCACTAATTCAAACCCTTAAAGCCATTGTAGATGTTAGAGGCTGGGGTATTTTTTTCCTTAGACGTCAGCTTACTTTTAAATTTCCTCTTGAAGTTAAATCGTTCTGTAGGGGATATTTTCTTTTCTGTAGGGGCTAGAACTGTAGTATTTGTACACACTTTATTCCACTCTTGGGACATGGTGAGACTATAAGTGCAGGTTGAGTCACATTGTGTCTGTCTGACGTTTTCACAAAATACAGTGTTATAATGGGTCACTGGACTTGATTGTTGAAAACAAGTAAAGGAAATTACTTCAGGCTTGAACCTTTCATACTTCACATAACCTCTCTAGATTTCAGTCACATTGACCTGTCTGGTGAAGTAGCCCATCCATTCCTAGTTTAAATATTAACTAGTGTTTGCCAACTGTTTAATTGACCTCATATGTTAACTAATTATGAATCGCTGATAGTATTTTAGTAGTTCACCTAAAGGTGAGCATAGAAGTGGAGTATATATTGTATGTGCTAAAATATAGTATTTTTACTTATAAGATTGTCTAAATAATAAGTGTGTGTATTTTACCAGTACATTAAATAATAATTGCATGCATTGTTTGATTTCACAGTGCTGATAATGTTGCAAGACTAAAACGGTCTCACCTTTCTACATCTTCATAATAGTTGAGGACAAGCAGCCTCACATTAAGAGAAATGCTGAAAGAATAAGAGCCAGAATAAAGAATAAAAAGTGTAGGAGTCAGGCTGAGTTAAATGTAATATGTGGTGTACTGTCTAGAAAATTGGCAATTTGTGACTGAAGTTCAGCTTGAGGAGGGATAGAAACTGTTAGAGGAAGAGAGAGAGGGTGGGAACTCTGCCAGCCCCCTAGAGAGAAATGATCATGAGGGGAGGTAAAGTTAGGGGGAATTAGAGAGGTACAGAGTAGGAAGGAAGAGGGACAGAGAAAAGGAGGCGAGGGCAGTGAGCAGTATGAAGGAAGGAATTTTGCTTAGAGCACAAACACAGATAGAGGAGACTGGAAAAATAGAGTAGTGAAGCAGACAATGGGTGAAGAGAGAGACCACATCAGGAAAAACACAGGAGAGGAGATACAACACAGGAAAGAAAAATGGAAACCAAAAGAGGGAGGGGGGAAGAGATGGAGGAAAATCCATTCTGCCAGAAATAGCACCTCTTGTCAATCACTAGCAATAGGTGCTGCTTCAAGGAGAATTGATCCAGGAATTGTTCCATGGGGAAACTTAATAAAAAATAGAGACAGATATGAAGAAGAGGGCAGGATCATGTCATATTGTTTACAATTTAAAATTTCCAGATGTAAAATAGATTTTTATGGGAAAATCCCTGCCTCTCAGATGAGGAGTTCTGAAAATGTTCACCACAATCTTCATCTTTTGGTATCTCTTTCCTCTCTTACTTTGTTTGAATGAGCAGAAATGTACAAATGCCTGATAAGAGCTTCGCTGCTGGAACCTATTGAGACCTAAGACAAGATAGCCTCTCATATTGCTTCTTTCACCATCTCCTCTTGCCTCTTATTTACTTCATAGAATGATCTGTTCTAGAGGTTCTGCACTTACACATTATCACTGTCCCTGTCTTTGTACCCAGCTGGCCAGAAGTGCAACATCTCCCATCATTCTAGTGTCTGACACAGTTCCCTCCATCTACCTCCTTTGCTTCCTTCCCTACCCTTCTGCCTGCCTCTGCAGCCAGTATGAATCCCACCATTGAGGAGCCCTTCACCTAATTTGACTCCTGAGCTTTTCTCTTTAAATCTACTTCTGCAACCTACCTTACCTCCCTGTCCGCACCAGCAGCATCACACACAAGTTGAATGGGAAGGATGATGAAATCAAAGGCCTTCAGGTCGAACGCTACCTTGTTAGTCTTTCCAGAAAGAATGGAGTCACTAGACAGAAATAGAAAGATTCACTCATCTCAGGTAGTTCTGGGATAGATTTGGAACAATGGTTTTATTTATTTATTTTGATATTATTTCTAGGACTGTCTTTCTGGAAAGCACTGTTAACTCCTTTTTTAAAATTGAGAGTGCAACAGTTACAGAAATAATCTGTGTATATATATAAAGAGATAACACAAAAATGAATAAGCAGTGAGGCCAGTGTGTGTATAGAGAAGGAGTACAGGGGATTATGGCTTGATGAGGAACTGTCTAAATGATGATATAAGTTTATAAGATTCAGAGCCATCAAGTTGTACACATTGTTTACCTGGGTAATAGCATTATTATTACTGTTAAACTCATGCCCCCTCCCATTGTTTTACATTCACTTATTATATCTTGAAACGAAATTCAAGGAGTCAGCGACAATTCCTGCTGTTGTGCCCCCTACTTCGACTCTGGATTAGACCTTTTCGGAGCTATGCCCATATAAATAATAATAATCTTTCCTGAGATTTTCTGTGAGCAGCTAGAAAACCAGTTTAGGGGTTTTTGTAACATAAATCATTTCATTCTTGCATTAATTTTGGAATTCTTGTAATTGTAAATCTTGATTTATAAGGGCGCTGATGAATATTCATCCTGTCCTTTTAAAATTTAAAATACAGACCATTACAGGTGGCTGGATATTCTTCTCACAGCAAAATGACTGACCAAGTTTTATTATTTTATCAACTGCAAGTGGTTAATAACATAGTAAAAGGATCCTGATTGGTTAATAACTTAGATTGGTTAATAATTAAATCACACAGTGTTTTAATATCATGTGCTACAAAGAGACGCATGAAGCATGCTTCATTAAAGAGCCACTTGTGACTCGCAAGCCTCAGTCTGAGTGTTGCTGCTGTAAAACGAACAATGGCTTATATTTTCCTTTGACGTCTCCAGCAGTTTAAGGGGAGAATGAAGTATTGCAAGGAGAATATTAAGAGCAGGAATTTGCACTCAGTGCTACCCGCTATCAGTGGAAGATTATTGTTTTGTCTGCACCAGTTTCAACTCTTCAGGTGGTTGTTTTTCAGTCTGGATGTGATTTAAAGAAGTGTATGCTAGCAAAAAGCAGTCGTGTCCCCTGGGGACTGGGTTGAAATTATGGAACATTTTTCGTCTAGCTGTGTCACATTTGAATTCTCCAGTTAAAGAAAACTAAGCAGCATAACTGTTCACAAGTGAGCTATATCTGCAACCTCTCTTTGTCTCTCGGTGAGCACTTCTTTCAAGTGACAAGCCTATACCTGCACTTCTCTGAGTGGAATCCTCTCCACTTTTGTCTGGACCACCACGTTACAGCACCTCTTATACCATCCATATAGGCTGACCATTTATTTAATTGATCTGTCCCTTAGTGTGACCACTTGTCCCTTATTTTAAACATCAAATTGAAGCTCATAATGATTGCATTGTATACTTGAGGGCACTAGAAACGTACACTTGAGAGAACAATACATGATATGCTAAAGGAAATGGTGTTCCCCTAAAATGGCTCTTAAAATAAAGCATTGTCCCTTAATTTTTATGTGATTTTCCCTTATTTCCATCCAACAAAAATGGTCACTCTACATCCATCTTACCTCCAGTAGGACCAACTGGTTTTGGCCCCTGTTATATAGAATCCGAGCTGGGAGCAGCTGTTAAATGCAGTGACAGAGAACAGCTTGTTCAAATCATAGCATGATTTATTTATCCACAGAAACATTGCATGCAGAAGGTTAGAAATAAATAAAGCCTAAATGCATATGGTCTTACTTCAGCTTAGCCTTTCCTTGCCAGGTTCTACTTGACCCAATCACCCCCCAAACTTTGGGGCAGGGCAAGAAAAGCTACCCCCGGCAACTGCTGACTGTCTGACAATCTGACCATCCCCAGTCAGTGTATTTCTTCATTAGGATGTAGCTGGTCTTGGAACTGTTTCAAGGTCCTTTTGTCTGAAAATTCCTGCCCAAAGATTTCCTGAGGTTTAGAGCAGGTCTGCTGACCAGATTGGTTTATGCAGTTCTCCAAAGTGGTCAAAGGTAGTCTTCATACAGGGTATTCCTTCTATTATCCATTTGAGCAACAGGCAATTAAATTCTGTCTACAACCATTGTTTTAGGTTTCTGCAGGATTTAACCATTAGTTACCTCTCATCCAGCAATGCAATAACCACAAAACCCACAGATAATTATGAATATAATATATATATAAATAAATAAAATACAGATACCCCCATATTCTTCACATAACAATGAAACTATTAAATGCTGAAAAAACAATAACCTGTTTTTGTATTTCCAGTTATCAAAAACACAATAAAATTGATGTTATGAAGTTAATTTTTTCTTAAAAATAATAGTTAGTGCCTACCTCCATCTGAAAGCCTTATGCAGACATTAATTCTCTTTCACTTTGTCCCAATGGTAAATAGGTGTCTGTAGATTACTACTGTATTCTTCCTAGCACTGAAGTGCCCCCTCCTGGCTCAGTACCCACAAAGATCATTATGATTTTTGAATGGCATGACAGAAGTACCAGAAAGGAAGAAAAACTCAACCGTCAATGGAGGAAAACAGTACAAGAGGAAAACTGACACAAGAAAATTTTGCAGAGTTATGCTTTTACCTCTGTACTCGGGTGTTAGTTCAGATATTCAGACACCTTCATGAAACTAACCCTGTCTAGCTGAGAGATTACCTTTCCTTCTATGACCTTCACCTCTCATAATAGTTAATTTCCACTGGAACTGTACAACTGTTGACCAATAGTAAGAGGGTCATGAGCACAGAAGACAGCACTTTTATGGTAGCTGGGACCTAGGTTATGGAACTCCTGCCTGGGAGAGATGGCAATAGTCATCAGCCTCACCATATTCAGAACTAAAGGCCAAAGTATTTTTATTTAGCTTTACTTTAATAAATTCTACTTGCATTGACACACAACATGCCTATATGTGCCCAGAAGATTCTGATTATTGTCAAGTAATTTCTTAGTTTTCTAACTGTATTGACACTATAGATTTTTACATCTTTTTAATGGGGAGGGGGAGTTAAATTAACTTAACATTTAAAAACCCACATTCTACCTTCAAATAAAACTAACAATAATATAAAAGCTTATTAAATGCAAACAAATTATATAGTCCTTCGGTTCAGCATAGCTGCACAGCATAAAAATTTGGAATACTAAAAACTCACTTAAATTGGCGCCCAAAATTGGTAGTAGGAGTAATAGGTGCACAGAAGTTGATTTTTATAAATGGAACAAATGAATCCTCCCCCCCCCCCAATATAATTTTGCCTTATAGTCATTTATGAAATGTACTTTTAGAAAACATTTTTTGAATTGCATGGGTACAACAAAATACACTCAAGACTGCAAGCCATTTGTTGTTCCTGTTCTGTAAGTTGAGAATGAACAAATTTAAGAGACATAGTTAGTTTAATAAATATTGCTTCTGAGCAGAAATGTTAAGACAACTGTCCATTTTGAAAGATGGTGTAAGTGCCTAAGAAGTTTAGTTACATATGTCATGCTTCAGCATTGTAAGCTACAAAGTCCCATTTTCAAGTGACAGCCCTTGCCACAGATAACACGTGTAAGGATCAGGGCCAGAAGATGAAGCCAGCGCACTACTGGTGCTTGAGGCCTGCTGCACATTCCTCTTCACTCTTAGTTTCCTCTCTCTGAACTACATCTCTTCAGTCTATTTGGCTCCCTGGTGTTGCTAGCTGTATCTTCACAGCATTGATGATGGAAGTTTTCAAGTTCCTCTTGTAAATATCCTTGTAAAATTAGGTTGACCTAATGGCCTTGGAGCATCCCCAAGTTCTCCATACAGGAGATTCTTTGGAATGCATCCATTGTCCATCCAGTGTAGATAAGCAAGCCAATAGAGATGTCTGTGTTTGAGAATAGTAATTAGACTTGGTAATTTTTCTTTCTAAAGTACTTCGATATCAGGAATTTCAGTTTCCCACATCATTTTTAGGATATGGCGAAGCAAGGAGGAGTGGAAGGTGTTTAGCCTTCTCTTATGCATGTTGTAGGTGGTTCGGGTCTTGCCATCATACAGCAGTATGCTCAAAATGCACGTCTGGTGGATCCGTACTTTGATGTTCATTGTCCTACGTGTGCCTGGTCAGTTGGCGAACTGTGGCGGTTGCCTTCCTAATGTGAGACTTTAGCATGTCTAGTCATAAATTATCCAATACAATTGATTGTAGGTAGCAGAACTTACGCACAAATTCTGGTGTGTTGCTAGTATTGATTCTTCTGGTGCAGTCAACGTGTTGAGCCATAATCACTGTTTTCTTTAGAGTGATGGTTAGTCCAAATTCATTACAAGTTAGCATAAAGCTATTGCAAAGTTGCTGATGCTCCTTTTCACTGTGTGCAGTGAACACGATCGTCAGCAAAAATAAATTCTCATGTCAGTAGTTTTGAGATTTGTTTGATTTTGCTTTTTGCGCTTAAACATGCAATCTTGAAGAGTTTTCCACTAGATATTATACAAAAATGTACATCCTCTGTACTACGTGACAAATCATAACAAAGCAGCAGAGAGGAGAATATACTGAAGAGTGCAGGTGCCAAAATGCATCCCCATTTGACACCACAGTGGATTTCAAATCTGTCAGATATCAACCATCAGATTGGATTGTAGTCTTCATGCCATCATGGAATGATTAAACCACACTGACGAAGTTTGGAGGGCAACCAATTATTTCTAGCAATTGGAAAAGACCCGTTCTGCTGATCAGATCCAAAGCCTTTGTAAGATCTGTGAAGGCCATGTAGAGAAGTTTTCCTTATTCTTGGTCCTTTTCGTTAAGTTGTCTCAGTGCAAGACCATGTTGATAGTTAATCTGACATGGAAGACATACTGACTGTGGTTATACGTGTTCTGCAAGAACTTGCAGTCCTTGAGAATGACTGATTATCAGCAACACTAAGCAGAGAGATTCCTCTATGGTTCTTACAGTCATTCCAATCTCCTTTGATTTTGTGCAGTGTTATGATGTTGGTATCCTTCATGTCTTGTGGTACCTCTCTTTCCCTCCAGCAAGCAATCAAGACATTGTGCAGATGTTTAAGCACAATCTGTCCTTGTTTCAGTACTTAAGCTGCAATTCCATCTTTTCCTATAGCCTTTCCTGAGGCTAGGGAGGTGATTGCCTTCTCAAGTTTATATAAGGTTCTATATAAAGCTATTTCTTGTGCTACTTCTGCCACCTATTCTTAAAGTTTAATCACCATTTCCTCAAAGAGGGTTTTATTTCCCCCCCAAACAGGGCTGCCAAGTCTTCCATATTTCATACAAGTGTCTCTTACCCAACTGAGGTTGTGAAAAGGCAGGTGGCTGACACTCACAGCCACCCAACCAAAAACAACTCAGAAAGACAACTGTAAACTAGAAACATTTCCAAGCTAGCATAGTTTGACACTTTTTTCTTACTTCTACCCATGCTGGTGGTAGAGAGGTGATCTCCACACTTTGTCAGAACCATGAAAATCCTTCAGTTTATTCACAGACAGAGACACACAGACTACTTAGATTAGTAGAGTAGGGAAAAGAAGTGACTCTACTAGTAGAGTAGGGAAAAGAAGTGACTTTCATTCTCTTGACACTTAACATCAAACTGGCGTTTCTGGAAGCAGGATTCCTCTCTGTGATGACAGGAGGCACTGTTCCTGGCAGAATGCAATTTCTCTGTCTTACTTCATATTTCACTCTGTACCTCTTAACCTTCGATAGCAGTTTTGTTTTCCTTTTTTGTCTCTACCCCACATCAATTTCTTCTGTCTTTCACTATATTCTTTGGTCTCACTGTTCTAGATTCTCTCCTCCATCTAATTTTTTTCATCTTTTTTTCTATTTAATTGCTTTATATCCCATAACTACTGTCTTTCTCTCCATTCAACCCGCACAGTTTTTCTCTGATTCCCACCCCCTGCGCACACATACAAACACTTTTCTTAAGCCTGTATGACAGCTTTGTGTTCTTCACCACTTTGCCTTTCTCCTTATCTACCCCTTCCTTCAGCCTTTTCTATGAGGAGATTTCTTCCTATGTCTTCAGCTTGCAGATTCTCTACATCCCCCAACTTCATTGCCTCTTTGTGCCTCTGGGCCAACATTACCATTAGAGAAAAGGAAGCTCTGCACTTAGTAGGCAGGGATGGCAGTGGAAGGCAGTGTGTATATATGCAAGAGTATGTGAGATTAGTGTGTAACGTTGGCTTTTTGAAGATGCAGAGAAAGATTAAAGCAGATGGGTAAGAGACACTTGTGTGAAATATGGAAGACTTGGCAGCCCGGTTGGGGGAAAATAAAATCCTCTTTGCGGAAATGGTGATTAAACTTTAAGAATAGGTGGTGGAAGTAGCACAAGAAAGAGCTAGTAATAAAGCAAAATGAAAACAATATGAACTAGTATTTTCAAGATTTTGGGCTTCCTGCATCTTTGAAGACTTTTCAAAGCTAGTCATGTGTTTTTCAGCTGCTGCAGATAGCTGAACTTTGGTCTATTTTATAGGTAATATCCTGAAAATATTATTGTGCCCAACCAGAAGTACTGTTTGAGTAGTCATAGGTCTAACAAATAGCGTGTGGTGATTTAGGGAATGAACTAATGGTGGACTAGCTGCTCCATCTTCCAATGAATTTATATCTCCTACAGATGCTCATTGGTTGCTCAAATTACTGATAGAATGGAGCTACTTTGGGCTGTTTTTGTAACTTAGTAGGACTGTTAATATCTATTTTATCTGGTAGCACTGATATTCACACCCTGAATTTAGATGTACATGATCCTTCAGTCAAGTTCCTCCACACAAAATCATCATAACATCTCAAACTGGCAAAAATTAGTCAGTACAGCTTGAACCCTTTGAATATAATTCCTGTGATTTAAAGGCTTAGGTTATCGTTTCTCAGCCAATGAGTCCATCCCCCAGAAGGATCATGATAGGCCACGAGGCTTTGAAAATTTTGTTACAATCTAAAGCTAAGAAAATGTCACTCCGAACACATCCTTCCCCTTCAAGCTCAAGTATTATCTGTCAGTCTTTTGAAATGAACACTCACAAATAAATTATGTGGGCTTGCCATTTTTCTTGACTTTTTTTTTTACTCTTTTATAACATAGTAATAATATAATGTGAAAATATTAACCTTGAATAAGGTGTTACCAACCTGAAAAGGTTGAGAAACTGTGGTTTAGGTAAACAGAAAAGAGATTTGGTTCCTGTTTTGTTTGTTCTAACATTGGGCTCTTTATGGCTGTTCCAGGTGGAATGAGTTGAGTTTGCTGATTTGTGTGTAAATGTGAATTATGACTGAAACCTTCATCCGTGCACTTTAGTGAACCTTGGTTGATTTTAAATTGTTTCTAACATGATCCCATTAAGACTTGGTGTGAGTGTTTCTGCCCTGCAGAACTCTTGACTGCATCTGGTTAGTATTATAATAGCATCATAATCTGCATTGATTATTCAGTAATTGTCTAGTTGCTCTGAAGCTTTAGCCAAATCTTTAGTTAAACTTCTTTCAAATATTGCATAAAGTACAGGGTTTTTTTTGTCTGCTTATATGGTAGTGCAAATAGAAATATATCTGTCTTGCCATCATTATTGTGTAAGAGATTACTACAGCTATAGATAGGTTCTGGACTCTCATACTGCTCACAGAACAAACCTATATCCAAATGTCATAGGGTAGTTTTAAAAACATGACCCTTGTGTGAATCTAGTCGTCTGATTTAAGGCCGTGAGCTGTGAACAAACTTTCGGGGGTTTTTTGTTTGATAGCTAAAATGGAAGACCATTGCTTATTGTGCTGGGTTTATTAACTCATATTTTATTCAAAATGTTTTGTGCAGAAGCATACGAAAATGCTTGTGTTTTGGTTTAGGAAGACATTCACAAAATTACCCATGGCTTCCGTGCTGTAGCGTCAGAAAGGTAGTCAAACTTACTCAGAGGAAAGGCCTTGGAAGGAAACCTAATCACAGCTTTTTCCCTTTCATAAACTGATGCTGTGTAAGGTGTTCATAAATGTGATTTTGTGCTACTGTTTTCTGCATCATGCCCGACATTAGTTTGGAACGGATATTAGTCAATTAATTTACGATAGTGTTGCTTATCTTTCCCTTTTGGGAGATAAAATATTTATTTTTAAGATTTATAACAAAAACAAAAAAAAAACACAGCGGGAGGAAAGATCTACATTATGTAAAGAGATATAGGGATCAGTTTTATAAAATTCGATTGGTTTCTTACTAGGAACAAAGTAGTAAACAAATTCTTAAGCTATTGTTTAAAACAAAACTATCTTTATTGTATTTATTGGGGGAGGGAGGTTTGAAGGTCACAAATTTGTAGCTGAGGTTGAAAAAACAAAAGTTTCAGTGTGCCAGGAATTGAGAGTGTTGTAGTTCAAAATACAGGGAGTCCTCTGACTTATGACGCTCAACTTATGTCGGACACCACTTACAACACTTTTCAATTGACTGCCTGTTTCACCCTTAGGATGCTTGTTTCGCCCTTACAATGCTCAATTTGCATAAAGTTTGCTTGAAATCACTTCCTTGTTGCGTTATACTGGTATGGAGCTGAAAGGAGTCACTTCTGATTGGCTTCAAGGCAGTAGGGTAGCTAGTTGCCGGGTAGGGTTGCCACTTGTTTTTGATTGGCTCCCAGCCCTGGGCTCAGCCAATCAGAAAGCTTGAACAGTGATTGGCTGAGGTTCAGCATTTGTGCCGTTCTCCCTGGCTTTCTGAGCCTGTATTGCTGGCATTCTGAACAGCATATGGGAGTTTTTTTGTTTATTTGAATGCTGTTTACAAAATACAGTGCACAGTAAATACATTGATGTTGCAACATTAATCATCTATAATTCATTTAGTAGAAAAATCTGGGTTATTCTGGTGAAAATAGTGTATCAAGGCTTGGTTCAGGAAACAATCCCCCCTTTATACCATTTATTCCTATGGGAAAAGCGGTTTCGATTTACAATGTTTCGACTTACAATGCAATTTTGAGGAATTAATTGTGTCATAAGTCTGAGGACTCCCTTTACAAAAGTACAGGCATTCTGTAAATACTAAATTATAGTATCAGTCTTAACACTGGTCCCCTTACCTTTGCTTATCCTGTTCTTATTGCTGGGGGACTTCTGAAAGTTGTTACATGAAAGAAGTTGCCTTCCTTCTTGCATATATGAAGCATCAAAGTGCTGTTTCTTTGACAGTGTCATGAAGGGTCATGTGGACGCTTTGCCTGTGTCATGAAGGCAAAGGAGAGTCAGGTCTTCTAACCCAGTGGTTCTCAACCAGGGGTATGTGTACACCTGAGGGTACACAGAGGTCTTCCAGGGAGTACATCAACTCATTTAGATATTTGCCTAGTTTTACAACGGACTACATAAAAAGTACTAGCGAAGTCAGTGCAAACTAAAATTTTCATACAATTACTTGTTTATACTGCTCTATATGCTATACACTGAAATGTAATTACAATATTTATATTCCAATTGATTTATTTTATAATTATGTGATAAAAATGCGAAAGTAAGCTATTCTTTGGGAATAGTGTGCTGTGACACTTTTGTATTTTTATGTCTGATTTTGTAAGCAAGTAGTTTTTAAGTGAGGTAAAACTTGGGGGGTACACAAGACAAATCAGACTCCTGAAAGGGGTATAGTAGTCTGTAAAGATTGAGAGCCACAGTTCTAACCCCTACTTAGTGAACAGGGTTGTACTTTACATGTAGCTATCTTGAGTTTTCTCTCTGATACTCATAGTGATGTGTGGCTCACATCTAAAAGATAGATGGGAAATAGTGCTAATGGGGCTGAGGTAGGATTTATATCTTAAAACAGGAATTTTCTAGACTTCCATGACATAATTTTTTTTACTTCAGAACTTTGGTTTAAACTAGGGCTGTCGATTAATCGCAGTTAACTCATGCGATTAATTCAAAAAAATTAACTGCGATCAAAAAAATTAATCATGATTAATCGCACTGTTAAACAATAGAATACCAATTGAAATTTATTAAATATTTTGGATGTTTTTCTACGTTTTCAAATATATTGATTTCTGTTACAACAAAGAATACAAAGTGTGCAGTGCTCACTTTATATTATTGTTTTTATTACAAATATTTGCACTGTAAAAATAAAAGAAATAGCATTTTTCAGTTCACCTCATACAAGTACTGTAGTGCATGCAATGTCTTTATCATGAAAGTGTAACTTACAAATGTAGATTTTTATTTGTTTGTTATGTAACTGCACTCAAAAACAAAACCAGGATAGATACAACACTCGACCCAAGGTTTAAGAATCTGAAGTGCCTTTTAAAATCTGAGAGGAATGAGGTATGGAGCATGCTTTCAGATGTCTTAACAGAGCAACACTCAGATGCAGAAACTACAGAAACTGAACCATCAAAAAAGAAAATCAGCCTTCTTCAGGTGGCATCTGACTCAGATGATGAAAATGAACATGCGTTGATCTGCTCTGCTTTGGATCGTTATTGAGCAGAACCCATCATCAGCTTGGACACATGTCTTCTGGAATGGTGGTTGAAGCATGAAGAGACATATGAATCTTTAGCGCATCTGGCATGTAAATATCTTGCGATATCGGCTACAACAGTGCCACGTGAACGCTTGTTCTCACTTCAAGTTACATTGTAAACAAGACATGGGCAGCATTAACTCCTGCAAATTGTAACCAAACTTGTTTGTCTGAGCGATTGGCTGAAGTAGGTGCTAGTAGTTTTACATTGTTTTATTTTTGAATGCAGTTATTTTTTGCACATAATTCTACATTTGTAAGTTCAACTTTCATTATAAAGAGATTGCACTACAGTACTTGTATGAGGTGAATTGAAATATACTGTTTCGTTTGTTTTTTACAGTGCAAATATTTGTAATAAAAATAAATATAAAGTGAGCACTGTACAATTTCTATTCTGTTTTGTAATTGAAATCAATATATTTGAAAATGTAGAAAACATCCAAAAATATTTAAATAAATGGTATTCTATCATTGTTTAACAGTGCATTTAATTGCAATTATTTTTTTAATCACGTGACTAATCGTGATTAATTTTTTTAATTGCTTGACAGCCCTACTTTAAACTGAACTCCTGATTTCCCATCTTTCGAATGTTATTCTGATGACATTGCAATAAATGTATGATCTACACTACTTACTGCCTTTAGTCTTAATTCGTATTTATGGTTTGGGAAGACCATTTATTGTTAATTTCTGCTTGGAAAAAATAACCCATTCCAAATAAACCACTGTAACAGTAAACTCTCTATCCTTTGTTCACACTAAGTTACTTTTTCCTTCAGTTCAGATTTTTGCAGAGATAAAGGATTTATAAGAAATAGAGAAAGGGGGTACACTGCCCACAGTTTCATTTCTATTAATGTCATACTGCTATACTTCCATTATTATTAAAAATATATAAAATGCATTTTGTAGGTTAGTGACTTCTTAATGAACCATTGGATTGGAAAATAACTAGTTGTATCATTAGACAGAGATATTGCTATTTATATGGGATAGTGGAGGTGAATAATTTAGCAAATGTTATTAGCAAAGGCAGCATATTACTGAATTCACAGCAGGATGTAATGAAATTTCTGTCGTGCTAGTACAAAAATAATATTCCTTTCTCAGGTATCATTGAACTTTTGATACCTGTTATAGTATTAATTATTATATTATCATGCTAATCCTCTCACTTCTTCATTAAATAGTTTTTGATTGAAAAATTTTACTTATATTAAGAATTAGAAAAGGAATAATATGCCAAATGCAGCTGCTTGACTGTGAGTTACTGTTGCCATATTATAGGAAGAATTCACGGTATGAATGCTACATTATTCTTAAATTTCTTAATGTCTGATGAAAACCCTTTGAGAAGAGACATCATGATTAATGGATGGATTATTTAATTTTCTAAGCGGAGCTATTGGTATAGTAAGAAGGAGCAAACTTGCTTGGACCTTGTTTTTTATTTGAGTTGAACTTGAAATCCATTTCACTGAAGCAATTTGGACTTAGTTCAGTTGCTACTTCATTGTTTATTTAATGCTTTTCTTTTTTCTCCTGAGGGTAGTTTTATATTTGTAATGGTATATTTTAAAAAAATATATTCATGCCAAGTATCATACATTATCAAAGAAGAGCTTCCCACCTTTCCCCATCTTCTACTGAAGAAGATAATTCTAATAGCCTAGAAGAATATTTGATTTTTATTTTTTTTTTACTAGTAACCTTTTCCCACCTCTATCAGATGTCCAGCCAAGCCTCTTTCTATCTCCATCAGATATCCAGCCATGAGTTTTATTTGCTTTACATTCCTGTAAGATATGGCGCTTAAGTATTCTCCTGTTTGTCACTCTGGGGTATTACACCCAACCTCTGGCTATTATAAAGACATTGTTTGTGCTCTTCATTGCAATATTTTGCTTCTGAAGGTGAGTGAACTGCTGGCATGTGCGCTTTGTAAGTCCATAGGCAGGGGATGTGGAGACAGTGGTGTAGCTGATACACATCTGCACGCAGCATGAAAATATCACTTGTAGACAGCGCTCCTTGTGCTCCACTGGCCTTAGGAAGTAAGTTATGATGAGGTTCATTCTCTGACCTGGGGGTTCTCATCTGAGAGACCGTACAACATACTGTCACCCTGCCAGTAGAGACTTAGTAAGCATTTTTGCGCAAATTGACACAACCATAATAAATTAGATCCCAAATTTAGGTTCTGTTATGTAATAAGCCAGTGGTTTTCAACCTGTGATCTGACTATGACTAAGATTCCCAAAGGGGTTCACACCTCCATTTGAAATTTTGTAGGGGTCTACAAAAGAAAAAAGGTTGAAAACCACTGTAATAAGATTTAAGAACAATTAATTAAAATTTCGTTAATTATTTTAAAAAATGAATTTCTATTCATATTTTTAAAAATGTAGAAATAGTTTAAAACCCTGCCATGCTTACAACTGAAGCGTTGCCGTGTGTTGCTAGTGCATGAGAATATGAAAGTGAAGCTATTTTCATTGAATAGGCTGCGAAAAGTAAATTAGATTTTTAATGTGATTTATTTTAACTGGTCGTGTCCCTTTATACGTTACTCTGTTGGTGAGCAAATGATTACTTTTTCTTTTCATTTTTCAGTTTTATTTTTTTAAATGCAGACCCTTGATATGTGTAGAAC
Organism: Chelonia mydas; assembly: GCF_015237465.2. Lineage (NCBI taxonomy): Eukaryota > Metazoa > Chordata > Testudines > Cheloniidae > Chelonia > Chelonia mydas. Next base: position 105,541,265 of record NC_057850.1, on the reverse strand, counting down.
AATAAATTAAAGTAAAGTAATGGGATTCATATTTAATATGTACTGTATTTTTGTGCTTCATTTGAAGGTCACTCTGTGAGACTGCTGGGTCAGAAAAAAGATAATGGAAAACGGTTGGGGGGAGCTCGATTGGATTTGCCAAAGATTAGGAAGAACCCACTGATAGAAATCATTTCCATCAATACCGGGTAAGCATCTTCCAAACTTACTTATAAAATATTCAGCACTGCCTAGGGAATTCAATTTCATTTTTCTCTAGGCCTGGTGTGCACTCCTTTGAGTCTTGTAGCGAGGAGGAGGGAAAAAACATTGTAAACCATAAAGGATTTTAAATGGTTTTATTTATATAAAAAAAAAAAAAAAAAAAAAAAAAAAAAGAAATCTTCATTTGCTTGTGTACATTCCAATAACTTTTCTATCAGGAAGACTTGTGTGTTTTTATTAAAATTATTTTCTATAACTTCCCTTTATTATACTACTTAGTGGTTTCTTATACCACTCTGCCCTGAGGTAGGTATATTTAAGAAGATTGTGGTTTATTTTATGGAAATGAAACCCTCTCGTCTTGTTTTAAGTGGGCTTTTAGTACTGTATCTTTTTACTGTGTATTCCTCATGTTTTATATATTTAACTAAAAGTGCATTCTGAAAAGCTACAGTGGAGTGGAGGCCTGATTTAAACTGACAAAAGTAACTTATTAAGTTAAAAAGGGATCTGATATAAGGAAAAGATTGTTAGGAACAAAATCTGCCTTCAAGTATACACTCTTCTCATTACTCCCATTGACGTCTGAAGTTATTGTATGCATGTATCTGAGTGCCCATTGTGGGCTTTAATGATACTCCATTTTGACAGTTTTTGTATCATATCTCTGTGACTATATAGCTATTAAATGTAGCAAGGGTGACCCACTGACGGGCTTCGGCGGCACTTCAGTGGCGGGTACTTCAGACGCTGACGGGCTTCGGCGGCATTTCGGCAGTGGGTGCTTCTTCCTTCGTCGGCAAGATTTATTTCCCGCCGCCAAACCTGCCTGGTGAGCGTAACAATTGAAAAGGCGCTCCCCCTGCGATGGTCCCGATATTTTGAATTTAGCATCTGGTCACCCTAAATGTAGCAAACATACTTTACAGCCGTGAAATACTACGCACTGATCACAGACTCTGTCTAGGAATAATAGGATGAGTCAAGGACCAAATTTCAACTGAAATATTGAATTTCTTGGGTTTTGTCAGTATTTGTCACAATGCTTAGTAGCAATATAGCAGTCCATTTGCAACAACTGATAAGGCTGTAGAACCAGTTCTCCAGTAACCCCTTTTTCTCATGGTTCTGATTTCTGACTCTGACCTACAGATAGTAGAATGGATTGCTATTTCCAGTGGTAGATTATTTTTTAGGATAATTACCAACCTTACAAAAATTGTTAGCTTACTCTTAAACTAAACCTAATTAAGGCCACTTTGATTCTAAATGAGTGTGTCCACACAGGGGTTTAATTCAGTTTTTTTCATCTAGTTTAAATTCACACCTTTAGTTAATTTGGATTAATTTTCCTGCATATCCCTGTGTAGATGAGCTCTTAATCCTACTGCTCAAGTCTAAATGAAATGTGCAATTATTTTACACATGCTGGGACAATATGGTCAGTCAAATAGATCATTGCAGATAAAAATCAGACATAGGCTGACTTTTTTTGAAGGCAGAAATAAATAAATCGTTTGTATATGAGCTACAGAATTTACCAAGGTCATTTCATACCTCAGTGATAGGTGGAAGATGCTGTGTGGCACAGTCATAACCTCTGTCTTTCAAGATTTAGGTTACTACTTTTCTCGGGGTTTTTTTACTTGTCTTACCACTGGTGTACTGGTGATGACTCTCGATATTTGTCATCATTTTCAAGGGTGAAAAGTAGTTCCACAATGGCTATATACAGCAGGTTTCTCAGAATGTAAACACCATATAATCAATGAAGTGTGGAACACAATTTATCACACTTACATTTTAACTGTGTCCATTTTAGCTGTCTTGCTTTAGAATGCTGTTTGAGATTTTTTTTTTTTTTTTTTACATCAGTACCTTATTTGATCTATCTGACTTGTTCAAAAGTGGATTGGAAAAAGTGCTGAAATTTAGTTATTGGTACAGTACATTTCACTGAAAATTCAATTTGTGTCAGCTACATCGTGAAAGGAAGAAGTGTTACAGTTACAATTTTTACTGAACATTTGTGATCCTATGTATTGGAAGGAGCTTTGAGAAGGCTACAATTTCAAATGATCAATTAAATTGTTCCTATTTTTAACTTTCCTCTTTCTTCTCTCGTGTCCCATCCACCCTCCATCCCCCCGCCCAGGGCCCCACCTGGCTCCAAACTCCTGTCTATAGCATTGGTGCATGCAATCCATCTAGCCTGTCTCTACTCCTTTGGCTGCTCTACCAGATTAGGCCAGCATGCCCTGTCCAGCCACAAATTTCCCTGTATCTCCTTTTCAGATCTGTACGTATAACAGAGAATTGATTAGGTAGGGAATTCATTGAGTATGGAGAATCTGTGATGGCAGCTTCTGCTTCCACCCATTGAGAGTCAGTCCATAACACTATCATAGTAGCATATCTTCTTCTGAAGAGGTGCTGCCTTATCCTTACACAGCCCTGGATCTGGCCCCACCTCTTTTTCTAATGTTGCTTTTGGTACTAATAGCTTCACTGTGGCCCAGTGTTTCCACCTTTACAAGCCCTAAGATTGCCCCCATGTTCACCGCTGCTTTGGATCCGTAATTATTTCTTTCTTGTGATCTTATTAATTTCTGTGTTTACAGTGTAAACACTCGGTGCTTCTACTGGCAACAAACTTTAAACTCCAAAGAAAATATTTCCAGTCCAGGGTCAGGTCTTTTCAGATTCCAGAATAAGATCACAGAAACAACCCTTAGTGCATACTGCAATAAGGGCAGAAGAGGTTTCACAGGTTCTTAAGATGCCCAGAAGTAGATTAGTAAATCTAAATTTGTCTTAAGTATCAGAAACCGTGATAGGGATGGTTGGACCTAGTGGTCAGAGCTGTGGAAGTCAGGCTTTTAGGTAGGAGCCAGGGGTCAGAGCCGGAATCAGGAATTCAGAGTCGGGTTAAAATAAGGCTGGAGTAAGAACAAGGCTGGAGCAGGACTGGGAACAGGCCTGGAGCAAGAGCAAGGCTGGAGCAAGCTCAGACTTGTGGAATCTGTCACCACTATCAGGCAGGGGAGAAATGATGTTGAGCAGACTGAGCTGCTGTTTCTCCTGTGAGGCTTATATTCCTGCCCTGAGAGTCATCAGACCAACTCCTGGTTTATGGATTACCTGGAGCCTAGCACAGGAATGACTCACAACATATGTGGTTTAATAAGGCTCAGTGGGGAGGCATGAGTCGTTGGGATACACAGCGTAGTCCTCCTTTCTGTACTACTTACTCCTACTCCTATCACTTACCAGAAATTGTCACTCAGGGAGGCACTAGGGTTAGCTATTCAGACTCTTACATACAACAGGACAGCTATGAAGACCCTATGATTTCAGCAGGACTTGGGCTTTTAGTCTTGGTTCCCCATGGTATGTCTACACTGCAGTAGAACACCTGCGTCTGGCCCATGTCAGCTGACACAGGCTTATGGGACTGCAGGGCTATAAAATTGCAGTGTAAATGCCCAAACTTGGGGTGGGGTAGGGGCGGGATTTAGTGTGTTGAATCAGATTGATTTCCATGTCCTTATCCACATATCTCATTTGGTCCTCTGTTTTTATGTAGGCCTCAGACATGTGTAGTATGTGATTACCATATTTCAGCCCCTCATTTGCATTTTATATGTCTGTTGGGAAAAGGGCCATTGCGCTATTTCACTATCTGCATGATCTCCTGATCTGGTTTCTCTGCCTATCAATTTGAAGTAAGTTCAGAAAGCCATTCTGTAGCACAGCTTCATTTCCATCTAGGGAAAGATCTTATTTACCCTTTCCATGGTTTAATCCATATTGGTGCCTGTTTTCTGACCTACTTGGCCAGTCAGACTTTCCTCTGAGCGATTCAACTGGATCAAAGATGATCTGGTCCTCTTCCTTCTGGTGAAGTGTTCCTACTTCCTTAGTCTTCTGTTTCCTAGTTTGTGATGCCTCTTGGTACATTATCTAGGGAGCAGCTCTCTATTCAAGATTACAATTAGCCTCCCGGGTTATTGGCCCCTTCAAGTCTGAGACACCACAAGAATCCCATGCAGTCCCCTTTTCTGTCACTTCCATCTAGTTCATTATTAGGCCACTTACGATTGGGCAACAGGTTGAGTTGTTAGACTTTCTTTCCAAGGAACTAGGGCCGTAGGCTATTTGACTTGTAGATCTGCTGGCTTACTCACCCAGCAGGATTCTGGAAAAATTCTGCTTCTGCCATTAGAAATGATTTTGGAGGACTGATGCTTTTTCATTCACCTGCTAAAAGAGGTATAGTTAAATCTAAACTAATCTGTCCCATATAGAAATTTCTATGGCTGCCATCCTTGTGGTACTAGAACACGTAAATGAAAAGTGAATAACTGACTTGGTATTTCCAGATAGCTTTAAGACCCATTTTATTTTATTGCAGAAGGATCTGATGCCTCTTACCACTCTTTGTTGTTTTCCAAGACATTCCTTTCAGTTTTGTAGTGTTGTTTCTTCAGCCTGTTTCCATCATCAAGGAGATGAAGGGGCAGAACTCGACAGAAGAATTTCAAAATGGAGTTTCACTTGTAATACTTGGTATGTCATATGCATCAGCTGGCTTGAAACTCACTGGAAAGAAAATGTTAACCATGTGTGTGCTTCCAGTCCTGTTCTGTCCTTCTCCAAGAAGAATAAACATATTGGTTCTACAGTCTAAAGGAGAGAGTAAGAGTCTTTCATTATTTCACTCAACATTTCATAGTTTTCCATCTTAACCAGTTTTAGATTTCTATGGTAACTTTTAATTCACTCACACAGACACTTTATTCAGAGTTCTAACACATTACAGATCTTTATTTAATCATGTGAGAAATACACAGATCTATACAAAACTAATTAACCCTACACATTTCCCCTTATTCTAGCTCACCCTTCCTTTGTGAGCCCTTGGGGGACTATCTGTTTTCAAGAAGGAGGGTCATCGTATCCCTCTCCAGGTTTATCTGGCTCCTGCAGCAGCTTCCCTCATGTTAAGCTGATGGAAAATGGTTGAAGAGAGGGAGAAAATAGAGCGGCTTCTTCCCTTTATAACCTTCTAGTCTCCTCTGTCATGCAGCTTCCAGGTCAGCCTAAGCAGGTGACCACAGAGTCTTACCAGGTGACTTCATTGCTAGGTGACCTCTCCTTTTGCTAAACCAGTTCCTCTGGGTAGGGGCCAGTCTTTTGTCTAGAGTAATTAGATTTCAATGGAGGACCATCCAGAGATAACGACTCTCCTCAAACTCTTTAGTCATTGCATACCTTGGAGGACTCCAGGACCATTTTGCGATCGCTTGTCATATACACGTCTACAAGCAAACATAGATTTAGTAGATCTCAAACTGTGCAGAAATTCTTGGATTTCCAAAGACCCTCTGAGCCACCTAGAAAGAAATGTCGATTTCAAAAAAAGAAACCAGCCCCTACATCTGCTTTGACCCACGGTTCAGCATCTTTGAAGTATCAGTTTTGATAGAGTGGTTGAGAGTCAGGATCAACCCCACGTTATGATCCAGTTTACACACCTTGTCTTCCTTTGGGGACTGCTTCTCTCACTTCCAGCTGACATGGGATCAGATTATATCAGACAGTTGGGTGATGGAAACTTACTCTAGGTGTCAGAGTCCAAAACAACTTTGTGAAAGTATAGAAGTACAAGATGATGACTCTTGCAACTATAATTCCATTGTTGGATCCAGGGGATTGTTTTGTGGCCCTGAGCCTTCAGGATGTGCATTTTTATGTCATGATTCATCCATTACACAAGAGATTCCTTTGGTTTCTGGTAGGCCAGGACCACTTGCAATACTAGGTACTCTCGTTTGGATTTTCCTCTGCTTGAAGAGTATATTCACATGTTCTGGCAGTCACTGCAGGTCTTTGTCAAAAGGCAATAAATCTTTCCATACCTCAATGATTGGCTGATCAAAGGCTGGTCTTACAATGAGGTTCTTTCTGCTACACAGACAATCTTGACCCTATTACTCAGACTAGGTTTCCAGCTCAATATCAAGAAGTCCACATTGATCCCATACAGCAAATAGAATTAATAGCGGCATGCCTGAAGCAGTAACAGCCAGAGCCTGTCTCCTCATGGACACGTACATGACACTGTCAGACCTTATCACAAGAATTCAAATAAGCCCGCAGACTTAGGCAAGAAATTGTCTCCAACTTTTGGGACATATGGCAGCTTGTACCTTCATAACATGTCATGCAAAGTGTAACAAAGCAGCCTGTGGCGGGACACTACTGAGAGTATCAATTCAGGACAAATTGCTTGGAGCAGGGAAGTCACAGCCCAAGGCAGGGGGTCCTTTACTACTAAGGTACACCAAACCAGCCAAACAGAGAGGACTTCGGTTTTACTCCACTGGCTAACCAGAAATCATACAAGCAATTCCCTTAGACGCTCCAGTTTCCCAGTATCACTATCAGCGCCACTCCTTATGGGGATGAATGGTTATGAAAACCCATACCCCAGTAAATGAAAAAGCGTTCTCCTGATCCCGAAGGACCAAGCTGCAGACCCAGGTCAATATACCGGTCAGATTAGCTGTTGCCAATCCTTTAGAATCTAAAGGTTTATTCATAAAAAGAAAGAAATATAGATGAGAATTAAAATTGGTTAAATGGAAAGAATTACATACAGTAATGGCAAAGTTCTTGGTTCAGGCTTGTAGCAGTGATGGAATGAACTGCTGGCTTAAGTCAAGTCTCTGGAGTACATCCACAGCTTGGATAGGTCATTTAGTCCATTGTTCAGAGCTTCAGTTTGTATTAAAGTTCCTCCAGAGGTAAGAAGCAGGATTGAAGACAAAATGGAGGGGTTTCCATGGCCTTTTATATCCTCTGCCATGTGGAAGGACCTCTTTATTCTTACTGTGGAAAATCACAGCAGCCAAATGGAGTTTGGAATCACATGGGCAAGTCACATGGCCATGCATGACTCAGTTTGCAGGCGGCAGCCATTGCTCACATGCTACCTTGAACGTTCCCAGGAAGGCTCCTCAGATGTGGATTGGAGTCTCCCAAGGTCCATTGTCAGCTAAGTGTTTCTTGATTGGGCACTTATTCAGAATAGTCCTTTCACAAGAAGCTGACCAAATGCTTCACTGATGCTACTTAGAATCAAACACAGTGAGCTACAAGTACATAGCCAATATTCATAACTTCAAATACAAAAATGATACAAGCATACAGATAGCATGATCATAACCAGCAAAATCGTAACCTTTTCATAGTCACATTACTTGACCTCCTTCGTACAGGATTTGGTGCAACTATAGGACCTTGGTTGCAACAATGATCTATATGGTCACAGTTCATGTCAATAACTTCACACAAGGTTACACCTTTACTGCTTCCGGGGGTGGCTTGGAACAACTTATTCACTGAACAAACACTGTCTAGCCAGATTGGTGTCAGTCCGTCATCAAGTCAGAGACTCCCTTAATTGATGGAAGGACCCTCAGAACATCTGTGCAGGCATCCCCTTTGTCCAGCTGTCTCCAACCATTAGCATAACAGATGGGGCGGATGGTCTTTTCAAGAAGCTTGTTTGTACATCAAACTTCTGGAGTTGAGGGCAGTCAGGAATGCCTGTCTTCACTTTCTCCCATTAATCAGAGACAAATCTATCAAAATCATGACAGACAGCATAGCTTGCTTATTTTACATCAACAAGGAAGAGTGAGATCCCCTTCTCTTTTTGCCGAAGCAATCAAGCTATGCAACTAGCATGTAGCCAGTCACATCCTCATTTCAGCACTGTACCTTCCAGGCGTACAAAACACCAAGGCTGATGGTGTTAGCAGACGCTAGTCCCAAAATTGTGAGTGGGAATTACTCTAGGGTTCTTCATTACATGTTTCTGACCTCGGGTCTCCAGAGGTGGACTTTTTCACCAACAAGAAATGCAGACAGTTTTGTTCAAGAAGGGTGTTGGGCCTTCCCTTACTGGGAGGTGCTTTCCTCGTTCCAGGGAACTTCTGTACACTTTTCCCCATGCCTCTAATACTAAAGGTGGTGAAAAGATGAAACAAGACAAAGCAAAGGTCATACTAATTGTTCAGTGTGGTCAAGATAGGCCTGGTATCCTTACCAGATTCACGTGGTCATTTGTCAGGCTTTCCATCTATTCGTCATTTCCTATCAAGATGCCAGTTGCACTTTTCACCTCAACCTAAGAATTCTGTCCCTCAAAGATTGGCTCCTCAAGGAAGAGAGACTTTCTTTTGAACAGTAGGAAAGACTCCATGTGAAATAACTTCAAAAGTGAAAGAGATTCAACCATTGGTGTGACCAGTAGCGTCTTTCAGCTGCTCATTGTTTTTCTGGGCTACCTTCTGGAATTGAAAAAGACAGGATTATCTGTGATCTCTATCAGAGTCCTATTAGCAGCTATAATGGCCTTTCATTGTCCGGGTAAGGGCTTCTCAGTGGCTCCTTCATCCCACGAAAGTGAGGTTTATCAGGGGTTGAGGAACCTTTTCCTTCAGATTAAAGAGTCCATTCCTGTTTGGGATCTGAACTTAATACTTAAATGTTTTATGAGAACTCCCTTTGAGCTGATGGCTACCTTAACCTATCCATGAAGATGGCCTTTTTGGTGGCTATCACTGTGGGCCCCCATTTATATTTCCTCCCCTCCCCCACACTGCCGGGAACAAGATTTCATCACATCCATATCCTAAATTCTTACCTAAGGTGTCATCTGACTTTTACATCAGTCAGATCATCCATCTCCCAGTCTTCCAGAAACCACATTAGTCCAGGCAGGATGCTGCTTTACACAGTTTGGATGTTAGTTGGTTGTTAGCCTTTTATCTCGACACAACCAAGCCATTCAGGAGGTCGTTCAGACTGTTTGTATCAATTGCTGTTAGGTCCAAAAGGTCTGCAGTCTCCACCCAGGTGGATTTCTGATTGGATTAAATCTTGTTATGAATCTGCTAATATACAACCTCTCCTTATAGTGCTAAAGTCAAAGAGCTCTATCTATTTAGCTTAACTACAAATACCTTCTTGGGGAACAAGCATTTAATAATGGTCTCTTCAGTCTAGCAGAGAAAGGTTTAACATGATCCAATGGCTGGAAGTTGAAGCTAGACAAATTCAGGTTGGAAATAAGCTGTAAGCTTTTAACAGTGTCAGTAATTAACGATTGGAACAATTTCCTTGCAGAATTATTTTTGCCTGTGTTGCCAATTACTCTCTGATAAGAGAATGAAGCTATCTTGAATTGGCATAAATCCTGTCCTAGGTTACTGAATCTCTCTCTCTCTCTAATTTACTTAACTCTTGGTATTTTTTAAACAAATTATATTACAATGGGAATAAAATGACACAGGCCCAAATTTTCCAAATCAAGCACAACTAGTTTGTCTACAAAAATGAATGCACACTTTTGGTTCTTGTACATAAACATAAGAACACAAGAATGGCCATACTGGATCAGACCAATGGTCCTTCCAGCCCAGTGTCCTGTCTTCCAACAGTGGCCAATGCCAGGTACTTCAGAGGGAATGAACAGCACAGATAATCATCAAGTAATCCATCCCCTCACCCATTTCCAGATTCTGGCAAACAGACACTAGGGACACTTTAGAGCATGGTTTTGCATCACTGCCCATCCTGGCTAATAGCCATTGATGGACCTATCCTCCATGAACTTATCTAGTTCTTTTTTTGAACGCTGTTTTAGTCTTGGCCTTCACAACATCCTCTGGCAAAGAGTTCCACAGGTTGACTGTGCGTTGTGTGAAGAAATACTTCCTTTTGTTTGTTTTAAACCTGCTGCCTATTAATTTCATTTAATGACCCCCTAGTTCTTGCGTTATGTGAAGGAGTAAATGACACTTCCATATTTACTTTCTCTACACTAGTTATGATTTTATTGATCTCTATCATATCCCCCTTTTGTCATCTCTTTTCCAAGCTGAAAAATGCCAGTCTTATTAATCTCTCCTAAATGGAAGCTGTTCCATACCCCTAATCATTTTTGTTACCTTTTTCTATACCTTTTCCAATTCCTATATAGCTATTTTGTGATGGGGCGACCAGATCTGCACACAGTATTCAAGATGTGGGCGTACCATGGATTTATATAGAGGCAATATGATATGTTCTGTCTTTATTATTTATTCCTTTCCTAATGATTCTGACTGCCGCTGCACATTGAGTGGACATTTTCAGAGAAGAATCCACAATGACTCCAAGATCTTTCTTGAGTGGTAACAGCTAATTTAGACCCCATCATTATATGTATATAGTTAGGATTATGTTTTCCAATGTTCATTACTTTTCATTTATCCACAAAGTCATGCAGTTTTGTGAGATCCCTTTGTAATTCTTCCCAGTCTGCTTTGGACTTAACTATCTGGAAGCTCTTAGGGGACGTGTGCATATAAAAAGATCATTCTACTATATGATTTTATTCCTTAATCAAAAACTTTTTTATTCCTGGATGTCCTTTTGTTATCAAAGTAGACTTATTTCACTCCCTTTAATCATTGCTAGATCTGAAGAAGAGCTCTAAGTAGCTCAAAAGCTTGTCTCTTTCCCCGGTCCAATAAAAGATATCGCTTCACCAACCATGTCTCTCTAATATCCTGGGGCCAACATGGCTACAACAACACTGCTAACAGCTGGTGTTGATGTCAGATGAACAGAAGATGCTGTAGGCTTTCTACAGGAGACAGCACAAAAGCAGACGTGGGGGCATAGTGCCAGAAATCAGGGGGTTTACAAACAAATTGATGTCATGTAAGGGAAGCATGTAACCCATTCACACCTTCTCAGAATTGCTGTTTGTGGATTTTATAGAGCAATAATTATTGCTTTGGAATTATTTGATGCAATTAAACTGTATTAGTCTTGCATGATAACTATTGTGATTTTGGCAATGGTTTAGGTTCCTATTAGGGCAATCTTAATTCCTTTGCCAGCATATGATACTTCACAGAGGGATAGCAAGGTCCCAAAGAGCACTTTAAGATGCTCCAGGTTTTTTGTCAAATTAAGTATGCTATTGGTTGTTATTACAGTGGGGTCAAATTGTTGGCCTAATGTTCATCACTGCTTAAGGAAAAAGTGAAATTATTTCAGAACTAATAGATGTCACAGGAATGACATGTCAGCTCAGAAGAATGAGCACAGTTATACACTGTTTGACTTTCCTGTCTTTTGCTATGGGTTCAAGTCTCCCAGTTGTGCTTTACTTTCCTTAAGTAAAGGTATTTACCAGTTATGTATATATACATAAATACAAGGGGAAATAGATAGAAAATAAATCCATATAGCCAGATGAAAATAAAAACCCCCATAAAATCTAACTTCAGTAAAGTTTTATAACAGCTCAGAATCAATTAAACTTGTCTTACTTTGAATATTTCTCCCTCTGAGGTTTGTGCCACTGACTCTCTGTGGCCTGGTGTCACTTTTGGCTTCCTTTGTCCCCTCAGCTGGGAAAACATGTCTCCTGCAGGCTCCTGTTAGACTGTGCTTATCTTATTTGAAGGTTTTGTGTCAAGGGGAGCTGCTGCTGCCTCTTTAATATGGCTGATGAGCAGCCCAGGTTGGTTTCTGGTGCTATGGTGTGACTGCCTGGAAGTATAGCTACTGGTCTTTTTAGAGTATAAACAGGACTGAGAATTATCTGGATTCTTTCTTACTGTGGCATGGCTTCCTCTGGAGAAGAATCCAGATTATCGTTGACAGAAAGTGAATACCCTCTTTTTTCCATACAGATGAAGCTATGGCTTTTGCAGAGAATTGGAAGGCTGCCTTCTCTGCTATTCACTTAGGATTAGCAAGACATGAGGAATTATGGGGAGGTAATTCTATTGACTGTTTGGAACATATGCCATTATTAATGAGAGCAAAATCTTTGACTCTTTAAACATCACTGATTCCTGGAGTGGTACAGTAAAAGCTTTGTTATCCGGCATGTTGTCGGAGTGTGGGGGTGCTGGTTAGTCAAAAATTCTGGTTAAGAGTTACCAATGGAGGGAGGGAGTTTGGGTGCGGGAGGAGGCTTAGGGCTGGGGGTTGGGGGTGTGGGAGGGGCACGGGCTCTGGGAGGGAGTTTGGGAGTGGGAGGGGGCTCGGGGCAGGGGCTTGGACCATGGGAGGCGTTTCGGGGTGCCGGATCTGGGCGGCTCTCACCTTGGGAGGCTCCCCGCAAGTAGTGACATGTCCTTCTGGCTCCTAGGTGGAGGCGCAGCCAGGGAGCTCTATGCGCTGCCCCTGCAGCTCCCATTGGCCGCTGTTCCCAGCCAATGGGAGCTACAGAGCCAGCGCACGGAGCCCCCATGGTGGTTCCTCTGCCTAGGAGCAGTAGGGACATGTTGCTGTTTCTGGGGAGCCACGCGTAGCCAGGTAGGGAGTTTGCCAGTCCTGTGCCAAATAGATTTTTAATGGATATCAGAAATGCCGGTTTCTAGAGCTTTCCGGTTGGTAAAGTGCCGGATAACACAGTTCTTTTGTATTACATATTGTTTATACTCTGCTGGATTTGGGATCTCACTTCCTGGGTGACAGATGAAGTTTGCCAACCAGCTGTTGGCAAACATTGAATCCCTGTGTTCATCTGATCATTGATGAACCATAAGTTATAACTTGTATATTTTGTAAAAAGAGTTGATTGAATGCCTACATGATGAGTACTGTGTCTGAGAGTTGTGCCTACTTTATAGTTGTCTTACTCTTAAATGTTAAAATTAATTTTTAAGGATAAACAGTATACACAGTATACTAATACATCTCATAATTCACAGTAGACACTTGATTTTAGACCATAAGATCAATAAATATTTTTGACTGGAATATAACATTCTGTACATAGCGACCAAGTAGTACAAGGGTTGCCAAGCCTCCAGGATTGCCCTGGAGTCTCCTGTTATTGGCATTGGTCTCCCAGTGACTACTGAAAGCTATCTGGGAGATTTTAATAGTATATTTTAAGAAAATGACATTACATTATGTCGGGGGTTGGGGAGGAGGTGTGTGTGGCGGGTGAGAGGAATTCTCCCAGAATAGCTTCAGTCAGAGTTGGCATACTTATGCTGGATTTCCTCAGTTTTTACATCTAATTATAGTTCAGGATAGACACTTAGAGCTGGATCCTTAACAAATGTAAATTGATGTGTAACTACACTATCTGAGGATCTGGTCTTTGATATTAAAATACATACTTTTTATAATTACATGTTTAGTTCTAGCATGTATGACAGGCCGACAGGCTAAAAATCTTTTTGGCCTATTCTTTTCTCTTTTGTTGGTATTTTGTTATTTTCTAATTTTATGTATTTATATATACTATATATATCTGCTCCATTTTAATACAGTACTTAAAAAAATACATATATAGATGCACTAGTGTGTGTCTCTGTTGAAAGGTGTGCACATACGCATACAATCTTTGCCTTGTCATTCATTTTTTGTTGTAGCATCAGAAAAGTTAGTATTTTGAAACTTGCAGTAACCACACTGTTGTAGCAGAGAGATGGAAAAAAGTTGTTTACAGTGGAAAGTATAATGATCTATGATTGGGTTTTTGTTTTTTTGTTTTTTTGCCTGTGGTCTCTTTCCAGTGCAACTTACTGTAACTCACAACTAAGGTCAATATTTCCTAATTAGAGAATTTAAATGGAGCCTGGATTATATAGTCATTGAAAAGTGGGTATTTTTAAATTACCATACAAATCCTGTAATGATAGCTTTTCATATTTAAGTAATGGAATATTAAATAATGTTCATGATTTTATTTGCATACCATCGTCCCGCTGAGTTGCTCAAGGTGCTGCATAATGACAATCATTTTCTAAATGATTAAAAAAGCTACTCTTAAAATAAAAAAATTCTGTCGTATATCAGAAAAAAGGTGTTGGGTGAGAGTGGGACCAATAAGGGTCTTGCTGCTCCCCAAAAGAAACAAACAAGAAAACACTCTTGACTGTTGTGGGTGAATATTAAGGTGATGGTTAAAAGGAGGAGGGATATTGAAGAGAAGTGAATTCCACACCACACCTATGTACCACTGCAGCAAAGGCTTCATGACTGTGAACTTAATACCCCAATGGTGGGAATCTGTAATGAGAAGACATTTTATGCATACAGAATAAATTTGTGTTATATTTATCATGAAGACCGTGGGTCCATCTCACACATGGATGGTCTCGCATCTCCAAGCATACCTAAACCTTGGGTGAAAGAAAATCTATAAGAAAGGTATGTTTTCTCAAACCCTGCTTCAGCCATGTTTCCATGTTAACAATAATCTTAACCTATGTTTTATCAACCTTATCTGAGAAATAAGTAGGCAATGGGACACACACAGGACTCTGAGAGTATGAATGTAGTAACACTTCTAGTTTTTGTACAGTCTAGCTGCACAGTCAGCTGAGAGTGATCTGCCTAATCTTTTATCAGTTCTAAGCTTGGGAATGCATGCCTGGCTTACCAACAGGGAGAAGGTTGGTTAGTTTCTTTTCAGAATATCTGTGCTGTCTGTTCTTTATTACTCTGAGTGGAACGTATCGAGATGTACTAGTTTTGGATGTTGCTGGACCTATGGGAGACTGATCAAGCAGCTTATGTAAAAGAAAAAAGAGCACTTTAAGCAAACCGAAACTTAGTTATTAGTCAGGTTGGGTGGCTCCAGAATGTTAGTGGGAAAAGGAAGCCTATTCCAGAGCTCAACTACCCTTACAGTTAGAAAGTTTTTCCTAATGTCTAACTTCAATCTCCCTTGCTGCAGATTAAGCCCATTACTTCTTGTCATACCTTCAGTGAACGTGGAGAACAATTGATCACTGTCCTCTCTATAACAGCTCCTAACATATTTGAAGACTGTTATCAGGTCCTCCACTCAGTCATCTTTTCTTAAAACTAAACTATAATATCAGAGGCAGGGCAGCCCACTGTGGAACCCCACTAGATACGTCCTCCCAGTTTGACAGCCAGTCATTGATAACTAATGTTTGAGTATGGTCTTTCACGCAGTTGTGCACCCACTTTATAGTAACTTAATCTAGACTGCATTTTTCTAGTTTGCTTATGAGAATGTCAGGTGGGGACTGTATTAACAGCCTTACAAAATCAAGATATATCACGTCTACTGCTTTCCCCCATCCAAACACTGTCAAAGAATCAAATAGATTGGGTTGGGATGATGTGTTCTTGACAAATCCATTCTTGCTATTCCTTATAATCCTGTTATCCTCTAGGTGCTTACAAATTAATGGGCCACTTCATCTTGAATGATCCCTTAGACTACGTGCTAGCTACTTATGCTAAACTATCTCTTTGACCTTGTATTTAGCTGTGACACTATGTGCAGCTCGAAAGCTTGTCTCTCTCATCAATAGATGTTGGTCCAATAAAAATATTTCCTCACTTACATTGTCTCACTTGTGTAAGAAGTGCCAGTTTTATTTTCCCCTTTAATTAACCTCCTGTTTTCATGACAAGCTGCATATGTCCCACTGTTTCCTGTTGAGTATTACTTCTGCCTATTTTTGTGCCAAGCTGTCCCTTATTTAGGAGTTTTTCAGTCCCTAATTCAGACATGGCTGACTCTAACACATGATCTTATGACCAAACTACGTTGGCTCCCCATAGAATATTGTCCCTCCTGTTTTCATGACAAGCTGCATATGTCCTACTGTGCTGTTACCTTTTGAGCATTCTTTTGAAAGCATTTCCTTTGCAATGCTGTAAATCTGTTCATCCCCGAGGTAAGAAGAACTGAACTCCCAGTACTCTGATCCCCTGAATGGCGGAATGAAGTTACTCCCATTGGAAATCCCCTGCCCAACCCTCTGCCAGTGTAATTTGATATACTGAACTTCATCAATCTGATTTACAGGGACACTTTCATTCTTTTCTTACTATTTTCTGAATTCCTGCTGCAAGACATGAGTTTCTATTCTTCCTAATGACAGGTTTCAGAGTAACAGCCGTGTTAGTCTGTATTCGCAAAAAGAAAAGGAGTACTTGTGGCACCTTAGAGACTAACCAATTTATTTGAGCATAAGCTTTCGTGAGCTACAGCTCACTTCATCGGATGCATACTGTGGAAAGTGTAGAAGATCTTATTATATACACGTAAAGCATGAAAAAATACCTCCTCCCACCCTACTCTCCTGCTGGTAATAGCTTATCTAAAGTGATCACTCTCCTTACAATGTGTATGATAATCAAGTTGGGCGATTTCCAGCACAAATCCAGGTTTTCTCACCCCACCCCCCCCACAAACTCACTCTCCTGCTGGTAATAGTTTATCTAAAGTGACCTCTCTCCTTACAATGTGTATGATAATCAAGGTGGGCCATTTCCAACACAAATCCAGGTTTTCTCACCCCCCCCCCACCCCCATACACACACATACACAAACTCACTCTCCTGCTGGTAATAGCTTATCCAAAGTGACCACTCTCCTTACATTGTGTATGATAATCAAGGTGGGCCATTTCCAGCACAAATCCAGGGTTTAACAAGAACGTCGGGGGGGGGAGGAAAAAACAAGGGGAAATAGGCTACCTTGCATAATGACTAAGCCACTCCCAGTCTCTATTCAAGCCTAAGTTAATTGTATCCAATTTGCAAATGAATTCCAATTCAGCAGTTTCTCGCTGGAGTCTGGATTTGAAGTTTTTTTTGTTGTAAAATAGCGACTTTCATGTCTGTAATCGCGTGACCAGAGAGATTGAAGTGTTCTCCGACTGGTTTATGAATGTTATAATTCTTGACATCTGATTTGTGTCCATTTACTCTTTTACGTAGAGACTGTCCAGTTTGACCAATGTACATGGCAGAGGGGCATTGCTGGCACATGATGGCATATATCACATTGGTGGATGTGCAGGTGAACGAGCCTCTGATAGTGTGGCTGATGGTATTAGGCCCTGTGATGGTGTCCCCTGAATAGATATGTGGGCACAGTTGGCAACGGGCTTTGTTGCAAGGATAGGTTCCTGGGTTAGTGGTTCTGTTGTGTGGTTGCTGGTGAGTATTTGCTTCAGGTTGGGGGGGCTGTCTGTAGGCAAGGACTGGCCTGTGTCCCAAGATTTGTGAGAGTGTTGCGTCATCCTTCAGGATAGGTTGTAGATCCTTAATAATGCATTGGAGGGGTTTTAGTTGGGGGCTGAAGGTGACGGCTAGTGGCGTTTTGTTATTTTCTTTGTTAGGCCTGTCCTGTAGTAGGTGACTTTGTGTGACTTCCACACAAAGATGGACTACAAGCCGTCAAGAACACTATCCCCGATAATGTCACGGCTAACTTGGTGGCTGAACTTTGTGACTTTGTCCTTACCCATAACTATTTCACATTTGGGGACAATGTATACCTTCAGATCAGTGGCACTGCTATGGGTACCCGCATGGCCCCACAGTATGCCAACATTTTTATGGCTGATTTAGAGCAACGCTTCCTCAGCTCTCGTCCCCTAATACCCCTACTCTACTTGTGCTATATTGATGACATCTTCATCATCTGGACCCATGGAAAAGAAGCCCTTGGGAATTCCACCATGTTTTCAACAATTTCCATCCCACCATCAACCTCAGCCTGGTCCAGTCCACACTAGAGATCCACTTCCTGGACACTACAGCGCTAATAAACGATGGTCACATAAACACTACCCTATACCAGAAACCTACTGACCGCTATTCCTACCTACAGGCCTCCAGCTTTCACCCTGACCACACCACACGATCCATCGTCTACAGCCAAGCTCTGCGATACAACCGCATTTGCTCCAACCCTCAGACAGAGACAGACACCTACAAGATCTCTATCAAGCATTCTTACAACTACAATACCCACCTGCGGAAGTGAAGAAACAGATTGATAGAGCCAGAAGAGTTCCCAGAAGTCACCTACTACAGGACGGGGGTGGGGGGGGGTGGGGTGAGAAATCCTGGATTTGTGTTGGAAATGGCCCAACTTGATTATCATACACATTGTAAGGAGAGTGATCGCTTTAGATAAGTTATTACCAGCAGGAGAGTGGGAGGAGGTATTTTTTCATGCTTTATGTGTATATAATAAGATCTTCTATACTTTCCACAGTATGCATCCAATGAAGTGAGCTGTAGCTCACGAAAGCTTATGCTCAAATAAATTGGTTAGTCTATAAGGTGCCACAAGTACTCCTATTCTTCCTAAAACAGCTGTGCACAAATTTTGGTTTTATTAATTATTTTTAAGTCAATGGAAGCAAACTGATGTCTAGCACTTTTTTAGGCATTTTGTTGATGTGTGTGGACATTAAGAATAATTTAAGCAAAGGTCATGTATGAAAATTGTCACTCATCACATGTTTATCTAACTTATTTTTAAGCTAATATGCAAGTGTCCAACAATCACATGACTTTTGCATTGTAGATTAGTGCCAGACTTAGTGTCTTGTTTTGTTTTTAAGAAATAAACATTTTGTGGTTTTTGTTTTTGTTGCATAAGTGTGTGAGTCACGAGCATAGTGTGTTGTAGCCTTCCTTCAAAACTTTGGTTGTTCTGCAGAAAGTAGATTGTGGCTCAGCATCTAGTGCTGATATCAGACTAAAAATTGCAGCTGGGAAAGTGTTTACAACAGGATTTGTTTAGTCATCTTTATTCTTCCAGTTCTGAGTACTTCTTTGTTGGATAAACTGGCTTTGACATTGATATAGGCTGCGTTTTTGTCAAATTAGATTTTGCTTGATTATTCTGTTGCTTTCCAAAGTTAGGGAACAAATATTCATGCCTGTTCTTAATGTTGGTATCAATTTAGTATTACTCCTCATACAGAAGCCTTTGTCTTTAATTTTCTAGAGAAATATTTTTTAAAACCTAATGCTGTAAATTTAATTTACATTACTTTTTTATTTCAGCACTCAGACATGTAATCAGGAGCCAAAATGAGAGGTTTCAGAAAAGAAATAGCAGAGCAAAAATTTTAATTGTATGTGAATTAATTTATGCCATAAATAACGCTTTCTAAAACTCCAGCTTCATGATTCAACATTGCTGAGTAAGTTAACTTAGTGATGTAAATTACAGTAATATAATAACAATTCCTGGCCCTAATTCAGTCGTGATTTAAATGATTGTGGTGTGTTGGGTGTAAATGGTAATGATAACATACACTAGTATGGGCATCCAGTCAGCATGAAGGACGAGTGTAATTAATGCTGTACTGGGTTAGTTTGTGTCTGTCATTTATAAGGGAATCCTAAATTTAGAAGGGGACCTAAATTTCAACTTGGCCAGCTGAGCACGTGTGAAAGCATCTACTGCATTGTCTGCAGTAGATACTCAGAACCTATTAGCTAACATCTACCATTACTATTGTACCAAGTTGAACAAATCTGGCAATAGCAAGCTTCCTTATCTCACTCCTATGGAAAAGAATGTCTCCAACCTGCCAACTAAATTTCAAATAAGAAACTGCATAAGAATAAGGCTATTCTTGCTGAGAAATGGTGTGTAGGCAGTAGGTCCCTGGTACAGTTTATGAAAACAGTGATGAAATACAAACAACCAGATTAGGACCTGCTTTCTATGTTTTGGGGAAAAAACGTCTTTAGAAGCGAAAAAGATATGCACACAGTTTCCATCTACAAGTGCTAGGACTGAGGTTTTGGGTAGTGAACATTTTGTGACTCCAGGTATATTTGAGAGCAGTTGAATGGTGTATTTGTGCTTTTACCCACTTGTCTTTTAGGGTTTCCACCACTTTAGGTTGGTCCCACAAATAAGGATGGAGAAAGCTTTCACGCATGTTCATAAGTCCTTCAGCAAAAAACAGGGAAGGCAGGACTTGATTTTCTCCATAATTCTGATTTAAAAAGAGTGTGTGGGGCCAAAGAAGTTAACTTTGAAGATTTCTTTATAAGAAAGAAGCAAAAAACCACAAGCAAAACTTCATTTCGTTTTCTATATTTTCTTTAAACATTTAAAATCTTGTAAAGATTTTTTTTATAAGCAACGTTACTGTACCCCCTGCATTTAGAAACTTTTAGCTTCCCCCGCTTTCTAACCCACCTCCTGCTTTCATTTGCCTTTAGTAGTCTATAGGGTGATGCTAGTTATGTTTTATTTAATTATGAATTACTCTCCTGTCATGAATCCATTGGTGAGGGTGATGATGGACTGTGGAAATAAAATTGCTTTTTGTTTAAGGAGTACTACTATAAATATTTAAGGAATACAGTGGGTTAATCTTTATGAACTATATAGATCAGATGAAACTGTTTTTATGTTTATCCTCTGACTTACATTTACCTTTTGAGAAATGTATAATTTAATGGAATAGACGCTGCCTCTGTGCATTTCACTGAGATCAAAACACAAAGCTACAAGTTTTATAATCTGCCTTAGGCACTGAACCATACATTTATACCCACATAATGGCCTTTTTCTTTTGGTACTGTGACAGGTGTGATAGTTGAGTTGCTCCACATCTCTGTTGTTAGACACACTGATTTCAGTTTTTTCTCCTTTTTAATTCCTGCTTCAGTTGTGCTTGTGTCACATGGGTTTGTTTCTCTAAGGTTAGCAGTGAATTTTGGGTTCATGAGAATCTAAGTATGACCAAGGGGTAATTCATAACAGAACTTATTCATTTTGCCAGGTTCTCAGTGAGATCTGTTTGCAGTTTGGGTTCTCACAGACACAATTCCAAGGAAACCTCAAGGTGTACAAATCTGCCAAGATTGGCTGACCAAAATCTGTTTGTTTCACACAGTTCTAGTACCAGCATAACCTTGGTCTTAAACCCTTAGAGGAAAGTTAATGGTGTCTGTGAAAGTATTTTTCCTGCCCTGGGAAGGAGCCCTGCCTGATTTATTGAACAACGTGATTCCTTGCCTCATTGGCTTGTACATTCTGTAAGACATCGTGAAATTCTGGCTTCATTGAAATCAATAGCAAAACCCCCATTGACTTCAGTGTGGCCAGGATTTCCACCCAGTGGTCTAATGCTGAAAGCAATCTAGTGCTGTCTATCATGTAGTTCCATTCTATAGATTTTGTTCTGCCCCCTTTTTTTTTAAGAACAAGAACATAATGCAATACATATTTGTTAAAAAGATGTAAAAAGAACATTAAAATGACAAAGTAAACACTTTAGATATGGCAAAGGTAATTATCCTTGAGAACAACCTTATCTAGGCTCCCATTTGCTTAGTGGGAGTTGTGCTGGGCCTCAAAATAATCTAACTGCTGATCTGCTTTAGCTTGCTCTTTTTCTCCCTTTTTGGTTTTCCTTTTTTTCCACCAAAGACTCTTCATTTAGATTAGTACCTCTATTTTTCTGTGTATTCATATTCCTTAATATTCAGGAGCAGGGTATCTTCTGCATTTTCTGGACTATGATGCCTAGAATGCCTGTTAGAGCCTGAATCCCCATTGGACTTTCTGTCCTGGTTTTTTATGCTCCAGTTTGTACATGAAGCAAATGTACATTTGTGGTCTCTTTTATTTTCTTTAAATGTCTGACCCTGTCTATAGCTAATCCTGGGGAAAAAAAAGGCATTTAAAAAGAAAAAATAGTATCTATGATAACTCTAAATACATAAAAACTATGGTGTTCTTGTTTGTTTTAAAAAATAAAAAGGAAAAGAGAAAAAGAAGCAAGCAAGCCACAATTTCTCTGAGAATTGGCACTAATTGACCTGGAATAGTTTCAGACTTGCCACAGACTTGACTGGTTAAAGAGAAAATTAAAGCATAAAAAGCCGATAAGTAACTTGGAAGCAATTAGGCTATTCCAATCAACAAGACACAGGCCACTTCAGGAGAGGCACAGACAGAACTGCATGAATGTAAGACAAAAGGCAGGCTTTTTTTTAAGATGGAAAAAAGACATCTCAGTTGAGGAGTCATTAGAGCAGGAAAATCAGAGAGAAAGATGGAGCAGTTCAGGATGATCAGTTATTTAATAGCCAACACTTCAGTTTCCTTTTCCTACATGATCCTAGTGCTTTTCACCATTGCTACTGATAGAGCTTAACCAATGGTAGTAGTGGTGGGAAAGTTTTTTGGCAAAAAAACCTTGCATAGACAAAATAATTGGGAAGGGCTTCTTTTCAAGTGATAAATGTTGCATTTCTGTTTTTATTATGCAATTACTTTCGCTATTATTTTACGCAGACAATTAAGGCCCATTTTCCCACAGACATTTTACAAATGCTTTTTTGGGAAATGTGTCTGATAACTATCTCAAGTGTCTAAATTAAGCTTTCGAGTTTCAACACTGCTGAAATATAACAACACCCCCCTTCCCCCCCCCCCCCCCCCCGCCCGGATGTTTTGACCAGTGTTAAAACAATACCTTTTATCCCAAGAATCAGAGTTTGGTACCTGTTGTATGTTACAGAATGGACTCTAACCTAATGTTTCCTGTGAGATTTCATCACTCTAAAAGGTTCTGTCCCAAAAGCCATTCAGGAAGTGAAAACAATAGCTCTTATCACAGGCTGTGGTCTACTTTTTAACAGTTTTCTATATACAGTAGCTGGTTCAGTCGCTGCTAATTTTTGCTCATCCATGGTGTACTAAGTGTATTGCTTATATAAAAGTTTGACTGATTGTTTTTCCTTTGCATGTCCCTGCCATTTGCAAAGGATTGCTGAGGCTCTTTTTGTCTATTAAAATACTCAAATGCAGATCTGCCTCCCTTAGAAAGTGGTGAAATATACATTTTCTTAGTTTGTTTTATTTCCTTGAATACTGTTTTAGTTCAGTGTACACATGAATTAAAAAACAAACCATTAGTTTAATTTTAAAACTTTTTGAGTTTAATCATTAGTTATACATAATTGTAGTTGGCAGTAAAGTCAACATTTAATTATATAAAGAAATATCACTCACTGATCCTCCTTAAACACCCCCCTCCAAAAGCCTTAAACACGCTTCAATTCTTACTGTGTGCTTTTGACATGTTGTTGCAGCTCAAATTCATAATAAAATGTGTTCAAGGCAGATTTATAAAACTATGTATAGTTTGGGTTTATAAAGCTATATATAGTTGAGCACTAAACATGTTTCAATTGCCTTAAAAAGGTAAATAATATAATTTGCAGTGTTCCCTATGTATTCTTTATATACAGGGAAATACACTGAACACTGCATACTCTGAAGAAACATGGCATTTTCAGATTAGACAAGCTTTTAGTGGTCTGAGAGGCTGCATCTCTGCCTATTCACTGCTTGAGCAGTCAAGTACATATGTGATATGATAGGAGTCACTAGACTTGAATGGCTGCTGGCAGATTGAACTCAGTATGGGGAAGAAGGGTTAGTCTTCACCTTGGTTTCCCACATTCTTCCAGTAGAGCTCAATTTTTTTTTATTTTTTTTTCCCCCAGATCCCTAAATGGTCCCCTCAAGGATTGAACTCACAACCCTGTGTCTAGCAGGCCAATGCTCAAACCACTGAGCTATCCCCTCCCCTCTTGTGAATCTTCAGGGTCCTATGCAAAGCCTTTCCATTTACCAAGGCCTACGCCTGGAGTGGTGGCTGGGCCAAATTCAGAAGCTGATCAATGGCTATATCTACACTACGGATTTCCGCTAACACAGCTGTGTTGGTCAGGGTGTTGGGATATTAGACGGAGTACAAGAAGAAAAAAAATACTGATTTTGGGCAATGAGTATTGAGCAGTATTTAGCTAGAAAAAATGTGGTCACAGGTTAATTCATAATGTAGTCTCACTGCTTGTTGATATTTTAAATGGCTATGTTTAACTCTTTTAAATACTCTTTTTCCTGATTTTCAACAGTATATTGTAATGAATGTTATGGTGCAGTTTCCTTAAAAGCAGTTACTGTATAGTTAACCAAACTATTCTAGTGCATAGCTGCTTTGCTTCTGTATGGTTAACTCAGTACACTTATATAGATCTTTTATATTCAAAGTGCTTTACAATCATTATCGGATTGTCTCACAGCCTTTTGAGGTAGTTATAGATGATACACCCATTTTGCAAATAATGAATTAAAACAAAGAGGTTATGTGACTTGCCCAAGGCCAGAGTGTGGAGCTTCTGTCTGAGTTCTAGTTAAAAAATTGGAAGACCCTATTACCCGGTCCCGGTTTCAAAGTACTAGACCATGACTTTTTTCTTAATGGATGGTTGTATTTATTCTAATTTCCAAGTTGCTAAAATGTCCTATATCTCCCTTGGGAGCTCTATGACCATTTAAGTAGAAGTGCAAAGAGCCATTATTATTCAGTTGCCACTGTGACACTTACAGGTCTATGTGTGCCTGAATCACCCCCAACTTGAGTGTGAGAGTTGAGTTTCTCACAAAATATTCACACATGAAAAATACAAAATACGAATCGTATGATTATAATCTGTCAAACCAATGAAACAACCACCCCCAAATAAAATAGGAGAGTCACCTCATCATAGGTCAGATATGACCAAGTGGAAAAAGCTTGCCCTTAGGCTCTTCTGTAGAAGACAGCTGTCTTTTCAAAAGTTCATCCTGTTCCCAGGTGATGGGCAAAGGATGGATTATCTACTCCAGTAATAGCATCCTATAGTTGCATTGCAATTTGAGAGAAATGTTTGAACCATAAGCATTCCACACGGTGTGGAATTTCTCTGAAGCATGTTGACGTTTCAGTGTTATGTATTTCATTGAGAGACTCTACTTGAGATATACTTCTTTTAAGAAGTATGGTTTGCAAACTCTTTTTTTCAAAGAAGTTTCTAAAGTATTTTGGTTATTTACCTTAAATAGATATTTATATGATAGATCCTAATTTTAGAGAAGTCCTGTTTTTATCAGGTATGTTTTCCCACTTAAATAATTGGGGTGTTGCAAAATTAATGTTAGGAATACACTTTGAATACAGAGTTAAAAAACAAAGTAATCTATAAAGAAAAAAATCTTGCTTATTGTTTAATGGATTGAAATAACCTGTAGGGAAATTGCAGAAAGTTATGGGTAAGAGGACATTCATGTGTAAAATGAAATATATATATATTTAGCGCCATTGTGTGTGATTGCACAATGTGCTAAATTTGATATCCATTGAATCAACTTTAACTCAATTCACTAAAAATTAGAAAATTGTTGCAGTGCAGTGCAGCTAGGGTGACCAGATGTCCCGATTTTACAGGGACAGTCCCAATTTTTTGGAGCTTTTTCTTACATAGGCACCTATTACCCCCCACCCCCGTCCCGATTTTTCACACTTGCTATCAGGTCACCGTACATGCAGCATTTTATGGAGATGTAATTTTAGCAAACATACGTCATGTTTGACCCTATTACTGTAATAAATGTTTATAAAGAATTGCATTGTTTTGAGTATGGGATTTCACTTCCCTAGAAATCTGGCTACAAACACATGAGCTTATATTTGTGGAACATCTGTAAGTTCTTCTATTGGTAGTTAGTAGCATTTTTCCCTATTTAGAATACCTATTACTAGCATTTTTACTCAAATGTAATGTGGTTAAAGGGAAAATCTCTTTTTAAGATAACTTTGTTAGAATTTGAATGAAATATAATTTCTTTACAAAAAAATTGGAATGGGCTCAAGTCTTTTCCAGGAAGTATTAATATTATGTTTTGACACTAGTAAATGTACTTTCCTTTTTGGAAATCTACTACTTTGTTAATGCAAAGTAATTCAGGGTTGGAATTGGTGATTCCTTCCAAGGAAGACTTACAGTAGAAGTGGAAGGTAATGTTGGTAATTCAGTCAAAAGGATGGCGCTTTTTGAGTCTGTACTGTAGCAGTATTCCATTGTGATATCAAGGGAATAGTACTGAGACATAAAGTAATCGTTACAAATCCCATACCAGAAAGATAAGTATTAGTACTTGTGTTCTGACTAAATTCCAATTGAAAAATTGCGTTTTGCCTACCTGACATTTTTATATTACTTCCAAATAGATAAGAGTTTCTTCATTTTTCTCTGTTGTTAATATTGGTTGGCACTGCTAGACATGGGTGAAGTGCATTTTGTAAACTATAAGTGGTTTATAAAATTTGAGGTCTTTGGTGATCCTTGGATGAAATGCATTTTATACTTTAAATATTTTAGAGTGAAATCTTGGCTCCATAGAAGTCAATGGCAAACCTACCATTAACTTCAGTGGAACCAGGATTTCAGCTTGAATGTGTCTGTTTTCAAGGCTGGTCTACAGTAGGAATTTATATTGATATAGCTTTGTCACTTGGGTGTGAAAAATCCACGCTCCTGGGAAACGTAGCTATATTGACCTAACCCATAGTGTAGACAGTGCTAGGTTGCCTTTTGGGGAGGTAGATTACCTATGCCGATTGGAGAAGCCCTGCTGTTGGCATAGGCAATGTCTACACTGAAGCACTACAGCAGTACAGCTGTGCTGCTATAGCGTTTCAAGTATAAACATACCACTATTTTCATCTACTGCAAAAATCCACAGATTAGAGTTGTCTTTATTCTTCTGCTGTCATAAGTTTTATTCCTAATTCGTCCTTCCTGTAAGGGATATCCTTTCATTTTCAATATATTTTTCTGACAAATATTTAATTTTCAAAAATGAAAAGTCTCCTTTTACAAAATAGAGCACTTAAGCACAAATTCACTTGAGTGGGGTAAAGTCTTATGTTCCCTATCTCTCCATTTCAGAATTGCAGGGACATGAACAAAGTGTCTCATTGACTTAAGCACATTTGAAAATAGGATATAGGCTCATAAGTCACTTGAAGGTTTCACTCAAAGTAGATTTTTGATGCTCTTGCATTAAGCTAATTAATCTTCATAATTTTCCATCAATGTATGTAATATCTTTTTGTTACTTTTTACTTATATTTATACACAGCAGCATTAAGAGCAGACTTCAAATATTTAAAGTAGGTTTGTGATTCATAAACACAAATTTCTCTTGTGGCTTTAGCGTATTGTTTTTGAGTCCCATTCACTAGGTGTGTAGGTCTGGTAGTTTGCTCCAGAGTCATTTTTAAGGTGAGAGATTCACAAGTTGGTTCATTTGAACAAGAAAGGAATTTTAGGTCCTTGGCTATTTTGCTGATGGGTTTCAGTTAATAAGATACAGTGCTGGGGTGGCTTACTTGAAAGAAGCACAGATTTTTCTGTGATGCTTATGGTATGTTTTAAATTAACAGTTTCAAGGACTGATTGTTTTTGAATCTGTTGAAAAGTGTTTAGGCCAAATTCTTTCTTGTAAATATTTAATGGAAAATTGCATCTATTTCAATCAGCTGCAGCTTGAAAAAAATCGTACTAAAATTAACTTTTTTGCCAAGTGAGAGCTAAGAAATATATTTCCAGATAGTATTTTAAATTATGGTATGTAAATATTGGCCCTTTTTGTATTTCAGAATGGAATTTTAAAAGTGTATCTTCTTTTGTTTTGCTATATAATTTGATTACCAAAAGAAAGGTATAGACTAGACTACATGAATATCAAAGAATATTTTTATTCTATATTAGTAATGGGTGAATTGGTTCCGATAAAATGTGCAAAAAGTGATCCTTTCTTTCCTCTTCCTCAGAACACAGATGTTCTGTTTTTAGAACCAAACCCTGCTTAACATGAAATGTTTGGAAAGTGGTCTTTCTCTCTTCCTCCCTCCCCCGCCTCCCCATTTGCATCTTCTGGCTGGGACTTCTGAAATATCATGAAAAATGGTGCTGTTATGATATATTTCCAGATGTTCCAGGTTGTGTTGGGAGGAGTCTGTGCCCATTAAACCAAAGTTGTGGAGGGAGAATCAAGGCTATTGGTCTTGCCCTTGAAGATAGGAGGAAGCTAGTTCTTCCATTCAGTCTGTAGAGGAAAGAGGTTGTGCAGGAAGGATTGGGTACTAGCAAGGCCTTTTAGGGAAAGAGTGGTTGGGGGAGTGTCACAGGGGTCCCACCCAAGTTTGGATAATTTTAAACATGAATCATATATGTCTGAACTATTAGATGCTGATTGAAACAGACCCTAAACCTTTGGAGCTTCACCTACTACTAGTCAGGATTCCTACTAAAGTTAAGGCTTTTTCACATTCAAATATGACTGCTCAAGTGTCAGAATAAAAACATATGAACAATAATATGTATCATACTAGCATCGCCATCAATGGTACAGCAAGATGAGAGGGAGAGATTCATTGATTTGGACTTTTATGACCTGATGTGCAGACAGCTAAAAAAAAAATTGAAGTTATTTGCCCTAGTATGCTATTTGTAGTTTTGTTTTATTTTGGAGTTTGGTACATTTGGTTATACTGGATAATCTGGATGCTGCCATTCACTTTCTCACCTTTTTTATTGTTAATATCCAGTCACTTGTTTGGTTGCCTTTATGTGGAATTATTCCATTTGCTTTTTATTTTCTTGCCTCGAGAGTTAAAAATGGAAATATCCTGGTTAATGTCATTCAGGGCAAAAAAAATTATTGTAAGGAAGCTGTGAAATTTTAGGAAGATATTGTAAGGTGAGAGAGACCTCATCTTTTATTACCATAGTTGAGTCATAGTTTGGCATAGTTTAGAAATAGCTCACTAGTGGTGCGTGTGGACCCCCCAGTACAGATACTTTAAAATTTAATTCCTCTTCCTATTCACGTCTGCTCCTTTAAAAAAAAGAAAGAAAAAGAAAAAAGGGGGTCGGGCCTGAAGGTTCAACTGTAAAAATCTTTTGTTTTCACAGAGGGTGATGAAACTGGCACTCTTTCCTTTTTCAAAACAGTAATTTTATGTAATTTAAATAATTTCAGTTCTTTGTATACTTACTTCTAGTTCCTGTTTTTTATGGAAAAGTTGGCATGTCTATAAGTATTGTTCAGTGTAATTCCTGAGCGTGTGAATAGCAACTAGGGATCCTCATACAAGAGTATGATTTGTCCCTCTAGTATCAGAAGTGGGCCTTCACTGAGTCCTCCCAGAGATACAAGTGTTCTATTCCGAAGGTGTAATGGTAATCTTGATTAATATGATTAGAGCCTTAGGAGGCAAGCAACTGAAGCTGCAGTTTGTTTCAAAAGGGTGTGCAATGCAAATCAAGTTTTATTATAAATACTCTGTCTATTATCTTTGTAGCCACTTCATAGATCAGGTGGCAATTGATTTCCATTATATATTTTGCTTTCCCTCCCCCTCACTGTCACCTTAAATCCATAAGAAAGGAAATATTTGAAAAAGTATTCTAAATTTAGCCAAAAACGGAAACAGAGGAGAGAGATGAAATTATACTTATTGCATTCACCTACTTTTGCTCTGTCACACAGGAACAAAGTTTGGTTGATAAAACTGATTTTAAAAGTTAAGATTTTAAATCGGAGTGCTACTATGGTTCTGCTTTGTCAAGCTTAAAATAGGATGTTGATTGATTACTGGAGACACAAGATTTCTAAACATCTCTTTCCTTTGTGAAGTTGGACCTCAAAATGAGTGCCAATTGTAGGGAATATCAGTTGAAAGAGAAGAATTTTTCCACTAAAATTGAAGTTAATCAGGCAAATATTAAAAATGGTTGTCACCATAGTTAAAATATTATTCTAGCTCTAACCCCCACCCCAACTTTAGCTTCAGGATGCAGAGCTGTTAACATTTAAAAGTCAATGTATTGGATAAATCTATTTGATGTGAGGAAAGGGAATCCCTCCTGCACCCCCAAGTTTCCTTCTCTTTCCTGCAAACCACCTAAGATAGTCACCTCTTGTGGATCTTAGGATGTCTGCAGGAAGGGTGTACACTGGTGGATTGGAGAGCCCCTGGCATTTGGGGGGACATCAAAGGAGGGGGAAGCAGAGTGTGGGTAGGATTGCACCCCTTCTACAGATGTTTAGCATGGGAATGGAATCTTTGGGCCTCATTTATACATTGTAACAAAGCAAAAAAGGACTCAAGCCCAATATGATTTTTTGTTTTGAACTAGTCATGTCTGGCGTCTGCTCCCTGACTGCCAAGACATGTACCAGGGCCACAGCTGGTTTCAGAGCATGGCCCTCCTTCTATGCCACCTCAGGATTGCCTTGCCACTGAGACCCAGCTGTAAACCTCCAGAAGACCTGGCAGCCTTATGTGCCTGGTTTTCATTACTTTGCTTGCAGATACATGACACTCCTCACCTAACATGTTTGCTTGGTCCTGAAACTGGGGACACAGTAAAATTAGCTATTCAGAATGCCAGACTCTGATTTTCCATCTGGGATCCCATAAAAGTCCTGTATTCAATTTGAATGGTATCATTCAATTGCTTGAATTCCCTGTGTCCCTAGACCTAGTTGGGCTGCAGTTGTTGGTGCCCCAATCCTGAATAAGTGGAAACCAAAGACGTGCAGGTAGCCATGATATTGTTGGGTCCTTTTTTAAAACTGGCACTGGCAACTAGTTTCCCACTCCATGGGGTTGCAGACATCCTGACAGATGGCAACACAGTTTATGTGCCCAAGTGATAAATGAAATCATGTAGTTGTTTGATTAGTTTCTTTATCTTTATTAACATGCTTCAGAAAACTCTTCTGGGCCCTACTATATTTCATTAGTTATTGTTTAAAATGATTTCCATATTCAGACTATTATTTTTCTGGAATCCAAATGCTTTATAATATCGAAGTAGTGGTTTTGTGTTTGTGATAATGAACATTATTTATTTTTAACCAAGAACAAGAGTAACTTTCTTTCTTTCTTTCTCTTTCTTTCTTTCTTTCTTTCTTTCTACTTCTGCCTACTAAATGGCTATGGGGAAATAAGTCAGCTTTTAAAAAATCTGCTGTTAACTTTCTGCCTTACGATGTTCATGGCACTGCCAAGACTAATCCCAGAAAAGCTTGCAGTGAGCATTTTATGATCCTCCCATCCATGCTGCAGTGAACTAATCTGGCTTTAATATATTTCAGATAAATTAGACACACTGAAGTTCTTGCAGTTTCTTATGGGTGTTCTTCTTAATGCTTCCCATCCACCAATGGGTCATCAAACTCTCTTCTCATTTAATGATTCTGCCTTCACTATTTCATACATTAATATTGTTAAGCCAAATAAGACACAAGAGAGGGGAAAATGTTCTGTTTCTTTCAAGATTTTTAAAGTATACAGAATGGTTTTAAGAGAACTGTAAGATTCTGTCACATTAAATTCTTTTCTAAATTTTATGAAGGCTTATATGCGTATTTGAATATCTTAAGAGAAGATAGAGTTGTAATTCTGCCTGTGGAGTTCATGTTTAATTTCTAGACTAAAAGGCTGGAAATTTGTAGCTTAGTCCTTAGATTCTTATGCATTTTTGTTTTTTATGGTAACACTGAAGTCTGAATAAGTCTGCACTTGGATTTTTGACTAAAATTGCTCATCCAGCAATAGTGGGAGCACTAATGTAGACAGGTCTGCATAAAACAGTGCTTAAAAGCCAGAAGCAGCAGGTGCTGGGCCTTGCACTTGCATCATCCCTGCCATCACAGGAGCTGAACCTGGAGGTAGCAATGGTGGGAAATATAGCCAAAAATTCAAACTGTAAAGAGGGCTTTCATGTGAAAATCTTGTGAGCCTGTTACTTTTTAGAAAGACCTTGATTTCTGATCTGTAGTCCTTGCACAAAATTTCCACTGGCTGTAGGGTTTAACCCTTTGGCTTTTAAAGTCTGAGTAAATTACTTTGGTTTTATCTCTCTAAAATAGGGAGGAAGAATAAACCAGACCAATTTATATGGCGGATTTACTAGTGTGAAAATGTTTGTTTGTTTTTTTAAATTAAGCTGGTAGTACTCTGCACTTTTACATATAAAAGTTGTATTTTTGTTTTGCTACAATTGTGTGTATTAAAGTATTGTGAAGGGTATTTGTTGACAGTAAACTAATGTATTTTAAACTTTTAAATAGGTGTCTCAATGCATGTACCTACTGCAAAACCAAGCATGCCAGAGGAGACCTAGCAAGTTATCCAGTTGAAGAACTAGTGGACAGAGCCAAACAGTCTTTTCAAGGTAAGGTTATTCAAGTTATCTAAATCAACTTTAAGATTACAAGATCTTACTCCCACAGGTAATTTCCTTTT
Organism: Chelonia mydas; assembly: GCF_015237465.2. Taxonomy (NCBI): domain Eukaryota; kingdom Metazoa; phylum Chordata; order Testudines; family Cheloniidae; genus Chelonia; species Chelonia mydas. Next base: position 105,509,049 of record NC_057850.1, on the reverse strand, counting down.
ATAAGATAAACTTGGTGGTAGGTTAATGTATTATTTGTATTACAAAGATGTTGCAAGTGTGCTTGCTGGTGCCCGCTGCAGTTAATTCCTGCATTCATTACATTATGCACCAGTACTTCCAGGAGTTAGTATTTCCACAGAAATATTTCATTGGTCTTAGGCCTGGTCTACACTCAGGGGGAGCAAAGTCGGTCTAAGCTACGCAACTTCAGCTATGAAAATAGCGTAGTTGAAGTTGACATGCTTAGAGCTACTTACCACGGTGTATTCACTACAATAGGTCGACTGCTGCTGCTCCCCCGTCGATTCCGCCTACGCTTCTCGCTCCAGTGGAGTACCGGAGTCGACGGGAGAGCGCTTGGCAGTCGATTTATTGCGTCTTCACTAGATGGGATAAATTGATTCCCTCCCTCCCCCCCGCTGGATCGATCGCTGCGGAGGTAAGTGTAGACGTGCCCTTTATCTTGTTTATATAAAGGTCCATCTCAAGGTTTATTGAGGATGATGATTTGAATTTTTTTTTATTTCTTTTTTTTTGCCCTTCTTAAAAATAGGAGGGAAGAAAGTTTTCTGATTACAGATCCTTTTGTGTGACACAGAATAAAAATTGCTTGTGTTTTAAAAGTAATTTTAGAGGTTCTTAATCCTTTACTTTATGTATTGTAAAGTGATAAGAACAATTATTTTCCATAGAATGTACGCTTACAGTAAAAGCAAATTTAATTAAAACCTCATTAGAGTTCTTATGATGCTGTGTTTTTAGGATGCATTGCTGTTCTAAAAATGGGTCTTCTGGAGTTCCTCTAGGATGTTTCTGACTGTGATGTTGGGTTTAAGGATTCATTTTGAAGCAATTAAGATCCACAGTATCTCTTACTAGGAGCTATTATATGCTTAAAATCTAAATGGAAAAATTGTAATGACATCTTTTGATTTATTATTGGATATGTGAATGTTTAATCGGGGTGGCTACGAAGCTGCCATTTCCTAGGTTTTTATCCGCCCATAGCTCATACACTTGCTTGGGAAGCACTACAATCCTCATAGAAGAATTCTAATGTTTACAGTTTGTCCCTGGATAAATCTCTAACTTTACCCTTCCTTCAAGCAAATACAAATACAGCTATTGTGCCAATTTCATGCCTTGTGTAAACTCACTAAAGTAAATGGCATTGTTCCATGGATTAATTTGCCCACTATGTTAAAGTAGTACAAATGTTCTAATTTAAATCCAGGGAAATGAAATCGAATGGCTTCTCTCTACAGCCTTAAATCTTCTTGTTGCATCTAGATGTAGTGACAGATATGGTGTGTGATATCTCATTTCTTTTTAGACATCTGCGGTGTCTACGAACAAGAAGTATGGGTTATCCTTTACTTAACTATGAATGTTCTTGTTTCTGTGAGTTCAAGTTGGAGCTTAGATATTATTTTAATATGTTTTTAGTGTTTGACTAAAAATGTACATGGATGCTACATAAGTAATAAGGCCACAGCACTTAAGAAAGTTCTAAATCCACCCTTATTTAGGGAACCACTTAAGCACAAATCTTCAATGGGACTTAACCTTCCTTTGTGAGTAGGAATGCTTACAATCAAGGCCTAAGCTTACAAGTTTTTATTTCAACATGCACAGTATACTCCTGGGGGAATTCTGTGCCACTGGACATGCACAGAATTTATGCCCCTCCACCCCCCAGATTTCTTTGCTTCCCTGCACAAAAATGACTTTCTGATGGGGAAGCAAAGGGAAGCCACAAGAGTGGTCATGCGACCCTCCCCAGCAGTATGTTTCGGGTGCCCAGGGTAGCCAGCAGAGAGTAAATCACTGTGGGGCAGGGGACAAGACTGGGCAAGACCCGGCTGGTGGCTCCTACCCTATGCCAGGCTCAGCTGCTAGTCCCGGCTGGGCTGGGGAGGATGGGCTTCCTCTTCCCCTGAATGGTATCCAGGGCTGGGTAAGACCCACCCCCAGATTTCTCCTCCAGCTGCAGGAAGCTCTGCAAACTCCCCCCGCCCCTACTTCCTGCACCCATCACTCCTCAGCTGCAGGGGGAGGGAGCTGCACCCCCATCCATCCAACCCCCTGTGAATCCAGACCCCTTCATACCCAGACCTTCCCATTGAGCCTCACCCCCTGCACTCTGAACCCCCTGCCCTCCCAATGAGCCCCACTCCCCTTACATCTGGACCACTCTGATGAGACACCCAGATCCCCACCGCACTGAGCCCCACTCCCCCAGTATCTGGATCCCCCACTGAATGCCCCACACCCAGACCCCTCTGCCGAGCTCTATCCCCCACACTTGCAGATCTCCCCTGCTGAGCCCCAACCACCTTCATCTGGACGCCCCTGCAGAGTCTCATTACCATTGCACCCAGAACCCCCCAACAAGCCCATGTGCCTCCAGATGTCCCTCTGCACCTGGATCCCCCACTGAGCTGCCCGCACCCAGATTGCCCCACACAGAACCCTCTCAACCCACATCTGGATCTTCACACACTTGGATCCTGCCTTGCTGAGCCTGCTTGCCCACACCTGGTGTACCTGGCACAGAGAGGCAGGGCCCTGGGGTGTTTCTGGATGTTTCGGTCCTTGCACTGTGTCAAGGTTCCTTCCCCACTCTGAACTCTAGGGTACAGATGTGGGGACCTGCATGAAAAACCCCCTAAGCTTATTTTTACCAGCTTCGGTTAAAACTTCCCCAAGGTACAAACTATTTTACCTTTTGCCCTTGGACTTCATTGCTGCCACCACCAAGCGTCTAACAAATATATAACAGGGAAAGAGCCCACTTGGAAACGTCTTTCCCCCAAAAATCCTCCCAAACCCTACACCCCCTTTCCTGGGGAAGGCTTGATAAAAATCCTCACCAATTTGCATAGGTGAACACGAACCCAAACCCTTGGATCTTAAGAACAATGAAAAAGCAATCGGGTTCTTAAAAGAAGAATTTTAATAGAAGAAAAAGTAAAAGAATCACCTCTGTAAAATCAGAATGGTAAATACCTTACAGGGTAATCAGATTCAAAACATAGAGAATCCCTCTAGGCAAAATCTTAAGTTACAAAAAGATACAAAAACAGGAATATACATTCCATTCAGCACAGCTTATTTTATCAACCATTTAAACAAAACAGAATCTAATGCATATCTAGCTAGATTACTTACTAAGTTCTAAGACTCCATTCCTTTTCTGTTCCTGGCAAAAGCAGCACACAGACAGAGAGAGCCTTTGTCCCCCCCCCCCCCGCAGCTTTGAAAGTATCTTGTCTCCTCATTGGTCATTTTGGTCAGGTGCCAGCAAGGCTATCCTAGCTTCTTAATCCTTTACAGGTGAAAAGGTTTTTCCTCTGGCCAGGAGGGATTTTAAAGGTGTTTACCCTTCCCTTTATATTTATGACACACTGTGTTACAGTTGGGTACAGACTCACCGCTGAGTCCGTGTCCCATGGGTAAGGGGGAGCTGCACAGTGATCTCCCACCTCTGTGCAGCCAGTGGCTTGTGCTCCCTAATGCCATGCTGGAGCCCCTACATTTATTTGACAAATAAAAATTGCAAAATTTAAAAATATGGTGAATAGAATTTTTTTTGGCACAGAATGCCTGCCTGAGAAACATTACCAAACAAAGTATCTATCCAAGATTCTAAATGCTCTTTATATATATTAAATGTAATGCTCTTGTGGGCTAAACAACCTCCTCCTTCAAATCCTCCATAAAGCCTATCAGTAATTCACTACAAGATTTTCTCCCTTTTGTCAAGCATGTGCTATCAACTGCTAGATTTTTCCCCCCCATGACTGAACTGGATTGTAAATTCCTGGAGGCAGGAATCCAGTCATATTTTAGAATTGCCTTTTTAGTAGATCTATATGGTATAAAGGTATAGAGTAGCAGTTCTCAGACTTTATTGGTTCATGTACCACTACTTGAAAAAAATCATTGCGAAGTAAATTGATGGCACATCAAGCTCACTTGCCTCTGGAACCCGCTGTAGAGTCTGCAGTCATTCAGTGATGTTGTGTTAACTAATGTAATGCGGATGCCATCACAGGATATTGCAAGAGTTAAGTTCAGTTGCTATTTTTATCTCTTTAGTGCTAGTTGGTGGAATAAATCATGCAGCATCAAGTGTAGCTCATTACATTAAGAGAGAGAATAATTTATAACAGTGTTGTCAATCTTATGTCTATCACTATATATTCTCAGTCATGTGTATTAAAAACAGTCTTTTCAAGGGGAGGAGACCTTATCCCCAGTTACACTGTTTGACTCCAGTTGGAAGTATGTGTTTGTGGAGGTTACAAGTTTTCATCAACAATGAAGTATGAAATTGCAGTTCAGGATAATGTGTTTTAATCTTGATAAATAATTTAGATGATACAGGAACAACCATTGTTTGACATGCTTTTCATCAATGTATATGCAATAAACATTTTAAATAGCAATATATATGACATTTATTATTATTATTATTATGATTATTAATAATAATATTGTGGTATCTATATCAAATATCCATTTTGAAATTTTATCTAATTTGAAACAACATTGAATAAGTGAATGTGACAAATGAAAAATGTGGTAATGAAGATAACAGCACACTTTTACTGAGGTTAGCTATTTAGATTATCTGGATTTTTTGTCAGTTTGGTGTGGATGATTTTGTCAGGCAAATGCAACTATAGAAGTAGGAGAAGTTAGATTGAAAGAGGGTAATGTTAATATCATATTGAAGCAATTATACTTGTGATTATGCTCTCTTAAAACTTTCTTAGTTCTTATGGAAAGCTTGCTCTTACTCGGTTTTGAATTTTTTTGAAGGATAGTGCTAAGTAGCTCACAGCAGGCATGTTCTCAGAGTTGTATTAACAGTTGGCATTACATCGCTACCAGTATTAGAGTGAATTGGGAACGAAGCAAGTAATGAGATGTAATAGTGTAACCCTTCAGGATTCATATGTTAAGTAAACAATCATGAAATATGGAATCAAATATACTGTTTGCCACATATTGAGAAGTTACATTATTTTTATATTGTGGAATTATTCATGGGGGAGCCAAAGTATCGTGGAAGAACAACAATAGTATATATTGACTTTCCATAAGTACACAGTCAAACTATATGAAAGGGAAAAATTAGTATAGCTTACAATTTTTGTTAACCTATAGCTTAATATCCAATCATTTTCTTATGCTAGAGTGAAAACTGATTATTACAGAACCATAGATACTGGAGATGGGAAGTTCTAATCGTGAACCACATGGGAAGTGCTTATAAAAGTTATATGTAGGGACAGATTGTGACAGGCCCTTACCCTGAGACGGCCACAGATCCTCCTCCTTGTGCTCTAAGGGCCTGTCATATATGGAGTCCCTGTGTTGTGGAATGTAGGGTCTACTCTCTTGATGCACTGCACAAGGAGGCAGGAGGATGGTCTTGTCCTTTTTGCACCAACCTACAGACCTGGCTGTCTGCACCAAGGAGATAGGCTGCTGCCTGTACAGTATATCTGCTTGCTAGACTGCTCTGGTTGCTCCCCCTGGGATTTTGTACTGACCCTTAATGTAGTGGAAAAGCTTCAAAATACTAAACAATAGACAAAGCAGCAGTGGAATTGGCGTAGATACACACATTATTTTTTCGTGATCAACCCAGTTAGTATTATCTTGATGTTGTATGTTTTGACTCCTAATGGTTAATATGTTTGAAATTGTTTTCTAACTTTGAATTACAGGTTAGTTGTAAAACTTGTGCCCATATTTTGGAGCTGAAATTTCCTCTTTGTTTAAAGAAGTCAGTTGCAAGGTGTTGTAAAAGGAGCAAAATCTGTGAATGTCCAATACTAATTAACAATAATTACTAATTCTGAAAAACCAGCAGCAGGGCTAGAAAAGGTAGAAAAAATGAGGTTCTAAAATAGTTCATTCTTTAAATATTTCTAAATTTCTTCTGGAAACAAAGGATTTGTCATCCCATATCAGACCATTTGTCTGTCAAGTCTAGTTTCATGCAATAACTACAAATTGAGGCGCTTCAGGAGATGGTGAAATCTCTCATAATCCATCTAACCGTGTGCAATGCTGAATATGCAATGAAAAAAATTTCCAACTCATGCAAACCATCAGTTAACTTGAAGCACAGGATTACTCTCAGCTAAGCCTACTGTGACCCAGGGACCACTTTGTGCTAACTAGCAGAGGGCACGGAAGTACATAAGGATTAAAGGGATCCTTTGGGTCTGGTGTCTACATACTGGTCTGTCAAAGAATGGTGTGTAATGTCTCTAGTGAAAGCCTGTGTCACACTGTTCATCATAATCATTGTCAGATATATTTGTGGATAATATGTAAGAGGATTGGAAGTTATGTTCTTAAGGCCTTGTAGTTAAAGGCAGGTCTCTCAAAGGTGTGGCATGCCTTGAGACAAACTTCTTCAGACAGGAGGTTGGAGACACTTATCTCCCTAGCCACCATAGGAGATTGTCTGTGTTACAGTAGAAGTTTATTAGCATACCAGTCAAGTGCTAATGAAGAACTGGTAGGGAATTCAAAAGAAAACTAACAGGAAGAGATAAACAGCAGGAGGTGGGGCACCCTGTTTTCAGGGCAAAGGTCTGGCCTGATGCACCTGGGCGTGAAAAGAGATTCGCTGGATAAAAGAGATACTTCACTGGGGAAGTAAACCGAGATGGTTTTGCTTCATGAAAGGTTTGGCTGAAAACTCTGGGAAGAACTTTGAGTAAGATAAACTTCTTTAGAGAGGAAGCTAACCTGTTGGTTAAGTTTAGACCATGGGAAGGGTGTTATGGTGGTGTTGTATATGTAACCCTTTGTTTCCAATATTTTGGTTTGCTATCATATTAAGCTCTATTCTTTGTTAAATAAACAAATATTTGCTTTCCTTATAATCAAATCTAAGTGCTGTGTTAAATGGAGCTGTATTCTAAGGTGGGCTAGTAAGCTTTATATATTATTGCTTTGGGAACAGTGGGGTCTAGTATTCTGAGAGTGTCTGGTGGATGTGCTCGGGGGTTGGTGTGTGCCTATTGCTTGCCTGCAGGGGGACTGCGGAGCCCGTGGGGACTAAGAGGAGAGTACATGGTGTGCCTGTGTGCTATGTTCTGAGGCACTCCAGAAGAAGCCATCCCCAAATACAAGGAAATTGAAGCAAGACACGCAGGTAGGTGGTCAATCAAAACATGTAAGAACTATGAACCAGTTAAGTCATCAACAGTCTGAACAAAACATAATAATAGCCCAAATGGCAGCAGGCCCTGAGACACTTCCCACACTTAGTGCTATGTGTACACACATACATAGAGGTACAGACGAGGCTCTCTCATATTATGGGCAGGTGGTAACAAGGTTCCTCACAACCCTGGGTACCTCTGGGAGACCATCACACCTACATAACTGCAATTTTTTATTAATTGTCAATTATTTAGCCCTTCTTAAAATGTAAGTACAACATCAGTTATGCAGCAATAAATGTTATATGTTGGCTACATATATTTCTTTAGTTTGTTCTAAATGTACCAGCCATTAATTCGAGTACCCCTGTGATGCTGGTAAACCAGATGCCATCTCTCACCAAGTCTGTAGGCATCAGCTGAGCACTGACAAATTCATAGCTGGAAAGGAATGGGAGGGAAAAAGTAGCCCAGATAGATGGTTTGATGGGAGCTACCACTTATGTAAACCCTGTTACTCATCTCAGAATTCAGTCAATGTAGATTGGATGTCATGAGATTACTTGTCCGATTAAGACAGTGTTCACATGTTTATCTCCAGATGCTGAGTTGTGGACAAACAGACGGAATGTTCTCTGAGGTGTGCTACTCAGTCCCCAACCCCACTGGTGGTGATAATGTCAGAAGTATCCAACACAGGATCGGGAACCCATTTGGCTCAGTTTACAATTGGGATCATTAGGTTTTCCAAGAAAAGAGCTTACACATCAGTGTGTTAGAATTAAGAGCCATCCATCTGGCTCTCCAGATCTTTCTTCCCTCATAAACAAGGGAGTGTGATTCAGGTAGCAATGGACCATAAGACCACTATGTATTATGTGAACAAATGGACAACATGACGGCTGTGTATTATGTGAACAAACAATGGGGAGCTCACTCATTCGAGTTATGTGCCAAAGTGGTCAGACTATGAGATTGGCATATTTTGTACAGTATCTAGCCAGTTGCCCTGCATTTAACAGGGGAAAGCTATGTGCTAGCAGACTATTTCAGCTTGGACAGTTCTCAAATTCACAAGTGGTTCCTGAAGGATTGAGTAGCTCAAGACATCTTTTTCCATTGGTGTCAACCCTGGGTAAACCTGTTTACAGCGGAAATCAACAAAAATGTCCCGTCTTCTTTTCAAGAGCAGGGATGGCCTGTTAATTCCTGTTGGATGCTTTCCTTCTCCATAGGAGAAAGGGCGTGCTTTATTCTTTCCTCCCCTTTCCATTAATTCAGAGAGTGGTAAGAAAATTTGGCAGGACAGGACAAAATTTATTTTGATTTCTCCAGCATGGCTCAGACAGCAATGGTATGTAGACCTTCATTAACTGTCAGATGGATTGCACTTGCGTCTTCCACTGTCAATATTAGATATTTGTCACAGCAACCAGGGAGGATTCTCCAAGAAGACCCACAGTCTCTTCATCTGACAGTGTCAGCCATCAGACTTTGACAAGTCTTGAGCAATCATGTTCTTCCTTGATACAGAATGTACTGTTTGGTTCTAGAAAATTATGAATGAGAAAGTGTTACCAATTAAAATGGACTAGATTTATCACTTGGATGGAAGGAAAATCTAATTCTCTAGCGACAGCTGCTATACTCTGTATTTCTGGAGCATTTAATGTACATAAAGTCTGAAGGATAGTCTAATTCTTCTTTAAAAGTTCACTCAACTGCTATTTCAGTTTATCACGATTTGGTTGAGGTGAGATCATTATCTGTATATAACTCTGTCAAAAGGTATATGAAAGGGTTATCTAACATATATCCTCCTTTAAGAGCGCCTGTCTCATCTTGGGACCTTAATTTGGTATTATCGATGCTTTTGAGGTCAGCCTTTGAACCCATGGCAGAGTGTTCATTATTTTATATAACTTTTATTTCTTTAACTATTAAATGGTCTTCATCACCACAGCCAGAAGGGTGAGTGACTTCCACATGCTGGTGTCTGACCCACTACTAATTTTCACAAAGATAAAATGGTTCTTAGACTTAATTCCAGGTTTTTTCCAAAAATCATGTGTTTCCCATCAATGAGACATAAAACTGGTAGACTAATTTTCTCAAACCTCATGCTAGTAAAGTGGAGTCTGTTACATATTTGAGATGCTAGGAGAGCTCTTGCTTACTGCTTAGGTAGAACTAAATTTTGGGAAGTCATCTAGACTGTTTGTTTCTTATGCTAAGAATCCTATGGGTCACAGTGTGTTCCCTCAGACTTTTTCCTCAAGTTTCTGAGCCATCTGTGGTATCGTCTAATTCTGCTAGAGTTGTATCAGTATCTTTTGCTTTATTGGTTCCTATTACAGAAATCTGCAAGGCTGATACTTGGAAGTCAGTGCGCACGTTCAGTAAACATTACATGCTGGATCTTCTAGTTGCCACATTTGGCAGAGCAGAGTTAGTCATTTTTCATTTAGGAGTCTGTTCCCATCTCCAAGGTGTTCAACGCTGTTTGACAAAGTACCCATAAGTGGGAATACATAGAGACTCAAAGAAATGGATACTTACTTGTCACCGGAATTCTTTGGGATGACTTTGCATATTCGCACTTCCTTCCCATCTTCCCCTCTTTCTCAGTCCTGTCATGGTCTTCTGGGTTGGCAGTGGAATGAACTGAGGTGGTAGAGGGAAAAGAAATTTTTTCAGAATCACAGTATTTCCTATGGAACCAAAAATACAGTTCACACTCAGCTTTACTTGGAATATTGTATTCCTCTGTCTGTCTTTTCAATTCAGGGGCAATATTTTTCTAAGATAAATCTTCACCCTGGTCAGAATTATGAAAACAGTATACCCCCTTCTAATACTGTTGCAGCCTGCTTTTGAGCTGCACTCCAGTGATCTTGGATTGCTTCATTTCCAATGGACTTCAATATAAATTTTTTAAAAACTTGTCATCTTTACTTTTTTGTGCTTTTGGCTATAACTAAAGCTAAAGTAAACAGTAATTTCTTCTGTTAAGATGGTTAAAATTATCTGTGGATTGTCCTATAAAATGTTTAAGTCTTGGATGCTGCCTCTGCTAATGCAGAAAATGCTTAGGCCAAGATAAATATTTTGGTCCCAACCTGTCATTTCTCAAAGCTATATGGGGCACCATGACAAATTAGTTTTTTATGACCCTATGTAATGTTTTCTAATGGGCCTTTAAGAAAAAATGATAAATGCTACTATGCAACTGAAGTCTGAAAACACAGAACCACCAACCCAGAAAAGAAGCAGAGTGTCAGTTTAAAAGGAACAAAAAGGTGTATTTTCATTAACATAGTAAATTAATATTAAACTTAATTGTTTTTAAGATTTACCTGAGAATGCTGAGAATTTAGCTGAGAATGCTTATCTGTGCTTGTTTCTGATGTCCTAAAATGAGAGAATATCTAGCTTTTTGTTTTGTTTTTCTTTCATACAGCATAATTTTGCCAAATACTTTATAACTGTTTGCTTTTTCCAGTACATGTCGTCTTCCATAAAAACCATCTTCAGTCAGGAATTTTGTCTCTTATTTTGCTTCCAAAAATGCATGAGATGTTGTGACATTAGGGTGTTAACATTTCACTTGTTAAATTTATTGTATGCTAAACCCACATATTAGAGTAGATTAGCCAGTTGTTTGTATATATAATAATCAGAGATTTTCATATCTCTACTTTGTTGTAATACTTTTAGATGACTTTATTTCGACTTTAAATCATTTATTGTCTAAAAAATAATTAGGAGGCTTTCTATATTGGATCAAGATGATTCTTCTGGCCTGACTCAGGGTATTCTTTCTGGATTTTATTTTCCTGGAGCTGTATTTGTCTAAGAAGGGTAGTGAAATTCGTCCTTTTAAAAGTATTTTGATAGTTATACTCTCTATTTGCATCTGTTTTTCAAATTGTTTCATATTTGTGGTTGAATTACTGGGCTTCCATTCAAACATATTCCTCGGTTTCCAGTCTGCACTTAACATCAGCAGAGGGAGAATTTCCTTTGTCAGCTGTGCTATTCAATTTTGATTCAGCTTAAAATGTATTTGTGCAGTATGCATAGCTGTTTATTTTGATAGTTTAATACCAATTCTCATTACTTCTCTATCTTGTGACACAAAAAAGAAATCACACGCTAAAACAAAAGGGTTCACTAGACTTCAAAAAGATTTCCACTTTTTTTTAATTGATTTTTCTACTTAGTATCACACCAAAGAAAAGAAGACAGCCAAACAGGAGAGAAATAAAACTTAATTACTGGATTCCCTCCACTGACATTGTTACAGACCCAACTTGTATTGTTGAAAATTTAATTTCAAACTGGTGAAAATAATTTTAACATTCTGAGTGGTAGCCGTGTTAGTCCGTATCAGCAGAAACAACAAGGAGTCCTTGTGGCACCTTAGAGACTAACAAATTTATTTGGGCATAAGCTTTTGTGAGCTAAAACATCTGATAAAGTGGGTTTTAGCCCACAAAAGCTTATGCCCAAATTAATTTGTTAGTCTCTAAGGTGCCATAAGGACTCCTCATTGTTTTTGCCAATTTCAACATTGTCGACTTTGGGGATCACATCAAATGACTGCTGGAGACCTAAAGTTTCATTAGGGTGTGGGGTAAATGAATGAGATGAAACAGTGATTTGCTGACTAAATAGTTCTTTGAGTTTCACAGAAGAAACTTTCCCATCATAGGCCTGGTCTACACTGAGGGGGGGATCGATCATGAATAATGTAGCTGAAGTCAACATACTTAGATCTACTTACCGCAGTGTTCTTCACTACAGTAAATTGACTGTTGATGCTCTCCCATCGACTCCGCCTGCGCCTTTCGCTCCGGTGGAGTACTGGAGTCGACGGGAGAGTGCTCGGCTGTCTATTTATTGCGTCTTCATTAGATGCAATAAATCGACCCCTGCTGGATTGATCGCTCCAGAGATAAGTGTAGACATGCCCATAGTTTATAAAAAAACTCTTGCAAATCTGGATTTTATTTTGTTGTTGGTGAATCTTTTGCTTAATATTTTGCTTAATATATCTGTAAATGTAGCGCACAGACAGAATAGCTAACTCACAGAACTTTTATGTAACTACTGGTAGGTCTCAGATTTTTTCCACCCCTAATGAAAGTAAGTGATCTGATAGTGACAGTGTGGTATCATAAAAATGTTCACCTACTAATGATGCCAAAATTCCAGAGGCCCAGGCTTCGTCTCTGATGTTTGGTAGTGAAGTGACCATTAATGCTCTTAATGCTGCATGTGAGGCTGTTGGCTGAGCCATTCAGCACTATAAATTAAGATGTTAGTTAAGTTCACCAAAACTTAAATTTGGCAATAGTCTCACTCATTTTTTTTTAATTAATTTTATTGGCTTTCACTTATATGTAGCATTGATTGTTTTTTACTGCTATATTTTGATTATGTGAATTATTTTACTACTAAATCATCTCTTAAAATTTACTTTCCTATCTATCCACTAGTTGTTAATCTCCTTTAATAGTATGCTTGCTGGGAAATTTGGGATATACTGTTGCAATTTTTGTTTCTAGGAAGATTTTATTAAGCTATATGGGGGCACTTTCCTATATTTAAAGACTTAAGACTCTATTGCAAACCCATTAAAGTAGTCAGAAGCACACTGCTATTCAGTTACACTAAATAAAGTATTTAAAATGGTTAAGGGATGCGTTTTTCATTGTCATCAAACGAACAACAGAGTGCTATTCTACTAAAACAAAACAAACATAAGTAAAGTAATTATTAAACCATTTTTAAAACAAGACTGAAACTAGCATAAGTTCTCTTGCATTGGTCCTTCACTCAGGGGGTGCCTAGCCTGACGTGACTTTTTAATAAGTTGGTGGCTGCCGGGGTGCCATTTGCTTTGCGGCAGCCCCCAGTTTGATTTCTGCCCCCCATTCCCTTGATTTTTCATAGCTCCTCTCCGGCCAGAGTTTTACTGTCTTCCCTGGGCCTGCAAAGGCTGCTGGGGGCTGGGCAAGGTTGGGGCTCATAATTGCTACATTGTCATTGCTACCCCCTCTCTCCCTGCTGGCCAGACAGGAAGCAGCAGCAGTGGCCTGGGCTGGAGCTGAGCTCAGAGCGAGCCAGGCTGCAATCCCTGCCCCAAGCCATCAGTGAGAAAGAGAGAGAGACACACACACCACCCCCTGGATAGGATAGGCCTACCACTTCTCTGCCCTTCTTTGGGATGGGATTTTTAGGCTAAGCCCTCACAAGCAGCCACGGCCTCAGTAGGGAGGCAGAAGTGGGAATTCACCCGTCCCCGAAATTATTCTGAAATGATTCACCTGTTCAGAGATGATTAGTTTATTTACAGTTTTGCTGACATTTTTCATTATAGGTGGAGCTGGTAGCACTACCTATTATCAAGGTTGCCTGACTTTTTCATTTTAAGTCCCTGTTTTCAGTTGCTTATCAGTTGTGTGGTGTGCCATCTATGAATGCACCATGTGCATTGCATGCCCATGAAATCCTTGAATATGACTTCCTGACCAGCTGTATCCCTGGGATGATTGTCTGGCACCATATGTATGCGGTCACACAGCAAGAAGGATGCCCTTTTGCTCTACAAAATGTCCTCTACACAGCATGACCTCTCATGGACCGTACGTGTGAGGTTACTCCTTGAATGCAAGTGTGGAATTGTTTGCCTGACTAAAAATTTCATAGAACAGCACTTTGCCAAACTTTAACTATTCAGGCTGAAATTTTCCAAGCTGTGTCTCTGTCTCAGGTTGAATTTATTGTGAAAGTTTCAGTTAAAATGGTTCAGCCATTTTCAAGAACAAGATTGGGACAACTTGTGCCTTTTAAAAATAAAGTATTACAACTATTGTGTTGAGAAGCTCTAGTGCCACTATCCTTTGAAGCAGGAACATGAAATTTAGTAGGGGAGTTGTCCTGAACTCAGAAGTATGCTTTTTCCCTCTGTGGCCATGTTTTAGGTCTCTGAAAATCTGTTAGCACATGCTCAGTAGAGACTTGATAGAGTTTGGCAACTAAATTTTCTGAAGATTCTGATTGCGCTCAGCATGCGCCATCTCAGAGCTTCAGCAGCTGAGCAAGACTTGCACTGCAATTGCTTCACCCAACTGCTGTAGACTGCTGTAGTGTCAGGCACCAGAACTGAGAGCAGAGAGCCCCTCTTTGGCTTTCTGTGGTTCCCCTGCTGACACCCAGACAGTGTGAAGGACTGGACTGTAGAGGGAGTAGGGGTGAGAGAGACATGGGAAAAAGGGATTGTGGAGTAGAGGAGAAGAGGGGGACAGGAGCATTTCTCCATCTTTACTTTTTATTGTCCCATTTCTTGTTTGGAGTTTCTGTACAGGGTTTTAGTCACTTGGTAAATGACTCTGGTTTCCTATCATAGCAGCAGCTTCAGCTGCTAGGTCTCCAACATATCTCCATTTATCTTTACTTGCATCACTTTTCACTGCCTTGTCTGCTTTTGTGTACTCCTCCTTTTTTTTTTTCTAATATGTCATTGGTCTTAGCATTCAGGAGTTTTCCTTTCCACAATAAGATGCCACATCTCTCGACTTATGCAATTCTTGCTCAGTCTATGTTGATATCCAGTTGTGACTGCTGCAGCTTGAATCACATTATTTCTGAGGACAGCCCAGGTTCATGGGAGGAGGAGATCATTACCAGTTCACCATACTATCCTTTGGTGTATGGCAGTGGTAGCAGCCTATCTTTGACTTTGGGATATCCACATGTATCCTTACCTGGACAATTGATTGGTATGAAGCTGCTCCAGTCACTAGGTGGAGAACAGTGTCCATTGAACTCTCTATCTATTCAACTGCTTAGGCCTGAAAATAAAACAAAAAAATCAATCTTGTTACCACTCCAAAGGACAGAGTTCATTGGGATGGTCCTGGGAGTTTATTGGGAATAGAGTTAATTGGGACTTGATCTCTGGCTCCATGGAACCTTTGTGCATCATTCAAAGATCAAACACAAACTGCAGTGCAGAAGTACATCAGGCTCCTGAGGTGGATGGTTGCTTGTACAAATGTGAACTCTCACAACAGACTACATCTCTGCAGTGTGCAGGCGGGGCTGAATCAGGCTACCACCCTCAGGTGCATTGGTAATAAATGTTCTCAAGTTGTGTACAATATCTAGAGCACGTCAGCACGTCCTGCAGGCCAGGACCATCCAGGTACTCACTGACATGACCACAGCGGTGTTTTATGTGAAAAAGCCAGGCGCCATTAGTTCAGATTGCTTCTGTCAGGAGATTGTGGAATTTCTACATATGGAACTTGTTAACTCTCAAGACACCATACTGGGTAGGAGTCCAGAATTGCCCAGTAGGCTGCCTGAACTGGTTATTCAACATGCATCACAAATGGTCTCTCAGCACAGCTATTCTAAGATCAGTGTTTCAAGTATGAGGAGTTCCGACAGTGGATTTATTTGCAACTTACCAGAACAGGAAATGTCCCTGATGCTGTTCAAAAGTGGGTCACAGTCCCAGGGCCATCTCGGATGCTTTCCTGTTCCCGTGGGACAAAGACCTGCTGAATGCATACGCACTCGGGCCACTCATTCCCAGGGTCATTGTCTGAAGCAAGAATGAAATGGAATAATCCTCGTTGCTCCACTGTGGCCATGGCAGCCATGGTACTCAGGTCTGTGCAGGTTGTCCACTCGAGAACCCTTACTTCTCTCTGTAATCAAAGGCTTGATCTCCCAGAATCACAGGCAGGTGTTGCACTGTAATTCTCAAATGCTGCACCTTACGGAATTGTTCTTTAGTGGTTTAGCCAGATGAGGCACACTGTTCTAGGGCAGTCCAGAATGTCCCACTGAATAGCAGAAAACCACCCATGTGAGCTACTTTCCTTAGTAAATGGAAGTGTTCTTTTATCTGGGAAGCTAGCAACAGTGTGTCTCCTATGCGGTCTACAATTCTAAAGATTATGGACTACCTTTTACATCTCAAAAGTGTCAAGTCTAGCAGTCAGCTCCATTAAGGTGCACCTGGGTGCAATTTCACAGTTTAACCCCTGTATTGGTGGAAGGATTGTTTTCTCTAATCCTATAACAGTCAGGTTCCTAAAAGGTCTCGATAGACTTTTTTGTCCTTGGGACTTGAATATAGTTCTGTCAGCAATTATTGGCCCTCAAATTGAATCCTCAACCTCTTGCTCTCAGTTACACCTCTCAGTGAAGGTGGCCACCTTAGTAGCCATCACATCTGCAAGGAGGTGCAGGGTGGGGTTACGGGTCCTGAAAATGGATCCTCCTTGGTCTACATTCTACAGTGACAAGGTGCAGCTCGAGCCAGATCCTTAGGATTTTTTACAAAATAGTATCAGATTTCCACTCCATTCAGTCAATATACCTACAATTTTTTCCCAAAGCCACATGGTCACAAGGATTAACTCTTTATTTTAGTCTACACTTTAGATACGCACCAAGGCCCGAGCCTCTCACCTGTGTAGAACAAAGCGTTACTGGGTTTCTTCTCAGCTCTCTGTATCCTATGCGGAATGAATGAGAAGTCATCCTGTTCCAGCACAATGGCTCTCAAATAGATTTCACCTGCATTGTTATATACCATACTGCCAACAGTATCACATCCTCTGAGAAGGTGTCAGCACACTCAGGTATGGTGCATTTTAACTTTACTGCATTTGTGGGAAACACTGCTACCTTCAACATCTACAGAGCAGCAACGAGGTCATTGTTTCATATGTTTGCTAGGCACCATACATTTACTACAGCATCATGGGAAGACAGAAGCATGGCAAAAGTTCTCCTTCTGAAGAGAATCCTAGCCTGGCCTCCATCAAAAAGAGCTTGGGAGTCCCCTACAACATAATGGACACATGCAATTACTCAAAGAAGAAACGACGGTTACTTGCCTTCTCGTAACTGTTGTTCTTCAAGATGTTGCATATCTCTGATACATGACCCAACCTCCTTCCCCAATGCATCTGAGCCTAGCAAGCAAGGCTTGTTGGGACCAGGTCATAGAGTCAATTGGTACAATTAAGGATAGCCTAACAGTTTATGGATTATATAAATTGTATTTCCTTATGGCATTATTAGATCTCCACATATTGCTCAGCAACATGTCAAGTCTAAGATTTTGCAAGGACATGATACCTCATGCATGCTTGTAAAATCGGATACTCTCCCTACAAAGGCAACAATTGAGAGGCATTGTTATTAATCTGTGTTATTACAACGCGTGGAGGGTTCCAACATTTAACCAGGGTACCATTGTGCTAGATGTTGTGGACTAGGCCCAAAGGCTGTCTGGTGGAGGCCTCGAGGTTCTCCCACAATCATCCCAGGAAAGGAGCATTGGAGTGGTCCTCCAAGTGGCCTACAGTGGTTGCGAGGAAAGGCTGCTGGAATTGGTTGCGAGGAAGGGCTGCTGGAATGTGCAATCAGACGCTAGGCAGGTCTGATAAAAGAAGCTGTAGAACAAAGCAGTAGTTCGTTGCTGCTTGGAGCTGCAGACAAGAGGACTGCGTGCCTGGCTGGAAGAGCAGCAGGGCCATGGACAGCTCAGTATTGGCAGGGACCAGGGGAGCGAGAGACTTGGCTGCTAGGACTGAGCCAAAGACAGTTTGCTAGCGGGGGCCAGGAGAGCAATGAAAAAGCTCCTGTCTGGCTGCGGGGACTGAGTAGGGACTGAGCCCAGGGAGGGCCACCAGAAGATAATGTCTCCAGGGAGGAAGCCCAGGAGATACTGCCCCATACCAGGGTCAGGAGTACTTACTGAAAAAATGCAGACACACACAACCAAAGGGGGGCACTTGCAAGAGGTGGGTGCCGACCCCGTTGCACACTCACAATGAAAAGACAGTTCTGGCCCTGAACTGCTTACAGTCTAAGCATATGATGGCAGAAATTATATAAGGGAGAATAAGGTAACAGTGTCATTATTATATCTGGTATATTAAGCAGCAGGCCAGAATACCCACTGCCTAGCTATTGTCTGCATCACAACAGAGGTGAATTTTAGGAGAGATTTGAAGGCATTTTGAGGAGTATAGGTTATGTACCTACAAATCTAAAGTCCAGGTTTCCCTGAGGATTGAAGTCAGTGGGAGCGGAAACAGACCCATAATTGGGATAGTCAAAGTCTAGAGATGCATTGTTGTGGATTTTATAATGTGAACTTCTCTTCTGTAGAGATTGTTCTAATAGGGTTGAGTGGAGTTACATTGTCTGGATGTTTTAGATTGTGATTCATGTTTTAGATGTACATTCCAAAATATAAATCCATTTCATGCCATAATGTGAAATAAAATGCATGTATCCTGAAAATCCTAACTTTTTCAGTATGGGGTGCTAACTTTGTGCAAATTGTTGTCGCAACCAATATGCTTTGTTCAAAAGACAGCTAGCCAGATAAGTTAGTGTTGCAACTATAACATCTCTTAGCAAGAGCAGATTCATCTTCATCTTAGTCAAACCTGTTCAGTAATGGTGCCGTTGTGTAAAGTGTCATTTGGTGAATCATTACTGTACATGTATGGATACAGTGCACTATTATGGAAAGAAAATTACAAAAATGGATATGAGCCCTTGTTTTGAGGGCTTGAGCTAAGACTCCTGCAGACAAGTCTCCACTAATCTTTTAACATTGGTAGTTTAAGGGACCAGAGAGGTCTGCTTGACGAAAGCTGGTGGGGGTGGGGGTGGGGTTTGGCATTTCTCCCCCTCCCTCCCCAAAGCAAGTTGTGGTCAGATTTGTTCTTTGTAATTCAACAGTCTTCTGTAGCATAGCCAGGAATAGAATACAGTTTTCCTAAGTCCTAGTCAATTGGCTTACATGAAGAAAGACATCCTTTCTCTTCAACATTTTGCTTCATTCACAGTACATGCTGTATGTGGACTGTATGAGGCAAGGTCCTATAGAAGAAATAATATGTGATCATGCAGTGTGCATAGGGGGCATGGCTGGTCCAGATAGAATATATCGATATATCCTGCTGATCACTTGCAAAATGTAAGACCACAGGCCAAAGTGGGATTCTGCAGTTTCTCAAGGAATTTGCCACAGTGCAACAGCATTTTAATTATCTTAAAAAAAAAAAATCTCTGTTCAAATGAGTCTTATAAAGCTTCCAAAACAGCTGCAGGGTCACTCCTCAAGCTGAGGGAACACAGAAAGGGCAAACAACATGTAAATACTATATTTGAGCATTTCAAGTATTTTTTCAAAGTAAAAGCAAGACATCTAAAGTTTCCAAAACAGCTGTGATAACGTGTTCCTGGATGCCTTTGTTTTTTTATATTTCAGCTTGTCTGTACTTACAGTAGGTCAAGTACTTTTAACTGCTTGATATTAGAAAATAAATTAAAGCTTAAGGCAATTATATAACCTTTATTAGTATTTTTCATCGTTACTCACTGAGTCAAGTTTTAGTCCACTGTGCAGTGAATTAGCGTTAGCAGTGAAAATGGAATTTATAATGCAAGTGGCAGATAACCCTTAACAGCGGTACTGCTACAAGGCTCAGTTATAATTACGGGCTGCGAGATGTGTTAACAGATATTTTTCAATTGCAGAATAACTTGCATGGGTCCTTGCAATCTGTTGTTATACAGAAATCTTCAGATTAACTTTCTTGAAATAAACCTACTCATAAAAATGAGCTTTCCTTATTTAATTTGTATTTTAATATAATTGTGAGGAAGGCTTTTTGGACTGTACTGCCACATCCCTGCAAAAGCTGAAGCCAATGGAACAAACATTACTGCTAAGACTTTTTTTTTTAAATTACGTGTGCCTAGCAAAATGGGCCTTTGATCCATGATTGGGGCACCTAGATGCTGTCATAATAGAAATAATGAAAGCAAAACTGTAGTTCATATACAAGTCCCCTGGAAGACATTTATTTACATGGCAAGACCATCACACAAAGATCCTCTGGTAAAGGAGAGGCCATGTTTATCATGAGAGGAAAATGAGGTGTTTTAGATTAGGTATGATGGAAGCATCTTTCGAACACCTATCCAGAGCGTGCTTCTTTCCAGCTAGTGCTATTAAATTCCTTATTTACAAGAGTATTTACTCTAACTCATGTTTACTTTAAAATAGTGAAAATGAGTTAGGCACAGTTTTGCTTTTAGATGTAAATTTGTGGAGAAAAGATTAATAATAATAATCAGGTTTATTATTATGCCAAGTTCCGGACCCCATTGTGCCATGTACTGTACAGCGTAGTAGATAGTCTGTATGTTTGTTTATAATATCACGATTGTACGTACAAAAAAAGCAAGTTTCTTGCAGTTTTTGCCTGCCTACCTTGTACACATTTGAGACATTATATTTCTTCTGAAGTATGAAAAGTTTTATGTCAGTTTGACCTTCACTTGGATTGTAGCAACTTGAAAATGTAATTCACTGTGTAATTAGATTTATTAAGAAAAGAGGGGAAACATTTGGCACTGTGTAAAGTTGGCAACAAATCAAATGAAGATTTTTAATACTTTCTATTAGAATGTTTGGCTTGAGTGTTCCCAGAATAGCAGTTCAGAAGCTGAGCTTTGTTTTAAAGTTGTTTGAAATGCTCTTGTTTGTTTTGTGGTAAGGTATTGTGTATATACTCCTTGCCATGGATATTCAGTGAAGCAGAGGCTGAGAAGTTGTTCCACATTTCACTTGTTTGTTGCATATATTTTGTTTAGTTTGCGTTATTTGAACTAGTGTTTATACAAAAAGTTGAGAGATGCCACAGCCAGTGATTGAAGTCTTTACCATGCACATTAACCTTGGTTTGTTTTGTGTGTGTAGAGTGCTGCATTTAAAAACACTATGCCTTAATTTGAACTATTTCTTCTCAACTGGGGTTTCTTCTGGGAAAAAGAATTCTTATGAAAACAAGACTTTTGTTTTATGTGGGTTTTGTTAGCCTTAGGGAAACTTAAGTTTTTCCACTATTCCCAGACTGCTTGTAAAGGTTTTTTTAATTTTTGGAAGCTCTGTTCTTTTGTTTTGCTCCTACCATAACTGCAATTTTTTATAAAATCTTGAAATGAACAGTTTTCAAACCATTCTGAGACAGGTACTATCACTAGCAACCCTGGATTTGAAATAAATGTAGTGTTTCATACATGCTGTATTCTACACTTAGACCTTTTCATCTTTCAGTGAAAATACCACTAAGCATCTGGTAACAAATCTCATTTATAAGACAGTTAAAAATAACCAAAAAGACCAAGTAAGTTTTAGAATCAGGTGTGCTCAGTTACATTATTCACCTCCTGAGTGTACTGCAGGTCATGATTAATATATACTAAACTGATTTATATGCCTGATCATTTATATGCATTGTCTCATGTCTTGATATCAGGATCTGGTGACATCTTCCTTGAAAGCTGGTAGTCTCCCTGTTGTTGATTGGGTAGTTTAGCCTTCTAGGTATACCAAAATTTCCATCCAGTTCAAATGCCCCAAAGCCAAATCTTCCCATGCACCCTTCAGCTCTTCTTCCTTTGCTACAGGGGAGTGGAGGGAAATGCTTCTTTTTTATGGTCCAGTGTTTTCACCTGTTCCAGCATACAAGTTCACACAGCACCCTTCCAGCTTTCCCTTTGCCAGCTCTCCATGTGACTTTTTCTGACATCTGCCACTTCTGCCCCTGCTCCTTCCAACAGTGAGCAAACCATGGGTAGCTTCTGCTCCTTTCTTCCTCAAGAGGAAAAGAGAGAGACACCTCCTCCCACTTTACCAGCATTTCTTCCTGTCCTTGTCTCCAATTCTCAGGTGCCCCTCTGTCCTATAAGTCCCTGAATGCTTCTTGCTTTGGACTGAAATCCATAACTGGCTATGCATGATCTGGGCCTTGTTTCAGCCAGCACATTGTGTTTGTATTTATTCATATACAATATGTATAATATATATGTATATAAACATACATTCCCCTCACTTGCTGTAAATCTAGCACTTACACTAACACCGTATATCAAGAATATTGGTCTGATTAGCACATCTCATAGGGCTGGCTTATTGACAAGGCATCATAGGTTGATTTTTGCAAAGTTGGTGCTGCTTTTTGCATGTTACAATGTGATTTGAAGTAGCATGGCATTTTTCTTTTGTTGATGTACATCTGATGCCTTTGAGGCTCTAGCACCTTTCTTGCCTTTAACAGGTACTTGTGTAATGTGCAGGGCCCTACTAAATTCAGGGTCCATTTTGGTCAATTTCATGGTGATGAGGTTTTAAAAATTGTAAATTTCATTATTTTGGCTATTTAAATCTGAAATTTCACAGTGTTGTAATTGTAGGGGACCTGACGCAAAAAGGAGTTGGGGCGGGGGTTATGTGAGGAGGTTAATGGCGGGGGGGAGGGTGTAGCAGTACTGCTACCCTTACTTCTGCACTGCTGCTGGCGGTGGCACTGCCTTCACAGCTGGGCAGTAGGAGAGTGGCAGCTGCTGGCCGGGAGGGTCAGGACCCCCAATTTGAAGAACGCTGGTCTCCCTCATGAAATCTGTATAATATATGGTAAAAGCACACAAAAGACCAGATTTCACTGGGGGAGCCCAGATTTCATAGTCTGTGATGCATTTTTCATGGCTGTGAATTTGGTAGCACCCTCATAACGTGGAAGCATTCTTTTAAATGTTTGATTGTTTCAGACTAAGGTCACAATCTTGCAAATACCCGTGTGTTTAAATGTTTGCAAGATCAAGGTCTAAATGTTTATTACCTGGACAGTTTGGTATAAAAAGAGGAAGCCTTATCTTGCACTCCATATTCAGGAAAATCTTCAGCTGAAGTCACTGAGCAATGAATGGGTAAAGACTATGTGGTCAGGCCATGGTGCCAAGTTTTGTGTAGTAGAAAATTCAGAAATTAAACTGCATGTATCTGATGGGGGAAATAAATTAGCATGTTTTGTCCCAGAGTTTTGATAAATTGCTGTCCTGTTTAGTATTAATTTTTCCCTTATTGCAGTATTTCTTGTTGCAGTAAGACCAGCAGGAGTCTGTACATATTAAATAACTGCATTTGTGCAATGAGTCTCAGACATAATGCTAAAGTGATGTTGACTGCTTTTGAATTAATGTCAGAGATGGGTATGAGAAAAAGTTATGTAAACTAGTTCCTTGTTCTCTTGCATTATCAACAGAGTTTTATACAAAGATGGACAGTTCAGTCAATAGCATGTCTTAAAAAAAAACAAAAAAAAAACCCCTGCATTAGCAGTAATATTGTATAGAGCCACTACCACACTCTCTAGAGGGCAAGGAGTCTGTGCAGTTTTGCTGATCATAAAATACTTTCACATGCAAAAGAGCCCATTGCTAACAGCTGATCATTGTAATAAAATATTATGATGCTGCAGGCTCATCAAAGCTTTAATTAAAATGTATTTACAAGCTCTGTGGCTTCTCCTCCCAAATTCCAAGAAAAGAATCTTTTAGAAGAGCCTAATACATTCCTGTTACTCATAGTACAGGTTTTCCAGAACTGAAGAAGTCAGAAGTCCAGTCAAAGATTATTTTTTCAAAATCAGGTTATATGTGAAAATGGACACATAGTAATGATGTTGAATATGGCAGAAACACTAGTTTTGCTCCATCTACCCATTCAGATAGGACCTGGTACAGTTACTTGAAGCTCCTGATGCACATGCTAGGGTGGCATGATTGCTTAAATTGAAGCTTTTTTAAATGCTATATATTTGTATTAAATTAATTGAAAATTTTAATTTGAAATGTGATTTATAAATCAGATCCTAAAAGACTGAATACGTCTGGGTCCAGTGTGCTCAAAAAATGGACCAAAAGAGGTCTAGTTCATCTACATCTGCAGGCTGTGTCTGCTTTTAATTTACATTAATTGTAGTTATGACCTAGTCTTAGTTTGCTTTTCATTTACAGACCCAGTGCCCCAAAGAAAAAAAATAAACCCACTTTTGTTCCTAGTTTATTTGCAAACCAGGTCAGACGCCCTTGATTAGCTCTCAGCTGGAGCATAATTTGAATCTTGACAGATTGAACCTAAACAGCAGGCTTTCTCCAGCTTAGCCAAAAGATTGGGAGTGGGGGAATAAAAGCGAATTCCAGTTCACAAGCAGTACAACAGTGCTGAATAAATGTGCAACTGTTAATGAATAGCTATTTCAAATATTTACAAAAGGCAAAAGAAAAGAAGATTGGCATCCTAGGCAGCTGTTCCAGTGAAAAGCTATTAAACATAAACATGATAAATGATGTTCAAGTGCTAATATATCTGTCAAATATCAGATACACTCAAAAGAGAAAACTGTTTAGGCTCCGTCAGGTATCCGTCAGTTATGCTATTCTGGATAGGAATATTTTTTCCTCACAGTTTCACAAACCTGAGATTTAGCAGATGACAAAGGAAGTGCATATAGAAATATCCCAACTATGTTGTATGCAAATGGCTAGAATATTTTGGACTTCCTGCTATATATCTTGAATCAGGCCGTACTGTCATAAATGTCATTTTAAAGCATTTTTGGATGAAATATTGGTTTAATTTTTTGTATGATGTTGTTTGAATAAATATGCCCACATTAAAATAGAAAATGTTTCGACGGCAACCAGAAATTGTTAGCTAGATATAGAATAAACTCCCCCACTCATGGAAAGAAAAAAAGCCAATCACAGATGAAAATATTGCCATCAGACTCCAGTAAATTTGAAAATGAAAGTTAAAAAAATCCTAACATTGACATTTTATTGGTGCCAGGTAAGTGATAATGTAATATGTTGTTTTGTTATTGTTTCCTCTTGAATTCTTTAAGCGATTCAAAAATGAAGTATGTGCTAATTTCATTATTAAAGAAAGGTAAAATTGAACACATTTATTTGATTAACATGCGTAAACCCATTTAGCTATTTAAATAAAGAGATTCTTGAAACATCCTCCAAAGGTTTTAGCCAAACTGCCAGTTCTACTTCTTATCAAATTGCAGTGTGGAAAAGGTGGATGTGACGACTGGAAGAGGACTAGAAAAAAACAATAGCAATGTAGCTTCATGATGCAACCAAAAGAGTAGGTGGAAAGTATACTGGTGCCTCAACAGGGATTGTGACTACCAATTGATACAGGTGTACACATTTGCATGTTAGATCATGGGCTGCTCCTGGATGCTATGGATAAGGGTGGGGGGTTTTTTGTTTTTTTTTTTCTGCAGCTAAAGTATGATACCTTTTCTCACCTATGTGGATCTTCCACAGTTATCCAAGGTTTTATTATTGTTATGCTGTAATGTGCTCTTCATGGAACAATACCTTCAGTCATTTCAGAAACAGAAGCTAATGCAGACTATTATGGCCTTCTTATTAAATGGAGTTTTACTGTAGGAACAAATTGAATCACTGCAGGGGAATCTGCAATGCCTGTCAATAAATTTTCAAGCATTCAAGGTGTTCTATTGATGTCAAACTTTAAAAGTCTAAATTATTTGGAACCTGGTTATCTGAGAAATTGCCTCTCTCCCTGTGGTATGCTGTGCAATTGAGATAAGGGGAGGGGTTTGCACTGGAACATCCTCTTTCTAAATAGGAGGCTGCTGGCAGGACATTCTCTTTGAGAGGACTTCCTCTTTGGAACTCATTCCCCTACTGGTTCACCAGTGTCTGATGCAAAGTCAATAGTTTTTCCAAGACTTTTTGAGGAAAGGTGTGAGATGGGGTAGAAGATTTGATGGATATTTATGTATGTATGAGTTCTTATCACTTGCCACGTCACTGTAGCAGGAAGCCTGACTGTTCTTTCATGACAAAGGCTATTTTATTTCTATAACCTTTTCCATGCACTGTTAAGATGTGTGTGATATTTTTGTTTGTTTTTGCCCAAGCTCTAGCCAAAAGGCCTAATATTAAGGAAATTATATGTTAGAATCAGAGAGCTCTTTCTGGTTTTAAGATCTTCAACTGCGATGTGTTCTGGGGAAGGGGTGAACAGATATGTGTCATCCAACCTCAAGCCTTGCAGAGAAGCTGCAAAAAAATTAACGCAGAATGAGACTGTGTTAAACTTTCCACAACCCCTTTTCACAGTGTGGAACCCTCCCTTTTTGCCCATTCATGGGATATGGGTTTCCAAGGGCAACTGTGGGCAGGGGAAGCCCACGTTAGCTGTGCTGTCTAAGAGCTGGAGTGTAGGAGACAGGGGTCCCAGACCAGGTGCGGATGCACAGTAGATCCGCACAGATGGCCATGACATCCTGCAGTTCCTTTGAGATCCAGAGTTTCTGGTGGCCTTTCTGAGGTTTTTCCATGGAGAGAAAATGATCAGGCACTAACATATTTACTATAGACAGTACTATTCTTGACTTTTTTTAAAAAATTACATTTTTACTACAGTCTTATTCAGAATTTTCAAGTTTATGCATTAATAGATCCTGATCTTGACAGATTAATATTTCGGTGTCTTCAGTAGGTTCGTACTAAATGTGGGCATATAAAGTGCTAGCACAGATCTAGACTTTTTAAAAACATGCATAGGTTTTAATCCACAATAAATAGTTTTGATTTGTGGAACAGGACAATCCAGTGTTGAAACATTTTGGCTTCTTCCACCACACACCAGGAGTCCTAGGCTGAGCCTTTTTATTTGACCAGGGATGGATAGAGTGTTCTGTAATGGTTTCAGCAAAAGAATAGCATATCACATATAAGACTTTTGTGCAAGTATAATTTTCTAACTTGCAAAATCTCAATGGAATAAACAGGATCTTTGCAGTACTGATTTCAATGAATATTTGCATATTGAAAGTAATATGAGAGACAGTGCTTACTATGAATAAAGCTATGGGTTGCACATCCTATCGGAATGTAGTTAAAGCAACATTTTGTGACTAGTTTGGATAGTATTTCCACCATTTAATATTACACTACAGCATATTTCTGTTTTAACTGTGCAGGGTACTATTGAAATGAATGAATCACTTGCTGAATTAATGAAGTTTTGAATGCTATAAATATTCCATTATAGCAGGGCTTAAACAAGTTAACTAGACATCAGCTAGTCAGAGGACTACATTTTCCCTAGTCTGAAGTAAATGCAAAAGAAAGGTGGGAAGAGGAATACCAGCAAGGTCCAGGGGCAGTGCCATGAGAGTTGGGGGCGGTGAGGGCAAGCCCAGCCCCTCTCACTTCCTTAGATTGATAGAAAGACCATGCTCAAAGGCTCCATGTTTTGTATCTGCCTCTAGTCAGTTCACATCTTATGTATTTCAAGGTTCTTGTGTGCACATGCACTTTAGTATTTTTCAGTTAATTACTGAAAATAATTAAATTGTCTACTAAATTTCTCATATATGAAGTATGCTTAGGTGCTAAAAGAAAGAAGGAACTTTGTCTCTTCTTTTCCCTTTCAGTGCCTCCTGGCTGCAGCAAGTAGAAGTAGATTTATTTGCTACTTTACCCCTTCTCCAGGCGTTCCCCTACATCCCTTCCCACCCGTCTGCGTCTGAATGGGAGAAGAAGTTTCTTTTTCTCCTTATTCCTTAGATCCTCCTTAGAACTGTGAGGAGACGAAAGATAGTTGTTAATCCCTCGGTGCTTTTTGTTCTCTGTGAATGCCCCAGCACTTGCATCTTGTGCTCTTTATAGGTTTCCCAGCAGAAATAGTAAGATAGTACCTTTAGTCTTGTAAAATTCACTGCTGCTCACAGGATGCTGAACAGGGGCAGGGAAATTGACAAGAATAATGTTAATTTCTCTCTGCTGCTGTTTAGGAAATTTATGAGCAGCAGCAGAGGCAGTGGAGCAGAATATGTAGATTCAGGAAGACAAATCTTCATCAATTTGCACTTAATAACTATTTGGAAGGTTGTCTTTTAGACATTTCTCTGCAGAAATTAATGGCTCAGATGTATGTGCTTGTGAGAGAAAATTTCCTGGGCAAGAAAGAGTGGGTAAGTGGTTTTTTTCAAGCCTGATTAGAGAGCAGTGTTAAAATGAGGTTTGTTTCTTTAAAAGATGGGTAGAAAGAATATGGCTGATGTCATAAAATGTCCCATGCAAGTTATGGTGCCATAAAAAGAAATGAAATGTTTATATTTCTAGAACACTGTAAAGAATTTGCTTTAACCTCATAAAAACAAGAAGGCAAAGGAATAAGGTTCTTTAACCTAACTCTGTCTTTGGTTCATCCGGTCTTGCTTGGTTATTATAACTCATAAAATCTTCTGTAGAACCCTGATCTTATAAGCGCTTGTGCATGAGTATAACTTTGTGTACGAGTAAACTTAAACACACTTTGTTTGAAGGATTGGTGACTTAGAAAGATAGGTTATCTTACATGTCATAAGAATTCTATTAACTAGTCACAATACAGTAAGTTAGAAATGAAGTTAAAATAATCCGTTTTTCCGAGACCCTTCTAATAGACAACCTCTTCATTCTTAACTTTGATTTTCCTGCTGTAGAGGGGTTCTGTTAGACTCTTAATGTATTTTATTATTTTTTTTTTTGGTATTTAATTATTTTAATTTACATGTTGGGTTGGTATAATCGTTATGGTCTCCTCAAGATAGTTTTGTTTTATGCCTCCAGCTGCTCCCAAACAGCCATTGTGCTGAACGAGCACTTGTTTCAGTGTGTCCTTGATAAAATTAATGAAAGCATCTGTAGAAGCAGCAGCAGCAGCTGCACTGCCTTATGGAAGCCAACTTCTGCTTAACATTGTGATAAAAGAAATAGTTTTTTGCTGGAAGCTAATGTTGGCTTACTTTTAGCATAAAAAGAGTTGCACCTGCCACAGCTAGACCAAGCACTGAGGTTTGTTGATTACGTGTTCTTATTAGTGTCATTGTTGTTGGTAAAATGGGGGTTATGTCATCCTTATCAAACCCAGTTGGCACCCTGCAGAGTGAGAAATAATTTGCCCACTGCTGTTTATCAGCATGGGCCTTGTTTTAGAAGTAAAGAGAGTGCTGAGTTTTCACAGATAAATGGTGTAGAACTGCAGAGGTGTATGAAAATGAGAGGGATTGATACTTGTAATCAGCATGCATAGTAATGGCTAAGGTGTAATGAAACATAAGTGTGCATTTAGGGTAATTATACTGCTACCAGGTGGGGCCCTGGGGCTTTGCATGTATAGAAACTGTCTGAGGTGGCAGATATGCAGTAAGAAGTACTGCAGCACCATCTGCCACTTTCTCATTTTCTCATTAATTTTTGAGTCCCCTAAGCCTGGACTATATTGACTTTGAACAGCGGCACTTCATCTGTTCAGTATCTCATCTCCTCCTAGTTGGGTCTAACTCCAAACAGTGCTGTTGATGTGATGCAATACAACAGCTTTTCTAACTGGAATATATTATCGCATTGTTCCTTTTTAGTGCTCTCTGTATATTTCTTCTATTTAGTGTCTGTCTCAAATCATCTTGTCATAAGATTTTCTTTAAGGAAATAATTAGTCATGTCCTCCTTGAAAGCATCTCCTGACAATAGTTGATTTTATTTGTGGAAAGTCTCAAAAATGGTGATTTCAAAGAAAAATTCCAAGCATTTAGGACTTCAGCTCCTTGAGGTGCTGAGCAGCTTAACTTTCCATTGAAGTCTATAGAAGTTGTGGGTACTCGGGGCTTAGAATTAGGCCTTTTTAAGGGTAGAGGACTATTTAAAGTGTATCATGGGAGCAAACAATTAATATAAGCAAAATTACTATAGGTCACTTTTGCTATTCAGAATGATTATGTGAACTACAAATCAAAACTAAATTTTGAATAAATTCATTTGCATTTCTTAATAGGGACAAAATGGGGATTATGGAAACAGGAATAAGTGTCAGCTTTGCTTCTTTCCCAAACTGTAGTCAATAAGGTTGAATGTTAACACGAAATATTGTGTAAGACGCCTCTTCCAAGGTTATTTCACTCGTGGTTCTTAATGGATCATTATGGACAGATAGATCATAAATGAGGTTGTCTTGGCAAAAGGGTTTTTCATCTTCCAGGAATTTATGTCTGGGTGATATTGTATGCAGTATGTTGTACAGAAAAGGTTGCTGTAAGAATGGTACTGTAAAGTTCAATGACAGTACAAGAGTTCTTGTATAAATGATTAAACAGAATTAAAGGTTTAAACAAGATAATTTAGCTTTAGACAATTTTGTAGTGATTATTTGATTACTGTCCTCTGAACCACTACAGGTACTTTGCATGTTCATTCAGTCAAACTTTTAGGTACATTGGCAAGAGATCAATTGTATAAGATAAAAGGTAGTAACTATGTAACAGGAGCCTGTCAGTTTTTTGTTAGTGTATTCGTGGTGAGAAATCTGCCTTGCACTTTCCTACCATTCATGCTTTTGTACTAGTCGATATGAGTAATTCTCATACTAATTATTCAGAAAGATATGCAACAGTACACGTTCAAGATTTGATTTGCTCCTGCTTTTAAAATAAACCTTAAAAGCTACATTCTACATGCAGCAAGACTGACATTAGAATGAATGAAAGTGAGTTCAGTAGCAAGAGTGGAGTTTGTCCCAAGTTTAAGGTTTTCTTTTCTCTTGGGCCATTCCAAAAGTTCATACCCTAATTCGATTACAAAATTTACTTCAACTGAATGCTTCTATCATTTTTGTGCACAATGTCATTTACAAAAAAAATAAGTACATGGGAAAACTGAACAAATAGTAAGAGAATATTATGTGACTTGTAGGTATTATTAAGATAACTACTTTTTTTTTTTAAGTATTCAGAAAGGGTTAAGAGAAGCATTTAATTTCTGTAAAATGTAATATTTTTATAATATCTGCAATGCTTTCATGTTCATGATGCACCTTTTTACCAGCATTCTTGGCATTTTCATGCATCTCAGATTTTCCTCACAGACCATAATTTAGCAGATAACGTGCACTTTTTAGTCTTTATTTACCAACAAATTCCAACCCCCTACTTCCATCCCTAACCCCCTTCCCCTGTGATTCTGACTCCTGTTTGTCATGTGAGTTGGGGCCAAATTCATCCTTGGTGAACCTCATAGATTCCAAGGCCAGAAGGGACCACTGTGATCATCTAGTCTGCCCTCCTGCGTAACACAAGCCATAGAACTTTCCCAAAATAATTCCTAGACCAGATCTTTTAGAAAAACATCCAGTCTTGATTTAAAAATAGTCAGTGATGGAGAATCCACCACAACCCTTGGGACATTGTTCCGGTGGTTAATTACTCTCAGTCAAAGGAGTTACCACCATTGAAGTCAGTGGAGTTGCACCAAGATGTACTAAATAATCAAGTAGTAGTTCAAGCCTGTCACTATATTATGTCAAATAGTTTGTCTGAAATTTGCCTTAGCATAATAATAGTGATTATGCATTTAGGTCCCTGCCCGCTAGTTCTTCAGCATCAGCTACATAACAAACCCAGTTCCTAGAACTGTGTTGAGAAAAATAACAAACACAGGAAGACATGCTGTCTCAATTTCCATTGGAGACTGGATAATTTGGAGAGATACACATTAGAGAATTTAGAAAATAAATGAATAAGGAATAAATTAACCGTATTTGGGATATTAGAGAGACAAAGTGGGTGAGGTAATACCTTTTATTGGACCAATTTCTGTGCTGAAAGAGACAAGCTTTTGAATTTACACAGAGCTCTTCTTATCTGGAAAAGGTACTCAGAGTGTCACAGCTAAATATAAGGTGGACCAGATAGTTTAGCATAACTAGTTAGCGAATATTGTGAGAGATCATTCAAAGTGAAGTGGTCAGTTAACACCTCTCCAGTCATAGGACAAAAAAAGGGGGCTAGTGGATTACAGATTGTTGTAATAAGCCATAAATCCAATGTCTTTATTAATACCATGATTTTTAGTGTGTAGTAAAGTTATGAATTTAAGCTCCCAGGCTTGTCTTCTGAAGGTGTTGTGCAGGTTTCCTTTGAGCATGAGGACTGAGAGGTCAGATATGGAGTGATCATTTTGTGAAAAGTGTTTGCCTACTGGTCATATGGTGTTTTTGTCTTTTACATTTTTCTGGGAGAGTTCATTTGATAGTGTAGTGATTGACTGGTTTCACCCACATAGTCATTATTGGAGTATTTAGTGCATTGAATGAGGCATGTTGTATTGGCAAGGTCTTGTGCCACTTTGATTTAGTGGGTCCTGGTCTGTGGGGAGCTTGCTTCTGATGATGAGCTTGGCAAGGCTGGAGTGGTGTTTGACAGCCAGGAGGAGGTGGTTCAGGAAAGATTTATTTCAGAATGTGTTGTTTGTTTTTTTGAGTACAGGTTGTAATTATTTAATGATACTCTGCATGGGTATCACGTACCACCTCGGGTGGGATGGTAGGTGACAACTAGGGGTGTGTGGTTAGAGGGTTTTTTTCCTTCTGTATTGAAGCAGGTTCTCTTGGGAGTATTTGAGTGGTCCATTCCATGCTGCAATCTACTTCTCTGGTGGAGTGTCCTTGTTTGGTGAAGGTGGCTTTAAGTATATTAACGTGTATATCCCGTACTTTCTTCCCAGAGCATATTGTGTGGTTTCTGAGTGCCAAGTTGACACTTATTCCTTTTTCCATAATCCCCCTTTTGTCCCTATTAATAAGTGCAAATAAATTTATTCAAAATTTAGTTTTGATTTGTAGTTCACATAATCATTCTTGCTGTGTTTGGGGTGGTTACTGAATCTGAGAACACTATAACAATAACACTGCAAATAGCATTTGGGATGTGCGTGATAGGGATAATTTATGTATGTGGACATTGGGAGTACACGATTGTTGCGTATGTCATACAATATTTATTACCCTAAATTTGGGATGATCATATTGTTCATACATGAATTACATAGGTTATGTTCCAAGAGTGTTGCTAAGACTTTTATACAATTTGTTAAAACCTTTTTCAGACCACAGTCAGTGACAATCCATTATTAGATGAATACATCAAGGACTGTTCTCTGTCCAGAGCAATCAGAGTACTTTCCCAGCTTTCAGCTTGAAAAATTTTCAGCTTTTGGGCTCTGTTTCCTCAATAATGGAACTGGTTATTTGGATGCAGTGTGTATGCTGCCCCTTTTGTCTGAGTGGAGCTTCAAGACTAATGACATCTGAACCCAGCTTATCTGGAAGAGACTTTGATCTGTCATGGATGTCCTTCATTACACCTAAGGAAAAGAATGACTTATGACATTGTTCTCCAGCTTTTCCAGCTGATATATTTTCTCTCTCAACTCAAAGCCTTTGGTCCAGGGTAATTAAGAGTACATGCTTGAGGTTGTGCATAGATGTTTTCTAGCATTCAAGGACCACATATCCCATTACCCTGTGTTAATTTAGATGGACATCCTAGCAGGCGTATGTGCACATATACTCGAGGAAGGTATCTATCTTTTATCAGGAGAATGATTAAAGGATAGGAAACATGCCTTACAGTGAAAGACTTGAAGAGCTCAATCTACTTAGCTTGACAAAGAGAAGGTTAATGGGTGACTGGATTACAGTCTACTATTAGCTGCGTGGTGAAAAAATATTTAATAATGAGCTCTTCAATCTGGTAGTGAAAGGTATAACATGATCCAGTGGCAGGAAGTTGAAGCTAGGCAAATTCAGACTGGAAATAATGTGTACATTTTTAATGGTGAGAGCAATTCCATTGGAACAATTTACCAAGGGTTGTGGTGGATTCTCCATCACTGACGGTTTTTAAATCAAGATTGGATGTTTTTCTAAAAGATCTGCTCTGGGAATTATTTTGGGGAGGTTCTATGACCTGTGTTATACAGGAACTCAAACTAGATGATCACAATAGGCCCTTCAGGCCTTGGAATCTATGGACGACCCCTTGACGTTTTAAAAGAGTATTAAGAAGGGTTCAATACAATCCTTTTGCGCTTCTAGAGTTAATTTACCAATTTGGGTTACCATAGTATTAAAATTGTATTGCTGCTGACCATTACTTCAGCTCAGAGGGCATGGGAGATGGAGGCCCTAGCATGTACATATTCCCATATTGTCTTTTTTTTTTTTTAAAGTCACCATGTGATGGGTTAATCTGCCCTTAAGGATACTGGGGCCTAATGGTCAGCCCACCCTATCATGTTGACATGGGTCTTTAATTGTTTGAAAGGCCATATCATTTTTTTTAAAAGGACCTCGGGTATCTGGATAGAGCGGAAGTGGTCCTCAGAATGAATGGTGCTTGGGTGGAAATCCTGTCTTTGTATCTTTAAGGATCATGAGACTTGCAGAGAGAGCAGGGCAAGACTGTCTTCTCCCGCAACCAGTTGGGATGTGCTGGGAATAGGGGTCCAACATAAAGGTTGCCTCCTTTTTTATAGTATGGCAGACACAAATAGGAGAAGACAGCCAGCCTGAGGATTAATTGAAGCCCTACAGCTGGCTAGACTATAACTCGGCTCCAAGGAGGAGATCTGAGGACTCCTGTTTAAGGAGAGAGATAATGGCCTGAAGTAGCCAGCTCTCAGAAGGAGAACTGGGGCTACTGCCATAAGTGAGTGACTGTTTCATTAATATATACCCTGTCCCAGGACAAGAGATGGGAACTCCTGTTTAAAGAACTGGCCATTTGAGACCCAACCCCAGCTCCAGAAGAGGGTTGCGGGGGTATCCTGAACGGGGCAAAGAGCTCACCAAGACTGTTATAAGGACCCTCATCAGGGTGACCTAGGGCAACTAGCGAAGTAAAGTCACCTTTTGTAGAAAAACTTAATAAATCAGACACCATGAAGGTGTACGTTGTTTGAACCAACGTATGTCTGGTAATGAATTGAAAGAACCCAACAAGGTGTTGAGTGCAATGTACTGACAGGGCCACAAAAGGCTACAAGGGGCATGCTGGAGAGGCTCACCCCTTTACACACCTTTAGAATGATAACCTTTAACCTAGAGTGTGGACTCTGGGATCAGTTAGTTCATCCTCCATTTTTCTGACCATTCTTTTCCACTGAAGAAAGGGAACTGCATTCTCTATATGTAGTTAAAATGCTAAACTTCTTTACAGAACCCCGGATCTACAGTTCTGATTCTCTTTTTATCTTCTTTGAAGTCTTTGAAAACAGGAAAGGAGCATCTTGATATGCCCTAGCAAAATGGACCAAGACAATTATCAGAGATGAATAAAAGACTGCAGGTGGTAACAGCCCATAGTAGTTGAGGACACAAAGGGCATCTATCCCAGAACCAGCTTTCCTGCATTTCTCTTGGCACTACATAGTATATGTCAGTGCCTCTTTGGATGATATTTTCAGCTCCCTGATCTGAGATGAGCATATTTCAACCTCCAATTGGCCATGACATACCTTCCCTGAGGAAGACAGTTACTGCTATACAAAACCCACTAGTCCAACATAAGTCCTTGTCTTATCTGCAGTTTGCATTTCTGAGAGTCTCATCTGATCTGCAAAGTCCTGCCCAGCTTCTGATGATGAAGGCCTGACGCGTCCATTCTGTGCATAGTTCATAAGGTTTTTAGCTGTGTTGTTACAATGTAAACAGAGTTTATTGTTAGGAAAGTTTCAAGTGAAGTGTTGGTGTTATTGGGTGGGGGTGGCTTTGGAGCCAGTGGCCCCACCAGTGGGAGATTCCATTTATGTTACCTGTGGGAGAGGGGGAAAGAGAGCAGCTCAGTAGTTTCAGAAAAGAGCCTAGTATATCTTTACAGGTAATACAGATTCTTCTGTTGTCCTTGCTTTTCTTTATGCACAGTCTCTGTTCCCACTGTTCCTCACCAGTCTCTGTCATATTCACTTATATAGGTGCACACACACCACCAACTTTGGGGTAGGAGCTTATGTTCTCCTTAAGGTTGCCAGCTTTCTAATCCAGGCTGGGGCTGAGGGATTCTGAGTGTGGGAGCGGGCTCCGGGCTGGGGCAGGAGGTTGGGGTGCATGAGGTTGAGGGTTCTGACTGGGGGTGCAGGCTCTGGGGTGGGGTTAGGGATGAGGGGGTTGGGGTGCAGGAGTGGGCTGGCAGTGGGGCCGAGGGGGTCGGAGTGTGGGAGGGGGATCTGGGCTGGGGCAGAGGATTGGGGTGCGGGAGGGGTTGAGGGCTCTGGCTGCGGGGGTAGGCTCTGGGGTTCAGGAGGGGGTTCTGAGCTGGGGGTGTGGGTCAGAGGTTTGGAGTGTGGGAGGACCCCTGGCTGGGCAAGGGGTTAGGATGTGGGAGGGGGTATGGGCTCTGAGCTGGGGGTGTGGGCTCTGGACTGGGGCCAGAAATGTGGGGTTCAGGGTGCAGGAGGGAGCTCCAGGTAGGAGGTTAGAGTACAGGGGGGTGTGGGCTCTGGGGTGGGGCCGGAGATGAGAGGTTTGGAGTGTGGGAGGGGACCTCAGGGCTGGTGTGGGATGGGGTTCTGACCTGGGGCCAGCGGTTGGGGCACAGGAGGTGGTTTGGGGTGTGGGCTCTAGGTGGCGCTGACCTCAGGAAGCTCTTGGGAAGTGACCAGCATGACAAGCTCCACCCCCGCAGCTCCCATTGGCCACAGTTTCCTAAGAGCCATGTCCTAGCCGCTTCCTGGGAGCTGGGCATGGAGTCTGGCTGCCCCGCTAGCACTGCGGCCAACCAAACTTTTAGTGGCCCGGTCAGCTGTGCTGAGCGGAGCTGACAGGATCCCTTTTCGACCAGGCATTCCAGTACAAATCTGGATGCCTGGCAACCCTAGTTCTCCTTGCATCTGCTTCTGATACTCTTTCTGCTAGCCTTTCCCTAGCTAGCGACATATGAAGCAACTCTTAGAAGTAGGGCTGTTGATTAATTGCAGTTAATTCACATGGTTAACTCAAAAAAATGAATAGCACTGTTAAACAATAAAATACCAATTGAAATTTATTAAATATTTTTGGATGTTTTTCTACATTTTCAAATATATTGATTTCAATTACAACACACAATACAAAGCATACAGTGCTCACTTTATATTATTATTTTTGATTACAAATATTTGCACTGTAAAAATGATAAACAAAATAAATAGTATTTTTCAATTCACCTCATAACAAGTAGTGCAATCTCTTTATTGTGAAAGTGCAACTTACAAATGTAGATTTTATTGTTACATAACTACATTCAAAAACAAAACAGTGTAAAACTTCAGAGCTTACAAGTCCACTCAGTTCTACTTCTTGTTCAGCCAATCTCTAAGAGAAATAAGTTTGTTTACATTTAGAGGAGATAATGCTGCCCATTTCTTATTTACAATGTCACCTGAAAGTGAACAGGCCTTCGTATGGCACTTTTGTAGCAGGCATTGCAAGTTATTTAAGCGCCAGATATGCTAAACATTCATATGCCTCTTCATGCTTTGGCCACCATTCCAGAGGACATGCTTCTATGCTGACAACGCTTGTTAAAAAAAATGGATTAATTAAATCTATGACTGAACTCCTCGGGGGAGAATTGTATGTTTCCTGCTGTTTTACCCACATTCTGCCATATATATCATGTTATAGCAGTCTTGAATGATGACCCAGCACATGTTTGTTTTAAGAACACTTTCACAGCAGATTTGACAAAATGCAAAGAAGGTAGCGATGTGATATTTCTAAAGATAGCTACAGCACTCGACCCAAGGTTTAAGAGTCTGAAGTGCCTTCCAAAATCTGAGGGGGACGAAGAGTGGAGTTCAACACTCTCATGCTCAACACTCATGCGCAAAAAGCTCAACACACTCATGCGGAAACTACAGAACCCGAACCACCAAAAAGGAAAATCAACCTTCTGCTGGTGGCATCTGACTGAGATGATGAAAATGAACCTGCATGAGTCCGCACTGCTTTGGATCATTATCTAGCAGAATCTGTCATCAGCATGGACGCATGTCCTCTGGAATGGTGGTTGAAACATGAAGGGACATATGAATCTTTAGCATGTCTGGCACGTAAATATTTTGCAATGCCGGCTATAATAGTGCCATACGAATGCGTGTTCTCACTTTCAGAAGACATTGTAAGCAAGAAGCAGGCAGCATTATCTCTTGCAAATGTAAGCAAACTTGTTTGTCTGAGCATTTGGCTGTACAAGAAGTAGGACTAAGTGGACTTTCAGGGCTCTAAAGTTTTACACTGTTTTATTTTTGAATGCAGTTGTTTTTTGTACATAATTCTACATTTGTAAGTTCAACTGTCATGACAAAGAGACTGCACTACAGTATTTGTATTAGGTGAATTGAAAAATACTATTTCCTTTGTTTTTTATAATACAAATATTTTTGTAATAAAAATATAAAGTGAGCATTGTACACTTTGTATTTCGTGTTGTAATTGAAATCAAAATACTTGAAAATGTAGAAAACATCCCAAAATATTTAAATAAATGGCTTTCTATTATTGTTCTGTTTAATAGCATGATTAATCATGTGATTAATCACGATTAATTTTTTTAATCTCTTGACAACCTTACTTAGAAGGAAAGAGCTTTCTGAGGAAAATTGAAAGTAGGGCTTCTGAAATGACCAGACCCCCCCCACGCCCTCCTTAACACACACACAACTTAATTTCTTTTTAAAAGGCCAAGATTAATCATTCATTCACCCTAACAGTCACTTTTCAGAGGGTCAGCCAAAAATAAAACAAAACAAAACAAAGAAACCAACCCCAGAACAGCAACAACCAAATCCAGTTCCAGACATGCTTGTATCTGAACTGTGTGTATATATATGCGCAGGAGCTTGATCTGTTCTTGAATAAACCTGCTGTTGGAAGCTTATTCTTCACTGGTAGAAGGTGAAAGATTAGGATGTGCTTGCCAAATCAGTGAGAGGCAAAATGTGAGGGGGAGCAGGAGAAGTGGTGTCAGTG
Organism: Chelonia mydas; assembly: GCF_015237465.2. NCBI lineage: Eukaryota > Metazoa > Chordata > Testudines > Cheloniidae > Chelonia > Chelonia mydas. The sequence continues at coordinate 105,470,072 of NC_057850.1, read as the reverse complement.
CTAGTGCATCATGAAAACAGAGCATACTGAATTGCTTGAGCCCTTGAACAGTACATGAACTTCTAATCAGTGTTTTTCTTAAAATTTAGTACTGAAATGTTTGGTGCTTTGTCAGAGGAAGGCAAGGTTGATTTTAAGCCTGCCTGTCTTACTGATTCTGTTTTACACTTGACGGTATGAAAAGTTTATTTGCTTAATTCAGAGTAAAGGCAGTACTTTTGATACATGTTTTGTTAATTATTTCTCTTATCACATGCATTTCTGAGATGTGAGAGCTGTCTGGTGAATTAATTGTAAGATTGAATCATAGAATCATAGTCTTTAAGGTCAGAAGGGACCATTATGATCATCTAGTCTGACCTCCTGCACAACGCAGGCCACAGAATCTCACCCACCCACTCCTGTAACAAACCCCTAACCTATGTCTGAGCTATTGAAGTCCTCAAATCGTGGTTTAAAGACTTCAGGGTGCAGAGAATCCTTTTATTTCCCATCCCCCTCCTGTTTGGGAGTTTTAGGGAGGAGCATTTACTTTTCAGGCTTTCTTCCTTTTTGATTCGAGCATTTTTCTTGAGTTCGACGTTTGCAGCAGCACTGCTGCTGCCTCTCCTCACTAGATCAACAGTTCTTTTTTTAATGATCACCATTATTCAGTAGATTTAATCCACATCTCTTATAGTTCTGAAAGTCATACATGTCTCTTTCCCTCTGGAAAAGTGTGTGGACTGTGCTAAAATTCCTTTAATAATTCGGAACATTTCATTATGTGGTGTGATATGATGCTTTAATGATGAATGAATTGATCCATTAGTGTATGGAGTATGGAAGATGGGAGATTTTAAACCAGAAGAGGGCAGCAACACTTAAAAATTTGTTTTAGGTTGGGTTTTTTTGTTCCCTTTTTTGCTTTGCCAATAAGTCCATGTATATTGTGACAGGGTCGGGCCAGATGGATACAGGAGAGTAATAGAAGGCAGATATATTAGCCCCAGGCTAAGTAGGTCCCTTTTCCCTGGGTAAGGTAACAGGGAAGGTTCCAGAACTATCAGGAACCTTTTGGAGACAATTAAGACAGGCTGATTAGAACACCTGCAGCCAATCAAGAAGCTGCTAGAATCAATTAAGGCAGGCTAATCAGGGCACCTGGGTTTAAAAAGGAGCTCACTTCAGTTTGTGGTGTGCGTGTGAGGAGTTGGGAGCAAGAGGCACTAAGAGCTGAGAGTGAGAACATGGACTGTTGGAGGACTGAGGAGTACAAGCATTATCAGACACGAGGAGGAAGGTCCTATGGTGAGGATAAAGCAGGTGTTGGGAGGAGGCCATGGGGAAGTAGCCCAGGGAGTTGTAGCTGTCGCACAGCTGTTCCAGGAGGCACTCTAGACAGCTGCATGCCACAGGTCCCTGGGTTCGAACCCGGAGTAGAGGGCAGGCCCGGATTCCTCCCAAACCTCCCAACTCCTGGTCAGACACAGGAGGAGTTGACCTGGACTGTGAATTCAGAAAAACGGCCAAGCTGAGGGCTGCCGTGAAGCTCCAGGGCGAGGAAATCCGCCAATAAGCACAGGACCCACCAAGGTAGAGCAGGGACTTTGTCACAATATATGCTCTGCTTGTTTCTTGGATCGACTCAAGTATCATTCACAAAGTGGCCAAAAGAGGAGGTGTCTCCCTTATAACCTTGAGCAAGGGTTGCGAACTCTTACTGAAGCTATTCCAGGAGATTTTTTTTCCCCCCCTCAACATGGCAAAATGTCATTTTCTTAAAATATCCTATTAAAATCTCCTGGGTTGCTTTCAGTAGTCACCGGGAGATCAATGCCAATTCCGGGAGACTCCAGGCCAATCCTGGAGAGTTGGCTACTCTATCCTTGAGCTCAGTAGCTAGAGCACTCTGCTGGGGTGTGGGAGGCCTAGGTTTAATTGCCCTCTCTGCGTAATATGGAGCAGGGTTTTGAACTTGGGAAGAGAGTGCCCTATTCACTGGTCTATGGGTTATTCTCGTGTGGGTCTCTCTGAATCTTTTATGTTGAAGCTGTTCTACTGTGTATAAATAACTAGTTGAAGCAGTAATATGAACTTGGCTCTCCCACTTCCAGGTGAGTGCACTAACTACTGGGCTGTTGGGTAATCTGAGGTGTGTTCCCTCAGTCTCTCCTGCTTATGCTGTTCTAATGTGTATAAAATACTTGACCAGTCGTTGGGCCAAAAACTGAGTGACTGTAGCCTGGGAGGGGGAAGACCCAAGTTCATATCCCAGCTCCTGTTTGTTTATTTATACACAGTGGAACATCTTAAACAGGAGAGATTGAGGCATATTCACCTGAATTACTCATAGCCCAGTGGCTAGGGCATATTCTGCAATGTGGAAGGCCCAAGTTCAAATATCTGCTCTACATCAGGTAAAGGGGGAGAGTGAACCCTGGTCTCTTACATCTCAGATACATGCCCTAATCACTGTGCTAAAGGTTAGGAAGGCACAACCAACTCCTCCAGTTGTTCTGTGAATCTACCCCTTTGTTTCTTTTAAAAGTGACCAGAAATTACGTTAAACTGTTCATTTCAGGTTGAATGAAATGTTTAGTTCGACATGAAACAAAAATGTTGTCCACTTTTTGTATTCACCATTAAAAAAAAAAAATCTAATTCAAGGCCGATCAAACCGGCATAAGTTTTTTTTATTATTTTTTACCCCCAGAACTGTCAGTAAACCAAATAATTACAGTAGTTATTCACTCAGCTGGGCTGTGGAGGACCTGCTGTACTAACAAATAGTTAAAAAAAAAAAATTAAAAATTGCTTTTGTCACTGAATTGGGCAGCTATGACTCTGCGTACTCATAGGGAGCAAATCTGCTGAGTTAAGAATATGACATTTTTATGTATTTCCTTTCCAATAGAACAACTCTCCTAAAAATAGTGGCAATATTCCAAAATGCTTTTGTATGTCTTGTTGCACCCTTATTAATAATAATAAAAAAAGCATGTTGCTTTTTGTGACATTGGAGGGAACGTATGAAAAATAACTGAAGTAATTTACACTTGCTGTGATGAGACATTAGTGATGAGTGGGGTCTCGAGTGCTTTCTTGTGCAATGGTCTTTATTAGATGAACCATCTTTTTCACAGAGCTGATTTCAGGCAAAGAATATCTTAACTACAACAGGGTATTAAAGGGTCCATAGTGTTCAGCAATCTAATGAAGTAAATCCAAATGTTCACATATTACAAAAGAGTTGAACTATACCGTAGGTGTTCCTTCACCATCTGTAAGTGAAGAATTGACATGTCATTTGTATTCACTGCTGTTGCTCTGGTTTTAGAAGCTGACTCACTCCCTGCACACACTAGGGGGCTTTTCCTAATATATTAGTTTAAAACTGTCAGAGCTGGATTGCTGAGTGCTATGGAAGCCACTGTAATTACATTTCAGAGTAGCAGCCATGTTAGTCTGTATTCGCAAAAAGAAAAGGAGTACTTGTGGCACCTTAGAGACTAACAAATTTATTTGAGCATAAGCTTTCGTGAGCTACAGATGAAGTGAGCTGTAGCTCACGAAAGCTTATGCTCAAATAAATTTGTTAGTCTCTAAGGTGCCACAAGTCCTCCTTTTCTTTTTGTAATTACATTAACAGTTTCCTGAACTTCAAACACAATGCAGAGGTGTAGCTTTTAAGAACAAAAGTGCTTTGAGCAATAGAATTAATTATGAGAATGGGCATATTAATGTGTCACTGGTTGGTAATGCTGGTATACTCTTAAGTACATTCTTAATCTATCCAGCTATGCTTTTAGCCCTGCAGAAGAGTCTGTCCTATCTCAGGGCCTCTCCTTCTGCCCCTCCACCCCCACGAACATGATACAGTTCTGCGGTGACCTAGAATCCTACTTTTGACTCAAGGAATATTTCCAACACACCACTGAACAGCACACTAACCTACAGAAACCTTCCTACCAATGCTACAAAAAGAAAGATTCTGTGTGGACTCCTCCTGAAGGTCAAAACAACAGACTGGACTTCTAGAGTGCTTCTGCTGACATACACAGCCTTAAATTGTGGAAAAGCAGCATCACTTGCCCTATAACCTCAGCTATGCAGAACACAATGCCATCCACAGCCTCAGAAACAACTCTGACATCGTAATCAAAAAGGCTGACAAAGGAGGTGCTGTAATCATTGTGAAAAGGTCAGAATATGAATGAGAGGCTGCTAGGCAACTCTCTGACACCACATTCTACAGGCCATTACCCTGTGATCCCAATGAGGGTTACCAGAAGAAACTATATCTGCTACAGAAACTCCCTGAAAAAGCACAGGAACAAATCTCCACAGGCACACCCCTAGAACTCCGACCGGGGGTATTCTATCTGCTACCCAAGATCCATAAACCTGGGAATCCTGGACGCCCCATCATCTCAGGCATTGGCACCCTGACAGCAGGATTGTCTGGCTATGTAGACTCTCTCTTCAGGCCTTACGCTACCAGCACTCCCAGCTTTCTTTGAGACACCACTGAATTCCTGAGGAAACTACAATCCTTTGATGATCTTCCAGAAAACACCATCCTAGCCACTATGGATGTAGAAGCTCTCTACACCAGTGTTCCACACAAGGATGGACTACAAGCCGTCAGGAACAGTATCCTTGAGAATGTCACGGCAAACCTGGTGGCTGAACTTTGTGACTTTGTCCTCATCCACAACTATTTCAGATTTGGGGACAAGTTATACCTTCAAGTCAACGGGACTGCTATGGGTACGCGCATGGCCCCACAGTATGCCAACATTTTTATGGCTGATTTAGAACAATGCTTCCTCAGCTCTCATCCCCTAATGTCCCTACTCTACTTACGCTACATTGATGACATCTTCATCATCTGGACCCATGGGAAGGAGGGCCTTGAGGAATTCCACCAGGATTTCAACAATTTCCACCCCACCATCAACCTCAGCCTGGACCAGTCCACACAAGAGATCCACTTCCTAGACACTACAGTGGAAATAAGCAATGGTCACATAAACACCACCGTATACAGGAAATCAACTGACCGCTATACGTACCTACATGCCTCCAGCTTTCATCCAGACCACATCAAACGATCTATTGTCTACAGCCAAGCTCTACGTTACAACCACATTTGCTCCAACCCCTCAGACAGAGGCAAACACCTACAGGATCTCTGTGAAGCGTTCTTAAAACTACAATATCCACCTGCTGAGGTGAAGAAACAGCTTGACAGAGCCAGAAGGGTACCCAAAAGTCACCTACTACAGGATAGGCTCAACAAAGAAAGTAAAAGAATGCCACTAGCTGTCACCTACAGCCCCCAACTAAAACCTCTCCAGCGCATCATCAAGAATCTACAACCTATCCTGAAGGACGATCCCTCACTCTCACAGACCTTGGGAGACAGGCCAGTCCTCACTCACAGACAGCCCCCCAACCTGAAGCAAATATTCACCAGCAACCACACGACAAAAACACTAACCCAGGAACCAAACCCTGCAACAAAGCCCGGTGCCAACTCTGTCCGCATATCTATTCAAGGGACACCATTATAGGACCTAACCACATCAGCCACACCATCAGGGGCTCGTTCCCTACGCAACTACCAATGTGATATATGCCACCAATGCCCCTCTGCCATGTACATTGGCCAAACCGGACAGTCTCTACGCAAAAGAATAAATGGACACAAATCAGAAGTCAAGAATTGTAACATTCAAAAACCAGTAGGAGAACACTTCAGTCTCCCTGGACACTCAATAACAGACCTAAAAGTGGCAATTCTTCAACAAAGAAACTTCAAAAACAGATTCCAACGAGAAACTGCAGAACTGGAATTAATTTTCAAACTGGACACCATCAAATTAGGCCTGAATAAAGACTGGGAGTGGATGGATCACTAGAAAAACTAATTTCCCCCTGCTGATACTCACACTTTCTTGTCAACTGTTTGAAATGGGCCATCTTGATTACGTTGGCCTCATTAGAACTACAAAAGTGATTTCCCCACCCCTTCTTGTCAACTGTTGAGAATTGATTGGATTGGCTCTTTAGCACTGACCCCCCACTTGGTAAGGCAACTCCTATCTTTTCATATGCTGTGTATTTATACCTCTCTACTGTATTTTCCACTCCATGCATCTGATGAAGTGGGTTTTAGCCCACAAAAGCTTGTGTCCAAAAAATTTTTTTTGTCTCTAAGGTGCCACAAGGACTGCTTGTTGTTTTTGCAGTGTCTGCTTATTGTGTCCTGCTGCTATTAGTTGAAGAAAGAGAAGAAAAATCTGGCCAGCTTTTGTATGGATAAACCAGATATGGCTTCTCCTGGGCTAGACTTACCTAGGAAAAGTTATATATGCAAAGCCTGACTAAGTCATGACTAAGGGAAGGGTGTAAATCTGCAAGTATTAGAAGGTTGTAAAGTTTAGATGGCAGTGTGGTTTAAAAACACCTGATCTCTGGTCTGCTACATTACAGCCATCGCTATCCCTACTACTGGTGGAGAATTACAGGTTCTAATTTTCCATGTGTAGACGAGACCTCAGAAAGGAAAAATAAGGCTTAATATGCAAGGCTTCCTGGCAAGAAAAACGTTGGTTTTTTTTAAATCCTGCTAATGATCTCCATAAGATAATTACAATAGGACAGAATGAGGGACATTTCATGAGGTTATTAATACATGTCCTGAACAGTTGAGGCTTCATATCTTATAACATGCCCAAAGTGTATAAATATAATAGTTTAGTAAGACACATCCTCATCCTGGCTTAATGTAAACCTGAAAAATCTCAACCAGACATGCACACAGGGCTTTACAAGAGTTTTACTGTTCCATGAATTTGTCTCTTCTCAGTGAGTATATTCTGAGTCTTAAGGTTCAAACTAGACTTCATGAGGTATTAAATTATCCAAAATGAAGCTGAGAGAGGAAAGTAAGTAGTATCAGGTAGATTAAGTCTCATGTTAACAGGGCCAACATTGTAAGTGCCCAGGAGCGTAAGGATTTATTGATAAGAGCTGCAGGCTACAGGTATGGTGTTGAATAACTTTTGATTTGTTTGTGTTTATGCCCTCATTTTGCATATATTTCTTTCTGATATATAGCCTTTATTCAGAAAATCATATGTTAAAATAAGAGGTTTCAAACAGTTGCTGGATTTGGGAAGAGTTCTGTAGCTTGCTTTTTTTTTTTTTCAAATAAGATACTCCCTCACTCCGAGAATGATTGGGGGAAAGGAGAATCTGTTCCTAGCTCCATTTAGCATAATTATGCGCTCAGGTTAACTGTCTAGGACACAGAATAGGCAAGAAACTTTTCTGGTATCGATTTAGAGATAAAAGAGGCAGAATAATGTTTCAGAATAAAATGTTAGTCATTGAAAGGAATGACTCCAGTTTGTTTACTCTTAACACAATTCTTTTCCCTTTATTAAGTCCTTAATGGCCTGGGATCTACTTATCTAAAAAAAAAAATCTTTCTACCCTCTACATATACTGCTGAAGTAGGGTTAAGCTGTGGCACCCAAGATGTTGCTCTGTATAAGGGAGCAGGCAGCTGAAATAAGGATGTTCTCTCTGATGTTCCTCCATGTTTTGGAACTTCTGCCCTTCCCTTGGTCTGAGAAATCCTGTTTTGTTGACCTACAGGGCAGACTGCAAACCCCATTTGTTTTCCCTAGCTGTGAGAGATTGGGAAGACGCTGGTTGGAGAGGATAAAGCTCTTGAATATGTGTTTAGCTGATGAGTTTGATATATGTTAAGTCAGTGAAAGTGGGGCTTGGGGTAGTCTATTAGAGTTGTATTTTTAAACTGTGTTAAGCAAAGGATAGACGCTCCGTATTATAGAGTGAGCGTATAAATCAAAATAAATACATGTTCCCTAAAATATCTCTCTCTCCTCTCCTCATGCCCCCCATCCCCCAAATAGTTTTCTGTTCGTATTCTGCAGTTTTAATTGTTGAGTATTCACTCTCTCTCCTGCTCTTGTTTTTTCTACGTCTTTGAGTGTGAACTAGAGGAAAAGAAAGAATAAAATCAGATTGTGAGCTCAGGAGAGCAAGAACCTTTGGATGGCTCTAAAATAAACAAATACTGCCACTACTAATACTGAACAAAAATAGATAGTGAAAGTCCAGATCAGAAAAGAGAAATGTCTTGGAGAAAGAGTTCTTTAGAGGGGGGCAAAATGAACAACAAATTTAATAATACCAAAGTGGATTAAAAATTGTAGAAAATGATGGAAGAAGAGATGAATCAGGCTATTAAAGGCAAAGTGAAAAATGGAAAGAGAAAATGGAAAGGAATAGGAAAAACAAAGGAACATTTTTTACTTTACATAAAATTTCAAATATTAATTAATAGTAGCATGGGTCTTTCTAACCAAAACAAAAAATCCCAAATGTTCTTGGCTTTGAATGAGAAGCAGCAACACCTCTTCCCAGTCTCTTTTGAATACTACAGATCACCTAATTTGTATTTTTCCTTGAAGAGTTGACAGATATGCTTCCATTGTTGTGCCCTTTTGGACATGGAAATGTCCCTTAATCTTTTTCCTGTTCCAGATTATGACTGAAGAAACTTACTCTCCAGCAACTTACTTTCCTCATTCTGTTCCAAATTCTATGTTTCATGGACAGCCACTGAAGGGATCCAGCAGTTCTCAAACTGTGGGTCGGGACCCCAAATTGGGTCACTAGGGCTGGCATTAGATTTGCTGAGGCCCCGGGGACGAAGCCCGAGCTCCACTGCCAGAGACCAAAGCTGAAGTCTGAGCCCCACTGCCCAGGACCAAGGGCTTCAGCCCTGGGTGGCAAGTCTCAGATTACATGCTCCCCACATAGGGCTGAATCCCTTGGAGTTCATTTTTGGCCCCCTTGCCCAGGGTGGTGGCGTCGGGGCTTGGGCACTGGCCACCCAACCCAGGGCGGCGGTGCTCAGGCTTTTGTCCCCGCTCATGGGGTCATGTATTAATTTTTGTTGTCAGAAGGAGGTCACAGTGCAATGAAGTTTCAGGACCCCTGGATTAGACAAGCTAAGTAATATCTGTATATCAGTTACAAATGAAAAGTGTATGCAAGTTCTGTCAGTTATGTAGTTACAGAAGTGTTCAGGTTAAGATGAGACTTGCACATTATCAGAATTCTGGTGGCAAGAATCTGCAAACTTTTGACTGACGAACTTCATCTGATTTTCATAAAGTTCTACTGCATCTCTTACATGGCAGATCTACTTTATTTGACAAGCAAATTGCATCCTACCCATTGCCTTTATGTCAGTCGGTTAAGTTTGTCTAATCAGATTGACTAAGTGGGGCAAAGATCGAGCCAAAGGCAGGTGGGTGTGACCATCTTGGTCTTCCACTGAACATCTGTTGTGGTGACAGACACAGAAAGGTCATTTCTGCTGATTTACCTGAGTAGAGTTTGAGGCAGCAGGTGCAGAGTTGTTTGATTCTTTTGTCCTGCACCTGCTGCACCTCAGGTAAGTGTAAACAGCTGTTGCAAGTAGAATAGCATTACCCTGTAGGTGGGCCTGGAATGGTCCCAAATATGCTGCTCTTTGTGCAGCTTCACTTTTAATAGCTGTTTTAGACCACAGTTCACAAAAGTAATCCATATTAGGCCCTATTGGAGGGTGGGGGAAGAGGAGTATTAAAGTCTTTTAGACTTTGATTAGAAGCTGTAATAAGATTTCTTTCAGGGTCATGCCTGGGGTGCACCTTAAACCTAATGTCATCAGGTTGGAAGATTACTAGATTTTATACTTGCCTCAGAGTAAACCAAAAAATGGTTTGCATTTCAGTTTTCTTTCGAGATAAGCAGACGGCACATTTTTTAAATTATATAGCATTAACTTCTGTCTGTAGTGTGCAGCAGCTGCATTTTAATGCATCGAAAAAGATAGAGAACAGAGAATTATAAGGTTAACATTGATTTTTGTTTCAAGGGACTATTATCACTGTACTGTCAGTACTGTCAATATTTGATTATGAAAGGAGATTTCCTTATACCTTCCTATATGTAAATGAAGAGCATTAAGAATAAACATTTGCAATGGGCAATTTACGTAAATATATAAATACCTTACTGCATACTAAGTATAGGAAATACCATGGTAATACCAGTACTATGGCCTGGTAAATATTTATTTTTAAAAGTGCCCATTTTCTATTATTTTAAAAAAAATAAATAATGGTTATGTACAATGTGTTTATATAAAAATACTGTTTTAGGGTAGAGTTGAGTGCAGAGAGCAGATGTACCACAGCACAGCTCACCTCAGCTCAGGTACACCAACTTCTTGGTTTCTTTTTTCATAATTAAATTTGGGGCATTTTATGCATCATTAATATTGTAAAGAACTAGGGTTTTCTCTTTCTAGCTCCATAGAACTTCTCAGACTACAATCTGAGAATTTTAGAGAGGCAGATTGTCCCTAAATCTAGGCTTGCTATCTGTGTAGGATCTCCTTCAAGACTTAAACAAAAGAGAACTTGCGGTACTATGTGGAATGGAGATTACCGTGGTTGCAAATTAATGAGAAAAGAAGATCCGGTCACAAATCTGGGCAGCCAAACAACTACACTGAAATTTAAAATTGAATCATTTGAAATTAGAGTACAGACATATCAAAACTTTACCACTGTTGAAGGATGACTGGAATTTGTCAAAAGATTGATCAGATCTCAGAATATCCATATGATAGCCTTAATGGCTGAAAAGGCGAGTAAAGATCCTATTCCCTTTGTTGAAAAGCTCCTTGCAAGCGCACTGAATATAGGTCTGAGGAACTAATGTATAGCAAAAAATGTATAGGAGCTCTAAGACATTCAATGACAAAAGAAACAAGTACAGCACTTCGATTTTTACTTTATCAGGGCCCATGATAGAGACAGAATCCTGAGATGGCCTGGAAAAAATGAAAGCAGGAAAATTAAGAGGCTAAACTTTCTCCCTTGGCCATTTATCTAGTTAATCAAATTAAAAAGGAGAGAACTGTCTGAAGTTAAATTGGGTTTTATGAACATAAAGGCAGGTGTGTTTTATACACCTTTTAGATCACATGAAGTCTCTGTAGAAAAGCTGTATTTTTTTTTCTAACTCAAAGAAGTTTTCATGTACACAGTCACAGATGGTCCTCCATTTGGTCAGAGAGAAAGTAAAATATTAACTACAGATGATAAATGTATATGTATGAAGAGACATAAACCTTAGGAAATGAACATTAACATTTAAAAAAAATGTTCAAATTGTGCTCATAGAAGGTTCCAGAGTGACAACCTGGAAGACTGGAGTTCTCTTCTGACCCGCAGATTAGATAGACCACAGGCAGCAGCAGTGCAGGCTTTCTCTACACTGCTCCCTATCCATATGTCTCCGTGACTTGGAAGAGTCAGAGGATAGTTCAGTCTCCATGCCCATTTAATTCTTGGTGTGTCTGCTAAAAACAACAGCAAGGGGCCAGATCTTCAACTAGTGTAAATTAATGGAGCTTTGTTGATTTACAATGCTAGGCCCAGGTTCCCAGTTAGTGCATATTGTGGTGGTGGATTTTGTGATATGAACACTTGTTGGTTATAAAGTGAATGCTTGACTGAGATCACCAGTTAAATTCACACGGACAGATGGATGGTCCTCTCAGGATAACTTCTGGTTACTCCTGACGTGGGGTGGATATGAACTAGTAACATAAAGATCTAAGTTTTTCTGTGCCCCATTGCCAACTGTTTGAGACATTCAATTCCCCACAGTTTTAATATTCAGAAGAAAATTAAGAACTGTTCAAATGAATATTCCTATACATTATTTAGAACGTAACTATATTGACACCACATGACTTTTCAGTCCTTTTCCCATGTAAAAGAGAAAAGTATTGAATTGTTAAACTAATGAGAAACTTCAGCTGAATGTTTAGAGATGAATATGCAAGTTATTTTGTTATTGGCATTACCTGCTTATTGTGCCTTCAAGTACTTAAGCATATTATACACAGTACCACTTTGGCTTCAGTTTTCTAGATCTTTTGCTTCCAGAATCTTCTGCTCTTGCTTAACTGATATAGTCTCAGACAGCACCTGTGGAACCCCCTTGTTTTCAGTGGGTCTGACTGATTGGAACTGTGCATCATCAACAGAATTGTCTTCGGAGAAGGAATAGATTTCAACTCTTTGTCTAGATTTTTTGGCTCTGCTGGGCTAACAGTACTAAAAAGCAACATCTTCACAGATGTTCCTTTAACAAACAATGTTATGTATGTGCAGAGTATTACTTGTGGTCATGAGAAAGCAAATTTTTATCAGTGTATAACAAAAATATTTAAAAAGAAATAGTATAAGATCAGCTTTCATTCCATCCAATTTAGTGTTTATTAATTTTAAGTTGTTAGAATTGCAAAAACAAAAAACAAACAAAAACAAACATTTGGTCTAAATAGCAAAGCTGATAAAAACAGTTCTTAGGTGAAGCCTCGTGATTTACTGTGACCAGAAGTATGAACTGATCACCATTACCTCATGGTTTATCATGTCTTACTGCTTTAAAATGCATATGGCAATACTGTGTGTATAATATGTTTAAGCACTTGAAGGCACAATAAGCAGGAAATTCCAATAACAAAATAACTTGCATATTTAAGTGGAGGGGGAAAAGCAGCTGTTAAATGCCCTGGTATAGTATTATGGTACTATGTGCTTACTTGAATAGTTTCTTTTCAAGCATCTGCTCCCTCACTGAAAATGTGTTTTTGAACACCTGCAGAGCACAGCCATTTCCCACTTCCTTGCCATATAATGGATTTGTACTTGCACATGGTTCAGGATCCTGCATACCCCTAGGGAGAAGGGGAAGGCACTTTTTGTTTTTTATCTTTGTCAGCAGTGCTTCTACAAGGAGAACGCTGTACTAAGCTCTATGTGCAAATGCTAAAACTCCTTTTGAGACACATGGAGGGGGGTAAATACAAGGCTTAGCATCTAAAGCATTCCATTTGTAGGTGTAAATTTATTTTTCTCCAAACCTTAAAAATAATAAAACCATCTAAGGATACTGAACAGTATGTAAGCCAACAGGGAATTTGTTGTTTGCAATATATTGAAGTTCTATTGTATTGAGCGGCAAATGTCTCCTAGAAACAAATAAGCCCACATATTGAAAGGAAAGGAATTGCTTAATTTTGTATCTGCAGCTGAATTCTGTAACCACTGGAAAGGACTTAGCTAATCAACTTGTTTCCTTTTTGTTTTAGCAGGGAATGGCAGTACCATAAAGAGATTCTGTATTTCATAAGGATAAGTTGTGAATAACTTGATGATGATTGGTATAGCTTGAGTGGCAGAACATTTTACTAGCTTGATTCATGGCTTGACAATTTTAAATTAAGCTGCTATATGTTTCAGTGTACTATAAAGTTCATAATAGGTATTTTGCCCTGGCGTATGTTTGAGCCCAGCAATAGGCTGCAGTGTAGACTACTGAACTAATGCAGCGTCGCTCTTGTATCATCTTCTGAGCCTTGATTTTACTAGTATGGAAGTTTTGCTGTGTGTCCATGGTCCTGTATTTATTATATATTGTGTTGCTTTCGGTGTTGGTAAGTTGCATCTCACAATGTGTAATTTGTTACCATTTGGGGCCTTTTCAGTTTGGTGTGGGGAGGGGGAGTGTATATATACTATGTAGTTGTCTGAGAATGAGAGAAATAGTTGAGATGCTTCTTCAAGATGTGTTTTCTAAGTGGCTGATGAATGTGGCAAAAGGAATTGCATCTTGCAGAGGTGTCTATTTACCTTACCTGTTACTATTTTTACTACAGGATGTGATTACTTACCTGGCTTAAAAAACAAAACACTAAAATTGAAATCTTTTGACTCACAAAGAGAGAGCTCCCAACTTTGATCTTAAAGCTCTTCTGAAGACATTAACCTTTGAAATGGTACATCTTTTAATCTTTCCCAAGTGTTTACAGTTGAACTCATTTCAAAGAAATACAGTTCAGAAGCTAAAAAGAAAAGGAGTACTTGTGGCACCTTAGAGACTAACCAGTTTATTTGAGCATGAGCTTTCGTGAGCTACAGCTCACTTCATCGGATGCATCGGATGCATCCGATGAAGTGAGCTGTAGCTCACGAAAGCTCATGCTCAAATAAACTGGTTAGTCTCTAAGGTGCCACAAGTACTCCTTTTCTTTTTAAGAATACAGACTAACACGGCTGTTACTCTGAAACCTGTCATTAGTTCAGAAGCTGTTCTTGGACAAGAGAAGCCTGAATTGGTAACTTACATACAGTACTTAATACGTAATGCTTCTGTTCACTATCCACTCTCTTTAACAAAATAGATTTGAGAAGCAACTAGTTTTTTCAGAATCTTCAGGGTGTCTTCCTTTACCCACCTTTAGTTTTGCAGGTTTTATGGTGTCCTGTAGACTGGTGTGATGATGCTTTTCAATCCACGTTTACCTCATTTTATTAAAACATTTGCCATGGCTATGAATGCAGTTTTGGTTTCACCATATAGGTGAGGAAGAAAAAAATGTTTAAAACGTCAAGGACATTAATTGGTTTCATGGAGGTGGCGTAATATATTTGTAAATATAACCACAAATGTATTTGTAAAATAAAAATGAGAATGTTGTGATTGCAGTAGGAACTGGACATTTTAGGGATGATGCAATAGGCTTTTAGAGAAGATAGAAATATGAGGAAACTGTAAATTATTATTGAGCACCTTAATCCTGGATGATGTGTGATTAATAAAGTACTTCGAGTTGTTCTGCAGTTGTTATAATTGACCTAAATTGTCTGACATAACAGCACTAAAGTAAAGCCAGAATAGTTTGTAATGTAATCAGTACCTTGAAATATCTAATTGTTAATTAATATAGCACTAAATATAGGCAAATAGAAGGAAAAAGTGGTTACAATGTAAATTAGATAGATCTTTCTATGACAGTTTTCCTTTGTAATCTTTGTATTTAATGAAGTTATGTAAAGATAGATACAGGCTTTAATATTACATTGTCTATTTTGTAACATTTCTTTTACCAGTAGAGGGGCAATTGCAGCTAATATGAAGCTCTTAAACTGCAAGTAGTAATCATCTTGGTTACTTACAACGGAAAGTAACCAAGCACTAGATATTTAAAAGATTTTTTTTTTTTTTTAACAGCCAGAAGGGACCATTACATTCATCTGTTATTTCCTTTTTTGTGCTTGGGCCATAGATTCACCAAGTGATTCTTCCATCAAAGCTATAACTTCTGATTGAACTAAAGTTATTTGTGATTGTCCTCAAAGGACATTTTGGAATTTTCTCCTATACAGTTTTAACAAGAGATCTTGTTTTCTCCTATATAGTTTTAACAAGAGATCTGAGATCTTGATCTCAGCCATGGGAACTACAAACCCTGCTGCAACTTCTCCTAGCCTGCAGCTTCACCCATATATCTCTCCTCCTGAAAGCAACAATTTTTCAGAGCCACCCCACCCACACATCCCTTCCAGTGCCTAGTGGAATAAAGGAACTTCAGTACAGTATACAATGTAGAAAGCAGTCACTGACACACCCTTTCAGCTATTAGGGGCAGCTTCTTTCTGTCTTTAAAGATCATCTTCTTTTTGGCCATCTTTTCTGCATGGAGAGTCAGTGAAATTCAGACTTTTTCCATCAAACAGCTTTACTTACTTTTTTTGAATAACATGTTTCTGAAGACAAACCCCAATTTCATTCCCAAGGAAAATAAATTAGTCAGAAAAACAGTTGCAGACATTAGATGTGGACAGAGTGGTAAATTCTGTTGGCTTAGGGAAAAAATTGGAGGGTTCTGTTGGTATGTTATAGGAATCCCAAAGCTCTGTTTTCTAAGTGGATTAAGTTGACTGTCTTCCATGCATGCAAGTTGTCTCATCTAGATCCTTTTAAAAGTATAATTGTTCAGTCCACTAGGAGTATAACTATATAATGAATGGAGAAACACGGAGCTTATTAGCACAAGATTCTCTGAGTGACTGCCCATTTTTGATCCATTCCATTACACTACACTGAACACTACAAAATTGATGTGCTTTCTCCATCCAATGCTGCTTTTGTATGTCCTTCAGTAAGGACCGTCTTTAAAAAAAGGTAATTGTGACTAGATTGTTAACTTTGATATGACCTTAGCATATTTCTACAGCACCTTGCAGAAAGGGGTCCTGTGACCACAGCCCATCAACGCTACAATAATACAAATAAATGTTTTTTTCATAGTTTTTTTTTCTCTTGCTTGCTACTTCCTAATCATCATGCCTGGTGGAGCCTCGGAACATAGGAATTCCCATACTGAAATAGATTAGTTGTCCATCTAGTCCAGTATCCTAGCAATGGCTACTGCTTCAGAGGAAGGTCCAATAAACCATGAAGTGGACACATAGGGGAAATTTCTTCCTAAATAGAATGTACTGCTCTATCAGGACCCTCCCTGTATGCAGTACTCTCAGCAAATCGCTAATTTGCTGCTACATATGGATGGTGACTGGTCAGTTGCATCAGGGGAATACAAATGTTAAATCATTCATTCTCACTTCTTTGATATATATGTAACTTTGATTTAGTTTAGAATAAAATAATGAAACAGTACAGAGGTTGTAATTAAAATTGTGTGTACCTGTATGTTTTGAATATAAATTTCTTGTATGTATTGAATAATTTTTTCCAAAATGTTATATTCATTCAGAATGCAAATCTTAAGAAATGAGTGATCTTACATTTACCTTCTTGCAGTTTCTGTTCTTTTTCTATACCACCAGTGCATCACAATAATTTTACATGCTCAGAAATGGTCTTAAGAAATCATTGATTGTCTCTATAAACTAATCTCTGTTATTTATACAGACCTAAAAGGGTCATTTAAATGAATAGATAGCTATTTAAATCTTTGTGTGTCTATCATACATGGTCAATTCTATAAGATTTATTATTCTTTAAAATATTGCTTCCAAATATCTTTAGTAATTGCACAATACTGAACACGTTAAATGGGGGCGTGTATTTAAAATACAGAAATTTCATTAATTAACGTTACCATCTGGGTAACTGATCAGTTTCACTGACTTCGCTTAGAATTAGGTTATTCTTTTGCTAAAATAAAACATAGTGACCTACTGTGTAAGCATGTCTGTTTTGTCTAGTTTTTTTTAAGTGGGACAGAGCGCTAACATGGGTGTGAAATCATTAATTGTGCAGTTCTAGGCGTATCAGGTCTTATAAAAACTTTGAAGTTATAACATTTGTGTTTATTTCCACATTTTGTTCATAAGCACATAAGCTGTTCGAAATCCTTAATATGGCAGAAGTAGCATTAAGGCACAGATTTTCAGAAGTGGTGTCCATTTTTTAATTTTTGGTCCCAGAAGTAACTGCACTTCCATATTTGCATTCACATTGAAGTACAGGTATACATATAGTAACTTGATTTATAGCTACCTGTTTGCATGTCGATACCCAACTACTACTATTTGCTCTTGAAATTAATTGTCGGCGTAAAATTTCAAGCTCAGTTTTTGTATCCTGGGTAGTTGCCTAGCTGAAAAGCAACCTCTAAAACTCAAGATTGACGTAATTTGCATAAAATTCCTGAGGAAGTTTGGTCTCTTAGCAGGCATCGAAAACTGCGTGCTTCTGAAAAAGCCACTTACAGGCAGGAGCAAATAAATTGCTTTTTAACATTTAGTCATGGAGATGCTGTATAGTAGTGTCTATTTACATGTCAAATTTAAGTGTTCAGCAGTTTGAATTTTCTTTTGAGAAAAGTGCAGACAGCATTTTATGGAGGAATTGTATACATTTTACTCATAATTCAGAAGCATCTGATTTTTCTTTCATCAAACTGAAAAAAATCGACATCTTTGGGCAGGGATAAAACAGAGATAAAATATCTTGACTCACTCTCAGTGCTGTGATGAATATTGGTAGGGGAGGGGCAGGTTGTCAAGCTTGAGGGAAATGGCCCTGTGGGTTGATGTCCTGACAGCAGGACAGAGCACAAAGGGGAATCAGAAAAGAGATTGAAATTTCAAACCTCTGCAGGTAAGTTGGTGTTATCGTTTTGTTTGATGTCACTTAGTGAAGACTGGAACTGAAGGAAGACCGCAGGTTTGGCAAGAAGAGTATGGTTCACCACATGCATTTCATTACTGGTGAAGGGTACTATTTAGGATGTTGAGGATATTGAGGCCCCAGTAGGGTTGGAATTTCAGAGAGACTTGGCTAAAGGGCCAAGAACATAGGAATGGTCATACTGGGTCAGACCACAGGCCTATCTAGCCTAGTATCCTGTCTTTCGACAGTGGCCAATGCCAGGTGTCCCAAAGAATGAACAGAACAGGTAATCATAAAGTGATCCATCCCCTGTCACCCATTCCCAGTTTCTGACAAACGGATGCTAGGGACACCTTTCCTGCCCATCCTGGCTAATAGCCATTGATGAACCTATCCTCCATGAACTTATCTAGTTCTTTTTTGAACCCTGTTATAGTCTTGGCCTTCACAGAATCCTCTGGCAAGGAGTTCCACAGGTTGTCTGTGCGTTGTGTGAAAAAAATTATTCCTGTTGTTTGTTTTAAACCTGCTGCCTACTCATTTCATTTGGTGACCCCTAGTTCATGCGTTATGAGAAGGAGTAAATAACACTCCCTTATTTACTTTCTGCCAGTCATGATTTTATAGACATCTATCCCCCAGGGCTCAGTCATCTCTTTTCCAAGCCAAGTACCCTGCTACATGAGACAGACAACCATGACACAAGTTTATGAAGTAGTGAATGCAAGCTATTGTAATAAAATCATTTTGCAACCTTAACTACAGTGTTCACTACCAAGTGAATGCTATTTAAATGTGTAGACCTACAGCCATGTGCAAATTAAACTTGTTATTATTTAGAAATTGGATATTACAGAGATCTAGTATATTGCTTAGTTTCTGTGATCGGAGTCCTGGTGGGCAGCCAGCTGTGGTCACTCAATTAGGGTGAACTGCAAAGAATGGGGCAGATAATCCCCCAAAAGCTGGTGGATATTCCAATTCTTAGATTTACCAAACCAGCATAAAACAGCTTCTTTATTACCTTACTGGTTATTCAGAAGTCCAAACAACACAGTTCCCTTAAAGTGATCCAGCCTCAGGCCTCCATACAGGTACCTAAGTCAAATATGATGATTTCTGAAAATCTTATTTCATCATATAAAAGAAAAGGTTCTACCAATCAAAAAGGATCGGACACATTACCTCCCAGGTTAATGAATGTTTCAGATCTTACCCAAATACACGCTAAAGCCAATTCTTATTAACTAAACTAAAATTTATTAAAAAACAACAGAGTCTGGTTAAAAATCAATATACATTATAGATATGTATATACAAATATATACATATAGACATGAGTTCAATTCATTTAGGAGCAGATTCATAGCAGAGATGGTGAGCTTTGTAGTTGCAAAGAGTCCTTTCAGAAATAGTTCATAAGTTATAGTCCAAAGTCATCCTATGTTTACAGTTCATTTAAATGATAGGATGTTCTTTTGACCTCTGAATTATCAGAATACACCATAGATAGGGACTGTTGATTACATTGTGGATCCTACTCATACATATGTAAATACACAAAAACACAACCATTATCTCCCCACATGTCTTTTGAGGGTTATTTATTTTGCAGGATGTTTAACCCTTTCTAGCCATGCGTCACAGTTTCATTATTAAAACATTTCTGTTTATTTCCTTAGTCAGACTCTATTATATCAGAGCAATGGGATTGGTTTTTTTGTTTGTTTTTACATATAGTGGTCTTGTAGTGTTTATGATCCGCATTTATCAAGTTAAAGTTCTCACTCTCTAAAAGTGAAAGTGAACATTTTTCACCAGAGATTATTTTCTAGCCTGGAAAGTTGTGTGTGTGACGTTCCCTCTCATGTTATCTAGACCAGTGACCTTCTAGGTCACTCCAATCCTTGATTCTGGGAGCCAGCCTTATCCTGCTGTGCTGTGAGAACCCACAACTCCAGGGCTGTTGACGCACAGCCTCTGGCATGTAAGCTGCTCCCAATAGAATGGCACTAGCCAATGTCTCCGGTCCCAGACACAACCTTAGGAACCTCTGTCTTGCAGTGTCCAGTTATTCCCGCTGGACGCTGCAAGCTTACATGAATTCATCAATTTAACAAAGAAATTGATATGTACCAGGCGTGTTATCCCAAGGGGAGTCTCTGACACACTTCAACCCAACGCGCTGCTTCAGGTAGGATAAAGAAACAGATTTATTAACTATAAAGATAGATTTTAAGTGATTATAAGTCAAAGCATAACGAGTCCCATTTGGTCAAATGAAATAAAAGCAAAATGCATTCTAAACCAATCGTAACACTTTCAATGTCCTTACAAACTTAGATACTTCTCACCACAGGCTGGCTGGTTGCTCTTCAGCAAGGCTCTCCCCTTTGATCAGCACTTCAGTCACTTGGTGCGGTGTCTATAGATGTAGGTCAAAGAGAGAGGAAGAGCATGGCAAATGTCTCTCCCTTTTATCATGTCCTTTCTTCCCTCTTGGCTTTGCGCCCCTCTCCCCCCTTCAGAATCAACTGAGCATGACCTCATTGCAGTTCCAAACTGACCAAAGGAAGAGGGATGACTCACTCGAGAGTCTAACAGATGCTTTTGTTGTTGCCTAGAGCAGCATCCTTTGTTCCTGTGAGGCTGGGCTGGTTTTGTCTCATACATGCCCTGATGAACTGTGAACTGCCTCTCTATTCTTGGAGAATTTTTGCCTGGGCTTGCTTTAAGCCATGAGGATACATTTTCAGCCTCATAACCATATACATGAAATTATAACCTATAACCTTACTATAACATTACTGTAACAATTACTATAACGGCACTATAACAACCATGCTCACTATAACACCCAACATGACAAACTTTGCATTCGATACCACACAACCATTTTATAAAGATGAACATGGGGGTGAGGTACAGAGCGTCAGGGTGTGGCCTTGTAATTTATTATTTTGATAGGGTGGAGAAGTTTTCATGGGCAGTTTCTGTAAAAGAGATCAAAGTAAAATTGATCTGACTTTATTCCTGTGAGAAAGACCCCCCTATAGTTGACAGGCTTTGTGTTTTTCTACTTTTTGATGCTTCTGTGATACAGTACCAGGCCTAGGATTTTTTTTAAAAAGGAAGGACAGTGCTAGTACTACATAGAATTTGAAATGACATCGACTAGTCATTTTTATTATAATTTTACTTTTATTTCTCCCATTTACAATATCCTTTTCCACCTGAACATAACCCCCCATCCCTATGGTTTTAATACAGTTTGAACAAACATGCTAGATTTTTTAGAAATATATTTCTCTAACTTTCTTTCTAAAATATTTTTCTTTGTGCTCTAGTAGGAGTATTTGTTACCTGCTCCCAATGAAGTAATCAGAGGGAGTATTTAACATACATCTAATGGACCTACGAAACTAGTGGCTGTTTTGTCTTGGAAGGGGAGTTGTGGGTTTAATATAATAAAATTAAGAAAAGTAAGTTTTGAATAACATTCTCAAAACCATCTTTTCATTACCGATGCTTCTAAATCCGATTACCAAAAATCACATAGGTGCTTCAGAACCGAAGTCACTTAGGCACTTGAAAATTTTACCGATTGTACTTGAATCTTTGGCAGTATCCCTGTAACATAAGTGCAAAGTAATATCAGGAAGTGATCAGATACTGAAAACTTAAAACAGTGAGCTGAAAATGCCCACTGCAAAGGCACAAGGTACAGATCCTTAGAATGGAATAAATTTTGCAAACATAATCATGATTCAGTTTTCAGGTGTTTTAGCTATAGCTGAAGTAGGATTTCAGTCTTAGTGCATGTTTCCATTTTATTTTAGAGTGTCATTAACTTAAGTTTCTGATAATTGAAATGTAATAGCTCTAGATAAAAGACTAGCTCTCAACTAGGAAAAATGATTTATCAGGGGAGATGCTGCCTAGAAATGAAGACTGATCAGGAATGCACCTTACATAGGAGACTGGAAGTTATAAAAGGTAGAAGCTGCTCTTTTTGCTCTCTCTTTAGCCATTTTTGACCAGCTTAACATGAGAGAAGCTGCTGCAGGAGCTAGGTGAGGCTGGAGAAGGGATTAGAAGGGAAGGGAGTGGAAGGCGAGACACTGCATACCTGAACACAGATAGTCCCCAAAGGACTCCCAGGGGGAGGGTGAACTGGAATGTGGGGAAATGCATGTATTATGTTTCTATGGATTTGTGTATTTCACATAAATTAAGACTAATAATGTGTTAGACATCTGTGCAAAGTGTCTGTGTTGTATACTACTGCATGTCTCTGGAGAGTTAAACTATAACCCACAAAGCTCACCCCTCCAGTGGGGTTCTTGTGTATTTGAAATACCGGGGTAGTTAGAAAAAGTCAGCTCTGATTCCAGGGGCTGAACACTAGGCTGCATGGTCGCAGCTCTCAGAAAGGAGAGCTATATCGAGTATCTGCACTATGAAAACCCAAGGGCCTAGGAATCCCAAACCTGGGACCGTGACTGGGCTCTATTCAGACTCTGGGAAGCTTAAAATAGCTGGGATCCAGGGGCTGGTGGACCACTGGCACAGAACTATTATTGACTCCTTTACTATAAAGTCTTTTCCTCACCCCTTCAAAATCTTGTATTCATTATAGAGGCCATCAAAACTTCACCTTAACTTTGTCATTTTTTCTTATAAGAAACTGGGACTACATACTCTCTAGAGCCACTCCCTATTGATTGGTTTCTTTAGTGATTGGGCTAGCTTCAGGAATACCATTTTTGCCTTTTTATTATTTTCTGTCTGCTTATATATAGAGCATCAACGTTCTCATAACATAAGTTGTTTTGGTTTTGATTTTTAAAATTAGAACTGGACAATAGACCTCCTCTGGTTTTGTATCCACAACACTCTGAAAATGGGTTGGAATCCAAGTATTCAAATCAGAGATCCTGTATCATCCCAAAATTCAAAGGGGCTCGGCTTCCAAATTCCTTTTTGGCCCATTTGAAAAACAAATACATAATGTTGAAATCTAAAAAATTAAAGCAAAAATAGTAATTTGAACCTGCTTCCCAGGTTATGTGATTTTAATACTGCCCTCTGTAGATTGGTGTGAGCTATGAGTCACCTTCAGAAATGTGCAAGATTGTTTTTCTTGGTATCAGATAATTCCATCTATAAATAGCATTTTTCTCTTCTCTCTTCTCATAGCTATGTTCTATTTATTCTTTTAATCACTGGTTAGGATTAAGAAATGTTTGCAAATATTTCTTGTGGCCTCTTTTTTGTGCCAGAGGCGTTCATACTGTCAAAATAAGAGATTTTATCTCTGTGTAAAGCATGTTTTCTTGGTATTTAACTATGAACCATTGTATAAAATGATAATACTTTATTATTTTTAAGTGAAAATATGTTGTGGTATTATGTACTAAAGCTTATCATTTAAAAAAATATCCTAAATGTGTAACGTATGAGAAAGTGGAAATCTAGCTGTATATATCCCTCTGTGTTTAGATTAATCAGATTTTATAAGGGTTCAAAACAGGGGGGATTTTGCTCGTGGAAAAATTATAATAAACATATCCAAAAGACATAAAGATGGGACACAAACTCTCATAATGAACTTCGTAATTTATTTTTGAATCTGGGAATTTCCTTCACTCCAGCCAAGTGCATTGTCATTAAGCCGCAGCTGTACACAGAGCTGGCATGTGAAGAAAATGTCAGAGTGTGGTGTGATGACAGATTTCTGTGCGTAATGAAATTGTCATAAGATGCATTTGTTTCATTTTGGTAACTTTTTCATTGCTAGCTTTAGAATCGCTTAGAACACCCTGCAGAGAACCTGTCATGGTTTTAGTTCTATGAGATACTTAGAACTTTTTCAAAATTGGGTCACTTATTGGGTGCCTAAATATGGGTTTAGGACCCTAGCTGTAGGTACCCATTTTAAAAAATTGGGCTATGAACTTTTTTGTTCATAACTTTATCATTGTAGCTACCTGAAGCCTACAGGGGTCTTGACTATTTTGTTAAAAAAAAATTAAAAATTACTACCTAAGAGTAAAGATTATGTGTGTGTATTCTCTACAACTGAAAAGTTTGTATGTGATACAAGCATGCGTGGTGTGTTCATGCCCCATATCAAGAGGTCCATACAGGCAAGTATATCTTTAATAGTGTCATGAGGCTGACCTTCATGTGCTTAAATTCCTTTCAGATCTTTCTAGCAGAAGAGCAGATGAAAAGTGTGTAATGCTCTGCCTATGCCTTCTCCACCATTGTTTACAATGTATTATATGGTGTAATCCGTCAGCCAACTTTAATTTCACAAGCTATTCATTGTGTTTAAACAGTGCCTTTCTAATATTAAATATTTATGGAAGTCTTTGGGAAGAATACATTAAAATGGCAGATGGGGGTCATTTCAAGCATTTTCTTGATTGAAGATTAGGGACCCCTGTGAATTTGTAGTCTGCTTTCAAGGAAAGTTCACAATGTCTGATAACCCTAGGAAGCAAGAATTCCACCAATTCCCAGCACTGTGATTTCAAAAAGCAATGGTTGCCTGCAATCTTCATGCTTCAGCACCTTTCATTTTGAAATCATTCGCAAGTGCAGTGAAGAATGGTGAACAAAAACATTTACAGTTGTATTGCTTATTAATAATTCAGCAGACTTACAAGTTTTGCACATTAAGATTACTTTACTCATTGATTTTTTAGCTAGGAAAGCTAAGTGGAAAATCAAGCCTTTGATATATGTCCAATTGAGAGGTGTACATTCAGGAGCACTCTAATGACCTGGGACTTCTGCTGTGTGGCTGTAGCATACCATGCTGGGAGGGTAGCGGGGAAGCGTGAGTTTACCAGACTGGTGGCATGTTAGATATGTCATAAATGGGGAGACATGATGAGGATGGCTGTTTCTTCTTCTCTGTTAATCTTGTTTTTCATTTTGTTGTCTTGTGTTGTGAGCTATTTTCAACAAAACTGGTGACTATACTCAACTTGGTTTACACACACAGGCACACACACACATGTACATGTTTTCAAGTGCTTGATGTAAGAGGAAAAATAATTAAGATGTTGTGTTATATACCTAAATGCAAAACATTATTGTTTTTAATCACGTTTCATGAGTGGAGCCTGTCATTGGAAAATTGGACCTTTTTACTGAGAAAGATGTAGTTACCTAAATATGTTACTATCCTCCAGAGGGGACTGTAGCGGGGTGGTCACCTGCCCCAGCCCTGAAGGGGTTAAAACAGTCCTGGGAAAGGGCTGCCCTGGGAGCCAATAGGCTAGGCTGATAGGGGAAGCAGCCACAGCTGGGGCCATGCCCCATTCAGGCCACAGCTGGCCCTATAAAAGGGCTGCTAGGCAGGAGCTAAGTCAGACTCTCTCTCTAGTGGTAGAGAGAGAAGGACCTGGCTGCCTAGGAGTTGAGCAGGGTACCTGAGTGGAGCAGGGCTGGGGAGCGGCCAAAAGAGCTGGGGAGCGCCAGCCTAGAGAACCCCCAGACTGCAGGCCTTGCTGAAGGCCCAAAGCAGGTACTGGGGATGCAGAGGGGCAGCCCAGGATTAGGCAAAGGTAGCAGGTCCAAACCCTCCTTGCCAATGATGAGTGGTTTACAGCCTGTAGTCTGCCCCAGTGAGCGGGGGCTAGATGGTGACTGGCAATAGCCACTGAGGCAAGGTGGGAAGAGAGGGTTGGGGGCTCCCCTGGGTGGGGAGACCCAGATTGTGGGTTACTGTTCGGGGCAGAACCCTGATGTAGAAGGGCACTGGGGTCCAGGAGGAACACGGGGGCCAGCAGCAGGCGAGACACCAGCCTGCAGAGGGCGCTCCGGGCTGGAAGAGCTAATTTCCAAGACGAACAGCACGAGGCGCCGCACCGGTGAGTCATCGCCTCGTTACAGGGACCTATGCTCTGTTTGTGGAATTACTCAAGGTTAATTCCCCTTGCCAGGCATATTTAGATCCCCTGTGTCATTTTTTTCCATTTAAACAACATTTTACACTTATTTAAAAATCTATGAATGATAGGTGTTTTATTCTAGATGAAGGCAATTGAATTTTCTGGCCAAAAAGTGTATTTGGTGATAGTGTTTTCAAGCTTTACATGCCATGTAATGTGCGTGAGTGGTTAGTTATTGTTTTATATATCACCGACAGGTTGTGGGCACTTCAAGAGGTAGGAAGGCAAAGCTTCTGCTCCAAAGTTCTTGCAATCTAAACGGACATCCTTAGCAAAGGGTATAGAGTGCAGAAACACAGTGTATTTAAACAGCGAAGGCTGTATAGAAGGGTGCTGAAGAATGGTGTTGCTACTAAGCTGTTAAGGCTGCTTAAGCTGTTACAATTGCTCAGTGCTTCTGTTCTTGGAGCTCTGGTGTTATGAACACTAGCAGAGAGCATAGCCTGCTAATTCAGCAGACCTCAGTTTTGCTGTAGAGAAAGACTCAGAGAGATCATCCCATAGAGAGAGGCCACAAGTGACAAAGGCACTCAGCCAGGTTTATTGCCCTCAAAGCACAGTGCTAACAACTCACACAACTTGCACAAATACATTAACATAGGAGTTCCCCATGGCAAAGAGCGGCTCAGTCAGCAGCTGGAGTTTCTGCTGTTCCCTCAGCCACACAAAGGGTTACAGTAAGGTACCCCGGCATTTATAGACTGAGACAAACAACTTTCTCACCATCTTATGTATTTCATGACATCTGTTTGTTACTTCCCCTTGTTTCTGTTATCTTGAGCACAACATCCCTATTCATTGTTCTGTTACACCCCAATCTAGTACAAGATAAAATAGTTTATCTGTACAAGCTTTCTGAAATATATTTACGTAAATACACAGTGTCTAGTATTTAGGTATGCCTGTTTTAACAACGCTAGCGGCAACTTTGACAAGTTTAAGTATTGGGCAGTGAACTTGTAAGCATCTGCTTTAACACATGCCCTAACTTTGGTTCAGAGCCTCTGGTTCAGGCCTCAGGTCTTGCACCTGGCACAGCACTTCAGGCTTTCTCTCTCTCTCTCTCTTTCTCTCTCTCTCTCCTGTATTCCCCTGTTTTTTCTGTCTTTATTGGTCATCCCAGAAAAGCATAATGCATGGACTAAAGATGACCCAGTGGGCTAAACACTGTTACTTGACCATTTTGTTTTACCCATCCATACATTCATGCCCCATGTGTCCAATGGTTTCGCATTCCCTTGTACTACCTCTGGGCAGTTTCCTACAGTAAGTTGTTCCTAGTCCCATATAGTGGGCCTGGGAATGTTAGGTTCAGGAGTTTAGCTGAGAAGTGCCGTTTTAAATTTATTTTGAAAAACTGGGATAGGCACTATTACAGTGTGCCCCACAGGGCTAAGTACATGGGGAGTTAAACAAAAATGTGGAGTAGTGACATCACAAATGAGGCCTTCATATATAATGTTTTTGTAGTTAATTACTACGCAGTACTGTTCATCCATGTTATAGGTTGCCCTTATTGCTGGTTGTCACCATCTGATAATCTTTGCTTAGCGAGAGATAGGAGTGGCTAGCTTTTCTGTTCCATTGGATTGGCCTCAATCATTGTGACCACACGCTAGAGTTGCGATGTCAACAACATTACTGGCATAACACGCCACGTGCGGTGCTCTTTAGATTTGCATTGCTCTGTGATACATCAGTAGTTGAAGTAGATTTTGTTGTTGTTTTTTTATATGCTGCCTTCCAGATAACCTACTGAATGGAAGGAACCAATTATCAAATATAACTGTCAGGATTCAGTATTGGTAATCTGGCACTGGAAAAAGTTGTTTTGAATAAAATGTGCCTTAGTTAAGATGCAGTGTCACTGACCCCAAATTATGACTAGTACTAACAGAAGATGTGTGTATACAAATGGCAGATTACATACAGCAGTGTTACACTGAGTTGATCAGACTCAAATGCAAGGGGTATGAATGCAGGGTACATTATGGCTTCAAAGTTAACACAGAAACCTTCTCTCTTTATATACATTACACATAAGGTGATCAGATGTCCCTATTAGTCCTGATATTTGGGAATTTTTCTCACATAGGTGCCTATTACCTCCCACCCCATCCTGATTTTTCACACTTGCTATTTGGTCACCCTAATTACACATCTCATTGCATTTGCTATACATTGCATCACACATTTTTGGATTCTGTCTGTCTTTTTTATATTAGTGTTGGTTTCATTTGCATTGTATTCCTGTCTTTCTGTGCTTTCTTTTTCAAGTTTATTATCCAGAAGCACATTTCCAAGACCACAGTAGTGGTAGTTATTTGAACCACCATTAATATTAGGCTTAAAGTGCAAACCAGGGGATGCAAGCTAACATGCTCTACCACAGCCCACCACAGTGTTTCCACTGCCTGAACAATGTCATTCACAATTTCTGGTTGCTCGGCTATTAGTTGGACAATGGGCACCAATTGCTCTATTTTCCATTGTACAAAATCACTGGTATTAATGGACAAGGGAGGTATGGGTGCAAAGAGATTGGTCACCAGTGACTCCTATTTGGTGTTGTCTGTCACAGCCTCTGGTTCATTCTTCATCTGCACACTTGGCCATAGGGCATGGGTCCCAATCTGAATTACAGCGGTGAGGTTCGTACAAAATCCATTCAAGATACCCTGGCATGGTGGTGACCCCACTGAAAAGTTGTGGTATTCCAGAGTGCACACTGTGTCCCCGAGCCATACCACCTTCTTCACTTTCTCTTTAATAACTAGATGGGTCCAACCTCCCTCCCTTGTGGTGAGGTTCATTCGGGCTGAGCACTCACAGAACCATCTATGCTTGATTTGTTTACAGCAGGTTGTGTTTTTCATCTCCTCCTTGTGTTGCCATCTTCACACTGAGATAATGCTGTTTATAGGTCCCATTTTCTATTGTACCCATATGGTTAACATCATACTAATTCTTTAGGATTCCCTGTCCATCTAGGAATAGCAATCATAATTGGCAGAGTCAAATTATTAATTTCATTTGGTGCTGAACATCCAGGACCTTTTAGCCTTGATTACAATAATGCAAATCTGATGAAAATCATTGTGCTTCTTCGTTTACTTTGTTCCATCTGTTAATTTTTGCTAGGGCCACCTTTTTCCATTTCTGTTTCCACAGTTCAAGTGCTATGAATGTACCCAAAGTCTGTTATTGCTTCCAAGATTTATACTGGGGGACAGCACCTGTCTTTTTTTCCAGACTTTCTACTGCTGTTTCCAGGTTCCTATTCTCTTGTTTCATTTGCTCAAGCATATCATGTGCCTGAATTGCCTACTGCCCTGCCAATTTTCTGGCACATTGTCTAAGCCACCTCACTGCCATGGCCATTAATGCAATACTCTATACTTTTTACTCTTACTGCTTTCTTAAGTCTCAGCCTCTGCCATTGCTTTACATATTCCAGTCCATGTTTTCCCACTATCCTTTTTGACCTCATATTAACCTCCTTTTCTGGCTACCCAGCGCATCTATATCTCATCAAACTCTGTGAAGATATTTAGGGAGGGAATTAGGGGATTCCCTAGCTTGGAATTTTCTACCATCACAGTTTTCGTCCCTACGAGTGGACAGCTTGTCACATACCAGATCAGTGGTCGGGGTCACCAGTGTAGAGGACACTGAAGAATGTTGTTGCAGCTAAGCTGTTAAGGCTGCTTAAGCTGTTACAGCTGCACATGCTTCTGTTCTTGGAGCTCCGGTGTTATCAGCACTAGCAGAGAGCATAGCCTGCTAATTCAGCAGACGTCGATGTTACGTACAGTAACTCCCGACTTAACGTCCTCTCACTTAACGTTGTTTTGATCTTATGTCCCTGCTCCATTAAAGAACATACTCGTTTAAAGTTGTGCAATGCTCCGCTATAACATTGTTTGGCTGCCTGCTTTGTCCACAGCTGGCAGCTCCCCTATGCCTCCTGAATGCCGCAAACCAACTGATTGCCGCAGGCAGGAGGCAGGGGAAGGAGGGGGAGGAGTGAGGACGTGGTGTGCAGAGTAAAGGGGGAGAAGGTGGGGGGGAGAAGAGGCGGGTTAAGGGTTGGGGCTTGGGGGAAGGGGTGGAGTGCGCGGGTCGAGGATTGAGCCCCGTGCTTCTGGTGCTTGCTCAGTAGTGGATGCTGCCGCTGCTGCCCCACAATGTGCTTCTCCTAGCCTATGGCACCTTCAGCCTCCTTGCCTGCCTCATTGTCTGCAGTGCCAGTGGGCTGAGCCTGTGTGGGGTAAGGCGGGGGCACCTTCCATTGCTTCATACTCAACAATGTTGATTGTAGTATTAAATTGTTTCTTTAAAATTGTTTAAAACTTATATCTGTATTAAATTGCTTGTTTAAAATTGTTTAAAATGTATATAATGCCTTTTGTCTGGCAAAATTTTTTTTTCCCTGGAACCTAACCGCCTCTATTTACATTAATTCATATGGGGAAATTGGATTCGCTTAACATCATTTCGCTTAAAGTCGCATTTTTCAGGAACATAACTGCAACATTAAGTGAGGAGTTACTATATAGAGAAAGACTATAGGCACAGTTCGGTGACAAAGGCATCAGCCAGGTTTATTGCCCTCAAGGCACAGTTCTAACAACTCACACAACTTGCACAAGTACATTAACACATGAGTGGTCCCGTGGCAAGGAGTGGCACGAAAGTTTCTGCTGTTCCTTCGGTCACACAAAGCGTCAAGGCAAGGTACCCTGACATGTATAAACTGACGATAAACAACTTTTGCACCACCTTGTGCACTTCATGACATTTGTTTAACTCCCTTTGTTCCTGATATCTTGAACGTAACATCTCTATTTGTTGTTTTGTTAAACCATCTTATCTTGTACTAGATTGGTGTGTAGCTAGTCTTCTGAAGTATGTTTACATAAATACTCAGTGCCTAGTACTTCTTACAAATGGCTATGTTTTAACAACGCTAGCAGCAACTTTGCCAAGTATATGTACTGGGCAATGAACTTGTAAGCATCTGCTTTAATACATGCCCTGTCTCTGGTTCACAGCCTCTGGTTCAGGCCTCAGTTCTTGCACCAGGACCAGCGCTCCAGGCTCTCTCTCTCTGCTACAGGCTAATATGCACATTTTGTTATTTCCACTGTTTCGTTTTGTTTTGCTTGAAATAAAAGTTCTATTTCATCTTTGTTTAATACTTCTGTAAGGGTTCAAGAAGGAATTTTTAAAGAGCGACATGAAGGGAGAAAGGAGTGGGGTTGTGCTGCACTTGGGCAGGAAATGTGTTTCAAATATAGGAGTTGCACAGAAGAAGGTTCAGAGCTGAGTAGGAGATGTGCACATGTTGAAATAAAAATCTAGATGAATGTTCAATTAATTACATTATACATTCTCTTAAAATTCTCCACACTCTAGACAGCAATACAAAATTGCAAATGCTAAGAGGTCAGCAGAAGGGCTACCAGATTTGGTTGGTCTGATACTATAGCAGGGGTGGGCAAACTACAGCCTGTGGGCCGGATCTGGCCCCTCAGGGCTTTGGATCTGGCCCGCGGCATTGCCACCCCCGTGGCGCTGTGGGCCCCGCAAGACTCCCAGAAGTAGCTGGCACCGCGTCCCTGCAGCCCCAGGGGGAGGGAGAGCAGAGAGCTCCACGCACTGCCCTTGCCTGTGAGTACCTCCCCCGAAGCCCCCATTGGCTGGGAATGGGAAACCATGGCCAATGGGAGCTTCAGGGGAAGGTACCCATAGGCGGGGGGAGGGCAGGGAGAGCCTGCCCTGGTCCCGGTGCATGCCGCTACCACCCCGGAGCCGCTCCAGGTAAGTGGACTGGGCCGGAGCCCAAACCCCTCCTGCACCCCGCACCAACTCCCTGCCCTGAGTCCCCTGCCTGCACCCCAACCTCCTGCCGCACCCCGCCTGATCCCCAACCCACTCCCACAGTCTTCACCCCTCCTGAATCCCAACCCCCTGCCCTGAGCCCCCTGATGCACCCTGCACCCCTCTGCACCCCAATCCTCTGCCCTGAGCCCCCTTCCTGCACTGTGCCCCTCGTACACCCCGCACCACTCCTCTGCCCCAACCCCTTGCCCTGAGCCCTTTCCTGCACACCACACTCCCTCCCACACCCCAACCCCCTGCCCCAGCCCTACATTCATGGCCCTCCAAGCAATTTCCCCACCCAGATGTGGCCCCCGGGCCAAAAGGTTTGCCCACCCCTGTACTATAGTGTTTAGGAGATAATTAGGGTTGGAAATGATTTGTTGGGTCCAGTGCCTGTCCTCAGAATGAAGATTTATATGCAGATATACAGGTATATGCCTAGTTGTGCATCTACATGGATTATCCATGCTTGGGGGCATATCCTGGCCCACCAGTCATTCCACATAGGTTTAGAAAAACCAACAGACAGCAAATGGGGGCAGTTTCTTTTCCACACCAAAAGAAAGGAATATGGAGGGTAGTAAAAAAGCAAAGAGTTTGTGCAGGGAGAGGAATACTTATCCCTAGTGCTCCATGGGCTTCTGTCTCCCGTAGTATGGATGGTGGGGGGGGGGGGCTGGGAGGGGTGGATTATAGTGTGCTCTGTGGATCTACTGTTGTCTAGCCAAATATTCTGACCCAAACCAGGACATACTTCCCTAAGAGAGGACTCAACTACTGCAAATCTGTGGCGTGGCTTCATTGGCATATGGCCAGAACCAGAGACTGTCCCAAGCCCAGTTACCTCCAGTTTGTGGAAACAAGGAAGAATATTTGGTCCTTGATGTGCACTTAAATTAGTTAGAGAAATAGCATACTGTATGTGAACCATAAACTATTTTTACTCATTCATAAATTCTTTATTTCTTCATGAAATTTCCCCCATAAATTTATAAAGCTCATGCATTGCTCTCTGAGGGCTCTGTTTTGAATTCAAAACTGAAGTTTTGAATGTTAACAGTTTTCTCAGTTGCCTGAATGCAGTAAAGAATCAGTAAAATGTTCTTGAATATTTAAAAAAAAAATTTACACTCAGAGAATTTTTTGAAATGGCAGATTGGATATTCTTGAAAAAACTGTGTGTGGGCTGAGATCAAGCCTCAGAAAACTCATCCTCAAAGGTAAATTTTGGAGGGAAGTTGTTCAGAATGAAGTCTTTTTTCAACCACAATTCTAGCTTTGTTGCTATAATATATTCAACTATAAAATGTAGAAGTGCTGCAAATAAGTGACTGGTAGTTGCCTCAGGCAGAAATTTTTACTGATGCAATGAGATAAAAGTAATTAAGAAACGTGCAGACTGATGGGTAATTAAATCCATTGGAAGCATTTTGTAACTAATTACAATGTTCTGATCACAGATTGCTTTCTATTTGTCAACGTAAGTGTATATAATTATACAGTTCCTATTTTCTTTCATCTAAAATCATCCCAGTTGGGTGGATATTTTCTTAAGCAAACCAAAGCTTCTGAATTTTTGGCAGTTCATTTTATTGGATAAAGTAGACAAGGTGACGGTCATCTTGTTTCATGATTCCAGGTGGCACAGCTGCCTGCATCTATTGTTCCTCTTTTCTCCTGTGCTTGTTAGTTAATTCTGTGGAACAGATCATTCTTGTTTTGTTTTTTTATCACATTTATACCTTTTAGATATCCAACTCTATTCTGATAAATGCCACCATATTGACTATCTCAATGCATGAATGTCCTTGACTGTCCGCGTATAGTCATTTTTGGAGCTGATAAGGATTTTTTTTTTTTTTTAACTAGGAAAAGTGGTTTATGATAAACGTAACCTATTTTCAACCTTTTTTCTAATGTATCACTTCAGCTTGATTTTATTTGGTTATATTTTAGCACAGGGAGGGAGCATAGTCTAGAACTTGACCAGCTAAATCAAGCTACAGAATATTACCCTGAGTCTACGATATGTAAACGTCATGTTGAGGTTGGACTTACCTCGCACGTGTTATCTAAACTCAACCAAAAATTGACCATTTTTCCATGCAGAATAGTTGCTAGCTGGTGGAAATTCTGCCTACCTATTGAATTCCTGCCACATACGTTACTATTTCATCACAAGTTCCTGAAGATTATGTAAAATGCTTCCTTATCATCCAATTACCATCATAAATTCACTGGATTTTTTTTCTAAGTGCAAAAGGATTTGGGACTTTTAAAGTAGCTTTTTCCATTTTTTTAAATAGAAAACCTGTGAGATAAGTAAGTTTTTTGTTTTTTTTTAATTTTTTCCCCTTGATGAACTGTTGAAGTGTGTTACTGAAAGCCATGTAGGTGTAAGGAGAAGTAATTCTGGTTAAGATTTTGCCAATATTATACTTATATTTTGCCCATAGTCATCCTAAATGTGGAAGTGATATTTTTTTATTAAGGATTGGTTAGTACAGTGTAGACAAGTTTTTATTCTGTAACCACTATGAAATCTGTTAGGGTTGCACTACCTATATACACCCACAATATTTTAAGATAATATTTGTATGGTATTTAAATATATACATAATTGATTACTGGCCTGTGTTTCTTTTGTTCCATATTGCATGCTATACTTGCCTATCTATTTTAGTCGTTCCATTCAGGATGCATTTGGCGTGCAGCATTATTGCAAATCTTCTTTCTAGTTGTACTTTTTTCCTTTGCATATCCCATTAAAAACACACTTTAAAAATGTTGTGATAACTGCCATTTTTGAGAAAGTGAACTGGACAGCTGCACGTTTTGTGGCCTCATTTGATCTGGTATAAAATTCTAGTTGGATTTGGTGGATATGAAAGTGAATAGACCAAGTATAAAATAGACAAAAAGGCTGTGTCTACACTGCACTTGCATCGGTAAAACTTTTGTCGCTCAGTCCGACAAAAGTTTTACCAACAAAAAGCACCACCCCTCATTGGTGGTGGTTTTATTTTATTGGCAGGAGAGCCCTCTCCTGCTGACAAAGAGCAGCTACACTGCGTACCTCAAAGCCTCGCTGCTGTAGCGGCACAGCTGTGCCGCAGTAATGTGCACAGTGTAGACATAGCCTAATTCAGTACTTTGGCTGACTAGTTATGGGAAGGAACAACAGCACTTGAAGATCATTGGGACTTCTTGGAGGAGCAAAAGGATGGGGAGAAGCATAGACTGATCTAGTACTGCAACTGCTAATTATCTGGTTTTCGTTCTGCAGTGGGGAATGGATTGTTGATAAAGAGATTTTTCTGTCAGTGGTCTAATTCCCACCTTCAGAGTGAAGTGATGCCAAGATTACTTGTCAGAATTTCGTTCTAAAAAGACAGCAAGCTAAGAGAGAAAAGACCTCATAGGGAATAACTAGTCAAGAGCAGTGTGTCTACCTGCAACTATCATGTACTGTAGTTTTTCATTTTAATGTCTAAGTCTGTGACGTAGTGGTGTGATTTAAAAAAAAATGCATAAGGCAGATGTTTTTAAAGGATGTTTTATAAGACAGAATGACCAAATGCCCTCCTCCTAGGTCACAAGCAGATATGGAAAGGAGAAATCTGTCTATTGTGTTTTCAGTAATAGAAATAGAAACAGGGTAAAGTCAATCTATTTTGTAATTCAGTTTGCTGTTCGATCTCTTTATGAATGGAGAAAATTGGTTGAAAAACTTACATTATTGTTTTTAAAATGTGTATGTATTTGATATGTTGTAAAGTGTATCTCCCATAGATGATGTAGCTATTAAATATTTTTAATTTGGAACAAAGCTAATTAAATGCTTTTTCTAGCATGTGACAGAGTATATTTATTCTGATCATTCAAGCATCAACAAGTAATATTAGTGCAGCACAGAGTGACTTGACTCATCTCAGTGTGGCACAGATGTTGGGTGGGATTTTCAAAAGTGCCTTAATGACTTCAGAGCACAAGCCCTGTTGAGTTTCACTGAGACTTGTGCTCCGAAATCAGTCAGTTGAGCGCATTTGAAAATCCTACTGGTGATGGATAGAAAGAGGAATATATATATATATATATATATATATATCAATCATAGGCCTGCACAGACATGTAGTGGCTGGCCAGAAATTAGTTTTTAGTTCCACCGGTACCTGTGACAGGTATTCTAAATGCATAAGTACCAGGAAAAAACAGAGTTTAAATCTGTTGTTTTGGCATAAATATAATCTTGTTTTTAAAAATTTTAGGTAGAAGGTTCCAGATAAACTTCATTCTCCAGAATTGGCAGTTTTGCCATAGAATAGATATAGTGGGATCGCAGCAGTGCAAACTTCCTCTCACTGTTGCATCACCATGCCACAACAGTCTTCTGCAACAACCGAAGAGAGAGTAGCTTAACCTCCATTTAGCCTTTAGTGTCTCTTCCAACAAGTTTGTCCATTCAGAACTTGATGCAGACTGCCAGGTGGTTTTATGTAGACCACCAAAAACATTCTTAGATACATATAGTCATTTATATACTGCACTGAATTCAGGTTGTTGATTTTGAGGTCAAAGGCACAATTTACCAATGCCCTGAGCCAACCAGTCCCCCAGTTGTAGCACTGCCTACAATAAAAATGTTCACATTTTTTCCCATTGATTTAATTCAGACTGAAATTCCTCTTTTTGACTGTGGCACAGTCTTGTGCAAGTAAAGTGCTGTTTGAACATTTTTTCAATATAAATATTTTAAGCTCTCATGCCAGGATTTTCAAAAATGGGTGGCTGCAATTAGACTCCTAAATCCTTATTTAGGCATCTAAAAAGTCCTCAGTTCCCTGCAACTCCCATTGAAGCCAGAGAGATATCTTTGAAGACCAATGGCTTGCTATAGGGTCTATAGGCTGTACAGTATGTTGGTGATATATAGAGCTTTTTGTGTGTTGAAATATATTTTTTTTAACATTCTTCCAGGGTATTTTTGCTGGATGGTTGAATAATATTAACACCCTATAACCCATTTGAAGTGATTGGTGTTAAAAGTAGGAAATGTCACTGATATTGTTAGGTTTCCTCTGTAAACTGCAGTATTAACTTTTTAATTTTTTCTTTTACAAAATTGGCTTGCAGTGCAAGAAACTTTTATGTCCTTTATTGGAAGAAAGATCTTAAAAGCCTTTCAAATGTCAAAATGTATCATTTGTTTATTATGAGGTTTAAGTTAAGCTATATAGAAAGGTGTCTGTACTAGCTGGTCAGTGCTATTTGTCACATTGACAACATAGGTGGTCCTAAATGTTTCCATTATCGCCATAAATAAATATTAACAGCAGAAAATACTCTGCTGATGGTCAGCACCATGACTAATTGGTGCTGAGGATGGCAAAGGTTAGGTCAGAGCAGCATCCCATTACTGGTTTCCCAATTACAAACCAGTATTAAAGACTCGCAGCCAGCCAAATAAGTTTAGGCAATGTGTAGTAGTAAGGCACCAAGTCTGTAAGACACCCAAGCATTTCTGAGGATCTTGTAAGCCAAGCCAGATGGTGCTCAGCTATAAAGATGATATTCTAAGAAAAAATATTTATAAAATAATGCTTTTCTTACAGATTCTCTTGCATTTATATGTATCTGATGTGGCTGGCAACATTTCAGCAACTGGGCTCTTGCTGAGACTTGACACTTTGGTAACACACAGTGCAGTTTGTGTCTAGCATCCCAGACCTTTCTGTTTTGGGATCCTATTTTTAAAAAGGCAAACACTTTAATATGAATTCTCCTTCTCTGAATCAATAGCAATTTTTCATTTTTCTTAGTGGGCAGTGTTACATTGTTTATCCAAACTAGAGTGGAGTGGGTTTTTTGCATCAGAGTTTCAGTCCATCCTATTGTAAGCTCACGTTGCTCACCAGTATTCACCTGAAAAGCCACCAGAAGTTCTTGTGTAAATAGACAAGAATTAAAATAACCATTTCTTGATGCAAAAATAAATGTGCATTCGCTCCAACCTGTCATCAGGTTTCTGTATGCAAGTCTGGCAGATAAACACATAATCCTCTGGAGCTAGTTTACACTAGCAGCATTACATTGGCGCAGCTGCACTGATGCTGCGGCACCGCTGTGGTGTGTCTGGTGAAGATGCTCTATGCCAAGAGGAGACAGCTCTCCCATTGGCATAATAAATCCACCTCTGTGAGAAGTAGTAGCTATGTCAATGGAAGGAGCTCTCTTGTTGACAAAGCACTGTCCACACCGGTGCCTAGGTTGGTGTAACTTACGTCACTTGATGGGTGGTTTATTCACACCCCTGAGCAATTTAAGTTATGCTGAAGTGAGTAGTAGTGTAGACCTGGCATTAGGGGTACCATAGAAATTTTGGTTTTCAAGGATAGCTGTTCAAACTATTGACTAACAGACTTCTAAAGCAGGGTATTTACAGATGAATTTCATGCATTTTAATTTTATCTGTACTGCTAACTCCACACTGTGTAGCTGACTTTATACTGGGGAGAGAGTTGTTTGGGGGGGAAGGGAGGGGGAGAGAACATGAATATACAGTGGTGCTGATTAATGAATAAACTTTTTTTCTGAGTTTGGGAAAACTACACAACTCAGTCACTCACACTGCAGTTTAGGAATTATTTGTTTGAGCTATGGTGATACAGTAAACTGGGATTTCACTTTCAATCTTTTGATTTAAATCCAACTTCCCTGAGGTTGCTAGTGAGCAATTTTCCAAATCCAAGGTCCTCTGCACAGTTGTTCAGCACAATTTAAAAAGCTTGTGTGGCTTCTCTCATGAGAGAAGCAGAGGCTGAATTATTTCTCAGCTCTAGAAAAGGTGGCTCCTGTAAATGAGACTGAAGGTTATTGACAAGGCAGGGGGTTTTGGGGTGGAGTGGGGGAGAGGATGAGTATGTGTTGTGGCTAAATTAATTGAAACAGACATGAAAATAAAATGAGGACCATCAAATATTCCTGACTATTTATTCTCTCATGCATGGAAACAAACTCACACAGAATCTATAGAAAAACTAGTACTCTGGAGGTATGCATTCAAGCATAATGAATTGTTTGGGGCCTTAGTAATTAAGAATATTAACAGGTTTTAGAAAGTTATGTAACTGTCCATTAATATTGATTATTGTAGCATACTATTTAGATTTAGGAATAATCAAACTAAAATACAGTTTTATAAATAATTATAAAAAGCAAATTGCTAAGGTCTGTAGTTTAAAATAGTTATTGCATACATTTCATAAGCAAACAAGTTTTATTTAAATAAAAATTAGGTTAAAGACATCTGATTCCATATAGATGTAGACAGGAGGACCCAATTAACCTTATCAGGATCTAACAGCCCGATTCCTAGTGAGTGTCCATCCTATGCTGTTTAAAAAACAAATGAACAAGTAGGTTTACAGTCTATTCAATAGTTCTCTCCTCTTTCAGAACAAAATGTGACTAATTCAAGTTATTAATACATCGTAACTAAGATTGGTGTTGGAATAATACTTCTAAATCTAAATATATGAGGGGAACCTCATTGTAATCCCAGATTAATTATTGATAATTTGTACAGCATTAGAAAAGAAATGCACTTCTTTTGAAAGAGGTTTTAAAAGGTTTTGGTATATTTTTCTGTGACAGTCTCAGGTTAGTACTGAGTGATTTTACATACTACAGTCACTTACATCATTTTTCTAATTTCTGTTTGAATTCATGTGTTCCAATAGATATTTTTAAAGGCTTTTTCATTCCTGCACCCAAGACTGAAACATGCAGTACATGGGTTGAGGTGCTGTAGTTAATTCCAGAGGTTTGTAGATTCCAGGGAAGTATTTTCATCCATTCGGTCATAAAAATTTTCACAACAATGCACGATCAGATCCAGTTCATACTTAGTGCATCCCATTTGTTTCTCCTTGGGGGAAAAAGTAGTTAAAAACAACATATAATTGAACTTTTTTATTCTTGTACAAGTTAAAAGAGACATCCCTGTGGACTGTGAGGGCTCAACAGAATCTAATTGCATTTTGATCATGATGTAGCTGGCTGATGGGTCATTCAGTGCTCTAAATACAGTTAGGAGGAGATGATTACCTTAACTTGGTTCTGAGTGTGCTTAAACTAAAAATCCAATAGCATATTTTACTAACACATGTTTATGATTTGGAATTAGAGAATGAAATTAGTAAGACTACATGACTTTTTGCCAAGTTAAGGCCCACTTAGAGTTGCATTGGTTCCTCTAATCATTTTAGAACATATTGTAAAACCTTCAACACTCCTTCTTTAAGAGATTTTCTCTGCCTCCAACATGCCACCTGCTTATTTCTTTCATGACTTCAGCATCTTCTCTTAAGTGTTTCTTTAAACTGAAGGTGAAAAATATTTTCAAAAGATGTGCTTTGCAGTTTCCCTTTAAAGCCACTTATTCCTTCCAGTGTTATCGCCTTACCCAAAATCATCTACACCATTTAAGGTTATTTAGGTTTCAGATATATCTCCTCTAAGTTTTGCGTTTCAGGTGTTATCCTTGATTTAGGTCTGTACTGTGCATATTAAGCATAACATTAGGGCTGTTTTCTGTTGTTTTCCACTGTGTATCACAGCAGTTAGATATTCTTTTTCTTCTCACTTCATCTTTACAACGTTTCCCCAATTTATAACAACATGGTCTCTCTTTGTAGCCTTCCTTTGTTAGTGCAGAAGAGAAGTCAAGGGGAACTGGTATGATAATGGGGCTCTTCACCCAACGTAGAACCCCATTTTCTGTTTTTCTTGGAGGCAACCCTCCAGTGCTTTGCACCTTCCTTACAGAGCATCCTAACAACCAGATGTGGTTCTTCAGAGGAGGAATTATAGAGGGTTCCTCCACTAGTTAAGGTACGATAGAAGTTTATTTCATGATTGTCTTGTTCTCCTTCAAATTCTTTACACCTGGATCAAGAGGAGGAGCTACTTACCCAAGGCTCAACAGTTACTAGTTAAATACTTGCGCTGGTACAGTGTCTGCGTTATAGTTCACGCTGCTGTCCTTCTGGAGTTTTAACTTGTATAGGACTAAATCAAATTACCGTATCTCTGTTTTTCTAGGCTAACAATCTTTTTCTGTAGTGGTTTCCTACAAGGCCATATTAGCCTAGAGCCTGATGCAGCACTAATACAAATTGCATATGCAGGACAAGATGCCCATAATTGAGTCAAGAATGTTGTGATCAAAGTAGTGAGGAGGTTGCCTTATACAAGGTTTTCAGGGATTATCTTCTCCTGAATCTGTTTTTCCAGATTAGTCAACAATACCCAGGATTTATGTAATTGTGGTGCCTGGGAATATGTTCTGTTTCTAGACTAGCATTTCTTCTATTCAACAACCTTCTTGGTAACTGTTACCTAAGAACTCAAGCATTGCCTCTCTTTCTCAGACCTGATGATTCTGCTGTCCCCCTCTCATTTTGGTTCCCTTACCTTTGCCTTAACTGTTTCGCAGTATACCAGTCTCTTGGCTTCTCATGCTTTTCTTTCCCTATATGTTGTAGATAGATAGTCATGGAAATTCAGTGATTAGACCCTCTGCCTCAGCCCCTTCCCACATACTCTTACACAAACAATACTGAAAGGATCCTCTGAAATTTCCATTTCTTGCTCCCTTTTCTTCCTCCAAATACTCACCTTCCTTTTCGTCATCGGAAATACTGATTGCTGTGGTCTTCTCCTTTCCCAGTGTTTCCTGAAAATGGACTGTGGGACCACCGAGGGTGTCAGAATATTTCAGGATGCTGTGTGGGGTCAAGGGAGAGGATTAATTTGGATGAGATAAAATGCAGGATCCTTGATTTCCCTGCCCATACCACGCATACACATACTACAAATGTACACACCATGTTTATACCTAGAGACTCCTCAAAAGCCACCCGTCTTTCCTCCCTGCTCCTGCTCTACCCCCTGATGCACACACGTACAGGGCTTTGAACCAGCCCAGGTTTGTCCTCAGGGCTCCAGTAGGACTTGGCTTGACCTTGTTTGAATAAATGGATGTCTTCCACCCACAGTTGAGTATAGCTTTCTTGTGCATGGGGAAAGTGGGAGTGAGAGAGGAGCTACCAGAGAGGAGATATGGGGAGTGAGAGTGTCAGCAAAACGAGGTGAGAGAGCAAGCCACTATAATGAATAAAAAAAAGAGAACCCCCCACAAAAATATAGGCAAAAAAGGCGTGAATGAGCAAATGGACAGGAAAAAGGAG
This sequence comes from Chelonia mydas, assembly GCF_015237465.2. Taxonomy (NCBI): domain Eukaryota; kingdom Metazoa; phylum Chordata; order Testudines; family Cheloniidae; genus Chelonia; species Chelonia mydas. Next base: position 105,427,891 of record NC_057850.1, on the reverse strand, counting down.
AGAGATCAGGTTTCAGGGAAAGGAATGAGGAGGGATGAGATGGTCGTACTCCAGTACTCACCCTCCAGTCCACTCCAGCAAAGAAGACTGGGAATTGTCTTTCTGTTCAGTCAGAGAAGGGCAGCAAGCCCCAACACCTGTGTCTTGTTGGGTGGAACATATGGCCAGGATGCTTTAGCAGGCAGCTGTCAGGCGCAATTGTCTAGTTGAATCTACTAAACTTAGCATCCCCTATACTTTAGGTCTATGCCATGTTCTCTTATTGTCTCTCCCTGTTACCTTGGTCTGTCATAAACTCCTACTTCTCTATCTCTATCTATAAGGAATTTCCTGGCTTGAGGAATTTCCCAGTCTTCATTTGGGAGACAGAGTTCCTTTCTCCCCCACTCTCCAATCCTCTTTTATATTGTCATCAGCATCTAAGTGCTCTTACCACCTCAAAGTTGTGAGAAAGGATGCTATTGTAGCTTTAACAGGCCCTTTATGAGAACAATCAGTAGGGGAATTCCCCCAGTTTTCTTGACTGAGATGAAGGGGGCAGGCTGATCCCTTTACTTGGCCACACTTGCTTCCTGGGAGAAGGAGCCATAACTCCTATCATAAAGTACTTTGCCTTCTAGTATGGGAGAAGAACAGCTATGACATACAGAAGAATTGATAAGAAACTTTCTCTTATTACAAGTACTTTTTCATGCTGCATTGTTTGTATTATTGTACCATACCATGTTGCTGTTTGAGTTAAAAGCCATTTACCATTTTCATAGCGCACTAAAATAGTGCATACAAACCCCTTGATATTTTTCATACTATGTCTTTATTATTTTCACCTTTTGGTTGTTATCAGCACATTTAACAAGATCATAATGATTTTTTTTCCTAAGTCAGTTACAAATAATAGATCAGAAATTGAGCCTGATTAATTATTCTTATATACTCAAAAAAGTCTCTGTAATCTGTTTTTTTTTTATTTGATCAAATTTGTCCATTTCGATGGTTTACCCTGACCCAGATTCTTTCAATATAACCAGTCATGGTTTTTAAAAAGAAGTGTTTAAAAATACAAATGTGTCATGTCATTTATATTGTCATTATGATCCTCTCATTTATATTTAAGAAATGTCAGAGGTATTGAGAACTTCGTCCTGCCCCATTCAAGTTAATCAGAATTTTGCCATTAACTTCCGTGGGAAATGGATCACATTCTGAAACAGCATCTTCCTTTTAAAATCTGTTAACCCTTTTCTCTAGCTTGTAGTAATAGAAATGTACTTCAAGCCACTATAATAGTTAAAAGAATGAGGAGTAAATATTGTGACAAAGTTCCTCCTCTATCTTGGTGGGTCTTGCGCTTATTGGCGGATTTGCTCGCCTTGGAGCTTCACGGCAGTCCTCGGTTTGGCCGTTTTTGTGAACCCACAGTCCAGGTCAACTCCTCCTGTGTCTGACCAGGAGTTGGGAGGTTTGGGGGGAACCCGGGCCCGCCTTCTACTCCGGGTTCCAGCCCAGGGCCCTGTGGAATGCAGCTGTCTAGAGTGCCTTCTGGAACAGCTGTGCAACAGCTACAACTCCCAGGGCTACTTCCCCATGGCCTCCTCCCAACACCTTCTTTATCCTCACCATAGGACCTTCCTCCTCGTGTCTGATAATGCTTGTACTCCTCAGTCCTCCAACAGTCCGCGTTCTCACTCTCAGCTCCTAGTGCTTCTTGTTCCCAGCTCCTTACACGCACACCACAAACTGAAGTGAGCTCCTTTTTAAACCCAGGTGCCCTGATTAGCCTGCCTTAATTGATTCTAGCAGCAGCTTGATTGGCTGCAGGTGTTCTAATCAGCCTATCTGTCTTAATTGTCTCCAAAAGGTTCCTGATTGTTCTGGAACCTTCCCTGTTACCTTACTCAGGGAAAAGGGACCTACTTAGCCTGGGGCTAATATATCTGCCTTCTATTACTCTCCTGTAGCCATCTGGCCCGACCCTGTCACAATATATACATAGAACATGAAAAAATGGGGATTGCCGTAGCAACTCAAATGAGACTAATCAATTAAGGTGGCCTATTATCAGCAGGAGAAAAAAAACTTTTGTTAATCTATCCAGCTATATTCTGATTCTTCTGCTGGGCTATCTTGGGGCCTCTCCTTCTGCCCCTTCACCCCCACGAACATGATACAGTTCTGTGTTGACCTAGAATCCTACTTTTGATGTCTCCGACTCAAGGAATATTTCCAACACACCTCTGAACAGCATACTAACCCACAGAAACCTTCCTACCAACACTACAAAAAAGGGATACTGCATGGACTCCTCCTGAAGGTCAAAACAACAGACTGGACTTCTACATAGAGTGCGTCTGCCGACGTGCATGGGCTGAAATTGTGGAAAAGCAGCATCATTTGCCCCATAACCTCAGCCATGCAGAACACAATGCCTCCACAGCCTCAGGAACAACTCTGGCATCATAATCAAAAAGGCTGACAAAGGAGGTGCTGTCGTCATCATGAATAGGTCGGGATATGAACAAGGGACTGCTAGGCAGCTCTCCAGCACCACTTTCTACAAGCCATTACCCTCTGATCCCACTGAGGGTTACCAAAAGAAACTACACCATGTTCAAGAAACTCCCTGAAAAAGCACAGGAACAAATCTCCACAGGCACACCCCTAAAACCCTGACCGGGGTATTCTATCCGCTACCCAAGATCTATAAACCTCGGAATCCTGGATGCCCCATTGGCACCCTGGCTATGTTGACTGTCTCCTCAGGACCTACGCTACCAGCACTCCTAGCTGTCTTCGAGACACCACTGACTTCCTGAGGAAACTACAATCCATTGGTGATCTTCCAGAAAAAAAACATCCTAGCCACTATGGATGTAGAAGCCCTCTACACCAACGTTCCACACAAAGATGGACTACAAGCTGTCAGGAACAGTATCCCCGATAATGTCACAGCAAACCTGGTGGCTGAACTTTGTGACTTTGTCCTCACCCACAACTCTTTCAGATTTGGGGACAATGTATACACTACAGTGCTAATAAGCAATGGTCAGATAAACACCACCTTGTACCAGAAACCTACTGACCGCTGTACTTATCGACATGCCTCCAGCTTTCATACAGACCAATTCACACGATCCATTGTCTACAGCCAAGCTGTAAGATACAACCGCATTTGCTCCAATCCCTCAGACAGAGACTAACACCTACAAGATCTCTATCAAGCATTCTTAAAACTACAATACTCACCTGCTGAAGTGAAGAAACAGATTGACAGAGCCAGAGGAGTACCCAGAAGTCACCTACTAGAGGACAGGCCCAACAAAGAAAGTAACAGAACGTCACTAGCCATCACCTTCAGTCCCCAACTAAAACCTCTCCAGCGCATCATCAAGGATCTACAACCTATCCTGAAGGATGATCCCTCACTCTCACATGTCTTGGGAGACAGCCCAGTCCTCGCTTACAGACAGCCCCCCAACCTGAAGCAAATACTCTCCAGCAACCACACAACAAAAACACTGACCCAGGAAACTATCCTTGCAACAAAGCCCGTTGCCAACTGTGCCCACATATCTTTTCAGGGGACACCATCATAGGACCTAACCACATCAGCCACACCATCACGGGCTTGTTCACCTGCACATCTGCCAATGTGATATATGCCATGATGTGCCAGCAATGCCCCTCTGCCATGTACATTGGCCAAACCAGACAGTCTCTACACAAAAGAATAAATGGACACAAATCAGACATCAAGAATTATAACATTCAAAAACCAGTCAGAGAACACTTCAACCTCTCTGGACACTAAATTATAGACCTAAAAGTTGCAATTCTTCAACAAGAAAACTTCAAAAACAGACTCCAATGAGAAACTGCAGAACTGGAATTAATTTGCAAACTGGACACCATTAAATTACAAAGACTGGGGGTGGATGGGTCATTACAAAAACTAAAATCTATTTCCCCTTGCTAATTTTTCCCCTACTGTTACTCACACCTTCTTATAAACTGTTTGAAATAGGCCATCCTGATTATCACTACAAAAGTTTTTTTTCTTCTGCTGATAATAGCCCACCTTAATTGATTAGTGTCATTAGGGTTGGTATAGCAACCCCCATTTTTTCATGTTCTCCGTGTGTGTGTGTGTATCTTTCTACTGTATTTTCCACTTCATGCATCTGATGAAGTGGGTTTTAGCCCAAGAAAGCTTATGCCCAAATAAATTTCTTAGTCTCTAAGGTGCCACAAGTACTCCTCATTCTTTTTGCTGATACAGACTAACACTGCTACCACTCTGAAACCTGTCACCATAATAGTTAAGGTGTATAAGTTTTTCTCCTCATAAACCAAGATTCTGAGGATTGTTTAACTCAGCTACAAACATTTGCAGTAGATTGAATCTTTGTATACAATGTTACATCCTAGGAATTATTCAGGTAGTTTCCATAAAAACATGTTTTTTTTAAATTCACACTCATTAGTTCTACAGTGACGGACATTCAATACAAAACCTTGGTTAATTATCACTGTATCCTGTAATGTGTATACAGCCCATGAACACTTCCTTGAATTCTTTACAGAACATGACCCATTGCACCTGATATTTCACCTACAACAGAACTGTCAGGCCATGGTTTGGTTTTTAAACAGACAGCATACATAATGAACAATGAATATATTACTCAACTTCACTTATGAATTGTTAAATCATAAACCTGGGATTTCTCACCACCCACACTTGAATTCACAGTTTTAAAGCTGCTGTCTTTAATGTTTGTTTGGTAAGTACCGGTAGTTAATAGAAATAATAAATGATAGTTCAATTAGTTTTAAATTTGCTTGTGATTTTGAAGACAGCTGTTAAACAGCTGTCTTGTCCTCCATGCTCTGGAACAAAATTCACATATGTTACATGAATGTAATCAGTTACCTTTTTTTTTATTTTACTTTCCTTGCAAACATCACCAGCTACCTATAACAGGTGTCAAATCTACAAAAAGATATGCAGTTTCTGGAAGTTGTTTCCTTATGAATTATTAAAGGATGTCTGTGCTTAAAATTTTAAACAACATAGTATGGGATTACAGCTAATGGACCCAAACCAAAACATCCCATCAACATTATGGGGATGTTGCAAATCTGACCCTAAATCTGAATGTTACAAGTGGGCCCCCAAAAATTGTAGATCCAAATTCAGGAGTGTTCAAAACTTGATCTGAACTCTGCTGCTTTTGCCCATAGTGTGCAATGTTGTTATGGTAGTATCCACAATAATCCATAGTTGGGGTGGGGGTGGGGCGGAACAGAGGGTTTTTATGGTAAAGAAAGTTTTCTTTCTATAATTCTCTACTTAGTTTTATTCTGGGAGGTAATAGGTTCCGGTTAAATAGGCCTTTAAAAATATGCTGTGACTAAGCTGGATCCAATTCAATAACCATGTAGAGCTACTTACTTAATTTTAATTCATTTAATTGGCAAGTTAATTCTGTTCCCCATGAGAGTTCTTTGCACTTTAAAAAAAACAAAAAACAAAAAACCTATGTGCAGTAAACCAAATGAAATATTGGGACTTTATGTCACCTAGGCTTAAATCATAATGGTGCCAACATAATATATATATATGCGAGTGTGTATGTATATGAGTTGTAGGTTATGTATTTACGCAGGTGTTGCAATTAACTTACAACAGACGTAATTGCGTACTTACCACAGCTGAAAACGTGATATTTTTGTCTGTTCTTTCTCTCTCGCTCTCTCTTTTTTTTCCATAAACAATACATGCATTATGCCTAATTGATAGCCTTGTAGGTTCAGATCCTCTCTTCACAGGAACAGCAAGGGCAATGACAGCATAGTCTACCCCACGTTGCCCCCAGGGCATCATTGGTAATGGAGGATTTGTGGACAGTAGCATCATCTTGTTAGGAACAGGATTGATGTCAACCAACACATTTCATATAGACTATGGAAGAACTATGTATAAATTAATGACTTCCATTGTTGACCTAGAAGGGGTTTAAACCAGTGAAAGAAAGTTAAGTCTGCATATCCCATTACCTGTAGCTATCCAGTCCCCTGTGTATCATCATTAAACTAGCTTCTTGAATGATGGTTTCGATTTAGCAACTGTAGAGAGAACTGTAAGCACATGCTTCATTATCAGCACATGAGTAATCTCTAGTCTACAAGGCACTTACAAATGTATTTGAATCCCCATGAATTCAGTGAGAACTGCGGGTAGTCAGCACCTTTTGAGAATCAGACCACTTCATTTAGGCTGTCTAAATATGCATTTAGAAGTCTACATTCAGGTACCCAGACTTGACAATTTTGGCATTTGTCAGTATAATGATAGAGTTGAATCATTTCCTATATGTTAGAAGAGAGTGGACTTTGAAAAAGGGCTACTGGCTATGTGTGTCCCATACCCTGCAACAACAGGGTCATAGGCAGGTAGTCAAAGAACAAGCAGAGCCCTGTCATCTTCCTCTATCCTCAGTTTTTGAGATACCAAAACCAACTCACGAAACTCAGACACATGTCTCCTCTACTCTTCCTGAAATCTTTCTCTGCTGTCTTTTTAGGCTGGCTACAAAACCCAATTCATCATTATAATATATGGTGTTATTAATCCTCCTTGACAGCATGATGCTTAATGCTGCAATGTTGGTACTGAGCAGACTTGTGTAACCTGACTGTCTTTCTTGGTTCCCTTTTGGATCTTCTCTTGTTTTAGCAGAGCGAAGCTGGACTCATAATGAGTAAAGGAATCATGCTGTTTGCAGCTAGCAAGCGACTAGTTGTAGTGTTCTCTTCTCGCCTCTGTTAATGTACTGTAGCTCCAAACTGTGCAGGACAGGGCATTTAGTTTATGCTCTAGCATTAGTCTATAGAAGCGGAGGTCCCCCTAGGAGTAGAATGACCTCCTTTTAAAGCAAGTACAAGGGTTTTGCATTGTGGGGGACAGAAAGCTGTTATGCTCCATTTGGCATTTAATGATCTCCCAGGCCTAACTGCTACACAAATGGAAAATATAGCAAACTTTTTAAAGGGCTTTGTGTAGTTTTTTAAACATTCCCATATTGTTAGTCTCTTAGAAACGTGAAAATAGTTTTTACTGATTTTGATCTTCTCTGTTTAGCAACATGTTTTTCTCCTGCTTGAATGAAAGTGGATTTAATATCTTGGTTTTTATTATTTCTGTCTAAGACCAACAGCTTAAAATGATAAATTTATCATGCCAAAACATTTTGTTTTGTTCACCAGTATAGCCGCAGATGCCAGCATAGCTCTAAAAACAGTAGAGCTATCTGTAAAGTGAGCATATAAAAATGTTATATTTATAAATTCAACAAAAATAGCAAATTTTCTTTTTTTAAATCTGGTGGTAGAGCAATTGGCTTGCAAAACAGTCATATATTAAATATTAGTTCTTCTTCAAGTGCTTGTTCACGTCTATTCCACATGAGATGTGCGTGTGCTGCGTGCATGAGTGTCGGAAACTTTTTCCCTTAGCGGCTCCTGGCAGGCCCCCCGAGTGGCGCCACTGTGCCGTGCATATATACCCCTGCCAGCCCGACCCCCGCCAGTTCCTTCTTACCGTCCGTGGCGGCGTTGGAACAATCTCTCTCTCTCTCTCTCTCTCTCTCTCTCTCTCTCATAGAAGAGCAGTCCCTTAGCCTTTAGAATAGCTGTTATCAGTTCGTTTACATACAGATTGTGGACACTTTAGTCATTAGGTGCTTGGAGGCCTCCAGCACCTGCCCCGGGCCGCGGGGCATGCCGCAGGGCCACGGCCTCAATGCTTGCGCCATGTGCCGCAAACCTATGCCAGTTAGTGACCCCCGTGACTCATGTCTACGTTGCCTGTGGGACGGACATCAAACTGAACGGTGTAGGATTTGCAAGGCGTTTAAGCCAAGGACAAGGAAAGAGAGACTTTCGCCTAAAGCAGCTGTTGATGGAAGTTGCAATGCAGCCACCGGGCCCGGAGCACCGATGGACTTCCATCCTGGCCTGAGCCGGAGGCCCATACCACAGGAGATGGGGAGCAGGAGGACCAACCAGAGAGGGTCGAGCAGCAGCTAACCGCCTCGTCTTCCCCCAGTGAGGCGGTGGCGGGTACAGAGGTGTCCGGTCCTCCGCCAATAGACCATAGAGCCCACCAGGAATTGCTGCGCAGGGTCGCCCAAAATTTGGGGTTGCAGGCCAAGGAGACGGTTGAGCAGGAGGACCATGGTGGACATTTTGAGCCACGAAGGTCCATCCAGAATAGCGCTCCTGCTCATTAAGACCATTCAGTCCAACTATAAGACTATATGGCAGACCCCGGCCTCCAGCGATCCAACGGCTAAAGGAGTGGAGCATAAATACTTTGCCCCATCTAAGGGCTATGAGTACCTGTTCTGCCACCCGAGTCCATGCTCTCTGTGGTTTCAGCGGTAAACGAAAGGGAGCGCCATAGACAGCAGGCCCCAGCCCTTAAGGCCAAGGAGGCGAAATGCCTGGACCTTTTTGGCAGAAAGGTGTACTCATCTGGGGGCCTTCAGTTGAGGATTGCAAACCAGCAGGCCATCCTCAACAGGCACAATTTCAACTCCTGGGCGGCGGTGGGGAAGTTTAAGGACAACCTTCCGCAAGGTTCCCAACATGAGTTCATGGCCCTGGTGGACAAGGGCAAGGCAGTAGCCAAGACCTCTCTCCAGGCCTCCCTGGATTTGGCAGATGCAGCGGCTAGAACAATTGTGTCAGGGGTGGTCATGAGGCGCTCGGCATGGCTCCAGGAGTCAGGCCTGCCCCCTGAGGTTGAGAATACACTCCAGGACCTCCTCTTCGAAGGATCTGGGCTCTTCTTGGACCAGACAGACGCGAGGCTGCATAGCCTCAAGGACTCGCGAGCTACGCTCAAGTCGCTGGGTATGCACACCCCGGCGACCCAGAGGAAGCCCTTTAAGCCTCAGCCTCCCCCTCAATGCCAGTACCATCCTCACCATAGGCATGAGCCTTACCATAGGCGAGGCAGGGATAACAGGCAACGACGCAACAACAATAATAACAATAACGTACCGGGCCAGAACCAAGGCCAGCACAAACCCCAGCTGGGCACTAAGCCAGGCTTTTGAAGGTGCGCTCAAGGACAGCGTACCAGACCAGTCACTGGATCTGTCCCTTTGTTTCCTGAACCGCTTGTCCCGTTTCTCCCATGCATGGTCCACCATTACATCAGATCGTTGGGTCTTACGCACGGTGCGGAACCGGTACTCGCTGCAGTTTGCCTCCCTCCCTCCTTCCCTGCCCCTTCACCATCCCTCTTCAGGGACTCCTCTCATGAGCATCTCCTAGAGAAGGAAGTCCGCTCGCTGCTAGAGGCGGGGGGGGGGGCTCAACAAATTCCTGGTCAAGGCCTGGTTCCGTATGGTCTCTCTGGGCACCATCATCCCTTCCCTGGATCCGGGGGACTGGTACGCCGCCCTCTACATGAAGGACGCGTACTTCCATTTCGCCATCTTCCCAGCACATTGGCGGTTCCTGTGCTTCACCGTGGGCCCAGAACATTACCAGTTTGCGGTTCTCCCGTTTGGTATAGCCGTGGCCCCAAGGATATTCACGAAGTGCATGGCAGTGGTGGTGGCCTTCTTACCGAGGCAGAGAATCCGGGTGTACCTGTACCTCAGCGACTGGCTCCTGGTGGGCCGATCCGAGGCGGAGGTGTGGCGCCATGTGGAGGTGGCCCTGAGATTGTTCCGCGAGCTGGGGCTCCTGGTCAACATCCCCAAGTCCACGCTCAGACCCATGCAGAGAGTGGAATTCATCAGGGCGGTCCTGGACGCGGTGCAGGCCAGGGCAAGCCTTCCGGTATCCCGATTCCGGGCTATCCAACAAGCGATGGCCTCTCTGCACCAGTTTCCAAAGACAACGGCCAGGTGCTGCCTGCGGCTCCTGGGCCACATGGCAGCATGCACGCACGTGGTCAGGCATGCCAGACTGAGACTCAGGACTCTGCAGGCATCCCCAGGTAGATCTGTTTGCCACCAGGGCCAACGCCCAGCGCCCGCGGTTCTGCTCGTTCCAGGGCCTCAGCCTGGGTTCGCTCCTGGACGCATTTGCGATCCCGTGGAGAGGGGGCTTGATGTATGCCTTCCCCCCGCTCCCCTTGATGCACAATGTCCTGCTCAAGGTGCGCAGGGACAGGGCGGCGGTGATCCTCATCGCCGCAGCCTGGGCCTGCCAGCACTGGTATACATCGCTCCTAGAGCTGTCAGTGGAGGCCCCAGTAGTCCTGCCCCTACACCGGGACCTGATTACACAGGATGGCGGATGGCTTCTCCACCCCGACCTACAGTCACTGCACCTGACAGCGTGGAGGCTCTGTGGCTAAACGCCCTGGAGAGCCAGTGGTCCCTTCCTGTGCAGCAGATTCTGCTTGGCAGTAGAAAGCCCTCTACCAGGGCGGCCTATATGGCCAAGTGCAAAAGGTTCTTGTGTTGGTGTGAACCCCGACAGGTGCGGCCAGGCCAGGCCCTGGTGCAGGCCATTCTGGAGTACCTCTTGCACCTCAAGCAGCAAGGGCTAGTCCTGTCCTCACTCGGAGTGCACCTGGTGGCCATCTCTGCCTTCCATCCGGGGTTCTTGGGGGGCTCGGTGTTTTCCCACCCAATGGTGGGACGGTTCCTTAAAGGGTTGGAGAGGGTGTTCCCGTACTTCTGCCCCCCAGTCCCTCCGTGAAACATTAACCTGGTCCTTTCTAAACTCATGGGACCCCCTTTCGAGCCTCTCGCTACCTGTTCTCTCCTCCACCTTTCCTGGAAGGTGGCATTTCTGGTTCCCATTACCTCAGCCAGAAGTGTGTCCGAACTGAGGGCCCTCACCTCTGAGCCACCATATACAGTATTTCACAAGGACAAGGTGCAGCTCTGGCCACACCCCAAGTTCCTCCCTAAGGTGGTCTCCCAATTCCGTTTGGGCCAGGACATTTGTCGGCCGGTGTTCTTCCCGAAACCCTATACGGACCCAAGTCACCGCAGCTTGCACCCTCTAGATGTGCATCGAGCGCTGGCGTTCTATTTGGAGCGCACAAAGCCCTTTTGCAAATCCGCTCAGCTGTTTGTGGCTGTAGCCGAGAGGATAAAAGGCCTCCCTGGGTCGGCACAGCGGATTTCATCTTGGATTACAAGCTGCATCCAGGCGTGCTATGAGCTCGCAGGTGTTCCGGCCCTGGCGGTCATGGCCCGCTCGACCAGGGCGCAGGTGACTTCCACGGAGTTCCTGTCACAGGTCACGATCCAGGAGATCTGCAGAGCAGCCACCTGGTGCTCAATGCACACCTTCACGACCCACTATACGGTCAACCAGCAGGCCAGAGAGGACGCAGCAGTTGGCAGAGCGGTCCTCCGAGCAGTTGTTCCGTGACTCCTACCCTCCTCCAGAAGTAAGCTTGTAATTCACCTAATGTGGAATGGACGTGAACAAGCACTCGAAGAAGAAAAAACAGTTACTTACTTTCTCGTAACTGTTCTTTGAAATGTGTTGTTCACGTCCATTCCACCACCCACCCTCCTACCCCTCTGTCGGAGTCGCCGGCAAAAAGGAACTGGAGGGGGTCGGGCTGGGAGGGGTATATATGCACGGTGCAGTGGCGTCACTCGGGGGGCCCACCAGCCCGACAGGAGCCACTAAGGGAAAAAGTTTCCGACCCTCGTGCACGCAGCGCATGAATACCTAATGTGGAATGGACGTGAACACATCTCGAAGAACAACAGTTATGAGAAAGTAAGTAACCGTTTTTTTCCCCAAATCTTGAAACACTTGTAACTATGATACTCAATGTAAAAATAAAGTAGTTACATAATGTATTTAAGTAAGTGGATGAGTTCAAATGACCTGGTTTCTGAATTAGGTTTTTTTGTCTAAGATGATAACTCTCAAATAAGAAGAAAAGGAGTACTTGTGGCACCTTGGAGACTAACACCTTTAGTCTCTAAGATGCCACAAGTACTCCTTTTCTTTTTGCGGATACAGATTAACACGGCTGCTACTCTGAAACCTCTCAAATAAGAAGGCTCCCGTTGCTCATTTTCAAAAAAATAAACAAAAAGTATTTGCTGAAGTTTTTGTTTTTCACTTTGGGGGAAGACGAATTAAAAATCGAACCAGAAGTTGAAGGGCATGCCTTGCCATTTGCAAAAGCAATTACTGGTGCAGTTAAAGGGGCAGAAGCTGTGATTAATGTTTCTGTTTGGAGCCTCTATTAATGGTGTATTTCTCAACCTACCAAAGAGTAAAAAGGTGGGACGCTGTCACTCTGAACTTTTAAAATATATAAGAAATAATCAGGCTAATTGTCAGAATAGTTGTTAATCAGAAACTGTGAATGATAAATCTGAATTTTCTCAATCTGTTTTTGAATTCTGAATTTAAAGATGCTGTTACGTGCAGTGGCATAACTGTGGGTCTTGAGTCAGATAAAATAGGAATTGGACCAAACAACCATTTCCCAAACTGAACTGGAATCCAGTAGGTACAAAAGTTGTTTCATAAAATTGTGAGGAAAAACTACTTTCTCTCGCAAATTCAAATGTATTATTAATTCTCACATAAAAATGTAAATGTCATGTAAATATCAGTATTGTGTTCCAATAATATTTTGACAAATACAGCATTAGATGTAGGAAGCCAATGAGTGATGTGACTTTCATTTATCTTCAATAACAAAATCACTTAAAGTAAATACCCAGACAAACCAGTCTGTACAAGAAATCCTAAGGTTAAAGTCTAAAGTATGCCTTTTTATGAGGAAAGTATGCCTTAGAACAAACTATAGGTTCTTCTGCGTGGTGAAGGAAACTCACAAATGCTGTCCAAACCTTTCAGATATGTTGTCAATAGTCTGGTGCAAGTGCTAACTCATGTCCCATAGTAAAAGGGTATTAATCCTACCTCTGAATAGCAGTTTAAAATATCTGACATTTGGATACCATAAATAGATGATATATCCAATAATTAATTCACACTATAAAATGTAAATCACTTCTTTGGACAAGTACTACATATAAAGTAGTCATCTCAGCAAAAAAATACAAAACAGTTTCAGAGTATTTTGTTATTAAGAAATTGAGCGAAATAGATCCTTCTAGGATATCAAATTGCACTGAGTCTGTGTCAGTATCTTCCACAGTAATATTTTTGAACATCTGTTGAGACTTCTACTTTCAGTATAATAAATGATTCTTGGATGTCCAGAGAATGTGATTTGGGCCAGTGTAATCTATTCTTAGTTTAGTAAGGTGAATGATACCCAAAAAAATTCTGAATTCATGTACTTTTAGTCACTTTTTAAAAAAATGGTGCCATTCTTATATGTTCAGTTACACGTTTCCAACACTGTTCTTATGTTAGGAGGCAAATCACTTCTTTCTTTCTGCTACCTTTCTTCTGTAATCTTCTAATGAGTTTCACTTACATTAGTTCCGAAAATGATTGAACTAAAAAAAAGTTTGTAGACCAGAAAAATATTAGTGTTTCTCCATTTCCTGAAGTCTCTGATGCACGTGTAATCCTTCTGAGAAACTTGTCCTCCTTTAGAGACTCTCTTAATCTATCCAAATGCTACCTAAGGCTTTTGAATTTCAGTTTTAACCTATAATCACAGATTAAAATACCCCCGATTTTTTTTTTAATTAAATTGGTGTTTATCCAACACTGGAAATGGTTACTTATGCTTAAGGGCTTATCTACATGAAGCAGTAATGTGGATTATGGGGTTGTGAGTCTAAAGCACAGTTGTGCTTTGCACATTAAGTGGTCCGTATAGACCCTGCTGGTGCACACTAAAGGTTCCCTAGTGTGCTTTAACATAGTGCTCTTTGAAGTAAGGTACCATTACTGAGAGATTACTCATTACAGTAGATGAGTAATGGATATAACATACATTACTCTTTACACCATGTACAAAGAGAGAGCCCTGTTTTTTGGACAGCTACATAAATCTTAAAAAATGCTAAAAATAAATCCCCAAAAATGAAATTAATAAATACCAGAGAACAGTAGCCTTAAACATATCCAGACTTCTTGTAACCCAACATTAACATTCAGAAATAATGACCTCTAAAGTGAAAGTTCCAGCCTTTGATCCAGATATACTAGTGTTCCTGCTGTCCTCACTAACTGCTGGATGAAAGGAAGCTTCTTTAGGAATTTTACCAAATTCACTGTCTTTAGTCAGGGCTTTATGTAGTACTAGCTAAACCTTCAAAGAAGTGTATGTGCTTAAAAGATATTTAAACTGCTGTTGATTACGGTCCTGGTAGTGGCGCTTCAGAGAGACTTCTATATTAACACCCTAATTTTCCTCAATCCATTTTGAGGTTTAATAACAATAGTTCACCCAGCTGTCCATCCAACCACGACTCCTTCCTGTGTGTAGAGGATCTTTATGGATGAATCGCTGTCTTCTCATTCCTGTCTTCTCATTCCTGGTTCTCTTCAGGAGAAAGGACCTGATGACCCCTTTCAGCATCAGGTTTCTTTCAAGAAGCTGCCTACGCACCTGTGATGGGATCTAAAACCCCATATTGGACAGGGCGGAACTGCTAAACCTGCGAGGCATGCACAGGGTGGAGGAGGAGCTTAAAAGGGGAGTAGAGCAGCTCACTTATTGGCAGACCAGGGAAGAGATCAGACCTTCAGCCCTCAATTTCTGAGGAAAGGGCTGACTGAAGGCGGGAGCTTTGCAGATGACCGCTGCCTGGTGGCCCCTCCCTGAGGGAAGGGAGGGCTAGATTCTGATACACCTTGAGAGGGAATCATTCCCCTCTATTTCCTGTTAACTGAGTTTATTTGCATTATTTGCATTAATGCCTGTTGCTTTTTGTTCACGGGCTCCCCAAGAAGGGGAAAGGGAAGGCCAGGTCTCAGGAAGAGGCAGACCACCACAGAGGCAGAGTGATATCAACAAGAGGCACCCTGTGGTGATAGAGCTGCCACACCATGCCTGGCCACAAGGAGGCAGCAGTGGTGAGGCAATCCCTTCACAACTGGTGGAGAATGTGGGCATTCTTCTCACCCTGGACTGACGGACCCAAGTGGTCAAACACTCTAGACCTAAGGGTGTGGTTTGGTAGAATGGACAGCAGGGATCTAAAGTGTTTTCTCAAATGGATGACTGCAACTCCTGCAGCAGATGGGTGCCCAGCAGCAACAGCTGGCCTGAGACTTAGGAGCACAACAGCAGGGACAGCAGCAAAGGCTGGTCCAATGGGTAATGACCCTTATGCAGCCTCAGTGTCTCCCCTCCAGGGGCTGTAGGCTCAGGCCTGGTGCCTCACTCCCTTGTGCCAGTGACACTTAAAAAGATGGGCACCGAGAACAACCCTGAGGCTTTCCTGGTAACATTTGAGTGAGTGGCGATGCCATCCAAGTGGCCATTCAACCAGTGGGACATCCTGTTGGCACCTTAACTGAGGGGGGCCAGCACAGGCTGTATACTGGAAGCTGGACACAGCATCTGACTAAGACTACGCCCAGGTGAAAGTGATTATACTCGACCACCTTGACACCACAGAGGAAACCTTCCAATAGAGGTTCCTGAGGGAGAAATAGCCCTGGGGAGCCTAGCCCTGTGTAGAGGCCCAAAAATTGAGACCTATGCTGTAGGTGGTTAAAGCAGGAGACTTGGATTGGAGTCAAGCTGGCTGAGCTTATTGTGGTGGACCAGTTTACCCATATACTCCCAGCTGGGATAGGAACTGGGTGCTCAAACACCAACCAGAGTACCTAGCCAGTGCCATCCAATGATGGAAAACTATCAGGCTGCTGAAACAGCTTTGGGCATCACACAAGTGACCACCTGAGGCCAACGGTGACCCTTGATACAAGGGAGAACCCACAGAATGGAATCGGCAATCAGATGGCATGGTTGCATGGCCAGCTTCTGAGGGGACCAAGCAGGTCACCAGGCCCTGCACTAGCTGCTGTTGGGAAACACTGGCATCTTAGACCCCAGTCTGACAAAGGCCCCTAGGACTCCTGCAATCTCCTCTGCAGGAAAGCCAAGGGTTAGGAACAGATGAGCAACATAGGGAAGGGCTGTCTCACACTTTTGGCTCAGGGCTGGTACCCGCTCAGCCAGCAGTGGAGTTTACTGTTCATGTGGCTGTCCAGGTCACCAGTATCATGAGTGCACCTATATGGAGTGTGGGTATGGACAGGTATGGATGGCAGAAGCCCATGCCCATAAGTGAGTCCTGGCTAAAGTAACAGTCCCCGTTTGGATAAACGGAGTAGAGATGACAGGCCTGGTGGATTCTGGGTGTGGGCAGACCCTGGTCCGGGGCTACTTGGTCCTAACCATGAGATCCCTGGGGAAATTATTTTTTCTACATTGTATTCACATAGATATTAAATCCTATCCCAGTACACGTGTGCAATTGACTATAGGGTAAAACACGGCCAAAGGGAAGCTCTCTCAGAAGATCCACCTAGCAATGAAATTATGTTGCCCCCCCCCCCCCCACAGGAGGGGGATAGCCTAACTAGAGGGACTGAGTTCATGAAGGATTAGAGGGAATACAAAACCTTGAGCCAGGCCTGTAAGCAACTGTAGGTGGTTAAAAAGAAGGTAATAAACCCACAGTGAGCAGTGCCCCCCTCATCCCCCCCCCCTCCCCGCCCCATTTCAGCTCCTGGCAGAGTGACTGTACTGGATGGAGAAAGACTGACTTGGTGAAGTTCTCATTCCCTGGTCTCATAGGCATAAGGTCATGTTATTCCATCTGCAGGCCTCAGTCACAAAAAGACCCTGGCCAGGATTCCGAATCACTTGTATTGGCTTGGGATTCATCAAGAGGTTAAAGATGTCCACTGCTCCTATCCAAAATGCCAACTCATAGGAGCTAAAGGAGTAAGAAAAGCCATTCTGGTCCCACTCCCCATAATAGGCATCCCATTGGAAAGGACAGGGATGGAAAAAAGTGCAACTAGGTATAAACATATATTAGTTATAGTTTATTATGCCATCCACGATCCCAAAGCAATCCCACTGCGCACCCCCAATGCCAAGACTATTGCAGCAGAACTGCTAAAAGTCTTTGCCAGAGTTGGGGTATCTAAGGAGATCTTCACTGATCAAGTCACTAGCTTTGTTTCTGCTGTAGAAGGAGGTGTGTGATCTACTAAAAATAAAATCTGTGTATGTCTATTATGTGCAAACAGGTGGTCTGGTTGAACAATTCAGAAAAGGATGTTAAAAAGTTTATTGCTAAGGACCTCTATCACTGGAGTCAGCTGATTCTTCCTCTGTTATGTGCTGTTAAAGAAGTTCCCGAATCATGTACTGGATTCTTCCCATTTGAACTCTTATGCCTGAGACAGCCATGGAGGATTCTTGACCTGGTCCATGAAATCTCAGAGGAACAGGCTCCTAAGACTGAGAATGTTGTACAGTATGTACTGAAGCCCTGGGAGAGGCTTGAAACCCTAGGAACCTTTGCCAGAGTAAAACCTCCTTGGTGCTCAAAAGGCCCAGGAACAAGCCTAGAACAAAGGTGTGCATATCCACGTATTTAAGCCAAGCAGTCGTGTACTACTTCTGCTCCTGAGTGCAGAGTCTAAGTTATTCACTAAATGGTAAGAACCATATGAAATAGTCCACCTAGTCTCTCTGGTAAACTATGAGATCAGGCAGCCTGACAAAAGGAAGCTAACTCAGATCTACCATATTAACTTTCTAAAGCCCTGGAAGGAATGGAGAGCTTATTTATCACTCTTTATCGCCATGAGCCAGAGCTGGGGTCCCAAGTGCCCACCTCACTGGACACAGACCCTATACAGCTGGATGTAAACCTCCACCCATAGCAGAGGGCCTAAGTGAGAAGCCTAGTAAAAGCCTTCTCAATGGTGTTTGTCTTCTGGCCAAAGCAGATTCCTCTCATGCAATACTGTATTCAAACAGAGCCTGGGCAACTTGTCTGAGTGAACCCACAGGCACTCCCCAAAAAAATTCAGGATGCCATGAGGTAAAAGATCCATGCCATGTTTGAAGCAGGAAGAATCCTGCAGTGGCTGGCAAAGTCTGGTTGTGTTGCTCCCAAAACCGAACAGTACTATCTGGTTTTGCATAGTTTTTGGAAAGGTCAGTGCTTTCAAAGTCAAAGCAAATTCGATGCTTACCCCATGCCCAGAGTGGATGAACTACTAGACCAGCTGGATAAAGCCTGATATATCACCGATTCCACTAATGCCAGAATCACAGGAGAAAACTGCCTTTACTACACCACTTGTCGTATATCATTTTAGGACTATGTCCTTTGGCCTCCATGGTGCCCCAGTGGATTCCAACAGCTCATGGATCAAGTTCTTCAACCACTTGGCTCATATGCGGCAGCCTATGTAGATGTCATGGTCATTGACAGCTGAGATTGGGAAGAACACCTAGTACAAACTGTTACTGAACTTTGGCCCTGCAGATGGCTGGGCTAACTGCATACGCAGCAAGGTGTAAGATGAGAAAAGAAGAGGCCACCTACCAGGGATATACTTTGTGGAAGGGCCAGGTGTGGCTCTTCGTGGATGAAATCCAGGCCCTCGAAATGTGCTCTACCCAACCACAAAAGAAACAGAGGTTCAAAGATTCTTGGTGCTCATGTGTTACTACCGATGATTCATGTCAAATAGCAGCTGCCCTCCCTGACCTAATTAAGGACAATAACCCCAAGAAGGTTCATGAGTCAAAAGCCCGCAAAAAGGTTTGTTAGAAGTTGAAAGATCACCTTTCAAAGACCCTGTCCTATTCAATCCGGACTATTCAAAAGGATTCACTTTACAAACTGATTCCTCAGAAGTGGGACTAAGCATAATGTTGTCCCAGGAAGCAAACACAGTGTAACAATCCGTACTCTGTGTGAGCGGCAAACTATTCCCTCAGGAATGGGCATATTCTGTGATAGGAAAGGAATGACTGGCTGTGAAATGGGCTGTTGAGTCTCTCTGATATTACCTAATGGGAAATCTGTTTAAGCTTTTCATTGATCATGTCCTTTTGGGATGGTTAAACACTATGAAAGACATGAACCCCTAGCTTATGCACTGGTTATGTGTCCCTCCAGCATATGCCTTCCAAATTCAGCTTAAAGTGGGAAAAGCTCACCGAATGCTAATTATTCCCTGCAACTTCTTCCCAGAAAAAAAATCTTCTGGCCCTAGTTCCCTAAGTTCCATCCCCCATACATGACAACAAGGCATTGAGGAGCTCCTCTTGGCTCAAGCAGCTGTGTCCTGCCACACCTGCAAGTCATGTATAGGCTGGAGGAGGAGCTTAAAAGGGGAGCAGACCAGCTCACTTGTTGGCAGACCAGGGAAGAGAACAGACCTTCAGCCCTCAGCATCTGAGGAAAGGGCTTCGCAGACATGGACTGCCCTGGAGTGACCTGACCAGAGGGCCAGGTCGAAGGAAAAGGCAGACCACAGAGGTGGGGTGACTGTCAGCAGGAGACTCCCAGTGGGAAGAGAGCTGCCACGCCATCCTAGGCACAAGGAGGAGGCAGCGGTGAGTCAACCCCTTCATATCTCCCCAGTACAATCTAGATCACCCTCATCTCCAGGAGGTGTAGGCCAGTAGAAGGTGAGAGCAGGCCACTGTGCTCCTCTTCGACAACAGTACAGATAGGTGAAAACACACAGCTGTTGAAGATAAGAGCTGCTGTTGGGCCTGGTAAGAAGCCATAAAATGTTTGGCTATTATTTACCGTGAGTCTCATCGTTTTATAGAAAAAATGGATTGTGATTGTTACTTTGACACTATTCTGTAATACATTATGAGCAGGCCTGCAATAATTTGAAATGCATAGAGGTGTCTTTACATTTTCTACATTAAGGTCTTGATTCAGCAAGGTACTTTAGCACATGCATAGCCTTATACACGAGTAGTCCCACTGAACTCCAGGCTGAATGAGTGCCTACAATGGGTATGTTGGAAGTAAACTAATGATCCCTCCCCCCCACCCCCTCAGCATTGTCAATGAGTGGGGAGGGAAGAGGGGTGTTTCAGATAATTGAAAAGAATAAGGAATCTATGTGGTGTAAAATCAACCTGAACAATGAACACATTTAATGTGAATTTCATTTCACAAGGCTTTCTGTCAATATCTGGCTATAAAAAGGCTGAAGTTCAGCCAATGATGAATTCTAAATGTGTGAGCAGGAATGGCAGCTTCAGATTGATTGATTGTGCTTGAGTCTGCAGACAATTTTTAACAAACATTTAAGTCAGGCCTCTTCTTGGCAAATGGTCTTTGAGATTTCTGTGGTACAGTGAAAGAGGTATTTCTGTGGTCTGGACAGCACTGCAGGCTGCTAAAAGAATTCTCTGTTGGAAAAGGAAGAGCAAGGTCAGGCAGTTATTGAGAAGAGTATGAGGGCTACTGAGAAGGTCAGTGCTAGGGGTCTCCCACTGTGACAACCTGCTGAGGATCACACTGCTGGAAAAACCACTATGGTTCACATTAGAAAAATCTCACAGGAAAGCTTTTAAAAAGAGAGAGATAAGAAAAGTGAGTGCTTTTTGGTACTCTATCGCTTTTCTTACCAGATAACAGTGTAAATCACTGTGAGATTCATTGAAGAATTGTTAACTGATAGCTACAGTTTTACAGATCTAATTTTAAGAATGTATCTTTTCAGTTTGAATCTATGGTGTTTTGGGGAGTGGGGGGAGCTTTGCTAACTATGTCTAATTAAACTAATAATTGGATATCATCCTTACATGACAGAAGAAGTAGATAGTGATGAGTGAATAGAAGAATTTCAAAAAAATTATTAGCAGGAATTTTTCCAGTTTAGGCAGATTAGTACAGTGGGAGCAGATGCATTCATTCCACCCCACAATAAAGAGAGAGAGAGAGAGACTTAGGTATAATTTCTTCAAACTGATAATGCTATATATAACAATCAGCACAAAAAGCAAAGTGATGTTTTTAGATCTGGAAAATATGCTGAAGACAGTTCAACTTGTATTATTGGGGAAAGAAGATTTCTGTAAATAAATATATTAAATGGAAAGATATGGCTCATAACAATAACATCATTAGCTATGACAGAGTTCATTTGGACTACTCTAGAGAAAGCAAAGTCAAAACTTATGGCAGACATTTTTGCAGTGCCTATTTTTTATAGTGAAATGTTCTGTTGGGCACAAAACATCTTTCATTTGGTATTCACCTTTTTATGTCCTCATACATTTTCCATTCTCAGTCATCTTCACTTACAGGAGACAGAGCTATGAATCCAGCTGTTAAGGTTAATGTTTGTGCTAGGTGCGAGTGGTGGGGCATGGAGGGGGAGGGGGGAAAGAGCTGTGACCGAAGACTGATTTTTAATTATTTGGGTATAACGATAATGGAGTTTAAGATCTGTAATGTGTTCAAAGAATTTTTTTCTGTGCCCTTTGGATCACATTTCTTTCTTAGAGGTCAGTTTGCTTCTACTAGCACTAAAATTACCCAGATAACGGCATGATGGATGACCTAATGAAGTGAGCATTCAGAAGAGAAAAAAATAAATAATGCACAAGATGAGGCAATGTGTTTAAAAAGAGATCCTGAGCAGCACTGGGGAATGTTGCTTTCACAGAAGATTTATTTTTTGTGGAAAAAAAATAAAGTGTAAGAAACTAATAAATGAGAAGGGACCATATTCTCCACTCCCCCTGTTTGCCTTAAGCTGGGGGACCTGGGAGGAACTTCTGTGTCTTTTTTGAAACAGAGTCCTAGCCTCTGAGTCCAGAGGGTTATAATGAACATTTTAACAGAGAGATCGTTTTAGTATTCACTCCAAAGCTGTGACATAGGAGCTGAGCTTTAAGTTGATTTACCCAGGTTGTATAGATTTCAAGGCTTAGGACTAATAATAGCCTTCAGGATTTGCTTATCCCTTTTGCAAGGCTGAAATTGGGGAAAAAAGGTTTTCCTGTAGTATTTTTTCTACATTATATACATGTTTTTGCCGTCTGAGCATGGATTATACCCATTGCCTTTTATTCAGCATCCTGATCGCAGAGCAGTCAAGACAGTTATTCCTGTTGTTGCTGATTTACTGATACAGCTGCTTCCTTTTCATGTGATTTAATTTGAAGTTTCAGCCCACCAGGGGGCTAATAGTCCCACCTATGCAGCTTTAAGAGCTAGTTGTTGTTTTCCACCTGAATGTTGTTTCCATTCCTATTCATAGACATTCTTTCTTCACATTCATCTGGCAACAGCAAGGCAGTGTTCCAGCAATCCTCTTCAGAGGGTAAAAACATGGAACAATTTGGATGGAAAAATTATAAATTAAAATCAGTCTGATCACTTTAAAGTGTCCACGTTATTGTTTTGGTGAATGCCAGCAACTGGAAAATAATGGCTAATGTCCTGTTTTTGTATCTCGTTTAAGATTTTTATTTATTTATTTAATGTTACATTATTCATTTTTTCCATTGATTGCACCATACATATTTTTTTTAAACCTTTGCAATAGCTTAGCATTGCTTGATGTGAAGTATGTTGCTAAAAATATTAGCAACTTCTGTAAAACCAATAGTGAGTGTGTATAATATATTTACTCACACTGTAAAACTCTTGAGACATTTGACTGTAAGGTTATGCTTGAAAGTGTGATAACATGACTGTGCTATGTAGGTACATGTAATGGAATGTTAGTGGATGATGGCTACATAGCAGTGGAGAAACAGCTGCAAATTAATCAAACTTTTCAATATCTGATATCAGACTTTTAAAGGTGGGCTGTGAACATGTGCAGATGCTATTCTGAAGGATGTTTTACAGGATTTTTTGTAAGTGCCTAACTGCATATTTGCATAGAGGACTGTGTTCCAAAGGACATTTCAGTATCGTTGTCTGATCATTTTGACTGTGTCCTGCATTATAAAGCATTGTTTATGTTGAACTGAAGTATGCTGGAGAGAACCATCTCAATACTGCTTCCACCAGGACTCTCACAAAAACAAGAAGTCCATCTCATGAAGCTATCCCAGTGGGCAAAATTTTAAATAAAACATTTTTGGTTTATATTGTAAATTGTTTTCATTTTAAATAATAAATAGTTCTAAAACCTTTTTAAACAATCGGAGTTCAGTTTGACACTCAACACAGACTGTTGTACCTCCCTTTCAACATAGCGTGAGTTAGAGAGCAGTATTTTGCTTTTTTTGTTTGCATCATAGTCTTAACATTATTTAAACCAATGTTTTTGTTTGTATTTTCCAAATTAAAATGATTAAAAACATTTAAATTTTATGAGGCTGAGCTTCCTCTGCCAGTCCAGTTGGAGCCACTTTGAAACCACAGTCATGTGGCTTCTAATGGATGGAACTGTAGATGTGACTTCTTTTTCTTTTCTTTGTTTCATTTCCTGTAGTAGAAACTTAACTTTGTGCTGAGTTAATCCTAGTCATCTAATTGACTCAAAAGAAAATCTCCCCCCTTTTTAATTGGCTTATTTCTTCAGCAGCTTCATTTCTGCATTATGAAAAGGTTGAGGTCAGGGGCAGACTTATAGTAGTGGCCCATCTGAAATCAACTGTTGTTAAAGAGTGGCACAATCTTTACTGCCTTTGGGCAGGAAAATGTTGTTAACAGATTTCAGTGTTCAAGGGTAAGATTTTTTTACAACACAAATTGACTACACTACTTCCGAAGATCTGATTGATGGAAAATAGAATATTAACTGCCAGGAAACAGGTTTTCCAACACTACTATTTAGCCATCCTGCACTGACTACCCTTTTAATGGAATGATTTAATATGTCATTGCTAACAGTATAATTTAAAGAATGCAGCTTGTAATAGTTATTGCAGGTTACATGATAATCACCGCATTCGGCAGTTGGTTTGTTAGAGCCTTAACTACCCTTGGCCTTTGCAGGCTGCTAACTGCTGGTAATGGTCATTAGCGTGGACTGATTGCTTGAGCAGTATTGCTTGCTCTGTTTAATAAACTAGATAGCCTCAAAGATGGGAGTGCAGTAAAAGTCCAAATTGAGTTGCTTTAGAGGCAGCACAGTATTAATCATTGGTTGTGAATGTTAATCACTCCACAGCAGTGATAATTTACAGCATTGTTGTAGCACACTGGTGCTCATAAAATGAACTTAATAACCCACCACTACCCATGGGATAAGCCTCTTTTTTTCTGCGATTGAATACTCAGCCTGGCTGCATAATAGTCTTGTGAAATACTGCATTAAAAAGGGTGAGCAGCTGTATGATAAAATAAACAGCTCTAAAACAGATTTGTTAATTATCTCTTTCTTTTATTCACAGAGGGTGTTTGTGAGATATGGCTGACCAGCGAAGACACAGGGGCTTATGGCAGAGACATTGGCACAGACCTTCCTACACTTCTGTGGAAGCTGGTTGAAGTTATTCCTGAGGGAGCTATGCTGAGACTTGGCATGACAAATCCTCCCTATATTTTAGAGCATCTGGAGGTAAGTAAAAAGAGAATCATTTACATACTGACATAGATGTTAAGAAATCAAGTCAGTGTGGTATCCTGTGTAGAATAAGTGTTTTCATTTAAGGCTGTTAGTAAATTTTTGTAGCCACAGATTATAAAAAGTAAATTTGTAGAATTAGGCTTTAGATGTTAAGCCATTTGTCTGTCATATGAGATTGTCCAATTAATCAAATATCCAAATCTTCTTGAGTGTGATGATAATATTGTGGAGCCTAACCTGAGCAACTTGAGGGTAGTGATGTTTGGATTTTACTTTCATAATCAGCCCTTTCAATAGCTAGTAGAAGAGGTCATAGCAAACTATGGATCATGAGTCAAAATCTTCCTCCAATTTGTACCTCTCAGAAATGCACCCAGAAAACTTTGTATCGCTCTTAGACTCAACATTGTGTTCTTAAGGTGACACACATCAAGATGAAGAATAAAAGTGAAAATCTTGCCCTGTGAGTGTGCAGGGTTCCCACAGAGACCATTGGGAACTTTAAAGGTTTAGTTAGAAAAGAACATTTTGTAACAAAATAAATCAATGAAGGCAGAGACAATATGTTGGAGAACGGATGTGAACTACAAATATACAAGTAGCAGGAATTGAGAGAATTCTCGAAAGAATTGTACCTGGTAGCAAAATGAATTTCCTGAATCTCTTATGAATTGATGATGGGAAAAATCTAACATAAGGGAGCAAAAGCAGTGACTTAGAAGTCTTCTGCAGTCTGTATCTCTTCAATACCCAGGTACAGCTACACATATATGAAAATAAATAGCAGGTGAACATCCGGCGCTATATCAAATATTATAAATGAAGTATTTCCACTTGTGGTTCCTTAAAGCATTGAAGTCCATGTTTATTTAACATTGTGCCTAGTCAGCTCTTCAAAGTCTTGAGGAATAGAAAGTGAGCCTAACTGCCTTGATTTCTAAAGAAACTGTATACTAGTATGCAGGATCTTTCAAGAAGTGTCTGTTGCCACTAGAATACAAAGGAATAGCTTTGTGTTCTAGGAACAATGGTGACTATTGATGCATGAAGGTCGATAGACATAACTGACAGATAAAAGTGCACTCAGTTTAAAATAATGAGTAAAGATGCTCCGGTATCACTCAAAACAGGATAATGCCTGTCCTGAGGAGCCTCAGCTGTCTAAGCATCATTTTGGGAATACACAGAAACTCTAGAAATACAAGTTTCATCCTTCTTATGTGTACCATGCAAGTGTGGGATAAGACCCTAAAATGAGTCTGATTTGCTGGGCACCTCAAAGATCTGTTGTCAGTTTTAATAGGAGCTGAGATTTGCATTGTTGTTTCTGGCCTAAATCCCTTCTGCCCGTAGTCACTTTTGTGTAGTTATGTGTATGCTGGTGATTGCCACCCTCTCCAGAGGTAGCTGTATTTAAGTGCTGATGTATGTATGGTATATTCCAGTTATCTGAATTTCATTTATCCAAAAATCCTCATTATTTGAATCCACATTGTGTCCTCCATGTAGCTCTACAAATCACAAGCAATACATTCACATGAACTTCATGGTACACTACATTTACAAAAAATTCATGATACACCAGTGGAGCTGTGTACTCACTCAATGACTACAACACTATGTCAAGTTCAAAGTGCATCTTGCGTATTAGTTGTATTCATAGCAACATGATAAGTGTTCCACTCCCATCATGGAGACTGGGACATGGCTTCCCAGTGACCAGCGGGGAAGGGATCTCACTGACACCACAGTCAGCACTGAGGGGCCACATCCAGCCACAGCCCGAGACAGGCAACCTGGGCACCAGGACAGTCACAGGGCAGCGAGGTCCATAGGTGAGGGGCTGACACACACACACTGCCATCATTCCCAGCTGTACTGGAAGCTTTACTGCCTCCCAGCTTGCAGCTAGAACCCAGATCAAAATAGCACTTCTGTTTATCCGAACACCTAGTTATCTGAAGGATATTTGGCCATTTGGATAAATGAGGGTGTAAAGTATAAGATTTCTGAAAAACTTTAGAATCCTCCAAGATGAAATATTTCCATAAACATTTACATTAACATTACTTATGATATTATTATTTTATCTTTATTACAGTGTTTCATATTTATTAAATCAGTTGATTGCATTTGCAGAAGGTATGGTCAACATGCCATAGATTTAGAACATCAGAGCTAATAATAAAAGCAATATATTTGATCGAAATAGTTAACAAAGTTAACAAGGAGTCCTGGTGGCACCTTCAAGACTAACAGATTTATTTGGGCAGAAGCTTTCATGAGTGGTTTTTTACCCACAAAAGCTTATGCCCAAATAAATCTGTTAGTCTTGAAGGTGCCACCAGGACTCCTTGTTGTTTTTGTGGATACAGACTAACACGGCTACCCCCTGATACTTGACACAGATCAAAGTTATAATACTTCATATTTGTTTTTGGAACGAGCACAGTTTCTAAGAGTACACATTTAGCATTTATCAGGCACACTGAAAACTTGTGGTTTGCACATTCAACTTCTAATCTGTTATGGGTATGTAACTAGAAATAACTAAATGGTAGCAGGTCACTGTAGGTCAAATGCAGCTTTAGGCAGCATGTTAAGGCAGCTTTGAACACTCGTCAGCTTTACCCCAGGTATCCCTGGCAGGACGGTTAATTGTACATATCAAAGCTGGTAATTATAAAATATATAAATAAATGTTGATAAATGCGAAGTAAAAGACATTGGCGGGAAACATTTAAATACTCATAAGCTTTACAGGTTCTAAATTAACTGTATCACATCAGGAAAGGTGACCTGAATGTCACTGTGGACAGCTCAATGAAGACTTATAAACAATGTATCAGAAAAGTAAATAAGATGTTCAAATAAATAAGGGATGGGATGGAGAAAAAATCAGAAAATAATATATTGCCATTTTATAAATTAGCAGTATGACCTTAGTGCTGGTCACCCCAGCTCAGAAAGGATATTGCAGAATTGCAGCTGGATCAGAGAAAGGCTACAAAAATTATTAGGGGCATGGAAAAAATCTTATATTAAGAGAAATTGAATAAGAGGGCATGTGATTAAAGTATATAAAATAATGAATGCTATAAAGAAGGTAGGTTGGCAGTTTGTGTTCTCCCTATCCCAAAAAAACAACAACAAGGGATGCAAAAAAATTAAAAGGTGGCAAATTCAAAACTGATGAAAGGAAGTACTTTTTCACAAAACACATAATTAAACTGGAATTTATTATCTCAAGATATTGAGACCAAAAACTTAGCAAGGTTCAAAAAGGAATCTGACATTTATGTGTATAACAGGATATTCCAAGTTATCATAGTTAATTCTAGAGATTTTTGGAAGAGATATTAAACCTCATGCTGCCAGATTTAAGCCAATCTCTAACTACTGTGGAGAAGCGGATGATTTTCTGACATCTACCTATGCAAGGTTTCTTGAACCGTCCTTTGAAGCATGTGAAGTTGGCTGCTTTTGGAGGTGGGATACCGAACTATCGAGACCACAGTTCTGATCTAGTATGGCAATTCCTATCTCCCTGTGACATACTTTCAAGTACTTTTGGGCAGGTGGCAAAGGAGGGATTAAAAGTGCTTGCACTTTTTCTGAGGAAAAATATTGGTCTTAATGGAGAGATCCTTCCATGTATATATTTCTCATGTGCTGAATTACCACAAATAATGGGTATATAATTACCTAGATAGAATAAAAATAAAAACACACACTTGGTTTGTATTTCAATTAAAGCTTGCATTCTTTTGTGTAAAATACGTTGACTTCTAATCCGTATGATTCAGTTTAGCACTGACAAGTACTACTGTGAAGCATCTCGTGACTGTGTGTTTTGGAGGGATTTTGCTTGGGTTTTTTTGTGACTTCTGGTATTGGTTCAGGTAACGCAGCTTCCAGTCCATCCTGATACAATTCCCTATAGTTTATATGGGTCAGTTAACACTGCTGCCAGGATACTTACCTTAATATTGGTATCTCAATCTATCAGCGTCACGTAGCACATTGTTCACTTCCTGTTAAGCACTGTATTGATTATACAATTGCTTTATTGATTTATAAGACATCACACAGCTTGGCATTGTTTAGCTAGTGAATTTCTTTTGTTCATGAGATTCATGGATGTGGTATTGCTTATGATCCATAAGCATTATTTGAGGCTACAGAGTTAGAGATCCCGTAGTCACTTTGTTCCCTGTCTTTTGAATTCACTCTCAGACCTCACCAAAAAATGTGCTTATTGCTGAAGCTTTAAATGCCCTACAGTAATTATTTGTTTTTATTTGGTATTTTAAATCGTGGATTTTGTGACCTTATTTGTTTTAGCATTAGGTGATGGGACTTTCATGTGGTGTTTTTTTTGTGACACAGAACCTTACTCAAAAACCTCCAGTTGGTTGCTGTGGCAATGGAGGTGCTTGAAGATGGAAGAGAATACAAGATTCTTACCCATTACCCAAATTGTATATTCATACTGGCTGAAAGAGCTGAATGTTTGCTAATCCTGTGGCCTTGTCTTGACTAGGAAATAAGATGTTTTTTTCCCAAGCCAATTAGTTTGAGAATAAGAATATGTAAATGTGTACACTTTACATAGTCAAAATACTAAGAAGTGATAGATTTTATTATTATTCTTTATTCAATGTGGACAAATGAAAGCTCGTATCCCTGAAAGAAAATAAACTGGAAAGCAGATCTTCAGTAAGAGGTAGAGAATAGGACATCACTGAATTAATTTCTGTTTGAACTAGAAAAACATCCAGTCTTGATTTAAAAAAATGGCCAGTGATGGAAAATCTATCACAACTCTTGGTGAGTTGTTCCAATAGCTCTATTACACTCGGTGTTAAAAAAATTGTCTTATTTCTAGTCTGAAGTTGTCTATCCTCAAATTACAGCAATTCAGTCTTACTATACTGTTGTCTGCTAGATGGAAGAGCTCGTTCTCAAGTTTTGTTCCTTAGGTAAGTATTTAGATTGTGACCAACTCACTCCTTAACCTTCTCTTTGTTAAGCCAAACAGATTGAGCTCCTGAAGTCTATTACAATAACGCATGTTAGTAGTACGGAGCCTCTAGCAAATGTCACAAAGATTGATGAATGAGATAAGGATGACATGACAAGAAGTCCCATCTTAACCGAAGTGACAGTCCTATAGCAAAGGGCATTATGCACTAAACTTTTGCCCTTCTGGGGATGGCCTAATCCCTTTTGACCCCTGAGCCCCCAATAGAAAGGTCCTCCTAACCTAGGTCTGGGGAACCAAGGAGATTTGCCTGGGGAAACCATTGGTTCAGTAAGCAGCATTGCAACCATTTTATAAACATGCACTGGTGGAAGCAGCCGTGTCACAAACATTGTTAAAGAAAACTTATTATTCACCTAACAAGGTTGGAAGGTTTGAGGATGTGACCTCTTTTTTCAGTTGGCTAAGCAGCATCACAAATCTTTGAACTGAAGGCAGGTAGCTAGCTGGCTTACTGAGCAAGATACTTACGCATTCCACAAACCAACCAGGATTCAGTTTAACAGAAATAAAGTAGTTGTCTCAGATGTGGATGCACAATGGCAGGCTGATTGGATTGATGTGAGTGCCTTTGCAAAATACAACAGAGGTAATAAGTACATAACTATGCCTCTAAAGTGTGAGATTGAAAGACAAGATTGGTGGGGAGGTAACTAAAGCTTTTAAAATAATATTCATTAATGGGAAAGTGCCTCAAAAGCTACAGATGAATTGGAATAAAAGAATTTTAAACAACCCTGAGGCCTATAAAGGCAGCCAACTAGTCTGCCAGCAGCACAGTGCCCAGGGGAGTTTGAGTGGTGATCTGCTGGAGGAGAAGGGAGGCAACCCCTGTTCCTTAGGGGCAGTAAGTAAGTTCTTGAGGGTGTGTATGTTTGTTTACTTGTTGGTTTGTTGTTGTTGTATTTTTAATTTGCAAAGTCTGGTAGTGTGCTGTGAGAGAAGCAGAGCACTTGATCACAACTAAACCTTGATTAAGGGGGTGGAGCTTCCCTCATCAGCAAGCCTATAAAGACAGCTAGCCAGCCAGCAGCCAACAAACAGATCTGAAAACAGGGGAGTATGTAAGGAGAGTTTGGGGGAGGAGTTTTTTTATGGTTTGTTTTGTTTTGTTCTGTTTTTCTTTCTTGAAAGGAACCTAGGAGTGAAGGCTATGACAATTACACAGTCAGCAGTGGTAGTGACCTGAGGAACAGACGAGACAATGAAGATGTTGGATGTGGATGCTGTAGGATATATGTTATATTGGAGAGAAGGTAGCTGAAAGATGCTTCATTTGTATGAAGTGCCGCCTGAGAAATCTGGTGGAAGATGAGATCCAAGGTTTGCAGATGCAGCTAAAAATTATGGTTGAATTTCAAAGGGGAGGGAAGGAGAGAGGAAGCCAAAATGAAACCTCAAGACACTCAGATGCAAGATGGACCAGAGAACTGTGTGGCTAGACTCCTGAATGCAGAAAGTGGCCAGTGGAAGCATGTGACTACAAGAATAAGGCAGAGGAAAAGGCCAACTAGCAAAGAAGAAGCATTAGAGCCAAGGAATGGGTTTGATGAGTTGGAAAATGAAGGGAAGAGGCAGGCGGTAACAGATGATGGGAGAGTGATGGAGAAAAGAGTGACTAGTCCTACAAGAGGAGAGGAAGAGACAGTGGAGATGGCCAGAGTTTGGCGCCCCAGGAGCACAGAGGATGGCTTGCAGAAGATTGCAAGTGAGAACAGAAGACAAGAAGACCTGCAGCCAGAAAGAATAGAAGGAGAAAGGCCAGATACTTGCACCAGCACCAGGAAGAGGCAGGTCTTTGTGGAAGGCTTTGGAATGTTCAACTCGTTGGAGTCTGTTTTTGAAGTCTGGTCACTCGATTTCAGACCTAAAGGTCGCAATATTACAACAAAAAAACTTCAAAAACAGACTCCAACGAGAGACTGCCGAATTGGAATTAGTTTGCAAACTGGATACAATTAACTTAGGCTTGAATAGAGACTGGGAGTGGATGTGTCATTACACAAAGTAAAACTATTTCCCCATGTTTATTCACCCCCCCGACCCCCCACTGCTCCTCGGACGTTCCTGTTAACTGCTGGAAATGGCCCACCTTGATTATCACTACAAAAGGTTTTCTCCCCCCAGCTCTCCTGCTGGTAATAGCTCATCTTAAGTGATCACTCTCCTTACAGTTTCAGAGTAACAGCCATGTTAGTCTGTATTCGCAAAAAGAAAAGGAGTACTTGTGGCACCTTAGAGACTAACCAATTTATTTGAGCATAAGCTTTCGTGAGCTACAGCTCACTTCATCCGATGAACATTTATATACACACAGAACATTTTTTCATGTTCTGTGTGTATATAAATCTCCTCCCTGTATTTTCCACTGAATGCATCCAATGAAGTGAGCTGTAGCTCACGAAAGCTTATGCTCAAATAAATTGGTTAGTCTCTGAGGTGCCACTAGTACTCCTTTTTTTTTTTTTAACAAGAGGAAAGATAGTACCAAAACCACAGCAACAGTCAGGTAGGTAATATTGGGAGGAGAATGAATGTACCTAATTGGGTGAGAAATCTGGTGAAGCCAAGCAGAAACAACTAAGGTTTTATATACCAATACAAGGAGACTGGATAACAGAATGGAGGAACTAGAACTACTGGTGCAGGAAGGGACCTAGATATTATAGGGATAACAGAAACATGCTGTAATAGTAGTCATGACTGGAATACAGATATTGAAAGTTATGTGGTATTCAGGAAAGACAACTAAAGGTAAAGGTGATGAAGTAGCATTGAATATTAATGACGAGGTTGACTAAAGAGATTAGAAGTGATGGGATGGATAAAACAGAATCTATTTGGGTCAGAATCACTTTGGGGAAGAAAGGTATCAGAGGCTACACTGGGATAGTGCTTGGGGTCTGCTACAGATCCCCAGGATCAAATTTGGACATGGACAGAGATCTCTCTATTTTTAATTAAATAAATACTACTGAGAATCATGTGGTTATGGGAGACTTTGATTTCCGAGATATAGATTAGAGGACAAATGCAATAATAATGGTTGGGCACAGATATTCCAGGGTATGATAGGTGACAGATTTCTTCACCAAATAGTCACCAAACCAACAAGAGGTGAAGCCATTTTAGATTTAGTATTGGAGAGTAGTGAGGACCTTATAGATGAACTGGTTGTAGGGGACAAGCTTGGTTTGAGTGACCATGAGCTAATTCAGTTTAAACTAAATGGAAGGATAAACAAAAATAGTTCTGCAACTAGAATCCTTGATTTCAAAAGGGCAAACTTTAAAAAAATAAGCATGTTAGTTAGAGAAGTTGACAGGACTGAAGAAGTCAAGGATCTGAATGTGGGGGAGGCTTGGAATTAGTTTCTGAAGCTTTAACTAAAGTTTCTGAAGCCTGCATCCCAAGCAAAATTCATGGGGAAGGGTTGCAGATCAAACTGGATGCACAAGCATCTCAAACAGGGTATTAAGAGAAAGCAGAAAGCTTTCTTGGAGGTCGCATAGTGTAGGGGAAAAGTGACAACTGCCAAAAGCCAAACAGAGTTGGACCTTGCAAAGGAAATTAAAATAGCCATATAAATAAAAAAGAAAACATGGAAAGAAGAACTGGAGCAACTAAGCATTAGTGATATGGGGGAGATTAAAGATAATCGAAGTATTGCCCAACACCTAAACGAATACTTTGCTCAGCTTTTGAAAAGGATAATGAAGATCTTGGGGTCAGTGGCATGGTGGCTAATGGGAACAAGGATATGAAAGTAAAAGTTACCACATCTGAAGTGGAGCCAAACTCATGCAGCTTAATGGATCAAATCAGGGGGTCCAGGTGATCTTCATACAATAAACTCAGGGGTCATACCTTATGATGGGAGAGTTGTAAATATAGTACCTGTATTTAAGAAAGGAAAAAAGGTGTTCCGGGAAACTACAGGTCCATTAGTTTGACCTCAATTTTATGCAAGGTCTTAGAATAAATTGTGAACGCAAAAGTAAAGGACATAGAGGTAAATGATAATTGGGATGAAATACAACATGGTTTGGGGGTTGATTGTGCAGATCAGCCTGATTTTTCTTTGAGAAGATAACCAGTTTTCTAGATAAAGGAAATTCAGTAGATCTAATCTACCTGGATTTCCGTAAGGCATTTGATACAGTTCCACATGGGAAAATTATTAGTTAAATTAGAGAAGATGGGGAGTAATATGAGAATTGAAAGATGGATAAGGAACTGGTTAAAGGGGAGACTACAGTTGGGGTCATGCTGCAAAATGAACTGTCAGGCTGGAGGGAGGTTATTAATGGAGTTCCTCAAAGATCAGACTTGGGACCTTATTTAACATTTTCATTAATGACCTTGGCACCAAAAGTGGGAGTGTGCGGATAAAATTTGTGGATATAACAAAGTTGGGAGATACTGCCAATATGAGGGAGGACCAGAATATCGTACAAGAAGATTTGGATGACTTTGAAAACTGGAGTAATAGAAACGTAATAGTGCAAAGTCCTGCACTTCGGGACTAATATGAAGAATTTTTGGTATAATGTGGGGACATGTCAGTTGGAATTGATGGAGGAGGAGAAAGACCTGGATGTATTGGTTGGTCATAGAATGACTGAGCTGCCAATGTGATGTGGCTTTGAAAAAGTGTAATGCAATCTTAGGATGCATCAGGCAAGGTATTGCCAGTAGAGGTAAGGAAGTGTTATTACCATAATACAAAGACACTGGTGAGACCTCTTCTGGAATACTGTGTGCAATTCTGGTCTCCCATGTTTAAGAAAGATTAATTCAAACTGGAATAGGTACAGAGAAAGACTACTCGGATGGTTAGAGGAATGGAGAAACCTACCTTACAAGAGGAGACTTAAGGATCTTGGCTGATTTAGCCTAACATAACAAAGGCTGATGGGGGAGATATGATTACTGTAGATACATCAGAGGGATGAATACCAAGAAGGGAGAGGAGGAGTTTAAGTTATGGGCCAATGTTGGCCCAAGAACATGTGCACTGGCCATCAACAAGTTTAGGCTTGAAATTAGATAAAGGTTTCTAACCATCAGAGGGGTGAAGTTCTGAAACAGTCTTCCAATGGGAGTCGGGGGGGGGGGGGGGGACTTAACTTGTTTTAAGACTGAGCTTGATAAATTTATGGAGAGGATGGTGTAATGAGATTGCCCAAAATGGCATATGGCTCATCTGTAACTGCTATTAATCAGTATCTCTAACGGCTGGACATGGGACGCTAAATGGGGAGGGCTCTGTGTTACTACCAAGAATTCTCTCCCAGGTGTCTGGGCGGTGGGTCTTGCCCACATGTTCAGGATCTAAGTGATCACCATATTTGGGATCAACAAGGAGTTTTCTTTTACAGGATAGGTCTGTTTTCTTTTTAGAATAGCCTCTGTCCTTTTCATCATAGATTGCCCACCCCAGCCATCTTTTGTAAATCAGCTGCAAAATATTAGGACATATATTAATAAAAAGTTCACAGCTAAGTATTTGGCATTTATGTGATGTAAAATAAACTTCTTTCTCGTGGACTTTACATTTAAGAGGGTTCCATGATATCTGCTCTGCTCTGTGCTGAAGGATAACATAGTAAAAACAGGTAAAAGCACTCCTCAACACGATTATAAAACCTTTGTGAGTGAACCTAAAAAAAGTATTTAAAGAAAGTTGACATACCTTCTCTGCCTGCTGGATTTCCAAGCATCTCAAAGATTTCAAGAAATCTTGCATCCTACATCTCCTCTAATATGTATCCACTGTAATGACATATTCATATGAACAATAACTAAAGTTTACCGTACAAACATCTAAAAAAGCAATATTGAATTTTAGAAAAGTGTATTTATGACTTCAGGCCGAGGTCCCCAATCTGTTGGGGGGCCACGGCAGGGCACCACCCAGCTCGGCCCCAACTCCTGGTCCCTGCCCCCAACTTCGGCCCCTAGCCATGACTCCAGACCTGCCCCCAGCTGCAGCCCCAGCCTTGACCCCCTTACCTCTGTCCATGTGCCCCTTCTCCCCTCCTGAGCCGGGGCCCTGCTCCTGGCTGGGGTGGCATGGACAGGGGCAAGTGGGGGCATGGCCCTGAAAAGTTTTGGGACCACTGATTTAGAGAATATTCCAGCCTTTCAGCAGGAATCTCAAAATAGTCTTACGTGCTGCATATCTCCCCATAATTTAGGCTCCAATTTAGGGCATATAAACTCTTTCTCTTCATTGTAATGAAACATTTAAAATATGTCTCTTAGCCTCTCTTAAAGTCAAACCTTAACTCCAGAACATAAGCCATGTTAAAACAACTCTTTTCAAAATATCATTTTACACAGACTTCTGCCTATGTCTTATAATAAGTCTAAATGTTTCTAAAAGATAGCAAATTAAAAATAAAACATTCTAGGCAATGGTTAACCTTTAGTCTTTAAAGAGTCTCTACTGACCTTTTCATAAATTACACCTTGACTCACTTTGTAACCAGCCATAATATACAGTGTAAAAGAACAAAATAATATTTGCAAAAGCAGCTGACCTCCATAGCTTAAAGCATCTACACCACGCCCATTTGCAGTCTTGTCATTATTGAGCAGAGCATCTGCAGTCTGTGAAATGAAAAGGAAAACATGTATGTATTAGGGCCTGTGATGTCTAATACAAGGACATTGCTTTCATGTAGAAAACGTCAGAAAAAGTTTTCTTATTTGGGAAATTCCATTGGATTTCTTCATTCTTTTTCGAGTCCTGGTCCTTACTGTATTCCACTGCGGCTTATATGCACACGCCATGTGACCAGAGCCGGAGCTTAAGAAAGTAGTAGTATTGGTTGGTCCGTGCATGCACCCTTACTCTGCTTCTTGGTTTTGGTCCAAGATGATAGAGGGTGGGGCAGCCAAGTGAGCCCTCAGTTCTTTCTCGCCACTGCTACATGGTCCCAGTTGGAGCCTCTTCTGTTCTCTCGTCTCTTGTGATGCAATTCTTCAAACTGAGAAAAAAAGACTCTTATTCTTGTACATAGTGAATATTTTTGTAGTAGTTTTAGTGTTAGTAATGGTAGTTTTTAGGATTTTAAGGACTTCGGAACACCTTTTCATCGACCCCTTGCTAGGGTACTAGATTATGCCGAAGAAGCTGGAGTTCAAGATCTGCACTTCCTGTCCTTGCTTGATCTCTATCAATGACAAGTACTAATGCTGACTTTACTGTTTGGGGGAAGCCCATGTTGCATCCAGGTGCAGTATCTGCTTCTCCTTTCCTGCCCATACCCAGGGAGGCTGTGCTCTCCCCCTCAAGAAGCACCTCGTGGAGGTTCCTGTGAGGCTGCAGTCAGATCCAGGCTGGGGAACTCCCCCATCCATCAGCCTGACCAATCTAGGAGTGCGCCTCCTACTGTGGAGCCCCAGTCTGGTTATGCTGGTACCAGCACTATGCACCCCGTGTCGGGGCCTACCTGTGAAACAAGGAAGAATGCATGTAAGCGTGACAGTGAGTCTTCCTCCAGGCCCAAAAAGGATACTGCTCCATCCAAAAGTTCATGGAGAAGTGGTGCGTTCCAAGGTGCACAAGCATTATAAGAAGCTGCACA
This sequence comes from Chelonia mydas, assembly GCF_015237465.2. Taxonomy (NCBI): domain Eukaryota; kingdom Metazoa; phylum Chordata; order Testudines; family Cheloniidae; genus Chelonia; species Chelonia mydas. The sequence goes on along the minus strand of NC_057850.1, from coordinate 105,390,766 downwards.
GACTGTTGGATCCATCTGTTCTCTCCATCGAACCTTGTACTCCCTCCATGTCGGCACCACAGAGGTCAGGGCAGTCGGTTCCAATACAGTTTTCCACTCTGGCTCATGTTCTGCCTTCAGTTCCGACTGAAGAGGTATACCACTGGTGCCGGAGAGACTCTGGTCAGTCCCCGAGCCTCATACACTGTTTGTCTTGGCTGAGGAAAGATCCCCACACCCTCATGTACCGTTGCCTCCTTGGAAGATGCGTTACACCCCCCTTCCCTCCTCCCGCTAAACTTGCCTCATTTAGAACATGTTCTCACCCATGCCAATGAGGCTCCTGTGATACCATCGGTTCCAAAGGCACCACCATTCAAACTGGCCTCTTTTCTCAGGCCTGGAGGACTTGGATGGGGCTCAGGGCCTGTCTCTCTCATACTGCCTGTGTGACTACCCCAAAGCCCTGCTGGCTCAATGGCAATATCTTCCCTTTACACAGCACTGGGGTCATTGGTACCCTGCTCCATAGGGCCCTCCTCAGCATCCGACAGAACCACCAAGGTGGCCGTACTGAGGATCATGGCTGCAGTATCCACCATCAGAACCTTCCTGCTTTGCTTATGAAGAATCTCCCATTTTTCCCCTTAAGCCGTCATCCAGCCAGCAATTTTAGAAGATGCACCACTTAGTCCTACTCTGACGCTACCACCAGAACCTGAGCGCTTCCCTTCGTCATCCCTGGATATCGTGGTGTCTTCAACTCCCTCCTCACCTCTGGATGACTACCAACAATTCCAGGGTCTGCTTCGTAGGCTGGCTGGTGCCCTCGACATCCCACCAGAAGAAGTGCAAAATAAGCAACACCAACTACTTGATATCCTGCATGCCTTGGTACCAGCCCGAGTGGCCCTACTAATTATCGAGGCCATCCTTCAACTGGCCCAAACTGTCTGGCACACACCAGCCATCTGCACCCCCACCCCCAAAGGGGCAAGGAAGAGGTACTACGTCCCTCCAAAGGGATCTGAGTTTCTCTTCTCTCATCCTCCACCCAAATTCCTCATCATCCAGGCAGCAACAGCATGGACCCATTGACAGCACCCACATTCCACCCCGGCAGATAAAGAGGGCAAACACCTGGACCTTCTGGGCTCCATTTTTCCTCTACCAGTCTCCAGTTTTGTATTTCAAATTACTTGGCTCTGTTCGCAAAATACAACTTCCTTATGTACAGCAAGCTAATGGATTTCACACACAAAAACTGCCCCAGCAACATGAAGCCCGATTCCAGACTATCCTAGAGGAAAGGAAGCTGGTTGTGAGGACAATACTACAGTCCTTGTTGGACTCAGCAGACACTTTTTCACATACAATGGCTACAGGATTGTCATGCGAAGAGAGTCCTGGCTACATTTGTTAGGTTTCCCAAGGGAGGTCCAGACCACCACAGAAGACCTTCCTTTCTATGAGTGTCTTCAATCAGAAGACTGATGACTCGCTTCACTCCCTCAGGGACTCTAGAGCTACCTTCCAATCGCTGGGCATTTGCACACTGGCATCCAAGTGCAAGTTCTACCACCCACTGCTGACTCAGTGATTCAAAGTTCCCCAATTCTTTCAACAGCAGTCCTATGAGCCTCCTCGCAAATGGTAGAGGACCCAGCAATCCCATCCCTCAGGTCCTTCATCCTCTCTACCTTCTGTATCTCATGCTCTGACTTCACAGAAACGTTATTTCTGAGTACACTTGGAAAGCTGTCAACCACCGTACCTTATACCGTTCACCCAATCCACTCCCCTTTTGAGGGCACCTAGCACTCTTCTTACCACTTGGAGTGCAATAACAATGGACAAGTGGGTCCTGGATGTCATTCTGTGTGACTATACAATGGAGTTAAAAATGCTACCTCATCCTGCACCCTGACCCTCCCTCAGGGATTGCTTTGACAACAGTTTCCTTGCCCTTGAAATGGACTCCTTGCTGCAAAAGGGGAGTGATAGAACCTGTTCCCACAACCTATCAGGGTTCTACTCCAGGGTTCTACTACTTCCCAGTCCCCAAGGAGGACAGGTGATGACTAATCCTAGACCTCTGCCATCTGAACTACTTCATATGAAAGCCGAAGTTTCATATCGTCACCCGTGCAGCCATCATTTCTTCCTTAGAAAGATGCATGTGGTTTACGGATATGCAGGACGCTTACTTTTATGTGGATATCCATCCTATTCTCAGATGTTCTCTGAGATTCATGGCAGGTCTTCTTCACTTCCAGTACAGGGTTCTTCCATTTTGACACACCACTTTTCCATGAATCTTCACCAAAGTCGTCTTGGTAGTGGCGGCCCACCTCCGGCATCAAGGGGTCCTTATATTTCCTTATCTTGATGACTGACTGCTGGCCGTCCCATCAAGAAAAGAAGCTTGAGCCTCGTCTTCTATGCTGCTCACACTCCTTTCCTTCCTAGGAGTAAATGTAAACATTTAAAAATCGACTTTGGACCCCACTCAATCCCTAGAATTCATTGGGGGGCACACATTGACGCAATCTCGGCTCATGCATACCTACCAGAGGACAGGTTGCATACCCTGCAGGAGCTAATTTCCAGGGTGATATCTAGCAAGATATCATTCTGTCCCAGCCAAAACCTGCCTTTCTCTTCTTGGCCAGATGGCAGCTTGCACTTACATGCCTGCCTTCATGCATCTATGCTTTCGCTGCCTACAACTATGGCTCCAGAGGGTCTACTCACCCATGCAACACTCTATGGACTTTCTACTCTCTGTTCCCCCTCCAGTTGTGGACAGATCCAAGTCAGGTCTGTAATGGGATACCATTCCTTCCATCTTCCCCCTTCACAACAATTATCATTGGAAGGGGGATCCACATTGGCGAGCACATGACTCAAGGGACTTCAACTGCTCAAGAGTCCCAAATGAACATCACCATTCTGGAGCTTCGAGCTGTGTGGAGAGCAAGCCACTTGTTTCTCCCATCCATCCGTTCCTGTCATGTTGGACAACACCACCACCATCTACTACATCAATAAGCAAGGGGACATGAGATCTCCTGCACTCTGTGGAGAAGCAATTTACCTTTGGGGATTGGTGCATTGTCCACAAGTTCCTGTTGTCTGCAGCATACCTTCCTGGGATTCAGAACGTGATTACAGACTCTTTCAGCAAGAAGTTTGTGAACGACCATGAATGGGAACTTCATGATGCTGTGGTCACCAGCATTTTCAAGCAAGCAGGGACCTCTTCACCTGCCACACCAACAGCAAATGCTCCCAGTACTGCTCTGGGGAGGGCTCTGCACCCTTTCCCAGGGCGATGCCATAGTCCTCCACTGGTAGGATCAGTTCAATTACACCTTTCCCCTCTTCTGCTTCTGCCACAAGTCCTGCATAAGGTCAGGCAGGAGAGAGTACCAGTCATTCTGATAGCCCCATTCTGATTTCTCCTTTTTCACCGCATGTCAGCACACTCCTCACTTCTACTGCCACCTCTCCCGGAACAGAGTGGGTGGATCTGGCATCCCAGTCCCCAGACTCTTCACCTCCAGGCTTGGTTTTTGGATGGGCATCTTCATTAGAATGGGAATGTTTGTCAGCAGTACAGAACATCCTCGCAAGTAGGAGGAAGGAGTCCACAAGGTGATCCTATGAGGCCAAATGGAAGCGTTTCACTTCTTGGGCCCAACAAAAGGGTCCTGCCCTTGAGGATATGGCTTTTCTTGTAGACTACCTCCTCTCCTTAAAGATGTCTGGCCTTGCTCTCAACTACATCAAGGTCCACATGGCCACTCTCAGTGCCTTCCACTCTCCAGTGGAGGGGCACTTTGTCTTTAGTCACCCATTGACATCCAGGTTTTGGAAGGGCCTCCTTTGAACCTTCCATCTCATTCACCCCATTGCTCCACAATGAGAAGTCAGCCTTGTCCTCAAGACACTGACGAAGTCACCCTTTGAACCGCTGGCTTAGTTCTCTCTCTCGCGCGCTATCTCTTATGCAAGACTGGTTAGCAAGCTGGGGGCCATGGTGGAAGACCCCCCCCCTTTACTACATTTCATAAAGACAGAGTTTCCCTATGCTTGCATCCCAGGTTCCTCCCTAAAGTTGTGTCTCGTTTTCACCTCAACCAACCTATACACTTATCTTCTTTCTTTCCGAAGCCTCATACTTCAGTGGAGGAAAGGCGCCTTCACTCCCTTGACATCCGCAGGGCCCTGGCCTTCTACCTGCAGAGGATGAAACCCTTCAGAAAGTCCCCTAGACTGTTTGTTGCTAAAGCTGAACACATTAAGGGGCAAGCCATTTCCACTCAGAGGATTTTGAATTGGGTGTCAGGGTACATTACACTATGCTACCAGTTATCAGGGCTGTTTCTGCCCCATGGGATATGGGCCCACTCCACAAGAGCGCAAGCATCAACTGCAACTGTGCTTCATAACCTGCCTCATACAGACATATGGAAGGTGGCCACGTGGAGCCTGGTACATACCTTCATTTCCCATTATGCCTTGGTGCAAGACTCTTCTACAGATGTCTCATTGAGAGTGGCTTTTTTCCATTCCACAGTTCTATCTTCCTCACATCCTCCTCCTACCTAGGCACTGCTTGTTAATCACCCTCAGTGGAATACAATAGGAGTCATCAATTGAAGAGGAGGAGGTTACTTCCCTGTAATTGGAGTTTCTTCAAGTGTGTGGTCTCTATTTGTATTCCAAACTTGCCCTCCTTTCCTCTGCTGTGAATCTCTGGTTTGTGGTGGAGAAGGAACTGTGGGCACAGTTGGTCTGTCCTGCCCTTTATTGCCTCGGGCGAAACCATGAGGCAGAGCAAGGGTGCATGAGCAGACCAACGGATACTACTACTTTCAAAAGCTCCGGCTCTGGACGTATGGCACATGTCTATAACCCTCAGTGGAATACAGATAGGAACCATACATCTCAAAGAACCACCAGTTACAGGTAAGTAACCTCCTCTTACAGCAGCAGAAACAGCAAATACAGTAAATGGCCTCTCCAGATCTTTTGTGATCTGTGTTTATTTCTCCAACTGTCTGTTGTTTATACCCAAAAATGTTATTTTGTTGACTGAGTCAATGTTTTAACCTTAATCTGAGTAGACAATGCTTTTTAATCACACTATGCAAAGAAGTTTTGGTTAATATCATTCAGGATTGTGAAAGCCACAGTTTGTCAAATATCCTGTTCGCAGTCTGAGCACCTTTGCTTGACAAGTAATTTGATCAGTTTTATTTCTCTTGCTCTCAAACATTTATTTTTGTTAGGTTTTCTATAAAGGCCTTCAAAATCAAGTTTAAATGTATATCTGGCTATTTTCCCATGCACACACCCATGTGTTTATGCTTTAAAAAGTAAGAGAACCATATGAAAACCTCTTTAAGTGGAGACCAGACTGAGAGCTTGTGTATACCTAGAGCCGTTTTCTCTACACTTTTATATTAACAGAACTGTCGTGCTTCTTTGTTTGACTGTCAAAATAAAATACAGTTTCTAGACTCTTACCTTTAATCTTCATCAAATTAAACTAGAGGGTTGCATGCTTGGTTGCTTCTTTAGACCAAGCACATTACACCCACGAGGGGCTCCTTGCATCTCTCAATTCCTATAAGCTCCCCTGTGTGCCATCTCTTGTGTTTCAGGGACTCAGGCTATGTCTACACTGCAGCCTATGTTGGCAAAACTTACGTTGCTTTGCAGTGTGAATATTCCACTCCCCGGAGTGACATAAGTTACACTGACATATGTGCCTGTGTGCGCAGCGCTATGTCAGTGAGAGAGCTTATCCCACCGACATAGCTTCTGCTGCTGGCAGAGGTGGGTTTTAATGCCAACAGGAGAGTTTTCTCCCATTGGCATAGAGTGTCTTCGTCAGACATGCTGCAACGGTGCAGCTATATCCATGCAGCTGTGCCATTGGAGTGTTGTACGTATAGACATACCCTCACTGCAACCCCCACTCTTCTCTAATGCCAGGGCCTCCATATGCCCTGTCCCCCACACCATGTTCCCTGTTCTCCCTCTGTGTGCCAGGGCCTTCGTGTGCTGTCTCCCCAATGCCACCATTCTCCTTGATACAAAGGTCCCTCATTCCCCACATCCCCCTCCAGGGACTCCCTGTATGCCCACATTCTCCCTTCCACCTATTCCAACGGTTGTGTGTATGCCAGTGAAAATGAGGTAGGATCAGAGTTTAAAATAGAGAAAGAACAAGTCAAAAATTACTTAGGCAAGTTAGATGTCTTCAAATCACCAGGGCCTGATGAAATGCATCCTAGGATACTCAAGGAGCTGACTGAGGAGAATTCTGAGCCATTATCTTTGAAAAATCATGGAAGCTGGGAGACATTCCAGAAGACTGGAAAAGGGCAAATATAGTGACCATCTATAAAAAGGGAAATAAGGACAACCCGGGAAATTACAGACCAGTCAGCTTAACTGCTGTACCCAGAAAGAAAATGGAGCAAATAATTAAGCAATAAATTTGCAAACACCTAGAAGATAATAAGGTGATAAATAACAGTCAGCATGGATTTGTCAAGAACAAATCGTGTCAAACCAACCTGATAGCATTCTTTGACAGGTTAATAAGCTTTGTGGATCAGGGGGAAGTGGTAGATGTGGTATATCTTGACTTTAGTAAGGCTTTTGATACTGTCTTGCATGATCTTCTCATAAACAACTAGGGAAATACAACCTAGATGGAGCTACTATAAGGTGGGTGCATAACTGGTTGGAAAATCATTCTCAGAGAGTAGTTATCAGTGGTTCACAGTCTTGCTAGAAAGGCATAAGAAGTGAGGTCCCGCAGGGATCAGTTCTAGGTCCAGTTCTGTTCAATATCTTCATCAGTGATTTAGATAATGGCATAGAGAGTACACTTATAAAGTTTGTGGACGATACCTAGCTTAGAGGGGTTGCAAGTGCTTTGGAGGACAGGATTAAAATTCAAAATGATCTGGACAAACTGGAGAAATGGTCTGAAGTAAATAGGATGAAATTCAATAATGGCAAATGCAAAGTGCTCCACTTAGGAAGGAACAATCAGTTGCACACGTACAAAATGGGAAATGACTACCCAGGAAGGAGTACTAAAGAAAGGGATCTGGGGGTCATAGTGGATCACAAGCTAAATATGAGTCAACAGTGTAATGCTGTTGCAAAAAAAGTAAACCTCATTGTGGCATGTTTTAGCAGGAGTGTTGTAAGCAAGACTCGAGAAATAATTCTTCTGCTCTACTCCATGCTGATTAGGCCTCAACTGGAGTATTGTGTCCATTTCTGGGCGCCACATTTCAGGAAGGATGTGGACAAATTGCAGAAAGTCCAGAGAAAAGCAACAAAAATGATAAACGGTCTAGAAAACATGACCTATGAGGGAAGATTGAAAAAATTGGGTTTGTTTAGTCTGGAAAAGAAGACTGAGAGGGGACATAACAGTTTTCAAGTACATAAAAGGTTCTTACAAGGAGGAGGGAGAAAAATTATTGTTCTTAACCTCTGAGGATAGGACAAGAAGCAATGGGCTTAAATTGCAGCAATGGAGGTTTAGGTTGGACATTAGGAAAAACTTTCTAACTGTCAGGGTGGTTAAGCACTGGAATAAACTGCTTGGGGAGGTTGTGGAATCTCCATCATTGGGGATTTTTAAGAGCAGGTTGGACAAACACCTGTCAGGGATGGTCTAGATAATACTTAGTCCTGCCTTGAGTGCAGGGGGCTGGACTAGATGACCTCTTGAGATCCCTTCCAGTTCTATGATTCTATCTCCTGGCCGCTCATTATCTCTCCCCTCATGCCAGGAGCTTGGTGTGTGTCTCACTTCCTCCATGGCTCCCCATTCCTCCCCTCCCCCCCCCCCCCCATTCTCATATTTCTTTTCCCTTCAGGATGTCTGCATTTTAAAACTATACTGGGAAGATAGGCAGAGCTAAAATAAGAGGTATTGTTATGCTGGAATGTATTAATGGCCGCCATCAGATGGTTCACTGATCTATAGACAATTACAGAGGTGGCTGACCGCATGCCAGGGGTTTCATGTGTCCTTCATTTTCCCCTTTCGGTTTTTCTGATTTTCATCAAAATCAATAGGATCAATAGGATTCTGGCCATTGATGCCTAAAATATTCCCTGAAATGTTTCAATTGATTGGATACGGCATTCAAAAGTAATTGCAGACAAATAGAGAAATGCTATTGAGTTGACTGTTACGCCTCACTTAGTTTGTGCAGTTAGGATCACAGTAGCGTGGAAAACAGACAGAGAGTGTTGTATATGTAACACCTTAGCTAAGTGTTGTGTTCCCTTCCGATGACTGCCCCACAGAGCGGGTAATAATGTATTACCGCTACCAGCAGTAATGGAGTTACTCCTTTTAGCTTTTGTGGTAAAGGCCTATGCTTTTGGTGCTGAGGTTTAAGGTGGGAAGTCTGTATCATTACAGATAGTATCTATTTCAGAAGGTTGTTCTTTGGTCTTAACTGGAATCTAGCTATTTAAAATATTTCCTAAGAAATGTTGCTAGGTTTCTTGCTGTTAGAATCTGTTGAACAGAATTAGTTATGATAATCTAATTCTGTGTCAGACAGGAACATCAGGCAACTTAGCAACACAGACTAAAAGGCTTTAAATTAGCAAACTGTATTTAATTCTGCAGCAATACATTTGTAAGCAATTAGTATAGGTAATCTTTACTTATTTATTTATTTATTATACATGATATAGCAGTGAAATAATTGGCTTTGTGTGACCACAGGTGTGCTGTCCAAACACAACAAAAACGTATTGGAACATTTTGTTGGGAAATGGCAGCTTGATTCCGGGAGACTCTGGCAAGAATGCTCTTTTAAAATAATTTTAACAGCATTTTGTTTGTAGGCTATGGTATGAGTAATACTGGATTTCATATTTGCAAGCAGATGTAGGCCTAATTAATTAAGTTACTTAATTTAGGAAGCCTCATAAAAGAATTCTGCAAACCCTTCCACAATATTTCAGGGTCCCTTACTCAGAAGCGCCTTTAGATTGTATGGTTGAATGTGAATTTTGTGGGGAAGGAATTATTGATAGTTTTTAGAAGTTCATCCTTGAATCTCTTGAGGGATTGGCAAAACCCAGTATAACTTATCATAATATGGAATCAGTGTTACTGGATTGTCCCTTACCCTAAATACTAAGTATAAGGAATATCATGGTAATGTTAATTAAGCAAAATTTAAAATTGTTCACTATCAGGAGTGAAATAGTTAGGTCTTGTCTACATGGGGAAATTTACAGATATAATTATACTGGTATAGTTATGCTGGTGTAACTTCCTGTGTAGGCACTTTTATTCTGAAAAAAGAGTGTGCAGATGGGGAGTACACCAGTATAATTTTATCAGAAAATTTCCCACTGTAGACAAGCCCTTAATCTCATTTCAGTTATCATCAGATTTTCAAGTTAACATTCCACTGAAATAAATATTTCATTTCAAATCTCTTAGAGCTACTGTTTCAGGCTGTCAGTTTGCACACTTAGGAAGACAATAATATATCTGTTCACACTCCGGTCTTATGTTGAAACCATAAAGGATAGAAACTTTATTTGTTTTGGTTTTTGAGTCTGTGGTTATTTTTTATGAAAACATAAATTATGGTGCACAATTTTGCAGCAAATTCTTTAGCTGTCGTAATCAGAAGGGGCCGTAGCAATAGTTCCAGATTCAATTTTTTCCAATTTTTCTGAATTAAAATAGGCATGTGTGGGTGTGTATTTGAAATAATAATGATTTTAGTTTCTATCCTCCTCAAATAAAAGTTGGTTGCCCCAATATTGAGATGTCACCTTTGAAATTGTGTACTGTACGTTTATTATACCTCACTTTCCCAGTGTGTGGTATAGGGATATGAACACCGGCCTCACAGGAGTGTTGAGGCTTAATAAATTAAATATAAACAATGTTGAGATCTTCTGGCAAAAGACATTATAAAAGTATTATTTTTCATAGTGGCTATTTTGGTTGCAACCTTAGCCATAACTATACATCTTGATGTACCTCTTGTCTGCTGAAAACAGAGGAATTCCTCATTTCTTTTCATGGCCCTCTTATTTCCTTAATGTTTCAGTGACCTTTGGTATAAGATGAAGTTTATCTGTGCTTTCCATCATGCCTCCTGTCTTGCCAATGGGTATACCAAAGGCACAGTGCTGGCAGATTTTCTGTGAGTGGTGTAAATGGAATTGAATGTAATCGAATCACTGTTTCCTCTGAGGTCATGGCTTCACCTAACTTCAAGAAAAATGTATATGCATACACGAGAGAGAAAAAGAGGGAGAGAATTCAGTCTTAAATGATCATTCAAGATTCCAACAAACAATGGCAGTTTAACAGAGAGAGTCTGTTAATAAAGTTGGAACAGTAATGAGATTAATAGTTTTTACCTTCACTATATTGTCCAAGAGGTTCCACTGACTTCAACCAGAATGACTTGAGTGGGGCCTTTTTTGATAAACATTCTGGCTCGTCAGAGATGCTTCAATACATGACCTGTGACAGAAACTGTCAAATTTATTCATAAATTTCTGTCAAAAAAAAAAAAAGAGGCTCAGAGTGGAAAGAAAAGGAGTACTTGTGGCACCTTAGAGACTAACCAATTTATTTGAGCATAAGCTTTCGTGAGCTACAGCTCACTTCATCGGATGCATACTGAGGAAAATACAGAAGATGTTTTTATACACACAAACCATGAAAAAAATGGGTGTTTATCACTACAAAAGGTTTTCCCTCCCCCCACCCCACTGTCCTGCTGGTAATAGCTTATCTAAAGTGATCACTCTCCTTACAACGTGTGTGATGATCAGGGTGGGCCATTTCCATTACAAATCCAGGGTTTAACAAGAACGTCTGGATTTGTGCTGGAAATGGCCCACCTTGATTATCACACACATTGTAAGGAGAGTGATCACTTTAGAAAAGCTACTACCAACAGGAGAGTGGGTTTGTTGGGGAGGGTGGGGAGAAAACCTGGATTTGTGCTGGAAATGGCCCACCTTGATTATCATACACATTGTAAGGAGAGTGATCACTTTAGATAAGCTATTACCAGCAGGAGAGTGGGGTGGGAGGAGAGAAAACCTTTTGTAGTGATAAACACCCATTTTTTCATGGTTTGTGTGTATAAAAACATCTGTATTTTCCTCAGTATGCATCCGATGAAGTGAGCTGTAGCTCACGAAAGCTTATGCTCAAATAAATTGGTTAGTCTCTAAGGTGCCACAAGTACTCCTTTTCTTTTTGCGAATACAGACTAACACGGCTGTTACTCTGAAACCGCTCAGAGTAGAGAAATTTCCTAATAAACATTCTCTTTTTTTGGACGTAGAGCTAACCCAGATAGATTCCTAATACCATACTTTATTAAGAGCCTTACCAAACAAATTGGTTACATTTCATAGTAATTTCCATTCCATTTTGAACTCTAATATTTGCTTGTCATTAATCCTCTCTCTCTCCTGTTTGGCATTTTAACTCGCTCAGCATTCTTATCCATAGCAAATCGGATTTCTGTCAATTTTATAGTTGTTTTCTTTGCTTTCATTATCAGGCTTCAGTGTACACTTTTGAACATAGGTTGTTGCTTTTATCACTTCTGTACACCTTATGAATTGCTCCCAAAGGGATTTTATCAGTTCCTGGAAATCAACACATCCCAGCTAAAGGGCACCTTAGTCTTTTCAAACTGATGTGATCTGAGAAATGGTGAAAGCTCTGAGGAATGGTGAAATCATCTTTACCTTCTTTCAATCAGAAGCAGTCTTAGCAGGCATGAGCATGTCAACTCTGCCTTTTTAATTATTTTAATTTATGTCTGTAATCTTCCTGTTCTCACATTTTCTTCTGCTGCTGTAGGTAATATTATACTTGAAATAATGTCTACAACTGGTTCATTTGCAGGAATATAGTGCTGCCTTTTCTTTTTATATACTCCTCTCTACTTAGAAAAAAATCCTCATGATGTCATGATAAGGCCAATTCTCCATGAATTCATGACATATTCTGTAAAGGCCTGGTTTTCATCAGCATGTGCACATTCTTTGTGCTGTTAACAGTACATGAAGAAAATAGACTTCTTCATGCACAAAACCCATCAACTGTGCATGTAAGTGAAGAATTACATCAATGATAGTTTGCAAAAAGTGCTCACACAGGTTGGAGGCTGAGTTGTCCCCTATTGAAAAATGGTCTCTAAGTTGCCATGTTGGTCTCTAGTTGGCCCCCGATGACTGTTCTTTTCAGAGATGCATGTGCCTCTGTTTTAAACAAATAGTTGAAGTTGTTGCTGTATTTTCCTATTCAGTATTTCACAGAATTTCCAGTTTATAGATGATCTTTCCATTGACAACTGAATCGTATTTGTAGCAGTGTTACAGTTTGCGTCTGAATGAGAATTTTCCAACATGTCTTTCAGTGGTTTGGGAAAGAATTCTAGTGAATTGTCAAACAGGGTTGTCAAACTCTTTTCCTGTCTTTTCCTGCCCTTCTGTCCAACACTTTCATCTATAAAAGACCACTGGGTATATTGACAGTCTTCAATATAGGCTTTCATCAGATAAAAGTGCATACCTCATCTTAAATTTAAATCTTTAAATTTGGGGGCTGAAGTCACAGAGAAACTTAGGTGCCTAGAAAATCACTGGGATTGACAAAAAGCCTGAATCTGGTGCCTCGGTTCCCTATATAATGACTGGGGAGAGATAGGTGGCTCAAAATGGGATTCACAAAAAGCCAGCATGCTAGGCAGCTGAATGCATAACATAACCAATGGGAGATGCCAAGCTGAGGAGTGTGTGCTAAGTCCCGCCCCTCTTGGAGATAGGCATCTGAGTCTGGGCTGCAGGGAGGAGGCTCCCTCCACTTGCGATCCTCAGCTGCAAACTCTGTCTTGGTGTTAGGTGAATTTTAGCAAGAAACACTGGGTGGAAGGAGAGAAAGACATCCCTCGTAACTTTTAGCTCAGTGGTTAGATACTCACCTGAGAGGTGGAAACCAGAATTCATTCCCCCTACTCCAATAACTATTTTAAATTATTTATCCACAGTGGAACAACTACAACAGGAGAGACTGAGGGAGCCCCACTTCAGAATATCCCATAGTCCAGTGGCAAGGATACTCACCGGAAATGGAGCAGATCCCAGTTCAGATCCCTTCTTAAGAGGGGAACCTTGAACCAGGGATCTTCCACATCCCATCTTAAGGTTAAATCCAATCGCTAAGCTAAAAGTTATGAGGAAGGTCCTACTCCCCATCCCCACCCCCAATTTTGTGTAGGCTTCTTTACAGTGGCTCAGTTGGTGATATCTGAGCATGCTTTCCAGATCATGCCCCTCAGGTGAGTTAGGCAAAAGGAACAATTATCTTCACTCCATATGTGCATCACTGTGGGTCTTAGTCATCCAGACAGCCGGCATGGAGCTGCAGCGCGCATGCTTAGAGGCAGAAACATAGGCACTAGGGAAATTTTACTGCAAAAATTTAGATGCCAAGTGAGTTTAGGCACTTACAGGGTGAAGTGGGGACTTTGTGAATCCTATTGGAGTCTGATTTAAGTACCTAAAGTGGCAGTTAGGCACCTGAGTCCTATTGTGAATCTAGTCCTTGGTGGAGTACAAATAAGATTCAGTTCCAAAAATTAACAAAAATAATTACTTAATTTCTCTGCATGTACAATTTTTGCACTATAACTGTATAGATATGTCCACATTATTTAAAAGAATAATAGCTATAAAGTCTACCAAGCTTTTGTATACATTTTGTGTTCTTGTATAATGATGCATTTGATTAATTTCTTTGATTAGATGGCACGGGGGTTGATAATTGTGAAGACTTCCTGAAATGCTATGGCTTTCTATGAAGAATTATGATCAGATGAAAACTTCTCTGATCTTGTCATTAATCATTTCAACTTTAAAATAAAAAATTGAAACCAATTTTTATATTACTTTAAAGTAAAAAACCGACAGTGGTTAGAGCCAAATATACATACATGGTTGCTGGACAAGTTTATTTATTTCAGCTTGTAGATGCACCTGTTTCTCATAAGCATCAGAGAGAATCAATCATACAAAATTGTGGATTTGTTTTATGATGTGGACAAAGGTTCCCTAGAGTCAGAGACTGTGAGCAACAAATTTATTTCTTTTGTCATTTTGGCCATATTTTAACATAGCTTGTGAAAATCTGATGCACGTAAATTCTTTATGTATTTACTGGCTCCCTCAACACAGTTTTTGCCACTTCTGTGGTTGTTTAATTTAGTGTCATCCTTAATGGTAATACCGAATGAACTCATATGAACTTTGCACTTCAGTTTGCTTTCCTTGATAACGTGCTAATGCATCATTATAAGGTTGGATTTTTAAAAAGTCAAATGCTGTTAAAATGTCATCTTCTAGCACATTATTTCTTTATTTTAAAAATCAAATTTCTTTAATCTTAATTTGCTGTTATGTCAATTCCTCTATTAGTAGGCCCAGGTGCATAAACACTTGCAAAGATAAGTTTTTTAATATATTTTTAAAAACGTAGTCATTTTTTCATACAGTGGTTTTAATCCGTGTTTGATAGATAATGGCATAGGCCAAGTGATTGGAATCTTGCTCCTTGAGAGCTTTCATGTTTTTTTTCTGGTCTGTACTGCATTTCATTCCCTCACACAGGCCATGAGGGGCAGCACTACTCAGCTTTCTCTGCAAGAGTTTTCTGCTTTGGCAAAAACGAATTGCAGGAGATGAGATTGAAAAGAAGAAGAATAGGAACATATAGACTGATATTGAGACTTTGTTTAGGCCATGTCTACGCTACAGATGCTACAGTGGCATAGCTCCGGGGCCTGAAATGAAGACAGGGACTACAGTGACAGAAAGGGTTTTCTATTGACCTAGTTTTGCCTATACCAGGAGTTAGGTTGACATAGCTATGGCTCTGAAGGGTGTGGATTCTTCATACTCCTGAGCACTGTAGCTATGTTGACCTATGTTTTAAATAGGTAGACCAGGTCTGCATTAATGGTCGACATGAATAGTATCCGAGGAAAAAATTATCACTCTGCATGATCCAAACTAATGACTTAATAAGACTTTAAACCCCCCTAAATAAGTGATTTTATTTACAGCTGTAACAATAAGGTATGAATACAGCTCTCTTGTCATAAATGGTTGGGTTTTTTCTTCCCTGGCCCTTTGGAATATGCACAATTCATACTGAACATGTTGGTCATATAGGTCATTAAAACTTAAACATTGAGGCACTCATGATAAATATGATTTGACTGCATTTTAATGAGTATTGTGATGGTTCTAAAGAGCGTGCATTCTCTCAAGCATCTGGCAATGTGTGGTGCTTTGGTTTATACAGCTCGAACAGCTGATTCCTTCACTGAAAGATTTTAAGCCTCTTTGTGCTATTTAGCAAGTTTGGAAAACCCAACTTTAACTCCTGAAAAATACTCAAACTCTCTATGAGAGTGAGATTTCTGTGCTACATCTAAAGCATAGCGAATAGATTCTTCAGTTTGACAAAGAGATCATCGTAAAAATCATTTTTAGGGATGTTTTATGCTTCGAAAATGTGGTTTAGATGTGATCTTGATTAAAGGTCCATCAAAGATCTATGTCCAGCTGGGTGCTTGTGAGAGTTTCACTCTCTCCCTGTCTCTCCCTCCCTCCTAAGAAAATCTCTTCAAACATTATTTTATGGTGAATGTGACTCTCTCTGCCTCAGAAAATGTTTCTCATTGCACAAAGGCATGAATGTATTGAATGAAATGTATCATTTTAATCTGGGAGCATAATGTAGTAAAATCTCATTCTGGGGGCAAGTTAGTGATAGAAAGGGAAGGGATGTCAGTTGATTCATAAGAATCTACAAAATCATAATTTCCATGGTGTCACCCTCTGTGGTGTGACATGGGGGACTTCCTCCCCCTACCTCCAGATCTTTCAGTGGTGAAAAGTTTGATAATACAGTGTCATTGGCAATAGATTGAACTGGGTATCATATGAAAGCCCTTTCTCTCACAGACAGAATGGTAACAAACATGGCAAACCTAGAACAATTATGTGTATGTATTCAAGAAGATGTTTAAAAATCAACTTCTGTAAAAATTATACTTTAACACAAGGGTGCATTGCTTAAATAAAAAAGATATTGATCTTTGGTAGTCCTAGGGAAGTTAGCCTTGATGAGTAGGGCTGAAAATATTTATTCATCAAAGTCATCATCAGTGTTGTCTCTGTCTAAGGAAGCAGTCCCCAAACTTTTGAGGGCCATGCGCCCCCTTACCCCTGTCTGCCCCCCCGCCCCTTCCCCAGAGTCAAGCCGGGAGCAGGACTGTGGCCGTGGGGGAATGTGGACTGCGGTAAAGGGGCCACAGCTTGGGGTGGGAGCAGAGCCCCAGCTGGGCTGTGGTGGGGGTCGGCAGGCAGGTGCAGCTCCTCTCCCAGCCTTGCCCCCAGCCTCCGCTCCGGGCCGGGAATGGGGCCACAGCCAGGGGCTGGCATGGGGCCAGGAGCCATGCCAAGGCTGGAGATGGGGCCAGATGCAGGACTGGGAACCAGGGACATGGCTGGGGGCGGGACTGTAGTAAAAATGGGGCTGGGATGGGGCTGGGTGGCACTTCCTCCCCGCTCATGGTGGGGGCTGGCCTGGCCCTGCAGCAGCCCCCCTGGTGTTCCTGCATGCCCCCCAGGGGGGCAAGTCCCACAGTTTGGGAACCTCTAGTCTAGGGCATCACTGCGAGACACGTTGTCACACTGATCCTCGTTTGTGCCACACTTGCACATCTCGGTACAAACCAGGCTGCCAGCCAAATATTTGCAGGGTGGTGATCATCTGATTTTTGCACACAAGCATTTGATTAGCTGAAAGATTGATTCTGGATTCACACAAAACTGGTATGGTCAGTCCCTCCTCCAAAACCCGTTCATGCCTTATAGGGAAGGGTAGTTTTGGATGCTCTTGATCATCCTGGAGCCATTTCATTGCTTGATAATTTGCCCTCTTTTCACTGACAGTTTTTCTCCACTTGCCTGCTTCCTGGAAAACGTCCACCAGTGTAGCTCTGCAAGTGTTGTAATGTTGGTCTTCAAATGGTAAACTCAGCAGATGAATGCCTCCAGTACACTTATGACCTCATCAGTGACTGTCTCAGCCAGTGTTCCCTCTAATTTTTCAGACCCATGTGTGGAATAAATTTTGTTATGTGCGCCAATATGGAGGTGGAGGGGGCTCAGGGCTGGGACAGAAGGTTGGGGTGAAGAGGTGTGAGGGCTCCAGCTGGAGGTGCGAGCTCTGCAATGGGCCGGGGAGGAGGGGCTCAGGGCTGGGGCAGAGGGTTGGGGTGAAGAGGTGTGAGGGCTCCAGCTGGAGGTGCGAGCTCTGCAATGGGCCGGGGAGGAGGGGCTCAGGGCTGGGGCAGAGGGTTGGGGTGCAGGGGTATTAGGACTTCGGCCTGGGACTAGGCCGGGCCATTCCAGCCGTGCCACCCCAGCCGCAGCTGGGGTCAGGCTGCTCCAGCTGCGCCTGGGGCCTGGCCGCGCCGCCCCAACCGCAGCCGGGCCCGATCTGGCCACACCACCCCAGCAGGTCCGAGCGACCTAGCCATGGCTGGGTCCAGGCCACTCCAGCCGCACTTGGGGCCAGCCCAGCCCGGGCTGCAGGAGAGTTGGGGCCGGGGAAGGGGCATCCCGTGTCACGGCCGCAGCAGGGTGGGAGCTGGGGAAGGCACCCCTCCTCCGGCCACGGCAGGTCCCCAGGCAGGTTCTTTGTGTGCCTGCACAGTACTAAATAGGCTGCTGCGCAGCTGCGCAGCGTACAGGGAACTTAGGTCTCAGCTGTTATGAGCACCTTCAGAGAGAGAGAGTCTCGTTGGTGCCTGAATCAAATGCCTTCCAGTATGATAATTTGGTTTTTTCAGCTAACCTTCCAGTAGTGTGACACCCTGCAAGGGCATGGAAACCTGGCAGTGCAGCAGCTTTTAATGGTCTGAGTGACAGTAATACATCTCTGAGGGGTTTATAGCAATTCTGTGCCCCAGTAGCAGGCACAAAAACAGAATCTTGAGGCAGTCTTGGGTAGCGTCTCACAGAGAGCACTAGGACATCTGTGTATTGTGCAAAAATCCAGAGATTAATAGTACTTCTCATTGATGGCATGCAAGATCATTTCAGTGTCAGCTTCCTCGTGGAAACTACAAAGACACTCCACTGAACAGTGCAGCTTCATGATGTCATGCAATGATGAAATTCTTTGAGCAATTCTTCATATGCTGGAGTATTTTTTCCTGCAAGGGTGTGCGGTTAATTCATCCTTCATAAGAATATGAAACAATAGCTTCTTCATTGTAACATTGGATATGTACATGGAGTCAAAGATTTTTGTATTGGACAGGTGCACTACCATGGAGTCATCTTTTTGGTTAAATTTTCTTGATTTTAAAACACAAGCAAAAACTTGCAGATGCTTAACTCTTAGAGAATCCTCTGCTGTCTAATAAATGTAGTATTACACATGGTAGGCCACAAGGAGGGCTGTATTCTATTCTTTCAAATAGGTGACTGTTTCATGGGATTTTATAATTAGATATGGTTGAGGAGATGTGTGAAGCAGAAGCAACCCCATTTAAAAAAAATCACAACTACAGTAGTTGAGTATTGGGTGACTGGCGGTCAGCCAAAAAACTTTCCTTACTCTTTTTCCTGATACCACAAATAAATGTGAAACGTGCACTAAATGCCTGCATACTTTAAAAGATTAAGGACTGAATTTATCTGTGATTTAACTTAATCAAAGTCACTGGAGTTACAATAGACATGAATTTGGTCCTATAAGCTTAAATATTTCACTTGTGGTTCAGAAATTATTTACTTGTTAAATGTTTGTTATGCATTACAATTTATCAAGCTTTACAGGACAGCACATTTTGAGTGTGAAGGGGTACTTCCAAATCTGTATTTAAAGAAGGCAGATCACACCTGCCATTCCCTTAAATGCTTAATTTCACATGACTAGATGAGTAGTGTTCCTTGTCACCTGTCAAAATGAGTCTATTTCAAACTCCACTATATACCATCTGTGGGTCTTTGTTATTAATTCAGAACATTCCAAAGACACATCAACCATTGAGAAGCACCTGCATGGTGTTGTTGCCTTTGAATGCATAGGGAATGCCAAGCGTGCTACAAGTCACAATAGTATTTCCTTGCTTTTTCACTTCAATTCTTTATGGCAGCTCAGTGTTTGTGTTCTTTACCCTTATTGAAGCTGATATGCTACAAATGGCTTCCCCAGACATACCATGACACACCACATGACAATGTACCACAGTACAACTGCTAATTTACTTTCCTTTATTTCGCATTGTTTTTCTACTTGCGGTTCATTAAATATTTTTGAACACTGTGCATATATTGAAGTTTTCAATAAACTCTGATGTTGATCGTTTTGAAATGCATTATTAAAGAATTAATACACATCTCCTCAGAAACAATGGAAAAGGGAGCAGGATTTCAGGAACTGAACGCTGTTAGGGCATTTACTCACTCTGTTTCTAGTATTATTTTTGTCATTTCTGTAGATGAACTGTTATTTTCTAATGCAGCAAAATCTGTTGATGTGACCAGAAAAATGAAAACCTTAATATATTTAATTAAATGACTACGTAAGCCTCTAAACTTTTAGTGCCATGAATTTTGTAATCAGTGGGTGTCCCTTACAGGAATCACAAATTTGTCTTTCTTAAATTGATGTTTTTTTCTGGTTACAGTTAATTGAAAGAACTCTCAGATATTTTAAAAATAAAATGATCAGAGAATATAGCAATGGGTATTTGAATCTGGGCTTGTGGAAAACAAACATAAGCATCTTAAAAAATTAACTATGACATTTCTTGCCGTCGATGTGGTGATCAAACACTTGTTTTCATCTTCATACTCTATATCAGGTGTGGGCAAACTTTTTGGCCCGAGGGCCACATCTGGGTATGGAAATTGTATGGTGGGCCATGAATGCTCACAAAATTGGGCTTGGGGTGCAGGAGGGGGTGAGGGCTCTGGCTGGAGGTGCGGGCTTTGGGGTGGGGCCAGAAATGAGGAGTTTAGGGTGAGGGAGGGAGCTCTGGGCTGGGGCAGGGAGTTTGGATGCTGGGGGGGGTCGGGGGGAGTGAGGGCTCTGGCTCGAGGTGCAGGCTCTGGGGTGAACATAAGAACAGCCATACTGGTTCAGACCAAAGGTCCATCAAGCCCAGTATCCTGTCCTCTGACAGTGGCCAATGGCAGGTGCCCGAAAGGGAATGAACAGACAGGTTATCATCAAGTGATCCATGCCCTGTCACCCAATCCCAGCTTCTGGCAAACAGAGGCTAGGGACACCATTCCTGCCCTTCCTGGCTAATAGCCATTGATGGACCTATCTTCCATGAGTCTCTCTAGCTCCCCTTTGAACCCCGTTATAGTATTGGCCTTCATAACACCCTCTGGCAAGGAGTTCCAGAGGTTGACAGTGTGTTGCATGAAAAAATACTTTCTTGTGTTTGTTTTAAACCTGCTACCTATTAATTTCATTTGGTGGCCCTTTGTTCTTGTATTATGAGGAGGAGTAAATAACACTTCCTTATTTACTTTCTCTATACCACTCATGATTTTATAGACTTCTATCATATCCCCCCTTAGTCGCCTCTTTTTCAAGCTGAAAAGTCCCAGTCTTATTAATTTCTCCTCATACGGAAGCCGTTCTATACCCCTAATCATTTTTGTTGTCCTTTTCTGAACCTGAACCTGAACCTTTTCCAATTCCAGTATGTCTTTTTTGAGATGGGGTGACCACATCTGCACGCAGTATTCATGGTGTGAGTGTACCATGGATTTATATAGAGGCAATATGATATTTTCTGTCTTATTATCTATCCCTTTCTTGATGATTCCCAACATTCTATTCGCTTCTTTGACTGCTGCTGCACATTGAGTGGATGATTTCAAAGAACAATCCACAATGACTCCAAGATCTCTTTCTTGAGTGGTAACAGCTAATTTAGACCCCATCATTGTATGTGTATAGTTAGGATTATGTTTTCCAACGTGCATTACTTTGCATTTATCAACATTAAATTTCATCTGCCATTTTGTTGCCCAGTCACCCAGTTTTGTGAGATCCTTTTGTAGCTCTTCGCAGGCGGAGATTGGGATGAGGGATTTGGTGTGTAGGAGGGTGCTCCAGGCTGGGATGGAGGGGTTCGGATGCGGGAAGGGGATCAGGGCTGGGGCAGGGGGGAGGGGAAGGGGGAGGGCTCTGGCTGAGGGGGCGGGCTCTGGGGTGGGGCCAGAAATGTGGAGTTCAGGGTGCAGGAGGTGGCTCCGGGCTGGGGCAGGGGGTTGGGATGAGGGCTTCGGATGGGGGTGCAGGCTCTGGGGTGGGGCTGGGGAGGAGGGGTTCAGGGTTCAAGGGGGTGCTCTGGGCTGAGACTGAGGGTTCAAAGGGCGGGGGGGATCAGGGCTGAGGCAGGGGTTGGGGTGTGGGAGGGGCTTGGTTGCAAGCTCTGGGTGGCGCTTACCTCAAGCAGCTCCTGGAAGCAGCAGCATGTGCCACTCCGGCTCCTATGCAGAGGCGTGGCCAGGCGCCTCCGTGCACTGCCCCGTCCGCAGGCACCGCCCCTGTAGCTCCTATTGGCCTCAGTTCCCTGCCAATGGGAGCTGTGGGGGTGGAACTTGGGGCGGGGGCAGCGCACGGAGCCCCCTGGCTGCCCCTAAATGTAGGAGCCGGAGAGGGGACTTGCTGCTGCTTTCAGGAGCTGCATGGAGCGGTGGCATGCATGCGCCAAATGGTCCCTGCCCCCGCCCCCAGGTGGGGCGTGGGAGCGGAAGCCCCAGACTCTTATCCCCAACAGGAGCTTGAGGGCTGGATTAAATAGGCTGGTGGGCCAGATGTGGCCCACAGGCCGTAGTTTGCCTACTTCTCTATATACACCTTCACACTCACTCCCTTTTCTCTAGCCAGTTATCCTTTGTCTGCACCACCCTTTGTATACTCTGATTTGATGCCTTGTCTCTTGCTGCCCCTTTTTCTTCAAACAGTTTTTCTCTTTGAGTCCAAAACAAATCACTCTTCATTTAAACCACTCCTTAGGTTCCACGGAAACTGTGTGTTTTATTATTGTTGATCCACCAGAATTGCTGTGGGTGGGGGTGACTTTTCTTCAGTGCTTTGAAATAGATCTTTCTCTGGTTGCCTCATGTACTGTCTATCTAATCTAAACTGTAAACACCTTCTGGAAGGGGGCAATGTCAGCAGTTCTCAAACTGCGGTATATGTAGCATGGGTGGTTTACAGGCAGCAATCAGTGATACATAAGTTAGTTTAATGTATCAGAATAAGACTCCATTATAACTATACTGATTAAAATTATGAAGGTGGTGTGCCAAGTACTTTAGATGTTCCTAAAGTCTGACTGCTGTTACAGCATCTAGCAGTTTAATAGAGCTAAATAAATATATGTCTAGGGATAATATACAAACGTAATTTCTGGGGTGGCGAGAGAGGAGCTTTTACATTTATTTTTTAAAATGCCAGAACGTAATTCTTATTTGTAAATAACACTATACAGAAAATTCATTGGTTTCAAATCTCATCTCTTCTATAAGGCAGAAGACAAGGTGTATTTTATTCATAAATCTAGGGACTATCCAGTACTGTGATGTGTTCAAAAAGCTGTGAATAAAAATTCTTACCACAGAGAAAGCGTTAGAATGAAATAGCACTTTTCTTGATATTAACTTCAGTTTAAGTGATGAATTTGCTAGTATGCGTTATTTTCCCCTCCTTGTTAGATGGCTGGAGAGTGATGCATATTTGAATGCAGACAGATCCACTCATAATCTTGTGTTCAGTGTCAAGTCCTCTGTCAATCACTTGTAATACCATCTGCCCACAGCAAACCTTTTGAGATGGGGCTATTTCATTAGTCGATTACTAGCAGGGGAAAAATGGCAGCATTAATTGAGTCTTTTGGGTGTCTATTATAAGTCTTGCCACCCCAAGAAAATACAGTTTTGCTAAATAAAATGCATATTTTAATACTTGTTGGCTTCAGGACACAGGGCAGAAGAATATCAATAACACACAGCAACTCTGAACATGATAAACTGACTGCCCTTTTTCTTTTAATATTTGCACTTTCATTAATAGCCAAATGAGATATCACTTTCCTGGTTATCTATATTCTAAAAGGTAATTAAAGTTCTACCAGCCACCATACATGCTGTTCCAAAAGCCTCTATTTGGTTTAGATGCATAAAATCCTTTGTTTTCTTTGATAGATGGGCTGTCACATTCTCACTGTGCTTTGCAACCATCATCTGCATAATCTTCAGTAAGACTGCTTGCTTCATTAGAGTTTGGCATTTGTTTGAAAAAAAGGTTTGCTTTTTGGTGATCATGCTTTAATTTAGAAAATGAGAAGGAGGAAATTCGAGAAACTTCAATAAAACTACACAGGAATATTGATTTTTGGACATCTGCAATATTGTGAATTGAGGAAAAATGTGTAAAGCCTTCAGTCCTACACATTAAATAAGTTCCTTTGTATTAAATTTGGGAAAGTGAAGCATTGAAGTTACATGGATTATGTTACATAAGCCTGTGCCATTATAGCTTAGAAGAATGTTTTTTATTTTGTGAACTTTGGGTCAGTTCAGTGGATTGAGATGCTCATGGAAGTAAGACACAGCACTTATGTACTCCACTGTAGCTCTGCTGCAGTGAAAGTTACTTTTTCACACTAATATGAAATCAAAATTAGATCCTTATACTGTGGAGGTGTCCTGGCATGATCTGCTAGTGCGGCTGAATTCTGATGAGGTGTTCCATTCCTGACCATCTTCAGAGCAGACATCATCAATTCTGCTGTAATGTGCCAGACTCTCTGGAGTTTTATGTAGTGGTGATATAGCCATGTTGGTCCTAGGATGTTAGACCTGAAGAAGAGGTGTGTGTAAGCTTGAAAGCTTGTCTCTCTCACCAACAGCAATTGGTCCAATAAAAGACATTACCTCACCCTCCTTGTCTCTCTGGAGTTTTATAATTGTGAAGAAATGTAGGGTATAGACTAGGTTAGGACTACCAAACTAATTTCATTTGTGACCTGATCCATGTTTCTGAAGACAAAAAGGTATTGTATTAAGCCTCTTTGTGCCATCTAGTCCTTGTTACTAAAGTACTTTTCTGTAGAAACTGTTTAATGTTAAATTAAACATTCTTAATTCCTGTGTGTAGACTTTCTTGTTGCAAGAGTTGCTATTGTACATTAGCCAACCTATTTTTTAACAGATGTAGATCATGGCAAGATTTTTTTTTTTTTTTATAGAAAAGGTAGGTGTGAAGCTTGGTATTCATTACTAAATGTGTCTTTCTCATTGTATATATTTTATTCACAAAGCCTTTTTTGGGTCATGTAAAATATGATAAAGACATGTTAGTTTATTTTAGAGCAGCACTGTACTCTCACGGTAAATGGCCTTTTCGGAAACTTCATTATATTGTTAATTATATTTGTGTTTCTAATATACTCTGTAAATGAGGTGTATTGATTCAGATATGGGAGGATTGCTTTTCTGTATTTCAGTGTTTAAAGATGAAAGTGAGATTTGCTTGAAATAGACTAATAATTTTTATAGCAAAGCAATAACCTCTGCGCAAGGCATTTCATAGAGATTGATGACAGGTTGGGAGTAGCTGATTATTCAAGGTGCAGATGAGGGACTGCAGCAATCAGTAGTTCCCATGGAATGCTCTGCACCCAGCTACTATTACTGTTTAAAAGGGGCATTTTGAAAAACAAATTGAAAAGTGTGTGTGCTTGACATAGACATCAGGATAAGCCATTTAACAGAGAATCTTTACCTAGTGTGGTGACTATTCAGATTGCTGGATATAGTCTATTCACGTTATCTTACTTCCAGCCATGCTACAAAATTCATACTATACCATAAAGTGGTCCAGTTAATAAATCTGGGCAAATATATCTCTGAGGTTTTACAAAGAAAGCTCTTCACCACAGCAATGATGGCTTGTCACAGGGTGGCACAAGTTTCCTTCCCCTTGTCCCTGCGCCCTATGCTTGGGCTGGCAAAAGAAAGGGTCTCAGACACCTTGCAGGTGCTTCACCCGTGTTCTTTTATTTACAGTGGCTGTACAGTCCCAATTTCCCCACACCGGTCCCCACTCCGACCCCTCACTGGGTCCTCTGGCCTTTGAGGCTTGTGTCAGTCAGCAGAGACAGAGTCACAATCCTCCTCTCCTCCTGCCTGTCTAGCTGCCCCCCACTGAGCTCTTCCCCGGGGTTTGTATTTCTTCCCAGTCATCAGCCCAGCTGGTTCCACGTGGCTCAGCAGATTACACTGAGCCTGCCCTCATTAGGGCCTGCAGCTGGGCTTTCAGCTAAGGGTCTTGGCCCATGTACCCGGCCACCCCACGGGGAAGCAGGGGGAAGTCAGGTCTTTAGCAGGGCATCCAAAGGTTTTATACCTTTGCCCTGCGACATGGCTCCAGTGGTAACAAAAATGGGTTATGTCTTCCAAGGTGATAAGCACATCCTGTGTGGTTTTAGGCATACTAAACTTCCATTGGTTTCCATGAAAGTTTAAGATGCTTAGTATGTCACAGGAATGGAATTAGTCGTATGTTGCCAGTATTGAATGTCTCCCCAAGATAGCTGGATTTAGGTGACACAGTACTGACACTGGAATGTTGTATTTATAGTAATGAATCCCAGACCCTGTTCAAATGATAGGACCCTCCCAACTTAAACATTTAAGTAAGTGAATGTTATTTCATTTTTGGCTGAGGGGGAAGGGGATTTTTTCCATTTTTGAAGTATTTCAGAAATCCTTGTTAAGATATCTGCAAATAGGAGTTACTTGTATAAAAAACCCCAAAACTCAGATAGCTACCATATTTGCTCCTTTGGCTTGTGGAAAGAAGTGCAGCTAGCTTCAATAGTAGCTTTTAGTTGAGAACTTTAGTGAGAAACTGTTCTTATGTATAGACAAGCTTGTTGCGAGAATCACTGTTATACATTAGCAAACCTAATTTTTTAATCAGAGTAGATCATGACAAGATTTTTTAATTAAAAAGAAAAAAAAGAGAGTCAGGTGTAAAGCTTAATATGCAGCTAGCTGAAGAACAAATGCTCACCTTACTATCCAGGGTCAGGGTGCATCTTTGATGGGGCCAGGAGCAGTGGAAACACTACTCCGGGGTAGCAGGAGATCTCAACCGGAAGCAGCTAGGGCAGTGCTACACACGCTTCCCCTGGTTCCCCCTTCTCCCACTAAAAGTAAACAGTGAGCGTCTATGGGGGATGGGAAGGTATGGCTTCCTTTTTTTTTTTTTTTTTTTCAAATTATTATTATTTTTTAGAGAAAGAGGGTTAGGATGATCAGCAGTCTTTTGGTTGGGGCATGCAAGGGGTTTTTCCCATATGGCAAAATTGACAAACTGTGTGTTGTTTTTCACCTTATATGTGGCATCTTGGAGGTCTGTTTTTGTTTAAATAACATTTGCCATAGTGCAGTTGGGGTTAAAAAATGTCTCTGTAACCAAATAGGCTGCTTGGGCATGTGTCCAAAGCATGACATTGCATGGTGAGGGGTATGCCTCAATGTCTCATACAGCATGTTGCTCCCCCATCTCCTTCTGCATGGAGGAGGGAAACACGCTGGGACTTTGGTTTCCAGCCTGAGTCCCTGGGCAGGCCTGAGGGTGTAGAGGAGACGTTGCCCTCATACCTGCCCTCAGATTTGTAGAACCTGGGCCACTAGTGCCCGGCTCCATTCTGAACTAGAACAGCCCTGCTAGATAGCATTGCAGGGGGAGGTCCCTATTGGTTAATAAGTTTAGTAAAGTTGTAGCCTCTGTATTTAACCATACTATGGTCTACATGTCTCATTGTTTCTGTGTCTGCATCAGTGGATCACATTTGTTCCTAGACTGCATTACAGCAGCAATACTTAAATAATAGACCACAGCCTCTTGATTCTCATTCAGATTCTGCTGGTGTTGCTGTTCACCAGCTACTTTAATGTGCATCTGAAAGGCAACTGTCAGCAAAGACCCTTCATTATATGACCCAATCTAACATGTGTCAGAAGGGAAAAAACTGAAAGATTGTCCATATGGGAACATGACAAATAAAACAGCAAGTGTTTCTTTAGATCTGAGTGTTTGAGGAGACGCTATATAGGTGGCAGTTATTAATATCAGTGTTCCTTACATATGACACAAGACCAGAGTAATTGATTGTTTCCAGGCTAGGATAGTAGGAAAAAAGTCTGTGGATTGCCATATAGGCATTTGTACAGAAGCATGAATATTGATATTTCATTGTGTGATGTAGTTCTAATATGCAAGCTCTTATTACAGATTGACTGGTTGATTTCCTTCTTAGGTGATTAGTTTAGTGAAATGTGTGTGTTGTAATTGTTATGACAAAATATACTGACTTGAAAAAAATCTTTGTCAGTGTCCATTTAATGTGCTGCATCTGTTAAGAACTGAATAAAAACGGAAGGACATCTCATGCCCGAAGGAGTCTCCCGTGACTGTGGGGCCTATTTCCGATCCTCGGTCCGTTCACGTATCCGGGCAGAGTTCCTCTGGGCGGCGTCCACTGACTCCTTTGATACCTTTGAGGAGTCATGGGTACTGTCCGGGGTTCTCTGCTCGGTGTCCCCGTCTGGTTCCCTTTGTTTGACCCTTTGACCACACTCCTGTCCCTGTTATTTCATTAGTTGTCCCCCGTATTTATTTGGTGTCCAGGTCCTGTGGATCCCCTCTTAGGCTGGCGGGGAATCCTTTAGCAGTGGACGGGCTTTGCCCACCCACTTCCCGGATCCCAGTAGGATCACTCTCCTGTAGCCATCTGGCCTGGAGGGAGAGAGCTGCTGCTCCTGCTGCTGATACTGCTGCTGTTAGGCCCTGGGCTCTCCCTGCTGCTACTGCTGCTCCAGCCACTCCCATGGCTGGGCCAGACTCACACCCCCACCCCCTTCTCTGCTACCTGGTTGTTGCCCGGCTGCTGGACCCCCACCCTTGGGTGCTGCTACTGCTCCAACTGCAGCCCCTTGGGGGGGGGGCTTGCTACCCCACTCCCCAGAGGGGGGGAGGGGAGGAACCCCAGCCATTGCTGCTGTGGACACCACCACCACCACCTGAGAGGGGTCCTTTCTGCCGACCCGGGCCACCACCTGGAGTTCCTGGAGGTGCTGCTGCGGAGTCTGCTGCCTGGAGCTGCTGAAGCCCCGAGGAGGGGAAGAAGAGGACCATCTACTAGTGCGGGAGCACTGGGAGACTTTGCAGACCACCATGGAGGGGGCCTTTGGAATTGAGTAACTTTCAAACTGTGCTCTTGTGGTGGGGGTCTTGACTGTGTTTGTGGGGACACAGGGGGTGTGGTGCGGAGCTGCCCCCTGATCCATCTGTGTCCCCCCAACCCCCACCACTACCACCACCGCTGCCCCCTCCACCACCCCCACTGGCCGTTTACCATCTGCCTCAGCTCTTGCCTCTGGACTCAGCTGCTTGCTTCGCTTGCCATGCTCTATTCCCACCATTTGGGCCAGAAGCAGCAGCCAGCCCAAACTGACTTTGTGCAAGCACACGTGGGCACACATGCCGCCGCCCCACCCCCACCCCCGGGACTGCCCACCTCACAGCTTTGCCCCTTGCTACCTGCCCATTTGCCCCTTACAGTCCTTTGCCCCCCCTTTTGCCCCAGCCCTCCTTACTAGTTTGGTTTGTTTGCCTGCCCCGCCCATTTCCCTCTGCAGCCGTTGTTTGTTTGCCCCGCCCCAGCCTCTGAAGCTAGCCCCTTGGTTTCCCTGCCCTAACTCCAGCCCGCTTAGCCCCTTGCTCCATGTACCCATGCCCCCTCCCATGCGCTTGTGCCACTCCCCATTTTAGTTTAAACCCTTTTCACTGCACCCCCAGTGCTGTTGTATCCCCCCCCTCCCCAGTGCAGCTAGAGGAGCCGGAATTCTACCCCGGGTCGGCAACTGACCCCTAACCCCTGTTTTGTCTCCCCTTCCAGCCCACCCCTTTTGGCGTCTTTCTCCCCTGCCTACAGCCTAGTGGGGAGGAGTGGTTGACTTGCTTCCCCTTTCCCCTCCTCCTTCTGGTGTCTCTCCTTCCCTCCCTGCTCATGATGGTGGGGGACAAGACAGGTAGGGCCCCTCCAGCAGCCCCAGCCCCTCCCCCCATCTCTAGCACCCCCCCAAGCCTCTACCTCCGCTGCCGCTGCCAAACCACCTGCCACCACCCACGTTGGGGCGCCAGCAGCGGCAGGCACCGGGGTGACCTCCGCTGCTGCCACGTTCCTCATCTCCTCAGATTCCGGGGGAGCCTCCCCAGCCGGCGGGAAGGGCCAGGGTAAGAAGAAGGGGAAAGGCCCTGCTAAAAAGACCAGGCCCTCCATGGCAGGGGCTGCCCGCACTGCCGCGGCCCCACCACTGGCTGCAGAGTCCCTCCCCGCTGTTCCCTCCACAAGCTCTGCGGGTGTCCTTCCCCCGGCCCCCAGGGTGTATGCCCAGGTGGCGGCAGCCCCGCCGCCTTCCGCTACATCATCTCTCCCGCCCACCACCTCCGCTACCATCTAAAGCGGCTGGGGCCCCTCTCCACCATGACCAGGAAGCACGGCGTCCGTTGCCTCCTGGTGCCCACCTCACGCCACGTGGAGACGTACGTGCGGGTGTTGGCAAGGGTGGTGGGGCCCA
Source organism: Chelonia mydas (assembly GCF_015237465.2). NCBI lineage: Eukaryota > Metazoa > Chordata > Testudines > Cheloniidae > Chelonia > Chelonia mydas. Next base: position 105,360,961 of record NC_057850.1, on the reverse strand, counting down.
CGGCCATTGTGGCGGCCTCCAAAATGTATGGCGAGGTCGTCGTCTTCTTAGCATCGGAGGCCGCCGCCCAGGAGGTGGTGGAGAAGGGCCTGGCAGTGGGGGGGTGTTCGTCCCCCTAGAGTTGCTAGAGGACCTGGGCGTCTGCCTGGTCCTGACCTCTGTCCCTTCCTTTCTTCCCAATGCCGCCCTGTTACCCACCCTCTCCACCCTGGGAAACCCATCTTTGTCATCAGCCCTCTCCCGTTGGGCTGCAAAGACCCTGCCCTCCGTCACGTCCTCTTGTTCCGCCGGCAAGTGCAGCTTCAACTGCCGCCAGTGGCGCATGACGGAGAGGCGCTCGAGGGGTCCTTCCTGGTCCCCTACCAGGGGGCCCATTACCGGGTGCATTATTCCACAGGGGAGGCCCGGTGCTACCTCTGCCAGGCGATGGGGCACGTCCGGAGGGACTGCCCCCTGGCCCGGCAAGGGGGGGCATCTGGGACCCCCGAGCCCTGGCAGGGTGCCGGCCCCATCATCGCCGGTGCCCCTAGCTGCCCGGCACCCGGAGCCACCCCTCCTCCTCCTCAGTCCATCAGTGCTCCCGCTCGGGCCCAAGGGGTACTTCCCCCAGCGCGCCCAGACGAGCGGGAGAGCCCCGCCTCTGCTGCCTGCAATCCAGCGGGGCCCCAAGAGGAGAGTACGGCAGGGATACCGCCAAGCATGGGAGAGGGCCTGCCCCAGGGGGAATCTTCCCTCCCTCATGCCACCCCACCGCTGTCTCCCACAGTTCCTGAGCCATCGCCCCTGCCCCCCGACCCGACCCCTGTTAGCCAGCCCCGAGATGATGCCATTGAGGGCTGGGCCCTAGTCCAGGGGAAGCGGGGCAAGTGGAAGACTCGAGCTCCGCTCCTTTCCACCGATGCGGAAGCCCCCCGGAAGACAAGAAAGGGGGGCACCGATGCCAAGCCCTCTGCCTTGCCCGCGGGCGCATGCTATGCCCCGGTACCAGCTGGGGAAGACGTGGCAGCACGGGAGGGCAGTACCACCCCTCCATTGGAGTCCCTTCCTTCCAAGGCCCCCAATGGAGCCCCTCCTGCCCTGTTACCATCTGGAGCCCCTGTGAGCCCCGAGGTGAGCGTCACTTCGGGCACTGGCGAGGAGAACTCCAGGGTGGTGGAAGGGAGAGCTCCCTTCCATCTATGAGGAGATCGAGGCCCTGGGTCTGACCCCGATCACCCAGGGGGAGGAGGACCCTCTACCAGTGGGCCTCGATCTGAGTGATCTCACCCTGGCCCCCCCTTTCTCCATGCTCCCTCTCCCTAACCGCTGTTTCCGCTGCCGCCTCCGAGGGTTCCCTGGGCTCCTCCATCTGCCCGGCCGCTGGTGGCACCCTGCTGACGGCCGCCGAGCCTACTGAGGCGACGGCCGGTGCCATGCGGCTGGGACCCGAGCCCTATGGGATGTCCCTCGTAGGCGTGGGACAACTGACCTCTTTCCCGGGCGGAGACCCCACTGAAGGCTGTCCACCTTTCAATGCTGTGGCTACTACGCCGGCCACGGAGCCAGAGCCCGGCATCACGGAGGGCCCCCTTCCCACCCCCCAGATTCCTGAGCTTGACTGAGAGGGGCCATTTCCCAGCAGCCTAGCTACTGGGGCCCAGGATCCTGTCTTTGCCCATCTCCCTGATTCTGCTCCTGATCCCTGCCCTGCTCCTACTCTAGATCCCTGGCCTGCCCCTGATGCCAACCCCGACCCTGTCCCCTCCACTTCCCGAGATACCATTGCCGCCCCTTGGGCCGTCATCTCCTCACTCTCCTCACATCCCCGACTCACCAGGGGCTGCTATCTTCCCTCCGCCGCCCCCAATTGAGCTGGGGTTTGAAGGGGGTCGCGTGGCGCCAGCCCATCGGGCACCATGTCGGGGGTCCGCCCCTTGCCTGCCTGTCTCGGTGGGCCACGGGGCTGTGTCAGTGGTCCCTCCGGAGGAAAGCCGGGGGCTAGTGACCCCGGCCCCCCACGCTGCGAGAGGAGCTGCCGGAGTTCCTTGAGGAGGTCCGTGGCTCCCATAACAAGGTGCAGCTCGCTCTCCAGCAATGGCGGGATTTCCATCAAATCCTCCGGGCCATGAGGGCCCTCATAGGGGAGGGTAAAAGGACTGGGAAGCAGGCCGCCGTGGCCTACCAGTGGGTCCGCCTCTTCCTTGACTCCTTACTCACCTGCGGGGTAGGTCACAGACTTTTGCGCGGCCCGTTGGGAGCCGCGAGCGTCCCTGCCAGTGAGGATCCCCCCCAGCCCTCCTTATGGCACCTCTCACCATCGCAACATTGAACACCTGAGGCTGTAGGATGGGTCTCCGCAGGTACCAGGCGCTCTCCTTCCTTCGGGATGGGGGTACTCTGTGGTCTTCCTGCAGGAGACCCATATGGATCTGGCCGCCGAAGACAGTTGGCAGCTGGACTCAGGGGACAGGGTCTACTTTAGCCATCTCACAGTTCGTATGGCTGGAGTGGCAACCCTGTTCTCCTCCGACCTACGGCCCGAGGAGCTGGGGGTCGCCGAGTCTGTGCCGGGCCGCCTGCTGCACCTCCAGGTCCGTATGGAGGGGCTCATGGTCAACCTCGTTAACGTCTATGCCCCGACATCAGGCCCGGAGCGGCTGCAATTCTATCAGCAGGCGTCCGCCTTCCTCGGCACCGTGGATCCTCACGAGTGCCTGGTCCTGGGCGGAGACTTTAACACCACCCTCGAGAAGCGGGATCGCTCGGGGACCGAGCAGTGCCCGGCCTCCGCAGACGTCCTACAGGAGATAGTAGAACACCACTCCCTGGTGGACGTCGAACACCACTCCCTGGCGCGACCACCACCCAGTTGACATTTCCACGTTCACCTTTGTCCGGGTGGAGGACCATCGGTCGTGCCACTCCCGGTTGGACCACATTTATTTATCATGCTTCCACCTTTCACGAGCCCACTCCTCCAGCATCCGGCCGGCCCCATTTTCTGACCATCATTTAGCCACCGTGACGGCCTCCCTCTACGCGGAGAGGCCGGGGCCGGCCTATTGGCATTTCAACAACAGCTTGTTGGAGGATGTGGGCTTTGTGACGTCCTTCCGGGAGTTCTGGCTGGCCTGGCAAGGGCAGCGGCTTGCCTTTCCCTTGGTGCAGCGGTGCTGGGATCTAGGGAAGGTGCGCGCCAAGCTCTTCTGCCATGACTACACTCGGGGCACTGGCCGACGGAGGGATGCGGGGATAGAGCAGTTGGAATGGGAGGTCTTAGAGCTGGAGAGCCGTCTGTCCGCCAGCCCCGAGGATCCGCCCCTCTGCGGAGCATGCTGGGAAAAGCGGGAGGAGCTCCGGGCCCTCGAGGACCATCGGGCCTAGGGTGCCTTTGTTCGATCCCGCATCCATCTCCTTCGGGAGATGGATCGTGGCTCCCACTTCTTCTGTGCCCTGGACAAAAGGAGGGGGGCCAAGAACATGTCACCTGCCTTCTGGCAGAAGACGGCACCCCCGTCACGGATCCGGTGGAGATGTGTGGGAGGGGAGAGCCTTCTATGCAAACCCTTTCTCCCCGGATCCGACCGATACTAATGCTTGCAGAGTGCTCTACGGTCAGCACGGGCGACCGAGACCGGCTAGAGCTGCCTCTCACTCTAGCCGAGTTCTCGGAAGCCCTCAGTCGCATGCCCACCAATAAATCTCCCTGCATGGACGGGCTGACCATGGAGTTCTACTGCGTGTTCTGGGACATCCTCGGCCCAGACCTAGTCACTGTCTGGGCCAAGTCTTTGCAGAGCGGGGTCCTCCCTCTTCCGTGCAGGCGAGCTGTGCTCACCTTATTGCCGAAGAAGGGACCTCCGCGATTTACGAAATTGGCATCCCGTCTCCTCAGCACGGACTACAAAGTCGTGGCAAAAGCAATCTCGCTGTGGCTAGGGTCTGTGCTGGCGGACGTGGTCCACCCAGACCAGACCTACGCTGTCCCGGGCCACAGCATCTTTGACAACCTATATCTGGTCCGGGACCTTTTGGAACTCGGGTGTAGGGATGGTATGTCGTTCGCCCTCCTGTCCTTGGATCAGGAGAAGGCGTTCGACAGGGTGGACCCACGGGTATCTCCTAAGCACACTGCAAGCGTTTGGCTTCAGACCCCAGTTTGTCTGTTTTCTCCGGGTGCTGTACGCCTCCGCAGAGTGTCTGGCCAGGCTCAACTGGACCCTGACCGAATCGGTCAGCTTCAGGCGAGGAGTACGGCAGGGGTGCCCCCTCTCAGGCCAGCTGTCTCCTCTGGCGATCGAGCCCTTCCTCTGTCTCCTCTGCAGGAGGTTGTCGGGGTTGGTGCTGCGGGAGCCTGCGCTGTGGCTGGTCCTGTCGGCGTACTCCGATGACGTGGTCCAGGACCCGGGCGACTTGGCGTGGGTAAAGGCCTGCCAGGCCATCTATTCGGCAGCCTCCTCCGCCTGGGTCAACTGGGTCAAGAGCTCTGGCCTGGTGGTCGGGGACGGCTGGCAGGCGAGCTCCCTCCCACCCGCGCTTCAAACCATCCGGTGGAGCGTGGGTCCGCTGCTCTATCTCGGCATTTACCTTTCTGCCACGCATCCCTCTCCGCCGGAGAACTGGCACAATTTAGAGGGCGGGGTGATAGAGCGGCTCCGGAAATGGACAGGACTACTCCGGTGTCTCTCCCTTTGAGGGAGAGCGCTGGTGCTTAATCGACTAGTCCTGTCCATGCTCTGGTACCGGCTCAACACCCTGGTCCTGGCCCCGGGTTTCCTGGCCAACCTCCAGACATCGATTCTGGAGTTCTTTTGGTCAGGACTGCACTGGGTCCCTGCAGGGGTTCTCCATCTACCCCTGGAGGAGGGAGGGCAGGGCCTGAAGTGTGTGCACACTCAGGTCCATGTCTTCCGCCTCCAGGCCCTGCAGAGGCTCCTTTATGGTGCAGGTAGTCCGGCATGGAGCATACTGGCGCATGCCTTCCTGCACTGCTTCCAAGGGCTCCGATACGACGGCAGCTCCTTTATCTCCATCCAAGAGGTCTTCCACAAGACCTCTCTGGGCTGCCGGTCTTCTACCAGGACCTCCTCCAGACTTGGAAACTGCTTTCAATGACCAGGTCCATGGCGGCCACCGAGGGGGCAGATCTCCTCGCGGAGCCCCTGCTACACAACCCCCAGCTTCGCGTGCAGGTTGCGGAGTCTCCCTCGGTGCACCAGAGGTTGGTCCTGGCAGAAGTCATAAGAGTCAGAGACCTTCTGGACTACAACTGGGGAGAGTGGCTGGATCCCCTACCGCTCGCTCAGCTCATGGGGCTCTCCAGACCTCGTACTCCCCGGCGCGTACTTCAGTAGGTGAAGGCTGCTTTGCTGCCCGCTGCTCAAGTTTACCTCGACCAGGTCCTACACGAGGGTGCGCCCTGCCCACCCTCCACCCAGGCCCGCCGGACCTTTTCATTGGGCCGCTGCCCTGTGGAGCCATCCGACCCCCCACCCCTTCACCGTGAGCCGGCTGCACGAGCTGCAGCCGGTCTGCTTCCAGACTGCGCCAAGGAGACATCTATACATGCTCATGCTCCACACCCTTGACACCCTCACCCTCGTGTCCTGCCCTGATACAAAATGGCGGGACCTCCTGCCACCTTTGGAGGGTGAGGAGCCCCCAGTGGGCCAGCCTATATTCCACCTTGGTCCCGAGGCCCACTGGGGATATCAGTTGGCGGCTCCTTCACGGAGCCGTGAGCACGGGCGTGTACTTGGCGCGGTTCACCCCTATCCCGGATACCTGCCCCTTTTGCGGCGTGAGGGAAACCCTGGCACACACATATTTGGAGTGTGCCAAGCTGCAGCCCCTATTCCGGCTCCTCACCAATATTTTATTACGTTTTTGGTTGCACTTTTCCCCTCACCTTCTTATTTATGCATTCCCTATCCGCGGCCCCACAAAGTTACAGGATCTCCTGGTCAGCCTCCTCCTGGCCCTAGCTAAAATGGCCGTCTATAAAACCAGAGTGAGGAGGTTGGCTGATGGAGTCTCCTGTGACTGTGGGGCCTATTTCCAATCCTCGGTCCGTTCACGTATCCGGGCAGAGTTCTTCTGGGCGGCGTCCACTGACTCCCTTGACGCCTTTGAGGAGCCGTGGGCGCTGTCCGGGGTTCTCTGCTAGGTGTCCCCATATGGTTCCCTTCTTTTGACCCTTTGACCACACTCCTGTCCCTGTTATTTCATTAGTTGTCCCCCGTATTTATTTGGTGTCCAGGTCCTGTGGATCCCCCTCTTAGGCCGGGGGGAGATCCTTTAGCAGTGGGTGGGCAAAGCCCGGATCCCAATAGGATCACTCTCCTGTAGCCATCTGGCCCAGCCCTGTCACAGCAGTTATTAGTAGATGCCACACTAGAGGGAAAATTGGCAGTCAGCTGTTTCTTTTATGATTAAAGACAGAAGTTTCCAAATGTGGTTCCTTTACTACGTCCGGATAGGAATCAAATAAGTTGTATATTACTTTTTTTTTTTTTTTACTGGCAGAAATATACAACTAAATCTAGTAATGCAAAATGCTGTGTGAAAATATAAACAGGAAACAGATGTAGAGATGCTGTGAAGTAGAACTCTGTTAGTCCATGGTGTCCTTTTACATCGTCTCTGGGCTACTAGCTAATAGTTTTAATAAGTGATGAAATCTAATATTTTGTATTCAGTGTGTGCTGTGGGAATATCTGTAAGGATTAGCTAAGTATGACTGTTCAATGCAAAGCTGTATTTGAATAAAGCCTGTATTGTAAAGTACCTGGTTGAGTTTTAAGTACATGAAAGATGAGACTTGATAAGACTGGGAAATCTTGTTTATCTTGAAGTTTTGAGGCAGCAATTTCAAGTAACAGGTGAGCTCATATAGGCTTTGAAACCTGACATCCAGGTTTTTTAAGTAATCAAACAAAACATTCTTTTTGTGCATCTGTTCCAGCTCCTTATGGACAACTGCAGACTCCCGGTTTCCTATCTTAATGGACAAATTAAGGAAGTAGCACTAGTGGCACTTATAAGACAAGTGACATAGCTGCTGTGTAAACATAGCTTCTGAGAGGATGCTTCCCAGTGCAGATAGACACGCACTTGCTCTGTTTGGGCTAGCACTCTAAAAATAGCAGTATGGCCATGCCAGCATGGGCAGTGGCTCAGACTAGACACTTGAGTACGTACTCAGGGGGTTGGGCAGGTTTGTACTCAGATAGCTAGTCCCTCCATCCATAGCCACACTGCTATTTTTAGCACACCCGCATGAGCAGAGCTAGCGCATATCTGCCTACCTGCGCTGAGAAGCACGCTCTCAGTTGCTGTGTAGGCATACCCGGAGAAATGCCTGACTGGCCAGTATTTCTCTTTTACCTGTTAAGTCCACAATTGTTTTTTAAATGCACTGAAGTTAAGAGTTATGACTTCTGTTATGGGAAATCACAATATCAGGGAAGATTTGACATCTGAAACTGATGTATAAGCAAGCCCAACAGTGTTGTTGGTATTTTCTTTGGATATGATCTCTTTTTTTCACTTGCTTTCTTTTTTGTCTCTCTGAGTTTTGTGCAGATCACTGAAAAACAGGGAAGGGCACAGTCTAACTGTCTCTGGAGAGTGTGTAAACATTTAGTAGTGCAGTAAGAAGACAGACAGACCCAGGAAATCAGACATTCACCTTTATATATATAGTGGTTAATGAGCAGTCTGAAAGCCTAAATTGGAATTTAGCATTTTGACTTCGCTGGCTCAGCTATAGGCTATTCAGTGATTTAATATTGCAGGCTGCAATCATTGTTCCATTTAAAGTGGATACAAATGCATTATACTTGCACAGCTTTTAGAAAGATAATCACATACGCAGATTGGTACCACTACCTAAAACTCATCATTAGTTTGTCTCATCAGTAAAACAATGTAGCTCGTATGCCTGTTTGCAAGACACAAATAATATTTTACCTATATGCTGTTTGATGGGACAACACTCACTCCAAAATCAAAGTCAAGTCCTTTTATCTTATCACCATTTCTGATAGCTCATTTTTCTTGATAGCTAGTGAAATAGAATAGCATGGGGAATAATACTTTTAAATCAGATTACTTTCCATACCTGGAGTCAAAACCTTGAGGAAATCATGTCTGTCTTTACTAGTTAGATACCATGGAGCTTTGGATATTAAAGCTGGAAGTCTTTGATTTTTATGAGAATTAATAAACCCTTTCAAGAAACATATTTCAAACAATTTGCACAGGACTCCTTAAAACCTTTCAACATTGAAAGTTAACCCTGTGGTGGATGGCCCCAGAGGAAACTGCATCAATACACTATGACCAGTGTATGGATGCAGTTACAAGTTACCACACAGCTCTTTCTAAACCAGCACATACATTCATTCATTCATTCATTCATTCATTTATTAAGGTAAAAGCATTACAGAGAATACATTAAAACAATCGAAGAACTTGAACGCACACTTTAAAGGTTACTGGAGATCACTCCCAGCTTCCGCCTATGGCTCTGGTAGGTTTTAGTTTTTCAGAACCCACAGCTGGGTTTTCCACCGGTTGTAATTTATCTGTCTTAGATGCAAAATGAAAACCCCGAATCAGTGTAAGCTTGTGCTATTTATTCAAAAGTCCATTCTTTGTCTGTTGGTCTCTGGAGAATCCAGTTTGAACAGAGAATCCACTGATACCTTTTGTGGGAGGAGGGGTGCAGGGAGAGGAAGAGGGTTACAGCCTGGCTGGTTTGTCTTAATCACCATCCACTGTTTTTAGTTCCTGGAGGAGCTGTGGTAGCCCTCTCTCATGGAGTAGAACAATTACACATAAACCATTCATTTAAAACAATGGACACTAAGAATACTTCATGGGATTGCAGTATCTGACACTATAGTATCACTGTCTGCTCTCCTCATAGCGAATCCATATGACGTGCAATTTGTATGCCTGCTCTGAACCTGGCCTTCTTTGTGTATAGAATATGTACATCTGTCTCTCACACACATTTCTCTCTCTCTCTCTCAGACACACACATACACACACACACAAAATTAGCTTTTTGAAAGATACATTTGGTTTGATATTGAGACCCCCCTGTGTCTTTTCCAAATATAAACCAGTACTGTGAAAATGTCAGTGACATTTATCAACACATAGGTGACCATCTCATGCATTCCCTCAGGATTTTTTGGCTTCTTGATCTTACACTTGTGGTTCTTTCTGTGAAAATTCAGGGGCCCATAATGACAGTTGAGGAGCAGTTCAGTTAATTAAAGCTGGGAATCCTCTGACATATTGGCACAGAATTGAGCAAAACGAGTTTATTAACTGAACAAAGTCATGTTCTTGTTCCTGATACAAATCTGCAACTCTGATTGCAAGGATCATAGAAGCCCCTGTGTGGTTTCCATGAAAGCTAATTGAAACAAGCAGTTTTGACCAGGGACTTTTTTAATATAGCTGCTGAATGTATTTCATGTTAAGTCTTCCTCTCTTATAATGAACAGAGTTAAGTTTCCTGTTAGTACACTGTACTGCAGTAGGTCAAATGCAAATTGCATTGATATGCTGCAAGTTACTGTGAGTTAATAGTTATTAGGTTATTCTTGTTTGGAGTAGTCATTGCAGAAAAGATGTCTTCTAGTTTTGGAGCCTTTGAAGTTCACATTTTCATACTTTTCTCTGCAATCATGACAGCTGGAATCTTTCTTTAAAAAAGCAAGCAAGCAAGCTGAGTTTCTCTTGTAATCACAGGACTCCAGGAGCAGTAAGAAACACAATAAATATTGAGCAACTCGTGATAAAATCATAAGAGTTGGCAACACTGCAGTGTAGTCTTCTATACTGTCCAGTATTCAGTATAACCTTACCAAATGAAGTTACACCTCCTATTCTTTTAATATTTATTCATTTATTTATTTTTATAGAACCTCTCAAGCTATTCAAAAGTTAAAAACAGCATTTGATATAAAGCTGGGCTCTGTGTCTCAAAGAGAAGCAGGCACTATGCCAAAAAAAGGGGGATGGGGGCAAAGAAAAGATAACTTCAGAAATGGATGAGTTAAAGAGGGAACACAAAGGACCAAGTCTACCCTTATATATTGCTTAACACAGTAAGGCCCGAATTTTGATTGGGGTCTATGGGTGGTATCATACTGGAAATATAAAATAACAATTAAATAATTTACAAAGAAGAATCGAGTCAAATATAAGAGCCTTACACTGAGCCTTAGAACAACTAGATGAAAAATGTTTTCTTTTATATGTGAGAGCTAGAGAATATAAGTGGGAGCTTAAATCCTTATTTTTTTTATTTTATTCAGTGGTCAGCACAAAAAGATGCAAGTATTCATAGAATCATAGAATATCAGGGTTGGAAGGGACCTCAGGAGGTCATCTAGTCCAACCCCCTGCTCAAAGCAGGACCAATCCCCAACTAAATCATCCCAGCCAGGGCTTTGTCAAGCCTGACCTTGAAAACTTCTAAGGAAGTATTGTACAAAGGAAGCTGAATAGGAGAATAGCAAAACAAAGCTAACGAATGTCACTAGCTGTGTGTGAGGGGATTGATTGGTTGATTTAAAAACTGGACAGGGACACATTTTAAGAAAGCTTCAAAAAATGCTGAGGCAAATTAGTGATTTCTGCCTTACTCCTTATTCCTTACTTACTTGTATCATAAATGCAGTATAGTTTTGAAGGATAATTCAGAGTAAACTGTTTTGAATTAGGAGTAGAGCTGGCTAAAGAGGAAGAGTCTGCTGTGCAAAGGAATTCTATACTGGAACAGTATTCAGTTAATCACTCATACTGGAGCTCTTGCCTTGTTTCCCTTATTTGATAAAGGAAAACTAATAATTTTATTAGTGATGGGCAAAATAAGGTATTTGGTTTTGAAAACTGGGGTGGTTCATAGCAAATGTTTTTATGGAAATCCCCAAAGTTTGTGGGGAAGAGGTAAGGAGAGATTGGCAAAACTGGGAGTCATTTTATTTGGCAAAATTGGGAGTGATTTTATTTGGCAAAACTTTGTGTGTTGGGGTGGGAGGGTTGGATGCAAGTTTTATGTTATTTGAATACCTAAAGTTTAGATAAAAGATTCTTTTTTTTTTTTTTTTTTCCAGAAATGTTTCAAAAAAATACAGGTCCACTGTGGCACTTTTCTGCCATCAGTGAATGCGCTTGATGTACCTTGAGTTAATCTGTTAGCTTGGTTTAGCTGTGTATACCTTGTTGTGCATAAATTGCATTATTTGTGTATTTATTAATATTTGTACTAATGTAATGTTTTAAATTTGGTTTATCTAGTTAAGGTAGTCAAGATGTTTTCACCAAAGAATATAACTACTTCTCTCCTTCATTTATACACTGTTTTTAGGCCAAGATTTCCAAAAGTAACTAGTGAGTTTTGGGGTATTTCAGTTCTTGAGTGCCCAATTTGTGACACATTAAATATGTCTGTTTTTGGAGGATGGTGAGGGGGGTTAGCTTAGCACTTTCTAAAAATCAGACCCCTTTAAGGCACATCAACTTGGGCAGCCAAAAACTTTAACTTAGATTGCATATTCTGCCAATGCAGGCTGTAAAAAGCAAGGAAATAAGCAGTTAAATCATTCATCTTCCCATATGCTCTCCATTACATTCCAACCACGACCCTACATGGCGCCCATCCTAAAAAAAAGAACGAGGAGTACTTGTGGCACCTTAGAGGCTAACAGGCCCCCATCCTGTTTCCCCACGGTCACGTCCTCTGCTCATCCCATTACATCTTCCATCACTCTTCAAGCCCACCCTTGTGCTTCAAAGTACTCAATAAATGTATTTCCTTTTGAAACTGTCACCTTTTAATTTCCAGTTTCTTTTTGCACTTGAATTACAGGCTGAAATCTGCTACATAGTAGAGGAGCAAGTCTGCAACTCATTGGCTCTTCCTTAATTAGCAAATGGCCAATCTTAAAGATGCTCAAAATAGAAACTAAAGAGGATGCACTTAGATGCAAATGTGTGTGGGCTGGTTTGTCTCCCACAGAAAAAGACTATTCATTGCTCCCTCATGAAAATCAAAACAGGCGCTCTCTGAGAGCACTGCTAAAGATTTTAATCAGACTAAGTCAGAGTTCTAGAATTCTGTGCTTCCAGTGTTTGCTTTTAAATTATATTCATGTCTCTACCAAACTATACTAGTTAGAGGACAACACTCTCTTGATACATTCTATTTGAAGTGAAGTATAATCCTAAATTTTTCATCTTATTGCTTAAAAATCCTTGCTAACCTCTCCTCCTGTCCTTGCTGACTCATGGATAGGCAATAAAATTGAGTTTTATTTGGGCATCAGAAGCCCCATTACTGACCCTCATTAGCATGTGTGATTTTTATGGGATTTCTGTGCATTGTTTTAACGATTGGCTAAACATATTTTCTTCTGACTACTTTTTAGGAAATGGCAAAGATTCTCAATCATCCAAGAGTATATGCTTTTCTTCACATACCAGTCCAATCTGCTTCTGACAGCATACTCATGGACATGAAAAGAGAATACTGTGTGGAAGACTTCAAACGGGTAGTGGATTTCCTTAAAGAAAAGTAAGTCTGTTAATACTCAAGAAAATACCACTGTTCTTTTTTTTGCAATGTTAAGAACATGTGGCTGAAAATGCAGTTACTTGCAACCTCATAACTAAGGTATGAAAAAGCTTTCAAAGTCTGAGTTTTCTGTAAACTTCTTGATGTCATTTGCTCATTTGCCTGAGTTTCATAAATACTGTCCATCTCTGCGTGACATGCTTTTAATTTGTCAATAGATTCCTAATCTTTTTCAAATAATAGAATTTTAGATAATTTTTGTGCCTAAACTACTATATATAGGTTGCTTGAAGTTCACTTTGCTGAAGTCTTTAACTTTAATGTGGCTTTTCGGCATTGTATAATCTGCATACTGGAGATGGTCCAACTCATGATAACATAAATTGACATTTTTTTTACTAAGTAGTATTTTATGTTTTCTAACTGGAATAAATTTACTTTTGTATGTTAATCCCCTGAGTTGGCTTTAAAGAATTGCAACGATTTATGGAAAGACTTTTTTCCTATAAGGACAGAATATATGTTGACATAAGTAAAAGTGTGTCTAAACATGTTGTATTTTCCCTAACAAAAAGACAAATGATGTTATGTTAAGCAGGAAAACATTTTTAACAGCCAGTAATAGTACGTTTAGCATTTGATTAACTAAGTTGGGGTTTTTTAGTTGTTGGGTTTTTTTATCTATGACATCAAGTACTAAAAATATCTTACTTACAATTACTTTGTAACTTCTTGGCCTATTTTGAATTAATATTCCCATGTGGAATGACAGAAAACTCATAGGTTTCAGAGAAGCATCTGTGTTAGTCTGTATCTGCAAAAAGAACAAGAGTACTTGTGGCACCTTAGAGACTAACAAATTTATTAGCCCACGAAAGCTTATGCTCTGATAAATGTGTTAGTCTCTAAGGTGCCACAAGTACTCCTATTCTTTTTGAGAAAACTCATAGAAATCTGAAAGAATTATTTCTCACTTTCTTTCTTTGGCTTTCTATCTATCTATCAAATATGGGTATTTGTGTGTTAGTTTGTGTTTGACTTAGCTTGGGTGTAGTTTGTCGTTTTGTTTTTGAATGAGTAAAGGTTCTTCACTTTACACCCTGGGTCTGGGATTTCACTCCTTTGTACACACTTAATTTAGAGTGTCAATTTTTCTTATCCAATCACTGTAAAATACAGTGGTTTAACTACATAAAGCATGAAATGCGAAAAACTGCATGGCAGGTGGGAGGCATAACAAAGAGTAACTATTAAAAAATGGAAGGACCTTCTCCTGCAAACTTTACTGAGGTGAGTGGATATTCTTATGCGCTCAGGGAAATTGATTGCAGTGGGGTTACTTGCAAGAGCAAAGGTTGCATCCATTATTTTTTATTATCATCATCATCATTATATTTACTCGTTCTGAGAAGTTTGATTTTTTTCAAACAATGGATGGTAATGCCTTTGTTGTTGTTGTTTTTTTAATTAAGAGGTTATGTTGGCACATATCTTAGCTAGGAACTATGTCAATTTATATCTGAACTGACTTGAAGCTGATGCATTATTCTCTTCAGTAGTTTGAAACTTGGCAGCTATTATCATAACAGCAACTGGATTTCAGATAACCTAGTAGAGCTGGCACATATTGGAGCATATGAAAATTTTTTAAAAACATGCAGCCCTTGCACACAAAAAAGAGTGAATTACTTAATATCCAAATTCATAGCAGCTGCTCATATCTATGACATAAGTCATTTTCCACAAACTATTATTACTTATGTAGTAAATTTAGTTTAAAAAAAGTAATTGATTTGATGTCTTAATTTAAAAAAACAGTAAAAATAATATTTTATTAGAAATCTAACAGATTATCTAGTGGTTCCTATTAGGGAACAGTCTCCATTTAGCATGATGGAAAATTCTTTGCAACACCTGGCAGCAGAGTGAGGTAGCTATGCAAGACACAGATATTTTGGATATTTGAACATGTGCACATCTGTTAAACTCATTTGGTTTTTCTTTTGTGCTCAAGAGCATGTGGTCTTTATTTGTAGTCTTTTCTCTCCTGGTAGCAGCCAGCTATGACGTTGCCATGTAGACATTCCCATACAGATTTCTCAAAGCAAGAATTGCTGAGACATAACATTGCCACAGACTTCTCCAGAGTCTATACCTCGAATAGCTGGTATTAACTATGTGTGTGCTGAAGTATTTTAGCAGTATAAGGAAGGAGTGATGGCCCTCTTCCATGTCACAAAACAGATCAACCACAGCTGTAAAGTTTGAACCCACTTACTGCAAACACTAGCACAGGGCCCAGCCAGTAGATTCAGAATGGCACATGCTCCATAAAATCAGGCATCTGCCAAGTAAGCATTTACTCTTAGAATGACATTGGACCCATAACACCATAGGTTGACTCAGTGAAGGAGATTCTCCAATACTTGAGATATTCCATTTAGCACTCAGATACCTTGATGAAAAAAACTCAGACAAATAGAAAGAAAGAAATTCTGAAATCGATAGGAGTGGAATGAGAGAAAGTGAACCACGTGGTACCTGATCTGTTCATGCTGGGGCACTAGGCACAGAATGACCAAGGAACCCCTCCATTCTCAGAGAGCCAGGGGAAAGAAACATGGGGCCACCTTCTTCACAACCCAAGAGAAGCACCATGAGTCATCTCTTCCCTTTGGAGAGGCAGGAGTGGCAGCAGGGGGAACTCCCTGTACTGTTGGAGTATTTGCTTGGGTGCATGCAGAAGTACTTTTCTCCTTCCAAACCTACAGTCCTCTACTGAGGTGGTGTTGGTGTAGTCCTACAGAGTGCAGTGGTTTTGGTGTTAAAACTCCATTGAGATGAATGGAGCTGTTCACATCCCTCAGAGCTATTGTTTCAGGCTATTTGGGGACTCAGGCAGACATGCATTGTTTATTCACAGTTTGTTTTCAAGGTTTTCTTCGCATGCTAGAAACTCTTTTCAAAAATGAAAGCTGATACTCTGGTGCCATCATGTGATTCCAGAGGTTGGTCTACCAGGCATAGGCCTTCCGTGCATCTGTCTAAATCTGGTCCTGTCTGTAACTACTCAACTGAATGACACTGCTGTTAGCCTGGGATGAGGCTTTGCAGCAGTGTTTGCAATAAAAAGAAACCACAAACAAATACTATGGACATGAGAAACTGGATTAAAGAACTCATATTTCCTAGTTTATGCATTGTAAAAATGTCTGTCTTATACGACCTTGATACTTTTCAGATGCATTCCTTTAACTCTTAGCACACAGACATTTTCTTTAATACAGTATCCAGAAAATGAGTGCTGTGGAGGACATACTGTTACTGTATCTGCTATGAAGTGATCATCTGTCAATACAGAGTTATCAGACTTACTCTTTAAACAGAATTTATTTGTAAGTGGCTTCAGTTTCACAGAATTGAACATCAGCATAAAGGAGATGAGAATATGTTGATTCCTTTAGGATTAAACTTTTGAAGGATGTTGTTTGTAGCTCTAAAAATAGAGGAAGTCTGCTTTAATTATGTCAAAAACTTTTTCAGTTTAATCCCTTGAAATTTACTTTTCGCAATAAAAGCAAATAATTGGAATATATTTTAGTTAAAGAATATTCGAGATCTGAATGTCACATTTTGCAATTACTTCAATAACGAGCAACATGATCATATATTGATGAAAGAACCTTTAAAATGGTGATTCTCTTTTGAAATTCTTGTTTGTTGACTGAGTTTAATTGTGCTACACCCTAATACGTTTCTCCTGTGTGATGAGATTATGTTGTT
Source organism: Chelonia mydas (assembly GCF_015237465.2). Taxonomy (NCBI): domain Eukaryota; kingdom Metazoa; phylum Chordata; order Testudines; family Cheloniidae; genus Chelonia; species Chelonia mydas. The sequence continues at coordinate 105,344,601 of NC_057850.1, read as the reverse complement.
AATGAAAAGATAAATGACTCTTTCTCTCTCACTTTCTCTATGCAAGCTAAGAGAATTTCAAACCAAAAACTTGACTGATAAAAGAAGGAAAATTCAGAGTTAAAGCTGACAACTTCCAGCCTTAAATCTTGAGAAGGAGCAAAGGAACAACCTTTTCAGAGATGGATTTAATATTTCTCATTAACTTTTTTTGTTCTCGTGAGATTGTGTCACTATTTTAATGTGATTGCCTGCTCCCATCCACTCCAGATTCTTCCCCAGCCCTCAAAACTTAGAAATATAGATAACTTTTGCAATATACTCTGAAGAACAACAAATTTGTGCTGTCAGACCAAGAGGAAGCAACTTTCAAAGTCAAAGATGTCTCATTAAAAATACCTTGTCATCAGCCCTCTTCGGCCCTATTTCTCCCTACCCTCACTTCCCCATTAATATCTGGAGACTTAGCTGGAGCACCTGAACTGATCACAGTTGCTTACAAAAGGTAGCCAAAACTTATATATCTTTTAGCAGTAGAGTGAAAAGCAATTAAGTGAATTAATATTAATATAACGGAAAATGAATTAAAATGTTAGAGGGTGACTAATACTTTATGAAGAATAAACGAGGATCTTAGTTGCCCAGTGATTAGAGTCTTCGGGGCAATGATATGAAAGAAAACTAGCTACATTTATAAAAAGGTGCAGAGATACCTTTAAAGTCTGCTGAGGTCAGAAAAGGTTTTGGTTTTTACAGTTGAAATTGCCAAACTTGACTAGATCAGTGAATCATTTAATCTCCAGCCACTTCCTCTGACAGTGGCCAGTACCAGATGTCTCAGGGGAAGGAGTAAGAAATCCTGTAGCCCAGGGATTCTCAACCTTTTTCTTTCTGAGGGCCTCTCAACATGCTATAAAAACTCCAGGGCCCCGTGGCAAGGGGCGCCGGGGCTTGGCGTTTCAGCCCCAGGGACCCACAGTTGAGAACTGCTGCTGTAGTCAACAATAATAGAATAACCTGGCCATAAGGGAAGTATCATCTTAGCCCCATCTGTTAGTGATTGACTTATGCCCTGAAGCATGAGAGTTTATATCTCCCGTTGTCAAACCTCTCAATTGTCCCTCAGTCAAGGGACATCATTTATTTTAGCCTCTGAGTTGATTGTTCCATGTAAATTCGTTGTCAATCTTATTGTTGAAAATGATTTACATCAGAAAGAATGTAAAACTGAATTTATAGACAATTATTTACTCTCAATTAATGGATCTCACATCATTTTAATTTTCCTGTATAAAAGACTTGGGTCCATCATTATGTGCAATAGTCATACATTACACTCCACATTTGCACCTTGGCAGAGTGGGAGGCATGATTAGTTGTGTGTGTGTGTGGATGTTACATTGAGGGAACGGGGCTTGTTTAGTCTGCAGAAGAGAAGAGTGAGGGGGAATTTGATAGCAGCCTTCAACTACCTGAAGGGGGGTTCCACTGAGGATGGAGCTTGGCTGTTCTTATGCTGATAGATGACAGAACAAGGAGCAATGGTCTCAAGTTGCAGTGGGGGAGGTCTAGGTTGGATATTAGGAAACACTATTTCACTAGGAGGGTGATGAAGCACTGGAATGGGTTGCCTAGGGAGGTGGTGAAATCTCCATCCTTAGAAGTTTCTAAGGCCCATCTTGAGAAAGCCCGGGCTGGGATGATTAGTTGGTGGTGTTCCTGCTTTGAGCAGGGAATTGGACTAGATGACCTCCTGAGGTCTCTTCCAACCCTAATCTTCAATGATTAGATATATAAATTTCTGTACATACATATATATATAGGCATAGTTACATACTGGAACAGATTACCAACGGAGATTGTGGAATCCCCATCACTGGAGATTTTAAAGAACCAGTTAGAGTAACATCTGTCAGGGATGTATGTTTTTATTATCCATATAAGTGTTTTTGAACTCTACTGTGACAAAGTGGGAATGTTAATGTTTTGTCTGAATAGTGTGTGCGCGCCTCAGTTTCCCTATGTGTTACTCAAGTATCTAGGTGGTGGGACAATGTGTGTGTTCGTTGCAAAGACCCCTAAAGGGCAGGCGTGACTACCATCTGGCTGCCTGGGCACAGACAATGCCTGACACCCTGTATCCTAGCAACTGATGGCCAGGGCCCATCTCCTGCAATAGCCAGTTGGAGGTGTTGGAGAACAAAGCAGAAGATGGAGACCAGTTTGATGTTTGCCCAGTAAAGAGACAAAGGACGGAGGAGGGACATCTGAGCATGAGTGAGGGTGGGCTGCTGGAAGTGAGTCAGTCTCATGGTTGGGGACTGAGGGGAGAGAGCCCAAGGCTCTCGGTTCTGGATCCCCCCAAGATGGACATTGCGGAATGCCCCTAATTTCCGTGCTAACAAGATCTGCTCTACACTGTGATCCCGATGACTAATAAACCCTTCTTTACTTTGTTGGCTGATAGTCACTGCTGACTGCAAAGTTGGTGTGCATGGTCCCTTTGGGGGATGTAAGGCTTCCCCAGGTGTCCCATTCAGAGCTCACAGTGTGAACAGGGCTGCTGAACACTCTGAGGTCAGACCCAGGCAGGCGCTGAAGCCAATGAGGCTTGCCCTAGTGAGAATGTGCCCTGAGGAGTTGTCACACTGCACCAGGGTCATGTTTGAACTTCATTCAGTTCCAGAGCACCAAGCCTGTGCACTCCGTGGCATCCACTAAATTCTTGGTGTCAATATCATCTCATGGTAATAAGTTCCACAGGTTAATCATTGTGTAAAGAACAGTTTCATCTGAAAGATTTCAACACAGCAAACGGCCAGATATTCAATTAGTCTTCACTGAAAAGATGAAGGTCAGAGTCAATCCCGCTACAATTTGCACCTATGCGTCCAGGAAGTCTGGTATTACAAACATGAGGCTTCTCCAGCTTGGCAATGTTAATACAAACTTTCCCATACTACTACTGAGCTAAGGTTTACATAAAGAATTGTCAGAGAGTTTTTCTAAACACACATTTTTCAGTTTAAATAAACATGATTTTTTGGGACATCCACTCACTTTCAAAATGCCTATTACAGTATTTACTCAATACATTGTAACAGCTCCCTCACAACCCTTACACCCTATCACATAAATGTGTCTTTTAGATATCTTTCTAAAAAATGTTTTTGAAACACAGAAGAGACTTCTTAGGATTCATTAGATTGTATCTTGTAGGTCCTACTAAGTTTAAAGATCACTGATCCATAGACTGTAACAGCTATTACAGATTTTATTTTTAAGTAGATTTTTAATTTTTAACAATTTTTAAATAATTTTTAATAATTGCCCTCCTTTTGGAGATTGCTCGTGCTTGCTAAGCTCCTGTAATTGACATCTGCAGAGGAAATTTCATGAGTTAAAAAGAGGATATTTACAGGTAGCTGCAGTTTTTTCAAATGTATTACCTCTGTAGAGCCACACTGATCCTTTCCTCTCTCCTTCTCTTCAGATAGTTTAGACAGACTTCAGTCAGGTCTTGGAAAAGAACTGAAAATAGTTTTGTGGACAAGGCCTTTTGTAAACCAGGGTATGAGCATTTGAATACTTTGTCAATTTGTCAGTTTGGTTGTGTCCCCTTGTGTGTGAGAGATGCACAAGGGATATGGGAATTGGGTATTGTCCATCTCTCAGCTTGAGAGGTCTCTTAGCTCAAGCTATAGGGACTTGGGTTTTAGCTCTGCAGGACCTTGGATCATTCCCTGTTCTGTAATCCAAGATGGAACTGTCACAAATGTACACTGTAATTTACTTTTGTACTGCTGCTCTAATTAGTTGTATGGCTTATTAGGTGTGATTCTGGCCTCCCTGTGGTGTGACTCTGCATAGGGAGTAGATTCAGAAAAACACAAATTAATGGTAGAAACCCCACCTTTGTTAGGTCCAAGTCATGTGTTGCTGTGAGAGGAGTTGGGTTGAGTGCGGAAGCTACACTGGATTTGTTGCTTTAGTCATTATTTTATGGAGTTAACAAATTTAACAAGGCAGACTTTTTTTAGTGTTTCAAAATATAATTGTTACCAAAATGTTTAGCTATAGCTTGTCTGTATTAAATGATATTCATCATATCTGTATCATGTCCATCTGTTTCTATTTAGGTATGTAGGTAGATGAAGAAATAATTACTGTCTATGACAGTATGAGTGAGTAACTGGTTCAACCTCATCTACAGTAACTGCAGGTGTACATGATGAGCTTTGTGAAAATAAGTATGATGCAGACAATCTTCTAATGTTAAAGCAGTGATTTAACATGAAGGACATGTTTTTGCTCTCTAAATTCTTAAAGAATAACAGAAAACATATTACCTTAAAAGCCAACTCTTCATTAGATTATTAGTTTGCAGTGGCTTACTAAGCTGGGGGTTCTTTACAACCGAAGGAGGGGTGTTGAATACAATTAAATAATTTAAAAAACACCACTGTTTACATTTATTCCTTGTCATCCCCACCCTTCAATATCACCCCTCACAAATAAGAGTGCCCAGAAGAGGCATCACTTTATTATTCTTTGGGGCTAAAGCTTACAAACAGTGGTATTTTAAGGGGTAGATTCTGCCACCTTTAATTTTGTTTAGCAAATTAAAATATAATAGAACAAGTATTTGTTCTTCAATAATTATTCTTTCTAAAAGCTGGTCTTTGTAACTATATCATGCTATCACTATTATCCTTATGCTTTGTTTCCCTTTCCTTCTGTTTGTTTGTTATATCCACTCAATGAGTTTTTTCTTGAATTAGATTGTAAGATCTTTGGAACAGGGACTATCTCTTTGCAGAGTGCTCAGAAAAAGGTACTGTAATCTGACTTTGGGGCCTCTTAGTGCTACTGTAGTGTAAACAATAATTAGTGTGCAGAATTATAGTGAGGGCAGAAATGCTTCTTGATGTGGTAAGAGTGTAATTAATGCCCATGTGAGCTTCATCTAGATAGTCTCAGGAGCTGTCATGGTGTTCTCTTTTTGAGGAGTCATCTTTCTAAAACCAGATCATGTATTGTTTGAGCAGGTGAAAAGGGGCTTTCATGTATGACTTCGTAACAGTCCACTCGCCAGTAAAATTACCTTTCTCTTCCCTGTACGCATACTACAGCTGTGTTATGACATCCAACTTCACACTAAGAGTATTGGCTGTTATCCCCATCTCTTTATGTCCAAGAGTATTACTGTTACACCTGCCAGCGAGTTATTTTCATGTGCCTATCACATGGTATGTGGGGGCATATGCTGTCATGTTAATTTAAAACAATCCTTCAATCTGAGACTGCTTTTGAAGGTTAAATGGTACTGTAGAAAATTGTCACGTTAACTTTCCACACCACCTACATTTCCATACCACCTATAGATGACTTTAGCCTCCTGATTTTTAGGAATAAAAACTACTTCAGCCTGTGTAATAGCTCAGTTCTACGGCAGTGCGTAACAGCCATCCAGTTATGCAAGAGTTGTGCATTCCTGTGATTTTAGGGAACTTTCTTCTACCCACATTACATTTTCCTGAAAGTCAGAGAGTATCAGTTGAAACTGTAAAATGAGAAATGAAAGCTAGCTCGTTGGAGCAGGACAGTCTTTTTGTTCTGTGTTCATGCAGCGCCTTGCACAGTCCATGACTAGTTTCAGAGTAGCAGCCGTGTTAGTCTGTATTCGCAAAAAGAAAAGGAGTACTTGTGGCACCTTAGAGACTAACCAATTTATTTGAGCATAGGCTTTCGTGAGCTACAGCATCAGATGAAGCGAGCTGTAGCTCACGAAAGCTTATGCTCAAATAAATTGGTTAGTCTCTAAGGTGCCACAAGTCCATGACTAGAGTGTCTATGTGTTACAGTAATACAAATAATAAGCAACACTCATGCCACACTCCCATAGAAGTTCTAGGAAGTTATGCCTGGAATTGTAAGAGGGATAGAACAATCCACAGGCCTAGCAGTCTTTGCAAACTGCTGTATGTGGACACAGTGCATTGGAGAACTCAAAAAAGGATAGCTGTTGTTGGCAAAGTAACACTCTATTATAAACAGGGCCTTGGTCAAGAGATTTTTTTCAATGGTTCCTAAAATGGAAAGCATGTTTTCAGTGCCATGTTTTCAGGAACAAAAGTATTTCTCATTTCCCTTTCTTTTAGTTTAAACATGGTATGGAACCTGATTACTTTTTACCAACCATAATTAATAAAGTTGTTTGGAGTGGTGCCTTCTGTTTCTGGAAATTCTATACTTAAAGCTTCCACTAGATCAGAAGTGGGCAAACTACAGCCCGTGGGTAACATCCGGCCCATGTGACAGTCCTGCACGGCCCTTGAGCTTCCGGCTAGGGAGGCTACCCCTGGCCCTTCCCCTGCTGTCCCCCCTCCCTGCAGCCTCAGCTTACCGTGCCACCAGCGCTCTGGGCAGCGTGGCTGCAAGCTCCTGTCAGGCAGCGCGGCGGCGTGGCTGGCTCTGGCCTAGTGGCACGGCTGCCAGTCCTGCTGCTCTGAGTGGCATGGTAAGGGGGGGGAACAGGGGGGTTGGATAAGGGGCAGGGAGTCCTGGGGGTCAGTCAGAGGACAGGGGGCGATTGGATGGGGAGGAGGTTTGGGGGGGGGCAGTCAGGGGACAGGGAACGGGGCGGTTGGATAGGCGTGGAAGTCTCAGGGGGCGGGGGTGTGGATGGGGTCAGGGCAGTCAGGGGACAGGGAGCAGGGGGATTTGGATAGCGGATGGGGCCCCAGGGGGACGGTTAGGGCAGGGGGTCCCAGAAAGAGGCGGTCGGGGAGGTTGGATGGGGCGGAGGTTCTGAGGGGGGCAGTCAGGGAGCAGGATGTGGGAGGGGGCAGATAGGGGGCGGGGGCCAGGCTGTTTGGAGAGGCACAGCCTTCCCTACCAGGCCCTCCATAGAGTTTTGGCTCTCAGGCCAAAACGTTTGCCCACCCCTGCACTAGATAGTCTTATCTTCAATTTCCTTCTTCTGTATCCAAATAAAGCTATTGTTTTGATAGTAGAATGGGAATAAGTTATGTGAATTTGATGTGTCCAGTTCCCAATTTCTTAAATACAGAAAAATTGATCTCTCCCTCCCCCCGGGTTGTGTTTTTCAGCTGTTTTTGGCTGAGGTAGACGTTGTAAACATCATGTAATATTTGCTGTATCAATATCTATTTAATACCAGTGGTTATACATTTCTGCAGTTCAGCTTTTTAATGTTATTTTAAAGTAATCATTATCATAATATTTTATACAGTATTTTAAAACGAAGTAATAATTATAACAAATGTCCTCCTACTCTTTATAAGTAAGTTTCCGCTTGTTTTGTTGGCATTCTTCTCTGCTGACCAGGGGAGAGCTTTAGATCCATGTTAGAATGAGATGTTAGTTTTCCTATCCTAGATTGATTTTAAAATATTGACAGTTGTTTAAGTGATAGTTGCTATGATTACATTTAGTTCTTAGTTCTCAAGTTTATTATGTGCATCCAAATATATGTTGATATATTTAAATATTTAACTGCATTTGTATGTCCATTAATTTACAGTAACAGTAGGCATGTCACATATCCCTTACACTGTTTATACATAAATATTGAATATAGCAATTTTTAATAAAAAGGAAATATGTTGATTATATGTAATGGAGTGATCAGCTGCCAAAAGCTGAAGAACCAGTTCCTTCAGTTACTCCGGGTCTTCAGTGGCTCTGGAGGACCCGCCGCCAAAGTGCAGTCGAAGACCCAGAGCGCCACTGGGTGAGTAAAAATTGCCTACAGTTAACCATGTGCTTAAGTGTTTTCTTGTTACAGCATTCAAAAGCTTTCTAGTTGCCTCACAGCACACTGTCTGGTTCCTTGAATTCTTTAACAACCGGTTCTAAACCAGCTTCAAAATTTAACAACTGGTTCGCGCGAACTGGTGCGAACCGGCTCCAGATCACCACTGTATATATGTGTGTGCACGTGTTTTTTTCACATATTTGTTTCATTGTGTAGGTGATAAATCAGCTAGATAAGCCATGTTATTTTTCAGAGTATGAACCAATAGTCTCTCTCACATAATGTTTTTAATAAAAAATAACAGTTGTCTTGCAAATAGCATAAATAGTAGTTGAAGACACATTTACATTAGTAGAGTCCTTGGAAAATAAATTGGAATGAATAATTTTAAAAATTAGAAATGTAATATTTCTATAGCTAATCATTTTTAAAGAGAACGTCTTGAATCAAACTATTTAACATAAGAGAAAAACTAATAATAGGAGAGTATGTAGAGGTTGTTAAACCTCATTCACATTATCCATACAATTAAAACATCATTACTCACAAGACAGATAATGGTTATGTCACTAGTGTGGAAATTTTCTGTATATATTCACTTGGGGACTGTAATATAGGTTACCTGCGGCAGGGGGAGGGCCTCGAGGTTCATTTTGTAACCCACATATATTTTATATTGGTTGTAAATTGTGTGTGCTATTCTTTAGTTGATGTTCTCTCCATCTTATAATAGAAATTAAATTTACAATGATGAATGTTTCATTTATTACATTTTATGATATTAAGAAGAATACAATTTTAAAAGGTTTCTGCACAGGGTTTGAGTGACTGCAGGAGTAGAAGATTCAATAATATGTTTCCCATGCCTGTACTGCTTTTCTCTTGTATTTTAAAACATTCTTTGTTTTAAATTCTTTCCACCTTTTTGTTGTCTTTATATTTTGTTTGCCTTAATGATCAGAGGCTTAGAGCTCTCACATTGGTTGGGGAGAAAATGGCTAAATGCTATTACTATATGACCCTCATTTACAGCATCTCTGTACTGATTTAAAAATGAAGACAGCAATACTATAAAGAAGCAGGGAGTAATATAAACTCTGTTCTTGATTCACTTAGCTGAAAATTGCAATTCAGGTGCAACCTCAAGGTAAAGTTCAAATACCTTGCTGGTTACATACATGAGGATGTGGAGCCAGAGCTCCTCCCATTCTTCAAAAATCTGGAGAAAATATTCATCAGTAAACCCCAGAAATCAGAGATGTTAATTTTCTTCTGGGTTATCTGTGTCAGAAGCATCCCGACATTGCCCCTTTAGTGAGCCTTCTCTCTATTCAGGAGGGAGAATCTCTAAGGACTGTGGCAGATTTGAATTAGTGGCCTAGTAGTAAAAGATTGTGTATCACAATATCAATGCTCTGAGCCACTTATTCTCCCCCCTGTATGATTTTTGTCAACTATAATTTCAGCACAACTACTTCAGCTTATAAAGAAAGCTGTCTTGTTTAGGGGAAAAAATGAACTGTTCGGTTGGTTGTAACTGTGTTGCAGGGCCACTTGTGTGTGTGCCCAATCTTAGTTATTTGTTAGCATTAGTTGCTGTGGGTCTGTTGTCTTTAAAGACTTTCAGTGATTGTCTGTTTTCCAAGAGAGTCTTGACAGATGCAATCAGTTTCATTTGTTCTGAACAATAGATTGTGGTGGGAATTCTGTGCAGTGGCGGGAGGGCTGCACCCACTTTGTTGATTTAAGCTGTCAAGAGAAATTGACTCATGTACCTAATACTAACAACTGCTGGGGCCAGACAGTTCAGCCATAAACTGTGGCCCGCAAACTATTATGTCCACTTAGCCTATTCTCCTAAAGTACCTCTCCCATTTTCATTGGTCCCTATACCCAGAAACACTGGACTATGACTCCATGTATTATTTTGAAAGCCATTAGACTTCTACTTCTTCATTCCATTCATGCCTGTCATTTATTATCTAGCCACCTGTTTGGGGGGAACTGTTAGTGACTCCATGGAAAATACAATCTGTGTTTTACTGTTAATTTCAAGCACATAGTTGCTCATCTCAGTTGGCATTGTTTGTGAAGAAATGTACCTACTTGAGATTCTTGTTTTTCTTTCTATTGTACTGTCCAATATTATTTAGTTGTGAAACTACTTCCCTTATACCAGACATCTAGCAAATAGATAAATAAATAACACTGGAAGAAACTGCTCTTTTTTATGGTATAATTTTTAAAACTGTTCATTATTGAAAACCTGGGCAAATAAATGCACCCCCAAAATCACTTTTAAGAGAGATGATTAATCTGTACTTCCTCATAGTTTCTTATCTATTTAATTTCTTCCTTGAACTATTTCCTTCAGTAATAGAGTATAACCTCAGTATTCTGCTGTTACCTACTTACATTTCATTAAGAATTCTGGCTTGGGAGTTTTGCCACAACCTTGCTTTAACCACGACTGCAGAGTAGGGAGAGTCTGTGAGGCTTATTTTCACATGGCATTTATTAAGATCATCTGCTGATGGTTAGACCAGCTGACAGAATATAGGCAAAGTAAAACTGGAATCTAAATAAAATGTGTAAAGGCAACGTGAAGATGATGGAATGTCTATCCAACTGCAATTTAGCAGGCAAAATAAATATATTATTCACAATTATTTAATACAAAGTATACATAATTAAATGAATGACGCATAGATTAAGTGCAGCATTAAACTGTAGTTTAAATGTTGCTGTTTTTGCATGTTATAAATGTCACCAGAAAGATGTTTTAATTGTTAAATATGGCATTCTGGAGTAATGCTTTAAGGAAAAAAACTAAGTTATGGACATGATTTTGAGAGTGGTTTGAATCTGGCCTTCAGCACCTGCAATTTTGTGGGTTCAGTTAAGGTAGTTTAAACATATAAATCAGTGGTGGGCAAACTGCGGCCCATCAGGGTAATCCGCTGGCGGGCGTCAAGACCGTTTGTTTACATTGACCATCCGCAGGCATGGCTGCCCGCAGCTGCCAGTGGCTGCGGTTCACCATTCCCAGCCAATGGGAGCTGCCGGAAGCAGCATGGGCTGGCCTCCACTTTCTGCAGCTCCCATTGGCTGGGAACGGTGAACCACGGCCACTGGGAGATGCGGGCAGTCGTGCCTGTGGACGGTCAATGTAAACAAACGGTCTTGACGCCCGCCAGCGGATTACCCTGATGGGCCGCAGTTTGCCCACCACTGATTTATATGTTTAAACTACCTTAACTGAACCCACAAAATTGCAGGTGCTGAAGGCAGGTTGCCCACCACTGATCTAAATACTTTCCTGTGGTCACAAATTGAGAACTTAAACATCCAAATAATCTTAAGTGTGCCTGCATTTTTTTGCAAGCTAGTAGAGGGAGGACAACTTGTATAAATCTGGTCCAATATGTTTAATTTATGGCCTGTTTCATAACAAACAGCAAAACTTGATAAACTACGTTGAATTGTTGTCAAATTTCAGAGTGATATTAAATCAATGAAGTAGATCCAGTACCTAAAGTGATTTGTTGTAGTTTTCTAATAGGGTTGCCAGGCGTCCGGTTTTTGACCGGAACACCCGGTCGAAAAGGGACCCTGGCGGCTCTGGTCAGCACAGCGGACCAGGCTGCTAAAAATCTGTTTGGCCGCAGCACCAGTGGGGCAGGCAGGCTCTGTGCCTGGCTCCACACAGCTCCTGGGAAGTGGCTGGCATATCCCTCTGCTCTTAGGCGGAGGGGTGGCCAGGGCGCTCCGCACACTGCCCCTGCCCACAGGTGCTGCCCTTGCAGCTCCCATTGGTCGGGAACCTCCCGGAGCCCTTACCTCTTCTGCACTCCGAACCCCTTGGCCCCAGCCTGGAGGCCCCTCCTACACCCTGAAACCTTCATTTCTGGCCCCAACCTGGAACCCGTACCCCCTCCCACACGCCAGCCCCCGTCCCATTCTGGAGCCCCCTCCTGTACTCCAAACCCCGGAGCCCCGTCCTGCACCCCATATCCCTCATCCCCAGCCCCACCCCAGAGCCTGCATTCCCAGCTGGAGCTCTCACACCCTGCACTCCAACCCCTTCCCCTGATCGGAGCTCTCTCCTGCACCATGAACCCCTCGTTTCTGGCCCCATCCCGGAGCTCACACTCCCAGCTCAGAGCCCATACCCCCTCCCACACTCCAACCACCTGCCACAGCCTGGTGAAAATGAACGAGGGTGGGAGAGGGCAAGCGACAGAGGGAGGGGGGATGGAGTGAGCAGGGGTGGAGCAGGGTCAGGGCCTCAGAGAAGGGCACAGCCTGGGCGGGACCTCAGGGAAGGGGGCGGGGCAAGGGTGTTCAGTTTTCTGCAATTAGAAAGTTGGCAGCCCTATTCTCTAATGAGCAAATATGCTTTGTCACCCATTGCATGATTTCAGTTACAGTATTGCCAACCCCAAATGTACAAAAATAACGAGTCAGGCCCCAAAATATCACAATTTGGCTTAAAAATCAAGAGATTAAAAAAAATTGAAGTTCTTTGAGCCTTCAGAGTACACTTGGGTCAAACTTTTTGCCAGAACCATGCAGGCTAGAAACTAACTTTAACAAGAAAGAAAGAAAGCTGAGATTCTCATGCAATCACTTGTTCTCAAAACTGGGCTTTGCATAAAACGTTAAATATTGTGAAATTCATAATAAAATCATGAGAGTTGGCAGCACTGTACTTGCATATCTATTCCTTCCTCCAAAGCAGCTTTATTCATGTACACTACAGCATAAGGGAAAAACAAAATTTTAAATATTCAAATATTTGTTTTATTTATTTATTTGCTCTTTAACTGAATATTAGTGTGCACTAATTGATATTGATTTCATTTTGCTCTGCCTTTGATCTGTGTATCTAAGTGAGTTGTGTGTGTTCGTAGGACAGAATAAAAAGCTGCAGGACTATACACATCAGGTAAGACATGTATGTCACATGACAGAGGGTAACTTTAACCTTTCACTTCTCATCAGTACAAGTGTGTAGTGATCTTCAGGAAATCTTGCATTAATCTCAGAGGTTAATGGATAGCAATTGCTTGCCTTAGGGATCATTTTGGCACATAATATTTCAGTGGTTGCTTCCTCTCTCTCACATAATTTTTTTCCTCCAAACACTTGTCTAACTCTTACCCAAAACTATTTGTATAAGCAGTTTCATTGATACATTTTGCAGCTTATTCTCTATATTACTCTTTAAAAATTAAAACAGTCCAACCATCACTACATGATTTACTCATTGGTCATAGATTATTTTATTTTCATACTGGCTACTCTAGACAAATATGAGCTACAGTGTGTGTGCTTTAAAAAGCACCACTGATCTAACGACAAAGTCATGCTAGAATCCAAATGGACCTCAGAGAATCTCAGATCATAATGAGACCTCCTAGGAGGTCTTTCTCTTCAGTCAAACAATTGAAGGTTCATTGCTTTAGTAATTTAAGGAAGGAGGAGACTGTCCCTTCCCTGCATACTGCGGAGTTCAGGAAATTCACCTTGCAGCTCTTTTTGAAGCCTGCATATACGAAGTTCTGGATATGTTGTAGGGAGAATGACTGACTGCACTGCCACTTTTTTCTCCAGTATATGCAAGATAAAGATGTTCCAATTTGAGTATCTGTGGTTGTGGCCATTTTTGGATGTGGGGGGAGGAGTGTTTTTTTTATTTTATTTCGTGAAGGGCATTCAGCAACGTCCCTTGTGAAACACACAATTCAATACCATCTCTTCTCAAACCCCTTCTCCCTGACCATCAAGGCTGAAGAAGCTTACAGGACTTGGGATATAAGTCTCAGCCTAAAATCAGAGAACGAGAGATGATGAGGCTATCCAAGAGCCAGAAGACTCATTTACATACTGCTTAATTTTTCTCAGAACTCTACCAAACAGAGATGAGGAAACCATATCCCAGTTGCCTGCCTATATCCCAAGCCAAATGCATCAGTCCCCAGAGGTATGAGTCTGAAGTGCCTGCCAGAGCCTGGTTAGCTAGGCCGTCTTTTTAGAAGTGAACCAATTGACTATTGGAGACCTAAGCAGCTCATATGCTTCCTGGCAAATACCCTTCCTGGCATCTCTGCTTTATCATCATTTTCTATGATACTAGAAAGAAGAAGATAGGATTGAAAGGAATAGAGAGCAGGTAAGGCAACTGGTGCAGAAGACAAAGAACTGATAGGAAGTAGGCAGACTTAGGGCTTACATGCTATCTGTGATTTACAGTTTTTTGCCTTGTGCTTCCTGATTGGTAGAGCCAAAATGGTCTATGTAAGATCAATTACCGAGTAGCATATAATTAGGTTTCAGTTAAAACTATGTTTTTCTGATAATTTTGTTTTCTACAACCAACATCCTCAGCTGGTTACTAAATCAAGTGCACTAACATCCCTCTATTTTGACACTGACATCAGATTATTCTACCTTGATTTGCTTTTTATTAATTAATTCCAGCCCTCAATAGATGTGTGCCCATAAATCAGTTATGTTGGCTAAGATAAGATGAGCAGCTCTCTGCTTGAACAAAAGGGTGAACTAATCTTGTCCATTTAAACAAGCCTTTTATATGCTGAACTCATAAGCTGCTTGTGTTGGTCTGATGATAAAACAGATGTTTTCCTTAGTGACTCTGCTAATTGAGCTTCCATATCACAGGTGCTCGTTTTTCATTTCTTCTCCCCTAACTTTTTTTCATATTTGGTACACAAAAACACCACAGATCAGTCTATTTACAAAATAATGTATTGATATTTGGCATTTTACAAGAGTATCTGTAGACATTTTCTTTTTATTCCTATAAAACTCTGGCATTTCCCCCTCACAGTTATTATTCACATTATAATAAAGTGAATAATTTAGGCCTATCAGAAATATGTTTGACATCATGACTGAAATCACTGGAAGCCAGCTTAATGTTAAAATTAAAAGAAGTACATGATACAACATTAGCATAAGGATGAATGTAATGATTTCCTTTCAAAACAATAATATATGTTACAGTACATTTATTTTTATATTATGGAGTAATATCTTAAACTAAATGACAGTTATTAAAAAAATGAACAAGGGATATGTAGTGATACATTATCCTTTTTTATGTTTGTTTCCCTTACTCAGTAATTTCCAAAATTCAGTAATTTGCAATGGGTTACCCATATTTACAAGGACTGGACTTCTAGTACTATTTCTTTTGTTTCTCTTTCTTCCTCTCTCCCTCCCACTGCACCACAACCCCTCCCTTCCTATCTCTGTCTCCTTTTCTCTTTCCTTTCAGGACCAGCCTCTCACTTGCTTAGGAAGAACAGCACCAAACTTTTACACAGATGTATTTTATTCACAGGACTGCTGAAATTTTACACACAATGTAAGCCAAGGAAAGCTCAAAAGTCTGTGAAAGTAGCTTGCCTCTGTCTCCTAACAAATATATGGCAGACATTTAATCTAGCCACGCATTACTGAATATAATTTATTTTACAGAACTTTCAATCTGACACTGGCCATTGTCATCCGGTCTTTATCAAACAAAATGTCAATTTCCATTGCGGAGTCCCTGTGAAAAGCAACATTGAGGCAATTTTAATAACTTGAAAGCTATAGCAATATTGCTCCTCTGTTGGGGGGTTGTGGTGTCCTAGCTAAGGTACACAGTTTCTACATGCCATAGAAATTCTTTTGGAAATGAACTAGCCTGAGGAGGTGTAATACTTTTTTACATACTGCACACCTGCAACAAAAACTGAAATTAGTCCTCAGATAGTACCCAACAAGGTGAAAAATGCTGGAGAATGCTGCTATCCTTTTGCTTCAAGACAGTAATAAAACTAAACCAAGGTTGCATTATTGTACAGTTTGTACTTCTAAACCAAGACATTCAGTACAATATTCAGGACCACTGATAAGACAGATCCGAGGGTGGAAGAAATGAATGCCATGTTTACTCACCACTGGCTTGGATTTAGATTTGTCATTATTGTTTAGGGGCACTGCTTCACCTTTCCCCTGGGACTGGTGCCTAAAGTTTCAGAAACTTACCAAGTGATTGAGCCATGACACTATAAGAGCTATTGCCTGGTGGGACAGGAGAAAAGAGACCTGTAACACAGAATTACCCTTCTTTCTAGTAAATGGAAGTGCCCCTGTTGGGGGAAATTCTATGAATTTCGGCCTTTTTATCAATAATAATTCTAGGCAGTCACAAGAACATATAGTTAAATGTTACTCCAGTATTTGAATTCTAAATATGTTTAGAGTCTAACAAAATACTTTAAAAAAGCAGAATTTACAGTTACATCAGACATTTGTCCTATGTTTATAACAAAGTCCAAATGTCACTATAAAAAAAGATTGAAGAACATCAGCATACAAAACCCCCTTCACTTAATACTGAAGAATGGATTTGATGGATTTTTAAATTTTGTTAAAAGTTTGAAAAAGAAATTTTTTAAAAAATTATACTATTACCTCTCTGGTAGATGGTCTGTTGTTTATAACAATATCTGAATTATTGATTTCTTCAGTATGCATTGATTTTAAAACAAATTACAGAAATAATCATTTTTTTAAAATGTGTGTTACATCGATTTCTGTTTGCTGAGATCACTCTTCTGTTCTTCGCTTTCTCCATTTTATATATATATAAACTTTTTTGTTTGTATTTTATAACATAATACAATACCTGATATTTAATGAAATTCATAAAAAACAGAAAATGCTTACAAACTTAGAATTCTGCAAACACTTACACCCATACTTATGTATGTGAATAATCCCTTTGAAGTTGAACTTGTGCTTAAATGTTTTCAGGATTGAGGCATTAGGTTTTTCTGCTTTTTTTAAACTAAATTGAAGTACTTATAAAAACATGTTTTATATATATAGGTTGATATATAAATAGATATATTCATAGATTTAATAGAATCATAGAACTGGAAGGGACCTTGAGAGGTCATCTATTCCAGTCTCCTGCACTCATGCCAGGACTAGACCATCTAGACCATCCCTGACAGGTGTTTGTCTAACCTGCTCTTAAAAATCTCCAATGATGGAGATTTTACAACCTCCCTAGGCAATTTATTCCAGTGCTTAACCACCCTGATAGTAAGGAACTTTTTCCTAATGTCCAGCCTAAACCTCCCTTGCTGCAATTTAAGCCCATTGCTTCTTGTTCTATCCTCAGAGATTAAGAAAAACAATTTTTCTCCCTCCTCCTTGTAACAACCTTTTACGTACTTGAAAACTGTTCTCATGTCCCCTTTCAGTCTTCTCTTTTCCAGACTAAACAAACCCAATTTTTTCAATCTTCCCTCACAGGTCATGTTTTCTAGACCTTTAATCATTTTTGTCACTCTTTTATGGATTCTCTCCAGTTTGTCCACATCCTTCCTGAAATGTGACGCCCAGAACTGGACACAATACTCCAGTTGAGGCTTAATCAGCACGTAGTAGAGCGGAAGAATTACTTAACCATATCTTGCTTACATCAGTCCTGCTAATACATGCCAAAATGATGTTCGCTTTTTTTGCAGCAGCATTACACTCTTGACTCATATTTAGCTTGTGGTCCGCTATGACCTCCAGATCCCTTTCCACAGTACTCCTTCCAAGGCAGTCATTTCCCATTTTGTATGTGTATATATAAAATGACTTAATGGGATCTAAAGCAATTATACATTTCCCTCAAGTCTTCTGTGGCAAAAGCTGTATTACACTAATTACAGAATGAGGAAGAAGAGGTGGCACACAGCAAAGTGTATATATGTAGCTCGTGGAAAGGGTTCATATCAATATCGCCAGGCCTCCAGATCAATATCCTTAAGAAACTTACAGTATCTGTGAAAGCAAATACTGGTAAGTATATTTAATGGGGTTGCGTGCTTTAATTGCCACATCTCTGAGGTGAGCTGAAATTCTTCACAGCAATATTGACAATGGTACGAGAGAAAAGTTTGAAATCTAACAAAACACTCTTTTCCCCCTCCCCCTGATATACTGTGACCTTATTTAGTGGTGGGGAAGGGGGAGAATTAAGAATACACTGTTTTCTGCTGCAGAATGAGGAGGTCTATAGTAGGTGGGGTTTTTTAGAATTTGGCTATGTTTTTGGTAGCTTCAACATGTATATTATGTGCCTGCAGTAACTGATTTCACTATTTCCTTCCTCAATAGAAGCATTTTGCAAATTATTGAAACAGTTATTGTATTTGATGCAGGGGTCTTTTTCATATTACTTCAAATGATTGTTGGTTTATTTCACCAAAGGTGTATCATATAAGAGATAAAGGAAATACTTCCTTTGTTTATATTACGTTTAAGTTCACAGAGTGCTTTGAAATCTGTCAGGATGAAATGAGATGTATAAAGGTATGATACAGGTATCTTGACCGTAAGAAGATCTTTGTTAACCATTCATTTTTATTTCGAAACAATCTCAACATGCTAAACTGAACACAACTGATCTGAAAAAATGCTGGGAATACTGTTACTTTGCCCTTCATTTTTGTTTATTTATTGTCTCATGGTATTAACCAAGACTGCAAACTTTTGGTACTATATGTTTGTACAGCATCTAGCACAAAGGTGGCTAATCTCTGATTGGGACCTCTAAGCATTACTGTAATATTCAAAATGTGTTATAAAATAATTTCTCTTATTCTGTTAATTTTATTATTAAAATCTAGTCTCTGCTTTTAGCCAAAATTGATTTTAAGTTTTAAAGACCTAAGATTAAAATTTTCAAAAGCACCCAAGCCTATGTGACTTAGGAGCCCAAAGTTCCCCCCCCCCAAAAGTGATTTAGGGTATTTCTACACTGAAGCAGGAGATGTAATCTCCAGCTTGGATAGACAAACCCACGCTATCCCCTTAGACAGACTCACAAGTATTTAGGTGCCTAATTCCCACTGAAATCAGTAGGAGCTAGGTACCTAAATACATTTGAGGATGTGGGCCTAAGCCACTTTTGAAATTGGGATTTTAACAGAAAGTTCCTTTTGCCTAAACTGGGTCTAAATTTAGACATTCAGGAACCTAATGATACTTGCACACTTTTATGATGCACTTTAAGAGTTTAATGGATGAAAAACAATGTTTACGTATAAATTATTATTAATTTATTAAAACTATATCAAGTTCCAAAAGGGTATGCAAAAAGTGGTTTATATATGATTCATTACCAGTGCCTCCAGAACTGTAGACTCTAGTCAATCTTGGGAGTTTGGTGATCCTACTTAGCTATCTGTAGTTTAAAATTACTTGAGAACAAACCTTGTGCTGTTTTCTATTGGAGGCATGCATGGAAAATACTTTGACCTCTTCTTTAGGTGTAAATATGTCAATATGTATTTAAAACAAGTATGACTAATTAACTATTTTTTAAAATGCACTCATTTCTGCAATTAATTTTAACAATCTCGATCCAGAACAGTGGTCTAAATCTCAGTTAGATATAGCTATTTTTTAACAAAAAGGTGTCTTGTTCAGTTGTTTCATTTTTGCCATAGTTATTTATGGCATGTCTATAAAATGGGGTTTACTGATAGCTGATTTTGCTCATATTGTTAGGCTTATGGTTTGTAAAAATGAAAGTATCAACTTTCTAGTGTTTTTGAGGGATTACATTTGTCAAAAAGCAGATGGAGGGATTACATGAAGCTCACAGAATACAGTACTTGAAATAGTTTGAGTTTGGCTGTGGAATATTGCTGCCAGTATATGTGAATAAGGAGAATAAAAAAAAATAATTAAAATGAACTTTAATTTGAAATAATAAGATATACATCTCAGTATTTATCAAGAAGACAACTCTCTAAAGAAAAATAAAGTGAATCAGTTCTTTTTTCCAACTCTTTACTTAGCCATTTTCTTCTCTTTCTTTTCCCTTCTTTTTCTGCTTAGTACTCTTAATTAATCTGTAAGTAAGTAATGCACCAAAGAGCAGCAATGAACACAAAGTCAGTAGTGTGATGTGTGCTCAAGTTGGGTGCATAATTCAAAAAATGCTCAGGGTTGGCCTGAATATTTAAATGGGAGCGGAGTTAAGCCAACACTGAGTACTTTTGAAAATCTCATCGCTTCCCTAATGCATTAATCTGAGTTACCTCTTGCTTGTATGCATGACCTATTTTATCCTTCCACTATTTTAAAAATGAAATTTTCTTGCTATTAAACATTACTACTGTGTCTGTAACTTCTTAAAATTGAATTTAAAATCAAGAAAAATTCCTATGATAATACTAGGTTATGATAAAAACACATTCATGAAGAAGGTAAGATAGAGGAGTTGAGGGTTGATTTTTGTTGTGTAATGTTTCTAAATTGGCCTGATGATAAATAGAGCTCCAATGGTATGAATGAATTTAAAAATGAGGTGCTTGGAAAACTCAGCAAAGCACTCCATTCATTGTTCACACGGGCAGAATTGCAGATTCCTTGCACACGCTCACTCCTGACAATTTACCCCTTAGTTTCTTAAATGAATGTTATCAAGGTGAGTTCTCAGTCTCTCTGTGATCTGAGTTTTATTCCATTGTTTTCTTTGGGGACATAATTTATATCATTTTACTGTTCACACGATCATTAATAAAAACACACATTGGGTTTCACTGAAGTTAAACTCATGGGCTTTGGCTTAATGCGGAAATAGCCTTGTTACTGAATCTGAAATGATCTGTTTGAAAATTTAATCCCTAAAACATAAAACTGTGCTTCAGGCATATCACCATGCTCTTGTGCGACATTTTGTCCTAAAGATTTAGAGCCATATTCTCCTTTGCCCTTATGTAGCCTAGAGGGGAGCTAAGCACCTCAGTCGTAGAATACGGGGCAGGAGAGGCAGTTATGTGGTTCACTCAGAACACATTATTTCCCATCTGACTGGCCAGACTTCTATTATGATTTTTGCCTTAGCTGAACATTGTCATCTTGAGATGTTGTCTCTTTGGCAAGTAAACAAGTCTACAAAGTTAGTGTCTTTGAAATACTCTTGACCATGTTTTCATCATCATCTATAATAATAATAATTATTATTATTTATTTTATTAAACTGCTTCTTCGCCCAGTCAGTGTGCTTCAATCCTGACCTGTCTGCCAAGGTTATTCATGTACGCTGGCCACTTACAGATAAAGTTAAAAGTACCTATGCATATGAATTTTATTTTATGTGCATACCATGAGTACATACCATGTAACTAAAAAGTTTATTCCAGTAAGTGGCCTTGTATAATTATCTGGCATGTTTAAAAATCCTTGAGGTTTGTCTCTTGAGGATTATTTAAAACATATCTTGATTTTTTTCATACAGTTTTGTTTCCCTTCTGGCTTCCCTAATTCAAGCTGCGAAAACTGCATTATGCTAGTATAAAAAGAAGTTTAAAAGTGAAGATAAACCTCTTGACTTACTTTCTCATCACATACTTCAGTTGAATCTATGTACGGAATAATGTTTTTAACATTGTGGTTTCATTAAATGTAGAGCTTTAAGAAGAATGTTGAAGAGTTGAAAGGTAGTATGATCAGGTTTTTATCACCGTAATTTGTGGCTTTCCTCAGGTTCTACATTCTCCTTCCTTTGTTTTCACAACAGTGACTTTATCTTAATAGGTGCAAACATGGAGTGGAGGAGGTGCGGGAGGGAAAGAGGATCCTGAGTCTTCTGTTTTTACTCATCTGTTGATGTCAGCTGTAGGACTTGTACAATTTTTTCACCCAGAGTACTAACTCATTTTATTGTTTTGTGGTTACACATTCACTTTCAATAGAAACTATAGCTTTCTCAATTTGTATTGATAAAGTGCAGTGCTGATATCGGTTTGAGGAAAATGTATAGACATAGTTATAATTCCAGTTGCTGTATGTCATTTATATATCACCTTTTAACTAGAGAGTTCATAGATGCTGACTAGAACAGTATGAAGTTTTCAGTACAGGTTCTGACCCGTTTAGTATTCTGTTCCTGAATGTAGCATAAATACAGTCAGAGTAACTAAAATCGATGCTCAGCGCATTGATGTGTCACAATAGAGCAGAAAATGTAGACTCTCAAGACTTCTATTTAGTAATTCATGTTTTTTCTGTAGTGTCCAACAGTAATACAAGTGTTTTTACTGATATCTAATATTGATCAAATTGATTAGCGATTTTTACAGGTCAACATATTTTGCGTAATTGTGAGTCTGTGCTCTCTGTTGTAAATGTATTTCAAACAATTTCAAAGCATAGCAATTTAAAAGTAGCATATTTTAACAACCCTATGGCTGTTGAATTTGTGTAGTTGTGGTATATTTTTCAGACCATTCTTTGCATTGCTTCTACAGACTCTCAACTTTCAGTGACACTTCTCTATTGTCCCTTACATTTGCTTGAGAAATTCATTCTGAAAACACTGGGTTCCCTTGCTTGCTAGTAAGGCCACAGCAGTGGCATTAGTTATAGAGATAATTACTGAGATAATTACAGACTTGTCTTTCTCGCTGGTTGAATCCCCCCCCGAAATATTAACAATGAATAAGTCATAGCAAAAACAAAAGCAAACACATCAAATGGTTAAAAAAAAATTCTATTTCTGTCTTACTGAACACTGACAAACCGCTAAATGTTACCTACTGAACCTGACAAAATGCTAAATGTTAAAATAGATATTTATTCTATTAACAAGAGAACTTCTTGAAGTTCATCAATGAACTTCATCACCATAGAAAACACACGTATTAATTATTCCTTTTTTATGTGATTCCCCTGACTTTGATGTCAATGTGAAGAAGTAAATGACTGTTATTGAAGCAAGAGTCAGAGGTTGGACATTAGAGCCAAGACACTTAGTCTTTGGGATCAGCATAAAAACCATATATTGTTCACAGCTGCTGATAACTGAGATCCTATTATTTCTGATCATACTTGACAGTTTTAATGTTAAATACTGAGGGGTTATAGAAAATTAATGTAGTTTCAATGGCTGTTTTAGTGCTACAATCATTAAGTCAGTTCTCATGAACTGTTCCCTGGTGCAACCCTTAATAAATGCAAACTTTATTTTTAGTGATGACCTTTAATAATGCAAGCCTTGATCCGTTGAGATGCTGTTCACTTTTGATGCATCTCCAAATCCCTTTTTTATGCATTTTAAATCAATACGCACTTGCTCTGAATTTATGCATGTGGATAGACGGAGATGTAATTTAAACACATCTGTTCAAATACGCATTTCAGATCAACTTGGTGCTGGTTCTCATAATCTGGCTGAGTTTTTGACGGGTATTATATCCCTAAAGTACACACCAGATGGTATTTATTAGAGACTGAATAGAAATGAAGTGTAAGGATGTTGAGCTTTTTGTCTTAAGTCACTCATTTTTAAGTCATAAAACAATAATGATTTGAAGTTATAAATCTCTAATGAAGTTCTGTAAAATGTTTCACTTGTATGGGAAGTGTATGGGAAGTGCATGGTACCTTAAAGATGAATAAGTTTAGTGGGAGTCCAAGCCTAAACGGTTCCTTCTAGGTAATTGATGATGAAAATTAGACCAGGAAACATTCAGATTACAGCTGATAGGAGGGAAATGTGCATCAAACAACCTATGCTGTAATTGTTAAAACATAATACCATTATTCTTTTATCTATGGCAATTTCAGGTAGAGAATTACATTAATTATAAAGTGCACCTGTTTTACAAGATCAGTATCTAAAAAGGAGATTCCAAATCAAAATGGCCAATCCCAGTCCCCATTAAAATAAAATTCTACCCAACCCAATCTCAGTCTGCACCATCAGTTTGTCTTCGTAGATAGGTTTGGAAATCAGGCCTTGTAGCTCCATCTGAATATCAGCCAATCCAGGTTCTGAAAATTCAAATTGGGAACAAGTTGCAGACCCTTCATGGAAAATATTCAGCTGCCGACCCTTCTCGTTTAAACTTAGAGGGCTGTTAGCTCAAGCACCTCAGCTAATCACAACTTCTGCAATAAGAAAAGGAGGACTTGTGGCACCTTAGAGACTAACAAATTTATTTGAGCATAAGCTCATGAAAGCTTATGCTCAAATAAATTTGTTAGTCTTTCAGGTGCCACAAGTCCTCCTTTTCTTTTTGCGGATACAGACTAACACGGCTGCTACTCTGAGACTTCTTCAATGTCACCTTTCTAAGGTAACTTGTTTCAAAACTATTTATGACTCTAAAGGTCAAAACCAGCACTTGAAACTGCAGTCACAAATCAGATGGAAGCTAGTGCAGAGCACAGGTGTAATGTGTTTCCTATGAGACTCACTATCAAACATGTAGCTGGCAGAATTCAAGTGAAATGTATAATTCGCTATACAACTCATATAGTGATTCTGTAGTTCTGAGACATAGAATTAACGTAGTTTCTGCTGCCCTTGAAGTCTGAAGTGTTTGACAGTGAACCACTACCAAATTAAACAGTAGGATTTAAGGTTTTGCAAGTTATTCTCCCATCCATATAAACACACCACTCCTGGCGATAACTCAGGGAAACACAGAAGAGTGTATATGTGAATATTGTGAGAATTGCAATGCAGTCACCTCTGTAAAATGCATAGGATAGTATGTCATTACTATCTCCCCCTCTTCCTTATGTGGGGTTTTGAGAATCAGTTCTGAAGAGTCAGGCTAGTGAAAAGAAGGGAAAATCTGCATATAAAAACATATTTTATTTAGATTTTTTTTTAAATGACCTATTAAAAAGTCTTCTAGTGTTCAGTGTTTCAGTAGTCAAGTGAAGGTTAACACTGGTGAGCCTACTTGTAAATGAAACCATCGTAGACTTTTACAATCTCATGCTGGTGTATTTATTGGAAATATGCACACCATCAGCAGATTTAAATTTGCTAAAAGTAATCAAAATAGAAGATTTGAATAATGGCCATGTAACACAGCTTGAAACAATGAGGTCTAAGAATTATAGTTTCCATAAATTGAATTTCTAATTTACCTTGCTATTGAATGTTAGTTAATAGTTTGTTTTTTTCTCTCCAAGTTACCTTTAATTTGTCACACTGTCTGAAGCTACTTTGCAACTGGATATAGTGCTCACTTTATTTTGTCAGATTTAGTTTTTAGTTACAGATTTAATAAAAATTCAGTTAAAGACAGTGTATCTCTTACTTGCCTGTTCTGATGGACAGTTTGATAAGAGGTACACGTAGCATTCCTCATTGAGGTTGGTATGATGAATGATTCCTTGGACCAAATATATTAAATTTCAAACAGTTTAATTGCTTATAATATAGATCATTTTCATAATTAAGATACCTTATTTGGATGCTACTCTTCAGCTTTGTTTATTTTCACGACTGGTCCTTGGAATGTTGTGTTGCAATTATTTAGTCTTATTTTGTGTTGCCTTAGCAAATCTTGAATATGGATCATGCACTGCCACATCCATTCCTAGGTGTTTAGCTACTTGGGGGCTTGCTGGAACATGTTCAAATATTCTAGGACAGAAGGTACAAAAGAACCCCATGCACCAGCTGTCCCTCAGTTCTTGTTTTTCTCTCTGTATTGTAAGCTACAGAACTTCTGTCTCTTCTTGTCACATTTATTTACAAGTTTGTGGGGGGGTTTCTCTTTTTTCTTATTTATTTTTCAATTATTTAATAATTTTAATTTTTTTAATACCTTTTCCTCTGGAGTATAGGTGCTGATTATCTCCACTTGCCTCCCATGCTTCCTGGTTACCAAAAGCCCCAGCCACCACCTACCTGGCTGTAAAATCTTCCTGTTGTCTCTCCTGTCAACCTCTAATTAAGTTGTCAGTGCAAAAATCTGTAACACACTGAAGGGGTAGGGCAACAATAAAAATACTTAGCCTATGTATAACTCTTTTCATCTGTACATTTCAAAGTACCTTACATAAAGGTAAGTATTATTATCTCCATTTTATAGATGTGGAAACTGAGACACAGTGACTCCCAACGTCACCTCACAGTCCAGTGGCAGAGCTAGGAATTGATCCTAGATGCAATTCAGTATAGAAATAAATAATCAAAGGATTGCTATCGTGGTTGTATTATTAATTTTCTTACATTTATTCCTTCAACCTTCTGTTCTTATTTTACACATAGCTGCCTCTGGCTTTCCTGTGTGCTGCTCAAATGGCTGCAGAATTTAGGTCGGGGTTGCCAAAGAAATCTTTGTTGTTCTCTGAGCCAAGTGTTTGTCAGTTCCATTCATTTTATAAACTAGTTGCATAGCTGATCCTGACAGTCTAAAAGATCTTTTTCCTCTGGAGAATACTCAAATATACTTATCTGGTTCACAGGCTATATGTGGTTTATGTTTGTGCTTCATCAACTTGTAGGAAAAATGTTGGTGCAACAGCTCTACCTGCTTGGCGTTTCCTTGTGTGGCCTGAGTGACTGAGTCAGTCTTCAGGTTTATACGTGTTTGGTGATGAGACTTGCTTGTACTCAAAACCAAGGAAGTCTGAATCAGTCCTGAAAATGCAGTGATCTCCCTACTGTGTTCTCCACCAAAGAAATCTCCAATAATAATTTCTCTTGAGATAACATTTGGAGCTGAAAGAGGAGAGGAACCCGTAATTGAGGAGACCCACTTCCCTTCCCCTGAGGATATTTACATTTTGAATAATACTGTAGCATTTCAGAACATGGTCTAGTGCCTGTCTGAAGTCTTGGACATACCACTGTCAGTTCTTCATGTAAAAAACCACAAGTTATTTGACATCATACAATTTGAAGAGGAAGGGTAGGTAGCACCACTCCCCTTTGAAGTTTTGCAAAGGAGTTTTGATAACTTGCACGAGATAACTTGTATTATTAAAGCCTGAGAGCATATAGCAGATTACACAAAAGGAGTTTGGGGTGCTTTTTGTTTGTTTGATTCCTTTCTTTAACCAGGTTTTTGGTCACAGTAGCCAAAGGAGGGAAGTTCTTCAGATCCCCTCATCTGAACCAGAGGTCCAGAAATCTGGACCAAAGTGCTGGAAAATTGTATGCAATTTTAACGCCTGTATCTGAAAATTGCCAGTGAATGGATTATTTTGGCAGATTATGACTTGCAGAATTGGTTCAATGTACTTCAGTGTGCAAGAGACCAAGATTACTGATCTGAAGCCATCACTTGGGAATGACTGGGAGTGACTAAAGACACTCTGGGGCAGGTTTTTGTGTGTCATAGGATATACATCCAGGCGCTTTGCTCTCAAAAGTAATAATATTGAGAAGGTGCTTGTGGCTCCCAGGATTTCTGATGGGCCCCCAAGTTCGAAGAAAAAGTTCAAGACCTTTCCCTTTGAGGACCCTGATGACACACTGGGAATTTTAAAGGAGAGCTACCGTCTACTCATGGTATTTCTCTCAATTATCCTTTAAGACAAAGACTGCCATGCAGATGCCTTCAAATGATTTCATCTATGATACCAATCTCATTTGGAGGTTTGCTGGACACATTGGTTACCAGACTACTAGAGTGAAGATTTCAGAATGCAAAGACATAAATGAGATTGAAGTCTTGACGGTTAAAAATATTTCTCAGAAGAAGTGTTGCACCTCCACCAGTGTAATCTACACCATCATGTGCCAGCAATGCCCCTCTGCTATGTACATCGGCCAAACTGGACAGTCCCTACCTGAAAGGAAAAATGGACACAAATCAGACATTAGGAATGGCAATATACAATAATGTAGGAGAACATTTCAACCTCCCTGGACACACAATAACAGATTGAAAGGTAGCCATCCTGCAGCAAAAAAAAACTTCAGGACCAGACTTCAAGGAGAAACTGTTGAGCTTCAGTTCATTTGCAAATTTGACACCATCAGCTCAGGATTAAACAAAGACTGTGAATGGCTAGCCAACTACAAAAGCAGTTTCTCCTCCCTTGGTGTTCACACCTCAACTGCTAGAAGAGGGCCTCATCCTCCCTGATTGAACTAACCTCGTTATCCCTAGCCTGATTCTTGCTTGCATATTTATATCTGCCTCTGGAAATTTCCACTACATGCATCCGACGAAGTGGGTATTCATCCATGAAAGCTCATGCTCCAATACGTCTTTTAGTCTATAAGGTGCCATAGGACTCTTTGCCGCTTTTACAGAACCAGACTAACACGGCTACCCCTCTGATACTCTCAGAAGATTATTTTTCATAAGCTTAACATTTTTCTGTCCTGGCAACAAGTATCTGTGTGAATTTTTACATTGTGCAATTCTCCTTTTTGCATTTAACTTTGGTACGATACATCTCAGAAAAAAGTCCTATAACCCATCCTCATTGGGAGCACTGATCTGTACTCCCAGGCCATCTTTATAGTCTGACGCTAAGAACAGGTGTGTTACTGTTCATATTGTTGCTTCTAGAGTTGATTTAAAAAAACAGTATTTTCCTGTTATTGGAAAAAATCTTGTTTAAAACTCTTGGAGAACGTTAAATCATTGGTAGATTTAGCACATTAAATATGAGGTGCTGAATAGGACATGCAGAAGCAACTTTGTTGTGTAAAGTAGTTTCAGGGAATCAAAGGAAATGGTGATGAAGCTGTTAATAAATTGCATTTTATCTCCTAATTTCTCTTCATTTAATTTCTTGATTGGATGTGGATTTTGTGAAAACTGTTTACTGAAGGCAATGTTTGCTGTAATTAAAGCTGCATGAAATGATTCGTGTGGAATCTGAACCTGGACAAATTTCACGCATTTGCTGATGATTTACCGTAGATATTGTGCTTCGTGAAAATTGGTTTGTTTTTCAGGAACCTAAAGTTACATGTGGTCCGTCTTCTCCCCAGTCAAATTACTCATGGGCCTTTCTTCCTTCTGGATATCTCTTTCTAGGTATTTTTTTTTTTACAGTGCCCCTCACTGTAGCATCTAAATGCCTACTATGTTTTTTGGTTGTTGTCCCCCAGAAAGGTGAAGCATTCACCTCTCTCTAAGCAGTCAATTATGAAAAAGACAGAGCTGACCATACAGGTGTCAGAACTGGACAGGCATCAGGAAACCCAACTTCCCAATAAAGGGTCTAATCAGCCCCTGAAATCAATTTCACCACATTGTCTGAGGTGTTAGAAATATACCCCAATAGTTATGAGCACAAAAGGCCCAATCCACTTTTTGTGATGCTTTTATCTTAGACTATAATGTTAACAATGTAGAATTATTACAGATTTTCAAGTGCAGATGCATTCATTTGTTAAGTGAACCCTTGCCTTCGATAACAGTAAGTGTTAAAATAAATGGTCAAAAGGAGTTAATCTGTGATATTTAGAGATCCCCCAAAGGTCCCTTCTTCAATCCTCCTTTTCACAGGTAAACTCACCCATCCTGTGCTCATGTAGAATCTTAGCACCAATAGGAATCTGATCAGAATTAACAGCAGCTCCTGCCTTAAGAAAACACCTCAAGGAAAAGGAAGGAAAGCACCTGTACCCCCAAAGAATCTTTGAGCAGTCTTGCTGGAGGCTAAAACAAAACTGTTACCTAAAAATAGAAGGAGAAGGAGTAAACCCCCCCAAAATCTTTGGCAAGGATAGAGAAAACACCCCATCCTTACGAAGACAAAGGAGAGAATTAGTAGGGTTTGGGAGGATGAGTATGGGTCCAAGGAATGTGCCACAGAGATGCTCAGTGGGCTTGTTACAGTGACACGTAGGTAGTGTAGAGCACCCTCTGCTGCTGCTGCTTGAGAGCCCAAGCAGCCCATCTCTCCTCCTCTTTCAGCAGTCTTTTGACCTGCTGCTGGGAAGGAGAAGAAAGCAACACATCCTGTTTTCTTATCTCCCAAGTTATTTGTGATTGGGCCCTTCCTTCACACCACTTGGGGTTAGGAGACAGACGATCAAGCAGGTCCAGTTTCTTTTTTGTTTTCCTCCGTCCTGGCTGCAACTTGCAACAAGGCAAACAGAAGCAGTTGTCTGGATCTCTCAGGCAAACAGGAGTGGGGAGCTCAGAGCTTGGAGTCAGTTTCATTGTAATTGGCCTGTTGCAGGATTTACCCACGCCCTGTTCCTATTCCCCCCCTTCCCCTCCCCCCAAGCTCTTTCCTCCACCTTTGGGAGGTGGAAGGCATTTCTGTCTCTGTCCCTGCAGTCTGAAAGGGTTTCTTTCCAGATGAAGGATAAGACACTTGTATTTCTTCCCTGCCCTCGCTCTCCCAAACGTCCCTCCACCTCCTTCTCTCTCCCATCTTTAGATGGATGTTCTCCTTGGCTCCGTCGTGACTGCTTCCAGATTCTTCAGTAACCGGAGGTGCTATCACATCAATACAATGGTCTTTGGACTCCTGCTCATTAAAGCAGCAACAGTAACTTCTACCCTTTGGGCAGACATGGATGTCCCAGGTGGTGCTTGTGTTGCTGGCCCCAACTCCTCCTCAAACCTACATGAGCAGGAGGAAGAGGTTTAGCTATAGGGAAGAAAGGAGAGAGTTAGGGCTTGTCTCCGCTACCTGGAGATAGACGCTGCTGCAATAGATGTAGCAGGGGTTGATTTAGTGGGTCTAGAGAAGATGGCAGAATGCTCTCTGATCGACCCCGCTCCACCTCTCTGAGAACAGTAAGGTAAGTCGACCGGAGAGTGTCTCCCTTTGACGCAGCGCAGTGAAGACACCGGGGTAAGTCGACCTAAGGTACATCGACTCCAGCTACGTTATTCACATAGCTGGAGTAGCGTAACTTAGCTCGACAAGCCCTTAGTTCAGAAACCCCAAATTAGCAAATTCCCATAGACACAAATATATTTTTCTGTAGATAAAGTGTGCCATTCTTCAACTTCTCCTGATTTCTGTAAAAAGTACATTTTCGATATAAAAGGCTCCAGCAGAGATTCTTTTGTAAATAAAAAGAAAAGGAGTACTTGTGGCACCTTAGAGACGTGCCACAAGTACTCCTTTTCTTTTTGCAGATACAGACTAACACGGCCGCTACTCTGAAACCTTTTGTAAATAACTATTCTTCCTTTGTTTCTTGAGTCATAGCTGAGTGGGTAGAGATAATAGCACACCCTCTTCACAGCCAAAATATTTACTCCTGGGGAAATTCTGCAGTACTGCGTGTGTGCATAATTAACGAGCCACACATATTTTTAATTTTTTGCACAGAAAAAAGCTTCTGCTGAAATGTTGCTGCAGTTCTGCCCTTTGCCAACCGGAAGGCACTGTGGTGATAGAACAAAGCAGCAGCTCCAGGCCAGCTAGGGAAGAGAAGGAACCTACCTTCTTCACAGCACCTGTCAGGCCATGTCAGGAGACAGGAGCCATGGGGATACAGACAGCGTGGGGTGCTGGGGGGATCAGATAGGAGCTCAAAAGGGCTAATGGGGGATGACAGACTGGGGCAGGGGCTGAATAGGAGTGGAGCACACGGGAATGGGGGGAGGGAGGTGCAGGGCCACATGGTGATGGGGAAGGGTGTGCAGAGCTACATAGGGACAGAGGGTGGCTGAGTGGGGCTACAGAGACACATGGGGACAGGGGGAGGGGGACAGGGACACATATGGGGATGGGGGAAGTGGGTGTCTGGGTGGAGGGACACATGGACAGAGGGTACAAGGGCACATTGGGGTTAGGAACACATGGGTACAGGGGGCAAATGTGCCTGCCTGAATGGGGGAGGCTAGGGGTCAGCCAGGGTCTGCATGGGGGATGCTCTCTAACAATTCCACTCCACCCTCCCAGAAAACCTGTTCCATACTTTTCCCACCCATACCCAACAACCCAGGCTCCTTCCCAGCAATTTATTTCCCTCTCCCTCAGCAACTCCATTGCCCCAGCTCCCGCAAGCCTTTGCACTGCTTCTGAGAAGTGTAGGAAAAACTGTTCTGTATTGTAGTTTAAATGAAATATTACTCAGAGTTCTGTATTAATATGCCTAGTAAGGAATCCATTTGTCAAAAAACATTTCCTGAATCTTTTTTGTTTTCTGTATTGTTACAGACATACTTGCTGATAGGGTATTTTGAAATAAATGACCAAAATCATTGAAACTGGTGTGATTATATTGTGTTATTTTAAAAAATAAAATATGTAGAATTTTGCAGAATTTTAAAATATTTATGTGCAGAATTTTAAATTTTTTGGTGCAGAATTCCCTTAGGAGTAAATATTGCAGTGCTTTAAAGGTTTATGATTGCAAGATGTAACTGTTGCATTGTGTCTTTTGAGGAATTTGTCAGGATTAAAACTTCCTTTAAATGAACTGGAAAGTCTTTCATCGGTTTGAGAACAGCACAGAAGTAATGGTATATGCCAAGTCCCCCCAATAACCAATCTGCAGGTCGCATTCAGTGCATAAATACATTTGCAAGTGGTCTTATATATGTTAAAAAATTATTTTTATCCTTCATAAAGTCCACTGTGTATTCTGGATTCACCAATGATGCATTCTGGAGCATCTCTACTGACTCTAGAAAGACCCAGCAGATATCAGACTATAAAGAATTTTTAGAACGTTACTAAAAACTCACATATGTATTAAATACCTATTACCACAGAATGATTAGTAGTAACATCCAGCACTTAATTCTGTTTAACTTAAAACACCATATCTTTATAGTTCATCTTTAAAAGCAGCTTATTTATTTGGCTGATACATTTGTGAAGAAAAACTGATCTTTGTTGCTTAATTTTATATTTTATTTCATAGTCGGATCTTTACTTCCGAGTAAAGAACCTTTCGTTGCTTTGTTTCAGTCTCTCAGACACCAAGATACCTTAGTTTTCAAATTCAAATGTTTTTAACCATACCCTCATTGTTGTTCTTCCCTTCTGCTCTGTCATTATGAAAATGATTCTGTGTATGTGGAATAAACTCCATTTATGTGTATTTGTGTGTGTTTGAGAAGCACAGGTAGTTTGATTGTTTCAGGATTGGATTTTCTCTTGAATGGAGTTTACACACACTGTTCCTTTTCTCCCTTTTAAAAAACATTTTTCCTTAACATTTTAGTTTGTAGTCAAAAGTGATATAAAAACAGCACAGAGCAATGTCGTATTTTAGACAGGCATATTGGATTGGGCTATAATTAATTGCTGTTGCTGAATAGACTCTCTGATCTTTACTCCATTTCCCAAACCTAGTTTTTCCATTGTGTGTAGCATAATCCCATCCAGGCAGAAATCTAATTACTAAGATAATTAACACCTTATCACCAAACAGAATTCAGACATTTGTGCAGTTTATGAATTTAAAAAATGTTTAATTTCCTTTTCACTCAGGGAGGGGGGGAAGAACACATTTTACTGAATCTAGCTTGATTGAACCTTATAATTCATGTTGCCTTAGAAACAGGCCAGCTGAGATAAAGGATGGTATCACCAGTACTTTAGTCAATAAATGCTTACACTGCTGCCAACAATATCATTAAAATGGCTAAAATAACTAACTTATAATGGTCTTGTCAAACTTAATGAGTGTTTTATTAATGTTACGAGAAATGTCAGCTGGTGTTATTTGATATTAATTTTGAAGTAATATATTTTGTCTCATGTAAGCCTGCCATTATGTGCTGTATGAGCAGGGGAAGTGTCATAGAATGCAAAATTCCTCTATGTTTATTCAGTTCTTAGCTACCGTGGATGTTTACATTACTTCATTTCAAGTAGAACTGTATATCCTGCCGCTTATGTCAGGCTTAGTTAACCAGTGGGAGCCACTCCAGGCCCTTTGGCCCACAGCAGCAGATTGTTTCACATTATACTTACATTTCAGCTATTGGTTCCCACTTAACTTTATTTAGCAAGAGAAAAGTCCTTCCCATCTATTGGGACAAATCTCTCAAAAAATACCTATTTTATGTGTTAGGTCAAATAAATGTTGGGGTTTTTTTAATCTGCCATGGTTTGACTTCAGTCTTAAACCTTAGGTTCTGAACTCATAAATGTAATAAAGAATGGAGGAAAAGATTTTTATGTTTTTATTTAAACCTAAGGAGGAGGAATATTGTGACAGTATCTAGATGACTTCCATGCAGCTAACTACACTAAAAAATAATGGCATTTGAAAAAGAGAGAGCAAGCAGCATGGCTCACATATGCAAGATTTAAACAAAAATCCTGTCATCCTAAGTGAAAGGGAAACAACCACGTGTTTTCCCATTTTATACCTCCCACTCTGCAAGTCTTGCAGCAGTCTGAGAAATATAAATTAATTTTCTTTCTTTTTCTTATTCATTGGCTTTTTTGTAATTATCATACTATCACCTCTCAAGCATTAATTAATTTAGTCTTTCAAACAAACCTGTCAGAAAGTAGTTGTCCCCATTTTATAGATGGTGGATGAAGACACAGAAAGACTAAGTGACTTTTCGAAGGTAACACAGGAAGTCTGTAGAAGTGCTGGCATTAGAAATCAGATCTCCTGACTCCCAGTTCTGTGTTCTAACTACAAGATCAAACTGACCTTCCTGTCTTGAACTGACCCTTACTTCTGTGGCACATTAGTGCAGCTACTTAATTTGCTGGAGAGATGCCTCTTGATTCAGTGTGTGACATTTTTTGTCAAAGGGTCACTGTCTCTGAATTACTACCAGCAAATGCCATGGTGGAACAGACAGGGAATCAAACCAAGGTCTTGTGAAAGACAACACAGAATAGTCCCATTAGTGGTTTCATTAAGCGCATATCCCTTTTTATTGTCCTAGAACAAATAATAGTTCTCTTTGTACATCTAAATATTACACAGATGGTATTCAGATGATAAGTATTTGTTTGTTCATCTATGTTACTAGATACCTGGATAGGGAAAATAAGAGAACCCAGCACCACCAGTGTCCTGTCTGGGGAATCCATCCCAGGTTTTGGGAGGAAGCAGTCAGAAAGGAGGAAGATGAGTGTGGGGCAGGGAGCAGATCTGCATCTGCATGCTTGGGGGCCACCATAGAGCTGCAGAGTGGCTCAGGGACCAACTGTTCAACTCAGGACCAGATATCCTTTCTTTTTCTTGGCCTGAGGGAATCAGATAGGACCAGTCTCTACACTACAGCATTCACACACGTAGAGTTTGGGTTTTTTTTACATTCCAACCCTTGCTTTGGTATAAAGAAGTCAACCTATTATATACTTATTTAGCTCTTACATTTCCTTAAAAGTCATATTCCTTCCAGTTTGTCAATATGTTTGGTACTGGGGTGCCAAGAAACAACTTAGTATTGTAAGTACCATATTGATGCTTATATAGCACTTTTCATCAGTAGATCTCAAACGGAGATCAGCATTCTTATCTCCATTTTACAGATGGGGAAACCCAGGCGCAGAAAGGTGAAGTGACTTGCCCAAGGTCATCCAGCAGGCCAGTGGCAAAGCTGGGAATAGAATCTAAATCTCCTGAGTCCTAGGTCAAGTTCTCTATCCACTAGCAACACTGCTTGAGAAGGGACATTCATTTCTCTTAATTATGAGATGTATCTAGCTGAGGTAAAAAGTTAAGAAAAGTTGCTGTTGCTAAATAAAAGGGTAGTTTTGTGCTAGTGCCTTAGAATAGTGAATTTTTGTAGTGAGACAGAGTGGGTGCGATAAAACCTTTTTTGGACCAACTTCTGTTGGTGACAGAGGCAAACTTTCAAGCTTGCACAGAGTTCTTCTCAAAAGCTTCATTTCTCGTAAGCTTGTCTCAGTCACCAACAGAAGTCGGTCTAATAAAAGATATTACCTCACACACCTTGTCTCTCTAATATGCTAGGACCAACACAGCTACTACAACACCGCAAACAACAATTTATTTGTTTTTGTCTTTTTTATGGGGAGAGTGGATGAATAGACTTATTTTAAGGAGTAATGAGTTAGAAGGTTGGTTCTGACTAAAGGAAGCTTTTGTTAACTACAAAAGCCAAATTGGACTGGAATTCCTAAACTCTTCAGGATGTCAGGTCCACATCTTTGCCCTACCCTTTCTGCAGCGTTACAGCAGTGCAAGCGATTAACTAATTCTAGTAATAAAGCCCTGGAGCTTATAAACTTTGCAGACTGAGTAACTACAATTAATGAATTTACAAGTTCTGCTGGTAACCTGTGGTTTCAAGTGCCTGAGGAATTAATCCAGGAGGTTTTCATTCTTGTTCTTTTTCAGTTATGGGTCAAATATTTACTGCAACTTCTCTCTTCTTTTCCATTCTTTGGGTTCTCACCCCTGTACCACGTTTTTTATTGTCAAAGAAATGGCCATTAAAAATCCCACTGTACTTTTTCTAGAACTGGTGTTAGGTCTTAGTTCTCTAGCCAAAGGCAAGTTGAGTAATTATTCCTTTCATTTTCAAGGGAATGAGATTTTTATGTAGGGTGAGACTTCGTGTACCAGTTCGCTGTTTAACATTTTTTTCCACTTCCATTGCAGAGTGCCTGGAATAACAATTGCTACAGACATCATCTGTGGTTTTCCAGGGGAGACAGATGAGGATTTTCAAGACACCATGAAACTTGTAGAAGAGTACAGGTTTCCAAGCCTCTTTATTAATCAGTTTTACCCACGTCCAGGGACTCCTGCTGCAAAAATGCATCAAGTTCCAGCCCTAGTGGTAAGATCTATTTTCTTGAACCATTGTACTGGATAGCTCATTTTATGTGGCTTTCATGTTGTGCCAAATGTGAATGTACAGTATGCAGTGTACTGAATTAAAACATAAATGCTTATTGGAGAATATGGTTTTGCAGCAGAATTATGCCATAATTAAAATGCAGTTTTATATATTTCTATACAATAAACTGATAGCCTTTAAGAGCTTAGCTAGAACATGGGATGCCTTGCCAGATTTGAAGTTTAAATTACTGCTCATATTATTATTTGGGTAAAATAGCATCAATAACATGTTCAGGTGGTTCTTTTCACTTTGACTTAATAGTCATATATTCTTCCTAACGTGTTTTCTGGGTGAGTCTCTTGTTACCAAGAAAAGGACAAAGTTACATTTCATATTTTCTTCCAATTTTTGAAGACATGTGTATCCAGTGATGTGATATACACATTGAAGTGAGTCTATGCAAAATAGTATGAACTGAATGATAGTTATCTTTGAATTATATACTAAAGGTCAGATTTGCATGTGACTACTTCCATTCCGTTAACTACTACTTCATAAATATCTTCCATGATTCTGTACAGTTTTAAAATCTAGTTTCTGCCTTTAGCCTATATGGTAAATGTCACTGGTGAAATTTGTGTATGTAATTATAGTTAATCTTCTATATTTGGCCATTGTGGTTATATAACTCTTTCCAATTATCAAACCAGCTCATCTCAAAATCCCCAAGAGAATAAAAGCCACGTTTTAATATGAGGTAGTTGGCTATCAACTGTATTCTAATTGATATAGATACTTTATATTCCCTTTTTGTCATAAGTGATAATAATGACAATTATGTTTAAAGGTTTAGTTTGATAAATAATCTGTTTTGAATATGCAACCATGTAAATGTGCATACTTGTCTAACCTGAATCTCTGAACAAGAGAATATACCATTCTGATGCTTATAAAACCATTTAAACTTTTCATTGGTGTTTGTACTAGTGTAAATAACATTTGTATGCACTGCATTTCCAATCAGGATAAAATCACAGCCAGCTAATGTTGTAGGCAGATAAGAATATATCATACTTCCTTTTGTGAGGTCATCATGACTCACCACTCTTTGAAGAGAAATCAATATATTTATTGTTGTATCTCTTCCTCAATAATGTCAAAACCTATGCAAATATAGTCTCTACTTACTGTCAATATATACCATACCTTTAATGAAAATGGAGAATTGGGTTAAATTTGATTCCTTTTATTTTATTGTTCAAAGAAGTAAGCTTTGAGCCATTCATTATTAATCCTTTTTTTTTTTTAAGAGCAACTTATATAGGAAAGTGTAGAGGATTTGGGCACAAAAGATGTTATTGTGGTGTGGTATGATAGTTTAAGTAAGTAAGCTCACACAGTTGACTGAATTTTTTCTTTCTAAAATGCCCATCACATTGTCATTGCGGATGCCTATATTTAAAATACAGCAGAGGAATTTTGACAGTCCAGGCAGGTTAAAAATGTCAACATTTCGGATAATTTCTGGTTTTGGTCACACAGATACAACCCCATTATCCTCTGTGGATTGCACTGCAGTAGAGGAATTTGGCTTCTTGGTTTTTTCCTGCAGAAGTGTAGTTAAATACAATTATACTGACACTAAATATTAATCACATATGAACTAACTCATTTTTTTAAAAGTTAGATTTAAACTTAGGGGGCGATGACATAATTTTAGTGAAGCGTGACATTTTCACTTTGCTCTTTTTTGTATAATTTGCTACTTTTGGGAAATTAGAACCTTCAAAAAAGCCATTTCTGATTATGTTCTGTTGCTGATGAAAAACTGTAATTAACAGGTATTCTTTTTCTCTCCCACCTTGTTTCTTTTTTGTAATCTTCAGCAACTCTGAGTTATATATTCTTTCATCTCGTTCCGGAAATACAGGATAAACTATCAACTGGAGCAGGAATAGTTTATAGTAATGTCTTGCCTTTTATATTCACAATGCTTCTGGATAGTAGCTAATGGCCCTCCTTGCAGTGTCAAGAATTCCCAGGCATTTCGTTTTTCATTCCTTGTCCAGAGCACCTTATAATTACATATCTTTCTCAGTTGAGAGAAGAGACTATTATCTAACCATGTACTCCTACCCCTTTCCCATTTTTTACAGTACACGTCATCTTATTGTTAATGAACTGACTTCATTCTGTTCACATAGAAACAAGCAACACACGAACCTATTACAGTAAAAGAAGATATTGTATATAGTACATCATATCTCCGATCTAATCTCATAAGCTAATTCCTTGACAGGAAGCTCATATGCTATTAGCTATGAGGCGTATAGGTTTCTTTCAGCAGTATTTCTTCTTATAAAGAATTTTTGGACACATTATTTAACTAGGGGCACCAAACCAGTGACTAACAATGATATTACGTTACAGTTGCCAACCTTCTCTTATTGCGCAATATTGACTATGTTGGCTGTTCGTTTTAGTATTGCAGATATCTGCAGTGGGAAAGACAAATTGCTGTTTGCAATCTGCTCCCAGCCTGTACATTGTGTTTCAAGACAACCTCATTGGTCCTAATCAAGTGGTATATATGGTGGCAACATATTTGCCCTGTCAAATCCTTTAAGTTCACTCTTTTCCAGGGGACCACCTTTCCTCCAGGCACAGTCCCTGAAGTAGGCATAGTAATGTTAACATTAAGTTATTTTTGGAGGAAAATCTCACTTGGGAAAATCTCATTTGGACTTGACATAATAGAGTATTCAATAAATTCTACTTGGAATCTTTCTTCCACATAAAATGATATGTTATTGTTGAAATCCATACTGGCACTGATCTGTGTCCAGAAGGGAAGGTGACACTAATCCACTACTTTTTATGATCACAGCAGGCTGATCAGGCAGAGAGGCTGTAGTTTTTCCTTATTCTGTTGGAAATCTACCATCCTTGGAAAGTCAAATATATCTAAATGACTCCATCGCCTCACAACCATTAATTTTTCTTCACAAAACACTTGTGAGGCAGGGAAGTGTTGTTATTCCCAGTTTACAGAACTGAAGCATTGTAAGATTGAGTTGCCCTGTGTCACACAAGGCAGAGCCACAAATTGAATCCAGAGCTCCCGAGTCCCAGTCCAGTGCCCTAACCATAAGAGGATCCCTCCTCCCACATCCTCTAACAAAAAGCTAAATAGTTATTTGTTATTTTATTTTATTATTTTTATTGAAGAAGCACCAACTGAGATCTAGGCAGAACTAGGCACCATATAAACACTGAGGCAATTATTTTTTGTATATCTTCACACATCCACATTGGTGAGGCCTCATCTGGAGTACTGTGTCCAGTTTTGGGCCCCACACTACAAGAAGGATGTGGAAAAATTGGAAAGAATCCAGTGGAGGGCAACAAAAATGATTAGGGGACTGGAACACATGACTTATGAGGAGAGTTAAGGGAACTGGGGATGTTTAGTCTTCAGAAGAGAAGAATGAGTGGGGATTTGATAGCTGCTTTCAACTACCTGAAAGGGGGTTCCAAAGAGGATGGCTCTAGACTGTTCTCAAGTAGTAGCAGATGACAGAACAAGGAGTAATGGTCTCAAGTTGCAGTGGGGGAGATTTAGGTTGGATATTAGGAAAACCTTTTTCACTGTGAGGGTGGTGAAACACTGGAATGCGTTACCTAGGGAGGGAGAGGAATCTCCTTCCCTAGAAGTTTTTAAGGTCAGGCTTAACAAAGCACTGGCTGGGATGATTTAGTCGGGGATCGGTCCTGCTTTGAGCAGGGGGTTGGACTAGATGACCTCCTGAGGTCCCTTCCAACCCTGATATTCTATGATTCTATGATCCTTTTATTCCCAGAGGTTTAGTCAAAATATGGCACAAAAATCCCTATTGATACTGTGACTTTCAGTCCTTTTTGGCAATCCCTCTGATTTACCTGAAAGAGTCTCTGGCTATGCTGAACAGGTATGTACTCTGATTGGAAACCTGCAAAGAAAACCATTATGTTGATATACTGAGGACGTACCTGGTAGAAATTCATACTTACAGGTACATTTTAAAGTGGCTTTAAAATATGGCATAAATTCCTGTTTTTCCTAAAAGCTAGTGGTCTATCAATGTGAAATTTTACACATGCACCTTGTATTTTCTATGTAGGTTTTCTTTGGATTCTCTATATAATTTTTTAATAAATCGTTGAAATTGGTCTCTGACTGAAATTTGGGCTTGTCGCTGACAACATAAGGAATCACCATCTTCTTAGGGGCATCTTAGCTGTATTCCCACTGGGAACAAGGTGAGGGAATGGCCATCTTTGCTAAGGCTCTATTAGCCTCACTTCCATTAAGAATCATAGGAGATGGCAGCCATTTTGAGATGTCAGGTTTTCATGTAATTCTCTGTAGAAAAACATCACTCATCATCCTCTGTTGAAGAAGAAATTTTCAGTTATGAAGAACAGTGCAAAAAAAAAATTACTAGTAAGCCTAAAAGTATGTTTTCAAAACATAGGTACCAGTTCTACTCAAAGGGATGCTGGATCAGGAAACTCACGTGTGGGGCATGTGCCAGTGAGCATGCTCAAAGTCACATAAGTCCTGACACTGCTGAGCTGCGTGGAGCCTAAACATTGTTGGGACTCTCAAACTAACAACACCCCAGCCTCCGCCTATTTCACGACCACCACTACCTTCTCTCTTTTTTGTGGGAAAGGGCTGGCCTGACTAGGCATCTAACTCCAGGAAAGGATTCATGGTTGTGAATTCCAGGTGGTGATACGCACCTCCCTTTGGCCTGGATTAGATGCCTATATCCCTTTGAAGGGTGGGGCTTGTGACCCACTCCCTCCTCAGTATTTCCTATTGATTAGCCTAGGTAGCTACCCTCTTCTGCGTGCTGGCTTTCATGGATCCCTTAACTCTCCCCATGCATTGTATAAGGAAGCCTGGACACCTAACTTGGGGGTGTGAATCCCACTGGGTGGTAGGGTGCCTAAAGTTAGGCATTACAGTACCGAGCTTAAGTCCCCTTTGTGGATCTAGCCCCTTGTGACTAAAATAAACAGAATTTGTTGTAATACATAGAGGGGTATTGCTGTAATATACAACTCTGTACACCTATATTCTCTCTAATGGTAAAATTTGCCAGCTCCAAATCTTAGAAAGGATAAAGTAAATTTTACTTGCTGATAACTAAAGTTCTTTTGCTCAAATCCCATATATAAGTATGCATTCATTCCTATTATTCCCATTTAGAACTGAACTGGAGTTGCAGAAGGCTTGTGTCTCAGTGCAAAAAGCTGCTTATGCAGTGTTTATGGTTAATTTTTAAATCTATTAAAACAACTCCAGGGTACTCACAGCTCAGCATGCAACCAAAGATACTGACTCGTGTGATAAAATCAAAGAAGTTAGTTACGTGTGGGTAACCTCAGTCTGCAGTTAAAATGTTATTATTGAACTCTACCCAAGCTTTCAAAAGGTAGTTATTTTAAAGCCAGTACCAGCTTCAGGTCATATCACTTTCGTTTGTTTGACCAGGTGCTGAAGTGAAAAACTTGTGTTTGTTGTGGAGACAGTCAAGCTGGTGTGTTGTAAAGCCAGTTTTATTCTATCTGAAAGCAATGAATGGTCTGGCTCTGAAAGTTTCTGAGAGCTCAGTTCAGGCTGAATCTGTGGAATGAGTTAAATTCCACAGTCGCAGCTGGACTTTGCAGAGTCAGACGCATAGGAAGGGAGAAGAATATTTTGACTCTGGCTTGGAGCCATATCTTGTGAAATTCTTGCAGTGGTGTAGTTCAGACCAACAGGCAGAATGTGAGTCTCTGACTTCTAAAGAGTGTGCCTTGTGACTGTCCTGCTGAAAAAGCAAGTCAGAGTTCAAAGCCAGAGTAGAAATTCACCTGGGAAACCCCGGCTGGCGCTATACTCCTTTGAATTCAACTTTGTTCTTACAGCAGCAGTCTTCAGAGCACTGACTAGAATGAAAATTACTGGCTTCATATTACTTTTACACAAAATATGGTTTAAAGGTTTTAGCTTCCCAAAGAAAATGTACAGTTGCAGATTTAGAGTGAGCTGTACTATCAGTAATAGTACACAGCAAAATAAAACAGTTGTGGAAAATACACAACTTCTTTGTTTCTTGCTGATTTTTAAACTTCCCTGTAGTGCCAAAAACACTCATCTGTACTACATGTAACATTACTGACATAATTGCTGATGCAACTATTGGTTTTAGCCGCACAATTATTGTCCCATAAGAATGAAAAAGAAACAAAACCAGGAACTTAACTTTATCCTTTGACAATTCTTTTGTACATGCCACTACAGGTCTGTTGTACGCTTCTGCCACACCTCCCTCCCCTTTGTGATAGGTATACAAATTACTGAAATGGATCAAAGAAAGAGTTATCCAAACAGGAGTTTATAAGAAGAGGCCTACATTACTATTCTGTATATCTTATCTAACTTTCATTCATTTCAGTTTGCAAGATTATAGTGATATTTTTCAAACTAAAGTTATGCCTGAGACAGATGTACAACTAGAAAAGGAATTGAAGGGGGCAGGCAGTTCCTAAAAGATGTAATACTGGAGGCTCAACATCAAGCTATTCTGACGCAGAGGAAAGATAAGAAGAGCCACAAGCGGCCAATGTAGCTGCACAAAGAGATTTTTAGCTATCTAAAAACCAAAAGTGACACATACAGGAAATTGAAGGAGGGGCATGTCACCAAGGAAGTATACGTGGGAATAGCGCGAGCGTGTAGGGACAAAATCAGGAAATCCAAGGCAGAGAATGATTTACAGCTGGCAAGGAATGTTAGAGACAACAAGAAGGAGTTTTTCAAATACATCAGATAAAAAAGGAAGATCGAGGAAGGTGTGAGTCCACTGCTCAATGGAGAAGGTGAGCTGCTAATGGAAGATGATAGGAAGGCAGAGCTGTTAAATGCCTGCTTTGTTTCGGTCTTCCAAAAAAAATTACATGTGACCAGAAGACTAGCAAAGTTACTACAGACAATAAAACGGAAAGGATGCAGATAGGGATAACTAAAGAACACGTCAGAGATCTTCTGAGCAATTTGAATTAATTCATATCAGTGGGGCCAGATGCTATTCATCCCAGGGTACTGAAGGAATTAGCTGAATAAATCTCGAAACTACTGGCAATAATATTTACAAACTCATAGGTAACAGGAGAGGCTACAGGAGACTGGA
The DNA here is from genome assembly GCF_015237465.2 of Chelonia mydas. Lineage (NCBI taxonomy): Eukaryota > Metazoa > Chordata > Testudines > Cheloniidae > Chelonia > Chelonia mydas. The sequence goes on along the minus strand of NC_057850.1, from coordinate 105,301,108 downwards.
GAAGGGCTAACGTATGGCCCGTCTTTTTAAAAAGGGGAAAAAGGAGGAGCCAGGGAACTATAGAACAATCAGCCTGACTTTGATACCTGGGAATCTACTGGAACAACATATAAAGAATTCAGTTTGCAAGTACCTGGAGGATGGGGTAATCATTAGCAGCCAACATGGATTTATTAAGAACAAATCATGCCAAACCAGCTTGATTTCCTTCTTTGACAGGGTAACTGGTTTGGTGGATAGGAGGAATACGGTGGACATAATATACCTGGACTTCAGCAAGACTTTTGACGCAGTCCCACATGACATTCTGATAGGTGAACTGGAGAAATGTGGGCTTGGTGGACCTACTATTAAGTAGATACATAATTGGTGAAACAACCACAAATAAAGAGTAAATAATGGAATGATGTCAGAGTTGAGAGAGGTCTCAAGTGGGGTTCCACAGGGATCTGTCCTGGGTCCGGTGTTGTTTAACATCTTTATTAATGACCTGGTTGTAGAAATCCAGAGAGCATACTGATGAGAGTTTCAGATAACACAAGGCTGTGGGAAGGGGGGAGGTTGCCTACACTTTGGAGGATAGAGGTAAAATTCATAGGGATTTTGATAAATTGGAGAACTGGGCTAGAGACAACAACTTGAAATTCAACAAAGACAAATGTAAGGTGCTACACTTAGGAAGGAAAAACCAAATGCACAAATACAGAATGGGGGATAACTGGCTTGGCAGCAGCACTTTTGAGAAGGTTCTGGGAGTTGTGGTGAATCACAGCCTCAACATGAGTCAGCAATGCGATCTGTTGCAAAAAAAATCAAATGCAGTGTTAGATTGCATTAACAGGCATAGCATGCCAGTCATGGGAGGTGATAGTACCACTCTACTCAGCTTGGGTTAGGCCTCTGCTTGCAGAACTGTATCTAATTTTGGTCACCAGTGTATAGAAAGGATGTAAACTGGAAAGGTCCAGAGGTGAGCGCCAAAGATGATCAAAGGGATGGAATGCAAGCCATATGAGCAAAGGCTGAAGGAACTGGGTATATTTAGTTTGGAAAAGAGGAGACTGAAGGGGGACATGTTAGCAGTCTTCAAATACTTGAACAGGCGCCATAAAAAAGATGGAGAAAAATTGTTCTCTCTTGTTACAGAGGGCAGGACAAGAGGCAATGGGTTCAAACTACAGCACAGCAAATTTAGATTAAATCTCAGGAAACCTAACTGAAAAAAGAGTAGGACAATGGAACAGACTGCCTAAGGGAGTTGTGGAAGCTCCTTCACTGAAGGTTTTTAAAAGGAGGGTAGATTGCCATCTGTCTCGGATGGTTTAGACACGACAAATCCTGCATCTTGGGCGGGGGTTAGACTAGATGACACTTGTGGTACCTTCTAACCCTCTGATTTAAATAAAATGGGGGGTGGGGGAGGGAGTAGGCCCTGTACTGGTTATGAGCTGCATACACAAATACATATCACAGTGCCTGCATGGAGCCCCTTTCAAGTAAATGCAATGAGCTCCTTGCTGGATTGAGGCTTTATAGGAGACATCAACAAGACAGTATAAAGTTGAGGGTTGTGTGTTCCTCTCATCCCACTGTGGTTGTACTTATGGCCTTGTGTATGTCAATGTGTTCAGATATGGGGGTTTCAGTTCACACCATAATAAGATTTGAGTCCAGGTGTTAAACTTGGATCTTGATTGAGATTATGAAACCTCCCACTCTTACACAAGAAAGACACGGGTTTCATTTGGGCCCATCTCTGTCTTTTACTCACTTTAATTACAGATAACAAACTGCCATAGTAAACAGGACACTGTTTCAGACTGCTAAAATTAATGAAGCAAATAAATATCTTCTCTATTAGTTTTTTTTATTATTATTATTCTTGGTCTTATGTTTGATGTAAGGCATTAGTCTGATTAGAACTGGTTCATTGATAAGGCTCAGCACCACATTGCAGACTGGTTATAAACTACAGAAGATTTAGGAGTATTGTCCTTAATGTAATTTCTGAAATCAGATGTGTGCATCAGAACAGTAAAACCTGTTTGTTGAGGATTTGGCACTCCTGGAATTCCCATGATAAACCTGAAATACGCTGGCAACTCAAAACAGTCCGTGAAACAAGGCTCCACTCAGGTCTAATATTAAAAATGTTGCTCAAATTGGTAAAGGTGTACTAATTTAATACCTGGCTGCCTAGAGATTTGGAGTTTTTAATTCAGGTTGAGTATGTTGGTTCTGTGTCTATGTATACTGTTACTGATAGTCATTCCTTTAGATATAGTATGGATAAAATCCACTGATGCTTGAATATATTTCTAAAAAGTTAAAACCTTGATAAATTTAGGCAGAAAAATCCCAAGAATAATTGATTAGTATCTGTAAAAATGGATATTCCCTGTATTTTAACTGATGATTATTTCCAGACAGTGAAATCGCCAGTGCCAGAAGTCTTCCTATAGCTCCTGCAATGTACTTTTTTAAACACTGCAGAACTTTGGATTTAACTCAGGTTTAATTGTTGCTTAACAGATCAATTTTAAAGTGCAGTATTTGCTTTTGGATTTGGTTTTATTTGTTTTTTGTATCTCATGGAAGAGAGCGAAGGTATACTATTTGCGTATCATGTTACTGGTCTGATCGTCCTCAAGGGCTCCTTTTGGAAGAAAAAGATGACACTAACACAGCCTGATGTGGGCTCTGAATGACACCACCTGCACTTGAACTGTCTTTAGAGCTCCAAGTGCACCCCCTTCAGAGCCATCACAGTTGATCGGGTCACTGGGTGCTTTGGAACTCATATCTTCCACTGTTTTGGTTGCTGAACATGCACGTCAAGTCAACATGCTAAAAATCCATGTGGAATTTGGAATTGATGAAAAACTGGGAGGAGAGAGAGGACGGAATAATAGAGCAGATCATTTGCGATAAAGCAGCAAGACTAGGCAATCCCTTAGGCGCAAGACTTTTTTTATTTTTCCATAGCTCTCTGAAACCTGGCAAACATGGACATTAGCTATTGCCTTCCTCCTTCATTTGGTGTGATATTATACCCCCTTGAACCCTCTTTCTCCTTCATGGTGACCACTGTTGTGCCAATCCTTCATCTTTTCAGGATGATAGAAAGCATCCAAGCCCACTGTCAGACAGCTGAACAGATCAGTTTGGGAGCACACCATGAAGAGAGCAAAAGAGAGTATTGTAGCCAAATTGATCCTGGGCCTGGATACTCTGTATAGCAGATAACTGCTTAATTAACACAACAATATTTAGTTTACTATTCGTTATAGTCCCATACAGATATATGTCCCAGTATGATAGATTGGTAGTCTGAAGAGCAGTTGCTTTATCTGTTACCCCGATGTCATGCTAATCTGCGATAGTCCTGGCGCACACAAAAAAACCCCCTCATACTAGTCAAATACTTTTCACTCAATGAAACACTAAATGAGACAAGTTTTCTGATCAGTTACAGCATCATGCTTAGAAAATGCCCTCTTCCAGCAGCCTGAGGTATTCTAGCTGCTTTTTGTATTGAATTCATTTGGGAAAAAAATCCCATGTACACCAGGCATATTACACAAAAAGAAGTGCAAAAATTGCCATACTAGATGTGGCGGGTTGGGTCACAGAAACCCCCTTGGGAACTGCCACCTGCTGTGCTGGGACTACCTCTAAGCCCGTGTCAAGGTTTCTTCGCCACTCTGAACTCTAGGGTACAGATGTGGGGACCTGCATGAAAACCTTCTAAGCTTACTTTTACCAGCTTAGGTTAAAACTTCCCAAGGTACAAACTATTTTACCCTTTTGCCCCTGGACTTCCACTGCCACCACCAAACTTTATCTGGGTTCTGAAAAAACGTAGTTTGGAAACATCTTTCCCCCCAAAATCCTCCCAACCCTTGCACCCCACTTCCTGGGGAAGGTTTGGTAAAAATCCTCACCAATTTGCATAGGTGACCACAGACCCAAACCCTTGGATCTTAGAACAATGAAAATGCATTCAGTTTCCTTACAAGTTTCAGAGTAACAGCCGTGTTAGTCTGTATTCGCAAAAAGAAAAGGAGTACTTGTGGCATCTTAGAGACGAACCAATTTATATGAGCATAAGCTTTCATGAGCTACAGCTCACTTCATCGGATACATACTGTGGAAAATACAGAATATGTTTTTATACACACAAACCATGAAAAAATCGGTGTTTATCACTACAAAAGGTTTTCTCTCCCCCCACCCCACTCTCCTGCTGGGAATAGCTTATGTAAGGTGATCACTCTCCTTACAATGTGTATGATAATCAAGGTGGGCCATTTCCAGCACAAATCCGGGGGGGGGGGGGGGGAGAACCTGGATTTGTGCTGGAAATGGCCCATTTCAGGAGGGGGCTCAGGGCTGGGATAGGAGGTTGGGGTGCAGGAAGAGGTGTGGGGTGCAAGCTTCAGGAGGGGGCTCAGGGCTGAGGTAGGGGGGCAGGGTCTGGGAGGGAGTTAGGGTGCAGGAGGGGGGGCAGGGCTAGGGCAGACAGTTCAGGGCACGGGCTCCATCCGAGTGGCACTTACCTCAGGCGGCTCCTGGGTGGCGGTGCAGCAGTACTAAGGCAGGCTCCCTGCCTGCCCTGGCTCCGCACAGCTCCCGGAAGCAGCTGTCATGTCCCTGCGGCCCTTAGGCGGAGAGGTCAGGGGGCTCTGCCCAAGCCTGCAAGTGCCACCCCTGCAGCTCCCATTGGTCATGGTTCCCGGCCAGTGGGAGCTGCGGAGCCAGCGCTGGAGGCAAGAGCTGTGCGCAGAGCTTCCCTGATCACCCCTGTGCCTCGGGGCCACAGGGTCCCGCCGGTCACTTCCGGGAGCTGCGCAGAGCCAGAGCAGGCAGGGAGCCTACCTTAGCCCCGCTGCGCCACCAACCGGACTTTTAACGGCCTGGTCAGCGGTGTTGATCGGAGCTGCCATGATCCCTTTTCGACTGGGTGTTCCGGTCGAAAACCAGACGCCTGGCCTATGAGAGGTTTGAAGAGCATGTTCTGTTCCTGAGATTATTGTGCGGGGGAGGAAATCTGATACTGGGTGCTAAATTTCTTAACAGACCCATTTTTAATTAATTCTGCTTCATGAACTGATAAATTTATTTGTAAATTTTCAGAAAATTAATTCTGTACTCAAAGAGTAAGTACTGTAATTTTGGGGAGTAAATGCTGTAATTTTAAATAAAGAGGTTAAATCCCTGTTTTAAGTTCAAATCTCAACTTTAACTGTGGAGTCACCGATGTTACCGTAATCATGAATACATTTTAGTATTTGTGATCTCAAATTAGATCAATGTGATTTTTTTAAAGACACATTGGAGTTTTTTTATCTCCCCCCCCCCACCCCCTCCCATGGTGTCACTACATTACATGGGTCCTTGTTTAAACAGTAAACTTAAACTTATTGAGAAAAAAATTAGTGTTTGTAAAAGTATGGCACTGAAAGAACACAGGAAGCATAACATGCAGCTGTGTAGCTTTACACTTATGTTGTGAGTTGAAAAAAATGCAGTCTGATATATGAATAAGTAATGCTGAAAATATCGAATTATACATTGTTGTCTGTCTTGTTATCAGACAAAAACTTTAAAACCGTGTTCTCAGAAAAGCAAAGATGAATAATGAAATGTATGTATATCAATAAATAAACCAGAACAGCGAGTCTATTTTTGACGTAGTAATTCAGAAGTAGATAGGTTAGGTCAAAAACCGTAGCCACCCGCTGAAATGAATTTTAGTCTGTTTCGTTATAGGTGTGATCGGCAAGGCAGGAATAATACCACTGGTGGTAGCAATGCTGATAAAAATGATTTATTGCAGTGGTGTCAGAATTGGGTGTAGAAAGTTAGTTGCATTATCACTTCTGCCCTTTCAGACCTTGCAGGGAACAGTCATAGGATCATGGTAAAAATAAATTACAAGCTTATCAAAAACTTCTGTGATCTGACTGGGGTGGAACAGTTTTCTAACCTCTTTTCTACTAGGATGACATATAGAATAATTCAGGGTCAGAAAGGGTAGTTCATTGGTTTTGATCAAATTTCTTGTTCTGTTCTTCACAACAACAGATTATCTGCAGGCCATAGTAACTTGGTTGTTTCGGTGATTTGGTGCATATTTATGGCAAAATATAAGTACAGAATTTGAAGGAATAAACATTCGACTCTGCGTACAAATTATTAAAAATATGTCCTGGTGAGAGTTGCCAACTTCCTAATCACAAAAAAAACACTGTAGGCTCGCCCCATGCCCCACCCCTTCCCTAAGGTCCCGCCCACCACTCACTACATTCCCCCTCCCTCGGTGGCTCGCTCTCCCCCACCCTCACGCACTTTCACTGTGCTGGGGCGGAAGGTTGGAGTGTCAGGGGGGTGAGGGCTCTAACTGGGGGTGTGGGCTCCAGGGTGGGGCCAGAAATGGGTTCAGGATGTGTGAGGGGACTCTAGGCAGGGGCAGGGAGTTGGGGTGCGGGAGGGGGTGAGGACTCCAGCTGGGGGTGCGGGCTCTGGGGTGGGACCTGGGAGGGGGTTTTGTGGTGCAGGAAGGTGCTCCAGGATAGGGGGTGGGGATGAGGGATTCGGATTTCAGGAGGGGGCTGTGGGTTGAGGCAGAGGGTTGGAGTGCAGGAGGGGGTGTGGACTCAGGGGTGGGGCCAGGGATGAGGGGTTTGGAGTGCAGGAGGGGGCTCCAGGCTGGGGGATGGGGCTGAGGGATTCGGAGTGCAGGAGGGGGCTGCGGGTTGAGGCAAGGGACTGGGATGCAGGAGTAGGTATGGGCTCTGGGCTGGGGGTGTGCGGGGTCTAGGGTGGGGCCAAGGATGAGTGGTTCAGGGTGTGGGAGGGGGCTCTGGGCTGGGGCAGGGGGTAGGGCTGCAGAGGGGCTGAGGACTCTGGCCTGGGGGTGCGGGCTCTGGCCTGGGGTCAGGGATGAGAGGTTTGGGGTGCAGGAGGGGGCTCTGGGTTTGGGGAGGGCTTAGGGCTGGCGTTGGGGGTTGGGGCATGGGCTTACCTCGGGTGGCTCCTGGTCAGCAGCACAGCAGGGCGAAGGCAGGCTATCCCTACCTGTCCTGGCTCCGTGCTCTGCCCTGGAAGCAGCCAGCAGGTCCAGCTCCTAGGCAGGGGGTGCTAGGAGGCTCCACATGCTGCTCTCGCCCGCAAGCACCATTCACCTTCTTCCCCACGCCTCACCCCCCATTCCCATTGGTCACAGTTTCCGAACGATGGGAGTGCGGAACCGGTGCTCGGGGCGGGGCAGCGCATGGAGCCTAGGAGTCGGACTTGCTGGCTGCTTCTGGGGCGCAGCTCGGAGGAAGGAGAGGTAGGGACTAGCCTGCCTTAGCCCTGCAACACCGCCGATTGGACTTTTAATGGCCCAGTCGGCGGTGCTGAGAGGAGTCGTTAGGGTCCCTTTTCGACTGGGCATTCCGGTTGAAAACTGGACACCTGGCAACTCTAGTCCTGGCTATAGTGGTTCCAAAGCCTTTCTGAGTTATTTTGTCAATTTACCATACTATGATTTTGCTTGGAATGTCAGCACCTGTGAGCAATTTAACTTGCAGTGGATCTCAGGCTGCTCCAAACTCCCCTCTCTCAGTTGTTAGGCTGGAGTTTGGAACTGTAGAAGGTCCCTTGCAGGTCTGAGCACACAGGGTAAAATAGGAGGTGGAGCAGCAGCAATACTGCATCACGTCCAAACACAGACTACTTATTAAGGTAAGAGTATACCAATTATGAGTAGAGCTGAGAGAATAATTATTTTGTTTTGAACCATAACTGATTTTTTTAATACAATGATCCAAATGGGAACCTGTAATGGGATTCAAAATGGGGAGTGACCTACTCTTATCATTATTATTTATTCCTAGACAAAAAACTATGTAAAATGAAGTTAAGGTTGAGAGTACTTAAAAGAAACTGTGGGTGAAAACATCCGAAGAATGTTGCAGTTATCCCCAAACAAGCATTATAAACCCAGGAAATTGAATTAAGGTTATACCGTAAAGAAATCCAAACGTGTTTTGGTATGGAAATGCATTGCTAAGGCATCTGTAATGGGGTACTGGCCCTTTACGGCCAGAGGCAGTAGTTGAGAGGTCAGCTACTCAGTTCCATGTGTCCAGAAAACCAAATGAAATGTCATTGGGAGAAAGTAAGTTGGTCCCAGGGAACAGTTAATGTCTGGGAGAGGGGAGGTACGGAAAAACCCAGACAACTGTTCCTCCGAGGCCCTGAAACCAGGAGCCTTGTAAAGTAGGTGAGGCAAGGCTTCCCTCTCACCCAGCCAGCACAGGTGGGTGTTTGGAGTTATTAGACATACCTGTGGATGATTAGTTGATTATTTTATTATTATTATTTTATATTATTATAGTGCAGCTGTGGTTGTGTACATATTATTTCAATCCACAGTGAATTGGGCCTAAAAGAATCTATATATTGGTTTAGATTTGTATAGATATTTCTCTCTCAAAATTTTAATAATCTGTTTCGCAAATATTTTACTCATACAGCCAGCATCCATAGTATAGCATTGATATTATTAATTTACTGCTTTAAAAATAAAGGCATGCTTTCAAAGAATTATCCAGGATCTTCAGTACATTTTTTAGTACTGTATCTGTTTTGTTCTATAATAATGTGGTGTTTCTGTAAAAAAGAGATAAAGTATACAGGTTTCAATCCCTTCTGATCTAAGCATTACAAAGTGTTTCACTACTGCTCAAAAATGAATATGTGGGGAAAAGTAAAACAAATTAGGATGAAGTAGTTCCCTGTATCTTGGCACTATTGTTTTGGATTTCTGGATGGAATCACAAGGATCTTTCCTTTAATATTAAACTTACTGTGTGCTGGCTACCGATGCTGTCTATAGTCATCATTGCAAAAATATTAAACAGTTCAGGTTGCTTTGTAGTTCATGTCAGTTCTGTAGGATCATTGTTGAAAACTGCTATTCTTTCTGGAAGCTACTAATTCCTTCAACTAGCATGGGATATTTTAGTGAGAAGGTTGCAGTGGTAATTGCACTACTTGGTCTTCGTGTGGAACAACCACTCCTTCGCTACCACATGCATGCACACACAGTTTTACAGTACATACATCAGGGGTGCAGCAACGTTTTAATCCATTTCACAGCAGATGCTTGCATGTTTTTCCCAGCTAAAGAGGGCAATGGAAAATACCTCAGTTGCCGCTGCCAAATAACATGATGTTTATAGCTGGTAGTAACAGAAAGAAGTGAAGAATTACTCCCCCTCCACCTAGATTTAAAATGGCCCTCATCACCATTGTATCTGAATGCCGCTGTATCTGTACTTTGAAAAGGCATATTGAGTTTACCTTATCACTTCCATAAAACTTGGTCCTTTGAGTACTGTAGACTAAGGACTATAGGATTAAAATTAAATTTGTCCAGGATTCATCAGAATTTCACAGCATACCAAAACCACTCCTTCCCCAGTGGAGAGTACCGCCTTTCATCATGCTTGATTGTCTCGGCAGTCTCATGAGCCTCCAAAGTGCTAACCGTTTCGTACGGCACTGAGGCAAAAAGCTCCATAGGGTGAGCTGTTGCTTCCATAGAGAAGGAGACATATTTCCTCTGTGTTCCCCAGGGGGGCCATATATCCTGTTCCACCACTGTTTGTGTATCTTTCCGATAGAATATAGCATTAGGTTTGTATTTAGTACGTATTTTTATTTGATGAAAATAGATTTTGAGAACTTATGGAAGGAAGAAGACTGCTCAAAATATGGATTTTTATGAGGCAGAGCAGTGTTTAATATAGTATAATTAGTGTCTAGATGTTTTAATAACATAGCATCCAATGACAGAAGATATATAAGGAGAGTACAGATTTCTTCATGTTAAATGTAAATGTGCTCCTTGATCTCAAACAATTGCAATTCTACCTTAAACTCACATATTGAAGAGAGCTGTAAACTATACTGTTTAACAGCATTTGGGCAATGGTATTGTTTAACCCTCATAATATCAGGTCATAGGAGATGTATTATTATTCCCTACTGTGCTGATTCATCTACCACAGCTGTTACACTGCTGGGGTAACCTGAATAAATATGCATTAGTGGGATTAAACCAAAAATATGGTTTCATCTAGAGCATCAGTGATGCCTTGAAGGGAGGGGGGAGAGGATATTAGTTAAATATGTTCTAATTGCATTTTGAATTATCAAAAAGCCCACATTAAAATGAAGTTTCATATCTAATTTCTGTAATAAATGGATACTTTCAGAAGCTGCAGAAATATCTCTGAGAGCTGCCTGCTGTGTTTTTCATTTGGTTTGGGGGGAAGCAAAAAACAACCAGAGTTTTACTTTGAATAATACAGTCTGCTTTAGATCTGCCTAACATCAGCTATATATATTAGGAAAAATATTCACACAGCCATTGAGTATCTCTGAGAATGTGTAGTCACTTGAGTGCATGTTTGGGAAATATTTAAAAGCTGCAATATTTAATTAATTCTTTCATTTAAAAATATATGCTATAGGAATTTGTGGTTGTCTGAAAATGTTTCTGCTTAAGTGTATAAGGCCCACTGAGCACTGATGAAATATGATTGAGACCATTAAGTATTTTGTGAATATTCTTTTCTGTTCTGGTTTTTACACTGTCTTCATCACCAAAGTATCTGAGCACTTTCCAGAAGTGCATTGAGCAATGTGAATAGCATCTGCCATGTGTGGTTTGTTCTCTCTCTCTCTCTCTCTCTCTCTCTCCTTTTCCCCAAGGAGAAATTGTGGTTATTTAAATATATAGGTGGGCTTGATAGAGCTGCCTATTAGTATGGTTGCCCAACACTTCCCATTATAAGACCCTCTGTTTGGTGGCTTATAACTTTGCCAATCTTTCACCGTTTGGGCCAAAAATGTATATTGTGGGTTTCTCAGTCATGCAGATATTTTGCGGGAGTCATGGAGGGGAGAATTTCAACTAAAACAGTTCAGCTGTTTTCCAGAACGAGGCTAGGGAAAAAATATGTTGTTTTGCCCATATTACAAAACTCTGGCAACCTTTTTTTTGAATTGCTCTAGTGCCCCCAGACTTTGGAGCAGGATCTTAAAATGTAGCAAGGGGATGGCATTTTTGTTAGAATTGTGCCTTTTGCTGTCCCTGTGGAAATCTGCCGAAATTTGGCCAAATTATGAGGCTTTAAAATATTACTGTTTGCACATGCTCAGTAGAGACGTCTTAGATTTTAGCAGCTAAAAATCTCTGAAGATTCTGTCCTCACTGAGCATGCTCAAGACCCTGGCAGTTCCTAGTCCTGACCAAACAGTGCATGTGCCATCCCCACAGAGTGACGGAGCCACAGGAGTAAAGCTGGATTTACCCTGTAATAGCTGCTGAGCAGGAGTTTTGAGAATCTCAGTGGGACATAAATTTACGGTTTAGGTGCCAAAGATGGGAGCTGAGTACCTAAATTACTGTGCATCTGGGCCATGCTACTGAGACTGTGGGGAGGAGTTGAGAACAGGAATTCTAGATGCCTAGCACAGGCTCATAAGCACTGACATGGGGCGGTGCGGGGGGAGGGGAATAACCACTGTGGAGCAGTTTACACCTCTCAGAGCTATTGTTTTAGGCTGTATTCCTCTCCTTGGCATGTTCTTATTCTGCTGAGAATATTTCATTGAGATGCATGGGCCACTTCTCACCTCTCTGAACCTCCTATACTGCAGTTGGGTGTGTAGAACCCCTTTCCTGTACACTAAACCCAGATCTGGGTAGCATCTCCACTCTCCTGTCCCTTCTTGCCTCCACCTGGTACATGCATGCTGCACAGCCCCACGAAGGTAGCTCTTCTTGGCCTTCCCAGGGGCATGGAGTGACACAGAAGAGGGTGGATCCAGGGCAAGGACACCCAAAGCAGCAGGGATGTATGTGTAGAGGGCTTGGAGCAGCAGGGCTGTGTGAAAGGCGACTCAGAACAAGTGTGATGGCAGGAGCACTGGAAGAGCTGGAGCAGTGCTAAGGGAGTCTGAGGAGTTGGGGGATGGAATATGAGGATCAGAGCATTGAGGGGGAGTGTTGGAATAGTGCAAGGAAGAGCTATGCAGTGGACAATGTTAGGGTGGCTTCAGCTTTGCCCCCTAAAATCCCAACATCAATCAGTCAATGACGGGTACTTATATGGTCACTATCACTGTCGTAGCTGAGTGCCTCACAGTCTTTAATTTATTTATTCTCAAAGCACCTCTGTGGGTAGGGAAGTAACAATTATTCCCATTTTTACAGATGGGGAAACTGAGACACAGAGAGGCAGTCTTGCACAAGGTCACACAGTCTGTGCTTAAGGTCAAACAGAAAATCTGTTGCAGAGCAGGGGATTGAACCCAAGTGTAGGGAGCCAGGGTGGCTTCCCTCCAAACCAGAGGGCAAAGAGCCACTCTCTCAGCCTGCATGGGCGGGGCCAGACCAAGCTTACTCCATCCCTTGGAAGGGGAGGGCCCTTAGCCCAGTGACGGCAGCACCAGGGAGGGAGGGAGACTCAGGCTGCTGGCTGTTCCCTCCAGACCCTGCTGTCGAGCCAGGGGAGGCCCTGGACCAGGAGAAACCTGACCTGAAGGAACGACTGGGGCTACCAGGACTGCCAGCTGCCGAGTACCCAGAGGAACTGGAGGAGCCAGGCAGTAACCCGGGCCAGCGTGAGCCTGATGCAGAGGGGAGCTGGAGCTGCCATCAGCTGAATACCCTGACGAGCTGGAGGGACCAGAGGGACCCGCTCGAGAGACCGGTTAGGAAGTAGCCCCGGGGCAGAACTGCACAATGCGGTGGGTCTATTTGGTCAGCGGGGCGAGATGGTTCCCTGCTGACCCAGTGGCAGGACCCTCTCCTCCCGCCACTGTCAGGGCCCTGGGCTGGAACACAGAGGAGTTGGGTGGGCCTGCGTTCCCCGACCCTGGCCAACCTGCCTCGGGTAGCAGAATCCCGACAACGCCACTGACTCTTGCCGGCGCTCCCCCGGCCTGAGGGGCGCGCCACTGACTCTGGCCGGCGCACCTCCCTCTGCTAATTCCCTAGTTACAGAAAGGTGTGACCAAGGCCTGCCAGTGAGGCAGTAGCTCCCCCTCCTCCCCCAGCGGCTCGGTGGATCAATTGAAACCTGTCACACCAAGTATCTCAAGTTCCAGTCCCGAACCACTGGACCATTTGTCCTTTTATGTCCCCCCATATCTGTGACCTCCCTTCAGAAAATGCCCTCACTGTCTCAGTGCTCATCCCTGCATTGTTCCTACATTCTCTCCCCAGATCCTCAGCCTGTGGATCTCATTCTGATGCCTGCCTCTCCATGGAAAGGACAGGTGGGAAGGGAGAACCAGGCTATGCTGGACAGGCAAAGAGACTGGAGACAAGGAGATGATGCAGAGTCAACAAAGGGACTAACATGCAGCCAGTTCATTCTGTGGCCAGGGTAATCATTGCCCAGGTGTCAGAGGTAGTGGAGTGGGACAGCTGAGCTCTAATAAATAGGCCTGTGGAGAAATTATTTTTTAAAAAAAAACAAGGAAATTAAATACCCCAAAACTTTGATAATGCAGAGTTAAGGTTGCCCGGTGGCTTTCTAGAATGTGAAGAATGGCTAAACGTAAACTTTGAAAATCAGGAAACAAAGAGTTATGGTGACACAAATGTAAACCTCTGAAAAACCAAAAATGCAGAATTAAGTTATTTATTACCCCGTCTGGAGTGGAGGGGACGGTGGTCCAGGGACATAGTTTGGGAGGCGTACCTTAACTCTTTATTCCTTGTTTTTCAGACATTTGAGTTTTGCTGAACTTGATGTTCTGGAAGGGCATGAGATACCATTGAGCAACCGTAACTGCATGAATTAAGTTTTTTGTCAGTGAACCAAGAGCTATCACTACAGGGTAGCACACACCATACTTCTGTAGGCCAAGCACATTTCACACACCAGGATCTTGTTTCATTCCTCCATCCTCTAACCCCCAAACCTCTGTGAGCCATCCTCCCTTGCCTCTCTCGTTTAGTGAGTGTACAGCTCCCTCCACCCTCTTTGTAATAGCCATTTTGTTTTCCTTAGAGGAAAAAAAAAATGTCCGCGTTTTGTGAGTGAGGAAAGAAACTTATATATCCTTTAATGAAAGAGTGCTAGATGGCATGCGTACAGGGTATAAGAAAGGGCATCCATGCTTTGCCTGACTGAGGGACACATGGCAGTTTGCCAGGAGTCAAAGGGCTGCAGCTGGCTTTTCTGTCATATAATGTTATTGGTTTTCTTAAAGCAATTACAATAATATAATAAAAAGAACATCATGAGCATTAGAAAAACGGGCTAAGAAGAGAGGAGGGACGAGCTGTCACAAATATGGGCAAATAAGAATTATATCTTCTCCAGATATTTCAGTGAAATCTGATAGAAGTTTCCAAGTTTGACTAATCTTTTTGTTTGTTTGTTTACTTTTTGCATACTTATGTATTAATATTTTACTAAGGAGCTTAGTAAATTATAATGTACCTATAGTTTTCCAATTTATCATGATATTTCTCTGAATAACTGACATGGAAGACATTTGGAATGCCTGGTAATCCAGACTGGTGGAGCTGACGAGTTGAAATACCTGAGATAGCCAATGTTTTTTTTTTTTTTTTCATAGATATTTAGGTCAGAAGGGACCATTATGATCATCTAGTCTGACCTCCTGCACAACGCAGGCCACATTTATTTCATAATTTGGAAAAAAACACTTTGGCATACCTGATGCTAAAGATCCCATGCTAAGGAGATCTTTTCTTTGGCGAAGACATACTGTATTGCTGTGCAGCTGGAAGAAGAAACTACAACTAGAAAAATTTATCTTAGAGATCACTAATCTTAGTGACAGAGAAACCAATTAGCTCATTCGCAGTCTCAGAAGAACAACTCTTCTTATTAGGTATTACTTATGCTAATCAGTATCAGCTACACGTATGCCCCTTTTTTATACTGAAAACCATCATTTACCCTGCTTGTTTAAAGAGGGAGAGATTATTATTCACTTGACTCTTTAGTGCTGGTAACTAAAACAGAATTACTGACCTCACAGAAAAATAATTATTCGTCTGATAACTTTAGTGTCCCTAATTATCCTAGCTGCAGGTACCTTCATAAGATTGTATTGGCCTGGCAACTAGAATTACCACATGCAATATGAAGCCATTGTATTTGCACTGTTAAAAGAAAATAAAAGTGGTGCCAAGATGGGAAATAATTAGGGATTTTCCTTTTGCATCATCAAAGATAACCTAAATTGCCTACTACATTCCGGCTGCTTAAAATAAACATTGCAGTCATGCAGCCACCTGTTTAGAGTCCAAAGTGCTATAAACATCAATAGATCCATCTAATTAGATGGTGAACTTGCCTGACTTAAGTGCAGCCTACAGGCCAAAATACAACCTAAGAGTTCAAGAACATAGCATGTAGATGCCCCTGGTTTACTTAAGTTTAGCGCACACAACGATCCATCTTTTTCTAAGCAGCAAGTTTTCTCCTTTAGTCAAAATGGAACTTGTATGGGATTTGTAGCCTCTGTGAGGCACATTTTTATATTAAATATAAAGGCAGCTGCAGTCAGCACTATTTTGTCAAGTTAGATGCAGCTGAAAGGTTGTATTTAATTTTCCCTACAGATGGTCTGATTAACTTCCATTAAACTTAGTGGAAAGTCTTTCATTGATTTCAGTCTAAGTTGGATTCAGCTCACAGTGACTGTTTTCTTCCCATCTCTCTCTGCACCATATCTTCAGTTACAGAAGAATTTGTTAGGGGCGTTAAATATCATAGCATTTATTAATTGTCCAGAATCAGGGTTACAGCAGTGTTAACACCAAAAGAATAATAAAAATAATAAATGAGGCAACTTTAAACTGCCATTAAATCTATTCTACTGTAAGACTAGACTATGAAAAAATGCTTGAATTATAAGTAAATCTTTCCAAATTTTCAGTACGGTATGTTCCAAAACATAGATGATTTCTTCTAAATAACTTAATATGCATCTCAGATATTCACAGATTCCTATGATATTACAGATGTATATACACGTGCCTTATTTTTATTAAGGTAACGTCTTTAAAATGATTATTTAATAATATGTTAGCTCTTTCTTGTGATATTAAATATCCTTACCATGCATAATCTATACTTCGCACCTGCAGTTCCACTAACAAGTCTGCAGATCATACATGTGTATACTTGTATAAAGCATTTTAAAATCTGCTGTTCCTTTCTTTTGCCCTTTAATTTCTCTAATACATTTATTTATTTTTATTATTATTCTGCAGAAAAAGCAAAGAACAAAGGATCTATCCCAACTGTTTCATTCATACAATCCTTATGATCCTAAGGTAAGAAAAAAATACACTAGCAGTATGTTTTGTTTAGAACAATTTAAAACATTTAAGATAACTATCTTGTGTGATCAATATAAAGGTGAAAGAGAATGATGAAGCTCTTGAAGTGTCTCTAAGGCATCTTAACTTTCTTTTAATTGTAATATGTTAAATGTATAAGTGATACATTTGTTCATGCCTAAGCCTGAAACTGTATTTCTGGATTTGATATTTGTGAAACATACAGCTCTCACTGACCTTCCAGAAATATAATTTATGGATTGACAATGAATCTTATAAAATCAACACATGTGGTATTTGATACATTTTTAAAGTTTGTTGCTCTTGAATACATTGGTTAGTTTGTTATGCCCATTAAGCCTTGAAATATGTGACCCTAATGGATTACCTGTTGATTCTGGAGGTATGATTGGAGGGGTTGCTTTGTTAACAGAAATCCTGCTGGGCATTCTAAGGAAGAAAATACACCCAGTCATTCATGAGTTTAAGCATGCACAGCTGATTTGTAACTATTTGTCAGCAATATGTGATCTACTTTTGTGGTGTTGCTGTTTTGAGAAGAGCTAAGTATTTGTGCAATTTGGAAAATATTGGAATTTTTAAAAAGTACTAGTGAGACATCTATCTGTCTTGTCATTCTTACTAGTAAGTTATGCCCCTGTGTGGAGCAAATAAGTGTGTGTTGGAAATAGAGAATTGTCCTGTCCTGAATAACTTCATGCAGTTTGTTACTATGATATTTCCATACCAACCAATTATCTCGAGCATTGACAAATTTTCAAAAGCATTAACAGCAGATATATAATTGTTAAAATTATTTTCAAGTTACATCCTTCACTTTAAAATGTCTTTTTTGTAGAGAGACTTGGATCATTTGTATAGTCTGATAGTGCAGATGTTAAGGGCTGGTGGCAATTGACAAATGTTATGAGTAAAAGAAATTAGTGACAGGATTTCTGATGGGAATATTGCATTTTGAAGCTGGAGCAGTGTAAGATAAATGTAATAATAGATCAGTTAAGATCTAATAAAGAGAAGCAACTGAAGAGCCAAAAGCTTTGATACTCTTCTTCTTGTCTAAATTCTCCTGTACTAAACACTTTTTTAAATTCATCGCACAAGGAAATTCCATTATTCTTTTATTAGCACTCTTAATGGAGCTTGGCCATTTGTAATTCCTGTTGCCTTCCTGTTCATATCCTTTGTGGCATTATATCAAAGTATCCTCAAATGATTTTGGCTTCAGTTGTGAAGACTTATACACTCCTTTACAAATTAGTCATGAAGCGATGTGGAACTGAATATAAATGCTTAGATATATTTTCTTTTGATCTTTGTTTTAGGACCTTTAATAAATTATTAAAAGTAATAGAATTGCTTGATGAGTGATTTTTAAAGCTAACAAGGTTTTCTCTTTTGGCACTTTCATTCTTGCTACATGTATGCATGTGTGTGTCTGAAAGAGTAAAAGGAACAAGAGAAGAAATGTAAGTGTAAGGGGAGACTCCTCCTTCCCCATTTTTTAAAAATTCTGCCTATGAAGGTTTTCCTCAGTGCAATTCTCTCCCCATTGGCAGTGAGCCTAGAGAACCAGCTGCAAGTGTTCTGGCTGCATGCACTTAGTTTCCAATTTAACCCTTCATTCTAATATTTACAACTGATAAAATTCCTAGTTTTTAATTTTAATCACATTAATCCAAATTGTATGGATTTTGTATGGAAATTTATCTGAAAAAAATTCATGTCCGCAAGCAGGCCCTTAGCCAACCACATAACAAGAGATGTCTGTGTGCAGTAAGTGGTCCCTCCTTCTGATCCTGCATGCCTAGTCTTATGTGTGCCATTTTTTAGGCTTGATCAGTATGGAAAATCTGTATCAATAATAAAGAAAAAAGTTAAAACAGCTGTTCCAGGAGATTTTCCCTCTCAAAATGTGTACATATTCATGCAATTTCCTGCACTGTAAAAGATTTACAGGCATTTCAAAGTCTGTTTGTATATTAACTATCTTTCTCCCTAGAGGGAGAGGCAGTGAAATTGGGGTGCTTGTCTTTTGCAGATGAGAGGAGTCAGTTCTCATTTAGAAAAAATAATAAGAGAATTCGCAGTTCGGACATGTCATCTTTCCCAAACAATTGCCATCTCTGCTCTCATTCTCCTCAGATAACAAGGTGGAATGTAGAGAGACGGGAGATTCCCCCATGCCAATCCTGCCTCTTACTTTAGCAAAGGAAGGGGTTTGTGTTCTTTCCCTCTTTAAGCTGTTACTATTCATAGGGAACAATTTGATTAATTTTGCTCCCTCTGATTGTTTAACTGAATCCAGATAGTGGTGGATCTCAAGAACTGTTGTCTGGGACTTGCTCCTGCTCTATTTTATTCAGTGGCACTTTCATGCTTACAGTGCCTGCAGCGCTGTGGCTCTTGTAACTACTGTACCACCAAGAGCCAGGTTGTAGCAGCCGTCCTGAAGACGTGAGAAATCTATCAAAAACCTGAAATCAGATGCTTGTGAAGTGTTCCCAGCTTTCAAGTGAAAAAATTAATTTCTAAAATGCATCATTTTGTAAAAAAAATCAAATAATTTTACGTGGTGGACTCCCCAAATACTTTGTTTATTAAAAGGCAACTGTGAATGATCCTATTATTTACATGTGCTTAACCTTCTTCCAGAATTTACAACTTTACATAGCTTTTCTAGAAACAGATTTAATCAAACTCTCTTTGTAAAGCTTCAGAGTAGCAGCCGTGTTAGTCTGTATCTGCAAAAAGAACAGGAGTACTTGTGGCACCTTAGAGACTAACAAATTTATTAGAGCATAAGCTTTCATGGATGCATAGAATGGAACATATAGTAAGATATATACATACAGATAAGTTGGAAGTTACCATACAAATTGTGAGAGGCTAATTAGTTAAGATGAGCTATTATCAGCAGGAGGAAAATAAAAACTTTTGTAGTGATAATCAAGATGGCCCATTTAGGTGCTTTTTAAAGTGTTTTTATAGTCCTCTGTGGAGAAATACAGAGGTCCATTTCTGGGCAATTTATTCCTATTTCTGAAATACTTGCCTTTGTGCCTGTGTTTATATAGGGCATTGGTCTTAAAGATTTTAAATCCAGCATTCTTGGTGGCTGAACACTGACTGTTATGTCATCTTTTTGTTTTAGGTGCATTATCTTGTTACAGCACTACTATTTCTGCAATAAGATATATGGAAATAAATAGATATAGATAGATATTCTCCTGAGACCTTCATAAACATGAGATGTGTTTCTCAGAAGGCTATCACAGTAAGCAAAGCTTTAAATAAATTAAACTTAAATATTAGGGATTTTTCTTTGTTCTTCAGCTACACCATTCTCACTTATCATTTTTTATTGAATTTAAAATCATGTATTGACACAAAAAAATGCCATTGAAGCCTTTACACTCTGCATTTTAGTGATTCAGTTTTGTACTGAGAGAAATCTTTGCCTTTCCTATCTGTAGAGAATGCTTAGCTTTTCTAATGTTTTTCTCCCAAATCATACTTGTCCTTTAAAGCCAGTAATCTTGTTGTTAAAAGATGTTAATGCAGTTGTGATAATAGTTTGATGGGTCAAAACTACTTCAATTTGGCGAGCTTTGTATGTTCTTCAGAGCCCAATACACACAGTGTGTCCAGGTTCAGCACAACAGAACCTGGTATAGTCAGTGTCCTTTTTTGTTGTTGCAGGGTAAGCCCAAGTTTCATAGGTCACACTAGCAGTGATTATCCCCTCATTAGAAAAAGGCATGTGGTTTACAGCTCTTGATAGGCAGGACGCCTATTTTCACATCGACATTCATCCAGCCCACAGACATTTCTTGAGGTTCACAGTTGGCTCGCAACATTTCCAATACAGAGTTCTTCCCTTTGGAGTTGCTACTCCTCTCAGAGTTTTCACCAAGGTTTTCTCCATTGTGGCAGCCCACATCAGGCATTATGGCATGCTCGTGTTCCCATATCTTGACGACTAGCTCCTGGCGGCACAGTCCAGACATGAGGTCCAAGTTTCAACCTCCATGTTGCTCAGCCTCCTTTCTTCCTTCAGAGTCAGTATCAATGCCAAAAAAATCATCTTTAAACCCCACACAATGCCTAGACTTTATAGGGGCCGCTATCAGCTCCATCATGGCATGAGCCTACCTACCACGAGACAGGTTCCAGAGTCTGCAAAACTCATAACTCGCGTAGTCAACAATCCTTTGGTCATGGCTAGGACTTGCCTATCCCTCCGGGGCCACATGGCCTTGTGCACACATACATCACTACCTTTGCTCGACTTCACCCTGGCTTCTTCGAAATGTGGCTCCAGACAGTTTACTCGCCCAATCATCACACCATGGACCTCAAGCTAACAGTTCCCCCCAAGGTAATCTCATCCCTCCACTGGTGGAGGGACCCAGGTCAGATCTGCATAGAGATTCCCTTCCTACCCTCCTCCCCGAACAAGACTATTATCACCAACACCTCCCTCCTACGATGGGGAGCGCACATGGCCAAACACATGCCAGAGGGAACATGGACTCCTTGGGAGTCCAGAATACAATTACCATTTTGGAGCTCCCCCTAACTTTGGAGCAGTAAGGAAGGCATGCCTAGCTTTTCTCCCACTCATCTGTTCCCATCATATTCTCATCATGTCAGACAATACCATGACTGGTGTGCTACATCAACAGGCGTGACGAGACTGTGCTCAAAAGCTTTGGAACTGGTGCATCCCCTACCAGATTACCATATTTGGCACTTATCTTCCAGAGACCCACAATGTTATTGCAGATTCGGTCAGCAGATAGTTCGTGATAGACAACAAGTGGGAACTCCATGACACCATGCTACAGGACACCTTCAGGAAATGGGGAACTCTGACCAGAGATGTCTTTGCCTCCCCATTCAACAGAAAATGCAGCACCTGGGACACCACTCTCAGGGCGACGCTCTTATCCTCCCCTGGTCGGACCAACTCTATTACACCTTTCCTCCTCTCCCGCTCCTACCACAAGTGCATCACAAGATCAGATGAGACAAAACGACAGTCATCCTGATCACCCCCTACTAGCCCAGACAGTTTTGGTTTTCCAGCCTCCTTTGTATGTCTCTGTCCCCCAATCCCTATTCCTACTCTCTTCGATCTCCTCACACAACACAACAGCAACATCATCCATCCCAATCCTCAGGTGCTTCACCTCAGAACCTTGTATTTGGATGGGCATAGTCATCAGACATGCAGAACATCCTCTCCAGCAGCAGAAAGGACTCCATTAGGCACTATTTCCGAGCCAAGTGGAAATGCCTGGGCAAAACACAATGGACTTTCCCTAGAAGCAGTGGGGATTCCCCTCCTCCTGGATTACCTCCTATCTTTAAAGGCATCGGGTCTTGCCCTCAGCTCTCTCAAGGTCCACCTACTGGCAATTAGTGCCTTTCGCCCCCTGGTGGAAGGATACTCCATCTTTACCTATTCATTGGCTGCTAGGTTTTGGAAGAGCCTCATCAGAACCTTCCCATCTGTACAACCCATTGCTCCCCAACGGGATCTCAACCTGGTTCTATCTGTACTAATCAAACCTTCCTTCAAACCGCTGGCATCATATTCTATGTCACTCCTTTCCATGAAGGTTGCTTTCCTTGTTTCTCTCACATTGGCGAGAAGGGTTGGTGAACTCAGGGCCATGACGTCAGACCTTCCTTCCATGACTTTCTATAAAGATAAAGTATTCATGAGCCTGCATCCCAAATTTTTGCCAAAGGTCATCTCCCAGTTTCATGTTAATCAATCTATTCACTTACCTGCTTTCTTCCCGAAGCCCCATGCCTCGGAAGAGGAGCAACGACTCCATTCTCTCTATAGGTTTCAGAGTAGCAGCCGCGTTAGTCTGTATTCGCAAAAAGAAAAGGAGTACTTGTGGCACCTTAGAGACTAACCAATTTATTTGAGCATAAGCTTTCGTGAGCTACAGCTCACTTCATCGGATGCATACTGTGAAGTGAGCTGTAGCTCACGAAAGCTTATGCTCAAATAAATTGGTTAGTCTCTAAGGTGCAACATTCTCTCTCTGACCATCGGGCCTTGGCCTTCTGCCTGCAGAGGACAAACTGATCAGGAGATTCCCCCAGACTGTTTGTCGCAATAGCTGAACGGTTTAAAGGACAGGCAGTCGCCACACAACATATCTCTTAAGTTGATTTCTGGGTGCATTATCCAGCCGCCATAAGGGTGCTATACATTCAACGAGAGCCCAGCCTTTGACCATGGCCTCACTCCGTGACGTACCACTTCAGGATATTTGTAGAGTGGCCATGTGGAGTTAAGTACACACCTTTGCTACACGTTGCACTTTAATGCATGACTCGGCAATGGATGCCTCTTTGGGCATGGCTCTCCACCGCTAATCTCTCCCATCTGCATCCTCGCACTCTCCTCCAACTTAGGTAAAGCTTGTTAGTCACCCTCAGTGGAATATAATGGGGACCATCACTCGAAGAAGAAGAAGAAGAGGAAGTTACTTACCTCTAACTGAAGGTTCTTTGAGATGTGTGATTTCCATTGGTATTCTACTTCTCGCCCTCCTTCCGCCTCTGCTGCAGATCTGTTGGATTTGCAGTGGAGAAGGAACTGGAGGTGTGATCAGTCTGCCCACCCTTTATCACCTTGGACAAAACCATGATGCGTGGACCAAAGGACACTGCTTTCAAATTCTCTTGTCTCTAGGCACATGGAGTACATGCATAAACCCCTCAGTGGAATACAGATAGGGGCCACATATCTTTAAGAACCTCCTGTTATGCATAAGTAACCTCCTCTTACACACACATATGCTGTAGCACAGGGTATCTATCTAATCTATCTCACCTAATCATGTCTCTAATAATACCCCAAATGGTTGACCAGTTAGCTAGGCATATAACTAAGCCATTTTAACTCACATGATCCTTTCTCATTAGTTCGTTTAGCTATCTA
This sequence comes from Chelonia mydas, assembly GCF_015237465.2. NCBI lineage: Eukaryota > Metazoa > Chordata > Testudines > Cheloniidae > Chelonia > Chelonia mydas. Next base: position 105,277,724 of record NC_057850.1, on the reverse strand, counting down.
TGGGTCTGATACGGAACCTCTTGAAATCAATGAGAAAACTTCCCTGGATGTAAGTGGACTCTGGATCAGTTCCTATGGCTGGGATCCTGCAAACATTTAATGCCTCATGTAATAGTGATGACAACAGTTATAATAAAATGATGTGTATTGCTATGCTGGAAGGTGTAAATGGCTATTATCAACACAGACCTAGTAGAATTCCATGGATGTACTAAGCACCCTTCATTTGGACTAAATGGAGGGACCAGTTAAGACCCTTTTTGTGTTGTAATAGCTGAAACAATAGAAGCGACCACCCAAAGCAGGGCCCATCATGGCAAGGCCTGAATAGAAGCTAAGCCGTGTGGCCCTGTGGGTTTCCCCTGGGACTGATTGCACACACAGGGGCTGGGGCATTGATTGGTGGTAATGATATGTATCTGTGCATCAGTGAGAAGCAGAAAGCCAGCAGACAGTGAGAGAAGTTGTACTGAGTATGGCCCTAAGAGCAAGCCAAGAGAGAGGAAGCCAAGTAAACTGTCTCCTGTTGTTTGGTTCTACTGTGTTCAGGGAAACAGGATTTGTGTACTACTTTATACATAAACAGGGTTGCACCAAAGGAACACCTAACTCCATCATCAGTTTCTCCTCCTAACAGAAACAACCCAGCAAGGCCCCAATACTGGCTTACCACTGAGGCTGCAAGGAGCCACACTATCATACTATGATACTACATACTATCATACTACTTTTTAAAATGTGTGGTTCAGAATCCTGTAATTTTGATTTGTCTACTCTTTTGTATAACTTTGATTGCATGAGAAAATGCCTAAATACTAAAAGAATAACTTAATCTAAGAAAACATTTTCACAAGCATCTTACTGAGAAAGTAACCTCCATATAGTTTCCTTACAAACTGATACCCAAAGTACCAAGATTGTTTCTATGATCTATCTTTTTATTTGGGGGGGGGATGTTACATCTGGCATAATTAAAAATATTAACACCAGACTTCATTTTTGAAAGAAGCTTGTGAAAAATAGGAACATAGAGTTGCAGCGTTATATATAGCTAACAAGTGAGGCTTGCATCTTTCAATAATCCATGCAGTGCTACAGTTCTAGCATTCCCTGATTCCCCAAGGTTCTATGTCTTCTCCCTCATTGTTAATTACAGACAATGTTAGGAGTTTCACAGCTTACTAGTCTTAAAGCGTCCTCTGTTTTACATATCAATGCTAGGAGCTGTCTTGTAAAAGAAATGGTAGTCATAGTTTGAGTACCCCAAATCAGATGCTTAGGGCTTATCTACACTGACAGTTTACAGCACTGCAACTTTCTCGCTCGGGGGGGGTGTCAAAAAACACCCCCCTGAGCGCAGCAAGTTGCAGAGCTGTAAAGTGCCAGCGTAGACAGTGCCCTAGCGCTGGGAGCTATGCCCCTCTTTTAGGTGTTTTTTTTAGAGCACTGGGAGAGCTCTCTCTCAGGGCTGCGCAGCGACCACACAAGGCATGTTAAAGCGCAGCCGCGGCAGCACTTTAGCATTACCAGTGTAGACTAGCCCTGCCATTTTTTTAAATGTTAGAAAAGCCCCCTTTCAGAATCGCTATAAAACAGTAGGCAATAATCCTGTCACATTTAATATTTTTTTCTGATGAGAGAATTGATTTTTCAATGTTAATTGTTTGTTTGTCTGTGAGTATGCATATACAGCACCACTTCCATGTGGATGTGCAGATTGCATTTCTGAGGCAGAATTTTAAAAAGGCAGTTTCTTTTGAGAGACTTTCTCTTGCTTCAGATTTCTCAGATAATGATTTGGATTGATGACTTTTGAAAACAAAAATCACTGTCCCTGGCTTCCATTAATTCCGAGAACAAGCACTGTACTATATCAGAAGGCTACCACAATTTGTCAGGCCTACATTACAAGCCGTAGTTCAAGTTTCCTAATGCAGGAAAGCAGGTGCTTTGAAGTGTTCTGGAAAATGAGACACGTGGGTTATTGTCAACTGGCTTGCACAGAGCTTTGTACTGATGCTTGCACAGAGCTTTGTACTGATGCTTGCACAGAGCTTTGTACGGATGCCTGAAAAGACATTTCAGATTTAATTTAATTTATCATATGTCAAATATGACCAAATATTTGTGGAAAACATGCTCATTGTAACCTCAGAAACAAGGCACTGGATTGGTTCATTTTATTATTTGTTTGTTTTTCATGCTCCGCCCTGAAGCAGATTACATAAGTCTGTTTGTGCACTTGTGGTATGTTGTGAGGCTTGAAAGAAGAAGACTGAAAGAGAAACCCTTGAAAGGTCTTGTGCTAATGGCACACTTGAACACTGCTTGATGGAAAAGAAAATCTTAAGGTCTGAAAAGCTGCTACTTTTTCTTCACTTAACTATCAGCTGTATCCAAGTTCATTCTCTCTTACCATCTGAAACCAAAAACAGCAGGCAAATATTTGGGGTTTTAGAAAGAGCTGTTCAGTTTCTAGGAACATACAGAGTTTGGAGGCAGTAAAAAAGGTAATAAAATATTACAATGGAGAGACTTGCTTGTTTATTGAAAGGCTTGCTTAGAAAGAAGAGGACACGTAATGTCCTTAATTCAGTAATTGAAATTTCAATAAATGAACACTTACATAATCCACTCACAGATATGTCTTGCATCCTAAGTTAATGGGGAAAAAATTTGGTTTGCTGTTGCTTTTGTTTTGCCACACTGATGAATACAAATATATTAAAATATGCAGTATATTGCTGTTTAAAGTTTAAGTCTTTGCTGTAACAATTGTTAGCACTTAATCAGAAAACATGAAAAAAAAAAAGACTTCACTACCTCCTGATAACCGAGTTGTTTGGGATTACTGCCTCAGTTTTCAGAGTGAAAAGTGGTTGCATTTTGTTCAAGTATGACAGATTTTCATTACAGAAACAATGAAACCTTACTAAAAACTGTCTTGTCACCAGACATGCATTAAAAACAGGCAAGACGGTAACCAAAGGTAATAAAGTAACAGAGAAATATTGACTTTGAAGGTGTCTAGTGAGCCACACAGTTAATTATGTCTTATTTAAATATCTTAATGATTTTGAAGAGATAATTCACAGATTTTAGTAAATTGGGACTTACCCCAAACCAACCCCTACAGCATGAGAAATAATATAGCGAAATCTAAAAACGATAATAATAATGTGCAAAATGTTCATTAAAGAGTTCAGTACATAAAAATATGTGGAAAAATAACCCAGGACACACATTCTTATGGGGTGGGAAAACCTGAAAGGTAGTAATGCTACAAGAGATCTTTGTGGTAATAGTGGAAAGCAAATTATTAGACATGAATTTGCAGTGTGATACTGTAGCAAAATTATCCTATGCAACTTTTGCTTGCATATTCACAAGTATAATTTTATATAGCACAGAAGTAATAGTGTTCCTCAACATGGTCTTGGTGCAGTTGCTTCCAAAATATTGTCTTCAAATTTGGACAGCCTGTTACCAGAAAGATGTCGACAAATGGGACATCCATCTTCTTGCCTTTCGGTTGTTACCATCAGAAACATCTGATCTCATTTGAGTTTTGTGACCATTATTGCTCTGATGTGCCTTGACATGGCAGTACCATGGCTGTTGGCCACGGCACCACCTAGAGGAGGAAAGGAAGCACTGTATAGGGAATCAACACAAAACAACTTGCTCTCTCAAGAGAACAGCGCAAATGTAACTTCTATGCCACGTGTCAGAGACTAGCAGAAAGACATGGGGATAATAGTGGTTGTAATGGCCCTGATCTTGCACCATTAAAGTCAATAGGAACTTTGCCATTGACTTCAGTGAGTGTGTGATCAAGCACTAAGGTTTTTTTATACTGGCTTTTTATGTAGATCACCCACCCTAAAAGCCAGCTGTGGGATGTGATAGGCTAATGTTTTATCCATCCCACCCATTTCACTGGAGACTGCAAGCTGACTTTGTTCACAAAATCACTATAAATCTCCCAGTGTTCTTGTGGCAGGTTAAATAACATGTCAAGTTCACTGACATTAGCCAGGTTTTGTATTCCTTTATTGCCAAAGCATTTTGGATAGTCATTTTACGTCTTACACTGAAGCCACATACTCCATTAACTTTCTAGTTGTCCTGTTTACTCCTTGTTTTTAACGTTTTATCACTTTTTCTTACGTGCGCGTCAAAAAAACTGGTGTTTTTCCTCTGACTTTGTGTCTCAGTAATAGGAGTGCTAGAATGGTGATCTCCTCACCTCTCTCAAAGCTCTTCAGCAAACCAGGCCTTTTTCAATAAACCTTGGCTGATATCAAGTAGCAGCACAGAAGATGTCTTGCGGGGCCCTGTGGTGTTTGCAAAATAAGACAAATTTTTGTGCCACGTAGGTTAGCTCAAGCTCCAGAAGCATATTATAAACCCTGTGGAGAACCAGATGTCATAGTTTAACAAATGATTAAACCTTGTGGGGCTTGTTTAAACATTTAAAGTCTTTCCATATGAAATCAAAAACCTTTATACTGTATTGACAATTTTCTTCAGTGTGCTGCTGTTGCTATAGGACTTCATCCAAAAAAAAAAAGGGTCAAACATATTTTAGTTGAAGGCCCTGATCAGATTTTCCTGAGTTTCAAAAAAATCAAAATTGGGTTTAATTACATCTTCCACTTTTATAGTTTGCATTTTTATAATTTACATTTTTGTCTTAACTTCCACTGTGTGATATATTCCATTATGGACATGAGGAGAGGGTAGAAGAAAGTGTTCATTATCATATAGTAAAACAACAAAAGCCATAATGATTATGAGAAACTATTGGTTTAGTCTTTTTCAGTTAGAATGCAGATAAAACTGTTCTACACAGTAAATAAAGTTGTATTACACCCTTTTCTACGCTTCCCTTAGTCCACTATCTTAATATGAGCTCAAATGCTAGACTTTAAAACAAGCAGAGGATGTAGAGTCTGAATAGTCCAGCCAGGAAGAGACCTCAAAAAGTCATCTAGTCCATCTACCTGTGCTGAAACAGGATTATGCACACCTAGATTGTCCCTGACAGGTGTTTGTTTAATCTCTTCTTAAAAAGCTCTAGTGATGAGGATTCCACAGCCTCCCGTGGTAACTTGTTCCATTATTTATCTGTCCTTGTAGTTAGAAAGTTTTCCCTACTGTCCAGTCTAAATCTCCCTTACTGCAAACTAAACTGATTTTTTTTTTTGTCCTATCCTTGGTGAACATGGAGAGCAATTGACCACCCTCCTCTTTGTAACAACCTTTTACGTATTTGAAGACTGCTATGTCCTCCCTCAGCCTTCTTTTCTCTAGACTAAACACGTTCAGTTCTTTCAACCTTTCTTTCTGGGTCATGTATTCTAAACCTCTTATCATTTTTGTTGCTCTCCTTTGGACTATTTCATATTTGTTCACATCGGTCTCAAAGTGTGGTGCCCAGAATTGGACACAGTACTCTAGCTGAGGCTTCACTAGTTAACAGACACTCCCTGTTAATACATCCTAGAATGACATTTGTCTTTTTCTCAATAGCATCACACCGTTGACTCGTTCAATTTATGATCCACTATAAACCCCAGTTCCTTTTCTACAGTACTGATGCCTAGCCAGTTATTCCCTATTTTGTATTTGTGCATTTGATTTTACCTAATTGTTGTACTTTAAACTTATCTTTATTAAATTTCATCTTATTGATTTCAGACCAATTCTCCAATTTATCAGTATCATTGAATTCTCCAAAGTGCTAGCAACCCCTTCCAGTCTGGTGTCTTCTACACATTGTATAGACATTCTCTACACTCCATCATCCAAGTCATAAATAAAATAGTTGAACACATGCTTAAATTCTTTGCTGAACTGAGGCCTCAGATTGTGACTAGGATGAACAGATTTTATTGACACTTGCTAAGAGATACAAAACCGATATGTGTTTTAATTTAAACATAAGCTGATGAAACCCAGTTTTTCAGATGCATATGCCATCCATTATTTTCTAATTTAATTTCAACCACCACTGAAATGCATCCTCTGGAATGGAAGGTAACAGCTGAAAAAGAGCACACAGCAGCTATTCAGGAGAGGAATTTAGGAATACTATATCGATTTGAAACTGCACGGGGATTTCAGATATATACAGTGCAATTACCCAGCTTGACCAGGGCTAATGCCCCTATGCCTCTGAAAAATAACATGGGATCTTTAACAATCGTGACTGGTCAGTGTGTCATTTAAAACATGAAAAGTCCACACAGTCCCTTCATGTGCCTCAGCATGACTGATCCAGTGTGGCTTCAGAAGGAAGCATGTTACTCATTGAAACCACTTCCTGCAGCAGGCTTGTTGTTCCTGGGAAGTCTTCTGTTCAAGCAATGACCAAGCCTGGCCCTGCTTTGTTTTTTAATCTGATAAAATAGATGAGGTGGGTGAGGTAATATCTTTTGTTGAACCAAATTCTGGTAGTGAAAGAGACAAGCTTTCGAGCTAACACAGAACTCTTCTTCAGGTCCACGTTCAAAAGCGTAACTGTTTCACCAACAGAAGTTGGTCCAAGAAAAGATATTATGTCACCCACCTTGTCTCTCTAATATCCTGGGACCAACACAGCTACAACAACACTGTAAACAATAAATCTGATAACAGTTCCAAAGTACTTCAGTTCTGTTTTGAATGAAACATTAGCAATTCCGGATACGAGAGTCTATTAAAGAACAGGTATAATGTACTACAGAAACTAAGTTAGTAATCTGTCTTTCCATCTTGCTTTCATTAGAAGTCAGAACTATATTTGTCACCATTTTAATACTGTATATTCAAAGATCTTATTTATGTCTTACCCTAGCCTGGGTTTAAACCTGTGTCTTAGAGACCAAAATTATCTGCTCTGCTTGTTAATTTATTAATTTCTATTTTAAATCTTACATCAGTAATAAGGGCAGCAAAATTCTGTTTTGCTGCCAGAGGAAGTTGAGGAATAGGATTGGGGGAGGCAACACAGGAAGCCCAGCTCTGGTCAGGGCCAGAGAATTTATTGCTACATGATTTCTCTGATCCTGTTTTTCTCCAGCCCACCCCACAGCTAACTGTCTATGAAGTATAGCCTATAGAGGATCCTCTGGCCATTAGGCGGGATTAGTGGCTTTAGAACAAGCTTTTCTCTTTCTCCAGGATCTGTCCTTCCCAGTTACTTCTGCTGGGCCTGGGGAGAAGATTTCACCTATTAGAGGAGGATTATAGTTATTTCATGAACTGTCAGGGCATGACGGGACTAATGTAATACAATTATTTTCTTTGTTGTTGTTGTTTTTGTAAGGATTTTTAGACCATTTATAGAAATACTGCATTGCTCCACCATGTGCTCAGAGAGATAGACACATTTAAATTAGTTGAAGGTGCTTGGTCTTCAACCTCTAGTCTTGTGTCTCACAACACACTGCAGGTGTAATATCATGTTGTAGTACATTCTGGGGTATCCTATTGCTTAATTGTGTGCTTGTGGTATTGATATCCAGACATTCATTCTCAAATCTGGGAACTCCCTTAGGTACCAGCTGTGGAGAGTATCACCCTGTAGCTAAAAGTATATACAACCTTAAAGTAAAATATGAATATCATACTGTTACCAGCAATTTGAGGAGCTTGATTTTTATCATCTGAATGTGAATTTAGAACAATCTCTGTTAATGTGGGGAACAAGTTTGTGTGTATTCGCTTTACAATGCAGATCTGAAAAGCATTTGCTCTTGCTTTTTAAATGTAGTGCTTGTTTACATATGTTTATTTTTTGTTTACATATCTCTTCTCTAGTTTTGGATTGCAGCTAATCCTGCACAATTACTATAGTGTATGCATAGGACATGTGAGGTATGTGGTTGTTTGTATAAAGTGTCTGTGTAGGTGATGCGCACTATACATAATGTAGAGCATATATTATGTATTCCAGTTGTTGGCCTCGCCTGCACTCTGCCCGCTAATCTGTCCTCTCCTGGACTTATTCTAACATTTCAAATGTCTGAACAGTTTACAGTTTTAAAATATTAGTCTGCCAAAAATGTATTCTTCAATCTAAATGTAGATTGTGTCTCCCAAAATTACACTGTAGTGAGGTGCACAATGGGAGTTCTGGACTTGTGGCAGGTTTAAATCCAATATTTTCTGTGACCCGTCAGGACTAGAAATGGAAGCACTGTATCACTTTAAAGAAGAGAAAGGAAGGTTACCAGCTTCTCAGTGGCAGACATGCATTTTCTAATATCTCGTGAAGGCCCTGAGATATTGGTCTTTAAAGATGTCATTTTAATGTACAGAAGTGCTATTTCAGGTCACCTTTTCAAGTATTTTAAATGTATTAGTTTTAATTTTTCTCCCCCTCTTACTCTGGTTTTACAGGGGAAGAAAGCTAGGAAAATAGATTAGTACGATGTTTTTAAAACTCTTGGAAGCATTTTTCTAAAACAGTTTTTCTATAAAATATGATATATGCAGAATGCAAAATAGTTGTGTGATGTGAAATTTTAGTTAGCACGCATGAATAACTCAGCCATGCTAAACTCCTGCTGACAAAACCTTAAAACCTTTATTTCATACCATCATGCATTTTTGCGAAAGTGTGTGTGTGTATGTGTCGAGGGCTGTTGTACATTTTCACACAAACTGCATCATCTAAGAAGCTTACTTATGTTAAATTATTCTATTTAAGTGCCTTTTATTTTCACAGGATTACTTTTTATTATAAAGCTTGCTTACTACAAAAACTCATCAGATATAAGCCATCCTTATTGTATGTAGCAGGCCCCAAACTTGTTTTCCTTGGAATGCTTACATAAAGTGTTTATTATAAAATCAAAGATTTGGGGTTATTCATAAAACCTGTTAAGGTGAATTCAGGTGTCAGAGAGACAGTGGCAGCTGCTTTGTAAATGTACTGCAGTATTCCATATTAAATCAAATGGGAAATGGACAGTTTGACAGATACTGTCATCAGAGCAAACATTATTAAAATCATTAAAGAGCCCACTTTAATTTTTTTTATTGAACATACATAAGGTTTGCCCTGCACAGTCTTCCCCAATCAGAGCCCACGGCAATGAATATTATTTCTCCAGCTTTTTGTCTAACAAAGCATGAGCCGTGTCTTCCAGTTCCTTGGGGACAGTACAGCTATGTTTATGGCTTCCTTTACATATTATGGGCTAGGATCTGTGAACAGAATTTCCATTTGTGAGTACATCATTGTAGATAGCACTCAGCGGTCTTTTCATTTTGATTGATGGTTCTGGTTTTGCACCATCTGGCTTCTGATAGGCTGCATTAATCATATCCTGAACTAAGAAAGGGTGGGCATAATTGTTTAGTGTGTATGTATTGTAACAACTGTTATTCACACGTCCTGCAATAGAGAACAGTGATCCATACATGATTTTTTGTGTATACATGTGTGTGTATTTCAGTATTTATTATTCTTAAAATCCCATTGTTTTAATTTTCTTTTGCTTTCTAATAGATTTTTATAGTAGTTACCTTTCTGCAGCCCAACATCGCCACAATTTTAGACATCTGGGCTGCTCTCCTCTCTCTGTAGCTCACAGAGGTGGATCAGTGTTTTGGCACTACATGGTCTGGCCACACCCTGCTTGCTGCTAGATTCTCTGCAGCAGCAGACAGTGGTGGTGCAGTGGTGCAAGCAAGCAAGCTGAGTAAATTTTCCCCCTCAAAATCCTCCCCTCCGGCTGCAATACCCCTGCACTCCTCTTTGGATAAGAGGACAAGCATATTAACAAGAGTGACCTTTAGCTCTATAACTTTCAGAACCAAAGGGCTCTATTACTGAGACACTGAAGGTTGATGCTGATCTTCACCAGAGATATGGTTATCCTCTGAGAAAGGATACCTTAAGGAACCCACAGATAGAAAGACGAAAGCCACTCTCAAAAAGGGCTTTTACAGCCTCCTTTGCCACCCTTCAAGCATACTTGACAGCTACCTGCTTTCCAGAAGCGACTCTTTCCTGTCTGGAAGATCTCAACGCCCTTAACGACAGAGATCACCCTGACTTTGGCTCCCCCTTTTTGAAGAAAGTCTCCCTAGCAATAGCATTTGTAGTTGATGCCTCAGTGGAAGCAGTGAGCCCAAGCCATGGCTTCCAGCTCTATAGCCAGGTGTCACCTATGACTCCGACCCTGGAAGGTGGATACTCAATCTAAGAAGGTCCGATGTGTGCCCAAATTTACAGACTCCCTCCTTTTTGGAGAAAAGCTGGATAAGGTGGTACCTGACAGTGCAGAAAATCTCCTTTCCCCAATAAAGGCCCTCAAGGGAATATAGACTGGCCTTCAGAGAGAGGTGCGCCTTTCACTTCTTGTTCTCCCAGCAGTACCAGCAAAGGGATAAGAGATTTCTGAAGGGAAAAGAGTATAATTGAGACCCAGGGGGAGGGCCCCGAGGGATCTCAGCTTCTCTTACCCCTAACCCACTTTATGACAAAGATTGCATAGGTCTCCACCCAGATCTGAAACTAGGGGGAAGGGCTTCTTATTTCCTAGAGGAATGGTTTTCACCTCAGACAAGTGGGTCTGGGAAATAGTGAGCCAGGGATACTCTTGAGCTGCATGCTCTACTCCATCTATTCTTCATCCTGTCACCCAGCTCCAATGACCCCATAAAAGACAATCTGATCCAGAATGAAATAATTCATCTTCTGGATATAGGAGTGATGGAAAACTTTCCCTCAGAAGAAAGGTTATCTGAGTTCTACTCCATCTTCTTCATTGTATAGAAGGGCACAGAGAGTATCAAGTCAATCTTAACCTCAAAAGGCTCAACAAGTGGATAAAGAAAATGAAGTTTTGAATGGAGACCCTGTCCTTTGTGGTGTCATCCCTCCCTATCCTGGGGAGTCTCCTTGACTTCAATCGATCTAAGGGATGCACATCTGTATATCCCCATCTGGTCCAGCAACTGATGTTAAGAACTCAATGCAATTCCCAGAAATCCTGGAATTCCAACCATTCTGGACTGTCTCTAAGAAGACGTAGACAGAGGCCTTCAGCCCAGTATAACTGTGTGTCAGGTGTCTGTTCTTGGTAGCATGTGATTTGCAGGATCCTCTGGCTCCCAGGTAGACAATCCACAGGTAGTAGTGGATTCCTTTGAGCAGTTCAATTAGCCAGATCAAAATGGGACCTTCTACTAGTTTTGAGGACCTTGACAAGCCATCCCGTCGGGCCTCTGACTTCAGTGTCAGCCTTTCATTTATTCACTGAGATTTGTTTCTGAGTGGTAGTCACATCTACCAGGCCAGTGTTGAAGTTTGCAACCTTATCTCTACCACAGTCTTACTGCATGTTCCACAAGAGCAAGGTGGTGCTCAGGACACCAGAATCCTTTCTTCCAAAGGTAAATTCTTCCTTCCATTCTTCCCAAGAGAGGTTGTGCTTCCTTCATTCTGTCCAAAACCACAACATCCATCCGAAAAGGTATGGCACACTTTAGATGTCAGAAAAACATTGAAAATCTATATCAAGCATATAGAATCCATGAGAATATCAGGCTCCTTAATTTGTGTGCTTCTACCCAAAATGCCAGGGACTTAAAACTTCCTAGTCCTCTATTGCTAGGCGATGTATCATGGAAGCCTACAAATCATCAGAGCTTCCTGTCTTAGAAAGGATCAAGGTGCACTCCATGAGATCTTTATCAGCCTCATTGGAGGAATAAGCAAGTACATCCACTTTGGAAATTTGCAAAGTGGCCACTCGGTCTACAGCAAACACCTTAATTAAGCACTGCAAATTGGGCCTTCTATCTTCTGCAGAGGCTTCCCTTGGCAGGAAGATGCTGGAGGTGGTGGCGCAGAAATAATACACACACTTGACAAAAAGGGGGTACTATTTTCCTACCGAACTTCTGTTTCAGAACCCTCCCAACATCTGTTCACTGTTCGATACTTTCCAGACATCCAGAATTGTGGGAGACGCTTCGCTGCAGAATGGAAAATTTCTTATCAATAATTTCCTTTCTGCTATCAGCGTCTCCCACAATTCTACCCACCCTGGATGGCTCATGAGCCAAGGATCAGATATTAGTGGAATTATTGCCATTTGACTGTCTTCCTTGGTCTAATGTTCATAATTATTTTGTTATCTCTGGAATATTTGTTAATAATAATGTTATGCAAATGTTACAGCCTGGGAGTAACTCATCTGGCAGCAAGAAGGAGCAGAGTGGGCATGGCAGACCATGTGGCTCCAAAACACTAATCCGTCTCTGTGAGCTGCAGAGAGAGGAAAGCAGCCCAGATGTCCAGAATTGTGGGAGACACTGCTAGCAGAAAGGAAATTATGGGTAAGAAATTTTCCATTTGTAGTCACAAATGTCTATTAGCAACTCTGCACTAAACTAAACTTTAAAAAAAAAAATCTCAGTACATTTTATATGCCTTAGAATCTCTATTTCTGCTGCTTTAGTAACTTGCTGAAGGCACTGTAAAGCAAAGTACTAGCCTTTGCTCTTGGTAAATCTATTCACTTTGTTGCCAAATATTATGGTTTAAGAGACAATAGTTTCTGAAATAGTGTTCACTCGGTGGTTGTTACAATATTTTCAATTTGTGTTGCATTCTAGAATGTGTTTGAAATTATTACATGTAAACTCACATTTTGGGAAGCATGGAAGTCTGAATTATATACAGGGATGTACAAAAGTGAGCAATACATCGTGTTCAGGATTTCTGGTTTGTGTCTGACGATAGCACAGTTCAAATATTATAATTATTTGACAAGCAAAAAAACCTCTGCTTTTGTTAAAGCTAATAATAACTGATGTAATGCTCAAAATTAACTTTACAAATATGTGGTTTTAACATTACAATCTATAAATAGCTACAGGGCTAAAAGACGTGTCTTCAGTATAGAGGTATGAAGCAGGTAGCCATCAAGCCATTGTTGGAAGTTTGTGCCCCATCACATATGAAGTTACACAGTGCAAATAATTTATGTTCAGGATTTGTAATATACTAATAAGCTGTCTCCTGCATCCCTTCCAACTTGGTCTCCTCTCTGGTCTTTGCAAAAAGAAAAGGAGTACTTTTGGCACCTTAGAGACTAACAAATTTATTAGTCTCTAAGGTGCCACAAGTACTCCTTTTCTTTTTGCGGATACAGACTAACACGGCTGCTACTCTGAAACCTGTCATTATCTCTGGTCTTTGGCTTCTCTACAGTGCTTGCCTGCTGCAGCCCTTTTCAATACACATTAATGAGAGACGACATCCCTTTCCATGCCCTGGCTACCGGAGACCATGAGTTGGGGGTTAGGCTTCAGAAACTCCTTACTCCAGAATACTTCCTTAGAGGCTGAGGGAGTCTCCCCTCTCTGAGGCCACCTGCATGTAGTTTTGCATTCATGTCTTTTTAAAACAAGATTTATATAAATAGAGAAAGGACAAAAGAAAATATCTGCATGATATACCTCATCTGAATACTTTTCCAAGCCTAGTGAGATAGGCTTTCCTTTGCTTGGTTACAGAGAATAGATTATCTGAATAGATATCAGTTACCTGTGATTTTTTCCCTGATCATCCCAGACACAACCTCCTCTTGCTTGTCCAAAAAAGTCTGTCTCTGTCCACCACCTGGCATGTTTATCATGTCCCAAGTGTTAGAGACCATTTTATCATATCAGGATGAGGTTACATCAACATTTCCAAAAAGGAGTGGTACTCCTGACCCAACAATCTTGAGAGAAAATTTTTGTCCCTCATGAAAGACCTACCATCTCCCTGTTGTTATTGTTTTGTATTCCTGTAGCACCCAAGAGCGCTAGACATGGACCAGGGAAATAAGCAGAAAGCTTTTCTGAGTTCCCTGTAAACTAAAATGAAGGTAGCATACCCATACTATTTGTAAATGACTGCTGTATGTTTAGACATTCGCTGTAGCTTTTAAATGTTGCCACTCCAAGATGTGGATAGCAGCAGTGATCAGAGCAGTCTTCATTTGCAATCATTTCTCTGTAGTTTTCTTTGTTGTTTTTCTAGGGAAGTATATATAGGCATTTTTTTTGCCCCAGTTTCTTATACATTTCCTCAAACTACACTCCCTTATGTAGAATTTTAGATATTTTGAGGATCTTTGCATTGTCCTTCTACTCTGCCTTCTTTTGAAAAGACAAAATGTTGAAGTATGTAAGAATCCTCTTTGGAACATAGCAGACAAGTAGACTGGAAACAAACAAGTGGACTCAAAGGAGGGGCAATATGCACATGTGTCCCCGCCAACCAAAACAAAACCGCCTGTTCTAATTTTAGTTCTACCAGCCTTGACAGTGTCTCTTCAGAGTAAATATTTATGAGGTTTATTTTGAGACATTTGGCATGGGTTCCTTATAATTAAATACTGTAGTTGGGGACAAAATTAATGCTATACTAGGAAGTAGTCTGGCATTAAATTGCAAGAACCAGTTCCTGAGGCAGCAAAACTCAACTCAGATGTTTTAATCATTAACACAACAACAACAACAACAAAAACCAAACCCACACCGCAACACCACTTCTAGCACTGCATTGATGTTAAAAGACTTCCCCCAATCTTGCATTTGTCTGTTTTAATTGTTTACCTCAAGCACTTTCTAATGATATCTTCATTTAACATATTGAAGGTCTCCTTATTTTCTTATTTTGAAGACATGCTTTGTTCAGTGTCATAATGCTGTTTGTGGGTGAGGGGAGCAGGATTCATTCACAGTCTATGTTAAATTAAGTGTATGGGTTGAACTTTAGAATGCCTGTGGAGCAAAACTCACTTAATTCAGTGCAAACAGCTGCTCCCACCCCTGTATGCAGATGTATGTAATAGCCATGGTAGGTGCTAAAAAACAACTTCTTGGCCACAACACTATCCACTAAGAAAGTCATGCCCAGTGTTGAGTGTTCTGGTTAGTGAACCAGCTCTGACTGATCCTGAATGCTTTCATCCTTCCATCTTCTCAGGCCCTGGCTGTGCTGCAGGGATGCTGTGGGTTGCACACTTGCTCGGGTGGTGGTCTCAGGCTCTAAGTGGTAGGACCCTTCTTCCCAGCGTTGTCCCCGCCCTGTCAGGGTTATGATCCAAGCCTGGCCTGCAAAGCCTCTTGGCTGAGGTGTCTCCCTGTGCTGGGCCTGCTGCCCAGGGTCCCCCTCACTCTTCCCAGCTGCTCACCACACCCAGCTCCGGACTGCTCCAGCCCCAGCTCCACCACTCGGTCTCAGCACTGCTGCTGCTCTGCCTCCAGCTCCCTGGGCTGCTTCTTTGGCCCCTCTGCCTCTGGTTGCTAGAGCTCTGCTCTCAGGACAGGTCTGCTCTGCAGGCCGCTTCTGTGACTCTGCTCCCAGCACTGACCTACTTTGTGGGCTGCTTTTCTGGCCCCTCTGCCTCTGGTTGCTGCAGCTCTCCTCCCAGGGCAAGTCTGCTCTCTCTGGGCTGTGCCTCTGGCTTTGGGGCTGCAGCTCTGCTGCCAGGACAGGATCTGCTCTCTGTGGATCTGGCATAGCTTTGCTCCCCAGCTCAGCTAGGGCCCCTGCTTTCTCCTTAGCTCGGCCCCTCTCTGTCTGACCCAGGCAATTCCAGCTCACAGGGAGGACGGGACGTCCCTGGCCTCCTGACTCCCTGATTAGCCTGCCCGCCCTGTCATTCAGGCTGACTTGGACCATTGGCCTCTCCCCATTGTTCCTGGGGACTATCGTCTCAGGGTCCTGATTTCCATAGACCCTTCCCCTTTTAGTACTGGGAGCTAGCCAACCAAAACACCCCCACTGAATGTTAGTAAGGGGGCAACAGTCCCCTGACATTAGCACTAAATTCATGTTGCAAAGGGGGATACTTGAAGGAGCTTTGAAAACCTGGACAATCAAATGCACCTACTATCCTGAATGTCTGTCGTGAAAGTAGAAGACTATCAATTATAATGACTGGATGAAGAAGATTCTCCTATCTTTTGTAAAGGCATATATAGAAAATACCTTATTACACTTAAAAGAAACTATCAGCACATGATCTTCTGTTTTACCTTTGATTGAAAAAAACCCAAGGATTGTGTAGCCTTTACCTTTCTGTAATTTAACATAGAACATTGCACAATAACTAGAGATGAGTCTGAGCTACAAAATTTGGATACTAATATTAAAAAGTTCAAAAGTTCAGTTTTGGCTCATTCTACAGTGCTAAGCATTAGTCACAGATTGGGATCTGGATTCAGACGTGTTTTGCAGTTGGTTAGCATTTTAACTATAATATTCCTTAAATCAATTGGCTTGGCCCATTTTAACTAAATATTCCTTAAATCAGTGTTATGGAATCCTTTGATTCCTTTTTAGTACATACAGACTCCCACCTTTTCACACCATGCCCTCTTTCACCATACTTTCATTTATGCAGGAAGAGGGCGTGGTGTGAAGAGTTAGGAGTCTGTATATGCTGAATAGGAACCAGAGGAGACCATAACATATGTACATATACAACCTAGCATATACTATTGGCCTCTATTCAGAGAATACTGTGCTCCATTTATTCTGGGTTTTGCGTGGACTTTACTGAACTCGTGATGTTGCGGGGAGAGGTGAGGGATAATGAATGTAATGAAACAGAGCAAGACTTGATTTTGTTCATGTGTCAACAAGCTCCTAGGTGTGTACAGAAATAATACAATATTTATTTTTAACCATTGAGAATAAATAGCACAGGAATAAAAGTTGTGTATTCCAAAAGGCACAATAAAATTAAATTTATAATGGGATCCCAAAATATTCAATCACAAATTTTCTCTTAAAACAAATAACAGAAAGAAATATAAATGTTGAAGACGTTTTCCTAGGAATTAAGTAATTATTACATTTCCAGCACTTAGGCTGTACTGTTAACAGGTTTAACTAGGTGTGCATAGAACAGACAATAGCAGTAGAAACAACCTAATACCTGCAGGATACAAAACGTATTTGTATCACAGTTCCCTATTCACCTCTTTTTTTCGGTACATAAAATAGCGAACTTCCATACACCATGAAACACACAAAGTGCTTTTTAACCAATAGGTGGAGTGGTTGAATCCTTTTACTTCCTCTACCTACAACAGCATTACTTCTCCTGTTCAGAAGAATAAGCTGCAACCAAGACTCATCTTCATTCTGTAGATTCACTTGTTCTAATTTGGCATTAAAAAAAAAAGTTTTAGACAAACAAGTTTTCTGTGGGCCTTGTTAAAATATATTCACATCTGTATTTTCACTAGTGGAAAAGACCTACATACTCAGAAGTTCCAGTAGTGTACTTGCATTTTAACTAAAGTGGTCTAACTAAGTAGTTTAATATCTTGGTAGATCCTGTCTTCGACTATCTTTTTTTCTTCCCTTATCTTTTCTTCCCCAATCTTTCCTCATTCATTCTGCAGAACTTTACAGCAATGTAGCCTACGTAGCGTATGGTTCCTCCTCACATCAGCACTCTTTTTGGTTCATCCTTTTTACATTTCATTATCACTCTCTGTCTTAAGGGAGTTGTAAGAAGCCAGTCTCTCTCAATTCTTGAAGGACTGCCTGTTTCTGCATGCCTATTTTGTTCTCTGCCAGGCCTTTGTTTACCCTATAACAAACCTGGACCCTATAGAGGAGCTCCTCTTGGACTGAGTAATCATTTAATGGACTCTTGCTTTTCAGCACAATTTCAATAACTGGCATCTTTATTAAATGGCAGTTAATATTAGCATTGCAATTGAGGATGATACTGATTTGTTGTCAGTTTGTTTGAAGGATAGCTGAAGATATTTTGCAAATTCTTTTAAATTCATTTTTAAAAATCCACATAATTTAATGTCTAATTCATACTCCAAAGGTGATTATGGTCTGTTGTTAGCTGAGATAGAGAAGAACTTATAAAAAATTATTTAAAATATTCAAATTATAAAAGTATATAAAAAACCACCACCAACAAAAAACCTGCATTGTATTTCATGCACATCGTAGACAGGTTTTTGTAATAACTACATTGTGAATATTGCTTGCTAGTCGGTTCTCTTGTCAAGTGCATTTTAAAAAAAAAAAACCTTCACAAAATGTGAAGTATTATCCTGTATGTGGACCTCCATTGAGTGTATTCTCTGAAGGCAAAACTCATATATTGCTATTTTATTGGTTTACAATGATCTATATATTATACAGGGTCTATATACCCAGTGATATAAAAGAAATTATCCAGAAGATGATCAAAATATCACATAGGAGTGGGGGGCTTTCATTGTGGAAGCTTTATAATTCTTCATTTCATTGTTAAAGCAACATAATTATTCAGATTTGAATACAGGACATTGTTATTGCTGAGAAACTCTTTTGTCTTTACTAGTAGCTGACGCACCAGTATATTACTACGCTTATGAGTTATTTCTATTGAGAGTACTCTCCACTCTCATTCATTGCCTGAGGCAAAATTATCTTTAGAAAGAAAAAGATCTGCTGTTTTTAATTTGTTTTCCTTTCTCCGAACCTAATGTAGTTCTGAAAATTGTTACATGAAGAAACCGAGGAACAATGAAGGGAATGAAACTCATAATAAATGTACAGGGTGTTTATCTTGTGGAACAGTCTCTCCTCTTGTGACCTTGCAAAAATCCTACTTCTAAGAAATCATTTTAAAGAAAATGTCAATTAGTTTTCTTTTCCAAAAGTGGGATGTTTATTGGGATGTAAATGAAAGTTTTCAAATTATTGGAAGAGAAAAATGATGGGCAAATCATTTCTAAAAAGTGGGGTGCTCACTCCAAAAGAAAAATGTCAGACTTATGTGACTGTGTACAGACATGTGGATAAGAATTAGCTGACATAGATTTGTGTGTCTAAGTCAAATATATATATCAGTCAAAAATCATTGTTCTGCTGTATTTCCCCAGCAGTGAACAACTAAGTGACAACTGCTGTGGCACACACGTGCACCATCTGTCTCCTGAACTCTGCCATGCTGCTTCTCTTTTGAAATTAATAATTTCTCCCCTTTTTTCCGTTTTAACTAAAAATAGTATTTAATGTGCAATGCCAAGGCTGGTAGAAATCCAAGTCAAACTAGCATCTTTGCAGGCTGTTAGTGTTACTGATCTCTGAGGAGATGAATACATGCTAACAGCTAAATGTGTGTGTATAAATATTACACATTTATAGCTATGCATGCTATGTAGATACAAATACAGCATATGTATGTACTGATCTATCTGAATATTACAAATAGCTTTCTCAGCAATAGAAATTATTTGCATCCAAAATTAAAGTTATTTTCACTTCATATATATAAATTGAGGATAAAATAATGAAATCTGTTATTTATTGGATAATTATGAACTTGTATTTGTTATTATATTTATTATTTTGAACTGTTCCTCCCTGATTTTGTGACATGTTCTGTATATACAGGTAGCTTATGGTTTTGATTTCAAATTAAAATGTCTGGAGAGATTTGAAGCCGCAAAGTAATTTCTTAAATGTACTGCTAAGTTACATTTTTCTCAGTGCATAAGAATTCATACAAAATAGATTTTTCTGTTTCCATAAAGTTTCAGTTAACTACTTGCTTTTCTGACTCTAACATGGACTCCCCTGGTGCTGCCACCCATTCTTCATGCGCTTTTCCCATCTTCAGTTTCCTTATTCTTAAATATAATTATTTGTAGACTCAGCCCCTGAATTAATCTTGTACTCCATCTCTTTCACAATAAAACATTGGACTACAACAAAAGTTAGCTGCACAGCAGCTGGCTCTGTGCAGTGCTTTGTTTTTTGAAGAGTCTAATGAATAGGCATGTAAAAATTGTAACCCAAAGGCCCATGTCACAGCGAAAGCTTGATGCACCCGCATTTTAAACAATTTTAGCATTTTTTTAAACCTTATATATTCATAGTCGTTATCCAGCCCAGAAACATAACACATACAATATTAATTTTGGGTTGTGTTGTATCCTGACAAAAAGTGACCCCACGTGAAAGATTTAATTATTTTTAAACACTTTAAGTGATATCCACACTAAAGCTGTTTGCAGTGAGCATGCATAATGAAAGCACAGAGTGTGAAATCATGAATCCCAATTATATGGTGCTTGGCTTTATGCACAGAATAAGAGCAAACTGTAACTAAAAACTTAACACAAACCATCACAAGAAATTAGATACCCTCCATAACCATGGCAAAGGCAGCTTTCGTAATGTCACGCATTTCCAAGATACAGCATTTTTTGCCTTGTCAACCATTCAGAATATTTTCTTTGTCATCATTTTGCAGATAGTGTTTCATCTTTAAAATGTCCAGTACTTCAGTCCAGTTAACCAAATATTTTGCCAAAATGTATCTAAAAATTAAATGAATTAAATCTCTTGTTAATTGTTTTGAGGATTTGCCAGAAGAAGGGTTTCTTTCTGGTTTGCACAATAAATTATGAAACATAAAATTATTATTAGTGTATAGACAGAACGAAAAGAGAGTTCCTACACCAATAGTTATGTACCTGAATTGCGTGGGGAGAGAGGGTTTGAAAAGAAAAGAGAGCAAGTCTTTTGAATTTATTTGCTTGAATGCTCATTTTGATTATTGCTACATTATATTGGTGACAGCATTAAGGGTTTTAAAGATGAAGCTTCTCTAAAATCTACTAGATCCCACTTAAAGACACTATGGTGGTGATGTGGTACCGGTACTACTGCTTTTCCCTGAAAATATTCTACAAGCTGTGATCATTTATGAAAAATGCTATCTGTGCAGGGTAATGGAACCTGAAAAATAGCAATAGGGGTAACGAAGAGAGTTCTACGTTAAAGGCTAAAAGGAGGCTTTTAAGAATAGTAACAGTAGCACACAATAAACATTTATTTATTTTAATGTCTGACCCTTCTCCCAGAAAAGGGGTGCAAGTGGGGAGTGATAGTCAGTTTATGTTGCCCTTTCAAAACAAGAAGTTTGGTGACCCCTGTGAACATCGTTTATGTATACCAGGGTGGAGGTGCCACCAGATATAACTCAAGAGATGTATTTAGAAGAAAACCAGTGTGTGAGGGGTGAAAAAAATCCTGCCAGACATCGTGTCTGCTTCATTTGGAGGAGAGACATAAATATTCAATTTGCCACATAACACAGAAGAATGTGTGATGTATGTAGCAACTGTAAAACATTTCTCATTGTTTCTCCCTCTAAAACAAATAGAAAGTGTAACTTCTGCCTAATCCTAAATCTAAAAAGATTAAATACTTTTATGAATAAGGCTTCAAGAAAGTCTTGATATTTTTGGTTCAAAAATTGAGGCCACAATGTGTTAAAGTTGTGGTTCATAAGCATGGCACTCAGCAGACTCTCCCCAGAGGTTCTAGTGTCAGGCTTCCCCTCACCTTGTTTCCTGATGAGGAATGAACTCTTTTGGGTTCCCCTACAAGGAGTACCAGTCTAGTGCAGCCACACATAAGCTCCAGCACTTTTGTCTAAGGTATACAATCTGCTTTCCAAAGCAGGGCAGCAGCACAGAAGATGTGCCATGTTTCCTGCTTGGCTCTTGAAGGCAAGCATGATGGAGAGGAGGCCGGGCTGTATTTGTGTGGCATTATGACCCTGTGCACCAGGCTGCAATGCCACTCACTCATATTGGGTGGCCAGGCCAAATTTGAATGAGTGGCATTGTGATGTGTACAGCATCGCAAAACCACTCAAATTTGCCGCAACTATAAAAAGTTCTATGTATTAAAAGTTGCAATTCTCATGACAAAATTGTGGTTTTTGATTTTATGACAGCCTTAATGATGAATATAGTTTCTACCAGTTGTTTGGTTCAGATACTTACATAGACATATTTCATTTATTCTCAACTATCTACTTGCATGTTCACATACAACCAAAGCTGCATTCAGAGACAGAAAACAGTTACATTAGCGCAACATGCTGCATTAAGATAGTTAAAGGGAGACTCCTGTTTTACTTGGATTTGGCTAGCATAAAGAATATATGAGCTGTAACAGTGAATTTCCGAACTTTTATAGGTTTTTGTCACACCCTTTAACTTTCTCTTAATGCAGGTTTTTTATGGACGAGCTTCCTTGTTAATTTTGTTTTTCTTTCGTGTTTAAGTTGGAAGTTGTTCTAAAGTAATTTGTATCCTGTGAAATAAAATGCAACCAAAGTAAACTAGCGTTCAGGGTAAAATTATATGGCTGTCACATAAGCAAGGTGAGACCTTGTAATTAAAAAGCCATTTTGTGGCTACACAGTAACTATCTTTTAAAACAGAGTTACTCAACGTGTGTGTGTGTATGTGTCAGACAGACAGACAGGAATTGCATTAAGCACTAATATCCTATACAGTTTTGTTGAAAAAAAGGAAAGGTTCTTGTGCAGAGAAGAATTTTGAAAATGTCTTAATTTTTTCTCATTCTAGAACATTTCTACAAAAATTCCTTTTTTATAATTAAAAATAAATGAATACACAGAACTTTATAGCATCAAAAATGCCAAGGGATGACTTATTGACTTCAATAGAGTCACTTTTGCTTTTCTGATATTATACAAAGTGTGCAGTATGAACAGAGTGGTCCTGATTTTACTCTTAGTAACGCCAGTGTAAAGAAGGATTAATGCCACTGAAGTCAATGATCTGAGACCATTGTGGTGATCCTGTGTACTTTATACAGTGCTGGAAAATGGCTTTTCCAAGTGCAAAACAATTTTAAAGACAATATGAAATTTAATCATATTACTGGACACAGCATTCCAGGAAATCTTGAGCCTCATGAGCCAGGTTGTCTCTGAGGAAGATACAGTTGTAGCTGAGGAGGAGGACGACGACAATATATGTGTCCTTTCCTAACATCCTGCTCATGGAATACTATGCTACCATCAGTATTTTAAACTTCAGAATGTTTCATTTGCCCATTCTACTAGTGGACGGATGAACCAATGCATTTGTGGCTGACTAGAAAGAAGCATTGGAAGGTTTAAAGGTTTGGGTACACCAGAGCTGGTATAGTGGTCCAGATGCTTAAGAAATGGAGGGTAGGGCAGGGTGAAACAACCAGAAGAAAATATTTGGGAAATAAATTTAGGCAGCAACACCATACACAAAAAAGGGGGAAATGGTTATTTGATAGTTTTATTAGATGTTTTGTTTTGCAGACTTAGGGGACAAAAAGCTGTTCCTGTTCAATTTAAATAAAAGCAAACTTAGCTATGAGCCCTACATGTAATAAATAAAATTAAAATATTCTCATTACCGTGTGCTGCAAAGTTGTTTAAGCTTATTTAAGTATACAAATAAATTCTCTGTTTTGCTAGGCTAGCGTACTATATGACCATATTTCCTGAGCCATGCTAGATTGATGAGTATGTTAATATGTCCTTAGGTAGGGTGACCAGGTGTCTGGTTTTTGACCAGAACACCCGGTTGAAAAGGGACTCTGGCGGCTCCAGTTGGCTTGGGGCAGAGGTAGGGTGTTTGGTTTTGTGGGATTAGAAAGGTGGCAACCCTGTCTGTAGGGTTCCTGGCAGCTGGGTGGCATGGTGTAACTTAGCGGCATGATTCACAGCCTGTGTTTCTATGCAATCACATTTTCCTTTTGAAATGGATGAATGCAGGCTTCATTCAATTAAAATCCAGGTTTTCTGTTTACTGCTGCACTAGTGTCATTAGTTCTTTATAGCAAAGATCAAAGGATATATGAATGTTTTAAACTAAAATGAGAACCACACATCTTAACTCATTAAAATGCATTTTTCCCCTTCTTAATCTTAAACCTGTACTATTGTTCAGTTTTTATTGTGTAATATAGATGTCACTGAGAGCACTTACCTTGATTCAATATGGCCATTCATATACATTTTCAGAAGTACAAATGATTGCATTTAATTAAAGTCCATATATTAGACCAGATGCTTTCCAACATGAGAAAAACCTATATATGGATCAGGAACCTTCCCAGCTTTCAATTTGTGGTATTTTCCTCTCTGTTGTCCCATTTGTGGAGTGGATGGGGCAGTGGCCCTGCAAAGCACACATAGGGAGAGACTTACCAAACCCACTAGTATTCTGAGATCTATTGGGAAATCCCAAGGAAATTGCTTTGGTGCTATGGTCTCCCATCAGTGCCTCCCATGAAATGCCTTCCTGCCCCTTGCAGTGGGTTTCACTGTGCAGAGGGAACACCCACTGGAGCTTATGCTATCTTTGGAGGCAGCATTGTCTCCTGTGAGGAAATTCTCACACATTGTAGGGCAATAACACTGTGGACAGTAGCTATCCCCCAGTTCCTGTCTCCTCTGCAACTGTGATGGTATGGATCCCACAGAGTCCACTTTCTGTGGAGATCTGATTCATCCTTTTGCCCACTTAAAAGTCAGCTTCCACTACATATTGCTCCTTCCACACTTAAAGGATCTGAGTCTATATCACCATGCAGTTGAATTTGGTGGTCTTTGCCTTCTGCCTGGCTGATACTTATCAGTCTCACAAAACCACCTCACAATTCGGTACCCAGTGGCAGTCACTGCCCCTGTGAGTTTCTGAACTGGAATAAATAGGTGACTAGCACATTAGGATAGAAGTGTATTGTCCAAGTAGATTGAAGCATTAGCCCTTTTTGACCTTGGCTCTCACCTATTCAGTCTGTCCTTTACTTTCATGAAAATCAAAGTCTCACCATCCACACAAAGGAAGGATATATTTTCTAGATCTCTTTGGCCCATCTTTAACTAAGTTGTTAATTTTAACTAAGGGAAAACAAGAACTAATCACCCATTATCCCCCTAGAAACATATTGGATTGTGAGAGATTTTGGTGGACTAGAACAGAAATGCTTAATAAAAAGGGACTGTTCCTAACTTCCCTCTAAGCTGCGCAATCGCGCAGCAGCCTATTAAGCGGCGCTCAGGGCTGCGATGGGGAGAGACACCTCTTCTCCAGCCCCGGACCTGCCATGGCCGGGGGAGAGGCACTTACCCTGCAGCCCCAGCCCCGGAGCTGCCGCAGGAGGGAGAAGCGTCTCTCCCCACCAGCCCAGGTGCTGCTGCGGGGAGAGAGAGCTGGGGGGAGTCCTCTCTCCCCGCTGTAGCCCCGGGGCAGCCTGCACCCCAAACTCCTCATCCCTGGCCCCACCAGAGAACCTGCAGACCCAGCCAGGGCCCTCACCCCCACACACACACAACCCTCAGCCCCAGCCGTGAGTCTCCTCCCACACTCCAAACCCCTCAGCCCCACCCCTGCCACATGAATTTTGTTTTGTGCACCAAAATGGAGGTGAAATGTCACACACCACCTCCATTTTGGTGCATATCACAAAATTCATTCCGCACATGTGTGGGAAAAAAATAGAGGGAACGCTGTTCTTATGTTTATACAGTTTGCATGTAACCCTATAGTCCCCACCCTTTTGTTTCAGAACATTGTGAGCATGTTTCTCCAAAGCGTTCTGTTGTTATGGCTCTGCTTGTAGTCCCTTGCCTTTTAATCCAGAAAGAATTATAGGGGTAGAGTTCCACCCATGCCTTGGCCTGTGAGATGACACCATTGATATGATCCTTTCTGCCTGTCTCTTTCACCTAACAAACCTACGAAGAGAAAGTTAAACGATCCCATGGTGCCTTTTGTGTGGGAGAAAAGGGGATAACTGTGGATTCCTAGCCAAAATTCAGTATCTGTAAAACTGCTTCAGTGAAAGTATTGCTGAGCTTTCAGTTATTTCTGAATCTCACTACATTAGCAGTATCTAAAAGTATACAAAAAGGTTAAGTAAAATCAGATTCCAAATGCCTAGAGTACTTCTGTGGTGATCTCACCAAGCCTGGTAAGCTTCCCACTGTGTTCCCTCAGAAGTTCAGAAGTCACAGAATGGCCTCTTGTAGGCTAATATCACCACCCTGCAAATGAGATGTCTTATTCCATATTTTGTCAGAACTTTTCTCACTACACTAGCTACATATTGTTTGTGACCATATTCCTCTATACTGAAACTAAACCCTACATTGTGGCTGTCTGATATACATTTTACCTTGTTGCTTGCTTTAGCCTTAGGCTCTCTTCAATCTTACCCTCATTACCGTGGTATGATAAATAGCAGCAGTGAAAGAGATGGAGAAGAGCTAACAAGGAGTGTCCTTCATGGGGGAGAGTTCTAGGAAGGGGAAGAAATGAGAGGGAGGAGGATAACAGGAATGTGAATAAGCAGAAAGCAAAAGTGAAGTCCCAGACGTCAGTACTGGGAGTTTGAGAGGAGTACCCTAATTAGGTTGGCACCAGCTGCAGAGAAGGAATAGGAAGCATTGTGGTGTGCACAGAGGCATTTTATACAGAGTATGCTGTAAAATAAAGCTGACTGTACCCAGCTCTACATAGAAAGTGCTTAGTATGACACTATCACTTCCATACTACAACTGAAAGAGGGAAAGGGTGACAAGTCAGGAATGGAGGATTTGTCAGACAGAGAAAAGAAAATAGGAAGAAAAGAAATAACAGTGATCCCACTGGGCTATGTTGGCACCTTGCAATCTGCTCTGAGCATGGGACACTGCTTCAGGAGCAGTACAAGGACAGAGTCTCACAATCTGATCCCTGCTTCTCTCCTGCTTCATGGAAGAATGTTCACTGGCCCTTTTCCAAGTTAGCGTACTGAATCAGCTGGACTGCCCAGCGTATTGGATAGATACAAGAGTCCACCTATGCCTACCGCCTCTTGTGTACTTCCTGTCCACCTGCAAAGGAGGGGGAGTAGCAATCCTGCGACAGCTACTGTTCTATCATGTTGTGTCCCGTAATGTTGGTAACCCAGGCAGGTGAGTTAGGGGAGCCTGACACTCCTTTACACCTTTGGATGGATGTATATGTTGACTCACAATTGAGCCCAGCATTGGTTTTCCACCGAGTTTCTCTGTCAAAGATGATGTGAGCCACCAAATTTGGTGCATTCCTATATATTATTGCACTTTCCAATTTGTTTACCATTGGGCTATTAGGAGTAGAGCTATTTATTATTATTATACAATCGTGTTTTAAAACTTCATGAGAGATATTCCACACCTTCTAAAAAAGATGCTTCCTTGGTACTCTGGTGATGTAGAACTAACCTGACCCTTGTGTAAAATGGGGGCAGGGGCGGGTCTGGGCAGCTAAAATTCTCTTACCAACCAATTGGTTAATCAGTCCAAGTCAGTTGGCACTTCCTGCTAATGCACTAACTCAGCCATGTTTCTAGTTGAGAGAAGACCTTTGTGGCAACAAGCAAAATCATGATTTACAGCATAAAGAATTTGCTTTGAAAAGTGAGTGTCAGGGTGCGAGAGAGACTGCTGTACAATAATTGTTTTTCTTCGAACCACAAAGGGCCCCCTGTGTTAAACTCATAAATAATCTGTGATGCTGCAGCAGGCAAAGTCAGGCTTGCCACGTTGAGGCCAGGTTCAAAAAATGTTCCCAAAGGAAGGGATCTTAACAGTTCTGGGAAATCTAATATTTTCTTTGGTGTAAATCAGGAGTATAATTCTTTTAAAGTCAATTTTATTCCATTAGCGTGAAACTAGTGAGAGAGAGAGCAGAATCAGGCTCTCTGAACTGAAGGCAAGTACACTGTAATACTGTGATGCCTAGCATAGTTGTTTGCATTTGTATGATGTAAAGGTTTCTTTAATATGGCTTTCTTTATTTGCAACATCAGCAGGGACACTTCTTTAAGATGGGAAATTCATAGCTCTGTAAAAACAGGGATTTTTTGTTGTCTTTTTATTGTTACTTCTTTGTTTCTGTGAAATTATAGGGTTGACAGCACAGGAAACTGGAACTCTCAATTAACCTTGAGGTCAGGCATCCAGGGGAAGAAACTCGACACACTCTTCTGTCATTTCACCTCAGTTGTAAAAGGGTAGTTCATGTTTCACCTGTATTTATTCCCTTGTTTCTTTATAAGAACATGTCGAGATAGTCTTACTAAAAGACACGATCAGATTGGTTTTAAGACCTGGTGTATTGTAAAGTCTAGACCCCTAAAAGACCCTATTCCTTTTGGGAATGAAGCATCTTTTTATTACAATGTGTCGGAGAAGGCTGAAACTGTAGCTGTATTAAACCATTGTCAGCAGCCATTTTACTTACGCACTGTGGGCAAAATTACCATTCTGGAACAAATTTCAAAGTGTAATTCATGGTGTTAGAAGATGGTGGCAACTTGAGGCTACTGGAGACTGAAGTCCTTTGCAGGTGTGACACAGGCAGGGATATCACATATTTCTTCTGAGTGCCAACCAGTGTGCCTGTGGAGTCCCCATAATAAAGCTTCTAATCACCCACTTGCCTGGGGCAAGTATTTTGTTGTTGTTGTTTTAACAAATTAGGTAAAATGTCAGTGTATTTTTTCATTATTACTCTCGCGATAAGAGTGTGTGTGTGAGAAGTTGTGCCTATGCTAGTACCGTTTTTGATACTTTAGCAAGGATCTAATAAATGATTAACACAAACATTTTTGTAAGGTAACAAAATATGAATTAAAATTATGTACAGAATAGGACAAAGATGACATTTTGCAAGGCCTGGTTCTAAACTAATTATCTTTCCTTTTTAACTTCATTACTGAACATTGATGATACTTTTTACATTTGAAGATTAAAACATTAGGCACAGTGTTTCAATTTGCTAACCGAGCTTCTCAATTCTGTAGTGTATTAAGATGGTTCCCTAGTTCTTCTGTCACAACTTAACCATTCTTTCACAGAGGAAAAGCATTCAAATATACAAACTGTACCTAAGAAAGAGGAGTGGCATATCTTTAAATGCCATTTTACATTTCAGCATGTGCAACACATATATACTTAACTCTAATATGATTGATTTGTAGACCTCACAGTGCTTTGAAAAGATAGGTAGGCATCATTATCCCCATTGTTTGCAGCTGGAGAAACTGAAGCACAGAGACTTGAAATGACTTACCAAAGGTCACACAGTGCGTTAATGGCAAAGGAATAGAACCCAGGTGTCCTGACTCCCAATAGACATCACACTCATGCACGTACACAGATTTAAATGTCCAGTCTGCTATGCCGTGATTAGAGTATGAGTCCCAAGCTGGTAGGGGATAACTTGTCTTGCTGAATTTGTGCTTTCAGTTCTGGCAAGGTGAGGAGAAGTAAAAACTCATCCCTTGTAACATCATGGGATGACTGAAAAAAAATAACATGGATGGACTCTGGAGGGGGCCATGTTCAACCCTCCTCACTGGAATGAAGATAGCTGTGATACATGGGATCTTTGGGGAAGCACAGGGATTATGGAGGATATCCTCTCCCAGAAGCTTCAGTGGAGCCACCCTGAGGAATTTTTCCTGTGTGTCTTGTTGTATAACCATGCCCATGTCTTCTAGAGTTTGTCCTAATCCTACTATGTTAATTATTTGCTATTCAATTTTTAGTTAAATACTAAGCTTCATAGATTCCTTACTCTCTCCCTTGCTAGTTTTCTTATTTTTCTGGAGGGTGAGGAGAATGAATTGAAAAGTAAGCCCCTTGTATTCTGTGGAAGTGAATCTGATTATTCAGTACAATGGGCTCATGCCATTACAAAATGCTCTTTTTTGAGCAAATGGAACTACATTATATGTAGTATTTGAAAAATGACATGTGCGGAATAGTCTCAATACACTCCAAAATCTACAAGGATTAGAAAGACAGTTGCATCCTGGTCTGATTATTTTAATAAAATCATACTAGTTTTGTTAATATTAATGTTTAACTAATTTATTCTTCATCATAGGGTTGTCCAGAAAGGTCTGTTAAATTTAATGACTCTTTCATCAGTAAGAGGGAGTGAGGGGTTCTTTTTAATTGAAAGATAAAAAGCAAACGAATTAACCCAAAATGTGTTTCCTTAGAGTCATCCAACTAGCCATTTCCAAGGTGAACTTGGGTTACTCAGCTTTTGAGTTTTTAATCATATTTTCAGATTGCAGTTTTACACCATCTGTACAACAGAAATGACACCAATTTCTGTCTCAGTTGGAAGCACTAGTTAATAAATGTTTTCTATTTTGGTTGCGGGGGAGAAATATTCTTAAACTAATTGGGCTAATTTACAGCATCTTGAGGCATAGTGCAGCAGGGACTGGTTTACTTCTCTCCCCATCCCCTCTTTTCCTGACCCTCGTTCAATTCTTTCTTTTCAGTCTTCTTTAAAATGAAGGATTTGATCCTGTCCTCCGATATTCAGTCTAAATAACTGCATGCACGCAAAAATCAACAACCGTGCACCCCTGCTTTTTAGCTGATTTTATAAGATACACAGCAATGCAA
The DNA here is from genome assembly GCF_015237465.2 of Chelonia mydas. NCBI lineage: Eukaryota > Metazoa > Chordata > Testudines > Cheloniidae > Chelonia > Chelonia mydas. Next base: position 105,247,425 of record NC_057850.1, on the reverse strand, counting down.
TGCAGACCATTTATTGGAAGGCAGATTCAAATAATAAATTAGCATAATAGCATTGGGTACAGGTGTGTTAAGGATCAGTGTGTAAGACTGGATATTGCATGTGCGTTCTATGTTAGCAGTTCATGTTAGGATGAGGAATGAAAATGTTGCAGATAGCTGCATTACAGCACACTATTAACCCTCTGCCAAACAAACTGCGCAAATCACTTCCATATGGGAAATACACGTCAAATAAAATATATGCATGTATTCAAATAAAAATATCACCACAGATCTATAGAGAGAGTGTGTATATATATGCTATAGTATGTACACTGTATATGTTACAAACAATACAGTATAGGGGTAGATGATTGTATAGGTTTTTTTTGTTTTTTCATGTAAAAGACATCTCAGGGATGCTACGTATGCTCAGGGACAGACTTATTTTCCGTAATAGAAATAAAAAATGTGGGTCCTCAGCAGGTTGACAACATTAAGTTAAGATCAGTGCTTTAATATTTTATTATAATAGAATAATATTTAAATATTTAAACTGTTTAAATGATGTAGACCTATTTTAATTTGTTTGAGTCCTCCGACAAGATACTATCTCATGGCTGTTAATGAACTTACACTTTTCATATATTCGTCACCAGTATATGCGCACATCGTTTATTTTCATATATGCATTTATTACTTTTATTTTCTATAGAATTCAGTGAGTGGCTAAGTCCTTTTCTATTGTCATACAGTTTTCTTGTGGAATTCAAATCTTTCCTTTGTTTAAAATCCCTTGTTTCTATCCATATAATAGATGTAGCACAAGTATTTTCTTAGTCTGAAGTTCACACTTTCGCTGAGGGTTGTGTGTGTGTGTGTGTGTGTGTTTTGGAGAGCTATTATGTAAAGAATTCAGCAATAGGTCAGCTGGACAATTTGCGTATATTTGCAATTTATCATGACATAATAGCCAAACCCTCTCTTGCTATCTGATAGAGGGGCAAATCTACTGATTTTATAATACTAATAAGATTGAAAGAGAAATAGGATTAGTTTGTCAGCCTCTGCTAATGCACTTGATAGCAGCTGGTCAACACTGCAGACGAGAAGGAGAGAGAGAAAAAAGTAGGCCTAAAAAGAAGTAATTTACTATTGTAAAATATAACTATACCTGCACATCTGTACAGAGCTCTTCTGTCTTTTTCGTATTGATGATTATGAAGATCATCTATGACTTGAATTATTTAAATATATTTTATTCTCATTTGAGTGACCTAGATGGGACGTACTCTTCATTAGAAGAAAAGACCAGAATTAATAAGGACTTTTTTAAAGAAAGAAAAGAATGAAGAAACAGCAGCCAAAGAAGCATTAAAGTCCATGTTGTATAGATTTATCTAAGGAACATACCTTCAGAAATAAAATTGGATGGTTGCCATTAAATAAGTCAAATTATACAACAGTGCAATTAAATCAGAAGAAATAATTTTGATGAGTGTTTCACAATTGCAATTTTTAACCATTTCTATTGATTAGAACAGTGGCTCTGACATTTTTTATACTACAGGGCATTTAGGTGCTGATCCCATTAAAGTCAATGCAAGGATTTGTGATGATTTCAGAGGCTTTGGATTAGGCCTTTAGTGAAAAGCAGCCTTTAATGTCCATCTCCCTTTCAGTGCCACAAGCACCCACTCTTGGTTCCCAAAAGATTTTTTTCTGGGGACTACCGGAAAGGCTTTGCAGATCATTGATGGCCTCTGGACAACACTCAGAGAACCACTGGCTTAGAAGATGGATAGAAGATTAACAGTGTGAGTTGACGTCCCGGTGCCCCGGCCAAAGTGATCCACATTAGTCAGTGGCACTTAGGGGTTTCTAATTAAGGACACAGAATAACTGAAATATAACAGTGCATATTTATATCTCTTTTATAGAGCACCTTTTTATTTTGACTGGGCAACAAAATGGCAGTTGAAATTCAGTGTTGATAAATGCAAAGTAATGCACATTGGAAATCATAATCTTAACTATACATATAAAATGATGGGCTCTAAATTAACTGTTACCACTCAAGAGAGAGATCTTGGGGTCATTGTGGATAGTTCTCTGAAAACATCCACTCAGTGTGCAGCAGCAGTAAAAAAAAAAAAAACGGAATGTTGGGAATCATTAAGACAGGGATAAATAATAAGACAGAAAATATCATATTGCCTCATCTCAAAAAAGATATATTGGACTTGGAAAAGGTTCAACAAAAAGGGCAACAAAAATTATTGGGTGTATGGAACGGATGCCATACGAGGAGCGATTAATAAGACTGGGACTTTTCAGCTCAGAAAACAGACAACTACGGCGGGATATGATAGAGGTCTATAAAATCATGACTGGTGTGGAGGAAGTAAATAAGGAAGTGTTATTTACTCCTTCTAATAAGAGAAGAACTAGGGGTCACCAAATTAAATTAATAGGCAGCAGGTTTAAAACAAACAAAAAGAAGTATTTTTTCATATAACGCAGTCAACCTGTGGAACTCCTTGCCAGAGGATGTTGTGAAGGCCAAGATTATAATAGGGTTCAAAAAAGAACTAGGTAAGTTCATGGAGGATATGTCCATCAATGGCTATTAGCCAGGTTGGATAGGGATGGTGTCCCTAGCCTCTGTTTGCCAGAATCTTGGAATGGGCGATGGGATGGATCACTTGATGATTATCTGTTCTGTTAATTCCCTCTGGGGCACCTGGCATTGGCCACTGTTGGAAGACAGGATACTAGGCTAGATGGACCTTTGGTCTGACCTAGCATGGCCGTTCTTATTTTCTGGACACAATACAAATATCTCCTATTTTCTTGTATTCTACATATAAAGAAGTATACTGGGTTGTTCTCCTTAACTTTGGTTGGCAAATCAGTTGATTCTGGAAATATATCTTCTCCTTCATGGATGCATCTGTAATCTGATTCCTGTTGTTACTATAAAAATCATGGTTAATGCACCTCCAGAAGTGGATTTTGCATTTAAAGTTCCTTTCTCTTTATGGTTAACTAGCTTTCCTTACCCGAAAGCATGCAATCATGGACAACTTACCACCCCTTAATAGCGTAATAGTGTCATCTCTGAATGCTGAGTTGGTATTAGTATGTTTGCTAGTGTCTTTTTGTAATGTTCAGTTTAGTTATTGTACATCAGTATAAGATTATTTAATACCATATGTTTTATTTATATAAATGAAAAGGCAAATGTTAATGCAATGCTAAAGATGAGAAATAAAGCCCACAAAAGACAGGAAATTTCAGAAGTCAGATTCTGCTGCCGTGTAAACTAGGTCACATTGAATAGCCTATGTTTTTTATGGTATAAATTAAGTAACAAACAGGAATATTTTAAGATATGCAATTAAGGAGGAAAACAACAATGGATAAGTATCCCTCTGATAGACCCATGTTCCTGGAATGCACGCATATGTTGGGCATCCAGTCAAACTACGTAGAAAGCACTGGGCAAGATACCAAAGGTTTTGGAATCCTTGTCATTGGAGGTTTTTAGGAACAGGTTAGACAAACACCTGTCCTGAACTGTCTAGGTATATTTAATCCTGCCTCAGCATAGGGGGAAGGACTAGATGACCTCTAGAGGACCCTTCCAGCCGTATACTACTTTGATTCTGTGAAAGCAGTGATCACTGAGATGCAGTTTTGCACCTTCACAAGCCTGAGGGAATAGGGGGACCATAGCCCCAACCGCCCCCCCTGTTCTTTCTCATGACTCAACTGTATGTTGAACCTCCAGTCTTTCTGTTTTTCCTTTCATTTATACTTTAAATTATGGCTGAAAAATATTAATGTGCAAATCTCCAAATCATATGCACAAATGCTTGAGGTTGGCTGGAAAATTGGACTTTTTTATTTTTTCAGATGAGCATACGTTTCACTTTTTCTTACATGTTCAACTATAGAATAAAGCAGGGAAACTATATATACACACAGTGGTACTATCACTGTGTTCCTTACATATACTGTACATGTGCTAATGGAGAAAGAAAAGATCCTGTTCTGCATAAATGGATGTGACTCTGTGGTCTTTCAGCTTGCTACCTTTGAGTTGACACACCCCAGTGCCACTGAATGCAATGTCGTGTATCTGTGCTGCTAAAGAACTGTTGAAATGGATGTCTGCTTCTCTAGGCTAATAAAAAGACAAAATAGGTTATACTTGCCAGTTAGCTCACAGTGGAATAATAAATCCTGGAAGATTTTGAAGTGCATTTCCTAGCCACCTGATTCATTTGTGATTTTGTGGAGACACCGGTTAAGCTTTTTAAGTCAGTTTTGGAAAACTTTGGTTAGATATAAAGCCACAATTCTGGAGCAGGTTTGGTACAATTAAATCTCTTTAGAAACCTCCTGGATATTGAACTGAAAAAGTTAATCACCAAGCTATAGATCCGACAAAACAATCACTGTAGTTCTGAACTCAATGTGGGTCAAGGAGATGGGAGTTTGAATTCAGTTCATGTTAGTTACCTCATCCTTTGCTTTTCTGAAGCATTCCTAAAACTGTTTCAAACCATGAAGTTGACAGAATGGATTTCTGTTGAAGAAATACGGTGACATTTGTTAGAACTGTCACATTTCTCCCGCGTAGTCTAAAACTGCTATGTCTCCAAACCCCCACCTCAGATAAAACTGTTGATTGGTAAATGACACCCACATAGTCACCTTTTCTCCCCCCTTTTTCTGAAAAGTTTTATTTATCCCCAAGTAACATTGGCGTCTCTAGCAAAATAAGATTAAAGGGACAAATCAGTAAATTTTAGTACAGAAGCAGTCTAACAATAAGGCATTTCATTTTTTCAGAAGCGTGTTTGCCTGGTGTTGCTATCGTTTCAACAGCAATCCTCTGACTGACTGTATACTATCTGGGAAATGATGTGCAGTCTGATAGTAATGTGACATTTTATGAGCAGTTTGACTGTTTTCATTACTTGGATTTATACTTTGATTTCTGTGTGGTGAAGAATAAGTGAGCAAGGCAGTAGTGGGAAATAGGAAAGCTGTCAGGATAAAGTTGATAGGACAACCTTGAAATTGTGCCATTGTGTGTAGTAAGATATAGTGACAATTACCCTCCCACACACCTTTTACATACAAAGTCTAATAGGAAGGTCAGTTTGTTTCAAGTATAGGGGTTCTGCAGGGAGAAAAATTAGGTTAATCTGAGATGTTCAGGAAAGACTGGAGCAAAGTTTCAGGAGTCTTGTAATTAAGATACCCATTATGGTTATCTACACTACTTCATAATTAGTGCTATTTTATTTATAGCAGCAGTGGGAGGTAGGATTTCTGCATTTGCTTGCCAACTGTGCATCCCCAGCAGCAGGTTTCATGGGAAATCCAGTTTTTTATCTCTGGAAGGGAAGCATTTGGAAGCAGATAGTTGTGTTTCTAATTATGAAGAGTGCTATGGTTCATTTACAGCTGAACACTAGTACATTGTTTCTGTTGCTTCCAGTGTTTCATATTACTGTTAAAAACTTGACTTGTCCTTTCAGTTCAACAATTCTCATTTTGTGTGTCTAAAAATAGAAGTGTTTTGCATGCCTTTCAGCCATTCCTGATTTTGGTTCCTCTTCCCTGATTTTTAAGTGAGACTTCTATGTTGAAAATTCAAGGGTTCAAATGCTAGGCATTCAAAAACTGGGATCCTTTGTCATGCTGACAAAGTCTGCAGTAGTGCAAAATTCAGTCATTCTGCAGTTTTCATTACTTGTGAGGTTAAAAATATGAAATGATAAACTTCCAGACTTCTTACTGTAAAGTATTATAATCCGATAAGGCCATTCCCCTAGAGTCTAAGGCTGAGATTTTCAGAAGCATTCAGCACTGGCTTAACTGCTCTCCCATTGATATCAATGATAAAACTCCATTGACTTCAATGGGAGCAGGTAGAATGAATCTGAGCACTTTTGAAAATTCCATCCCACCTTGGTCCTACAAAGATTTACACACATGCTTAACTCTGTACACTGCATGTGCATTGAGGCATTTAGTAACATAAGGTTAAAATTCAGGGCTCAGTAAGAGAATGCAACTCCTCTGAAAGGCTCTTGGACAAATTCTGCAGTGAGGTAAATGGAGATGCCAGTTAAACTTGGGGTGTAAATTGGTGATGAAGTGGTAAATAATGTAACTTGCATTGGTTTGGCTTTCAGGGAGTAAATTAGACACAGAGGAGACATGAAGACGTGGCAGGAAATGCTACTACTTCAAAAGGGAAAACTTGAAGTATGAGAGGAAATCTATACTCTTGTTCCTAACCCGTTCAGTCAAATGAGCGCAAGTTGCACTGCTTAACGAATTACAACAAACTTTGCATCTCCATTTAGATATCAAATTTGACCCATGATTTTTAACCTGATAACATCACTTTATAATATGCTAATTTTGATACACAGTGGTTTGTGAACCTCCGCCTGCAATTATCAGTCCTGTATCCAAAGCTGTGAGACATCCATGTTAATATTATGCACAAATAAACAGGTTTTAGCAAGTTACAGTGCTGTATAGATTAAATATTTTATAACAGAGTGAGCTGTCCTAATTTCAGGATAAAGTAAGAAAGCACAGTGCTCTGTGATGGAAAAGGACCAAACATCCCTTGCTTGTAACATCTGGGGAATGCCAGTGTTTCCCCTTCTTTGTACCATCTTTTTTAACATGGGAGGCAGGAAGGCTGTGACCCAAGGACCTCTTGATGCAAACTGGCAGAGAGCACAAGATATATATGGTTTACAGTAATCCCCCTGGGTCTGACATCTATCTTCTAGTCTGCCAAAGGATGTCATGTCAGGTCTCTAATGAGAGCTTGTGTCACACTGGTCATCATAGTTATTGTGAGATGTATGGATGGAAAATATGTGAAGAGTTATGTATATACTAAAAATTACGTTCTTTAGGTCTATGAGTTAAGGCAGGTCATTGAAAGGTGATTCACGTCTCTCAGGCAGTTGAGGGGAAGGCTTCTTTCACTCTGGTCATGTGAAAATTAAATATTGTATGGTTCACAGTCTGAGCAAAATGCTAATGAATAGATTGCAGAGGTTGCACAGAAAAACAGAACAGCAGTGTTTAGGGGTAACACAATGAACTTTTGAAATAATATCTGGGGTGCAAATGAACCCCTATTACTCATTCAGTCTGTGAGGACAAGCCACCAGCAGGCTTGATCTTATGAGAAGGGATCTGAGCCAAACTGGTTGAAAACGCTGGGAAACGGACTTTAGGGTAAGCTGTCTTCTAGGAGATAGGGAAATGCCTTGTTAGCTCTGTTTAAGCTCTAGAAAGCATGTTATGATTTTGGTTTATATGTAAACATTTGTTTCCAATATTCTCACTCTGTCCCTTGAATCTCTGTTCTCTGATAATAAACTTGTTCTTGTTTTCACTACAAATATATGTGCTGCGTGTTACGTAGAGTAGTGATCCTGAGTGGAATCTTACAAGCTGGGGCATATTATTCCTGTGGGAATAGTGGATCTGAGGGTTCAGTGAGGGTTCAGTGGAACAGGGGTTGCGCGCTCCAGGAGAATGCTTGGAGGACTCAGCAATTGGTGAATGCCTATTGTCACCCTGTACAGAGAGAGCGGGGCCTGCAGAGCTTTGGAAGGTAGTGCTTCTGTTGCCAGAGGCTGGTGCATTTAGGGAGCTGATCCGCAGCAGGCACAGACAAGACTTCCTCATGGTAAGGCCAGGTTGTGGCGAGGTGCTTCACAACCCTTAATACACCTGGGAAGAGTCACAGAGGCAAGGCACAGTGTGAAATTCCCTTTGCTCCTTCCTCTATACCACAGGGAAGACAAATGTGGGGTGGTTGGATATTACTTAGTCCTTGGCCAAAAGACCAAAAGTCTAAAGTAGGAATTGAACCCTGCCCTCCATACACGCTGGCCCATAGTAGCCTTTTAAGCATCAACATGACAAGGCTTGCTGGAAACCCTTTTCCTTTCCAAAAGCCCTGTGGCATGGGGGCAGGAGTTGATAATACAGAACTGCAGAGGTTCATGCTAGCAACAGGGAGAACTGCTAATATGAAACTCCCACGATAAATCAGTCTCAATATGTAATCCTAAAATAGCTTACAATGTAACTACTTTTATCTTTTTATCAGTTACTGTTAATGTATCACCTAGCGTCCCAAATCACCATTACTGCTTAACAGTTTTCTCTTCTGCTTTTTTATAACATTGTTGAATATGATATTTCAGGTAAAAGATACAAGATCCAGCAGGTGATTAAGAGATTTGTTGCTGCCTGGCAAAGACAGACAAAAATTGTTTGTATTATGATGGCTAACAGCAGATCTCCCAGGGAGCTGTTAGAGGATATTTTAAACTTTGTACTGGTAAATTAACTCTCCCCTTCTTATCATGTGGCTGTACTAGCTAGGCACTGTACAAAATGGGGAGAAAACTCCTTCCTAGTGCAATATGAAATGCAATTCCTCACAATCCATATTTGTCATGGAGACACAGACACTCCAGATCTATTCAGAGAGATCAAACAACAGTGTAAACCTCTTAGCAAGGTTTTTTTTTTCATTCTTATCTAGGTCAGTAGTGAGGCACATCAGGGACCAGCATGGCTAATATCTCCTTGGGTGTGGAAAAAGCTTCATAACCTTTGGAGGATAGATTTATGTAAAACTGACAGATTAATCCAAGGAGAGCAACAAGTAATTACAATGGCAGTAGTTACAAATCTAGTGAAAGACAAAAAGGTAGCTAAAGTGAGGTTCACACAGGATTGGTGTAGTATGCTGATATCAACCGTAATTGACTGAGTTTGTGAGGCTTTATACTCAACTTGATGGCATTTCTCTGTTTGGTGGTAATGTGATAACTTTGAAATGCTGCATCTGATCGCTTCCAAAATTTCAAGGAATGTTCTAGGCACCAATGGACAGACCCCTATTGATGTTGATGAAAATTGGCAATGGGGACAAACAGAGTGCCTTGTACCTTGTTAGCCAAGTAAGCAGTTTCAACCCACTCTGTAACTGTCTCTAGATGAAAGAACGTGTTGACTGGAAGCCATTAGCACGTTCCAACATAACAACATCCCTCATTTTAGTTCTGCCCATCCTCCCACTATAGTTAAAAATGATGACACCCTGAAGGAAGAAGAATTGGGGGGAGGGGGTGTGCATACAGAATTCCTGGCAGGGCGAGAAATGGGGGTGCATAAAGAGCCCCTGGAATGGGCAGCACACAGAGCCCTTGGCATGGGGGGAAAGAGAGCATTAGGGGCACATGGAAACCATGGGGGGGGGATATGAGATCTTAGCATGGGGGGCGCAAAGCTGCTGGCAGGGGAAAATATGGTGGCATACAGAAACCATGGCAGCAGGGAGAGTAGAGGACCTTCATGTGCAACAGACAGGGGAAAGGTGACATGGGGAAAAAGTGGGGAATGGGGTCACCAAGGGCCCCCATGGCATGTGGGGGGACGGTTGGAGTGGGGAGCCCAAAGAGCCCCTGGCATGGGAGGGGAGAGGGGGGACCCTCCTATGCGAAGGGGAGGGGTTAGTGGGCATGCATAGAGGCCCTGGCATTAGGGAGGGTTGGGGGTTTCAGCAAGTCCCTGAAATAGAGGAATGGGAGGGTGGCACACAGGGATCTTGTAGAGAGGGAATGGAAGGATGCAAGGAGCACTTGGTTGACAATGAGCCCAGCCTATGCAAGAAAAAAATGTGCGACCCCCTGGTGTATGTATGTTATTACTGAGAGTAAACTTAGATTGAAAGAGTGTTTTAGGGTTGCAAAGTCAAGCACTCCAAAATTAGAAAATGCCAGATTTATGGTTCCCTGTACAAGTTTAATTCTGCTTACTTGTACATATGCATTTGATACAGTGTTTAAGTACATCATCTCATACTATGCCTTCAGTGTACAGGATGAGCATTGAATGAGGCAGCTGTTCTATGTTTCTTTTTGTCCTCATCGTTCAATATATGGCTCCATACCTAATTTTATTAAACACCATCCAAATCCTGTACTGAGTACAGAATTACTAATTTCATGATAGGTTTTTCCATAGTGCTTAGCTCCATAATATTTGAGTACCTTACAAACAGGAATTTATCTTCACTATTCCCCTGTGAGATGGGAAAGTAGTAGTATTCTGATTTTAGATATAGGGTTCTGAGGCACTGAGAGATGAAGGCCAAAATTTGTATGTGTTGATTGATTTTGGTTGGCTCAGGGTATGTCTACACTTTGAGCTGGGTGGTGTGATTTCGAGCCTGAGGAGACATATTCGCACTAGCTTTGATCAAGCTAGTATGCTAAAAATAGAATGTAGCCACAGTGGTGCAAGCAGCTGGATGGGCTAACTGTCCCAAGTAGGGACTCGGATGGGTAAATATTTGGGGCGGCTTCTATCTCCCACAGCTAGCTCTTCTGCAGCTACATTCTGTTTCTAGTGAGTTAACGCAAACACGAATATGAATCACATCCCCAGATTGAAATGTACGCATACCCTAGTGAATGGGTACTCCACTTGAGACATCTAGGGCCTGATTTTTTATAGGATTTTTTAGCACTTTATATGTTCAGAGATACTGTATAGACATTACCAAGCCTTACAACCGCTCCAGGAGATGGATAGTATTGTCCCCACTTTACAAATGCAACGGAGACTTAAAGGCAAAGTGACAGTGAGTCATTGTAACAACAATTTTGGCATTTCCTCACTTTTGAGTGTTTGACTTTGCAACCGTAATAACATTTTTTTTATTGGTTGGCTGGGAGACTTTTTGGTCTAATTTCCTAGTTTAGGCAAAAATAAATTATTTTTTGTGCAACTGTCAGCTAACTCCCTGAGTGATCCTTTGGACCACGGTAGGGAGAAATGGTAGATGGTCTAAAAGGGCTTTTCCATCTCTCTCTCTCTCTCTCACTTTACTCGTAGATATGTTGTTTTTTATGTTGCTATTTTGTAAGGAGGTGTGGAAGATAGAGATATTTCCTTACTCTGATGTACATCCTTCTAATTTTTCATACAAAAATACAGCATTCAGCAAGCATTTGGCACCTCGGAATGGTCTGTGCATCTTCAAAAATCTTTTTTTAGTGTTTGTCAGACAGAGGCTGACAGCACTAACCCAAATCTTGCAGATTTCCATTGGACCATGGAAGTGGAATATCACCTCTTGTGAGACAAAATCTTATTGTATTGTTTCAGTCATAACATGGCAACTTCATCAGTGTATTTGGCTGGAAGTAGCTTTGAGAGGTATTTTTAATGTTTCAAAAGACAACAGGGCAGACCTATAAAAACTGTGATAGTTCTGCAAAAGGACACTAAGATCTCCTATCTACTAGAAGTCAATGGGGAAAGATGTCTGATAGTGTAAGGTGATCTGCTCTCTCACTGGATAATTTGTATTAATGGGACATGGCCTTGGCTAGAATGTTCTTCCTCTGAGTAGTTTTTCCAGCCATGGAATTTTATACTGAGGTGATGAAAGAAATGTATCCAGAAAATTATTCCTCCTGTGTAGATGAAATCTCAAGATTTTTCTGACAAATGAGGTGTAAAATGTATTGTCAAATAGTACACTGCTCGGAGTGCTATCTCCCTGTCAATGTTAACTCACTGTTAACACATCTGGAAATACAGATTGTGGATGGATTTCTGATGACACTGCCCTAATGTCAGTTATATAGTTTAATATTTGCTTTATTGCCATCATGCTGCACAGCATGAAAAATATGGATTCTGTCCAGCCTGCAGCCACATACCAGTTTGTGTTTTGATTCCACCAGTTCTCCCATTGTACATCGGGTTGGGCTTTGATGTATTTGGATGGTGGGTCTCTCAGGAGTACCAGGGTGTTACTACCACAGGTGACACTATTTCTTTTGTGTCAATACTGAACTAATACCTAACAAGAGTGTGGGGTTAGAGATCATTGTGCTGCTAGTTTTGCTGTATTTTGGGTGAAAAATAAAACAGTGGTCCTGACCACTTGTGATGATTAATGATTGCATTATACTCTCGAAAAGAATGAGTGATGTTAACTACGGTATTCTGGCCAAACTGGAATTTAGGTAATTACGTTTTTCCTACTTAAAGTCAATTTAAACTGGATCTGGTATGCTCCACTTCCTCTCCTAAACTTCTCTGTAGCGTGGCTATGTACATTGAACATCTGACACATTTCATTCCAGAGGCAGCTGTATTTAAGAGAAGAATAAAATTATCTTTGTGCACAGTTTGTATTTCAGTTTCTTGTAATGTGCTTAGAGAGTCTTTAGAATGTAGGTTGCTGTAGAAGATGAATATGGTACTGTTGGTGCTAGATTATTGACAAAGGGAAAGAACATCTTTTATGATACCAATCACCAGGGAAAGATACAGTCAACACCAGCTAGCAGAGTGCAGGGAGTAAGTCAGGGCTGTTCCATCCATGCACAAGACCAGAGAGTCCTGACCAGTCCACATGGGTAACAGCAAGAGCTTAGGAAAAGCTTCCAGGGCTACAGAAATCCCAGGCTACCAGGGTTCATCCCTGAAAGCAGCCAACACAGCGTACACTGGAGAGCACAAGGGGTAAGTCAGAGACTTCCAACTCACCCTCCCATTGGACCCAGAAAATGTGCTTATGGCACTGGGATCAGTGGCTTCCATCACAGGGAGTAGTATATTGTAGTATCAGAAAATAGCCTTTTAGAAAGGAAATACTTTACACACAATGTAAGCATGTTATTTTACCTCTGGAGAGCAAACTGGAAAAGCTCTTGCATAATCCTTGAGTTCTGTCTTCACACCACTAAACTGTATATTGTACTTCTCTTGTTACTTAAAGGAGCAAATTTTCAAAGCAGCCTCAATTAGCCCTTTAAAATTATGTTTATGATATTATGACTGTGTAGACAGATGCCTGACTACCACATTGACACACACTAATGTAAGGTTTTGCAAAAGTTCAAAAATGCACATAGTCTAAGAGGCCACTTTTGATAATCTCACCTTCAGAGGAAAGTAAAAGGAAGAAACATGGTTACAAGTACATTTAGTACATTTGTAGATCATTTTATTTTTTCATTATCAGGCCAGTCACATAACAATACGTGAGTAGAAACTGATTAGAACCATTGATTTCAATCTTCAGGATATCTTACTATTACATGAATTGCCATTAGAGCTGCTGATTAGGAAGGTGTAAAAAAGCACGTTTTATGGAGCAGGTGGATTATTTTTTCTATGTGCATAGAGAGGTTCCTTTTTCTTGGTTTCACAGGACCACACTCTGTTCAGTGAAATAAATGCTCTCCCCTTATCTCAAATTCCAAGCTGAGTTCAGCATCTGGAGAAGCTTAAGAACTCAATGCATCAAATTACCCTGCTCAAACTGTTGTTTATTGCAGGCCATTTTGTCCTGTCATCTCCATGACAGAATGTCAAAGCTTTTCTTTCCGTTGCCTTCAGCTTGCAGCATCTGCAGGGATCTGATATGCTACCTCTGCATTACACAGGGGAGAAACGTCAAACAGTCGCGATTAAGGCAGCAAACCAGACAACTTGCAGGCATTGGTAACTTCTGCTACTGCACTGCAGAGATGCTTTGTTAGAAACAGGATTTTGCTCCCCATTCTTTCGTTCACTTCTTTTGGATCTTAAACCATTTGATTTCCCATTGGAATGAATTAGTTTTAATGCATGTTTTTCCCATTTTACTAAAATGTTCCAAAGTAAGTTCAGTTGCATGTGAACAAAATTAAGATTATCCTAAAAATATTAAAATGTGCCTGTCAATAACAGTGCAGTGCATATGTTTGTGCACAGTGATTTTATTTAGATAATATAAACTTTTCTCAACTGTTAGGAATGCTGTAGAGCAGTGGTTCTCAAAGCCAGTCCACCGCTTGTTCAGGGAAAGCCCCTGACAGGTCAAGCCGGTTTGTTTACCTGCCGCGTCCGCAGGTTTGGCCGATCGCGGCTCCCACTGGCCGCGGTTCGCCACTCCGGGCCAATGGGGGCTGCGGGAAGCAGCGCGGGCCAAGGGACGTGCTGGCCGCCCTTCCTGCAGCCCCCATTGGCCTGGAGCGGCGAACTGCAGCCAGTGGGAGCCGCGATTGGTCGAACCTGCGGACGTGGCAGGCAAACAAACCGGTCCAGCCCGCCAGGGGCTTTCCCTGCACAAGTGGCGGACTGGCTTTGAGAACCACTGCTGTAGAGAACCTTTTGGAAAAAATTGAATGTAAAATTAAACTCTCCAGGAACAAAATACGTATTTGGGCATAAATTTTATTTTATTCTCCTGTTCCTCCTTTTTGTATTTTTTAAGGGACAAATCTTTAAAACTGAAAAGGAATTGAAAGATAAATCAAATGTATTTCTCTCAAGATACCACCTGCACAGGATTCCCACTGCTGGGTCTCAGCTTTAGGACAGTGCTAGGCATTCTTTCCAGTTGCCTTGTCTTTTGCTTGAAGCTGAGACCCAGCAGAATAATCATCACAGGTGAGTAACTTCCTTTTCTCTGTTTATGAGCTGGTGCATTTTTATTTTATCCTATAAATAAAAACATATTTTTATTTAAGTCACAGCTTACCCTGACATCTCTTTTTATAAAGTTTTTAACCTAAATAAAAATATTTTGTGTACACATGCCTTGTAGTTATAAACCATGTCTCTACCTATATGCATCTCTCTCTCATTAAATAGCCCTGTGTTATAGTAAGGTGTCAAGACATAAAAATTATAAGCCCTTCATATTCATTCTAATATCATATTCACACCATGTGCATCTGGTTTGGGTTATGAAGATACTTTAAGCTGATGAATTTCTGAGTGTCCTCACTTAACTGAGGTCCTATTTAAATTCCTCTTTTCAATAGTCTGTAGCTCTTCAGAGTATCAAATTGCCTTGGTTCTACAGATATAGGCAGAATTACCAAACTCAGAAGTTTTTCGGATATGTTGCCATCTTTGTCAGACTGATATGGACTTAGTTGTAGATGAATAAGAGAGAACTACATTTTGAAGGAACTATATGTGTGTTTGATAATACATGCACCAAGAGACATTGCTTTGGGGTAAAAATAAAACTGAAGACCTTCAGAGCCTCATTAAATTTGTCCCTAAATATCCATAGATATTTGGATGGGTTTTGTCATATAACCATGTTTAGTTTCCTGGTCAGTCTTGGTTTAGTTGTGAAAAGGCATGCAGTGCTCATTAAGGTTGTTAAATGGACTATTTCTGAGAGGTAGAGTGGTATCTCTAAACAGTTCTGTCTCTATGCCCTTTACTGCAATGTGACAATCCTTTCATTTATGAAACAGAGTGGAACTACAGTGTGACAGGTAGTATGGGCAATATTTGCAATAAATATTTCACATTTTATACAGCTGGGGTGTATTAATTTTGTGCTCCAAAAAGTTCAAGGCTTGGATATGAGATCATAGAATGAGATTGCGTTTCATAATAATGAATATTTTGGCTCCAAAATTAAATGTGACTCATTCATTTTTGCTTTTAATTTCTACAGTCATTAGAGGGTGTCTTATCTTCCTCTCTTAACAACATTTGTTGGTTATCAAATATTGCTACATAGAGTAAATACCTATTATAGCACCGATTATCCTGTGAATTTCAATTATTAATATCTAAAAATCAATGTTCTGATTAACGTACAAGATTCTGGTGTCTGTCTCTAATGCAACACAGAGCCTTTGGCTAGATTTACCTTCTCTGCTCAATTTTAAAAGCAAGATTACTCTAGCCATTCTCCATCAATTAAGTAATTAGCTTTTGGGAACTTCAGTATTTCAAATGAACACATAATATTTCTGGATTAACAGGCAGTAAGATTGTCTTGCCTGCTGCTGGTGAAGAAATGGCAAGGAAGCCTATTTTGTAATTGAGAGCCAAAGCAAGGCACATTGAAAGGACGAAGACATGCAAGCATAGAGCCATATAAGAGCAATGGGTGAAATTCACGTTATGTAAAGGTAGGGTGACCAGGTGTCCGGTTTTCGATTGGAACGCCCGGTCGAAAAGGGTTCCTGGAGTCTCCAGTCAGTACCGCCGACCAGGCCGTTAAAAGTCCAGTCGGTGGAGCTACGGCAGGCTAGCCCCTACCTGTGCTGGCTCCGCGCTGCTCCCCGGAAGCGGCCAGCAGGTCTGGCTTCTAGGTGGTGGTGGGGCCACGGGGTTCAATGCGCTGCCCCCGCCCTGAGCACCGACTCTGCACTCTCATTGGCTGGGGACTGCGGCCAATGGGACCTGCGGTGGCGGTGCCTGCAGATGAGAGGCAGACAGTGCACAGAGCTGCCTGCTGCACCTCCGCCTAGGAGCCAGACCTGCTGGCCGCTTCTGGGCTGCAGCACGGAGTCAGGACAGGCAGGAAGCCTGCCTTAGCTCCCCCGCTGCTCTGCTAACCGGGAACTGCTGGAGGTAAGTCCGCGCCCCAACCCGCTGCCCCAGGCCTGAGTCCCTCCCACACCCTGAACCTCTCTGCCCCACCCCTCAGCCTGAAGTCCCCTCCTCCACCCCAAACCCCTCATCCCTGGCCCGAACCCAGAGCCCTCACCCCCTCCCTGTAGTGAGCAGGGGGCAGGGCCTCAGGGAAGGGGCAGGGCTAGGGTGTTCGGTTTTGTGCGATTAAAAAGTTGGCAACCCTATGTAAAGGGCCAGTATGAGATTTAAGTAATGTATAGTCCTTGTGTGAGGAGCAAGATGCAGCATTGCTACCTTATTCATCAATACTGGTCTTTTTCTAAATAGAAATGGAAACACAGAAGTTGTGTTTTCACCAACAATCATGACCTTTCCACAAGAATTGAAAGCCATGTTACATGTCTGTGCATGAACAAATTCACATTTTAAACTTAAATATGTTTTCTTCAGCAATCTGCAGTGGAAAAATCTTCATTATTCTGCATATGACACTTTTGGAAGACAAAGAAAAGCCTAACGAGATGCTGACTTATACGTTTGGATAGAATTTTAAATTAAGCCTGTGTGTATCTGTGTGTGTGTGTGTATATATACATAGATATTATGAATATCTTATATTCACTCTGGAGAGAAGACAGTCTTCAAACAAACAAACTTGTGTATATCTAGCTTAAAAATGCTGATCTTACATTGCTTTCTTTATGTGCCTACAGTAATTAAGCAGACATAATGTAACACACAAAAGCATTTTAGACTTTTATTAAGGCTTGATCATTTGATTTTCACATTTTAAATCTCAAATGGCTCATGACTATTGTCATTCTATAGTAAAAGCAACTTTTAGAGAAAAAACGCTAAATGTAGGGCTGAGAAAAAAAAAGAAAAGAAAGAAAAGGCAGGTATGAAATGCCTTTTTGACTAATCAAGCACATGAATGCAAGTGTCTATCCTGCCTAACATGAAGCTTTTAATAAGTCAGACAAGCACTGCTTGCACAGATTAATTTATGATGATGTTTTCTTGAAGTACTGTTAATTGTATATTTTTTGCTTCATACTCTAAATGGCTCTAATTTAATAGACTACTTCAAGTCCCTGCAGTCATGCTTTTGGTTTGTTACATTGCGATCAAAACAGATATTAAGTGTTTTTTATTGAATTGTGACCTGGTGATTAGAGAAAGCCTTGCAGTGTATTAGTTATAACTAAACACTTTGCCGAAAGGTTGCATGATAAATAGCATCTGGCTCAGACTGATTTTAAGATTGCATTTAAGATTGCATAGAAGAAAGTTTGAGGGTAGAGGAGGGAAACCTTGTCAAATCATAATACATGGCTGATGCCAACATGTCAGTTTCTTGTCAACTAAAAGATGATTTAGAACAACAAAGAACAATGAATGTATGTACATACAGCCTGAACGTAATAATCCAGGATATCGCATTATCCTGGAGAGCCACATGCCCTATATGTAAACCATTAGTAGTAATTAATTTCCAGCAATCTAACCTGGGACAAATCCAATAATCTTGCAGACCCTGACAAATCAAGTTGTTGTCAGGATGACTGTACATCTTTGCCTGCTGGGGAACTCACTCACACTCTCCCCCCCCCCCCCACACACACACACACACACATTGAAAACGCTTACTTTACCATTCTAAACATCAAAAAAAAATTGACACTGTTTACTGAGAACCAAATTTCTGTTGGTTTCAGATGTTTTCAGGGATTGAGTTTAAGGGGATTATAGCCTTCAAATATTTTAACACTTTTGGAGGATGATGTGGGGGGTGGGGTCTGTCCATCTCTGAGCCTCAGGGATTGCAGAGTTTTGATACCATCTGCTGTTGGATTCTAGTGAGGAAAAAGGGATCAGACAAGCCACCAAAAAGATATTACATGGAAAAGAGAAAGCCCTGGCTATTCAAATCTAGTCAGATTTTGGGAGTTAGAGGTGAGGCATATTTTGGAAAGATTGAAGATAACACTGATCCCTCTGTGTCAGCCACAAGTTGGAGGAACCTTAGTTGTTGTTAATATTTGTATTATCATAGCACCTAGAAGCCCAAATCATGAACCGGGAGCCTGTTGTGTTAGTCACTGTTCAAACACAGAACAAAAAGATGGTCCCTGCACAAAAGACCTTCTAAGTATAAGACAATAGACAACAGGCAGATACAGACAGATGGAGTGTACAAGGAAATAAGACAGCATAGGTCATCATGATATGCCGTGATCTCAGCACACCAGCAGCCTAGCTGTTGTCATGGTTTTTTGATGCAACACTGCACAGGAGAATTTTAAGGAGGGATTTGAAGGAGAACAATGAAGTGACTTGGAAGATGTTTAGGGGGAGCTTTTCCCAAATGTGAGGAGCAGCATGGGAGAGGCATGAAGATGCGTGTTTGGGAATTTTACAAGTGGGTGATGGAAGCTGGTATCCTGGGCCGATCGGAGACTGGAGTTGACTTCTCAATACTGATGAGAGATTATATGTAGGCTGGAGATAGGGCATGAAGGGCCTGGAAAGTGAAGACAAGTATCTTATGTGGAAGGATGTAAAGAGAGTGATGATATGGTGGAAAAGTTAAGCTAGAAAATGATCTTTGCAGCAGCATTCTGAGGGGTTATGAAGTGGGCATGATTGCGTTTGTCAAGGCTGGAGAAAAGGATGCTGCAGTTGGCATTCAAATTAACCCTTATAATTGACCTTTAAAGTTATATGTTGGCTGCAGGCCTGGTCACTCAAAAACAAAATAGAGAGAGAGATGTGCAACATTGGGTGATGTCTTTTTCTGTCACCTACCACTCCCTGTTTTCTAAATTATGGTTTGTACAATCCAGGACTTACTCACAAAAGGCTGTTGTTAAAGGTAGAACATTTACTACAGCTTCAATTAGGTACTGGGGTAGTTTTCACTGTTGTAGTACAGGGGCTGGATTTGTGTGGGATTGGATAGACTAAAAGGATTGGTGTTACAAGATGCTCAGGAAAGATTTTCTTTATTTTTCAGGAGTTTCGATGGGACACTGATTTGAGTCTTTTGGCCCAGCAGTAAGCCATTATTTAAGGATGGCAAATTGCCATTACAGTTCCATATGTTCAGTATGTGACATATCTCCTCTGATAAAGTGGTGGAAGGAGTCCCTGTGATTAAGGCACATGAGTGGGAGCCAGCTGACTTGGGTTGTATTCATGGATCTTCTGCAAACTTCCTCTGTAATTTTAGGCATATCTCTGAAATTGTGTGCCTCAGTTTTTCCACCAATAAAAGGGGAATAATAGCAATTTCCTCACAGAGGTGTTGAGAGTCTCAATATTTGCTAGGTGCTTTGGGATCTTCTGAATGGAAAATGCAGTATATGGAAGGGACAGTATTTATTTATAATCTGGGCCAGTAATCAACTCCTGAATGTTAAGATGGGAAGCACAAACACAGCCAAATGTGTCTTTAGTGACTGCTCAAGGGACCCCTAAAGTAGAACCAAAATTGTACATTGTGGAACACTTTAAGGTTGTGACTTTAGACAGGCGACTTCTTACTGGAGGTGGCTCTTATGACATTTTTCATTGTATTTTCAAGTGTGACCTGTATTTTCAAGTGTGACCACTCACTTTCTGCTCCCGACACCCCCTGTTGGCTGTTAACGTCGTCAGGTGGGTCTTCAGTGGCTCAGCCCTCTGGCTAAGTCACACAGATTCTAAAATGGATGAACCCCTTCCGAGTTAACAAAGGTCCTACAAGGACTACCGCTCTGCCTTTGTTGGAGTCTGTAGCCGTGTCTCTTGGCTCAATTCTCAGCCTCTTCTGGGCTAGCTTTAAGTCCATCCCTACCCTGTTATAGAGCAGTGCCTCCAGGGCGTCCTCCCTGGAGAGACTTTGTCCTCAGCGGTTCTCACTGACCCAGCACTCCAGCCAGGTCACCTCACACATTCAGTCCCCTTCTGGGGGGGTCATCTAACAAAGTTGAATAAATGGTTGGCCATCTCTTGGGTCTTCAGACCTGTCCTTGAGCCCTTTAAATTCTAGCCCCTTTCTTGGGTTTCTAAACAACACTTGTTCTTGGGGCTTTGACCACTCTTCCAGTAGTGGGATCCGGGCCCACCCATGGCGACCCTACAAATAGCAGTCATGTGCTGTTTTCTTTAGTAATTACTAGTGCTGTTCCCTGGGCCACTTCCAGGAAGCCCCCTTTGCTTCACCGTAACCTTACGGCTGAAGTTTTCTCTCTTCCCTGCTTGAGCAGGGTCTCTCGCAGGGTTCCTCGCCGTGAGAGTTTCCCAGTCTTCCTCACCCTTCTGGTCTCAGCCAGCAACTGACCTGCTGAGGCCCACCAGCTCCTTTTAACTGAGCCTGCTGTGCTCTGATTGGCTGATTCCATGCAGCCTTTCTATGCAGGCCTGGAGGGACCCACCTTCACTGCTCCTTTCTTGGGGTGGGGTATGGTAGGACCCCACAGCCTTCAGCAGAGGGCCCCATCAGGTAGAGCAATTTTTTTCTTTCTACTTTTTAATATTTATTTTCCTACATCCCAGTATTTGTGTAGGATAACAAAGTGAATGCATATATGGTTTAAAAGTGGGAACAGTTTGGTTAATCTACATCTTAAATAGTTCTGGGCCCCAGTAGTGTATTCGTAATATAGCATAGAATACAAAGCAGCTCTGGCTATGGAGCTACATGGAGAGGGCAAACTTAGGACGTGCCTAGCCTATTTATGTCAAAGCACTGATTAAATGAGAGTAGGAGAAATACTAAGATAAAGACCTTCCTTCTCACTTGCTGTCATGTGCTCATGTATCTTCAGCTTTTTATTGAAGCCCAAAAGTTTATTGCTTATTATTTTAACATAATGACCTAATATATTTTTAGGTTGTTTTGCTCAACAAAAATTGTGATGATGAACAAGATGGGTCAAGTCCTAAGAAGTGCTGAACACCAGTGGCTCACATAATAGTTAGCACATGTTAGAAATTTGCCCAGTGCATTTTGTTGTTTTTGATGTAGATTTTTGAAGACAAAATAAACCTTCAAAATTAGTGCTGTGTGAATATTTGTAAATGTTCTTTGGCAAGCTTTCTCTTTGACAGAGAGTTCCAGGCTGTAGTCCTGATCTCTTGCACTCACATAAATATGCCAGATACCACACAGATCCAATGGCACTCTGGCACACACTGATCAATATACACTAAAATGTAACAACAGATTGAAAGTTGGTTGAAGAATATTTCACCCAAATCTAATCTTAAAAGTGGGAAAGAATGATCACTTGAGTCATGTCAGAACTCTGTGGTACACTGTTCCAACATATTTTGGGGGGAGCAGGGATGACTTTCTGGTATTTCTGATCATTGGAAATCTAAAAATATGGGAATTTTCATTAAATCCCTTTTTGAAAAATCTTCCACCCCAGCTAATTCTAGGATTCCGGTACTTCTCTTTTGAGGACTCAAGCACCAGAAAAAAAAAGTTACTTTGCCTTGAAAAACACATATTGAAAACAAAACAAATAATAAATGTCTAGATACCAGTGTGATAGGTGGATCATAAATAAAACAGGTAGATAGATTTCTGCCTTTCAGTTACCCTGGTTGTGGCTAAAGTTGAAGGTTACAGAGAGAGAAGAGAAGCTTGTGGAATTACTGGGGGGTTTTTTGTTTTGTTTTTTAAAGGGACTTTTAAGTCTATTTGTAACCTTCGGGCTGAAATCAAAGGTGCTCTATAAAAACATCCATTTTTTCTTTGCTGGAAGTAGCTCCCACACAGAATCTAAGGACAAAGAGGGGCTGCAGTGAGCCAAAGCTGGGAACCATAACTGCCGGCATCACATGGCACCAGGCACTTGCAGACCTACAGGTTCCAGAAGCCTCCAGAGCTTTTTGATTCATAATTAATTGTACATTAAAAAGTTATTTATTTTTTGAAATATACAGCTAACGGGCCTCTTTTACTTTAAAGGTATCATTCTATTCCAAATTAAAAAGAAAAATCTTAGATTGATGGAAGATAGAGATGGAAGAGACCAGTGCATCTCACTGACAATGCAGGATTGTTCCATGCAATAAGTTTTCTAGTTTTTTGCCCAGCCTAGTTTTAAATGTCCCAAATAATGAGACTCCCTTCATTTTCTTTGAGACAGTTCTACAGCTAAATATCTCGTTCTAAAGGAGCTACTCCTAATATCAGCCTACATTTTCACTTATTTAATTACTCCTAGATGTACTTCCCTGTTCCATTCTAATTAATTCTTTTCCATCTTTAAGAGAGTGAAATTTGCTTTGGGATACTCCTTCGAGCTGAGCGTGCTGTTTAAGTGTAAGATATTGTTATTAGCCACACACCTCAACATCAGAAGGAATGTTTAGATTCCAGGGCTGTGTGGCATTCTTTTATGTGATGCCACTGCAAATTCAGCCCAAAATCAGGTTAGTCTTTTTTCTATATCACTTTGCAAATTCGCAGCTAATCTGCTGTCCACCCACCAGGTTTCTTCAGCATTGCTGCTTTACAGATTTCCCAGGGAGCATCTGTGTTTCAGATTATTTTTTTCTATATAGATCAGCCTGGCATTTTGAGGAAGTGAATCCTATTTTTATTACTTTCTGTTCATATTTCTAATCTTTACAGGTTACACTGATTTACTTCATTAGTATTTGCATCTCCTCCTAATTAATCTGGAGATTTCTTTGACATGTTGTTTACACCCTTTTTCAGATTGTGTGTGAAAATGTTGAATAAAACTGGTTTTAACACTGATACCTGCAGTTTTCCAACTGACACCTCCATACAGCTCAAAATATTGTAGTTCATCATTTTTCTTTCTTAACAGCCCTTCAGCCAGTTTTCAGTTTAAGTCAGTGTTCTTGTCCAAGTCTACTTAAAGTATCATGGAATAAGATTTTGTGGTATACTATTGCAAATCATCATCATTTTCTCCTTTTTCCAATGCCAAGATTGAGTGAGGCCAATTTCTGTTGGTTTCTTGGTTTAAGTAAGTATCTGGACTCCCAAATCTAGGCCCATTTTACAGATGCGGAATTGAGACACAGAGAGGCTAAGTGACTTCTCCAAAGTCACACAGAAAGTCTGAGGCTGAGCAGGGACAAGCTATCACATGCTTTTCCAAAATGTAGTTATTACATCTGTCGCCTTCCCCTCATTTTGTAAAGTTGTCCAAAAAAAAAAAAAAAGAGAAAAAAAGAATCAGATTTGCCTTGCAAGATGTATTCATCTAAATGTATGCTGCTTATTGCTCATACCTCCATAATATTATAATCTTAGCAATTATCTCTCAATAAATTTTCAGTTATTTTATTTCAGATTGAAGTTTGACTTCCAAGAAAATAATTGAGAGGATCACAGTTCTTTAGAATTTTGTGTGGCAAATTGCCAGCACTACCATGATGGGTCTTCCGCTTTCTCTTCTTGGAGGGGGTTCAGGGCACCATTTCTTGCCCCTGAACTGGGGTATTAACTGCCCCACTAGTGTCCTAGTGGAGAGGGAGGGACCCGGGCCCACCCTCTACTCCGGGTCCCAGCCCAGGGGCCCTAGGGATAGCGGTAAACCACTTGAACTAGTGGTTCCTTCCCCTGGGCTACTTCCCTCTCCTGCCCTTCAGCTTGTGGGGCTTCCTGCCCTCCCTCTGCACAAACCAGGTGTCTCTTTACCTAGGGTCTTGGTGGTCTTAGCCCACCGCAGGACTTCTTCAAACTCTTCTCTGCTTCCCTCCAAACGGTTCTCTGCTCCAACACCAATCCACTCTGCTTCAACTCCTCCAAACTGCTCTCTGCTCCAACACCAATCCACTCTGCTTCAACTCCTCCACTTGTCTGATTGAAGCAGGGGGGTTTTATCAGGTGATTGGCTTCAGGTGCTCTAATTGGCTTCAGATGCTTTAATTAATCTATAGCAAACTTTCTTCCTTCTAACACTCTCTTGCTGCCCTCTGGCCATCCTGTATCACATATTTCCCACCGCTCAACAACATGGGGTTGGGCTACTTGGGATGTGAGGCAGTGCTGTCGTAATAGGCCATCAGCGTTGCCGTGTTGGCTTCTGGCCCTATTCTGTACCCGGAAATGGAAGGGCTGCAGTCCACCTAGTCACACTTGCATTCTTCTCCTTGTTTCTGTGCATCCACTGGAGTGGGGCATGGTCTGTCACAAGGGTAAACCGCCAACCCAGTAGGTAGTAGCGGAGAGTCTCCATAGCCCATTTTACCGCCAGACATTCCTTTTCAACGACGGCATACTTTTGTTCCCTGGGGAGGAGTTTCCGGCTAAGGTACAAGATCGGATGTTCCTCCTCCCCTACCATCTGCAAAAGGACGTCTCCTAGCCCTGCCTCCGAGGCATCTGTTTGTAGGATGAATTCCTTCTCGAAGTCTGGGGCTATGAGTACTGGATGGCAGCAAAGGGCTGTCCTTAAATCTGCAAATGCTCCTTCTGCCGCATCAGTCCACTTTACTATCTCGGGGCCCCGAGCCTTTATCAAATCCGTCAATGGCCCTGCTCTTGTGGCAAAATGAGGGATGAATCTCCGATAGTATCCTACTATACTTAGAAATGCTCTGACCTGCTTTTTGCGGACAGGTCGAGGCCAACCTTGTATGGCCTCCACTTTGTTCCATTGGGGTTTCACCAAACCTCTCCCTACTACATACCCGAGGTATCTGGCCTCAGCTAGTCCTATCACACATTTGAGAGGGTTGGCAGTGAGGCCGGCCTTTCGCAGGGCATTGAGCACCGCTTCTACTTTTCCTAGGTCCGTTTGCCAGTCAGGGCTATTGATAACTATGTCATCTTGATAGGCGGCGGCATAGTTGGCATGGGGTTGCAGCAATTTGTCCATAAGTTATTGGAATGTTGCAGGGGCCCCCTGGAGTCCAAAAGGGAGCATAGTGTATTGGAACAGGCCATCGGGTGTAGAGAAGGCAGTCTTTTCCTTGGCATTCTTGGCCAGGGGAATTTGCAAATATCCTTTGGTCAGGTCCAGAGTGATTAGGTATCGGGCCTTGCCAAACTGATCAACTAGCTTGTCAGTGCGTGGTATCAGATAGGCATCAAACTGGGATACTTCATTCAACTTCCGGAAGTCGTTGCAATACCTCAGGGTGCCGTCAGGCTTAGGGACTAGGACGATAGGGCTGGGCCACTGGCTGTGAGATTCTTCAATAACCAGCATCTTCTTCACTTCTGTCGTAATTTCTTCCCTTTTAGCTTCCAGTATTCAGTATGGTCTTATCATCACCCTTACTCCGGGACTGGTGACAATATGATGTTGGACCAGTGTCGTACAGCCTGGCGGTGTACAGAACACGTCCTGGTTCCGTTGGATCATATCAATGACCTCTGTTCATTGTTCTGGAGTTAACTCAGGAGATATCTTCACCTGTCCCTGTGGGTCATCTGTCTGGGGTGGAGCTCCCTGAATGACCACGTCTCTCGGTCATGCCAGGGCTTCAGTAAGTTGATGTGGTAGATTTGCTCTGGCCTTAGGCGGTCTGGTTGTCTGACCTTATAGTCCACCTCCCCAATGGCTTCCACTATCTCATATGGTCCATGCCAGTTGGCTAGGAGTTTGCTTTCTGCTGTTGGCACTAGCACCATCACCCGTTCCCCCGGCTGAAATCTCCGTACTTTTGCCCAATGGACAAGAGGCCTCTTGTGCTTTTTCCAAATGTTCTCATACTATAGGGGTTACTCGAGTTATTCGCTCTCTCATCTGTGTCATGTGCTCAGTGACATTCTTTCCTGGGTTGGGTTGTTCTTCCCAATCTTCCTTGGCAATATGTAATTTTCCACGTGGGTGGCATCCGTATAGTAGTTCAAAGGGAGAGAAACCAGTGGACGCCTGGGGGACTTCCCATATAGTAAACATTAGATATGGTAGAAGGGTATCCCAGTCTTTTCCATTCTGTCCTACCACCTTCTGGATCATACTTTTAAGGGTACGGTTAAACCGCTCGACCAGTCCATTTGTTTGTGAATGGTAGATTGAGGTCCATATGGCCTGGATGCGGAGTAGGGTACAAAAGACTTTCATTAATTTTGACATGAAAGGGGTTCCTTGGTCTGTCAGATCTCCTTAGGGATGCCCACTCTGGCAAAAACCTGGAGTAGATCTTTTGCTATTGCCTTGGATGTGGGGTTTCTTAAAGGAATGGCTTCTGGATACCACATGACATAGTCAAGGATGACTAGTACATTTCGGTGGCCCCGTGTCGATCTTTCCAGTGGGCCCACTATGTCATAGAATCATAGAATCATAGAATATCAGGGTTGGAAGGGACCCCAGAAGGTCATCTAGTCCAACCCCCTGCTCGAAGCAGGACCAATTCTCAGTTAAATCATCCCAGCCAGGGCTTTGTCAAGCCTGACCTTAAAAACCTCTAAGGAAGGAGATTCTACCACCTCCCTAGGTAACGCATTCCAGTGTTTCACCACCCTCTTAGTGAAAAAGTTTTTCCTAATATCCAATCTAAACCTCCCATGTCCATTGCTATCCTCTCGAAAGGGACTTCAATAATAAGCAAATGTTCTAATGGGGCGCGCAAGGTCGGGGGCTATGCAACTGGCATTCAGGGCAGGAGGCACAATAGCGCTGGACCTCTGCACATATTCCTGGCCAATAAAACCTTCTTAGGACTCTATCCAGTGTCTTGTCTACTCCTAGATGTCCCCCAAATAGATGACTGTGAGCTAACTCTAGTACTGCCCTTGTGTGTTTCCGTGGGACTAAGAGTTGCTCTACTTCTTCCCCTCGTATTTGCGCTACCTGTACAACAGATCACGTTTGAGCACATAATATGGCCTTGGGCCTTTGGTCTTTCCTTCCACGGGTACGCCATTTGCTTCCACTACCTCCTCCCTCACATTCGCATATAGCAGGTCATTGGCTTGGTCCTGCCCGAAATTCTCACATGCGGTACCAATCTGACCTAATTCCAGGGGGCATGTTTCTACTCCCCATCCTGGGTTGCCCCTACTTGGGCTAGGAACCGCCTCTGAGTCTTCACTGGTCTGAATTGTCTCCTGGCCTCCTGAACGGGTTCGCCTGCCAACAAGGGACGTTTTCTGGTTCTCTGCTAGAATCCTGGTTCCTAATCTTTTATCTGCCCTCCTTTCCCTCCTAGACTTTCGGGGTTTTCCCAGGGAAGAGAATAACTCTGGCGCAAACTCGGCAAACATTGGGGTGAGGCTATCTGTAGGTGCCTCCGTCTCAGCCCGGAGGTTGCTACCCTCCCTTGGCTCTAATGCGGGGAGTAAGCTCTCAAACCCAGGGAAGTCCCTACCAATTAAGACAGGGTAGGGGAGCCTGGGGACCACCCCTGCAGTCACCCTGGTAGTATTTCCCTGGATCTCAATCCATACTGGGATTGTGAGATAGAAATTTACGGTGCCATGAACGCACGTTACCCCTGTGTTTTTGGCGCAGGTTAGTTGGTTTTGCCCCAACTTCCCTGAGATAAGCGTGACAGCACTCCCGGAATCTACTAATGTTATGGTCTCAATACCATTCGTTTTTACTGATCTTGTATACCCATGCAAGGTCATTGCGACCCCTACCAGGCCGATTAGGCCACATTGCTCCCCGTGATCCCCCGGATTACATTGCATAGGCTGTTTCCTGTTGGGGCATTGGGCTGCTATATGTCCCAATTCCCCACATTCGTAACACTGCCCCCTAATTCCAGTTGCCACCCTCTGTCTGGGGCTGTTTGGCTGGCCCCCTAGCCCTCTCTTCCCAAACCCCCAGGTCCCTTCTTGGCCTCGGGCCATTCCTTGGTGTCTTTCCTCCCAGTTAGGGTCCTCCTGGAGTTCTTGACAGTCCGGGGCCTTGGGTTTTGGACTGGCTTCCTGGTTTGCCGTGTCTCACCCCCTGGGGTCTGGAAGAGTTTGCAGGCTGCCAGCTGTCTTTCCACGAGGGAGACCAACTCATCATAGGTGGAGGGATCATTGTGGCCAACCCAAGCCCGGAGGCTTGGTGGTAGCCCCCCCATATACCGGTCCAGTACCAGGAGCTCCATCAGTTCTCAGAGCTGAGGGCCTCAGGGTGCAGCCATTTCCGGGTCAAGTGTATCAGGTCAAACAATTGTGATCAGGGTGTCTTGTCCTCTGTATACCGCCACTCATGGAACCTCTGGGCTCACAATGCCATCGTTACTCCGGATCTGGCCAGGATCTCTGCCTTCAGCTCCGCAGCCATATTGTAGTAGACCTTCTAGGCCCCCCCCCACAGGAATGGGGTGAGGATACCAGACCACTGACCTTGGGACCAGGCCTCCTGCAGGCCTGCTTTTTCAAAAGCCAGGAGGAATGCCTCCACATCATCCTCCCGTGTCATTTTCTGTTGGCAGTGACTGACCCGTATGGTCCGGGTCCCGTCTTAGTTGCGGTTCAGCTCCGTACTGAGGGCTCCATAAGGGTCTTCATCTGGTTCACCAGCTCTTGCTGCAGGACTTGGTGCTGGGCAGTCTGACTCATCAACAGACGATTAGTCTCCTGCTGCATCCGAGTCGCCTCCTGTTGGGCGGTTGCTTGGACCCGGGTAGACTCCTGCTGGGCTGCGGTGGCTTGTATTAGGACCTTGACCACGTTGTTCATCTTAGGGACGGGAGGGTTTTGGCTAACCCTGGTTTAAGGCCCCAGTGCGTATATCCCACTTTTAACACCACGTGTGGCAAATTGCCGGCACTACTATGATGGGTCTTGTGCTTTCTCTTCTTGGAGGGTGTTCAGGGCACTGTTTCTTGCCCCTGAACTGGGGTATTAACTGCCTCACTAGTGACCTAGAGGAGGGGAGTGGAGAAGGAAGGACCCGGGTCCGCCCTCTACTCCGGGTCCCAGCCCAGGGGCCCTAGGGATAGCGGTAAACCACTTGAACTAGTGCTTCCTTCCCCTGGGCTATTTCCCTCTCCTGCCCTTCAGCTTGTGGGGCTTCCTGCCCTCCCTCTGCACAAACCAGGTGTCCCTTTACCTAGGGTCTTGGTCTTCTTAGCCCACTGTAGCACTTCTCCAAACTCTCCTCTGCTTCCCTCCAAACTGTTCTCTGCTCCAACACCAATCCACTCTGCTTCAACTCCTCCAAACTGCTCTCTGCTCCAATGCCAATCCACTCTGCTTCAACTCCTCCAAACTGCTCTCTATTCCAACATCGATCTACTCTGCTTCAACTCCTCCACTTGTCTGATTGAAGCAGGGGGGGTTTATCAGGTGACTGGCTTCTGGTGCTTTAATTGGCTTCAGGTGCTTTAATTAATCTATAGCAAACTTTCTTCCCTCTTCAGGGAATAAGGCTCCCTTCTAACACTCTCCTGCTGCCCACTGGCCATGCTGTATCACACTTGTTTTAAAAATTGAGTCATTAGGTAGAAAGCTTCTGCTTTAGTATCCTAGGGAGTGTGTCATTGCGACTAGCTGTTTTACACTTTTGAATTTTCCAAGTTGAAATGTTTCAGGTACTTCCTTATGGACTATGTATCTATAGCTGTTTTTGCAAAGCCTTCATTTCTTCCTAATTGCCCAATCTTCTTTTCTTTATTTTTTAAAATTAACTATTTTGAACTGCATAACAGGTTGTGTGCACACTGGGATGCTGGCATAGTCTGAGTGCTGAAGACATTTTCCACCTTCATTTGTGTTTTTTGCTGCTCACCCAAGGTTTGCAAATACATCAGGAACCATGTATTCTGTCTTGTGATATATGTAATAACCACATGACATATATAATCCAAAGGGCTGGTCAGACCCATCCCTGGAGAGCTTGAAATGAAGAAAAAGACTACACAAAATCACAAAGTCACAAAATCACTTGTTGTCCTGAAAATGCCAAATACTGAGACTAGAAAGGGAAAATTAAGAAAAGGAAAAGAGAAGGAAGACTGGAGAAAATGCAACAGTAGTGAGGAAAACTATGCTGCTGCTGTTGATTCCTTCATTCCACTCAAATTCCAGAGATCGTTACTAGAGAGTGTTGCTGCTTATGCTTGTGGCTGAAGAAGACATAGAAATGGTGATGAAGTGCCATAAATGTTTTCGATTTGTCATTTAAACAAATAAGGGACTCATAAGCAACCACCTCATTCTTTCTCCACATTAGCTGCCATTCCTCAATATGAAAGATTTTTGCAATTTTTCCAGTGTGGTTGTATGCTTCACATTGTGCAGCGCGAACCTGGTATCCCCTTTAAGTAAAAAGGAGGCTTTTCAAGCATCAAATACGTGTAATTTGATATTTGGAGAAAGCTTAATCAAATCAATAGTAGTTATCACATTAGTTGTTTCAAACATGTCTGTGAAAGGGTGCCTTTTCACATAGGATCAGAGCATATTTCACCACTCAACGCTACCAGAGCTATCTCAGGTAAATTAAGACCAATATTATTCAGTCATGAAGAGCATCTGAAATAGTCTGTTGTGTTTTCCACTGTATGGATATCATGTTGTCTACCCAATTTACCTGGCAAATTTCTCCATATTAGCACCAAATTATAAATAAAAAGAGAATACCAGATTAGTGACATCTCAATGAGAGAGACCCCATTTCTGGGCAAATTGTATGAAAATGCAAGAACTGTGTTTGAGATCTTAATTGAGCTGGTAACTCATTTCTGTCCAATTACTCCCAGAGCCAAATTAACATCTGAAATGAATCCTCCTACAGATTTTATAACCCACCATGGTTTGTCACTTCATAGTGAGTAGTTCTTTTTAAATTACCAAAAACTATTAATTACCTGGAAAAATAACTTCTAGCAAAATACGGATGGCTTCTATTCCATATGACTGTTCTTGCAATAATCGGCTCTACTGGTCAATTAAACGCTTTGAGATTTACTCACCAAGCAGGGGACACATCATTGCTGCATGAAGGTATTGCTTAATTATTCCATTTAAGACTGGATGGAAGAGGGGTCATTAAGGGTTTAAAGCTTTCATTTAGATTTATATGGCTTGCAAGTATACTTATGAAAGACAAGAGCTTTTCTCTTTGCATAAATTAGTTTAAAATCATAGATTTTTGAGTGCTCTTCAGAAGGTAAATGAGATCCTGATTAATTTTAGTTCTCCATTTGCAGGACATAATAGTGAACTAAATGTAGACTGAAATCATGAGTAAGTTGAGAGAACCATCATTTGAGAGTTATGTGAATATATCAGATGAATCTGCTGAACATGTGTTTCTTTCATGAGATACAGCCAAATGTTTAGGTTTCCAGTCCATATCATAAACTGTGTACATTGTCCATTCTGCCTTCTGCAGAATGTCCTCAGCGTGTGAAAACCATCATTTTAAAAGCTTTAAGTGGTCAGTGAAATTCCAAGAAAGCAGGGAAATATGTGGTGGTGTTTTTTATACAGAGATAATCTATCACTTTAAAAGTCACATTTTTATGTCTGATTTATTACCATTACATTAATGTGTGGAGCTCTTGTGGGATTCCAAAGCAGTTGCATTTACAGACTTAGAGTTCCTCAAATCAATGCACCCTGCAGAATTTCCTTTTTTAGGTATAAAGCTCATCTAACCTTTCGTTATAATACTGCTCTTTTCAGATAACTTAAGAAAATCTAAATTAAAATTATGAATGTTAGGTCCGTCAGGTATAAAATTAATGAATGACAGGGTTTTCTGACCTTAATACAAGTGTTTTCCATCTCTTCTTGTTAAGTGCACGGGCTGAAATTGTGGAAAAGCAGCATCACTTGCCCCATAACCTCAGCCGTGCAGAACACAATGCCATCCACAGCCTCAGAAACAACTCTGACATCATAATCAAAAAGGCTGACAAAGGAGGTGCTGTTGTCATCATGAATAGGTTGGAATATGAACAAGAGGCTGCTCGGCAGCTCTCCAACACCACTTTCTACAAGCCATTACCCTCTGATCCCACTGAGAGTTACCAAAAGAAACTACAGCATTTGCTCAAGAAACTCCCCGAAAAAGCACAAGATCAAATCCGCACAGATACACCCCTGGAACCCCGACCTGGGATATTCTATCTACTACCCAAGATCCATAAACCTGGAAATCCTGGGCGCCCCATCATCTCAGGCATTGGCACCCTGACAGCAGGATTGTCTGGCTATGTAGACTCCCTCCTCAGGCCCTACGCTACCAGCACTCCCAGCTACCTTCGAGACACCACTGACTTCCTGAGGAAACTACAATCCATCGGTGATCTTCCTGATAACACCATCCTGGCCACTATGGATGTAGAAGCCCTCTACACCAACATTCCACACAAAGATGGACTACAAGCCATCAAGAACACTATCCCCGATAATGTCACGGCTAACCTGGTGGCTGAACTTTGTGACTTTGTCCTTACCCATAACTATTTTACATTTGGGGGCAATGTATACCTTCAAATCAGCTGCACTGCTATGGGTACCCGCATGGCCCCACAATATGCCAACATTTTTATGGCTGATTTAGAACAACGCTTCCTCAGCTCTCGTCCCCTAACGCCCCTACTCTACTTGCGCTATATTGATGACATCTTCATCATCTGGACCCATGGAAAAGAAGCCCTTGAGGAATTCCACCATGATTTCAACAATTTCCATCCCACCATCAACCTCAGTCTGGTCCAGTCCACACAAGAGATCCACTTCCTAGACACTATAGTGCTAATAAACGATGGTCACATAAACGCCACCCTATACCGGAAACCTACTGACCGCTATTCCTACCTACATGCCTCCAGCTTTCACCCTGACCACACCACACGATCCATTGTCTACAGCCAAGCTCTGCGATACAACCACATTTGCTCCAACCCCTCAGACAGAGACAAACACCTACAAGATCTCTATCAAGCATTCTTACAGCTACAGTACCCACCTGCGGAAGTGAAGAAACAGATTGATAGAGCCAGAAGAGTTCCCAGAAGTCACCTACAGGACAGGCCTAACAAAGAAAATAACAGAACGCCACTAGCCGTCACCTTCAGCCCCCAACTAAAACCCCTCCAACGCATTATCAAGGATCTACAACCTATCCTGAAGGATGACCCAACACTCTCACAAATCTTGGGAGACAGGCCAGTCCTTGCCTACAGACAGCCCCCCAACCTGAAGCAAATACTCACCAGTATTGTACTTTATGCAAGAATCATCCAGATAGTCCATTCCCACTCCCAGAACTGGGACCATCCCCACCCCCTTTTCCTACAGGGTTT
Organism: Chelonia mydas; assembly: GCF_015237465.2. Lineage (NCBI taxonomy): Eukaryota > Metazoa > Chordata > Testudines > Cheloniidae > Chelonia > Chelonia mydas. The sequence goes on along the minus strand of NC_057850.1, from coordinate 105,213,786 downwards.
TGATCTGTTCTCTCTGGGCTAAGATTGCATTTGCAGCCAGTTGCACCTTTTCCCAGCAGCTCTCCCTTAACTGTTTTCTGTGTCTTGCCAGCCTGGGGGAAGACCCCCTCTGCTCTGCCAGTTGGGTCATTTGCATTTTCACAGACAACCATTTCCTCAGTGTGGAATGCATCCTGTCTTAAAGAGAGACAGTTAATTTCCAGAAGCATATCCGTACTGGTGTCTTGAAAAACTGGGACCTGGATTGGGGTACCCTCTGTCACCCCTCTCTCTATCCCCGAGAGGTCAGCTGTGTGACTGCTCCCCTCCAGGAGGTCAGTCACATAGTTCCCTCTCTGGACCTGTGTTTCAGGCTGAGTGCCTGTGTGTACAGATGCTGAATCAGCCACTTTGTCGTGGGCATCTGCTCCCAATTGACCAGTGAGGAGACATTCATGTACTCCCACTATTCTTTCCCCAGCTTCTTTCTCTGGGCCCCCTCTAAGACATGTTTCTCTTTGCTCTCTAGAGTGGGAACTGCCCCTTGTTCAGCTGCAACATGCTGGCAGCTAACAACCTGGACAGTTTTCTCACTGACAGGCACTACACCTCCTTCCCTCCCTCCCTGTTGCACCCAGCTGCAGAGCAGGAGCTGGTCTCAACCACCCCCCACACCTGGAACAATGCTGCTTCCCCCTGCTGCAGAGGAAAATAGGTGATTAGTAACTGCTGATAGTAAGGGGGCACAATGTAAAGGTTATGGTGAGGCAAATTGGACAATAGAATGGGGACTTAGAAGCAAATTAGCAAGGTCTTGCTCAGATGGTGCACAAAAATGTGTCATTGATTTGCAATCTAGCTGGCTTTGAACCCTACTAAAGTAAATGAGAATTTTATGCCCTTGAACTGCTATATGAGACAGCTGATCTATCTTTACTTCTGTATTACCTATTTAAAAAGACCAGTCATGGGCTAAAATGTAAGAGACCGTTTTCCTGTAACAGCTATATAAATGGGGATACCAGGCCAAGATGCTTATTTCAGTAATCCATTACTTTATTTGGGCTTAATTCTCCACTCTGCCCAAGTGGAAGGATCCCCCAAAGACTTTAAGCCAGCTGAGAACTGGGTATATCAGAGCTTAGCTCTGCCTCCTCCCCTTCCCTCACATGCTGTGTTTCCTCCTTGCCTCCAATAAGCCCTTGCTTTCCCTTATGCCACGCAGTGGGTTCCAGTGCAGTAGATGATAGATGCAGAAGGCAGCAGAAACATCACTGCCACTGGGGAGATTCCTTTGTCTGTTTCAAGTTCACTCTCTGCTGCATAAGCAGACAGCTGTCCCTTCGGTCTGTAATACCAGGGACGGATAATGGTGTGATCATCTTAGACCAGGTTTACCTCCTCTGTCACCACTGACCTGCTACTTTCTGTTTGGCTTTGGGAGCAGAGCAGATCTATTGCATCTCTCCACCAGACACCTCAGCAGCCCAGCTTTTCTCCTTAGCAGCCCAGCTTTTGGAAACCTATTGCATTGCTCAGTCACTTCAGTTATACATTTGACCTGCTTGCTTTATGGCTGAAGCCTTAAATTTCTCTTTTCATTTTAGTTTTTGTTACACTAAAGTGCAGGGAACAAACAATAACTAACTGTATGTTTGCTGAGGATTTCTGGAACAACGTAAGCCATAAGATATTTTTGCAGCAGTACAGAAAAAGAATTACATCTACTAGGCCAATTTTACACCTGATGTAATTTCACTGCAGTCAGTGGAATTACAACAGATTAATTATACCCCTAGCTTTCAACGTGCAACAATATGCCATACCTTTCAGTACCCCACTGCACAAAAATATGCCATACTTTCCAACCCAACACTCTATACAATACAGCACACCTTCTAATATCCCACTCTGTATACAGTATTTTCAGAGCTTGTAATTTATAAGCCCCTATTAGGTATCCATGTATTGTTATAGAAATAATACTGAAGTATGTATCCATGTAACACTCAGCCACTGCAGGGATGGGTGCAGTAAGGTGACACTCAGGATTACTGCACACCTGTTGTGTACTTTGCACCTGGTGGGAGAGAGCAGCTAATAACACTTTGTCCTTATCCTTTCTTGGCAAACTCTTTGCAGTGAAAACATTGCCATCAGTGCTATTTTCTGAATTTCCAATGTGAGCTGGAAGTGGCTCTATTGTTACATAGCAAGACCACCAAAATGCTACTCTGGGAATAGGGCGCTTATGCTGTAGACCTACAGAAACCAGAGTGCTAATGAAAACAAACCACCTGACCTGTCCAAACTTCTTCAATCAAAAGACTTTACATATGAAATGAGGCGCCACCTCCGAATGTGCTGCTACGGGCATAGCGTGAAAGGAGACATCAGCTAAACATGCTGTACAGCTCTTCCAGCATTAGATACAAATCACACTCCCAGCAAAAACGGGAGAGGGCTCCCTGTGGCTCTCTGAGGAGCCGAGGCTCTCAAGGCTGTGAGAGAGGGTGAATAATGAAAGCCAAAAGACACGTTGCTGGAAAATACACCCACAGCTTTGCTTACTGTACAATAGAGCAATTTCCCTCTTTAAAGCCTATACCTGAGGGAAGAATGGAATGTGGGGATATGACATTGACCCACCCTCTCTAGACTAGGAAATAGGTTGTATTGAAAAACGTGATAGTTCAAGCATGTTAGCAAACGCATTTTTAAACACTGCCTATTTTCCCAGTTTAGACCTGCCCATTCAGAAGAGGGGCAAGGAAACAAGGAAGGGGCACTGGGCATGTTGGAAAGTCCCAGTTCAAATCACTTGAACATCCAACCAGAGAGCTCAAGCAGATACACCCCAGCCTAGAGAACTCAGCTGGCCTGGAGCTGCTCTTGTCAACCCCAGTAGTAGGAGCCTTAGCAAGGTGAAGTTCACTTGTCTGCGGACATGATGGCATGAACAGAAAATCCCTGGGAATTGTGGTCCTACCATAATTAATTCTAAGGGATTCATCATGTGAGGGAGGAAAGCCAGGGTATTTTAATTCTGACCTGGGATTCTGGGTAGGAGGACAATGGAGTGAGTGAGCATTCACCCCTGGGTTACCACTACATACAAAGACTCTATCCCACTCTCTTCCTACAAGCCAGAGAGGTACTCAGTGCTTCTCTTTGTTTCAATCTTTAAAAAGAAAAACAGACGCCCAGCCAGCCAGCCACATGGCTGTTTCCTTGCTGTGGCCACCAGACTCCCAGCGCTGGCCTATGCTGCCCCCTCACATCCCTCCATGATCCCCCAGATCATCCCCAGTGTCCCCAGCAGCCCCTCCTTCCTCCCTACTCCCTCCCTCCCCTGAGTCCTCCCATTTTGCCCTGTCACTGCAAGAAAGAAGCTTACCAGGGCAGGGCAAGCAAATGCAGAGCAAAGGCAAGGTGGTACTCCTCCTGACCTGAGCCATGTACCTGAGCACAGCTGTAACTCCTCGCCCCCTCTGGAATGTGCCCACCCAGGCGCCTGGGGAGGGGCACATGACCATTCCTGCCCCTCCCTAGCGTCCCCCATGAGGGGAATTAAAGAGACCCTCTCACATTCTTAGGACTTTACTCTTTTCCTCAGGGGTCCCAGCATAATACTCCTTCTTGCTGTGGGCAAATATCTTAACAACCTCAGCTACATGGAAAAAATCATTTCCAAGAAGCATATCAACCAGGAAGCGTTCAATGTTCCCCACAGTCAGAACACTTTCCAAATCTTCCCACGCTACCTGAGTTCTAGCTAATGGTACAGGGTATCTGGTTCTGTGCATATCTACAGTTTCAGCCATTTGACCAGGTAATATGCTGGCAGCTGGGGTCATGCTCTACTTAACCAGAGAAATAGGAGCCCCTGTATCCTTCCGTCCTAAGTATTCCCTGCCATTAATCCTGACAAACCTACTGTGTTCCATATCTGGTTCTGTAGAGCTAATCTCACAAAATCAATATGATAAGTGATAAGCACCCAAGGAGCTTCTGTGCTCAGCAACAGCATTAATATTGGCTATTTGCTGCCTGCTTCCTCCCAGCACAGGATATTTATTGCTCAGGTGATCAGTAGAATTACAGTGATAACACCTTTTGGATTCTTCTGTTTTCACAGGAGATTTGGGATGAGGATTAGAGGAATGGTTTTGGGGAGGTGAGTCCCCAGCCTCCCAGTCACTCTTTCTTTTTCCCTCAGCGGTAAAACCCTCACCCACTTTCCCATCAAATCTTTCATCTTGTTTACATATCTCCATTACTCATACCAGCACCCCTCTTAAGATCTCTAAATTTCACTCAATATGTTTCAGGAGTAATCTGAAATTATTTCAAAACTATTTTTTTGAATTTACAATAATCTAAAGCATCCTGAATTGGCATTTCATTTAATATATTCAGAGCTTTACGAGTTAACTTTGCAACCAAAGTGGGGATTCTCTTGCCATCAGGAATCTGATGAATCACACACAGCCTAGCAAAAGTAGTGAAATATTCTGCAACGTCATCTCTCTTTGTATGCAGGGCACAATTGTTCCCATTTGTGGATTTTTGGAGAGGTGGGAATCAGTGGTGTGGGCGGGGTTTGGTTCTGCTTCTCTAGCAAGTCCAACTGGTGCTTTCATTCTCTCTCTTTTTCCTCAGCTTCCTGGACTTTTAGCTCCAGGGCCTGCTGATGTGCTAACTTCTGGGCTTCAGCTTCTCTCTCTTTCTCTCTTATCTCTAGATGCTTTAGTTCCAAGATTCTCTGATGTTCTTTCTATTTTTCTGCCACCTGCAGTCTGTACAGTTCCAGCTTTGCAACTGCATTACTCTCACTCATCTTTCTGCTTTTTCTGTCCCTACTTCCCTTTCCTTAAATAAGCAAATAGAAAATAACAAACTTGTAACCTTCTCTTTAACTGTTGTCAGCCACCACACTTAAAGTCTCCCTTAAAATCTCTACACCAGTGGGTGAAGTTCAAATCTCTCTCAGAACAACAAGCTGTGCATTTGACCCTGCTTGCTGCACTACTGTGATGGAGTTCCCGGGGTGCAACCTGGACTGTGGGACTGCTGAGCCCTCTGTCCCACCAACCCGGCGTATTGCTCTCACAGTGTGATGCTGTTGCTAAGCCACAAAGCTCTGACAGGTACTCCACTTACAGACATCCATAGGCAGGGACACATCCAACTGAGTTACATGAATGCTTTGCCAGCCACTCATGAACCAACAATAGAGATGCTCCAGCCAATTTCCCCCAGCCTTGAACCCCAGAACTATACTGTTTTGCACTGGTTAGAAGCCTGAACAATGTAAATTCATTACCCAGTTCGCCCTCAATCTAGAGAGGACGCATGCTAGCCTTTGTAAACTGAGCTGAGATTTCTCAAGCACTTCAACCAAAACACACTCTTTAGGTAAAATATAAAACAAATGTATTAACTACAGAAAGAGAGATTTTAAGTGATTCTAAGTAGTACGTGTAGAGATCAAAATTGCTTACTTAAGAACAAAAATAAATTTGCAGTCTGAGTTCTACAAACTAAACAGGATTTGAATCAAGCAGATGATACAAGCAGGTTACAGATCCTCAGCACACAGGTTGGGACTCATTTCCAGCCTGTGACTATCCTCCCCAGTTCAGTCTTTGTCGTCCAGACAGTTCTTCCAGGTGTTGCATTGGGATGGGGAGAGATCAAGTGATTATGTCACTTCCCCTCTTTTATAGTTTCTTCCAGCTTGCTGGAAAGATCTATGCCTGTGATGTGGGGGTCCATCCCCATTGGTCAAGCAGTGTCCATTGTCTACGTCAGGGGTCTCAAACTCCCGGCCCGTGGGCCATCTGCAGCCCGTGAATCTCCCCAATGTGTCCCATGGGGCTCCAGCAGTTTTGGGGCCGGGCATCTCCCTGCAGGGGCCCCGGCAGCGCAGCTCCAGTGGCTGCTGGCCCCTCCCTGCGGCCCCAGGGCAGGCCGGGGCTGTGCCTCTGCACACTGCCCCCACCCCGAGTGCCCTGGCAGCCAATAAAAAGCTGCGGGACCGGTGCCTGGGGGCAGCAGGGCGCATAGGCCCCCCAACACACCCCGCCTTGGAGCCCAGGTAAGTGCCGCACCCCCCAACCCCTCCCAGAGCCTGCACCCTCACCCCCTCCGCACATACCTCCTTCTGCCCCCAAACTCCCTCCCAGAGCCTGCACCCCCTCCCCCTCCCCACACACACCCCTGCCCCCAAACTCCCTCCCAAAGCCCGCACCCCAATCCCCTACCCCAGACTTCCTCTCCCACCCAAACTCCCTCCCAGACCCTTAGGCAGATGGGGGGCGGAGTTTTGGGGAGCGGGTTCTGGGCGGCATGAGTGACATTATGGGAGGATTTGACAACTGGCACTGGCCTTAAGGTAAATTGAGTTTGAGACCCCTGGTCTACGTGCTCTCTCTGAGACGTATTCTGGGATGGCTGCTGGGAGAGTGGATCCCCTTTAATTGGCCATCAGAATGTCTGGCTACTCCATTATTGTACCTGAAAAGGCTGGTTGTGGGTGTTCCCAATCTCACAACATATTTCAGTAACGCACACACAGCAAAACGTCATAACTTCACATACAATGATAGCACATACAATCCAACAGGATATTAATGTTCAACAGATCAAGACTTTTAGAAAGATACCTCAGAGGGCATACTTTGTACAAAGCATATCATAATTATATGTCAGTGGTGAATATGGGGATTCCAGGGTGCTACTCTGAGGTACAGAATATCACAGTAGATTTTCTTTTCTTTTAAGTTGGCTTTTCTTCCTCACTCAATCCTCTTCCTCAAAAAAAAAAAAAAAAAAGGTGGGGGGGGGAAGACAGCTGAAAATGGGCTGCTTTCCTTGTATGAAAGAAACAGCACACTCTCCCTTCCAAGTTCATCATTTGTTTAAAACACAGTGGGTTTTTTTCACATGGCTTTGTGTCCTGGCTTCTCTAAAAATTCAGTCTCTTTCTCTAGTGAAGCTGAGCCATGCGTATTTTGTAACAGTTAACGAAGGGGAATGTAGCCCATCTTGCCAGGACCAACCATCACAGATGCTATCCTGTGACTGAACAATAAATTGTATATTAACATAGCAACAGCAGTCACTTCAAATTGCAGTGATATGGAGGGCAGAACAAGAAGAGACATGTTTCTACCTATCACTGCCTTTTATGGATATTCCATTTGCCTTACCACCAGCCTGTTGGGTGGGCCTCTGAAGCTGTTTTACTTTGTATGAATAATTAAATATTGATTAGAGCAGGAATGAGACTCCCATGTCATAGATGAATGCCATAACCACTGGGCCATAGGGTATTCTGGGATAGGTGTGTCTCATTCTTTCCTGTTGAAGCTATTCCACTTTGTATAAAATAGTTGAATAATCATTGGGCCATGGAGAGTGAGTGAGCGAGAGAGAATAACTCTATAGCCTGGTAGTTAGGGAACTCACATGTCATGTGGAACACCCAAGTTCAGGTTCCTGCTCCAGTGAATTAATTATCCATACAAAGTGGCAGAGCTTCTACAGGAGAGATTGAGAGAGGTCTACCCCACAATAGCCGATAGTTTGGTGGTTAGGGCACTCACACAGGAGGAGGGAGACCTGGCTAGAAGTCCCTGCTCCAGAGCAGGAATCTGAACCTGGGTCTCCTACATCCCGGTGAGCTTTCTAACTGTGGGACTACTGGGTATAAGGTGTGAAGGAAGGGGTGGCAGCATTGCCAGCACGAGCACCACGACCACCTTCTCCTTCCAGCCATTTTTTGTTTGTTTGTTTGTTTTTGTTTTGGTTTTTTTTAAGATTTAAAATGCCTGGAAATGAAATGTTTAGTTTCAAGTTGAATGAAATAAAATTTGTGTTGACTTTTTCAATTCACTTTGGGTCGAACCAATTTTTTTCCTCCAGAATTACCAGTGAATCAAAAAATCTGTTATTCACCCAGCACTACTCTGTCAATCTGCCTAACTTCTGGGAGCAGCGCTGCCTCCTTTCTTGTTACCATCCTATCTGGATCATCTGAGAGAAATCCATGGTTGTTAGAAATGCTGTAAATTTCACATAGTTGGTGACATTACTTCTGATGGAATTGAAATTAAGGACTGAACTTTGGTATTCAAAAGAATGGATTTATCACATGGCTAACAACTTTTGCTTGGCACATATTATTGTTTCTTTAAATACACTGCATCCTTTAATCAGGGCCACTTAGGCTTAAGATTTATCTCTATGGCTGGCATTGTTTTGGTTTGCCAATCCTTAAGCACCTGGGCTGACTTTACTGTGGTGACTGATATTAGGATTTGCCCTAAAACCCCACAAAGCTAATATGAGGACTTTTTGTTGTATAATTCTGTTAGCAATCTTGTATGCACTCTCTCACTCCCTTGTTGGTGATGGGAACTGGACGTAATGTCTTTGCTATCAAGTTGTATCCCAAAAGCTTGGAATTCAGATCTGAGGACCTTTGGATTATGGTTAGCGGCTTTCATCTGGAAAGAACAAACAATAAAAGATGTTTTTTAACTTTTTCTGCTGATCTGTGGAACTAGAGAAAATTTCTAGAAATCTAGAGAAATAGTAAAAGATTGGTCTAATGCTATCAGATTGGTCTAATGCTGTTAATTTCAAAAGCTAGTGCTGTGGTTAAGGGAGGTACTTTCAACTGTCTAGTCATTCCGAGGCAATTTGCATGATTCCATCTTAAATTCCACCTTCTACCATGTCTTTTTGTGCCACCAAACAGGCATTTGAATTTTGTGAAACTCTAGCGTCCTTCATATGTATCCTTTTCAATCTGTCTGCCTAGAAAGCTTCAATACCATTGTCTGGAGGCCCTACCCTGATAAAATTGCATGTGAAAAATACTGAATTTCACTAGCTGCTATCACTGGACATAGCAGCAACTGAAGATTTTACATAGTTGAAACTGATCAAGGTAATCAGTAAACAAAAAATAGGTGACATCATCATATGATTTATCACATGACACTAGCTGAGACGCCACTTACACTTCAGCCTTCGTGAAGAGAGTTAGTTCTGGTGAAGAGCCTTAAAACAATTGAACCGCGATTTGGGAGTTGATAATCCAGTGAATCCAATGGATGAACCCTCCTCTAGAGCAGAAGATGATCTAATCTGCAGGAGTTTCCTCAGGGCTCAGGAGCTTGAGGGCCTGCTGCTTTGGGCTTCATTCTCATCTCTTCTTAGTAGAGCTTTGATAGAGCCTCTGTTCGCGTGCCCCATGCTGCTTTTCTGTGGTGACTTACTGATCTCTGCTGCTGCTGCCTTAAGTGAAACACTGTAATGTTCTAAGTAGACTCACAGCAGCACAGACCTGCACCACAAACATCAGTATAAATTAAAATGGACTTTTAGAGCAACTGAAACTCCTCTCTCACACACTTAAAATTATTTTGACAACAATTTTGCTTTATTTACCCATTTCATAGGGATATGGTGGGAATTAATGAATATACAGTATTTGCAGACAGGAAATGCTGTGTAAAAGCTACATATTTATTATTTCTTTCCTGTCTCCTGCTTGCAATGCTGTAATTGTTTTGGAGTGAAGTAGAGAACACCTCTTCCAAAAAAATTACATTGTGTACTTTGTGTTACTCATATAAAAATAAGAAATATATTTTGTGGGGTTTGGCAAATGCCTGATTATGTGGTAATCTGGTCCAGAATTGTATTGCTTTGGAATATTAATATTGTGTTGCTAAACTATAAGATGACCAAAGGAAACTTTGGAGTGGCCCATTTTGTGCCTCACAACAAATGATTTAAAAAGGTCAACGATTAGATTCCTGTTAACAATTACTTAGCCACCAGCATAGCTTTTTTTTTTTTTTTTTTTTTTTTTGAAGTGATTTCTCTCACTCAGCTTTGCTGGTTGTACATGAGATCAGTGCAAAAGAGTGCTATAGTGTTTGAATGTCAAAGCGGAAACCAAAAAACTTCATTTCTTAAATATGAATTTAGCTTTTTTTCCTAATAATCAAAACATCTGAATAAGGTAAAACTGACACTTCAGATTTGTACTGAACTGATTACTCAGCAATGGGAGCAATTGGCTTCTCCCCCATGCAAAGAAGGCTCACAAAGCAGATCCATAGTCCTGTCTCAGGAGTTTGCCCTTTGGAAAAAGTCTGTTTATTATTGATCAAGTTTTCCTTTTCTCAGTTTTTTACCAAAAACTAAAAGAAAAATAAGGCTCTGAAGAAAGGAAAAGTGAGAGAAAAAAGGAAAAAGATTAAACAAGTAGTAAAATACTATTTAGCACTGAACTACTGATATTGGGCAAAATCTTCAAGACTGAATTATTACAAACACCAGATATATATGCATAAATCAGGTATTTGCATGCACTTCTGGTATGTGTGCATATCTGACTTTGAGCATCTGACACATGATATAGTAGGATAAAAATATTGAAAGTAGATTTGGAAATATATCAGCATCATCTCCCAGGCATACCATATCAATTAATTTATTAAGAGTGTGAGGTGTTTTCATTTGTGTTTTAATTATTCTATATTGCACTTTTTCTTAGTACACATGAATTAAAATTAATGACAAAAAGACTTTGCATGAATAGAATTGATGTTACATGTAATGACGTAATGTTTTCTATGATATTTCTTTCTTCTGGGTGTGTGTATGTGGTATTTCTGTCACAGACATAAAAATAAACAACGCCCACTCATGAGTCCCTGTTTCACAGCAAACATCCTTCCGACTGAGGATGATTGGGTAAGACTTAAAGATAGGACTGCTCCTTTATTGGCTAAAAGGAGCATGTTGAATAACACAAGGCACTCATCAAATTCCCACTTCTGCCCACCAAACTGAGACACTCGAATCTAGAATCTAATCAGCTCCTCCCAACATGGCATTGCAGAACACTACAAATGGATTAGCCCCATTCCATAATTTTATGAAGAGGCATTTTTCTTCTACTATGTATTTTCTGATATTTGGGACTTTCTTCCCCGCTAAAACAAAGACCTGTCTTAGATACTGTGATTTTAATCTATATTTATAACATTGAAATATTTCTGGCAAATAAAATTTTTAGTTGATTATTTATCCAACATTTTAAATACTGGATTTGAAACCTTTCATAAACATTAAGGTCATATGAGACCACTAGGATCAGCTAGACTGATTTCCTACATAACACAGGCCATAGAATTTTCACTCACTAATTCCTGAATCAAGTCCAATGACTTGTGGTTGAAGTAGCACATCTTTTACAAAGACATCTAGTTTTGTTTGAAAGACTTCATATGATGAAGAATCTCCCATATCCTTTGAAGGGGTGTTCCAGCAGATAATTATACTCACTGTTAAATATTTCTTTTTTATTCATATAATTTCAGCCTTCAGCCATTGGATCTTATGTCTTTGTCCACTAGATTACAAAGACCTCTAATATCAGATATTATCTTCCTGTGCATCCGATGAAGTGAGCTGTAGCTCACGAAAGCTTATGCTCAAATAAATTGGTTAGTCTCTAAGGTGCCACAAATACTCCTTTTCTTCTTCCTGTGTTAATTATTTATAGATCTTATTGAACTACTGACGATTTTTTTCTGGTAGGGAATGTGTACTATGAAGATGGTATACGATGAAGCAGGCACTGTGGGTAAATGTTGTACATAGTAATCATTTTGATATATTCAATACTGAGAGTATAACAATGTGAGCAAAGTTCTAAATAATTCTATTTAACATATGCAAAATGCTTAATGTACTTAAGGACTGATGACGGTCCATAAATGAGATTTGTATGATAACTATGCACACATTGTATGAGTTTTGGTCTGCTGGTATCTCAGCTTTATCTTAAAATAGAGTTTTATAAGCACCAACAATTAATTATTAGGTAAATATGTACTACGGTGCATTGTTTTTCTTTTTAAAATAGTGACATACTATTTATCATTTTTTTTTCAACTTTAGCCAATCCATGATTAACATATTTTGTTTGGTAAAACAGAATTGTTCAGAATTATTATTCTGGTATGTTAATGAAGAAGTGCTCACTTGCAAATAACTATTTAGTCAACAACTACAATCTGCAATTTTAAAAAAGATGTTAAAATGCATAGCCACTGGTCTGGTATATTGAATGTGCTATTGCAAAAAACATTAAGCAGTCATATCACATTTATCACTTTTATGAATCTTTCGCTTTGGTCCCCCTGTAAACCCTTGATGATATTCCTTTCATTCAACCATATGCCTCCAAAAGCATCAACTGTTCTAAGGTTTTAACATACCTGAGGAAATGGGGGGGAAAAACCAAACCCTCCAGTGTCTAATTTTTGATCATCTATAAGCTGCCTTTAAAATAAAATAAAATCATATTACCATATCTTCATTAACATTATCACCCTCTGACCATGTTCTGATGTTTGTATTAGCAGTCTTGGATTCATGTATTCAAAGGCAGTTCTACTTATCCTTTTGAAAAGAGGGCTGATAAATATTTATACATTTTAACTCTTTCAGGCAGTGTTGCAATTTTCTATTTTTAAAGCCATTAAAATACTTACTGGAGAAATTAGTTGATAATTTTTTAGTGGTATTTTCCAGCTTCTAATATGCTGAATAAGTGGATTCTCGGCAAATTTTGCCTTTAAAAAAAAGTTTTTCTTTCCATGTTATCCATTTTGCTCTGTTCCTCTCTTCTCCATGGGCAGGTAGGAATTTTCACCTAAAATGGAGATATAATTTTTCTACCCTTTCATCACATCAAACTATTGTTTACCGGTTCCTGGTGCCTCTTTTCTTAAGTCAATAGAAATGAAGGTGCTCCATTATTGTGGTCTGTGCATTCTATCTAGCCTCCCCGACCTTTGCACTTTCCCTGCTTTCCATCATCTGAAAGTTAATGAGCTTGTTTTCCTGTCTCTGATGCACTGAAGCTGTGTCTACATTAAGGCTGGCTATGTCTACACTTGAAACGTGACAACGGCACAGCTGTAGGGCTTCACTGTAGACATTGGTTTATTTACATAGTATAAACAAGACTTCAGTATGAGAACCTTGCTCCTGATGCAAAACATGGAATTTGCTAAAATGAAGATACCTAAGTTCTTGTCTACCAACTTTTTTATGTGTTGTGAAGCTGTTAACAAAAGAATTCAATAAAAGAAGACTGAGTATAGTTGCTTTAGCAACTGCCACATCATATAGGACTTACATCACCTCTAGAATATGTAGCACATCTTAAAGAATTGCATTCACTAATACTAGCCATGAATGTGAATAGTTTAAAATATTTTAATAAGGGAAAGTTAAAGGGATATAGTGTTTTAAAGACTGGAAATATCTCTAAGCTTGGTAGGCTCATTTCACCAGAGGTCGGAGGTTTTTTAAAAAAAGATTGAAAGAACCCACAAAATAAAATCTGTGTTCACCATACAGCTGGAATGCATGTGAAGTTGGAGTATGGGTGTAATTTGCTAATAGTTTACAAGGATTTGTTTAAAACTCCATATTATGTCCGTGGAAATCACCAGAAATGGAAGGTTTCCTATACTTATTTTTGATCGCAAAACTGACATTTCCCCAAAGGCAACCCATTTACCAATGCACACCTTTTTCATGTCTGATGTTTCGGTTTGTGAATCTTGCATCCAAATTTCAAGCATGAAGGGAGGTGGGGAAGAAATGCAGGACCACATAACACCTACTTAAGTTCCTTCCCTTTTCTTTCATGTATACTTCCTCTGCAGAGATTTGTACATAGTTTGGTGTCTTTTGTCAGATGACATGAAGAAATTAGGTAGTGGTTTTAATCAGAATTACATTAAAGTAATGGCTGAGGAGTCAGAGAGTAGATGTTCTAAACATAATACTTTGTATTTCTGTAACAACTTTCATGAGTTAGTATTCACTATAGTCTCTGAGCTGTAGAAATATTATGATCCACCTTTACACATGTGGAAACTGAGGTGTGGAGAGGATATCTAATCTACCCAAAGTCCATAGCAAGTCAGTGGCAGAGCTAGGAACAGAACCCAGATCTCCTGCCTCCCAGTCCTGACCTTTAACCACACAGGTCAGGCTTACAACAGAGCGAGCCGAACAAGACAGACCAGAGTAAATTCTACATCTCTGAGGACTTTTTTTCATATGATAATTTCTTATAAGGTTAATCAGACTTGAAAATGTAATTTGACAGAAATGATAAAAAAATAAACTAAAATTCTGATTCCCTTTTAGAACAGAGGAGCAATGAAAAGGAAAGAGAGCAAAACATAAATTTACAGAATTTAAAAGGAAGCAGTTACTTTGAGGACCGGTTGTCGTTTTTAGGTCACTGCTGACATCTCTGAATATAATTTTCATGTGAAGTGCATGGCAGGGCTTGTATGTGCTTGAAGAATCTACATTTTCACAGCAGGAGACCAAATCAGAATGAAGAAGTCAGATGCAGGTGCACAGTAATAGAAGCAGGCTATTTACCCTGAAGCTGGAGTACTGGGCCAAGAAAGCAGACGCACTCTAGCTCCATCTCTCTCTCTCTCTCTCTCTCTGGTAGCTGTGCCAAAAGTATTCATAAGGGGACCAAATAATTCTTGTTGACTTGTGTTTAATGAGATGCATTGCCCACTGCTGAACAACTGAGGCACTTTCTTTTGTTGTGCTAATTAGATACTATTAGAGCTGTCTGTCTTTAACTTATACCTAATCCTTCCTGCTTGCTCATCCTCAAGCCAGGCTGGCAAAGGGTTGAAAGATGGAGGTTTATACTGCGTGCATCTGTTGCATAGACCTGTTTTAAACTCTTAAATAGTGTAGTGGTAAGAGGCATAGTATGTGTAGCATGTGTGTAAAGTGTATATACACATCACAGAAAATAAAATCATTGCAATTTAACATTTAGAGGCTGATCAGTCTAATAAAGCTAGTCTAAAAGTGCCTTATTTTTCAATCCTAAGCATGTCAATTTTGTTCATTTGAATTTACAATGAAATAAAATGTGAAAGCTTGGTAAAGTTTGACTGCTTTGTGCTTGGGATTCGAGCTTGTCCTAATGAGAGCTGGTACCTTGATTATGCCCAAAGCTCTTATCAAAATAGCAAACAACCTGAAAAATGTAAGTAAGGAAAAATCACTGACTGATGTAAAGCATAAAATGGCACTATTTAGCACTGCTGGGGCTAACCTGCCAAAATGATCTAATTAGTTTGGTGAGCTCAATAGTGTCCAGTGTCTCTGTTTTGTTTTTTAAATGCACGTAATAGCTGTATTTGAAATTTGCTTCAAAATACAGCTTTCATTCTCTGTGTAAAAGATTGGTAGTCTGTTTTCCTCAATAATTAAATTGTTGGTTTAGTACATAAGGCAGCATGGTCTGGAGGACTATGTATGGCAGGGGTGGTCAACCTGAGCCTGAGAAGGAGCCAGAATTTACCAAGGTACATTGCCAAAGAGCCACAGTAATACATCAGCAGCCCCACATCAGCTCCGCGCACCCGCCCCCGCTCCCAGCACCTCCCGTCCACTGGCAACCCCTTCCCCTCCCTCCCTGTATCTCCCGATCAGCTGTTTGGTGGCGTGCAGGAGGCTCAGAGAGGGAGGAGCAAGGGCATAGCAGGCTCAGGGGAAGGGGCGGGAAGGGGTGGAGTGGAGTGGAGTGGGGGCAGGGCCCATTGCAGAGTCAGGGGTTGAGCAGTGAGCACTCCCTGGCCCATTGGAAAGTTGGCGCCTGTAGCTCCAGCCCCGGAGTTGGTGCCTATACAAGGAGCCGCATATTAACTTCTGAAGAGCCGCATGTGGCTCCGGAGCCACAGGTTGGCCACCCCTGATGTATGGGACTAGGAAACTCCTGAGTTCTGGTCTTGATTCTAACACTTATTCACTGTGAAGCCTTGGAAGTTTCACTTAATCTCTCTCTGTTTCTTCAGTTATAAAATGGATCATAGAGGTATTGCTAGAATTAACAGGTTAATGTTTGCATGATTCTGAAGATGCAAAGCCCTATGTGGGGTTAATATTTTGGTGTTATGCAAATATAATTTATAATACAAATATAATGTAGAAAACAGCAACGGGGAAATCCATCCATTCTGCCACCTGGAAGTGGCCAGCATTGATAACACCTCCCCCACACCCTCATTCCAGCAAGATGGAGGTCATCTTATAAGAGTTCTGAAAGGGAGGAAGTAGACACTTGTTGTTCATGTCAGATTTATACACAGTTTTTGTACTAATTTAACTATGTTGGTGAGGGGTGTGATTTTCTCAAAATAGTCACATTTGTACAGCCCCCACAGTTATATTGATAAAAAGGTGCCTTATACTTGTATAGTTTATTTCCCTTCCCATATGGTATTAGTTATACTGCTATAAAGCATCTTTATACTGATATAATCTTTATACTAATATAAGTGCATCCACGCTAGGGGATTGCACCACTTGACCTATTCCACTTTCAAACTTCGATAGTTAAAGCAGTACAAAAATTGTGTGTTGACAAGCCCTAGGAAAAACACTGATGGTCTCTGTTGGAGGTTCTGGTACCAGCTTTATAAATGGAGATGTTGATATCGTACAAACTGGAGAAGCAGCACTGGATTGCAGAAAACAGAGGACGGCAGTAGAGAGAGTGTGGGGGAAACATGGACTGAAGGAAAAAGGAACTTAATATGTTTGGTCGCATATTTCTATGGAGAGAAATTGTTAAGAAATCTTTGACATGTTGCCTTCATTCCTCAGAGCTCTGTGTACACACTTGCGCTCTCTCTTGTCACGCTACCCTCCACCCGCTGTAATGCGAAGAGTGAGCATGTAAGTTGCTTAAATGATTGCCACAAAATGCTTAATTATAGTTCCTGAGAAATTTGGTCTCTGATGGCTAAAGATAATCTTGGCCCCTAAGAAGTAGATATAGTAATTTGAAAAACGATTTAGGGGATGGGACGTAAGAATGCTCTTTTTCATGCACATCATTATTAAAATGTTTATTAATTATTTAAATATTGAGACGTTAGAACAATTTATACTAAAAAGAAGGGGCATTCTAAACTATCAGTTGCTTAAATTAGGGCATGTCTACACTCACCTACAGAGCGATCGATCCAGCGGGGGTCGATTTATCACGTCTAGTGAAGATGCAATAAATCGACCGCCAAGCACTCTCCCGTCGACTCTGGTACTCCACCGGAGCGAGAAGCATAGGCAGAGTTGACGGGACAGCGTCAGCAGTCGACCTACCGCAGTGAAGATACCGTGGTAAGTAGATCTAAGTACGTCAACTTCAGCTACGTTATTCACGTAGCTGAAGTTACGTAACTTAGATACACCCTCGCCCCCCATGTATACCGGGCCTTAGTTTAGGCTTTCTGGTAAAGAGGGCTAAAAATATTCATGCATCTATTTATCAGAATACTCGGTTAGCGCAATAAAAGCTTGCGGTAGAATTTCTGTTGACCGTTAGTATTTCAAAATACCATATAGAAAGGAAACTGTTTTTTTCTGTCGGCTCTAAACTCTGTCAAAACCATTGCTCTGTAATTTTTGGGATCAAAGGGCCTGATCCAACCTCCACTGAAGTCAACAGAGAGACATTCACTGACTTCAGCGGAAATTGGATTGAATCCTACCAAGATTTTGTCAGTATAAGTCACTGGAGACGGCTATCGATAACGTACTTTGCAGTATATTATAAGGCCTTGTTTTATGACAGCATTGTAAAACGTACAGAAATGCAGGTGTTCTTAAAACCTTTCTAAAAACTATTTTTAGCCCAGAGAAGCTGTTTAAACATCCCCACCCCCAAAGAAGCGCAGCTTTCCGTGAGCCTGAGAAAAGAAGAATGCATAAACAGTCAGGAAAATTACTGTATTCCCTGAAGAGCGTAGATCACATGCTCTGGCTGTTGAGTGATTAATCAAAATAGAAAGGTTATAATTTTCATTAACTAAATAAGAATAGGACCATACTTTTTTTCCCAAGGGTAATTACAATGGTTCATTGGTGACATTACACTGCAGTAATTAGTCTAAAGGGGTATATGGGGTCAGTCTTTTGCAGTGACACTAGAAGTATGTTTTCATCGTTTAAGGTCAGAACCTTGTATTTAACATATTCTGAGCAGCTTTGATAAAAACTAATCTGACTAAAGCCAAAAAAGATGTTTGACATTTCCCACCATTTATTCGTTTTAGAAAATCTGTCAGCTGAAAAAATTGCATTTTATAATATTCCAAAAAGGAAAAGCTGAGTTACAAAATTATTGTGTCATAATTTATTGTAGGATGAACAAAAATGATACATAAGTTTATTGAAATAATTTGGTTACCTGTTATGAGATTTATACACTGCCTGGCAACTGTTGTGTGTAGGAGGGGATTGGAGCAGTAGTGCTTGTTGAACTCTCATTGCATACAGTGTAACTGAGAAATTAGCATTTGTCTCACACAAGATGTGTGGCAAGTCTGCTGCTGCTGCTGTTGCTATTTTTCAAACTGTCTACAGGAAACAGTGAAATCCTGCTCCAGTAAGATTCCTGGAGTCTTTCTAAGCCAAAACTCCAGGGCAGATTTCCATTTAGTTCCAAATATTGGGTAAGAATTGTTCCTGAGTAAGTTGCAGAGTCATTTTCTAGACTTCAGAAGTCAGCTTTCACATATACTTTTGAAAATAGACAAGAGGAGAAAAACAATAATAAAAATACTAGTTTTCGTTTATGGGTACATATGTGAAAAGACAGCAAAGATGACTATTATGACTTCTGACTTGTTATCCACATATTTAACTCTTTCAAAGGAGGGGTAAAACTGAGTATTCGCAGTATGATGGACAAGTTTCAGTTTTGCTAGCTACACTCTGCCTACTTATATTTCTCCTTTATTATAATTGGAATACACTGTGCTCATTTTCTGTCTTAATGTTGTAGTTCCCATATGCCCAGTAACATAATTGATTAAATACAACTTTGTATTTTCTCCTCTTTTCCCCATGTTCGCTAGAATTTTGAATGTATTAAGTCTGTGACTACCCAGTGGATCAAAGGGGCCTATGTTCATTGTGCCCATGTATCCTCCTGAAGGCCTTGGTCAGAACAGCTGGCAATGCATGTATGAAAAGGCCACGGCTTATTTCAAATTACCAAAACCATTGTGTTCTCTACTTAAATGAAAAAATTTTGTGTTCTCTACAATTATTTTTCACATATGAATGGTGATGCTTTTGTCCCCTCCAACTAACAATGTCTAATGTTTAAGTTGATTTATCTGTTAACATAGCCATTTTTAATTACAGCAACAAAGATGACTTTCAGTTCCTCCATTCCTCTGCATTTATTCCCAAGAAATCGCCCACTCAAACAACAGCTGCCATCCTGAAGGCTTTGGCTTTTTGGGGGGCTGATGTTATTCACATATGTTATCTTTTGACAGCAGTCTCTTGTCCAGTTTCTCTTCTGCTGCTGTCCTTTTTACACTGCACCTGTCCACCCCACTGTCTCGAGGTAGGATAAGAGGGTCCCAGAAGCAGCATTCATATGGCTCCAGCTGGAACTCCTCCAGTTCAGCCTTGTCTTGGACCTAAAGAAGCAGAATGCTTACTAAACCACCTGACATATGTGAGACAGTACAGAGAACGTTGAGCGATTGGACTAGAACTCCCAATATCCAGCTGAAGTTGGAGTAGGTTGATGTTGCTGTGGTGATGTATCAGTATATTTTGACAGTAAATTACAGTGTTGGTAAACATTGCAGTACAATGTCAGGACATGAGTGATTGGTCATTTTTGACCTTCTTCAGAGCCATACAATGGCAAAGTGTTGCCCCAAAAATGAGTAGTGCTGGTCTGAAGCTTCCTCCCACTCTTTGCAAAAAGATGCACCATGGGCCCACTTCCTGCTGTAGTACTGCAAACCCATTCTGAATTCCCCTGGGATCTTAAAATTCATTGCCAGAAATTTCATGGAAACAACAGCTTATGTACCAAATGACTGGAGGATAGCTAATGTGACGCCAATTTTTAAAAAGGGTGCCAGAGGTGATCCCGGCAATTACAGGCCGGTAAGCCTAACTTCAGTACTGGGCAAACTGGTTGAAATAATAGTAAAGAACAGAATTGTCAGACACATAGGTGAATATTATTTGTTGGGAAAGAGTCAACATGGTTTTTGTAAAGGGAAATCATGCCTCACCAATCTACTAGAATTCTTTGAGGGGGTCAACAAGCATGTGGACAAGGGGGATACAGTGGATATAGTGTACTGAGATTTTCAGAAAGCCTTTGACAAGGTCCCTCACCAAAGGCTCTTAAGCAAAGTAAGCTGTCGTGGGATAAGAGGGAAGGTCCTCTGATGGATCAGCAACTGCTTAAAAGATAGGAAACAAAGGGTAGGAATAAATGATCAGTTTTCAGAATGGAGAGAGGTAAATAGTAGTGTCCGCCACGGGGTCTGTTCGTACTATTCAACATATTCATAATGATCTGGAGAAAGGGGTAAACATTGAGGTGGCAAAATTTGCAGATGATACAAAACTACTCAAGATAGTTGAGTGCAAAGTAGACTGCGAAGAGCTATGAAGGGATCTCAAAAACTGGGTGAGTGGGCAACAAAATGGCAGATGAAATTCAGCGTTGATAATGGCAAAGTAAAACACACTGGAAACCATAATCCGAACTGCACATATAAAATGATGGGATCTAAATTAGTGGTTACCAAGAGATCTTGGAGTCATTGTGGATAGTTCTCTGAAAACATCCACTCAATGTGCAGCAGCAGTCAAAAAAGCAAACAGAATGTGGGAATCATTAAGAAAGGGATAGATAAATAAGACAGCAAATATTGTATTGCCTCTATATAAACCCATGGTACATCCACATCTTGAATACTGTGTGCAGATGTGGTCTCCCTATCTCAAAAAAGATATATTCAAATTGGAAAAAGTACAGAAAAGGGCAAGAAAAATGATTCGGGGTATGGAGCAGCTTCTGTATGAGGAGAGATTAATAAGACTGGGACTTTTCAGAGACGACTAAGGGGGGATTTGATAGAGGTCTATAAAATCATGACTGGTGTGGAGAAAGTAAATAAGGAAGTGTTATTTACTCCTTCTCATAACACAAGAACTAGGGGTCACCCAATTAAATTAATAGGCAGCAGGTTTAAAACAAACAAAAGGAAGTATTTCTTCACAGAGCTTTGGAGCTGTGCTCCAACTCCGCTCCAGCTCCAGGCAAAAACCTGCAGCTCCACTGCTCCGGGGCTGCTCCGGGCTCCACTCCAAAGCCCTGTTTCTTCATACAATGCAGAGTCATCCTGTGGAACTCTTTGCCAGAGGATGTTGTGAAGGCCAAGACTATAACAGGGTTCAAGAAAGAACTAGATACATTCATGGAGGATAGGTCCATCAATGGCTATTAGCCAGGATGGGCAGGGATGTTGTCCCTAGCCTCTGTTTGCCAGAAGCTGGGAATGGGCGACAGGATGGATCACTTGAGGATTGCCTGGTTCTGTTCATTCCCTCTGGGGCGCCTGGCATTGCTCACCGTCGGAAGACAGGATACTGGGCTAGATGGACCTTTGATCTGATCCAGTATGACCGTTCTTAAGTTCTTATGTAAGTAGAAAGCTCTCTGTTCAGGGGAAGTGTTCCCTATAATCTTATTATATGACAGTTGTTTCTAGTGGCCTTTAGACATGCTCTTGCAAAACCCCTCTGAGGATTTGAATTGGATGATTGTTATACTGAGAGGAAAAATAGCATGGAAAATTTGGGGACATAGCATTGTTACATTAGATCTGTTTTACTAAAACTTTAATTCTATCATTATTTGTAATTACAGAATTCCCTGAGAACCATTGATAGATACTTAAACTGTGTTATAAATAACTCTCCAACATTAAAATGTGTGCAAACAAGCACAGTTTTCTCCCTGTAGGAGTCTCTCTATCCTAGTCTCTACCAGCTCTTAATCCATGGTTATTTCTACTAATTTTTAAAGAAGATCCAAACATTATGGTTAGTGCTGTTTTTCCTTCACTACTTACTACTTGAACTGTGTAAATGCAATCAGTTCATCTGGGTCTTCCTAGCTTTCTCAGAGTGATTGTTTCATAGGACCTCACAGTTTCTGTGTAACAGCCATGTCTCAGATGTGGTGGAAGTGATTTTTCTTTCTTTAAGTGACAGGTGGTCTTTAATGGAGTTTTGTTTACGTATACTAAATGCTTAAAAGCTAGGACATGTTGATGAGTCTCTAAATGGGGGATAAGAATAAAAGCAATAAACAAATTCAGTTTGCTGAGAAGCTGTAATTTGAAGAATGCATTTGTCAAACAAGTCAGAAAAAATCCAGTCTACGTTCAGATAAAATGTTCAGCTACAATTGGCCCAAGCTAAAAACATGGATATGAATATCCCCGAGCTAGGGAAAAGTCCAGATCTAAACTTCTTAAGGTAGCATACGAATGTATCAAACCAAAACCACTCATTCAAACATCTCTGAACTTTGAGAAAATTCAGGTCTTGATCTGTACTTGATAACTCAGGCCTATCTCTAAATACACTTGACTCTCCATGCTCAACTTTTTGGCAATGTCATAAAATATGATAGGTGCCTTTTAAAAGATATTCTTCACAATGGGCCATGTTTGGAGATAATAAATATGTTATAGCTTTTTTGTCCCATGTTCGTACTCCCTTGAACGTTATTGAATCTGTGTGTGTTGTTAAAAGATTTCCTCCTCACAGTCAGTCGTCTTAATCCAGGAGTGAAAATCTGTGATGACTACACCTATTGCCATGGGAACAAATGTGATGTCACAAATACAGCATTGTGATATCGCTGAGGAGGAAGATGGGCTGTAAAGGAATAAACCATTTTTGTTTACACACTGTCTTGTGTAGAAAATGTGGTTAAAGAATTCTGAAAAATGTGAAAGGTGAATGGACTTGTTTTATCCTTCTATATCTGGAGGTTTTCCACAGTATCACAGTTCCTCATCACTCACAGATGGTTATTACTATTTCATTGTGTCATTATGAAATTTCTACAAATTGGGATCTGACAGCAGCCTGTGCCTAGCTCATTTTTAAAAATTATTGCAAATAATACAGAAAGATGCTGGGGCTTTGTTTGATTTTGTGGGGTTATGGACAAAGGTGTATGTCTAAAATATTTTAATTTCTGACAACCCTATTCATAATGAGTGGAAAAAATCAGATTGACTTTTTGCATTGAAGATTCACATTTGAACAACACGTATATTACACCATGCAATTTCAAACTATGTTAATTTCATGTAATCAAATGGTCAATATTATCTTACAGGCAGTTTAATTCATTTAATTTTCTTGTTTTAGCTGCTAAATTAGCCAAAGGCACTCTGTTAATTTCAAGAGGAAGTTTCTGGAGCATCCTCCTTCAAGGAGTATTTTATGGGTTTTACTCTCAGACTCACTTCTTTACCTTTCTATTTTCCAGGTTGGCGAGAGACAGAGAGTTCTAGTAACAGAAGAATCTTTTGATTCCCAGTTTTATGTTGCTCACAATCAGTTCTACGAGCAGGTACTGTAAATAATAAACCAAATTAAAATCTCAATAATTTTCTCTTTACTTTCTGGTAATATCCCTGAACCAGTCCAACAGTAAAAGTGCTACAGTTCAAAAGACAGGCAAAGGAAAAAATGCTGCCTGCCAAGAGGAGTACAACTATCTAGATTGGGGTCTCAAACACACGGCCAATGGGAGCTTCGGGGGAGATACCTGGAGGAGCGGCTAGGGCAACACTCAGAGGCCCGTGCACCTCTCCCCACCCCCAGTCCCGGCCGCTTCCCGGAGCGACGCGGGAGAGGGCAGGCAGGGACCCGCCCCCCCAAACCCCTCCTGCAGCCGAACCCCCTCCTCTGAGCCCCCTGCTGCATCCCAACCCCCTGCCCTGAGCCACCTGCCACACCCCACACCCCTCCTGCACCCCGAACCCCTGCCCTGAGCCCCCTGCTGCACCCTGACCCCCTGCCCCTTCCTGCACCCCAACCCCCTGCCCTGAGTTCCCTGCTGCACCCTGCACCTCTCCTGCAGCCCCTGGGGGCAGGGAGGGGGCAGAGTTGGGGTGGGGATTTCAGGAAAGGGGTTGGAATGAGAGCTGGGAAGAGGTGGGGCAGTGGCAGGGTCTCACGGAAGGGGTGGAGTGGGGGCAGGGCCGGGGCAGCGGCAGGGGGGTGGTCAGTGGTGCGGCCCTTGGGCCAATGTACTAGTCCTCATGTGGCCCTTGTGGTCATTTGAGTTTGAGACCCCGATCTAGATTCATTAATGGGGATTCTGCATTGTGGTGTGTTGTAGCTGTCAAAATACCATAAATGAATTTAAAAATATCTAATGGATATTTGTGTACATGGATACACACAAAAACTGATGATTTCCAGTAATCTTTCAGATAGCACTTCTGGACAATGCAATTTGGCAGAGTCTTTGTTAAAAAAGAATAGAAAAAAGGCAAGAAAGATCTTGATTCAGAAGGAGCTTTTGCCTCTCATGTTTAGACTCATAGCACTTCAATCTTAAATATATGCAGTTTGTTTATGCAATTTGTTTTTAAGTATTTGCTTGCAAATGAAATCCTTCCACGTAGAACACAACCCTTCTGAACTACAATATCTGCCTCACAAAATTATCAGCGTTACTTAAATGCAGATAATTTGCCCCCAGACAATAAGGGTTAAATTAGTTTTCTTGCAATTGTCTGTGTTTCACTTAGTTTTTGAAAAAAAAAAAATGTTAAGCAGTATTCCTGAGTATGGTGTCTCAACTGCCATGAGAGAGAAACTATTGGTGATGACTGTGTATGCTGCACATAATTTAATTTACTTTCTTTTACTGCCATATAACATTGCAAGCACCCGTCTGATTTTCTGCATAGTGTATGGTAGATCTCTTTCAGCATTGTGTCACCACTTGACCTGCAACCTTGGGTGCCTTACAGTGCTTTGCTGCTGTAGCTCCCAGCCTGGGATGCTCACAGCAAGCCTACAAGCAAGCAGTTCACAACCTGAGTGTCTGTGTGCTAGATAGCCCTGCCTCACCAAAGACTCTTAAGTAAAGAAAAGAATCATGGGATAAGAGCCAAGGTTCTCGTGGATAAGTTAGTGGTTAAAGGGTAGGAATAAATGGTCAGTTTTCACAGTAGAGAGAGCTAAGTAGCAGTGTTCCCCAAGAATCTTTACTGGAACCAGAAATGATCTGGAAAAAGGGGTAAACAGTGAGTTGGCAAAGCTTGCAGACAATACTAAATTACTCAAAATAAGTCCAAAAGCAGATTGCGAAGAGTTACAAAGGGATCTCTCAAAACTGGGTAACTGGCTCACACGATGGGAGATGAAATTCAGTGTTGATAAATGCAAAGGTAATGCAGATTGCAAAACATAATCCCAACTATGCATACAAAATGATGGAATCTGAATTAGCTGTTACCACTTGTGAAAGAGATCTTGGAGTCATCATGGATAGTTGTCTGAAAACATCTGGGCAATATGCAGAGGCAGTCAAAAAAAAGCTAACAATGTTAGGCACCATTAGGAAAAGGATAGATAAGACAGAAAATATCATAATGCCACTATATAAATCCATGGTACGCCCACCCTTTGAATACTGCATGCAGTTCTGGTCACCCAATCTCAAAAAAAGGTATATTAGAATGGGAAAAGTACAGAGAAGGACAACAAAAATAATTAGGGGTATGGAACAGGTTTCATATGAGGAGAGATTAAAAAGATTGGGACTTTTCATCTTGGAGAAGAGATGACTGAGGGGAGATATGATAGAGGGCTATAAAATCATGAATGATGTGGAGAATGTGAATAATAAGTATTATTTTTCCCTTCATGTAACACATGAACCAGGGATCACCCAATGTAATTAATAGGCAGCAGGTTTAAAACTAACAAAGGGAAGTACTTCTTCACACAACACACAGCCAACCTGTGAAACTCATTGTCAGAGGATGGTAGAAAGGCTAAAAGTATAACTGGGTTCACAAAAGAATTAGATAAGTTCATGGAGGATAGATCCATCAATGGCTATTAGCCAAGATGGTCAGGGACGCAATCCATGCTAGAAGCTGGGACTTGACAATGGAGTAGATCATTCGATAAATTGCCCTGTTCTGTTCACTCCCTCTGAAGCATCTGGCCCAGTGCTGTTGGAAGACAGGATACTGGGCTAGATGGACCCAGTGTGGCCATTGTTCTGTTCTAACTTTTATGCAAGAATATTAATGATCAGTGAGTTACTGGTTTTTCAATGACACATTACATGACACCATTTAGATACAGCTTATACAAAAATGTGTTGGAGTAGTGAGTATGTCAGGCCTTAGAAGAGTTGCTGACACAGAGTAGTAAACCACAAATAGGCCTCTCTGTCAAAAACACTTTGGGAAATTAGGGCCATGTGTTTAGCAATTTGGATTTAAGTGCTTAAGTAAATACACTTTTCTTCCTGGTTGTTCCTGATACACTTTAGCTCAATTATAGGTTCCCTGTTGTTAAAGTCTTTGCTGTGCCATTTGTTCTTGAAGCAAGAAAAACTGTTCCAATGTATTTAGAAAGATCTCATTTCTCTTGCTTTACCAGCAATAGTATAAATTGAGCAGAAGAGTTGGAAGAGTTTATAGCATGTGGTCCATGTTCTGTGTCATTCTCAGGGAATTATAAGATCCTGGAGTTTTGTAAGATCAGGAAAGTGTGGCTTTGGCCTCTGTCCTCGGGGCATGCCTATCTCTTCTCAAATGTGCTTGCTATGTGTCAGGCACCTCAGCTGCAAAGGCCTTTATGATTATTTTTCATGTTCTCAGTATATTTTTATGATAATTGGTTATATTGAAAGAATCTGCTTTACAAAGAGAGTGAGGATGATGTTATTGTTTTAATATTTATTCTATCATAACACCAATGGTATGTCTACACTGCAGTGTAAGCCCAAGGTTAGTAGAACTCAAATTAGCAGGCCCTGGGTTTCTTAACATAGGGTTTCTTAACCTAGGACTTGAGTGTCTACACACATTTGTAACCCAGGTTAGGAGTTGTTGAACCCCGGATCCCAGCCTGGAGCTCCAGAGTCTACACTGAATTATGTGGGCCCAAATCCAACCACCCATAGCCCAAACTTTCTAGCACCCTCCCAAAATGTGGCTGCTCTAGCCGTTTGTTCATGGTGCAGTGTGGGAAAACTTGATTGTCCACCAAACTTGACTGTCCAGAGGACAAAGAAGGTTGACCCATGAGATTGTGGAATTATTTTGGCAGACTTGCAGAGCATGAGTCCAGTGGGGCTACACCTACACTGCAAAGCAACAGGGCTTGACTGCTGTGTCCTGGCTTGACTCAAGCTCAGACCCTCCACCTCCATGGGGTCCTGGGACCCTGGGTCTGAGCCCTGAGTTACTGCAATTTGTGTAGATGGAGGGGGGGTTAAGCCTGAGCCTGAGTGCAACCCCTGGGCTTACGTTGAAATGTAGACGTAACCCAAGAGGCCACAATAAAGATAACGGTGAGGCTCTCTATAAACACCTATGGACATTGTTTATGCCATGAAAATCTTACAGCTGAAGAACCAATAGGTTATCATGTAATAAAGAGATGAAAACAGAAAGATTTAGAGACATCTAGTAGAGTTATCTTCAGCAAGTAACCTTCAGAGGTGTTTGGATCTGATTCCTGATGTAAATTTTGCACCTCACACCCACCTCTTTTGTCTGCCAAAGGTATTACTCAGGCAATTAAGCATAGTTAAAAAGAGCAGACTTAATGCTGAATAGCTCTTTGGGAGTACAAATGGGAGATATTACCCAACAGAGACTTTTAGGAGGAGGTAGAGCATGCAGGTGAATGAGATTTGAGTTTTTCAGGTTTCACACTGACGTTTCACCAAAACTCTGGTTTCTGAATGAAATCTGTGGTGATTTGAGTCCTAAGACATTCAACATAGGAAATGTCTGTACCATCTGAACAATTTCTTTTAAAGGTTCTCGTGCCAAAGAACCCTGAATTCATGGGTAAAATGGTAGAAGTGGACATTTATGAAGCAGGGAAACATTTTATGAAGGGGCGGCCAGTGTCAGATGCCAATGTGTTCACTCCATCCATCACCAGACCGCTAGCAAAAGGACAGGTTTCCGGTATAACAGAGGTGAGTAAAAGACATTTTCTCCTTTACTACACTAGTAAAACAGCAGCTGTTCAAGAATAAGGATTCCAGGCTATGTTTCTGTTTTCATTTATAGTTCCCTTTTTATGTATGCATGAAGTTTTAATCTTCTGACAGTTTGAAATCTGAATTTAAAAGATGTTTTTGCTAATGCCCATAGCTTTATTTTTTTGCTCGTAAAGACCATAATAAACTTGTTTCTTGTTCCAGGATGTAACATGGAGAAAGAAATTATTAGCAGGGAAAAGATTCAACACTGGTGATTTATATAGTCTAGTATATCTCTAACCTAGTAAACTTTAGGAAAGAATTGTGTATTTTTCTTTATCAAAATATTTGTAATATAGAATACATTAATTTTAGTCCTGTATTAAAATACCTCAATGTACATCATTCCAGAGGTTCAGATTTTACCAGTAGAGAGAAGTATTCTATACTTCTAACATATTTGGTCAAAGCTAGACAGCTGATTTAGTCATGCAGAGAACATAAAACTTTTTTTCTTTTTTTAAAGGTAACTTTATCCTGTATTTTATACCTTGGCAAATATGGCAGTTTGCCAAGTGTTCTCTTACATGTCATGGAGCTCCTGTTGTAAAAGCTGATGGAGTGTGAAATGAAAATGTGTATCACATTTCTAGGCATCATTTGATGTCCTTTCTCCAGCAGAATTGTTCGGAGCTCCAAAAATATATGTAGCAGTAGTTTAGTGTATCGAAGAAAGATACCTGACAATTTATTTAGTCACCTTGCTGCTTTTTCCTTTTTACAGTAAATTGTAGACAAATATGAACAAGAAAAAACATTTCAGTCATTGTTACAGTTTGAGATGGTTGTTTTAAAATGGACACTTATGGACTAATACTCATAAGTTAGAATGGTATCTTGAAGGGGTTTGGCTGTGGAAAAACAGTACAACAGTGTAATAAATCTGTACATGCAGTAATGTGTTTGACACATCATAAAACATAAGTAACAACTTCATTGTGTGTGCGTGTGTGTGTGTATTGGGTTTTTGGTTTTTGGCCTGGCATAGGACTCTTAAGGGAGTAAGCAGCCAAAATCTCAAAGTGTCTGATTGGACTTTATAACTACTTAAACACGGCTGGTTTTTTCATCATGTTTTTTTAAAATAATCCACTGGAACAGAACCAGAGCTGTCATTAAGCTGAGTATGTGCTGCCAAAAGCTTGTAGCATGGGAATGAGCAGACTGAAGCTGACTGATAGTTTATATATTAAAAGAGAAAGAAAAAATTATTAGAACCAACATGATTCAAGTGATTTCAAAACAACTATGGAGATACAGGCAAGGTGCACAGTTCTCAGGTGATGTGCTACTGCCATTTGACCAGCTCCTGTACTGTCCAGATGCAAGGCAACAACAGGGACATGAAACACTAAATGGCTTTCAAAACTTTTTTGGCTGATTGAGTTTGTTCCTTAAGGAGTTGTATTACGTATATTTTCTTTATTGGACATGTTAAGAAAAGACTGCATGACCTAGAACTGTAGCTACCTGTGTCATCTTCAATAGTGGGAAGCTAAATCTGACAGTTTTGAACCATGCTTCAGTCATTTTATACTTCCTGCAGTTAGTTTCAGCATTTCCCACTAACAGATGTTTCTCTAATACTCAGGAGATGATTCTGGTACATACCCTGCTAGGAAATACATAGGATAGCACTCTGGTGGGTGTTTTTCTTTATTGCTTTTACTTGGAAGAAAAGATACTCTTAATATTTATTATTAGGGTTGGGCGTTTGGCAAAATTTTGAGGGACAGTTTTTTGTCCCCCACGGATCCGCTTGAGAAAACCAATTCTAGCTCAGAATTTTTGTGCAAAAACTGCATGACAGCCATCTTTGATGTCTTTGGCTTATGGAAAGAAAACAGGGAGATGTATGTGTGACTGTATGTTGCTCTTTACATTTATAATATGTTATATTCATATGTATGCACACAACAGATTGGGGGAATGGAGACATCTTGGAAAATATATATTCTATTCTGCCTCTAGAAGTGGAACAGGGCTCTGCAATATTGCCAACCTCAAGAGATCAAAAATCATGAGATTGGCCCCCAAAATCATGAGGGTTTTTTGTTTTGTTTTTTAAATCAGGTCATGTTTTTAGTGCATCTTTTGTCTCAACTCTCCTCTACTTTTCTGCCAAAGTCTGTGATAATTTCTGGTTGAAAAGTCATCCTTTAATGCACACAGATATGGACACCTCTCTCTGGCTGCTGACATAGAGACTCCACTTACCCTTTCCTCGACCCTAAGATAGAGGAACAGCCATTCATTTCTTATTATTGTTTTGATTCTCTCCCCTTCTAGTTTATTTTCTTTGATAAAAGAAAGATTGGATGGCAAATAGCTTGAGAACCACTGACCTACTTAATGAATCATGACTCTCACTCACATATAGAACTTATAATACTTTTTAGGGTTGATGAGTTACAGATATATATATTAAAAAACTTTACATTAATTCCTTCTTTCTGAATTTAGCTGAACAGTGTGTGGATGAGTATGTCAGGAAGGGGTCTTAGAAAAAATGAACATTGTACATTGTATGCAACAGCAGAAGAGAAATATGCTTCTGCTTATGTTTATGTAGTACTTCAATAAAAGAATAAATGACATTCACAAGTAAGTATGAAATAACTAATCAGTGTTAGCTAACGGGCAGTTGACCAGTAACCAGCCTCCTTGGGGAGCACAGTGTTATGTAATGTCTCTTCATTAAATATTTTTTAAAAATAAGTGTTGTAAGTACTTGTAATATTCCAAAATTGACAGTGTTTCAATGCAAAGACGTATTCATATAAGCGATAATGTCACAGTAAAAACAATGTGGGCTTGGTTTAGCCTTCTGCAAGAAGCAGCACTTCCCACCCAAACTCTTCTGCCCCTGAGACTGGGCCTCGCACCCCACCCGTGCTGCCTCTGCTCCCCTCTGCTCCAGACCCCCCTGCCACAACCCTTTCTTCATGCCTTCCCACATCCCACTTTACCCTATTCCCCCAAATCTGCCTCCCCACTGCCCTTCCTCCCCCTCATCCTCTCCATCCTTTCAGTGTCTCTACTGCTCCTCACAATTCCCTGTGTCGCCTCCTGAACCATACAGTGGCAGTCATTTTGCCTGTGGCCTGGCTTCAGTCTCAATCAAAAGAGTGGGAGGTAGCAGCTCACTTTATTAAGGACAGCCTCACTTTCACATGCAGCAACACTGTGGGGACCTGGCAGCCATCTTGCTGGCTTTAGCCCCATTGACAGTAATATTGAATAAGAGAAAATTCATGAGTGGACAGCTTTTCATCATGTGTTCATCAGACACATTAAAAACACCTCAGAGTTTCTACAGTTGCAATAAAATTATGTGAGTTGGCAATACTAGACTGTACCAGTTTTTGAAAGAGGAAATGCAAAACTCATGCATTTTGATTATTTGTTGTAACTATGGAAAAGCTAAACAGGTTTCAGAGTAACAGCCGTGTTAGTCTGTATTCGCAAAAAGAAAAGGAGTACTTGTGGCACCTTAGAGACTAACCAATTTATTTGAGCATAAGCTTTCGTGAGCTACAGCTCACTTCATCGGATGCATACTGTGGAAAATACAGAAGATGTTTTTATACACACAGACCATGAAAAAATGGGTGTTTATCACTACAAAAGGTTTTCTCTCTCCCCCCCCCCCCCCCTGCTGTTGGTTAGTCTCTAAGGTGCCACAAGTACTCCTTTTCTTTTAACAAATAAACAGTATGTGGGATGGAGGAGAAATTTTAAATGATGCTTGTACAAAAATTCAAACGTACAGCCCTCTTCCCTCCTGCCTGCCCAACCCCTTCCACATACAAACAGGCTGAGCCAGTTTTGAGGTTCCAAGGAGTTGGCAGCTGTAAGATGGTAACCAGCTGCCAGATGGTTCTTTTATGAGCCATCAGATGTCTGTCACTCAGCATAACTGTCCCTTAGACAGCTAGAAGCTCTTGTACTTAGAAGCCTGTATCTTGCAGCTGGCAATGCAAGCAGCTGAGATACCTAGGGGATTTGAGATAGATTGACATACAGTGTCACCAGTATTGGTCCCTCTTCTGCTTCTGTCAGTGGTCCTCTCATTGCAAATTTCTGTTCTCATCCTTTCGCTGTCCGTTGGGATGGAACAGGTTTTCAAAATGGCAGCCATTTGAAGAGGCATCTGAATTTAAATATAGGCAGTCTGGAGCAAGAGGAGTGAATAAGAAGGATATAGGTCCCATCTCAGTGAAGCACTTAAGCATATGCTTATGTCCATTCCTATTCAGCAAAGCACTTAAGCATGTGCTTAACTCCCAATTAAGTCAGTGAGACTTCAGTACATGCCTTAAAGTTAGGTACATGCATAGTGCTTTGATGAATAGGATGGAGTGTTGACTTAGGGCCATGACAGTGGTGATTGATGGCTACAGATATTACAGTACAGCAGCAAAGTAAATATGTTCTCCATAGTGTACCATAAGCATTATTTAGTGTTACAGTGTATGTTTCAGTGGACTCACCAAAAATATGTACTGTTTGAAAGAGTTTACTGTTTAAAGCAATACTCCCTCTTTCTGCTAGAAACAGAAGAATATTTCAAAATTGTACACATTAAGAGCAAACAATATGACAAAGAATAATTTTTTACAGTTGAAAACCTCAGAATGCACAGTTACATGTAAAGCAAGCTGCAAACCAGCGTGAACACAGAAAAACTGCATATAAATTGCATGATGG
Organism: Chelonia mydas; assembly: GCF_015237465.2. Taxonomy (NCBI): domain Eukaryota; kingdom Metazoa; phylum Chordata; order Testudines; family Cheloniidae; genus Chelonia; species Chelonia mydas. The sequence continues at coordinate 105,180,836 of NC_057850.1, read as the reverse complement.
GAGAAACCTCAAACGGTGCAGAGTGTAGATGACTGTGAAATTGTGTGGAGTGGAGCTGGACTACTCTCATTGGAAAAAGAAATTGAAGCCCATTCCCTGCCTGTTGCATAACCTCCAGCAGTTTTCCATGATTAGCTCACAGAGAGCACTCAAACTACAATTCAAAATTAGCCAGAATGGCTTCTGCTGCCCCACTTGACAAACATGGGTGAGACTCAGGCAATCAGGGAACCAGAGTCAGTGTCATGTAAGTTGTGACCAGTCACCGTTGACCATACTTGAACTTCAAAGAGGTAATGCAAAAATTTCACACAATCTTTCATAAAGATTTTACTGATATCATAAAATCTTCCTAATTTAGTAAATATTTTTGCCAACTCATAAGCAGACAAAGTTTGAAGGAATATTTCACGCAGCTGTTTTTGTTGCTTTTTTAAAAAACGTTTAAAAGTACATCTGATGTATACATAAGTTGAATACATGTTGGTTAAGGATAATAAAAGCTTCTTCTCACAGCTACCCTCCCCATCAAATCCCACCCTCTTAGAAAAAGCCTGAGTAAATAGATGGGCCTGGCAAAATGCCCTGATGTTCAACCACCTCTGGCTCTGTTGGAAAAAGGGAGGAAGTGAGCCTCAGAATCAAGGGCTCTGAACTTAAGAAAGCCCAACCTTCAAGTGAACAGATCTAGGGACTGTAGTAGATGTGTTATATTCTAAAGCACTGCACTGCACAGCTGTTGTTTATCTGGACCAAAATTTTGCCTTAAAAGTAGAATTTTCAGTAAGAGCCACTGACAAGTGTACAGTTATAGTGATTCATAGGAAGATTAGTTTCAAACAAGTAAGCTATGATGATTACATTCTTCCCAGAAAAAAGAAAAGGAGTACTTGTGGCACCTTAGAGACTAACAAATTTATTAGAGCATAAGCTATAAGGTGGATAGAAAGTTGGCTAGATTGTCAGGCTCAACGGGTAGCGATCAATGGCTCCATGTCTAGTTGGCAGCCGGTATCAAGTGGAGTGCCCCAAGGGTCGTTAGTTACTTCCTTTTCTTCAAGGTGAGAAGGAAGTCTGGGAAGTGCTGCTTCTTGCAGAAGGCTAAACCAAGCCCACATTGTTTTTACTGCATTGCCAACAGATCGAGGGACGTGATCGTTCCCCTCTATTCGACATTGGTGAGGCCTCATCTGGAGTACTGTGTCCAGTTTTGGGCCCCACACTACAGGAAGGATGTGGAAAAATTGGAAAACGTCCAGCGGAGGGCAACAAAAATGATTAGGGGACTGGAACACATGACTTATGAGGAGAGGCTGAGGGAACTGGGATTGTTTAGTCTGCAGAAGAGAAGAATATGGGGGGATTTGATACCTGCTTTCAACTACCTGCAAGGGGGTTCCAAAGAGGATGCCTCTAGACTGTTCTCAGTGGTAGCAGATAACAGAACCAGGAGTAATGGTCTCAAGTTACAGTGGGGGAGGTTTAGGTTGGATATTAGGAAAAACTTTTTCACTAGGAGGGTGGTGAAACACTGGAATGCGTTACCTAGGGAGGTGGCGGAATCTCCTTCCTTAGAAGTTTTTAAGGTCAGGCTTGACAAAGCCCTGGCTGGGACGATTTAATTGGGGATTGGTCCTGCTTTGAGCAGGGGGTTGGACTAGATGACCCTGACATTCCAACCCTGACATTCTATGATTCTCACTAAAGCTTATGCTCTAATAAATTTGTTAGTCTCTAAGGTGCTACAAGTACTCCTTTTCTTTTTACCGACACAGACTAACACGGCTGCTACTCTGAAACCATTCTGCCCAGATTTCTCCTGGTTTAGACTGGTGTAAACTCTGCTCCAGCAGTAGAAAGTTGGCCAGTGGGGGATATAGCCATGGTGGGAATTTACATCCCATTGTGCCAGATTATGTGCCATTTCAGCAAAGGCCATAAGCAAGTGCCTAAATCCAGTTAAAATCAATGGGACTTAAGCATATGCTTAAGGGCTTTGCTGAATCACGGTCCTAATGAATCTAGCAAAATGTCTACACGCTTTGGGCATTTAAAAAAAATTGTTGATTATTTTCTAGTTCCAAGCAAACTTGTCATGAATTATTGCCTGCAATCTTTTTTTTTTTAAGCAGATAATGCAAATGTGTATCTTAATTCTACAATTAATTATTAGGTCTGTTTAGTTTCATAAAAGATAAAAATATGAAGTAAAGCTATAGACATGATATCCCTACATGTATGTACATAGGACCTGATTCAGCAAAACACTTAATGTGCATCCCTATTCAAAAGAGCACTTAAGCAAGCATAACCATGTGCTTAAATGATGTGACGAATAGATATTGACTTAACCATGTCCTTAAATGCTTTGCTCAATTGTTGTTCATGTTATTGCTGTGCATACTGAGTTTACTGTCAATGCTTAATAAATAAAATAACTATCAGGAATAAGCATCATAACTGTATGACAATGGTCCGAATGTTATTTACCTTTTAAGTAGCATTTCATGTGCTTCATTAAATTGCATTAAGTAAGTATGGGTTAAATCTTGTCATAGATCTGTGGGCCTGCTTAAACTCTCTAAGGGCTTTTCAGCATAAAAAAACCAAAGGAACGCACAAGTTTCCTACTTAAGGATTAACCTAAATCAGAGCACCCGTAAGAAAGCAAGTACCTGCAAGAGAACTGCTCTGTTGTTAGAAATTCAAACAGGAGGAGTTAAAACTTATGCACTACAAAAAATGATTCCACTTGTTTACTCAAGCTCTGTGTCACGAGGAGGACAAGTGAAACAGTTAAGCTGCAAGCTGAGGAATTTATAATAGTAAAGAACAGTGTTAATGGTCTCAGGGAGAAGCTAGGGGCAAAGCTGTCAGTCATAATTGAATATATCACCATATACAGATCCGCTGAGTCTGAGATCCCTTTGGTGGGAAATTTTCACCATATGACAAAATGGTAGAAAGGAAAAAATATTCTTTACAGAAAAAGACTATATGAATGTATAGGCATGCTGATTTTGGGTTTATCATAACTCTGGTTTTCTTAATATGCCTCAGTTCCCCTTCCTCTTGATACAAATTTAGATATCTCTTCAGTCAGCTGATTTATACACTGTTTCAATTGCTGTCCATGGTAACTTGTTCCACATGTTTTATTACCCTTTGTGTGAACTAGTTCTGCCAGAGTTCCATATTTATAATGTTTCTCATTTCATAATTCTTAGCTTGTTCCCTAGGTTAAGACTTTTAAAAATAAAAAAGGATCTTTGGGAGAAGTGAGCAGCAGCCAGAAGAGAAACCGGGGGAATGAGCCTCCCCAGTGGTTGGTCAGTCAATCTGTCTTTGTCTGTTTATTTCATGGGATCTGGTGACATTTCACCTCAGGATGTCTCTCTAAACTCTAGAAGAGCTTCACTCTCACAGTCAGCAGAGATGTTTTTTCTAGTCACTTAGCAAAAGGTGACCCTTAAACTTAACCAAATCTGATCTCTGCTGTCAGCAAACAGAAAAGCCTTGTTTATAGGCTGCCAAAAAGAACAGTCAACAAAGTATGGCTTAAAGGGGAGTCTCTGATTTTAGGGAGAAAGTGCTCCCTCACGGGCAAAATAATATGGAGATGGGAAAAAATACACTCTCTACTAAAGCAGGAATGAAATAAATAGATCTCTAAAATCTGAAGAGGAGACTTCCTTCAAGGACTTAGGGTTGGTCTATACTAAAAGTTTTACTGGCATAGCTATGTAGGTTGGGGGGGGAATCACACTGACATTGCTATGCCGGCAAAAGCCCTGGTGTAGATGCAGTTATACCAGCAAAAAAGTCCTTTTGCTGGAATAACATATTTCACTTAAGGAACTGATATAAGCTATTCTTGAAAAAGAACTGTTTTGATACCATGAGCTGCACCTCTATTGAGGGTGTATAATTCTGTGAGTATGTCTATACTGACAAACCTTTTTAAATGTACACAAGGCCTTGGAAAGAGACACGCAAGATCTGTCTGACCAGGAAACTGAAATAGAATCTGGTCAGATACCATTTTTGTAACAGAGAAAAGTTCTGAAACAGTTGAAAATGGGAAACAGTATCTAGAACTAAATATTGATGAATTAAAGTGAAAAAAGAACAAGAAAACAAATTAAGGATCAAAGGAGTCCCAGAGAACAATGAGATGGAGAACCTAAAATCATCTGTAGAAACCCTATTTAGAGACTTACTTAGAAAGGATGAGAATTCTCTTATATTAATCAATAGAGCTCACAAAACTCTACCTCCACTGAAGATTATCAGAAACAGAGTGGACCCATTTCACTGTCCTGGGGCAAACATATAAAATTTTATAAGGGCCTCTCTTCCCTCACCTTGAAGAAAAGGAAGGAACTAAGTTAGGACCGTAGGGCTACTGTAGAAAATCATTGGGGGGGGGGGAGAGGGGCTTCCCCTTTATGCTATATTTAAAAAAAAAAACCACAGCATTTTCTTATGTAGGAGACATAGATCTCTGAAGGACCTGAGGATAGAATTTGATCAGGAAGATTTGGAAGAAAATAGCCATGGTGAGAGATGGAAGCCTAAGAGCACATAGAACCTGGTAAAACTGAAGCTTACCTGAATAAATAGAGAGTGCATCCAAAAGAAATCCTACAGCAAAGAACTTTCTGTTATATGTGTCAGTGTAACAGGGTTGGCACCCATGTCTCGCAAGTGCCCCCTTCTGGTTGGGCATGTCTGCGGTCTTTAGTTCTGGTGTCCCCTTTTGGTAGTTCTCAGGCAAGTTTGTCAGACACAGCATTCCAGCCGAATCACTCTGTATGTTAACCAGCACAACCCCATTCCGAGGTATACAGTCCACCAGGGCCTGTCTCTCTCTAGCCCCTCCCCCGGCTTTGGCCTTTAAGTAGTCCAGCTCTGGTATGGGGTTGTATCCCCAGAGCTTCCTCCCTGGAGACACTATCTTCCTACAGCCCTCCCCAGACTCATTGCCTACTCCGTCCCAGCAACCAGCCAGGAGCTCCCTCAGTGCTACCACAGTCCCTGCTAGGAAACTGTCTGTGGCCCTGCTGCTCTTCTAGGCAGCCAGGCCTGCAGTCCTTTCTGCTCCAAGCAGCAACTAACCAGTGCTCGGCAGCCTTTTATATGGCCCTCTTGGGCCCTGACTGGCTGCTTCGCCAACAGCCACTCTAGCCTGCTTGCAGGATCTCTCCACTGCTCCTTCCCTGGAATGGGTGTGGCAGAACCCTGAGGCCTTCAGCAGGGGGCCTTTGAGCCTAGTCCACCCCATCACAGTCAAATTATAAATCAGAAAAGTGTGGTGTAGGGGGTAGGGAGATCCATTTCTATATTGTCTTTGATTTGTTTATTTATGAGTAAATAAATAAAATAATAAATAAAGCAGATTAAGTTGCTTTCCTTTTTTTGTGGCAGGAGAGGACCCCTCAGCTAATAGCTGGAGAGAGGGATAGGAAGGTGAGGGAGATGGATAAAAGGAAAACAGAAAAGACAAATCAGACACAATACTCCTTAGCCCTAAGTGGAGGAATACAATATGTAGAAAGGAAAGACAGCTTAGTTTTAAAAATAGTTGAAAAGGTATAAATCTTACCAACCATAAATAGATTTTTAAGATTGTAGTCTAACATGGGTTATAATCTTGCAGAGAAGATGGGTGGGTAATTTATCCCTGTGAGGGTTTTGGTTTTTTTAACTTTCTGTTCTTCATTTTCTCTCCTTTATGGATGCAAACTGAGGTCTATTAATTTGGTCTGATTGTTCCCAGTAATTGGTAACATTTTAAATTGGACAAGCAGCCAGGCATGTAGTCCTGGAAACCAAATAATTATCTGTTCACAGGATCTATGATGGATACATAATATTATCTTTAAATTTCTGGTTGTGCACAAGCTAGTACTACAAATGTAGCATTAAAGGTTGTGGGTCAACCAACTGTGTGCTTATATTTCATTATGTTGTGAGAATTTTTTTATAAAGCGGAACATTTGTTTGGAATATGCAGGCTTTCAAAAGTTTGTTTTATGAGAAAATATCACCTTCTCTGAATAGATTATTGGAAACTTAACTCCACGTTAATGATGTTTGCTTGTGACTATGGTCGAATAGGTTGTTCAAAAAGCTGATGAGGAGTTTGATAGATCCCATTGCTATAGAGCTGAGCAAAGCTGCTCACCTGTAATGAATGAGGAGCTTCATTTCCCACTCATCTCTACTGATTCTGAACTTCTTTTCTCCATTCCCTTTTCCCTCCAAGTCTGATGTTCTTTGGCTGCAACTAGCACTCAAATCCGTTAATTTTATCAGCTTGGATAGGTTACAAACTGCTGGTTTGGACTCCAAGAAAAATATATCACTGTTGCTGCATTAGACTTAAATTTGGCAAAATATCTTAACATGTCTCACTACCCAAGAATGGATGGTTTTCAGCACAACTTAAAAAAATAAATAAAAGGGAAATTTTTTTTCTTGCTGTATAAAATGCTTATTCAGTGAGTTGCATTATATTTAATAAAAATCGGTACAGTATTCAAAAATGTTTGCATTGAGTGGTGTCGAACATGTCATTCTTCTGCTCTTGTGCTATCTCCCTCTTTCTGCACTACAGTCTAGTGCAGTGCAAGGCGTCCAGCTGGTTACTGCTTTTACATGTATTCATCCGCTTTATTTAATGTGTTACTCTTGTTCCCTACTGATTATAAATAGAGGTCATGTTCTATAGTGTTAAATCCCTATTAATTAATCTTTTTTTCTTCTTGTCTTCCAAATACTGGAACAAAGCCATCTGTGGGTATTTAGAAAAAATATATTGCCTCAGAATGTCAAAGTGTGGGTCTACTCTGAAAAGTGACTTTGTAAAAATGGCATCATGGTGCTCTCTATATATCGATTTTCAGTGACCTATAGATTACCTGCTCTTGAGTAGGAGGAAAGGAGGATGAGGTTGGTGTGTTTTGGGTTTTGCTTTTTCTTATTTGTTTTTTTTTGGAATTGGAAGTCCAGCAAAGCTCAATCTGGGCTCTGAAAGTCAAGATGGATTCTTACTGGCTAATTTATCACCAGCAGAATAGTTTTTGCCATCAGAATTTAGCTAACAATTCTCTTGATCATGCAGAAGATGGAATAGAATATGTCTCACTGCCTCAGAACTGGACAGGTCCTGCTATGCTAAAAGGAATAAAAGATGGTAGCAGGTTCATATAGTTAAGGGGCCATTTTTATATAATCATTTTCAGAGTAGAACTGTGCTTTGAAGTACGAGGCAAGAACTTTTCTTTCTCGTGTAGTGCCCTGAGCCTACATGTTTTATTCATTCAGAACTCCTAGTGCAGTGGTCCCCAAACTTTTCAGTGTCCCGTCCCCCCCTTACCCCTGTCTGCACACCTCCCCTGGGCTGGGAGCAGGGATGTGGCTTGGGGGGTGGGGACGCGGACCAGGGCAAGGGGACTGAGGCTGGGGCCAGCAGCCCAGGCCACAGCCACACCCTCCTCTGTGTCCCCCTGGGGTGGCATGCCCCACAGTTTGGGGACCTCTGTCCTAGTGGCTTCACTAGAGGAAGCCCTGTAGCCTCAGGATCTGAGATTGTAACTTTACTGAAGGAAAGTCAGTTTCAGATGAAAGTGGGTATATTTTGGTTGGTTTCCTCTTTATTTCCAGAAGGATAATGTTATTTTGCTGGATGTCAGCATGTAATCCATTCAGATTACGCAATTATTTTAATCCTATGCTGCCCGTGTAGTTAATAGGAATAGAATATGAGTTTAAGGTGATGATTCAGCTGTGGATCAATTTACAGAATATGGAAGGATATGAACACACCAGTCATTTTTTCCTCCCACCTCAAGGGAAGACGTTAGGGCTAAATGTCACTTCTAATTTTGCATTTTATTTCTGTTGCCTGAGTGTATGTCTCATTTTTAGCTTTGTAGCCTACACAAATTCAGTGCCAATTGTATTTTCACATTTCATAGCTGCCTTGTGCCTGCTGCAGCACAGCACTGGGGGCCAGAGGGTGGGGCCTGTCCTTTTCTTCACACGTACAAAATTAAAAATTACCTAGCAGTGTATTATCAGTTTCACAAAACACTCTTCAGTTCTCCTACTGACATGCAAGGATGATTTTTAGGATTTTTTTCCAGTATGAATTTTAACTGGAAGGCTCTTTAGATAGAATGTAAAAGGTCTTTTTTTTCCTAATTTTCCTAATATTTTACTAAATATTCCATTTTATACATTCACCGAGTGTTAATTAGCTTTTAGCATTAAAAATAAAAAGGCAACAGCCGCTAATTTTCTCACTCTGACTGCTCCTTTTGGAGGTCGGTTATTTCCAACCAGCTGTGCCAGAGAAAGGCAGTATGGATTTGACATGTATACCTCTTCTAAGAATGGGAATTGGTTCTTGGAAAAGACAAAGATTGACCAAGGACATTGAGCAGATGTTTATATTACAGTGCTGCTCATAGTGCACATTCATATCCTCTCCTTTCTCTCTACTGGTTGGTGCTCCAAAATAAGATCTTATAACTAGTATTGCGCTTTTTAAAATACTTCTATATGTTGATTGCATATGTAATGGGAACTACAAATGTGAATCGTGTTTCCACCTTGTCCTCGTCCATCCAGGGCTTTGATCCTAGTAATGGCTTCACATGTATACTTAAGCACTGCAGCACAAAAAAAGCATATTGACCTTTTGAAAGGAAACAGAGGTTTAAAAGGGTTACATAACTTTCTCTCTTAACAGACAAAATGTCAGCAGGAGATTCAGGTGTTCTGGGTATTTTATACACACTGCTGATCAGTTGAAGTTCTGCCCCTTAAAAAGTACTTTAAGAATTTTTCCTCTCCATTTATTATTAATTTCAAAAACCATTGAAGTAAAAGGGTTTATTACTGTGGCAGCCAGTTTTGAAAGCAAGTGAAAATTGCATTCATGAGGTTAAGAAACAGCTTAATTTAAAACTGTTGAAAGTAGGTCTAATTTCAGACAGGTCTGCAAACCATGTTAGGAGCAAATTAGGGTGTTCCTCAATTCTATTACACCCTGAAGTCATTTGATGAAATGATCAATAGACTGCTAACTGATACTGTAATACTCTATTTTTATAACATTGTGGACTCTTGCTGCCTGTTTTTGAAAGGTAACAATGAGAATTATAAATGCAACACTGCATTTATACTGACAGGTTTCAGAGTAACAGCCGTGTTAGTCTGTATTCGCAAAAAGAAAAGGAGGACTTGTGGCACCTTAGAGACTAAATTGGTTAGTCTCTAAGGTGCCACAAGTCCTCCTTTTCTTTTTGCATTTATACTTTTTATTTAATATGTATATTATTCTTGTAAATCCGATATAATTTTACTAGGACAAATCTATTGAAGTAGTTCTGATCTAAGATTATAATTACCTTCGTTTTATAGGGATTCTTTATACTTTAGGTTTCATAATTTTTCTTGTTACAGTGATGGAACAATTTAGCTCTTACATGCTGAATGATGTTCCCATAATACTTTACTGTGTCTGTGGCCCTTTGATGGTGACTTATCCAAGTACAAACTAGAATATAATTAGTGTGATCTGATTGTTGGATATTAGTTTTTGTTTTAACGGCATCATTAATTTTACAATGACTTTCATATCCTAATTATTTCAGATGGTGTATTAATTTACATAGCCCAAAGGGCTTCACGGTGACAATGACATTTTCAGAACAGCATCCCTTCTTTCACATTCTCTCCATCATTATACTGTATCTTCATAACTAATTCATTGAATGGTCGCCTTATCCCATAATGAGTAATCAAACGGTCACATCATTGTATCCTTGTAAGTCAAGATGGAAAAGCAGGTTAACCCAAAAGGTTAGCCCTAATTGAGAACTGTGACAGAGAATTCAGCCCTGACCAATGCAATTTCAGAAGCATAAAGTTCCTCTTCAAGTCTTTTGGTTTGGGTGGTCTGGATCTGGGTTTTGAATTTTGTTACCAGCAGCTTTAGACAGGAAATCTTTTGTTGTGCCAGGGATGAGAAGGAGGCTGGATGAAAAGAAAGAGCCTTTTCAGTAGAAGATAGAGATGGATTTCTAAGCAACAGTAGTATTTGCTTTAATTTGAGTGATTAAGTACCTTATATTTCCATGTCATCAAAATGCCATCCTTTGGGGTGGCTCTCTGAAAACTAGAGACTTAATTCTATTGTCTGAGACATATACTCCTAAATGCAGTAGGAACATTCAAAAAACTAGATATGGCCTAATTGAACATATTAGTTATCTATTAATATTAGACATTTCCAAAGTAATGAAGCAAACTTACTGAACCAGGACTCACATCAAGAGGTTATTTTTACATATAGTAACCATGTATACTTGAAGTATATAATGTAATATTAGGCTTTCATGCAGCATCCTCTATCATGTATTCAAACAGATCAAACCATTGCTGTTTCAGGTGAATCAGAATTATAAAAAGACTTGTTTCCCTTCTTAAAACCAAACAATCTCTCCCTAAATCTGAGATCTCTGGAAAGTATTTCTATCAAATTACAGAACGAGAGAATTACTTTTAAAACTTGTGTTTTATCTCTGAGAACCTAAGGGTGTTCCTGAGGCCTGACACTTGGATTTATTTGACTTTATATTCAGTTCTCTTCTCTACTTTTGTTTCCAACACAAACTGTTCCTGTGAGGGTTTTTTTGGAGAACTGTAAAAGAAAAGAGAGATTAATGCGCAGTACACCAATCTTGATCTCTTACTCCTAACTTTTCCTCATTAATTGTCTGTAAATGCATCACGTGGCAGGATTTCTTTCCCACTGATTCACTCCTTCAGGTGCTAAAACACTGCATAGAGATGCAGAAATATTTTTGCTGACACACACTGATGCCAGGCCAGGTGGCTCCTATTAGCTCCAATCCAAGAGTATAACTGGAGTTGAAGTGGCCTGTAAGCAGAAGGAACTGAAGAAGGAAAACTCTAGGAACAGTCAAACTTCAGAGAAAACTTAGGCTGAAACTTTCTTGGTGGTGGTGGTGGTTGTTAACAATAAGGGGGTGTATTTGGACCATATCAAGTGTGCAGATACACTGGAGCAGGGTGGGAACTCCATCTGCTTACTGGGTCTTTTAGATAATTGTACCATGGTTGATCTTTCATCGCAAAGGATCTCAAAGCACTTTATAAATGATCACAGTTAGAGCTTGCGATACCTTCTGGGATCAGTTCAAAACAGGTTCTCGGGTTTTTATGTCATAACCAATGTGTGAGTTTGTAGGCCCTGATCTTCAGAAGGGGTTGGCTCAAAATTAACATGGTTTTCCTGTGTTTGAATATTGGACTTCTCTAAGATTCCATTCTATTCTAAGTCAACAGACAAGCTCCGAGTTCAGTGGGTTCATGCATCTTTGCTTTGGTTCACTGGAAATGGGACTAAGCCTCAGTTTTGATGAACAACAAAACTATGACCTTGGAAAAATATATTTTTCCATATAAAAGTAAATATAAAATGTGAGTCAAAATACAAAATCAGACAATATCCAGTAACAGGGAATTACAGAGGGTATTATTTTATTAGGCTGTAGCCTGCCAGAGTCCGATAGACACTCGGGCTAAGAGAAAAGGATTTTGTGTGTGCGTTTTTGCTAGATCATGAGAGCTCACCTAAAATGCAGCTCCTCTGTCTGAGAAACCAAGTGAAAATGGCTTATATCAGACTGACCCACCCGATGACGTGATGAACAGCAGACAACAGGAATATAAAAGGTTATATCGTTTGACTTGCTTTATGACCTCAGTGTAAACAAACTCAGCTCGGACTCTAACTCCTCCTTGAACCATCATCTTGAACAGTTCACAGATAGAGTAAAAAAGCTTTGCTGAATACTTTGTAGTCAAAAAATGTTCTAAGAAATCAGTGCTTTTAAGTAAACACATGTCAATCTCAAACTGAAGTAGTGAGTACTTTTGGAGTTACCCAAATGCTCTATACTGCGTTACAATACAATATATATTAGTAAAAATTAGGGCTGTCAAGCAATTAAAAAAATTAATTGTGCGATTAATCACACTGTTAAACAATAATAGAATACCATTTATTTAAATATTTTTGGGTGTTTTCTATATTTTGAAATATATTGATTTCAATTACAACACAGAATACAAAGTGTATAGTGATCACTTTTTATTTATTTTTATTACAAGTATTTGCACTGTAAAAAAACAAAAGAAATAGTATTTTACAATTCACCTAATACAAGTACTGTAGTGCAGTCTCTTAATCATGAAAGTTAACTTGTTTGTTTGAGCGATTGGCTGAACAAGATGTAGGACCAAGTGGACTTGTAGGCTCTGAAGTTTTATATTGATTTGTTTTTGATTGCAGTTATGTAAGAAAAAAAGTCTACATTTGTAAGTTTCACTTTCACGACAAAGAGATCGCACTACAGTACTTGTATGAGATGAATTGAAAAATACTATTTCTCTTGTTTACCATTTTTACAGTGCAAATATTTATAATAAAAAAGTCCATTTTGATTTCAATTAAAACACAGAATACAGTATATATGAAAATGTAGAAAAACATCCAAAATATTTAATAAATTTCGATTGTATTCTGTTCTTTGACAGTGCGATTAAAACGGCGATGACTCATGATTAATTTTTTGAAGTTAATCGCGAGTTAACTGCGATGAATCGACAGCCCTGGTAAAAATAGTTGGAAGTGTAAACAAATCTAAAAGTGCCTGTACCTAAAAATGAAATTTTGTAACATGAAAAATCCATGTACTTTTTTGTCTAATGCCTCCGATGTTCAGGTTACAGGAACAGCAATATTAATGCTATTTAGTATTTGTATTGATGTGCGTCATCCCTGCTAGTGGAGTTATGTCAGCCCACTATGTACCAGAAAACTGACTAAGTCCCTCGCTACTCTCCCAAGCATAATTAAAAACCTGAGTTTTTGGAATTACAGAGGTGAGAGCTATAAACCTCCCAGCTAAATCTTGTTATTCTGAGAGAGTATAAAGGATGTAAATAAAACAACAGTCTGTGCACATAGGTACTTCTTCCCAAAATTAATAAAGTGTGTGAATTTCACCAATTACTGTATTTGTTTTATTAAGAACAAGCTGAAATTGTCACAACTTTTTCTAATGCTACTAGGTTATATGACAGCTTTAATCTATCCTGTTCCTTAGCTAACATTACTGAATGTGCACTCAGTACGTTCTTCAACTTTTTATTATTACTGAGGTCACAAGTGGCCAGTAGAAAGTCATTTTTTAATTAAATACATTAATGCAAAGGCAGATTAAAGGCCACCCAGTTCACAACTATCTTAAGATATAAAGATGCTGAGTGAGAATATAGAACAGGCTTTAAATGCTAAAAGCACTTTAAGGGCTTGTCTACATAGACATTTAGTTCTTCTTTGAGTAAGGTCCTGATGAGTGCTCCACTTCAGGCTCACACCCTTTGTGCCTTTAATTGGAGATTTTTGGTAAAGTAGAACCTCAGAGTTATGAACACCTCAGAAATGGAGGTTATTTGTAATTCTGAAATGTAACGTTATGGTTGTTCTTTCGAAAGTTTACAGCTGAACACTGGCTTAATACAGCTTTGTAACTTTACTATGCAGAAGAAAAATGCTGCTTTCCCTTTAGTTTTTAGTAGTTTAGTAGTTTAGGCCCACACATGAGCGCTGCACTTCCTTGTGCCATGCCCCAAGCCTAAATATGGTTAAATGGGCAAACCACCCTCAGTTTCTTCTGCCTTGGCTTCAAGATGTGCATTAGCCTGCTTTATTAAAACTGAGACTCTCCAGCAGACCTCAGATCCGAGCCAGAAGACCCATCCCTGCACATCAGTCTCTGAGTGAACACAAAAAGAAAAGGAGTACTAGTGGCACCTTAGAGACTAACCAATTTATTTATTAGTCTCTGAGATGCCACTAGTACTCTTTTTCTTTTTGCGAATACAGGCTAACATGGCTGCCACTCTGAAATCTGAGTGAACACAGAGCTCCATCAACTTTAGCACGTTCATGTGGGTCTACGTGAGGCAAATCCAGAGAAGACCCATAGAAAGTGGAGCCATTCTCCGCAGGAGACTACCTCAAAAAGACTCAGCCCCCACAAAGCAAGACCACTGCAGAGACCTCTCGATCCACTCTGGGTACAGTTGAGGCTCCAGACACTCTTGGTACCGATCCTATGTCTAGAGCTCTGGACTCATCTGAGAAAAAGAGCAACAAGCATGCGTTGGTACCAAGACATTTGGTACTGCAGAAGCAGGACACTGCATCAATGAAGCATTCCGTCTCTAAGAAAACAGTACCCACAGCTCCTTCACTTCTATCTGCATCAAAATCAACCACTAAGAAGGCCTCGGTACTAGGAAGACACACTTTTCATATGGTCTTGGTGCCTCTCCAGGCATCCTCATCAGTACCAACTACTTTAGCAAGAAGGGACTTTTCAGAATGACATATCCTCAATACCAAAAATGGAATGGTGCCCTGTCCTTCAAACCTCCCCCCAGTACACAGAAGTTCAGATTCTCCCAGAACTTGCTTGTTTTGGAGGAATCAGTGACTCCCATTTTAGTGGTTACCAAAAGGTTATCAGTATCAAGACAGGCACAGTTTCAGAGATGGGATATTTCCCTAGTACTGCTTGATTCTCAAACACCTTCAGAGAGTTCTGGGGCTCCCTCTCTTCCAATTCACATGTCTCAATCTAAGATTCACCTGCTCTTCAGACAAGGGATTTCCCACCTGAGACTTTTGAAAAGAGGGGAGCGTTACACCAATGATGAACCTGTGTTCCACTGAACTGGTTTGAGCACCAGTGGATGCCACTCCCGGTTACTTTTGGACCACCCGCCCCCCGTAGTAGCCATACTGGGATTCTTTGGCTGCATATCAACAGTAACTTTCCCCATACTCCTAATCTTTCTTCTGGGGACTATTGGGAAAGATGCTCCCATACTCAAACTATCCCTCCTCCTCTACCTCAGGCACGAGAATCCTTTGAGGAGCAGAAGGCCAGGGAAGATAAAGAGGCTACTCTTGAAACAAATACTTCTTCGTCTTCCCCAGATGGATCAGTTATGCCTCCCACACCAACTATGGCAGATGACCTCAGCTATTTCCAGGAATTAATGAAGCACATTGCAGATTCCCTTGGAAGATGTCAGGGAGTTGCAACATAAGTTGCTCAATATCCTTCAGTGCACTCCCTCTACCTGAGTTGCCCTGCTTATTAATAAGCCCCTGTTGGATCCTGCCAAATCCATCTGGCAGACCCCTGTGATAATACCACCACCGTGTAAAAGGTCCTGGCTAAGAACCCTAAATTTTTGTTCAATACTCATCCAGCACTGAACGCCCTGTTTATGAAGGCAGTGAATGAGTGTGGCAGACAACACCATATGAAGGCCACACCATATGTTAAGAACCAAATATGCCTTGATCTGTTCGGCAGAAAAACCTATTAATCTGTGACTCTTTAATTTAGGATTGTGAACTATTGAGCTGTCGTGGCAACGTACAATCACTCAAATTATGCCAAATTTACCACCTTTATTGAGCATCAGCTGACTGATCAGTGTGACCAGTTTCAGGCTATTATTAACAAAGGTCAACTGTTAGAACATCTCTGCAGGCCTTGTTGGATGCAGCTGTCACTGTCACTTGATCTGTCTCTACAGTAGTGGTCATGCAGAGGGCATCCTGGCCCCAGCTGTCTGGATTCCTAAGGGAGGTTTCCAAAACACGGTTGAGGACCTTCCGTTTGATGGCCTCAGGCTATTTGCTGAATCCTTGCGTACCCTTAAGGATCCAGAGCCACGTTCAGATCCCTGGGGATTTACACACCTATAAACAAATGGAAGTTTAGTAGATCCGAAACGGCTCAAAAATCCCACACCACTTAATTCTCAGGATTCCAGAGACCTTATTAACCACCCAGGAAGAAGTCAAGGTTCCGGAAGAAGAGACCACCTGCTTCCTCTACATCTACTACTGAGCCCTTATCATCTGAGTATCAGTTTAGATGGGCTGGCTGAGGGCATGGAACAACTCCACAAAAACAAACTGCATCTACACCAATCTATCCACCTTCCACCTTTTGGAGACCATCTCTCCCACTTTCTATCTGCTTGGAAGAGAATAACATCAAATAAATGAGATTGGGGTACACTATCCATTTTACCTCTCTCCCATATACCCATCCACCCCTTTTCCTGTCCCTTTTCAGGGACCCCTCTCATGAGTACCTCTTACTGCAAGAAATTGACTCCCTTGTGTCAATAGGGGCTGTAGAACCACGTCCATATGAGCATAGAGGGCGGGGTTTTTATTCCAGCTATTTTTTGTCCTGGAGAACAATGGAATGGTGGAGACTGATTTAGATCTGAGACTCCGTAACTGTTTTGTGAAGTCACAAAAATTCAGGATTGTGTCTCTTGCAGC
Organism: Chelonia mydas; assembly: GCF_015237465.2. NCBI lineage: Eukaryota > Metazoa > Chordata > Testudines > Cheloniidae > Chelonia > Chelonia mydas. Next base: position 105,164,353 of record NC_057850.1, on the reverse strand, counting down.
TATAATTCCATCATTAGAAGCAGAGGATTAGTTTTTGGGTCTTTACCTTCAGGATGACTGTTTTCATATTGCAATTAATTCATCTCATAAACAGTCCCTTCTTTTTTAAGTAGGTCAGGATCACTTTCAGTATTGAGTTCTCGAGTTCGGCCTTTTGCCTGCCCCAAGAGTGTTCTCAGAAGTGCTGGAGCAGCTTACCTTTGACATCTGGGGATAATCATTTTTTCATAACTCAGCGACTGTCTTCTCAACAACCAGTCTTACAATGTAGCTTTTGATGCCATAAAGATGATGAGATCTCTGTTCTGCGAGCTGTTTGCAGCTCAACATTAAAGAAATCCACTTTGAGCATGGTACGAAGAATAGAGTTAATATTAATGCTATATCAGACAGGGCTTATCTTCCCTACAACAGATTCTTAGTGTTAGCAAATCTCGCCTCAAAGATTTAAATCAGCCCACAAACATCAGTAAGTTGTCTTCATTTACTTAGACACATGGCAACCTGCACCTTTGTGGAACTATATGCCAGGCTCTGCCTTGGATGTTTCCAAGGCTGACTCAGGACTGTTTATACACGAAACAAGCACCGCCTGAGCAAGTTGGTGTCGATCCCAGGTCAGGTATGAGACAGTCTCAATCAGTGGAAGGACCCAGACATTGTATGTGTGGGTATTCTGTTTGTTCAGCCTCCTCCCTTATCACTGTAATTACAGATGCATTCCTGATAGGCTGGAGAGGGCATTTGAGGATCCACACCTCTCAGGGCAAATGGTCTGCCCAGGTGACACACCTGCACATCAGCCGTCTCGAGCTGAGGGCAGTCAGGAATGTCTGTATCCTCTTTTTGCCTATAATCAGAAGCAGGTGCATAAAGATCCTGACAGACAACATAGCTTTCACGTTCTATATCAACGAATAAGGAGGGCCCTCATCTCCTTCCCTTTGTGCTGAAGTATTAAAGCTCTGGAACTGGTGAATAGCCCCTTGCATCCATATTTCAACAGCGTACCTTCCAGGGATATAAAACAGGTTAGCAGACAAACTCAGCAGGTACTTCTCCCAGGACTGCAAATGGGAGTTGGATTATCAGATTCTCAGTCTCTCAGTTTAATCTTTGTGATTTGGGGAATTCCAAAAGTAGACCTCTTTGCCACTGTGACCAGCAGGAAATGCAAACATTTTTGCTCAAGGAGGAATTGAGTTTTCCCTTTTGAAAAGACATCTTCCTTGTTCCATGGACAAGAGGCCTTTTATATGTGTTTCCCCCAACGCCCAGATTCTGAAAGTGATAAACAAGATCAAGCACCACAAAGCCCAGGACAATATTCATAGTCCCAACGTGGTCCAGACAAATATAGTGTCCTTACCTGATTCACATAGCTGTTTGTCAGGCATTCAGCTTTCCATTCATTCCTCATTTTCTTTGCCAAGATACCATTTGAACTCTTCACTCCAACCCGAAGATTCTTTGTCTCAAACTGGCTCCTTGATGGTTCACAGGACTAGCATCTATTCGTTCTAAGGAGCTACAACAGGATTATTGAACAATAGGAAGAGTCCATGAGATGCACTTTCCTTCACAAGTAGAAAAGGTTAAGACTTTGGTGTGTCCAGAGAAATGTTCACCTGCTCACTCTTCCCTCTTGCTTGTCCTTGATTACCTCCTGGAGCTAAAAAAAAAACAGGATTGTCTATAAGCTCAATCAGTGTTCACCTGGTGGTTTTAACAGCCTTTCATTCTCAAGTCTTCATCTTACAACTGTAAGGGTTCTCAGAGGATTGGGGAACCTATTTCCCCAAGTTAAGGAACCCACTCCTATCTAGGATTTGTATATACTATTTAGATGCCTTATGGTGTGTCCCGTCCCCACCCGCCCTCCTTTTGAGTCAATGGCCACCTTTTTCCTCATAAATTTATCTCAGAAGACAATTGTTTTGGTAACTAGCACCTCTGCTCACAGGGTGGGGAAATAGGGATTCTAATGGCAGACCCTCCATTTACAGTATTTTTAAAGGACAATGTCTCATTATGCTCATACCCTAAATTTTTGTCGAAGATGTCCAAGTTTCACATCAACCAAGTTATCCATCTTTGGTTTTTTCCCCAAAGCCACATCAGTCCATAGAGGAACCCATTTTACAGACTGCGGATGTTAGGAAGGTGTTAGCCTTTTATTTGGACAGAACTAAGGCTTAGGAAATCACCCAGCTGGTTTGCTACTGTTGCAGATAGGTGTAAAGGTTCAGTGATTTCTACCCAGAGACTTTCCAGGTAGATTTCTGATTATGTTATATTGTGTATGACACTGCAGACATACAGCCTCCTCCTAGGATGTTGGCCCATTTCAAAGGATCTACATCAGTGGCATTACTCAAGAGTGTTCCTATTGTAGAAATTTGTAAGGCTCTCACTCAGACTTCCATACACACCTTTCCAAGCACAATGTAGCAGTCCAGACTTGTAGTTCAGGTGCTGCCATTGGAAATGCACCATTGTCTTCAGTCTTGGACTTGGCTCCGAAGCCCCCGTCTCCAGGTGAGGGATACTGCTAGTAGCCACCGGAAGTGGAGCACCTATAGGGACAGTACTAGAAGAAGAAGGAGAGGTTATTCACCTTGTGCAGTAACTTGAGTTCTTCGAGATGTGTCCCCCTATGAGTGCTCCACTACTTGCCCTCCTTCCCATCTGCTCCAGAGTTTCCTCTAAGGACTTCATGGTAGAGAAGGAACTGAGGGTGGTTCACCTGTGCATCCCTATGTATCCTTGGAGCAGGGCACAAAGAACCATAGAGAGAATGTGTGAGCCAAAAGGGCATTACTACCAAAAATTTCCAATTAAAGGCGCAAGGGGCATGAGCTCATCTGAAGTGGAGCACCCATAGAGGGACACATCTCAGACAACTCCAGTTATTGCATAAGGTGAATAACCTCTCCTTTGCAGCCAGCTGGAGTCTGACTCTACCCTGCACTAACCTGTGGAACACTAAGTGTCCCTGTGGACCATGCTCACCAACTTCCTTCATGGGCTTTGATCTGCTTCTGTTTCAAAGTGGGATAGATCAAAGTGCACCAAGGAACTGTTAGAGTGCGTAAGGAACAGTGTGGCAGGTTAATGCAGGCTAGATTCATATCCCAGCTTACTGCAAACTAGATGTTCATGTAGACAAGCCATTGGATTGTACAAGAATCAAAACATGGAGAACCTGATCAAATTGTAAACACACTTTTGCAGCATCTGGGGTAAAACATGCAGATGAGCCATTTCCAGAGGTGCGCCTTGGTCCCTCCTGTTCTTTCCCTGTGACGCACAATACTTTAGTCTCCTGAGGGCTTTAATACTTCGGTCTAATTCCAGTTGTTGGGTTTTGGATGGCGTTGGTGGCCTATGATATACAGGAGGACAGACTAGATGATCTGGTGATCCCTTCTGGCCTTAAACCCTGTCATTCCATATTTCATACCAGACCTGGAAGAGTTCCCCACCCCGTACGATACAATGCTCTTTCTATTTCCTTTTCCAGATGAAGTGTCTTCATTTGTACTTAATCTTCTCTTAAGGACACATTCACAATACTCACGGTAAATAGATAAAACTGAAGCATAAATGCTAAATCAAAACATAGCACAATACAGGAAAACTGGGTACCTGTGTATGACACCTACTGGACAGATTATTGGTCACCAGGAAAGGAGCTTTGTCTAGTGGTTAAACTGCAAGACTAGGAGTTAGGTAATCTGGGTCTTCTTCTTGGTTCTGACAATGACTTGCTGTGTGATCATGGGCAAGTCACTTAACCTTTCTGTGCATTGATTTACTTATATTTAAGATAACAAGGGTGTTGTGAGACTTAATTTATTCCTGTTTGTAAAATGCTTTGAAATCCTCAAATATAAATTTTCAGATAGGTGCAAAGTAGTAGTAGTATCATGTAGCAAGATCATTTTACAAAAAGGATCTTTATGAATGTATATCTATCAAACTGATAATTCTTTCAAAGTCTGTAATCTGTTCCTTGGAAAGGTGGTAAAAGTGATGCCTTGATTGTCAGGAATTCTTTAACCTTCTGAACCAGTCAACAAGACATTTACCTCATTTTTCTCACAGGAAGGGGCACTGAGGATGCTGTAACACAATCAGCGGTTCTGTCATAGGACAATGGGGGGGAAGGGCCAGATGTATAATTCTCAGTAGCCTAAAAGGAACAGATTATACCGCTTCTTCTCAGAAAGTGCCTTTGTGAAGTGAAAAGAGAAGTGGCTACTGTGATGCCTTTTTAATTTTAATGAAATAACACGAAGGGGTATTTAATCCAAAAATACCAATTTCTGAAAGATTAAATCAGCCAAGGTCACGAGGTTGTAATTTCCTTTTCCCTAAAAACACCTCATATGTTTGTCATTTTCAGTATCTCTCCTGTGTTTTTCTCTTACTTTCTTCTTTTCTACTCCTGATGAGAAGCTTCAGTATTAACTAATTTCAGTAATATTTCTTCAGAGGGTTTCAAAAAGGTGGGAGAAATGGGTTGAAATGAGTAAGCCCCAGAATCCCTGCTAAATTGTAAAACAACAGAAGAGACTCGCATTGATCCAGCTTCTCTGATTTTACAAGGAATTATGTTGCCTAGAACCAGTGAGATTATATGTGTTTGACAGGAACTGATTATGTTTGCACATGAACATTTTTTAAAAGGTCTAATGTGGCCAGCCAACAGAGTGGAAGAATTACCTGTGTCAGTCTTAGCAACATATTGATACTAAAAAGCATTTTTGCTGAGCTTATTAAGTCTAATCACTGACTGCTACATAATGATAGACTGTGCCACTGTGAGCAGATTCTTCTGCAGTACAGGAGGCTGGGAGGAATGGGACATAGCTTTTTCACAATGGCAGTTTGTTTGTTGGGAGCACTGGTTTCTGTGGCAACCAATATCATCACACTGTTTTCTTACGCTTCTCCCAATTGTGCTTTATCCATCTCTAGGTTATAGTCTTACACTTAGATAGTAAACTCTATAGTGCAGGAACCATATCTTTGGGTGTGTCTGCACATCACCCTGGAGGGGCAAATTCCAGCATAAGGAGATTTACCCATGCTAGCTGTGATTGAGCCAGTGCACTAAAAATAGTGTAGCCATGGTGCTGTGAGTGGGGTTAGCTGCCCTAAGCAAATACCCATCCAAGACGCTAGGTACATACTTGGGGCAGCTAGTCCCTCCTGCCACTCTTGCCACTATGGCTACACTCTATTTTTAACAGTAGCTTGATCAGAATTGAGACAGGTATGTCTCCTCAAGCTGGAATTTATACCTCCATCTAGAAGTGAAGACAGACCCTTTGTTACGTTTGTAAAGTGAAACTGCAGCCTCTAGGCACTATCATAATACAAAGAAGAGTAGGATATCAGAAAGGTAGCTTTAGTATTTTAGATTTTGCCGTTTCAGTGTCTATATTCACAGGAAGTTCAGGATTGAGATGAAAAGATTTAAGGTCTGTCCTACCTTGTGAACTCTGGTATGTGTAAAGAAAAAATAAAAATCTAAGAATTTAAAATCCTAACTATATGTACTATAAAAGAATATCTGAGTGAAAAAGTGAATATGGGCGATCACATAAAGGTCAGCACAGGAATAAAAGTGCATATGGGGAAAGAAAAGATGTGGGTGTGGGTGAAAAACTCCCATGCTCTGTGAGAGTAAGTAAAACTGGAGTCATAATTTAATTGACATAATTAGGTCTTTAAAGACAAATTATCCTGGAATGACATTTATATGATCCAAAGGAAGCCATGGCACATCCAAGATGAGGAAGTGATGAAAGATCTCTGTGCACTGTGAAAGTAAACAGATGGCTCCCATCACCATTTAATGACAGCAGTTAGGTCTTTAAAGATCAATAATGCTGGAGTAACACTCATGATCCAGAGGAGCCAGTGTCAGATGGGAGATCTTTGATGGAGACACAAGGTGGGGGCCTGGAAAAGCCAGTGCAGAGCAAAAGCAGCAGAGAAACCAAAGAGATTCTAGAGCAAATGAAGTGAAATGGAAACCCTTACATCAGGAATCAGTGGGTCAGGATAACTTTTGTTAAAGGTCAATTCCTGAAGTGAAGAGTAAACACCAGAATGAAAGATTGTATAATATCTGACTGACTTCAGTTATACACACACACACCGACATCCTGTTCCATATGCAGAAAAGTCTGCAGATCTTGCTAAATACTAAAGAACTATTCTGTATGAAACTCAAAGGCTACAGGAAAACTAAAGACATCTCTCTGTCAAACCACATAAGGTTGCAAAGTTAAGCACTCAAAAGTTAGGAAGTGCCAGAGTTAAGGCTGCCTGGGCAAGCTCATTTCAGCCCCCTAGTGTGTGTACATTATCAAAACAGAAAAATTGAACAGCTCCTCATTAATTGAGCACCATACGTTCTGTGCACTGAATGAGTTAGAGTTCATGTGGAAAAAAATTATGTGATCATATAATTAAAAACTGTATCATATCATGCATACATACATACAAGGAGTCCAAAATTAATTCTGGCATTTCCTAACTAGCAAAGCTCCCCGCCAACATATTCCACATCCCAGTCCCATTCTGCTCACCTTGCCAGTCCCAGTGTTCACCGCTCTGACTTCTCATTCCAGTCCCAGTCTCTTTGCCCAGTCTTACTCCTCCAGACTCCCCATTCCAGTCTCCTTGTCCAGCCAATCCCAATTCCTCCCCTTCCGGCTCCTTATCAAATATGTATTTCTGACCCACTCCCCCCCCATCCACATTCCTGTTTCCACCAGCTGCTAGTCCCAATTTACCTACTGGGCTCCTTATTCAGTTTCCCACTCTCTTTATCCAGCATGTCCCAGTTCTCTCCTAGCTCCTTATCAGATCTTTTCATTTATTCATATAAATTCAGCCTGAGGCAGACACACAGCATGGACAATTTCAGAGAGGAGTAGGTTGATGGGAGTTGAGGGCTTAGGAGTGTGGCAGCTATATTGACAGAAAGAAAAGGCCAGATCTTGGAAATGTTATGGAAGAAGAAGCATCAAGATGTGGCTGCAGTCTTGATGTGTGGGGCTAGGGCAGGGCAGAACAAAAATTGATCTTCATAATGGACAATGAATCTCAGAGAAACTGTTAGATCTGAGAGAAACTGACACACTGTAGCTTAAAGTCAGTCTCTGCATGACCCCTCATTATCAAATAAACATTTTGTTTGTGTTTGTCCACAGGCAAGCTTCTAGTGGTAGTCATGACCTGAGTTGACCGGGTCAGATTCAGTGATTTGGATGTTATCTATGGATAATAAGACAGGTTTACAGATTGCAGTCTATTTGTACGATGCTTTCATGAATTTATTTTCCTTCTGGAATTGAGTAAGAATCAAAGCATATTACCAAAACGTGGTGAGGCTCCCTCTGTTCCTTCTACTGAGAACAAATATATATTAATTATATATTTTACCCTGTGTCCAATTCTCTCCCCCTGCCCTTCTTACGTACGTAATGAAAAGAATAAACAAAGTGAAATTTCTCTTTCAAAAGGGCCTTGCTGTTTTGGTTATTTTTCAAGACTTCCCATTTCTTGTAATGAATAGGCAAACTTTAACCTAGCTTTGAACGGGCATCTGGAATCAGTCAGTTCTTAGGTTAGAGGATGGTGAGATTTTACAGATGAAAACATATGGCACATCAGCTGCCCCAAACACACTTAAGTTAGGGAACTGAAAAGTTGCAACAGAAACTACTTTTTTTGCATTCATTTTTTTCTGTTTCCAACTAGATAGCACTGCATGTTAGTTGAGATGCACAATGGCAAGGATGCCACATGTTGTTAGCATTGTGAGGATTATGTAATGACATTTGGAAAAAGATAATTCATTTATATGCAGATTATTTTCAACTCCTAAGATCATATCCTGCCCTTATGGAAAAAGCCTATAGAATTTGGTAGAGATTAAACATGTGGGGCTCTATAAAAATGTGTAATGGGGTTGTATAGAAATTACTTCTATAAATCTATAGAATCAAATAAGAAATGTTAACCTTTTTATCATTTTTATAACTATCCAGTAGAATTTGATAGCAGGGATATGATTTTCTAATATATTCTGTAGGACCTTTTTGTAATTGTTTGCTGTGAAAATCATGAAAATGCTTCCAAAATATAAGAGCCGCAAGTGTTTGTGGTTCAAATAGCATATGATGCATAATGCATATTTTAACATTTTTTCTTTTAATTTTTCACATATGCTTGTTGTGCATATGATAAGATAAGATAAGATCTCTGTTTTTTGACAAAGTGGTGCAAGTGTGTATGTAGTACAGCAGCGGTTCTCAAACTGTGGGTTGGGTCCCCAAAGTGAGTCGTGAACCCCTGGCATTAGACTTGATGGGAGTCAGGGCTGAAGCCGAACTCTGAGCCCCACTTCCCAGGGGTGAAGCCCTCAAGCTATGGTGCCCCCCAGGGAAGCGGGACTTGGGCTTTGGCCCCCTTGCCTGGGGTGCTGGGGCTCAGGCTTCGGTCCCCCTTCCCGGGGTCGTGTAGTAATTTTGGTTGTCAGAAGAGGGTCGCGGTGCAATAAAGTTTAAGAAACCCTATAGTACTGCATGGTTGGAATAAAAAATTCAGCAGTCTAATTTATCTTGAGATATATTCAGTCAAATAATTTTTTACTGTAGTTAGCTAACACTTCAAGCTCTAACAATGCCCTGAACCATAAAAGAAATTTGCATATAAGAAATGTTTTGAATCCGTTAAAACCTCAGCTCACAGCTGAAGAGTAGCTATCAGGTCTTTGTTGACAAACATGAAGTGAGATCTTACCCCAAAAAAAAAAAAAAAAAAAAAAAAGCTAGGCTGTGACTGACAGATGTCAAACCTTCGGTTTTGATGTATGTATTTCAGTCAGGGACTAGAGCATCAGAAAGACAGCAATCAATGTGGCTGTACAAGAGCATGCAAAATATATTACTCCTGGCAGTTGTCAGGGCAGAATTATTCAGAAAATAATCTGAAATGCATTTGATCATATGCTAGATGGTTTAATAATTTATATTATACCTTATTAGCAAAGTCTTGTGTTTACTTTGCTGTTGCCAAAATAAGATGAAAGACTTAATTCAGTGGAAATACAAGATGCTGGACTCACAGTGGCTGTTTTTGCATTTGTGTTTGATAATTTCTTCCCACTTTTTTCCCCTTCTCTCTCTCATTAGTGGGAGCAATATTTCTATTAATTATGAGCTTACCAACAGTTTTAATTCTGAACTGCTTATGTCTGGAAAATAATATCAAGACTCAGTTATGGCACACAACTTTTTATACATGTGCTACGTGATTTTAAAAGCATAATAAAGTTACCTGTGTATTTGATCCAAATGTTTTTCAGATGAAAAACAGGCTCTTGTCTAGCTTTATTCCTATTGAATTTCACTTGATTGCATTATACAGTACTTTTTTGCAATTCCTGCAGTTTATGAAAATCCATTCAAACTAGATTTAAGGAAATGTTATACTTCCACTGGATGCAGATTATGTATGGTGAAAGTTAGACCAACTCAGAATCTTACATATGTGCCTTGAAGATTTTCTTGGAAGTAAATACATGTTTGATCAAGACTCTCACAAACAAGACACTATGGTATATCCCACCATATAAACTTAATGCAGTGCAGGATTGTAAGTGAGCTCAGTAATCAGACTTATTGGAATGGTGCTGTCAAATACAAGTGAGATTCTTATCCCCTTTGAGTCCATTCATGCGAGATAAAAGGGCCAGAGTGGCAGGCCTAAAAGGACCCTAATAACCTGGGTTTTGATTGGGGGAGATTTCCCCTTGGGAGTGTGTGAGGGTTGGGAATAGGAGGGATGTGTCTGCGGCCGGCCATGATACACAGCAATGCAGATCATAAGTTGTTTTGATTGTTTGCACAATCTACCTAACCGACAGTGTGAAAAACACCTAATATTTTATGTGGCCATGAAAAGAAATGATCTGCCTCAGATGAGTAGAATTTTGAAGACATGCAGTCTGAGGCGAAGAGAGATTTTCCTCCAACTTTGACCAGTCTTAAAAACGAGTATATTACTGGGTAGCTTGTTTCAGATAAATAAAAACCTTAATAATTGGTTTTCTGTGGTTTCCAGTTTATTTTGCATGTAAAGGTTAAGTAGCTTTGACTCTTGAAATAAAATATCTGTAGCCAATTATTAGTTTTTTAGATTCCTTAAGAATAGATTTTAATTACTCTACCTATCAGTACAGAGCAATATCCGTCAACACATGCAATATTTTGTGGTGAAAAGCAAACACATTCTTCACAATGTAGTGATGCAGTCCTGGAATCCTTTAGTTTTCATGCTTTAACTGGAAAGCACTATGTCCCAATATACTTGCCGACTTACTTCTGCTTCCTTCCTGACAATCTTTTACCTACTGTACATGTAGTAAGTCATCTTCATTTCCCAGGTTACATGGTCAGTAATCCTCCAACTAGCATTGCGTGCACTCTGAATTAACAACACCTCAGATTTAAAGCACTTACCTGAGGCTGTCATTTTGCCCCTTTCATATTTGTTTATCTAAGCAGTTATAATAATTTTCATTCCACAAATACTATAACAGTATTTAATCCTGGAGTGGATAAAGGAAGCAGGCTGCAAGTCAACTGTTTAGGTTGTGCTGTCCCACTTAGATGTGGGCAGGCACCTTCAGTGGTAATATTTGTTGTATTGAGTCAGGAGCTACATTAGCCATGGACAAACATACACACAATCTTGTTACAGCTGCTTAGGAATGTACTGTATGATTGTTCAGGCAGGCACTTGGTAGTACAAGTGGAAAGCAAAGGTAATGATGCCCAGGTAGAAAAAGTGAGGGGCAAAAGGTGACTCTCCAAAAATATTTTAAAATGGGAGATTTCAAGAAGTTAAAATCCGAGTGGTTCATTCCAATTTATTAAAGAAATTCTTGAAAGAAAGAAAATGAGTCTAGGAAAAAATGTAACATAAACCAAGCATAAGCCAAAATAAACAGAATGAAAAAATTAAATGTTATGACAACATATTAGTAAACCTTTTTTGTTTTATACTGTTTTCCATCATTTACACCTTCTTGCTGATGTATTCTGATGGCATTTAAACAGACACTGATTTTTAACCATAAAACTCTGTTGAACTAGATATGTGTTGCAGTAGGAACACTTCCGTTAGCTTTACATCTGAATGGTAAAATTAAGCCTGAAATGGCGACTCAGCGTGCCTAACCATGCTACAGTATAGATCCTGCCGCTAGTGAGGACTGTTGGTGCTTTTAATCACGTTGACAGTGGTAATAGCAGCCCTAGCAGGGGACCTTGAGACTCAATATGAACAAGAAGGTGAGTGTTTTAGCACAGCTGCCTCGTGAGGGTCAGGGGGAAAGTGCTGGGGGAGGACTTTGGAACATCACTGAGCTAGCACACCAGGGATAAACACAATGATTGACATTTGCAGGGCCCTGCTGTGGAAAAAATGGCAATGTTGTTGTTTCCCTGTATTGCTAGCTATACAGTCCCATTTGAAGGAACCAAAGAGTGGGAGGGTAGCAAAACAAAAATAGACACCCTCCCAAACAACTTCTCTTTGACATTGTTGCCAAGCAATTTGTCTGTGCTGTTAACAGTTTTATTGATTTGGAAATTAATTTCACTGAAGAGACTGACTCGGTATGGCATCAGCACAAATTCTTCACCATATCTGAGAAATGAACGAGATAAACAAGAAGAATTCAAGATGCAGTACAGACTGAAGTATTGTTTGACTTTAAAACGGACATTATTACTAAGGGGAGATTTCCTTTGTACTTGATATACATCATCAAATGTAATTAGCATGCAAGCTTAATCTAATTCCTGCATTTCTCCACAGGAGTTCAGATATGTGCTGGAAAATGGCTTGAATTTGAAAGCATGCCCTTCTGCTGGAATCCGAGAAAAAGCATCATTGAGTTCCAGGAAGGTGATGCAACTTCCTTGGCAGCAAGAAGGAGGTGGACTGAAGATGCTGTCTGTCAGCCTGGCTTTACTGGCAATTCTTGTTACTTTTTATTACGGAGGTGTTTAAATAGAACACTGAACTGAATGAAGCTTTTGTGAACAAAAATAAAGTGCTGATTAAAATCTTCAGAGGAAATTTATTTAAAAAACAGATGTAAACTGAGCAATAATTTGTACTCACCCTAAGCCTTCCCTTTCATCCACAGTTTAAGTGAGATGCATCCTGCCCCTATTTGCATGCTGTGGTTATTTTATCAAGAGCAGGAAAATGGGTTGTCACATCAGACTTTTTCTCCTGTAGATTTTTGTTTCTTTTTAAAGAAAAAGCAGGTGTTTGCTTATTTGTCTTTTATGTAGCTGCAGGTAAATGCATATGTAGGAAACCCATTAAATTGTTAAGGAATGTTTTCTTCCTGAAGAAGTATTGATCTTGGGATGCTGAGCATTTGAAGCTGCCTTAAACCTTTTTCTTGATGCTTGTCTTTGTATATTAAAATCAAATATTAAGTAGTAGAACTGTTCGACCATTGCAATTTGTCATCTGTCACCGCTGGTGTGTCAGCCATGTCTGAAGTAATTTTTGGCCTACAACAAAGAAACATCGGTAGCTCAGCCTCCTAACTAGGAACATTAAAGAACATACTCACTTTGTTCTAAATATATGAAAAAAGAATTGTTACACAGAAATAATTTGAAACTTTTGTTTGTTATTGTTGAGTGGGAAATTCATGAATTTCTGTAAAAGGCAAATTTAGTGTGATCAGCATAGGCCTGACCCAACGCCCATTTAAATCAGTGTGAATCTTCCCGTTCTCTTCAGCGGGCATTAGATCAGGCCTTATATAAGTAATGTGAGAATACTTTGTTATTGGGGAAATAACATTTCACATACACCACAAATTATTGTTTGTTCTTTTTAACTCTATTCTTTTCAAGGAGGTAGCATTATCTAGTGGATAGAGCACTGGATGGTTTCAGGAAGTCTCCGCTCCATTCCCAGCTCTGCCAGTGAACCTGCTGCATGACCTAGTTCAAGTCAGTTCCCTTCTCCGTGGCCTCACCCAAGCTGTCTGTCTTGTTTAAGCTCCTTGGGTCAGGGACAGTCTCTGATTATATATTTGTACAGTGCCTAGCACACGGGCCCCAGTCCTGGTTGAGTTCCTAGATATTAATGTAGTACAAATAAATAATAACTTGAGTAAAAATGTTGTGTACCTTTCAAAGAAACATAATTAAAGCGAGGATTCATAATAGTTACAGATAATTAAACAGGAAGATCCATCATTAGTCTTTCAGTAAGAAACATGCTTATCTTCAGAAAATATGAATTTGTAATGAGTACAAACAAGATCCAAGATTGCCAATTTCAAGGGCTTTAAAATTGTGAGAGGTTTTTTTATAAGTTGGATTGTTATTTGCTTTGCAGACTTGAGCCTCTTGAAATTTTGAGCAGATTTTGAGGTTTTGTTTCAGTGAAACGAGCTCTGTTCACCTTTTGAGGGTTTTCTCCACAACTATGAGGGTTAGAAACTTACTTTAAAAAAATGAAAGCTGAAATTCTCACTGAAACACTTGATTCCAGGAGCTGAGGCATGCAGAAAAACACCAGATATTATGAGAGTCACAATAAAATTGCAAGAGTATTGCTATCATCAATAAATCAGGAAAAATGTCATCTTGTAGAAATAAGATATACAAATAAATTCTACCCTCTACCCACTTTTAAGAGTCCATTGTATCCATATCTTCTCTCCAGCTCTCCACCAGAGTACCTTGTAAATAAACAGTTATCTTTGTACAGATTTCCAAAAATGCATACCCATAGTTCATGCTGTTTATCCTTAATATGCTTGTGGATAAATTAACAGGGTGGATTCCTGGCCCCATTGACTTAGTTGCAGCCAGAATTTCATCTACAACTTTTTGTAATCTCAGAATTTTTGCAAAAAGAAATGCATCTCAGCAGAAGGTAGAAGAAAATGGCTGCATATACTGTGGTTCTCAAATCAAGTCTTCCAAAGGTATTTGGAAGTCCTTAAATAATCAGTATGTTTCCATCTTCCTTTTGACTTTGAGGGGTTTCTCTTACACATTCTATTATAGAACATTCTTTATTTGCCTGATTTGTGGCTGGTAAACTTTGGGTATAGATCAAGATAGATAAACCAATTCTAATCAAATAAGAACTCAACTGGGCCTTCCGGCAAAACACAAACTGAATCCCAACTGTTTGCTCCTTGAGGCTACCATTGTAGATTAATGATAAACTTCAACTAGTGCAACTCTATTTTATGGAGCAGGTCAGTGTGAGTATGTTATATCTGTTATGTGCTCCCAGTGGCTTCCCAGCTGCTTCTGAGTGCCATTCAAGGTGTTAATTTTTAAATTGTACAGCATCATTATGGTTTGAGACCTAGTTAAACAAAAGAGCATCCCTCTATGCACCATCACAGTGCTTGAGAAATCTGATATATTGAGTCTACTCTGAATTTGTATCACCATAGTATCTAGGAGCCCCAGTCATAGATCAGGATCCTGTTTTGCTGTCCTAGATGTTGTAGAAACACAGAAATAAAAGGTAGCCTTTGCCCCATGAAGCACACTGCAAAAAAAAAAAAAAATATATATATATATATATATATATATATAAATATATAAATATATATATATATATCCCTAAAGCCTATGCATCCTCACTCTCTCACACATATATTCATTCACAGTAACCACTTAAGTATGTCTTTGGCTAGTTAGTAATCAACCCCCTTTTTTTTTTAGGGCTGTCAAGAGATTAAAAAATTATCTCGATTAATTGTGCAATTAGAAAAATTAATCGTGCGATTAATCTCACTGTTAATAATAGAATACCATTTATATATTTTGGATGTTTTCTACATTTTGAAATATATTGATTTCAATTACAACACAGAATTCAAAATGTACAATGCTTACTTTATATTTACTTTTGATTACAAGTTTGCTCTGTAAAAAAAACCAAAAGAAATAGTATTTTACAATTCACCTAATACAAGTACTGTAGTGCAATCTCTATCATGAAAGTTGAACTTACAAATATAGAATTATGTACAAAAAACCCTGCATTCAAAATAAAACAATGTAAAAGTTTAGAGCCTGCAAGTCCACTCAGTCCTACTTCTTGTTCAGCCAATCGCTCAGACAAACAAGTTTGTTTACTTTTGTAGGAGATAATGCCCGCTTCTTGTTTACAATGTCACCTGAAGGTGAAAACAGGTGTTCTCATGACACTGTTTTAGCTGGCGTCCCAAGATATTTACGTGCCAGATGCACTAGAGATTCATATGTCCCTTCATGCTTCAACCACCATTCCAGGGGATATGCGTCCATGCTGATGACGGATTCTGCTTGATAACAATCCAAAGCAGTGCGGGCTGATGCATTTTCATTATCTGAGTCAGATTCCACTGGCAGAAAGTTGATTTTCTTTTTTGGTGGTTCAGGTTCTGTAGTTTCCGCATTATAGTGTTGCTCTTTCAAGACTTCTGAAAGTATGCTCCACACCTCATCCCTCTCAGAGTTTGGAAGGCACTTCAGATTCTTAACCCTGGGGCAAGTGCTGTAGCTATCTTTAGAAATTTCACATTGGTACCTTCTTTGCGTTGTGAAATCTGTAGTGAAATGAATTACATATGCTGGGTCATCATCCGAGACTGATATAATGAAATATATGGCAGAATGTGGGTAAAACAGAGCAGGGGACATACAATTCTCCCCCCAAGGTGTTCAGTCACAAATTTAATTAACACATTATTTTTTTAAAGAGCATCATCAGCACGGAAGCATGTCCTATGACATGGTGGCCGAAGCATGAAGGGGCATACAAATGTTTAACACATCTGGGCCGTAAATACCTTGCAATGCTGGCTACAAAAGTGCCATGCAAATGCCTATTCTCACTTTCCGGTGACTTTGTAAATAAGAAGAGGGCAGCATTATCTCCTGGAAATGTAAACAAACTTGTATGTCTTAGTGATTGGCTGAACAAAAGTAGGACTGAGTGGACTTGTAGGCGCTGAAGATTTACATTTTTTTTTGAGTGCAGTTATGTTTAACAAAAAAAAAATCTACATTTGTAAGTTTCACTTTCACGACAGTACTTGTATGAGGTTCATTTAAAAATACTATTTATTTTGTTTATCATTTTTACAGTGCAAATATTTGTAATAAAAAATAATGTCTTTGATTTCAGTTACAACACAGAATACAGTATATCTGAAAATGTAGAAAAACATCCAAAATATTTAATAAATTTCAATTGGTATTCTATTGTTTAACAGTGTGATTAAAACTGCGATCAATTTTTTAATCATAATTAATTATGAGTTAACTGCGATTAATTGACAACCCTACTTTTTTCCCCAAACAAAAAGGAGCCTCAACTGTGCTTGTTTTTAGATGACTGTGTTAGCTTTGTGCTCTCTACTTCAAACTCTTTTCAGTGAGGAATCTATCACACTACAAAACTTGAATGGCAAGGGCATGTTAAATCAGCTCTAAACACCAACCTGATAACGTTTTTTTCCTGCTGTTTGGGCAGGATTGACATTTAATCCTTCCATTAAATGGCATTCTTTTACTGATGACATCCTCATTTAACAATGAGCATAAAACACAAATTGTCTTTTTGCATAAGCCTTATTTTTAAGAAAGCGAGAAAGAGAAAAGGTACCTTTTGAGGAGAGTTCCTACACCTCTGTCACATCGCTGCCTGCATATTTCTGAACATCTGACAGCTTCTGTTAATTTAGTTTCACTCCCTAGTTCAACTTCCCATATGGAAAGCTGGAATGATTTTTGAATAACAGCCAGCAATATCTGAAGTGGCAGCAACTGGCAACTCTGACACTGATCTTGGCTCTGGCCATTACCCAGAATCCCTCTGTTCTTCTTGAGAAGCAATTACAATTTCACAGGTTGGAATTAAAATTCCCTGTGGTATGCAATAGAGTAACTGAAACTGTCAAACTGATTTCAAGCTGCTAATCTTTCACTGTGATATGAGTGAAAATAGAGTCTCTCTTACCCATACACAGGTCTGACAGCTTAAAAGCTCCAATCTTCCAGTTCATTGGAACACATACGGAGGGTGGCTTGCTCTGCCCACACACAGGATGTCTATAAATATGTCTATGAAAATGTGTGTTAATACTAAGCTTATATTTTAAAATAGCTTGTCATAAGTGTTATTTCAGGGACTGACTAAGACAAAGATAAAGTAGTAACATGGAAGAGTTCTGGGGACGTGGAAGGATGGGTATTGTTTTGCTACATATATATAATATATAAAAACAATTTTTTTCTGAATACATGATATATTTCAGGGGACAAGGGGATAGTTTGCAAGTGTTCTAAACAGTTTTATTTTAACTGCATTTGTTATATTTATAAACATTAATAAACACTTAACTTTTTAATTTAAAAATTAAAATTATTCTTCGTGCTCAAGAATAGGAAAAAGTGAGGAAACTTTTGTAAAGCTGTGGCATTGATGTGAGCAGGACAGAAGAGGTCTATGGGAAAGCTAGGGAATACCTATAAAACTGCAGTGCAGGTCTGGGCTGAGGAATAGACTCATGGGTGTTAGTGCCCACTTGCAAAGCCTCCATTGACTTCAATAGTGGCAGGAAAAGCCCTTGGGTTAGATAGTTAAAACAACAGTGATCACTGCAAAACTGGGCTAGTTAAACACCAGCTAACTGTTGTCTTTCTTTAGCGTTGTATTTCATTCTTTCTGATTTAGGGCAGGTTAAAATGCTGCATTGGTGCAGCTGCGCCAGTGTAGCACTTAAGTGAAGACACTCCTATGCTGATTGGTGTAGTTAATCGCTACTCAAATTGGCATAGTTAATCCACCTTCCTGGGCATCTACATGGGGGCGGTTAGCAGCGGTATAACTACATCGCTCTAGAGAGTGGATTTTTCACACATCTCAGTGGCATAGTTATACTGATACATGTCTGTAGTGTAGACCAGGCTTCAGTGTTGTCTTATCATTCAAGTGAATCAAACCTTTTTTCTTAGGGTAAATGGAGCAGCCTCACTCTCTGGTTGGTGAGTGGGGAAATTGTAACCTACTGCATGTTAATTCTAAAGGTATCCATACAATACTGAAGCAACATAACCGCAAAGAAAGTGCTGTGTCCCTGACTCCTGCCTGTAACGTACTGCTCCTCCTGGCAAAGCTGTGCAGTGTCTTTGGGCCTTTTGTTCTGGACATGTTGCAGTGTACTACTGTTGTGAATGATTTACCATTTGAAAAATCATGAAAATGCCTGAGCTTCAGCTAAAGACCTACTCAAACTTGTGCCAAAAACAACTCTCACACACCCTTCTTTTCCTATCCCACACCCATTTCCGTGCCTTTTTCCACCTATATGCAGAATCCCCTCCCAATACCCAGTCACTAAGCCACAACCCCAATCCTCATTCAAATCCTCCTAAAATCTCACTACTTCTGTGTCTCTCACAGAGAATTAGCCACCATAAAAGTTCCTTTAACTGAGCCATTAGGATATATGCTTCCCATAACTCAGTACCCAGATGATTTTATTTTGAGAGGAAGGATAAGAGAGGAAGGATGGTCCTGTGGTTCAGGTGGAAAATCTGGGTTGAATTTCCTCCACTGGTACAGACATCCTATATGACCTTGAGTGGTCTTAGGCCTGAATTCCCCAAGGGACTTGGGTGTTGTGATGCATTCTCTCACTTTCTCTCACCCAGTGACTTTGTGGATCAGAGCCTGAGCTTCTCTGTGCCTCAGTTCCCTATCTGAAAAATCAGAATCATAGGTACTTCCCTACCTCACAACCGTATTTGTGACATCAAAGACTATAAGGTGCCCAGGTAGTAGTATGATGAGAGTATTACAAGTATCTAAAAATGATATTGTTGCTGTCAGTCTTGTGCTTTCTCATCCCTTGCCCTCCCGCACAGTTGTTAGTTACTCTCATTTGCCATCTCTCATATGAAACTGTAAACACCTAAGGAACTGCTTTTAATTTGTCCTCTGGAGCATCTTGTGCACGTTGAGGGCAGTATAAATAGAAAATACATCTCTCCATTCCTGATAGCAGCAGGATGTCTGAAAGTCTTGAATAGCTTTTCACTTCAACATGCATCTTGAAAGGAGGCACTTCATATGCACGTCTCAAACCCCCCAAAAGTCCAGAGCAGCTAAATAGCATGTAGAAGGGCAGACTGGGGATAAGGGTAAGTTTGCATAGTGCCATGTTGTGGTGCAGATGAAGATGCAGATGCCTTCCCCTCCCCAAAACCAAAACCCAGCAGCATATGCAGCATCAGACACCTTTTTTTTTTTTTTTTTTGGTCATATGGACTGATCTCACATTAACAGCTGGAATTTTGCACAGAGCTGTAGTTTCATTAACATACTAGTTCCAGGTGTTAGAATTCCCCCCATGTAGAGTGCTAATATAAAAAAAAAAATCTAGCACACTCATATTAAGGTACAAGAGGCTATTATTTACCAGCTGCATCACATAAGAAATACATTGGCAGCACAGAAGGAAACTAATACCTCACACAGTGACATGCTGTACTGTCATTTGCATCTATGCTTCTTTTTTCTCAGTATTTAATCTTCAGTCCTGCGGTTTCTTTTTCTCCTGACAGTTTAAATGGATTAAAAAGAAAAGAAAAGAAATCTCTTCTATGAAGACAAAAATCATACAACATGAATAGAAAAGTGTAAAAAAAAATTCTATTCAGAAATCTTTGTTTCCTTGGAACCAAGTTAGCAATGATAACCATTCTCCTGTGGGTATAGTATGAACATGGTACTGTATAGAGAATGCTTTCGTATTTACTGCATTTAGGTAGTGGAATAAAGTTCCACGCTAATGGCCAAAGGGTGATTTAGAGGTGTGCTTGCAATGTGCATGCTTTAAATGCTCAGTCTTTCTGTGAGTATGAGAAAAAGCTTAGTTTTGCTCAACTGAGCATGAAACATAATGGCTACTCCCTCCCTTGGTGGTGGTTGTGGGTATGGGTGGGTGGTTGGCCAGGGTTAACCATTTACACCTATGGAGTAAAAGGCATTTGTGATTTAAAAAGGGGAGTAGGGGCAGGTTATTTGTCTGTGCATATAATCCGGAAAAGGAAGCCTGTGTTAGGGGAGTGAAGGAAAACTCATTGGTTGAGACCCTGGCCCCACTGAAGTCTATGGGAGTTTTCACTTCAGTGGAGCCATTGTATTCAAGACCTATTAAGAGGGTAAGACCCTTTTGTAATACTCAGAACCTGGCCCTCTGAGCTGTAGAGGGTCCCTCTGAAATATTTGATCTTAATTGGGTCTAAGGTTAGAGCTGAGATGTAGTGTATTATTTTGTGACACTGGTGTGCATTACACCACGAGACTGAAAGGAAAGGAAAAATGTCCCTCTAGTGTGGACTCTGGTTGGTGGAAATATAGGGATATGTGCTGTGGTTCAGTGTGGAGGACACTTCAGATGATCATAGTGTACCTCAAGGTCTAGTGTGCTTCAGCACAGCAGCAGCCATGGGAACTACAAGTTGTGGACTACAAACTCCAGCATGTTGAGAGAACTTCCTGGCTCCTGCCAGGAAGTCCCCTCTGCCCCTCCCAGCAGGAAGTTCCATTCGGCAGTGGCTGAAGCTGGGAGCGGGAGGGAAACAAGCAGAGAGGAGGCTGCTGGACTGTAATCCTGTTGCATGTTTCTTTACAGGTAGGACCAGAGAGGAGTCTACATGGTGCAAAAGGAGAACACTGGCTTCTTTGGTTTGGGGTTTAGTTATTGTGGGAGTTAGGACATGCTGGTAAGGGGGCTGTTACACAAAGAAGCCTCCGCCCCTCCCTGCAGGAAGTTACAGCACTGGCGGAAGCTGGGAGCAGGAGGCAGGCAAGCAGAGGGGAAGCTGCTGGATTGTGATCCTGTTCTGTGTTTCTTTCCAGACTAAAACCTTGTTCCTGGTGGTTTGTCTGAGTGGGTCTGGTCTGAGGTGAACACACACTGACACACAACACTGAGGACATGGAGGAGCCTCAGGCCCAGTTTCCCAAAGTGGTGTAAAAAGGCCCAAGACAGACTTACCCTATTTTGGACAACTTCATACTGGGGGCTACAATAGGCTTTCATACTGTTTGTCAAAGCACTTACACTTCTGACTCCAAGGCTGGTAAAATTAATGAACAAAAAGTGACAAAGAAATTTGTTCAGTTTCTAGGACATTTCAGCAAACAACGTTTTTAATCACTGCAAACGTGTTGGTTCTTCTTTTCCCTGCAGTCTCTTCTAGGTAACATAGTGCCATTCCTTCACTGTAGAGCTGCATTCCTTCCCACTACAGACTACTTTCCACGTTTCTACATACCATCAGTACATCCCACAGTGTTATGGAACACGAGGTGTCTTCTAAGACAGTCATTAAGGGAAATTTGTGAGTCTGATCATAGTGTCTGCTGCCAAGAAAGCAAAAATGTTACCTCTCCAAAGGACCTGATTTACTCTAGGAAACCGTGTCCTAGTATTTTTATTAGGAAATAGTGCCTTGTGGACGTTCCAAAAACCATAAAGTCTCCTGTGTAACAATGTAGTGCCTAGTCACCACAGTCCTTGGGGCACTTCAAAACCTCTAGTTAGCTAATAAGCATTATAGTCCTTTTCTACTGCGATACTTTTAATGCTGCAAACGGCACAGCGTAGTGATACAAAGCAAGAGAGAAAACTAAATCGTTAGTGTCAGTACACTGTATTAAATTGGATATTTGCTAGTGGCTTTATGAGCCATAAAAGTCAACATCTAACTTCCATTAACTATAAACTCCTCTATGTAAGTGATAAGGAAAAGCCAAGATGGTCTGCAGAGGATTAGCATGAGACAGCAGGAGGAACAGTGATCAAGTCACTGAGTCAATCAGCCAGCAGCCAACAAGAAGGAGAAGAGCATTCTTATACAAGGCACAGCTTGATCACTTATTATAGTAATACTAAGGAATTGAACAAGAAGAAGAAGAGTCACAACAACACATGTTCCTGTTCCTGAAGACTTTCCCTGGCCATGTGCTGTCTTTTTTTTTAATTTCCAAACTTCTTACATTTTAGAGGATGCACAGTGAGCCTGATTCTGATTTTACACTGTTTTTTATTTATTTATTTATTTTACAGTGGCTTACGTCTAAATCCACTGATATTAGTTGGGTTACTCCTGATTTATTTGAAGTACCTTAGATCAGAATCAGATGCATAGATTTCATAGCCCTTAACCCATTACTGGGGAGAAATCCTGAGCCCGTTGTAGAAGGAGCACTGCAAGAGGTAACTTAATTACTTTAGCATATGCTTTACTCACCTTAGAGTACATTCGACACAGAGAGGAATATGGGTTTTGCAACATAAGGCACCAAATAGGGGGAAGTTCTTTAAAGTATGGGACAATGGCTACCTTAGTACCTTTACGTAGGTATTTAGCCAACACTGCAACCAGTTGTATTTTTTCTGGTCAATAAAATCTTGTTCTTAAAGGGATATCAACTGAACTAGAATACAAGGATGCATCTGGGAGGTGTGGGATGAGGATTTAAATCAAAAGTGAAGTCATAGCCAGACTAACCACTGAGTTCTTGCTCCACTAGAGAAGAAAACTTCTATAAGATATTGTAGCATGTGGCTCCTTTCTCACATTCACAGTGGTAGTCTAGAAGTGTCTGAGACCTATATGTGAGAGGTGGCGAGGACCTTCGGGGCCAGACTTTTAGCAGTTCCAATTCTGCTAAACGTTCTGTGGAAGAGCATTTGCTATTGTATGATAGGGTTGTCTTAAGGAGGTTTGAAAGCTATTGTGGAGCATGTGCAGCATCCCAGGAGGACTACAATTATAACCTTATGAATGATGGTGGTGAGAATGGACTTTGCTTATTCCAGCTCTATTCACTTTGAAATCTTGGTCATAAGAAAGGATAGATGTGCTATTTCCTGTTTTTGTTACACACAATGTCACGAGAGTTGAGTCATCAGCATCTGAATGCCCCTTTTGACTCAGAATTCTTAATTTTTTGTGTTGACCAGCTGCCCAGTTCATCTGTTCCTCCACAAGTTATTGATTCATCTAAGAGGAATAAAGTGGAGTGACCAGCTATCAGTCTTATTACAAATCAGTGCAAAAATCAGAAAAACACATACTTCTCAAAAATACTACCTTTCAGGGAATCCAGGAGGCTTTGAAATTCTGATTCTTCACATTCACAGCAGCAGCTGGATCAAATGGTTTGAATGTTAAAGTGCAATTATCTAGACACACTCTGTTTCAGTCAAAGAAAGCATGCTCGTCTAATGGCACAGACAAGCAGCAGACTTTGCTTCCCTTTCCCTCACCCCCGGAGTTCCTCAGGCATTTAGAGTTAGGTGGTAAGTGAATGCTTAGTCCTTAGAGAGGAAGTGTATTGTATGGTTGGTTCTTTTCCTAGCATGCACTTTATTTGTCAGCATGGGGCAATTTTAAATGACAAAAGGACCTGTTCAAAAGAAGTGTTTAAAAAAATCCCCTAAACATCTGTAGCAAAATGTGCTTGAAGTGGACTACAGTTCAGGAATTATTTCACTGGAAATGACATTTATATTATCTTTAGTTCACTCTGACAATTTTTGGCAGATTTTAAAATTTTCAAGAGGGGTGGGGAGGTGAGATGTAGAGATTAAAAACTGCAGTTTGCATGATGTGAGCTTGGTGGTCTTCAGTTGTTTCTATTGGACAGGATCCTTGCCACAAAAACTACTATCAGACCTTGTTAGCACTGTTGGCAGTCACAGAAGAAAGGACAATGGTTACATGGACCTGCAAACAGAACTACCTTTCACCGCTAGAACAAGCCAGGACCTCACTGTGTTCCAACCCCTTTACTCTGCATACAGGGCTGCAGTGGCCCTAAGATTCCCATATCTGGTTGGGGAAGGATTCTTGTAGTATAGGAACTGCAGAAAAACAGCCATACAGCTGCCTTTTGAGGACCCTCTGGTGTAGACGGTGTGCTGAAGCTGGAGTGGCATGTCAGGGGCAGGGCGTACTGTGGAGATTATGGGCAGTCCTAAAGCCCATAGGGCAGGCCAAGGAGGATTCTGCGGTTCCCTAAGGCTGTTTAAGTTATTTCAGTGGCCTTTTCAGGATCGGGAGAATGCAAAGGTGGCTTAAAGCCACTGTAGCCTTCCCCCCAGCACCAATGTATTGGGCTGTGAGTTCTCAGCTGCCTCTCTTTTTTGCTTTTCTTCTGCACGTGCTGCTTTATTTCTATTTGGTAAGGAAATAAAAAGGGAAAAAAGTATATTCTGCTTCATTTCAATTTGGTTTTGTTTAAATTGGGTCAGTCAGCCAAACTCTGGATAGCTGGCAATGTCAGCAAATATAAAGGAGATCAAGCAGATATCAAAAAAGGGTCCAAAGCTTCACAAGGCCACAAAGAGAGAGCTACAATTTAAAAGCACTGTCTACTTGGCTATTTTTGGCACTTTAGCACAAGCCCAGGGCTCTGAGGCTTAGTGTCACAGGCTACCACTGGCTGTGTAGACATACCCTTAAGAGCTTGCATATTGTGTTCAAGTGAAAAAATCACATAGAAATATATTTTATTGTCATTTCTATTGGTTAGTGCCTACCAAATCATTGGGACTTAAAACTGGAACCCTAATGTGTCTCCCTAGCAAAAAGTTGCTTCTGTGTTAGGGTTGATTTGGGTACGTTATTAATAGGATAGACCAGGTATGTTTAATTCCAAAGTAGTAAATGGATCTCTGTCACCTCTTGGAGGAAGCAAAGGTGCGTGTGTTCTTTTTATTCTGAAACTGTATTGCTGAATCGCTCTCTTAGGAACACACGGATTTAAATATTCCTGTTGTGAAGTTGAGGCACCTGTGCTATGTGGTATGTTAATTTGTTTGGAAATATTTGGGAGCATCGTAAGCACCCAGAGGTTTTTTTAAATGTAAAATTTACTCTGTCCCATTGATTCTAATGAGGTTGTGTTCATAGATCAGCCCATCACAATCTGATTTCTTTTTAAATATGGTTTTGTGTGATCTTAGAGGGGCAGCCGTTATGCAAGAGAATAACTTTCCTTCCATTACTGTTGATTCACTTGGCTCATAAGAGCATCTTATTGCTTTGTTTACTTGGAAAGAATACACGTCAGCACATAATCAACTGAGAATTAGATTTCTGAAAGGGAAACATTTTTCTACTCTATTCTCTGTTAATTCAGAGCAATTTCTTTTCAACTGATGTGGTTTAGAGCTTTGTGATTGTACTGTTACTTTCCCCTATGACTAACAGACAAAAGTCTCTGATCAGTTTTCAAACTAGAGAGCAGTTGTCAAGGCAGATACTTTGCTTTTCTGTAGGAAAAAGCAGCCCATAGCTCTGAGGGCCATCCTCAATGCCTTGTAACTGCAGTTTTCAAAAGTATGGCTACACCTGGGGATTTCCATGCTAACTTATAAGCAGTACCAGTGGCTCTGCTCTGGGAAAACAATCTATTGAACATGTGTCCAAAAAGTGCTTTTTCAGGTAGTCTTTCATCTAGCCAAAGTTCGTAACCCTAAAATGCCTTAGTGGGAAGAAGGTAACCATATCATATAGTCTTTCTGATCACATTTTTCCCCTTTCATTCTTGCAAAGACACATAAGCTTACAATACACCAGGGACACCCCCTTCCGTCTGATTGCATTGCACTGCCGCAATTCAAACCTCCTTTTGGAAAACTCTTTCAGGCTAAAATGTTGCAATGCCACTTTTTAAGGTTTGTCAACCTTACTGTTCTTGTTAATGGCAGCCCACAGAATCGGAGCAGTCCCCAGTACAAGTGATGTGTTTCACAACGTTTAGGGATTGCATAGTACACAACAGAGGTAAAGAGATTATGGGCCTGATTTTTCACGGTCTTGTACTTTGTGTGGTCATTTACACCTGCACAAAGTGAATGTAAAACACTACCAAATGATGAGTAGCAATTTACACCCACTTTGCCCAGCTGTAAATGATAACACTAGGTACAAGAAGATGGAGAATCATGCCCAGTATGCTCAGTCCCTAAGAAAGGGCGTTCAACAGAAGCTTCTTTGGACAAATAAATAAAAGTGTTGATGGATCCTTCCCAGGCAGTAGGATTTTGGCAGCAGAGTCCGAGAATTTGGTGGTATTAAGTAGACAGAAATTGGGGTATTTTCAGGGCCCCATAAGATCTGAGGAAGACTTCACTTTCACCTACCCAAGCTCCTGAGAAGGTGAGAAAAAGGAACTCTATACATACTGTGACAAAGCTCTGTCCTTGTCTCTGTGGGTCCTGTGTTTCCTGGCGGATTTCGCTAGCCTCAGAGGCTCACTGTGACCCTCCACGTAACCCTTCTCTCTCTAGAGGCAAGGGTCACAGCTTACTGACCATTTTCATCATAAGCCAGCAAGTGAGGTGAGGAGAAGCAACCCTCCCTCACACAGTCTCTGTTGTCTCCCAGTCTCAGTGATTAATCGGGAAAGGGAGGGAGGAGCACGGGCCCACCCTCTAGTCTGGGCTCCAGCCCAGGGACCCTAATAGTAGCAGTTACGGTACCTGACTTTTTGGAAATAGGACATGTATAATTCCCTGGGCCACTTCCCCACAGCAGCCCTCACTCAATATCTCCTTCACCATTACCTCAGGGCCTCCTTCCTTGCACCGGATATGGATTTGTACTGCTTAGTTCCTCCAACAGCACAGCTTCCTCCTACAGCTCCTGACACACATGCCTCACTGACTAACTGGGAGGCTTTTAACTAGTTCCAGCCAGCCCTTATTGGCTTCAGGTGTCCCAATCAACCTAGCTATCCCCACTGCTTTCTAGAAGGATCTTAATTGGCCCCAGGTGTCTTGATTAACCTGGCGCAACTGCCATTTGGTTACCATGGTACCAAGTATTTGTTTAGCCTGGGGCTAACATACCTGTTCCCCACTACTTTACTATAGCCATCTGGCCTTGCCCCGTCACAATACATACTAACTAGCACGTACAACATCAGAAGAGAAGAGTGGGGGGGATTTGATAGCTGCCTTCAACTACCTGAAGGGGGGTTCCAAAGAGGATGGAGCTCGGCTGTTCTCCGTGGTGGTCTCAAGTTGCAGTGGGGGGGGGGTCTAGGTTGGATATTAGGAAAAATTATTTCACTAGGAGGGTGGTGAAGCACTGGAATGGGTTTCCTAGGGAGGTGGTGGAATATCCGTCGTTAGAGGTTTTTAAGGCCCAGCTTGACAAAGCCTTGGCTGGGATGATTTAGTTGGGGTTGGTCCTGCTTTGAGCAGGGGGTTGTGTAGGAGCAGGATTTTATAATTGTACTATAAGAATAGAGGTACTAATGTATGTCTTGATTTCATTTTACGAGCCACCCTTTTTGAATAGCAGAAAGGAATGACCCTCTGGGACATTGGTAGGAATGCATCTGACAGACTGCCAGTGTCTGTACTGATGTTAAGGCAGGGACAGACCAGAACAATCCTTGCAACTAATTGTGGTCACCCTTTTGTTTTAGGATAAGTTATAATGTCTACTATGGTTTCCTATATGTATTACAAATTAGGCACTCTAGTTAAATATACATTTCTTTGTTTTAGGGTTTAGTAAGTAAGAGATAGGATCTTGTATTGTATCATGAAAAGATAAGGTGTGAAGGCCATTGTTATAGCCAGATGGTCAAGGACGAAGGAGTGAAGAGACTTAATGATACCAGAGAATCATCAACGCGCATCCATAATGAAGGAAGGGCAGATTGATGACCCTGAGGTGAAGGCTGGCACCCCTAAAGATAGGATAGTTAATTAAATCGGAACCAGGACAGGGTGACCCTCTCGGAGGTGTATTGAAATGTTTACATCAAGAGATACACCAATTAAGAAGTAACCGGTCACAAACTGACACAGCAAAATCCATAGACTTCAACAGAGAAAAAAGACTATAAGAACAGGGTGCTTGGCCATGGGACTTTGCGTTCGTCTTGCTACACTCCAGGAGCATCGGATCGCAACAGACAGAGCCCTGCTCCCCTCTGCGACCAATCTGGCTGGCCATTAGGTTGATCCAGACTCTGGACTGGTAACTATAAACGTTGACTGGCAGGACTGTGTGCATGGTGTGTGTGGGTGTGTGTGATTGAAAAGCATATGCTAACTGTTGTATTCTCGATAAATGTGGCGTGCTGCCTTCTCCTCTATAAAGATCCCGTGTGCTTCTTATAAGTATAACAGTTGGACTAGATGACCTCCTGAGGTCTCTTCCAACCCTAATCTTCTATGGTTCTATGGTTCTATGATCTGTTTTTGTTCTTTTTTTTGCAAAGTATTTTGATGGTTCTGCATTTGCACTATAATATGTGTTTTATACAGGCTGCCACATTTTAATGCACAGATTTTAATTGGACATTAGGTCATAATGGATCTTAATATGTCAGTGGTTCATGGATTATGGCAAATTCACACATTTCTCATTGTCTCAGTGGGCTGAGAAGGCAAAATATTTACACTGCTAATAATCTACTTCTTAAGGGTTCCAAGTAGTAATAAGCACTGATGCTATACAACACAGTGGGTCTCTGAGAAATACACTGTCAATTACGTGTGGATTAAAGACCAATATAATTTTAAGAGATCCCTTATGACCTTCCTCAGACAAAAACTCCATGACACATTTGTTTCTGGATTGTTGGGTTTTTTAAAAAAGGGAAATCGAACTTCAGTAACAGCCTGACTTCCAATGAATTACCTTACAATCATTAGTGTAGACTTTTCTCTTTGTTCATACTGCAGACCTCAGGTTGTGTGCCTAGATATTTCAGGGAGCAGCGTGTGCCAGAAATGATTATCTGTGGCAAAGAGTCTTAAGAACGGAGAGAGACTCCTTTCTCTCTAAATGTCCTGGTTACTTGTGGGTTTAATACAGCTTCCCCATTGTTACTTGTACATATATGTATGTGTTTAATGCAGTGTATATGTAAAGAGGATGATTCTTCATGTCAACACAGCAAGGATTATTTAGAAACACTCTCTCAACATATGTAACCATTAAACTATCGGCAACTGACATCTTTGAGTCATCTTGTTCTGAACTGATATAGCCAGAATAAATTTCTCTTTAGCAGTACAGATGGAGACTAGGAAACCAAGCAGATGCATTGTAGCTAATCAGACAGAGGCTCAGCAGGGTAACTAAAATCTCTACTAGCATTCATATCCCTTCATGGAGTTTAATTAAAGAGCTTTGTGTGCATCCTTTTGTTTTATTTGTTGCCAGTGATTTGTCTCCTATTGTGGCTGTTCTTTCAAATAACCATCAATTTGCTGTGATAATCTAATGAGGAGAATGAACAGTGCTGTTTAATTATATAAAAATGATAATGAGCTTTGACTGCGGAAGAGTTAAGGAGCTGCTGCTGGCCATTGGAATACAAAAGAGTCAGTGCCAAAGAGGCCCTGGAATTCTGGAGCACTTTAAGCTTCATTGCTGCACACCATTAAATGGCTTGTGCAAGTAGCAGGCCAGCTGAATTTCCTTTAGGGAGCGAGAACTGAATTATTGAGCAGCCTGTTAACAGCAGGAAAACAGAACAGGCATAGGCAGATTTCTGTTTCACACCCCTGAAATAAATACAAAGCAGCAAGAAGAAAATCTCTTGTCCCAGCAAAGGCGCATGTTGAATAAACACGATGCGTCCGGCAGATTATTCCACTGCTGAACGTCATCGCTTTGGGTGTAGCCAGATGTCATCTGATGCCATTTTTATGGAGGAAGCAGCAGGAGCAGAGCTCTGGGGGAACCTGCTGTGGAAATACAAACCAAACTGTGCTAAAGCTCAGAAGCCAGGTAATGTGCTGAGTCCAAATACAGTGGGTGATTGCACCAAGTTAATCAACTGAAAAG
Organism: Chelonia mydas; assembly: GCF_015237465.2. Lineage (NCBI taxonomy): Eukaryota > Metazoa > Chordata > Testudines > Cheloniidae > Chelonia > Chelonia mydas. The sequence goes on along the minus strand of NC_057850.1, from coordinate 105,134,369 downwards.
GGTAAAAACTTTCACTTTTCCAACTTCTACTCCTTTATTGACGAGAAGTGTCTCAAAGCATTCTTTATATTCTTTATATTTCACACTCAAACTATTTGGTCATTTGATTTTTTTCTTTGCTATTTCTATAGCAAGGATCATATTGAAGTAAAGCTTGAAAACAAAAGCAATACTAGAGAGCAGGACGAGAAATTGCAATCTGGACTGTTCCTTTAAGCAGAGAGGTAGAGGGGAATGCATGTCCCTGAATTCAGTGTAATGGTGACATCACTGTGTTGCTTGGCAATAATATGTTCTAATCCCTAGGATGTCTGTTAATGCAGCAAGACATGGCAAGGCCTGCATCTCTATTCCCTATGCATATCACAACCACACTTTGGCTGAAGCAAGAGGCATGGGGGGAAACCAAGTATCCCAGAGTAAGAAAACCTAAAGAGAGAGATTACGAGAAGTGAGGTTTAGAAACATTGCCATCCTAGTACTTTGCGCACATTTGGAGATTTTTTTCACTCACTGTAATGACTAGCATTGTGGAAAATGTAGAGGCTTCATTTTGCAAAGGTTCAGGAAAATATTGCGTTCTCTTCTGATCAATGTTGGTTCATCATTCCCTGTGTCCCTTGAGTTTTGAGTATCACATTCAGCTGAATCTCAAAGCAAAATCTGGTTTCACATTGAAACTGCTTAAAGTTTAAGTGTGCTTGGTTTTGACACAAAACACAAAAATTAACCCAGACTTGAGCTTGTGATAATGAGCTGTTTTTGTTAACCTAGTCTGTGTGTGAAGTTTGTAATGAAACCCTAAATCAGCTGAGTTTTATATGGTTTTCTTATGTACATTTTACACAGCTTTAATATAACCCTTTGAAAGTGAAATGTTTCCTTCTGGAAATTTTTTTCTCTCCATTGCATGTGCATACTCATTTGTGGCTGTGTTAGATTGGCTGTCAGGAGATAAAATTCTTCAAGCCAGCAAAGAATCAGTTTGAGGCTTTGATCATGGAGGAACAACTTGTAGTGCTTACACCCCTGCAAGCGGCCTTTGACACTGCAGTCACGGCATCCAGATCCATCAGTTGCCTTGAGGGGATCCATTTGGCTTCAAATCTCATGAATCCCTAAAAAGGTTACAGTTGCAGGTCTTCCATTTGGACAATGCAAACTTTTTAATATAAAGATCGATGAGGCTTTACATTCCCTAAAGGATTTTTAAGCGCCTCAGAGGTTTCTAGGAGTCTGCACTCCTGCACCAGAAAGAAACCATTTTAGACCTCCACTGCATCAGAAGCAGCCACATTCCACACAGAATAGACAGCCTGAACTACTCAGAAAACACCCAAAATTTCAAATCATCTGCCTCCACTATGATATCCTCTAACCCAGTGGTTCTCAAAGCCGGTCCGCTGCTTGTTCAGGGAAAGCCCCTGGCGGGCTGGACCGGTTTGTTTACCTGCCGCATCCGCAGGTTCGGCCGATCGCGGCTCCCACTGGCCACGGTTCACCACTCCAGGCAATGGGGGCTGCGGGAAGCGGCGCGGGCCAAGGGACGTGCTGGCCGCCCTTCCCACAGCCCCCATTGGCCTGGAGCAGCGAACCGCGGCCAGTGGGAGCTGCCATCAGCCGAACGTGCGGACGCGGCAGGTAAACAAACCGGTCCGGCCCACCAAGGGGTTTCCCTGAACAAGCGGCGGACAGGCTTTGAGAACCACTGCTCTAACCAGCCCTTATCGTCTGCAAGGCACCAAATTTGACTCCTGAGTTCAAAGTGGCATTCAGTCTCCGTTGGACCTCCCTCTTATAGCCCCTCCGGTTGGGACCAGTTGTTATATTTTTGTAGGGTCTGGTACACCACAACTTGCTCCTTCCCTGCTACTACAGAGCTCTGTATAACCTGGATTCTGTGTTGACACAGGTGTGGCCCCAACGGACGCTGCTGGCCAAAAGTCTCCAATGAGTGCATAGGGCTCATGTGCACCAAGAGTGGAATCTCTGGACAGCGCATCTTGAAGAACTACTGTTACTGTTAGGTAAGTAACTGGTTTTTCCATTTTGTTTTGCTCCAGCCTCACTTTCGTAACAATTGGGCCATGTTGTCTTTGCATTTATAGTATTTTTATATTGTGATAAAAGCCCAGAGTCTTTAATTTATAGGATGATAGGTGAAAATGAGGCTCTGATCCTGCAATGAAAACCATGCGAGCAGATCCCCATTGACTTCATTGTGGTTCCAAATGGTTGCTGGGTGACACTTTTGCAGTTAGTTCTCAGTACAGAATCGGAGCCTTAGTGTGGGGTTGGGGTTGGTTTGGTTTTGGTTGGTTGGTTGGGTTTGGTTTTTTGTCATTCTCTATATCTTACCTTCTCACACTGGGACATCACAAATTTGTTACACTTGGTGGACTTCAACTGGAAGGGATCCTGACCTAGAAAAGTAGGGGAGGGAGATGGGCAGTTGAGAGGCACTGTAGCTTAGCCTTGAGATGCATTGGCAGGGCTGTGTGTTGGAAATTTGCACAGCATCAGTTTGCACTATGTCTGGCTCTAGCTAGTGTTTATTATCTTATTAATATGTATACTAAATTCACCCAATATTTTAAAAAACATACAATATGTGCAAGATCCATGCCAGCAGAAGGGCTGAATGCAGTAGCACCTTGCTGGCTTTAGATGGTTCCTGCATTCTATGTGCACTTATAGCATTTCAGGAAATAAATGCAGTGTATGAAGATAAACTACAAAAGTGGATCTATTTATTTTTCTTCGCGGTTTAAAATCATTCTTACAGCATGGTTAGAAAAAGCTATCAAGTGATGTGATAATGACTTCATTTAATTGCAACTCATTGTCATTCCCACAAGAACTTTATTCTGCCCCTGCGGAAAGGAGGCCTCACGCTGGTGCGGCCAAGCGTCTCTGTAATGCAGTGGCTCTCAATCTTTCCCCATCTGGCAAGGAGGTCGTGGCCCCCTTATACTTTCTGGTAACCCTTTTGGGGGTCTCCCAGGTTGCGGACTTCTGCTATAATGGACCTAATGTCGCCATATTTGACCCTTCAGAGATGACTGATTCTTTACAGGCAAAAACCTCTCATAAAAGAGCAATCAGAGAAACTCCCTACTGTAAGGGAAAGGGAAAGGAATCCTTCCTTCAGCCTGCAATGTGGAACGGGAACTATCTGCACTGAGCCAGCCTATCTGTGGTCTTAGCCAGCCTCCTGCCTGGGGAAGGAGCAGCCCCACCTCCGCCACTCTTAACACCCAAGCAAGACTTTCCCATGTCCTGGCTCCCCTTAACCTGCACAGCAAAACCAGATTAGACCTGCTCCCAGAGGGCCTTAAGCATTTCCAGACGGGGGTGAGGGAATTCTGAACCAATAATCAATTTATTTTTGCATGCCATAGAACAAACCCAGGAATGGTTATAATATGTATACTATACAGGAAGGGAAGAAATCTTTCCCTAATTGAATTTTATTTGTTTATACATCAACAATCATACATAAAATGTAGCTAAATCTCTATTTCCAGGTTGATGTTGGGTTTTTTATTCCTTAAAAACAGAAGAAAAACCCAGAGCCTGTAATTGGACTTGCCTCTTGGGAGTTTATTTTTCTTTAAATTCAGACTTCTTGGGCTGTTGAAACTTAGTTATAGTAGGGAGGGAAAGAGAAGCCACAGTATTTCAGGCAGAATCTTTTAGAAAACTGTCTGGAAAAAGGAACATGCTATCTGGGTTCTAATTCATTGTTTTGCATATGAAATGGTTGCTGTCACATTCTGAATATGTAATTTTGAGGTGTCATTGATTGCTCTGGTGCAGAGTGGTCATTTCTAATCTACATATTATCCTCACCTTCGGCCACCAGAGCCCATCGGCTCTTCACCTACACTATTCAGTTTAAGTGGCTGCATCAACTGCTTTTTGCATAGCTGTATTTTTGATTTAAATTTTTTTGGTTCAATAAAAGAACTGCAGTCCTTCATTGTGGCTTGAGAAGCTTAAGATGGTTTTACCACTGCAGCCCCATTGAGCTGTTTCCCTGCAACACTGGATTTGGTTCTGTGAACTGAGGTTTTTATTTCTAATTCCTGGAAATAGTTTTAAAGCTGAGTGAACATTTTGAAGAAAAGTTTGAAGGTGTCTTATGTTGTTTGTATCCCAACTTTGTATTCCAAAGCTGCATATTACCATGTGTGCTCAACTCCTGGTACTAAAGTGATGGGTTTTAGGATTTGTGAAATCAGAATGAAAAGAAATAGAAATAACACTGTAGCTAATTCTATAGTGTGAGAAGATTATTTCCTCTTCTAACTGCATCAGATTTTTATTGCGAGTCTTGTGATATTTGATGTTTTTCCTGAAGCTACAGCTCCAGGAGTCATGTAAATAAACAAGAATCTCAGCTTTCATTTTTTAAAATAAGTTTCTAGCCATCATGGTTGCAAAAAAAAAAAAAAAAAATCAAAATGTTTCCTGCTTGTACCTAGAGATTCAAATAACAAAGGTAAACAAAAAGAACCCAAATGTAATTGTCTTAAAAATTAAAACATTCAAAAAAGCCCCATGATTCTGGGAGACCTGACTGATGATTTTTGAATGCCTTGTACATCAAGTATTAAAATTTCATTCAAATTGGTCCTTGCCATAGGCTTGAGTTCACACAGGATGGTAGGGAAAGGTAGGGAGGTAAGCTAGAAAGGAAAGCCACAGAAATGTCTGGCATCTCAAGATGACATCAGTGGTACATCCTTTCTCTGAAATGGTTCTGAGCAGAGTAAATAAATCAATAACCATTCACAGTTACCTTCCAAGATCCAGTTAAAGTTACATTCGGGTGACTTTCAAGATGGTATTATGCTATTCGACCATCGCCCAGTGCAACAGCCCAGTATGCTAAAGAATAATAACAGAACTCGAAGGGGTTTGGATCTCACTACACCTGAGCTGCTGCCTCAGAACATCTTTTCCCATTTTCAGAAATCAAAGGAAATACAGAGGTGTTTTTTAACTGAATGCTGCCCCCTGTGCAGGGTTTTTCACTCCTCCATCTAAGCACACAGGCCTTGATTTTATTTTATGATCCTGTGGTGTTTTGTTCTGGATATTTTCCCCTGTTATTTTATTAGTTTTGCCTTTCCATTTATGATAGTTGTGCCTTGTATCATTTTAAATTTGCCTCTGTGGTATCCAAAGTGCTGTGGAGAGAGATATTCTAAAATAAAATATATACTGATAAGTTTCTGGTAATTCATTAGCCAATACCTGTTACCTTTTAAACCGCTCAGAAAACCCAACAAGTTATGAGGAACCCTTCCTTAAGCCAGCAGTGCAGTCTCCTACCCCTCAGAACCCAGTGGGAAGAAAAGATGCTGCTTGGTCTTTCTACCAAAAACTTCCTGTCGAATTCTGTATTGGCCTGTAAATATAACAGATTAAAATTTCTCTTTTTAAAAAATAAATATTGATTCACATACTGTTTGATAGATCTGGACACTGGAGTTTTTCCATAACATTAGACAGTCCTATGGAATTTATCTGTAGTAAACATACTGAAGACACATAGGAAGCAAAAAGGAAATTTTGTGCCATCACCGTGCAGGGGATTTACATGGGTAGTACAGGGTATTAGCTCCCTGGGCATGGAAATTGTTTTATGCTTCAATCTAAGGCAGGTACGGTGCACCCAGCTACCGTGTTGATGGATGCCATATAAATACCTCTAATAAATAAGCTGTAGTTAGCGTCAGTGGGAGTTTTCGGTATAATTCTCTCATGTATTTTAATGTATATTAATAAAAAGATTAGATAGTTTAGTAATTGAGTCACCAGTTACTCAAAAATGCCCTGGAAGCACCATCAACGTTAGTAGCAACAATTAGATCGTAGACCTGGGCTTTAAAAACAATGTGATGTAAATGTGTAAATTTCTTTCCTGCTGTACTTAATTTTTTTAATCCAAAGCTACTGTTAAAAATATCTGTTGGTCTGGCAGGCTTCTGAGCATAGATTCCCAGTAGAAGGCAACTGTTATGCATCACTTTTATCTGGAATGGCAGACCTGTGCCATATTTTTTCATAGATTTTAAGGACAGAAGAGTCCATTAGGGTTGTATAGTTTGCCTCCTGCAAAAACAGACTACAGAATTTCAACAAGTGATTGTTTCTCTTGGACTAAGTTCCAACAGTGAGTAAATGGAGAGATTTATCATTCCTTTTTGATCCTTCAAGAATTGTACATTGAGGTCCCTGGATGCTGCTCTTAGTTCCAGTGAAGGAATAATAACTTTAAAGGAACTGTTCTATGTTCAGATTTAGTAAAGTATGTCTAAATGGGGTTTGTTTTTGTAAAAGATTTTGGCACTACTATAGAGATGACCTAAGATTTAAAAGGATACAAAGACTCTTCTGAAAAATGACAAGCATTGTTTGGGGTAGTGTGGTCCTCCCATGCAACTGGAATTCATCATAGGTACTCTGTGGGACTTGCATTAAAGCAGGTAGGGGAGGGGTTAAAAATCTGCAGTGGGTAAAGTAGGTAGAAAGGACATGTCTTATCCCAGAGAAACTATATACAGTGCCATTTAGGAGAGAGAGTTCCCAGATGGTGCTGATTAAGACAAAGCAGGCAGAAATAGGCGGTCCTCAATAAGGGATAAGAAATCTTCTCGCCTGATAGAGTAAAAGGTTGGGAGTCTCCTGGGACAAAGGACCTTATCAGAGATACTGAGGAAAAACTGTGTAGCTGACCACTTTGTTACCCACTGAATTTATGCTAGGTTGAAGCCATGAGTCAAAGACTGTGTTTTATCCTTGTGTTTTCGGGGGGTTGGAGGAGGGCGTCCTTCTTGAAAGCGCCATCGTGATTTCTTTACTAGGCTTATCTGAAGGAAACCCATTCTGTCGACATTTATTTAGACTAAGGGTTAGGAAAACCCAGATAGGGCTCTGTGGTGGACCTTTAATTCTTTCATTAAAGTTTAAACTGATAAACTAAACAGTAATAAGTCACCAGGACCAGATGGCATTCACCAAAGAGTTCTGAAGGAACTCAAATATGAAATTGCAGGACTGCTAATTGTTGTCTGTAATCTATCATTTAAATCAGCTTCTGTACCAAATGACTGGAGGATAGCTAATGTGACGCCAATTTTTAAAAAGGTTTCCAGAGGAGACCCCGGCAATTACAGGCCGGTAAACCTGACTTCAGTACCAGGCAAACTGGTTGAAACTATAGTAAAGAACAAAATTGTCAGACACATAGATGAACATAATTTATTGGGGAATAGTCAACATGGTTTTTGTAAAGGGAAATCATGCCTCACCAATCTACTAGAATTCTTCGAGGGAGTCAACAAGCATGTGACAAGGGGGATCCAGTGGATACAGTGTATTTAGATTTTCAAAAAGCCTTTGACAAGGTCCCTCACCAAAGGCTCTTAAGCAAAGTAACCAGTCATGGGATAAGAGGGAAGGTTCTCTCACGGATTGATAACTGGTTAAAAGTTAGGAAACAAAGGGTAGGAATAAATGGTCAGTTTTCAGAATGGAGAGAGGTAAATAGTAGTGTCCCCCAAGGGGTCTGTACTGGGACGAGTCCTATTTAACATATTCATAAATGATCTAGAGAAAGGGGTAAACAGTGAGGTGGCAAAATTTGCAGATAATACAAAACTACTCAAGATAGGTAAGCCCCAGGCAGACTGCGAAGAGCTACAAAAGGATCTCACAAAACTGGATGAGTGGGCAACCAAATGGCAGATGAAATTCAACGTTGATAATGGCAAAGTAAAGCACACTGGAAAACATAATCCCAAGTGCACATATAAAATGATGGGCTCTAAATTAGTTGTTACCACTCAAGAGAGAGATCTTGGAGTCATTGTGGATAGTTCTCTGAAAACATTCACTCAGTGTGTAGCAGCAGTCAAAAAAGTGAACAGAATGTTGGGAATCATTAAGAAAGGGATGATAAGAAGACAGAAAATACCATATTGCCTCTATATAAATCCATGGTACACCCACATCTTGAATACTGCATGTAGATGTCGTTGCCCATCTCAAAAAAGATATGTTGGACTTGGAAAACATTCAGAAAAGGGCAACAAAAATGATTAGGGGTATGGAATGGCTGTCGTACGAGGAGAGATTAATAAGACTGGGACTTTTCAGCTTTGAAAAGAGACGACTAAGGGGGGGATATGATAGAGGTCTATAAAATCATGACTGGTGTGGAGAAAGTAAATAAGGAACTGTTATTTACTCCTCCTCATAACACAAGAACTAGGCCACCAAATGAAATTAATAGGCAGCAGGTTTAAAACAAACAAAAGGAAGTATTTTGTTATACAACGCACAGTCAACCTGTGGAACTCCTTGCCAGATGATGTTGTAAAGGCCAAGACTATAACAGGGTTCAAAAAAGAACTAGATAAATTCATGGAGAATACATCCATCAATGGCTATTAGCCAGGATGGGCAGGGATGGTGTCCCTAGCCTCTGTTTGCCAGAAGCTGGGAATGGGTGACAGGAGATGGATCACTTGATGATTGCCTGTTCTTTTCATTCCTTCTGGGGCACCCGGCATTGGCCACTGACAGAAGACAGGATATTGGGCTAGATGGACCTTTGGTCTGACCCAGTATGGCCATTCTTATATTCTTATCCCAAATAAAGACCACTGGTCACATTCACACAGACACTCAGTGGAAAATGGTCTATTAAGTGCCACAATCTGATTTATGAACGAGGCAATATTGTCACTAAAATTGTCCTTGTTTATTTTAAGAAAAACTGCAATGAATAGTTCTGATTTCTTAAATAACTAAATGATTAATAAGTAAGACTATATTAAAAATTAATTTTCAAAAGAGCTATTTAGAAATAGTTTACCCCCTTTTACACTGCCTCCATAATAACCATGACCAGTCTGAATGGCCTCCCAGTGAACCTTTTATTGATATTTCCCAGAAGCAGTTTCAATCCGATGAAGTAAGTCAGCATTCAGTAAATCTAATTCCCAGGTGAATGCATGACAAAACAGGAGGTTTTCAAAATTATTGTAAGGAAGGTTTTTTTATTTTATGTTTGGATTATTTCACAATTAGAGGACCGGTGCAGGGCCAGAAGAACTACAATGTGGAGAAGCATGGTAAGGAAAAGAAGGCATCAACATTCAATCTTCTCTCTTGGAGAAGTGACTAATGATTTTCTGACCTCCATTCTCCCTTACTACAACAGAGGTGTGCTGCTGCAGATGCTGCCTTATGTTTCAACATATTTTTTACCCACCTCTAGTTCTGCTTACCATCCCCATGACATCCTTTGCTAGGTGAAGAGAGGGTGTGGTTGGCAAATCCTGGCGTCCATAATAATGAAGACGGTGTAAAGGGCAAAACTGGACTTGCACCTATCATTCTCCAGTTTCTCCACTGGAGAGAGAGTTAGTGCAATTTTCCCAGTGGCGTGAAAGGAAATGTAATCTAAATTACTAATTCACCTGTAGGCTTCTGCTGAGCAGAAAACAGAGAGGAGTGTTGTCTTGTCTGGTAAAGTTCAGGGTGATGAGCTGGGACCACTGATTGTATTTCAGAAAAGATATCAGGTTGAAATAAGGCCAGGCTCTCTCTAGTGAATTATTAGTCCATTGTTTATTATGACCTCTAACTTCATTCCTAATTAGGTGGAACTGATGTGATAATTACTTTGAACTATAGCATTGTTTTCCAATAAAAAAGTTTACAGTTTGGGATCACTTCATCAAACTCTTTCCTTCGTCTCAAAGATGTGATTAGTTTTCTTTTTAAATGGGCTGTTTGTCTTTTCACTTTCAATTAAAATGGGACAGTGACTGAAGATGTTTGATGTCGATGAGAGGTTTATCTGTACATGGCTCCTTCTTCATCAGGTAGGAAAGAATCCTCAAAAAAGGAATGACTAAATAATACTTACGGCCTAGTCTGGTCTTCAGCAACTTTCCAGTGAGAAAATAATGATCTAAGCTAATGAGATCAGCACATGTCCTTCACCATCCTCTTTATAATTCATGGAGCTAGCTGGTGCCCTTGTCCAGAAGCTGGATTGCAATGTTTCAGGTGCGCAGTCTGAACATGCTAGGGCTCATATTGTCACTGGCCATGAATTTAAGCACTGTAATCAGGACTTAGAATCACAGAAGATTAGGGTTGGAAGAGACCTCAGGAGGTCATCTAGTCCAACCCCCTGCTCAAAGCAGGACCAACCCCAACTAAATCATCCCAGTTAGGGCTTTGTCAAGTCAGGCCTTAAAAACCTCTAAGGATGGGGATTCCATCACCTCCCTAGGTAACCCGTTCCAGTGCTTCACGACTTCCTAGTAAAATAGTGTTTCCTAATATCCAACCTAGACCTCCCCCACTGCAACTTCAGACCATTGCTCCTTGTTCTGTCATCTGCCATTACTGGGGACAGCCAAGCTCCAACCTCTTTGGAAACCCGCTTCAGGTAGTTGAAGGCTGCTATCAAATCCCTCCTTACTCTTCTCTTCTGTAGACTAAACAAGCCCAGTTACCTCAGCCTCTCCTTGTAAGTCATGTGCCCCAGCCCCCTGATCATTTTCATTGCCCTCCGCTGGGTTCTCTTCAATTTGTCCACATCCTTTTTGTAGTGGGGGCCCCAGACTGGACACAATACTCCAGATGTGGCCTCACCAGTGCAGAATGGAGGGGAATAATTACTTCCTTCGATCTGCTGGCAGTGCTCCTACTAATGTAGCCCAATATGCCGTTAGCCTTCCTGACAACAAGGGCACACTGCTGACTCATATCCAGCTTCTCATCCACTGTAATCCCCAGGTCCTTTTCTGCAGAACTGCTGCTTAGCCAGTTGGTACCCAGCCTGTAGCGGTGCATGGGATTCTTCCGTCCTAAGTGCAGGACTCTGCACTTGTTCTTGTTGAAGCTCATCAGATTTCTTTTGGCCCAATCCTCCAATTTGTCTAGGTCACTCTGGACCCTGTCCCTACCCTGCAGCATATCTACCTCTCCCTCCAGTTTAGTGTCATCTGCAAACTTGCTGAGGGTGCAATCCATTCCTTCATCCAGATAATTAATAAAGATGTTGAACAAAACCGGCCCTAGGACTGACCCCTGGGGCACGCCGCTTGATACCGGCTACCAACTAGACATCGAGCCGTTGATCACTAGCCATTGAGCCTGACAATCTAGCTATTTTACAGTCCATAGTCTATCCATATTATACTCCCTTCATCCAATCCATACTTTTATAACTTATATCACATCCACTGCTTTCCCCATATCCACAGAGCCAGTTATCTCATCATAGAAGGCAATCAGGTTGGTCAGGCATGACTTGCCCTTGGTGAATCCATGTTGAGTGTTCCTGATCACCTTCCTCTCCTCCAAGTGCTTCAGAATGGTTTCCTTGAGGACCTGCTCCATGATTTTTCCAGGGACTGAAGTGAGGCTGACCGGTCTGTAATTCTCCAGGTTCTCCTTCCCTTTTTTAAAGATGGGCACTATATTTGCCTTTCTCCAATCATCCGGGACCTCCCCTGATCGCCACGAGTTTTCAAAGATAATGGCCAATGGCTCTGCAATTCATTAAGGGTCCCACACTTTCTCTGACCTTTTTCTTGTTGCTAACATACCTGTAGAAACCCTTTTTGTTACCCTTCATATCTCCTGCTAGCTGCAACTCCAGTTGTTTTTTGGCCTTCCTGATTAAACCCCTGCATGCTCAAGCAATATTTTTGTACTCCTCCCTAGTCATCTGTCCAAGTTTCCACTTATAGTAAGCTTTCTTCTTTATTTAAGCTCACTGAAGATTTCACTGTTAAGCCAAGCTGGTCGCCTGCCATATTTGCTATTCTTTTTGCACATCAGGATGGTTTATTCCTGCGCCCTCAATAAGGCTTCTTTAAAATATAGCCAGCTTTCCTGGACTCCTTTCCCCTTCATATTAGCCTCCCAGGGGATCCTGCCCATCAGTTCCCTAAGGGAGTCAAAGTCTGCTTTTCTGAAGTCTAGGGTCCATATTTTGCTACTCTCCTTTCTTCCTTTTGTGAGGATCCTGAACTCAACCATCTCATGGTTCCCTATCTGTGTAGCATCCAGCTATAATTCTGCTGACCATGTAGCAACAACTTAGATTTTGGAGGTCTTTGCCAAATGCCTGCATGTGAGAGTTACTGTATTTTATTCCTTTCACTGTGGTGTAAGACATTTGCAATATTCGGGCAAACAATCCCTCAAAATTCTGTGCTTCTTCAAAAGAAACTGGTTGGCTGAGTGAACTCTTTTCAGGAAGCTGGAGCAGGAAGCTCCATATTAGCCAGGTCAGTGCCTTTGTGGGATGAGGAAAGAGGCTGCATTTGGGTGAGAACATCAGAGGGATCTTTCTACTCTGTGATTCCAGTTTGAGGGAGGGGTCATCATCTTGTGGCTAGAGCATGGGACCAGGAGTCAGGAGCTCCAAGTTCTTTTCTCACTGACTTTCAGGACACTTAATTTCTCTGATCAGAATTTCCCTATATGTAAAATGGGGATGATACAATACCTATCTCTTGGAGGTATCATGAGACTTAATCAACTAATGTTTAAATCCTTGTGGATTCTTAGAGGGAAGATGTTACAGAAGAGCTATTTTGTTAATAATAATGAAAGATACTTTGTGGTAAAAGAAAGGGGTTTTGTGATGATATCCAACTGGGGTAAAATAAGTAAAATAATAGGTTACAGGTTGGAAGTTGGGCAGGAAGTGGTTTGTGCAGTTCAGGGAAGGATGTGTGGCTGGTCGGTAATAATTTTTGAATACAATGTGTTCTATATATTTGTCTAATTGTTGTAAGAGATGAATACGCTGATTTAGTTTAATCGCGGGCTGTTGTGGAAAAAAGCAGGAAAGCAAAACAATGATTTGAGGTAACATATCCCTCAATAAACACTTCAGGGTGAATAAGAGACAATGCCTGAGCTATTAACTGTAAAGACCCTACCTTCCAGGCTCCAGCCAAAGTGACATGGCTTGTTTTGCTAATCCTGGGAACCAACAGATCCAAAGGACGATACGCAGTCCTATTAACAGTCCTTTAAAAATCTCTCTCTGACCAGAAGTCAGGTAGTTGATGCTGAGAAGCTGTCTTCATCTACCAGAAACCATTTTTAAAATAGATTTTTTAAAAATGCTTTTCATATTATGTTTAGTTCCTCCTGTTAAGATTAAACAGTACTTTGGTTTGAGAAGGCTGTTTGTGACCTGAGTTTAATACACTGACCAAGCTCCCAAAGGGAAGAGCTGCAGGTACCTTACCCCAGTTGGACCTGCTGGGTAAGCACAGTCGATCCACAGGGTACTGTAGCCTCAGACCTGGTCCAAGAGTGGAAGAACTGTGGGATTTCACCCCAAGAAAGGTAAAGGCATGAGGCCTGACATCTGAGGGAGTGCACTCAGAGAGACCAGACCATGGTCAGAGGTGCAGCTAGTCCTGTAACATTGAAAAGCATTTTTTAAAATCTATTTTTAAAATGGTTTCAGGTAGAACATTTTTGCCTCCAGTATAGATATAGTGTAATAAACCAGTTAAAATCTATGACATCATAGCAAAACCCACAGCCTTTGCTTTTTGCTGTTGGATGTAGTATCTTTGTTGATGCAGATCTTTTTTTAAAATACTATTTTGATTGCTTGTTCTGGATGCTCTGATATTGGCTGCAGTGAAGAAGCCTCTCTTTCTGTAATCCTGACAATTTTTTTCATATAAATTTCATTTACTGGTTTTTGCCAGAAATGCTGAAGAAAGATATGGTTTGCTGGTTGCAGGCATGTTGTTAGTGTCTCAGAACTAAACTTCAGTCTGGTGTTAATTAACATCATATTAAAAAGCACTTAATTGAGGATCACAAGTGATATGTTACTGGCTATGCAGATGTTGTGTAGTTGTTAGAGCACAGGACCGTGAACCAGGACTACCAAGTTCCATTCCTAGTTCTGTCACTGAAACACCAACGACTAATATAATTCTAGGTTCATTTATATTCCTGATCTGCTAGCTTTTGTTCCCTCTTGACTTTGACTACTGGAGTACTATACTATTTAAGCATCTGCGGGAATTGAGTACATTTTCTGGTACAATATTTGATTGTTATAGGTCAGTTTTTATATAACTAGCAGATGCTGGTTAGAGGGGGAGAGATGAATGAAATTGGTCCACAGAGTACTGCAGCCCCAGACCTTCTTAGTTATGGAGTGCCTCAAGGAATCTTTGTTTAATGTTGGTAATATTATTTTCTGTCACTTGCTGATATTTGATGGCATCATACTAATGATTTTCATTGTTCTTATGAGAGACAGACTTTCATGGGGAACAACTGAAGTGTGAAGTGTGCACACAGAGCCCGTCTTGAACTAGCTTTATTAACAAGAAATAGGAAGAACAGCACTCAAGATAATCCTGTAACTTGCTATATTTAAAAAAACTTTATTAGGGTGAGCTCTGTTATTCCAATACTGTACATATATATATTTTACCCATCTCTGTTTTCTGTCATGCCTATAGAGGACCCATTGAGTACCCATGTTATTTTTATATTTTAATTCTGCAAGGACTAATTGTTCTTGAATACGTCTCACTTTCTAAATAATCAATGTCTTTTAGAGACGAAAAATGGGGCCATCTGTATTCTACAGTTACACTTTCCCCCAGGGTAAGAAACAGATATGGTAAATGTTGTGTTTTCCCATTCATAAGAAAACAATCAGCTTTCAGTTTCTATATGACTTTTTGACAAAGAAAACAACAAAAATTAAAGAACAAATATAAACTCTCTACAAGAAGAAAAGCAGATTTTGCTCTGTAAGAGCTTCACACTTGGATTTCTTCATAGCCCCGCCCTTCTGCAAACCTACTTCTTACATGTAAAGAATTATAGCACAGAGAAAACAAAATCTTGGTTATATATACCACATCAAAAATCTACAAATATGTTTTAGCATAATTTAAATTCAGATTTAATCTGCTTTGTACTATTTGTACAATATTACTTGACCCAAACATCTCCTTTCTAATTTTCAGCCAAGTGGCTTAGTCCATGTTCTTTTCATTTGTGGAGTGACCTTCTTTAACCAGCTTCCAAAATGTGAAGTTTATAGCAGGATTCTCTCAGGTACAAAATGGGCCATGGTGTGTATTTTGTTCAAGAGCTCACATGTGTTGCCAGTAATGTTTCAAATCTGTTATATAGGCTACCTCTACACTACCATCTCGGATGTGATTTTTTTCCAGCGTGCATACACATACTTGCGCTAGCTTTCATTGAGCTAATGCAGGTATAAATCATACGCGAGCTGCAGTAGCATAGGTAATGGTGGCAGCAGCACGACTTAGCCATGCTGACTGCGTACCCATTCGTTTCCGCCCCATTTTAGTCATCATGACTAAGCCATGGTGCTGCCTGTGCTTCTGTGGCTACATTCCTGTTTGTACTCATGCTAGCTCCGTGAGAGCTAACACAAGTACGTGTATGTGGCCTGGGAATCACACCCCTCGCTCATAGGGTAGACATAGCCATAGTAGATAGTTGTTGCCACATTTCCCGGGTAGCTCCAATTTATTTTGACCTTTATGATCTCTTACCGTCTGCAAAATATTCTGTGCTGTCAGCCTCTTCTGTACCCCAAAACATCAACTTCAAACTGCTGGGAAAAAACAAGCATCTAGTATCACAAGAACTCAAATGTGTGATTCTCCTCCATGCTAATCAGAGTATGAATTCATTTAAAAAAAGAAAAGGAGGACTTGTGGCACCTTAGAGACTAACCAATTTATTTGAGACGAAAGCTTATGCTCAAATAAACAGACTAACACGGCTGTTACTCTGAAACCTGAATTTATTTAGATTCACTCAAGTTAAAATACTGTATATGTCTTTCAGCTGGATTAACCTGGCTGACCGTGATATTCTGGACAAAAATTTTAAAATATAAATCCATAACAGTGTGCCAAAATGAACGTTCAGTTACATGTTGAAGTTATGCAAACAGTTTCCACACGTGAATGTGCAAAATGGTGTACAAGTTCTCCACCTAAATTGCACCTAGCAATGCACTTACCACATTTGCCCTTGCAAATAGATAGCAGTACACACAAATGGAGATTGTTGGTGTCCACCTGTCCATGTGCATATGCAAATACCTGCTTTGTGTGTGCAATCACAGTAACTGAATCTTGAAATTAAGTGTATAGTCATGCAGCATTTTGTATGTTTCCCTCAACTTCCTTCCATATAAAAAACCAGGCCCAAAAGGTTATGGTTATGCAGTATCCGAAGATAATTTTTTTGGAGAATACTGCATAAATATTTATTGCATTAAAAACTCAAAATATAGATTCCATTTCCAAAAATGCAAGGACTTAGCTTGTCAAATGGCCTCCTTGTGTTTGCATTCAGCAAAAACAAAATTAATAAGTTAGTATTAAACTTTGGGGGAGAAAACTATTTAGCAGCAACATTTTATAAGGATCTGGAGTGAACATTACCAATTCACAGAGTACACCAAGTAAAAGTGTACTCAGTAGACTGGAATGACTTCAAGATCCTTTCAGTAAAATTTATTAATGTGATTTTTCAAATATGGCCTTCTATGTACATACACAAGGCATTTAATAAACAAATGTCTATAAACAAATGTAACAAGGGGATGGAATGGGTTATTTGTGCTATATTAAAAAGTTGTAGAATTTACTTAATAGACCATAATGGGTCTTGTGGAGCTGTCATAGACTATTGTGTAAATACCTATTTAGAGTTTGTACAAGATGGTACAAAAAGCGAAACCACAGAAGAAGTGTTGTTGGTGCTGTGTGTGCCCAGTAACCCCTCTTCTAAGTGAAGTATCTCTGCTGTTTCAAATTATTTTAATTCCAAAATAACGGAAAAAACTACACTTACCTCACAAACACCACCGTGACATTTAGAATTAACCAGCGCGTTGTTGCTAATCTCAGCAGAGCAGGCAAGCACTGAATCAGAGTGAATCAGCAAACACCACTCTCAATACGAGAGGTGATCTTTTCAGCGCACATTGGTGAGATGGCATAAGGATGTTTGTGATGCTGCTATTTCTGTTGTCCCTGGCCTGTGGCTAAATCAAGGACTTAAGTCTTTCAAAGACATCATTCAGGCACAGTTCAAAAGTGTTTTAAAATTCACTTGTTTTTAAAAGTCTTAGCTATTATTATGGTAATGATGCTGTTTTGAAGACAGACGTTAAAAAAAGGCGTCTTAAAGTCTTAAACTGGTTTATACCTTCTGAGGATTATATGTATATACAGTATATAAAGTTAAAGCAGCCAAACTGATTAGGAAGAGAAGTTAAAAAAAACGTTTAGCAAATTTGAGAGGCCAGTGAATTATCCCTAGTAACAATGGTGGATAGAAACAATGGTGCAAGGTTAACTCTAAAAATGCTGCTGGATGCATCACAAATAATCAAAAGAGTCCTTTCCTGTGAAAGAGGAGATACTGTCCTTCCATATGATTGAGAATGCAGCATCCCTTCATCTTAGTTTCGACCTGATGATGCAAGAAACACAGAGCCCCTCCTGTAAGGTGCTGAGCCCTGCCATCTCCTGTTGCAGTTGGTGGGAGTTGAAGGTACTCCAGGCTCTGTAGGATTGGGTTCTATGGGAGTCCTGTGAAACACTGTGTGGGCCCTATGTTGATCACTGATCAACATATTCAGTTGCATGTAAGGTGCAAGCTAAAGCCACATGAGGCTCTTCAGGGTGCCGCATACACAAATCTTTACCTCGCAGAGTTTTATTTTATCCTTAAGTTGCAAATGGAGTGGAAAAACCTTCTGTGATGACAAGATATAGCAGAAAAGTGAGTGGATTGAGTTTTATGTCTTAATTACAAGAAATCGTAACATGCATGAGACTGGAGATATTTTCTCCTCTCTCACTGCAATGATTTAAATTATATTTTGTACATTTTGGCTATTGTTTTAAGCCTGTTAATATCCTTATTTAAAAACGTCAGTGTTCAGATTATAGACAGAACACTGTTTCTTGCTATCAGTATGAATAGGCTCCATAATGGTGTAAAAATGAATTACCCATGTGCTGGAACCTAATAGTATATTCTGTGTCTCTTCTCCTAATATTGCCAGATTACATTAACATAAATGTCAGCAGTGTCTCCAGATGATTTCCTGACTTTTGACAAAAAGCCTCCATCTCAACCTCTTAAATTCCAGGGTCAAGGAGAATGTAACATTCAGAATAATTATCAGCATTATTTTACGTTGACATTTCAGCCCTGCCTTCAGTTTAGCATTCCACCCGGACAATGAAGACGAATGTCATCTTTCAATTCACTGGAGGGAATTGCCCCAATTAAACCTGACTTTAAGGACATCTGAAACACTGTATTAATTTGCTGCCCTCTTTTTTAGCAAGAAATACTTCACGGAGGAGAGGAATTTTCATTAAAAGCATTATAGATTTACCATGACAAGAACAAGCAATTTTTGAATTGCATTTTTCCCCCTAGGCTAGGATACAAATCAGCGCTCCTCATTCTTAGTGAAGGGCCCACTTGTCAGTGGCTGCACTGTCCTGAAGATTCTCTTTTCATTTCTGCTGAAAGGTCAGAGTTATAATTTTATCGCATCATGAACTGTTAGACGTTCCTTTTCAAAACTTTGTCACATTCATCTTCCAGCTCCCCTCAGACCAGGCTAAAGCCTTTTGTACATAACCATATTTACTTTTTACTTTGGCATCATGTTAGATAAGTGGAACAAAATGCATAGATTTAAAAAAAAATCTTTTCCAGCAACTGAAAAATGGAAAACGTTCCCCAGCAAGTGGCAGATGAGAAGAAATAAGAAGACACAGCCACCACACATATCCCAGCAGCTGTTTGGCCTTGGTTGGGCTGCAGAACTGGGAATCTCTATGTCAAACAGTTTTACGTATCCCTTCCTGCAAACTTTTGACAACCTCAGAGACGCTCTGGAAGTCAATTTAATGGTTTAATGGTAAACTGCATAGCAGTGTAAATTGGTCACAAAACAGGCATATATGGCCAAGTAACAGGCTGCATTTTGGGATTCAATGGGTGAAAAATAGGACTGTAACTCACAGTGATTTGGTATTTTATTTGGGAATACATTTAGTCCCTGACATAAGCAGACACAAGCCCCAGTTGCTTCAAAGTGGAGTTGCACCCATTTAAATCCCAGCCAAGTTTGGACTCAGAAGAATTAGGAGTGGTGTAGAATAAAATAAAATGTGTTTGTGAGGGTGGGTTGCCTTAACTTACACTTTCTTGCTTGTTGCTTTTCTTGCTACACCCCCATTTTGCCTCGTTGGTGTAAGTCCTGTAGCTACTATCGTTTTGTGCATTTGAGATGAAATTCTGGCCTCTCTGAAGTCAATGGCAATACTCCCACTGATTTCAGTATAGTCAGGATTTCACTCCTTGAATTCATTTTGAATGCCAGATTAGTGCAAGATGCACTCCTTTTGAATCATCAGAATTGCAAGGTGAATTGGTAGATACATGTGCTCTTCCCTGCCGAACACCCATCCCCATCCATTGCTCCACATGGAATCATTCTTTGAACTAATTTTGTATTCCACTTCCCCCACCCCCACTTTCTGTATATGCCATGAATTTTGATTGTTTCCTACAAAAGAAAAAAACCCTCTATTTGCAATGTTCTTCCCCAGGAATTTGTCCAAACTCTTATCTTGTCTTCCATTTAATTGCCATACTTTTTAGTTTGTTATAAGAACCCAATGTATACAATCAGCTTTACGTAAGAAGCTACACTTGGGCTCTAAAGTATTACACATATCCACAGAATTTAAAACTCCTTTTCTGCAAAAGCGTATACCTGCAGATGGCCATTTCTCTCCCTCCACTCTCCTGTAAGGTATATTCTATAGGTACATGGACTTTAGACAGAGATTGGCCAACTACTCCTGCCCCGTCACTTGTAGAGATCCTTCCGTTTCAGATATGTTGTGTTTAATGGTGCTGATAAGATAGGAGGCCTGCTGGTCTGTCCGTCAGTGGTGACAGAAGTAGTCTTTCTGAAGAAGGGCGTATAGGTATGTAATTCATTAATATTGAAGTCCATGGAACTTTGCCAATTTACCGCATCTGAGGGTCTGGCCCATTTTCTGATTTACAATAATGTCTTTCAATATATCATCTCACCACATATGTGCAGTAATACACAAATGTGACAAATGCATATCTAAAGTTATAGAAAAAGCTGCTGTCCTTTTCTGTTATGATATTGTGGTATTTGCTGAGTAATATGTCATATTAATAGACGTACTAATAGGCCAGAAGGGACCATTGTGATCATCTAGTCTGACCTTCTGTATAACACAGGCCCTAGAACTTCCCCAAAATAATTCCTAGAGCAGATCTTTTAGAAAAACATCCAGTCTTGATTTTGAAATGGTCAGTGATGGAGAATCCACCACGACCCTAGATAAATTGTTCCAGTGGTTAATTACTCTCACTGTAAAAAATTTACACCTTATTTCCAGACTCAATTTGTCTAGCTTCAACTTCCAGCCATTGAACCATGTTACTCCTTTCTTCGCTAGGTTGAGGATCCCATTATTAAATATTTGTTCCCCATGTAAATACTTATTGACTGTAATTGTCATCCCTTAACTTTCTTTTCATTAAGCTAAATAGATTGAGCTCTTTGGGGTCTATCAGTATAAGGCATGTTTTCTAATTCTTTAATAATTTTTGTGGCTCTTCTCTGAACCTTCTTTAGTTTATAGACATCCTTCTTGAATTGTGGAAACCAGAACTGGACACAGTATTCCAGCAGTGGTCACACCAGTGCCAAATATGTCCAAAGCTAAAAATCATGCAAAAAGACTCTACTGTAATCTTAACTTTCCTGGTAATTAAAATCTTGACTACAATATTGCATTAATGTAATTTTTAGTATATTAGATTTTACAAAAAAGAAAAATAGTTAAAGCAGGTGTTGGGGAGAAGTGGGAAGAGATGATTTAAGAGAAGAAATAATAGCCACAATGTGTTGTGAAGAAGAGATGTGTAGTCCATTAACTCTTTCTCTGGAGGTTTATCAGTCATCCACTGGCCAGGCCCGGTCTTTCTCCTCTTATGTGATGTGCCAGGATCATAGTTCATGCAGTTTGGAGATGTCAGGTGAATTTTTGTCACTCTTTACACAAAAACTGGAGCATGATATAGCAGGAATCAAACCCAGCACTAGTACTAGGTCACTAGACAAGGCATGAACTGTAAAGAAAAGGAGTACTTGTGGCACCTTAGAGACTAACCAATTTATTTGAGCATAAGCTTTCGTGAGCTACAGCTCACTTCATCGGATGCATCCGATGCCCTTCTGCATGGTTTTTTCATTTTTATTTATTTTTGTGTGTGAATTTTGCTCTAATTCACTGTTGTATGGAGGCCCAGCAACAGCACAAGAGGATATACGGACAGCAACACATGCCAGTTCTTTGACTGATAGCGTATGTCCATTGTAGGTGCACACACCCAGCGCACAGTTGTGGGAAATTTTTTCCTTAGTGCTACTTGTCAAGATAGCGCAGGCACCCTCTTCTGCTTTACACTGCTGCACAATGGTATAAAAGGCAGAGCCACCCCGACCAGTGTTCCCTCTAATTTTTTACGTACGGGTGTGGATTAAATTTTGTTATGTGCACCAATATGGAGGTGATGTGTGATGCATCACCTTTATATTGGTGCACATAACAAAATTCATGTGGTGGGGATGGGGCCGAAGGGTTTGGAGTGTGGGAGGGGGCTCAGGGCTGGGGCATATGGTTGGAGTGCAGGGGGTGGGGCTGAGGGCTCTGGCTGGGGGTGCAGGCTCTGGGGTGCAGCCAGGAATGAGGGTTTGGGGTGCGGGAGGGGGCTCAGGACTGGGGCAGAGAATTGGGTGCAGGGGGTGAAGGCTGTGTGGTGGGGCTGGGGATGAGGAGTTTGGAATGCAGGCTGCCCCAGGGCTGCGTTGGGGAAGGAGGACTCCCCCCAGCCCTCTCTCACCTCAGCAGCTCGGAGCTGGGGGAGAGGCGCCTCCCCCTGGCTCCAGCAGCTCCAGCAGGGCTGGGCTGGGCCAACGGAGGGGCGCCTCTCCCACCTCCGTGGCAAGACCGGGGCAGGTCCATGCTGGGGCCGGCGGAAAGGGGCATCTCTCCCCACTGTGACAAGTCCGTGCTGGGGGAGAGGCATCTTTCCCCGCCGCAACCCTGCACAGGGCTTAATAGGTAGCTGTGCAGCCAAACTGCCATGCGGCTTAAAGAGAACTTAGATCTCGACCCTCCTCAGTTCCTCCCTACCACACGTGACAATTGTTGGAGTGTGTGTGGTTTTTGATGAGTTCATGGCAAATGTATCCCCTTGCCAATTTGCAGTGCTTCCCTTTAGCCTGTCAGCAGTCCCACATGCGTTCACAAAATGCATGGCTGTGGTAGCCGCCTTTCTGCAAAGGTCAGGAGTATACGTGTTGCCTTAGCTAGTTGACTGGCTGGTGAGAGGCCAGTCCAGGTCTCAGCTGCTGTCCAGTACACCCATTATCCAGCCCTTCTTCAAAGCACTGGGTCTACTAATCAGTATGAACAAATTGATCCTGACTCCTGTACAGAGAATAAATTGGAGCGGTCCTGGACTCTACTGAGTCCCAGGCCTTCCTGCCAAAGTTAACATTTCAAACAATGTGGACTATTGGTCTTGATCTAAAGGCATGTCCTGTCACTACAGTATGAAACTGCCTCAAACTTCTAGGGCACATCGTGGCATGCACTATGTGATGCAGCATGCCAGGCTGTGCTTCAGAAAGCAACAAGGTTGGTTAGCTTTGATGTATTCATTGGTCCATCATTATACTGATATGGCGGTTCAGGTACCAAATCAGGACTTGTCCTCCCTGGTTCGGTGGACAGAACCCTTGAACGTTTGCATGGGAGACTCCTTTGCTCTTCTGCGACTAGTGCTCACCTTGGTTACAGATGTGTCAGCCTTAGGTTGGAAGGCTCACTTGGGATCCTTGCAGACGCAAGATCTTTGGTCTACCCAAGATCTGAAGCTACATAAATGTCAGAGAATTGCAAGCTCTCCATTTAGCTTGCATGGCCTTTCTTCCACATATTGAGAGGTAGAATTTGTTGGTGCTAACACAACACAGCAGCCATGTTCTATGTGAACAGACAAGGGGGAATCAGTTGATGCAATTGTTCCAAGAGGCGATTGTGCTTTGGGATTTCCACATTGCTGACTTCATTGGGGTGCAGAATGCTGTGGCAGACCACCTAAGCAGGTCATTCACTGATTATCACAAGTTCAGATGTGACTAAATTTATTTTCCAGCTGTGGAGGACTCCCCAAGTGGACCTGTTTGCAACAGGGGCCAACAGAAAATGTCACCAGTTTTATTTCCAAGTGGGTCCAGCTCGGGTTCTTTGACAGATGCCTTCCTGCTACCCAGGATCAACAGCCTGCTGTATGTCTTCCCTCCAGTTCTGCTCTTGCCCAAGGTCTTGTCCAAAATCAAACAAGACCAGGCTCACCTTATACTCACAGCCCCAGCATGGCCCAGACAACACTGGGTTCTCAGCTTTACTAGTCCTATTGGTCAGACCTCCGCTGTCTCTCCTGTTGGAGGCAGATGTGATCTCCGAGGACCAGCCACCACTTCCTTCCCAAATTGCAGGCCCTCCAATGGCCTGGATGCTTCATGGCTGATGCCCTTGGAAGGGATTGTTCTAAGGGGGTACAAAAAGTGCTTCTAAATAGTAGAAAGCCTTCTACTAGGGTTAATTACCTCATAAAATGGAAAAGATTCTCCATCAGGTCCCACCAGAAAGGTGTCTTCCTGGTCCAGGCTCCCATACATCATGTATTGGCCATTAGTTTCATCAGGGTCCACCTAGAAGCTTTTTCGGCTTTCCACCCTCCTGTGAATAACCACTCACTCTTTTGCAATTCAGTGTTTGTCAGATTTTTGAATGATCTGAACAGGTTCTACCCATAGGTAGTAGACCTTGCCCCCCTATGGAACTTGAACTTAGTACTAGCAGAGCTAATGTGTCCCCCCTTTGGCAACCTGTTCACTCCTGCACCTTTCAATGAAAGTGGCTTTTTTTATTGCTATTACCTCAGCCAGGAGAGTGGGGAAATCATGAGCTCTAGTATCAGAAACTCCCTGTACAGTCTTCTGTAGAGACAAAGTTAACCTTTGCCCTCACCTGAAGTTCTTTACTAAAGTAGTTTCCAGTTTTCATATTAAGCAATTTATTTACCAACTTTCTTCCCAAAACCTCATATGCATAAAGATGAGGAAAAGCTCCATACTCTGGACATTAGAAGGTCTTTGGCTTTTTACCTGGATCAGACTAAGCTGTTTAGGTAAATGTTTAATGTTTCAGCTGAAGACTGGTAAACTTGGGAACAGGAGTTAAATTGAATTTCTTACATAGTGTCTGTTCTTTTTAGTATAATTGTCCTATTGGCCTTAACTGTCTTTTCTCACATTTGGAGTTTCCAGGGAGGGAAATCTGGAGGTTTTTTTCCCCTAGTCAGAATAAATATAGAGAAGGTGTCGGCTGACTTTGCTTCTGGCAACGTCCCAGAATCTAAGTGTATGTTTAGGGCCCTTCTTTTCTCTGTGTTCCATAAAATATCATCTACATTTACAGCTCTATAAATAATAATAATGTACTGATAGTTCAGAAACAGTTCAGTGTATTTCTATGAACACTTAAAAAAAGTGATTTTGAGTTAACAATAAGTTCTGAAAATATGCAGACGACAAGGTAATCTTTCTAATGTGATAAAAGTGACTGAAAATATGAATGTGAGCTACTGCCTCTCTCAACCGAAAGTATTAGGAATTTTACTGTTGTGAAAGCGGAGCTTATTTAGCAGACCTCTCGAAATGCTATTTTCTCTGCATCCAAGTTGGAGTGCACGTTGACATGTGAGATGACTGCAGGCTGTGAATTTTCAAAGGGATTTAAAGTAACAAGACCACCCCAGTTGCTCAGCTAATGCTGCTGCTGCTGTTCGAAAGAATTCTACAAGTGTTTGAATTGCAGAGGCAGAAAAGTAATTGAGGAAATTTTTTCAGGAAATAGCTTATGAACAAACTTTGCCCAAGTAATCTGGTATAGATTTTGATGCAGTGCTGTGGGTTTTCTGTTTTGTATTTTTCTGGGGTGGTTTAAATAAATGTCATCTATGGCTTTCCTAACAAACTACAGTGTTCCGTCCATTGCCTAAGAAGTTTCAACAGACTACTAAGTAATTAAACTGATTTCCAGCAGCTTTGGTTATAAAGACACCAGGTTGCATTCAGGATAGGCTAGTAACAAACAAATGATGTAGTTTAATCAAAGGTAGGGCATCCAGCCGGTTTTTGCTGTAAGGGCCACATCAGAAGATGCTTTCATAGATGTCCTCACAACACAGATGTCATGCGTTGAGGCTAATGTATAGGCCCTGATCCCACTCTTGTTTTTCACTCATGTAATTAAGTAGAAGGAAATAGAGCTAGAGGACAAGTGACTATGTGGTCTTAGACTTTTCGCCCCTATGTATTAATGACAAGAAACTTCTTATTGAAATGGGAGAAGGTGACCTTGCATGTAATTGAATGATTCCTTCCTTTAGGATTGAATGTGACCAAAAATCTTTTTCCTTAAACTTAGAATGCTGTTAGAGATGCATTGGGTGAGGAGGTACGTACATAAAGCTCAGATTTGGGTATCTCTTTAAAGGAATAACGCCCCATCTTTTGTTACAGAAATGGACATTTTGATTCCTAAACTCATGCTTAATTGTAGTGGCTCTTTCATTTTGAGAGAAGCTGCCCTTGAATCCATTAAATAATAATATATGAAGGTATCTCTTTCTACAGAGCTGCAAACACTGATGATCACTGTGATGTGATTCTCAAATGGATGATAATGCCCACTGAAATGAGTACTTCAAAAAAGAACAGGCCTCTTATTTTCTGAGGACCAAACTAAAACACACTAATAAATAATTACCAATTTCACTGCTGTGCATTACTGCAGTGGTCCATAGAGAAGTTATTTTAAGTGTTAATATTATATGAGCCTACAGGTATCTGAGAGTGGAAACTTGTTCATGTTCCCAGAATAACTGATTTGTTAAGTACATTAATTTAAAGAATGAATTTAACAAATCAATTATTCTGCATGAAAACCAAAATATCCTCTCTTTTGACTTCCGGGTAAATGTTTGTGTTGGTTTTGACCTATAAATCCTTAATTGGTCTGAAACCTGCCTGCCTGCCTTTCTCCCGTGCCATACTGCCACAGTTGTGATCTATGGAGGTTCTTAAAGTGCACCCCCTCATTATAAAAGAGAGCCAGCTGAGTGTTCTCTGTGAAGTCCCCTTTCCTTTGGAATGCTCTCTCAGCTTGGTCAGCTATAACCCACATCTAGGTTGATCTTCCTGGCAAGCCATAAGACCCATCTGCTCATTCATGCATGTGTGAAGGTATAGGGCTGTTGGGGCAGGGAGCATTTCTGCCTTGCGGGGAAGTGTGAGGTGGGAGTTTCAATCTATATTGAGTTTGTTAATTGGAGAGCATGTGTATGAGGGTAGGGTGGGTTTGAGCTGAGGCTTTTCTATGCATTGTAATTTTAATCTCTGTCAAGGGTGGATGGACATTCTTTTGTCTATGCAATTTTAAAATGACTAAGAATTACAAAGGAGCATAAATCTCTTTAATAACTAAAAAACAGATTGGTGCAGTGAGGTTATCTGTTTAATTAAATCCTTTAGCATTAATCAAAGATACTTCTAAAAGTATCAGAAGCTATTGAAACATCCAGCACATTAATAGGTAGTTAAGGTAAGCAGCTAATCGCTGCTGCTGTAAAAATGCTACTTTTTGCCACTGGTTATGCAATGTCAACAACTAAATTAACTAATATGTTCCACCTCTAAAACGTGACAATTTCCTTGAATCACTGTTCTTTTGGGGACTTTGAAGTAGTCTCGGTAGTAATCACAATTTCATTTCAATGTACTCAGTAAAGATACAAAATCATAAAGTTCTAGGGTTCTCCAATCCTCATTTATACTGTTGGCTTTGGATAATTACTTTGTTGCCCTTTGTCCAGTTTGACTGTCTTCTGAGTCCCATACATTTTTCAGGTCTGTTCTTCTGTCGTTTTAGAGAGAACTGGTTTAAGTGGTTTTCTATTATGTTCATACATTTTATTAGGAAACAAAGACATTTTTTTCTTTAACTTCATTAATAAGTGTGTGAATCATTAAGCTCAAAAAATGATGCTATCCAGATAGCTGGATATTGATTATTTATGCTGAAATTGTATATTGTTACTGGAGCCCCCTCTAGAGAACTCTTTGTACCGGTGCTCTTGATAAAATGATAAATAACCCATTAGCCTAAACAGTGAGAGGATGAAAACAGGAATTACACTTTGGGTAGTATGTTTATAATATACAATCTAGTATAAACCATGATAGAATAAGAGCTAGTTAGTTGGCTGACCCTGCTTTATTTGTGAGCATTTGTTTCTGGTTTCTTTAAAAACATTTCAATTGAATCAGATAATTAAACAATAAAGACCCAGTTCTGCCCTCAGATACACAGGCCCTGCTTGGAATTGTGATGGAAAACTAATTGAGATTGTGCCTGTTTATGTGATGGAGAATGGAGTCTTTATTGTTTAGCAAACTCATTCAGTTAAAGGCAAAATTTTCAGAAAAAGGTTCCTACATTGTGCCTTCAAGGTATATGTGCAAAGATAAAAACAAATATTATGAGTAGTACACAATATACAGTTACATATGCGAGTGAAGCTGTTGAAATGGTGTACACAGAATGTACAGTTATATGTGTTCTGCGTGTGCAATTACTTGCTTGTGTCTGAACAAAAACATTTTGCTGATACTACATAGGTACCTATTTTTAAAAAAAAATAAAAAAAATTTGGTTGTAAAATTCTGGCCTTCCTAGGCCCCAGAGCTGACCGGCTGGGGTTAGAGTCAAAGGCCTAAATAAAAATAGGCATTGTGCTAGGGCATCCACTCCACACTAGATCTGACAGTGGTTAAGGTGGCTAGGCAGGCCAATTAACTGCCCAGGCTGCATCTGGAGGAGGAGCCAGGGAGCAGGGATTAATTAGGCAAGGGTCAACTGGACAGGAACAGGAGGGGTCTATATAGAGGTCAGCAGCTGTGGCTGTAGGGAAATAGTCTGCAGTTACTCTCTGGGAGTAGGGAGGTGTGTTTGGGGCTACAGAGGCAAGTCACCTCCAGTCCCTCCCTGGAAGAAAGGAGTTGTGCAGCTGGCAAACCCAGAGATGGGGGAAAGCTAAAAAGATAGGAAAGGCTCAGGGGAAAAGAGGCAAGGCATAGGTTAGTGCAGCTCTTGGCTGCTAAAAAGAGGTCCCGTGAGCAGGAATCCAGAGTAGGGAGTTGGCCTGGGTTCCTCTAGTAGCCACTGAGGAAGTGGCATGGACCAGGCAGCCTGGGACAGTTCCCCCTGAAAGACTTTGATACCCTTGGCTGGAGGACCAAGTCACAAACACGAATCTGCACCTCCTGGAGTGAGAGGGGCTGCAGGATGAGAGAGAAAGATGAGTGGAGAGACCGCTAGAGGAGGGCCCAGCACCTGGAAGAAGCTAATCCCCAGAGCAGCCAGGAGGAGTAGTGGTGAGTAGAGCCCATAACAGCAACTCTTTTAGAAGAAAACACACAAAATCTTTTTGAAAAGTTTACCATTCTACAGTAATGGCCCATTTGTTTACTGTAGAATACAGAGTGTCTTCTTGTACAGGAAGGGTTGATTCAGCCAAGGATCCAAATGTTCTGATGGTTCTTCATAACTGATTCCAATCTCTGTGCGTGAGGAGCCCGACTGAAAACTGAGTGAGATTTTCTATTCATCCTGGTTTTGCTCAAGTTGAAAATATCACAAGAGCAGCTTTTTTCCTTTACTTGTTTCCACTTGTGTTTCCTGCCACACCCAGATGAGTCAGTGAGAAGGACATTGCTGTTGGTGATTGGGAAGTCACATTATTTGTTGTTGTTCAGAGTGCAGTTTTGCAAGAGTGAGAGAATGCTTGACCTGTAGAGATGTACAGCCCATTGCTCCAGTCCCTGCATGTTACCATGTCTGCTCCATTACCAGCAGAACTGTGTGGGCTCATAATGCAAGGTACTGAGCTCATCTCCTTCAGTATGAGTGTTCTCCCCTCAGTTGTAGTTTATTGGAATTGACAGTGCTCAGCACTTGCAGGATTTGACCTTATCTCCTGATTTAAAGGAGTCAATATATAAATTGCATTGCTGCTTTTTGCTGCCTTTCTCTACAACCCCTCAATTTCAGAGAAATTCTGATGTGAGAAAAATTCTTAGTGTAAGAGAAACAAAACTGCTCTTAGACCAGCATCCAGCTGCAAGTCAAGGACCAGTACTGCTGCCATATAAAGTCAGTCAATTCAAGGGGGAATTTAAGTGCTTTCCACTCACTTAAAACTGTCTCAGGAAGTTTTCTGAAACCCAAGAAAGGCAATTGTGACAGCATCAAGTGGGTTAGAACTAAGAAACTGGGTGGGGTGGTGAGAAAGTTTTAAAAATAGATGGCAGTTAATCTTAGCTCCTGGAACTTAGGGACTTTCCAGTGCTGGCAGCCTGTGTGTTGTTACTTAGGATACACGCCAAGAATTTTTAGTGCTGACTGCTAGGTGTATTGGAGAAAAGTCACTGTGCAGGTTCTGTCATTCAAAGGAAATATACCATACAGTAATATGCTGGTTCAACAGTCATTTTTCAGGCAATGAACACTGACGCTTGGAACATGAAAAGAGCAGAACAATAAAAAGATGAAAATGCACACAAAAAAACGTGTCTTTTCTTAGTCCTCTATTTGTACACATGTCCAGCAAATCACAGCTATAATGGCACTGCCACAGTAAGGTATGTGGGCAGTTGGGGCCAGTACTATCTATTGCTATTGGTGTGCATGATGCTTTGCAAGCAAATGAAAAGTTATTATGTCTACAATGAAAAATGTACTCTAATGTAACCTGCAAATGCAGCAAAAATGGCAAAAGAACAAGGGTGAATGGGGTTGGGGGGAATGCTGCTCTAAGGGAAAAACTGACTTCGTGAGTGAAATATCAGCCCCATTGAAGTCAATGGGAGCTTTGCTCTAGATTTGAATAGAGCCAGGTTTTCCCCCTTTTATCTTGTTTAGCATATTTCCCGTTAGTTCTGACTGATTTGCACATATAACTCAAATACCATAGGGTGAAGAATCTTTGTAAGTCTTTGTGGAAGAAGTGGGTTTTAAGGAGCTGAGGCGAATGAAGACATTATGATTGACTGGTGCACAAGGAAACTAGTCTTAGCATGAGGCAGTATGGGAAAATGCATGAAGTTGGAAGAGGGAGAAGGATAAAAGGAGTGGTTAGGGGGAAGACTTGTGTCAAACAAAGGAAGTGAATGGTGGATTAAGAAGAAATCAGAACAGAAGGCATAAACAGGAATGGAGTTGTGCAGAGCCTTGGAAGTCAGAATCAGAAGCTGACCTTGGTATGAAAGATAAGTGGGCAAAGAGGGAAGAGTGGCAGGAGTGGCAATTGTGTCATCTGTGTGAGGGACTGGTTGACAGTTTGTTGGCAGTGCAAAAGAAGTGGGTTTTGCTTGAGCTTCCTTTTTACAAGGGATGGGAAATCAGTGAGGCAGAGGGAAGGGGCAGACTGCGCACATAGCTGTGATGATGACAGCAAAGAATTATCCACCATCTGAGCCAAGGACTGGGAGAAAGCAATGCAAATATACCGCAGAGCTGTAATAAAAATAGAGGCCTCCAATCGTACAACTAGATACATTTCAGAACAGCAAAATAAGTAGCCTTCATGGACACTCTGGGACTCCAGGCTGTCACCTAATACTCCTTGTACTGCATTAATTTTAAAAAGTTTATGCCTGCAATGACTTGATGGTAGTGCATGGTCTAAATCTACCAGAGTTTGTGAAGAGGAACCCAGTGTCCAACACACACACTATCCTTCTGATAACAACTTCCTGCTTCCTATAGCATATACTGGAGCAAAGATGAAGAGGTGTGAAAATTCAAGTGAGCATCCAAGGTTTGGGTATCAGCTTGGCTCTTTGGTTTTTCAGCAAGGCTGGAGATCTCATAGGGATTGGGACTTCCTTCAGTACATCCTTGCAGCAGCTGAAACAGGGATACAGTGCCACAAGAAGTTCTGAGACCAGGAAATCTCAGATGGGTGCAAAACCTAATTTAAAAAATAAGACTGGGATTTTCAGAGGCTCCCAAGGGAGTTAGACACCCAACTCCCATTGAAAGTCAATAAGATTTTTCAGCTCCTTTGAAAATTCCAGACTTAATTTTTTTTTCAAGATTTCATGATCTGGGTCTGAGTTTGGGGTGAAATTTCTGGTCAGTTTATATGTTATCCAAGCTAGTTTGCCCCGGTGTCTATGTGGTGTTCACTGAGGAATTGGAGTGTGGCTGTATTCTGTGTCTTCCCACTTTCCAAATACTGTATGGCCTGATTGTGCTGCATAAGTGCTAGGTATTATTATAATCATCATCATAGAGAATTCCCTTTACAATTAAACAGAGTAACACACACAGTCCACATGGTGTAAATAAACAGCCTTGCTTTTATTAACTGCCTCCTTTAAACCTGGTCTTCAAAAATAAATTGCCCTATTTTTTTAATCCAGTACCATGAAAATATACTAGTTAGTACAGTTCCATATGTAAATATGTTTTCAAGTGAAAAGCTGGACCTGACTGGGACAAAGAGCTCTATTAGAAGGAATAACTACTTATATGTTTTGAGTATATAATGTTTTGGGATTAGATATAGATGGCCTCAAAATGTAATAATCAGCTTAAAATTTATACACATTCTTCAAATATATATTCTAAAAAACCCCAAAAGCTTCATGGGCCATAAAGTGCAAATTGATACCTGTCCAAGTCTGGCTTCAGAGCTTTTGGTGCCACCAGTGAGACAAGATTATAGGTGGTGATGTTGTTAATATCATTGGCATGCAAGAATAAGAAGCAGGAACTGTTTCCCCTGTGTCATGAAAAAATTAAGCACTTGGCAGAGTTGGAGGATAGAGTTTGTGTGTTACAGTGAAGGGCACAAGAGAATAAGATTTTTTTTTTTAGTTGGTGATACATTTGTGACAGATATGGCAATATTCTTATTGAATTAAGTGTCAGTATCTTTAGAGTTCATCATATTAAAAATGTAAACTGTGTGTGTATTATTATGTTTTGAGCTTCAAAAGGACTCTTTGAAGCAATGTGCTAGACAGACAAAGTTAAGTGGAATTCCTGGGAAATACTTGGAGGAAAGGAAGGCAATGTCTCAGTTGCAAACCCAACCTTCTAAATCTGTGCGCTAAGGGGAAACCTATTGTCTGCTGAAGACAAGATCAGGGGGCCCACACTGGAGAAAAAAGTGATCACAGATTCACAGGGGTGTTGATCTGAGCTTACAGTTGTTATGAACTTGTGACCACAGAAAAACTTTCTGGTGAGGGTTGAAGCACTGTTCACAGACTTGCTGAGTTGCGGTAATCTCTGGTAAGCTTATTAGCATGTGTGTAGGTTCTTTGTTTTTAATCTTTTCTTTCTGATGCTTTTACCTTAAGAATAAATATACGTGCTCGGAAAGAGCTGTGGGGTAACTTATAATGCTGTTTATACCTCTGAGGAGAAGGCAAAACAGTCCTGGGTAGGCAATCTGTCTTGCTGCTGAATTCACTGTGTAGGCAGGGACGGAGTGGGAGAGATGAGAGGTGACAGCTGGGGAGCTGGAAGCTTTAACTAATTTAGCTACAACTAATCAGGAAAGAGATCTTGGAGTCATCATGGATAGTTCTCTGAAGACGTCCACGCAGTGTACAGCAGCAGTCAAAAAAGCAAACAGGATGTTAGGAATCATTAAAAACAGGATAGAAAATAAGACGGAGAATATCTTATTGCCCTTATATAAAACATCTTGAATACTGAGTACAGATGTGGTCCCCTCTTCACAAAAAAGATGTACTGGCATTAGAAAAGGTTTAGAGAAGGGCAACTAAAATGATTAGGGGTTTGGAATGGGTCCCATATGAGGAGAGATTAAAGACCTTTCAGCTTGGAAAAGGGAGACTAAGGGGGGATATGATAGAGGTATGTAAAATCATGAGTGATGTGGAGAAAGTGAATAAGGAAAAGTTATTTACTTGTTCCCATAATATAAGAACTAGGGGCACCAAATGAAAATTAATGGACAGCAGGTTTAAAACAAATAAAAGGAAGTTCTTCTTCACTCAGCACACAGTCAACCTGTGGAACTCCTTGCCTGAGGAGGTTGTGAAGGCTAGAACTATAACAGGGTTTAAAAGAGAACTGGATAAATTCATGGAGGTTAAGTCCATTAATGGCTATTAGCCAGGATGGATAAGGAATGGTGTCCCTAGCCTCTGTTTGTCAGAGGGTGGAGATGGATGGAAGGAGAGAGATCACTTGATCATTACCTGTTAGGTTCACTCCCTCTGGGACACCTGGCATTGGCCACTGTCGGCAGACAGGATACTGGGCTGGATGGACCTTTGGTCTGACCCAGTATGGCCATTCTTATGTTCTTAGAGTAGGTGCCCTTGCTGGACCATGAGGGGGAACTACAGGTGCAGTTGCCCTGAACTGTGACTCACTTGCAATTGACTTCTCTTTTAGTTCCTTTCAAGGCTGTATGTTTGAAATCCCCACAAGCTCGCATCTGGCTATAAATTCCACTACACTTCAATGCTAGTTTATATGCTCCTGCTTATAAACACCCTGTCAAGGTTCCTCCCCCACTCTGAACTCTAGGGTACAGATGTGGGGACCTGCATGAAAAACCTCCTAAGCTTATCTTTACCAGCTTAGGTCAAAACTTCCCCAAGGTACAAAATATTCCACCCTTTGTCCTTGGATTGGCCGCTACCACCACCAAACAAATACTGGTTACTGGGGAAGAGCTGTTTGGACACGTCTTTCCCCCCAAAATACTTCCCCAAAACCTTGCACCCCACTTCCTGGACAAGGTTTGGTAAAAAAGCCTCACCAATTTGCCTAGGTGACTACAGACCCAAACCCTTGGATCTGAGAACAATGAAAAAGCATTCAGTTTTCTTACAAAAAGACTTTTAATAGAAATAGAAGTAAATAGAAAAAAAATCCCCCCTGTAAAGTCAGGATGGTAGATACCTTACAGAGTAATTAGATTCAAAACATAGAGAACCCCTCTAGGCAAAAACCTTAAGTTACAAAAAAGATACACAGACAGAAATAGTTATTCTATTCAGCACAATTCTTTTCTCAGCCATTTAAAGAAATCATAATCTAACACATACCTAGCTAGATTACTTACTAAAAGTTCTAAGGCTTCATTCCTGGTCTATCCCCGGCAAAGACAAAATATAGACAGACCCACATACCCTTTGTTTCTCTCCCTCCTCCCAGCTTTTGAAAGTATCTTGTCTCCTCATTGGTCATTTTGGTCAGGTGCCAGCGAGGTTACCTTTAGCTTCTTAACCCTTTACAGGTGAGAAGAGATTTCCTCTGGCCAGGAGGGATTTTAAAGGGGTTTACCCTTCCCTTTATATTTATGACACACCCTATATCCTCCTACTGAATTGAAGTTGTGTTTTTGAGTGCATGCAGTAGATGGCAATTGAGGGGGTTAAAGGATTTTACGTATGCTATTTTGTTCTGAGCCAAAGGGAGAGGCCTCAATGGGTATCTTTAGTTGTAAGTCATAAGCTCAGTTCTCCCCTTACTGCCTGACTTGATACTCTGCGGGGTGGGGGAGAGGGGAACACAATGTTTTACTGGAAAAGTCTTTTCATAAGGACAGAAGGTTAAGAAGTAAACCTTTGCTAATTGAAGATGAAGCCCAAACCAAACAAAGACTTGGTTTATATCTGTAACTGAAAATAGCTTAACTACTATTTTGCTCTGTCAGTTGCGGAGAGAGAGCACATTTTATGGCTCTAAACACAGCGAGCAGTCAGGAAAGGTGGAAGTGTAACCTCTATTCTGCAAAAACTCTGTCCTTCCTTGCTCATCTAGGGGAGAGACATTTCAATCTGAGCTATGCTTGTCCTGCTGCGTTTCCTATGACATATTTAACTGCTGAAGGGTTCTTTGCAATATTTCTTTGGTAGACAAAAGGGCTGTTTGTTGTTTTTCTGTCTTTCTTTCTGTAATAGATAATGAATCTGTATACGGTTTAGGCTAAAATGCCCAGTTTTTGTCATTGCATTCTTTTTTAAAGTACAGATTATATGCTTTGGTCTTTACCTTATGTCTATACCAAAAAAAAAGAGAGAGAGAGAGTCCTGATCTGCTGTGTAGTGTTAAACATCAACCGTGTTTCATCCAGGAAGTGGCTGTATTTCAGTGGCAGAGCAAGTGTTCTTTGGATATAAAGACTTTGGGGATCTTTTGGTACCAAAGGTACAATATAAAATAAATAGGGTGTTAGGTGAAGGGGAGATTACAGTATTTCAGGGTTTTTCATTGGAAACATTTGGAAAGACTGGCTGAGTTTGGAAGCCTGTTCTCAACATATGAACAAAGTTTCACTTCCTCTTTTGGTTCAGCAACGGAGATCTGCATATTTGCACTGAGTACTCAGTGAAATCCTTGCCTCATTGAAGTCACTCGAAATTTTCCTATTGACTTCAATAGAGCCAAGATTTCACCCTAAGTATTCATCAATGGGTGCTGCTTTTGAAAAGTCCTAGCCAATAAGAGAAGGACAGACTAGAATATACAGAGTCTTTCACCTGTAGATTTGAATCCAGTGGAAACGAGCAAAAGTTGCTTTGCAGAGGGTTGTTTGGTGATCCCTGTGAGATAAACTGGTGATTTAAATCAGTTTCCCAATAGACAGAAGTCCACGCTACATAAAGCCTCCCCCAAATAGCACTAATTAGAAAATGGTTGATAGCCTCATCTGGGTAACAACGGATTTGAATAGACATAGAGACCTATTAGACTCGACATCTCTTAATGTTTCTCCTGTGCTTTGAAAATATAAAGAACTCTTTAAGGGCTGAGTATTGCTATTACAAACCTCACCCTCCAATATGCACATTGGCAAGCCAGTGTGAGGGACCTTGCACTACCACTATGCATGCTATACCTGTTTTGTGCATAAACCAGGGGTGGGCAAACTTTTGGCCCGAGGCCACATTGGGTTTGCAAAACTGCATGGAGGGCTGGATAGGAAAGGCTGTGCCTCCCAAAACAGCCTGGCCCCACCCCCCATCCAACCCCTCCCACTTCCTGCCCCCTGACTGCCCCCCTCAGAACCCCCAACCCATCCAACCCCCCTGCTCCTTGTCCCCTGACCGGGCCCTCCCGGGACCCACCGCCCCATCCAACCCCTCGCCCCGCTCCCTGTCCCCTGACTGCCCCGACCCCTATCCACACCCCGCCCCCTGATAGGCCCCTCCGGGACTCCCATGCCTTTCCAACTCCCCCTGTTCCCCATCCCCTGACTGCCCCCCCCAGAACCTCTGCCCCATCCAACCGCCCCCGATAGGCCCCGCGGGACTCCCACACCTATCCAACTGCTCCCTGTCCCCTGACTGCCCCCCGGCACTCCCCGGCCC
Source organism: Chelonia mydas (assembly GCF_015237465.2). Lineage (NCBI taxonomy): Eukaryota > Metazoa > Chordata > Testudines > Cheloniidae > Chelonia > Chelonia mydas. The sequence goes on along the minus strand of NC_057850.1, from coordinate 105,097,633 downwards.
CCTTACCATGCCGCTCAGAGCAGCATGTCTGGCATCCGCGACACCCCGACTGGAGTCAGACACGCAGGCCGTGCTGCTCTGCTGGAGCGCGCAGCCCCGCCGCCCAGAGTGCTGCCCCTGTGGTGGCATGGCTGCAAGGGAGGGGAGACAGCGGGAGAGGGGCTGGGGGCTAGCCTCCCCAGCGGGGAGCTCAAGGGCTGGGCAGGACGGTCCGCAGGCCAGATGTGGCCCGCGGTCCATAGTTTGCCCACCTCTGGCATAAACAGAGGACCTCAGTTTGCAGAACTGTCAGTCTGGCACTTTTCATGAATTCCCCACAGGTTTAAGAGAACAAGATTGTTGGAGGGAGATCTATCCCTCCCTGGAAAGCTAGCCTCCCGGTCAGAGAAAACCCAGTCAGAGTATATTAATCTTTAGATATGAAAAACAGTAAAATCAAGTCCAAAAGCATGATTGATGGATCCTGGAGTCAGTGAAAAGACCCTTTCAAACCCCAAACTTGACAGTATCTCTCTGAGTCAGTGGTTTTTATTGCACCTTCTCTAATATGATCAGGAATGTAAGCAGTCCAAATTGGCTTCTTTTCTCAAGTTGGCTAATTCCAATTCATGCTCCTTGATCGTGTTCAGAAAAAGGCCTTGATTTGAGAGACCCGCATAAGCTGGAAACTAGATCTGAACATCTGCATCTGATCACTTCATGAAAGATTATGAATAAATGAGGCTGAGGCTTTTTGTTTAAACAGGAAAAGTAAAAATAAAATGGAATAGGCAGGCTGACTGAAGACACTGAAATTAACAAGCAAGAAAAACAACCAAACTTAGCTATATATATATATAATATTTAAAATTTAAATAAAAAGAGATCCAGGAGCTAACAAGACATGCACTTGCCATAAACCTCATCACTGTAGGCCACACTTGATACCCTTCCAGTGAATAATATCCCTCTCCACAAACAGACCTATCGGAGTCAGTGGGAATTCTTGTGGCATAAGTTACTACTGAGTGTAAGTATAGCACAGTCTCGGCCTTTGTTTGTATGTTGCATCCCTTTTCTCCTCCATTTATCTTTCTGGTCTGTTTAGACTGTAGGGACTTCTTTGGGGAAGGACCATGTATTTCTGTGTGTTTGTACAGCACCTAGCACAATGAGGGCCTTATCCTCACTGACCCTCCACTAAAATGTCATGTAAAATATGATGAAGAGATGAAACTATAAATCAAAATCCAACATGGTTGACTTTATCGAAAAAACCATTGATTTCCCTCCAAAAATTGATGAAATCAGTAAGTTCCTGCTAAATGTTTCAATTTCACTGAATCAGCATTTTCTGATAGAAAACTGTTCTGTCGGAAAATGTTCAACCAGTTCTCTTTAAAGACTAGGGGAAGACTCTTCAATTGTATCTGAAAGAATGGGGAGCCACTGAAATGTGCAGGACTATGGCTGTGATCTTTTCTTGATGTTTTTCCTTTCTTAACATGTAGGTTACTGTGTGTGTTATGTCATCTGGAGCTTCCACTTTCACTCTGAGGTTGAATGCGCTCCTATGGGTAGTGTGACGGGGTCGGGCCAGATGGCTACAGGAGAGTAATAGAAGGCAGATATATTAGCCCCAGGTTAAGTTAGGTTCCCTTTTCCTCTGGTAAGGTAACAGGGAAGGTTCCAGAATAATCAGGAACCTTCTGGAGACAATTCATAGAATACCACAGTTGGAAGGGACCTCAGGAGGTCATCTAGTCCAGCCCCCTGCTCAAAGCAGGACGAATACCCAATTTTTGTCCAGATCCCAAATGGCCCCCTCAAGGATTGAACTCACAACTCTGGGTTTAGCAGGCCAAAGCTCAAACCACTGAGCTATCCCTCCCCCCAAATTAAGACAGACAGGCTGATTGGAACACCTGCAGCCAATCAAGAAGCTGGTAGAATCTATTAAGGCAGGCTTATCAGGGCACCTGGGTTTAAAAAGGAGCTCACTTCAGTTTGTGGTGTGCATGTAAGGAGCTGGGAGCAAGAGGCGCTAGGAGCTGAGAGTGAGAACGCATACTGTTGGAGGACTGAGCAGCACAAGAATTATTAGACACCAGGAGGAAGGTCCTATGGTGAGGATAAAGAAGGTGTTTGGGAGGAGGCCATGGGGAAGTAGCCCTGGGAGTTGTAGCTGTCACACAGCTGTTCCAGGAGGCACTCTAGACAGCTGCATTCCACAGGGCCCTGGGCTGGAACCCAGAGTAGAGGGCGGGCCCGGATTCCCCCAAACCTCCAAAGTCCTGGTCAGACACAGGAGGAGTTGACCTGGACTGTGGGTTCACGAAAATGGCCAAACTGAGGGCTGCCGTGAAGCTCCAAGGCGAGCAAATCCGCCAATAAGCGCAAGACTCACCAAGGTAGAGGAGGAACTTTGTCACAGAAGGTAATGGGTGTATGGATCACAATGGATGGATCTTTGTCTAAGTGGAAATGGCATAGTCTCCTGACAATCTGAACATGAAAAAAAGAGTCTCATGCCACTGTCACTGTACGTATATCTAGGATCAATGATGAGTTTACTTGGGACTCTAAGATTTAGCACTATCTTGATATATGGATAGGGGGCCCTATTTCTATAAATGGCCTAACAAGAAAATAGAACATTAGAGCCTACAAACTTTGGAGAGGTCTGTCATAAATATAAAGGGAAGGGTAAACACCTTTAAAATCCCTCCTGGCCAGAGGGTTAAGAAAAGGGTTAAGAAGCTTTCACCTGTAAAGGGTTAAGAAGCTAGGATAACCTCGCTGGCACCTGACCAAAATGACCAATGAGGAGACAAGATACTTTCAAAAGCTGGAGGGAGGGAGAAACAAAGGGTCTGTCTGTGTGATGCTTTTGCCGGGGACAGAACAGAAATGGAGTCTTAGAACTTAGTAAGTAATCTAGCTAGATATACGTTAGATTATGATTTCTTTAAATGGCTGAGAAAATAAGCTGTGCTGAATAGAATGGATATTCCTGTCTTTGTGGCTTTTGTAACTTTAAGGTTTTGCCTAGAGGGATTCTCTATGTTTTGAATCTAATTACCCTGTAAGGTGTTTACCATCCTGATTTTACAGAGGTGATTCTTTTTACTGTTTCTTCTATTAAAATTCTTCTTGTAAGAAACTGAATGCTTTTTTCATTGTTCTTAAGATCCAAGGGTTTGGGTGTGTGGTCACCTATGCAAATTGGTGAAGATTTTTATCAAACCTTCCCCAGGAAGGGGGTGCAAGGTTTTGGTGAGGATTTTGCGGAGAAAGACGTTTCCAAACAACGCTTTCTCAAAAATAAACCCGGTTAGACGTTTGGTGGTGGCAGTGGAAGTCCAAGGGCAAAAGGTAAAATAGTTTGTACCCTGGGGAAGTTTTAACCTAAGCTGGTAAAAGTAAGCTTAGGAGGTTTTCATGCAGGTCCTCACATCTGTACCGTAGAGTTCAGAGTGGGGAAGGAACCTTGACAAGGTCAAACAAATTTTACAGCTTGGGCTCATGTCTAGAATATGTGAAGCATTAAAGAGTTCATACTACTTATTCTTGAGACAAAGGTTATACTGTGAACAGTGAGTGGGACAACATGAATCCCTTCTCTTGGCAAGGGCAATAGTTAGTGATGATATGAATTACTTTGATTTAGCTGGATGGGCTAAATATACAGTGTTTTGCTATATAAATGTTACGTTGCAGTGCAGTCCTTGCGGTTGGTCAGAAGTTCCTGGGATGGAGGAATTCTTTCACTTGTATAGTGCTGTTGCCCTACCTTAATAGGAATGGTGCAAATTGAATCCATTTTCTGAGGACTGTGAACTTCTATCCTTGTTGAGCTGCAGTATCAACAATACCTCAGAGTTACGAACTGACCGGTCAACCACACACCTCATTTGGAACTGGAAGTACACCATCAGGCCGCAGCAGATACCATTCCCGAGGTGTTCATAACTCTGAGGTTCTGCTATATTCTCATCTTCCTCAATATACACGCTGTCTCTCTCTAGGAGTATGTGCTTGATTTGCAGTCATCTCTTTGCATCAGCTATTATTATATCATTTGCAAAATCCTCTGGCATTGGAGAGTCTCCAAGAAATGCCAGTAACTGAATTTCCTCCGTATCTTAGTTAATTTTGTGGACACATGTGGGGAAAAGGAAAACAGCAACTCCTTTTTAGTATTCAAACTAGATCACATTGCTGGAGAAACAATACATGTCAGCGACAAGCTTTTAATGCTAAATAACACTGTTTCATAAACATGCAGCTAGTTTGTCCAAACAAACAGTTTCATCAGAATGTTAAAAACTGTATTGCCCCAGTGGGATAATTCTGCCATAGGCAGAGTTTTATTCTCTGTTTTCTTACCTGAGCTGTAAGAAAGCAAAACAAAAGAATCACTTATATTTTTCTATTAATCAAACATTTGTTTTGGGGCCTGGACATAGGAAATTATTTTTATGCATTATGCAAATTACATCTTAAATAAAAACTCAGGCACTACAAAAACCCTTAAGCAACACCTAGCACCTCCTTGGCTGCTGATAAACAAAACAAATTAACATAATCAAGATAATTAACTACAGCTCCACACAGTTTTTTCATCCAGTCTACTATAGTTTGAAGGCTGCCTTTTCATCTCACTTCCTTACAGACTGAAGGTGCTGAGAGTAACACCTACAAAGTGTGGAAGTTTGAATGTAGATAGGAAGAAAGACAGCCTGGGCTTTTTTATTTTTCATAATTAAAACATTAGATGAATAGTTATTACACTAGTGAAGCAGCATCAGCCTTCTGTTAGAATATTTTTTCCAATTTGCTCATATGTTTGTAACTCCTTTTTTAGTATTATTCTTCCATATGGCAAATTACTGCCATTGAAAATCTTGTACTTTAAGTGAGAACATTTTTGGATGCATTGTGCTGGTGGCCCCAAAGACAGGGTAATTATCTGTGTTGCTGGGGAAAGAAGAACATTATTTCTGGAGACACAGCAGGCATTTTATTAAACAATTGCACCAGCTGGAAATAAATTATTGCCTTTATTTTAAACTACCATTTAAAAGTCTGATGCTTTTTGTTTCAATGGGAAACAAATATTTGGGAAGGTTAGGTCTCCTGTGTTGTGTTTTACTGGGGTACCCTAGACCCATGTAATTACCAGTGGTGTGATTATTTGCTTTTGTTTTTTTACCAAGGCTGTTATTACATATAAGTTAGAGACTGATCCTACTGTTTGTTACTCCGCTTCTGTGTGCTGTTACTAACTGTGAAGTCAGGAAGAGCACAGATAACAGGTGGATCATGTTTTTAACAGATAGTTTTGTTAATCATGGTATAAAAAGCATTACCTGCAAAATATTAACTGCATCACTTTGAACCCAGTTTGGCCTTATCTGTGGGAGTACGGAAGGAGATGAGAACAGCAGTTACTGATCCATATTTATCCCTGGTGTTACTCCACTGAAGTCATTACATGTGGATGAATTTGGCCTACTGTTTCCCCTTTGTGCCCAAGAGGTTAAAACCTAGGTGCCTGGGCCTGGGAAAATGGGGAGTGCTAAGTCTCATAAACAGAACGAGATTGCCCCCCAAAGACAAGAAGTCTGCTGCAAACAGTTTCAGCATCTTCCCTTCCTGGCTCTTCTGGCATATAAATGCTTTGGATATGTTGCACAGAGAACAGGAGCACTTGGGTAGATCAGGTGTTCTCAGATTGAATGGAAATTTCTTCTGCTCAGCTCTGTTCCCTGCCTGCCTGGCCACAGCAGGGAGGCAGGGTGAAAGCAAAAGTGGTCCAGGTCTGAGTGTTCTCCTTTTGCTTGGCTGGAGAAGGGGCCAATTCATGTCTGTCTTCCACAACCCAGTAGTATCCTGGTGGAGGGATAATGTGAAAGCAAGGAGGAAGAGAAGTGTCATGAAGGGAATTGCAAAAAAGTGGAGGAGGAAGGAAAAGATTTGTAAAGGGAGGACAGGAGAGAGAGAGAGGGCTAGTAAAGGTGGTATGAGAGACCTATAGCTAGAGGGTAGCGGTCAGAGAAGGAATGAAAGAGCTGGTAAAGGAAAGAAACCAGCAAAGGAAAGGATGAGAAGAAGAGAAAGGAGCCACTAAGTAAACCAAGAGAGGGAAAGGAAGGAGAGAGATTAGGTGTAAGGGAAAGAATGGAGATTAGGGGGGTGTGCGTGAGAAAGAGGAAAAAGAAAAGCGAGGAAATGGGAAAAGAAAAGGCATAAAATCACACAGCTTTACAGTGCATAACATTTAATTTTTTGTTACCTACATTAGAGTTGGAAATGATGATGATGAAGGTGTACACGAGAATTAGAGGAACGCATATTGGTGCAGTTAGGGCAGCAGAAAAGGACAAGTTGGCCATATATCAGGAAGGGTGCAAACAAGTGACTAGCTGTGTATTGTGGAGACAAGAGGTAATTTGGGAGAGTTGGAGAATCCTAGTTGTGTTGTGTTGTTAGAGATGGACAACACAAGGAGTAATGGTCTCAAGTTGCAGTGGGGGAGGTTTAGGTTGGATATTAAGAAAAACTTTTTCACTAGGAGGGTGGTGAAGCATTGGAATGGGTTACCTAGGGAAGTGGTGGAATCTCCTTCCTTTGAGGTTTTTAAGGTCAGGCTTGATAAAGCCCTGGCAGGGATGATTTAGTTGGGGATTGGTCCTGCTTTGAGCAAGGGGTTGGACTAGATGACCTCCTGAGTTCCCTTCCAACCCTGATATTCTATGATTCTATGACAAGCAGAGCCTAGAACAGGAGAGCATATGGAGTGGTTGGTTTAAGGTTTGCTTTTTTTCTCCAGTGTCTGTTCTTAGTTTTAAAAATACTCTCCATTTTTTGAGAGAAAAACACAGATCACATTAAATCCATATCCAAGGGAAGGAGACCTCCAGGTTCCCCAACAATGGCTTTGTCTCTGGAGGTCAGGATCAGGGTAAGAAATAGGCAAGGGAAGAATCTTCTATTTTTTGTAGCATCCCCACCCTGACAATAATTTTACCTGCCACCTATGGGTAGAACACTCCCAAAACAACTGACAGCATCTTCTGTGGCTCCAAAATCTTGGTATGGTTTTGAGGAAGCCTGCTAGGTTCCAGGAGTAAGTCCCCCTGGAGACGGGAGATCAAGAAACTGTGGGGAGCAGGTCAAGGAAGGGCCTATTGAACAGCAGGGAAAAAAATAGTTTGAATCTGAAATCAATGCCCCAGACTTCAACTCGAACCCCACATTCAATATATTCACAGTGTATATGCACAGTATAAAATAGGCGTGTAGGTAGCTATGTACCTACACACACACAGTTCCAATGTCTGCACTATTGTACAGCAATTTGATGGGGTGGATGGATTCCTGATACTACCTGAGAAGCCTAGGATGTACCCCTTTCCTGCTCAGCTAGGCAATTCTGCAGATGTTGCCAGGATGCAGCCACCTACCTCATGCTGTTGCAAGAAGCAATTCAGTAGCAAGGCCTAATTGTGCACTAAGAAGTCCATGAGGAAAATGTTAGTGAGTTTAATAGACAGTGAGCACTGGGTTCCCTATGGGAAACATAAACAGGAACAGAGAAAAGGATCAGATAGTCTGAAGGCTTGAGGAGACCAAACCGGTGCTGTCCCTATCGTGCTCCCTCCCACTTTGGACATTATGGTGTAGGTTACATTACTCTGTCCTTCGACACCTAGGACTTCTGCTTGTGGAAGCTTTTTTTTTTTTCATTTTACTGAAGTCTGGATCTGGTACCTGAACTAAAAGTGTGGATTGTCTTTCTGTGCCACTCCTCTGACTCATCACAGTGCAGTTATCACAATGTGGAACAAGAGAGATGAAAATAAAAATACCTCTGGGGGGAACCTGCAATAATCACCTGAAGGTCATGCAAAGTACACTGGGCTTTATGCAATAGTGCATGTTTGAACTGATTCATTAATCAAAACTCATACTGTGTTCACAAATAATAACTGACAATTAGCAGAACTACGATACTTGGAAATCCAATATTAACCTTTCTGTTAATTACATCTGAGGTTTAAAGACAGAAAGTAAGCCTTTGTTTATTCAGTGACAAAAATGTCTCCTTTATTAAATGAGGCTACCATTTTAGAGTAATCTACAGGGCACATTTGTATTTTAGCCATGAAATAAATCCCACCTACCCCAAAATGTCACAATTTTGATTGCTAGGCGACAATGCCAAACCTGAAATGGAGCAACAATGAGTTTCCACTCTGAGGGGATCCTGATGGCAACTAGTAAAGGGAGTCTGGAAGAAGAGTTTAAACATATGGTCACCACATTTTTCCTGGAAGATTTTTTTTTGTGGGGAGGGAGGAGAGGGGGGGATGTATTAAGATTTGTTTGAAAATATTAAAAAGTTGAAGGCAACTGAAAAGAAATGGTAAGGACCTGAATTATATATATTAAAAGAAATTAGGGAAGTTTCATCATTAAAACTCCGCTGCGATGATTCATACAAAAATCCTGATCCTGGTTGCTACCTTGCTCTGTCCACATATGTCTGCCTGTCACCATCTGTTGTCACTTGTCATGCATAGACAGTAAGCTCTTTGGGGCACTTGCTTTCTTTTTGTTCTGTGTTTGTCCTGGCAAAATGGAACTTTCGCCCATGATTGGGGCTCTTAAATGCCAATGCAATACAAATGATAACTAATCATCTTCAAGGGTTAGTTCCTGCCATCCTTCCTCATGTTGAGTAGTTATAGAAGTCCCACTGAAATTAATGGGTCTACTTGAAGAGTAAGGTATTACTCGGTTTTGAGTAAGCATGACGTCTGGCCCTAAATCACACTTTCTACTGGAGGTATCTTTTGTAGTAACAGATAGCAACAAGAACTGGAGATGTCATAGAGATGATGATTTCCAACAGGAGCTAAAGCACAATTTGTAGAATATCCAAGTCTCCTCCCCTCACTCTAGTGGATCTTGTCCCAGGCCCATATTCACTCTGAAGAGCCTCTTTCTTTTTATCTTCTTCACAGAGCTAAGATCATCCTACAGATTTTCTTTCCCTTAACCATCAACAACCATGATCACCTCAAAAGTCTTTTCCTTCTCTCCACCAGGCAATGATTGCTTTGATAGTCCTCCTTTATTTGCCTCTCATCCCTGACAAGGCCATGATCAGACAGGATATTTTTTTCCCTTCCCTGCATTCCAAGAAACATGATCAGCCTGGGTATTCCCCTCTTTCCCATGCCTAGGCTTATAGTGGGTTGAAATAAACACCAGGCCTGTCACTGACTGATAATGGACACAGAACAGCTTGGAACAATTCTTTTTCTGCAAGAGAAATAAAGTTAAAATAAAATGAAATTAACAACCCATATATATAATATCTTATTATTAATAATGTTTATTACAGTAGTGCCAAAGGATTAACAAGAATGAGGCGCATTGTGCTAAGCAATGTACAAACACACAGTAGTAGTAAGCAGTCCCTACCCCAAAGAGCTTACAATCCAAATAGGACAGAGATTGCAATGTTGCAATGGGGGAGGTTTAGATTGGATATTAGGAAAAACTTTTTCACTAAGAGGGTGGTGAAACACTGGAATGCGTTACCTAGGGAGGTGGTAGAATCTCCTTCCTTAGAGGTTTTTAAGGTCAGGCTTGACAAAGCCCTGGCTGGGATGATTTAACTGGGACTTGGTCCTGCTTTGAGCAGGGGGTTGGACTAGATGACCTTCTGGGGTCCCTTCCAACCCTGATATTCTATGATTCTATGATTCTATGAGAGATGGGAGGGGAGGGGATTACAGCACCTGTAGAATGAACAATATAATGGCAGCAAACAGCATGTTGGTTCCATTATTTATTTATTTATTTGCTTTTGCTTCTGCTTTGTCTTTTTAATTTTCTTCAATCTTCCTTTAATTCTGCCCAATCCTTTCCTCCACTCCTTTCCCTTCCACAGTTCCCCATCTCTCTTTCACATCTCTTTCATTTCCCTAGATAAATCCAGCCTCTCTTCCTTTCCAAGTCGTGTCCAGACTTACATACTCATCATTTCTAATATCCCCTTTGAGAAATCAAGCCATCCACAGATAGCACTATCTTCCTTTTCTTTCCGTGACGGTAATGTTGGCCTGACAGAATCCAGAGAGATTTACAGTATTAATACATTGCTTTTCCAGCAAACACTATCATACACTTTTCCAGTGTTCTGGATGCATTACTGAAAACTTCACCAACATCTTCGTTTAATGCATAAGGTCACAGCGCCATCAATAGCGTCAATGTAGCTTTGACATCTTTCCAGTATCGGTTGCCCATTCACTTCAAGATTCAGTCTCAGCTCCTCTGTAGGAGCTGAGACTCTGTAGCTATTGGTTTCTCAGACTGCAAGACATTGTGAGACAAACGCCTGTGTTCTTTTAGCTAGTACAAATGCTGGATCCTACTTGAAGCTGCTTTTTGGGAAAGGGGCTCATAGCAGACCTGAAACAAGACCAAAAAAAGATGATAGATAATATTTCTGTAGTAATAATAATACCCAGCTGTTCCCTAGCACTCTTCATCGTTAGATCTCAAAGTGCTTTAAAAGTAGGGTGTCATTATCCCCTTTTTACAGATGGGGAAATTGAGGCAGAGCTGAGAATAGAAATAGTTGATCATGTTTTTCAACCATCTGTCTATCAGCTAGATATGCTTCCTGCATCTATGGCACATGTGGTAGATGGGGAGAACGGGACAGTTGGAAACACTTACATGGAAGAATAGCTGTCATGTCCTACCAAAGTGGTACAGTAAATACTTTTAGCAACACTTGCACAGAAACATGGAGAATTTGGGGGATTTTTGCACTATAGTGATTCTATGTTAGCAGCTTTTAATTGTTCGGTTTCCATGTTTTAACCTTTTCTTGTATTTGTAATGGTAAATGGTCAGTGACTGGAGAACAATGGGAACTGCTGGTTATGTGCCATTTATGTGGGGCAAGGGGAGGATGTTATTCCTTGTAGTAGTTCTGTCATATGAAGTGTAGGGAGCCTGCTGAAAACGGCACCTGTCGGCATATTATGAAAACTGGGACGATGAAGTCTGAGTGTATATTTTGTTCTTCTTTTAAAAATAGTCAGTACTGCCAAACACAACTATAACTTTTGTTTTGTCTAAAGCAAATAAGACACTTGATCTTCTGAACATGTGACATTAAGTGTTTTAATTCTATTTCCAGACTTGGGGCTCTTATAGCTGCTTTAATTAGTCACTGCAGAACTTGCTGTCAGTCAAACAGCAACACCTACACTCTCTCACCATAGTAATTATCGATATTCCTTCTCCACTTCGTGCATACACAGACACCTCTTCTATAGAACGGGCCAGTTCTAAGCCTTGTTTTGATTAAGAAATTATCCTAACATACGAGGAAAGAATGGCTGAGTGGCTGCGGGATAGGATTTTACCATCATCATAAAACAAATGTGGCCTGGACACTTTCTACTTTGCTGCCAAATACAATGCTGGGGAGCTCTGCAGATGTCCCAAAGGCTTTATCTGTAGATTTGGATAGTGATTTCTTCAAATTATGTAGCTACAGGCCATCAGATGCCTGTTCTAAGGTCAGCTGGAAAACTGTAGTCATGTCAACTTCCCTGTGATAAGATGAATTAAGCCTGTTAAATATTTGGCAGAGAGATGCTTAAAACCCTATCCATAAGTACTGCAAACCAAGACCAAAAGGGGAATGCCTAGAATGAATCAAAATTCCCCATCCCACTATCAAAATTCCCACTATCCCAATGCTTTTCTGTCCTCTAAGAACTCTTAGGTTTACGAAAGGAAATATATTAATTGAAAGAAAAGCTCTTCCCTGCAGAGAAAAGGATTATCTTTAAAGATTCTCCCACCTCCTAAGAGGCTTGCTTCATTAGCAATTCTTTTTTTTGTCACCAATAAGCTAACATTGTCTGCATGGAAACTAATCCTTCAAGCTCTGAATATGAGTGAGATTCAGGAATCCAAAGTTAGGCAGTAGTTGACCATAAATAGCACTTTGTATCCTTGCAGTTGCCTCAGCTTGGTGTTTCCATTCCTGAGAGATGCATCACCCCCTTTGGTTCTGATCTGGTCTTGTATCTGATAGTTTATTTATTATAGAAACAGAGTGAAAGCTCTCTCTGCTAAAAGTTAGTGGGATTTTTTTACAACTGGTATTGCAATATATTTAGTTGAAGTCCCATATAGGACACACAGGTTTTGAGTGTGTTCGTCTCATAGATTCTAATTGCTCTGTCCCTTTGGTGAATATGAAAGATCCTTACTCTTATTTTCCCCACTTTTAATTACGACTCTGCATATCAGGTGCACAAGTCCTAGGCTGCAGCCACTGTCCTTCTTTATGAAGAATTATGTACTCCACTGCCACTCTGTAATGACCAAAAGGAAGAGCTATTGATTTGATAAACCCATCCCATAAACCCATCCTCCCATCCCAAGTTCAAAGTGTGCTGCTTTTGAGTAGCTCAGTCTGAGCTACAGTAAAAGATCATACTTCTCTAATTGAGCCAAACAGGGCACTAAAACCAAGTCAATGTGTTGATATCCTACACATGTTTTACAAACTGAACGGATCAAAGGTTCTGCATAGGATAACTGTGGTCATGCATCCCTTCCAGAACTTCAGTTACACTCAAGAAGATTCATCTGAGCATCATGCCACACTAAGAACCCAGTTCTGCAGAGCGGTAAATGCCTTCGTATAACGTGTGCTCAGCACCATAGGTGCTCAGCTATTTGCTGAGTTCTGGGCAGTACAGATTTTCAATATATTCATTTTAACAATGATCATTTTACCTTCATTACATTCTTTGCAAGGTAAATTATCAGCATTTCAGCCTTTAGGACCTTCTGTCTGACTGCTTTGAAATAAACTGATGCTGTGGTGCTTTTGTTTCGTTTCTTTAAAAGATTTTTTAAAATAGAATTTTGTTTATAGTGAAATAGAATAACAGACATATATTTGATCTTTTCAATTAAGAACCATTTGAATTGCCTATGTTGCCCATGACCAAGTAGTACAAAAAGAAAATGAACAAATAAGTAGCTGTAAACAAAGAGGAAAGCAACAGGTGTAGCAAACAGGTTAATAAAATACTCCCCTTCGAAGCTGTCTGCCAGAATTAATGTTTAAGCACTGTTTGTGATGTGGTGGTTTTAGGAAAACTACCCAGCTTTAAGGTTGCAGTTATATGAAAGTGCTTCACATGAAAACTTTTTTTTTTTTGCTGCTTCTAAAATTAAATATTATCTGAGATTCATTAAAAACGATTTTAATTTAAAAAACAAAAGGTTATTTTTAAAATGCATTTCATCTGTTATGGTGGTGTCATACTCTTCTTTCAGTGACCTAACTGCTCCACTGGTATAGAGCTGACCAATCATGAAAAATAGGGATATTCTGTAATATTTCCAGGATTATGTCAGCCCTGTAAGGAAATTTAATGTTGCCAAAATGTAACAAAAAATGTATTGGCTGGTTGCCTCAGGCTGGCTATTGCTAGAATATAGAACTTTTGGAGTCTTGATATCCAAAAGGATTATATACTCTTGGCTTTTACATGTACTGTTCAAGAAAAAGGGAGCTATAAATCATACCTTACAAAAGTCACACAAGCTTTGATGCCAGTCAGAGTTGCCAAGTTTGTCTTACTGTGAAGCAGCTGTTTCATACACTAAAATAAATACTTAAAAGTAAGTCTTTGAAACAAAACAAAGGGGGGGGGGGAGAAAGGAGGGAGCAATAAAACAGTATTCCATTGTGCGTTAGACTGAAGGAATAGTTCCCTGAAGCACCATCTGAAGAATTACTTGTTCTGTCTCATTAAATGGATACGATCAATGTGCAAACTTATGCAAGTTGAAAAATAGTAGTAGCAACCAGGCAAGTTTTTTCTGACTGATAATACACAAAACGCATTGTCACTGCCTGGTATGGTTATAGGGCATCAGTGTGCACTAACCCACATTTTATTTGCTTTGGAACAAAGTGTATTTTAGAAACACAGAGAAATAAGTGGTGGATCCAGATATAATAAAGGTCCTGTGGCTGCAAACTCCTTCTCTCTTTAAACTGTAGTTGTTGGCATTCGCTCCGACTCTTTGCTTTGCCACAGGGAACCCTCTTAACATTCTGCTTCTTCCATTGGAGATAAACCTCAACTCTTGGAGTAGAAGAAGCTATTCTTGTTTAACAACTCTCTGGTAGCTGTTGCAGAGTGTCCTCACCTCATTCTCCATTTTTCTGATGTAGCTTTTTGTGATGGGGTGTTCACACCAGTCTAGAAGGGGTTAATGAGGTAGAGGAAAGGCCAGTTAACTGGATATGCTACAGCTGATGGGAATTAGCTGGCCGATGTAACTCCTGAATAATGATGGAACCCAGCTGGGAAGGAACAGGTGGGGCCATGAAGCCAGGAAGCTGGCAGTAGAATGGGGTTGCAGGAAAGGGGTCTGTAGCCACTCTCTGGACAGTGGAGAGGGCATAGGAAAAGGCTCAGGGAAAAGGCAGCAAGGTTTAAGAAGATGTAGATCTTGGCCGCTGATTAGAGGCTCCCTGAGCTATAACCTGGAGTAGGGGATGGGCCTGGGTTTCCCCACTAGCCACTGGGGAAGTGGCATAGTTTGGACAGTGAAGGGAAGATGCAGGGGAAGGGACAAATGCACAGTAACCTGGCTGGAGGACCAAAGACAGAGCACCCTGAGTCACAGAGAGAGAGTGGCAGCAGGGTGTGCAGTGAACAGTAGAGGGGAGTGTCAAAGAGCAAGTCCCAGATGCAGCCACTAGGAGGCGCCCCAACAATGAGTGGCCCCTGTGACACTTAAGAGCCAGAACTTTGCATGATATCTTTTTGAATATACAAATATTTTTAATTTTTTTTGTTTTTTTAAAGTTGCATTTCATGCAGGCTGAAGTTCTGTTTGTACATAGAAGGTACAACAGATGCAGCAGCAGTACATGCTGCCCCACCAAAGTACCTCAGGGGCTCCACTTGAACTGGTGTTTTCTTATTGACATGGAGGAAGTAACCACCCTCTGCCATGTTAGAGGCCAGTGGCTGAGTGATATTTCCTTTTACAGGGATTTCCCATATCTTCACACAATCAACTGAGTGTCTAAGTCTGTTTTGAGTCTTTCCTCTACAGGGAACCCCTTTCCTTTCTCTGGACCCATGTAACAGTAGCATGGGAAGCACTTTCTACAGCATTGGGAAGGTTCTCTGTCTGACTAATATGACTGGCAGGAAAGCCTCAAATGAATGTCATGTTTCAGCATGGGGCATAGTCAAGCTCCTGGTTTATGCTGTTGGTGGCAGGCTATCTGAGCTCCCCTACCCTGTGCCCAGCAGGATGGCTGAGGGACCGTTTACATGGCCAGCATTGCTCTGCTCCTCCCCAGCATACCTAACTGAAGCAATTTTGGATTTTTCCCTAAGTCTCTAAGCCATTATTTTCAGCACTACTTTGTCCAGATCAGGAATGTTTACAGAAACCATAGCTGATCATGCTTGGATCATGTGATATGAGGAGGTCCAGGGAGAGAGGAGAGCTTGTTGGCCCACTGCTCACTCACTGGTTGAGAGTTGCACCCATTTCAGAAGTTACTTCTGATTCAACTGTGAAGATGATGGCCCTTCTGTTTACACAGGATTTTGTAAGACTGGGGCAAACTAACCGAAATGTAGATATTGTGTAAAGATCATGTAAATCAAAATGACAGGAGTGTGGATGAGTCTCCACTAGATGCAAGTAGGAGCCAGATTCACTCCTGCAGGGAGATAGGATACACTGTGTACGCACACACTGTATCCTCAGGGGCAACAATAATGGTGGAGGCATTCACTTCCAAAGGAAGACAGAGAGCCTGGCCAGTGATGTCCTCTAAGGCAGTGGTGGGCAGCCTGCAGGCTGCATGTGGCCCATCAGGGTAATCTGATTGCGGGCTGCAAGACATTTCGCTGACATTGACCGTCTACAGGCATGGCCCCCCACAGCTCCCAGGGGCCGCGGTTTGCCGTTCCCAACCAATGGGAACTACGGAAAGTGGCAGGCCCACCACTGCTCTCGGGTATGTCTACACTGGTGATAGAGATGTAATTTCAGGATCAAGGAGACACACCCATACTTGCTGTGATCCAGCTAGCGTGTTAAAAATAAAGGTGTAGCCAGAGCAGTGCAAGTGGCAGGTGGGGCTAGTTGTGCTGAGTACATACCTAGAGTGTTCGATGGGCTCATACTCAGGGGCTATCCCCTCCCGTCACCACAGCTACACTTCTGTTTTTAGCATGCTAGCTCAGTTGGAGCTAAGGTATGTCTGCGTTAGCTGGAAATTACACCTTCCATCTCCAGTATAGTCGTATTCGTATGTTGTGGTAGTTCGCATCTCAATTTAAGTGCATAACTATCTAGACTAAGTGGTGCCATATTGTATTGAAAACAACATAGATGTTTTAATGGTATAGTCCTGGAAAAAAATGTGTGAGATCTCCAACTATATTAATCTGCTTCAGTCTTAATTTCTTTCCTATAGTTATTTATTTCCAAATATATTACTAAAGAGACATATTAATTGGAGGAAATTACATTAGCAAAATGGAATATCCATACAGTTAGCAGTAACTTGATATGGTCGACTGGACTGTCCTTTTGACTTTCAGCATAATGATGTTCTAATTGGAAGACATTTTTAAGTTGGATTTAAATAAATATGGGTCAAAACTGGCAGGTAAAATTCAATTAGATCACTATGTCAGCTCCTATATTTGCTTTCTGGGAATTGTGTGTAAAGTAGGTGTCAATGCATATATATATTACACGATAATGACATTTCCAGAATCAGCTCCCTAAGAGAAGATAATCAACTGCAATACAAATCTAATGAACTCTCATTTTGAAATGCAAACCAGATCCAATATTTAGCAGAAAATTCAGTTTATCAATAATTTAATTTGATACTTTAAGTTCTTTTTCAAGTGATGGTCCCAATATTGATTCCAAACATGGGTGCGCATGTGCTCCATTAGCTGGAGCTGGAACAATTTTGTAGCAGTGTCCATTGATCCACACATGTTGTCCTAAAGTCTGCAGCTGAGGCTATAAGAGGCTGTGCGGGCCGATGCTGCTCCAGTTCCCTCTTACTGCCACATGGCCAGAGTCGGAACTTCTGTTCCTCTGCACTCTTAGCCTAGCTAAGAGAGTTGGTTGTCTGTTCTTCCTTCTTGTATATAGTTGTAGATAGTATTTTCTCTTGTTGTTGTAATGTCTTAGTCTTGTACTTAGTTAGGTTTGCTTTCAGAGTTCTTCCCCCGTTGGGGAGACCTCCCCTCCCGGGGATTATGCCCCAGCAAGTTGGCTTCAAACACTGTGCTTCATGCCCATGGTCCTTCTTGGTGAGCAACGAGCACCAACAGGACCTGTACTGCCTCAGCAAAGCCCACAATGTCAGCCCCTGCTCCATTCGTCAATCATTCCTGTCCCATACGTGGGAAGCCAAGGAACTTCGTCTCCGTAAGTTTCTAATGGAAGAGGCTATGCCCCAACGCAGTCGGATCTGGGACCACTGGATGCCCTTCCGTCTTTCTCCTGGACACCAGATCCATCAGTAGTGCTACAGCCTGACAAGCCGCGCCGTGAGCATAAGAAGCATCGCCATGGGCATAAGGGTTGATCCCCGTCCAGGACTGCCCCTCAGTGCAGCTTTGCGTCCCTGAGTCAGGCCAGTTCAGGTGAGAAGTTGCACATGGACCCAACTGGTCCAGCTCCCAAGAAGCCCTGGATGGAGCACAAAGAGAAGCACTGATGCAATCCACTGGTGCCACCACCAGCCGCGGTCACCATTCTGGCACCATCATTGCTGAGTCCGCCGCTTGCGCCACCAACACTGTCGGGCTTCTCTGGTTTGCCACGCATGGTCCCCTGAACACCTGGCTGCCTGGAATCACTGCTGCCCATTGCAGAGCTGCTGCTACCATACCTGAGTTCCCCGCTGCTTTTGGGTGCCCTGGGCACCTGGGTCCTGCCTCCTCCAGTGGATGAACCTCTAGTGCTCCTCCCAGAGAGGCACGCTCCTTCCATCCGCCTCAGACTGCCAGTACCATCAGCTCTGCCACTGCCGAACCCATCCTCCAAATCCGAGGGCTTCTCAGAGCTGAACCCCTCCTTCTTGCCTGTCCAGTCTCATAGTCTGGATCCTATGTGCAAACCACCCTATCCTCTGGCTTACGACCCCATCGCCGAGCCATGGTACCGATACCCACTGGGTCCGCCACATCCCAGAGACCCTTATGCTTGACCCTGCTGGCCACCCATACCAGGACTGTGGTGCATTGTCGGTGGCATCATATTGGCCATCCCCGGTCCACAGTGCATCATCCTCGGTTTATGAAAAAGGAGGAAGAGGTGGTGCAGTCGATACCGCCAGTTCCACTGGTGCCTCATCATCACCAGATGAGGTGCTGATTCCACCCTCCCTTTCCCCTCCTGATGACCATGAGTATTACCACAAGCTGCTTCAGCAGGTGGCAGCAGATCTCTGACTCCTGGTGGAAGAGGTGCAGGACATGCACCTTCAGCTCCTCCAACCACAAGGACCCTCCCAGACAGCCCTTCCCATCTGTGAGGCCATTTTGCAACTGACACAGATGTCTGGCACATGCCAGCCTCCTGTGCCCCTACACCCACACGGACAGGTGATACTTCACCCCGTGTAAAGTGGCGGACTTCCTTTTCACCCTAACTCCCCGGTGGTTCCCACAGCAACAGAACACACTCACCAACAACATCTCAAGTCCACCTCTCCGGCCAGACAGGGCAGCGAAGAAAATGGACATCTTGGGCAGGAAGGTCTACTCTTCAACAGGACTCCAGTTTCGTATCGCCAACTACCAGGCCCAGTTGGCTGAATACAGTTTTCACAAGTACTCCAAGTTCTCAGAGTTTAAAGATTTTCTGCCGTCGGACAAGCAGCAACCATTCCAGGCACTGCTGGATGAGGAGACTCTGGTGGTCAAAGAAGGCCTTCAAGCAGTGGTGAGTGCTACCAACACTGCTTTCCGCTCCCTGGCGACCAGCATCGTACTCTGTCGGGGTTCCTGGTTCCAATCGTCTGGATTCCATAAGAAGGTCCAGATCACTCTTGAGGACCTCCCCTTTCACACCCACAAACTTTTCAGCGACAAGACGGATGAATCTCTCCGTTCTCTCAAGGATTCTTGCGCTACTTTGAGGTTACCTGGCATTTACATCACAGTCCTGAGCCATCAGCAAGAGCAGCCGTCCTTCTGCCCATATCCCTATGCCCCCATCCATCCTACTTTCAATGCCAGCAAGAGCCACCCCGAAGCCACCAGCACACTCAGCAGCCATGCTACTCTGCCACTGCCACCTTTGCTTCATCGACCCTCCCACACCTCCAGTGTAAGCAGCAGTTTTGACTCCAACGCCAAGACCTGCAAACCTTCTCCTATCCAGTGTTCCGTTGCATCGTTGGGGGCCATTTTGCCCACAGTTGGGGCAAGATCACCACAGACAGTTGGGTACTGGACATTACCCAGCAGGGTTTAGTGGTTCTATGGTCGTCATTCCCTGTCAGGCTCGGAGGGAGGCCACTCTGCCTCACTACATCAAACAGCAAGCAGTCAATTACCAGGCTAGGGATCTGACCCTATGTTCAGGACAGAGCAGCACACAATCTATTGCCCAGCCTCCTGGCTGGGACAGGCAGTAATTTACCATATGTAGCTCTGGGTCTCTGTGTAGGGCAGAGTAACAGGGAATCTTTAGCCTAAGCCTGCTGCCAGGGGCAGACCACAATTTACAGGCTAGTGGCTCTGATCCTCTGGGTGGGGCAGAGCACCAAACAGTCTTTAGATTTCAGCCTTCGGGCTGGAGCAGACAGCAAACACAGTTTAGGGGCCCAAAGCCTCCTGGCTGGGGCAAGCACAAAACAGGGTACAGGCCTGTCGGCCTAGGGTGAGTAGGCTGCCACCCAAGGCTGGGGTTGGCAGCAAGGGGATGGGGAAACCCGGGCCCACCCTACTCCACTGGATCCCAGCCCAGGGCCCTAACAATGGGGAGTGGTCCCACCACAGGGTTAGTGGGGAAGTGACCGAAACACACTGACTCATTTCCCGACAACCCAACCAGGCTAAGCTTATGCCCAAATAAATTTGTTAGTCTCTAAGGTGCCACAAGGACCCCTCATTGTTTTTGCTAATACAAACTAACATGGCTACCCCTCTGAAACCTGGTTTCCCTGGGTAACTTCCTACCACCCTTCCTTGGGGTGGCTCCATAGTCCATGGGTCCTCAGTCTCCTCAGGATAAACGGTGTACAGCAGTCCCAACAACTCCTCTCCACAGTTGGTCTCCTTCGGGGGCAGGGTGCTGCACCACTCAGTCCCTGATCCGGAGTTCTGCAGTGAAGCAGGGATGTCTGATTCCTCCCCTGGCTCTGACCTGCTCAGTTGTGACCTCTTCGCGAGAACCATAAACTCCCCTTTATTGCTCCAGGAGATGCCTTTCTCCTTCCCTGGACCAGTGACCTCAGCTATTCCTTTCTGCCCATTCCCCTACTCCTGCAAGTCCTGCACAAGATTCACTGGGACTGAGGGATGGTCATACTAATAGCTCCCTGTTGGCCTTGCCAGTATTGGTTCAGAGACTTCCTCCACCTCTCTGCTTGCCCCCCAATCTGCTTCCCACTCATCTGGATCTCCTCACGCAGGCTTAGGGATGACTGGCACCCCAACCTGAGCCCACTCCACCTCATGGTTTAGTATTTGGATGGAGCTCACGCGTAGCCAGGGCATGCTCCACCCCAATGCGTGAGATCATCACGCACATCAGGAGGCTGTCTACCAGGGCCTGCTATCAAGCAAAATGGAAACGATTCACCACCTGGGCTCATCGCCACCATTACCCGTTGGACTCCATAACCATTCCTATTCTCCTTGACTACCTTCTCCAACTCAAACTCTCGGGCCTCACCCACAATTCCATATGGGTCCACCTGACGGCACTCAGTGCCTCCCTCCCTCCAGTGGACAGTTGCTCTGTCTTCACTCACCAGACCACCATTTGTATCTTCAAAGGTCTGCTGGTGCTCAAACCTACCCCTTCCTGCGACCTTAACATCGCTCTCTCTGCCCGCCAAGCAACCCCTCACAATGTTCTCTCTCTCCCAGCTCTCAATGAAGATGATGATCTTGATAGCTGACAGGTTGGCATGACGTGTTTGCAAATTGGTGGCTATGATAGCTGACCTCCCCCAACACCATCTTCCACAAGGATAAGGTCTCCTTACACCTGCACCCCAAATTCATCTCTAATGTGGTGTCCTCATTCCACCTCCTGGCCTTCTATCCCAAACCTCATGCCTCCTGCAGAGACAGTACTTCGCACTCTCTCAACATCCACTGTGCACCAGCCTTCTATCAGCAACGCACCCATGCCTTTCGCACTTCACCCAGGTTCTTCATTGCCATTGCTGAACATTGCAAGGGACAAGCCCTCTCCTCGCAGTGCATCTCCAAATGGATCTCCTGTTGCATTTACAAATGCAGCACACACTCTAAGATACTTCCTCCTCCTGGGGTTACAGCTCACTCTACACGGGCACATTCTTCCACGTTGGCCTGCCTCGCGGAGCTCTATCTACATCTTTATCTCTCACTACGCCACTGCCCCGGCTGCAGAGGCGCCCATTAGCCACGCTGTCTTGCAGACTATAACTTCTTGCAAGTCCTCACACCCACCTCCATGCTGATCACTGCTTGCTACTCACCCACATTTGGAATCCATATAGGGATTCCAAAGAAGAGGGGGTTACTTACCTGTAACTAGAGATTCTTTGAGATGTGTGGTCCCTATTTGGATTCCAATACTCGCCCTCCATCCCCCCCTTTGCTATGGATCACACTGCGTAGTGGTAAGAGGGATACTGGGCAGTGTCAACCCCTTATAGCCTCAGCTGCAGACATGAGGAAGACGCACGTGCAGGTCACTGGTATAAAATTGTTCCAGCTTCACGCACCCATATTTTGGAAACCAAATAGGGACCACACATCTCAAAGAACCTCGTTACAGGTAAGTAACCTCCTCTTATCTGTGCATGAGGCTAACATAACTGACTTTGAAACTTCAATGTTGAACATTAATAACATATACATGGGCCAGGTGTTTGTCTACAAATGAATGAAATATCTGGGCACCTCCGGAGTATTCAACAACAATGTTAATAATAAACTCTCATTTTCTTCCTTCCCAGCCTACAGAAAAAATAGCTTTATTCATCTCTCGGGTTTTTTTGTGTGTAGAATGTATTGAATTGAAGCTAAGTTAAAGAAATAAATTTTGCAATTAGTTCTGTAGATGGTGAGGCTTGAGCTTGTTCTTACTACTTTACTTTAGCAGTGAGTTCCATAAGCTAAACCCAGATGCTGTGGAATTTCTTTCTCCCATTGGTTGACATTTTTCGAATGGAACCCGAGTGTCATAGGAAGTCATGGTTGCAGAGCACAAGACAGTCTCTCAGGTGTGCAAGGACAATCCCACGGGTATCAGAGACTCTGAACTAGACTCTGATCAACAAAGAACGAATGCAGGGAGCAGGGTACAGGGTGGGTGATCTATGCTATTAAGTAGATGAGCTGTTGCTTTTCGTACTAATTGGAGATTTTTCAGGCTATCTAGCTTCATAATGGGCCAGATCCTTAGGGGTGTTGAACACTGCTTGGTGTACCCAAAGAGAATGTGGGTACATAGGTAGATTTCTGCCACTTTTCCACCTTTCTGATCCAGAGGACAACTGGGGCTAGTTCAAAAGAGAAAATAGAGCAGCCTCAGAACCCTACAAACCATTTTGGTAACCCAGGATTGCCAAAGATTAATGCACTTTGGCAATATTCCTTATGCTAGGGTGAGAGCCAGGTGCAGTTGGCAAAGAGCCACCTATTATGCCAGCTTACCGTCCCCTTACTGCCTCTCCAACAATGCAAAGCGATGGAGCCAGACAAAGGCTCAGGCCCAATGAGTTGCAATATTCAAACATAGAGATCACAGACCTGGTCTGTGACTGACACAATGGGGCACTATCTTCTTGTCAGTTGTGGGTGGAAGTGGACATTTTTTGCCTTCACAGCTATTTGACTATCCAGAAGTACTGAACAGTCCAAAAGGACCCCACAGCTGCAGACCAAGTAACAATCATATGACAGATGCCCTTGATAATCGGGTTTGTTACAGAGAAAGAGAATTCTTCATAGCATCTCACCAGCTTCCCCTCCATCTTGCCAGTTCAGCATTAGCCAGCTGTTCTACATGCAGGTGTTAATTTTGGCTGGACATTGAGAATGCTGGGTGATGTGCTGTTTACTTTGGACATAAAAGAGCTTTAGAGTTGGGTGTTGTCTGAGCTTCAAACCATGTTTAACCAACTCTTCCAGTGACTTTACTTAGATGTTGAATAATATGGGGGAAAAAACGGATCCATTTGGTTCGTAGTATGGATGAGCTATCTTCTATTGTTACTCTATTGCACTATTCTCACTTATAAGGCCATAAGTAATTGCTGGACTGAAAAGACAGTAAGTCCCTGTCCAATACATGTCTTAAATTCAGCCCCATCTCTCTGTCATTCTCTGTTCTAAATAAAATACTGCTTTGTTTTTGTAACCAGTCAATACTATTTTACTTTGGTGGCTGTTCCTGACAAATTATTCTATGTTTGCTACACTGTAGGAAATAATTAGTTATGGTTGATTCTGTTAATTGCTTATATCTTTTGCAGTATTAGGATTGTGACTCACCACACGCACACACCAGATTCTAAATTTAGCCTCAACAACTTGAACAGTTTATCCTTTATAAACTATTCCCTGGTTTAGCAAGGAAGAATCCAGCAAGAGCTTTTCGCCGGTATTCAGTACTTTTATGTTCATATCAATACCCAATAAATATACCAAGGGAGGGGTAAAGAATGTAAGGTATGACAGGTCAAATAGGCTATTGGAGTAGGGTTAAATGAAAAGGGGTGATATTGGTTCAATCTCAATAGGTTAAAGAACTGATTTTTTGTGGCATATCCAATCTTGTTTTGAGGTTTCTTCCCCATCAGTAGTTTTTCATATAATTCCTCTTTTTGTGACCTTATCGCAGCGGTGTCCAATATGTTCACCACTAGCCATATGTGGCTGATAGGCTATTGAATTGTGGCTAATGCATGTGGCTTCTTTATAATGTGGTTAATAAGAAAAATTCAAAACCACAAGTGTGGCTAGCAGTGTGGCTAGCATTGAATTTCTATTGGACACTGCTGCCTTATGGTGTATTGTGTGACGGGGCCTACAGAATTGAAATTTTAAATAAACCACACACTACTTTAACTGGCTCTTCAGTTTTCTTATATCATCTGTATGAACTGCATTGTCATGTTGCAGCAATACAGTGTAAAGATAACATCATTCTACTCATCATAGTGTCACTAAGAATGTATTGTCCTTCATGACTTTCTCATATTGACAGTGCAGATCCTGCTTTAAATCTCCTAGTGTGTGTAAGTGGTCACTTATGCCCTTCCCCTCTTTTAGTGAATAACAGTGTGTGTCAGCTTATGAACAGAGGTCACTTTGCACACTGGGTGTAGCTCCGAAAATGAGCCAGGGTGGATGGGATATGGGCAGAGGGGAACAGCTTCAGGAACTGTTAGGGAACCACTCCCAGCTAGTTAAAAAATTATTTCCATGTGAGCTAAAGCTCTTAGTGGAAACAGAGTTCAGTATTATCTAGCCACATATGGAAAGATTCTTTTACTCAGAATATTTTTTTTTAATGCAGTGGCTATTCTAAAAAGCAAAAGGGAAGCCCTGATGAGCTCAACCTAATTCCTTTAATGCTCTTATAACTCTGCTCTTTTTTACAGCAGTGCTAGTTTCTGAACTGTAGGAACAAATCAAAGGTTATGGCTGTAGTTGTACATCTACTGCATTCTTCTAGTATGCTTTGAGTGATCATGGTTGGTAAAAGGCTTTTGCCTTTCGCATGAACACCGTGTGTGTGTGTATTTTATGCTCAAGATTCCTTTTATGTATATATTTACAGTAGTCTAATGCTTTCACTTCCTGTAAGCTTCCCCTTTCATACACACACACACACACACACAGTATCTTACTGAATTTTTTTTTAAAATAAGCTGGAGGGAGAGACAAAAGAACAAAAAGGTAAAGGACTGGGAAGGGAAAGGCAAGGAGAACTGTCCCAGGATACAATCATGGCTGGGAAGACTTAGAGTTCTGTCCATGGGCATGCCCCTGCATGCCTTGCTGCGTCACAAGTCGCAAGCTTATCCCTTGCCTTATCTCAACAGATCAATTGTGTAGCTGATGGTCCTTAATGGGCCATCAAGCAGGCTAGGCCAGGGGGTCTCAAACTGGGGGTCAGGACCCCTCAGGGGGTCGTGAGGTTATTACATGGGGGGGGGGGGTCACGAGCTGTCAGCCTCCACCCCAAACCCGACTTTGCCTCCAGCGTTTATAATGGTGTTGAATATGTAAAGAAGTGTTCTTAATTTAAAAGGGGGGTTGCACACAGAGGCTTGCTATGTAAAAGGGGTCACCAGTACAAAAGTTTGAGAACCACTGGGCTATGCAATGCTGAAACTGTCTTGGGGTGTCACCCAGAAGCATAGCACAAGTTTTGAAATAGAGACATACATACATATCTATAACCCATAATACAAAGGTGATACAAACATATAAACAAGATTATCATATCTGGCAAATTATAACAATTTTGCAGATACCTTGCATGGCATATCTGGCACAACTCATTGCAATTTTACAATATTTGATATTCATAATATGCTCAAGTGTCCCCCAGATTCCATACAGCGTTACAGGCAGCATGTGGGGAAAATTATAACAGCAGGGTTGGGTTTGTTTTTTCCCCCCTCCAAGCTCCGGGTGTAAAACTCTTCTGCTAACTGGAATCAGCCTTCAAGGTATTTTGTCTTGTGGCAGAAAACCTTCTAAAGATCCATAGTGGAAATATAACAGGCTTATATAATCCAGTTTAATTTCATAATGTAGTGTTCACTCTCAAGCTACAACAGGGTGAAGATCTTAACTATTACTAAAAGAAGGGGGTGTAGGTGTGGACAGTAGGACATTGTCAGCATTTTCTGATGGTCTTGGTCTCAGAAATTTTACCAAAGGGTTCTGAGTGGGACAGGCTATTGGGAGTATTTTAAGAAAGGCAAATTGGCCGAGAGATATGGGAAAGAATGGTGTCATGGTCTTCTGTGGTAGGAACTGGAAGTGAGATACTGGGAAAAGGAAATCCATGTAGTAGGATTTTGTGACACAGGTTGAAAGGTAGTAGGCAGTGGTTAAGGGGCAGGAGTGAGTCCAAGAGGGAGGTCATGAGGTTGAGACTAAAATTAATCAAGGCTAAATTTTATGAAATGGCTGCTTCTAATACTTCCCGCCAAATCTGCATGCATGAATGTCCGCTGCACCTGTAGACCCAGCATTTACCTTCACAAAACAACCAACTGCACATATACCTTTTTGTATGTTCAATTACCCTTTTTGGATGTACAAATGTGAGTGTTGAGGATATGTTTTTTATTGGCACAACATAGGCAACTAGTTTTGAAAGTATGGCCGTGACTGTGATTCTAGGATGACCTAAAGGGTTAGGAAAGGAAAAGATGTAGTATTTTCCTTTCAATCTCTGTTTATGTTTTTAATTAAAATTGGATGGTGAAAGTTGTTGAGCACAATCCTATAATGGTGTATCACTTATGAATTATCTCAGCTCAATACTGAAAACAGAAAACTGTGGGTAGAAAATCAAATCTCACCTTTTAGTTACCCTTTGGTGCTTTATGTCAATTACAGGAAATATAAATAATCCTCCCTTGCTGCCATGAATGTGGTTTCCTTACACTATGCTCTCCACACTATTAGGAGCATAGTTTGGTTCTGTGAATTCAGTCAGATACAAACTTCAGTAAAATACAGGGTTTTACATGTCTAAAGCTTTGGTGGAAATGATATTGATTTTTCCTGTTTTTTTAAAAAAGGGTTCACCTTTGCTCTACATGGTTGTTTTACATAGTTCCTCCAGGTTTGTGCAGTTTAAATGTTTTTATCTTGTGAGAACGTGTTTTTAAAAAATCAGAATGAGCAAAATACTGTTAGATTTGCTTTTGGCATTTGTGTTTTGTATAAACTTTATGCAGCTGTTCAAACTGCTGTGATGAAGTCATAATTTCAAAGATGAGACACGCACACCAGGAGGCTATAGGTAGGGGAAACTATGTGGATTACTTATGTCCATTTCATCACTGGGAAGCCTGGTGGAGTTCATCCCTGAACAGAAGGGCTTAATGCATGCCGAAGCTTAACTGTTAGGACAGCATAGCCTATACTATGGAACCTCCACAGTGTGCTCATGCTAAAACTTCCCAGTGGTACAAATCATGGCTGCCCTAGGTTTAACACTTCAAATCCAGATTCTGAGCTATCATCAACACTCGGGTCCCTCTGTCTAGTATTCAAATTAGGCTGTAACTGCTTCAGAGAGCCTGCCACTCAAGAAGTGTAATTCAGTTCTCATTTTATCTGCTGCTTCTTATGGAAAGTCCACTACCCAGAGAAATATTCCCTCTCTAACAAATTAGAGTAAAGGGCAATTGTCTACAGCCAAAGTGTCTTGAAAGGAGAGGAAACAGCAAATATAATTATGGCAAAGAGCCTTCCTTTAAGAGACTACATTAGTTGTACTGATTTTCAGATGGGGGGTGGGGTGAATGCAGATAATTAAGAGCTATAAACACAGTAAGTAAGCCCTGGGTTGTATGTGTGTGTTTGCTGTTTGTTTTTAAATAAAGTGTCACATTCTGAACCAAACATATTCACTCACATTTTGTCACAGTACCGTTGATACCTAGCTTTGCTGTGAATGGAGAAAACGTAACTATCTAATTTGCATATTGAAATATGGCCCTGTAAAGATTTCATTACACTATCCCTGATTTTTATGGACCTTATCCCTAAAATTATTAGAGTGAAGGTGATACGAGCTTCTGGGCTGTTTTGTTTTCAGTAGTTTGCATGAGTTTTGAAGGGAGGAGATGAGATCAAAGAAAAACAGCAGTGAAGAAATACACGTATTTGGGGAAAATAGCAGATTTCTTAGCAGAAAGATTTTCTAAATGGCCATGAATGTTCCAACAGGCAGCCCACTGCAGCATTGGAATGAAAGTGAATGTAGAGGTTTCTCAGGCTGATGATAGGGTCAACATATTCCATTTTCCTGTTGATGTCAGTATTTTCCAGCATGGGGGAATGCAAATTGCATAGCATATGAGGCACTCAGATGGGAAGGATTTCATCTCATGGAATGGAAAGAGAAAACTCTCACTGTGAGATGCGGGGATATATATTATTAATCACATTTTCTAGCAAAATTAATGTATTTGCTTATAGGATCTCTCTCTTCCCCAGTTCTCCTCTACATGATCTTGTAAATATGGAGAGAGCAACACTGCAGAATGGGTCGTGTAATGAAAATTTGCTGTTACCATGGCACAGGAGTTCTGATTTTATATCCTAAGACATTATTTATTAGTTTTCATTTGCATCTCCCTGGCTCTCTAAAGAGCTACATCAATCATTATGAGTCAAACAATTAAAAATGCTGTATTATTAAGAAGAAATTAAAAGAAGTAATCAGCTTAACACAATTCCAGCTCAAAACCCTTTCTTTGGCAGCTCATATAGAAACATATTTACATACTGTTAACATCCCAAATTGGCTTAGATTAAAATATATCAGGGCAGGACTGAACCAGAAGCAAATCAGTGGGGGGGAGGGGAGGACTGTTTTCTTTCACGATGAACTGCGTGGATTTCCATCAGTATTTGTCATTAACACTTTAAAGAAAAAACCCACTCCCAAAACTAAAACTTCAAATTAAAAACCCACTAAACTAGTAGCTACACTCTCCTAAGTAGCTCTCTCTGACTTGTCTGAAATACTTATGTTGCCAGACTTGCTCTTTTTCCATCTGCAGTATTCTGATAAGTCAGTGTGTGATTCTTTTATTCTCGATTTTAGTGGATGGATGTAACACTTTATAGAAGTGATAGGGCTGACTTGATGTAGGCACAAAAGGGACATATGCTGTGCATCTTTGCCTACTTTGTAACTCCCAGGCTGATGTTCAACAGACTCTGCTATTCCTGTGTTGGATTTCTCTGGAGTACAGGGTGCAAAAGATATCAGACCAGTCTGTGGTGGTTTTGTGAAGCCCACAAGGGGACGAGGGCAGATATGTCTCTGATATGACCATCAAACCCATTTTAACTTTGATTAGACACAGTGTTTACCGCAACTCCTACATTCAGAAATGCCTAGAACTGTGAGAAAGTTTGGATCCTGATGTGTCCTGTTCCTTTAATGGGCCTGAACTACAATTCCAGATCCAAGCTGAGGGAAAGTTTGGATCTGGATCAAGGCTGTGTGTTTTCATCCCATCTGTTTGTGATGGATTTCAACCCAGGTCACCAGAGATGGAAGATTAAGACACATCCCAGTAAGGACTAGGAAGTGGAACATGCCTTAAAGCAGGGGTGAGAAGAGGCGGGGCAGGAGTGGAGCAGGGGCGGGGCTATGGGGAAGGGGTGGAGTGGGCGGGAGCAGGGGAGCCGGCCAGGGGATCGGGCTGGCTGCTGGAGCAGCAGGCAGCTGCATAGGGCACCAGGAAATTTGGGGCAATTCGGTGCCCCAAATTTCCTGGTGCCCTGCGCAGCTGCGGAGTTTACATATGGGTAAGGACAATTCACATTTTACAGTGTGCTTGAGAGATTGCTTTGTACTGTATGGTGCAATTCTATTTTTCTAGCCCTGGATACCCCCCTCAGCAGGGCCAGTTTGCATACTTGATGTATTATTATTTTTCTAGCCTGCAGCAGTCTGAGGGCTGAGGTTGTTTGGCTGGTATAGTTTATATTTTGTTGAGCCTGCGGTACCTCATGTGGGGCAAGGGAACAAGGAAAAGCTTTTTCATCTCTAATGTTTATTGTAATTGTGTTTTTCTAACCTCCTGCATCCTTCATAGGGGATGTGGAAGGAGGGGAAATAACGTTAGTGGTGTAGTTTCTACTTTTCTGCTTTATAAGTCCTGTGTCTTACCTGCAAGATACATGTGTGTGTTCCGCTAACCATTACAAATATATTCATATGAGTGCTTCATGTTCTTCATTGAGCCCATGGCTAGGGGGGAAAAAAAACCTGCCCGGAGGTGCTGAGTTCCATTTCACTAGGGAGCAAACACTGTACCCATACCTTTAGCTTATTTCGTGAGCATGCACAATAAATCCACGTTTATCTTCTGGGGCCCACCACTAAATCACCTAAGTTGATACTTTTGCACCTTTGACATGCTGGCACCATGTGGTGCCCAAAATGGGTTGTTAATCATAAGTTCAAGAAAATGTTTTCACCACTTCCAGCTTCAAAGCAGTGACATTTACATAAAAGATTGTAGCTGGGCCAAGTAAGTGGAGTTAAACATCCAAATACGTGTGTACAGCACTGACCCATGTGGTCAGCATTTGATAAATAACAGTATCACAGAAAGCCTTCAGTGAGAAGAATCATAACTATGCTGTAGAACAGTGGCTCTCAACCTTTCCAGACTACTGTGCCCCTTTCAAGCGTCTGATTTGTCTTGTGTACCCCAAGTTTCACCTCACTTAAAAACTACTTGCTTACAAAATCAGATCTAAAGATCAGATCAAAAGTGTCACAGCACACTATTACAGAAATTGCTGACTTTCTCATTTTTACCATATAATTAGAAATAAATTAATTAGAATATAAATATTGTACTTACATTTCAGGTATAGTATATCGAGCAGTATGTACAAGTCATTGTCCGTATGAAATTTTAGTTTGTACGGACTTCGCGAGTGCTTTTTATGTAACCTGTTGTAAAACTAGGTAAGTATCTAGATGAGTTGATGTACTTCCTGGAAGACCTCTGCGTACCCCCGGAGGAAGACCTCTGAGAACCACTGCAGTAGAGAATAGTAGTAATATTGTTATCACATGAAGAATTAGAGCAGAGAGTCTCCAAACTTTTCCATCTGTGGACCACTTTTTTTAAGAGATCCTCCAATGGGGCGCCTCCCAATACCTCAGTCTCCTTCCCCTCTCAAAATCTTCTGTTCTGCAGATGGATTTGTGGACTACCGGTGATCCAGGGTCCATACTTTTAGAAGCACTGGTCTAGAAATAGGAAAACTTATTATCAGATTGACAATATTTTTTAATAAGCACTATGAGTAGGATTCACATCGCAACACTCTCTATATTAATTTGGTCTGCCAACACTGTTACTATAGATTTTGAGAAAATGAATGTCTGTCTGAAGCAACTAATCTATTCAGTGCTTCCCGCACGCTCTTCCCTTCCTACCTATGACAGGATTTAGCTCATAACATTTATTATTAGCAAGAACTTTTAATTGTGTCAAACATCAATTTAGCCTTTGAATTTTTCTTAATTTTGCTTTTTTGGCTATCTCTACCAAAAAGTGGTTTAATGTGGTCATAAGAACAAAACATAAGGGAAAGACAATGGTACTTTACACGTAGCCTAGTGCAGTGGTTTTCAAACTGCGGGTCGCAATCCAGTACTGGGTCGCGGTAGCTGTGGTCAGCACTGCTGACTGGGCCATTAAAAAAGTCTCGTGGACGGTGCTGCCCAGCTAAGGCAGGCTAGTCCCTACCTGTTCTGACACTGTGCTGTGCCCCGGAAGCAGCTAACAGCAGGTCCAGCTCCTAGGCTGGGGGGAGCCACGGGGAACCACCTCCACCTAGGAGCCGGACCTGCTGCTGTCCGCTTCCGGGGCGCAGTGTGGTCCACAGTGCCAGGACAGGCAGAAGCCTGCCTTAGCACCCCCTCTGCTGGAGCTGCCCAAGGTAATCCCACACCCCAAGC
The DNA here is from genome assembly GCF_015237465.2 of Chelonia mydas. NCBI lineage: Eukaryota > Metazoa > Chordata > Testudines > Cheloniidae > Chelonia > Chelonia mydas. Next base: position 105,065,593 of record NC_057850.1, on the reverse strand, counting down.
CCACCCCCCAATTGCCTGTCTCAGCCCTGAGCCCCCCCAAACCCAGAGCCCCTTCCTGCAACCCAAACCCCTCATCCCCGGCCCCACCCCAGAGCCTGCCTCCCGACCCCCTGCCCCAGCCCAGAGGCCCCTCCCACACCCTCATTCCTGACCCCACCCTGCAGCCCGCACCCCAACCTTCTGCCCCAGCCCTGAGCCCCTCCCACACCCCAAACCCCTCATCCCCAGCTCCATTGGGTCACGGGCATCAACAATTTTCTTCAAGTGGGTTGCCAGAAAAAAAGTTTGAAAACCACTGGCTTAGTGCATAACTAACAGATCATAAGAACAGCCATACTGCGTCAGACCAGTGGCCCATCTAGCCCAGTATCCTGTCTTCCGACAGTGGCCAATGCCAGGTGCCCCAGAGGGAATGAACAGAACAGGTAATCATCGAGTGATCCATCCCCTGCTGCCCACTCCCAGCCTCTGTCAAGTTATATCCTACTCCCATCCCGCAAACACAGTAAATAAAAGGATTTAACACAAATAAATATCAACAAGAGTCTCATACTCTCCTTTGGTAAGACCAGCAATGCAGCCAGTGGTTAATTATGGCCCTCTTTTTAATTGTCATGCTTTTCCAAGTGATTCATAAACCAGGACATTTCTATAAGATTTGCTGGGGGGGATCTGTTTGTTTTTGGAACAGGCAGTGACACCCAAAAACCGTAGTCAGAACTGAGTCCTCATTGGATGCTGCACAAGCACATTTTAAGCTAGTCCCTTATTTTAATGTTTCCTGGTTAACCTAATAGCTATTTGCATATATTTGACAAGATATTTTCTTATCATACATTATTGAAATATTGTTGCTTGTCCTCCCTTAGACTTCCAGGAAATGTGCCAATCCATGTGTACCTCTTAGGCGCAAAGTTTAGGCTGGTGTCTCACTGTTAGCTTGTAATGCTGAAGAACCTAGGGTAACATTAATTTGTTTGGGAAAATATGACTCTTAGGGTATGTCTACACTACGAAATTAGGTCGATTTTATAGAAGTCGATTTTTAGAAATCTATTTTATACAGTCGATTGTGTATGTCCCCGCTAAGCGCATTAAGTCGGCGGAGTGTGTCCTCACTACCGTGGCTAGCATCGACTTACAGAGTGGTGTACTGTGAGTAGCTATCCCACAGTTCCCCTGGTCTTCGCTGCCCATTGGAATTCTGGGTTAAGCTCCCAATGCCTGATGGGGCAAAAACGTTGTCGCGGGTGATTTTGGGTTGTCAGTCGCCCCTCCCTCCATGAAAGCAACGGCAGACAATCGTTTCGCTTCTTTTTTCCTGGGTTACCCGTGCAGACACCATACCATGGCAAGCATGGAGCCCGCTCAGTTCACCGTCACCGCTGCTGTTGTGAGCATTGTAAACACCTCGCGCATTATCCTGGAGTATATGCAGAACTGGGCTAAGAGACGCCAACACAAGGAGGATTTTGATGAGGACATGGACACCGACGTTCCTGAAAGCACAGGCTGTGGCAACTGGGACATCATGGCGGCAGTGGGGCAGGATGATACTGTGGAACGCCAATGCTGGGCCCGGCAAACAAGCACAGACTGGTGGGACCGCATAGTGTTGCAGGTATGGGATGATTCACAGTGGCTGCGAAACTTTCGCATGCATAAAGCCACTTTCTTTGAACTTTGTGAGTTGCTTTCCCACGCCCTGAAGCACAGGAATACCAAGTTGAGAGCTGCCCTGACAGTTGAGAAGCGAGTGGCGATAGCCCTGAGGAAGCTTGGAACGCCTGACTGCTACCAGTCAGTCGGGAATCAATTTGGAGTGGGCAAGTCTACTGTGGGGGCTGCTGTGATCCAAGTAGCCAGTACAATCATTGATGTTCTGTTATCAAGGGTAGTGACTCTGGGAAATGTGCAGGTCATACTGGATGGCTTTGCTGCAGTGGTGTTCCCTAACTGTGGTGGGGCGATAGAACGTATATCCCCATCTTGGCACCAGACCACCTTGCCAATCAGGCTTCGGTGTGACAGTTGTGTGTTTCTCCTTGATGCAAACTCACCCCCTTTGTTGATTTTAATTCCCTGTAAGCCAACCACCCTCCCCCCTTCGAAATAAAGTAACTATTGTTTTGAAACCATGCATTCTTTCTTTATTAATTAAGAGATAGCGTAAAGGTAGCCCGGGTGGGGTGGGGGAGGAGGGAAGGACAAGGCCACATTGTTTATTGTAGCCACACTAAAAATCAAACTGTTCGAATGACAGCCTTCTGTTGCTTGGGCCATCCTCTGGGGTGGAGTGGCTGGGTGCCCAGAGCCTCCCCCACCGCATTCTTGGGCATCTGGGTGAGGAGGCTATGGAACATGGGGAGGAGGGTAGGCAGTTACACAGTGGATGCAGTGGGGGTCTGTGCTCTTGTTGGCTTTCCTGCAGCTCCAACGGACGCTTCATCATGTCCGTTTGCTCCCCCATTAGCCTCAGCATAACGTCCTGCCTCCGCTCTTCGTGCTCGCTTAATTTTTTCCTGTCCTCTGCCACTGAATGCCTCCATGCATTAAGCTGTGCCCTATCAGTGCGGGAGGCTTTTCCTGTGTACCTGTGTGCATCAGAGTTCAAAGCGCTGTCCAGAGCAGTCACAATGGAGCACTCTGGGATAGCTCCCAGAGGCCAATACCGTCGATTTGCGTCTGCACTACCCCAGATTCAACCCAGCAAGGTCAATTTTCGCGCTACTCCCCTTGTCGGGGAGGAGTACAGAAGTTGATTTTAAGGCCAATGGCATTTTGGGATGTATAAGTAGGGGCATTGCCAGCAGATCGAGGGACGTGATCGTTCCCCTCTATTCGACACTGGTGAGGCCTCATCTGGAGTACTGTGTCCAGTTTTGGGCCCCACACTACAAGAAGGATGTGGATAAATTGGAGAGAGTCCAGCGAAGGGCAACAAAAATGATTAGGGGTCTAGAGCACATGACTTATGAGGAGAGGCTGAGGGAGCTGGGATTGTTTAGTCTGCAGAAGAGAAGAATGAGGGGGGATTTGATAGCTGCTTTCAACTACCTGAAAGGGGGTTCCAAAGAGGATGGCTCTAGACTGTTCTCAATGGTAGCAGATGACAGAACGAGGAGTAATGGTCTCAAGTTGCAATGGGGGAGGTTTAGATTGGATATTAGGAAAAGCTTTTTCACTAAGAGGGTGGTGAAACACTGGAATGCGTTACCTAGGGAGGTGGTAGAATCTCCTTCCTTAGAGGTTTTTAAGGTCAGGCTTGACACAGCCCTGGCTGGGATGATTTAACTGGGACTTGGTCCTGCTTCGAGCAGGGGGTTGGACTAGATGACCTTCTGGGGTCCCTTCCAACCCTGATATTCTATGATTCTATGATTCTAAGAGCCCTTTACGTCGACAGAACGGGGTTGGTTCTGTGGACGCAGTCATTTTTAAATCGACCTAATGTGGCTAAATTTGACCTAACCCCGTATTGTAGACCAGGCCTTAGGCACTATATGTCTAGTATGAGTTCTTTTTGACAGAATGTTCTGCAGGCAAATTGGGTTTATTAAACTTTTTTATTTCCTCAATAGGTACAGAACGAAATAGCAATGGTAATAGTGTAGGAAGAATTCATGCTATGAGACTTCTAGAATTACTCCCAATCCTCATTTGTTTTACATTCCCATACAAAATGAAAATAACAAAAGATCCACCTACATTTTGAATAATTTGTTTGGGTTATTCAAAAAACAAATATTTAACTTGAGGAAAAAGTCCCTGTATATAGTAGAGAATTTATAACAAATTCATACCTTGTGTATGAAAATAACAAATTTGATAGCTGCAAAATGAAGACATACTATGATAATTAACAAATTAAATAATGAAAAGCTGTTAATAGCATGGAGAGCAATGTTCAGCAGGGATGCAAAGTGAAGGGAAATCTCCTTGCACAGTTTCCCCCTCACCCTTCACAGCACCATTCATAATCTGGCCTTTAGAACAGGAAGTGCATTAAAAGCAGCTGGATGTCCCCAGACAGCTCCTGAAAGGGACTGGGTACTTTGAGACCTGGGGGTGATACAAAATTATCAATTTTTCCCTTTTAGCACCTCTTCTCTTTCTCCTTTCCCCAGCTACCTCTCTTAGCTTTGTCCAGCTGCTATCTTTGCCTTGCTACCCTCTTAACATCACAGGCCTAGGGATTTGTTGTTCTTTCCAGTGACAAGCTCCCAGCGCTGCACTGTTGGGAGTTGATATACAGGGTCTAATGTCAACAAAAGGCCCGTCGGAATATGGCTTTGGAAAATTTGTGGCCCTGCTAGACTCCTGAGCTCCAGTGAAGGATCTGGCCTAGTACATATTTTTCAGGGTTGTAAGAGACAGCCAAAGAGAGGCAGACTGGTGTTTATTGTTTTAACGCCCTGGCTCAGCCTAGGCCTTCAGGAAATTGGTATTTATTTAAAGTAGTCTCTGTCCAGAATATTATTGTAACTGGGATCAGAGGGAGTCAAGTAGAGCAGATTTCTATCTGGAAGAGGGACCTAGTAGCCCAGAGCTAAAGGCTCTGGGGTAACAATACAGGCTGGCCAGTGACTAACCCCCCTGGTAGTTTAGGGTTACAGAGCTCGGAAGCATAGTTATTAAATGAGGATCAGTATCAGGGATGCAGAATGAGAGCCTCCCTGAAATTGGTTGGAAACTTTAGCTCTGAACCCAGATAGTGTGGGAATTGTGAGAGCTGACAACAAATAGGGCTCTGTGCAGAACAAGTTGCAGGGTCTAAATTAGGTGTAGCATAGCAAGTAAAGAACGGGTGAAAAGTTGTATAGGAAGATGTGTTGTAAGTGTGACAAACTGATATATACTCATTCTTAAGTGTCTCTTTTGCTATTTTCTGTATTTTTTATTTGGTTAATAAAACGGGGACCAGTGTCTAGAATAACAGACAAAATGGAGTTCAACAACCAGTATGACTGCAATATAATGCTCTGATCACATCAGAAGTACAACTGGTAATATTTTGTGGACTGGGGATGATGTTAATACTATGTAGTAGTGGCCTACAAACAAAGTGGTTTGAGAGGTCTGTAGGGGATAGTCTACTATGCAAATTCAATGAATGGCATTTAGATAGACTAAAGAATCAGGTCATCTTGTGAACTAAACTGGTACCAACGTAACATCTAGTTAAGCCAGCGGGCATAAGTGCCCTGAAAGGGATAGTGTAAATGACAGCACCTTTCAGATTCCAAGAACAAAACAATCATTTCCAAGTAAGTTCTCTCAGCTGACAGTGCAGCTCACCCCTTCATTGTTACTACTCGTAAAAATATTTGTATTTCTCTTACACCCTGCAGCAAAAGCTGACCTTCTAAAAGCTATTTTAGAAGTGGAAGAGCACCAGTGGTCACATGAGCTTTAGGCCTTGGAGGGTTTACCCTTCCGAAAACTTTAGTGACATGACAGCAGAACATCCTTGTCACCCTAGCTCAGCAACTTCTCTCTTGCATCCTTCTGAAACCCAGAAGTGCCGATTTGAAGCAATTTTACAGCTCTTGAAAGATTTTTGGAACAATCTTTATTTTACACCCAAATAATCTTTTTACTGTATCTTCAAAGTGATTTTAATGCTGTTAAAAGTGTCGGCCTCTCCATACTGAAGTCCTGTATGAACCAGACAGACAATCTTCTCTACCACTGTGAATCAAGACTGATCTAGAGGGACACCTCCCTTCTAGAGGTGAGATAATTAGCCTCTATGTGACATTTATTGACTGGCACATGTACTCAGTCTGCTCCCAAGGGTGCCAATTTTGGAGACGACAATCTCTTTGAAGACCGAAGGACCAAGCTGGCAAACTGTGAATGTGGTGAACATACAATGGGCTGTATTTATTGCTTTAACAGGGCTGTAAGGAGAAGAGACTGAGAGACAGAATTCATCGATGGCCATTCCATGGAAGTAGGTGCTCCACCACCCTTTTAAAAGGTGCAGCATTTATTACCCCTGCCCTGACTCAGCATAGCTGGCTAGTATGGAAAGGGCCACATCCTTCCTGCTCTATTTAGTGAGTCTAATGCAGTTGCTAATGATAGATTCAAAGCTCAAGAAATTGTGAATGGCTTCTACACACTAACCCAAATGAGGTGAGGGGTGCTGCCTTACCCCTCGTGGATTCATATAGGGCAACACATCTGGCACCTTTTTTGTTATAAACAGCTAGAATATGGAATTAGGGCAACGCTCCATCCTGGTCTCTGCCGACTTCAATAATCTTAATATTAAAACAACTGAATACACTTTTCTTCTGGCCAGAGTGGCCATGCTAATTTTCTCTTTCTGGCTATTGCGTTCCTGAATTTTAGGAAAACTGATGGCTTTGACCATCTTGTGTCATGATGGTCAATGTCATATTAAAGAGAGAAGCCAAAGGGTAGATGTGTATAGTACTGTGAGTATTGCCATTTGTGGAAACACTGGAATGGTGATACAGCTTGCTGTCACTCCAGCCTGTCAAAGAAAACTAGACAAAAGTTCCTGATGGAGGGGTACCAGTGGCCTGAAGCTACTCTGTTGGGAAAGAGTAAATTTAGTAGTAGACATAAGACTAAGAACATAAGAATGGCCATACTGGGTCAGACCAAAGGTCCATCCAGCCCAGTATCCTGTCTACTGACAGTGGCCAATGCCAGGTGCCCCTGAGGGAGTAAACCTAACAGGTAATGATCAAGTGATCTCTCTCCTGCAATCTCATCTCCACTCTCTGACAAACAGAGGCTAGGGACACCATTCCTTACCCATCCTGGCTAATAGCCATTAATGGACTTAACCTCCATGAATTTATCCAGTTCTCTTTTAAACCCTGTTATGTTCTAGCCTTCGCAACCTCCTTAGGCAAGGAGTTCCACAGGTTGACTGTGCACTGAGTGAAGAACTTCCTTTTATTTGTTTTAAACCTGCTAACCATTAATTTCATTTGGTGGTCCCTAGTTCTTATATTATGGGAACAAGTAAATAACTGTTCCTTATTCACTTTCTCCACATCACTCATGATTTTACATACCTCTATCATATCCCCCCTTAGTCTCCTCTTTTCCAAGCTGAAAAGTCCTAGCCTCTTTAATCTCTCCTCAGATGAGACCTGTTCCAAACCCCTAATCATTTTAGTTGCTGTTCTAATGTCAGTATATCTTTTTTGAGAGGAAGAGACCACATCTGTACGCAGTATTCAAGATGTGGGCGTACCATGAATTTATATAAGGGCAATAAGATATTCTCCGTCTTATTCTCTGCCCCTTTTTTAATGATTCCTAACATCCTGTTTGCTTTTTTGACTGCTGCTTCACGCTGCATGGACGTCTTCAGAGAACTAGCCACGATGACTCCAAGTTCTTTTTCCTGATTAGTTGTAGCTAAATTAGCCCCCATCATATTGTATGTATAGTTGGGGTTGGTTTTTTTCAATGTGCATTACTTTACATTTATCCACATTAAATTTCATTTGCCATTTTGTTGCCCAATCACTTTAGTTTTTTGAGGTCTTTCTGAAGTTCTTCAAAGTCTGTTTTGGTCTTAACTATCTTGAGCAATTTAGTACCATATGCAAACTTTGCCACCTCACTGTTTACCCCTTTCTCCAGATCATTTATGAATAAGTTGAATAGGATTGGTCTTAGGACTGATCCTTGTGGAACACCACTAGTTACCCGTCTCCATTCTGAAAATTTACCATTTATTTCTACCCTTTGTTCACTGTCTTTTAACCAGTCCTCAGTCCATGAGAGGATCTTCCCTCTTATCCCATGACAACTTCATTTACGTAAGAGCCTTTGATGAGGGACTTTGTCAAAGGCTTTCTGGAAATCTAAGTACACCATGTCCACTGGATCCCCCTTGTCCACATGTTTGTTGACCCCCACAATGAACTCTAATAGATTAGTAAGACACGATCTCCCTTTACAGAAACCATGTTGACTTTTGCGCAACAGTTAATTTCTTCTATGTGTCTGACAATTTTATTCTTTACTATTGTCTCAACTAATTTGCCCAGTACTGACGTTAGACTTACCGGTCTGTAATTGCCTGGAATCCCTCTAGAGCCCTTTTTAAATATTGGCATTACATTAGCTATCTTCCAGTCATTGGGCACAGTAGCTGATTTAAAGGACAGGTTACAAACCATAGTTAATAGTTTCACAATTTCACATTTGAGTTCTTTCAGAACTGTTGGGTGAATGCCATCTGGTCCCGGTGACTTGTTACTGTTAAGTTTATCAATTAATTCCAAAACCTCCTCTAGTGACACTTCAATCTGTGACAATTCCTCAATTTTGTCACCTACGAAAGACGGCTCAGGTTTGGGAATCTCCCTAACATCCTCAGCCATGAAGACTGAAGCAAAGAATTCATTTAATTTCTCCGTGATGACTTTATCGTCTTTAAGTGCTCCTTTTGTATCTCGATCGTCCAGGGGCCCCCACTGGTTGTTTAGCAGGCTTCCTGCTTCTGATGTACTTAAAAAACATTTTGTTATTACCTTTTGAGTTTTTGGCTTGCTGTTCTTCAAACTCCTTTTTGGCTTTTCTTATTACATTTTTACATTTAATTTGGCAGTGTTTATGCTCCTTTCTATTTACCTCACTAGGATTTGACTTACACTTTTTAAAAGATGCCTTTTTATCTCTCACTGCATCTTTTACATGGTTGTTAAGCCACGGTGGCTCTTTTTTAGTTCCTTTACTGTGTTTTTTAATTTGGGGTATACATTTAAGTTGAGCCTCTATTATGGTGTCTTTGAAAAGTGTCCATGCAACTTGCAGGGATTTCACTCTAGTCACTGTACCTTTTAATTTCTGTTTAACTAACCTCCTCATTTTTGCATAGTTCTCCTTTCTGAAATTAAATGCCATAATGTTGGGCTGTTGAGGCGTTCTTCCCACCTCAGGAATGTTAAATGTTATTATATTATGGTCACTATGTCCAAGCGGTCCTGTTATAGTTACCTCTTGGACCAGATCCTGCGCTCCACTCAGGACTAGATCAAGAGTTGCCTCTCCCCTTGAGGGTTCCTGTATCAGCCCCGCCAAGAAGCAGTCATTTAAAGTATCGAGAAATTTTGTCTCCGCATTTCATCCTGAGGTGACATGTACCCAGTCAATATGGGGATAATTGAAATCCCCAACTATTATTGAGTTTTTTATTTTGATAGCCGCTCTAATCTCCCTTAGCATTTCATCATCACTATCACTGTCCTGGTCAGGTGGTTGATAATAGATCCCTACTGTTATATTCTTATTAGAGCATGGAATTACTATCCATAGAGATTCTATGGAACATGTGGATTCATTTAAGATTATTTCATTTGATTCTACGTTTTCTTTCACATATAGTGCCACTTCCTTCCCCCCCTCCCCCCGCATGACCTGTTCTGTCCTTCCGATATATTTGTACCCCAGAATGATTGTGTTCCATTGATCTCACTCCACCAGGTTTCTGTGATGCCTATTATATCAATATCCTCCTTTAACACAAGGCACTCTAGTTCACCCATCTTATTATTTAGACTTCTAGCATTTATGTACAAGCACATAAAAAACCTATCACTATTTATTTGTCTGCCCTTTTCTGATGTGTCAGATTCTTTTTTATGGGAATGTTTCTCGTCTGATCTGGCTCATACTTTATCCACTTCCATCCTCTCCTTTTGACTAAAACCTAGAGAATCTCTATCAATAGACTCTCCTCTAAGAGAAGACTCTGTCCGATCCACGTGCTCCACCTGAGGATTTTCTGGATAAAAGTCAGAATATGCTTCTACGGGCACAAAGCTCTAAAGATTTAGAGCAGGTTGCACAGCGGAGCCAAGAGGCCAGTGAAGAAGCTTGGCAACATGTGACCTCCAGAAGAAGAAGGGGGAATGTCCGGGTACCAGCAACGCGTACACAGGTAAGTAACTGTTTTCATGTTCTCTCCACAGGTACCATTGCGGAGAGTGGACCAGATGATACGTCTGGGGGGAGAAAGCAGAAGGAGACTCCGCTGGTTGGAAGGCATGAGATACGCTGTCCTGAGGTTGGGGGTTCCACGACCACCACTCCCAAGAGAAGGAGGCGGGTGGTGGTGGTCGCGGACTCTCTCCTCAGGGGGACTGAGTCATCTATCTGCTGCCCTGACCGGGAAAACAGAGAAGTCTGCTGCTTGCCAGGGGCTAAGAGTCGCGATGTGACGGAGAGACTGCCGAGACTCATCAAGCCCTCGGATCGCTACCCCTTCCTGCTTCTCCACGTGGGCACCAATGATACTGCCAAGAATGACCTTGAGCAGATCACTGCGGACTACGTGGCTCTGGAAAGAAGGATAAAGGAGTTTGAGGTGCAAGTGGTGTTCTCATCCATCCTCCCCGTGGAAGGAAAAGGCAGGGGTAGGGACCGTCGAATCGTGGAAGTCAACGAATGGCTACGCAGGTGGTGTCGGAGAGAAGGCTTTGGATTCTTTGACCATGGGATGGTGTTCCATGAAGGAGGAGTGCTGGGCAGAGACGGGCTCCACCTAACGAAGAGAGGGAAGAGCATCTTTGCGAGCAGGCTGGCTAACCTAGTGAGGAGGGCTTTAAACTAGGTTCACCGGGGGAAGGAGACCAAAGCCCTGAGGTAAGTGGGAAAGCGGGATACCGGGAGGAAGCACAGGCAGGAATGTCTGTGAGGGGAGGGCTCCTACTTCATACTGAGAATGAGGGGCGATCAGCAGGTTATCTCATGTGCCTATATACAAATGCACAAAGCCTTGGAAACAAGCAGGGAGAACTGGAGGTCCTGGTGATGTCAAGGAATTATGATGTGATTGGAATAACAGAGACTTGGTGGGATAACTCACATGACTGGAGTACTGTCATGGATGGTTATAAACTGTTCAGGAAGGACAGTCAGGGCAGAAAAGGTGGGGGAGTAGCACTGTATGTAAGGGAGCAGTATGACTGCTCAGAGCTCCGGTATGAAACTGCAGAAAAACCTGAGTGTCTCTGGATTAAGTTTAGAAGTGTGAGCAACAAGAGTGATGTAGTGGTGGGAGTCTGCTGTAGACCACCGGACCAGGGGGATGAGGTGGATGAGGCTTTCTTCCAGCAACTCGCAGAAGCTACTAGATCACATGCCCTGGTTCTCATGGGCGACTTTAATCTTCCTGATATCTGCTGGGAGAGCACTACAGCGGTGCATAGACAATCCAGGAAGTTTTTGGAAAATGTAGGGGACAATTTCCTGGTGCAAGTGCTAGAGGAGCCAACAAGGGGGGGAGCTTTTCTTGACCTGCTGCTCACAAACCGGGAAGAATTAGTGGGGGAAGCAAAAGTGGATGGGAATCTGGGAGGCAGTGACCATGAGTTGGTTGAGTTCAGGATCCTGACACAGGGAAGAAAGGTAAGCAGCAGAATACGGACCCTGGACTTCAGGAAAGCAGACTTCGACTCCCTCAGGGAACTGATGGGTAGGATCCCCTGGGGGAATAACATGAAGGGGAAAGGAGTCCAGGAGAGCTGGCTGTATTTCAAGGAATCCCTATTGAGGTTACAGGGACAAACCATCCTGATGTGTCAAAAGAATAGTAAATATGGCAGGCGACCAGCTTGGCTTAACGGTGAAATCCTTGCGGATCTTAAACATAAAAAAGAAGCTTACAAGAAGTGGAAGATTGGACAAATGACCAGGGAAGAGTATAAAAATATTGCTCGGGCATGTAGGAATGAAATCAGGAGGGCCAAATCGCACCTGGAGCTGAAGCTAGCAAGAGATGTTAAGAGTAACAAGAAGGGTTTCTTCAGGTATGTTGGCAACAAGAAGAAAGCCAAGGAAAGTGTGGGCCCCTTACTGAATGAGGGAAGCAACCTAGTGACAGAGGATGTGGAAAAAGCTAATGTACTCAATGCTTTTTTTGCCTCTGTCTTCACGAACAAGGTCAACTCCCAGACTGCTGCGCTGGGCATCACAGCATGGGGAGTAGGTGGCCAGCCCTCTGTGGAGAAAGAGGTGGTTAGGGACTATTTAGAAAAGCTGGACGTGCACAAGTCCATGGGGCCGGACGCGTTGCATCCGAGAGTGCTAAAGGAATTGGCGGCTGTGATTGCAGAGCCATTGGCCATTATCTTTGAAAACTCGTGGCGAACGGGGGAAGTCCCGGATGACTGGAAAAAGGCTAATGTAGTGCCAATCTTTAAAAAAGGGAAGAAGGAGGATCCTGGGAACTACAGGCCAGTCAGCCTCACCTCAGTCCCTGGAAAAATCATGGAGCAGGTCCTCAGGGAATCAATCCTGAAGCACTTACATGAGAGGAAAGTGATCAGGAACAGTCAGCATGGATTCACCAAGGGAAGGTCATGCCTGACTAATCTAATCGCCTTCTATGATGAGATTACTGGTTCTGTGGATGAAGGGAAAGCAGTGGATGTATTGTTTCTTGACTTTAGCAAAGCTTTTGACACTGTCTCCCACAGTATTCTTGTCAGCAAGTTAAAGAAATATGGGCTGGATGAATGCACTATAAGGTGGGTAGAAAGTTGGCTAGATTGTCGGGCTCAACGGGTAGTTGGCAGCCGGTGTCAAGTGGAGTGCCCCAGGGGTCGGTCCTGGGGCCGGTTTTGTTCAATATCTTCATAAATGATTTGGAGGATGGTGTGGATTGCACCCTCAGCAAATTTGCGGATGATACTAAACTAGGAGGAGTGGTAGATACGCTGGAGGGCAGGGATAGGATACAGAGGGACCTAGACAAATTGGAGGATTGGGCCAAAAGAAATCTGATGAGGTTCAACAAGGATAAGTGCAGGGTCCTGCACTTAGGACGGAAGAACCCAATGCACCACTACAGACTAGGGACCGAATGGCTAGGCAACAGTTCTGCGGAAAAGGACCTACGGGTGACAGTGGACGAGAAGCTGGATATGAGTCAACAGTGTGCCCTTGTTGCCAAGAAGGCCAATGGTATTTTGGGACTATAAGTAGGGGCATAGCCAGCAGATCGAGGGATGTGATCGTTCCCCTCTATTCAACATTGGTGAGGCCTTATCTGGAGTACTGTGTCCAGTTTTGGGCCCCGCACTACAAGAAGGATGTGGATAAATTGGAGAGAGTCCAGCGAAAGGCAACAAAAATGATTAGGGGTCTGGATCACATGACTTATGAGGAGAGGCTGAGGGAACTGGGATTGTTTAGTCTGCAGAAGAGAAGAATGAGGGGGGATTTGATAGCTGCTTTCAACTACCTGAGAGGTGGTTCCAAAGAGGATGGTTCTAGACTATTCTCAGTGGTAGAAGAGGACAGGACAAGGAGTAATGGTCTCAAGTTGCAGTGGGGGAGGTTTAGGTTGGATATTAGGAAAAACTTTTTCACTAGGAGGGTGGTGAAACACTGGAATGCGTTACCTAGGGAGGTGGTAGAATCTCCTTCCTTAGATGTTTTTAAGGCCAGGCTTGACAAAGCCCTGGCTGGGATGATTTAATTGGGGATTGGTCCTGCTTTGAGCAGGGGGTTGGACTAGATGACCTCCTGAGGTCCCTTCCAACCCTGATATTCTATGATTCTCTGCAGTAATCGGCTTTCCCCCATCTCTTAGTTTAAAAACTGCTCTGCAACCTTTTTAATGTTTAGTGCCAGCAGTCTGGATCCACTCTGGTTTAGGTGGAGCCCATCCTCCCTGTATAGGCTCCCCCTATCCGAAAAGTTTCCCCAGTTCCTAATAAATCTAAACCCCTCCTCTCTACACCATCGTCTCATCCATGCATTGAGACTCTGAAGCTCTGCCTGCCTACCTGGACCTGCGTGTAAAACTGGAAGCATTTCTGAGAATGCCGTCATAGAGGTCCTGGATTTCAGTCTCTTTCCTAGCAGCCTAAATTTGGCCTCCAGGACGTCTCTCCTACCCTTCCCTACATCATTGGTACCTACATGTACCACAACCACCGGCTCCTCCCCAGCACTACACATAAGTCTACCTAGATGCCTCAAGAGATCCGCAATCTTCGCACCAGGCAGGCAAGTCACCATACGGGTCTCCCGGTCATTACAAACCCAGCTATCTATGTTTCTAATGATCGAATCTCCCATTACTAACAGCTGCCTTTTCCTCATGACTGGAGTTCCCTCCCCTGGAGAGGTAACCTCAGTGCGAAAGGATACCCCAACATCATCTGGAAGGAGGATCCCAACTAAAACATGATCAACATGCTAAGGAGCAGGAAGGGAAGTGGAAATAAACAATGATGAGACAGGAGAGAGATCACTTGATCATTACCTGTTAGGTTCACTCCCTCTGGGGCACCTGGCATTGGCCATTGTTTATAGACAGGATACTGGGCTGGATCGATCTTTGGTCTGACCCAGTGTGGCCAGTCTTATGTTCTTATGATTTGAGGTGGTACTGTGAACAATGTCCTTTTTCATTTCTTCTAAAATCCACTGGTAAATATGATTCCACCTCTCCATTTGCTAAAATTGCAACATGATTTTTTGCCTGACCCCTAATTTCAGAATTCATCATTAAATTTAGCTAAATGTTTAGGTCTGGTATTGTTCCCACAGTGAGAAGAGACACAAATACAGAGGATGCAGTGACAAATCCAGTAAAATATGAAAGGTCAAGATTCTGACCTCATTGGGAGCTGCTGTAGCTCACTATCTCTGAAAATCAGGCCACTTTTATTTAGGTGCCCTCTAACGTTTGAAACCGTAGGCCTGTTTTGATTCTTTCGGGGTTCCTGAATGTTAGAGGTGAGATCCTGGTAGCAATTTTATATAGCAATGTATATTGTTTATTTCTCTGTTTCTGGTCATGTAGTGCTTTTTGATGGAACAAGTGTTCGGCATAGGAGCATAGGGAAATTATTTGCATTTTAGTAGTCACGAAGCGCCATAGTCAGAATCTGGGCCCCACTTGCTAGGTGCTGTACAAACGCACTGGAGGACACAGTCACTGCCCCACAAGAATTTACAATCTAATTTAAGAAAAGATACAAGAAGTGAGTGAAAGAAACAGTCATAATATAGCAGGAAGCCAAATGAAGGTGACAGTAATAAGAACATATGGGTACTTAGATAGCTTAATGCACAACTTGATGGTTTTGAGCCATTTAAAGTACAAGTAAGTAAATAAACAAAAGCCCTCAAAACTGGCCCTCTGCCTAGCTGTTTTATGGTTCTGTGTAATCCTGATACTAGCTCACTGCATAATATTTATGGCACACTAATAGCATGTTATTTTTTAAAAATATGAACACTTTGTTAAAACAAAAATATAATTTTTTGACATTCAAAGCATAGCCCAAGGTGACATGACTTTGTAGGAGCAAAAGGACAGCTAGGCAACAGATCACAAGATTCCCACAAATCGGGAGGAGATAACTTTCCTGGTTTTTCTGTCTGTTTATGCTTTAAATGCTGATGCTCGCTCTCTGAATGTTTTTGTGTATGTCTAATGGGGAAAAGTGCACCACCATTTGGGATGTGTGGCTTTGGTTTTTGGCACTTATAATCTAATTTGTTACTTGTGAGTTATCCTAGTCAGAATTCCAAATAAACATCAGGCAGGTACTTACCTTTCAAGCATAAATATTTTTGTTCTGCAATATCCTAAATCTTCTAAAATGCAGGAAAATTCACACCTGGTGTTTCAGCTTTCTCCAGGGGAAAAGCCCTGCCCCCTATTAAATAAACCATTGTCTCCTTACATCTTCCCACACTTGTCTAGCTGTGGGCCTGCCCCAATAGACGCAGAAACAGCCCCCAGGAAGAGTGGCCCCAGAGGAGCAGCCCCTGGAAATGAAGGAAGGCGCAAGGACCAGGGCGCAGGAAACAGGAGCTAGGTAGGAGAAAAGTCAGGGACACCCCTTCCTATCTCACCTGGGGGCTTTCACTTCTGGAAAGTTCCAAATGCTTGGCCAGGTCTAGGACTTTGCGTCCATGGGACAGAGTGTGAGGGGCAGCTCAGCGGGCTCACCCTTATTCCTAATATGACTAAGGAGATAAACACTGATCAAACTCTGTCCCTCCCAACGCCCCCCTCCCCCCCCACACACATCTGGGGTCCCCTGTGACTGCAGATTTGTCAGCCTACCAGAACTGCCCTGGCTCAGCCCCTTTGGAGAAGCTAGGACCAGCAGTGGTATCTAGGCCTTGAGCTGCCACTGTGCCCAGCCCATGCTTAAGGGAAGTGAAAGGAGGCTCCTTGTCCTTTCTTCTTACTTGTGCACCTGCCTAGGGGCCAGAAACAATTTTGCCGTCACGATGCTTACGGATGTCTGGCAAATCTTCTTCCCTGAAGATAAGGCACTTCAAAGGTCAGATGCAATGAATTTGTAATAAGGAACTCTTTTGTTATATTGAAGGAGAGGCAGGGCTTAAACATTTCATGTTAAAGAGGTTTTATGCATGGTCCATCCCTGAGCCTTTGGTGCATGTGGGTTCAACTTCCAACTGAGGCAAAAGATCTGGGACCTCTGATTGTTTTCACCCATGAAATTTAGAGGCACGTGAAGACCAGATCAAAGAACAAGTTTATTTAGTGAGGGGGGGTGGGAGGAAGAGTGACTCTTAAGTCTAAAATAACGGCTAGCAGCCAGATTATAGAAAATGTTACACACCCCTTTTCAAATTTTTGAAGTGAAGAGGACTCTGGAGATGGCTGTTTGCCAATATTTCATACAGTGCTTGAGACACTGCGTGATTTACTACATGATATTATATTAATTCATAGAATCATAGAATATCAGGGTTGAAAGGGACCTCAGGAGGTCATCTAGTCCAACCCCCTGCTCAAAGCAGGACCAATCCCCAATTAAATCATCCCAGCCAGGGCTTTGTCAAGCCTGACCTTAAAAACTTCTAAGGAAGGAGATTCTACCACCTCCCTAGGCAACGCATTCCAGTGTTTCACCACCCTCCTAGGGAAAAAGTTTTTCCTAATATCCAACCTAAACCTCCCCCACTGCAACTTGAATTAAATTAAAACTGTTTTATTTATTTTAAACGTTTGAATTGGAGGCAGGGCTGATCCAAACCTTTGTGAAGTCAATGGGAGTTTTCCCATTCACTCCCGTGCTCTCTGGATCAGATCCAAAGTGACCTCCCATCAGTTTCTGTCAGTATTTAAATAATGAGATCATCTTTGGCAGCTAATGGTATCTTTTTTTCTAATACCTGTGTGAAAGTCTGTGTGGTGTTAGTCTGTTGAACATTAGTTTCTATTACTGCAAAGAAACCAGTGTTTCCTGCTCAGTGCACAGTTTTAACTTTCTCTGTCCTAGTGAAGTGCACAAGAAATGGGGCAGAGGAAAATAATGCACAGTTCAAGCATGTGATGCTTTCGCATATCTCTGCAAACAAAGATGCTTGGGGAAAGGGTTTTTCCGAAGGAACAATTCCACACATGCTTACCAAATGTTTCAGAGAGAGAGCCTCTTGTACCAGTAACAAATAAATGGGTCATTTTATTTTCCTTACTAAGAATCCCCCATAGCTCAGTTAAATTCCTTTACCCCCAAGAGATCTGCTACTTACCGAGCAATTCTTGCTGGCTCCATGCATACTTCAGACCCTCTGTTTTCCTCCTCCTAGCATTGTTTTTCTCTGTGCAAACAGATTACTTGAAGTCAGTCACCACTTACAATGGCCAATAAAGATTGTTAAATAAACACTGTTAAATAAACTGTAGTTGCAGTCCCAGTGTGGCTGGCAAAACTGGGACTCAACCAGCAGCTAATATGTGCACTGACCTGAACGTGTCCCAGTTCTCTGCAGTAACATATACATTGCATCATGCTGACAGTCATTTGGTTTTTAGCATGGGTAATCACCAATATGGTCTTTTAAGTGAGATTCATAGATGCTGATTACATTTATTGCATAAATTACTTCATTATTAAAATCAGGTCATTTGAGCCCAAAAACCATTAACATGCAATCTATTAGCATAATTTCATAAGCTAATAAATCAAGCACAGGAAAAGAATTAAGCAGGTTCTTAGTGATAAGTGTTTCTTCAGAGATTAAGGAACACAATTTTCTTATGAATATATTAACATTTTAAGAGTGAATTCATGCAAAAGCAATTTTTCTGCATATATAAAACTTGTTCTAAATTTTCATACTCAACCTCCAGAGCTGTTTCAAAATTAGGGTTTTTTCCAAATCACTGTAAAGCAATTTGATGTTGAACCAATTAACCGGCTGTGATATGCTCTACCTGTAAAATTCTTACCTTTCCACTTTTATCAAACAGCCAAAGCCAGGAATAAAAAATGCCAAGATAATGTTTAAAAGGAAACAAAAAACCATACTTAATGGAGTGTTCATCTAAGGTGAATATAAATGTATTCTTAATGTTAAAATGTACCAGTAAAATTATCTCTCTAATTACTACAAGAGATATATCTAATTAATATCTATAGTTGTCTTATAAAAAAGGTGCATTAAAATGGATTTTATTCCCAGTCCTTCTGTAATAGGCTCTGATACTTGCCAGAATAACATAGAAATGGGCTTTTATTCATTTCACCGATTAGTTTTTGATTGCTTCTGAGTAAAGCAACTGTAATTATTTGGATACAAGAATGTTGCATGGAAACAGTGAATTCAAATGTAAACTAAACCATAATAAGTAGGAGAATGTGCAGAAATTTTACCAAGTTACTAGACAGCCATGATTTTTTTTCACATATAGATAGTGGTGTTTTTCCAGTCCCTCGCCTACTGTTTTAGCATGTTTAATACACTTCACCCTCAGTATCAGACTCTCTGCTGTGACACACAGTGACTCAGCTTCAACGCACACAAACAATCGTATTTGTTGTGTAATGCTTGCAATGCTTGGCATTTGTGGCCTCATAATTCCTTAGGACAGTAATATCAAAGCCTCTTCCTTCTCTTTGGCACTCTAAAAGAAATCAGGTAACTTTATGTGATTGCTTGAGCACACTGCTGTATACTGACTGGCTCAATGGAGATAATCACAGAACGAGAAATATGCTCAGCCACAGGAGGCTGAGAGAATGCCCCAAACACAGTGGAGATGGGTCCACTGAACAAAGGTAGTGGGCAAGCACCAGAAAGTCCATGCTGAGAATGGATGTTGCAGAGGGGAGTGCACTAGGATTGCTTTCGCTATGGCAACGCACTCCACTAGTCCTCATAAGTCATACTGCTTAAGTACAAAACAGAACTCCAACCTTAACTATGGCATTGGTATTATGACACCATAATATCCTATCTGTCTTTTGTCTGCTAATCCATAGAGTTCTGTGCTGAAGGCGGTGGAAGGTAGAAGGCCTTGCTGTCTTCATTGAAGATAATTTACTGTGCAGATATTTTAGGAGAAACATCTAATTATATATTAATGTCATTCTAAGATTTTGAGCTAAATTGTGGTTTAAAGCCAGAAGCACCAAACTGAAAGTTAATTGGAGTCATCTAAATGACTAAGCAGAATTTCTCCCACAGAAACCATGCTGAATTGGTGAATTCTGCCATCCTGGGAGAGGGTGCAGCACATGTCCAGCTACCCTGTTTATTCACTGATCACGTATATAGAGCCTGAATACTAAAGAAATATCTATATATAAGTAACATGTGTGGTGCACTCAGGCAATGTGGTTTGATTTAAGAAACAAGCCACCAAATTTATAAAAATCTATCTGACTTGTATTTCACTGAAAACAGATTTTGGCAATCTCTAATTACTATAGCCATAAAGAGTATTTATAGACTAACCGCATGAAGATTGTGGGTGAAATTATTACCATTAGTTATGTCATTATATTGCTGAAACAAATGCATTAGCACCTCAAATGTTTTGGACCAAATTTCAAAATTAGGCATTTGCTCCTGCACCTTGACTTAAATGGGAATAAAATCAGGTCCTATGTTTACAGGGATATCAACAAATAATTACATGCGCATGTAAGTGCTTGCATATTTTGCAAGCACAGCTAAGAGGCCTATTTTTGAAAATATGACTGTTGTGCTCTGTTTATACAAGTATTTATTTGCATAGTGAAATGACCTTAAAAGGTCAAAAGTAGAATTGAAAATATAGCATCTTTATATCTACAAAGCATACACCATAGGAAGAGGTCTGTCTTATTCAACATGCAAATAGTGTTACAGTATATAACACATGGACACTATAAACCTTTTTCAAAAGCACTTACAATTCAAATCAAAAATTGTCCAATTTTTATGAAATGTAAAGAGAAGATACAGTAAATGGTATTATGAAAACATGGGGTAATTAGAACTGATTGCATATGCATTTAAATTTATTAAATTGATTTTGTTCAAATCTAGCAATTTAAGCCAGATCTAAGAGATACTTACTTTGATTTGTCTTTTCCTTTCTACTTAAACTGATGCGTAAAACTACATAGCTGATTAGTGCTTCCAGGCACCAAGTCACACAAAGGTTCAGATTTGTTTCTGTTATGAGTAAGGTTACATTTTAGTGACAGGTATTTTCAGTAAAAGTCATGGACAGGTCACGGGCAGTAAACAAAAATTCACAAAATCCCATGACCTGTCCAAGACTTGTACTATATACCCCTGACTAAATCTCTGAGGGATGGGGAGGCTCTAGGACAAGGGTCGGCCTGGGACCACTGCTGGTGCTCGGGGGCGGGTGTGCGAGGCCCGGGACTGCTGCTGGTGCTCTGGGGGGGCCTGGTAGCCCAAGACTGCCCCAGAAGTGGCCAGTGCAACTGGCCCGGGGGCCTCCTGAGCTGCTCGGGCAGCCCTGGGGTCAGTTGTACCAGTCGCTGCAGAAGTCCCGGAAAGTCACAGAATCTGTGACACACTCGCAGCCTTAATTATGAGTCACCTCAGTGAATAGTCCTCATCATGGGCAAATAAGAACAATGTAATCAGAAGGAAGGAGAGGATGAATGTTATGTTGATGTCCACAGAGTTTGGAGATAGACAACAGATGTTCAGTGACATCCAAGCAAATACAATTAATCTGAAATTATGATTTATTCCCCATTAATTTTTAAATTTCTTTTTTCAGCCTATTTATACTAGTAATTGTCTCTATTTGCTGTTACTAGTGAATCTTGCATTGTTGTCCAAGAAAATATGATGATACAAGGTTTGATGCAGGAAGATAGGAAATGGGTTGGCTAGTAATTTTACACTGAAGAATTATCGGCAACGCTGGTAGTGATGCCTACAGTTATGATTGCCCAATGCTTTCCATTATAACAGTGGTCCTCAACCAGGGGACGTAAACAATTTTTCAGTAATAGTGTGCTATGACCCTTTTGTATTTTGATTTAGTAAGCAAATAGTTTTTAAGTGAGGTGAAACCTGGAGGAATGTAAAGACAAATCAGACTCTTGAAAGGGGCACAGTAGTCTGGTTGAGAGCCAGTGCATTATAAGACCCTGCTTCCAATTACTTACAACTTTGCCAATTTTAACTGTCTGGGCTGAAGTTTTCCATACCCATTGTCTGCCTCAGGCTGAATTTATTTTTGAAAGCTTCAACTACAATAGTTCTTCAGAACAAAGTTAGGGGAAAATGTTTTTCCCATGTTAAAATATTCTTAAAATCATTTATTGTGAAGCCTCCACAATAAGGGGGGAGAGGGGGAAGGGGCGGGTGTCACTATATCATCATAGATGTGCCGTCCACTGTCTTGTGAAAATCCACTTAAATTCGCCAAGTTAATGAGTCTCCAACCATGTTTGTGTTTTGATGTAATGCAATCACAAACACAACTCTTTTTTTTAAAGATAATTAAAAACAGACAGAATATAACAATAATAAATCTCAGAAGATTTCTGTAGTGAAATTTCATCTTTAAACAACTTTGTGTTCTAAGCTGCTTTCCTTTTGCACTGAAAGGTAATTAAGTGGCGTAAATGACACACCTTCTTTATTGTGAAGAGAGTGGTCACTTTGCATGGGCTATTACCAGCAGGAGAGTGAGTTTGGGGGGGGGGGGGGGGGGGGCGGAGGGTGAGAAAACCTGGATTTGTGCTGGAAATGGCCCAACCTGATGATCACTTTAGATAAGCTATTACCAGCAGGAGAGTGGGGTGGGAGGAGGTATTGTTTCATGGTCTCTGTGCATACAATGTCTTCTGCAGTTTCCACAGTATGCATCCGATGAAGTCAGCTGTAGCTCACGAAAGCTCATGCTCAAATAAATTGGTTAGTCTCTAAGGTGCCACAAGTACTCCTTTTCTTTTTGCGATTACAGACTAACACGGCTGTTACTCTGAAACCTTCTTTATTAGAGCTAGCAATATTTTATTATAATCAAAAACAATGTTATTTAGTGCTGTAAACAAAAGTCTATTGATATAACGGGGAATTCGCTCAAATTTTACAGGCAATATCAGTTGATATTGAAAAACTTGAAAAATGTTGAAATAAACTTCAAAATTGTCATTGGGACTTTTGACATTTTGATTTTGAAATGTAAGCTAAATTATAGTTCAACTTTTAAACAAAATGCAACAGTTTTAAATTAGGGCTGTCAATCGCAGTTAACTCACAAAAATTAATCATACTTTTAAATAATAGAATACCAATTGAAATTTATTACATATTTTGGGTGTTTTTCTATATTTTCATATACATTGTATTCTGTGTTGTAATTGAAATCAAAGTGTACATTTTTTATTACAAATATTTGCACTGTAAAAATCATAAACAAAAGAAATCCTATTTTTCAATTCACCTCATACTAGTACTATAGTGCAATCTCTTTATCGTGAAAGTGCAACTTACAAATGTATATTTTTTGTTGCATAACTGCACTCAAAAACAAAACAGTGTAAAACTTCAGAGCCTACAAGTCCACTCAGTCCTACTTCTCATTCAGCCAATCTCTAAGACTAACACGATTGTTTACATTTACAGGAGATAATGCTGCCCTCTTCTTATTTACAATATCACCAGAAAGTGAAAACAGGTATTTGCATGGCACTTTTGTAGCCAGCATTGTAAGGTATTTACGTGCCAGATAAGCTAAACATTCGTATGCCTCTTCATGCTTCGGCCACCATTCCAGAGGACATGCTTTCATGCTGATGACTCTCGTTAAAAAAATAATGCGTTCATTAAATTTGTGACTGAACTCCTTGGCAGAGAATTGTATGTCCCCTGCTCTGTTTTATCCACATTCTGCCATATATTTCATGTTATAGCAGTCTCGGATGATGAGCCAGCACATGTTGTTCAGATAATGAAAATGAACATGCGTCGGTCTGCACTGCTTTGGATTGTTATCGAGCAGAACCCATCATCAGCACGGGTGCATGTCCCCTGAAATGGTGGTTGAAGCATGAAGGGACATGTGAATCTTTAGTGCATCTGGCATGTAAATATCTTGTGACGCTGGCTACAACAGTGCCATGAGAACACGTGTTCTCACTTTCAGGTGACATTGTAAGCAAGAAGTGGGCAGCATTATCTCCTGCAAATGTAAACAAACTTGTTTGAGTGATTGGCTGAACAAGAAGTAGGACTGAGTGGACTTGCAGACTCTAAAATTTTACATTGTTTTATTTTTGAATGCAGTCTTTTGTACATAATTCTGTATTTGTAAGTTCAGATTTCATAATATACAGATTGCGCTACAGTATTTGTATTAGTTGAATTGAAAAATACTATTTATTTTGTTTTTTTACAGTGCTAATATGGCTGTGCACTTTTAATCAAAAATAAATATAAAGTGAGCACTGTACACTTTGTACTCTGTGTTGTAATTTAAATCAATCTATTTGAAAATGTAGAAAACATCCAAAAATATTTTTAAAAATTGTATTTTATTTAACAGCACAATTAATTGCGATTAGTTTTTTTTAAATCGCATGATTAATCGCGATTAATTTTTTAATTGCTTGACAGCCGCAGTTTAAATTGAAAAACATTTTGACATTATTAAAATGAAACTTTGATCCAAAGTGACTCCCGTCCTCCCCCCAGATCTTTGGTTCGTTAAATTTTTTGAGATTTCAATTTTTTCATTCTGATTTGGGACAGGAAAAATATCCAGACTTTTGCATAATGGGATAACCATTTCCTGCTCAGCTATAGTCGCCAGCATAAGAAACTATGCAACTGGAGACCAAGTTCAGTAACCATGAATAATGAGAGCCTGAAGATAATTCTCAATCCCAGGCTTCATGCATACCAGTACAAGGCACTGCTGCCATACCATTCCAGTTAAGTTACTGCCTTGCCTTTATTTATTCATTACCAGGGAGAATTCCTGTAGCTTTCTTAGCAGTTATGTATTCCAGCGGCCAAACAAAGAATATCAGTTAATGAATCTGAATCCATTATTTTAGCTAAATAATTCTAAATGCCTCTTATTCTAAACTTTATTTAAAAATGAATATGTGAATGCAAAATATTTTCTTCTTCTATTAATAAGTTATCACATATATATTGTGGGTAAATCAGATATTTTCAAAAGTTATTCCTTAAAGGTTGGAGAATATGGCAAGTTTAATTATTCACAGATGTGAAAGTGAGCATCTAAGCATTTCATTCCTCTACTGGGTAAATCAGAGCAGCTGAATTTTCATAGCTCTGGAGGGGGCATGTACCCAGATTTCATTATTCGCAGGAGTCTTACATGATTCCTCAGGCACTGCAATGAAAAATGTATTCCCAGTTGTATTTTTTGTTCAGTGGAGGTTATCTACCTGTAAGGGAGGGTCCCTTTGATTCCACACATGGATACATATGTGGTGCATGTGCCTGAGAGCAGAGTTTTCTAGCAAGTAGTATGTATTGGTCTGCACCAATGCAGTTTCTCCCCTCATGCTGTGTACCATAAGTATAAAGTGGCAGTGTAGACCAGCGATCGGCAACCTTTGGCACACGACCCACCAGGGTAAGCCCCTGGTGGGCCGGGCCAGTTTGTTTACCTGCCGCTTCCTCAGGTTCGGCCAATCGTGGCTTTCACTGGCCGTGGGTTGCCGTTCCAGGCCAATGGGGGCTGCGGGAAGCGGTGCAGGCCAAGGGATGTGCTGGCCGCCGCTTCCCGCAGCCCCCATTGGCCTGGAGCAGCGACCCATGGCCAGTGAAAGCCGCAATCGGCCGAATCTGAGGACGCGGCAGGTAAACAAACCGACCCAGCCCGACCCTGGCGGGCCATGTGCCAAAGGTTGCCGATCCCTGGTGTAGACCAATGCCTCTCCAGTTACTCCTTTTATCCCACAGCAGAGGAGAAGAAGGGTAGATAGTGCACTACAGATAAGGACCACACATCTCAAAGAACCTCCAGTTATTGGTAAGCAACTTCCATTTCTTCTCCAAGTGCAGGTTCCTGTGTGTATTCAAACAGAAGTGGGGTGGAAGAATGCAGTTGGTATAGATGTCTGTAATGCTGCTGTCTCAACAGCTGCGTCTGCAGACGAGGCCTGGACTAAGGTGCAGTATTTCATGAAAGTATGGCTGGAACTCCAGATCTTACAAATGTCCAGATATTTTTGAAAGCAGACAGATGCTATTGAGGTTGCCTATGCTCGAGTGGAATAGGCGCTCACCCCTCCAGGGGAAGAATACACACCAACTAATAAAGCATGATACAGTGGAGATCCACTCAGTCAGTGAGCAGGTAATGCTTGACCTCATGATCATTCTGCTATAGCAGTAAATAGTCTAGGGCAGCATAGTCTCCTAATTGATTTCATTCTTTGCAGACCTAATGCTAAAGCCCATCTGATGTTGAGAGAATGAAGTCTCCTCTTCTCATGGGAAGCAAGATGTTTTGGAAAGAACACCGGTAAGAGAATAGGTTCATGTGAAACTCAGAAATTACCATGGAGATGAAGGGGAACCTTCTTATGAAATGTGGAGTAAGGCAGGTCAGCTGTGAGTGCGCCCAGGTTACGCACTCTTCTGGCTGATGTGATGGGGGCTAGGAAGGACACATGGTGTTTTGAACACATGGCGGGGGGAAAAGTACAGAGAAAGGCAAAGATAAAAAAGGCGGGGGCTTACCAGCCTAAAGTGAAGCGACTAAGGAAGCGTTATTTACCCCTTAACATAACACAAGAACCAGGGGTCACCCCATGAATTGTCATGCGTGGCAGATTTAAAACAAACATTAACAAGTACTGCTTAACACAACACACAGTGAAACTGCCAGGAGACAGTCACCCACGTGACCTAATCTTTATGAAGACCCTGGGTGCTGTTACCAGGCCGAATGGAAGTACTCTGAAGTGGTGGTGGTCTTGTCCTAACAGAAATTTGAAGAACCTTCTGTAGGACGGGTTAATGTTAACATGAAAGTAAGCATCTTTCAAGTCGAGAACCACAAATCATATACACCTCTCCAGGGAGTAGAATAACTGAAGCCAATACAACTGTAACCTGATGCACCCCGTGTATGAACCCTACACACTATTGTAGTAATCTTTGTACAAAATATGCCTTGTAAGATATTATTTGAAAACTAACTCCTCACTGGTTAATAACATCATGGTGGCATGTATGTAGCAACATTATATATATAAAGTTATGAATTTCCTGTGTATGATGATGATGATGATCGCACATGTTCAAACCCACATAGCCCTGACTAGACATAAGTTGTTAAACAGGTCTATCCTAAACAAAGAAATGTGTTAGATGTAAGTTGAGGTGTAAACAGGGTCCAGTATGTCCCTCGGCCCGCGCTGCTTCCAGCAGCTCCCATTGGCCTGGAGCAGTGAACCGCGGCCACTGGGAGCCGTGATCGGCCGAACCTGCGGATGCAGCAGGTAAACAAACCGGCCCGGCCCACCAGGGGCTTTCCCTGCACAAGCGGCGGAACAAGTTTGGGAACCACTGATCTAGGGCTACCCTTCAGGAAGATGCATTTCGAAGGGTGACTGGACTATAAAAGTGAGAGGCAAAAACACCCCAGGTTATCTTTCTTTCTCTCTCTTTCACCTAAAATAACAAAGGAACCAGCCTTTTGACTTTGGAAGGGATCCTAACACGTGAATTTGGTCAGCAACATTGCTGGGAACATGTAAGGATTTTACCTTGAACCAAGTTTAGTTTAAGCTTTAGCAACTAGAAACTATTTTATCTTTTTCTCTTGTAACCATATCTGACTTTAATATCTTATACTTGTACTCACTTAGAATCTATCCCTCTGTAGTTAAATGAACTTGTTTTATTTTTTTAATCTAAACTAATCCATTGTTGTGTTTAAACTGAACTTTTGGGGTAATTCCAGTTAAAAGTGTTGCATATTGACCCCTTAAATGTGGAATGGACCTATAATATCTGAACAGCCCAGGAGAAGGCTGGACAGTGCAGGACACACATTTGGGGGAAAATTTGGGAGGGTGTTGGGCTTACCCTGAAGGTAGTAACCGGGGCTGGTGTGGTGCAGGCAGGCTGCTGGACCAGGCCTGTAGCTATACACAGACACTCAGGCTGTGACCTGCATGCTGTTTACAAGCAGCCCAGCTTGGGGGCTACAACTGCAAAGCAGTATGAGGCACCCAAGGTTGCAAGGCAGGTGGTGACACAATGCCTCACAGGATTGGATCGCACTTGGAATGCGACAGTAACCATGTGGAATTTTGATTTGTGCACAAAGATATTTAGCTGACAAAAGTCAAGAATGGGTCTCAATCCTCTTTTTCCTAGGAACTATGGGGAACAGACCCCTTTTCCTTGAAGTTGGGGTGGCACTTTCTCTATAGCCTCTTACCAAAGGATAGAGTCCATCTCCTGAGGGAAGATTGCTTCTTGAGAGTGGTCTTTGAAGAGGGGCTGTGAGAGGCACTTGATGTAACCAGAATAGACGATATCTAGTATTCACCTGTCTGTTGTTAATGTCCTCTAGTTGTGGGTGAAAAAGGCGAAGCGGCCACAAAAGGTTTGGGAGACAGAAAGAGATGCCATGCATGAGGGTTCTCAGGCATCCTGGCAAAAGCTGGTTGGTGAGTGGGGTTTAGCAGCTCCAGCTGAGAGAGCTGCAAACCTAGTTCTTGGTACCCTATGGTGTTTGTGCACTGGTTCATAAGGGCGCAGGTGGTAGAATGGCTGAGGAAGAGGTCTTGATTTATACACCTGTTTGTGATGTATTCTCTTTGGAACTGGGGTATGAATGCCCAAACAGCAGAGAATTGTCTTGGAGTCTTTTAGTGCGTGTAGCTACTCATCAGTCTTCTCACTGAAGCGATTAGACTTGTCAAAGGGCAAGGCCTCTATGGTACTCCGCACATCCCTGGGAAACACGGGAGAGTGAAGCCAAGATTCACACCTCATAACTATTGCCATAGCCAGGGGCAGATTAGGGTTTTGTGGGGCCCCGGGCCAGAGCAAGTGGGGGCCCCTCTCCATCCCTTCTGCCACCAGTCCCCCTCTTCCCCGGCATTCCTGTTGGGGAAATGGGTCAGGGCGTGGGGGCTTGCCCCACTCAGCCTGCCCACTCCCCCCATGCCTAATCTGCTACTGGCCTTAGCTATATACCTGTAGACATGTTATCAGCCACATCCATTGCAGCTTGAAGAGAGGTCATGGCTACCAGTTTGCCATTGGGCCCTGTCCTCCTAAGGGAGTTTGTCTTTGAGCTCTAGGACTTTGGAATAGTTCGTAAAATCATATTTTGCTAACAATCCTGTTAGTTAGCAATACTAAACTGAAGGCTGGTGGATGAAAATACCTTCTTCCCTAGGAAGTCTAGGCATTTAGTGCCTTTGTCTGCAGGGGTTTCCTTGGGGGTGCTGTAGCCTGGATCTCTCTGTGGCTGCTTGCCCTACTAGGGAGTGAGATGCAGCGGGAGTAAACAGACTCTGACTTTTTATCTGGTACAAAGTATCATCACACCTCAGCCCTCTTTGAGGACGGGGGGCACAGTTAGCAAATGTGTGTCCTACTGTCCTGGCTGATGCAATGATGACCTTATTTACTGGGAGGGCCACCTGGCTGGGACAAGAAGGCCGCAAGATGTGCAGGAGCCTCTTTGCGTATCATGGATGTCCTTGCGTGGGCTCTAGAGTTCAGTCAACACCCTCTGCAAGAGCTCTTGGTATTGCCTGTGGTCATCAGGCAGGGATGGGGTGATTGCCTCATTGGGTGACGAGGATGACATGCCCATCGGAACTGTCGGCACTGGTAAATCCAGTTCAATTTCTTCCTCTGTGTGCTCTAATGGAGCCAGCTAGTGTCAGCTAGGAGGAGAGAGGGCTGGTTGAGATTCCCGTATGGATCCGGAGCGCCGAGCACTGGGTACCATATGTCTCCTGGATAGTCATGTGTCACGGGGTAGGCGGTGCAATCCAGACCAGGGAGGGGTTATCACCACCTACCCTGTAACCCTTACAATACTTTGCTGCTGTAGCTCCCAGCATGGGACACTCAGAACCTGCTTACAAGCATGCAAGTCACTCCCTGTGTGCTTCAGCAGCTCTTACCCCAGCAGCCTCTCTGCAGCCCCATTCTGGATTCCACTAGCCTTGCTTACAGTCAGCCAGGTGACCCGAACATACTCCCAGTTCCGAATTTCCCCAAAACCATGTGTGCTGCCCTCTCCTGGACAGCTCAGAGAAATAATAAGGTTCATTGCTCCTTTAAAGCGACAAAAGCACATTACATCTGATTAATTTAAGTGGGGTAAACACACCCTTTCCTTCAAACACAGCACTTGGTTGGGTGGAATTTACATAGCTTACTATCCACCAAGCTCTTTAGAGACAAGGACTCTCTCTTACAGGGCCTACTACACTGGGGTCCTCAATCCTAGATGGAGTGGCTGGGTGCCATTGTAATAGACACATAAGGCGGGGTGGGGAGAGCTG
Organism: Chelonia mydas; assembly: GCF_015237465.2. Classification (NCBI taxonomy): domain Eukaryota; kingdom Metazoa; phylum Chordata; order Testudines; family Cheloniidae; genus Chelonia; species Chelonia mydas. Next base: position 105,035,801 of record NC_057850.1, on the reverse strand, counting down.
TCAGATGGTGCAGAGCGGAACTCAGGATACTGACCTGTATCAAAACTGCCAAAATGTATTTGCCACTTTTAAAAGTGGGCTTCTAGTATTGTGAAGCTTTATTCTATGGACTTACCTACATTCCCAGCACCGAAATATTCAGCGGAGCCCCGCAAGATTCCAGCACTTCATCAAGGAAGCTAACGTCAGCTAAGGGATTGTCACCAGGAGGACTCAGAACCTGAAGAAGGAGAAAAAGTTTTCATATGACTGAGAGGGTTAAAAAATGCTGCAGTGAAAACCAATTTGCTAAATTCAAAAACTTGGCACAGCTCACAACAAACGTATGGAAAAGTGAATTTGCATCCTGCCAATCCTGGGACTGTGAGGGGTGACACAGGAGCAAATACAGTGGTTCTGTGCTACTTTAATGGACTGTAATATCTGACTCTACATCAGCACTGCAGAGGATGTTGTGGTCATGGTATAAAAACATACTGAAACATATACAAATAGTAACAACCATTAATTCATTATCTCAAAACGGTCACCAACACTCAAGCCTAAGAGTGGCTGGGATTCCCGCAAACACGGTGGTGAAACAATGAGGAGGATGCAAAAACTACATTTGTTTAATAAGGATAATTTCCTCTTCTCCAGTTCTTGACTTGATGGAGTCCATACGGTACCTATGGGCAAGCAGAAGCTTGGGATAAAACATTGTTTCAGTCAAATTTCCTATTTTATTTTTTAAAGGATAAGGCACAATCCTTAAAAGCTGCAAGGAACTAAAAAAACCTGCAGACTCAATCTTTTTCTTAAGACTTCAGTGCAGAGCTGACCTGAAAAGTGTGATGGGGTGTATCAACCCCACACTGGGCCTGAAGGGGTTAATGTGAGGCTGTGGCTGCAATCAGCCTTACCCTGCCTTCTTTGGGAGAGCCTGAAGAGAGGAAATAAGAGGAAGAGCCTGGCTCAGTGATGGCTGACTGAAAAAGGGAGCAGACCTCTTCAGCTAGCCCTGTCAGGGAAGCTTGGCTGTGAATATTCATGAGAGCCATAAGGCCCAACCACCACGTGACTGGTAGACCTTGACTATTGGACTTTCTTGGCATGCCAGACACAGGCTGGGACCCCATGAACTACCACCTGTCTTCCCACCTCTAGGTCTCCACAAGAATTGTGTGAGTATGTTCCTGGGATGACACGGGATGTCAAACTAATATTACACTAGAGCTACATTCTCTTTTGGATTGGCAGATTTGTGCTTTTACTAACAGTGTTAGTACGATTATTAAGAACTCTGCTTTGCCCTCAGTGTGTGAGTCACCACTGTGCACTTGGGGGTTCCCAAACAGACAGAAATCTTAATTCTGTTGTGCTTGATTCTGTGGCTAGACCCTGTCGAAGCTCAAGGGTCTAATTACTTTTATCAATTGGGGATTCTAAATAATCAACACAGTCAGAATAAATAACCGCTCAACAAATCAGGCAACAGAAGGGCATATGCATATTGTAAATCCTGTCGTCCTACCTTCAGAATAAATACACTTAAATGGTCTTTTTCTTATTTGCTGTGTGATTTTATTAAATAATGGCTTGACAGCTCCTGGAACTCCAGGTTTCCTGCCCCTGAGTTCTATGCACAAGCCACACCACCATACTTGTTTCTCTCTAAGGCCTGACAGTAAGAGTTGCTGTTTGCTGGTCACCTCAGGTGGAGCTGTGGGCACTGAACATCATTCAAGATCACAATAAAAGGCATGTCACTAAAGGCTCAGTCCTTACAGATAATGAGCACCCTCAGCTCCCAACGAAGGCAGGATCAGGCCCTAAGACATGCATGTTTGTTTTCACATCTACTTTAGGATTTTCATTAGAATACAAAACATTTTTCCAGCAGAGCCATGCAGAACACTTGCAGTAATCCACACTCAGGAAAACAATTTAAGTTGGATTTAATATTCTAAAACTGCTTTATTGCAACATCATAGTGCTACTGTCCAAAACTGAGTCTGCATAAAGTGCTGCGTTTGCCAGACTGATGTTAGCATGTATGGTTTAAATGATGACACAAGCAAAACTCTTCTCTGGAATGGACAAATTAAAGATACCAAAATATTATGTTTCCTTTTGCCAATGAGAACAGCTGGCAAGATGGCTTTACTGAACACAATTGCAGCCAGCAGACATAGGTTATAATTTTCACAGGCTTTGTTTCTGAAATATGGAGTTAACAAAACATGCTCTTTTTTTCTTTTGAAATTGGAGGGTTTGTGTCTTTCATCTGGTGAAATTTAGCGTAAAAGTGAAAATAATATCAAGGTTACAAGCACCATAGGGAGGTTGCTAATGTGGGGAAAAAAGGGCAGTTGGCCAGTTAAAATAATAAAAGACCATAGCGCTTTCCCAGTGATGGCTGAAGCCAAGTGAGGTCTTTCCAACTGGAGCCACAATAGTCCTTTTCGGATTATGTGGTTTGGCACAATACAGAATGAGTAAACGTACTTTCCCAGAAGAGAAAACATAATTAACAGAAACAACAAGGTCATGCAGTATTCAGCCTTAGGTAGGCAATAACACACCACAGGGTGTACATTAAACAGCCAATATAGGTACACCTTGGATGTGCTGAAGCATAGCAGAACGGCTCAGCACAGAGTATGCATGTATTGTCTGATCAACCCATGTTCTTATTTCATTTAAGAATAGATTTTCTATTAGCAGTATGTAATTTAAAGTTTGGGATCTGTGCTTTCTGGTACTTGAGCTGCTGTGCTGATACCAACAAGAGGAGTGGTTTTGCTCATTTCATCTCAGATAATAATACCTAGCATATTTAGGGCCAGATTCTTATTTACTCTAATGCCACTTTACACTCCTCTGGCAGTGCTAAAGGGCCCTTAGCGCTTCTGAGATGGTATAAATCAGCCTGAGAATGAGGCACTTAGTGTCTTACATGTTGAAAGCATTGTAACAAATTAGCTAATTAATCTTTACAACATTCCTGTGAGATAGGTAAATTAGTAATATTATTGCCTCACCCACACGTTACAAAAAATAGACGAGCAACCTAACTGAGAGAAGTGGAAAAAATTTCCCAAAAGCTTAACAATTTAGTTAGTGTCAAGGCTGGAATTAGAATTTAGGACTTCCAGATTCCCAGTGCGGTGCTCATTCCTCCAGCCTTTTTAATCTTTTTGTTATATCTTCATGTACCCATCCCAGTCTTCTTTCAAGCCCATTATGCCCCTTTTGTGGACAATTAATTCCATTCTTAAAGTTTGAACTGTTTTCTGGTTTGAGAGTACCCTGCAAAGGAGCTTCACTCCTAGTATCACTTAGCATGCCCTTTCATAGCAATATTGATACAGCCTTCAGTCTTTTAAAGATAGGCTCCTACTTCCCTAATAAGCTACAACTTGGGGGTTTTTTTAAATGGTGATTTATCTTCAGTACTGCTGCCACCTCAGAGCTCTAAGAGGTGAAATGGCTTGGTCCAGTGATAGCAACAATATTGGAGCTGCAATGTTTGAGTATCAGGCCAAAGGTTCAGGCAACACTTTGGGAACTTGGCTGAAGGCCCAAACGTTACAACTGGGGTGGAGGAAGCGAAGACATGGAGAGAAGGAAATGCATAGTTAGTCTTTTTTCAAGTGACAAATATATATTGCCTCAGATATTTTAGGCTGCAAGATGAGGTACTTAGCCACACATCTTACTGCTAAGGGAATTCTGCCAAAAAATTAAATTCAGCGTACGATATTTTAAAATTCTGCAAATATTATTTGTCAAAATAACACTATATAATTATGCCAGTTTCAATTGTTTTGTTAATTTATTTCAAAATACCTATCAGCCGGTATGTCTGTAACAATACCGACATCAAAAAAGATTCAGGAAATGTTTTTTTACATATAGATTCCTTACTAGGCATATTAATACAGAACTTGGAGTAATAATTCATTTAAACTACAGTACAGAAACTTATTTTCCTCACCGCTCAGAAACAGTGAAAAGGCTTGGGGGAATCAGGGCTAATGGAGGAGTTGAAGGAGAGGGAAGTAATTGCTGGGCAGAAACCTGGGAGTGAACCTGGAGGGTGGTTGGGTGTGAGTGGCCGAAATACAGTACAGGGGTTTTTGTTTTGGTTTTTTTTTTTTTTTTTTGGGGGGGGGGGGTGTTAGGGAGTTTGGGGAGCCTCCCCCATGCAGACCCTGGCTGACCCCTAGCCTCTCCCATTCAGTCAGGCACATCTGCCTCTGTCCCTGTGTGCCCATGCACCCTCTCCCTCCCCACGTGGCCTGCTCCCCCACTCAGCCACCTCCCTCCCCCCCTGCACCCCTCATTCCCATTCAGCCTCTGGCTCAGTGCTGTTACCCCACTAGTTCCTGTGCCCCTCTGCAGTCTGTCCCCCCCACTAGCCCTTCTGTACCCCAGTCTGTGACCCTTCCAGCAGCCCCATGTGCCCTGCACAATCTGTCCCCATCATATCCTGTGCCTCCTCACCTGACCCTGCAGACAGGGCGCTGTGAGGAAAGCAGCCTCTCCTCCCTCTCCACAGCTGGCTGCGGCAGCCCTGAGCCAGCTGCCCTCTTCTGGTGCCACAGAAGGTGGGTGGGTGGTGTAATTGCAGTGCCTCCCCAGAAGAATGTATTATTCTGCAGGGGCATGAATTCTGCACATGTTCAGTGGTGCAGAATTCCCTCAAGAGTAATATCTTTTAAACACTGAATGGATATAATTGTTTTTAAACATCTGGTTGGGGAATCATTTATTTCAAATTTCAGCAGCAAAGGGATTTGACTGTGCACATGAGAATTTTTTAATTTAATTTTCATAGTATTGTAATAAGATGAGGTAAGCCAATCCAGGAAAAATCAGGAGGTCACATCCCTTCTACAAGCCCCTTTCCAATAAAAAGCTGAGAATGATTACTGAGACTTTGAGAGGTCTCAGTGGTCACTTATGCTCTTACTTCACTTTCTCAATCAGGTACATCCCTTGTGCTAAGGGGCACAGATATTGCATGTTGACTATGAGGTATTAGCTACTTACTCTCACAGACTGTACTGCACTATCAAACTTTGCAATGGTTTTCTAGCTGCACCTAACTTGGGCGGGTTTGCATATCATGCTAGCAGTAAAGACCCCAAAAATACCTTTATTGGTGTTCACTTGTTCACAGGGGCGATGCTGGAGTTCTAAAAGTGAAATGTTTGGTGTCTAGCCTGGGCAGAGTAGTGCAGCCATTGCACCATCAGATTAGGGTCAAAATCTCTTCTGGGAGCTAACATCAGAGAGAGATGAGAGTTGCAGAGTAGGAATAGAGTCTGACAGACAGCTCTGATGCACCAATTCTGCACAGCACTTAACCACGTGTTGAAATCCTATTGATTTCAATGGGAGTTAAGCACGTGCTTCAGTGCTTTGCTGAATTTGGGTCTGAAGCAGTAGAGGCACAGCTCAGGCAGGAGTTAGACCTCAGTTTCCTGAAGGGAGGGGGCAGAGCTTCTGTAGAGATGGGCTCCAGCAAGGTGTGAGGATAAGGTGGACAAACTCTGGTTTGCTAGGCTGCCAACAAATACCTACCTTCAAAATTCTGGTTCCAACCCTGGGAGCCCTTAAGGGTGTTTTAAACATTTCTGAGAGCTGTTGAAAAAGCTAGAGGTTAAGGTAGGTGGACTCGAAGCAGGGCTCAGAAAATTGGAGGTGAACCTCTCAATGATTTGCAATAGCCTTTGTTTTTTAAATAAAAATCTAATACAGAAGGGTAGCACATTCAGTTGAAGTCCAAAAGAAAGAAAAACAAATACTATAATGTAAAGGCAAGCATGATGACCCTGGGTAAGCACAGACTGTGGTAGCATTATGAAAATAATCCTGCTGAGACATCTGGTTATTTCTCTTGTAATGAGATCATTCATAAGAAAACTGGGCAACGTGCCAGAGGGAAGTCGGGGGCAGAGGTGGGGAGGAAAGAAGAGAGTGCTTTGACTCCCACCAGCAGGTGGACCACACACCTAAAAGAGAGTTACCAACTTATACCCGTATCATCAGATATATTCATTTGACAACAACTATATCTCCCCCGCAAGTCAGCCATTTTGTGACTATATGGAAGGTGTTTATATAGTGGAACTTGCTTATTTATTATTTACTTTACTATTATTATAGCAAACTCTGATATTAGGGGCCCTGATAGGCTGCACCAATCTCCATGCACTAGCCTACTTCCTACCACCAGCCCTGACCAGTTGGTTTTCCACTTAAAGCTCCTCATACTGCAATTTGAATCTATAAATCAGAATATACCTCAGTGTCGTACAGTCATTTTTGTTCAGTATTCTTTATTTATCTCTCTATTTCCACCCCCACCCCCCTATCTTGTAAAAATATATATTGGTGCCCAAAACTCTCCTGTCCTTCTAATTGATTAACTGTTCTGTACTGGTTTATGACTTTTTCATTATAAAAAGATTGCAAAATAAAATTCTAGGTTTTATTTTTATTATTGATCAAATAAAAAAAAAACCTCTTACATTTTATTACATATAGTAGTAATAGTGATGGTTTTCACACCTCATCACTACCTAAATATCTCACCTAGAATATTCACAGTCTAACGCAAAAATGCCAAAATTGTCAAGCCTGGCTACCTAAAGTTAGGCACCTAAATTTCTATTTAGTCCCTGATCCTGCAAACAGTTCTGCCCATGAGCAATTATTCATGTGACAAGTCCCCTAATTTCAATGGGACTCCTTTAAAGCACACAGATCCTCAAAGGTGTAAGTGTAAACAAGATTAGGCCTACAGGCACCTAACTAAGAGTATGTCTATACTACGAAATTACGTTGATATTATAGAAGTCGATCTTTAGAAATCGATTTTATACAGTCAATTGCGTATGTCCACACTAAGCGCATTAAGTCGGCGGAGTGTGTCCTCACTACCGTGGCTAGCATCGACTTACAGAGCAGTGCACTGTGGGTAGCTATCCCACAGTTCCTGCAGTCTCCGCTGCCCATTGGAATTCTGGGTTTAGCTCCCAATGCCTGATGGGGCAAAAACATTGTCGCGGGTCATTTTGGGTACATGTCGTCAGTCACCCCTCCCTCCGTGAAAGCAATGGCAGACAATCATTTCATGCCTTTTTTACACGCAGACGCCATGCCACGGCAAGCGTGCAGCCCACTCAGTACAGCTCACCGCCTGGGTACTGCTGGCAAGAGACGGTGCAGTAGGACTGCTAACCGTCGTCATACACCGCTTCCACTGCAATTCTGCTCTGCTGCTATTGTCTCACTAGTGAATTTCTCCATGTTGTCTGGCGTGTGTTCTGCCTCAGGAAATGTGCGCGGTGCTAACAGTCGTCCTCCACCGCTTCTGCTGCAACTCTGCTCTCCTGCTCTCATGACTCCACCTCACAGGTCCTCTCGTCGTTCTCTATAAATATTTATTCTCGTGGCCTCCGTTGTGAGCCACCGTTTCCGCTGCAACTCTGCTCTCCTGCAGACGCCATACCACGGCAAGCATGGAGCCTGCTCAGATCACCGCGGCAGTTATGAGCATTGTAAACACCTCACACATTATCCTGCAGTATGTGCAGAACCAGAACCTGCAAAAGCAGGCGAGGAGGTGACGGCAACGTGGTGACGAGAGTGATGACGACATGGACACAGACTTCTCTCAAAGCACGGGCCCCGGCAATTTGGACATTCTGGTGGCAGTGGGGCAGGCTCATGCCGTGGAACGCCGATTCTGGGCCCGGGAAATAAGCACAGCCTGGTGGGACCGCATAGTGTTGCAGGTCTGGGATGATTACCAGTGGCTGTGAAACTTTAAGGGCACTTTCATGGAACTTTGTGACTTGCTTTCCCCTGCCCTAAGTGCAAGAATCCCAAGATGAGAGCAGCCCTCACAGTTCACAGCGAGTGGCGATAGCCGTCTGGAAGCTTGCAACGCCAGACAGCTACCGGTCGATTGGGAATCAATTTGGAGTGGGCAAATCTACTGTGGGGGCTGATGTGATCCAAGTAGCCAACACAATCACTAAGCTGCTGATATCAAGGGTAGTGACTCTGGGAAATGTGCAGGTCATAGTGGATGGCTTTACTGCAATGGGATTTCCTAACTGTGGTGGGGCGATAGATGGAACCCATATCCCTATCTTGGGACCGGACCACCTTGGCAGCCAGAACATAAACCACAAGGGGTACTTTTCAATGGTGCTGCAAGCACTGGTGGATCACAAGGGACGTTTCACTGACATCAACATGGGATGGCCGGGAAAGGTACATGACACTCGCATCTTCAGGAACTCTGGTCTGTTTGAACAGCTGCAGGAAGGGACTTACTTTCCAGACCAGAAAATAAACGTTGGGGATGTTGAAATGCCTATAGTTATCCTTGGGGACCCAGCCTACCCCTTAATGCCATGGCCCATGAAGCCATACACAGGCAACCTGGACAGTAGTAAGGAGCTGTTTAACTATAGGCTGAGCAAGTGCAGAATGGTGGTAGAATGTGCATTTGGACGTTTAAAAGCGCACTGGCGCAGTTTACTGAGTCGGTTAGACTTCAGCGAAACCAATATTCCCATTGTTATTGCTGCTTGCTGTGTGCTCCACAATATCTGTGAGAGTAAAGGGGAGATGTTTATGGCGGGGTGGGAGGTTGAGGCAAATCGCCTGGCCACTGATTATGCGCAGCCAGACACCAGGGCGGTTAGAAGAGCACAGCAGGGCACGCTGCGCATCAGAGCAGCTTTGAAAACCAGTTTCATGACTGGCCAGGTTACGGTGTGACAATTCTGTTTGTTTCTTCTTGATGAAAACCCGCCCCCTTGGTTCACTCTACTTCCCTGTAAGCCAACCGCCCTCTCCCCTTCGATCACCGCTTGCAGAGGCAATAAAGTCATTGTTGTTTCAAATTCATGCATTCTTCATCACACAAATAGGGGGATAACTGGCAAGGAGCCCGGGAGGAGTGGGGAAGGAAGGAAGCACCGGGTGGGGTGGTGGATGATGGGAGAAGGGAAGGACAAGGCCACAGTGCACTTTAAAACTTATTGAATGCCAGCCTTCTGTTGCTTGGGCAGTCCTCTGGGGTGGAGTGGTTGGGTGTCTGGGTGAGGAGGCTATGGAACTTGGGGAGGAGGGTGGGCAGTTACACAGGGGCTGCAGTGGGGGGTCTGTGCTCCTGCTGCCTTTCCTGCAGCTCCACCAGATGCTGGAGCATATCAGTTTGATCCTCCAATAGCCTCAGCATTGCCTTCTGCCTCCTCTCATCACGCTGCCGCCACCTCTCATCTTGCTCGTCCCTCCTGTCCTCGCATTCATTTTCTGCTTTGCCACTGTCTGCCTCCATGCATTCTGCTGAGCTCTTTCAGTGCGGGAGGACTGCATGAGCTCAGAGAACATTTCATCGCAAGTGCAGTGTTTTTGCCTTGTTATCTATGCTAGCCTCTGGGACGGAGATGATAGGAGGGGTGTTGAAACATTTGCAGTAGCGGGAGGAAAAAATGGAGAGTAGCATTTAGAAAGACACATTTTAGAGAACAATGGGTAGATTCTTTCACGGTGAACCAAGCTGTTAATATTACATAGCATATGTGCTTTCGGGACAAGGTCGCATTTTGCCTCTTATATTGAGGGCCTGCCGGTTTGGTATGAGAGATCACACACGCAGGGCCGGGCAACAAAATTCGGCTTGCAGGCAGCCATGGTAAGCCACAGTCTTTCGGCTTCTTCAACCTTCATAACATGTGGGAATGGTTTCAAACAGCAGCGCTCTCCTTTCCCAAACCAAGCACCCGTTGGGTTGGCCATTTAAAAGGAGGGACTGCAGTTTTCGGGTTAACATGCAGCACAAACCCAACTAAACCCCCTGCCAACCAATTCTCTAGGATGATCACTCTCCTGAGGATAACACAGAGAGATAAAGAATGGATGTTGCTTGAATGCCAGCAAACACCGGGACCATATGCTGCCCTGCTTTGTTATGCAATGATTCCAAACTACGTGCTACTGGCCTGGCGTGGTAAAGTGTCCTACCATGGAGGACAGAATAAGGCTGCCCTCCCCAGAAACCTTTTGCAAAGGCTTTGGGAGTACATCCAGGAGAGCTTTATGGAGATGTCCCTGGAGGATTTCCGCTCCGTTCCCAAACACATTAACAGACTTTTCCAGTAGCTGTACTGGCTGCGAATGCATCCCAAGTCTTCAGGGCAAATTAATCATTAAACACCCTTGCTTTTAAACCATGTATTATATTTACAAAGATACACTCACCAGAGGTGCCTTCTCCAGCTTCATGGTCCGGGAGCCCGCCTTGGGAGGGTATTTGCTCCAGGGAGATAAACAGTTTCTGGTTGTTGGGGAGAACGCTTTCTCCGCTCTGCCTGCTGTGCGCTATCCTCCTCATCCCTGTTGCATGAGACTTCCCCCTTGCAGGTGTCCATGGACAGGGGTGGTGTAGTGATAGGGGCCCCCCCTAGAATGGCATGAAGCTCATCATAGAAGCGGCATGTCTGGGGCTCTGACCTGGAGCAGCTGTTTGGTTTTTTGGTAGGCTTGCGTGAGCTCCTTAATTTTCATGCAGTACTGCTGCGAGTCCCTGTTATAGCCTCTGTCCATCGTGTCCTTGGAGATTTTTGCAAATATTTTGGCATTTCATCTTTTGGAACGGAGTTCTGATAGCACGGATTCGTCTCCCCATACAGCAGTCAGATCCAGTACCTCCCGTTCGGTCCATGCGGGAGCTCTTTTGCGATTCTGGGACTGCATGGTCACCTGTGCTGATGAGCTCGCCATGCTGGCCAACCAGGAAATGAAATGCAAAAGTTCCCAGGGCTTTTCCCGTGTACCTGGCTAGTGCATTGGAGTTGAAAGTGCTGTCCAGAGCGGTCACAATGGAGCACTCTGGGATAGCTCCCAGAGGCCAATACCATCAAATTGCGTCCACACTACCCAAAATTCGACCTGGCAATGTCGATTTCAGTGCTAATCCCCTCGTCGGGGAGGAGTACAGAAATCGATTTTAAGAGCCCTTTAAGTCGACAAAAATGGCTTCGTCGTGTGGACGGGTGCAGGGTTAAATCGATCTAACGCTGCTAAATTCGACCTCAACTCGTAGTGTAGACCAAGGCTAAGTGTTCTAATTTTCAGTTGTGCTGAGTAACTACAGCCCTCACTGATTTTTGTTTCAGAGTGGTAACCGTGTAAGTCTGTATCAACAAAAAAAAATGCGGCGTACTTGTGGCAGCACCCCCGAGAATTTATTCAGATGCTCAAATATAGATTTATGTGTCGAGCTTTTTAGGCTCTCAAGTTTTTGGCTTTAATCTCTATATTTCTATGCCAAAAGCTTCTCACCTCTGCATCATCAGCTCTGTGCTATCTTCTGTAAATTTCAAACAGCAGAGCCACCCTGGGTATATTCAAAAGAGAGACACAAAATTGTGAACTGAGAACAAAATGACTAGAAAAATCTCATCTTAGTTTGCTTACCAGAAAATACCCTCCGTATGTTTCAGCATATATAGATGCCAAACAAAAAGCCTGAATGTTTATACTATCAATTCATTTGCCAATCAGTACTTCCCATTTCCACAGGTAGTAAAGCTTTCTTACCGTGAAAAGTCTCTCTAGTGCTGCATTTAAAAAATTCATTCACAGAATGCTGGTCAGCGAAAGCTGCAGGAGGGGGAAAAGAATTATTTTATATAGGAATTCTCCTTCAATTGCCTTTTTCATAATTGTTGTAAGGTAGTTCACTACTTCGCATTGAAAATTCATTACTCTGCTTTGGAAAACCAGTGATTTACAGTCGTATATCTATGTTTTCATACATTAGCAAAGATCATGCTAATTATAATATATAAGTGACCATCTTGTTTACAATTTAGTTGTGAAAATCATCATTCTTGCCTCTACAGTGATTCTGTTCTACTTCTGTTTTGTATAGATACTTGTAATGCCCTTACTCCAATAGTTTCAGGAGTGCATTCCAGTAGTGCATTAAGCAGTGTGACTGACTTCAGTAGTGTATTCTCTCAATCATCATTACACCTTTATCTGATTAAAAGTAGTAATACAATATATTCTTCCCATTGCACCTTTCAATTTCTACATGACAAGTAACTTTGTGTAGGTATTTTGCAAAGACCTCTGTTTTAGCACTGTAGAATAAGTCTAACATGTCCAAAAGAAAAGAGACTAATGAGAGAACTTCAGCTTGACAAATACACAGTCTGACTTAATTAGCAAAGAAGAAGGGGTGGGGGGTAGGAAAAGGTGTCGTCTTAAGGCAACTCTTGTTAAATTGATAACTCAAGAAAGTCATCCAGTTTTAGCTTAGGATTGTTTACTCCTCTGGTAAAATGGAGTTCTGTGAGAGCTATTTGGTTATATTTGTCCCAAGTAGGTCTCAAAAGTTAATGAACCAAGAGTAAAGGTAAATAATATCTTCTGACATGAGTACCAACTCATTTATACTTCTGAAACCACTATTTGCATATGCTTGATTTATTTAAATCAGAGACTTTGGGCCTAATTTTAAAAACAAGGCCTTTCAAACTGAGCTTTATTTTTTAAATTAAAGAGGCTTCCCCACATCCCTAAAGTCACCATATGACACTTACCTGCTTAGTATTATAATAGCCCGTGCCTTTCAAATCAAGCTGTATTCCCAAAAGACAAAGTAGAAAAACCATTAAAAGAGCTGTAGTAAATCAACATTTAATACTCTCACCTTAAACTCTTGCAACAGGTAACCCATATTAAAAAATGAACTGGACCTTCTTTTATCTGAAAAAGCAAAAAGATACCTTATAACATAAGAAACAGCTGTCCTTCAAGGTTACCAACAAATCTGGCAAATTAGCTAGCAATTCATATACAGCTCAACATCAAAAGAGTTATAGCAACAATCAAGATAGGATATTAGATAAAACTAGTTACCAATTTACTAATAAAATTAGCCTGAATTTCTATAAGCAGCTGAATATTCCTGAAGAGAAGCAGAGTCCTACTGACACCAAGGGGTTCCTACAGGAGTTAAAATTCCCTGCACTAACAGAAAATATACCAAACACTTTTCAGAATGCCATAATTTTGAATGAAATCCAAGACGCTATTAAATAGCACCAATCTGATAAAGTTGCAGGTTCTAATGGCTACTCCATCCATTTCTGTAAGAAATTTTCTAATCCCATTGTTCTGTTTACAGAAAATACATAACTACAAACAAACAAACAAAGCTCTACCACTTACTTTTAACAAGGTTACAATAATTTATTTCGCCCAGAAAGTAACAACTGGAACTGTGTGCCTCTTACCTTCCTCCTTAGCACAAACATGAAGTTCTCACTCATGTGTTTACCAACAGAATAGCTCTCTGTTCTCTGCTATTATACATATACATTAGTCTGATTTTATAAATCACTGTGCATCTAGCAATAGTATAGAAAAACTTAAGCATTAGTCACTTCCTGAAAGATTTAGGCTATCATAGAGCGCTTTGACACCCTGCTATTTCAAATATCTTGAAGAACCTGCCCCAGCATCTGAAAAAGCAGAAAAGTATATTTTCTGTTTGTTTTTCTTCCATTTCCCCTTTAGCACCTTCCTTCCAGTCAGATCTGTAACTGCTTCTATCATGTGCATGATATTAGCTCGGGGTGGGCAAACTTTTTGGCCCGAGAGCCACATCTGGTATGGAAATTGTATGGTGGGCCATGAAAGCTCACAAAATTGGGAGTTGGGAGGGGGTGCGGCTCTGGCTGGGGGTGCAGGAGGGTGCTCCGGGTTGGGACCGAGGGGTTCGGAGGGTGGGAGGGGGATCGGGGCTGGGGCAGGGGGTTGGGGCGTGGGAGAGGGTCAGGCTCCAGGTGGTGCTTACCTCAAGCAGCTCCTGGAAGCAGCAGCATGTCTCCCCTCCGGCTCCTATGCGGAGGCGTGGTTAGGCAGCTCCCATTGGCTGCAGTTCCCGGCTAATGGGAGCTGCAGAGGCGGTGCTTGGTGCAGAGGCAGTGTGCGGAGCCCCTGGCTGCCCCTACATGTAGAAGCCAGAGGGGGGACATGCCGCTGCTTCCAGGAGCCATGCAGAGCGGGGCAAGCCCACGACCCCACTCCGTGGCTGAAGCACCGGAGCGGGGCAAGCCCTGGACCCTGCTCCCTGGCAGGAGCTTGAGGGAGGGATTAAAATGTCTGACTGGCCAGATGTGGCCCCCAGGCCATAGTTTGCCTACCCCTGTATTAGCTGGAAAGTGCAGGTTACTTTCCTACTGCTGACATGATGGTTTGGGTATCATGTTTTTTTCCACTTCTTCAGTGTGCACTGCCTTCCCTGGTGTATGAGTGGCACCTGGGATTTTAAATGCTTCTTGTTCCAAAGACCTAATTAGCTACTTCTGCAAACATTGGGCCTTGTTTTGTTTGTAACCAGAGAGAGGGAAAATATTAACAGCTTGGCAAAACCCAACCCAATAACCACACTATTTCGGGGAGGGAAAGAACAATAACAACTAGTAGATGCCTCAGAGCACTGTAATCTTGAATAGGGGAATCTTCCAAAAACACAAGATGGAATGTGTTCCAAGAATGCACTACCATCTGTGCCCTGGGAAAATGTAAATGGGATGTAGAAGAAATTAAGCATGAATAGAAAAATGTTTTTCTCCTTGTACTGTCCAAAATAGCTGTTTTGTTTTCTGAAAACATAAGGTAGAAGAACAACAGAAAGAAAATCATTAAGTTAAGGTTGTTTTGATAAAAACAGTTAAGGTTGTTTTGATAAAATATGCATTTCTTACCTCTTGGAAAAAATAATTCTTGTCCTTAAACAAGCATGGCATATGCACTGAGATCTGCCGATAAAAATCGCAATATAAGAGCTAGGAATTATTATTGTTGTTATTGAAGTGGGGGTTGGGAAGGAATGCACTTAGAGCTTTTCCCCTGTATGCTCCCCATGCAAGGGTTTGGGATAAATACAGCCCCCTGCACTCAAGGGAGGTCCTAGACAACTACTCCTAAGCACAATGCTCCCCAGAGGGGACAAGAAAGAGAACCAAGTCTCTTTCCCTAGCTCATTTTCAAATTGATCAATGTAGCTGACCAGCCACTCAGAGAGAAACAAGCTGCACCATTCAAAGACATGGAGAACTACACACTTTTCCCCTACATGTCAGAGAGGTATAGTACCTCCAGAGGCATCAACCACCATCAGTGGTCCCCACAGCTCTCAGCCTGGGTGATTTGCTAAAATACATAATTTGGCCCTGAACATTCATAGAGCTGAACTGGAGATACGTAGATACACACAACACAAAATTATTGTTTGGTTTTTATTACACGTGTATAAATTTGGAAATTATCTAGAATGGCTTATTTTCTATTTCTTCCATTGAAATGTGCTTCCTCTCTACCAGGAGATTTCAGTATCTTAATTTTTTTTCTAGCAATTAAGAGTAGAAATCTTTATTTGGAAAAGAATAGACTTTTTTCGAGATCTACCTAGTGTTTCCCAATTGAAGTCTGGCCAGAAATAATACAAGAACAGCCCTTTGCGTGATATTTTGGTAGTTCTTCTTCTGGCCAAAGCCAAGATGTGCAGAGGGGTATGAAAATTTAAAACAAAAAAAGTTAACTACATTTGTATTAAACTCACATTTTCAGGTTCACTTTAGATCTAGTTTAGTTGTGTGTGCAGCTTCTTGTGTGTGTGTCAGTTCTTATTTTACCTACAATTCTTCATCTCTGCTTTCAAGGCTTACTTTTATGTGTGCAACTCCCCACCTAGTTTTTGCAGTTGAAAGAAATAAGTGAGTAGACCAGTCAGACTTGAAATGTGATTGAAAACAAGACTAGCATGATCAGAAGGGCAACAAACGTTTTTGTTCGTTCCTGATGCGGTCATTCAAATGCCAGACATAACGCTCACTAGCTGCTGAGACTTTTAAGTTTTGCTTTACCGTTTAAAATCTAAATGTGAATTGCTGTTAAATGCTGATTTATAATTTTTCCTTTGGATTTTTCTCTTAAAAGAAAAAATTGAAAACTTAAGCGGTCAGGGAGTCCTGTTGAAGATAATGAAGAACTGCAGTCTGCTCCTTTCTATAGCACTCAGTGGGCAGATGGAATTTTTAAAAAGGTTTTATTTTCACTTGTAAAATTAATAGCTCTTGAATTATCATTTGTAAGTGTAAATACAATTTCAGGCTACAACTTCCTAAAGAGCTGGAGTAAGGAGAAACAAAACAAAGCTGAATGGGGAGGGGAAACCACGAGAAGTCAATATAGGTGTCAGGTTGCAGTATACTGCCAAAGCTTGCAAGTTTACATTGAAATTCAGCTAAATTAGTACAAAAAAACTTTAACTCAGAGGGTTTAATCCTCAGCATAACTGAAGTGGTGTCAAAGGTGGCTCCAAGGTAGCTTTACTCCTCCCCTGATCCTGGAGGCAGCCAGAGGCTGAGAGACCCCCAGAACAAATCGGAGCAGCCGTATGGCTCCAAGAAAATTCTCTTACTTGCACTGGCTAGAATTAGCTGCTAGGGATTTTTCCACTGACCAGGAATCAGCAGGGCACATCAAATTCCAAACCTCTCATGTCACATCCCCATCCTGGAATGCCCCACTACTAGCTTGCACTGTCCTGCTTCCTTTACACAAGTCCAGGGTTCCCCTACACTGGCAATCCTTAGGTTGGTTTAAGATCTTTTTGTGTTGCTGCAGAGGTCTAAGGGGACCTTATCAGGACCCAAAGTTCTGGCCCAAAAAGTTTTCCTGAAAAGGGTTCATGTTCTTAACGGCATAGAATGTAAATTAGCCAATAGCAAGATACAGTTGAGGTCCTCATTTAGGGATATCTCAAAATTGCCCAATATGTTGATAAACATCAACATTTCGGCACGTGTTTGAAAACATGCCTGAATATCTCTGCACACAGTTAACTCTCATGTGAAATATAGGTGTGCTCTCAAATATTGTGGGTGAATTTTTGGAGGTGTGCAGAAAATTTGGTCATAAGAATGTGGATTTAGATTATGAGGACTACATTTACAGAGCTCATATTAAGTGCCTCATGACATGTAAAATTGCACAAGCACAGGAATGAAATTATTTTCAGATGGACAACTCAGATACTTAGTGCAACTGAAAATAAGGGATTTGTGCTGTCCAAAGGAATATTCAAGTGCTCCCAATGGTCGGCACAACTTATTGATGGATTTTCAACAGTAGCAAGAGGCTTTTTTACATGCAGTTTTACACTGATCAATGTCCTTTGGATTATTAAATATGTCCCCTCCTAGTCGTGCATTCATTTATGTTATGTTTAACAGCTTATTTCTTGCCATACCAAACAGTGGCAACTAGGAAGAAAATCAGTAGCAGGCGAAGCTAATTTTCAATCCTCTTAAAACCTATTTGCTGTTAATTTCATATCAAAATAATTTAACAGAAAAAATGTTTGTAAGTCCTAACAGGTTAATTAGGGTTTTTCTTGCCTGTACTTCTGAGATATTTGCTCCTCCAAAAGTGTTGAAAGTCTGAGTTTTTCTTGTACTCCCGAGGTAAAAATGGCATCTCTTTCTTCTCTCCATTTATACCTCAAAACATCCAGAGGGTCTTGTGGTTAAAATACATCAGGAGACCTGTGCCCACTTTGCCATAGAACTCCTGTATAGTTTTGGGCAAGTCATTTAATCTTTCTGCACCTGGTTTCCAAACAGTAAAATGGAGATTGTTTACAGTGGCTTAATTAATATTTGTAAAGCACTTTAAGATCCTCAGATTGGGGGGCTATATATATGCCAAGTATTATGATTATATGCTGTCTGATATGATTCGCTGGGATCTTTGATCATTTTTATAAACTCACAGTTTTTTCTACACTTTCAGGTGTCATTTTATTGGCAACTGCTCCAAATTTACTGGGACTCTGAAATATGCTTGGAGTTCTCTGTGCAAGAGCAATTTATTTATTGTCCGAATAAGTATATGTTAGAGGACAAGATATCAATGAGGAATTTCTCCTATATCTCCATTGTTAGGTATTTTTCATTTTGAATGTGTTCTTTTCCTATCTTTTTCACTTGGTCATGTGGCACTGTATGGTAAATTTTTTAACTGACAATACTTTGATACAAAGGAAATGTAAACAATAGAAGCATTTTCAAAATATATTCACGATCAGATGTCTGAAAAAACTGATTTGTTGGAAACAGTAAACAGATGATTAAAATAGTGCTTTTCAGTATTCATAAGTCCTTCAATGGGGAAATGATGAATCTGCTATAGTACCTAGATACCACAGCAATAGGCACCTTTGAAAATATCGACACAGACAGTCAGATGCCTGTCATCAATGAAAACTGCATCCCTAATTATTCTAAAAAAATACCATGCTGCTTTTCCTAACTCCCAGTACACAGTTTGCCCATGTATTTTACTTCCTTGTTCATGCAAGAAATAGTGTTTGAACTCTGGACTGACACCTGTTGAAAGTGTTCAAGAATTTAAGTGCACTTCTGCTCCTGACTGGGTGCACAATTCAGGCACATCTTAAAAAATATGGCCCTGATTGTCTATAGTTATAACTTTTCTTTTTTCTTATCAGCATAAAAATAATAACCCACAGATTCTGATGGCCTAAGTTGTCTGTCCTTCTATACTGATTTTTTTTTTAACAGCTGACAAGGTAGATATATATTGGGGACATTTCCTAAAATCTCTTATCTTGAAAAAAAATCAACCTTTATGTTTCTCTGTTGTATTATTTATTGTATTTTCTGCAGAAAATGGAATGAACAACTTGTTTGAAAATGTATGTAAACTGTAAATTCTTTAAATGAAAATCTAGACCCATGTCTGACTTGATGACAGGTTACTATGATGTTAAATGAGGAGAGTATATTTTTGGATATCTCATTTGTAGGATGCATTGTGTTTTAGACTAGATTAGCTCTTAGATTCATATAAGCATGAACAAAAAGAACAGGAGTATAAGCATGAACAGAGCCTCTTAAAATTAGCTGCAGTAGATGGGAATAATTTGGGTTTTCTTTTATTATTTGCATGTGAAGTTAAATTTTTCTCTTTGGAAGGGTGTGGAGTTATGTGGGCCCTCCTGCTTAAAATATTTTTTTAATTTAAGTCTTTGATAGATTGTGACACTCGGAGCTCATAAACAAGAGCCTTGGCTGGGAAATCGCAATTCTTAAAGCAAAAATGGGACACACTTCATTAGTTTTGTCTTTAAAATAGCAATCACCAGTTCATCACTCCAAGTGTATTTGCATTTTAGTTGAAAATAGATAATAGAATTACATCAAGCTTTTAGGAAACTGACCTGAAGATACAATGCAGATTTTTTTCCTCTATAGTTAATAGCATTATTAGTAATTTTTTTAACTGAGGCTGGAATGATGATATTTAGAAATGGTATACTGTTCTCTGAAGTACTGAATGTATATTCTAGAGCAGGATGAAAACTAGGTCCAAAATACAGATTTTGAATTTGCTTTTAGTACAGCGCCTAGCAAATGAAAGAAAACTTCTGAGTGAGATATGCCTACCTGATGATCCCATCCCGTCTTTGTTGATCCAGAGTAAGCGAAAGAATCCACCACAGTCCAAGCCATGCAATGTGGTGGAAATTTCTTCCTGGTCCCAAATTTGTCAAAAATTTTAATCCTGTGTAAATGAGCAAGAATTATTGTAGTTAAACAGCGAATCTCATTCATATTTTAAGAAACCACTGATATCCAAATCAGTATCATCTTTTTCCTTGAATCCAAGAAATGCCTTTGAGGATGGAGAATTGTGTCTTAATTAAATATTGCTAGAAATTGTGTGCTCGTGCTATCCTTTAAGAGAAGTTTAAATGACGACTTTGTTTGTATTTATCATACTTATTATACACAGGGCAGGTAGCACTGCCAAACATTAAAGTTACTCAGTATTTCCCATTATAAGACCTTATCAGTTAATTCTAACTTTACCAAACTTTTGAGCTAAAATTTTCCGTGCTGGGTGTGTGCCTCATGCTTATCATTTCTGGAAAATTTCAACAAGAACAACTCAGCTGTTTCTGAGAACGAAGTTAGGGGAAAATATATACTGTGTTCAGTTCTGGGAGGAACTTGAGGAAAGATATGGACAAATTAGAGAAAATCCAGAGGAGAGCAACAAAAACTATTAAAGGTCTAGAAAACACGACCTACAAGGACAGCTTGAAAAAACTGGGTTTGTTTAGTCTGGAGACAACTGAGAGGGGACATGATAACAGGAGGGTGATAAACTGTTCTCCTTAATCACTGAGGACAGGACAAGAAGTAATGGGCTTAAATTGCAGCAAGGGAGATTTAGATTAGATATTAGAAAAAACTGCCTAACTGTAAGGGTAGTTAAGCACTGGAACAAATTATCTAAGGATGTTGTGCAATCTCTGTCATTGGAGATATTTAAGAACAGGTTAGACAAACCTCTGTTAAGGATGGTGTAGATAATACTTAGTCCTGCCTCCGTGCAGGGGACTGGACTAGATGACCTCCCTTCCAGTCCTACATTTCTATGATTCTACGTTATTTTGCCCATGTTCAAAAATTCTAGAGACCTTCTCTTTGAAAAACTCTGCTGTCCCCATGCTTTGCAGGAGGGCCTTGAAATTTGGCAGGGGGTAGTCTTTGTGCCAGAGATGTACCTTTTGCCATCCCATGAAAATCTGCCCAAATTTGACCAAGTTAAAAGCTTCTGAAAAATCAAGTTGGCACTAGGGTTGCCAACTTTCTGATTGCAGAAAACCAAACACCCTTACTCCACCCCCTACCCAACCACGAAGCCCCACCCCTGCTCAAAGGCCCCGCCCCTGCTCACTCCATCCCCCTGCCCTCACCCACTCACTTATTTCCACCTAGCTGGGGCAGGAGGTTGGGGTGTAGGAGGGGGTGAGGGCTCTGGGCTGAGGATGAGCGGTTTGGGGTGCAGGCAGGGGCTCTGGGCTGGGGCGGGGTTGGGGTGTGGGAGGGAGTGTACAAGGTGTGGAGGGGCGGGCTCTGGGAGGGAGTTTGGGTGCGGGAAGGTTCTGAGCTAGGGCAGGGGGTTGGGGTGTGGGAGGAGGTGCAGGCTCTGGGAGGGACTTTGGGTGCAGGAGGGAGCTCAGGGCTGGGGTATGGGGGTTCCCTGTGGGGAATCTGTGGGGGTTCCCAGCCAATGGGCACTGCGGAGCTGGTACTCGGGGCAGTGCCTCCACTGCAAGCAGAGGCAGCGTACAGAGCCCCCCTGGCCACACCTGCACCTAGGAGCTGGAGGGACATGCTGGCAGCTTCCGTGAGCCTCGCGGAGCCAGCCACTGTGGCCAACCAGACTTTTAGCGGCCCGGTCAGCTGGCAACCGGACACCTGGCAACCCTAGTTGGCACATGTTCAGTAAAGATTTCTTAGATTTGAGCAGCTAAATTCCCTGAAGATTCCATCCACGCTGGGCATGCTCCAGTGTGGGGCTGATTAGGACTTTCCATAAAATTTCAGCCCTGGGACACTTCAGATCATGTTAGGTCTGGGCACCTTAACCGTGAGCAGGGAGACTGTCCTTCTTGTGCTCTCAATAACCCCACTACTGGGCCAAACAGCGGTGATAAGAAACCAGCCTGATCTGAATGAAGAGGGAACAAGAATTGGACCTGTGGGGGTGTAGACTGGGACAAGGAGCCTGAGAAAGGAGAGGCTGGCGGAGGTGGGGATGGAAACTGGGAGTTAGGGTGGAAGGAGATTGGGACTGGCTGGACAAGGAGACTGGAAGCTGGAGGTGGTGGGTGAGGGTGACTGGATTATCCAGGAGACTTGGAGTCTGGGAAGAAAATGGTTTGGGGAGGTGATAGGTCATGGGGAAACTGAAATTGGATGAGGATCCAAGAGAGAAACTGGGACTGAGAACCAGTGGGGTGGGGGAAGCGGAACAGATCAGTCGATGAGCCAGGGAACAAGGGGAGAACTGGTACTGGCTGGGCAAAGAGACTGGTGAGGAGTGGGGGGCAGACACTGAGACTAGATGAGGAGCTTAGGGAGGGAAACATGAGCTGTGAAGAGAGGGCTGGAAATACATTAAGTTATTCCAGAATGGAATATATTACTGAACCCTAAAATACACTTTAAAGGACCTGATTCAAATCCCACTGAAGTTAATGGAAGTCTTTCCATTGACTTCAGTGGGATTTGAATCAGGCCCTTAAATCCTTTATTAAAATATTGTAAATAAAAATTGTTAAGGATTGTGAAGATGATGAGCCAAAGAAATAGCAGTACAAGTTATTGACACATGCATCCTGTTTTTTCATAATGCTGTGAAAAGTGTATTTAAATTAGAGCTGTGCAAAACTCAGTTCATTGTAAAGTTTTCTTTACACTACTGGGGCTCAGTCCGAGAAACCTTTCTGTGAGGAGCCCTTAGTCATGTGAACAGTCCCATTGACATCAGTGGGCCTAATGGCATGAAAAATGACTTAAGGCCAGGATCCACAAGAGGACATAGGTGCCTAAATCTGGGAGTTAGGAGCCTAAGTCCTGTTTTAGATGCCACTGCAATCCACAAAACTCCTGCTCAGCTACCACCCAACCCTGTAGGTGCCTGAAGTCACTCGGCACCTGAGTTTTTGCAGTAAAAGTTCCGTAAGAGCCTATGTTCCTGCCTCTGGGCATGCATGCTGCTGCCTCCCTCTAGGTATCCGGGTTCATAGCTCCTGTCTACTGCCCAGAATGATCCACAAGGTGGGGAAGATAGGGGCTCCTCTGCCTAACTTGTGTGCAGAGCCCAGTCTGGTAGGTGTACTCAGAGTCTCCTTAACTCCACACAAAACAGCCAGGGGGGACCTCCCTTCAAACTAGGCTTGGAAAAATTAGATTTTTAAATTGGCAAATCTCAGTAAAGACAATTTCGTGGTACACACACAAACTGATGAAAAAGTATTTCTATTGATGATGATTGAAATGTACCATAAGCAAAGTAAGAAAAAGGCTGCTTGAGAACGTAGACTTTGATTTAAGGCTATATGCTTTGTATATTTTGGCATTCGAGGTTGACAATTTGTGTTTTAAATAGTTATAAACCTTTAACTTCTTGAATCTCAATGTCTACTGTCATTAAATAATTATCTGATCCCCGCCCCCCATAATTTCCCGCAACTGTGAAAATTTAAATATATTACAAATTTTTAAAAATGCTTAAAAATAAACATCAGTATTATCCATTGAAATTATTGGGCGGGGTGGAGGAATATCAAACCTACTTATAAACTTTAGCCCATTGGTTGGCAGTAGTTACTTATAATGCAGGAGGTTCAAGTTTTCCCTCTGCCTGATGAGATGGGATTTGAACAGGGATCTGCCACCTTTTAGGCAAGTGTTCTAACCACTGGGTGATTCTCACTCTCTCTAGCCCAATTAATATTTAATTATTCAATTATTTAATTGAAGTGGAACACCTCAACAGGAGAGACTGAGGGAGACCCACATCAGAATATCCCATAGCTCAGTGACTGGAGCATTTACTTGGGTTTAATATAGTCCTTTTTTGGGAAAACTGTAACTTCAATAGACGTTTGATTTGAGTAAGCAGATGGAGTCAAAACCTCAAAATACAGACCCTAAAATTTGTATCACATGCTGAGAACAATAAATCTGATTTAAGCACCTTACTCATAATGAAAATGACATGTCCAATTAAAACACTGTTTAGAGTACAAACTTTTATTAGTACCACTGCATAACATTTTAATTTAATGCCTTGATATTAACTATCCTATGTTACTTATTTACAGTATTGACAGTATTAGATATGTAATAAAATATACATTAATATATTTAAATTCCTGTCAGTTAAGGGTTGAAGGTTGTCTTTTATACTTGCACAGCAACTGTGAAAGTCAGTGGGATTTTCCTATGTTTCAAAAATTGTGGGATAATGCATAAAATGAATCCTTAATCATTTGAATAGACCTTTTCTGCAGGGCTACATTTACATGCAATAGTTGGTATATGCGGGGCTCAGGAGTTCCTGAATAAGCTAAGGTCATCCAGGGAAGAGCGAAGTTATTTATACCAATTTTTTATCTCATGAAAGAAGTTGATTAACTTGCTTTTTGCACAATACTACTACATTTAGATTTTTTAAAGTCTGTTCATGGCTGAAATGTATGGGAGTTGTGAGATGGTAGCAGAATGATGATTTGGACTCATTAAAACAGAAACATCATGCCAGGCAGCTCTATTGTTTGACCATAACTGAAATGCATGTAAGGTAAGTGACAAATCCTTAATATTTATTACAGTAAAAATAAAATCTGATTCTTGTCTGAAGGGCCATTTATCCAACATGTGTAAAGTGTACATGGAATTTTTACCTTATGTAGTGATTCATCATAGACACTGATGGCAAATAATTTAGCAATTGTTTTAGTGGAACAGGAACATACTGACACTGTAAGACTCGTTTGATTCAGTGATTTGAGGACTAAAATATAAATGGATATCGCAGACTTCTCAGGAATTTTTGAGTCAAATCCTTCTCATCTTATGTGAGTAGAGCCGCTGAGTTATAAGGATTATTTGTGTGAGTAAAGCAAGCAGAGATATGGGCCACATTTTGTAATGACTATGGAGGATTAAGTTATGAGGTCTGTATGGCATTTTCTATTTTAGGCCAACAGCTTTGAGGCCTCAATAACGTGAGTCTGAGTCTTGTCTGTCTGAACCTTTTTGGATAATGTCTTGACAACTTTGTAAATTATGTAAAGCACATTGTGCTGTTGTTGTCATACTGCTACATGACATGGAGTTTAAACGGTATTTGATTGACTTTCTTTCTACACAGAAATCTAGCACCAAAGGGCTTGATCTCAACAGGAACTGAGCAGTTCTGCTCCTACTAACTTCATTGGGAGCTAAGAGTACTAAGCACCCAGCCCTTTGCAGCAATAAAGCCAACAACAGGAGGAAAAATCTAGGTGGAGATGTTTTATTTCTGTCATGCAAGCTAAAGACATTACAAGACAGCCTCTCTCTCCTGGTTCAGATCATCAAAGGCATTTGAAGCTGAAGCCACAATGGTACAAACAAAAACGGGGGGACTGCTGACAAGGCACTCTCTTTGGGGGCTCTGCCACTCTGGAATTCACCTGATGGTCAGAAATAACCTGAATTTAAGGACTATCAGGGTACAGTGCAAATCTTAGCTTTTTTTACAGGCTTTTGAACATAGTAGAGAATTGTGAGAGTGGTGAGCTGCTGGAGAAGAAGGGTGGTTTCAGCTTTTGATTTGCTTTGGTTTCTGGCTGTGGGTCACACTGAATGTCATTGATTCATGTTAGCTAAGTTGGAGTGTTCTTTGGAGGTTTTGTGTACTTTCAGATTGTATCAGGGGAGTGTAGAGCATATGGACAGATACTCTTTTTTAACGTGTGCATATAAATACAAGATATGTAAAGTAAAGGTCTGTCTGGTTTCCATTTTAGGAACCATGGAAATATAAATGCCGCTGTTAGCAACCAAATATTAATTACCATAACTAGTGCTTAGATAATAATGGCAGCTCAGCAGCTACACACAGCTAAGTAAATAACCAGGCTCCTATAGACTTTAGCATATGAAGACATTTATTCTTCTTTAACTATTGATGTGAATTTTGGTCTCTCCCCAATCTCCAAGTACCACTTGGAAACAGCTCTCTGTGGTGGACTATGAATATCACTTCCACAGATTTGCAGGGATTGGGACACAGTAACTATGTCCTGGCTTTCCTTTAGATTGCTTCTATTCCCAAATTACATGAAGGGCCAGCCAGAACTTGACCCATAAAAAGATCTACTCAGATATGGATCTTTACAAGCCCTGGTATTCATACAGTGATGTTATCAGATTTCCCAAATAATTTTGATTTACTCTACATCAAACAATAAAAAAAATTAAATGGGTGTGTTGATCCTTTTATTTGGACTAAATTATGAAATCAGCAAGCTTTTGATAGACAGGGGAAAAAATGGACCTCTGGCCTGATTCAGTCTTCATTGAGGTCCATGGAAAGACTCCCATTGACTCCCAAGGGCATTGGATCAGGCTCCGAATGAAGTTTTCCTTTGAAAGTTCAGTAAAACTTATCAATAATGTGCCCAATACCTAACATCGTCCGAAAGAACACTATGGACCAAGCAGGGCTGCAGTTGATATGACTGACAACAGAATTTGGCCCAAGATGGATAATCTGGTCATGGATGCACATCTAGAAGTATGTGATCTTGAGGTTGAGGGGACCTTTTGGTGAAGCTTTATGCATCAAGTAGTCATCATGATCTCAAAATTTGCTTTATTAACTGCACCTAAAAATAGGTAACCTAAACTAAAATGTACATGACAATGAATTTTGTCCAGAACAACAGTGCTATTTTTAGGGACAAAGCGAGAAGATTTTTATTGTACATATTACTAGTATGTAAAATACTATGAAGCTGCCGACAGTGACTCCATAGTAAAGACATTTGGCCATAAAGCCTATTCAACCTCTTTGTTGTGTATGAAAAATATAACCTATCCTCCCAAATTTACAGCACTTATTCTTGAGCACAAGATGAATTTACAAATAAATCTGTTAATTTGTGTATGATTTAAAATAAATTAAAATTTGGGTCCTTTAAGAAACTTAGCATTTTGTTGGTCTTTTCTTTGTCCTGAATGATCTTAACACTGGAATAAAGTAGACTCTTCAATTTTCCATATAGTTAACAGAAATCTTGTGCATAGGCTACATTTGAAGAAATTAATTTGTAATTAAGATAAGTTATTAATGATCATTGTATCTAATTGTTATGAATGGAAATAAATATTTTAAAAATCTAATGTGCCTTTCAAAATCAATTTAATTTAATTTAGAACCACAGATACACTAAGTTGCCTAAATCAGAATCATATGGTCATCTTCTGGAGTTACTGCAGAGTAAAGTTGTTTGGGTACTTTAACTAGGTACTTCTTATCTTTAAATGCTTGGATTTCTTTTCAGTAACTGAATTGTCTGGATTTCTAATGCTTGGTTTTGGGATGCCTACAACATCTCTGTAATTTGTTTTTAACCTTAATTTGCTATATGATGGAGTTAAAGTTAAGAGCATGTACCATAGTTTTCTGTCGGGAAATAAGAATATATTGGTTTTATATATTATATCAGCCAGAGTTCAGAGGACTCTAGAATTACAATGCATAACTGTACACTCATCAGTTATTCATTTCTCTGCATTCTCAGAGGCTCAGATTTCCATTAGAGTGTATAGTTATTTCTTAGTAACTATACAGTACAAAAATGCCTGTATTCTGAAGGACATTAGCCAAATGGAATAGAGGAATGTACAGTGATGATGACAATCCCTCAGCTTTGATTGGTTACTGTCCTTGGTATTCTCCGTCCATTAACCCACAGCAAACATGGAAGCCTCAACTTCTGACTTACCTCTCTGCTATGTTACTCAGTACCCTACTTAATTTGTAAAATGGCTCCAGTTCAGAAAGGAACTTGAGCATGCATTTAAATCTATTCGAGAAAGTACTTAAGTACATGCGTAAATCCCATAGGACTTTTCTTACTAGGGATGTTTTCCTGAACTGGGGCCTCTGTGTGTGGAGAGAAAGGAAGGGGAGAGACAGGGTTTGTCTTCACTGCAACAGTTAGCTTGAGTTACCACATTCAAGCACTCCATTGACTTTAATGGACTTTAGATCAGGGGAGTTCAGAGAAGCAGTGGCCAGTCAGAACCAGCATGTTTTATAGTACCAATAAGAATGCAAGATTGAAAGCCTGGATGGTACATTTCATTATAATAACAGAAATACAATATCTTGCTGTTCCCTGCTAAATGATTAGCCAACATATTCTGGATGTTCATTCTTAGAGTTTGTTTACTCCAGGATATGAGTGTTTGAATATTTTGAATACAGGAAGCAACTTCCATTTATCATTTCATCAAATATACTGTCACTTATAGCAGAGGAAAGAAACAAAAGCAACTTTCACAAAAAGCAAAAAGGCCATAAACATAAAGCAAACAGGACCAATCATGCTGCCGTTGACGTCAGTGTTAGAAGAATCGGTCCCAATATTTTGTTATATGTGCTATAGAAGTAGGATCACTACCAAGTGTAGCTTTAGGGCCTGATCCCACAAACATTTACACACAAGTAATTTTACTAAGGTGAGTAGATCCATTTAAGTTACTCATGTGCAAAAGTGTCTGGGACTGTATTTTGCCCGTATTGAAAATTAAATTGTATATAATTGTATGTAATAGTACATCATTGCAAAGGAATAATAAGTACAAAGCCAGAGCTAATCCACCTTATAACATAATACAGGATTTTAGTTAAAAATTTTAACTTTGTAGATTGTACCATTTATTTTATTATGTGTAATTATATTACTCAATGTCAGCCTACTTCAGTTTTGGCTGCATTTTATTAATTGCTTATACAACCATACAGATATTATTGCTATAGTTGCCATTGCTGTATTAATATATAGTTATATTTTAACACTTTTTAATAATGTAACAATGCCAATATTTATCTAATTTTTGAAAATATTTGAATTTGTATCTCTCCCTCACCCCCATTTACAGTCAGCCATATGTTTAGAGGCACATGACAGTGCTGCTTATTTTTAAATATACAGCAGACCTAAATGTATAGCTTTCTTGCAGTGTTCTGAACCATTTTCATAAGGTGCTTATAACAGAGTGCCTCACAGACCACCTCCTCTCCCAATAGCCATCTCAAAGGAACCTTGTGGCAACTACAGCAGATGCTTACCTAAAAAAGTAATATTAGACTGGACCAGGTACCGGCATCGCTTATTTTGAAGCATGAGGCAGACTTGGAGCTACAGAAGGAAACAATTGGCAGATTAAAGGTGGGACAATTCAAAGAGGATCT
This sequence comes from Chelonia mydas, assembly GCF_015237465.2. Taxonomy (NCBI): domain Eukaryota; kingdom Metazoa; phylum Chordata; order Testudines; family Cheloniidae; genus Chelonia; species Chelonia mydas. The sequence goes on along the minus strand of NC_057850.1, from coordinate 105,006,851 downwards.
GATTCACGTTTATTGTTAATAAGGGCCTGATCCAAAGCCCATGAAATTCAATGGGATTCTTCTAGCTGACTGCCATAGGCTTTGGATCAGACCATAAAAATTTAGGGGAACAAATTAAGACATAGCTAAAAATACATTTTCTTATCTTTTAATACTGTTTTGTAGATGGAAATGAGGACAGCTAGGACCATGTGACCAACCAACTCTCTATAGACCATCATCTCTGTGATGAGCCTGGTATAAGGATCTGAACAGAAGGCTCAACGGACTACCAGTGGTCAACTGTAATACTAATATCAGTGTTAACCCATATTTGTATGGCATTTTTCAAAAATTATTCATGTTCCTATATGCAAAATTCATATTGTATACTAATTATTACAGTATCTATTATATCTGTAAGATGCATACAAATGTAAAGTATCTGTTATAAAGCAGCTAAAGTCCAAAATATACTTATTTTAATTATCTCATGAAAAGTTTGGGTTGAATATTTTGCCTTTTATTACCAAGGTAGCATAACATAGTTTCCACACTTTTACCAAAAGAGTAGCAGTCTTTGCACTGTACAAAGACCTTTCTTTGTTAATTCCTGAATACCACTTTAAAAGTGAAGAACACAAAATAGATTTTCACATCACTGATTATACTAATTAATTCCTGATAGTTTAGCAGCTACAGAATCTGCTGCGTAGGTAAAACTGTTTGCTAAATCACAGTTACTGAATATCAAAAAACCTAAACCTTTTGCATAAGCATATTTAGTGCCTTTTCAAAGCCCTTTGTTTCCACAGCACAAACTGCAAAACCTTCTGCCACTTCCACACATAGTATGAACACAGACTGGACTCCTATACTGAAAATTCAGAGATATAACACAGTGTAGGACGACGCAGTATCTTAAAATCCAAAATGGTACCATGCAAAGTTTTAAGAACACTCATAATGAAATCTAGTAGATCCTTATTAAATAATGTTTAAGAGGAAAGGTTCAATGTAAAAAAAACAAGTCTTTTGTCTTGTGTAGCAATTTTTTTTAAATGTACTTTGACTAGAGAACACCAATTTTTATTTTAAAATCTACTTTATTTAGTTTTATTAAAAACAGATACTGAGGATATTTTGTACAGTATGCCAAGAGATACTAATTGCCTATATAAACCTAAAATAGAAAAGTGCATTTTTCCCCAAATGAAATTAGATAGAAAATATTACACAATCATGGAAATAAGTAGAAATACTTACCTTCTTTCCATTTGAAAATATCTTTTGAAGATAAAATAGACCTGGTGGTGGAATGAAAAACAAAACTGAGGTATATAACTCAAACACATATCAAAAAACCCCACATCTGCCTCCATAAAGAATGCATATTTCTAAACTTCTGTGCCTCTCTCCCACTCCTACTATTAAATGATAAGGACTCTATCTCAAAATACACGTTAAAATACTCTCCTGTATCCTAGCTGTAGGAACCGACATACTGTATAAATGCTAGCTATTGTTTCAGAAGTCATGCATCTCGCTGTACAAAATTATGGCCAGTTCCCAAGTGAAGATTTGTTACCAGAAGAGCTTCTCAAGGCGTAATGAGAGCAGATTCAGAAGCACTGTGTTTCCCAGCTTGTTAAAAGAAGTTGTTATTTTCAGTAAGAGATTTCCAATGATCAGCACATATTTTTCAGAGCATACACATATCATAATTTAATTGCTGAAGAGGGGGGAAAATCCTGTTAGTGCTACACACAGTTGTTTGTACTGGCAATGGTGTGCATTTTAAAAATCAAATACTTAAGTAACGCAACCATGACCAGCAATTCCAGAAAAGGATTTCTAACCTGAAAACAGGTAACTATTCAAATAAGGCACAAAACCCATATTGGCTTAATCTATGAAAGCACTGCTACTGCTTTCATAGTGCGGATTCTCCACACTGTTAATCATTTGCTGCAGTCTTTGTGCAAAAGTATACGGTATAAACAAACTAGTAACATAATGCCATCCAGTACTCAGGAGCTAAACAAAATCATGGAGAATCATTCATACTTTAAAACACGCTTACAACACATATGTTTTAACACTGTATATAGATTTTCCTGGGTTTTCAAAGTTAAAAGTACCAAAGACTGAGGCATTTACTAAGACATTTTTGTTCCAGTGTGATACTGATCCAATACCAGACATGATGACACACGATGGGCATTAAAACCACACTGTCAGCCTTAGTAAATTAGGAAAATTAGGTATCATTTGATGATATTCTATTGTTGCTATATTGTAATCACAGTAATTTTCACTGGTAATGGTGCTTCGTGATGAAGTGCGGTTCTCACAGGAAAATTGTGAAAGGTATCGAAAGATTCAGAACGTAGCATCTGGTTTTAAAAGCTCTTCAGATTCAAATTGGCATTTTACTTTATCTTGAAAATTTATTAGAGATTCAGATCATGCCAGTTTAAATGGAAAGGTGAAAGCAGGGTAATTTCATTCTATGAATTATTCAGTTTCAGACTGGTGAAATTGCCATCCATGAACTGATTCTCTGACAGTCTCTTTTGCAGAACCTCCATTACGCTTGTCATTTTTATTTCTTTATCTACGATCTTTCTCTCAGTTACTGAGCTTGTCCCTTAGGGCTCTGCTTCACAAACCAAGTATTTCAAATTGGCAATAACCTAAATGTGTTGCTGTCTCAAATCACAGTCTCCACAGGCTGTCTTTTCCAAATCATTAAAAACCACATCCACGATGATTGTCTGTTAGGCTCTTCGATTAGATGAATTTTAAAAAAAACAGAAAAGAAAAAGAGGGAGGCATCATATCAAAAACAAGAGTTATGTTCCTGTAACAGCCCAGAAGATAAAGTGATGCTTTGTGCTTCCTCCTTTGTTGTCAGTGTAACCCATTCTAGCTGCATAGCATCACGCAGAAAGAAACAACTGTTAAAGCAGGCTGACTTAGTGCCCTGATTTCCAGCAAGAGCAGATAAGGACTGCATTACAGACAGACTAATCCACACAAATATACACTTAGAGACCAAGCACAATTAATAGCTGCTGACAGGGAAAGAAAAAAAAAGAAGCAACTGGATGACCGAAAGTGGAGTGTTTCATTCTCACAGGCTCCAACTGACACAGATTGCAATCCCAGAGACTCTCCACTTGATGGCTGGTTGTGTCATTGCTAGTCGACTGCTGCCCTGTATCCAGAAGGACTGGGATTGATTTAGGTCAGCGAGTCTGGTTTCTTGTTTGAGCTTTGCTCTAACTGCTGCAGTTTCTTACAATCGATCAATAGTGCCAATATTATATGTGACCCTTGGCTCGTTTAGACAGCTTCAGCAGTGAAGTGGCTGCAAAGGCCCCAATCAGACAGAGAGTGAGAAGTGCCGCCTCCTTTGTCCTATTCTTGCAGGTATATCACCGTGGTATAAGAAACTATTAGTAAACAAGGTGGGAAACCAGTTGTTCTTCATCAGAGGCAATTTGGGTATCAGGCTCCGAGCAGTAGCTGCTCAGCTGAAAACGCTGCCAAGTTAGAAGCACATCCAGGCTGTATGTCTGCTCTTATGCTAACAAAAGTAAATTTCCCTCATACAAAAAAACGGATCGAAGAATAAAAAACCTACATTGCTTTGTGTCTAGTTCTATGCGTCTGCTTTGCCGCACTGCGACTAGAAAACTGCAGCACTAAGAGCTCTGGCAGTTGCGATAATGTAGAAAGCAGCAGCTCTGTGACACAGCAGTCAGCTGACTTGCAGTGTTATCATTCAATGTCCTCTATAGGATAAGGCCAGTTTCTAAGGTAGCACCAGAAGGATGACCTTGCATACAAAAATTGGACTAGAAAAAGTAGCTACACTCAGATACACCTGGCAGTGATTTTTGGTGCCATTTTCCATCTACATCGTTTCCAGCAGCTTCACAGGGTCTTGAATTTTTTTACAAGAAATTCCTTGCAAGAATGGAACATGTCTATTGGATAGTTAACCTCCCATCATCAAAATAGGCAATATGATAAGCTATTGTTAATGACAACAGTTGCTATGACTGAAGTACAGTGTTACAAATGAACTAGAAAATGCTGCATTGTAAGTCATGTGCCTACAAAAAAGGTGAGGTTTATCTATGGAAGTATCTTGCCTGAATATGAACATGAACATGTCTCTGGCACATATATACTATGGGGTTTAGTGCCTTAGAAATATAAGCCAAGATTTGGGAAGATATGTGCTTGAAGTTAGATCCCTATTTAGGCATCTAAATAAATGACCTGATTTTCATAGATGCTGCTGATCATTATGCAGCTCCCAACTGAAGTCAGTTGGAGCTGTTGGGTGCTCAGTCCTTTTGATAATCAGGACACTTGTCCAGGTACCTAAAGAGGGACTTCCAGGGGAGAATTTCAAAGGTACACATGGCAGCTGGGTGGCTAACTTCCATTCAAACTCAATGGGAGTCAGGTGCCTAACTGCTATTTGTGCCTTTGAAATTGTCCCCCTAGGATCCTACATTTAGACATTTATCTTTGAAAATCTTGGCCACATATAATTCTAAAATTATTCTTATAGCGAGGGCAGTTCCATTAGAAATGGTTAGAACACAATTAACTCATCATCTGTCTTAAATCATAGTGAAGTCCTACAAAAAGGCATGTATATTGTACGGTCTAAACACACTCGCGTAGGCTAAATTTTCCCCTACATTCCTACTGTATGCTGTGCATCTCAGTGAGCCACTAAAGTCAATGAAAAGTATTTATAAAGGTGTTACCCTGTGGTTTAACACCACTAAGGGCTTGTCTACATGGTGCCGGCAAAGCGCACTAGAGGCGGTATGGTTTGTAAAGTTGCACTCTTAACACCTGATGTAGACCTGATGGTGCACTCTAAAAAAGGACCCACTCCCCATTAATGTAGTCAGGACTATGTTACTGTGAACTGGGTATCTTTTAGAACAGACCAACAGGGTCTGCACAATGAAGTTAGAGTGCAGCACGGTAGTGCGCTTTACAAATCACATCTCTCTAGAACACTTTGCGGTACCTTGTAGACAAGCCCTAAACTAAGCAAAGCAATTGCTATAAACTAGGTTGGTATTAATTGTAATGACTGTCATCATACTGAATTACTTCAATAATTAAGCAATATGGAATTATACTATAAATTAATAATTTGCACCAAAACCAGAATAAACTGTATTAAAATAACCATATTAAAAGCTTTGTTGTGACTTCTAAGCCACAGCTTTATGTTGGGAGAGGAATGGAAGGCGTGATGCCCAGATCTCCCTGATGCACATAGGGCAGACATCCACTACTATTCTGCTTTGGGAGGGCGGGGTGGGGGGCGTGAGGCACGTGTCCACATCCATGACCAGCTAGTGAAGGGAAAATGGGGCCATCGTCCTACTTCCTCCCTAACCATTTTAGGGTGACTAATGTCCCAGAGGGCATTAAGAGAGAACAGTTCTGTACTCAGGAAAATACAAGAACTCCAATAGTAGCCAGCCCCTATACATGTTGCAGAAAAGTGGGGAAGTTTCTTGTGCCCCCACCCTTTCCCCTTGGCAGGGCTAACCTGAATTAGTTTTTGCTGTGTCTCAGCAATGCCACACATGGCATTTCAGATTGCCTTTTCTTTTACTGTTGTGAGACTCCCTAACACACACACTGGAGAAGCATAAAGCAAAAAGCAGCAAGTTAAGGATATCAGTTAGTGGAGCTGTTGGATGACTAGTACAATGACTATGTCAAATGGAGCTTGGTCCCAGGAGTTGGCATCTACACAGTCCCTTCTCAGAAGCGTACACCCGAAATTTTAAGCACATTTGCCTGGCAGGCCCAGACACTATTTGTTCCATGCCCTGAGAAACCCTCTTCTTCTATTTGCTCAGGGGAATCCCTCTTCCGTTGGGCTTCTCCTGGGGCTGAAGTGGCTGCCTTTTGCCCTCTCTTGGCCCTTCCACCATTAGGTCAGTGGGAAAAGGGAAGCATGTCTCTCTTCTGCTGCACCCAGCTCTACTGAGCTGACTGCAGATATAGCGTACACTAGCTAAGGAACACTCCGAAGCATAGGCACTAAGTTTTCTTTTTTCCCGGGGATGCTTCACCCCAAGACTCCACCCCCTCTGCCTTTTCTCGCCCTTCTCTGCCCCCTCTGCCAAGGTCCCGCCCTTGCTCTGTCTCTTCCTGCCCCGCTCGAACCCCTCCCCAAGGCATCACCCACCTGCTGCTCTCTGCCCTCCCCAAAGCACATCCCCAGCCACCAAGCAACTTTTGCTGGTGGGTGCAAAGCACCCACTATTTTTTTTCCATGGGTGCTCCAGCCCCAGACCACCCATGGCATTGGCGCCTATGCTCTGAAGTGTTTCCCCAATCCTGATGCTTTATTTTGGTGAGAGGATAGGCAGATGCACCCTATTCCCCAAAGATCCCATAGGAATTGAGGCTTGATCCTGAAGACCGTGCTGGTGGAATGGTGAAAGAAGTTAGTGGGCCCTAGCACAATGAGGGGACAAGTCCTGGGGAGTCACTGAAAGTGAGATGAGTGTGAAATGCAGGGCTGTACAAATGCCGTCGACCCAGATTCAGGAACCTTTCTGAAACCTATGTTGGCTTATATGGACCTTTCAAACAGCCCTGCTTTCAATTTAGTTATCAATATTGCTGAAGGATAATGAACTTTCCAACAATGTGTACACAGTTCCTTAATCAGGCATGTTAAAAAATAGTGTCTTTGGTTGCCTGAAAATACTTTTGCAGAAGGTGCATAGTTCAAACTACAGCAGACCCTCAGATTTCCGAACACCTCAAGAATGGAGGTTGTTCATAACTCTGAACAAAACGTTATGGGTGTTCTTTCAAAAGTTTACAGATGAACATTGATTTTATACAGCTTTGAAACTTTACTATGCAGAAGAAAAAATGCTGCTTTTAACAGTCTTAATTTAAATGAAACAAGCATAGAAAGTTTCCTTATGTCAATTTTTTTAGCAGTTTACGTTTAACACATACTGTACTACTTTTTTATTTTTTTGCTTTGCTGCTGCCTGTTTGCGTACTTGTGGTGCCCAATAATGTGTATGTTGACCGGTCAGTTTGTAACTTGGGTGTTCATAACTCTGAGGTTCTACTGTATTGACTAGTTCCTGGCCAAATTTTATATTATATATTTAAACTAGGACATTATTGCTCTACAGCTTGGAAACAGTCACTGAAATATTGAAAGTTTCACATTTTTTGGCCATTCAGCCAGTCAACGAACTGGACAAATCAAATTTTTAAACAGAAAACTGCATCCAGGCTCATAAACTTGTATACTAAGATTTAGGCAACGAATTTGAAACAGCTGAGGTATTATACTGAAAATGTGAGGATCCAATGATGTTAAAGGGAAAGCCCTGGCAGGTGCTTAACTCTAGTACTGCTGACACAAAGCTGTACTATAACTTGTTTTTAAGGCATAACCAAAAAGATTTATATTTTATGTGAAATGATGAACTCAGAACACTTTGCAACTCTTTTTGATGTCCCCACTTCCCCTTCTCCCCTATGAACATATAATTTCATTGTCATGCAGCATTTATTCATCTGCTAGTATTTTGAAGGTTTACAATTATTTCCTTCACAGTTTGCGGGGTGGGGAGGTGGGAAACAGGACAAAGTATACACAACAACAGCAGTATCCAATTTGGAGCTATTAAACAAAAAACAGAGCAAAAGAAAAAAGTTTTCAGAGTGTCTCTGTAAATTATTAAGACTGGGGTTTATATTCATGTTTATGCACTTTTGTTTGTTTATTCAGTTGCTACAGATGTGGCTTCTTATCTTTAAATGCACATTAGCAGAGGCCAGCATGGTCAGTATTCTCTCGAACTTGTCCAGATTTTTTCAGTATGATGGAGTACACACTGAGCCAGCAACAGTTAATGAGCTGCTGTGGGCCCATTCAGCCCTGTCCCGCTACACCTGCACTTACTGTCAGGTAATGAAGGGGCAGTTAAAAGGGGAGGATGACAGTTCAATAGCTGGCTGATTAGGGAGGAAAACAGACCTCCTCTCCTTTGCTCCTTGAAGAAAAGACCAGCCCAGAAACTGATGACTGCTAGAACCCTCTGGAAGAAGGTTGGCCTGCACCAGGACTATTGAGTGAGGTTTTTTTTTTTTTCGAGTTTTTTTTGAGCAAAGCAACGAAATAGTCCCCAAAACAGCTTTTTGAGCTGTCTAAGACAGCCTGGGGGGCCCAAGGACTATTGGTGTATCTGTGCTGTCTGGGACAGGCCTGAGAGGCCTAACAAGCCTGTTGTGTAGAACCCTTTCCCAAAGATGAGGTGTGGGAAACTGCCTCAATAAATGCAGAGGACTTTGCACCTTACTCAGATCTGCCCTGATGTTTGTCTTGGACCCTGTAAAGCATGGTCACGTTTGGATAAAATCTGTGTCAGAAAATGCCTATTAAAACTGAAACTCTTTGTAAGAAAGAGATTATTGCAACACATTTCCCATTTTGAGGGGTTTTTTTAAGTTTTGAAATTGTCAAGATGTCCCTTTTGACATTTTCTAAACTAAAAAGTTCCATTTATTTAGGTCGAAACAACCTGTTTACAGTTTTAAGCTAATTTTATGGTAAAATAAAATGTAAAAGGTTGACATCAAAATGAAATGTTTCATTTGGCACAATCAGAAATTTATTTTTTAGCTTTCCAGCTCACAAAATTTGAGATTTTGACTGTGTCCCAATTGAGGAGGAGGAAAATTAAAAAAAAAAAACAAAAAACAATTTTTCTTATGGAAAGGAAGTCATTTCCCTCCCAGCTCTACTATCCTCACCCAGTTTTGCCCTTATCTAGAGTTTCTTCCATAGGTTCTCCCATGTACAATATACCTTGTTTTTCCCTTTTTATAGCTACCCCAAATTGTTTTCTTATTATCCCTTCCACCAGAGCTGTCCTTCTCAGCAAATGTGAATACTGTATTATCCAAAGTGTAAACAAAGGCTGACGAACCAAGGTCCCAGTAGATAATCTTCTATATTACTACATGATTAGTCGTTCTCAGATTTATCAAATGCTGCATCAAAATAAGGTCATAAAATCCCTAATTTGACCCTGTCCCACCATCCTAAATGCATCCCTGTTTACTGTCACAGGGAGATTAGATTACCCTTCATTCACCTCTAAAAAGCAACATCATGTGGTATATACTTAGCATATCCGAGAAGTCCTATGGATGACATGCCATGGACAAAGACCTCTCATTTGCCTTTCCTTTCACTGATAATCATGCTACATGGCATGTAGCAATCAACACTACAACTTTCTTTCATATTTCAGATCAGCAATTTCCATTTTCTTGCATGCATGGTATTTTACACAAAAAATATTTTTATTTAGTTTTTATACTAACACCTTTATTTCTAACAACCAGCTTTGTTTATACTTGGATTACTTACATGAAAGATTATCCACATAATTATCAAAGCTGAAAAAGATACATATTCTGAAGGAGTGTAATCTCTTTATTAGTTTATGAACCCTAGGTCCCACAGGGAGAGTCACAAATTCATTGTCCCGCTAATTTCACATTTAAGTCTCTGCATTAGCTATACATGTGTAAAACAACAGAAGTAGAGAGTTCCTACGCATCTGATGTCATGGGCATTATTTTCTTTCACCATATGTCCAAAGAAACGTGCATTCAACCAATTTGATCTTGATGCAGTTGTTTCAGAAGGTAGGATATGAAGTGGGATTAAGAAATACACCGCTTCTCTTTCACCTTGGTCACAAGCATTAAGTTTTTGATCAACCCAATTCTGCACTTAAGCCTTGATTTCTTTTCCCCCCCCCACCCCATCAGATACTGAACTGTGCTTTCACACTGCCATTCTTGTATACGCTCTCGGCCAAATTCAGAGGCCCTTACTCTACTTTTATTCAGTTCTTACAAATTCCTCCTCAGTGGGAGTAAGTGACCCAGGATTTGGTTACTTTTATTACCTTTGTCTAAGTAAAATTTATGGAAACTCCAGAAAGCACTGGAGGGTGGTATATAGTGTAGTGTGCTGGTGTTCCAGGCAGACCATTTACTAAAACGGTGCTCTACAACTTCTCCATATATTTTAAAACACATTTCTCCCTCCCTCACCCCCAACCAGGACCAAGTTTTGCATAATTTTTACATCAGGCCAGAAAGAAGAGAGGTGGCCTAATAGAAATGGATATGACATCCCATATACTGCCCCCTGTCCCTGTATGGCTCTGGAGCCCCCTCACATTCAGCCCCTGACGCAGTGCTGTCACCCCATTAGCTCCTGAGCCTGTGCCCCAGTCTGTCGCACCCCCAAAAGCCCTTCTGAACCCCAGTCTGTGATCCCTTCCAGCAGCCCCAGGAGCCCCACTCTTCCTCCAAACCTGGCTCCACGGGCAGGCTGCAGTTACTGCTCGTCAGCCAGCTGTTCTGCTACCACAGCACCTTTGGTTGTGCAAAAGGCAGAACTGCAGCAATTTTTTGGGCAGAATGTATTTTCTGCGGGGGGGGGGGGGGAATTCTGCACTAGACATGAATGCTGCACGTGCTCAGTGGGGTAGAATTCCCTGAGAAGTAAACTAAGTAATGGTAGCAAAATGAAGTAGTATACACAAAGTTGCAAAGTGATACTTTAACACTCCTCAGTTGTCTGCCAGTTTTCCACTAAAGATGGACGCTGAACTGAAAAAGCTTGAATAGAATATATTGAAACAATTGTGATTTTTTTGTTTTAAAGAAAAAATGGGGAAAGCAGATTCTCAGAAAAGCAAGGCAAAACTGCATCCAGCCACCAATCGTAACCAGAATCTCCAAGTAATAAATGTTTTTGAAAGTGGTGTTTGGTATCAAAATCCAGTTACTTTCATGTTAGCCATTATTACACTGTCATTCATCTCTCAAACTGTATAAAATGTAAATAAAACTAAATATAAATTAATCAAGCAAGATATAAAACCTATAGACGTTGCAGTACCTGTTCCAGCATATAGTATTTCAGTATTGTGACAGGGTCGGGCCAGATGGCTACAGGAGAGTAATCCTATTGGGATCTGGGACGTGGGTGGGCAAAGCCCTCCCACTGCTAAAGGATCCCCCCTCGGCCTAAGAGGGGGATCCACAGGACCTGGACACAAATAAATATGGGGGATAACTAATGAAATAACAAGGACAGGAGTGTGGTCAAAGGGTCAAATGAAGGGAACCGGACGGGGACACCGAGCAGAGAACCCCGGACAGCACCCACTGCTCCTCAAAGGCATCAAGGGAGTCAGTGGACACCGCCCAGAGGAGCTCTGCCTGGATACGTGAACCGAGGATCTGAAATAGGTCCCACAGTCACAGGAGACTCCATCAGCCAACCTCCTCACTCTGGTTTTATAGATGGCCATTTTAGCTAGGGCCAGGAGGAGGTTGACCAGGAGATCCCGTGACTTTGTGGGGCTGCGGATAGGGAGTGCATAAATAAGAAGGTGAGGGGAAAAGTGCAACCAAAAACATAATAAAATATTGGTGAGGAGCTGGAATAGGGGCTGCAGCCTGGCACACTCCAAATATATGTGTGCCAGGGTTTCCCTCGCGCCGCAAAAGGGGCAGGTATCCGGGATAGGGTGAACCGAGCCAAGTACACGCCCGTGCTCACGGCTCCATGAAGGAGCCGCCAACTGATATCCCCAGTGGGCCTCGGGACCAAGGTGGAATATAGGCTGGCCCACCGGGGCTCCTCACCCTCCAAAGGTGGCAGGAGGTCCCACCATTTTGTATCAGGGCAGGACATAAGGGTGAGGGCATGAAGGGTGTGGAGCACGAGTGTGTATAGATGTTTCCTTGGTGCCGTCTGGAAGCAGACTGGCTGCAGCTTGTGCAGCCGACTCACGGTGAAGGGGTGGGGGGTCGGTTCGGTCCATGGGGCAGAGGCCCAATGAAAAGATCCGGCAGGCCTGAGGTGGAGGGTGAGCAGGGCACACCCTCGTGCAGGACCTGGTTGAGGTAAACCCGAGCACTGGGGGGCAAAGCGGCCTTCACCTCCTGAAGTACGCGCCAGGGAATACGAGGTCTGGAGAGCCCCATGCGCCGAGCGAGCGCTAGGGGATCCAGCCACTCACCCCGGTCGTAGTCCAGGAGGTCTCCGACTCTTGTGACTTCTGCCAGGACCAACCTTTGGCACACTGAGGGGGACTCCGCCACCTGCACGCGAAGCTGGGGGTTGTGTAGCAGGGGCTCCGTGAGGAGATCTGCTCCCACGGTGGCCGCCACGGACCTGGTCGTTAGAAACAGTTTCCAGGTCCGGAGGAGGTCCTGGTAGAAGATCGGCAGCCTGGAGAGGTCTCGCGGAAAACCTCTCGGACAAAGATAAAAGAGCTGCCGGTCGTATCAGAGCCCTTGGAAGCGGCGCAGGAAGGCGTGCGCCAATATGCTCCACGTCAAACTACCTGCACTATAAAGGAGCCTCTGCAGGGCCTGGAGGCGGAAAACGCGGACCTGAGTATACAGACACTTCAGGCCCTGCCCTCCTTCCTTCAGGGGTAAATGAAGAACTCCAACAGGGGCCCAGTGCATTCCTGACCAAAAGAACTCTAGAATCAATCTCCGGAGGCGGGTCAGGAAACCCGGGGCCGGGGCCAGGGTGTTGAGCCGGTACCAGAGCGTGGACAGGACTAGTTGGTTAAGCATCAGTGCTCTCCCTCGGAGGGAGAGACATCGGAGTAGCCTCGTCCATTTCCGGATCCGCTCTATCACCCCGCCCTCTAAATTTTGCCAGTTCTCCGGCGGGGAAGGGTGCGTGGCGGAAAGGTAAATGCCGAGATAGAACAGAGGACCCGCGCTCTACCAGATGGTCTGAAGCGCGGGTGGGAGGGAGCTTACCTGCCGCCAGTCCCCCACCGCCAAGCCAGAGCTCTTGACCCAGTTGACTCGGGCAGAGGAGGCTGCCGAATAGATGGCCTGGCATGCCTCCACTCGCGCCAGGTCGCCCGGGTCCTGGACCACGAGAAGTACGTCATCGGCGTACGCCGACAGGACCAGCCGCAGCTCCGGCTCCCGCAGCACCAACCCCGTCAACCTCCTGCGGAGGAGACAGAGGAAAGGCTCGATCGCCAGAGCGTACTGCTGGCCCGAGAGGGGGCACCCCTGTCGCACTCCTCCCCCGAAGCTGACCGGTTTGGTCAGGGTCCAGTTGAGCCTAACCAAACACTCCGCGGAGGCATACAGCACTTGGCGAAAACTCACAAACTGAGGTCCGAATCCAAACGCCTGCAGAGTGCTCAGGAGGTACCCATGGTCTACTCTATCGAACGCCTTCTCCTGATCAAGAGACAGGAGAGCGAACGACAGACCATCTCTCTGCCCGAGTTCCAAAAGGTCTCGGACTAGAAATAGGTTGTCAAAAATGCTGCGACCTGGGACAGTATAGGTCTGGTCTGGGTGGATCACGTCCGCCATCACGGACCCTAGCCGCAGCGAAATTGCTTTCGCTACGATTTTGTAATCTGTGCTAAGGAGTGAGACGGGACGCCAGTTTCGTAAATCGCGGAGGTCCCCCTTCTTCGGCAACAAGGCGAGCACCGCTTGCCTGCACGACAGAGGGAGGACCCCGCCCTGCAAAGACTCAGCCCAGACAGTGACTAGGTCTGGGCCGAGGATGTCCCAGAACGTGCGGTAAAACTCCACGGTCAGCCCGTCTATGCCCGGAGATTTATTGGTGGGCATGCGGCAGAGGGCTTCCGAGAACTCAGCCAGGGTGAGAGGCAGCTCTAGCCGGTCTCGGTCGCCCACGCTGACCGTGGGGAGTTCCTCCCAGAGCACCCCGCAAGCACCAGAATCGGTCGGATCCGGGGAGAAAAGGCTTGTGTAGAAGTCGCGGGCCCTCCCACACATCTCCTCCGGATCTGTGAGGGGGGTGCCATCTTCCGCTAGAAGGCAGGTGACGTGTTTCTTGACCCCCCTCGTTTTCTCCAGGGCATAGAAGAAGCGGGAGCCGCGGTCCATCTCCCGAAGGAGGCGGATGCGGGACCGGACGAAGGCACCTCGGGCCTGGTGGTCCTCGAGGGCCCGAAGCTCCTCCCGCTTCTCCCGGCACACTCCGCAGAGGGACGGGTCCTCAGGGTTGGCGGCCAGGCGCCTCTCCATCTCTAAGACCTCCCGTTCCAACTGCTCTATCGCCGCATTTCTCCGTCGGCTGGTGCCCCGAGTGTAGTCACGGCAGAAGAGCTTGGCGCGTACCTTCCCTAGATCCCACCATCGCCGCACCGAGGGAAAGGCACGCCACTGCTCTCGCCAGGCCAGCCAAAACTCCCGGAAGGACATCACGAAGCTCTCGTCCTCCAACAGGCTGTTGTTAAAGTGCCAATAGGCCGGCCCCGGTCTCTCTGCACGGAGGGAGACTGTTATGGTGGCTAAATGATGGTCGGAGAATGGGGCCAGCCGAATGGTGGAGGAGTGGGCCTGTGAAAGATGGAAACGGGATAAGTAAATACGGTCCAACCGAGAGTGGTGTGACCGATGGGCCTCCACCCGGACAAAAGTGAACGTGGAGGTGTCATCTGGGTGATGGTCATGCCAGACGTCCACTAGGGAGTGATGTTCAACTATTCCTCGGAGAATATTCGCGGCGGCTGGGCTTGGCTCGGCCCCTGAGCGGTCCTGTTCCTCAAGGGTGGTGTTAAAGTCCCCTCCCAGGACCAGGCACTCATGCGAATCTAGGGTGCTGAGAAAGTTGGACACCCGCTGGTAGAATTGTGGCCGCTTTGGGCTCATTTGCGGGGCATAGATATTAACAAGATTGACCACGAGCCCCTCCATACGGACTCGAAGGTGCAGCAGGTGGCCCGGCACGACCTCAGTGACCCCTAGCACCTCGGGCCATAGGGTGGGGGAGATCAGGGTCGCAACTCCAGCTTGCTAAGTCGTGAAGTGGCTAAAGTAGACCCCGTCCCCCCACTCCAGCCGCCACCTGTCCTCGAGAGTCGGGTCCGTATGGGTCTCCTGCAGGAAAACTACAGAGCACCTGGGACCTGCAGAGAGCCATCCTACAGCCCCTGGTATTCAAGGTTGCAATAATAAGAGGCATCATGCGGAGGGCTGGGGGGGTGGGGGTTTCTCATTGGCGGGGGTGTTCGTGGCCCCCGGTGGGTTGCGCAGCAACCCGTGACCCATCCCGTAGATGAGTAGATCGTTTCGGAAGCCGCGGGCCCGCTCGTAGGCCGCAGCACCGCGCCTTCCTTGCCCTCTGCCCTCCTTTATAAGGGCCCTTGTGGCCTGAAAAATTTGATCAAAGTCCCCCCATAGCTGAAGAGCTAGCTGTACCCTATTGCGGGCACCACGGGTGTGTTCTAAGAACTTCCGTAGTGCATGCCGCAGCTCATTGGGGGGTGGGGTTACGATTTCCGGGGTATTCCCTGGTGGGGCTCTTAATACAGTCGGTGGTCCGCTAAGGCGGGTAGACAGGGTGCGGACCACCGACGGGGCGTCTGACAGGCTGGGGTTATTAAATCCATTTCGCGCCTTGGGGTGGAAGGGGATGGTGGGGGGAAGATTGCAACTCCTAATGGGTCGCGACTGGAAAGTGCAAAGACTGCTCCCTGGGGGGAATCTGCAAAAGGCGGGGAAAAAACGACCCCAGGGGCGGCAATAGCATTGCAGGAGGGGGGAAACTGGGCGGGGGCAGGGGCAGAGGTAAGGCCCTGGGATTCAGGAGGCAAGCAGCTCAAGGAAGGTGCCTCCTGAGCAGAGTCGAGGGTTAAGGGGTAAGGGAGGGGGCTCCCAGTAATGCTAGGCGCTGGCTCCGTGGTGGTCTTGGCGGCCATGGCATCAGGTGGTAGACCACCTTCTGCAGGTTGCTCGCCCGGGAAGGCAATCAGGGGGAGGGAGCATGGGGAAAGGGGGGCTGGGGTGAGGTTGCCCAGCTCGAGGCCAGCCGGGAGTAGATCATCCTCTCCCTGGGTGACCGGGGTCAAATCTAGGGCCTCAATCTCCGCATACACGGACGAGAGGCCAACGCCTGCTACCCCGGGGGCCTCTCCTCTAGGACCCGCCTCAGCGGTCGCCTCGGGGTTCGCGGGGGGTTCGGATGGCATCCGGGCAGAAGGGGCGTCCTCAGGGGTCTCGGAGGGGAGGGTCTCCCGTGGAGGGGGGGTTCTGCCTTCCAAAGCCAGTCTGTCTTCCCCTCCCGACACCAGCGGATGGATCTCACTCGTGGTCGCAGCGGAGGGCTCGATATCAGTGCCTCCCTTCCTGATCTTCCGGGGGGCTTCCGCATCGGATGAATGCAGCGGAGCTCGAGCCTTCCGCTTGCCTCGTTTCCCCTGGACTAGGTTCCAGCCCTCCATAGCGTCGTCTGGGGGCTGGTTAGCAGGGGTCGTGTCGGGGGGCGGAGGCAATGGTTCAGGGGTTCGGGGGGGTAGCGGTGAGGCAGCATGAGGAGGGGGGGGTTCTCCTTGGGGCGGGCCCTCTCCTATGCCCGATAATATCTTTGTCGCACCCTTCTCCGTAGGCTCTGCCGAAGTGGAAATAGCAAGGGTGGGACTCCCTTGCTCGCCCGGGTTTTGTAGGGAAGGAGTCTCCTGGGCCCGGACGGGAGCAGCGATGGAGTGAGTAGGAGGGTTGGTTTCAGTGCCGGGCAGCCAGGGGCGTCGGCAACAACGGGGCCGATGTCCTGCCGGGTCTCGGGGATCTCGGGTGCCCCTCCCCCCCGGGCCCAAGGGCAGTCTCTGCGGACATGCCCCGCTGAGCGGCAGAGGTAGCACCAGGCCTCTCCGGTGGAGTAAAAGACCCGATAGCGGGCTCCCTGGTAGGGGACTAGGAAGGACCCCTCAAGCGCCTCCCCGTCACGCACCCCCGCCGGCGGTAGAAGCTGCACTTGCCGGCGGAACAAAAGGACGTGACGGAGGGTGGGGTCCTTGCAGCCCAACGGGAGAGAGCTGATGACAGAGGTAAGTTTCCCCAGGGCGGAGAGAGCGGGTAACAGGGCAGCATTGGGTAAAAAGGGAGGAACGGAGGTGAGGACGAGGCGAACGCCCAGGTCTTCTAGCTGCTCTAGGGGGACGAACACCCCCCCCCCCACCGCCAGGCCCCTCTCCACCGCCTCCCGGGCTGCAGCCTCCGTAGCTAAGAAAAAAACAACCTTCCCATACATTTTGGAGGCCGCCACAATAGCCGTGGGTCCTACCACCTTCGCCAACGCCTGCATGTATGTCTCCACCTGGGGCGAGGCGGGCACCAGGAGGCAACGGACACCGTGCCTCCTGGTCAAGGTGGGGAAGGGGCCCCGGCCGCTGGTGATGGTAGCGGAGGCAGTGGGTGGGCGAAATGATGAGGCGGCAGGCAGGGGGGAGCCTGCCACCGCCCGGGCATACGTCCTGGGGGCCGGGGAGGGACGTTCGCAGAGCTGGTAGAGGGAACAGTAGGGAGGGATGCCATGGTCGATGACAAGGCCACAGCGGTGGGGGCAGCCCCTGCCATGGAGGGCCTAGTGGTTTTAGCGGGGCCCTTTCCTTTCTTCCCGCCCTGGCCTTTCCGGCCAACTGGGGGGGGGTTTCCTAGAATCTGGGGGGGCGGTGGACGTAGCAGCGGCAGTAATCTCCCCAGTGCCTCCTGCTGCCGGTGCCGCAGCGGAGGCGGTGGCAGGTGTTTTGACAGTAGTGGGGGGTGGGGGGAGGGACAACTGATATTGTTAGAGGGGCCTTGCCCCTCTCATTCCCCGCCATTGTGAGCAGGGGGAGACGGGGAGACACCAGAAGGAGGGGGGGGAAGCAGATTAACCGCTCCTCCCTGCTGGGCTGCAGGCAGGGGGGGGTGCCAAATGGGTTGGACTGGAAGGGGGGAAAAACAGAAATCAGGGTCCGGTGATAGGGGCAAGCTGTGGGGTAAACAGTCCGGGGGGGGGGGGGCGGGGGTGGACCCACGCACGTTTGTCCAAAGAGTCTCGTTTGGTCGGCTGTTATGTCTGGTCCGAAAGGCAAAGTTCAAAGCAAACAGCTGGATCCGAAGGCAGATGGCAGGTTGCCAGCAGGGACGGACGGCGGGGGGGCCGTGACAGTTGTAATAATGTTGGGGGGGGCACCGATGGATCGGGGGGCAGCTCCGTGCCACACCCCCTGTGCCGCCACAAACGCAACTAAACCACAGTCAAACTCCCCCCCACGAGAGTATAATTCAAAAAATTGCTCAGTCTTATGGCCCCCTCCACGATGATTTGTAGCTTCCCTGGGCGATTTCCTCTGTCTTCTATCTTCTTCTCCAGCTTTGTTGGCTTTGTACTAAGGCTTCCAGCAGGCCAAGAATGTTGCAGAGATAAGAAGAAATTCCGAGCTGACAGCAAACGGCTGGGTCTGGGGGCTTCCACTCCCCCCTCCAGGTAGCGGATTGGCAATCTTCCCCCCCCTCCTCCAGGGGTTTCAGCTAAGGCAAATAGCTGCGCCCGAGAGCAGGCGTGGGGGGGGGGTGCTGGCGGCAAGCTGGCAGCCGACCAGCACTCGAACGGCAGCAAAGAAAAACGACAAAAAAGCGTCTGGCCCGGTCAGGGGCGGTGGGACTAAGGCAGGGTCAAAAAGTAAGAAAAATCCAGGCCAGGGGGCTTTAGGAAAGAATAGAAAGCAGACAGCTGAGGAGCAAGCGAGGGAGGTCCCGTTTCCCAACAGGGACAGTGCCAGAACAATCAGGAACTTTCTGAAGACAATTAAGACAGGCTGATTAGAACACCTGCAGCCAATCAAGAAGCTGCTAGAATCCATTAAGGCAGGCTAGTCAGGGCACCTGGGTTTTAAAAAAGGAGCTCATTTCAGTTTGTGGCATGCATGTGAGGAGTTGGGAGCAAGAGGCACTAGGAGCTGAGGGTGAGAATGCAGACTGTTGGAGGACTGAGGCGTACAAGCATTATCAGACACCAGCAGAAAGGTCCTATGGTGAGGATAAAGAAGGTGTTAGGAGGAGGCCATGGGGAAGTAGCCCTGGGAGTTGTAGCTGTCGCACAGCTGTTCCAGGAGACACTCTAGACAGCTGCATTCCACAGGGCCCTGGGCTAGAACCCAGAGTAGAGGGCGGGCCCGGGTTCCCCCCAAATCCTCCCAACTCCTGGTCAGACACAGGAGAAGTCGACCTGGACTGTGGGTTCAGAAAAATGGCCAAGCTGAGGGCTCCCGTGAAGCTCCAAGGCGAGCAAATCTGCCAATAAGCACAAGACCCAGCAAGATAGAGGAGGAATGGTGTCGGAAGTGAGATTTAGTATATACAGCATGGCGGAAGAAGGAGGGTGTTGGGGGGGGGGGGGGCGGGGGGGAAGGTCTATTTTTATTTTTTTTCACCACAATGGAGGAGGTACTGCGGGCACTGATACAAGCCACAGCTGCCCAGCAGGAGGCTACCCGTGTCCAGGCAGCCGCCCACCAGGAGGCAGTGCGGCTGCAGCAAGAGACTAATCGCCAGCTGATGGACTAGGCTGCTCAAGACCAGGCTATGTTGCGGGAACTGATAAACCAGGTAAAGGCCCTTACAGAGCTGAACCGCGGCCATGATGGGACGCAGATCATGCAGGCCAGCAATTGGCTGCAGAAAATGACGCAGGAGGACGATGTAGAGGCATACCTCCTGGCCTTTGAGAGGACAGCCCTGCGGGAGGCTTGGCCCTGAGAACAGCGGTCTGGCATCCTCACTCCATTCCTGTGTGGGGAGGCCCAGAAGGCCTACTATGATTTGCCTGAAGAGGCTGCAGCAAACTACTCCCAGCTGAAAGCAGAGATCCTGGCCAGATCTAGGGGTAATGACCGCAGTGTGGGCCCACTGATATCATGACTGGAGGTACCAGGAAAACAAAACCCCATGCTCCCAATTATATGACCTCATCCATCTTGCACGAAAGTGGTTACGAACTGAGTCCCGGAGTCTGGAGGAGAACTAGAGGTTCTTGTCATCAACCGGTACATGAGAGGACTACCCCCAGACCTTTGTGCCTGGGTAAGCCAGAACGAACCCGCCACCTATGACAAGGTTGTCGCGCTGGTAGAAAGGCAAAGGACGGCGAGGGAGCTGACCCGACCAGTTAAGGAAGAGGCACCCTGAGTTAAACTAGCAGCACAAAGCCCTAGAGCTCGGGTGACTGCGCCACCAGGAGAGCCCAGGTGGAAAAAGAGAGGGGCTGAAGGCCCACCAGTAGCCACAAAGAGTCGGAGCACTGAGGGGGAAGAGGATCGTGATGTTAGACTGCCCAAACCAAGAGACCGGGGAACGCCTAGGGCTCCATACAGATGTTACGCCTGTGGGGAGTGGGGACCCATAACTGCACAGTGTCCCAATGCCAAGGAGCCTATGCAGTGTAACCTGGGGAACTGGGCAGACCCATGCTCCCTAATCCACCTTGTGGGGGTCTCACTAACCCCACATATGTACACCAGACCCGTGAAGCTAAATGAGGTAGAGACCACAGCACTGGTTGATTGGGGGAGTGCTATCACGCTTCTCTCGGGGAAGCTCATGAAGCGTAGTCAGCTGCTGGGGGCTAAGCATACAGGGATAACATGCGTCCATGGGACAGTTGGTTATTACCCCACCATCCCAGTAAAAATTGAGATTCAGGGGAACACTACTGAGGTAGCAGCAGGTCTAGTCACTAAACTCCCATACCCGGTTCTCATAGGGAAGGACTTCCCAGGCTTTGGAGACTTACTCCCAGTAGGGGAATTGGAGAAAGGGGGGAGCCCTGAAAGTAGTGAAGCATCCACAGTAGGCTGTCAACCCCAAACCTTCTCTGAAATATCCCCAAATTTGTTCTCCACTCCCAGACAGCGTAGAAGACGAAAAGGGAAAGAAGGGCAGCTAAGGCCTTGGAAACCCAACTACTGGCCCAAAGCCAGAGGGTTGCTCTCGTAGGTAGGCGGACCCGAGCAGCTGAAAAGGAGGCCACCCAGGAGGGAGAAGCACCCGAGTCTGACCCACACCCGAACGCCTCTGAATCAGTAGAGGCAACAGACACTGGCCCCCTAGACCTTGGGCATATTAGCCCGGGAGAGAAAATTTTGGACGGGACCAGGCTGAAGACTCAAGGTATGACAACATTAGGAAAGAGGTGACCGAAATAGATGGTGTCCCCGTGGAAGGGAAAACCCAGGGACCAGGACCTTACTTCATAATGAAGAAGAATCTCTTATACCGGGTTGCACCAGCACGGGGCGGAAGGTACAGCAGATCCTAGTACTTCAAAAACACCAGAATGCTGTATTAAGTCTGGCCCATAGTCCTCTTTTTGGGGGGAATTTGGGGGTAGAGAGGACCCTGGCACGGGTCCTGCAATGATTCTTCTGGCCCGGAGTACATGAAGAAGTGTGGAGGTACTGTGCGTCCTGCCTGGAGTGTCAGCTGCACAGTCCCCGTCCCCAATTGAGGGCACCTTTAGTACCCCTTCCCATCATAGAGGTCCCCTTCGAGCGAATAGTCATGGACCTAGCGGGACCCCTGGAGAAGACAGCCCGGGGCCACCAATACATACTTGTCATTCTGGATTATGCTACTCGCTGCCCAGAAGCCATCTCCCTGCTGAACACGGCCTCTAAAACGATAGCTAAAGAGTTGGTGGGGATCTTTGCCCGAGTGGGGCTACCAAAGGAGATATTAACAGACCAAGGTACCCCATTTATGTCAAAGCTAATGAGGGACCTCTGTACGCTGCTCCATATACATACCCTGAGAACTTCAGTCTATCATCCGCAGACCGATGGGCTGGTAGAAAGGTTTAACCAAACCCTCAAGGCAATGATAAGGAAAGTGGCAAGTTGGGATGGGAAGGATTGGGACACCCTACTACCCTACCTTATGTTTGCAATCTGGGAGGTACCTGGGTTTTCCCCCTTTGAATTATTATATGGACGCCACCCCTGTGGCATACTAGATATTTCAAAAGAAATCTGGGAAGAGGAACCCAGTGAAGGGAGAAATATAATTGACTATGTGTTGCAGATGCGAGAACGGATAGCCCGGGTCACCCCTATTGTACGGGGACATTTGGAAAAGACGCAGGAGGCCCAGCGAACCCATTACAATCGCCAGGCAAAAGTCTGACAGCCCCAGCCAGGGGATCGGGTGATGGTGTTGGTACCCACGGCAGAAAGCAAGCTTTTGGCCCAATGGCAGGGGCCCTATGACGCGGTTGAACTAGTGGGAGAAGTAACCTACAAGGTGCGGCAGCCAGGACACCGGAAACGAGAACAGATTTATCACAGTAACCGCTTAAAGCCTTGGCACCAACGAGAGGCGTGTGTAGTGGCCCAAGAGACCCCGATCCAGGGAAATAACATGCAGGAGCAGATCAGGATATCCACTGATCTGACACCAAACCATAAGAAGGAGGTAACTGAGATGATCAACCGATACCAGGACGTGTTTTCAACCAAACCAGGCCAGACCACCGAAGCATATCACCACATTATCACAGACCCTGGGGCAAAGGTAACTTTAAGGCCCTATCAGTTTCCAGCAGCAAAAAGGGAGGAGATCAAGGCAGAGGTAAAAAGGATGTTGGAGCTGGGAGTCATTGAAGAGTCCTTGAAAGACTGGTGATGTACAGGTGCTGACACCCAGCTACCACAAGACAGATTCCCTCCTGCCAAAGGCAGGAGAAGGCGGGTAACGTGGGGACTCTTGGTCCTGGGAACCCTGAGAAACTGTCTTATCGATATGGGTATACTCACTCCACAAAGGGCTACTCATGTAAGGATGACATGATCAGGCCCAGATCATCAACTGGTGTTAAATTGGAGTAACAATTGTACAATGCTAATTTACACCAGCTGAAGATCTAGCCAGTAGACTGTACCATACTTTCAGGAACTTCTATCTTAAAACATTGCATAAATGTCTGGATTAGTAATTAAATATTAGCAAAAGCAGAATGGTATGTTTCTTCCCATTCATCATTTTTAAGTGAATGAAAATAGAAATCCAGAGTGACTGAGGAAAACCCCTACTACAAGTCCTGAGTCTATGACCACCCAGTAATGAAAGCAGGTGGAAAAAAAATACACACACCAAAAAACCCCAGTGCAGGTTGTTTGCAGATTTAAACTATATTCAGCACTTTTACTCATAGTAGTTTTAGCTTTCTGGTTCCATATTTTTATTTTTAGTTGGGTGGCTTTAATCAAGCAAATTGAATTTATATTATTTTAATAAACCATGTTAGTTTAAACTGGCACCATAATGAGTGAGACAGGTTTAAGTGTGTGTGCGCATGCACAAGTGTGTGCGTGCGCGCACACACACACACACGTGAGATGCATGCACACACTGACTTCAGGGACCCCTTAATGGATGCTTGAGGATCTGGGCAGGGTGTGGATTTTTTTAATTGGAGAATTAGGGCCCTGTAGGAGTTGGATTTGGGGGGGAATAGCTCAGTTTTCATGGATGGCCTTTTTCTGTCCAGAAAGACTAATTTGCTACTTCTGTTTTTGGCTCCTAGTGTCCTGCACCTCCAACTACAGTTCAGATGTAATGAATGGTATTAGCTGAATTGGACAAGTTGTGGGTTTCCTGATCCTTGCACTTGACCTTGATGGAGTTAGAGCAGCAAGGGAATCTATTGTAACTTCATCTGACAGCATAAGACAGAGTTTATACCAGCAGGGGTTCAGGTGTCTTAAAGCTGGACCCTCCCATGCAGTCCCTTCCCACCCTCAGCATGTTCCAAGTGCACCCAACTTCTCCTATTTACATTAGAGGTTGTGGGGGTGCAGTGGTAGAGGAAGTGGCTACACCATCTCTACCAGGTTTGAAGTGGTAGAGATTCCCCTCACACAAGGGGCAGTTTTCCAGTTCTTTGCAGCTTAATAATAGGTGTGTCCCAATCTAAGACCATCCTTGAAGAGCATTCCCCTAATGCATCCAGCCCCTGTCACTGGACACACTCGGTAATTACCAGGTTTGCAACTCTAACATAAATACACCTGCTTCTTTGATTCAGCTGAGTATCCAACAGAACTCTAATCTATTTTATAGTGAAAACTAAATTATGAAAGTGAACCAGGGTAATAAAAACAGGTTACACATAAAAGTAGAATATGCTTTCTAGAGACTATAATTTAATAGGCTACAATCCTTGTCTAACGTAGTCTTACCTCACGTAAGCCTTTCCTGCAACGTTTCAGCCCAGCTCGGTTGAGATCCTGTTTACATGGATGTACCTGCACTGCCCAGTTACCCCACTCAAGTACAGGATAAGAGAGGGGTCTGGGGCGTTGGTTTTTACAAGCTAAAGCTCTCTTCCTCCCCACCCCCAAAAGTCAGGTCAACTTCCTGGGATTCAGACTGTGTGCGCTCTCCCCAGTTGAGTTCACACTTTCCCCCCTACCCATTATCAACCTGTTTTTCCTGTTGACTTTATATGCAAATGGCACTTGGAGCATTGTAAAGCCAACACAAAGCATTTCCAAGCAGAGACCCAGACAGATAGGTGATTCCATCACTTTGTCTGGCAAAGGCTGCTTGCCAACCCTGCCTGGGATACAGATTCTAAACATATTTCCAATACATACTTACATCTTAATATCCCCCATACATACATCACACAACCAGTAGGAGGATCAGTTTGATCTAAGCTTCCATTAGACACTTTGCAGGACTCTTTCTGGGTAAATACTATGAAAGCAGTGTGCTAGTAGTTGCTGTTACAGAAGAGTGACGCCCTTGCCAGTTGGCGCTAAGGCATTCTTAGGGTCACATAGGATTCTTAGGAATTGCAGGATCAGGCACTATTATAGTGTTACTGCTTTATATATGACATGGGGCCAGATTCTGACACCTTTACTCATACTGAGCATCACAACTTGAATACTAGCCAATGTGCATAGGGGTATCCAAATCTTACCCTTCATGTTTTTAAACAAAAAGAACTACACAACAAAAGAAGCCTTTCAAATTGCTATAAACATAGTTTAAGAGGAATTTTGACACTACACCATGTAAGTAGTCCCAGTGATGCTAATGGAGCTACTTGTGGAGTAAGATACTACTCCGTGCAAGTGAATACCATAATCTGTTCCTATGTTTCTGCTAAGTGAACCATTTTTACTGAGGTTTTTAAATTGTGTTGAAGAGCCAGGAAGGGCAGGTCTACACTACGGGGCTAAGTTGACCTAAGTTCCGCAACTCCGGCTACATGAATAACCTAGCTGAAGTCGACATACCTTAGGTCGACCTATTGCAGTGCCTACGCTGCATTGGGTCGACTGGAAAAACTCTCCTGTACACTTACCTTGTGCTTCTCGTTCTGGTGGAGTACCGGAGTTGACAAGAGAGCAATTAGTGGCCTATTTAGCGGGTCTTCACTAGACTCACTAAAATCAACCCCCCGGTGGATCAATCACCACACGTCAATCTCCCGGGAAGTGGAGACAAGCGCGAAGGAAAAGGAGGCCTTCAAAAACTCCCAATAGTCTATACACACACAGAGTAGACAAATGCAATTTTCAAAGGGGGAGGAGGGTCAAAGAATTTACTGATGAAATTATTGGTGCAACGTGTCATACACATTTGAAAAGACAGCTTGAAATATTGCCACTGAATTCTCAAATGAAACCCACCAGATCATGCAGGGATATAAAAAGATTGCGCTTGCACAGAATGTTTTACCAGCTCTGGGTAACATTGTGCTTTTATGGGTCTCAAATAACTATGCAATTACTCCTTAATTAGTACACGGTAATTATCATGTAATCACAGAACAAGTACATGCCTACCAAGTTACACAGAAATTACACTTGAAGCAACCATGTAACTTTAAATATAGTCATGTTTTGTGTAACTTTTAGATCTTTTGGTACAATAATTTGCAAGAAATGCATAACCAAATTGTTATTACATGAAAGGTAATTACTAATGGACACTTGTTCTGATTTGTGCATGGATATTTGCATGTGTCCAGTTCTGCATACACGAACTTCTTTCCCCAAATGGAACTACATGGTCTCCACATGCAAATATACAAACATAAGTTAGGAATTAAGGGTGTGCATTGGAGTATGCATTTGCACAAGGGTATGCACAAGGCGTGCTCTCACTTTCAATCTGGTCCTTAACCTTCAGTATCTTACTATGTTTTTGTGTGTGTGGTTATATAGGCCTTGCAAATTAATTGTTAGATTTATAGACTGAAAATAAAGCACTACTGGTGAAAATTGTCACAACTTTGTTTCCCTCAAAGCTGTTTTGGCTGGGAAAAAGAAACTGGCATTTCTGACCACCTCTCAAATCTAATTCTCTGCTGAAACACATGAAGTGAGTCCCACACCCTTCTGAACTCAGTGGGAATTTTGCCACTGATTTCACCCAGGGGTTGGCCAGATTTCTCCCCGTGTTTTTGTTCCCTCCATTCTACCAACAGTTTGAAACCTCTTTGGGACAGCAATTGTGTGTGTGAGCGCACAAAGGATCTCTGATCATGTCTGGAAACACTTATGCCCCTTTCTGGGGAAGTCTCTCTGTCTCAAGGGGTAGGAGAACTGATGGAAATATCTCTGAAAGCACCATTGGCTACTGCTGGCTCCCAAAGTGACATCTCCTTGTGGCCAAGGAGCACAAAATGGTTTGGTTGGTCATAAAGAGAATGCAGTGTCAGCTCTCAAAGAACAAGAGACTATTATTGAACCTCAAGTCTTCTACACTCAGCTGGATCTATGCCAGAGGTTTGTAACCATGAGATCCTTCTCATCGTAATTGTTAGGGCCACGAGCCTGGACGAGGCATCCAATTAACCAGGGCTGACTGCAATGATGTCTTGGCCATAAACGGCCCTCTGCAACAAAAGACTTTAACTCCTCCCTGAAGGATTCTGTTAGCTGAGCCACAAATCTGGACTGAGCGTCCCAGTTCAGTCATGTTATACAGTAGCACTTTCTGGTTGGCAATACACATCTGCAAGGAAGAAAAGTCTCGTCAGCCTCCTCCTATCGCATCCAGCCTTTTTGCCTCTTTCTTTAGATGCAGATTTATATCTTCCCTGCTGCTCTCTTGTTTGCGTCCGTTACAACCAGGGAATTAGGAGATGGATGTGAGAAGAAACATCTGAAACCCTTCATGAGCACATAGTACCTCATCAGCATATTTTTCTATGGGCATTAACATAGATGGGGTATTTCATAGGGATTTAGCAGGCTCTAATATTGCTTCATTTATAGGGAGAGCAACTCTCCCAGGAGCTAAGGTCTGGAGGATATCTATTCATTTCTGAGTATTTTGGACAAACTCTGCCTGAATACCCAACACTGAAATCATCTGTCTTAGACAGTCCTGACACTATTTGAAATCATACAGCAGTGGAGATGCTTAATTGGGCAATGCAGTGTCCTCTGGCAACAAGGATGACAATGGATGCAGCTTGTCTTGTGATGGTGCTATCAGAGGGGCTGAGGTTTCAGGTTGCTCCAACACAGAAGCCATCTCTCTGTGGCTACAGGATTGGTGGCTCTGGCAGGGGAACTATCCTAGGTGGTCTTACCCAGGAGTGGACAGATGACCAGGACTTAGCCAAATGACAGACTTCCCAGGGATTTCACTGAGACCACTGTGGGTAGGGATATAGCACTGATGGGCAGTAGGATCAAGCCAGTAGCCCTTGTCTCTGGTGTGGGAATGGTACCGATCCTGTGACTAAGACTCCCACTGCGGTTCAATGACCTTCAACACCAGAAACCTGAGAGGGAAGGGGAAGGAGCTGCCTCGGAAACTGATCACAAAGACTCTTCAGTGAGGTCATGGGGCTGAGGGAAGCTATTCCTGATGGGGGCCCCATGCACCTCACCTCATCCATAATCCAACACTTCGATCCAATTGCTACCGAAGGAACAGCTGTTGGCCCTGAGAATAATAGTACTGGCATCTCACTCGCAGTTAGCCCCAGGACAGGCACTAGTATCAAAACAAGAGTTGGTACCAGGTCCACAAGATGCACACTGCATTGTAAGCAGCATCAGTACTGAAGACCTTATCTGCATTAGCAATCCTCTCTGTGATGAGCAGAAAGTCTACTGCACCTTGGGTAAGCTGTGGCACGGGCAATGGTGACAGCAACAATGATACTTCTCTTGCCCATCCAGGGATCGCTGAGAACATAGAGGCTAATGCCACTACAGTCGAATGTTTCTCAATCAGTGGCAAGTCAGGAGCAGAGAGGCACAGCAAATCCACTGCTACTTGATATGTGGTCAGTGTGGAAACAGACAGTGCTGACATCTGTACCAGACTCAACGGATGCCCCTGAGGTAGTAATGGCATCAACAGTACAGTGTCCACCTGGTCCCTCATCAACACCAGAGAGTGGGTTGACAGCCCAGTTCTATCTCACATACCTGAAGACTCACTGTGCTGGTCACTACTTCCCCTGGAAGGAGAAGAATCTATCCGAGCTCCGGAACAGCCCCAGTTTATTCTGTGGGATCCCTTCCTCAGGGGACCTGAAGGAGAACGATCCCTCTTCTTCTTGGCCAAGGAAACCAAGCCCTGTTGACGCATCCCAGACCATACCAGGGCTCGTTTTAGTACTCTACATTGGTCCCTGGTGCTGAAGCAGGATCATGGCTTGCTTGAGAAGATGCTGCTTTAACCTCAAGTCTCTGGACACCTGTGTCCTTCCTCCCCCCCCCCAAAAAAACCAAAACACTTACAGATGGAGTACCTTTCCTCAATGTGTCCCTCCCTGAGGCACAAACACTGATTGTGGAGGCTGCTATTGGGGATAGCTACCCCACATGAAGGAAAGCGCTTAACACCTGGTGAGGGCATCCCACTGGGGGCAGGGGGTGAGGAGAAAGCCATCACTAAAAGAAAGGATACTAACTGACTAATGTACAGAAAAATCAGAGAAATTGTGAAACAAGCTGAGGTAAAACTACACTGAGCACTCTGCGGGTGGTAAGGAGGAAACGAGGGGTCAGAGCAGCACTGACCCTGGCCCCACCCATTTGTCTTTTCACCAAAGGAGGATCTGTCTCCCTACATGAGTGACTATTTCCAATGAAGAATTCCTGCTGTTGCTACAGTCTTGCCATATACCTCGCTTTGTAATACCAAGTTGTATTCATTACATGCTACATATAAACAAAGGGTAAGATGAGATCAAATCACCCAACTGCCAAGTTCTGAAGGGACTGTTTCACTTGACGGACACAACAAACTAGCCATTCAAACCACATAAAAACCATTGATGGAGAGGTTCCTGCTCTTACACACTATGAGCTTTAGGTTACATCTCCTCCTGTGCCTCCTTAACAGAGCAGAGTTTTCAAACCAGCTTTATTCCAGAAGACAAGCTGAAATAGGAGATCGGAAACTAGATGCCAAGTTGGCTAAAGACCTGAACCGTGTGTAGCTAGAAAGCTTGTCTCTTTCACCAACTGAAGCTGGTGCAATAAATGATTACCTCACCCACCTTCTCTCGCAAAACACCTGAAGGCCGTTCAGAAGAGTAAATAAATGATCCAGGGGTGTGAGAAACACACACACACACTCAGAACCAGTACTATGGAGAACTTGAGGTCTGCAATATTTTATAGATCACTGTTTGAAGGACAGATTTGCACAGCCCTGAGGAGGAGGAGCAGAAGCCTGGGAGTTACTAAGTCTCAAACCTGCTACCTCTGAGGGAAAAGTAAGTTATTGCCCTTGAAAAGACAATGCTTGCTTTGCCCTTGCAACTGGCCAGTCTTGCCTGCTGCCCACGCTTCTCTGCCATTTCCCAGCCCACTTACTCACAAGAGCAGTACCTCAAAAACAGGGACTAACCTCCAGACCCAAGATCTGGTCTGTCTTGTCTGAGCAAGGGAAGGAATGGAGGAGGGCCTTACCACTCTCACTCCCCTACTCAGCCCTCCAAGACAAGTGCACAATCCAGCCCTAAAAGTTTCTACGTCATCATCATAGTTCATCGAAGTGGCCCTTAATTCAAAGTGACATTCAGTTTACAAAAGTACCACACACTTGTACTAATCATGTGTGTCTGCAGGAACGTACATTCCAGTACTCTATTAGGGCTTGGGTACTTACATGGTTTCAGACTTCCAGGAACAGATAAGATTTGTCTGCGTTTGTTGGTGTTTGAAACTCTTTATATATTTAAAAAAAAAAAAAAAAAAGAGGAATAGTTCCATTCTGAATTGTGAATGGAACAGCCATTAAGAATCCTGTTGAGACAGTTTCCATCAGTGCAGGGACTTGCATGTGGCAGATACTATATACTCGGAGAATCAAACAAATTTAAGTCACTTTGTAAAATATATTGGAGGACTAAAACCTTAAGTACAGCATGAGGAAGTAGCTACATTAGAAATGTTGTCTGGTTAGACTTCACCCAAGGGACAAGTTGAATCCCCTCTATAAACTGGAAAATGAATATAAGGAATTGGACAATACTGATGTCTAGCTATGACATTTCTAACTGTTTAAAATTACTTAATTTACATCCATAACTTTTATTGTACAATGAATTCCATACTGGCAAATAAAAATGAGAGATATAAAGAGACTATATATGAATGTCAAAAAAAATTGCCAATTCTAAGCTCCACTAAGATATGTTAAAGGAAAAATATATCTAGCTCATGCAATGAGTACTGATTTATTGTCATGTACAGTCTGGTCTGAAATGTTTCAACACAAGATTTTTGTTGGGAGAAGTTTGGTCTAAGAACTCCACACCATAACCACACTATGTATCCTGCACCATTCTTACTAAAATTTACCATAACCAATAACACAAGGACTACCATTATATTTCAAAGACTTTTCTATTAGAACACAGCCATTTCTTGGATTGCCAGCAGAAAAACAAAAACAAACCCTAGTTTTTGGCCTTTTTAAATAAGCTATTGAAATTGCAAATATATTTGTAGAGTGGGGACTTTTTTAGAAGCTGTCCATTGAGTCTCCTGCTTATAGGAGTTCATGGCTAGAGGAAGGAAATTCAGAGCAGGATAGGAAAAAAAACACACCCTAACATTTAAATTTACACTTCATACTTCTAATTATTCCTGCACACACCAACCTTTTGTAATAAGGGTGAAATGTGATTGTGATAGGTGATTAGAGCTATTAAATTTGTGCATGGCATGTGAAAACTTAAAACTGAAATTTGATGTTACCTTCATTATGCGCTAGGAACGCAAGTACAGGAAAGCATCAGCTTGAGTAGGTTTTGTAAAATATCTGAGTCAAGCACTAAAAGTGTGAGTAGGCATGAATTTAATGGCATATAAACTGAAGTAGTATATTATTTCTATTGTGGTCAGAACTCAAATGGGGGAGGGAGCAAAGAAGTGGTGGTACTCTCATAAGGTCTGCCCCTTGAGGTGCCCCCTCACAGCAAACCACGGATATGTTCAAAATAGGATCATGCAAGCTCTGCTGAGCCCCTCAGGCTTGATTCTTCATCAGTAGTGTTTTTATATATATTTTTTGGGCAGGGCTAGATTAAGGCACTGGCAGAATAAGCACCTTGTGCAGAGTCCTAGTTCCCAGAGTTCTGCAATAGCATCAGAATTTGAGCTTTCATTGACAAAACAAATTTTGTAGCCCTTATTGTGACAGAGGCCCAGTTTGCATTAAACTATATCTACACTACAACAGAACAGCTACCACACTGCAGCTATGCTGCTGTAGTGTCGCAGTGTATACACCAGCTACAGCAACAGAAGAGATTTTTCCATTACTTTTAATCTATCTTTTTAAGAGGCAGTAACTAGGCTGACAGAAGAATTCTTCCATAGAGCTAGTAGTGTCTCTTTCACACCCTGAGCAACCTAGATGAAATTAGCTAAGTTTTAGCTGTACTCCAGGCCTGCGTATAACATCTGTCTGCCTGAGTTTGTGGGCAGCCTCCAGCATATAGAGGAACAGCAGTCATTGAAGCCACTGGCTCCTCAGAATTGGAGCTAACTGGAAGGAGCAAGGGATCTTCTGTGCAACTAGCTCCCCCTTGTTAGGCCTCAGGGCTCTTCTTTCTCTCTTGCCTTTTGGTTCCACAGGTCAAAATTGGTTTAAACAAAAAAAAAGTGGTAGTTTCCAAAACAGTCTACCACTCCCAATAAATTCCACAGGTCTTCATAATGATACTCCCATGCTTTGATCTGCAGTGAAATAGTTATCAATAGACAGATTTAACTAACGATCACTGGGCAGCTAAGTTAACAGTACATTTCAGGGCTCTTAGAGCTATTATTTCAGGCTCTCTGAAGACTCAGGTAAGCATCACTTGATTTATAGTCACTACAGTTTCAAGGTTACTGCCACAAAAACAAGGGCTAGAGACCTTTTTTTTTTTTTTTTTAATGAAAACTCAAATTCAGGGGAAAAGATGGTAGCCTCAAAAAAAGGGCTGCATCACTGACTTAACATGACCAAGCCCAGTTCAAGCCTTTATTGTGGTAGTAGATTCACGCCTCAGCCCAGTATCAAGGCCCCACTGTTAAGCACTGTGCACGTGCACACAGAAGAGTTCCTTGCCCTACAATGCTAATAATGCTAAACATGTAATAGCTTTAAAGTTTTTTTTTTCCTTTTTAAATTTGTATTGTAGTGGTCATCTGAAACACTGCCCCCTTAAAAAGTTGCAGCAGTATTTCCCTCAAGGCTAGATGGGGAGCAGGCCCCAGGCTGATTCTTACACCTCTGTTGGTATGTGCATCACTAGCTAAACCTCACTTGCACGCACTGCCAGCAGTGTTGTGGTTGCCTCTGGCTTTGGTACACTGGGTGAAAAGGGCTCCCCATGCCCTCTTCCCACTCTATTCACGCACTTAGAAATAGGCACACGATGGCCCATAATATGGAGTTGATCATATTTAAAAGTAGTTTACCTTACAAGCCAAGTCCCCCGTGCTGCACTGAGAGCTCCATACATGGACCCCAACTCCTGCTAAGCTCCAAGGAAATCAGTGGGCTCTGTGCATGATAGTCTGGCTGTGCAGTTTCATGTGGGATTGGGAGCTAACTAAATCTAATGAGTACACAGAACATGGTAAAACTGGAATCTTTACATACGTTAATACCTTCCACATTAAATTCTGAGAAATGGAGTGTCTCATCAAATGTAACATTAAAGAGCACTTAAAAAAATCTTTTTATAAAATATTCAGTAAATGTGAAAGTGAAGAAATAGGCACTCAAGATATGCCCAGTAGAGATGATTAATATGAAAAGTGATTTGAGAATAAAAGCATTGTGTTCACTTTGCTTTTATTTGAGGGCAATATTAGTTCTTATGAAGTATGCAGATAGCTGCCAGGTACTTTACGAAAACGTTTGTGAACCCCCAAATTTAGCACAAACTATTATTCTGAAAATTCACACCAGTAATGCATTTGTTCATCTATTCAAGATTTGTTAGTCCTCATTCTGTTCTTTAAAAAGATTCAATCATGGAACATCAAGTTTTGGAGCACAAGCAGCCACAAAACAGGGTGTCTCAGTACCAAATTCACAAAATAGTGAACATGAATCCTAATAGTCCTAGCTTGGTGGCTATAGCAAGATCAAGTTGTGGCAGCAAGTTCTAGATTAGTCAGTTATCAGTGTTGTCTGCCCATAAATATGACTTCCGGTCAACTGCATGTATGATTCAAACATGTAGAAGAGCTAGCAGCTGACAATGGAAACTGCCATTGTTTGAAATCATCAACAACAGTGAAGATAGCACCCTACATGAAAGACAGTGGGACAAGGAAATTAGCACTGTGATTTCACATCCCACCAAAAAGTCCCTTTTACGTGGAAGCATCAAAACTGCTAATAAGCTGTTCTTGTTGTCTTCTAATATATCCTCTCCCTCACTGATCAACCAGCATCCTCTCCACTGCACAGCAGGGACAGTGGGAGCGGACATTTCAAGGCCCAAAGGCAGCAGCACCATCCCACCAACAATGCTGAGAGCATGAGAAGATAGTCTGAGGCCCACTACAAGCATCATCCTCCCATCAGAACTGTAGGAGGGAGCCAGAACCTGACAGCCAGAGCCTTATGAGTCAGTTGCAGAGGAAGGACAGGTTATAATTTTGTGAACAACATTAATTTTATTGGAATGTGTACATTTTTGTACTTTTAGGATTTTAGCAAATAAAAATCATAGAACTAGATTTGAATGTCCTGTACAGTATTAAGTAAATTGTTAGTATTAATTAACAGAACAAAACACTGCATTAAAAACCTGAGGAATTAGAGGGAATTACAGTCTGCTCATGGGCATTCTGTCAGCAGAAAGAGAAAATTCTTCACTGTAAATTATTCAAAAATTCACGTTTAATGGTTCATAATTACGTTGGTACAGAAGAGAATTTGTACAAGACAACACTTCAGGTGAGGCATTACTAAGGCCTGATCAGGATGGAGGGCCTAAAATATTACAGAACTTCTTTCTTCATTCCTCTGTTGGTTAAAAACACTCAGCCTGCAACCTCAGAACTTAGAATACCTTACTAGTCCATTCTATAATTAAACCCGACTGCACTGTCTTATTATTGTTTTGGTGGCCAAAACTAGGCACAAATTATCTAAAAGCAATATGCATTTTAATAGAGTATATGTAGATAAAACTGAATACAATAGTACTAACTTAAGAGCGGAGAATATGGTAGACTACATGTAAGTGGAAACAAAAGTTTGGAATAATTGAGAATCTATTGCTCACTTCTAGAAACTGCAGACAAACAGACGTACTCATTAGGAGTGAGTACGTCTGTTTATCTTCAAGTAGCTGCTTCATATTACAGTGAAAGAACACAAGAAAGCTTTAGGGGTTGTCCTGGGTTTTGTAAGTGATTCTACTGATGGAAATAGGGAAAATGCAAATCTCCTAGCTGCTGCCATAGACTCCTGACCAGAACAAATGCATGTAATGACCACCATAAATGTTTCCATGAAAACAAACCCTTTACTCCAAACTCTTTCCTCGATATGTGTACAGATCCCGTTGTCTGCAATATGTATGCATCTAAGGACAGAATTTGATCCTTAGTTTTCAGGATATTATTTAAAATCAAGTTCATACAGACTGTGATTGTATTTAGGAAACTAAGAGCCCAATCCATCATAGTGCTAAGCACCTCTCAAGAGGTGCTGAGTATCTTCAACAAGCAGGAGTTGAGGTACTCTGCACCTGGAAGAATTGGGCCCTACTTAGCAATGACTCATTCTTTTCTACACTCAGCAGCTTTCTTGATCCCCTCTTTACAACACTAAAAGCCCAGAAAGTAAATGTTATGTTTTGAAAATTCCAAATGTTAGATCCAGAGAAAATGTATGAAATGGAACATGTTGATCAAAATCTACTTTTGATCACTATAATGGATTCTTCATTAACCATTTTCATTCTAAATCGAGCGCACTAAATAATGAAAAATCCGAAACACTGAAATTCAAATTCAGCAGCTAATATACAAGTTAGGACTGTTTGCAAATAATTTCTATAACTCTGAGGCAGGATAAATACTAAAAGGAAATAAGGTTACTTGATGGTTAGTAACCTATTAACTGACACCAACTGTTACAGCTGCAAATAAAACAAATGCATGATAAGATTAGGTATGTCGATTGCACCTGGCCATCTATAAATTACGGTGTGATTTCCACTAGTCACTATGATAAATATGGAGTAACTGCTTTTCACTTTGGTAAACCATGAGGAGAGAACTTTTGTGCCATTTGTACAAACTGATTTATTTTTCTATTTAGCACTAAGTTTTTTGCCTGGTATTAGATCACTGGTTTACAAGAATAAAAGTACAAGTAGAACAAACAAGTTTGTAGCTCACTTGTGTATGTTGATTTACTCATCTAGAGCTGTACTCTTCAGCTAAAGGCAAACAAACAGTTTACATTGAAATTACCTACAAGATTGTCATGAAACCTTCCCATCTTTTTCTTCCTGCAGATTAATAACTTGTTCATGATTTATGCAGGCACAGTGGTCACATTCTTAAAGTTTCTTTTGAGTTAACAGTTCCACAAATAGTACTCTATTTTTCAGTATAGGAATATCTCCCAAACCAGTAGAATCTTTGAAAACAGAAGAAACTTGTAAAGTGACCAATGTATGCACATAATGTGACCCACACAGGACCAAATCCAACTCCCCACCTCCACAGATAAGGCTTGTCAAATGCATTAGAATGACAGTGGTTCCACTGCATAGCAGAGTTGAGGAGGTGTAGGACATTGGCAGCCATGGCAGGGTGTCCAAAACGTCCTGCACAACATGGACCACCGCTCCACGGATGCTTCCAGCTGGCTGATACAGGAGGGGTTGGGCCAGAGCAGGGGGTACATGGAGGTAGGACTAATGGCTCTGCCACTATGTATTCTTTCCACTGAACACTTTCTCTATGCAGCTATGGTACAGGAGCAGCATGCATGGAGCATCTCTGCTACCACTCGTGGTCCTGGAAGGAAGGACTCCTTTCCCTTCTCCAACTGTGGAAGCCTTTTGTTGCCCACCCTGGCTAATTGTCTAAGTACATGGGTGGGGCAAGGGAACTTCCCTTTCAATAAATATTGCTGAAAAATATCAGGATATTCTAAAAGTAGCTTTTTGTCTGGTGCTGCACTTGTAGAATGGGTTCTGCTAAAGATTTGTGTGCTTAAACTTCCTTGCTGACCATTGACTTTACATCAACATCCAGATAGATCTCACAATTATTGGTGTATCCATTTCCTACACAGAAGCACTATGAATCTGAACTGAAACTGTGAGTCATTAATTTTCTTAAATAACTAGATACCTGGACCAAATTTAGGCACTTTTAGCTTTCTCCACAAAACAGACTCAAAAGGAATATTAACTGTATTCCCATATTATAAATGTCAACTTCTCCCTTCCTCCAGAACAGGAGTAATCTGCATGGTAAAGGGGTGCCTGGAATCATGGCACGTCAGGGCAAGTGTCCTTTATAATGCATGGATCATAGCTTCAGCTCTTGTGGATCAGGAGAGGAATAGCACTCGTGAAAGTTTTAGGAAAGCCAGAATCAAAGTTCTTTCTTTGTCCACCTACACTTTAGCTTTTCTGGTATACAAGGAGGCACACACACCAGCCAAAATTTAGCTCTAGGGGCTTGCTATACAGGTCTCCAAACTATAGAATAAATTTATCCATTGGGCTAACTGCCAGGAAGGAACCTCTATGTTGAAGTGATAGTTAATGTAAACCGATTCTTCCATCCTTGAAAAGTGCATGTGGCTATAGCCTCAGATCAACTGCATTTGTGATGGTAGACCCACCAGAATCAGACTCTTTTACCCCAAATGCATAATTTTTCTGTTTGCTATCAGTAAATTTTGATCAGATATAGAGAAACTTCATTACAGCTGAGCTGATGAGTAATTTGCATACAGGATCTGTGTGACTAATAATGACTTTCTGGATCCAATTGTTAAACTTTGGCTCCAAATTGCTTATTGACTGAAATTTAAAATCTGCTTTTCTCATTTCTTTGTAATTGTGGTTTAAAAATAACTGGACCATGGTTGGTTCATTTGCATAATTCCAATAATATTCAACTATTCAAGTCTCCCATTTACCCATCAGTATTTCATATGCAGTTAGTCAAGCATACATCTAACAAGATGTCCTATATCCTAACTAAAGCATTGTAGAATATAGCAGTCCTCATTAAATTATAACTTCCAGTACTAATGCCAGTTTATATCCAATGCAGTAATAGTCAGGAATCCCATTTAGCACCTATACCCCAAAACAAGGAAAATATCAGGGGGAAAAATAAAGTAGCTATTTACGTGTATAGACACACAGGTTAAACACTCACCATGTCTGGCAGGTGTACAAATGTCATAACTCCTCCCACAGCCAGATACTTGGAAATCTGAAAATCCAAAGGGCAAAATCTGATATCCGTTCAGCTGCCCTGATCTGCTATTATTCTGAAGTTAAAAAAAGAAAAAAATTCAGCTTTTTCAACTTTTGTTTTAATTGGTTTCTGATGCCTGGTTAGGACAGTTTCTTGCCATAAAGTGTATGAACCGAAGCTATAAGTGTTATGATATATTGAAAGGTTTCACAGTGGTAGCTGTGGTAGTCTGTATCAGCAGAAAAAACAAGGAGTACGTGTGGCACCTTAGATTAACAAATGTATTTGGGCATAAGCTTTCGTGGGCTAAAACCCACTTCATCAGATGCATACTGTATTTTCCACTGCATGCATCCGATGAAGTGGGTATTAGTCCACAAAAGTTTATGCCCAAGTAAATTTGTTAGTCTCTAAGGTGCCACAAGTACTCCTTGTAGTTTTTTGCTGATACATTGAAAGTACCTGATTTTTAAGCAGTCTTTAGCAACGTAAAATAGATACTGGAGCTTCCTTCTGTCCTGTCAAGAGGATTTATTACTTCTGGTATCAATTAATCAAAATTAAATACAGTAATTTAAAACACTGATGTAAATTCAAACATCCTGCCTCATTTAAGCATACCTGGCACATTAAGATTAATCATACGCACTGCCTGAATGTGACAGGTATCAATATTCTATAGAAAGTGGTACAGAACTCTTCACTTTTACTGGAATTGTGTTAAAAGATATATAATTCTAAGAGCAACAGTAGAAGTAGAAAATACTTATTTGGAAGTTTACTTGGAATATTTATTCATTCATAGTTAAAATTTTAGTCTTACTCCACACAAACTCTAGTCAAGGTAAGATAAGTTACAGGATACACATGTATGGACATAACTGCCATTTAAACAGTTTATGCACGAAAACAGAGTATACTTACTAGTTTTAACACCTTTACTGATCTTTTAGATAAAGAAGAAGAAGGGAAGACACTGTTTTGTTTGCCCTGGACACAAAAATCATAGTAAAGAAACCTACTTTTTTTTTTTTTTTTTTTTAAACTTCTCCCTCATTTTTGGACTAAAACATATGTTTTGCATCACCCTTCAAAAACTTGCTGTTTTCTTCTTTGGCATTCTAAATTGTACACCAGAAATGCCAAATCAGGAAAATGAAGCTGTGAAGAATATTATTTGTGCCACAGAATCTAGCCCCACATTTTTTAAAGACTGTAGTGTAGAAAGGGGAGGTTTAAATTGTGGAGCACTGAGTAATTTTATCCCAGCAGTTACTACAAGTGTTATAGTCTAGAGCAGGGGTCTCAAACACGCGACCCGCAAAGTTATTTCCTGCGGCCCACCAGAGCTCCCCTCACCCCCTGCCCCCCCACCTCCACCCCCCCAAGCACGCCGCTCTTCCGCTACCTTCCTGCACTTCCCGCCACCAAACAGCTGTTTGGCAGTGCTTAGGACTTTCCAGGAGGGAGGGGGGAGGAATGGGGATGCAGCAGGGCCGGGGCGGGGCTCATGGAAGGGTTGGAGTGCGGGCGGGGCTGGGGGGCTTTTGTATCTTTGTACGAAAAGGTGTCAGTGATGCAGCCCTTGGGCCAATGTACTAGTCCTCATGTGGCCCTCGTGGTGATTTGAGTTTGAGATCCCTGGTCTAGAGAGACAAGACATAGTAAGCCAAATCTTAGTAATTGTCTCTTAAGGTCAATGCAGGGATGTGACTCCCACTATTTAGTTACAGGGGGTTCTTTCCATGCAGTTGGGGATCAATATAAAGATAAGCAAAACAATCAGTTATTAGTTGTGTCCGTTTTAATACTGAAGGGGGGGCGGGGAGGAAAAACACACAAAATAAGCAGCAAGCAATGGTTACTTCACTTACAATCTCTTTTGTATGTTGCTCTGTGGAGAGCTTTCAAAAGAAACTGCACCTTAAGAGTTTGGCCAATCCTGGTGGGTACACTCTTCTCTAGTTAAAACCAAAAGTATATTATTCCCCAAATGTGTAGAGTTCTGTCTTAGTATATCATAAGGAACAAAATTCCTTTGTCCAAATAGTTGGTGCATCCTGTTTAGTTTAGCATGAATAAACCAAACAGTTTATAAATGGGCAAAGGTAACCGATCTTAACTGTTTACTCAACAACCCCACAGTTCAGACTATGGGGATGTGAATTCCAGGACGCACTAGAGTGCTGCTCTGTAGTTCTCCCATTTGGATGCTGCTGATGTGAACTAAAAGGTATTTAGTTTGTTTTAGTATAGTCCTCTTTCAAAGGAGACTACAGTAATGCAAACTAGACACCTTTTAGGCCTGGTTTACACAAGAAAATTAAGTTGGCTTAACTACATCACTCAGGGGTGTGAAAAAGCCTAACCCAAGTGGCATAGTTAAGACGACGTATCCCCAGTGTAGACAGTGCTAGAATTCTTCTGTCGACCTAGCTACTGCTTCTCATGGAGGTGGATAACCCCTCCCATTGGAGTAGGTTGTGCCTGAAGTGCTGCAGCAGCGCAGCTGTGCCGCTGTAGCATTTCACGGGTAGACATATGGAGTGCATGCCAGCAGCATCCACATGGGGAAATTACAGAGCAACACTCCAATGCATGCTTCAGTTCACACCACCAAAGTCCAAACTGTGGAGCTGTGCAGACAAGCTCAAAGTCCTATGAAACTGAAGGAAGTTTTAACTCAGTTACTTAAAAAAGAAGCCATTCAAGGAACTCTCTTGAGACAGGCAAATTAACAAATGTTAATCTTAAATTCAAATAAAATTCCACTATTTGTTTACCAAGGTTAGGCTACGTCTATACGATGGACCTTACACC
This sequence comes from Chelonia mydas, assembly GCF_015237465.2. Lineage (NCBI taxonomy): Eukaryota > Metazoa > Chordata > Testudines > Cheloniidae > Chelonia > Chelonia mydas. The sequence goes on along the minus strand of NC_057850.1, from coordinate 104,966,178 downwards.
GGCACAGCTGTACCACTGCAGCTCTGCCGCTGGAAGGTCTCCTGTGCAGCTGCTCTATGCCAGGGGGGCGGGCAGGGTGGGGGAAGCTCTCCTGTCGGCGTAATTAAACCACCCCCAACGAGTGGTGGTAGCAATGTCGGCGGGGGACGCTCTCCTGCCAACAGCACTGTCCACACTGGCGCTATTGTTGGTGGAAACTTATGTCAGTTGGGGAGTAGTGGGGTTTTTTCCTCCACGCCCCTGGACAACAAAAGTTTTGCTGACAAGCGCTAGTGTAGACAAAGCCTTAGCTTATGTCTCCTTTCCAGGAGTATCTTATATTACAATAGCATTTCAATATCCCACTGAAATTATTTCAAAAACAAATTTAAATCGAATCAATTGGCAGTACTTTTACACCTCCTTCTCACCAATGATGCTGAAGTCTCAGTGAAGTCCTATTCACAAGCAGTGCTGGGCTGGATATTTGCTGCTGCTTGAGGCTGTATTGTGGCTTTTTCTTCTTAACTGTCTTGTTGATGCAGTTTGCTGGCTTCTGGAGATAGGATGAAATGAACAGGTCAAGGTGAGATGAGTGCTGAAAGTGTAGGATTGTAGGCATGCATAAAGGTAAGAGTATAAGCATGAGTAGGCATTTATGTAAAGAGCCTATGAGTTCAGAGAAAATTCTTCTTTCCATAGTCTCACTGAAGGTACAAAGCACATCTTTTTCAGGGTACTGACTGGATTCAAAGAGACTCCACTTTTATGACTTAAGTTATGACACGGATAATACATCCTTAAGCATCACTCCTCTCTGATTCTGAATAGAGGGCGTCCTCATTCTCAAACACACCCAACCAATTTTTTTTTAGGATTTCTTGAGATAAAGATCACATCTGTACCATGCTGGCGTCTTGCACAAGGAATAGGGTGGCCATTCACACGTTCCAGTACCCCCAGGAATGGCATGGACCTGCCCCAACCCCAAAACCACATTTGGGGCGCTAGCCATGCAAAAAGATTATTATCCAGCTTATAACTGGACAAATGACCTCCCCCACAAGAAGGATGGGGGTCAGCCACCTCTTGAGCACTTACTCATGGCCAGAGGTCTCTCTGCAGCACCCCACCTATGTTTCCCCTCTTATTTCTTTAAGAAACTCAAAAACAACCCAAAGTTCATTGAAACACTTCTCCTTTGGGGGGGGGGGGGCTAATTTATTCAGCTCTCAGGGTACACAATGGTCCTTCAAGGCCACCCAGTTCAATATTTGTCTCTTTCCCTTGGGTAGAGCAGCCCTTTGCTCTCCTTCCCAGAGCTGGGTCCTAATTCAACAGTCACTTTCAGGCTTTACCTGGCCGGAGTTCAGTCTCCTGGCTCTGACTTCTCAACTCCCATGCTATCAATCTCTGCCCTACAGCAGCCTCTCTCACTCCCTATAGTTACCTGAGTTTCCCCCCTTCACTGCAGCTTCCCGCTGCCCTTCATAGGGGAATCACCTGTCCTTCATTAGGCACCATCCATGCTGATAACATGGCACAGGTGGGCTGGAGCAGTTCCTTCAGTAATCAGGGTTGGCTGGCCCAGGCATCCAGCCCTTAAAAGGCAAGCCACCCTGTTACTGTTCTGTTCTTTGAGAAAACAATCTTGTGCTTGTTGACCTTTCTGACCAAACGGTTCCCTAACTTACTGCATTTGTAGTACATTTACAACTTGCTGTTGAGGACCCTATCAAATATTATATGCAAGGCAAAAATCACAACAGCACTTTTACACCTTTTAAAACATAGTATAAAAGAAAACAGTACAGAATATTAAAGCAATAATAGCTGTATTCCTGTCAGTGTAAACACATTTGCAGGTAATAAACAGGCTTTCTGGACATAAACGTCATCCTTTTTCACATTTTTGGTGCTTGTCATAGGTTGACAAAAAACACAGATTTCTTAGGAATTTCCTTAATTAGATAATTTCATTGCAGTAAATAAGCAACCAGAAACATAAGCAGGTGAAGCAAACTATTCTCCAAGAGTCCCATGTATAAAATAACATCTCCTAAATTCAGTGGTGAAATTAAGAAGGTAATAACTAAAGTGAGAACAACAAATTATAATAATTGTATAACCATATTTGTTAGTTATGAATAACTATATTATTAACCAATATAGAAGCCTATCCCCTACACAAAGCTTGCCTTATTATTTAGTGTTGGTCCCTGTGTGTAGTTTTTGTCTCTGGCAGTGAGACCGATTTGGAATGGGGGGAAAAGGGGGGGGGGGAGAGACGGAAAGGGACAATTGGGGAAACAAATCTCTACTCAGATGCTACCCTCCTGTTTGAAGGAAGCAAAGGAACAACCCTGACCATAGAACTACAGGGCCTTTTGAAATGCCATAAAATCAAGATGTTCACACTTCAACCCAGGATACCGGATTACCCTTTGCACCAGGAGTACATCTACACACTGTACCCCAAAGGGGGAGAAATCCGATACAAAATTCGGGCTGCCCCAAGTCTCCCCCTTCAAAGGCTCAAGAATTGTTCCAAAGCCCATGTAGAGTCTTTCACCCCAAACAAATATGGAGGTAAAATTCAACTGCGGCTCCTCTCCTCGGCCGCCCCCAACCCCAGGCACTGGTTAAAGTACCTAGTGAGATTTTACGCGCCTGTCTAGCCGCGGGTAGATTTAATTTTGCAAGACTAGACAAACCACTGCCCCAGATTGCAGCACCCTGCCGTCTGGTCCCTTGCTGGGAAATGCGAGATCTGGAGCCCCAGACTGCGGCTGAGCTTGAGCCTCATCTCCCGGGCCAATGCTCGGATAATTAAAGAACAAAAATGTGGCCTGAGCCCAGGGAGGGGTGAATTCAACCCTCGCAGCCCAGCTGAGGCGGGCATGGTAGCTGAGCCGGCACGGAGCGAGGGCGTAGGGAAAGCTAAGGCAGCTCCAGCCGGCACTGAAAGAAAACCACCCGCTGCAGCTGCCCTGGCCCGAGACGAGGCTGCACCGCGCGCTCCCTGGCCCGCGTCCCGCCCACTCGCCCCTGTGCCTGGCTGGCTGTCGCCGGGCTAGACCGGAGGAGCCTGCGCCTCTCCGACTCCAGCCGCTCCGCGCCACCTGCCTGTCTCGCGCCGCCACGCGCCCGGCCCCTGCCCCCTCCCCCTTCCTTTCCCCCAGACAAGCGTCGCGTGGCAGCTGTTTAAGCTTCCTACTCTCCCCCCCTCCCCGCCCCAGCCATGTCTATGCATCGGATCTCCCCCCCCCCCCCCCCGAGCCCTCCACAGGCTACAAAAAGGGGGGGGGGAGGGAGACGTGCAAGAAAAAGGGATGCAAATAACAGCGAGAGTTTCCTCCACGTGCAGCCCCAGGGGCGATATACCTTGCGCTGCTGGGTGCGTGCAGTGAGTTGGCGTGTGGTATGTGTGCATTGGACGGGAGGTGTGTGAGTCATTGGCATTGGACTGGCGGTTCCTGACTGTGTTTGGGACTGGGAGGGTGCGGGGATTATATGCCTTGGGTTGGAGCGGTTATATGCGCATCAGAGTATGGCTTCTTTGCACGCCTTCGATTGGGAAAGTGGGGGCATCTTGTGTGCACTGGGTTGGGGGGCTCCATATTCCTCCCCCAGTATCCCGTATTGCTCTAAAGCGGGTCGGTTGACCTGCTGTTTTTAAACTGTGGAAATAGGGATAATACAATGCGTGGTAAGGGTTTTAAATCTCTCTGTTGGGCGAGTTTCAGCCACGGCGCTAACGGGCTGGCGACAGCGTCTTTCCGCACAGGAAAGTCGTAGGGACTCTTGCTGAAGGCTCCCTATTTGCATGTGGTGCGCCTGGCTCTGAGAGCTGTGAACTCAAAGTTCAGCCACACCATGTCAAGCCCTGAAAAGCTTCTCCACGCTGACGCCAGAGGTAACCTTCGAAAGCGACCTGTTACCTACCTGCCACCTGGTGCCTCATCTTCTGTTCCTGCTCAAACTTGACCCCTCCTCCTCCCACAGGTGCTTTGATCCTTACAGAAACCGAAGGAGTCTTTTAAACTAAGCGCTGCCTTGTTTTTCTATAAGCACCGGCATCAGCTTCCTCTGTTTCCAGTTTCTCTCCGTGACCCCGTCACAACCCTCTGGGGAGAAAACAGGAAAAGGAGGGGGGAGAATGGAATAAATAGCTTCAGCGCTTGCTGCTCTGGGGATTCAGGCACAATCTGCTTTGCTGCCCTTCGCTGTGCATTTATAGTGGGGAGGGGGAAATGGGAGGGTCAGGTTTTTTCCCCAGCAGCTTTCAAGAGACAAGTGATCTGAAAGCTTATAACCGAACTGTCTATTAAATCTTATCCTACGCTCTACTATGGAAAATACACATGATATGCAAGAATCAGGAAAACAACAATTCCGAGTTTGGATGTTTATAGATTTATAAATAAAATACATGATCTATACCATAACAACATAAAGCATACATTTGTAGAGTGAAGTCATACTGCAGTGGAGATGCATGCACTATATATTTACAATGTACACACTCTACATTCAATATCTACATTAAGCACTATGTAAAGATACAGCAGTACACTGTATGTTTAAAATATATGGGTGGTATGGATGTGATATTTACTAGAGTAAATATCTGTACAGAAGTATACTGTATTGTAACTACATAGGGAAATGGTATTCTGTATGCAGGCATTAATAAGAACACTGACTTCAGAAGGAATCAGCCATTCCCCCATGTTCGGGGATTCACAGAAACTAGCTGAACATTTTGGCACTGTGAGGTGTAATTGACTATATAGCCACTTTTAAGGCCATGATCACTTCTTATTCAGAATTTCTTAGGCTTATTGTCCAGTCATTATACTTGCAAGAGAGAGAAGTTTTTAAATGTGGCTTCCAATTCATTTCTCTCCGTCTACACAATCGAAAAAAAAAAAAATCTTCAGCAGCTGCCATGTAAGGTTGAGCACCATTAATCCTTGTTTTGAGAAAAAGAAAAGATCTGCTGCATTATTAAATCAACCATTTTAACTGATGGAACCATCTTTGTACCTTGCTAATTCTTAAGTAAAACTTCAGTGTCTTTATTTTTCATATTGTAGCTGTGTCCTGAAGACATTTATATGGATAATTGATTTACTGAATACTCATCTGTTTTATAAGCAAGAGATAATCTAACACAATAAATTGTAAACTCTAGTTTTCAGCTACAAGTATAATAATTGAATTAATAACAATAAAGACAGTGCTTAATTTATGCAAGGGCTGAGCCCTGGCGCCTCTAGGCTTGGCAGTTCAGCACCTCTGGGCTTGCTGCACCAGTTATGAAAGTAAAAACATTGCTTGAGCCTCAGCACCTCTTTCATTACAAATTAAGCACTGAATAAGACCTTAATTTTCCTTGTCAGTTTGAGATTTTCTGTCAGCTGAAAAGTGCTTAACCTGTGTGTGTTATTCCTCATGAGAGGTCCTTTCTAGCAACCCACTGGAGTTCTTTCAGAAACTTTAGAGCTGTAAGCTGCTCAATAAAATGGGGGTGGGGGAGGATAAAACCTTAGATTTGTCAGATCCACGTTTTCCCACGTTTACTTCTTTTACAGAAGAGGCTCAGCTCTGCCACCTAGCGTCCTTTTTTCCACCCCCAGACTTGGAAAACCTACAGCTCCAGTCCTTTTAAGTTATTAAAGGTGGAGAGATTTTGACAGCGCTGTTAAAACTGCCTTTTAGCTGAAAGCAAAATGTTCGCACTTTACTTATATGTTAAATTTCTTTGGCCACTCTGAATGGTTCTCAGCCCACATTCAATAATTAAGAATGGAAACCATGATTAACTTAAAGTACACTGCCAAGAAATATAATAAAATATATTTAAAATGTTCCTTGTGATTACAAGGTTCAAAATTTTACCAACCATTTTGTCTTTTTCCTTTTAGCAAAAATTGATTTTCCCTTCCCAGGCACATACTCTTTGAATGGCGATAAAACTGACATGACTGTTTTCATTAACATAAACATTGATTTATATTGCCACAGTAGTGATAGTGATCAAGACCCTGCTTCTGGTAACAAATTTAGAGGAAAAGGTTCTTTTGGACGCATTTTCCTGTAGGTTTATTTGCTACACTTTGTATCTATCTCTACAATTTCTTTAGGTGTGGTACCTTGATTTCTTCTTTAGCCTATTTAGAAACATGAGGCTATTTTAGATATCTTGCAATTTAAATAAAATTACAGTTAGATTTTAACATACATTGAAATGTCTGTAGATACCCAAGATAACAAGCAAATAGGTGGACTTTGTTACTGGCTCTGTTCAGTCACAGCTTTTTCAGGATTTTACACATGGATAGAAATGGTGTGAATAAAGTCAGTAGCACTTTATGACACCAAAACACTTTTGAACCTGTTTAGACTCCCACTGATTGCAATAGATGTAGGTACTTCATGAAGTAATATATTTAATGTCAGCACAGCTGTGAGGGAAATGGGCCAAATTCCTCTCTATACTGGTGTAAATCTGATGTAACTATAGTGATGTTACTGGAGTGCCATTGTAACTGAGAAGAGACTTTGATCCAATGTTTGAAGAAGCTACTCCTGAACAGCCAGCAGACTGAATACAAAATATTAATTGTGTAGGCCCAACAATAAGAGACTACTGTCTTTAAAAAAAAATCAGTGATTTAGTTAGAAGTTTAAAACAACAAACATAGAGAGTAGATACTTAGAATTCACAGGACTTTTCTCAGCACTTCATAGCAGTTGTAGTTTGGTTCAAATTCGGAGCCTAAAAAAATCATAGCTTGTATTCAAACTAAATAATCTTTGAAAGGACACTATCATAGGCTTTCCATTTTTGAAAAATATATAACTTTCGTATGCTACTTTCTTAGAACCTTGAAAAGTTCCCTTCACTTTTTTTTTCTATTTAGCAAACATTATTTTCCCTGCTCTTTTTTCCCCACTGGAAGTGAAATTGACATATCTGATTTGCTGAACAGCCTTTTGGTTACTGGCATAACCACTGATGTCAAGCAAAGTTTGGAGAAGAGTGATTTTTGTTGTTTTTTGGTGGGCCTATGCCTTTAACCCCAGAGTTTATTTAACTGGTGCTACTACAGGGGATGCAGGAGAGCTCTATAGCACAAATCATTATGACATTTTATCCTTTTAAAACTTTGATTGATTTATTTTATTTACTGGAGGCAGAATGTTGGATTAAAAAATCCCTAAAATATCTGTTTTCCATCAGGTTATAACAATTATAGCACATAAGAGATTAGAGGCCTAAACTACTCTGACAGTGTTTTTAAAATAGACAAGAAGAATAAAGTACAAATGTGTTTGACAATTTAGATATCTGTCCTAATAAGGAAAAAAAATCAAAATAGCACCCACCCAATTTATAATCTTGTCTGTCATGTCTGCAAACCATTCTTTGTTGAATATATTGGTCACAGAGCAGCAGCTTCCCACAAGAGATCCCCCTTTCCTTCCCTCATCAGATTAAAAACAAAACAAAACATCTCTGTCACAATACTCACTGTGTACCAGAGGTGCTGCAAGAAGTTCAATGACAGATGTGGAAGACCTCTATCACCTTGCACCAGTGCACCCTGAACCAAGTAGGCTTGCCAGCAGACAGGATGCCTGTAGTACAATGATGAAGCAAACAGAAGGGTGTGAATGGTAAACATTATCTAAGATAAATGCCTTTTCCTCCCACCCAGCTTCCAGAGGAAAATGAGATAGAAGCTATCCCCTACACAAAAATTATTTATAATTCTATTGTTATAATAACAGAACTGTGTCTCATGGTTGATCCTTAATCTGAGCCCTGGAGAAAATGTGATCTGATTTCAATCATTGCAGCGTTCAAAAAGCAATCTGCTTGGGAGGAATGGGAATCTTTGAATTTCCTACAAGCATCGCAAGTATTTTGTGTTAATTATAAGTGAATAAATTGCTGTAAGAAGTGTTATACAATGTATCAGCATCTGTGATATAGGCATGAATGTGAAAATATTTGTGATGACAGGTGTCTACCCACTTTCTCAGTGCCCTTTTAAATCAGTGATTTATGCTTGCTGTCTCTGCCTTCCCTTTCCCTTTTCTGCTGGTCCTTTCTCAGAATGAATCCTCTCCCTGAGGAACCGATTTTTTACACCACATGCTGATTTTTTTCCTTTCGGTGCTGAAAGGAACTAATATTCACAGATAATCACTTTTCCCTTCATGCAGAAAGTAAAGCTCCCCATGTACACTAGTTCACTTCTCCCCATCCAACTCATCGAACGTAAAGGATAGAATATATTTCCCCCTTCCCACTCCTCAATAATTTAGTGCATTATCACACACACACACACACACGGGAGTGGGAGGGAAGAGAAGAGGGGAGGAGAAATGCAAAAGGGAAAAAGAGACTCAGAAATCTCAGCTGCACTTCTGGCCCTTTTAAAAAGTTTGCTCTGTAAATTGGAATGAGGTCAGATTTGGAGCTTCTCATTGCACGCGGTGATTATTATTGCATCGGGTTCCAAGCCAATAGCAGCCGGCGGGGTGGGGTTTGGCACGAGGAAGCGTTGGATACAGCGAGTGATTGGCCGGGGCGAGGACTGTGAAAGGATAAAGAGGCGCTAGGCGGAATTTGGGGTCCGCTCTAAGCTGCAGCAAGAGAAACAGTGTGTGAGGGGGAAGAGGCCAATACCAGTAGCCCCGGTCTGTGTATGTGTCTCTCCTCTCTTTGGGGTTGTGCATGCAAAGGAAGGGAAAACGGGACTATATATATTTATCGCATTAGTCACCGCTCTTCCACCGGGGAAGGTACACATTTATTCATGCTACCCGGTTGCATGAGTGGGTTTTTTTTTTTTTTTTTTTTTTGTTCAGTACCTCTCAACAACCAAATAATTAACTGCACAAGCTCCTGATCACTGACTGCACAGCCACGAGTCCTGGAGTCCGGTTTTAATTTTTTTTGTTTTTTTGTTTTGTTTTGATTTTTTTGTGTGTGTGTGTGTGTGTTGCCGGGCTCAGTAGTGGGAGGCTTTACCAGCGCGTGTGCTGTTTTCCTGAAACATCTTGGGCAGAGAAAAAGCACTTGTGAACTGGAATCAACTGCTTCGGGAAGGGGAGGGGGGAAACACTGACAAGAAGAGGGGGAATTGCAGCATTTTTTAAAGAAACTCTATGTCTGTTCCACTTTGAGCACTGGCTGCTGCCCCTAAATTAATAGAGAGCAAAGGGGGAAGGACTGCACAGAGCGCTGGAGACGAGCCTGTCTGGAACTACAACTACTTAGCAGAGGGGCTGCGCGCTGGCGAAGGGCTGAACATTTTGCTGTGGTTTGGGACTGTCTGATTCGTTCCCCTTCCTCGTTGTACTTGTTAAAGTTGAGAGCATTTTTTTTTTTTTTACGTTGCACTGGTGTCGAGCTGAGTCCCGGCGACCTCCCTGCAAGCCGCCGCCGCCGTGTGTGTGTGAGACCCAGAGATGGTGCAGCAGACTAACAACGCGGAGAACACGGAAGCGCTTCTGGCCGGAGAGACCTCGGACTCCGGGGCCGGCATCGAGCTGGGCATCGCCTCCTCTCCCACGCCGGGCTCCACCGCTTCCACCGGGGGCAAGGCGGACGACCCGAGCTGGTGCAAGACCCCCAGCGGGCACATCAAGCGGCCCATGAACGCCTTCATGGTGTGGTCGCAGATCGAGAGGAGGAAGATCATGGAGCAGTCCCCGGACATGCACAACGCCGAGATCTCCAAGCGCCTGGGCAAGCGGTGGAAGCTGCTCAAGGACAGCGACAAGATCCCCTTCATCCGGGAGGCGGAGCGGCTGCGGCTCAAGCACATGGCGGACTATCCCGACTACAAGTACCGGCCCAGGAAGAAGGTGAAATCGGGGAACAGCTCCGCCAAGCCCGGCGAGAAAGGAGACAAGAGTGGCGGGGGCAGCCCTGGCGCCGGCGGGGGCGGCACCGGCAGCGGCAGCAGCGGGGGCAGCACGAACTCCTCCAAGCCCGCCCTGAAGAAGAGCGGCGGCTCCAAGCTCTCCCCCGGCGGCGGCTCCGGGGCCAGCAAGCCGCACGCCAAGGTGATCCTGGGCAGCAAAGCCGCCCCCTTCCCCGCCGAGCCGCCGGCGCAGGCCGCCCTGCTGCCCCCGGACCACCACTCGCTGTACAAATCCCGCGGCGGCGGCGCGGCCGCCAGCTCCTGCTCGGCCGCCGGCAAACACCCCTCGGAGAAGAAGCTCAAGCGGGTCTATGTGTTCGGCACGGGCGGGGGCCACGGGCAGAGCGCGTCCTCCTCCCCCGGGGGCGCCGTGCCGGCCAGCCCGACCCTGAGCTGCTCCACGGAAGCCAGCGACCCTCTGAGCCTGTACGAGGAGGGGGGCGCCGGAGGGTGCCAGCAGGACGGAGACTGCAGCAGCGTCTCCTGCCCTTCCCCGCCGGGCAGCAGCTCCCCTTCGGATCACCGCAGCTACACCAGCCTGAGGGCCTCCTCTCCGGCCCCCTCCACCTCCCATTCCTCCTCGGCTTCCTCCCATTCCTCCTCGTCCTCCTCCTCCTCCGGCTCCTCTTCCTCGGACGACGAGTTTGAAGACGACCTGTTGGACCTGAACCCCAGCCCCGGTTTTGAGAGCATGTCCCTGGGCAGCTTCGGCTCGTCCGTGCTGGACCGGGACCTAGATTTTAACTTCGAGCCTGGCTCGGGCTCGCACTTTGAGTTCCCGGACTACTGCACCCCGGAGGTAAGTGAGATGATCTCAGGGGACTGGCTGGAGTCCAGCATTTCAAACCTGGTCTTCACTTACTGAGGAAAATAAATAAATAAATGCCGGGGGAGACGTAGACACACACTATTGAGAGGACTCGCCCACGCTGTTGGGTGTATCTTTTTTCCCTTGGAGGGGCTGATGAAACTGACTTGCTGTGCTTTTAAAAAACCGAGATGATAAAAGGCATCATCCTTTTTTTAAAAAAAAGACACGCTCGCTCCCTTCCTCTGCTTGGAGATAGACACACACACACAAACACACACATATCCCCCCACGCCCCTTCCGATGCCTGATGTTAATTTTTAGAGACTGGCGGGAGTGATTTTTTTTTTTTTTTTTGAGAGAGAGAGAGAGAGAGAGAGACAGACAGACAGACCGAGAAGGGGAAAAACCACACACACGCCTCTGGGTTTTTGATTTTTTTTATCCACGTTCTGTGAAGAAGGGGGAGTGATACATTGTGCTGAGTGTATTGGAGATCTCGAGTATTTTGTTCTGAGAGAGATGAGAACTGGTTTGTTTGTTTTGTTTTTTTTTTTAAAAAAAGACTGCAGGGTTTACATGGTGTGGGGGAAGGGAAGCGAATCCTATTTCAATTTTTTTTCCTGCAGCAAGAGGAGATGAAGATGATTGGAGGCGGAAAGGGCGAATTGAGCTAGGAACTGAACTGAGATCCTAGTTGGACAGAGAAGAGGAAGGGGTTTAGGGTTTTTTGCCTTTTTTAAAAAAAGATGAACTGGAAACACGACTAGAGGAAGATAATAATAAACTGAAATGCATTTGCACGTATAGAGGAGAAGGTGGCAGCGCTTTTCTCAGTCACCTTATTATATAGAGAGAAAATCAATCAATAAAATGGAACTTCATGAACACGGAAAACTTTTTTTGAAACGGAGACAGATACAAAACAGTTTCTCTAATGATGTGGTACAGGGGGAATGGAGGGAGGGCGATTGCTTTTGCAAAAAACAATTTTTTTTCTTCTTACTCAGAATCGTGATGGTGTTGGATTATTTCACTGGTGGGGTTTAATATAGCATGTTATCCTGTCTATCTTTTTAAGATTTCTGTAAGACTGTTGAACAGTTTAAAAAATAGCGTTAGGAAACTATAAAAGCAGATAGATGGCGCTATGTTTGATTCCTACAAAAAATCACCAGCTTTTTTTTCATTCTTAACTCTTTAAAGGATTCAAACGCAACTCAAATCTGTGCTGGACTTTAAAAAAAAAATCAGGACCAAATTTTTTCTCAGAGTATGTATGTGTTTGTTCCTTATAGCTGTAAATGAAAAGACTGTTTTTTCTCACGGATGCGCTATTCCTTTATTGTTTTTTCCTTGTAAATGTAATCGGATGCCATTTTATAAGTGGATGTATTTATACTGGCCAAACATTTTTGACTTGTATTTCTTTGTCCTTTTTTGGTAGTTCTCGTTGTTACTCGCACCATTTTTATGTCTCCTTCACTGAAGGGCTAGAGTTTTAACTTTTAATTTTTTATATTTAAATGTAGACTTTTGACACTTTTAAAAACAAAAGAGAAGAGAGATGAAAACGTTTGATTATTTTCTCAGTGTATTTTTGTAAAAAATATATAAAGGGGGTGTAAATCGGTGTAAATCGCTGTTTGGATTTCCTGATTATAATTACAGGGCCGCTGGTTAATGTCTCACCCATACACACAAAAATCAGCCCCTTTATTTTCTCCATGTTTACACTCCAATCTGCAGGCTTCTTAAAGTGACAGTATCCCTTATACATGCCACCAGTGCCCAGTGTTTTAATCTCATTGATTTCTGTGAGGGGGAAGAATAAACGTAATACACTGTCTCCTAACTTTAAAAAAAATCCCATAATTAAGTAAAACCATATATCGTACAGGCGCTTTAAAGCAACTGGTGCATTTACAGAAAAAAGGGATCCTGTACCTTTAACTTGTAAACCACATCTTTTGCACTTTTTTTTTATGCAAAAAACGTGCCGTTTAAACCACTGGATCTATCTAAATGCCGATTTGAGTTCGCGACACTATGTACTGCGTTTTTCATTCTTGTATTTGACTATTTAATCCTTTCTACTTGTCGCTAAATATAATTGTTTTAGTCTCTTATGGCATGATGATAGCATATGTATTCAGGTTTATAGCTGTTGTGTTTAAGATGAAAAAAGTGAAAACACCTTTGTACATTTAAGTCTGTATTATAATAAGAGAAAAAGAAGATTGTGTGTTTATGTATGTTAATATAACATGACAGGCACTAGGACGTCTGCCTAATGAGGTGGTTCCGTTAAGGGTTTTTTGTTTTGTTTTTGTTTTTTGGTCATCCATCCTGTGCAATATGCTGTGTAGAATATTTTTGTCTAACGATCACCCCACAACACAACGTTGGGAAAGAGGAAAAAAATCATGCCAGCTAATCATGTCCAGTTCACTGCCTGTCAGATTGTGGATATACCTTCTGTAAATAATTTTTTTTTTTTTTGAGAAGGAAATAAAATCAGCTGGAACTGAACCCTAAACTTTGACTGTTTTTGTCATCATTGTTATGCTACAACTTTTCTGTGTGGTTATTCTGTAATGGTCTTAGACACTGGTACGCTCTGTATTAGCAGTTAAATAAAATGTACTTACAGTGACGACTATAAAATACATCTTTTTGCAGGAACATGTACCGTTCCCCGCCCCTCCCCCGTCCCCGCGGAGAGACTTGGCAGGCCAAAGCCTCGCAGTAAATGGATGTTAGTCTGAATGTGTGCCGTCGCTGAATGCTCTCTAGGAATTTTTGTGCATTAACCAAATGCTAATAACCTTTCGCTGGAAGTAGAAAGACTGCAGTGGGAATGGGGGATGGGGAAGCTGCACTCGGGAGCTGGGCGAAGCCAGCTGCCATCGGAGACGAAATCTAGACAGCAGGAATGTGTAGAAGAGGCCTCATCAACCGTTTTGTTTGACCTTGTGACTTGAATCCTGCCTTTCCATTTCAGATCTATCTTGCAGGAAACCTGCCCGGTGGGAGGATTTGTTGATTTCAGTCTCACCTCTCCAAGGTGAAAGAGACATTGCTCAGTTTCCTAACAAAAGAAAAGAAGGTTTAAGTTTATTAAATATATCTTTTGGAGGGATTTACCTCCAAAGATTTCAAATGCAAATGAAAGATACTTGCTCAGCTGCTGTGCAGTGTTCCCAGCAGATACATTCATTAAGAGAAGTGGACCCTCTTTCCCCCTACACACCTACCCTAGTTGAGATAAGGGGGAGGGCTGCCAAAGTAACCCACAACCTATTTTGCCATAACTTTGGCTCTGTTCCCGGGCTTGGAACGAGTGAAGCTTTAACATATGCAGACGTCATAGCAACAAGGAGACTGTAGGGAAGGAAAATAATTGTCACCATTTATTTGTACAGTACAGTAGGCATGCTGTTTGCAAACTGAAAGGCCAACTTTCTGGGTGCCTTGGATTTTACAAGATTTCCTCAGGCAGGGTGCTGTTTATATTCCTATGTATCTTTGTCACAACTTCTTAAGCAGAGTGGTAGTGAGTGGCTATCAGTAAAGCTGTCAAGAGCTGAGGAAACTTGGAAATAAAGTAGGTGTGGGGAAGCCTAGTATTTGCATTGTAAACTAGGGGGAGGGGAATGTGAGACCCTAAACTAAGCAGTTCATTGTACTGTAAATTTAGTTAAAATTGAGTCATTTGAAAGTAGTCCAGCTACAGTATTTCAATAAAATTTCTCCTTTGGAAAACCTATGTATCTTTAACTATTCCAGTAGTATATAAATTCCAAATAATCCAAGACTTCTGTTTTTTGCTGTTTATAATTTCTTTACAAATTAACACTATATCCATTAGACCTGTGTAACTTTTTACATAGGCGTTTAGAAGAAGTCTCCTTTAACTTGAACCTGTGGCATTCTGATTATAGGTGGCCTGTTTGAATCAAGGACTACATTTGTGTTTTTGCAATGACAGACTACTCTGTGCTTTTTTGGCCATGTGTCTTGTCTAATGTGAGTTTAATTATACTAAACATGTGTGTGCTTTCTTAAATCTGAATCAATTTTCATTCCCATGGGGGTATACATCAGAACTGTAATAATAAACAAATTCAAAATTTAGGAGCGATTGGATGACTTTGTTTCAGGCAGCCAAACGTGATGCAAAGTAGCTTCTCTGGAGGATTTTAATTAACTCTTTGCAAACAGTGATAAAAAACAACACCTAAGTTGACCACAGTTGGAAGGGGGGGTGGGAATGGGAATGTGATGATTTCATAAACTGGAAGGGCGGACCCAACGGGCCTGCAGCCAGAGCCATGATTAACTGCAGGGCAAGAGGGTAAACCTGAGGAGAAGACTGCCTGAAATGATGGGTTGAGTGTGTATAGGCTTCTTTGCTCTGCAATTTCTCTGTTCACTATTGTGGAGCATGTTATTCTGCTAGATACCTACTCGGTGTGGGGAAAAGCAAAGGTGTTCAGTAAGCCAAGGCAAACCCTTCAGTACTCACATGTCCTTCCCCTCCACCCATCCAAAAAAAAATAAAAAATCTGTATTGTACTCTAATATTTTGTAAAGTACATTTTAAAATTCCATATGTATATATAATACAATTCCACCTGGGTGTTAATTTACTGTTGGGTTATCCATAAACATTCCTTTCTTTGAAAAAATACCACACATTTAATTTGGGATTTTGCAGAGCTGCTAATGTGACGGAGGTTATTTTTACACCACACTACCCTAAATCAACTCCAGTATTGTATTTCTAATTCAGAACGATACAGTCAATGGCACTCTAATTTTTCCCTTAACATCATCCACTCAAATTCTCTCATTTCATGATAGCATTTAAAAATAAAATAAAAAAATCCTAGTAGGAGCATCAGTGAAGTTTCTCCCACATTTGCTACCCATATGACTCCTACATATCCTTATCAAAGCGTGTGTACTGAGGAGGGCCGCATCCTTTTGTGGGTGGTGGGAGGTGGCAGGGGGAGTGATGGAAATTATAGTAGTAATTAATGTGTGTAAATAAAACCTCACCATTGTAAGGATTTTGAAGTGCCTAATATGGTGTAGTTTACACACACAGGCTTTTGAGGCTAGACACAGACTATGGAAAAAAGGATATATGGGGGTGGTGGCAAGATTGAATTGCAGTTTCTTCCTACTGACAGCATTTGGAATTCAGTCAGACCATAAGCCCTGAGCATTTAGATTGTGCCACAATATGTCTATTATCTCTAATGAGATTTTACCGTTGACTACAGTTAACTTGGAGGGTTTTATGGTTTCCTGCATAAGTTGTTTTCATTTTCAGTTATAATAAAGTTCAGTATTACCAAACTGATTTAGATCTCTGGGGAATATTTGGTGGCACAAGTTGCTGCATTCATATACCTTAATGGAAGTGGCTGTCTTACATTCTTTTTAAATTAAAAAATATGTAGACATTCTTTGCTTTCTGCAGTAAGAGCCTATGCAGTTGCTTTGACCAGAGGAGATACACCAAACTAAAGCACAAAATATTAAAGAAAATATAATCCAATATTATTTTATATACTCAATTTTGTTTTGCTTAAAGAGGAGTATCATTAAAATAGCATATCATTAAATTTTTTAGAAGAAAAATTAAGTAGACAGGAAATTCTGAAATCTAGTGTACATAAAAAGGGATTTTTTAGTAGAAAAAACAAGTTTAGGGTAGTACAATTAGCTTCTGTGTACAACACATAGACCTGCTGGTACAAGGAGCTGAAATACTAGATTCTAACTTGTTTAAAGAATTACCATACCAATGTAATTTTTTAAACAAATGGTGCTTATTTTTAAAACAAAAACTGGACTTAAAAGATTGCCATATGATTGCCATTTACTCGTAGAGTCTGTGATTTTATATCATTCAGGCCTGCCTATCCTTTGAGTTATTTCATTGCCTTCCCTGGGAAGTAGCGTGGGATGTGGCTGCATTCACAGAACATTTTCTCTCTTTTCCAAAGCAAAGTACCCCAAAGGTGATTAATAAAAAGAACATGCTTTGTACTTTCATGTTATACTTCCATCATGGTCTCCAAGTGGCAGCAGTAGGCCACTGGAGCCTAATATAACCTCTCCCTGCTCTTATCCAATGTGGTGCACCTCAAAAGCTCAGAGGACAAAAGCTAAATCGCTAATGTAGACATTTTAAGTAAGAGTTATGCTCTTTAAGTGTAATTGGGGATAGGGAGAGGAAAAACTTAGTGCATGAAGAGCAAATTATTTAATTTCGGTTTTGTTTTCTTTGTTTGCAGCATTAGTGTCAATTACCTAACTGAAAATTAAAATAAGTGTTTACATGTAGAAGTTCAACAACCAACTAATATAAAACATTTTCTTTTGATATGTAGATAAAGACTAAAAGGGACACCTTGTATATGAGCTAATTTTCCCTCGTGGTTTCTAAAAGGCTCTGAAGTCATTACAAATATTTAATGACTGGCTCTATAAATGTAAATAGAGTTTGGGGTTTTCCAGGATACAAAAATGATAAAGTATTGTACACTTTGTGGAACCTTTCTTCTAAAGATCCTGAAGTACTTTAATAATATTACCTATGCCTCTTGTCATCCAGATGAGGAAGGTAATATGATTGTCCTTGTTTTATGGTGAGTGAACTGAGGAACAGAAGCTGATTTACCCAAGACTGCTTACTAAGCATGGATTACTTGGAGTCTTTTTTTCTTTTAGACAATTATGGCTGTTAACTTCAGTTTTTCATGTCCTCTTACAAACATATCTCAGTACTAGTAATAATGTTCACTGAATCTTTTTAACCATCACCAGAACTAAATAATCTGGGAGGTAATGATTTATGCGTGTACCTCAATGAAAACTTCCTAATGCACCCTGGCCCCCATTGCTGTATAATTTCTAAATGCACTCTTTCCACACCTTGCCTTTTTCCTAGCAACACAATAACTCCCTGCTCCCACCCCCACCCTTCCTTTCTGACATGGCTCCCTCAACCTTCAGCACCTTTAAGAGGCTAAAACCTCTGTCACATGATAGGTGTCTGTATTTGCTGACTCCAGTAGTTACCCTTACATCTGCCTTTTTATTTGAATTTAATTTAAAAAGAAGATAATGTAACAGTAGCCACTGGTATCAGTGCCTACTGATCTCTGCTATGTGATAGGAACTTTTTGTAATCCTGACTGATGCCATGTTACTGAAGCCAGGAAATAAAGACCAGTCTCTCACCAGCATTCCTGCCTGTCCCAACTTTCTTACAAGTAGGTGGGTGGAGAATTTTAAATTCTTGAAGACTTGAGGAGTATCCATCTTAGTGAGGAAAGGTACAGTGGCAAGGGCTGAGAGGGCAGAGGAAGTGGGTGGGGAGCAGGCCTTGTAGGATAAGCAATGGTATTGTTCTTATTTTGGGGAGGGGAGAATTCACAGGTGTGGGAGAGAGTGTATTGGGCAAGTGTCTGACAGGAGAGTTGATCTCTCAGAAAATGGGAACTAGACAACAGGGGAGCTGTGGGCAGTGATATCTACAGAGTACAGGAAGCAGTTTTTCCCCAGCATATCAGCCTCCTTTGAAATAGGAGCTGACGGTCACAAAGCTTCCCCCTGCAAGGAAGAGTTTAGTATTGTGTTATCTGGGCAGTTGGATCCTCCTCCATCCTATGCGAACAATATTGTGCCTAAGTGTGGAGTACTAAGTATTATTAGTGCAGTGAGAGGGAAGCAGGAACTCAGGTGAAGTCTACATTACAAACCTTTGCTGGCCTAGCAGTGTCTGTCAGGGATGTGATCTCTGACCGACATAGCTGTGCTGACAAACATCCATAGTATAGATGCAGTTATACTAGAAAAACTGCACTTTGCTGGTATAGATTATTGTGCTTGGGGAGGTCAGAGGCTGGTGTAAACTGCATCCACAGTAGGAGCACTTTGCCAGTAGAGTATACTGGTATAGCATACCACTATAGCTATACTGGCAAAGTGCTCCTCATGTAGATCTGGTCTTACTTACCTTTTCATGTGAGGAGGAAGGGAAAGGTTGATCGGTTTTTCTTTCCCTGCCCCATTTTCCTTGTGCTTCATTTGTTTTTTTCTATGGCTCTTGTCCATTTTTCTGCTTTTGGCTTAACATTCACTTCTCTTTTACTTTCCCCTGCCTCTCCATGCCTGTCCTATCCTTTTCAAGAGGGGTCTTACCAGTGTTATCACACGTCAGAACTTATCTTCCTCTCTGTAGCTGCTCAGATCAAACTGTTTTTCTCTCCTCACAGCTCCACCCTTCATGGAACCTTCTGATTCCAGTATCGGACATGTTTTTCTGCAAAAGGGGCATTGTACAGAACATATCAATAGAGGAAGACAAATAACTGAATATGGATCTATTACATACACACACTAGTTATCGCTAGTGAAGCCTATCACCTATCTCAGACCCCATCTTTCCAATGAGGATATTTCTATATGTTGTCTGTCTTGACGTATCACCAAATCATGCTGGGTACGAGCTGTGACTGCATCCATTAAGGCTAAATTAAAATAGCTGGTGACCTACATAAATAATTTAAAAGACTGTTGATCAAATTGACTATTTTAAATGGTGGGGGAGGAGCTTACCATGAAAAGGTGAGATCAGACTAGATATAGCTGTGTGATCATATCACAGATTATGAATACTTATATTTTCATGTTCAGTCACAACAGATCTTGCAATATTATATATGATTTCTTGGCATATCTGAGGAAACAGAAGTCAGTGACTTCTTATTTTAGCAACATACGTGAAGCTTTGCCGTTAAACATGATTAACAGTCCCATCAATCTCAAGGCAGTGGAACAAATATTAAAATATCTTGTCAAGACTCCAGAACTAGTCATGAAAAATGCAGTCCTCAAGTTAATGATACCAGACTAAATTCTGTCAGTGTTGAATGGGTGTAGGGAGTAACCAGACATAGGGAAAATCCCTCCTCCCTCCTCATATTAAACATCAGAACAAGACAGCCACATAGCACTCTTCTGTATTAGATGAACCTGGCTAGTACTCTTGCAAATGCTTCATGATTCCACTGGGGCATGGTCTGCTGACTTGAGCAGGTGGTCAGACTGCAGCACAATCTAGAAAGGGAAACATACCATTTCTTTTGGAGTAACAGTATGGTTCATCCCACAAATACCTTATTCTCCACAGGACTGCACGGAGCCACCCTGCTCTGCACAACTATGACGGATCAAGGATGCTCAGAGTGGCTTGGACCTGCTATTTTCTCCCTCTATGCACCAGCTCAGTTACTAGCAGCCAGTGTTATGGTTACCATTTTGACTGACATGGGCTGTTGATTAGGGATCTGAAGAGATCTACTGCTTCAGCTAACAAGTCAGGCTTTCTGTAACAGACTCATATCCTTTGTAGATTGGGCACAGACGGGGACACATAACACACACTGATCAGTGGGTTACACAGGGACAAGATTCATTACTGCCAGAGCGTGAATGACATTGAAGAAGCAATTTTCAGGAGAATCCACACAATCTTTTCAGATCTGGTTCTTTCAACATAGAGAAAAGAAATGGGATTAAAACAAATTTATATGCTTTTGGATTTAGAAAATATAGTTTATGGGGATGGTATGGCTCAGAATCCTTCACATGTAGCTTACTGGTTCAAATTTACCTCAGGTCACCAAAAAGAAAGGCAAAGCAACTTCAAAGTTAACATGAGGTATTTCTGTATGTAGGTGTAAGAGCACATGTTCTCTACAGGTAGGGTTGCCAACTTTTTAACTGCACAAAACTGAACACCCTTCCTCTGCCTTTGCCCCGCCCCTTATCTGAAGCCCTGCCCTGCCCCTTATCTGAGGCCCTGCCGCCCACTCACTCCAGCCGCTCTCCCTCCACTGCTCGCTCTCCCTCACTTTCACTGGGCTGGGGCAGGGGGTTGGGGGTGTGGGAGGGGGTGAAGGCCCCAGCTGGGGGGTGCAGGCTCTGGGGTGGGGCCAGAAATGATGGTTCAGGGTGTGGGAGGGGGCTCCGGGCTGGGGCAGGGGGTTGGGGTGCAGGAGGGGGCTCCAGGCTGGGGACAAGTAGTTTGGAGTGCAGGAGCAGGCTCAGGCCTGATGCAGGGCGTTGGGGTGTGGGCTCTGGAGTGGGGCTGGGGATGATGGGCTTTGGGTACAGGAGGGGGCTCCAGGCTGGGGCAGAGGGGTTTGGAGTGCAGGAGGAGGTGTTGGGTGCAGACTCTGGGAGGAAGTTAGGGTGCGGGAGGGGGTTCTGACCTGGGACAGTGGGTTCAGGGTGCAGGCTCTGGCCAGGTGGCGCTTAACCTCAGGTGGTTCCTGGGCGGTGTCACAGTGGGGCTAAGGCAGGCTCCCTTCCTGTCCTTGCTTCGCGCTGCTCTTGGAAATAGCCAGCATATCTGGTCTCTAGGCGGAGGCGAGGCCAGGCAGCTCTACGTGGTTTGCGCTGCCCACACCCACAGGTGCCGCCTCCGCAGTTCCCATTGGCTGCAGTTCCCGGCTAATGGGAGCTGCGGAGCCAGAGCTAGGGGGTGGGGGCAGCACCTGGAGCTTCCCTGATCGCCCCTGCACCTAGGGGCTGGACATGCTGGCCACTTCCGGGGAGTTGCACAGAACCAGGATACACAGGGAGTCTGCCCTAGCCCCACTGCACTGCCGGCCGGATTTTTAATGGCCCAGTCAGCAGTGCTGACCGGAGCAGCCAGGGGCACTTGTCGAACGGGTGTTCCAGTCAAAAACTGGACGCCTGGCAACTCTATCTGCACATAGAAGAAACTTCTGTAAGGTACAGAGCATAATCCCCAGATAGGGACATATTTTTATGTAATTATTCGGATATTCTCGAAACCCATTTCTTTTTATAATAAGTAAACACCAGTATTATATTGTAATGAAAGACTGTACATAGTTTACATATTGCTGAAATGATGTCAAATGTAGCTTTGGCAGTGGGGAATTGAGTGGTGCACTGGATAAATCAGCAGACTGGGAAGTAGGCCTGCTCAGTATTATTCCTGGCTTTGCTGTTCCCTGGAGCCAAGAGTAAAAATAAATAGAGAGTTTTGGTTTCCCAGTTTTTTATATGTTAAATTTGAGATAGTCTGCTTTTAAGGGGGTGGTATTCAGCACTTTCTGAAAAGCTAGCCCCCTTTATGTAGTCTCAAGTTGTGCGCTCAAAAACAGTCAGGCTGCTTATGCCTCATTATACCTGTATGTAAAAATGGATATACTGATACTTACTTATTTTGCAAGGCTGTTATAGGGTTTTGTTATTGTTAGTTAATGTTTATAGAGTGAATTGAGATTCTTGGCTGAACATCACCAGTTAGGTGAAAAATAGAAAAAAGTACAGAGAATTAGTAAAGGATTCTTTGTTTCTACATTTCTAGAAAACTAGGTCAGGAAACAAAATAGGAAGTAAGTAATTAGTGTAGTGTTAGGATCGTCAATGATTTCTTGTCTTCTGGAATCAGCTTTGGAAAGGAGTGTGAGAATCTTCCTTCCATTAACACATGTACATACTCAGAACATGTTACAGAGAAGTAACTACTTGTGCACACTGTGAAAAAAGGTTTAACAAATTACAAAAAGGAATGATAATTGTCTTAGCAAACTGTGTCCTTTGTTTCCCCATCCCCAAGGAAAGCAAAATATGCACAGACTATATGTGAACTTTCTTCAGTGAATTAGACCCAACTGGATGTGCACAAATTCTAATTCAACTTATGAAACTGATGCATTTAATATAATTTAAAAATGACATATTACAAGAAAAAGTATAATATATTAAATAAAATTAACTATAATGTTACTATACAAGGACATCTGTGCTGAGGTGTGCACCCCGCATTGGCCCTGCAAAAGCTGAGATGGATCAGGTGGGCCCAATCAGTTAATTAGGCTGCAAATGGGGAAGCTTTAGGCTGGAGCCATCTAATTAGACAAAGCTTACCTGCCATAGACATGTGGGGCTTCTATAAAAGACTCATAGACATTCAGCTTAGAAAAGACCATCATGATTCTCTAATCTGGCCTCCTGCAAATTGCAGGCAACAGAACCTTACACACCCACTCCTATAATAGACCCCTAACATCTGGCTGAGTTACTGAAGTCCTCAAATCATGATGTAAAGAAGACTTCAAGTTACAGATAATCCACCATTTACAATAGTTTGAACCTGCAAGTGACCTATGCCCCAAGCTACAGAGGAAGGTGAAAAATTTCCAGGGAAAATGGAAACAGAAGGAGCAGGAGGGAGAAGGGAGGAGTGTTTGAGGGGCCGCAGGGACAAGTTGCCTAAAGTTACTCCCAGGAAGGGGAAAGTGAAGAGATTGGCAAACCCCAGAGTGGGGAAGGCCAGGAGGTATGGAAACAGCTCAGGGAAAGGCAGCAAGGTGCAGGGAATGGACCTGAGTTAGAACTTGGAGTACAGGATGGGTCTGCGCCACTGTAGGAGTGGCACTGTGAGGCAGCAAAGCAGACGACTGCCTGAGACAGCAGGAGAGCAGGAACCTTAATACACTCCCCCTGGAAGGGGGAACCATAATAGTGACCTGGCTGGAGGGCTGACCCACTAAGAGGACAGCTGTGGTTCCTGAGAGCAAGAGAAGTATTGCAGAGGAGAAACTGACGGGCTGTAGCCACTGGAAGGGGCGTCGGCCTGACCGAGTTAATCCCCAGAACTGCCAGCAGGCGGCACCATCCAGCAGTGAATAGAGGACCCTGTCTTACTTCCTACTTTTTTTTCTGAAATTTCATTATTAAATTGCTATATATTTGGAAAAATAATATCATAGTAAAGAAATAAATCCTAATACTGTTGGGGTGAGGCTGTAAGGAAAATCTCTGGGTGGGAGAAGAATCTGTGTAACTGCTTCTATCCCTGTCCTCCTCTAGTGTAGGGGGTATAGTCAGAGGAAAAGGGACATAAACAAAGTGCCCTTGAGCTATAGCAAGTCTCAGCTGCTAAAACAGGCCCATGGGTGCAGTTGCAGCTAATGCAGTTTAGGGCAGTTCTGAAGCTATTCTGAGTTGTTTTTTGGGACTTGACTGGCATCTGGTGGCCTGAGGGTCAAGTATTCAATGGCTCCTTATAGCTGTTTTTGTGGTTTGCCTGTGGTAGCACAGGCTACCAAATGGCCAGACTTAAGGATTTGGTTCATAGTTCTTTAATCAAAAAACATTTTAAATTTAAAAATAATTGATTTATAAACAAAGTATTTGTAGATAGTAAATTGAACTGATTGTTTCTAGTCAACCTGTCCTTCAAGATTTTAGAATTAGTAGATCTCAGCCTCTCACACTTGGTTTTATTCATAGACTGGAAAAGGAAAACAAGCTTTCCTGCTTTTTCAAGTCCAAACTCTTTTCTCAACTTTCAGTGAACTTGTCATTGAAATGAACTAGTTGAATAAACTGAAATTAACAAAATGTTCTCTCTGCATCTGCAGAAGAGGATACTGCTGTCAAAAGCACTTCAAGAAACTGGAGTTCCATGTGCTTAGCCAATGATGCCACCAGTTCAATGGCTTAACATCCTTTAAAACTGTGCCAGCAAACATACACTACTTTATTTTAAAAGATTATAAATTTGCCTTAACATAGAATTGTCATAATTTCATATTTAATTTAAATAGGTTTATTTAAAAAAGAAAGGTGTCTAATTCAAATTAAAAATCTGTTTTTTTTAAATCAATTATTTTTAACTACTCTATCTTACATTACCAGAAAATAACCACTCCCGATTCAGGACCATCATCTCCACCTTGTAGTGAGTGGGTGGCTGTAGCGTCCTCTTTACTCCTCCCCTTCTTCTGACTCTGAAGCCACTCTTGTAGAGCCTCGTGTCTTCTTGCTGAGATTCTGATTGTTCTGCCTTCTCCAGCCCTGCCTCATTATCTTTCTGAGCACTGCCCCTGCATCCTGTTGCATTGGTATAACTTCTTTTTTTACTCAGTTAACTCCAAATATTTCATTACAACAAATGAATCTTAACCCAATGTGTGAAATTCAGGACAGGATTTCAATAGATCTTCAGTACAGATGGAATATAAATTCAATTTAGATGTACAAAAATAGGAAATATTTCCTATTTAAAATTTGATCTTTGTGTGAAGGTATTTTGTGTAAAGTAAATAAAATAACAGGTTAAAAATAAGCTCATGTGATGATCTATACAGTAAGTGTTAAATTGAAATAATATCTTCCATCTGATAACCTGCATCACAGATATTACAAATATTAATGTCTTCAAGAAACAACATCTCATGAAAGATAAATTTCTGAATTATTCAAATCAGTTTACCATAGCAAGAAATATATTTCTGTTAACTAAGAAGTAAAGAAGACTACATTTAGTCCAATATAGAAGTCTTTTCAAGAAGTATCTTTTAAATAAGATTTAAATTCAGCTTTATCTTTAGACAAAACTTTCTTCAGAATGAAAATGATTATCTTATAAGACACCTTATAAGGCAGCCTGAACATTCTAACCTTGATTTTAAGCAACTGAAGTCTTGCTCTATAGAGGGTTCCTATAAACTTGTGTGTAATTGCTTTAAGTTTCATAGTTTATTAATCGGAAATCAAAACTAAAACCGCCTCTGCACACAGCTAGAAGAACTGTGCTCATGCAGTAAATAAAAAGGTATCTCCAAGAGATTAGAATGATTCCGGTAGAAAAGCTTTTAAGTTGATAAAATTTTATTGTTCTTCTGGGACTGATCTTCTGTCCTCCCTCAGGGAAGAAGATCTCATTTAACTGAGCAACATCAGTTTCTGTACGGATACATAGATAGTTACGAGAAGACACTGCTGCATATACAGCTGTACCCAGGCTCCACCCCTTTCTCTCCTACCAAAGCCCTGACAGAATGGGAAGTGTCATAGAGGGGCACTGAAGACTCAGGAAAAAGACAGGAGAGAGCTCTGTGGCTCTATTTTTCCCTATTCTGTGTGTCTGGGGGCTTTCCCACCCCTATTTACTCTATTCCATATGGGAGGCTTTAAACGAGGGGAAGTGAAGACCCAGAATTATTTAACTTTCCCCTTTTGTAGCATCAATGTTATCTGCTCATCTGTTAGAGTACTGTTAATTAAGCACTTTCACCTTATTATCTATGATACTCCATGAGAACTGAACTAGAAAAATCTTTCATGTTTTCATGGTTGTTTTTGGTCTTTTAGGACTCCCTATTGAGAACTCCTATAAGTGATACTTGATTAAGCTGTGATCCAAAGCCCATTGACACCACTAGAAAAGCTCCAGATGTCTTAAATGGTCTTTGGACTAGGCCCTTAGTATTCTTTCTAGTCAGATGTTACGCTTCTGACATACTTTTCATCAAGTTCTAACTTGATGACTGCTGTATTCAATGAATCATGTATATACAAGTAAATTCTGATTTACAAGTTTTTGTTGTTCTTGCCAGTAAGAGCTGAGGTAACTCAGTTCACAGTTACTGTAAAGACTAAGATTGGATTAATTGGTATTGGAAGGGGTGCCATGTGTTATAAAGGTATAAAGCACTAACATGGTACTAACATGGGACTAACAAAGGTACTAACATGGGACAAATCTTTATTTCCTGGCCCTGTCACATAGCATGGGTCAGTGTTACAGAATGTTACACCCCCTTGTCGCTTGGCAAGGGTCACTATTCACTGGCTGCAGCTGCTAATTACCATCCCCCTTCTAAAAATAATTCCATGCAAATAAGCAACAACAAAATCACAAACTAACACAGCCAATTAATACAACATGTGAATAGAAACTTTCAGCTTTTGATTATGGTTGTAGATTGTGCATTTTCACAGCTATAGACTGAAATTCCTGGAGGTTACATATCTCTTAGCAATATGTGCCTCAGTTTATCATGTGGGTTTAAGCTTTATTCAGCTGAGTTATTGCATGGAACAATCATTTGTAACAAAACAAACGAGTGTGACAAAATTGACAAAAAAGGTGGGTGAGGTGATTGACAGAATTGTAAGTGATCAGAAGTCAACGAATAAAAGAGACTTTTTCTGTAATTTATTTCAATGCTTTCAAAGCGTGAGGTTGGTGGGGTGTGTCCTGATGCAACCTTA
The DNA here is from genome assembly GCF_015237465.2 of Chelonia mydas. Taxonomy (NCBI): domain Eukaryota; kingdom Metazoa; phylum Chordata; order Testudines; family Cheloniidae; genus Chelonia; species Chelonia mydas. The sequence goes on along the minus strand of NC_057850.1, from coordinate 104,939,316 downwards.
ACAGTCACCAAACAAAGTTTTTGTTTGTATTTTTGATATTTATAATCAAAGTAAAAATATAAATCTGAATATCCAGAAGAATTAAAATATAAACATTGCTAATACTGGTCTCAGGGGCTTTGAGTTACATATATTATAAGTGAGTTATCATTGGGAATAATGTCAAGAAGAAAGGATTTAGGCACTCCACACGAATATTTAGAGCCTGATTCTCCACTGCCTAGGAGCTTTTGTCATAATTTATACCCGGGTAAAATTTTATTATTTGCAATGGGTGGGGAAACTATGAAAATAAATCGTTTATTGTCAGTTGGGTGGCTTAGGAGACTTGTAATAGGATGACTGTCTCTACTCCAGGTCACTGAGCTAAATCCAGGTTACAAGTAGCCAAAAGTCATTACCATCTGATGAAAAAAGAAAAGGAGTACTTGTGGCACCTTAGAGACTAACCAATTTATTTGAGCATGAGCTTTCGTGAGCTACAGCTGACTTCATCGGATGCATACTGTGGAAACTGCAGAAGACATTATATGCACAGAGACCATGAAACAATACCTCCTCCCACCCCACTCTCCTGCCGGTAATAGCTTATCTAAAGTGATCATCAAGTTGGGCCATTTCCAGCACAAATCCAGGTTTTCTCACCCTCCGCCCCCCCCACCCACACAAACTCACTCTCCTGCTGGTAATAGCCCATGCAAAGTGACCACTCTCTTCACAATGTGTATGATAATCAAGGTGGGCCATTTCCTGCACAAATTCAGGTTCTCTCACCCCCTCACCTCCCTCCAAAAACCACACACACAAACTCACTCTCCTGCTGGTAATAGCCCGTTGCCAACTGTGCCCACATATCTATTCAGGGGACACCATCACAGGGCCTAATAACATCAGCCACACTATCAGAGGCTCGTTCACCTGCACATCCACCAATGTGATATATGCCATCATGTGCCAGCAATGCCCCTCTGCCATGTACATTGGTCAAACTGGACAATCTCTACGTAAAAGAATAAATGGACACAAATCAGATGTCAAGAATTATAACATTCATAAACCAGTCGGAGAACACTTCAATCTCTCTGGTCACGCAATCAGAGACATGAAGGTCGCTATCTTACAACAAAAAAACTTCAAATCCAGACTCCAGCGAGAAACTGCTGAATTGGAATTCATTTGCAAATTGGATACTATTAATTTAGGCTTAAATAGAGACTGGGAGTGGCTAAGTCATTATGCAAGGTAGCCTATTTCCCCTTGTTTTTTCCTACCCCCCCCCCCGGACGTTCTGGTTTAACTTGGATTTATGCTGGAAATGGCCCACTTTGATTGTCATGCACGTTGTAAGGAGAGTGGTCACTTTGGATAGGCTATTACCAGCAGGAGAGTGAGTTTGTGTGTGTATGGGGGTGGGGGGGTGAGAAAACCTGCATTTGTGTTGGAGATGGCCCACCTTGATTATCATGCACATTGTAGGGAGAGTGGTCACTTTGGATAAGCTATTACCAGCAGGAGAGTGAGTTTGTGTGTGTGTGTGTTTTTTGAGAAAAAAAAAAGGGGGGGGGGGTGAGAAAACCTGTGTTTGTGCTGGAAATGGCCCACCTTGATTTTCATGCATGTTGTAAGGAGAGTGGTCACTTTGGATAGGCTATTACCAGCAGGAGAGTGAGTTTGTGTGTGTGGTTTTTGGAGGGGGGTGAGGGGGTGAGAGAACCTGAATTTGTGCAGGAAATGGCCCACCTTGATTATCATACACATTGTGAAGAGAGTGGTCACTTTGCATGGGCTATTACCAGCAGGAGAGTGAGTTTGTGTGTGGGGGGGTGGAGGGTGAGAAAACCTGGATTTGTGCTGGAAATGGCCCAACTTGATGATCACTTTAGATAAGCTATTACCAGCAGGAGAGTGGGGTGGGAGGAGGTATTGTTTCATGGTCTCTGTGCATATAATGTCTTCTGCAGTTTCCACAGTATGCATCCGATGAAGTGAGCTGTAGCTCACGAAAGCTCATGCTCAAATAAATTGGTTAGTCTCTAAGGTGCCACAAGTACTCCTTTTCTTTTTGTGAATACAGACTAACACGGCTGTTACTCTGAAACCTACCATCTGATGGTGGGTGAATGACCTAGGAACTGAATTGGAGACGTCAGGCAGAATGCATCTCTAAACTTCCTGAAATGCAAGGGAATGAATTTGGTAATGTGCCCCTTTATGGGTTGCAGCTAGCTACACCTTGTGTATCAGCCCCAATCTGCAGGCCATAGAGGAAGGGAGGGAGGCATGGCCTCACTTCCTACCCATCCCATTTGTGGCACTTTGCAAATGGGAGTGGTGCAATGTCTGGATTCCACTGAGCACAAGAACTGCAATTCTGCCTTGCCCTTACCTGGGCTGTATAAAGGGAGCAAGACTCCTCGTGCTCCTCACCTCTTCCACTGTATAGTCATTAACTGCCAGACAGAATAAGGTCTTTTCTTATGATGTGGTACCAAGCTTCCTTTGCTTGGTAAACTTCAAGCAATGGAAGCAGCAGATGTCCAGAAGGGATATGGATACTTATTGCATCAAGATATTGTAACAAAACTAATGTAACAAATAGCACATTACCTTCAGTTATGGAAATCACATACTTTCTCTCAGATCCTTAACCTCATAAAATTGGAATTTCAGCCATCTTTTCTTAAGAACTACCTGTGTTCTCATTGGCCGGCCATTATTGAACTCAGATTTTCCTAAACTATACTCTTGGTAGCTGACCCACTGAATCTGGAGAGAGAACCAAATGTTGTCCTAAGGTAGTCATTTTGGCTCACTCTGACTTTCAGCTGGTAAATATTTACCTCTTTTTAATATTACAATTATTTCTCCTGGCTTTGTGTCTCAACGCTGAGGAATTTGCAGTCAAAATATATTCAGGGAGAATCATTAGAGAATGTGTAGGAAATTGAAAAAATACCTAAATAGTAACCAGAAGAAATATTAAGGGTATTAATACTGTTTAATGTTGTCACTTTTGCACAATTAGCTTAACTTTATAAGAAAATGAGTATCCACATATTCTATAATACACATTAGTGAAAATATTTATTATCTGTGCTACTTCTGATTTATAATGGAATTTAATACAATACAATCACTGACTGACAGATGTAATTAATATCTTGGTTTCTTCTGGTCTAGAAATATTGAAATTTGGTATATTCATATATAATGGCTACAGAAAACAAGACCAAATTTGAAATTTGACCTTTCAGGTAGAGGTTATTGAAAGATCATCTGTTTATTTAGTAAGGTTTCAACCTCTTACCTATTAAGGATAAGAATTTTCAAAAATTATATTAATCTGTTTGAGGATCCAATTTTGTTGAGGACAAAGCTTGGAGAAAAGAAGGTCACTGGAGTTCCAGTTATTGGATTTTTGTCAAGAACATTTCCATAAAAATATTTACCAGGCAGGTAAACCCTTAAATATGAATGTTATATGCTATTGTCCCCAACTCATCCTACCTTCTCCTGGCCCCAGTGAGCAATAGAAACCGAAAGCCCTGATCATGGAAACATTTATTCATTTGCTTATCTTTACTCCTTTGAAGTCAGTAGAACTACTCATGTGTATAAAGCTACTTGCATGTGTATTTGCAAGACTGGATTCTAAAAGTGTATGTATTTGGTCATGGGTAATTGCATATTGTACTGGGACTTATTCAGTTATGACTGATATCAATCTTTGGGCTTGCTCTACTGAAGTAAGTCAGAATCTTTCAATTACTTCAGTGGCAGTTAGACTAATCCCTTGGTACAAAGAAAATAACTAAATCCCATATGCTACCAGTGTAGCACTTCCACAGTTTCTAAAGGGGCAGAAGCAATATGTTCTTGTGATTTGGTTAATATAACTTGTCTTAGTTTTACTGCATTTTAAGGTACACTGAAATTAATTCTATTTTTAGCAAATTAGGATTGTTATTACTTGTATTCCGGTAGTGCCAAGAGGCCCCAGTCAGAATTGGGGCCCCTTTGTACTGGGTGCTGTACAAATATATTTTAAGACAGTCCTGAATTACAACTATATGTGTAAATAAAAATAAAAAGACATTCATATGAAGCTGAATATCTGTATTTTATGACTAAGGGACAGATGATTATGATAAAAGCATCCTGTATTGATCACAGGCACCCTTTCTGACAAAAATAATAAAACTAAATAATGTCACAACATTTAAAGTCAGTCACTGATGTTGTCTGAGAATGCCAGAGATGCTGACACTGATAATCATATAAGCCTGAAGGGTGGACTGCTATCAACTACTATACTATAATATAGGTTATAAACCAGACAACTAGTTCACCCTGTATATAACTCTCTATATATCTCTACATCTTTGCTAGAGCTGGATTTACCAGACCTGATACATTGCCATTGTAATAAAAATGCCAGGCTGAGAAACTTCTATATTTACAATGGCATTGAGCTTCCTTGAGATACGTGTATTGAGATACATCTACTGTCACAAAAAAAAAAATCTTGCAAATTTGACCTTTTTTCATATGAAAACAAGGGTCTTAGCAGCAATTCAATATTCATATAGGCTCAAAATCCAAAAAAGCAGCACCAGGGCTGAGTTGCCAGATCTGGTGCTGTGACGATGCATTGGGCAAAAGGAGAGGAATCCACTTCTGCAGTCTGCTGAGTGACTGCAGAACAGCTTCATTGAGACTCCTTCAGCTTAATGCCTGGAGTAGGCTCTAGAGTGTGTAATGTGGCCCTTATGGGCTGCTGCTGCTGCACAGAGCTGTGTAATCCCTGTTTAACCATCTAGTTCTCCCCAGTTCCACTGAATGCGGAGGCTCCATGGAGGTAGGGGATGGATTTAGACACACTCTAGTTACCTATCTAAGGATTCATTCCACTCAGTACAGTGGTATCTGAGAGACTAACCAGCTAACTTTTATTAAATATTAGTGCTTTAAAATTGAAAACCTTATTCAGGTCTTCTCCCTCTCTTAAGTAGGTACTTCAAAGACTGACAAAAATCAGAAATGGTCTTTTAACAAAGGTGAAACATCATTGTACTCAGATTCTCAGCTGTGTTCATTATGTGCTGGGCACAAATGAGGGAATCGAGGCATCTGCAAAGGATGTGCCTGTGGCTCATCAGAACTGGAGGGTGGAGTCTACTGGCCTGGTCCCAGGAGCGAGGGTGGCTGTGGCTGCAGTCATAAAGGGTTCTTACACCAGCTGGGGATCATTGAAGTGAATAGCACTCAGGACCTTTTTCCTGGCACTGTCCTCTACATATCCTCTACACCGCGGAATGCCAGAGAGTAAGGACTGCGTAGATCTCTACACTAGTTGGGGATTCCTTTATGCTGGGGGAAACTCCAACTCACCAGTTACACCAGATTTATGGCTTGTCTGTGCTACTCTCAAAGGGGCAATATTGGGGCTAGGATTCTGGCCCAGTACTTTTGTGGATATGTTAGGGGTGATCTCTCAAAATAAGATGTTATCATAGTAAGGTTAGTCTCTTGTACAAGTTTCACGTGGCAATCTCTTATGCTACTGGGCTTCTCGACTTGGATAAACTTATAAAAAATCATCCCATGCTCATTATTAAAATCTTTAAGGATTAAGAGAGGTTACAACTGGAGCACCCAGGCTATAGCCTAAGTCGTTTTGATGTGTTTTGTATTGTGCTAATGATTATAGAGAGATAAAGTGGGTGAGGTAATATCTTTTATTAAACCAACTTCTGTTGGTGAGAGAGACAAGCTTTTGAGCTTACACAGAGCTTTTCTTCAGCTTGTTTCTTTCACCAACTGCTCCACTACAAGATATTACCTCACCCACATAGTCTTTCTAATATCGTGGGACCAACATAGCTACAGCACTGCATACAACTAATGATCATAATTATGTCTGAAGTGAACTGAAACAAATTCACAATTGGGAGAAAACAACTGTCCTTCTCTGCCTATTGTTTTTAAATAAAACAATCTTGTTTTAACTCCCAATAGCTCTTTCAGTCATCACAATTAACGTTCTCCCTACATCAGATCAGCAACTGAAATTCACTGTATACATACATACATAAATTATAATTCCCAGACAAATTCAAATAAAGGGTTTGATGCAACAATATATGTATAGGAATCCATCGTTGACTCAAACCCCTATTTGAGTTTGTCTGGGAATGATTATTTATGTATATGTTTAATTACCAATTTTTTCAATATCTATTAGTTGATCCCTAGGATACTGGATGAAATAGTTAAAATAATTGAAATAGAACTGAATTTACAGCTAGACTGCCAAAAGGAAGCAAATAGACAACAAAAAGGAAAACAAAAAAGAAGAATAGGTGATAAAGGGGGTCAGAATGGTCTAAGGTGACAAGGGGACTCTGGCAGACATATTCAGGGAGAAGGTTGGATTAACTGAGTTCCAGACCTTTCCCCTGGCCTAATCAAGTGCACCCCTGGAATAAAGAGCATACACAATTTAGCTAATCTCATTTCACTTCAGAGAATATATGGAAAATATATATATACGCTCAAGAATTGATTGCAAATCCTTTCCCTCTATATTTTGGAGGCCGTGAACAACCTCTAGGTGGGTTAAAAGAATGCTGAGCTATAAAGCTTGTGTTTTTCTATGCTCTTGGAACAACGTTTTTTTTTTTCTTTTTTTCCATGTGAAAGTTTCCAGTACTTGCATTTCCAAAATAAACAGACCATGAATTTGCTGAATATGTGTCTCCAGACAAGAACATATTCAAGCCAAAACAGTTATTTCATTTTCAGACTCATCTGTCTTGATCACTACATCTGCAGGAGTAGATTGAACCTAATGATTTAATTCATGCTTCCAAACAAAAAAATTCTTTTTAATTGCAGAAGCATCTTCTGTAAGAGGAAGAAGCCGCTGGTAGGAAGCAGGGAATGGAAAGCAATGCACTGCGTGGTCAGCAAAAGCAAAGGACATCTAGAGAGCTAAGATAATGTGAGTTGGCAGTTAAAGGAGAACAACCGTTGCCCATTCCCTACTGTAAGAGAACTATGGGGAGAAAAAGATTCAGTTGCCTATTATTCTAGGAAAAATAATGGGACCTTAATATTTGAGTGTAAATAGGCCTGGGGACAGAAACAATCTGTAAGATCCTCTGGGTAGGGAGCCTGATTAAGGGAAAGGGCTTCCCTGATTTAGGGGGCCTATAATGGCAGCGTAACTGTCAGCCAGAGGCACAGGAGCCAGCAAAGAAAGTTGAAAATGGGAGTTTGAGTAGGAGTTTGTAAGGGGATCTTGGGGGAGGGACTGTGTGGTGTTCTGGTTTTATTTTGGTGTGTTTGGTTGGTTTTTGCTTGTTTGTTTATTTTCTCTGACCGGAGCTTAGGCAGGAAGGCTATGACAGATGCAGAGGCAGCAGTGGAAGTGACGCAAGGAACGGAAGAGACAATTAAGATGATTGGATGTGGAAATTGCGGCATGTACATTTTCCTGGAGCAGGTACCCAAAAAGAGCTTTGTTTATATGAAGTGCTGCCCGATAGAGCTGATGGAAGAGAAGATCTGACATTTGGAGATGCAAGTAGTAAGTATGGTTGAGTTTCAATGGGGATTTCAGCTGATGATGGAGGGAAGGCAAGAGGAGCTGAAGGGCGAACTCAAGACTCGCAGAGGCAAGGACTGGAGAACGGTGAGGATAGACTGCTGGGTGAGGAAAGCGGCCAGTGGAGGCATGTGACTACGAACACCAGGCAGAGGAAAAGACCATCTAGTGAAGGAGAAACAGAGCTCAGGAACAGGTTTGCTGAGTTGGAAAATGAAGAAGGTGCCCAACAGGCAATGAAAGAAGGTGGTAGGGCTAGGAAGAAGAGAAGAGCAGCTTGTCCTACAAGAAGAGGGCAAGTGTCAATGCATTAGCCAGAGTTGGAGCCCCAGGAGGATAGAGGAGGACTCACAGAAGATTGCAAGACAGAACAAAAGACAAGAGGACTTGCAGCCAAAAGGAACAGGAGGCAGGCTGGAGAATCGTACCAACCCCAGGAAGAGGCAGGTCTGTGTGATTGGGGACTCTCTGCTAAGAAGAATGGACAGGCCTGTCACCAGAGAACAGAAGGATGTGCTGTCTGCTGGGAGCCAAGAAATGGGATTTGGACATAAGGCTGAACAGGATCCTAATGGGAGCAGGAAAGAATCCACTGATTGTCCTTCATGTATAGGGTGACCAGAGGGTAAGTGTGAAAAATCGGGGTAGGGGGTAATAGGTGCCTATATAAGAAAAAGCCCCCAAAATCAGGACTGTCCCTATAAAATCGGGACATCTAGTCACCCTATTCATGTCGGTTTCAGAGTAGCAGCCGTGTTAGTCTGTATCCGCAAAAAGAACAGGAGTACTTGTGGCACCTTAGAGACTAACATGTAGGAACAAATGATACTGCTAGATTCTCGCTGGGACACCTCAAGGAAGGCTGTGCTAAGCTGGGGAAGACATTTAAAGAAATGGAGGCTCAGGTGATCTTCAGTGGGATTCTACCTGTCCCTAGAGGAGGAGAACGAAGGTGAGACAAGATTATGATGATCAACAGATGGCTCAGGCATTGGTGCTATAAGGAGGGATTTGGGAAGTTCAAAGACTGGGAGGCATTCATGGACGGGGGATGGTTCTTATGGGATAGACTCCACCTAAGTAGGGAGGGAAATAGACTTCTGGGATGGAGGTTGGCACAACTGATTAAAAGAGCTTTAAACTAGGTACTCGGAGAAGATGGTTGGAAGATGCTCATGTAATCTCACCCTCGATTGTAATATTGACCAGAAGGAAAATCAAGAAAGAGAATACAGCAATGGAGAAAGGAACAGCAGTGGGTAGGAGAATAAACATTAAGTGGAAAGATAATGTCAATACCAATGATGCTAACAGGTATGTGATGCTGGCAGTAGAATGACTGTACCTAAATTGGGTGAAGAATCTGGGCGAAGCCAAGCAGAAACAACTATAGACACACCAATGCAAGGAGACTGGGTAACAAAATGGAGGAACTATAACTACTGCTGCAGAAACTGAAACCAGATATTATAGGATTAACATAAACATGGTGGCATAGTAATCATGACTGGAGTACCGGCACTGAGAGTGTGCTGTTCAGGAAAGACAGAAGTAAAGGTGGTGAAGTAGCATTGTATGTTAATGGTAAGATAGACTATAAAGAAATTAAAAGTGATGGAATGGATAAAACAGAGTCTGAGCCAAAATCACTTTGGGGAAGAAAGATAACAGAGGCTCCCCTGTAATAGTGCTTGGGGTATGATACACACCCCCAGGATCTGAGTTGGATATTGATAGAGACCCCTTTAATGTTTTTAACGAAATAAAAACTACTGGGGATTGTGTGATTATGGGAGATTTTAATTTGCCAGATATAGATTGGAGGCAAATTAAATAATACTACTAATAATACTACTAACAATAGTGCTACTAATAATAGTCAATTTTCCTGGATGTGATAGCTGACAGATTTCTTCAGCAAATAGTTGCTGAACCAACAAGAGGTGAAGCCATTTTAGATTTGGTATTGGTGAGTAGTGAAGATCTCATGGAAGAACTGGTTGTAGGGGAAAACCTTGGTTTGAATGATTGTAAGCTAATTCAGTTTAAACTAAATGGAAAAATAAACAAAAACTGATCTGCAACAAGGGTCCTTGATTTCAAAAGAGCTAACTTTAAAAAATTAAGAGAATAAGTTATGAAAGTGGGCTGTACTGAAGAACTAAAGGATCTGAAAGTGGAGGAGGCTTGGAATTTAAGTCAAAGTTACAGAAACAATCTGAAGCCTGCATCCCAAGCAAGGGGAAAAAATGTGTAGGGAAATTTGCAGGGTCGCAGACAAGTGATTAAGAGAAAGCAGAAAGCCTGCAAAGAATGGAAGATGGGATGGATCAGCAAGGAAAGCTGCCTCTTGAAGGTCAGAAAGTGCAGGGGAAAAGTGAGAACTGCCAAAAGCCAGTGGCGGATTTAGAGTTAGTGGGGCCCTGTGCTCAGCTTCATTTTTGGGGCCCCTCCCTGGGACCCAGCCAAGAAAAAGAACATTCTCTCTTATCTCCCGCCTGTCCCCGTTTTTCATGCTTTTTTTCTTCATCCTCCTCCTATAAGTAATAGGAAGTAAATGAAAATAAAGTGAGGTACCTTGATTGTTTTTGTAGTCTAACTTATTTTTCCGCAGACCACTTGAAAATCGCTGAGGGTCTCAGTGGACCACCTAATGATCTTTCCAAATATTGTTTGTACCGTTAGCTAACTATTGTAAAGCGCTTTGGATAAGAGCACTGTATAAAAAAAATGTAAAAAAAGTTGGGGTGCAGGGTCTGGCCAGGACTTAGGGTGTGGGAGGGGACTCAGGGCTGGGGCAGGGGGTTGGGATGTGGAGCATTTACCTGGGGCACCTCCTGTTTGGTGTGAGGGGTGCAGGTGGGGATGTGGAGGGATGCAGGAGTCCGGGAAGGCAGGGGGATGCAGGTGTATGTGAGAAGGGGTGCAGGAGTCATGGCTGGGAGTGTGTGAGGGAGTGCAGGAGTCAGGGAGCGCAAGGGGCTGGGAGTGTGAGCGGGTGCAGGAGTCAGCTGGGGGTGCAGGGTCTGGGAGGGAGTTAGGGTGCAGGAGTGGGCTGGGGTTGGGGTGCATGGTCTGGCCAGGAGTTAGGATGCAGGAGGGGGCTCAGGGCTGGGGAAGGAGGTTGGGGTGTGGAGTGCTTACCTGGGGCAGCTCCCATTTGGGTGCAAGGGGTGCAGGTGGGAATGTGGGGGGCGGGGTTGCAGGAGCTCCCGTTTGGTGCTTGGGGTGGGTATGTGGAGGGGGGTGCAGGAGTCAGGGCATGGGGTGTGGGGGACTGGATATGTGTGTGGGGGTGCAGGAGTCAGGGAGGGTAGGGGGCTGAGGGTGTGTGAGGGGGGTGCAGGAGTCGGGGCAGGGAACTGGGGGTGTGGGCTGGGATTGTGGGGGTGCTCCCAGCTCCCTGCCCTAACCCAGCCCCCTGCCCTGAGTGGCTCACGGCAGGCGGCTGGGGCAGGTATGTGTAGGGGGAGTGCAGGGCCCCACCTTTGCTCCGCCCTGCCCCGATTCCACCCCCCTTTCCCAAGGCACCCCCACTTCTCCGCCTCCTTCCCCAAGTATGCTGTGGCCCCTCTCCTTCCCCTCCCTCCCAGAGTGACTTGAGCACCGGCAAACAGCTGTTTGGCGGCGGGGAAAGTGCTGGGAGGGAGGGGCAGGGGCAGGAATGTGGCACATTCGAGGGAGGAGGCAGGGAACAGGTGGGGAATGGGGGAGCTTGGCTGCTGGTGGGTGTGGAGCCTGCAGCAGGAGCCCTAGCAGCTGGCAGGACCAAGCTTCTGCCCCCGCAGCTGCATGACCCTGGGGCCCACTGTTGTTGGGGGGGGCCCCGTGCCAGGGCACCCTGTGTTTTACTGTAAATCCGCCTCTGCCAAAAGCCAAACAGAGTTGGACCTTGCAAGGGAAATTAAAACTAATAGTAAAATGTTCTATAGCCATATAAATGAAAAGGAAACAAGGAAAGAAGTGGAACCACTAAACACTGAGGATTGGGTGGAGATTAAAGATAATCTAGGCCTGGCCCAACACCTAAACAAATACTTTGCCTCAGTTTTTAATAAGGGTAATGAGGTGCTTAGGGGTAGTGACAGGGTGGCTAATGCAAATGAGGATATGGAAACAGAAATTACCACATTCGAGGTGGAAGTCAAATTCAAACATCTTACTTGGATTAAATGGGGGGCCCAGATAATCTCCATCCAAGGATATTAAAGGAACTGGCACATATAATTGCAACCCCAATAGCGAAGATTTTTAATAAATTTGTAAATTTTGGGGCCACACCCTATGAGTGAAGGATTGCAAATATAGTACCTGTTTTTAAGAAAAGGAAAAAGTGATCCAGGAAATTATAGTCCTGTTAGTTTAACCTCCATTGTATGCAAGGTCTTAGAACAAATTCTGAAAGAGAAAATAGTTAAAGACATAGAGGGAAATGGTAACTGGGATAAAATATAACATGGTTTTACAAAAGGGAGATCGTGCTAAACTAAACTGATCTCTTTCTTTAAGAAGATAATTGATGTTTTAGACAAAGAAAATGCAGTAGATCTAAAATACCTGCATTTGATACAGTTCCACATGTGAAATTATTAAACTGGAGAAGATGGGGATTAATATGAGAATTGAAAAGTCAATAATGAACTGGTTAAAAGGGAGACTATAACAGGTAATACTGAAAGGTGAACTGTGAAGCTGGAGGGAGGTTACTAGTGCAGTTCCTAAGGGACTGGCTTTGGGACCAATCTTACTTAACATTTTTATTAATGACCTTGCACAAGAAATGGGATTGTGATAATAAAATTTGCAGATGGCACAAAGTTGGGAGGTATTTCAGGGATAAATACCAGGGAGGGAGAGGAATTATTTAAATTCAGCACCAATGTGGACACAAGAACAAATGGATATAAACTGGCCATCAACAAGTTTAGGCTTGACATTAGACAAAGGTTTCTAACCACTAGCTCTGGAACTGCCTTCCAAGGGGAATTTGTGCAGGGGGCAAGGAGGGAAGAAACCAACTGGCTTCAAGACTGAACTAGGTAAGTTTATGGAGGGGATGGCATGATGAGATAGCCTACAATAGCATGTAGCTGCTCTGCAATTGCTAGTAGCAAATATCCCCAATGACCAGTGATGGGACATTAGATGGGAAGGGCTCTGAGTTACTTCAGAGAATTCTTTCCTGGTGTCTGGCTCTTGGATCTTGCCAAAATGCTCAGGGTCCAACTGACCGCCATATTTGGGGTCGGGAAGGAATTTTCCCATAGGTCAGATGGGCAAAGCCTGAGATCCTGGGTTTTTTTTTTTTGCCTTCCCCTGCAGGATTGGGCTTTGCTCGCTTGCAGGTTTAAACTAATGTAAATGATATATTCTCTGTAACTTGAAGTCTTTAAATCATGATTTCAGGACTTCAGTACCTCAGCCAGAGGTTATCAGTCTATTACAGGAGGGGTGAGTGAGGTTCTGTGACCTGCCATGTACAGGAGGTCAGATTAGATGATCATGATGATCCCTTCTGGTCTTAAAGTCTAGGAGTCCATGAGTTTTTCTGGCCAGTGCAGAACTGGCATGAAGGCTATACACAAGCCCTGATCCCAACTCCTGGTTATAGAGGGTGCTTTGGAGGTGAGCCAAGTGCAGGTAAATCTAATTTATCAGACAAAGGTACAATATAAACTAGTGGTTGGAAGTTAAGCCAGACAAATTCAAACTAGAAATAAGGCACAAGTCTTTAACAGTGAGGGTGATGAGTCATTGGAACAAACTTCCAAGGGAGTCCAAGATGACTTCTGATTTAGACTGGATGTATTCCTGGAAGATATGTTTTGGACAAGCATAAGCTATTGGGCCCAATACAGGAATAAATTGATAAAATTCTATGGCCTGTGTTATACTAGAGATGAGACTAGGTGATCTAATGGTCCTTTCTGGCATTAAAATTTATGAATCTCTGGATAGAGCGCACTGCACTGCAGTTGTTCTCTGCTTCCCAGGTCCCATAAGGGCCCTGGAAAGCAGAATATGAGTTAGAGCAGCCACAAGGCTAAAAGACTTAAACAATAACTTCTTTGTACAGTAGATGATGAAGGATTCTAAAACTAAATCAAAGAAAATAAATGTTAGGTGAGTGCAGCCAACTGTCCCCATTATTTAGGAGCTCAGAGATGACAGGTCTACATCATCTGAAAATTTTTCATTGTTAGCACTGTGTGAGCAACTTCTTTTGTATTGCAACTTCCTCCAAACCACCTATGACTGTCGTTGGAAAATGGTTTTATTTGAAAGTGGAGGATAAAGTTCTATTCAGACCCCTCTTACAGCAACTATGAAATCAAGTTCCAAATATACAGGAAAAGGGAAAGAAAGCACCCCTTAAATACTGGATGAGAGTTAATCAAGTGAGAATATGAGGTGGAAAAGGAAGACATGAAGATCCAGGACAATAAGGTGGAGTGTATGTATGGGGGAGTTGGCAAAGAGGTTTTATGTTTCAGTGAAATATGGCAGCAGCAGGAGACCTTAAGTTTTGCAAATATATATTCATACATTTATAGAGTTGAAGGTCAGAAGGGACCATTAGATTGTCTAGTCTGACCTCCTGTATATCACAGGCCATTAAATTTCACCCACTTACACCTGAACTGAGCCCAATAACTTGCATTTGACTAAAACATATCTTCCACAAAGTACTGATTGGAAACTATCAAGAGGTGGAGAATCTACCACATCCCTCGGTAAATTGTTCCAGGGCTTAATTATCCTCATTGCTCCAAATATGTGCCTAATTTCTAATTTGAATTTGTTTAGCTTCAGCTTCCAGTTATTGGTTCTTGTTATGGTTTTCTCCCCAAGATGAAAGAGCACTTTAGTATTTTCTCCCTGTGAAGATACTTATACACTGTAATGAAATCACATCTTAATCTTCTTTTTGATAAGGTAAACAGATTGAGCTCTTTAAGTCTCTTGCTGTAAGGCACTTTCTCCAGTCCTGGAATCATTTTGGTGGATCTTTTCTGTACGCTCTCCAATTCTTCTGTATCCTTTTAAAAATGTGAACAGTGGAGCTGTATGCTGTATTCTATTATTGGTCTCATCAGTGCCACATACAGAAATATAATCCCAACCCTACTCCTACTTATTACTCCTCTGTTAATTCATGGATTGCGTTAGTCCTTTTCGCCACAGCATCCTACTGGGAGATCATGTTCAGGTGCTTGTCCACTGTGGCACCTAAATCATTTTCAGATACACTCACCCATTCTGTAGGTATGGCCTGCATTCTTTTCTCTTAGATGTGTAACTTTGCATTTCTGTATTAAAACACGTTTTAATGGTCCCAGATTACCAACCAATCTTGATCATTCTATGTGACTGCCATGGCCTCATAAATATTTACCACTCAACCAATCTTTTTGTCATCTGTAAATTTTATCAGCGGTGATTGTATATTTACATCCAGTTCACTGATAAAAATGTTTCATGTCTGGTCTAGTATCAATCTCAGTGGAAGCCCACTAGAAACCTCCCATTCTATGATGATTCCCCATTGACAACTACTATTTGGCATCTACCAGTTCTTAATCCATTTAACATGTATTCCATTGATATCGCATAGTGCTATTTTTTAAAAATCAGAATGTCAAGTGCTATTAAGTCAAATGCTTTACAAAAGTTATTACATCTATACATGTTTGGTTGATAAAGGTAACAATAATCTCAGCAAAGAACAAAATTAGGTTTGTTAGAAATACCTATTATCTATAAAACCATGTTGACTGGTGTTAATTATATTCAACATTATCATTATCATCAAGGCATATGCCTGAGAGACATAGCTTCCTTGCTGATTGAATGTCACCCAGATTGAGACTGATCTCTAGTTACGTCCTTAATACAGACAGGCTGGATGTTCAATCTATGACCAAAATTGGTGAATTTATTGTGCCACGAAAACTTTTGGCAATCATATTATCATATTATCACATCGACCAATGTGATATATGCCATCATGTGCCAGCAATGCCCCTCTGCCATGTACATTGGTCAAACTGGACAATCTCTACGTAAAAGAATAAATGGACACAAATCAGATGTCAAGAATTATAACATTCATAAACCAGTCGGAGAACACTTCAATCTCTCTGGTCACGCAATCACAGACATGAAGGTCGCTATCTTACAACAAAAAAACTTCAAATCCAGAGTCCAGCGAGAAACTGCTGAATTGGAATTCATTTGCAAATTGGATACTATTAATTTAGGCTTAAATAGAGACTGGGAGTGGCTAAGTCATTATGCAAGGTAGCCTATTTCCCCTTGTTTTTTTCCTCCCCCCCCACCCCCAGACGTTCTGGTTAAACTTGGATTTATGCTGGAAGTGGCCCACCTTGATTGTCATGCACAGTGTGGGGAGAGTGGTCAGTTTGGATAAGCTATTGCCAGCAGGAGAGTGAGTTTGTGTGTGTGTGTTCGGGGGGAGGGGGGGTGGGTGAGAAAACCTGGATTTGTGCTGGAAATGGCCCACCTTGATTATCATGCACATTGTAGGGAGAGTGGTCACTTTGGAGGAGCTATTACCAACAGGAGAGTGAGTTTGTGTGTGTATGGGGGTGGGGGAGTGAGAAAACCTGGATTTGTGCTGGAAATGGCCCACTTTGATTTTCATGCAGGTTGTAAGGAGAGTGGTCACTTTGGATAGGCTATTACCAGCAGGAGAGTGAGTTTGTGTGTGTGGTTTTTGGAGGGGGGTGAGGGGGTGAGAGAACCTGGATTTCTGTAGGAAATGGCCCACCTTGATTATCATACACATTGTGAAGACAGTAGTCACTTTGGATGGGCTATTACCAGCAAGAGAGTGAGTTTGTCTGTGGGGGGGCGGAGGGTGAGAAAACCTGGATTTGTGCTGGAAATGGCCCAACTTGATGATCACTTTAGATAAGCTATTACCAGCAGGAGAGTGGGGTGGGAAGAGGTATTGTTTCATAGTGTCTGTGTATATAATGTCTTCTGCAATTTCCACAGTATGCATCCGATGAAGTGAGCTGTAGCTCATGAAAGCTCATGCTCAAATAAATTGGTTAGTCTCTAAGGTGCCACAAGTCCTCCTTTTCTTTTTGCATATTATCACTGATCATGTAGTGGCATTTCTTGGTAACCAGGCTTTGTAATTGATTATATTCCTATCCTTTAATTCTTTATCAGTTGAATCCCATATCAGGTTTTCTGTTATTTTGACTGAGACTGTCGTCAGTATAGCTGGTCTATTGTTACCTGGATCATCATGCTTTCCCTTTTTGAATATTGGCACATCGTCACCGCTTTTCTAGTCTTCCAGAATTTCCTTGCTATTCCAAGATTTATTAAAATTAACACCAGTGGGTCAGAGAGCTCCTCAGCCACCTCTTTTAGGATTCTTGGGTATAGGTTACCTGGGCCTGGTAATTTAAAAATGTTTTACCCCTCGTAACATCCTAACATCCTCCTCAGTTACTAGCGGATTGAAAAGTACTTCACAAGCCTCATATAATGTGACACCATCATCCTGCTTCCTTCCAAATACAGAACAGAAGTATTTATTAAATATTTTTGCCTTTTCTGCATCATAGACAATTTTACCATCTCCATCTAGTAATAGACAAATACAATTGCTAGGATTTCTTTTGTTTCTAATATACTTTAAAAACACCTCATTATCCTTAGCCTGTATTTTTTCCAGCAGTCTTTCACTTCCCTTTTGAATTTTCTGTACTTCATAACTTCCAACGTATATCCATTTCTATCTATTTCCCTCTTTCTCCACTTGTTATATGTTGCTCCCCCCCAACCCCCAATTGCTGCCTTCATTTTGCCACTTGAACCAGGACTTTAGCCAAAGTTGTCATCTTTCTTGATTGTGAATTATGGCTTTTTAGCCATCTAATAAACTCTTAACCCCAAATTTTCATTCATATTTTTCTGCCTAATTTTTTCCTCACCATCAGTTTAATTCATAATTTTCCTCAGCTTTGGGAAATTAGGCCCGGACCCTCAAAGGAGGTAAGCACCTAAATACCTTTTAGGATATTGGCCATAGCCTTTTTGAAGCACTAAGTCTGTATGTGTGTATATATATAAGTAAAATCTGGTTGAGACTGTCTTTTGTTTTCTCTTATTAAATGTAACCAGGTCATGATCACTGGTCCCTATGCAACCATCAACTTCCAGGCCAATGATTAATTAATCTGTATCTACCACAATGGTGTCCAAAATAGTTACCCTGTGTTGGATGCAATACTTTTTGTGTTATAAAATTATCATCTATAATTTTTGGAAACTCTGATTAACTACTATCTGAATGAGACATACAGCATATGTCTCTCAAATTGAAGTCCACCCATGACAGGAACAGTTTTTCGTTAGGGATTTGTAAAACATGGAAATTATCTATAGGGTGGCTACTGTAACATTTGTGGGCACTGCAAGATTCCTTGTGGCCACAATACATCTGGCTACTGCTAGGAAACTGTTGGTGGGATTGTTGCAGCTTCAGTTGAGGTTGCAGTCAGCATAGGGAGCAGGTGCGGAGCTGGGATTCCAGCTACTAATTCAGATTATATCAGAGAGAGAGTATGAGTCCCACATGTTCTCTGCAGAGTTTCTTTCTACTGCCTCTGCTCTTCCAGCACCACCAGTAATGGGAAAGAGGAGTTTCTCAGCTGGGGACATGTTTTGAAGTAGGAGGTAAGGTGAGCGCTAGACAAGGTTTCTGAACCTTATAGTGTCGTAGAGTGGTTGCCTAGGTTGGCAAAAATATAAACAAATTTACTAAATAACCTCACTTACCTCCATTTCTCCTCAAAAATGCACTTCTTCCTTTGCCTTCCTACTCAGTTTAGTGTTATTACTCCCATATCTGTAGTGGAGAGGAAGGGGGGCATAGGTGATACTGCTAACTCAGACCCCAGGGAATGGGGGCAAGTCACAGTTAGTGCCTCTCTTTGGGCATATATTGAAAACAACTGGGGCTGCAGGTGTTCCACATGTTTAAAAATCACCCTCAGCGTGTTTTGGATCAGGTACCTAAAAACTGAAGAATCTGAAATCAGTGCTTACTTTTGAAAATGTGGCTGTTGGCCTTTTCCCAAAACAGAATGACATGCTGGAAGGATAAGGACCTACCTTAAGAGAGGTCTATTATTTCTGCCTATTCTCGCCACAGGATTCCAGTCAATATATTCTACTGGGTTATGGAACTGGTATAAGAGAGAACTTATAAGTGTGATCAAGGCAGCAGTGTGCATGAGGAGGAGTGTATATGTGACAGGTAGGGAGAAAGTAGGGCTGTATTGATGGCATAAGTTAAAAATGGAAGGGGTGGGGGAGAGACTGAGGATGTGGATGGGGAGAAAATAAATCAGAGAAGGATGAAGGGGGAGATGATGAGAGAACAAAACCCAGAATTAGAAAAAGAGGAAGAAGTGGGATGGTAAGAAAGTGAGGAAAAGAGGAAACAATTATTATACAATACAGGAGAACAAGTTGGAGGGAAACCAAAAATGATAGAAAATTTACACCAAAAATGATGTGTGTGGTGGGAGGAAGGAATGACAGAAAAGAAAGAAAGAACAGGCTTAACACAACACAGATCTGGTGGGTACTTAATATAAAACTGCTTTAATGCCAGAATGTTAGACTGAGCAGCAATAAAACGTAAAATATAGGATGGGATAAAATAGAGGGGGCAGCACACACAGTGTAGTTTATCTAAGGCAGCAAAATGCCTACAGCAGGCGGCAGGCCCCAGGAATGGGTGTGAGCAGGATCTAGTTGAAACAGGAGAGGTTCTGAGCCAGGGTGGAGGACCATTTCGGAAGAGAAGGGTTCAGAGCTGTGTGCAGGCTGGATAGGAAGGATTTTTTGGAGTGAGGAGGAGGATGGATCCTAGAAGGAGGGGAATGGTTTTGAGCTGATGGAGGGGAAGGAAGTCTGAGCCTGGTAGGGTCAGGTAGCAGTGGATAGATGTGAGCCTAGGATGTGGGGTTCAGATGGAAAGAGGTGGGAGTAGGGGGACGGGTTGAAGGGAGCCAAAGGAACTTATATGGGTTCTGGGCTGGCAGAGTTGAGTGGGGGTGAATTGGTGGGTGGGAGGGAGAGAGAGACAGACAAACAGTAGAGGATATTGGTGGGTAAGGACAATAAGACCATACAGGGTCTTGGAAATACATATTAGCTCCTAAAGGGTCACAGAGGGATACTGTTTTTTCTCTCCCCTGCCCCTTAAGAGTGCGTGTGTGTGGGGGGGCTTTCCCCCTCCACCTTCCCTTTGACTCCCCCTCTCTGTTTCAGGTAACTTTGAACAACGGTCTCTCCTGTGGGCCCGGGGATGGGGAGGCGGCAGCACGGGGCGGGGCGCGGGGGGGGGGAGCTCCTACCTGCAGCCCCATCAAGTATTTTGGACACCGCCGGTAGTAATTCAAAACCGAATGTCCCGAGCTCCTGGCGCGGGGGTGGGGGGTGTGTGGGGCGGGGGGGGGGGTCCTGCTACAAGCGAAGCTCTGCGTGGGAGGGAAGAGGAGGAGGGCGAGCCCAGCGCTGCCGTTTTCTGCTCGGGGTGGCCGCTCCCCTTGCTGGTGGCTGGGCCGTGCCCGTGGTGGGGACTGGAGGGCGGGATCCCGGAGCTCAACAACAAGGCGCGGCCAGAGCCTCTCCTCTCGCACGTGCACACAAAGGGACCCGGAGCCGCCGCCGCCGCCGCCGCTTCTTCCCACCGGGCTAATGACTCCTCTCCCCCCTCCCTCCCCTCTGTCACCCTCCTCCTCCAAAACAAAAACGCGCGCGCACACACACACACACACCCCGTGCAGGGGAGTCCGCAGCACCTCGCTTAGGCGTAGGGCTGGTTCCTGCAACTTCTAGCCCCTTCTCTGATGTGAGTCACAGTGAGGTTCACTTTCTGGGGGTGGGAGTGCGTCACTGCTGGTTAGCGAGGGGGTGCAGGGGTTGCAGCTCAGGACTGATTTGATTTCTCTCTCTCTCTCTCTCCCCCCCCCCCCTCCGTCTGAATTGGGCTGGAAAGTTGCGAAGCGGGGTGGGCGGCATGAGAAAGTTACACACAAAGCGAGGAGAGCTCCTTTGTTCTGCTGGGGGGGTGGAGGGGGGACCTTTGGAGAGGGTGGCTGAGCCAGACACATACAGGTCAGGAACGATCGACAGCGATTAGCCTTTCCCGTCAAACACCTCCCTCCACCCAAAGGAGCCAGGCGCTTGGAGGAGGAGGAGGAAAGCGGAAGGTGTATCACACCAAGGTGAGTTGCGATTTACTCTGCTTTTCTTTTGTCCTGTTGCGCAACTAACACGCCGTCCATCCCACTGCACCCGGGTTCCTTCCCAGGACAGTGAAACTTAAACAGAAAGTTAGCGCACAAGGTTGCTGCCCATGGCGACTATCTGCTCCATCGCAGATGAAATGGAGAGAGCGAGAGCGGGTCCCAGAGCCAGAAATGGCCTTTCTCTTCCTTGGGGTGGAAGGGGCTGTCTAATTTTCCTGGCTAAATCGTCGGCATCAAGGAGCAAGTGAAAGGGGTTCAAGCTCTGAGGGCGGTGTGATTTATTTGTGCAGATAATGAATGGGATGGGCCCCGGGCAGGGCTTCTGGAAATCCCCCGTCTTCCTGGCGGCAGATTAGGTTTGGGGCTCTTGGCTGTTGTTACCTTTTCCTCCTCTTCTGGTTTTGTTTGGAGAGGGGCTGGGTAGATGGTCTGGTGGCTGGGGGACAGGTGAAGGGGCAGTGTGGTTTTTGCACTTTTTTTTTTTTTTTGGTTTGCCAGGGGATGCTGCTGGCACCATCTCTGTGGTTTGCGCAACAGGTAGAGATGCCAAAGGCTGGAAATATCTTTTGTTGGTGGTCTCGTGGCCGGGATTAAGCTTTTGTTCTGAAGGCTGGATGTCTCCACAAGTGAAAGGACAAAGTCTTGCCAAATCCACTCGTGTGTGTGCGTGTGTGCCTGTAAATGGACCCTTTCTTCTCTCGTTTTTATATTTTCCTTTAATCTACATTTGTCCTTCAGACTGTAGAAGACCAAACTGACCGAAACCAGATACCAAGGGGATTGTTCTCAGTGATTGTCAAGGGAATCCAAACAAAGAGGTGCATCTACCGGAAATAATGATTTGAGAGATGTTTCTCTCCCTGTCTCTCCCTCCCCCGCCACCCCCCGATTGAAATTGTTTTTCTGGGAGGCTCAGTTAGCAGGAAGTTTGGATTTGGGAGCCTGCTAGAGATGGGGAGGACTAACATTTGCAGTGTTAATTGAATGGAGGAAGAAGAAGAGGGGAAGGGCAGTGCTGGACCTGAGTTGCTCCTTTGGATACGCAAGGACTGGGCTGGGGGAGGGAAAGGGGGGAGAGGCAGAGAGGAACCTGCTGCCGCTTGCCGGCTCTTTGTCTGCTCAGGGAACTTGAACAAAAGGAGAAACTCGGATGAACTCTCCATCTCTCTCCTCTTCTGGGTTATCTAATCTTCGGGAACTTTATCCAGAGAGAATTGCCCAACTTCCTCCAAGCTTTCATTACTTACAAAACAAACGGCCCCACCGTGGCCTCATAAGGAATTCCCTCGATTTCGTTTTCAGAGTTTAAAGAAGGGAGAAGGTGAGTTTTTGTCCTAGGGTTTATTTGCTCTTTTCTCCCCTCCCTCTGTTACAGGCTTCAGAGTGAATTGAAAGTGTGAAGTGCGGGTGCTCTAGAGGGAAATCACAGGCTAGAGGAATCTTTTTTCTTTCTTTGTACTTATGTAACAGCACATGGAAGTATTGTTTTATGACGGCAACGCAGCTATTCTGTATCTGCTTACGTACAATAGATTGGTGGACGCTAGTCGGTCCTGGCCCCATGCAGGCTTTCTTTAGGATATAGAGAACTTTAAGAGCCTGGGTGTACTTTTTCCTGGGAGGAGGAAGGATCCGAACAGGAAAACTTCCCAGGATTAGGGGAATAATCGGAACAAAAAATGTTCAGAAATGCTGGCAGCAAAATCTGGCGGGGTGGGGGGTGACGAGGGGTGTTTTAGTGGGAGAGCCCAGTAACGGGAAGGTGGGGGATGTGTAGTGCATTTGTGGAACTGTGGGTAAGATGCTGGGAAGTGCCCGGTATTTGGACACTGCAAATACGGTGAGGATAGGGGACAGGTAGAGTAAGGTGTGCAGGAGGGCATAGGTGCAACCACATACAACCAGTCTGGGGAGCGGAGTAGAGAGTAGGAAGGAGAATTTTGTTCAATTTACGATGGTGAATTTAGGATGGTCAGACCAGGCTGGTCCCAAGTGAAACTCCCTTCACCTCCACAGTATGTTTTTATCCAATGGCCTTAAAACAAAACAGAAAACCAAACCTTAATTGGTTATTTATTGTAGTGTTTTAGCATTTCTGCTTTCTATTAAATACTCCAACTTTGGAAAACTTATACTGTCTTCCTTTTTTCAGAGTAGCAGCCGTGTTAGTCTGTATTCGCAAAAAGAAAAGGAGTACTTGTGGCACCTTAGAGACTAACACATTTATTTGAGCATAAGCTTTCGTGAGCTACGGCTCACTTCATCCGATACTGTCTTCCTTGTATTTCTTCTTTTCACTTCCTTCCCTTCTTTTGGTCTGTACATTTTAGCTATTGTTTTTTCCATTTCCCCTCACTTTTTCTACATCGTGTAATAACTGCTCCTTCTCTTCCCTTCATCCCACTCTGCCACATTCCCCCTTTTTTCCCCCCTGTGGTGTTCTCTTCCTCCTCTGTGCATCTCTCTCTCCACCCCCACTACCTCTCTGTTCTTCTCCTTTTTATTTCCCATTGCCACAAATGTCCCTGTACTTTTCCAGTCTCCAGCTATGGTCACACATTCTCCTCTCTCCTCTCACATGCTAGGGTCTCTCCCCTCTCCCAAACCATGCACACGGGCACACACACCCGCTCAAAGGTGCAGGCTCCTTCCCTACTCCTCCCCTCACCGTCCAAATAACTTCTCTTTCACTCTCACAGGTATGTAGGCTCCCCCTTTACATACACAGGACTCATTACACAAAATCCCCCCCCCCTCACTTCCTCCCACCAAGCCTCCTCTCCCCTACACTGGTGCAGTCTCCCATCCTCCTCCCTATAGGCATGCTTCATCCTCTCCACAAAGGGTTTCTCTATTTCTCATCTTCCCTCTGCTATGTAGAAGTTTGTTCTCCCCTCTCCTTCCTGCCCACCCCAACCCTGGCAGCACAAAAACAGGTTCCCTTAACGCCCACCCCCATCAACACACACAACCCTTGTCTGCACCATCATTTCCCTCCCCCTTAAAATTTCCCATTGCTGCTACCACTGAAGGAGCCACACCAGAGGCAGGAGCAGTGGGAACACAAGTGTAGACAAGCTGCTGCTTTAAATTGCTTTGTCATCTGTTCTGTGTAGGGCCAGGTCTCAGCAGCAACATCTGAAATATTGCTAGCACCTTGTCTACACTAGCACTCCTACTGGTGGAGATGCAATACTAGGAAATCTTAGCTGGGGGAAGGCTACTGTGGACAAGGCTTTCGGTTCTGCCCTGCCCCACCCCAGTGTCTGAGCATGTGCACTCCCTTACTTATCATCGTCTCCCGGATACTTTCTTACTTGCCATATCTTTCTAACTTCAGGCTTTTGAAATATTTCTGAGGCCTTTTGAAGATCCTCTAGTCACTTTTCCCCTTAATGCTTTAGGGTTTTCTAAGATGTAAGAGTATTCATTGTGTAAAGAAATACCCATGCCCGTTTCACAGGGTATTGAAAGTACTAAATAATAATATGCAACTGGATTCTTTTGTAGTATTCCAACATGATGAAGTTTTCCAAGTTTAAGCAATCACCAAATTTAAATTTAGAATATGAACAAACCGTCTATTAAATAAAACAGCTGAAGTTATTCAAATGCTAGATTGTAACTTTGATATTTATACTTGAGCCAGGAATGGTTCTGCAGAATTACTATATAGTATTATTGCTCATGTGTTTAGAACTAACACTCACTCATTAATTTTATCTGAATAGGTAAAGTGTGATTGTCAGAGAAGCATGATGGCTGCCAAAACACCTTACAGCAATAGGTGCCATATTGCATTTGCTCTTCAAATGGTGGAATACGGCCGTGGATACTTTAGTGGGGATTAACAGAGTACAAACACTTAATGACTAAAGACATCAAACATCATCATTTGGATTTATACATCTATTAATAAACTGATAAAACTGGTGGTAGTGGCTCTTGAAGAAATCAGAAAATATGGAAGGTACTGTTGAAAATGGTCTGGAGTAGATCGCTTTGTGACAATGATATTCTACAATTAAAATAAGGTAGGTATGTTCTCTAATTGCAAAACATTTTTATCCATTGAAAGATTAAATATTACGTTTTCATTGTAGACAAACTTGTATTTGTTCTTTCCATTTTCTTTTATAGCTATCAATAGCATTATGTGATGTAACTGAGAGGAATGTCTCTCTAATTTTGCATGTGACATACGTTTCTTAAATTTAGACAGAATACAGTAAGTTAATACACTATTTATGGCCTGATTTTTTTCAGAGGTATTGAATACCCACAAATCCCTTTGAAATCAGTGGGAATTAGAAGTGCTGGGAATCTCTAAAATCAAGCCACTAACTTTTAAGAAAAGAAAGATTAAAAACAGTTTAAATATATCATGACTGTAGGAAATGTAACAGAATTGCCATTTAAAGGGGCAATCCTGCATTGAATTCAGTCTAAAATAAGTGTGTTCTCTTTAAAATACATAAGTAAAAAATACCACCCTCAAAGCAAACACTTTTACAGAAGTTAGGATCACTAGAATTTTTCATTAACAAAAGTAAAATGAAAAGTTTTTTTTTTTTTATTTTAAGTTTGGATTTAAACATTCTTGTTCTACCGTATTTATTTGCAATTCAGATCTTACAGCATTGTGGGAGTTGATGAATCTGGACAGTTGAACCTGACCCCATTCTCTTTTCGTCGCTCAAACTGAGAGACAAGCAAAAATTAAGGTTTATGAAAAAAAACTATTAAACATGGAATAACGTCATGAATCTAAGATGTTAATAATATAGTTTGGGAACTCTATGGTGTCTCTAAATTAATTATGAAGTTTGGAAAGAGAATCATGAGTTTTCAGTGCAAAAAAGACTTGATATCAGTTTGATACTTGTTTTGTATGGAACGTATTTACAACATAGTATGAACAATATTAAAATGGTTGTTTTAGATGTATCCTTTCCCTCCTCTGGCCTATACAAGATGTAGGGTAGACAAGTGTACATCATCTCAAGAAAAATCCTGAGCTGGTTGGCCTAGTTTAGAGCAAAATTAGAAATCTGAACAAATAATCACTTTTTATCCTTTCCAGCTGTAAAGAGAGACTGATTGTCTTTGTGCTTGTTTTGTGTATAGTTACCTGCACCTGATGGGTTTTTTTGGTAAAGTAATGAGGGTGTACTTTTTTATTTCTGTTGCTTACTGAGGCTATGATCTTGCAAAGTACTGAATGCCCTTAGTATAGTTCTAGATTTGTACCCTTAAAATTTGTTTTTTGTGGACATTTCTTCTGGAACTTGGGACACCTTAAATCAGCAGTATGGAAGTCTTTGTTTTCAAGATTCACCACAAAGAAAGTACTTGGCTGTTTGTAAATATATCTGTGCTGCATAAAATTTTGCCATTTAGCATCAACTCACAGCAAAAGCTCAGTCGTTAAGTTATAAAATTTTCAAAAAAACTTGTTTCCAATGAAGATAGTTCTCTTCCTCATCAGTTGCTTACCTCTTACCAATCTACAGCTCTTTGCCTTTTACTATTTTTTCTAATAAATGGAAAATGTGATTTATTTTTTACATCTATTTGAAATCTGTTAATTTGATCAAAATTTGATAACTGGAGCAAAAATTTATATAAATCTTTAAGAAGAGATGACTACTGTGCTTTACAATTATTTGAGTCTTTGGTGTTATTGAAGTTCTTGCTGTCATGGTTTTCAGGACATACAAAACAAATTACTGTATGTTTTTCTTGTAATACTTTGATTTGCATTTGCATTACATTTCTATCATTAATATCTCAGGGACTGAAATAAGATTTAAGGATAAAAAATACAATTTGTTATCTCATATTAATTTGGACCACTTTCAGGAAAAATGAAAAGCAGGATTCAAAGAGAGAGAAGGAAAAATACAATGGTTAGAGAATGCTTTCGAGTTACTTTATTAAGTGAAATAAGGTCTCACATTACAACTGACTAAAGTCAGGGAGAAAACCTTATGCTATAAAGTTGTCTTCAGATCCACCTCAGTTCTCATTATGCAACCTGTTCTCATTATTCAGTGACATCATAAGAAAAACTTTTGACCCCACAAGCTTTGTTTGTAAGAAATGCTCTTTTTCCACATTCTTTTTATTTCTTATTGACGTGAAAATGACCATGGAAATGACAAAGAGCAACAGTTAGAAGTGGGAGTTAGAGAAGAGAATATAAAAGGGATGCAAAGTGCTTTCACAGTCTGTCATGGATGGTTAAATTGTAATAGTGATCACTGGGAAGAAAGGAAGGAAGAAACGGGGATTGTTGTAACTGCTGTCTCGTAGGTACTTAAAGGTGTGGTGCAGTTGGATGTTAAGGCGAACAGCGGTCATGCAGAGGAGGGGAGAGATTGCCCTCTCCTGTAGGAAAAACCTGCAGGTTGGGGCCCTGCGGAAAGGAAAACTCAGTGAGGTCCTGCTCCCTCCCCCTTCATTTCACTTCCTCCTTGAGTCATCCTCTCTTCCCCCCAAAAGAATGAGTTTTCCAGTTCTTTTAGAAGAAAGAACCCGAGATCTGCACAAATTCTCATTGACTATTTGTCACAGGGCCCTGTACCTTATGTTAGCTCTGTGGGGCCTTTCTCATTTTCAGCAGAACAGCTCCAGTGGACCAATGTTGCCTGAGCTTCCTTCACTGGCAGCTGCCCCCAACATAGCATTTGGGGAACAGTGAGAGTTTCCATGTTTAGACTATGAGGGCAACTTAATGCAACTTTGAGATTGAGATTCCTGGCCTCAAGGAGGGGTCTTTAGTAGCCCAGAGACTGGGTATATAGGGCAGATAGTGACTCCGAGGCGGTTGACCCCATATTTTACACTGGGAAAGTGGTGAGAAAGATGTATGGAAGGGCTCCTCTGCATGCAGATGCACAGAATGTAGTCTGGTTTATTGTCTCTAATTGTACAGATTTTTACATTTACCTTTGGTGCTAAAGAAAAGGCATCAATCCATTGTTTTTATCTCTTATTTTGCTCAGTGCTGATTCATATTGACATCTGTTATAGTTCATAATTATAGCTAAAAATACAGTATTTTCTTCTTCCATTCTGTATCACTTCACTGGTTTGTCAATATATCTAGCATTCTTAAACTGAATTATTAGAATTTCATAGGATCAGTACAAATATTGGGCCTTAATCTTTGTGAAAAAATTATACTGACTTCATGAAAAGAGGATGGTTTGTGGCCCAGTAAATGCTGAACAATGTTAGAACGGAAGAATTACTGTATGTGAATTATGTAACCATGTTTTTGTTTGTTTGTTTGTTTTTTGTTTTTTGTTTTTTTTAAAGTAATACCTGTATATGAGAGCTCTGACTCAGAAATATTGAGGGGCAGCAGATTGCAGAAGCAAAGCTTAGGCACCAGCATGCAAGGCACTTGCTTTAAAATGCTAAGTTTATAGGTCAGGATGGACATGAATAGTTATTGGAATACATTTGTTTTCACCTTGCTCTATTTTTCATCTCAGTTGTATTTATTTTTATATAACTGGATGGTGTTTCCAACCCACTAGCAGACTCTATTCTGATCTTTTGTACTTAAACAGACATTATTTGAAATTTGCTGCAGACCTTCTGTGAAGCCTGAGCTGTGTGCTATTGTGCTTGGTATCTTTCCCTTTCGTTGATTAAAATACATAGACATGTTTAGGTTTCTAGGGGGGTTTGAGAACTCTGCCTTTTAACAGAGAATCAGATATGGCCATAGAGGGAGAAACTTCCCCTATATGGTTACAATGCTGCTGCAAGTGCAGATTCTATGTGCATAACTGTACACATTGTAGAGATCGCTAGGAAAATATTGTAATTACTTACTGTACAGAAATAAAACACTTCAATCATTTGCCTTAAATCAGAATGGTCCTGTTGAAAGTCACATATGCAACTTTTCAAAATGGGTGAAATTATATCTAATTACAGTAAACATTTACATGTTATGCGTATTGTACTTCATATGTTTCAAAATGTCATAATCTCTTATTCTATTCATTTTATTGTGTGTTTTACAACATTACGTAATGTTTGTAAAGATCTCGGTAGATGGAAAGCACTATGCAAGTGCTGAATATTATTGTTTTGGATATAAACATGAGTATTTTCCAGTGTGTGGAAATAATGAATCAGCGCTTTAGTATACCTAACAACTGGACACAGGAGTGTGAATTTTGCTAAATGTCTTTTCACCTAAATGCAGTGTTGGACAGTAAGCCAGCTGCTACAGTCATGCAAGATATTTATTTAGATAGAAGCACACTTTTGAATATCTAATTCCGGTTATGTTAAATGTCTCCAAATAAAAGATGTTGTTAATACTGGTAATATATTTAACATGCAAAAAAGTATTTCAAACTATCAATCAAGCAAAAATGAAGAAAAAAAATTAACTCTTAATTTCTTTCTGTTCTGAAATGTTACTTTAGTCATCATGAGTATAGCACTTGTAGCAGTCATAGATAGGTAATGCTGGTTGTAAGATGGCACTTGAAGAGTTGATCTTCTATGGCTGTTACTGGCTGTGTGTTCACACTTTTTTGCTGTATCTTTCTTTTTAAGTAGGAAACATTCATTTAGCATTTTAAGGATTAAATCAAGAAGCACTGAGGAATGCCTAGTGCCAATACAAAAATATCTAATTTTTTAAAAATAGATTTTTGGGTAAAATTTTCAGAAGTGACAGTGACTTAGAGAGATAAGGTGCGTGAAGTAATATCTCTTGTTGGACCAACTTCCGTTGGTGAGAGACACAAGCTTTTGAGTTTATACAGAGCTGAAGAAAGATTATCTTTGTAATTATCTCTGTGTAAACTCGAAAGATTATCTTTCCTCACCAACAGAAGTTGGTCCAATAGAAGATATTACCTCTCTTGTGTCTCTAATATCCTGGGACTGACATGGTTACAACAACACTTCATACTAGTTACTTAGTCTCCTGAGTCCCATTTTCAAAAGTGACTTGGTCCCTTAGGTGCTTTGAATAAAATTTTACCCACAGAAACTTGTCCATTAGGAACTTTGAGTAAAATTTTACCCAGAGACTTAAACAAATACCCCAAGTTGTAGGAAAAATATTTAAACTTATGGCTTAACTGGTATGCCAAGGGTGGAAAAATAGTACCAATGTATCTATGCACAGACAGGAAAACTGAAGCCCTAAGATTTATTGGATCTCTTGTGACCTTTCTTGACCTTTGATTGCAAAAGGATGGACAAGCGAACCCAAGAGGTTCTCTTTAACTTTATCTCTGAGTATTTTATGAGAGATCTAAACAGGAAGCTATTCAATATTACTGCTAGTGCATTAATAATTTATGAAAATATGCTGGCTGACAAGCATTGACATGTTCAGCGCTGCAAAGATAAGCCATCCTGGGTAGATATATAGTATGCTTATTTTTGGTAGAGCTCTATTTGCATAATTTTAAGTGAACTTGTTTGAGTTTTCAAACCCATTAGTTGGTGGGACACTAGTTTGCCATCCTACAAAAGCTGAGCACTTCTGTTATCTTGTGGGACTTCTTTTGGGGGAAAAGATATGGCTGATATGAAAGTAGGCATATTTATACCTCTGTGATCATTCAGGTGGATGTTTAAATGCAAATACTAAGAGGTGGGGTCACATAACTTCCTAAAGATATTAATTCTAGTTCAGGCCACAGGTACTCTTGATGTCGCTGGAAACAACACTTTTTATGGAAGAACCTGCTGTCTCAAGGACATTCTGCTCCATTCAATGACTCAAGGATACATCCTGCTGTACATTCAGGTCTCTCAATTAAACTATCTGAGATGAAAATCCCCTATGGAGGTCCTCCCTCCACCCATCTTTCCAGTATTCCTTTCTGCCACTTGATTCAAAAATAAATTAGGGTTTCTCTTTGACAAGGCATATAACAAAATTCAGAGTCTCCTTCAACATCTCAGATGTACAAAGTGAATTGGCTGGTCCTGGATTTTCCCTTTCTTCTGGGTTATTTCCATTTTAGGAAGTGTCCAGATAGTGGGTAAGTTTTTCCTTCTTGCTGTTCTACCTATAGGTAGAAAAAAAATTATATTCAGAGATTCAAAGGCATCTGATATTTCCTCCCCACCAAGTGTTGAGTAATATGGTATGGGCTTTATAACTTTGTTGAAGACCAAGGACACATACATTTTATATACAGGAGGGCTTACTACTATCCTGCTAGGTGGAAATCTGTAGATGGACTTCCCAGTGGCAAATCTCTAGGATGCGCTTACTCCTTCTGTCGTGGTTCCAAGGTAGGCTGGTCTTGAGACAGGGAACCTAGATTGTAATTATTGGTCCTTGGAAGAGTTCACCATCAGAGTTGTTGGAAAGACTATCAAACATGATAGTGCAGTAAACCAAAGACCTGCTATTTCTCCCCATAGCCTTACAAGGAGCAGGCACCAAAAGCCAAAATCAAGCAAACTAAAAGCTAGAGCAAGTTGCTCAGTATGTGGCCACCTAGGTTCTGTCCCAAGGACCATAGTAGTTTCCATTGTACCCATGTGCAGCCTGGGCAGAATGCTCTTCCTAACAGATTAGCTAAGTCAATAGTACACAACAGGCAAATGGGATCTTATCCTGAATATTCTTTAATGGATCTCTATTGAATGGTTTCCTCTCTTTTGGAGAGGAAATTTCATATATTCTGTTCTTCTGGACAGCCACAGATATGGCCTAGGTTCTGCTTGTAGCTGCTGGAGTCCACTCCAGAAAACCTTCCTTCTTCTATTGATATTAAAAATAGCCACAGAAAAAATACAACCGAACTTCAGTCATATTGTGAGCCATTTACTGACCACAGCTAATTGGTTCTTCCCAGCTGGGTGTGGATGGCCAACATTAAAAAAAAAAAAAAATCTATGTATCCAAATAATGAAATAGACTCTGGTTCATTTAAATGACGCCTTCTATGTAGTTTAAACAAGAGCACTTTAAACAAGTTTCTTTAGTTAAATGTGAAATTTTGAGAGATTCAGAGTGAATACTATGATATTGGAATAGGGGAGACAATTAACTCTGTTGTTTGCAATAAATTATGTGTCTCAAAATTGTGCCATCAGAGTGCTTCAAATGTGAAAAGTTAATTAAGTCCTTAAATGGCTATGATATGGGGTATAGCTATCTTGGGGATCAGTGGGATTGATCCCCATATAGTGAATGAGAAAACCGCTGTCATACAATGCTCTGAAAAAGGGAAAGTTCCTTTTTTTTTTTTTTTAGCGCTACATGTTCTGAATGAAATTGTTTTCTGAAATAACTCTGCTATCCTCAGTGAGGTTACACGCGGGATAAAATTAGCCTCCTCTGTTTAATTTTTCAATACTATGCAGTGTAAGAAGGCCTTTAGATAAATGCTAACATTTGTCCTTCAGAAAATTCAATAATTTAATACTTTGGATATGTGCCACTGTTGGGCTTATAATCAATTTTTCCATTGTAAGCAAGTAGTAGATTTAACACCATGAAATTTGCTAAATTTATACATGCTGTAGGCAAGGATTTGTGTGGCCATTCACTGAGCAATTTTCAGAATTTGCTGATCTACTTTTGATCAGAGTCCATGGGTCAGTACATACATATTGCCAATAACAAAATTGATGATGGATTCAGAATAACCAAGTTAACGGATGTTGAGACATCAGCGCTTATTGTGTGTTTGGCTTCAATCTAAAGAGGCTGCAAAAGTGTAGTAAAAGAGAGACACTTTTTGTGTGTGAAGTTCATAAGTTTGAAAATGGGAACTGATAAATAATTCATATCCTCATTGATGAAAAGTAAATTTGCAAAGAAAAAAATTAGACCTGTTTTTCTGGTGATTAATATTTTCCCTGACAACACAATTTGGCACTGTAATATAGACAGTAGCTCCCCTCATTAGAAGTTCTGCACTCAGAACTGGGAATAGTGGTCAGAAATGAGGTGCTTTGAGAGATCCATGTGTAGGAAATTTTGAGAGTTCCTGCTTTTGCTATCCTTGGCTGTACTTGATGTTCTCAGTATCTCACTTTGATCACTGAAATTCATTAAGATCACAAAACAACTAATGAAATACATTCATTTCTAAATTAAATGTATGCTTCTTATCATGTAGGTGTGCTGCAGCTTCATTAATCACATGTGTGATTTTATGGTCAGTCTTAATTCTAATCCATGCATTCGATAGGTTATAAATGTAAAGCTTCTCTTCTGTGCATGTTTAAAGATTATGTCCATAACTACTTGGTTTATCTGAATGAACTGACATTTCTTTCATATATTCTTTTCAGCAATATCAAAACCTGATATTTGAATACTGTCATTGACCTTTATATGTACCTAATGTATGAGAATTATTTTTGGTCTATTTTAGGTGACGATCTGATTGTACAGCAAAAAACTTTGTTTAAATCAAAAGGAAGCTTTTAAACCATAGAATCTCTTGGTTTTGGTCATCTGAATAAAATTTAGGAAGGTCTGAAATATATAAATTTTCTATATGCATTTCATTATTATGTAAACCATGTGACTATCAGCTACGGTACATATGTTGTATGTTATGGATTGATCACATGGCTTTTTAAAAGTATAAAATGCTTGAATGAAAACAAAATCAGTAAAAATTTAAACTAGCTATCTTTATAACAAGCTGCATTGTCAACTCAAATTATAATCCTATGCAATTTTTCATGCACATGCCACTTGAGAGAATTTTAAAAGTTTGAATTTATAATGTAATTTAAAGTTGATCAGTTAAACTGACTTTAAAATTATCTGCACATGTTTTAGACACTCTTTTCCCTATTTAAAAAAAATTATTTTTGTGGTTTAGGGCAACTTAACATAGCTGCCAGAAATGGAATGAGATTTCATCTGTTCTGGGGTCGTCAGATTTCTTGAGAAACACCAGGGTTGGAGAACTAATACTATATGCCATTGCAAAGCTGGAATTTTCAGTTTTACACTGGTGTGTGGTACAACAATTACTTCTAGCTCTAGCAGGCTGCAAGACACCGGATATCCATGTCATTCTGATTACCATCTTTCTTGAAATTCCAACGTTTTATCAGCAGTATCTCAAGAAGAGCTATAGCAGAAATTGAAGCACTATACCTTCTTTTGAAAACATGAGATGTAAGTGTTTGGATGCTGAAAACACTAGATTGTCTCGCGGTTTTGAATATACTGGCTGCTGGTGTAGCACTGCAGTTGTATGTCATTTTCACCCACAACATTTAAAGTCCAAAATTATTTCAGAGCTAGTAACGCTTAAACAGACTAACAGACATATTTTCAGACCCCCAAACGTTCCAAAACATTGGAAATGGATAAGTAAACAGAAAGGAGAAAAGGTTGACATATTTTGGGGTATCTCCTGGTTTTCTCCAATTTCCCTTTAAGTCTTTCCACCACTTTCAAAGAGTAAATGTAATTGTGACCTTGCCTCACACTAAGTGGGTCTATGGGGATCCCCACAGTTCCCTTCTGAACATCAGCCATACGGTGTAGCTGGAAACAGTTGGTGATCCTACCTTCCAAAGGACTAAGGTCACTTTGGTTTTTATGGTGGTCAGGGACCAGGCTTTGGGCACACTTTCCCTGTATGGCAGCAGATCAAGTACTCCCAACAATGTGTTCATATAGGAAACTTAATATATAAAAACAAACAAAAACAAAACACCTCTTTCCTGCTCCCAACAATAACAATTTGTGTGTAGTTCTTGTTCACATTGCTTTTTGGATCCAGTCACAATATAAATGTCTAAGCATTCAGGATTAACTAGAAATTCTCTATTAATTTTCCATTCAAATGCCTCCTTTAAAACTCATGTTAACTCACCTAATTCATAAAAGCTTTTGCACACTCAGAAATTAAAACCAGTAACTGCAATGTTCCAGTCAATTTCTTTTGGTCAAAGAGTTCAAACTTAGGTGGCTATATTTCACTTTGCAGTGCCAAACACCTGTAATTGCCATTGACTTGACTAGTGGCATGGGTCCTCAGCACCTTTGAAAAATAGGCTATTTAAATGCTTAAAGTTAGGCACCAATGCAGGGTCATTTAAATTATTGATACTAATCATGATTTAACGCAGCAAACTGGAACCTTGACTTAAATAATCGATTCTAATCATATTTTGCATTTGTACTTTTTGTTGTTTTCCTAAAGAAAGGTTGAGTCTCACTGTTTGGTAATCATTAAAACATGTTGATTTGCAACTAAATATAGTGTTTACACTAAATTTGTTACTCCTTGATAACCAGGAGGATACATTACTTCTATATGCATTTATTTAAGTGATTAAATAGATTAATTTACATATATTCAGAGTCTTTAATTTTTATATTTTTTATTATGTTAAAAGTGGTGCATTTCTTGCATACTAGATTATGGTGAGTGTTTTACTTGTGACTTGTATTAAGCTCTATTTGAATGGAAATTTGAATTCAATTAAATACAACAAAGACAGCATTTTTATTAGTAACATAAAACTGTTAGTTTTATTGGTAACATAAAAACGTAAGTGTGCTGGATATAGAAGGAAAAAAATAAGTTTATTAAAACATGTTCTTACATTTAAAACTTGTCATGGATCCACAGGTTCTGTGCTACACCTCAGTTTTTAAACAGTCTTTTGGAGGAACTCTCTCAGTGTGCCAGACCCCCACAGGGTCTCACTCTTCCTTCAGGGTAGGCCATGCAGCTTCACAGCCTCTTAGACTGATCCTCTGGGCTTCAGAGTCCAGCAAGTCCAAATGAGTTAGACTCTGGGTCAGGTTGGATTTGATATTTAATCAAATTGATTTAAATCACTAGTCAGGAAGGCTCGATTTAATCATGGATTTCTACATAAATGTGGATTCTTGTTGGTTGTAATAACCTTAATACATATTCTTCACAACTCAGAGATAGATGTAGGTTTCATTTTTAGAAGGTATACACTATACATTTTTAAAGTGATTTATTTTGAAAACTTTTCAGATTAGTTTTACAGCTATGTCAGAATATGAATGATTGTTTGGTTATTTCATTTACCAAAAGTAATTGAAGCAGATATTTATGAAGTCATTGGGAGGTGAACTATCTGCAATTCAACAGGTTAATCATTAATATTTGGAGGATTTTCTTTCCATGCTGTATTAGGAGGAGAACATCACCAGACAGACATTTAAATTGTTTTAGTTATGTATTCTGGATTTTTTTCTTCAACAGCAAACATATAATATTTTAACAAAATAAGCATATGAATTTTTGAATTTAAACATTCAAGTTTTTTTAAAATTTTTTGTTAAAGTTTTTGTTAAAATTGTTTTTAGCTACAATAGTTAAATGAAATATTTTTCTTGAAAAAAAAGAAAAATTAAATCGACTGTGTCAGCCAGGTCAACATGAGAAACTTAAAATACTGACTTCTGCAGCTAACTCAGTCGTCTTCACCTTCATTTTCCTGTTTGTTCATAATCTGGAAAAGAAAAACAAGCTTTGCTGCTTTTTCACATCTCAAATGATTTCTCAGTTTGGAATGAATTAGTCCACAGAAAGAAAATATTCTTTCTACAGCGGCAGAAGAAGCTACTGCTGTTAAAAGTGAGATTATCACTTCAACAGTCTCTGAATTCAAGTGCTTAAGTGACTTCCCCCAGTTCACTGGTGTGACTTTCTTAAAACATCATCAGCAAACATATAGTGTATGTGTGTGTGTGTATACATTATAATCAAAGGGGCTGACAAAGGAGGTACTGTAGTCATAATGAACAAGTTGGATTATGAACAGGAGGCTGCCAGGCACCTCTCCAACACCACTTACTACAGGCCACTATTTTCTGATCCCACTGAGGAGTACCAAAAGAAACTACACCATCTGCTCAAGAAACTCCCTGCTATAGCACAGGAACAAATCTACTTGGACACACCCCCAGAGCCCTGACCAGGGGTATTCTATATTCTACCCAAGATCCATAAACCTGGAAACCCTGGATGCTCCATCATCTCGGGCATTGGCACTCTTACTGCAGGGTTGTCTGGTTATTTGGACTCTCTCCTCAGGCCCTATGCTACCAGCACTCCTAGCTGTCTTCGAGACACCACTGACTTCCTGAGGAAACTACAATGCATTGGTGATCTTCCTGAAAACACCATCCTGGCCAGCATGGATGTAGAAGCTCTTTACACCAGTATGCCACATGAGGATGGACTACAAGCTGTCAAGAACAATATCCCTGATGAGGCCACGGCACACCTGGTGGCTGAGCTTTGTGACTTTGTCCTCACCCACAACCATTTCAGATTTGGGGACAACTTATACCTTCAAGTCAGCGGCACTGCTATGGAACTCACGTGGCCGCACAGTATGCCAACATTTTTATGGCTGACTTAGAACAAGGCTTCCTCAGCACTCGTCCCCTAGCGCTCCTCCTCTACTTGCACTACATTGATGACATCTTCATCATATAGACCCACGGGAAGGAGGCACTTGAAGAATTTCACCTGGATTTCAACAATTTCCACCCTACCATCAACCTCAGCCTGGACCAGTCCACACAAGAAATCCACTTCCTGGACCTGACAGTGCAAATAAGTGATGGTCACATAAACACCACCCTATACCGGAAACCTACTGACAGCTATACCTACCTACATGCCTCCAGCTTCCATCCAGGACACATCACATGATCAACTGTCTACAGCCAAGCCCTAAGATACAACCACATTTGCTCCAATCCCTCAGACAGAGACAAACACCTACAAGATCTTTATCAAGCATTCTTAAAACTACAGTGCCCACCTGGGGAAGTGAGGAAACAGATTGACAGAGTGAGATGGGTACCCAGAAGCCACCTATGACAGGACAGGCCCAACAAGGAGCATAACAGAACACCACTGGCCATCACCTTCAGCCCCCAACTAAAACCTCTCCAACACATCATCAGTGATCTACAACCTATCCTGGAAAACGATCTCTCAGTCTCACAGACTTTGGGAGACAGGCCAGTCCTCTCTTACAGACAGCCCCCCAACTTGAAGCAAATACTCACTAGCTACTACAGACCACTCCACTGAAACACTAACCCAGGAACCAAACCCTGTAACAAACCTCGTTGCCTACTCTGTCCCCATATCTACTCTACACCATCAGAGTACCCAACCACATCAGCCACACCATCAGGGACTGATTCACCTGCACATCTACTAATGTGATATATGCCATCATGTGCCAGCAATGCCCACTGCCATGTACATTGGCCAAACCGGACAGTCTCTAGGTAAAAGAATAAATGGACACAAATCGGACATCAGGAATGGTAACATACAAAAGCCAGTAGGAGAACACTTCAATCTTCCTGGACATTCTAGAACAGATTTAAAAGTAGCCATACTTGAACAAAAAAACTTCAGAAACAGACTTCAAAGAGAAACTGCAGAACTAAAATTCATTTGCAAATTTAACACCATTAATTTGGGCTTGAATAGGGACTGGGAATGGCTGGCTCATTACAGAAGCAACTTTTCCTCTCCTGGAATTGACACCTCCTCATCAATTATTGGGAGTGAACTACATCCACCCTGATTGTATTGGCCCTGTCAACACTGGTTCTCCACTTGTGAGGTAACTCCCTTCTCTTCATGTGTCAATATAACAATACCTACATCTGTAATTTTCACTCCATGCATCTAAAGAAGTGGGTTTTTTACTCACGAAAGCTTATGCCCAAATAAATCTGTTAGTCTTTAAGGTGCCACCGGACTCCTTGATATATTTCTTGAATGGTTCACCCTTAGCTCTGAAGTTTATTGTAGCTGGCATTATGGAGGGATGATTGCTGGATGTCCATGTCATAGCCAACTCCTCTTCTGCAGCCGTTAAGATTTGACCCTGGTACCAAGTATTGAGAATATTTGCAAGAAAAGGAGCTGGAGATAGTGCTTGTCCCATTCGGTTTTTTAATGCTTGTAATATAACTCCGTCATTGCATATGTCTCTTTTTTAAGATCTCACTCCGTTCCTTCCAAATCTCAACAGCGTCAGCAATAAAACAGCTATTTCCCTGCATTTTGTTCAAGGCTACAGAAAT
The DNA here is from genome assembly GCF_015237465.2 of Chelonia mydas. Classification (NCBI taxonomy): domain Eukaryota; kingdom Metazoa; phylum Chordata; order Testudines; family Cheloniidae; genus Chelonia; species Chelonia mydas. The sequence goes on along the minus strand of NC_057850.1, from coordinate 104,900,309 downwards.
AGGCTTCAGGGTACTCAGCATGTGTTCAACATTTCTCTCAAGCCCAATGTTGAGAACTTTGGCTGTGACAGTGCCATCTATTTTTTCACGATTTTGTTCACAAACTGTCATCAGATTAGGCCAGTTCTTGATACAGTGCTCAAAACAGTCCACTGCTGAGTTCCATCGCACGTCTTGTGGGAGAGTTAGTTTGATTCCTCCCACTTTTTTCAGAGCAGCTGATGCAAAGTGGTTGTTACGGAAGTATTTTGCAATTTCAACAGCATTAGCCTTTATTTCTGGAACACTGAAGTCGTTGGCTAGGAGGTGCATCAAATGAGCACTGCAACCGTATGTTATTAGCTTGGGACTCTCTACACTCTTTTCTAAATAATTTCTTCTCATCTTGGATACATATGCAGCATTGTCTGTGACCAAGCGGTGTACAGACATTTGAATTTTTTTTCACAGTTTGTCACTGCTTTTACTGCTTTTCTTGTAAGTATTCTGCTGTGTGTGCATTTCCTGATGTATCGATTGTTTCTGCAAGGAAGACATTCCCTTCTTCTGTTGTCACACAAGCACATACAACAGGATCGTTGTGGACATTGCTCCACCCATTAATAATTTTACCCTCTAGACCTTTTGCACACTGCTTAATTTCTCTGTCATACACTTTATCCAGTAATTTGCCTGCGACATCTGCTCTGTTGGGTGGACTGTATCCTGGTCTTAATGACTGAACCTGTTAATGAAGCGTGGGTTCTCAATCATTGGGAAAGGAGAGTTTGTTGCATAAACAAACCGGGCAGTTTTTTCATCAGTTACCTCTTTTTGTAATCTGCTCGTTCTTATCACAAATTTATCTGTGGTTGTTTCTGGATGATGAAGATTTTTTTTTCTTTTTGCTACAGGTGATATACTGTGGCTATGTGACATACATGATGTGACTGAAACACTGTCATAGGCAGATAACTCTGAAACTATAGAAAATGATGGTGATCTTGAAGGTGGATAGTCTTCAGAATCATGTACGTTGAGGATGGATTCTCCTAAACAAAATAAGTCAGTGCAGTTATTTAATTATTATTACCATACTGCTCATTTAGTATTACTCGTTGCATTCACTGACATTCAGTACTACTTTAAAGGTGAAATTGTAAAAGGAAGATCTGCCTATTTCAGCTATTTATTTTTTATCACAACTGCATCTAAAATGATAGTACCATAGAGTAACAACTATATTTTTTGCTCAAACATGAGAATTCAAGAATCGTCCAGAAGGAAGACAGGCAGTCCTTAAGAAAGAAGCATGAAAGAAAATAGTTTACCAACCTGAAGATCCTGCATGTTCAGACATGTTCCTTTCAGCATCTTCACCGCAGCTTCCTCCTGAGAAGGAACACATCTCACGATGTTTCATTCGGGCAACCAGGCCTTGCATTTCTTTGTTGCACTGTTTGCATTTTTGCACGCATGCCTGTCTTACCCACGGGTAAAGGAACTTCATTAAAATATTCCCAACCTGGGTCTCTTTTATGGCCTGCTGCCATTATAGGTTTTCCCTTCTAGTGAGAGAATGGTATGGCAGATCTCAAATCAATGACAGTTACACCTCAACACTTCTGGATATGCTGCTCAAACAGGTTCACTTTTATTTCTACTGCCTGTCCCTCTCTTCTCACATTTATCTCCAGACTTCTTCTCCTTGTCCAGATCTATTCGACCCCCAAGACTCTTCTATTCATTGAACTTTTTGAAACTTTGCACTTTTACAGAGAGGTAGGGGATTGGCTCTGTGTACACAAATTTGCAGAGGGACAACAGGGGTGAGGTCTCTTATTTCTCACCTCTGTATATTATTTATTTATTTATTTATTTAAAACATTTTTGCTGTTAACAAGCATGTTATCTCTGGAGACACAAATCCACAGTTTGAGAACTGCAAAACTAAGCATCTCTGATGGTATCTAGACTGAGCACTGAGTCCCATTGGGTAGATAGAAAGATTAACCTAAAAAAATCTATACAGAAGCCCCTGCAACCCCATAAGATTGGGTCCCTAATCCATGAACTATTGGAACTCATTTGCAAAATTTTTCGTAAACATTACATGAATATATTGTCTCATACTATAGAATTAGAATTTATAATCCCTATTCCATGATGAGATATCTTTGAGCTGTAATGTATCTTAATTAAAACTTTCTATAGATATGTTTTTTCCTCAAAAAGAATTTTATCAAAAATATCCAATTTAAATAAAACAAATCTGATTAAAAAAATGGATTTGTATCCACCCTGCTCTGGATAGAGACTTGTACACTCCCCAGTAAGTATTTGCAGTAACACCCCAAACAGCGGAGTGGATTGATTAGTCAACTAGAACTCAGCATTGGAAGCCCTTAGGTTAGCAAAGAAAAACAAAAGCTAAAGTATAGTCCATTCTGGTCAAGCCACAATTCACCAACTGTAGTGAACTCAATTTTTCAGGCTCTGCCTCCCTCTCTGACTTCCTTTCTGAGGCCTTTTCTACACTACAGGGGAAATTCGATCTAACTACGCAATTTGAGTTACATGAATAGCGTAACTCAAATCGACTTATCTTAGATCTACTACCGTTGTTTCCACCCTATGTGATGTCAACAGGAGACACAGTCCCGTCAACTCCCCCTACTCTTCTCAATCTGGTGGAGTACAGGAGTTGACGGGAGAGCGATCTGCGGTCGATTTAGCGGGTTTTCACTAGACCCACTAAATCAAGCACCGATGCATCGATCGACACTCGTCAGTCCCCCAGTAAGTATAGACAAGCCCTGAATCAGTTCCCAGATGAGAAAGCCAGCTTCTTCCAGAGCTCACACTTGTTCTCTGCTGAACACCTTTGTCCTTTGTTCTCCAGGCCAGGCCCATGTTGAGTTCACAACCCCCTTGGCTGGCGTGTCCAGCTGTTGAGTGTTGATTTCTGAGTCATTGGAACTTGCATTGTCTCTATGGACCCTTTGTTGATCTGGGTCAGTTTCAGCCAGTTCCTTAATGACTCTATTTATTACAGACAGGGTGCTGACATGCCTATGTCTCTGAGTCTGCCCTGAGAGGAAGTAATCCTTTTCCCATGACTGGGTAGCAATTCAAAGAATAGGAGAAAACTGAGGCAGACATAGAACTCATAAAAATACTGCAGAAAATTCCCACTTTGTCTCAAAACTAACAAAGGAAAGTATTGTCAGTAGTTAGTGAATTGAACTGATTGTTTCTGGTCGCCATGTACTTCAAGATTTTAGAACTATTAGATTTCATTTTTATTTATAGATTGGAAGAGGAAAACAAGCTTTCCTGCTTTACCAAATCCCATCTAGTTTCTTAACTTTGAATGAATTATGATATAGTGATTCGAATAAACTGAAATGAACAAAATATTTTCTTTGCACTGCAGAACAGGCTACCTGCTGTCAAAAGCTGGTTTAGCACTTCAACAAACTGTTGGGGTGGGGATTGGGCTCCTTGCATGCCCCCATGTTGCACCCCATATTAAATAGTGCACTGTGTGGTATTTTGAGTACTCAGAGGAGAGATTCTGCTGTGTGCGGTGTTAACTGTTATGGATTATAGACAGTATGTGTAGTGCACGTGTCTGAGACGAGTCAGATGATAGTTACAAAGCAAAAACCGAAGCATTCATGGACTCATTTCAAAGTATTTTACAGAAAGCTAGGAATTAGTGTCTAGCTGCTCAGTTCTTCAATGCTGCAATGTAGTGCATTTGGAATAGTCCCTGCTTTGGATTCAGTAGCAAAGGACACTATAGCCAGGAGAAGGAATATGGGGGAAGAGGCCTCTTGCTGATGGAAGTGGCCAAGTTCCCCTCCAAGTGAGTAAGAAGCCACCGGTCAACATGTAGAGATGGCAGCTCAACATATACCTTCTGTGCAAAGTTTGTGGGTGTAATGGATCACAGTTGTGTAAAGGAGATGTGATGGAAGCTGATAAATATCTGATGTACATTTTTAAAGAGAAAAGATTATGGCATCTGGACATGTGGGTATTGGATTGTCTGTGATCAGGGAATAACTGCAAGCATCATATGACTGAGTGCTCTGATGTGTTGCTTTCACATGGCAAAAATGGTTTATCAGATGTAACTGGTAAACTAATGGAGGTTGCTGGGTGCCTGGTGTGAGTACAACTGTGCGGGCAGGAGAGAGGCTGAGAGGGGTGCAGAGGACCAATGATGGGGATGAGAGCGGGAGGGGGGTAGAATGGCAGCCCCCTCTGGGTGTAAGGGTGGATAAGGAGAGTCCGGGGAGGGAGACAACAAGTTGGGGAGGTGGTGTTGCTGGTTGGGGGGAAGGTGAGAACCCCAGGAGGCAGTGAGACGGGGGAGAGGGGATTCAAGACAATAATAGGAAATGTATGGTAGTAATAAGAAATGTTTGCCTTTCTTAGGGGCTAGGAGAGAGGGTACGTGAAGTCTCCTTCTGAGCAGCCAGAGAGAGGCTTGGATTTTTGTGTGAATGAAAGGCTGACTTTTCAACCTGAAATTATCTCTCACAAATAACCGCAAGAGGAGAAGAGTGTTTAAAAAAATCAAGAGACAGACTAAAAAACACGGTTTGATTATTTAAAATCTCATGATTTGTGGGGCCAATCTCATGATTTTTGATCTCTTGAGGCTGGCATTACTGAGCAGGGTGTTTGATGCTTGTACATGCCCACTCTGTACCCCTGTCCAGGCTAGATTGATTTAAATCAAAGTTAATTAAAGCACCAATTTTAATCAAGAGTTAAATCAGCAGACAGGAAATCCTGATTTAAATAGTCAATTTTAATCATGTTTTGCTTTTTAGTTATTTTTCTCCTTGGTTGGTAACCAATAGAACTTGTTGATTTGCAACTAAATATAGCCTTCACACTAATTTAGTGCTTCTTTTTTTGCTAACCAGGAGGGTACAGTATATTTATACACATTTAAGCAATTATATAGTTTAATTTATATTAGATCTTTAATTTTTACTTTTTTTATTATGTTAGAAATTGATGAATCATGCATTTCTTATTTACTAGATGAGAATTTATTTATTTATTTATTTTTAACTTGTGATTTGCGTCAAGCTCTCTTTGGATGAAAATTCAATTAAAATACACAAAAACAGTATTTAATTTTTTGTATTAAATAATCCTACCTTAAAAGTGCTGGATACATAAGAAAAAAAAGTTGATCAAATATATTTTGTATTTAAAGCTAATCGATTTATTAAACAAAGGAAGTACTATCTGTATTTTCTATATTGAATTGGTTGGTTCTGGTCACCATGTCTGAAGAACTTTAGAACTAGTTCATCTCATCCTCATACCTAGTTTTCATTCATAGATTGGAAAAGGGGAAAAAAACCTTTGTTTTTTCAGCTCCCAACTGGTTTCTTAATTTGAATGAACTCGTAACTGAACTAAATTAGAAGAAAATATTCTCTGTGCACCTGCATAAGAGACCACTGATGTCAAAAACTGGTTCAGCACTTCAACAAACTGTAGTTCTAGGTGTTTAACCAGTGATGTCAGTGGTTTGACTTTCTTTAAAACTTGGCATCAAACAAGTACTGCTTAATATTTTTTTAAATTTAAATGATTTTAAGAGATGTTTGTCTTAACGTAGGCTTTTAATTTCAAATAAATTTACTTTAAAAAACCCTGTATTTAATTTAAATAACAATTTAAATAAAAATATATTTTTAAAAATATTTTTATGCACCCTGGTGTTCACATAGGCAAGAGCACTCTTTTCTGAATAGTAGATATTGGGGTAACTCTGTGGTGAATGGGACAAAGTAATTACTTTGTCAGGAAACATGCTTGGAAGTAGTTTGCTTTCACGAGCTACGCGGGTATTTTGTGCATCTCTGTATTGAATTAGGTCGTCTGTTTCTAAATAAAGTTTGAATGTTCTCATTTACAGTTAGCGTATCTATTATGCAAGTAAAGTATTGATGTGTCTGTTTCACTGAAGTTTGACTTAATGCCCTTCCTTTTTGATCTTAAAAAAACAGCACATTGAGAACATTGGTGTGAGGAGTTGGGTGTCTGAACTTCCTCACTGGTGTCTATCTCTCCACTTTCAGTTTATGAATAATTATAGACCTTGTTAGAGGAGGTAGTGGATAAGCCTAACAGCTAATTATTTAGTTTTTCTTTAAAAAAGAATTTCATATGGATAATGGCTGCTTTTAAAATTATTACCAAAAGTGCATGTTGCAGTCCTTGCATAGGGAAAACTTTCTGATTCCTGCTCCGCTATTTTGTGAAACTAAAATCAATGAAAGTTTGCCTAGTAAGGCAATTTTCTCCTGAGTAAGAGGCCTTATGGGAGTAAAACCCTGAAATTCACTTAGGAAGGAAACAGCACAAAAATGCCAGGAAAATGAGAATGTTTACTGAAAATGATGTTCTGTTTAATGCTTCATGTCTCTGAATCTCTCTCTTTAGGAGAATTTGCACAGTGTAGAAAGCCAGTTATATTATGTGAAACTTTGTCCCTAAATTATGTCTGGTTCTTCTGCCAGGTTAATGCTAATTAGTTTAATACACCACTCATAAAAGATGTCATAGTTCAGTCAATGAGTAGGTAACAAATCGGGCACTGACTTGCAATGAAGAAATATTATGTCTATTAAAACCCACTTTCAAACTGGAAAGTCAGTATACAACCATGATTTTTGTAACTATTCAGTTAATACAAAAGGAAACATTGAAAGAGTTAGCTTGCAAGCAAGGTAAAGCTTTCAAGAGAGTATCCTGTACTAAGTGAAAAACCAAGCAGGAATATTGGTTTAAACTGGAATCAAGGCTGAAAATACCTAAAACTGCTTTAAGTTTTAAAAACCTATTTGAACATTTGTGTTACCTTAAAAAAAAAGAAAAGAAAAAAAAAGACAACAACGAAAACCCATGCCCACAGCATAAAAAATCGGGTAATATAGAATTAAGTTTAAATTTAACAGACAGACAAACATTTGGAAGTATATACACTCAAAATTAAAGTAGCTAAGCAACCACAACCATCTCTGCCTCTGGAAAAACATTAAAATCATGGCTGTATTGGAAAGCAAGTCTTGATCATAACTATGGCATGGTTATTGCCACTCCGTAATCTTAGTTAAAACTACTACTATAGAGCATTAGAGTAGAGGTCCCCAAATTGTGGGGACTACCCTCCCCCCATAGAGCATGGAGGAATGTTTGGGGGGATGCAGCTGGGGCCTGGGCCAGCCCCCATGGGGAGCAGGGAGGGAACGCCACCCAGCTCCGCTCCTGGCCCCGGTCCTGTGCCCAGAACCCCGGCTGCCAGCCCTAGCCTCGGCCCCCTTACTCCTGTCCATGTCTCCTCCACACCTCTCCGAGCCACAACCCCACTCGGGTCAGCCCCCATGGGGAGCGGGGTATGGGGGGGTGCAACCCTGAAAAGCTTGGGGACCACTGCATTAGAGGACGTAACATTCTAGAAGAACGAATGTAGACAGGAGTTTGTTGTGATACTGCTTTTTATCTTAGCAGATCTAATGCTATACTTGAATATTAACAATATCCCATGAAAATGAGATGTAGCCGGACAAGCAAAGTAACAGTCAATAGCTTGACATCTTAATTATCCACTGACCTCTTTGGTACCTGCCAGTATCTGAATGGTAACAAACAGTTCATTAAACATCTGAGATTTCTGGAGCAAATATAACTTATTTTCTCCTGTGACATTTAAAAGTAGAATAATTCTGAAATGAATTGAGGATGTGTTGCAATAGTTTTGCTTGACAAAACAACATTTATTTACAAAACGTTCTGATTGTAGACTCTCTCGGAGCATAAACAACATAAGAACAGTTACAAAAATTACATTCAAAACGTAGTCTCACCAACCACATAAGTACTACCTACCTTCGTACACTTCTACACCACCTCAACTCACTCTCTTCTTGAAAGCTTTGAAGGCCAGAAGGGACTATTATGATCATCTAGTCCAGTGGTTCCCAAACGTGGTTCATGGCTTGTTCAGGGTAAGCCCCGGGTAGGCCGTGAGACACTTTGTTTTCCTGGAGTGTCTGCAGGTATGGCTGCTTGCAGCTCCCAGTGGCCATGGTTCGCTGTTCCCGGCCAATGGGAGCTGTGGGAAGCGGTGGCCTGGCGTGAAGTGGTGGTGAACCGCGGCCACTGGGAGCTGCGGGTGGCCGTACCTGCGGACACTCAGGTAAACAATGCATCTCGCAGCTCCCCAGGGGCTTACCCTGAACAAGCCGCGAACCAAGTTTGGGAACCACTGATCTAGTTTGACCTTCTATATATCACAGGCCACAGAACTTCAAAATAATTTCTTGAACATCTGTTTTAGAAAAACATCCAATACGATTTAAAAATGGTCAGTGATGGAGAATCTTACCATTACCATGGGTAAATTGTTCCAGTGGTTCATTTCTGTTACTGTTAAAAATGTATGCCTTATTTGCAGTCTGAATTTGTCTAGCTTCAGCTTCCAGACATTGTATTGTGTTATACCTTTCTCTGTTAGATTAAGAGCCGATTATTAAGTATTTTTTCCCCCTGTAGGTACTTATAGACTGTAATCAAGTCACCACTTGATCTTCTCTTTGTTTAGCTAAATGGAGTGATCTCCTTGAGTCTATCACTATAAGGCATTTTTTCAAATCCTTTAATCATTCTTGTGTCTCTTCTCTGAACTGTCTCCAATTTATCAATATCCTTCTTGAATTGTGGGCACCAGAATTGGACATGGTATTCCAGCAGTGGTAAAATAACCTCTCCACTCCTACTTGAGATTCCCCTGTTTATCCATGCCAGGATCACGTTAGCTCTTTTGGCCACACTGTCGCGCTGGGAGCTCATGTCCAGTTGAAAAAAATATTTGAGGGTTGTGGTGGATGATCAGAGTCACTCCTTCCCACGATAGCATCCCCCATCCTGCAAGTATTCTTTGTTCTTAGATGCTTCTTTTACATTTAGCTATATTAGAACATACATTGTTTGCTTGCACCCAGTTTACCTAGCGATCTAAATCCCTTTGAATCAGTGACCTGTCGCCGCCATTATTTACTGCTCCCCCAATTTTTGTGTCATCTGCAAACTTTATCACTGATGATTTTAGGTTTTCTTTCAGGTCATTGATAAAAATGTTAAATAGCATAGGACCAAAAATTGATACCTGCGGGATCACATTGGAAACAGACCCGCTTAATAACAATTCCCAGTTTCCAGTTACATTTTGAGATCTATCAGTTAGCCAGTTTTTAATCCATTAAATGTGTGTTATGTTAATTTTATATAGTTCTAGTTTTTTAATCAAAATGTCCTGCGGTACAAATTCAAATGCCTTACAGAAGTCTATTATGACAATACAATTACCTTTATCAATCAGACTTGTAAACTGATCAAAAAATATCAAATGAATTTGATAGGGTATATTTTCCATTAACCCATGTTGATTTGCAATAATTACAGTACCCTTTAGTTCTTTATTAATTGAGTCCTATATTAGCCAGTCCATTATCTTGCCTGGGATCAATGTCTGGCTGACAATCCTATAATTATCCAGGTCATCCAATTTACCTATTTTAAAAGTTGGCATATTAGCTTTCTTCCAGTCTTCTGGAACTTCCCCAGTGCTCTAAGAGTTACTGAAAATCAAATGCCCAGCGAGCTCCTTGGTCAGCTCTTGTAAAACTCTTGGATGCAACTTATTTGGATCTGCTGATTTAAAAATGTCTAACTTTAGTACACTTATATTCATTAATAACAACTTCCCCTTTCTCCATTTCTTATATAGTATTATTTTTATTTTGTAAAGATGCCTTTACTTCTGTAAACTAGGTTATTTTTTTAAAAACCAGTACAGCCTTCTTTCTCAGTTTTTGAGCTTTTTGAGCATCTAGTAAGGTGTTCTTAAACGATTCCCAATTATCATTCACATTTTTCTGATTAAATTCTTTCTCACAGCTGATTTGGCTCATAATTGTTTTCAGCTTTATGAAATTGGCCCTATTAAAGGACCAAGTATATATATTTCTGGTTGGGACTTTATTTTGCTTGCACATTAAAAAATGTGATGAAGTCATGATCACCTGTGCCTAAGCTACTGTTAATTTTTAGTTCTGTGATCAATTCTTCTAGGTCTGGTAGGACAATGTCTAATATAGAATTCCACGGTGTTACTTGCAACATTTTTTGAATTAGGATATTGTCATCTATTAGGTTTAGAAATTCCAAGAATGTTTTAGTATTGGCAGCACGAGACCTCCAGCATATGTCACTCAAATGGACGTCCCCTATGATTGTGCAACTTTTCTTCCTGTATGTCAACAGGCGTGTAAGAAAGCAGTCATCTTGTTTCCTCGTGTGATTAGGTGGTCTGTAGCTGACACCAACTAAAACCCCATCTTGTGATTTATCTGTTAGGATATTGATTCATAAGCATTCAAGATCATTGTCTTCGGAGTTAGCAGTGACTCAGAAACATGTAATGCCATTTTTGACATAGAGTGCCACTCCCCTGGCCTTTTGCCCTCTTCATTCTTCCTAAATAGGTTATAACCATTTATTTTAACATTCCAGAATCATCCCACCAGCTTTCAGTAATACCAGGTAGATTTAATAAATATGCTAGTAAATGAGCAATTCCAATTCCTTTTGCTTATTACCCAGGCTCCTAGTCTTGAAGGACAAGAGACTTTGGTTTTGAACAAGAGTGGGAAAGTCAGTTCAAGAATCAAGAGCTGAAAATACCCTGCTGAAAGCTCCCTTGCATTTAAATGAATGGTCTGTTAGTTCAAAATCCTAAACTGATTTCAGATATCCATATCACACAAGCAGAAAGGTGGTTTCCCAGGTCATCAATTCTTTGCAAAATACACCAGCTAAATAGATGGCCTCCACATTCTGCATCAGTTAAAGTTTGTGAATGGTCTTCAGGTGAAGTTACATATAGAGCATGTATTACAGTAACCTAACCTCAAGCTGACCAAGGCATGGGTAAATGTAATGAGGTGAGCCTCCAAAAGAAGGAAAGACTGCAACCTTCTTGTCAAGAGCAGATGAGGAAAAAGCATGCTTTGTCATTGCTGCTACCCGGACTTCAAAGGCAGCTAGGGAGTCCAATAAGCTCCAATCCTTCCTTCCAACTCCAGGATTTCAAAGCTGAGAAGTGAGAGCCTTGCAAAAGATTTACCTCAGGAAGGTAACCAGAGTCCTGACAAATACTGCTTGGAGAGATGCTAGAATCTTGCTTCCTTGACGGGCACGTACAAACATACAGGGCCCACCAGCCTATTCTGTACATGTGTTTACATGATAATGGAAAGCTGGTAAGTCAGTGATTGCTTCTCTTGTTTTAGAATTAAGGCACTAGAAAGTTTAGGCCATAAAGTTAACTTATCTTGACATCTGCTCCATATTGTAGTTCTTGCATTACCACAAATGCATTTGTAGATCTTTACAACGTGTCTCAAAATAACTTGGATTTAGTTAAATATTTACAGTAGTGAGGCAGCTATCATCATTTAAAAAAAACACAGCTGCAGTCTTCACTGTAACAGCCCAAGTATCTAACAACTGTCGGGGAAGTTTATTTTAAGGCTTAACAATATTGACCATGATCTCCATTTAATGAGACACTTGATGGTCAGTGTCTCTCTTTCTCTAGTGCAGTGGCTCCATGAATTGAACTCCCATTGGTTCGAATGGGTTTTTCTGTTAATAGAAGGGCTGCAGAATAGCTCTCAATTAGAATATGTTTTATTTACGTGAGTTCTGTTTACCATTTAGCTTTTTATTCATTTGCGATTATAGTTAGTTACCAAAATAATTGAAAAACCACAGAACAAATGAGCAGTGTCTTTCTGAATTTGCTTTTCCCCTTGGATTGATGTTGTTCTTCCAGAGACTTTTTTAAATTTTACCTAAAAATTTAGATACAGGAACATAATTTTATTAAGATCAAAATGCTCTACATTTTTTTCATGTAATTCTGAAAGTGTATAAAGGAGTGGTTTTAGGATTCTGAAATTCCTAGCAGATGTTCAGTTATATTTTCAATATTTTTGCTTAAAGAAAAAAGGAATTATATGGTTATATGACTTTAAACCTTTCTCTTTCACTTTATATAATTAATTACTTTCATTTACGTAGCACAGAGGTTTAACATTCCTAATGGGGTAGATAATCAGAAAAAAAGGGCAGACAAAAGTACATATTTGGTGCATGCAGAGTGTGATAATTCATTTACTGAGAATTTTATTGAGCCTAAATTTTTGGTGCCTATTTATCTCTAGTAATTTAAAAACATTTATTTGAGAAGCCAGTAAATCCAAAGACACTTCTGCAAACTCCAATGTACACAATTTATATTACTATATTTGTTAAAACGGGATATTTCTCACAGTACATTCAGCAAAAGTGTATTAAAATAAGGGCTTGTCTACACTGACACTTTACAGCGCTGCAACTTTCTCGCTCAGGGGTCTGAAAAAACACCTCCCTGAGCGCTGCAAGTTTCAGCCCTGTAAAGCGCCAGTGTAGACAGTGCACCAGCACTGGGAGCCGCGCTCCTCGTGGCGGTGGGTTTTTTAGAGCGCTCTCCCAGCTCTGTGCCGCGACTACATAAGCCAGGTTAAAGTGCTGCCGTGGCAGCGCTTTGATGTTGCCAGTGAAGACGTGCCCTCAGTGTGTGAACACAGTAACTCTACAATTATCATATTTTGATCGTCCTGTTTTCACTTCTTATTAAATAATAAAGCAGGCTTGGGGAAGTGAAGGATTACAGTGCTTCTGTTCTTAGAGAGAAGTGTGCAATAGACAGCTTGAGTGTGCATGTGTGAAAATATGGGATCTGGTAACTGCCTCTCTTTTACTGTTGATTTAGGAGAAAGCAATGCAAGAAGCTGCTGCTGGTGATTTAAATAACATTCTGTGTCAAATCCAGCAGATCACTGTATGAGCAGCCTTCATGTGGCCAAACATGAGGTGTTTTCCAGTAATATAGCATATACATGAGTTCTGGAAATAAAAACGTGACTGGTTTAAACTTTAGCTACATAAGCAGTGTGTATTACGGATTGCATTCAAATAAATTTAGCTATGTTTACATGGCATTTTAAAAATATGTATTTTATTGTATAATACATTTTCTGTTTGATTTTCATCCTTTGAGAACCTAGTGTTGAATTTTGTCATATTGTAGTAGAAGCTCGCTAATTCTCACTTTCTTAATCTGCAGCCCCCCCAAAAAGTTAGTCGTCTTTCCCCATTTCTCAGCAAAGAATATTAGCAGAAAACTAGTGAAGTTTCACATTATTAAGTCTTCATTTATTTTGTATTAATATACTACAGTGCATTGACTAACAAGCACATATAACTAAACTTAAATTTTTCAACATAAATTAACAAAAAGTGTATTTTCTAATCCACTATCTATGACTTCTTAAAATCATGTTTGTTTGTTTGTTTAACAATTGGTAAAAAAAAATTCTGCAATGTGGTGTTCAATGTGATACCTGTTTTTTCATAATATGTATTGTTTGTTCACAGTGAACAGCAAAGTTAGGCTTGTTCATAATAAAATATATTGGGTGCCAGAGCTCATCCAAACAGGTATTTCATTCATCTGTGGTTTTGGGTTTTTTTGTATTCACCCGTCTGTTCCAGTAAATTGGAGGAAAAAAAAGGGGATACGGTTAGGGGGCAAGAACCTGTCTGCTAGTGGAGCAAAGCATGTCTCCTGACAACTCTTGACATAGTTTGTTAGTCAGTGGCGTAGGAAGCTTGGAAAAACCTTTCTGTTTTGTGCTTGACATTTTAAAAGACTAGTTTAGCTATATTTGCTTTACTGTTTTTCTTTGACAATGTTGAAATGGAAGAATAGATCATAACTTCATGCCACTTCTCAGTCCTAATGCTCAGCTCCCCCAGCATAACATGTATACTCCAAGAATAATATCTCCATGTTGCAGGCCTTTGTAAAGGCAATGGATGTGTTCAAAATTTTCATTGGAGAGAGTGATGGACTGTATTGCAGCAAGCTACCCTTTCTTCTGTAGAAGTGATCCTGTAAAGGAGGGGGTTCCTGAGAATTTGACAGCTCTTGATAGCTGTATAGAAACCTCTACATATTGGACCATTGGAGTGGTGCTGAAAGTGAAAGGCAAATCTTGAGCAATATATGAAAGGTTCTTAGCACTGGTAGATAGGATCAACTCTTTGAAGAACAAGAGCCAATCCACCAATGTGAGATTGCTGGAGTGTGATTCTGCAAAAATACTAGCCTTCATAGAAAACTTATGACTTGTTAAGTGAATGTTAAAATGCTGAAAATCATAGATGTTCTATTGCCTTTTAGAATCCAAGGATTTTGTGACCATGTGTTGAAACGTGCTTACTAGGAGAGACAGTTGGGAGTATAACATTTTCTAGTCTGAGTCCTATGAGGATGTCAACTAAACATTTTATAAGAAATTCTTTATTATAGATTGTGGCTTCAATTCTCTACCCAGTTAAGCTGAAAGTCCAAGGTAGGAAATTGCTTTTTAGAAATGTGATCCAGCTGATGTACTTTTGAAAAAGCTCAAACCAGAAGTCTCTCTGTGGCTCTGATAATGATGTCATGGTTACCTAACTGGTATTCTATTCAAGTTTTATATTACATGTATCACTGTGGTATCTTAGTAAGTATTATTACTTGCAACACTACCCATGGGTTTTTGGATTCATATTGCACAGAGGTAAGCGCCGCCCGGCTGGAACCCTCACCCCAACCCCAACCACCTGCCCCAGTCCTGAGCCCCCTTCTGCACCCAAACTCCCTCCCACACCCTGCCCCTGTACCCCCTCCCACACCCCAACCCCCTGCCCCAGGCTCAGCCCAGAGCCCCCTCCCACACTCTGAACTCCTTGGCCCCTACCCCCCGTCCCAGCCTGGTGAAAGTGAGTGAGGGTGGGGGAGAGTGAGCGACGGAGGGAGGGGGGCTGGAGTGAGGGGGGTAGGGCCTCAGAAAAGAGGTGGGGCAGGGGCATGGGCATGGCCTTGGGGAATGGGCGTGGCAGGGCAAGGGTGTTTGGGTTTGTGCGATTAGACAGTTGGCAACCCTAATTCAGGATAATTCACACTGAAGCACATAGACTCATAGGCTTTAAGGTCAGAAGGGACTATCATGATCATCTAGTCTAATGCTTAAGCACTGCCCTGAATAGGGATGCTTTGTTGAATTGGTGCCTCAAATATAGTGCTGGGCACTAGAATCATGGCTAACACATTAATATGTGCATTGTCCAAGGAATTAAACAATTATATTGCTGATGTTCCGGTGATCATGGAGATTATACAAACAGCCTAATGTAGATTCTGATACCCTCTGTACTCTCTCGAAGAGAGTAGACAAGTAGCATAGAGAGAAAAGTGCACACAAATCAAAACGCTAGATGGTTTATAGTAATTTTAGACTTATTGGCCTTCACAGTATTTTGTTGGTTCTGCTGTGATTTGGTATGAAATTTTTAGATCTTAATTTTACTAAAAATATTCACATTTAACAAATTGAATATGTGTCAAATCAGAGGACTACTCCTGAAGGTCTTCTTTGGAACATTACCTATGGCAGTGAGAGCCAAAATGCTACACACAAATGTAATAAAAGTGCATGAAGTTCTATAAAGGAATCCACTGTTGCTCTCATCTCCAGTATGAAGGTGCAGCCTGGGATGACTACAGGTTCCATCTTAATTAGAGCAGCATATCTGCTGAGGCCTATAATTTCTTTATGGGGGCTCTTTCTCTGTATTAAAAATGACAGAGAGTACATTTATACTTACTAGATATGGTCTTTGGGCTCCAGGCAAAGTGTCAATGTAGCCCTTGGTTGGTTGGATGATCCTGTTTACAATGACATTTTCTGGCACTATATTACATTGTGGTTGGCTCCAGCAGAAGAATGTGTTTTTGTGTGGTCTTCAAATAGAATTTAGTATCTATTGTAATCAATGTCTAAACATATATGGCTTACCAAAAAATAAGTGCTTAATTTGTTAAAATGAAGAAAGCACTGTAAATATATAGGATATAAAAAAATCAAAATATGTTTTGTTTTGGTTTTGATTTTTTTGAGGAAGAATAAAAATTGTTTGTAAAGTCTTGGCCAGAGTAGCTAATTTTTACTGATGCTACAGTTAATCATGAAGCAGATTACTTATTTGTATCCACATTTAAGGATAAAGTAAAATGTTTGTTTCTCGGTTATCTTGATTTACATTACAAACTCTAATCACACTGTTCTAAAACCAGTGACATTTGATGCAGTCTATCTTACAATGTAAAAAACTGTGCGACTGTAAAGGTATTTTAAAAACATATGTTTGCAAATAACTGTAATTACTGGGTGAGGTAGAATTAACATTATCATCACACCCTGAATGTGTGGACCTGCAAGTACCTACTGTTAATTACAGAGCTTGACACTTCTAGGTCTAAATAAGAGTGATAGCTGGTTATGAATCATATCTTGCCATGCTGAAATGCCAAATCTATGTTTTATTACACTGAGTTTAAGTCCACTAGAGTAGTAGTTTTTATCAGTGTCAGTATATTTGCTGCCTTCAAACTGCTGATACAGCATTTGTTTAACACAAATGGACCTTTGCACCTTTTTCAAGTGCCTTAAATCTAGACAAATTTATGTCTTATCAAAAGGTTAATCTTGACAAATCATTGTAAATTATTTCTTGTGTCTGATCCAGGTGTGATGAAACGAATTCTCTGCTGTGCAGCCTGATGTGTATATATTAGAAAATAGCTGTACATTTTCAAAAGGAATAGCAAAATTTTGAGCACCAGGATTCTTGAATAAAATAGTTCTGTGAATGCACTTGCAGCATTCTTTTGTTGGGTCAAACCTTCTTGAGTAGCAAAGTTACAAGTGAAGCAATGAGCTTCACTTCTGCAGGCCAGTATTTTGTGTGGCCTTGATTCAGCAAAACATAGAAAAATGCTTACATCCCATTGAAGTTATAGTTAACCATGTGCTTCAGTGCTTTGGTGAATCGGGCCTTAGCTTTTTCATTAGGAAATCATTCTCTTACTCTCCCTGAGTGCTGCATTCTCTGCATTTTCAGGGTTGTCCCATTTTTATTAAAGACACCGTGATGGTGTGTAACTTCCACCAGTCCAATAACTCCAGTTTAAGGAGCTTATGAGTGCTGCGAGCTCTGCCAGCTCAATAACTCAGGTTTAGGAGTTTATAAGCTTAATTTAATTTCTCCCCCTCCTTTTTTAAAATACAAAAACAAAAGAAACCCTAGGAAATCTAAATGCAGAAAGCAGCTGATACAATATTAAATGCATAGTTACAATCACAGTGTCAGGTAATGCACCTAGTTAAGGTTGTCACAGCATAATTATGTGGCTTCATTCCCACAGGGTATTCTATTTTTATTTCAGTACATAGAGTAAAATATGAATTGTTAAATGTATATAAAAGCATATATGATGTTCAGTGAAGCAATATTAACTTTTGAAATTCTTGACTTTGTTATTTTAACTGCACAGTCTTAATATGAAATGATTGGTTTTTGTGTGTGTGCATTTAATAAGGTGCTTGTGCGCACGCGCACACACACACACAAATAGAAAGCAATACCAGTCTTTAAACTGCTGCATAATCCATGAGAGATGAAGCAGATAACTCTGTACATCTGGCCTGGTCACCGGTTAGGACTGGAACTTGCTTTTTCCATATTTGCATCATGAAAATATCCCTTCTTCGAGAAAACAAAAACAAACAAATAAAATAGTATTTGTGTAGTAGTTCTCTTTCATTTATGAGTTTTAAAAGTGTGAGAGACAAACGTAATATATCAGAGAAATGCAGATGTTCACCATAAGAGAGCTTATTTTAAAGCAAAGAAAAATGTAAGAAATTTTAGATCTTTTTAAGTGTCTTTTTTTAAAGCTTTATTTTAACTTTTTATAGTTTAAACCAGCAGAGATTTCAGGGTGTTTTGTTTAGACTTTAAAAAGTCTAAATTTGTAGGTGATTAACTCCTAGCCTGAGCTGAAACTGACAAGAATCCCCAAAACTCTTTCATGCTGAAAGAGGCTATCTGTTTTTCTCTCCAAGGAAACAGACATTAGATTAGCAAAAATTGGAGGTGTGAGGGCTTTTTATAAACCGTGGTTATTCAAAAAATCCAAAACAATCCTTTTTGGTGATGAAAATTTCCAAGGTTTATTCAGAGAAGCTCTGAAAAATTTGCTCTTCATCTCTCTCCTTCCAAGCAATCCAATTCATGTCTTCTCCCTTCCTCTTTACAACATCCTTCCTTTTTCCTGATTGCTAGTTCCCTATTTTCAACCTTCAACTTTATCCACCCAATTCCACACATTCTTCCTAACCACCAAATTCCTATTCCCTTATTTAAAAAAGACTCTTGGCCTTATCCTTTGAGGGGGACATCTTTGTCTGGCTCTAGACAGCTGTTCCATTCCAGTACCTCCTTTCAGACTTTCGTTTATTGTTATAGTCACCACAGAATTCATTGCCTCCCTCTTAATGGTGGTAAAACCTAGAAGAAAGTTGAATAGAGAATTAGAATTTGTGAAGAGAAATGTGAGTGTAACTTAATAAAGAAAACAGAGGTTTAATGTAATTACCTAAATGGATGAGGCTTTTTGCTAACAGTTGTTTCAAGTTAACACAATGGTCATGTAACCCCTTAAAACATCTTTTAGAAAGCATTATCACTATTAGTTATTAGCTATTGAAAAAGAAATGTCCACAAACTGATAAAACTGTCCACCTCTTAGGATACTTAATGGAGGGTAATATGTATTTTTATAGTATTTTTTTTCCAAATGGCTCACTTTCAGAAGATGCAAGGAAGCATGAAATTAAAGGAAATATTCTGTGTTTAGGATTCAGTGCAGGAAGGGTGTTGAGTAGATTGTATGATAATCTGGACTTAGACAATTATGTGACAATTAATTCATTTGTTAGTGCAAACCCCACAATTTATTAGTTCTTGTCCACACATGGAGTTAATCAGGGATTATTCAATGTGTAGACAAGCCCTTAGTTTTGGTTATCCAGTTTTGGTAAGGTGTTTTTTCCCAGAGGCAAATGTGCAATGCTTCAAAGCCATTAGTCTTATTTCCCCCCCCCCCCCCATAAAAATGCAGAGATCATTGTCAACATTTGTTTTGGGATTTAGAAATAGAGTGTGGTCATAGTTTGAATAAATTCCTAGTGTAGCATGATGCAGTGACATTTTGCAATCAACTTAAAAATTACACTTCTGTCTGAATTATTTTACCTGCTATGGTTTCCACGTGGTAGAACCGCTATTTGAAGTGAGCTGTAGCTCACGAAAGCTTATGCTCAAATAAATTGGTTAGTCTCTAAGGTGCCACAAGTACTCCTCTTCTTTTTGCGAATACAGACTAACTCGGCTGTTACTTTGAAACCTATTTTTATCTAATTATTTTCAGTTTGGTGACTTTGTGCACTTGTGTATTTTACTTTCACTTTTCCCCCTCCACACAGTCATTCTTATCCTCTTCATGTGGGTGTTTCAGGGCACGTGAAACTACTTTTCTTTTCTTTTTTTTTAAATTTACTAGACTTCAGGTCAGCTGTGCCCTTTTTTAATAAATAATGCGTTTGCAATGGATTAGATATAGAGATAAGCCTGCCATTTTGTGGTTGATGCTGTTGTGTACATATACATCATCACTGTGCTACCTTAGCAGTGTGGTATGACTTGTAGATTGTGTTATCCTTCAAGCATGGTAAAGGTACATTGGTGAGCTCTAGCCGCTCCGTAATGGATGCTGCAGCTGTGTAGTTTGCAGAAGCTCTAGGAGTTTCCCTGCCTGCAGTTGCAGAGATTGCTTCACGGTCTGATGGAGTACTTCTCTCTTGGGTGCCGATGTCCACACTAAAGCCTAAATATATGTCTTAGTATGATGGATTATGTCTCTGAAGGAGCCATTATGCTGTATTGTTTCAGCAATTTGAATATTGAATGCAGAATCTGTGGACAAAAGATTGCCCAACTAGGCTTTTGACAAAACAGACCACAATGGCTGCATTGTTAGGACAGTAATATGCATATGAAAGAATCCTTAAATAAGCTTTTCCACTAGTCGTTAGTCTATTGTGTCACTGATTCATGTAATGAGGAATCCCTAGGTAGTCATTAACATGTGTTGTCTCATAAACATGTCTTGCGTAGCTCTTACTGTTTCAGTGAAATGACTGTAATACAACTGAATCCAGTGTACATTTTAAAAATCTGTAAAGGGAGAGCAAAATATTCATTGTAAAATTATAAATACTCCAAATTGGTCCCTTTTCTTCTTGGTTTTTGGAGCTTCAGCAAAAATTCATTTCATGTGAAAGTTCTTACATCAGAGGAACACCAGAGGCCACATTTTACAGGGTGTGGAGCACCTGCATTTCTCACTTGCTTCAGTTGGATTTGCAGGTGTTCAGCATTTCTGCAAATCAGGTCCAGCATATCTCTTTAGTATCTGTATGTTAGAAAAGCAACGTAAACAGTTGCATTTAAATTTTTGCTAAGTTTTGAACTGCTTTTACGCTTAGTTTTTCTGTAGTAATATTGATGTTTGAATTATTATACTTATAGCCCAAGAAAGAGGGCAAGAATTACTTACGGAAAAGAATATTATTCCGGTTTTGGAATCTGAGTTGAGAAGGAGAAAATTGTCAAGTGTGAAATATTTCATATTGCTATCCGATGCAAATTCAAATCGAGGACCACCCTAGCCTTGTCCCATCTCTGTTTTATGCAGCTTGGACAGCAGCTTTATTCAGCTGTTCCTTCTATACATAAAAATATTCATTGTATGGTGGGAATGGCCACCCTTTTGCTTTTGTTTCTCATTAATTTTATATAGTCTGCATAGGGCCGTGTGTGTAATGCAAGTAAATAACACACTATTAACTGAATAATTCTTCCCCCTTTTTTTTTAATTCAAGATGCAACAAATCACTATGTTATGATAGCCACAAAAATGAGAATTTCCTGACATCCCCATTTTTCTTGACTTTTCCCTGTCTTAGTAATGTCCTGTATTTTCTTTGGCAAGGGGTAGGTCAGGGGGGTCTCTCTTTTTTGCTATGTGGGAGGTAGTAATAAAGAGAGCCTCCTGAGATGCAGATGAGCAGCACTGGACCTACTGGGGTAAGATGAGATAAGTATGCAGCTCTTAAATTGTTCTGCACTTGCTGTATTTCAGCCGTTGAGAGGATGGGGCCCACTGGGTGAATGGTGGCCATTGTAGCACTTGAAAGAGAAGGCAGCTGCCTTCCTCTCCTGTGGAGTTCCAGAATACTTTGGTTTGAACTAAGTAGGTCCTAAAAACTTTGTTGAGTTTTGGAAAAGTACTTGGCGCTGTGGGAAAGCTGGAGTGTGGGGTCAGGATCCCTTCCTTTCGGTAGGTCCTGGGGGAAGGATGTGGAGAGATTGTGTTTTGTTTTGTTTTGTTCTTTTTTGCCTCCATTTTCTATTCACTCCCTCAAAATTGCTGCCGTGGTGGGGTGAATATTTTGTTCCTATGGTAGCCCAACTACCCCTTGCAGAAGAATATATTCATTGTATGGTGAGAGTAGTCACACTGAGGTGTCGCTCAGCCAGGAGAAGATAGAGGTGGAGATGAGCTGTACCATTGTATTGATTTTGTTTAGACAACTCATATGAGTAGTGTTACTGGTGCATAAATGTCTGCACAATGTCTGGGATAAGGTCATATGCAAAATGCATGAAGTACCCAAATTTGAAAAAATAGAGGAAAAATTTCTAGTTTTCTTTTTCAGTCACAGTAAAAGTTAAGATGTTACTTATGACAATAACAGACAAGGACTTTTCAGACCAAAAAAAATCACATCGTGGCAACTTTCACGTTAAGGTGGTAGGGTAAAGTTGCAAAGCAATAGGGGTATACATTTAGGCCCCAATCCTGCAAGGAAGACCATCCAGGCAGAGCTCCTTGCAGGAGTGTGGCCTTAGTAACTCACAGCTCGGGATTTCACCACTCATTATTTATTCATCTTATCACTCAGCAGAGGGGAAAGATATGCTATTCTCACTTCATTTTAAAGGATCTTCTCATCTAACACAAAACTCCTATCTTGTACTGTAATTTTCTGAAAACTATTAGTTCCTCAATATTACTTCCGAAAAAGGTGCTTTCATTTGTCTTCTAGTAACTCCACTTGCTACTATTTTTACAACAGTGTTTTATGATAAATATTGATTTTATTCTAGGATGTATTGAAATGCAGACAGTTAAACTGGTGGCTCTTATAAAGTGCCTAATAAATAATCTCTTGTTTAAATTTTTCCTTTGTCCTTTCAGTTTATTTGATTTAGCTGTGTAGCTTTCCCCCCAGTATTTATACTGGCTTCACTGGTTACTCTACCAGTAGTTATTGCTACATGCTCTCTTCCAACTTTGTCCTACTTCTGATTTACTCTTTGAACTGTAAATTTGAATAGATGCACATAAGTGTTCGTTGCTTTTTAGCTGAGAAACTTCAGTCCTGCCCATGATGATGACCCTTACTCATCGTTTGAACTATGAAAGGGAAATCATGTCATGCAGGGAGCAAAAATGAACCATCCTTTCATGTGACCATTCTGTTGAAATCTACAATAATGACAGCTTGAGCATTCATTATTATAGTGCTAGAAGCCACAGTCATGGATCAGGATGCCATTGTGCTAGGTACAAACAGGAAAAAAAAGATAGTCCCTGCCCCAGAGAGCTTACAATCTAAGTATGACAAAACACAATACATGGTGGAAATACAAAGAAAAAATTGGACAATTGAATAGGTGCTTATGACCTATTTAAATTTCAGATTTTCATTGCAATCTCAATATACTATGATACGTTTATAAACATCACTTGGATTTAAAAAAATTACAGCAAAATAACACAAGAATATGAAACTGTATCCACACTTGTGACATCACTCACAGTGCTGCTCTTTCAACTATAATTCCAAAGTGTTTTTAGTTTATTACAATAAATTCTTCTCTGGTAATGCGCTAAACCAGAGTGTTAGATTTTTTTTCCACATAAAACTATTTCAACCACAGATCTTATCAATTCTTTACATTAGTTTATTTTCCCACATCCCTCAGACTAAGAAAATCCATCAAGATTTTTGATTGTTTTTCAGTAGTAACTGATCTTTGAGAGAATGGCATACAATACAGTCTTTGCTATTCTTGAAGGCATTGAAAAACTGTATCTGAAATAAAATCAATTCATGATGCAGTAGGTTATTTACATTTGAAAATAATGAAAGGCAAGGCAATTTATCAGTTAAAGAAAGTAGGACAAAATAGCATCATGGTATTTGACAATCTTCAATTGTGAATTAAGTAGAAGAGGGTAATTTCTGTGTATTGCTTGTCTGATCTATATTTGTAAACATTTATACTTTGCATTCATTTCTTACCTTCTTAAAGTTAACCATGATGCCCTGGTTTGTAGATGCTTAATATTGTGTATGTCAACAATTACAGAAAAGTGTGGGTCTGTGGGCCAGATTGTGGTTAAACCTCACATGGCTGGTGAGGAATGTAAAGGAAAATAAAAAATGTGGGCATGTGTACATAGCCTCTCTGGACCTTAGGCCTTGGTACAGAAAGGGGAAACTGTGGCTGTGACTACACTGCTATTCCCCTTCCTTCCGGAATGGGTGAGCTGTGAGGGTTGGGGAGTAGATGAAGCCTTGACTGGTTAATGCATCTGTCAAAAAAGCTAATGTGGTGGGGGGAGAAATCTGTGTCTGTTGAAGGACGGTTACAGATTACTTACTCCCTGGTGCAAGATGAGACTCATGGAAGGAATTGTGGCACCTCTTTACACAAGTCATTGATCAAAGGCTCAATCTGGCTTTATAGCTCTCTTTAGAAAATGGGTATAAAAATGTGATAATGGCTTGGAGAGAAGCGTGATAATGAGAGAGGACTCTTTAGATTAGAAGTGTGTAGTCTGTTCACTGTTTTTTCTATTTGAGATAATTTATACCAGTTCTTTTACATTTTATTACAATATTATTATTTTCAAATAGTGCTCGCTACGTGGTATTGGAACATAAGAAAAAGCAGGGTCCCTGCCACAAAACACTTGTGTTATTAACTTCTTCCTTTGAATGTTTTACCACGTCTATTAGTGTTGAAGAAGGGAAAGTGGAAAGCAGTAGGAATTTAGGACCAACTTCTGATTTTGAGATCTCAATCTGTTCTCTAGAGTCTGTCATCAGGGGTGGCAGGTTTGTAGAAATTTTGGTGTTGTCCAGAATGCCCAGAGCCCACCCACCCCCCAAACTCCACTTCCCACCTGCCTAAGGCTCTGGGAGGGAGTTTGGATTGGGGGAGGAGGTCTGGGGTGCAGGCTCTGGGCTGGGGCTGGGGATGCAGGCTCTGGGAGGGAGTTTGGGGTGGGAGGGGGGTGGGAAAGGGGTGGGGGTGCAGGCTCTGGGAGGGGGTGGGGGGGTGCGGCACTTACCTAGGGCTCAGAGGCAGGGCAGGCTGGGGCGGGGGGGGGGAGGGGGGGCTCCGTGTGCTGCTACCCCCAGGCACTGCCCCTGCAGCTTCCTATTGGCCGCAGGGGTGCTTGGGGCGGGACACAGACCCACCTCACCCAGAGGCTGCAGGCAGGGTTCCCCAGCAAATCAGACTGCCTCAGCAGGCCTGCTTTGCTTTCTTCTCAGAGCCTATGAACAGCAAAATTGCCCACAGTTATAAGTTACCACACAGCTCTATCTAAGCAAGCATGTTTATTGTTAAGGTGAAATCCTTATAGAGAAAACGTATTAAAACAATAAAAGAACCTACACACATGCTAATAAGCTTACCAGCACCCCCACTTCATTAAGGACTCTGGCAGGTGATCGGTCCTTCAAACCTCACCAAGGGTTTTGGCCCTGGTTACAAGTTTGTAACAGCTGCTAGATCAGAACAAGCACCCCCAAGAATCTGTGAATCCCTCCTTTGTACAGTTTGGATCTTTGGACCCTGGGACCAGATATTCAGCACGCATTCACCCTCACCTCAGGGTGTAGCTTCAAAGGGCTGGGTTTTTGCATAACAAGAGGCGGGGGAGGGGGGACGGGGGGGGGCGGGAAGGTGTGGGAAAATTTGCATTCACCTCTCCCTAGATATTTTACAGGAAATCCTCTTCCCAAAAGTTCATTCTTGTCTGCCACATTGTTCAATATAGTCCTTTGATCATCCCAGCCCACAGTAATACAAAACCTTTGCATTTAATGGAATGGACTCTGAAGATACTTAAACTTAATTCAGTAAGGTCTCCCAAAGGTATTGCAGATAATTGCCATCTCTCTCTTAGTCTTTGACTCTAGCCTATTAATAGCCCCAATGACTTACGAACATTTTTGGTTCGTGTACGTTTGATGTTTCTTTTTTCTGAACCTTCTTACCCATGAGAATATTGCCTCTTTTCAGGAGAGCATTAAAAATATTTTAATTTTAAATAGATAAAAAATACTCAACCAAAAGTCCTAACAAGATTGGACATTTTTAGCCTGTATATAAATAAGCATAAGTAGTGTTACAAATACAGTACCTGGAGACACAAACTTGTTTCATTTTCACTATAGCTTGTAAACATTTCTAGCGAGCAGTACAACAACAAAACTAGTAGATGTTTTTAATGGAAATACATTATTTATGTTTCTTAAATTAGCAGTCTGAAACAGCAAACAAATACGGCTTTCTACTCAACTGTGTTACTGTCTAAGAAAACAGTGAAGACAGTCAGTAACATTATGTAATATAGTTATGAAATTCACCACTGTAGCTTTTTAAAAAGTAGATCATTGAGAGTGGAATTTAGATGTGTTGCTTATGTTTGACTGTTAAGTCACAGTGACTCATTTTCATTTCTCCATTCCTTTGGTGGTTCAGGAGCTTTGAGGTTTAAATTTACTGTATTTTCATCCTTTTTCCTCCAAGGAATCTCTTCTTTCTAGTTGGTAATGGTCGTTTACTCATTTAATATCATTTCAACTTAAAGGCTTTCTAAAAAGTTGTGACATTCTTCTGTGTATTTTAAATGTCTTTTTAAAAATAAGTATATATCCTGAATTTTATTAAAACTTCTTCTGTGGTTCCCACCTTATTGCTGCTCTTCAGTTTGGTTTTGTTTTTACAGATCTAATATTCTTCATGCAAAATAAAATGACTGCCACTTATTGAAATTCTATTTCATAATACTGGAAAGAGAGATGATCACACTTTTTACTACTGCCCCATGCAATTTATCAGGGAGATTGTATAGAGTTTTTAAAAAAACCTTTTAAGCTACTATGTGTAAATGAGGCAGGGGACTTAGGAGTATGTGCATTTGCAATTTTATCTTGGTTTTTCTGACTTGCTTTCCCCAGGATTTCATCACAGAGTATTTTGAACGTTATTGCTATAGTAAATTTTTGCTGTAAGCAAATCAGAAATGATTAATTGTTACAGGCTTTGTCACAGCATAAGAGCAGAAAATACTCAGACCACATTTAATGCAGTGAATTGTGATCAATTAGCATTCACTTAGTGAATGTAATACAATTTGCGTTTTTTTTTTTATAAAGCTGCTCTAAAATCCACAATATCAGTTTGTTAAACCAGGTTGGATCACATTGAGAGCAGAGAGAAGAGGCAAGATTAGGCCATTTCATACCGTGACCTCACATCTATCAGAACAGATGGAAGTAAAATTTTAAAAAGATGATGAACAAGGAGTGCACAATTGATGGACACATGAAAAGTGTGCACTCTTAAAATTGAGAAAAATAAGATTAAATATTCCTTCCCTCCAAGCAGTTACAGTAAGGATGATGCTTATGGACAAAAGGCCAGATTCTTTTCTTCATAAATGAACTATTTATACCAGTCAGCCACCTTTCATCCATATGGTGCTGTTTGTGAGACTGTCACGAAGAGCCATGCTAACTGGTTGGCAGTTTCTCTTGTCTTTATTATTTATTTTTTTAAAACAATATTATTTCACAAAATACAAAACTTCAGGATAAGCAAACATTTCAACTCTGGAACAAAATCCTTGCATTGCCCCATATCAACTAAGAAGTGAAGAGCTTTTGCATGTGCATGAGTGTTTTGTTTCTCTGAATAGGGTTCCTTATGGAGTATATGAAAGGTAAATTTAAAATGAAGCCTATGTAAATAATTTAAATAATATACAAGCACAAAAATAGAGCACTTGAATGGTTTAAAAATGTCTTTTATGTATTGTACCCTGACCTTTCCAATATATATCAATACATATTGTGGTTCTTACCATGAATACATATAAGAGAGATCCTGGCAGATGCTGATTCTCCATCATGCTCTTGCGGATTGTCGTGAAATCCAAGATTTTCCTGATTTTATTGAGAGGAGAAGCCAACAGCCTTTCATATGTTCCCAGAAGAGATCCTGTAGTGCAAACTTGCTATGGCTTTGATTGTGCAAACACTCACATGCATGTTTAACTTTGCCAGGGATATGCACAGGAATAAAAATTTGATGGCTTTTGAAGGGGCACATTCTGTGTCCCCCTGCTGCAGCCTTGGGGCCGGAGGAGTTCTGTGCCGTCCCACTGATTATTGGGCGGGCCTGTGCCCTTCTTGCCCCCACTTGTGCATGCCCCTGACTTTGACTGTGTGTGTTAATTTCAGTGGGACTATTCAAGGTAGTAAAGTTAAGTATCTGTGTAAATGTTTGCAGGATCAAGGCATATGCAGAACATTACTGGCACTTGTACAACTATTTGCTAGCCTTGCCACAGAAATAGCATATTGTGAGTATGTGCACAGCTGTTTCTTGTGCAGTCCAGCCCTACTGTGGGAGTAACATGCTACAGTGTCATGCATTTCTCAGACAGTCAAATGTTACTGCAGAAAGGTTTCTCAGGTCTCAGATGGAATTTAGAGAAACAGACCGGACCCCGCCTCTTCTCTCCTCTCCTCTCCCCCATCCCCCCTGGTGCACAAAGTTCTTTTTCTTCTTTTAAAAATGTTTAGAGGTAATGAGAGCAATACAACTATGTAATCTAGGAATGTATAACATGCTTTTCCAAAATTGAGTATATATTTTTATAACACTTCATTGTGTATGCTATTTGTATGTTTAAATTTTTAAATACTCTGACTAAAAATATACAATTGAAAAACTGTGAGCAGTGGTTTTCAGTTCTTTCTTTTGTCATGGCAAGGTAGTGATGATTTTTTCCCACTTGTTTCCATGAGAAACTACCAGTTTTAACCATGACTATCAACTTTAATAAATACATGGGGTCATATTTGTGTTACACAGAGATCAAGAGAAGTCAAAAGCCTAGTGAATGGGATGCTTCATCAACAGGATGAAACAAAGGCACTGCTTAAGTGATAAACACAAAAAATGTGAGAAGTGAAGTTTAATTAGATATGACTTTATGTGGGCTTAAATCTGATCCTTATTTGTGAAATGCAAACAATGTATAAACAAGACACCAACTTAATATTTATTTTGGAAGGTAAAGGGTGTAGAAATGTAGTTATATGAAGTACAGCATTTATTTCTAGTAGTGACTGGTTGCAAAATATTGGATCTTAAACTCATGTCATTATGATTACCACCTTACTTTCCCTGCCATTCACCAATGAATTTGACAATATTTTAGTGGCTATATCTCAAAAACAAGAGCTAGAAACCAGAGCTTTCCTTCTTTTGAAAGTCTGAAATCCAAGCATTCAGATGTTTTAAAATGTTATTCTGTCTCTAGTATTTTTGT
Source organism: Chelonia mydas (assembly GCF_015237465.2). NCBI lineage: Eukaryota > Metazoa > Chordata > Testudines > Cheloniidae > Chelonia > Chelonia mydas. Next base: position 104,871,466 of record NC_057850.1, on the reverse strand, counting down.
GAGAGATTACATACTAAAGTGACTGAAGTCGGGTGGAAGTGGAGGAGTCCGGAAATTTAAAAAAACAAGATGAGACATGAATTGACAGTGCTAAATCCTTGAGCTAGAAATGCTTCAGCTGTCTGATACAAATGCTTCCAGGACCAATAAATTTAGCTAAAGCATGGATAGAGGGGAAATTTAGTCCCTGGGTAGGGTTTACTGGGATCTTATATAATTATGTATAATATATCACCTGGTATAATGGGGATCTTTTCTCACACTGAGCAGGGCTGGATGGGATTTCTGCTAGATCCGGAGGGAATAGTTCAAGAGTGACCTAAGTTGTTGACTCCTCCTCCCATAGAGCCTGAGCACACCCTGTCTCCATGATGGTCCCATTTCTTGCTAGGAGTCTCAGTGAGGGGAGAAGGTTTTGATCTGAACATAGTCACTTGCATGGCAACAATACCAGACATGATCAACATTCTTTTAGGTATGGCAACATTTTAGTATGCTTATTTCTGACCCATTGCATTTTGAGTTTTGGATTAAGTTCCATTGTAAATACCTGAGCAATCTGGATTACTTACAAATTCTGCATTAATTTCCCATCCTAATGCCTCCCTTTTCAATGTGCTTCTTGAGCAAAGCCAACCAATCTAAACCTTCTTTGTTACTTAATAATAATTTATAAGCAAGACCCCATGACCTTGCATCAAGCTAGAAATGGTCTGCAACAAGTACTCCTGGAGTCATTGATACTCCACAGTAGCAAGCTGGAATTTTTGTGCTAGTTCTGCTTGATTTACTTATTTGTAAGTGGAGCTATTACTGTTAACACAATTAGCGCAGCCCCTGTGGCGTTTATTTTGAAATTAAAATTACATTTTTTTATGCTGGTCCTGTGTTTTCAGTGTGCTGCATTCTCATCTTGACACCACATAGTGTATTACTGTATTATAGAAGCTGTTAGGATGAAGCTGGAAGTTTTGGCAACTCAGGAGAAGGCAGTTGTGGCTTTTGCTAGTTGAAAAGCCTTGGAAGGCAATTTGGGATTGTTATGAATTTTAGTGATTGAGATGAATGAGGCAATTGAGAGCTCTTAGGATGGTTGTTTTGGGCTGTCTGCAGTCACTGTATCAGTTTACAGTCACTTCTGACTTTAAAGGTCATCTTCACAACCAGGAGAGCTTGCACCATGAAGGACCAATTTTTTTTGCAAACATAAAGGGGTAGAACTCGGGTGTATACACCACTGTCAATATAAAGCTTGTATTTTCTGTACTTTGTGAGGAAAATACCGTTCATGAATTCTCAATGTTGTCATACCTACATGTGTCAGTCTGTGCCAGAGGTGCTAAGTGAAGGAGCTTGCTGCTTCCATGCTAAAAGAAATTCTTCGTTCTTTTTGTTTTCAACTGTTCACCAATGTCTCTTGGATCAGAGCTATTTCGCTGCGTAAACACTTGTCCAGGTGCCTGTCAGCTCTCTAGTTGGAAAATGTTAGTAGAATTTGAGAATTAAGAACAATCTGGGTGGAGGTTTGAACACATCTGCTTTATTGGAGTTCTAAAGGTTGGTTATGTGCCGTTGCAAGTTTTGCTGCTTCTATTTTGTCCATTGTTGTTCAGATAAGCACCCTTTAGAAAAGCATGTCCTGAATTTAGCTTATTATTCCTTACTCTCGTGCTGCACACATGGCTACCTGCTTACCAGAATCTACAGCAGAAGCAGCATCAAGGTAAAGCTTCCAAACTCCTCAACTCCTCCTTGGAACAATCAAGAAGTCCCAGGGAGTGAAACACCTCCCCAGCACCTTGCAAGCCTCAGTTGGTCCTCAGTATTTGTTGGGATCCAGAAAATGCGCCTTCAGGGCTCCCATTACACTCTAGCTCAGCGGTTTCCAAGTGGCGCGGGCCGAGGGATGTACTGGTTGCTGCTTCCAGCAGCTCCCATTGGCCTGGAGCAGCAAACCGCAGCCACTGGGAGCCGCGATCAGCTGAACCTGCGGATGCGGCAGGTAAACAAACCGGCCCGGCCCACCAGGGGCTCTCCCTGCACAAGCGGCGGAACAAGTTTGGGAACCACCGCTCTAGCTCAATGCAGGGGCCTGGGAAGTGAAGTCGTGGATCCTTTCAGTTTCTCCTGTCTCCTAGCAGTGGTCCCAAGAAAAGATAGCACTCACATGGTCTCAGATTTAGGCTCTGAGCTCTTTGGGGAAGGGATTGTCTCTTATTTTATTATATTTATGTACAGCACCTACCACCATGAAAGCTTGATCTGAGTTGGGGCCACCAAGTGTTACTGTAATAGAGATAAAAATAAAATCCCCACTAACAATAATGATGACTCTACTGCTTGTTGTTACCAGCCTGCCCGTAAGCTTTATTTAGAACAGTGCATGAGTGACCGTATGCTAGTGCCTGAGAATGGAAGAGCAACTGACCATCCATAGAGCAGTGAACTTGACTACAGTGCTGTCACATGCACAAAGTAAAACTGAAGAAGATAGTAAAAAAAAATTATTTCTCTAAGTTGCTTCAGTGTTAGTAATTGTGGATACTTAAGTAACTGATGTGACTTCCCCACTCTCCCCATGGATGGTGTTCCCTTTATAAACATCTCATTCACTTTAAATATATTTCTTACAAACTTTCAAAAACCACTAGCACTAATGACGTACAAACATTCATGTTTTCTTTAAAAAAAAAAAAATCTGGGTTATTTTTTGTAGTAAGCAAAAACTTGGTCTAAAACTAGGGAAAAACACTGTTTAGTCCAGTCTGGCCAAAGAAAGCTGAGTGATTTCTTTCAGATATTTGAAAAAACATAGTCTTGGGAACTTGTGCCAAATTTCAGCCTGGCCGGAATTGTTTTCATGGTGCTATAAATTCCTGAAGGCAGAGATTTATAATGGAAACACTGGTGCAAAAGCAACCTTAGCGTCAAAAATGCCATGTTGATTTTTGGGGTGCTGTTCTAAAGAAGGAACTTTCAAGCTTTATTATTATAACATGTCATTTCCTACAGCTTTAAAAATGAGTATGGCTCTGTTTGGTCTGCAGTCAGAGAAGTACAGTAACTCCATTCTATATGCAGTTATGCCAAATGTGTTCAGATTTCCCTCTTCTCAGTTAATTTAATGTTTTATTGAAACAACTTTGTTATTTTTATGGAAAGCTGGGCAGAAATTTATTTTAGATTTAAGCACCAATAGCTGATAAATAAGATACTGGAACATTCTGGTAAATGGTAATATACATGAACATTTCTTTAATTTTCTATTTAGATGCACAAAAGCTAGGTTCAGCTAGAGAAGAGGGGTGCAGGGCTTGTTTGTGTTTGGTTGACATAATTAAGGAAGGTAGCTATTTGCCAAGATGGCCCAGCAGGCAGCAATGGATGCCTTTGACACTGTGGTCAGAGGCAATGGTCACTGCAGAGACAATGTGCCATGCATCAGGCATCCTGAAATATAACAGAGGATGGCAGCCCTCCTCCTTGACAACACACCCCACTCCTGCCATGTCAATAGATTTGACAGGATTGCCATGAGGCTCTTCAGACCCACCTTCAAAGGCCACCTTGCCCCATTCTATCGGGTGTGGTCTGCCATGACATTGGACAAGTGGGTATTGGAGATCATCGCCCATGACTAGCCCATCCAATTCCATTCTTTACATTCTACTCATCCCCTTCACCGTCTGTCCTCAGGGATCTTTCTCATGCGGGCCTATTACAAAGAGAAGTGACCTTGTTGTCTTATGTAGAGTAGAAGAGGTTCCATCAGAGTTGATAGGAAGAGACTTCTCCTTCTGGTATTTCCTTATTCGAAAGAAGAAAGAGGGTCTTCATTCTATACTAGACCTGAGAAGACTCAACAAATACGTACGTTATCTCAGATTCAGGATGGTAACGCTTGCCTCCATCATTCTATCTTTGCAACCTCATGACTGGTTTGTGGCTCTTGATTTGCAGCATGAATATTTTCGTACAGACATCCATCTGGCACACAGGAAGTATATAAATTCACAGTGAGGTCCAACCATCACCAGTACGGGATTTTGCCCTTTCAAGTCTCCACAGCACTGAAAGTATTTACCAAATACTTTCCCTGGCAGGAGTGGTAGCACATAGTGTATATAAAGAGACAGGAAATCCATGTGTCTCAAACCTGGATGACTGGCTGATCAGAGGCAGATCTCAACAGGGGACTGCAACAGCTTTAGACTACGTCCTTTCCCTGTTCTGTCAGGTAGGACTCCTTGTGAATGATGAAAATCATTGCTTACATCTCACAGATAAGAGTTCATAGGAACTCTGATAGATACCTGATGAATAAGAACATGGCTCCCAGATGACACGTTCCAGTCTCTTCAATTGTTGGCAAATGACCTCAGATCAAATTCCACAATGTTGTGAACGTGCCTGGGACTTTTAGGCCTGATGTCGGCCTCAAGGCCTCCTATATACCTTTCCACTCATTCCCCTGATCCCAAGGATGATATCCAAGATCAGATGGGAGAAGGCTGCAATCATCCTGATAGCTCCTTACTGGTAGAGGTAATTTTGGCTGTTGGACCCATTGCAACCTCTGCCTTTGAACGCCAAGATACATTCCACCAAGGCAGAGTTAGAATCTTCTGCCTGCTTCAGGAGTTTGCCAACAACTGAGATCTGGAAGGCTGAAAAGTGGAGTAACCCACTGATTTTTGTTAAACATTATGCTCTTGACAAGGCAGCCAGATCAGATACTAATTTCAGGAGAGTAGTATTGCAATCACTATTTGATGGGGACGCTGACATGCTTCACTTCCAACTTTCAGGAATGATGATGCTTGCCTGCACCTACAGTGGGATCCATATTGACACATTTGAAGAAGAAAGAGTAGTTATTTACCCTCATAGTAGCTGTGGTTCTTCGAGATGCAGTAGTCAGTGTGAATTCAATTACCTGCCCTCCATCCCTGCTTTTGGAGCCCTCAGCTAATGCAAGTTTTGCTTGCAAGTGAGTTGAGATAGGGTATGGCTGCCCCACTGTGAATGCCCTTGTGCAGGAGCATGAGGAAGCACAGGGTGCATGCATGGCTCCAACGGACGCTGCCACTCAAAACATTTCTGGTCTTGTGCGTGAGGCACATATCTGCCTACAGTGAGGTGTCCATGCTGACTACAACATTTTGAAAACCACAGTTACTTTAGGGATGCATCCAATGAAGTGAGCTGTAGCTCACGAAAGCTTATGCTCAAATAAATTTGTTAGTCTCTAAGGTGCCACAAGTACTCCTTTTCTTTAAGGGAAGTAACCGTTCCTTACAGACATTTAAGTTCAGAGTCTAGAGATTTCCCCTTAACTGCTCCAAATATATCAAGTTTATGGGACTCTGGAGTAGTTTAAAATGTCTCCTAGGAAAAATATTGGCACTTAAGGGTATGCTGTCTCAAGCACTATTGAACAATGTCTAGAGTTCAATATGTGGGGCATGGGATGCTATTTAGTGTACATCTTTATGGTGATTGAACCTTTACTCTGAGCCTCTTGTTTATTCTGTCTCTGCCTTTGAATTTAAACCTATTGTAATTCAAATTTGAACTTTTGTTTGTAAGGCTGCCTTTGAAAGCCTCTAATTTTAACAAACAATAGTGAAAGCAATTAGGAGACAATTGCAAACTTGGAGCAGAAAAGCCTCATTGTGATTGTTTACTTCATGATGTAATCCTGTTACAATTTTTGTGTATATATTAATGTACGTTAGTGTCAGATTATATCCTATGCTTCTGACTAATGTTGGAAGAGAGAAAAAATGCTCAGGTATAGTATTCACCTGATGTGTTATAATCTGACTTTATGAATAAATGTGTCCATCATAAACTCAATAATTTTGGTTTATATATTCTTTTAATAAAACTGAACAATAACTGGCTAAGTAAATATTCTTTCCCAGCTTGGCAAAGGACTGTCAGTCTTCCTAAGACTTCAAGGCTTGGTGGTAAATAAGCTTTCATCTCAGACACTGTCATCTTTGGAGACAGCCTTGGTGAAAGCAGCTTCTTAATGGAACTCTCATCACTTCCTGAATTGTAATGGGGCTGCTCCTGGTGGGAAACATGAAATGCCTTTCTGACAGGAAGCTAAACACAAACTGTGGTGGATTAGTGCATTGTGCCAAAATGGAATTGTTTTGTTTCTTTTGTGAATGACTATAAAGACAATAGCTTTTACACACTCCAGTGAAATGCAGTGTTGAATGGAAACTGTATCATGTGTTTTGTCATAAGCTATTGATGAAACATTGATAGCCTTATTTTACAGACCATTAATACATATTGACCAAACTTGCAACTGTCATTTCCCAAGTTTTTTCTTCACACCTAAGATTGCAGAGAATAGTGTTTTTTGTTTCCCCCACCAAATTCTTTAGTTGGTATTGACTGAACGTCTTGCTATTCTTCTTTGTAAAGAAACTGCATTCATCATATAAGAAATCGTAGCCTTTTCAAAGTAATGCACAAAGTAAATGGTTAACAGGGTTTCTGGATACATAGTAGGGACTGTAAGATTCAGAGTTTTGGTAAGTGAATTTATAGAGCATTGTGCTAGTCTGATCTCACAATGGAAATGCATCATTTCTGCTCTACAAACCTATTTAAACAGGCAGCATTTTCTTAAAGTTTTTAAGAGCTCCCTGAGTCCTCCAGTTTATTCACACAGGGCTTCCAGAATGGGTAAACATAAACTTTAATGGCTTTGTAGACTCTGGGGAATGGTTGGTGTAGAACATCATCAAAACATGTACTGCTAATAGCATGGCAAAATACCTGATTATGGCTCCTTTCATTCAGAAAGTAGAGGAAAGGTGTCAAAATGAATTTTATCTGAGGCTTTAATGACAATTTAGACAATTCAGTTCATGGATCGAGGTAATGGTATTTAGTACAAATTCTGCGTGTGAATAGAGGGGTCAGTGTTCTGTGGTAAATGCACAGGGTGAAACAAAAAGGCAGTCATGAAATAACTTTATCCTGAAATTTTGTGTTTTTAATATGCTAGTTAAAGATAAATTATCTGTAGAATCTGCGAACGTATTTCCTCTGTCACCCTTGTATTCGTTTTATGGAAGAGTGTTGAAATAGGATGAAAAAATTACTTTGAAGGCTTAAAGTTCACATTCTGTCATCTGAGGGCAATTAATTTCTTAATACCAAAAAATCAAGCTTGTAGCATTTAATTAATTTTTGATAATGGTACCTCCTTGCTCTAAATCATTTTATTATTATTGAACTAAAGGTTTAACAGAACTTGAGAAACAGACCAGTCAGGCACTATGCAAGTTTTTCCCATTGCTCTTCTGTAGCTACTCTGGCAAAGTAAGCATAGAATCCATAGACACTAACATTTTCAAACAAAATGTACGCAAGGTATACATTTTTTTGCTCACAGGACTTAGGGGAAAACTCCAAAGGAAAGGTGCTAAATTTCTGGGATCAGCTTCTTCCCTTCGTTCTGAAAATGTGCAATGTTGCTAGGGTATGCTAATGGAAGTGTCTATTTAGGGGAATTGTATCTAGTGCTATAGTGATGGGTTCCTAGAATCTGAACATTAAATACAATAAGTAAGCTGTGCATAAAGTTGTCCATAGTGAACCTTGCACTTAATCAGTCCTAGGTTTGGCAGTTTGGTTACTGTTTCTTATTTTCTCTTGCACTCTCTTGTTGCTGTAATTCCTTTTCTTCAGTTATTGTGGGGAGGGCAGTGTTAACTGTGTTGGTTATTGTCGTCCTGAGTGATGGTAGCCGCATTATCCTAGAGAAACACAGCTCTCTTTGTGAGTTATGACTGGAAAGGTATTGTGATGGCGTGTCTACCCCACTCAGAGCAGGATGTTAGGTTAATTAACCTTATATGTGCACCTGGGAGGAGAGCCAGGGCTCAATAAAGTCTAATGAGAGGTGAAGTTCAGCTGGCAAGGAGCAGGTTGGTCCTGTATAAAGGGATGAAACTGAGACTAGAAGGGGGCCATAGAGGAGTAGTCTGTAGTTGCTCCCAGGGAAAATGGGAGTTTTGTTTGGCAGAGTTTGGCAAGGAATCAAGGAGGGGAGGTACTCTACAGTTACTGCCTGGAAGGAGGTTGTTTGGGACAGTAAACCTGGGAGTGGGCAGAAAATAAAGGAAATAGGAAAGAGTCCAGGGAAATAGTGACAGGGTCTGGGAGCAAGCAGACGGTAGTTGCTGCATATAGGGTCCCTGGGCTGGAACCCAGAGTAATGGATGGGCTGGGGTTCTTCTACCAGCTGCTGGGAAAGTGGTACAGGACTTGTCCCTGGACTGGAAGACTCTCTGGAGTGGCATGAGGACAGCTGATCTGGTGGGACTTTGACACCCCAGAATGGGAGGACTGTACAGTGACCTGGCTGGAGGGCTGAGTCATGAAGTGGAGCACCCTGAGTCCCAGAGAGAGGGGGGCCATAGCGCAAGGAAGCGGGTATTAGATCTGAATGGAGCTAATCCCTAGACACAGCCACAAGGAGGTGCCCAATGGTGAGTGAACTCAGACCTTGCATGAATCTGGGAAAACAGTGGTATGTATGGAACACCCATGTGATGTGTTCTTGTTGCATCCGATGAAGTGAGCTGTAGCTTATGCTCAAATAAATTGGTTAGTCTCTAAGGTGCCACAAGTACTCCTTTTCTTTTTGTGTTCTTGATAGTTCTTCCTACTAAAAATGTGGATTGCTGTATTGTGCACAAGCTGGAATTTGTTACCTCTGCATTCAACTCCAGGTACAGTGAATTACAATAGTCCAAATAGAATCTATTGCCATTGCCAGAGCCTCTCCCAGCTTTTCAGGAAACTATGCCTTGGATGTGGAAGGAATTTCTCACCACTGTTGCTGTCTGGGTGTTCAGGATTAGTAATGACTCCAATAGGACACCAAAGTTTCATATTAACTTGTTGAATGAAATGCAGGTGGCTTAGGTGGAGGTCGGTCAGTGGGTTAGCTCTTCTGAATGTTGCCTCCTTTCTTATCACCATCACCTCAGTCTTATGCCAGCTTCTGTCCCTGTATATGTGATCTCTTGTAGTCCTATTGACATCTTTGTGATGGGTTGGTTGTGTTTGCTGTGAAGGGGAGATAAAACAGGGGGTCGGCAGGATATTGTGACTTCAAGCAACCTTATCACAGTGTGTAATAATATGAGGGTGGGATAGAATAGGCGAGACTTCTGCCCCTCAAAATGGTCGTTGGGTAGTGGAGTGCTTGGTTTTCTCCCCAGGGTACTGAGTCTGTGTGTTTGGAGACCCCCTAGACTCCATCTTTTTGATCAGCCTCTGGCTAGCAGGTGTCTGGTAAATTTTTCAAACCTTGCTTACATCCACTTTCTACTCTGGTCATGCTTATTTTTGGGACTGCTGTATAGTGTTCTGTGATATTTATTCTTTTAAAGACTAATTTTCTTGAGGCTGTGACTGATTCTTAGTAGTTGAGATGACTACAGTTCTGGTAGGGAACTTCACAGGCAGGAGGACAGTTACATTGGCAAGGCTTGCAGGAACTGAAGCTTCAGTTAACGAGAATGTGTAACTGCAGCTCCATAGTGACATGTCAATTACTTGCCAGCTCCCCTTATTTGGTAGTGGTGCGGATTTGGAAGCGTCATCCACAGCCAGAAGTGTAAACAGCATTTTCAAAAAGGAGCCTTCAAACCAGGGCTTTCAGATTTTCAGCACGTGTGCGTGTTTTTAAATAAAAGGGCATGGATATGGCCATGTTGGTCAAATTTAATCTCTCACTCCTGAAATTGGCTCACTGCTCAAGGAGTTTGCATGATGTTTATAATCTGAATTGTACAGACAGCCAATAAGACAGTATCTTATCTGCCTAAGACCTGTAAGCCACAGAATTTAAGCCACTTAATGTGCTTTCCTTGATGTGTAAAACAACATGCTCTTGGTAATGCTGCTGCTACAGGTATGCAATGTGACATTATTTAAATCCACAAAAAAGAAAAATTCTTCCTGTATGATAGATATCCACTGAATGCATCCGATGAAGTGAGCTGTAGCTCACGAAAGCTCATGCTCAAATAAATTGATTAGTCTCTAAGGTGCCACAAGTACTCCTTTTCTTTTTGCGAATACAGACTAACACGGCTGCTACTCTGAAATCTGACAGTTTAGGTAGTGAAAATACTATTTATATGCTTTGTAATAGCAAGTTCAGTCGTACAAGGTATTTCTGTTTTTAATAATAGGAAGGGGAACAGCCTAAAAATGTTAAATATCCATGGAGTATCGTATGTGCCAGTGATACCGAATAAAGTGTTTCCAGTATTCAAGTTTCTGCCATGTAGAGTAGGAAAACCTAGATATGACAGGTGCATTATATGACTCAACCAGCCATAGCAATGTTAGTCTGCTTCAAAGTATTAATTCCATGCAGACCTCCAACTGTATATTATATTTCAAAATTAAAAAACTACATTAAGATGGAGATAAGGTTGAGATTGTGTATCAGTAACTTGAAGATGAAAAAACATTGCAGGCATGTTGTAATTATTCCAAAACCAAACATTATAAATCCAGGACATTCAAAGTTAAGTTTATACTTAACATATTTGGATTTCTTTTTAAGTTAAAAATACAGTTAGGGCACCCAAACAACCTTGACTCTGCCCTGTGTTTCAATGAAGTCACACAAATGAGGGTCATTCTTGTCAGTTGCCAGCTTGTGCAGATCAAGGAGTGACTGGTTCACATTCTTTTCCAGGTGATGCCATGCAGTAATCACTCTATTATGATTAAGGCATTGTAGTGTTTGTGGTCCCATATTAGATTCAACTGAATTTTTTTTAAACAAACTTAGGTTATTTTCATTGCCCTCCCCAACTACTTTCATAGCATCGTTACAGGGCAGAATTAAAGCCGTTTGGCTTCCTTAATGGTCTTCAATACAAAATGCTGGATATATTTTAATGTCAGAAACTGAAAAATGAACACAAGTTGGGTATGTCTTTTATTTGTTAATGGATGGGTTCCCATATAAGCTCTTTGGTTGTGTAACTTGTATAGGACATCACAGAAATAAAGGAGGAAAACAGTTAAGAACAACAAATTAATTTTTATTTTATATTTCATTTCTTACTACACATGCCAGCAACTAAAGCAGTATCCTGTCACTTCCATTGGTGTTATACATACTCTGGGGACTGTAATATCAGTATAGCTGCTCTGATTTGTATACTGCAAGAGTTTATATACTCTTTTCCACTTTGCCAGTGTTTGAGATGCTACCAGTTATTGTTATAATTATCTGAGCATCATCAATGGACTCAGCATTATCTTATCTGTTCCTCTTGGTCCTCTGGTATTAAAAGAACTATTACAACTTGATTGTAATGTACTGGCATCACTAATATTTCTTCAATAGAAAGAGGATGTCTGGGTATCTGTCTGCAAAGAGTGACTTGATAGATGTGAGTCTGACTCCACTTCTGAAAAACTATGATAGAAGTTACTACGTGGCTTGTATTTTTAAACTAAAGCTACTTTATCCCTCTCAGGAAGAATATCAAACTTAAACATTCTGTCAGAGTTGAACATTTAGTAGGTGTAATCAGAGGAGTGGGCAATGTAAGTGTAATTCTTTGATAAGGAGGGATTGCAAATTGTCTGCATCTCCCAAAGCAGAAGCTTAGCTTTCATAAATTGTAAGACAGTTATGTCTGGGGGAGGAAGAATGGTCCTCTGAAAACACTGAATTGGAGTCTAGAACTTGGGTTTTCCTGGGTCTACCTCAGACTTCTTGTGTGACCATTGACAAATCACTTAATCTCCCTGTGTGGGTTTCTTGAGGGCTGTACTGGAATTGCAAGCTATCACTTTAAAGGGGTGAGGAGTCCTCCAGTCCTACTTGCAGGCTCAGCAAGTGATCTGGGCCTAGCAGGAGTTATCTGCAAACAGCCAGTTGAGATTAAGACGGGTTGAGTTGTGCCTCTCTGTTTCAGGGAGCAGCCTGATTTGTGTATCTCCTTTGGGGGGCTTCTTGTGTGTTCTCATTCTGAATTCTAAGAAACAAAGTTATGTTACAGCTTCCCAGCAAGAATATTTTGTTTTTATCTGACTTCTCTGTTTATACACTGAGAAGTGTAACATCCTAAGCCTCCATTTCTCATCTGTGGAATGGGGATGATTTTTGTCTCCCATACTTTGTCTGATTTGTCTACTGAGATTATAAACCCCCTGAGGCAGGGACTGTCTCTTACTATGCTTTTTTGTATAGTACCCACCACAATAAGACTTACTGTAGATAGTGGCATAATATAAATAATAATAATGAGAGTTGGCTGCAACCAGTTAACAATAGTCTTTACCTTTTTATATGTGTGTGTGTGTGTGTGTGTGTGTGTGTGTGTGTGTGTGTATGTGTATATAATTTTGTTTGTGGAGGCTAATTCTAGTTGTAGATGCCCCTTTTGGCTATGTGTTGGTGAGAGAGCATTTTGGCACTGAAAATCCACTGACCTGTATGTGGAATTAATCTGGCACTCAAGATGGACATTGGAGGGGATGCTGCTAGTGTTGCTTGCTGTGCTTCACGTTTTTAGCCTTCATAGATAGTAGCTACGTCAAATTACATAAATTGGGCAGATCTTTCTTTGGGTGGAGATGTGTGTAGGTCACCTAGTTGCTGTGGGAAGTTGTGATCCAGGGATGACTTGGTACAAACTGGCAGAGGGCACGGGGGTGCTTAGAGCAGGGGTTCTCAAACTGGTGGTTGGGACCCCTCAGGGTCATGAGGTTATTACATTGGGGGGTCACAAGCTGCCAGTCTCCACCCCAAATCCCACTTTGTCTCCAGCATTTATAATGGTGTTAAATATATTTAAAAGTGTTTTTAATTTATAAGGGGGGTCACACTCAGAGACTTGCTATTTGAAAGGGGTCACCAGTACAAAAGTTTGAGAATGACTGCTTAGAGGGATCTCCTAGATCAGAAATGTTCATATTAGTTCACTAAAAGATGGCATGTGAGGTCTCTATCAAGAGCCAGTTGCCCCCTGGACATCATAGTCATTGCAAAATGTGTATAAGGATAATATTTAAGAAGTTATGTCTCCATACAAAAAATGTTTATAAGGCCTTGAAGGTAAGGTGGGTCTTCAGGAAGTGACATGTCTCTGACAGGGCTTCTTTCAGGTAGGAGGTAACAGACACTTATTTCCTTGTCTGGTCTTATGTGTATTTTCTGCTTCACAATGTATGCCTATTTGGATACTGGGCCAGATGCTGATGAGGCAATTATAAAAAGGCATATATAGGGGAAAAAACAACCAGTGATTGGGCATTAGGGTTGCCAAATTTCTAGTTGCACAAAACTGAACACCCTAGCTCCACCCCTTCCCTGAGGCCCCACCCCCATCATGAAATTCCCCGCCCCCCTTGGTGGCTCGCTCTCTCCTACCCTCACTCATTTTCTCTGGGCTGGGGCAGGGGGTTGTGGTGCGGGAGAGGGTAAGAGCTCTAACTCAGGGTGCAAGCTCTGAGGTGGGGCCAGAAATGATGGGTGCAGGAGGGGGCTCTGGAATAGGGCAGGGAGTTGGGGTGCAGGAGGTGGGTGAGGGCTCCAGCTGGAGGTGCAGTCTCTCAGGTGGGGCTGGGGATGAGGGGTTTGAGGTGCAGGAGGGTGCTCCAAGTTTGGGGGGGAATCAGGGGTGGGGCTTGGGAGTGGGCTTACCTCAGGCAGGTCCTGGTCAGTGGGTTTAAGGCAGGCTGCCTCCCTGTCCTGGCACCTCACTGGTTGTTTCCAGGGCACACGCAGCAGGTCCAAGTCCTAGGTGGGGGTGGAGGGGGGGCAGGAGTCTCCACACTCCACTCTCGCCTGCAGGCACTGCCCCCCACTCCCATTGGCCAGTTCCCTGCCAGTAGGAGTGCGGAGATGATGCTTGGCGTGGGGGCAGTGTACAGAACCCCGTGGCCCCCCCACCCTAGGAGCTGGACCTGCTGGCTGCTTCCGGGGTGCAGCACGGTGGCAGCCAGGACAAGTAGGGACTAGCCTGCCTTTGCGCCGCAGTACCACCAACCAGACTTTTAATGGCCCAGTCGGCAGTGCTGACCAAAGCTGCCAGGGTCCCTTTTCGATTGGGTGTTCCGGTCGAAAACTGGACACCTGGTTACCCTATTGGGCATCCTGCTTATGAATAAGGAGATATATATAATATGGTCGTTCAAACAGACACCCAGGGCCTTTCATTGAAGAGGTCCCATGAACAAGATCACAGCTAAGCCTGGCTGTAAAATGCTGGAAAGATTTGATGGAAGAACCTGGAGAATAGGTCCATCAATGGCTATTAGCCAAGATGGTCAGGGATGCAACCCCATGATCTGGTTCTCCCTAAACCTCTAACTGCCAGAAACATCTGGCAGTGGTCGCTGTCAGAGACCGGCTATACTGGGTCAGACCAATCCTTTCTTATATTTCTGTGACTTTGTGCAAGCATTGCTGTGAGACATGAAAGCATCTAGTTAAGTAAGTCTAGGTTCTTGAAAGTGATTTTATTGTATATGTAACTGTTTGTTTCTACTTACTGAAAATGAGTGAACATTTATTTAACTATAAACCTACCTTAGTGCTGTGTGTCAAGTGGAGTAACTGGTAAGCAGGGTTGTACTGCTTCTTTGGAAGCAATGGATCTATAAATATAAATAAGTGTCCAGTAAACGGGATGAAAGCTGCAGGGAGATGCTCGGAAAGTTGGTGGTTGGAGTGTGCCTATTGCTAACCTGTAGAGAGCAAGATAGTGGGGCCTATGTTGGCCTAGAGGGGAGTGCTTATGTTGCCTGTGGCTGGTGGAGTTGGGGAGCTGGTCTGCAGACAAGGCTTTTACATGCTAAGGGCAGGTGGTAAAGAGGTGTCTCACAGCCCTGGGGACCTCTGGCAGAGTCACAGAAGTGGTGATGGCAGTTCAGCAGGTGGCACACTATGCCTCTCAGTAAGGATTGATTTAATGTCCCAGCATGGTGGTAGGGTGGGGTAAGTACTGGACCACTTCAATTGCATTCATTCTCGTATACAAAACTGAGCTCCTGAAAGATTAATAATGAGATCCTGTGAAACTATTGTCATAAAAGATCCTATAAAACTATTTGCAGCAATAAGTGTGTTGGCCTCTAGTGTCCTGGCCAGGTTTACTATGTTCTGAGTACCTAAAATTTCTTTGTTTCAACTAGATACTATACTCTTCTCGCTTTCTGTGGTATTGCTATACATTGTTAAATAGCTACTGTGTTCCATAGCAAAATTTGCTGCATTTTAGTGATGGGTGAAATTTTTACTTGTATGTACTTTGTAAAAAGTTTTGAGATTCGTTAACGAAAAGCCCTACATAAATGTGAAATAATGCTGTATGTATCCATGCTACACCTTATTTTGCATGGGTGCCAAGAGTGCTGCTACGAGGATGCTGGGGCTAACCCTATAAAACTTCTAAAATGTTCACTAAGAGCCTTCTGTCATGTAAATACATATTTAGGAATTTTTTTAGGCTACAACTGCTGCTTATGTCCACATTTAGGGACTGTGACGGGTGTCGGTCGGTCCTCCGAGCCCCTGGGGGCGATGGAGAGCAGTGGTCTTTGTAGCAGGCCTCGGCCCCACCTCCCGGGCGTTGGGGAATTAGCGGGGAGGTGGGCCGGCCGGAGTCAGTAGCGCGCCCCTTGGGCAGGGGAGCTCCGGCCGGAGTCAGTAGCGCGCCCCCTCGGGCAGGGGGGCGCCGGGGTAGGGGAACGCAGGCCCACCCAACTCCACTGCGTTCCAGCCCAGGGCCCTGACAGTGGTGGGAGGCGAAGGTCCCGCTGCTGGGTCAGCGGGCAATCCGCACCCGCTGACCAAACACACCCACCCCACGGTGTAGTTGGGCCCCTGGGCTACTTCCTCCCCGGTCTCTCTCAGGCGGGTCGCTCCGGTCCCTCCATCTCCTCCGGGTATTCCGCTGCGGGCAGCCCCGGTTCCTCCAGATAATCCGCTGCGGGCAGCCCCGGTTCCTCCGGATATTCAGCAGCCAGCAGCCCTGGTTGCCACAGGCCTTCCCCCCGGTAAGGCTCCTCCTTGCCCAGGGGTTCGCCTGGGTCAGCAGCAGGCTTGCGAGGGAGCAGCCGGCAGCCTGTGTCTGTCTCCCTCCCTGGTGCTCTCCTCACTGGGCAGAGGGCCCCGCCCTTTGTACTTCCTGTCCCACCCTTCCCCTTCCGGGGATTGGCGGAAGCTTGGCCTGGCCCCGCCCACTCAGGCCCAGAGGGTGGCTCCTTACCCTCTGGTTCGGAGGGGAGCCACACTGGCTCCCTACAGGGACTTTTAATAAAGCTTATTTTTTTGGCTGTGTAGATGTCAGAGTTTGAAGGAGCTGTTATGGGCTGATGTGTCAAGGAGGAATTAGGGATTTCTTAAACCTCAGGATTATACGATTGCTGTGCATACTGTGTGTATTTTAAAATTCATCTTAAATTCTAATTAAGAGAAGCTTTACTTTTAACTGCTTTGCTGCTGGTCCCTTTCTCCATATGTTGTGATTCTGAACTGAATGATGTTCCACTATTGTCAGTGCAATATTAAGAAGTATGTTTGGCAACACTGAATGGGTTAATACAATTTTAAGTATTCCTTTTATAATTTTGGAAAACCTTTGACGGGGGTGTGTGGTTTTTAAACTCTGCTTTAGTTGGCGTGACTGAAGCTTTTCATTATACATGGCTGGTGCCTTAACTTCTATTTTACTTCTCAAAACTCCTCAGTGATATATTTCCTGGTTTTAAATTGTATCCTAGGAAGAGAGTACATGGCAGCCACAACTTTCCTATTTCTAAGAATGCCTGAAGCAGGAAAAATGGTGTATTAGTGACACACTCCAGGAGGGAGAAATTGGCTATCTGGAGAAAGGAATTAGTAAAAGTCATTGTTCAACCTGCCTCCGCATCCTATAGCTTTTAGCATAGCTCTGACACTGTATATAAAAGGATAAATTAATAGGATCTTCACATTGCATGCTCATGTCATCTTGTCAAACATACACATTACTGTTACCACAGTGATATTTAAATCCTCAAAAATATTTGATTGGACTTCAGGAAGTATTTGTTTTAGGAAACAATTTCATAACAGGGTTATGAGTTAAGTCAGAATTAAATAATGAAATCGTGAAAGATACATATTCTGAATATACTGTAAGTTTTGTACAATGATATGCTAATAGCATATTCAGGCTAAATTCTATTCTCCAGTTAGAAACCCCAATGAAGTCAATACAGTAACTGTGAGAACGGATGTTTAGTGCAAAGAGCATTTAATCTTGTAATTCCCATTTTTATCTTTGACTCATCTCAATTAGAAAGGTAATTCAAGACTTTAGAGTATTGGTGTGAGATCATCTTCATGTTTGTTTGGGGGTCTGCCATATCCCTCCTTTCAAACTGTCCTAGCCAGAAACAGGGGGAGTAAAGGGAGATTTGTGAAACTGACAGTTATCATTTTACTTATCTTTTCCTTTCTTTTTAGAGGTACTGATTAGTTTCTAGAAACAGGTTGTACAACATGTCCAAATACATTGTGATTTAGCCAATGTACTTAAATCCTGGCACCATGCTGACAATATTTAGTTGTCATTTGTGTGGTGATTTTGTCTGCTAAATCAGAGCAAAAGCATGTAGCGTTTCTCTTTTGTGACCTACACCACATTTGAAACCTTATCTTGATAAGAGAAAAGAATTGATCTACAGCAACTTTTACTAATTTACCCCCACCTTCAACTTTTTTTCTTATTGAAAATGTGGGCTAGCAGGAAAAAAACCTGTCAGCAGCATTACTGCTAATTAGGCTTGAAATAGACTTTACTTTGAAGAATTTGCAACCCAGTGGAGTGAAAGGTGGAACCTTTAGAAATAAACTAACACTTTGAAAAATTCTTTTAATGTTTTCTTCCTTTTAAGCTCATTGACACATGTCCTGCAAATTCATCACAACTTCATCTCATTTACATAATTTTCTAATTTTGTCACCCTGGGTGTCAGCCTGTGTATGGGCAATGCTCCTAAAATGTGCATGGGAAAAAGACCAAAAAGGTCTATGTTATTTTTGTCTTTAACACTGATTATGTAATTGTAAAGGGAAGATGCCCCCAAAAGGAGTAATATAGGCTATATTGGCACTGCAGGAAAAACTTGCCACAGCAGAAACATTTATATGTGGTCCCCAAAGTAGCATTTATCCACTAGATCTACACAGCAGAGTTACTGACTTTCCCTCTTTGGTTTTTTCAACCCCCTCCCCCTCCTCCTTGCACTAAACTATTTATGTACAATGTATGCAACTAGGATCTCTCCAAAGTTCCATAATTTTAAAACATGCTTACTTCATTTTCCTCCTTCAAAATGTTTCTCTCTCATCTGAGTTTGAAATAGCTTTATTTCTTAATGTATTTTTTCTCTTTTGCAAGAAAAGAGAAAACAAATAAATCATTACCCGCATCAAGACGTAGGAGAATGTGAGCACTTGCCAAAATTTTCAAATTTGGATGCTTAACTTTAGGCACCAAAATCCATATTTAGGCACTTAAATAAGCAGTCTGAATTTCAAAGGTGGAGGCAGAAATACCTCTCAATTGATTTTGATTTGCGCTGCAGGACTTTATTATCTCTGAAAATCCAGCTACTTATTAGGTTCTTCATAAGTTTGAAAATTTTAGCCATAAATCTGTTTAGAATCTTGCAAAGATAATGAATTAGATGCATTTCTAATGTTCTGCTATATTTCTTCTGAGACTAATCCTCAGTGAATGAGATATGTAACTC
Source organism: Chelonia mydas (assembly GCF_015237465.2). Classification (NCBI taxonomy): domain Eukaryota; kingdom Metazoa; phylum Chordata; order Testudines; family Cheloniidae; genus Chelonia; species Chelonia mydas. The sequence goes on along the minus strand of NC_057850.1, from coordinate 104,852,644 downwards.
AGCTGCTACTTTAATTCTAACTCCTGCATCAATAGGTATGACAAATAATTTCTATGAATTTTCTACAAATTTCACTTACTACCAAACCTCTTAACTAAGTCCTTCAAAGAAATTATTTTCTTAGGATTTGTATTTACTTTTATATTCTAAGCTTTATAACTAAGGTGGAAACAATAATTGTCATAAGCATATACTTGCTGTTTCTGTATTAAAGGGAATAGTAGACTCCTGTGAGATGAGCATGCCTCTTGGGACATATGCAATATTGGGAGATCTATGGGATGGAAGGAACAAAGAGCACCTTCACCATAAAGAGAAAGCATTGGTCAGACAAGATAGATATGTCACTTGTGGGTGTCAGATGATTTTTGGGTATGCAGTTAGGGAGTGGCAAGTAGGTGGAATACAGTTATAATATGTGGGTATAGGAAATAAGACTCGGGGGGGGGGGGTGCAGAGGGGAGGGAGAGGAGGAGCCATGTGATAGCTGGGCATGTTATAGTTCCTGCCCTAGCCTTATGGCTTTCATTTGTGACAATCTCCACTCTCACTGCCTTTCCCCTAAAACTCCCTTCCTGCCTCCTAACTGACAGCTGAAGATGGACCCAGGAGCTGCCTTTATCTTACTTGGTATGTCATGTACTATACTAGGCCTTATCTACCCTAGTAAGGATTTATTGGTATAGCTATACTGGCATTTGACAGTTGCTACTTCCTCAGTAACCCATCAGGTCAGGTTAATACTGAGCTGACCGTAATTTAGGGTTGGTAACTGCTTGATGGTAAAGATTTGTCTGGATTAATAACTGGATCTGGCATGCTGCTGCTTGCCTTACCAGACTGGGCATCAGCTGCAGCAATTCACCAGACAGAGCCAACACAACAATATGATTGGTGTATTTGAGGTCTTAAAGCAAAACAATCAAATTGATGCCACCAACATCTGCTTCCTCAAGCTTATCCATCAGCCCACCAATGCTGATATTAAACAACGATGGTGACAGGATGTAGCCTTGCCAAACTGCTGTGGCAACAGGAAATTCTGCTGTTTATCAACCCTAAATTCCAACACTGCTTTCCACTCTATTTATAGACCTTATCAGTAATATCTTCCCAGGGACCATGAGCCACAACATTGCCTACAGGATTGCTCGATGCCGTGGGTCAAAGTCCTGAAAGAAGTCTTTTAAAAAGTTACTCATAGCTTATTAAATTCAGCCATCTTCTCAAAAAGCTGTGTCAAGATAAATATGTGGTTGATGGGGAAACAACTAGGTCTGAAGCTGCACGGAGTATCTTGGCCTTTCCCACAAAGCACATCAGAAGTGTACAGGAAGCATCACAGATAGTACTGGAGGGTGTTTGAAAGATGTGGACGCTCATATAGCAACAGCTGCTGCCATGTTCTGGGCCATGCAATCGCTTCTGAGATGTCATGATATGAAGATGTCTACGAAGCTGCAGATCTGTGGAAGCATGGTTCTACCCGCTTTCTTGCCCAGCAATGAAACGTGGGCACTGAGGAAGGTTGAAGAGCCGCAGATTGATGTTTGATTCTCATCTTCATCAGTTGCTCCATATTTAGTAGCAGAATAAGATCAGCAATGAGGATTTTTTGTAGACGAGTCCAGCAACTGCATCCATTAGCACTGGTTGTTTTGGTGTCTGTCTTGCTACAACCATATTATTAGGGTTGACAAACTAATTATGAAGTGTGTGCACCAAAGAATGTTGCTAACCGGCCAGCAATCACGTGGTGTCCAAAAGCTTTGGTGACATAAGATTGCCAGTGATGGACACAGACTGAATATCCAGCCAAACTGTCTGAAGGTCCTAGCTTAGAGATCAATCTGGGTGGTGCTCAGTCTACAAGGAGGCTATGTCCCTTTGGGATTTGTCTTTTTGACAGTGATATACTGGTATAGCTATGCTGGCAAACCAGTGTAATGGAGACACAGCTTTTGCTGGCAAAAAAGTCCCTCTTGTGGTCTAACTTGTATCAGTTCCTCAAATGGACTAAGCTATACCATGAGAAGGACTTCTGTCTGTGTAACCGTGTCTATTCTATTCTTTTGCCAGCATAACTGTCACTGAGATGCGTTCTGACTTTTCCCACAAACCTAACATAGCTATGCTGGCAAAACTTTTACGTATGTAGCAGCCCTAGTCTGCTTCTCTCGTGTGAATCTGCCATATTTCCATGAGTGGCATCTGAGAGACAGGCTAAAATATGGTAGGCCTGAAGAATCAGAGGAGATGGTGGTGGTTGTGACAGTCTATTATGGTCACTACTTGTACAAGACTATGATAAATCCTGTACAGAGTATGCCTTGAGTCATTTGAAAACTCATAATCTGCTGACTATTATCCCATTGAAGTGTATAGCAACACTATATGTGAAGCTGAGATTCTGCTGTATGATTTTTACTGAAATGTGTTTGTAATTCAGGGTAACAGCCATAAACCTCTTTTTTTCAGAGACAAAGACACACTGACACTGCCAGAGAGGTATCAACAAAGTCAAGTGGGCTATCACTTACATAAGCAGTCGTTCTCTAGCACAGGGAAGGTGTGAATAAGAAATTTACATTGCATCACAGGAACATTTCAAACCTGATGTCCATGAGGGACTATGTCAGAGGTGGCCAAATTTACTGATCTGCCGAGCCACATATGGCAATCGTCAGAAGTTTGAGAGAGCTGGGGTGCACCTGCCAGGCATCAGGGCTTCAGCCCCTCAGGAGGAGCCCCACTCCTGCTGAAGCCCCGAGCCCCAGCAGGTGCACACCATGGGACTGAAGCCCCTAGACTCCTCCACCCCCTTCCTGCTGGGCAGAAGCCAGAAGCAATGTGTGAAGGGGACATGTGCAGTCAGGTGCCCTCCCCCAGATTTTTGTCAGAGTTTGCTGGCTCACTCAGTAACATGGTGATGCCGGGTCCCCTCCCTGCATGGCAGCTGCTGGAGCCGGCAAGCTGGGAGCTGAGGCTGTGGGGAGAGGCAGCAGCAAACAGCTGGGTATTGCAGGGAGAACAGCTGCTTTTGCTGCTGACTCATTCTACCTCCCTGCAGCTCCCAGCTGTTTTCTCCTGCCTCTCCATGTGGAGCTAACATCTGAGAGCTGCAGGGAGGGGCTTCTGAGGTCAAGGGGAGAGTGGCTGGGGTGGGGTATGACTTAAGCTGTTGGGGGTGGGGCAGGCAAACCTTTAAATTGTGTCCCTCACTCTCAGCAGGCACCAGTAGTCTCTGGCAGAAGCCCCTAGCCCCACCGCCCTGCTGCAGAGCAGAAGCCCTGAGCTCTCTCCCCCAGCATGGTAGGCAGGGAATGGGGGTGGGCTGGAGGGCTCCGGGAGCCACACTTTAACGGTAAAAGAGCTGCATGAGGCTCAGCCACCCCGGACTATGTGTTGCCTACACCCCAGCGGTGGGTAATTCTTAAAGAGGGGAGGGTGGTATAAGAGAGAAACACACAGTGGGCCCCATTTCACCACGCTGCCACCGCCTCCTCCTATCTCTCTGCTCATGATGACAACAGCTGTCAAAGAAGTAAAGGGGAGTGGTCCCAGGCTGGAAGGAGACCCAGCATATGAAATTCTCAACAGCTATGGTGAGGCCAAATCTTTGCTTTTAAGTTCACTTAGTTTAAGTGAGGTATTAGCTTGGATATTACTTTTGTTTTCTTTTGTAACCAATCCTGGCTTTTATGCATAATCACTTAAAATCTTTCTGTAGTTAATAAACTTATCTTATCTTAACCAGTGTGTGTTTGGATTGAAATGTGTGTGGAAACTCCCTTTGGGATAAGGTTGGTGCATTATAATTTTTCCTTTGATGAAATGATGCACCCACTGTGAGCTTGTACTGTCCGGGGGGTACTGTACAGTACAAGATGCACATTTCTAGGGGAAGTCTGGGACGAAGAATTTGCAGGTGTCGTCCTAGATGTAATTCATCAGTGACTGGTCAGAGTGCTCCATTTATTTAAGTGGGTGTGAATTTACATGCTGAAGGCTGTGTGTGAGCAGACCCGGGAGAGGTGGTTGTTTCCCAGCAAAGCAATAGAAGAGGCTCCCCAGGCTGAAATTTTTTAAAGAGACACCGCTGTTCAACAGTCCAGCTTGTACTCTGGGGAATGTCACAGTGGTGAAGGTCACCGTTCCCTTTAAGCTGTGTGCGTGGCACACAGATCCAAAACTACCACGCACACGGTGAAACACTGCCTGCACAAAAACTTGCACAGAAGCACAACAAGAAAAGGAGTACTTGTGGCACCTTAGAGACTAACCAATTTATCTGAGCATGAGCTTTCGTGAGCTACAGCTCACTTCATCGGATGCATCAGTTTGCACAGAAGAAATTTTTTGTGCACACGGCCTGTCAAAAATTAGAGGGAACATTGGTAAAGGTGGAGGCGGGGCCTCACCCAGTGGCAGTTGCTGAGTTTGATTAAGAGAGGAAGTGGGAAAGGAATCCAACAGGGAAGAGTTGGAATGTTACAGTGGGAGAAAGGAGACAGGCAGGGATTGCTGCATATTACCCTAACTGGTTCTCCTAAAATGATGACTAAACACTGATTTCAGTAGAAATTGGCATATTTGCTTATCCTAAATGTATATCATGTGTATGAATGAGGGGTTTGCACTGAGAATCCTTGTAGAAAGGAGAAACTACTCTGCTTTCTGTTTAGCAAGTCAGTCTGTCTTGCCTGTATTTTTAATTTCCCTCTTAAGTCAAGGACCCATATGACTTTTCTGGCAATAGATTTCTGTATGTTAGTTGGTTCCCACAATTCAGCAATTCTGTGACTAGGGAGCACTTTTCTACATCTATCAGAGTAGCAGCCATGTTAGTTTGTATTTGCAAAAAGAAAAGGAGTACTTGTGGCACCTTAGAGACAAACAAATTTATTTGAGCATAAGCTTTCATGAGCTACAGCTCGCTTCAAAAGCTTATGCTCAAATAAATTTGTTTGTCTCTAAGGTGCCACAAGTACTCCTTTTTCTTTTTTCTACATCTAGTTATTGCCATCGATAAAATCTTATTGGCATGGTGACCTTCATAGATATGTAGAGGGTTTTTTTCTTGAATTTTGTGTTCTCCTTAACTGGCTGTCAGTTATATAAATGAAGGTCACCATGCCAATAAGATATTGTCTATAGAATTATGTGAATGTATAATAGAAGACTGATACAGACCTGAACTACTCTGATGTGTTTTAAAGTCCTATTTCTGTATCTAAGTTACGTATTTTATGTTGCTAGCATGTTTACTATATATAAGCAAAAATAGACTTCAATAAGCTATTGTCTTTATGCCCCAGATGTCATGTATCATCTGACATACATGACATGGTCCTGCCCTCTCCAGGAGAAATTTTCAAAAGCAGTTGAGAACCTTGAGCAAGGTATTTGATGCTCCTATAGATTTATCCCCCAATATCTAACTACTTTGAAAGTAAAGTACATCAAACATGCAAAAGAATATTCACATAGCTTTATCAGCCGAAAGGAACAAAAGAATGGCCATATGGGTCAGACCAATGGTCCATGTAACCCCGATATCCTGTTTTCTGACACTGGCTGGTACCAGATGCTTCAGCAGTTATGAACCAAACACGGCAATGATCAGGTGATCCCTTCCCGGTCATCCAGTCCCAGCTTCTGGCAGTCAGAGATTTCGGAACACCAAGAGCGTGGGGTAGCATCCATGACCATCTTGGTTAATAGATAGTGATGGCCTATCCTCCAAGAATGTATCTAATTTTTTTTGAACCCAGTTATACTTCTGGCCTTCACAACATCCCCAAGCAATGAGTTCCACAGGTTGACTGTGCATTGTGTGGAAAAAGTACTTCCTTTTGTTTTAAACATACTGCCTTGTAATTTTATTGGGTGGCCCCTGGTATGTGAAATGGTAAATAACACTTCCCTATTCACTTTCTCCACACCATTCATTTTATGGGTTTTACAGACCACTGCCATATCCCCCCTTAGTTGTCGCTTTTCTAAGCTGAACAGTCCCAGTCTTTTAAATTTCTCCTCATATGGAAGCTATTCCAAACTCCAATAGTTTTTGTTGCTCTTCTCTGTACTTTTTTGAATTCTAATATATTTTTTTGAGATGGGGTGACCCAAACTGCATGCAGTATTCAAGGTGTGAATGTACTGTGAATTTATGAGGGCATTATTAACGGTAAGATTACTAGACCTTGAAATTTCTACAAATTTCTCACCAACACAACTTGGCTTGTCAACACTTATAAATTAGTGCACTAGAAAAACTGTAGCCAGACTGGTGTATTAATGTGCACAATCTTTTCAGCATGAACTGTAAGCTGTTTGTGCTCCTTCATTGTTATTACAGTGAAGTTATGCAATCATAAAAGACAATCAGTTAGTGTTTATAATCTTATTATTGGACTTGTGTGATACACTTGGGACAAATACCTTCAAACAACATACGTAGACGTTGGCACTGGATGCCTTAGTTGATTGTTGATGAGATGTAAAGCCTCTATGATTTCTCCCTTAAATCAAGTCCAGGTATGTAGTGACCAAGTAATTATCTGTTATACTTTTAGGACCTCATTACCAGAATAATGAGTGCCTTCACAATATTTAATATGGTTATCCTCCTAACATCCCTCTGAGCAGGGGAAGTACTATTAAGTAGTGAGGCATAGAGAGACTAAATGACTGGCTCAGGGTCACACAGGAAGTCCTGTGGTGGAGCAGGCATATGCATTTGGCTCTCCTGAGTCCCAGGCTAGTACCTTAGTCACTAGACCAGCCTTCCACTTGGATTACGTATCTTTATGGAAGTGCACAAATTGTGCTAAAGACACAGGAAAATACAGTTCACAGTCTGAAGACCAACAGATAAAAGGTAGTGGACAGGGTTACAACATACGAGCCAAGTGATCATGGTGAAAATTGGCATGCATCATTGTTCATATAAAATGAAACATCTTCATCTGTACATCTTCTGGACCATTGATGATGATACTGTATTGCAAACTCCTGGTTACTTTTATGAGTATTGCAATATTAAGCTGTATGTGTCAGTGCATGAGCTAAAGCTGCTCATGATTCTAGGAACAAGCAGGATTTCACTTGTGAATTTTTGGCCTTAACTGAAAATGGCAACACTTTCCATTTCTTTTCAGTGGGGCTGAAGAGGGCTGATTGTTTCCCATTCTAGCGTTTGGAAACTCAGTGACCAAGAGTTATTACTAAGGGAAGGATGTTGGACTAGTGATTAAGTCCCTGGACTGGGACCTCAGGAGATTTCATTTCGTTTCTCAGCTCTGTGTCAGACTTCCTGCATGACCCTGGGCAGGTCGCCTAATCTCTCTGGTGCTTAGTTCATTTTTATTATGGTGATCCTTTCACACCCCGCAAAGATACAGTGAAGACACATTCATGAGTGTTTGTGAGATTCTCACAACAAAGAGAAAAGCCAATCAATATTAATGATGTGCAAAATGTCCCAACAGTTCAAAAAAGCAGTTAAAATTCACCTAGTTTCAGGTTCCATTATAATCTTCATATTCAGTGCAGGTTACTCAAAATGTTCAGTAAAGGTTTTGTGAACTTTTGTATGGCCTACAGTTGATGTATAACTTTGTTGAAACCATGTTAAAGGACAGGTTTGTGTTTTGCTTTGTTTTTTTTCTTGGGGGTTCTTTGAACCAAAACACAAGGGGAAGGGCTGCGAACCCAAGTGATTCAAAACTAAATAAAATGTTCACTTGAAACCGTCTGAACCAACAAAGAGTTTAAGGGCTCTTATCACCATCCTCAGTAAATAAATACAGGGAGAAAGCAAAAGAGGAAGATGATTAAAAATAGCAACCCAGAAAAAGCAATGTGTTGAAAAGGGAGTGGGTGTGGGGGGAGGGAGAAGCAAGAATCTGCTTGACTTCCAGGTAAGTGATCAGATGCTCTAACTTGATTCTTATTACTCCTGGGGGAATTCTGCACCACTGTGTATGTGCAGCATTCATTTTCCTTGCAGATTTCTTTGTTTCCCTGCAGAAAAATGACTTTCTGACAGGGAAGCAAAGGGAAGCTGCAAGCAGTCATGCGACCCTCCCCAGCAGTATGTTTCTGGTGCCTAGGGCAGCAGGCAGAGAGGTAAATCACTGTGGGGTAGGGGACGGGATTGGGGAAAACCCTGCTGGTGGCTCCTACACTGTGCTGGGCTCAGCTGCTAATCCCAGCTGGAGTGGGGAGGACAGGACTTCCTCTTCCCCACATGGCATCCAGGGAGGGGTCAGACCCAGCTGTAGGAAGCTCTGCAAACTTCCCCGCTCCCTGCACTTCCTGCACCCATTGCTCCTCAGCCACAGGGGAAGGGATCACTGTACAGGGAGCTGCTCCCCCATTCACCCAAACCCCATGCTCCCAGACCCCCTCTTACTCAAACCCTCCTGCCGAGCCCCACTCCCCCTTTGCCTGGACGAGCCACCTGCACCTAGATCCCCAGCCTACCGAGCCCCAAATAGCTGCACCTGGATCCCCACCCCACTGAGCCCCACGCCCCCAGCATCTGTACCCTCCCATACCCTGGACACCCCTCACCCCCGTGCTGAGCCCTAACCACCTTCACCAGGACCTTCCTGCAGAGTCCCATTGCCATTGTACCAAGAACCCCCAACAAGCCTCTGTGCATCCAGATCTTCACCCCCCCTGCACTCAGACCCCCCCCAACTGAACCACCCACACTCAGATTGCCCCACATAGAACCCTCTCAACCCACTAAGTCCCTCCACACTTGGGTCTTGCCTTGCTGAGCCTGCCTGCCCACACCTGGTGTACCTGGCACAAAGGGGCAGGGCTCTGCGGTGTTTCTGGGGCAGGCCCAGTCCTTGAGGTGTGTAAGAGTTGGGTACTGACTCACCACTGAGTCCGTGTCCTGGGGCGGGAGCTGCACAGTGATCTCTGACCTCTGTGCTGCCAGTGGCCTGTGCTCCCCAATGTCATGCTGTAGCCTCTACTTTTATTTGGCAAATAAAATTTGCAGAATTTTGCAGATCTTTTATATCTTCTACACAGAATTTTTATTTTGGTGCAGAATTTTTAATTTTTTGGTGTAGAATGCCCTCAGGAGTATTCTTATATTCTTTCTTCTTACCTCCCACACTTTCTTTTCCCCCTCTGCTACTAATTTGTCTTGTCTTTCTACATTCACCTTCACTGCAGCCCTTATGCAGACATTATCCCTCCCCCCACCCTTTGCTCTTGTGTTGCCCTCCCCTGCTGTGCCTCTCTGCTGAGTTCAGTGTGCTGGCAGTCAAGTGAAATATATGAAAATTTGGAGCTCTGAAGTGCTGTCTCAGCACTCCAGGGATTAAGACTTTTAGTAAATTTCACTTTGCTGCTTGGAGAGGACAGGTAGTGAGCTCCCAAATCCATGGGATTTATGGAAAGTCTGTGCCCACTAATTGTATTTATTGTCTCATGCCTTGAGATTGCTGTGCTCTTGACATTTAGGGGCTGAGAACTGCTATAAAGAAACAGCAAATATTCTTTTTTAAATTGTTGTTGCAATAGGTTAGAATTACTTGGATCTGGCAGTGTACTGCCATCTGTTTTTGTTTTAGTCCTACTTCAGTATTTTCAACACACAAATCTGGAGTCCCCAGATTTCTTTAACCCCTCTCAATCTGATTTTAGGCCTGGGTATGGTGGAGACTCCATGGGTGCTCCGGGGCTGAAGCACCCACGGGGAAAAAATGATGGGTGCCTCTCTATCAGCCCCCCTCTTAGTGCTTCCCGCCTGCCATGATCAGCTGTTTCACGGCATGCAGGAGCTTTGGGGGGAGGAGCGAGAATGCAGTGTGCTCAGGGGAGAGGGTGGAATGGGGCACAAAGAGTGGGGGTGAGGCTAGGGCAGGGTGAGGACTTGGAGGAAGGAGTAGAGTGGGGGCAGGGCCGGGGGCAGAGACAGGAGTCAAGCACCCCCCAGCACGTTAGAAAGTCAGCGCTTGTGTGTGCAAGTCTTATTAGTTGAGTGATTGCTTCTAGCACTGGCCAACAAGCAACTGTTGACCATAGCAGAGAGGCTGACGTTATGTTTGATCCCGAGGGGAGAATTAACGTAAGGTTTTTGTGTGCAGTGTTGCAGGGCTCTATTTTGCCATCCTTCCTGCTCCGTTTCATTTATTTTAATTTAAATCTGTTTTTCTGGATCCAGAAAGTACCTATCACTCGTTCTAAGTGCTGTGCAATACACTAAACAAAACTAAGAATAATTCCAAGCTGCCATTAAACACAAACATAGACAAATTGTGCATCCAGAATTTCCAAATAACAATTGCACAAGAAAAGAATAATTATAATCCCATTATCTTTCAATCAGAGCTCCAATCAAAAACCTGGGAATAAAGAGAAGAGAAGATGTGCTTGGAAGGTTAACACATCCAGGCTCTACTGGACTGAGGCAGGAAAACAGCTTCAGAATCAAATGCCCTCATATGGAAAAGGCCCTACCAACACCTCTTCCAAACATCAGCTATCTACTCTGAGGCTGTTCCAGTTTGATCACTTCTGCTGATTGTGACGCTGACAATATAACATGGTGTACTCCAGGGGGAATTCTGCACACAATATTTTAATTTCATATTTTATTTGTCAAAATAACACAATATATAGCCATGCCAGTTTCAATTATTTTAGTAATTTATTTCAAAATACCTGTCAGCAAGTATGTAAAAATACAGACACACAAAATTCCCTCAGGGATAGAGTTAAAGAAATCCCTATGACAACCCAGTTCCTGTTTCTCTGACCCCTCCCTCCCCAGAGCCCAGGGATCCAGAGGGAGAAACAGCCTGATGCTGGGTCCCAGACTTGGATGGAGTTTCTTGAATGCCACCTCCTTCCTTCAGGGCATGCTGAGAACTGCCACTGCTGGGAACCCTCTAGCTCCCTTCCCCCCCTCCCTGCTGCAGTGTCTTCTATTTAGGAGATGGGCTCTGCCAGGTCCAGCGGCCCTTAGTGAAAACCAGCAGCTCTGCAGCCCTTTTCTGTGGTGGTGGGGTGGGGGAAGGAAATTCCGCACACTAATTTCTGCACAAATTCTGCTTTGTGCAGAGTTTCCTTAGGAGTAATGGTGATAAGAGGTGGTGTCCTAGGTAACAAGCTCCCAAGTCACTTAGGACTTTATTGATCAAAACCAACACTTTTTAACTTTGAAGTGGTGTTCAGTAGACAACCAGTACAGGTCAATGTGAGTGTGAAACTGGTAGGAGTACTAGCACTGCAGTTGCCTCAACATAACTATGTTGGTGATGCAGCTGTTCAACTTTCCTGCTGCCTGGATGAGACTGGGGTTGGATTAGAGTCAGCTGGCTGAATCCCTTTCTGGATCGGACCAAAGGTGATGCTGGTTGTCTGATGGGGGAATAACCCAAGGAGATGGCTGTGGTGATAGCTGTCACTGACCAGGAGGGAATGACTATCACCTGCTACTGAAGTTTGCAATCTAGGAGTCCTAGTAGTTCCTTTGCCACATCTTGACGATCTGGTGGCTGAGAATGCTTTTTCCAAACATTGCTTGGCAAGGAGGTTGCAACCTTTTTGCTTATATGCAGGCCTCCATGCTTTTTTCTCTATTATTTCAGTGCACTATAGCTGGGGCTACCTGTGAAGATCCCTCAAACTTCAGCTAGTGCAGAATTTTCTGTCTACTTACACATGTTTTATAGTCAAATATATTAGTTTTTCTTCCCAGGCTCCCAGTTTTTTTTCTGGGGTGCAATTAAAGGTATTTTTAAAATCTGTAGAAGCTTGGGTTCTGTCTACCTCAGACCCTTTTTTTGTATTCTAGCCACTCATTTGGGACACGATGGGGGAAAGAACGTTTTCTGTGCAGAAACTGCTACTCTGGAATTCTTTCTCCTCTGTTGGAGATATGCCATGGAAGTCAACTACTTTAGGCTGTTGCAAAGCCCATTTCCTGTGCAGGGAGCTTTGAGGGGTGGGAATGTGACTGTGGTTTTGCGTGGCTGGGAATACCAGTTACATTGATTCAATTGATGTATAGATGTGTTTTTTTTTTTTGTAGTAACTTTTATGTATGTGCCTTGAGGCCACAGGAGGAACATTTTTGTACACTGAAGTAATATAACAGTGTAAATGAATATTCTCAAGTGTCTTTGATTAACTGATTGCCAAATAGTATAGTATTTAAAATCCCAAATTATATCAAATCTCAATCCCGGTATATCAAATTGAAATCCCTTAAAATGAGGTATACTTTGACTGCAGGTCTATATAACCCACTAACCCACAGCAATGTTAGACCCTAATTAATCCCACTTTTGTATTCTATTAATTTAAAGCATTACAAAAAATCCATTAACCAGATGAGACAGGGACTTGCAAGAGTCTTGTATTTACGCTTCGAGCCAGGGTACTGCGTATCTGTTGGGTGGGCCTGGTTGAGACAGATCTATATTCGAAATGTTTCAAGTAGTTTTGCATTATTGATGGAATAATCTGTCCTTTTATTTCAGGGCCTGTCAAACTGATCAAATAAGGACACTTACATCTGTTTGTTTATTGATAGAGGCAAGTTGTCATCCCTTCCAAAACTGGGGTATCCTATATTAACTCCCATCAGTTAGTGTTCAGACTTTTGTCACACTGTCTGCATCAGGTTGCCTTGAATAAAGATTAGGTGAGTGGTTTGACGATCTTCCTAAACTTTCAAACTTGTATGCCAGTTCAACAGCAGGTTTGTGTAATTTTAATTGCCCATCTCCCATTTCATCCCTACATCATGAGACTAAACGTTTTTTAAAGCATGAAGCAGGCAAATCAGCATGCTGCCATCTTTAGTAAGAATAAGTAAGTAATAAATAAAATAGATACAAAACTGGATTTTCTGAAGGTGGGGGGGGGGGAACTGAAATGAATATGCTACCAGCTAGAACTTGCTTTATTCAAACAAATCAGAACCATCAGTTTTGTTTGGTGCACATAACAATAGAAGTGAAGTACACAGTAATACCTTCAGATATTGTAGCAATAATCAAATTCACTAGATCAGTAGAAGAAACAATTGACCAAAAAAGACTGCTAGCACACTTTTATTTCTATTGTTTTATAACATTTTGTGAAGAATAAGATTAGGATTTGCATTTATGGACAGATTTTTTTTCCCCCAGCTTTACTTTTCTAGGTTCCATGCTCGACTGGAAATAAGTGGCAAAGATATAGTGAACTGTGGTGGTCAGGGGAGTAGTCAGCCCATTGTGAAAGTGGTACCTATAACCTGATCAGAAATATTACAGTAAGCAATTCTATGAGCTATTGAAGTCTGTCAGACGAGTAGTAGATTACCTCACTCTGAATTTTGTATGTGACAAATTACTGGGTGCACTCTCCCATCCCCCATTTCCAAAATAGTTTGACTTTATATATCAGATCATGTCCTACTATGTCTGTTGGACTGACAGTGTTTAGCACAACATAATGAAGTCTTACCCAACATGACAACATCACCCTTTTTTTTCTTGTGATTTGGTACTTGCCATTATTTGAGAAGGCAAAAGTTGCTCTAAAATATAAGCACTAAAGCAAATTATAGTATTTCAGCACTAATTACTATACATCAGTCATATCTAAATTATTTTTATTAACTGGGCTTACATGTAGATATATATCATATGCAAAGTAAAAACCTGCTTATAATTAGTGGAAAAACATTGACAATCATAATATGGTGCAGAGGTAGGAGGCAATACAGTGGGTACTTGAGATAAGTGGTCTAACAACTGGCATGGAAAAGGACAGGAATACAAAAAGTTTTAGAGGAATTTTTTCAACTCTTCATTTTAAGATGACCAAAATGCTGAGGATTAATTCATTCTATGCTGCTCTGTGGCTATGGAGTAGCTCCATTGCCTTTCTGCAGTCCTAAGTCGCTGTGGGGAGGAGGAAAGTGAGGGAGGGGAAAGATGATTTTTGTCTTCAATCTGCCTGACTACTTGCAGTTGGTGTGGAAGGTGAGAAAAGAAGGATTTGCTCCCCTATCATTGCACAAAGTGCAAATCTTCCCTGTCGTCCCATCTTTTTGTCTGAGTAGATCTATTTTCACTAACTTCTATCAATAGTTAGTGTTTTTTTCCAAATATTAGCTTTTTCTGATGAGTAATTGATATTTTTATTTTTCTGGCTAAGCTCTGCCCACAGAAACCAGTGGCAATCAGGCATACGTCTGATACAGAATTCAGCTCTTGGTCTCCCATAGTAGGTTGCTAATCATAAAAATAATATACTGGGGAAACTTACACCTATAAGGCCAAATTTTCAAAAGCAGTATCATGTGCTCAAATTTGCTTCATGTTCTTGTGTGACTAGTCTTTGCTTGCTGAGAATGTGGGTTTGTAGATGCAAATTGTGTAGTCACAAGTGCCCAAAATCAAGCATTCAGATATCTGTAGGAGCACTAACTTGGGGGTACAAATATGAATGCACAAATCTGGGTAGCATGAAGGCATTTCAAAAATTTTGCTCAAATATGCATCATAAATGTCTCCATAATTTTCTCTTTCCCCAGAGAGGGGGTGGGTGTGTGTGTGTGTGTGTGAGAGAGAACTGCCCCTTCCCTCCTCGCATTTCATTCTTTCAGAAACTGAAAGAAATCCAAGTTCTCATAGCTTTAAAATGGACTGCGTCCAGGGGGAATCAGTGCTCTCTTCTCATTATTTATCTAAAGGGCTACATACTTTACAACATATAACTCTGCTGTTAAGAGGAAAGAGGGGGCAGGGGTGCCCACTTTAGAAAAAGAGGCCCTTTCCACAATGATTTCATGGTGAATTGGGAGTGGGGTAGTGTAAAGTCAGGCAAGCCCACACTGTTCTCACGGACCAAATGACTAAATGTGGGAGAGGAAAAAGGAGTCTGGCTGCATCCCCAGTTATGATCTGGCTCTGTAGTAGAATCAGTCTGCTAAACTCATTGCATTTTTATGCAATTTAGTCTGAGAGAAAGGAGAAGATCACTGAACCCTGACCCAACTGTGAGATTGGAATAACAACTAGAGAGACTTAGAGCTACCAACATTTGAGTCACACAGCATTTAAATTAAAATAAATATTTAGTGTGTTTTTTCTTTAGGATCATCTCATGCAAGATTTATTAAATGCCTGTGTTTAACTCAAGCGCAAATGTAGCTTTAATTAGAAAGGATATTTTTACTTACTGCTGCACAGCATCATTAAATGGTGTTTGTAACTGAGAGTTATGAGCAGCTATGTCTAATGATCTGGATCAGACATTCCCAAACTGTGATCCATGGATCACTTGTGGTCTGTGGTGAGTTGGCTGGCCACATAGTGGAGATCATCATTCTTGTTTCCAGCCAATGAATTGCATTAAAAGAAGCAAAAACACCATTACTTTTCTAATGTTACTCTTCCAAGTAAGCCAGTGCTATATTTGTTAGAGCTATTATGTGTTTGTGAATGGGAGCAGGGAGTGATCCAGGCAATCATGATGGGATGGAGTGGTGGTCCACAAGACATGGTATTAAAGATGAGGCCCTCACTATGAAAAGTTTAAGAACCTCTGACACAAGGCAAATGACTACCTTTTTAAAAAAATTTGTATTACAAATTGACCACGAATAAAGTTCCCAGTTTGAAAATATTTTAGTATTTGTCCTACACTAATACATGTATATTAATGTAATCACTCCTACAACAGGTCTTGTGTATATAAGCGGGGGAATAGTCCCGCTATTGTGGGGAACTTTCCTGGCTTCTGCACTACCCCGGTGAAGTGGGCTAGCGAAAGGATCTGAGTCCCACTTCCTTTACCCAGTGGCCTCCCTGCCCTTGAGGACTCCCCTTCCACTCTCCTGTCTGGCAGAGTCCTCCTAACCCCAACAAGGCTGGGCCCAGGATTCCTGGGGGTCTCGACCCCCAACCCTGCTGTGGTCACCTAGGATAGGGGCTAGGGTGTCCCCACTCCGGGGTACTCTCTCTGCACTGGGCACTTCTCTGACCCACTGACCATTACATACAATTTAAAGCAAATGCAAGTTACTTAATCAACAATTAATTTTAAAAAGAATAAGGAAAAATGGGAAAGGTTAAAGGAAACACATGAACCCACTCTGTGGCAGGGAGCATCACAAACAGTGTCTCTGGAATGTCAGGGCAGTTCACAGTCTGTTCCTTGTAAGTCCCAGGCCTTCTTCTCAGGCCCTGGCTGTGCTGCAGGGATGCTGTGGGTTGGTGGCCTCAGACTCTAAGTGGTAGTACCCTTCTTCCCAATGTTGTCGCCGCCCTGTCAGGGTTATGATCCAAGCCTGGCCTGCAGAGCCCCTTGGCTGAGGCATCTCCCTGTGCTGGGCCCGCTGCCCAGGGTCCCCCTCGCTCTCCCCAGCTGCTCACCGCACCCAGCTCCAGACTGCTCCAGCCCCAGCTCCACCACTCTGTCTCAGCGCTTCTGCTGCTGCTCTGCCTCCAGCTCCCTGGGCTGCTTCTTTGGCCCTCTGCCTCTGGTTGCTACAGCTCTGCTCTGCAGGCTGCTTCTGTGACTCTGCTCCCAGCACTGACCTGCTTCCTGGGCTGCTTTTCTGGCCCCTCTGGCTCTGGTTGCTGCAGCTCTGCTCCCAGGACAGGGTCTGCTCTTTCTGGATCTGGCACAGCTCAGCTCCCCAGCTCAGCTTGCGCCCCTGTTTTCTCCTTAGCTCGGCCCCACTCTGTCTGACCCAGGCAATTCCAGCTCACAGGGAGGATGGGACCTTCCTGGCCTCCTGACTCCCTGATTAGCCAGCCCGCCCTGTCATTCAGGCTGACCTGGAGCATTGGCCTCTCCCCATTGTTCCTGGGGACTATCAGTCTCAGGGTCCTGATTTCCATAGACCCTTCCCCTTTTAGTACTGGGAGCTAGCCAACCAAAACACCCCCACTGAATGGTAGTAAGGGGGCAACAGTCCCCTTACACATATCTTGATTAGATTCACATCATCTTTAGGCCCTATCCCAACAGTAGTACCTCCGATTTGTTTTAGAAATAATATTTACGGTGACTTTTCCAAGGGTATAGCAGAAATCTGGGATATTCTGGTTGTCTTTTTTTAAAAATCAACATGGGGAGAGGGGAAAATGGGTGGATAGAATACTTATTTGTGGCTCCAAGATGGGATAATTTTGTTCCCTTTCTATCTCACAAGGAAGTAGAAAGCAGTCCACAAAACACAAAGGTCCAGCCAACTTCTGTTTTCATATAGGTTTCTTTAGGAATTCCAAGACACAGCACTCACCTTTTAAAGAGCTGTGTGCATTTCTTCCATATTCATTTTGTTTGGTGTTTTCTGAATTCTTTGTATTATGTTGTCAGTCTCTAAATCTGGAGGATTTTTTCTCTCAGTAGAATAATAGAAATGTAGTGCTGGAAGGGACCTCAAGAGGTCATCAAGTCCAGCTACCTGCACTGTGGCAGGACCAAGTAAACCTAGGCCATCCCTGAGAGATGTTTGTCCAGCTCATTTCTAAAAGCTTCAGTGATGGGGACTCCATGACCTCCTATTCTAGACCTTAGAAAGTTTTCCCCAATATCTAACCTAAATCTCCTTTTCTGCAGATTAAGACCATTACTACTTGTCCTACTTCAGTGGACATGGAGAACAATTGATCATCACCCAATTTATGACAGCCTATCAGGTTCCCCTGTCGGTCGTCTTTTCTCTAGACTAAACATGCCCAGTTTTTTAAAACCTTTTATCATTTTTGTTGCTCTCCTCTGGACTCTTTCCAATTTGTCCACATCTTTCCTAAAGTGTGGTGCCCAGAATTGGACACTGTTCTCCAGCTGGAGCCTCCCCAGTGCTGAACAGAGCAGGACAATTACCTCCCATGTCTTACATACAACACTCCTACTAATACACCCCATAATCTTATTAGCCTTTTTTGCAGCTGCAGCACACTGACAACTCAACCTGTTTGTGGTCTCCTGTAACTCCCAGATCCTTTTCAGCAGTACTACCACCTAGACAGTTATTCCCCACTTTGTAGTTGTGCATTTTATTTTTCTTTCCTAAGTGAAGTACTTTGCACTTCTCTTCACTGAATTTCATCTTGTTGACTTCAGACCAAGCCTCCAATTCATCAGGATCATTTTGAATTCTAATCCTGCCCTCCAAAGTGCTTGAAACTCCTCTCCTCTCAACTTGGTGTCACCTGCACACTTTTTATAAGCACACTTTCTACTCTATTATCCAAGTATTAATGAAAATATTGAGTAGTACTGGACTCAGAACTGATCCTTGCACAATCCCACTAGATACACCCTCCCAGTTTGACAGCAAACCATTGATAACTATGTTTTGAGTACGATCTTTCATCCAGTTTTGCACCCACTTACTAATAGTTTCATATAGAACACATTTCCCTGTTTGCTTGTGAAAATGTGATGTGGAACTGCATCAGAAGCCTTACTGAAACCAAGGTACATCATGTCTACTGCTTCCCCTTTATCCACCAGATCACTAATCCTATCAAAGAAGTTGGATTGGCATGACTTTTTTTCTTGATAAATCCATGCTGGCTATTCCTTATAAACCTGTTTTCCAGAGGCTTACACATTGTTTAATAAATTTCTCTGGTATCTTTCCAAAGGTACCCAAGTTAGGCTGACTGGTCTATAATTCCCCAGATACTCCTTGTTCCCCTTTTTAGAGCTAGGTACTGTGTTTGCCCTTCTCCAGTCTTCTGGGACTTCTCCTATCCTCCAGAAGTTCTCAAACATAATTGCTAACAGCTCGAAGATTACTTTAGGTGGTTCCTTAAGTACCCTAGGATGAATTTCATCAGGCACTGCTGATTGAATATCTCTAATTTATCTGAATATTCTTTAACGTATTCTTTCCCTATTTTGCCTAGTGTTTCTTCCCCCCTTGGTGGTTGGTGTTGTGTTGAGTATCTCGTTCTACTTTTTAGTGTAGACAAGAAAAATAGGCATTAAGCACCTCACGTTTCTTGATGTCATCAGTTATTAGCTCTCCTTCCCTGCTATGTAGAGGACCTACGCTAGGAGCAAGAGAGACAAAGGAAAGTGTATTTTAAGAACATCATCTTACTGCCTTTTGTCTCTTGAAAGGTGTAACTCAGAAAGGTGAAGGCACAAAACGATTTTGTCCCTACATACTTGTGCTGTTTTGTACTCCTCCTTATCCATTTGACTATGTTTTTACTAATTTGTAGAATTCCCTTTTGATTTTCATGTTATTAAAGAGCTCCTGATTGAGCCATATTGGCCTCTTACAAAGGAAAGAGGAAGAATAGTATCAGGATAGTTTGCAGTTGTGCCTTTAATATTGTCTCCTTGAGGAACGGCTAGTTCCCCTTGGGTTTTCTTCCAATGGGACCTTACCTTCCAGTTCTTCTTTTTTTTTGAAGTCCATTATCCTTATTGTGCTACTCTCACTCCTTCCTTTCCTTAAAATCATGAAATTTATCATTGTATGACTGCTATCACCCAAATTGCCTGGAGTGTGAAAGGTTAACTCGCTTCTGTTACCTGAGAAGAATTAAGACTCTTTCAAATTATGAAGATGCTTATTTTTATTCTGATTTAAAAGGATGTTTTATGAAACAAATGTCTGTTCTAGGATAACAGCTGGTTTCAGCCTTCAGGTTCTGTCTAAGTGTTTTCACTCTCATTTGCTTACAAGCAGCTGGAAGGGTATGTAACCTGGGTGCTTGTTTAAGATGCTGATGTGCCTTCTATGGAGCACACAGAACTGGCTTCACTGAAAAGAATACGTTAAGATTGTCAGTGATTCTTTTGAATAGGTTAAGCCAACACCAATTCCTTTTGTTGAGAAAATGCTTTATTCTCAAAGTCTCTCTGATCTTCTGTACAACAGAAAATGCTGTGTTCTGCCATTATCAGAATGGCTCTATAAATGGGGCAAGGGTTATGGTGTTTTTTTCCCCTGGACTACATTAATTCCAAGTGTATGTCCTGACAAAAAGAAAAACATTTATTGAATTATTTTTGTTACACTAATTTATAAATAGAGGAATCCCTTTGAGTTGCCAAAACCTTACTGGAATCGTCAGTCTCTCTTCTCCTCTCCTCCCCCCTCCACCCCCCCCCGGCACCCCCTCCGCCCCAAGTGATGTGCATAATATAATTTTTCCACCTGGGTAGACCAGAGCTAGCAACTGAATGCATCAATAACAGGAGAAACAAAATTCAATTTCAAGCAACACCATAAAATATTTTCAGTAACATGAGACATTATAAGGAAGGGTGTAATGTTCAGTTGACTTATTTAAAGGAATATATATTGGGTAAGCCTGTGTATTTTCTCTTAGCTGCCCACACCGAGGAGGGGAGATGCAGAAGGGGTGGGGGCCGAAGTTAGAAGTTCTAGGCCTAGGATTTGACTTTGCACAGGCAAGCAAACCTGAGGTTCAGCTGTGATAAATGGACATTTTTGGCCTTCAGTTTCCCCTCTACTGTGCATTTCATCGGTTTCTGGTAATAACAAGGAGAAACTCTGTCTCTAGGATAGGTATCTCTTTAAAATGTTGGCAGTTTCCTTCAAGGTTTAAAATATATTTATTCAAGATATTTCCTTTAGGAATAATTCCGAGCGGAAAGGAGGCAGAGGGTGGGAAATTGTCTCTAACATTGGTCGTAGTGAGAGCCATTCTCAAGGTGCTAAGAACAGCAACAAGGGGGCGGGGGGAATGGTAGCATTTACCTGATGTTTTGTGGATGCACATCATATTAGATACTGGAGAAAAAATGTAAATGATAACAAATGTAGTATGAAACAATGTGTTGTGTTTATAAAAATGTATTAATTCCCTTTTTCACAAATGAGGCTAAAATGCATGAAAATTTAAATATTTAAAAGTATAATCATGCTTACAATTTGTTTGCAATAATTAGCATGCCTGCAGCCATTTTGCATATTTATAATTTTTAAAATATTTTCTGAGAAATTCATTCCTATGGATAACTGATGTGGAGCTGCCTGCTGGGTGAAGTGTTAATTCAGGATGCAAAAATCCTTAACTGTGTATCTTGCATCTTGCCAGAGGTTTAAATGTACCCTACAGAGGTTTGCTCACATGGACAATATATATTGAAGCCTCAACTGAGCCTGGAGGACATGATCTCTCATGTTTTATTAGAGGCCAGTTAACACCACACTATTGTGTGCTAGCCCTTCAAGACAAATGTTCTGTTAACTGTTCATCTGTGGGTTTTCAGGTACGGATTGTGATGGTACTGACTGCTAAAGTTGATAGGCTGTGGTACGCACCCCTTATTTGCAATTTTATATATTCAGCCTATTTACATTCACATTTAGCTTGTGTGAAACAGGCACTTGTGGTGGGTCTCATAAATAAAAATAACACTAGGATGCTATTGAGGGTTATATGCCCATTATCTTAGGGTTATACAATTCTTGGCTGTCCAGTGATTTTTGTTCATTTTCTCACCTCTTCTGACATCACTTATGTTGTATGACATTGTTTTTCATTTGATTCTCACTAACTGGAACATGTTTGGAGAGGTTTTTTGGGAAAAATGATAGACCCTTGCAATCATTTGGGTATATGGATTTAATAACATTTCATTTCAGTAACCACAGTGCAACAACCAATTTTTCATCACTTCTGTTTGGGAGAAAGTGGTCCTAGAGCATATTTTTTGTTCTTGCTTGCTAAGTGGGTTTACACAGTACAATTCCTCCTTTTTGGCTGTGTTCTGCCATTATACCTTCTAGACAGTAGACACAGATCTGCTCAGGCTCCTCACAGCGACAGAAACCTGCTACTTTTAAATTTGTGTGTGAATTTATTGAAAGATGTAGTGCTGGCAAGTGGTCTTTCTCAAAGGGCTGCTATTCTTGTGACAGGTAGAGGACAAACAGCACATGGCTGTAATATATAAAATCCTTTAATCTAGGACGTGGGTGCGTTACAGGAATTTTTGCCATGTGTCCCATGAGCAGAATTTCTCGTTATCCTGAGATTTAATCTGGATCCATATGAGGGTCAGAAAAAGAGAGCCTTCTAAGAAGGCCTGAAGCTATGGTGCTCCTTACCTAAAAGTTTCAAGACAGCAAAAGATTGATGACCTTAAGTCCTCCTTATTTGGGTCATTTTATCAATGATGGTTTAGCTTCCTATTTTTGTTTATATTTGTGCCACAGATTGCAGACTACAGTGGACCATTTGACCCTGTATAGGATTATTTATTGAAGATTCTATTTTATGTATAGTGCCAGACACCTTTTGGCACCTTACTTGAATAAATAAAGTAAAAGTTGCCACTAGCTATGAGATGGTGGGTAGTTCCGTTAAGAACTTGGCTTTGAGTGCAGGACATAAGTCAGAGCACATCCTCCACTTTTTTCTGTCTCTAGTTTGTAGGAATTCCACACTGTAGTCTGAGCATTATCTCAGCAGCACCATGTCTGTTCTGCAAACAACACTCTAATTCTTATTTTCAAGAATGCCAAATTAACTTAAATTGTATTTAAATAAATTTTAAATTCTAAAAGTTTATGGTATTTTTATCATGTTTGTGTGTCTTTGAATTTCTTTTTATTTTTTAAATTTTCTCTTACACTCCCTAAAATCGTTACAATAAAAACATCTTATAATAAATTATAAGTAGGGGCAATTAAGTGTGAACATTTTTTTTGAATTTCTCACAAGCTTCAAGTTGTGCTTTATAAAATACTTATTTGTCAGTAAAATGGAATTAAACACCCTTCTAAGTATCAATACAAAACAAATTATATCTATGTGAGAACTTTCATCCTGAAGGATCCCAAAGTACTTTGCAAGCTAGATAGTACCGCTGAAATACTGTCACTGCCAGGATTGAAGATGTGTATAGTTGAAGGGGAGTATATTTTTGGCAAGGGATGAAGAAACAAACACCTGATAAGTAAAGTACGTTAGGGATCTCTAACATCGTTACAGACAAAGTTTCACACATGGGGAAATTGAATAATATTCAATTCATCTACCTCACAAGAATGACCAGTTGAATTGATCATGCCAAGAACTGAATCTGTGGTTCCAGGAATTCTAAGGGCAAGTCTACACTACAGCCGGGATCGAAGCTCTGAGATCGATCCACCAGTGGTCGATTTAGCAGGTCTAGTAAAGACCCACCAAATCGACTGCAGATCGTTTTCCAGTCGACCCCTGTACTAAGGTAAGTCAGTGGGAGATTTTCTCCTGTAGACCCCATGGTAACTCGACCTAAGGTAGGTCAACTCCAGCTAAGTTATTCACATAGCTGGAGTTGCGTAGCGTAGGTCGATTTACCATGGTAGTGTAGACATAGCCTCAGTATTTTGCACCCTAATGCTTAGTCCATTCAGTCGGTATATCTTGGGCATCAACCTGTGTGTCCCTGTATACACCGCACTATTTGGGTTGCTTTGATTATGTAATTCCTGGAAGTTGCTGGCTGGAAAGCTGCTACATCAGCCAGTAGTCACTGTCTTTCTAGGAAGTACTGTTTATGGAAGTGGCATCAAAAACAGAGTAACAAAATTTCTGCCTCTCTGAAAAAGGGTTTTCTACTTGGCCCTGCAATAAATCTTGTTCTTATCCTGTTCAATCAATGAACACTACCAGACCCTTCAACATATTAATGAAAATCTTAGCATACTGTTTAGATTATGGCAATATTATATTTCACTAGACAAATATTATATAATGGTTACACTTGGACTTTGTCATCTTTTCGTTCCCCTAGTAGCATCCTGGGGTGGCCTTTAAAAGAAGGTATCTGTTAGATTCTCTGTGGGTGGTCAGAAAGCAGAAGACTTCGAGTTACAAAGGCTTTTGTTTGTTTTGGATGAAGGCTTCAAAGGCTCACAGACTTCCTTACATGATGATGTAGTCAGGAAATACAATAGGGGGTGAGAGGGAAAGAATTTGCTGAAGCTGTTTTATATAAAATGGAACTTACAGATGCTATCCTCCTTGTGTTTGAGCGGTAAGCTAATATGGTCACGGATTTTTCTTTGCTCTAGGTGTCTTTGATGTTTGCATCAATTGCCCTCAATAAAGCTTCCAGGGTTTTTGTACACATTCATTTTGGAAATGTAAAAGACAATGATGCATTCATAAGTCAAACTGTAAATAGTGTATTAAAGCTGAGTGACTTAATGTACATATTTGAACTGCTTGATGCTGGAACACATTCCAGTCCATATGTTCTGCAGATTCCGGTTAGTAAAACTCTCCAGCTGCAGCTTGTGACAAAGTGTGGGTTAGGGTTTAAAGCTGTACTTTTTTTTATACATTCAAGGAATTACCTCATCAGCTCCTTCCAGTTCTCAGGATTACTCACTCATGCAGCTTGCCCAGGATGCTCTGTCTGCAGAGCTTGTGATCTGTGTGTATATCACCTGTTAGTCATTTTATTACATAAAGTTAATATACATTTCTGAAAGTTCATCATTTTCATTTGATACTGCACTTCTACAGACAACTTTAGGTGTTCATGTAAAAACTATTCAGAAAGGAATACCAAATATCCTAATGACACTACATAAATGCGTGGTGCACCCACACCTTGAATACTGTCTAGGTCTGTTATCCCCATCTCAACAAGAATATGGTGGAACTGGAGCAGGTTCAGAGGAGGGCAACAAAGATGATCAAGTGTATGGATTGGCTTCTGTACGAGAAGAGACTAAAAGGATTAGGGCTGATCAGCTTAGAAAAGAGACTATTAAGGGGGAATATGATAGAGGTCTATAAAATCTTGAATGGTGTAGAGCAAGTGAATAGAAGTGTGTGTTTACTCTTTCACACAACACAAAACCTAGGGGTCACCCAACGAAAATAATAGGCAGAGGTTTAAAGCAGGTTTCACACAATTACCTTATGGAACTCATTGCCAAGGATGTTGTGATTGCCAAAAGTATAACTGGGTTCAAAAAAACTAGATACTTTCTTGGAGGACAGGACTTCAATGGACATAATCCAAGATGGCCAGGGATGTAACCCCACGCTTGGCGTGATCCTAAACCTTTGACTGCCAGAAGCTGGGATGGCAAGACGGGTGGATCTCTCCAGTGGCTCTGTTCTGTACACTTCCCTGTGAAGCTCTGATACTGGCCACTGTTGGAAGACAGGGTACTAGGCTAGATGGACCATTAGTCTGACCCACTATGCTCATAGTTTTATATGCAAAACATGTTTTGATAAACTAACTTATTTATTAAGCAATTTAGTGAATTGAACTGATAATTTCTAGGTCACCATGTCCTTTAAATTTTTAAGAACTAGTACTTCTCATCCTTTAACACACCATTTTTATTCACAGACCGGAGGAGGCAAACAAGCTGTCTTTCAACTCCAAAGTGGTTTCTTAACTTTGAATAAACTAATTAATCATTGAACTAAACTAGTTAAATAAACTGAAATTAATATATTTTCTCTGTAGCTGCAGAAGAGGCTACTGCTATCGAAAGCTGGTTTAGCACTTCAACAAACTCTTAGTTCCAGTTGCTTAGCCGGTGACCTCTACCAGTTTAGTGGTTTCACTTTCTTTAAAACTTGACAGCAAACATGTACTGTGTACATTTTTGTTTTAATTTAAATTATTTTAATAGATTAATATAGGTTGTCAAATTTGATTTTTAAATAGGATTAATTTTAAAAATCCAGTTTAAAGCAAAATGGTTTTTTTGTTTTTTGTTTTTTAAATCTACTTTTATCCACACTGTGATCCTGAGTCTCAGTCCTGTCCTTGGCCAAAGCAGATTCTGACAGAAGCAGGCCATTCTAGGAAACATTTTAAATATATTAGACTTTGACAGTTGTTGCTGTCACTTTGTTACTTACTTTCCCAAAATTTTACTGCAAGGATTAGTCAAGCTAAGTTGGTTGGTTTGCATTTGAGTACTCTGATTATATAGGAAAAATCAACTACAGTTAATTATTTTTTTGGGACTAGTTACCCATTTTCCATTTCAAGAGGACCTGGGGTTCTCCTAAATGTAACTGGAGACTGTTTTACATGTCCTCACATCAGCTTCCCAAAACTCAGCACAATGCAGCACTGACTCTTAAGTCAGCTCTCCAAAAATCCTGTAACTTACTAAAAATAACATGGTCGTTGATCAAAGAAATAATAAAGATCAGACCGAGGTAAATTACAGTTGCATTTGGGAAGGTTTGATTGTTATATTCACTATGAGGTATTTTTTTAAGTTTTCTTTTTTTATGGAACACTGCACTTGAAAACAGATTTGATTTTAAAGAAAATAATATGTAAGCTTTCTGCTAAAGGCAGGGGTAAATATTTCACAGTAGCAATTCTTTTGCTGCAGAACTTCTGCTCTGATGGCGGATGTCACAGCAGAAATAAAACCCAACTTGATTTCCATTATGTAGAAAACAGGATCAAATCAGTGTAGGAAATTGAATGCCTTTAATTTCTGTCAGGCTTTCTGATGTGGGTCATTCTGCCAGTTATTAAATGAACTTTGTCAGTGTAACACATTCATAAATAAGAACTTTACAAATAGTTGATACTCATTATACTAGCAGAAATCGGCAACACTCGAGAATGTGGTGGTTTAAGGTGCATAATATCCTATGACTTTTTTTTTTTAAAAAGATCCCACAATGTCTATAAAGAATATAGGGCTTGAGTCTCATTTGCATCAAACACACTTTATGCTGCTCTGGCAGTTTAAAGGCCCTTAATGGAATGAGAATAAAAGTTCCACATCAGCTTATAGATTAGTGTATATTGTTGCATTTCTAAAATTTTAGGAAAAGCTTTCCTGAAATACATGTTTCTGATGAACATCTAAGCTAGGCCTTTTAAATTGCAAAAATAAATTAATAATCATTATCAGTAAGATACATCCTACAAAATACTACATTTTAAACAACAGTTAAATTTTTTTAATGTAATCCTAGGCCCATATTCAAGTTTATCATGATTTTAGCTTCAAATATACTTACAACTAATTGCCTGTAGTCTATATTAACCACCTTATGTTCTTTTGTTCTTACAATTCAAGTCACTTACTTTTATATTAAACACACTTAAAGTGCATTTAATCTTAACAACATAGATTATAAAAACAGATTTTTCTCATCAAGATTTATTTTTGTATTCTGTACTGATACTTGAAGTCTTATTTTTATGAGTGGTAAGTCAAAAGGACACGTGCATCTGTTTAAAAAAATTAGTATTTGACATCTTATTTATTTTTCACTTTTTTGCAGTACTTGTTTGGAAGCTTGCAAATAATATTTCTTTCCCTTTGTTTTTCCCATTTGTACCTGTATCAAGGTGGAAGACTTCTTTTAAAAATGGTAGTAAAAATTTGAAGGTCATTCTCAATGAGGTTAATAACTCCTGTGATGTGTCATGTAGGTGGTAAGACTTGGTTGCATCTGGCATTTTGTGGAATTCAGGCACATCAGGAATTGCAGTCCATAGTATAGGGGCTGAAGGTCAAATTTTTGCCAGTGTTCCTTTTAAAGAATATTGGCAGGGTAAAATATGTAAAAGGTTTTTACAATTTAAATAGAAGAAGGGATATAGAAGGAAATGCCTACATTTTAAGTAGCCCTATAAAGTCTTTTCAAAAAATGTGAACACAGCCAGCATCTCAAAGCTCATGGCTTTCAATGCTGAGAGTCTGCAGGACCGTGGATGCCCTGGGAGAAGCCGGATAAGATATGACATAATTTCCTGGCATCTTGTAGAGGGAGGTGTACATCAAAATAGGGGAAAAAATGTAAAAGCCTAAAGTAAACTTACCAGAAGGCCAGAGACAGTAACAGCAAGTCTGGGTGAATGTTCTATGATAAGATGGACAGGATAATGAAAAAATGCCCAGTCACTCAGCTGTCAGATACTGTGGAAGTGATTGCCTCTATGACAGTGAGGGGAAGAAGTGGAGATGACCACTGTGACCTTTCAGAATTGGGAATTCAGTGTCAGGGATCTGAAGAATTTGAGGGACCTGCTTGAGTTGCAGGTACTTTTTTGCCAAGCCAGAAATGGCTGTAGCCTTGGCTCCAGAGAAAACTTAGTAATTTTCACATTTGATCAGTTCTGCACAAAATATTTTTTCTGTTAGATTTGTGCATGTAAAATCTCTTGTCATAAAGTGCTTTGTTCCAAAGGGTGCCATGATTGAAAACGGGCTGGTGAACTTTGTCAACTCTAATAAAGCCCATTTATTTTTCCTCTTTTAAAACTGATAATTTTTTAACATGCAAAGTGCCCATCTCTAGCAAATAGCTATGGAGAAAAGGGGCAGTTTTACTAGTTTGTTTTAGAATAGTCTCTGAAGATTAAGTACCTGTGTTTGGTATATTGTTGGGTCCCTGTTTTGGGTATTTGTTCACTCTGTGGGAATTAGTTTTGCTGGAAAAATTTAATGTAAATTTATTTTGTACAAGAGAAATATTGAAGCAGATACTGCACCATTTGTCTTTTTCTGGTGATGATGGAGATACAATACTACTTTTCTCTCAAATTTAAAAAAAAGATCTTTATAAAATAGCTCTTACAAGCAACTTAGTTGTAGGGGTGAATGAAAATATCTGTGTAGCTACAGAACCCCTGTTCCTGCACACCCTGTCCACTGCAACAAAGGAGGTATGTAACCGTTGGCCTTCTCTATGAAAACCACCCACCACAGAGAACAGGATTTGCCCCACATTGCATATGGATTCCTTTGTGTGAGGGAGTGATCTTAACCAGCTGAGTTCCAGCCCAGTGCTCTATCCGCTACACCTCCCTGCCTCTTCAGTCAGGTTTAGCTGTGACACTGACCAGAATCTCTCAAAGTTGAGTCTTTCTTTGGGAACACAGTGCTGACAGCAACTGTGCAGAAATGATTATACTCATTTAGGGCAATATGTCCTTTATAGGTATGTGGGGAGAGGGAGAGGGAGTTGGCAACAGAAGTAACCATCCCAGTCAAATGACCTCCCCCATATTCTGGTTAAGCTAAAAGGGTTCAATAAAGGAGTACTGAAATGGCAGAGGGAGAATGCTTGTCATTGTTATGATTGAATTAAATGTATTTTCATTTCAGAAGGATAACAATATTAGATCTTAATGGGATTAGCTTAATTGAAATTTGTGGCATCATTTTGACACTAAAGATCATGGATTACCCAAATCCCTCTATTTTGAGACGGTTGGTACAGATTCTACAATTTTAGTAGTGCCCTATTCATGCTGGTACGGTTAAAGGTTTGTCAAAGTTTCCATTAGGAAACTTTTTTTCCAAGGGGGCTTTAATTTAGCTGTAATGTGCTCTAATGTGAAACTTGCAATAGTTATAATTCAGTAGCGAATCTCATTCCTTTTCTTAAAGTTTAAGTAGGTTTCAGCACTTTAAAAGTTGTTAGAAGGGCAGGAACTAGAAGTTTCATGACTTCAGAAGTTCTCTGTGCTCAAATACCCCCCCCCAACACACTCCCTTGAATTTTTGCATTTAATTAGGATCTGTCCTTTTGATACTTAAATTACAGAAACAATTAATTGAAAAGACATTAAGGTCTGAAAAGTGGCAATGATGCTCAATGATGAGAGAAATAGAACTACACATTTCAATATAATCTAAAAATAAGTTGGTGTGCATTTTCATATTGATCAGATTGATGGGTCAAATACATACTTTATTGAAAAGCCCCTGAATACATACAAACGTGATCTGGTTGTTAATGCAAGCTTTAAAAGTCTCTAAATACATACTTGGCCAAAAGACATTAGTCTGAATCATTAAGTAAATATTTATCTAAGGAGTTTTTAAGAGGCTAGTTATGTTGGAGCACTGTTTGAGGAATTTTCTTTTTTTAATACTAATGAAAAATACCTATGGAAATTAATCTATAAAAATGCAAAAACAGTTTTTGAAGTCTTTGACTTAAATCCATAAAAACTAGAAGATCCATTGTTTAGACTGAGTATCGTTAGTGACTCATGCTTTAACTTGCTCTCTTATAAGTTCTTCATGGGATTTAGGCTACTGAGTGATCTTTCATACATACAGTGTATGATTCACCGCTGCTTTGTTTCAGATTTACCGTTTTTAATATAACTTTTCAATGTACCTTTTTTAAAACAAATTGTACAAAACTCAAGTATGGCACTTCAGTAGTCCTGATTCTCTGCTCCCTTATACCTTTACTTATTTACACCTGTGAAAAGTGAATATAAAATTCTATCACAGGTTTAAATAAATGTGGAATGCTGATTTAATAGCGACTTACTGCTAGCGACTTTATATTAACTTTGCAAATGCATAAATGACTACAGAAGGTACAGGGCAGGAGAGAACTGGATTGCATTAAGCAGAAATTAATTCCTATCTTAACTCCTGTCTTTAATAGACTTACATCAAGGATGAATTTGGCCCGGAGCTTGAGTCCAGATTTTCAACTTTAGCTCTGAATTCTTTGCTTTGTGGATTTGAGATGCATAATAAAGGTATAGTTATTTTAAATGAGCTTAATATGCCATGGAAACTTTCTTCATATAAGGCTTTGCCATTTTATTTTATTTTGATGAGGGCTTGGTTATGTTTTGGTTTCATGCCATTCTACATATAAACTGGTCCGATTCCAGGTGCTTTTGTAGCTCTAGCTGACTGTTCACCTCTAGGAAAACCTCATGCAAATTAGATCCCAAGAGAAATATATTAGATGATTGCAAGTTGTTCCTTCAGTTATTTCATAAACTGAGCCCAGCAGCTAGATCTTGGCTTTTATTTGCAATGTTTGCTTAGCAGGGGTCCAGGAATGAACTAAGAAATTCAGTGACTGATTTTGTCCGTTCTCTCTCCATGAGAGATGGTCTCTTCACCTCACAGTGGAGGTTGCACTTGATGCATACAGGAAAAATAACTTTACAGTGGTTGGCTTCTATTTTGTAAAATGAATTATTTGAACCTGAGTTTGGAGATCCTGCTGTGTTATATTAGTGGGTCATATAGTATAGCTTTGAATCCAGGCAAAAGAGGGGTTAAAAAATCATTTGCAGGCAATGTCCTTCATTTCATTATTACAAACACTAGTGTGGATATATAAGAAAATATCTTCTTATGGTTTAAATAATTTCATAAAGATTCTTTCTTCACTTTGAAAATACAGTCAGGGACTGAACAGGGACAATTCACAGCAGCTGGGTAAGACTACATTTCCTAAAGGATGCCATCTTGTGCTCCTCAAACTAAGCTTTCATATCATATTTTTTAATTGTTTTAAATTTTATTTAAAATCTTCCAGCGTACATGGTGATGAAGTTAATCCTTGTGATGAGACTATGAGAACTAAGTGTCTCCAGACAGCCTGAAACAATGGGGCAGATTCTCTCCTTCACGAGAACTCTGCTTAGGGCAGGGAAGATTTGGGTGGAGGGGGGAGAAGGGACATCAGGGTGTGGGCTATGGTGGAGCTGGGCCTGAGAACCAGGGATCCACAGTGTTGCTTAGGGTTTATAGACTTTAAGGCCAGGTGAGACTATCGTGATCATCTAGTCTGACCTGCACATTGCAGGCCACAGAACCTTACCCACCCACTTCTGTAATAGACCCATAACATCTGACTGAGTTACTGAAGTCCTCAAATAAAAATTTAAAGACTTCAAGTTACAGAGAATCCACCATTTACTCTAATGTAAACCTGCAAGGGACCCAGGCCTCATGATGCAGAAGGTGAAACTCTCCCAAAGTCTCTGCCAATCTGACCCAGGGGAAAATTCCTTCCTGACCCCTAATATGGCAGTCAGTCAGACCCTGAGCATATTGGTAAAACTCACCAGCCAGACACCTGGGAAAGAATTCTCTCTAGTAACTCAGAGCCCTCCCCATCTTGTGTCCTCGTCACTATGGATGTTTGCTACTAGTAGTTGCAGATGGGCCACATGCCATTGTAGGCAGTCTCTTCCATAAACTTATCAAGCTCAGTCTTTAAGCCAGTTAGAGTTTTTTTGCCCCCCACTGCTCCCCTTGGAAGGCTGTTCCAGAGCTACACTCCTCAGAATGTGAGAAACCTTTGTCTAATTTCAAGACTAAACTTGTTGATGGCCAGTTAATATCCATTTGTTCTCGTGTCCTCATTGGCGCTTAACTTAAATAACTCTTCTTCCTCCCTGGTGTGTATCCCTCTGATGTATTTATAGAGAGCAATCCTCTCTCTCATCAGTTGTCTTTTGGTTAGGCTAAACAAGCCAAGCTCCTTAAATCTCCTCTATAAGGTAGGATTTCCATTTCTCTGATCATTCTAGTAGCCCTTCCCTGCACCTGTTCCAATTTGAATTAATCTTAAACATGGGAGACCAGAATTGCACACAGTATTCCAGATGAGATCTCACCAGTCCCTTGTATAATGACATTAGCACTTCTGACTCTACTGAAAATACCTCACCTGATGAATCCTAGGATTGTATTAGCCTTTGTCACAGCCACACGACATTGGCATTTCATAGTCATCCTGTGATCAACCAATTCACCCAGGTCTTTCGCCTCCTCGGTCACTTCCAACTTGTTGTTAGTCCCTAAGTGCATGAGTTTGCATTATTAAATTTCATCCCATTTCTATTAACGGCAGTTTTCAAGATCATTTAAATCTTCTTGTATAATACTCCGATCTTCTCGATATTGGCTATACCTCCCGAACTTTGTGTCACCTGCAAATTTTATTAGCACACTCCCACTTTTTGTGCCAAGGTCCATAAATGAAAATGTTAAATAAGATTGGTCCCAAGGCTGAAAAAAGGCTCCTCCCTGAGGAGCTTTACTAGTAACCTCCCTCCAGCCTGACAGTTCAGCTTTCAGTATGATCCGCGATAGTCTCCCCTTACCCAGTTCTTTATTCACCTTACAATTCTCATATTAACCCCCATCTTTTCCAATTTGATTAATTTCCCATGTGGAACTGTATCAAATGTCTTACTGAAATCCAGGCAGATTAGATCTACTGCATTTTCTTTGTCAAAAACATCCGTTATCTTCTGAAAGAAAGATCAGGGCGGTCTGGCAAGGTCTACCTTTTGTAAAACCATGTTGTATTTTATCCCAATTATCATTTCCTTCTATGTCCTTAACTATCTTCTCTTTCAAAATTTGTTCCAAGGCCTTCCATACAATTGAGGTCAAACTAACAGGCCTGTGGTTTCCTGAGTCACTTTTTTGTCCCTTTCTTAAAAATAGATACTATATTAGCAATTCGGAGTTTAGCCAGGATTTTTAATGAATCTTTATTGGTCTTGCAATTTCATGTGCCAGTTCCATTATTCTTGGATGGAGATTATTTGGGCCCCCAATTTGGTCCCATTAAGCTTGACTTCCACCTTTTGAAGTAATTTTTGGTTTCCATATCCTCATTTCACTTAACCACCCCACCACTACCTCTAAGCTCCTCATTACCCTTATTAAAAACTGAGGCAAAGTAGTCATTTAGGTGTTGGGTCAGGCCTAGATTATCTTTAGTGTCCTCCCCATCCTCAGTTCTTAGCGGTTCCACTTCTTGTGTCGTTTTCATTTTGTTTATATTGCTATAGAAACTTTTACTGTTGATTTTACTTTCCTTTGCAAGGTCCAACTCTGCTTGGCATTTGGCCGTTACTTGTTCCCTATATTTTTTGACTTCCAAGAAGTAGATTACTTGCTGATCCATCCCATATTCCATTCTTGTAGGCATTCTGCTTTCTCTTAATCATCTGTTTGAGATGCATGCTTATCCAGTTTGGTCTGCAACCCTTTCCTATGAATTTTTCCCCCTTGTTTGAGATGCAGGTTTCAGATTGTTTCTGTAACTTTGACTTAAAGTAATTCCAAGCCTTTTCCACATTGAAATCCTTGAGTTTTTCAGTCCAGTTCACTTCGCTAACTAATTCTCAATTTTTTAAAGCTTACGCTATTGAAATCAAGGACCTTAGTTGCAGACTTATTTTTGTTTATCCTTTCATTTATCTTAAACTGAAATAGCTCACTATCACTGGGACCAAGCTTGTCCTCTACAACCAGCTCTTCTATGAGGTCCTCACTACTTACCAATAATAAATTCAAAATGGGCATCTCCTCTTGTTGGTTTGGAGACTATTTAGTGAAGAAATCTGTCGGCTATCACATTCAGGAAAATCTGGGCCCTACCGTTATTAGTAACTCTTGTCCTCTAATCTATATCCGGGAAATTCAAGTCTCCCGTAATCAGAAAATTGCCAGTTTTTATTTCATTAAAATATCCAGTCTCTAAGCATATCCAAATTGGATCTTGGGATCTGTAGCATACCCCAAGCACTATCCCAGAGGAGCCCTTGGTAGCTTTCTTCCCCAAAGTGATTTTGACCCAAACTGACTCTGTTTTATCCATTCCATCACTTCTAATTTCTTTTCAGATTACCTTATTAACATGTAATGCTACTCCACCACCTTTACCTTTATTTCTGCCTTTTCTGAACAGCACATATCTTTCAATACCTGTACTATTCTACCATGTTTCTGTTAATCCTATAATATCTGGTTTCACTTCCTGCACCAGTAGTTCTAGTTCCTCAGTTTTGTTACCCAAGCTCCTTGCATTGGTGTACAAACATCTTAGTTGTTTCTGCTTGGCTTTGCCTAGATTCTCACCCAATTAGGTACAATCATTCTACTGCCAGTGTCACCTACCTGTCTGTTAGCATCACTGGGATTGGTGTTATATTTCCTCTTGATGTCCATTCTCTTACCCACTGCTGTTCCTTTCTTCATTGCTGTATCCTTTTTAATTTTCTTCCTGTTCAATATTAGAATCAGCAGTGGAGGTTACGTGAGCATCTTCAACTGCCTTCTCTGAATACTTAGCTGTGACGCTCTTTTAATCAGTGGTACCAACCTCAATCCCAGAAGTCTATTTCCTTCTCATCCTATGAGAACAATCTTCTGTTCATGAATGTGACTCCCAGTGTTGAACATCCCAAAGCTCTCCTAGTAGCACCACTGCCTGAGCCATCTGTTGATCATCATCGTGTCTTGCCTTCATTCTCTTCCTCTAGGGACAGATAGAATCCCACTGAAGATCACCTGAACCTCTGTTTCTTTAATGTCTTCCCCAGCCTGGCATAATCTCCCTTGATGCATTTCAGACAGAATCTAGAAATATCATTTGTTCCCACATGAAGGACAGTCAGTGGATTCTTTCCTGCACCCATTAGGGCTGTCTTCAGCCTCAGGTCCACATCCTGTATCTTTGCTCCTAGAAGATAGCACACCGTTCTGTTCTCTGGATCAGCTCTGTGACAGGCCTGTCCACTTTTCTTTGTAGGGAATCAACAGTTATGTTGACTTGTTTCTTCCTGGTGTTGCAGCAAGTCCTCTTGTCTTTTGTTCTCCCTTGCAATCTTATGAGTCATCCACTGTCCTGGGGCTTCAAACTCTGGCTATTTCCATTGACTCGTCCCTTCTTGTAGGACTAGTGACTCTTCTCTTCCTCCTTGCCCTCCCTCTTCTGTTACTGGCTGTTATGCCCCTTCTCCATTTTCAAACTCAGCAAATCTGTTCCTGAGTTCTATTTCTCCTTCACTAGCTGGTCTTCTCTGTCTGGTTCTTGTAGTCACATGCCTCCACTGGCCACTTTCCTGACCCAGCAGTCTACCCTCCAGTGTTCTCCAGTCCAGCTTGCATCTGGAAGACTTGAGTTTTCCTTTCAGTCTTCTCTTGCCTTCCCTCCATCTGCTTGAGTCCCCTTTGAAACTCCATCATAGTCTACCTGCATCTCCAGACCTCAGATCTTCTCTTCCATCAGCTCTGTCAGAGTTGCTCCAGAGTAGCTTGTAAATTCTGCAAGTGTCAGTGTCCTTAATGGACCCTGCAAAAGTGGAGGATTGACTTGGCACAGCTCTTCTCTGAAGCTCCTAAAAAAACAAACAAATGAAAAAAAAAATCACCCCAAAACACTTTGCCCCTTCTCCAACTCACTTCATTTGCCCAGAGTGGGAAGCAGAGGAAGTAGCAACAGGGAATTCCCTTCAACGGGGCATTCTCTGCTGGTCATTTGTATCTGGGTTATGGTTCCTCTATACCACCTAAGTCCGTACAAATAGGCCATAAAGCAGATTGAGAATATGGTCCTTCAGTATTTTCCTTTCTGGGATTAAAATATGTGGATGGTGATGAAAAATGTACAATCATAGTGATCTTGCAGTGAATGTTCAGCCTTGGCTTATGCTCAGTTAACTACTGAGCTAAGGAGGCCTCACTTAAGTCCTTCTGGATATAGGACTGCTTGATTAAGGTACAGTTGAGGTAAAGTCAGGGGGCAGTAATACTACTTTCCCTTATTCTCAGAAAAAACGAAGCAGGAATTTAAATGCCTAAAACTACTGTGAATGCATTGTTTGGTATAAGTAACCAAGCAGTCAAAAGATAGTAAATTCCAATAGCACAGCCCCGGCTGCAGGGCAGCACAGCCCCAGTTACACGGATGAGCAGGGGCAGTGCACCCACAGCCCTGGCTGCAGCCGTATCTGAAGTCACAGCGGTCTGGTAAAGTAATAGGGTGTGTGTGTGTGTGTGTGTGTGTGTTTAATATGGTGACCAGACAGCAAGTGTGAAAAATTGGGATATGGGGGCGGGGGGGGGGGGAAGATATGTAATAGGAGCCTATATAAGAGAGATCCAAAAATCAGGACTGTTCCTATAAAATCAGGACATCTGGTCACTCTAATATTATATATTATATAATATTATATATATATAAAAAGCTGGAATGCAAAGGCTGAGGCCTGTAAAATGTTTAGCTTAGTCAAATTAGGCCATAGATTTTAAAATACTTGATGTGAATGGGTGACCTAGGAATAACCCTATGGCAGTAAGGTCACAAGGTTGCCTATTGGCACATTGTTTTACAGTAATATTATGGAAAACTAGATCGCAATAAACTGCGATTTATTGTCCAAGATCACAAGACATCTGATTGTAACATCATGGAATGTCCTTCCTGACCGCAGAGTACATGTTGTGCATAGATGCTAATGAGAACATGAGAAACTAAGAAACAACCTATGAAAAAGGGGGCAACCCAATATTCATGGTGTGTGGAAGTACAAATAAGGAAAAGAGGGTTGGAACCCTCATGCATATGTGTTAGGTGTAGTGAGAACAATATAAAAGAGGTTCCCTGGTTGGATAAAAGTCAAGACCCCACAGGAAACCCCAGCAGGAACCATCCCTCTACTGATGATCATCTGAGAGATCCATCAGAACCTAGAATATCTTCTGAGGATGCGAATAAGGCTACAGTCTTAGTCACTGCATGGGTTTTTGTAGGATTTCTGTATGAATGGGTAATTGTAATATTACTTATTGTTTTAATAAAACTTGTAGTACAGAAAAAGTTTGTACTTGTGATTGTGTCTGTGGTCACTATCCTTGGACTTCATGTGCTCCTGGAGTCTCCAAATTTGGGAAGAGCACCATAGGTGATTTTTCACACTGAGCTTGAAACTGTAGCAAGGTAACAAGCTGCTGGCTGCCAGCACCAGGCTGAGCCACCGGCTCCCTAAGTTCCAGCTCTTCCCGACCCTGAAGGCCCTCCGCTGGATAAACTGCTGGCTGCCGGTGCCTGGACAAACCTCCGGCCCCCCAAGCGCCAGGCCAGCCCCTCAAGCTGCCAGCCTTGAAGGCTGCCCCCGCCAAGCTGCTGCCCCCCACCAGGACCGAGGTGCTAGTGCCCTGAGTGCCAGCTCCTCCTGCCCCTGAAGGCTCCCCTTTCCCCCCCGCGAAGTTGCCAGCCCCAGAGCGCCTGGCCAAGCCGCCTCACTCCACCGGCCGCTGCCTCTCCCTGTCCCAAGGAGGAGGGATGCGGCGAGCAGTGGGGACCTTTGGGGAGGGAGAGGGTGGAGTGGAAGACGTGGTGGGGGTCTCAGAAGGGGCAGGGCCACCATGACCCAGGTGTCAGGCGGCAGGTTGGCGGCAATCCAGGGAAGGCTAAGCCTTCCCTGGCCTATTATACCCACCGCCCATGATGGCTGTTAAGAATAGTTACAACTCTAAATGTTCTTGCTTTGGTCAGAGGGAGTTAAAACCTCAACCTTAAATGAAAATACTCTTAAGTGGGCTAAAAGAAAAGGAGGACTTGTGGCACCTTAGAGACTAACAAATTTATTTGAGCATAAGCTTTTGTGAGCTACAGCTCACTTCATCGGATGCATTCAGTGGAAAATACAGTGGGGAGATTTATATACACAGAGAACATGAAACAATGGGTGTTACCATACACACTGTAACGAAAGTGATCAGGTAAGGTGAACTATTCCCAGCAGGAGGGGGGGGGGGCACCTTTTGTAGTTATAATCAAGGTGGGCCACAGCAGTTGACAAGCAGGGGGCGGGGGGAATAAACATGGGGAAATAGTTTTACTTTGTGTAATGACCCATCCACTCCCAGTCTTTATTCAAGCCTAAGTTAATTGTATCCAGTTTGCAAATTAATTCCAATTCAGCAGTCTCTGGTTGGAGTCTGGTTTTGAAGTTTTTGTTGTTGGTGAAGAATTGCCACTTTTAGGTCTGTAATTGAGTGACCAAAGAGATTGAAGTGTTCTCCGACTGGTTTTTGAATGTTATAATTCTTGACGTCTGATTTGTGTACATTTATTCTTTTAC
This sequence comes from Chelonia mydas, assembly GCF_015237465.2. Lineage (NCBI taxonomy): Eukaryota > Metazoa > Chordata > Testudines > Cheloniidae > Chelonia > Chelonia mydas. The sequence continues at coordinate 104,813,998 of NC_057850.1, read as the reverse complement.
GTAGAGACTGTCCAGTTTAGCCAATGTACATGGTAGAGGGGCACTGCTGGCACATGATGGCATATATCACATTGGTAGATGTGCAGGTGAACGAGCCTCTGATAGTGTGGCTGATGTGATTAGACGATGGTGTCCCCTGAATAGATATGTGGATACAGTTGGCAACGGGCTTTGTTGCAAGGATAGGTTCCTGGGTGACTGGTTCTGTTGTGTGGTGTGTGGTTGCTGGTGAGTATTTGCTTCAGGTTGGGGGGCTGTCTGTAAGCAAGGACTGTCCTGTCTCCCAAGATCTGTGAGAGTGATGGGTTGTCCTTCAGGATAGGTTGTAGATCCTTGATGATGCATTGGAGAGGTTTTATTTGGGGGCTGAAGGTGACGGCTAGTGGCGTTCTGTTATTTTCTTTGTTGGGCCTGTCCTGTAGTAGGTAACTTCTGGGTACTCTTCTGGCTCTGTCAATCTGTTTCTTCACTTCAGTAGGTGGGTATTGTATAGTTGTAAGAACGCTTGATAGAGATCTTGTAGGTGTTTGTCTCTGTCTGAGGGGTTGGAGCAAATGCGGTTGTATCGTAGAGCTTGGCTGTAGAGAATGGATCGTGTGGTGTGGTCTGGATGAAAGCTGGAGGCATGTAGGTAGGCATAGTGGTCAGTAGGTTTCCGGTATAGGGTGGTGTTTATGTGACCATCGCTTATTAGCACCGTAGTGTCCAGGAAGTGGATCTCGCTCTTGTGTGGACTGGTCCAGGCTGAGGTTGATGGTGGGACGGAAATTGTTGAAATCATGGTGGAATTCCTCAAGGGCTTCTTTTCCATGGGTCCAGATGGTGAAAATGTCATCTATGTAGCGCAAGTAGAGTAGGGGCATTAGGAGATGAGAGCTGAGGAAACGTTGTTCTCAGTCTGCCATAAAAATGTTGGCATACTGTGGGGCCATGCGGGTACCCATAGCAGTGCTGCTGATTTGAAGGTATACATTGCCCCCAAATGTGAAATAGTTATGGGTGAGGACAAAGTCAAAAAGTTCAGCCACCAGGTTTGTCGTTACATTATCAGGGATACTGTTCCTGACGGCTTGTAGTCCATCTTTGTGTGGAATGTTGGTGTAGAGGGCTTCTACATCCATAGTGGCTAGGATGGTGTTTTCAGGAAGATCACCGATGGATTGTAGTTTCCTCAGGAAGTCAGTGGTGTCTCGAAGATAGCTGGGAGTCCTGGTAGCGTAGGGCCTGAGGAGGGAGTCTACATAGCCAGATAATCCTGCTGTCAGGGTGCCAATGCCTGAGATGATGGGGCGTCCAGGATTTCCAGGTTTATGGATCTTGGGTAGGCATTATGCTGAAATAAATTTGTTAGAATCTAAGATGCCACAAGTCCTCCTTTTCTTTTTGCGGATATAGACTAACACGGCTGCTACTCTGAAACCTGTCATTAAGGGTGCTAGTATCAGAAGTCTCATTTTAAGCTTTATAAAAGAGAGCCAGGTATTTGTGAGTGGATTTTCTAAGCTTCATTTCTTGCTAGCACGGAAATATAATTGAGAGCAATGCAGCCACATCACTTAGATTGTACAGGGAATGATGCTTTGCTAACTCTATTTAGGGTGAGACTGACAGCTGAGGTATCTATGAGAAGTAGCTGTATCACAGTGGCAGAACACTCCTCCATGTGTTACAGATTGTTAGGAAATTGGATAGGACCTCCTGTGAGAAATTGTCTCACCTTAGTCCATGATGATTCTGTGATATACATAAGGGGGGGGAAACGTGCGATATGGGTTTTATTTAAATTAAAATGTGCAGTGATGGTCATAAAATCAGCCTCCCAAGTATATTATGCAGTAGTACCTTTTTGGTGCCCTAGAAAGCATAATTTGCCTACGAGCTTTAAGGAGACATGCTAGCAAATATGGAAGAGGATTGCATTGCATGGAATCTGCAAGGTTAATTTAATAGCTTACTGCATGGTTACTCTCTAGTAATCAAGGAGATGTATCTAACATTAACACAGTAGAATCTGAGTAGTTTTACCAATTTAATACTTGATTAGAAAAATAACTTTTTTTTTCTGCTGTGTTGTCACTTTTCTGAGTTGCAGAAGCTTATCTTATTTGTATGATAATATTATAGTCAGAACATAAATCTGGAGAACGTTGTCTCCAAAATTCAAAAATATTTTGTATACAAAGACAGTTTAGGAAGATAGAGCTTTGCAACTGGAATTAAAAATAGAACAAAGCTTTGAGGAAAACCCATGTGTTTCACATTTAGAATAAGTAAGTCATTCTCTCTGTAAAATATAGCCATTTGCAAACCATTCTTTCTTTTCCTATGAGAACTGTAAAGCTGCTTTTTCTGCTTTGAGTGTAAATGAACAAGAACAAGCCTCTCTCTGGACACAGTATAGGAGAGAGATCTTTAATCTTAGATGGCTTTCATTTTTATTCCATTTCATAGCAGACATATCTGGTGAATGCATTGCTGGTTTCTGCTTTAATGATTATTAATCATTGTGATTTGTTTTTCATTTATTTTGCCCTGAGCTTTCTATCCAAAATGAAGTCCTCCTGATCTCATTAATACACCACAATTCTGCCTGAATTTGTGGAATAAAACACTTAATTAGCTATACAACACAGAACCATCCCAAAAGAATAATTTCAATGGAAACATATGAACCAGTTTTGGCAAGTCTTTATTTTTCTGCATCAGTTTATTGGTGTCCTTTTGAGAGTTTTGTGGTTTTGCATGGTATGACATGCCTATGTTTCTCTTTTAAATGTACAGGAATTGGCCATCTCTTTCTTTTGCACGGTTGCTGAAGCACTGTTACAGGACAGCAAGGATTGATGAATATTCTTCAGGTAAGAAACGGGCTATATGCTTTTTAGTGTGGCGGTTTATTAATTTTTCCCACAATTTTGCCTTCCATTTTTTCTGGATGTAGTCCAATAGTAGCAGTATTTATGTTACAGCAACAAAATGCCAGTGAAAAATATCAAAAAGTTCCATCTCTTGCTCTTTACAGGTTTCTGTTTAAATCAGTGAGACGTTTTTCAAAAAATGTGGTGACTCTGACAATATATGATACAACAAATTAATAACTGAAGGATTTACTAGTCTGTTTTATCTTTCTTTCTTTCTTTCTGTCAACCCACCTACGCAAATGGAATCCAGTGGCTTCAGCCACACCAAAGTGGTGGATCTGCTGTAGAAAGCTCTGCTTTGCTGACCCTGTCTGGGTGTGCACAGAAATGTAGTGGAATTTGTCCCTCATTGAATATTCTTCCAGTTCTTTCATGTAGGTAGTTGGGGTCATAAACACCAGTCTTTCAGTTGAAAGACCAGATAAGTGGCTGTATTTTTAGAAAATGCTAGCGCAGCTGCATGGATGAACTGCACATTTAGTGCCTCCCTCTCTGGACAGACAAGCCTACCACCTCAATAAGAAACGTTATGGTTTGGGTCTCTAGATGGTATTACACTGTTGCCATGTGTGGATTTCTGAAGTTGTGAACAATTCACTGTCATCTTAAGTGTGACAAACTTATTCTTTTAAAGACATTTATTTCTATAAAAGGTTTGCTTAAGAGTATTCCTACAGATCACCGATGTCTCTTTGTGCAGAATAGCAAAAGCCAGATATGACTTCGCAACTCTAAAGCTGATCTGGAGAAGCAGAAACCTGGCCTTCCAAACTCAACTTTGAATATTTAGCACCATTGTAAAATCTGTCTTACTATATGGTGCTGAATTTGGAGACTTATCAAGACCTTACTATCTAAAGTTCCAGGTTTTATAAACTAATGTTCAGAATTTGTCTAAGGCATTTGATAGCCAGAAAAAAATCTGAAATGAATTGCTCTGGAGGAGGATGAAACAAACTGATAGGACAAGAAATTATGGAACAAAAGTGGGTGGGTAGAACACACATGGAAGAAAGAACCAAACAGCTTAACAAGACACGTGTTGGACTGGAATCCCCAGGCCAAGAGGTGACAGGATAGATCAAGGACAACTTGGATATATACAGCAGAAGCAGAACTGAAAGCTATCAAATTGACATGGGAAGAAGCCAAGACTGCAGCAAGAGACTGCCAAAGATAGAAGGCAGTGGTGAAAGCCCTATATTTTGCATGGAAGAAAGAGGTATAAATTACCCTCTGCATGAATAAATTTACTTAAACCCCAGTTCTGTCACATGCACAAGTACTCTTATGTTCTTAAATCATAGGATTATCAGTAATACATGTTTGTCTAGAATGCTGGACACAAATGAAGCTTTGTGATTGTCCCCTTTATACATTGAATAGGCACCATTGCACAGGTGCGACAACCAATTTTCCTCTCTTTATTGCTGAACTGTATTTCAGATTAGCCATGAGAACCTCTAGGCCTTGAACTTCAGTGTGATTTTTGGTGCTGCTTGGGTGGTTAAAGTAACTTGGCTTTTGGCCTTGTGGCTATAAATACCTATCAAGGATCTAATTGCAAAAACATGCACTGCCTGTTGGGTCTTATTGCTTATGAGCATGATCCAGCACAAACCCCAGAAGGCCACAAAAGCTGGCACCTTAGAAGGCTGACCTGCTCAGCAGAAAGGTTAACTTGTCACTCATGTTCCAAAACACATGTTTTAAAACCCAGCTTAGTGGTAGCAGAGAGTTGCAGAGCTACCCTATGGCAAGGAGACGAAGTATTCAAATGAATGAGTTTCCTTGCTTCCGCACTTCATAACTCCCAGCACTCACACAGCCTGCCGGAATTACTTCCGGCTCAGACAAGAATGGAGTGTTGGACAGGCATTGGGCTTGGCCTACCAGGCAGGTTTAAAATAAACAAAATTTCCAGAAGCGAAGTGGGGGTCATGGGCTTCCTTGACTCACTGACTGCTAGAATGCAGCAGAGAGGATGAGCCAGTCTAATCTTCTCCCGATTATCCCTTGCTTATTTTTGTTCCATGTACAGGGATAGTTTTTGGGCTGCATGGTCCTTCCTATTCTGTTTAACACAGTTCCTTTCTGGAGCTCAGTCAGAGAGAGCACAATGCTTTTGGGCTGCAATGCATGTCTTTAAATTCTTCCCTGGCTGACAGACTTCTAGTCCATGGGGGAAGAGCTCATCCCCAGTGAAGACCTCATAAGATGCCATGAATAATCCAAGGTACAGAGGGATCCTGAAAGATGCTAAGAGCCCTCAACTCCCAGCCAATACATTGTAGCATAGGCCCTTTTGCCAGCTATGAGGCCTATTTACGAGTAGTACTAAAGCCCTATTTTTTCTCCTTAGCTTTATTTTAATTTTTTTCCTCTAATGCATTATGTTGAGATTCACAGAAATTTTGGGTAGGTGAAAGAGTTAAAAACAACAACAACAAAAAAAAAACTTGTTACAAATCCAGTCCACTAAGTGACATGTGTACATATGTGACATGTTGAAGGTACAGCAGGAAATGGGAACCCTTCACGTATTTAGTAGACTAGAGTGGATGCTGCGTCAGAAGAGTAGACTGATTAAGGATAAATTAATATTAATCCTAACCTTGTGCCAGAGATCACCAAAATGAAAAGGGCTATTGTCATTCTTGTGGATGAGCCTCTTCAACATTGCAAGATTTGACTCTGAGAAATGAGATGTTAACTATTTGGGAAGATACTCTAACTAGAATAGGGAGCCAAATTTGCCAAAAAGCAGAGCTAGCTGGTGGCAGAGGGCAGTAATTCAGTGTCGTGTTGTTCCTGCATGGTTGGCAGAGACCATCTGGGCAATGGAGCTGAGAGAGCTGGATAAAGGATACACTGTTTTTGTTTTCCCACTTGGACTGAAATGGAGGTGTTGGGTCTGTAATCTGATCCTGAGCACAGAGCCAAGATATTGCTGTATAACATTTCATTTTGAGCACATCTATCCTTGTTTGCTGTTGTCCCTGCCTACACGCTGAATGGAAAACGTTAAAGCAGTTCTTATTCTTATTCAGCTCTTCAAAGCTCTGGGCCTTCTCTAGGCTAAGCTGGTGAAGTGAGTCATCATAGGTGGGTTGAGAGTGGGATGTGACATTTACTTAAGTCCTTCCTCTTTGAAAAAATGATTTAAAGTTTATTTACTGTTCTGATGGCTAATATGGGAGCTCATAGTACGTTGCAGGACCAGCCATCTCAATTAGAGAAGTTTTGGGTCACCTGCTCCTTAAATGTGCTGAGGCTAGGTAGAAGGCACAATTGGAGTTGCAGCTAGCAAGGGATGTGAAGGGTTTTTACAGGTATGTTAGCAACAAGAAGGTCAGGGAAAGTGTGGGACCGTTACTGAATGGGGGAGGCAACATAGTGACAGATGTGGAAAAAGCTTAAGTACTCAATGCTTTTTTTTGCCTCAGTCTTCACAGACAAGGGCAGCTCCCAGACTGCTGCACTGGGCAACACAGCATGAGGAGTAGGTGAGCAGCCCTCAATGGTGAAAGAACAGGTTAAGGACTATTTAGAAAAGCTGGACATACACAAGTTCATGGGTCCAGATCTAATGCATCCAAGGGTGCTGATGGAGTTGGCTGATGTGATTGCAGACCAACTGGCCATTATCTTTGAAAATTTGTGGCGATTGGGGGAGGTCCCAGACGATTGGAAAAAGGCAAATATCGTGCCCATACTAAAATAAGGGGAAAAAAGAGAACCCAGGGAACAGAGACCGGTCAGCCTCACTTCAGTCCGTGGCGAAATCATGGAGCAGGTCCTCAAGGAATCCATTTTGAAGCACTTGGAGGAGAGGAAGGTGATCAAGAACAGTCAACATAGATTCACCAAGGGCAAGTCATGCCTGACCAACCTGATTGCCTTCTATGATGAGATAACTGGCTCTGTGGATCTGGGGAAAGCAGTTGATGTGATATATCTTGACTTTAGCAAAGCTTTTGATATGGTCTTCCACAGTATTCTTGCCAGCAAGTTAAAAAAGTATGGATTGGATGAATGGACTATAAGGTGGATAGAAAGCTGGCTAGATTGTCGGGCTCAACGGGTAGTGATCAATGGCTCTGTCTAGTTGGCAGCTGGTATCAAGCGGAGTGTCCCAGGGGTTGGTCTTGGGGCCAGTTTTGTTCAATATCTTTATTAATCTGGATGATGGGATTAATTGCACCCTCAGCAAGTTTGCAGATGGCATTAAACGGGGGGGAGAGGGAGTTATGCTGGAGGGTAGGGATAGGGTCCAGAGTGACCTAGACAAATTGGAGGATTGGGTCAAAAGAAATTTGCGGTTCAACAAGGACAAGTGCAGAGTTTTGCACTTAAGAAGGAATAATCCCATGCACTGCTGTAGGCTGGGGAACGACTGGCTAAGCAGCAGTTCTGCAGAAAAGGACCTGGGGATTACAGTGGATGAGAAGCGGGATATGAGTCAGCAATGTGCCCTTGTTGCCAAGCAGGCCAATGGCATATTAGGCTGTATTAGTAGGAGCATTGCCAGTAGATTGAGGGAAGTGATTATTCCCCTCAATTTGGCACTGGTGAGACCGCACCTGGAGTATTGTGTCCAGTTTTGGTCCCCCCACTACAGAGGGGATGTGGACAAATTGGAGAGAGTCCAGCAGAGGGGAACAAAAATGATTAGGGGGCTGGAGCACATGATTTATGAGGAGAGGCTGAGGGAACTGGGGTTATTTAGTCTGCGGAAGAGAAGAGTGAGTCAGTCCCCAGAAGAGGAGGAAAAGTTCTACTGTTCTGTTCTGCTGTGCAGGAATGGATGATCGAGAGAGGGTATACATTGTGCAGGGGCATGCGCAGGAATTAAAATTTCAGTGCTTTGGAGGGGCATATTCTGTGCCCCCGCCATGGCCCTGGGGCCGGAGGAGCTCATTCTCCGCACTGCGGCCCCAGGGCTGGGGGAACTGTCAGCTCCCACCAGGGCTGGAGGAGTTCTGTGCCCCCGCTGATTATTCAGGGTGGGGCTGTGTCCCTGCTTGCTCCCCCTTGTGCACGCCCCTGATGTTGCAGATGTTTGAGAGTAGAGAAAGTGAGCTGGCCAGTTTGATTAGGCTACAGTGAAATAAGGCGTATCCACTAATCATGGATGTGTGCATATGAATGTAAGGAGCTTGGTTGTTTCTTGCCAGAGACTTCATAAAATTGAAAAACAGAACAAACTTTTCTGTGGCAGGATATAACTAGGCTGTAAACTTTGGCAGGATTTTAACATTTTAATACTGTTTGAAACTCTGACAATATTTATATTCAACTGTGAATCTGAAGTTGGAATACATGAGAAGTAAAATTTTCTGTATTCTTCCTGATGCTAATTTGGTGTAACGTTAAGCTTTTTTGTTTGTCCAGAGTAGGTTCAAAGCAAGAAATTTGAGAATCTAGAGGAGCCAAACAAAGATAAATAGTGAGCCAATTTTCCAAACTGGCAGTGACATACTAGAATTTGGAAGAAGTATGCTTCTAAGCTTCCTTTATTATTATAACCTCTTGAACAGAAAAATTCAGTCCAAATAGCTATAAATGCTTTCCAATGGAGAAGTTTATGACCCTAGTTTCTGACTGAAATGGTCACAATGTGTAAAAAGTGTGGGAAGGAGCTAAATGGAGAAGACACTGGTGGGCTAAAGCTTGGTTTAGATAAGGAACTTTGAGTTAGGAATGTGATGTGATTGGGAGCTTCTGTCCTTTTCAAATGCTAGTGAATTCAAGTGGCTAAATTCACTTTGGAAACTGGTTTTCAAGTAGGACTTTAACAGAAGCCTCTCAGATCTTTAATGGAGGGCTGCTAAGGAAAAATAAAATTCTAGTAGATTCCGAACAGTTACATGATGCCTTTCTATAGAGACCATACTCTTCTGAAGCGAATAGAGCAGCACAGTAAAATACATGTCTACAGTGTATGCTGAAACTGTTCATAATAAGAAATCTATTCTAGGAAAAGATGAACAAGATCAGCGTATACAAGAACTGGCCCAAATGCCTCCACTGCAGCTCATTTAAAGATCCCCTTCTTCCTCAGTATGATCCTGCAGTTGGTGCCTGGTAATCTCCCATAGTGTTAGAACAAACCATTATTATTCATTGGCAGCTGGGCAACACACAAGGTTTTTTTTTTTTAATGGAGGGGGTAGGTATCATGTGGAGCTGGCCAGAGTTCAGAGAAATGCAGCCACCATTTTCTTTCTCTGTATGCACCTCAACTGCCTATCCACATCTCTTTCCTCAGTCCAGATCTTCAGCCTGTGTCAATCAATATAGCTCAATTGAAACCAAAGGAGCTATGCCTTTTTACACCAGGTATGGCTCCTGCCTTTACTTTCTCCTCCTGCAAGGAAAAAGTGATCTTATTTCACTATTCATGTTTCATGTGGTGACGAATTTTGAATTATGTTGATATAAACTAAATTATAGCTAGAATATGTAACAATAGCTATAGTTAAGGCTTCTTAAGTGTTTGCATTTTAATTTTTTTCCATTTGCTTATAACTGTTTGAAACTTATCTTATAATTTAAGGTTTCCAGGCCTGACCTCTGCTGAGAGTGATTTTTTTTTTTTTTTGGAAAGTATTGAGTGAATAGAGTTTAGGCCTTATTTTTTTTATTTAATTTTTTTTTTAATAAGAGAAGAGGGGCAATATACTTTCCAAAAAAAAAAAAAAATCTTCCGGCGGATGAACCACCCAGATGCTATATTGGCTGAGGGAATAAAGGTGAAATTTGGCAGAAGTGTCTTTTGGGAGTCTTAATGAAAAATTGGGACAGAACATTCTAGTGCTAGTATCTTAATAAATCTCAACCTTAACTCTGGTCCCTTGTGCATATGTATTATGATACAGTGCATTTATCTTATCGTGGATCATGGAAAAATAATAGTATGTGAATCATTCAGTACATGTATTGGATGGTGTGCAGTGAATGAGGCAGGGCTATTGGGGGATCCATTTTTCATTGGCTGCTTCTACCATAGCAAAATTTGAACTTATAGAAATTCTGTATTGGAGCAGTTCCACTGGTGTAGTATGTAATGTAAGCAGAGTGCAGACATTTTTACCTGAGGCCCACAGCATAGCAGAGCCCAAAGGCAAGAAATAAGATCTACTAACAGAGCTGGTTGTTTTTCCTAAAATGTTTTAAATTATTTCCCCCAATTCCACTGTAAAGTCCCATCGTTCCAGCTTGAAGAGGACTGAAGGAATTTCCTTTAGAGCCTGTCATAATCCTTCTTTTGATCAATTTGAAGCAGTGACCCTTCCTCCAGGGCCTGAGAGCATTGTGTCAACAGCCCCTGATAGCCTGGGAGAATGAGACAGAGGCTGAGAATTGAACCCAGGCCTGTATATCTGCAGAATACTTGCCTCTAAGCAAATGGCACACCATTCATTATTTTTAATTTCCCTTTTGCCTTATTTTTGCTTTCTCCTTGTGTATCTCCGTCTTGCACATCTCCTTGTCATAACCTGTCATTCTGTTTACTTCCACCTGCATCATTATTTGTTTGATCCTCTTTTCTCTTTCCACCTTCAATGAGATGACCCTTGAATTACTTTGAGGATGACTCCTCATGTGCCAGGAACAGAGAGTTGCCACATTAAAGTTAATAGTGCTTCCTGGGGACAACATTTGTAGTAAGACTTGCAACAAGGCATAAGGAATTTTAATTTGCAATACAATATTTTAATTGCCTGAAGAGATGACTGTGAAAATATAATATGGCAAATTAAATTCACTTGTGAACTGCTGCAGATTTCCTTTCCCCAAAAAATGGCCCCTAGGAAGTGCTATTTTCTTTAATGCTGAATCACTGGCTCAGTAGCTTAATGCTACTGGCTCAGTCACTTTAGTCAGAAGAATTGTCTTTTGCAGTGCTGAAGATGGCTCTGAGTTACATATCTTCTAGATAGTCCAAGTAGTCTTCTGTCTGCTTTGGCAGGTACTGCTGGTAGTTGTCTGAAGCACAGACAGGTGAATTTGTTGAACCCTGCAGCAGCTGGTTCCTGGAATTCTTCAGTTTGCAGCTTCTACCGAAGTACCTAAAGAAAGGGATCTTTCTGGCCTGAAAGCCTGTATTATAAATTGCTGCTTGTTTCAGTTAAAGGTATTTCATTATCTACCTTGTATAGAGTTTCCTGGGGATTAATTATGGTACAAAGACTCTTGCAGCCCAGCCTCAGACGATAGGTGATGCGGAAGAGCTGGCTGCATTGTTAAGTAGTCACAAAGAGCCTTGAGCTTCAGGAACCCATTCTAGAAGAGCACACGGGGGAAGGTCCTTCATTTAATGTCTGGCCCAAAAGACTTCACGCTACCCCTGCTTAATATACAAAATAATGGGGGCATGTGATTTCTCCCCCCCACCCTCCCCACCTGGGTTTGGGTGTGTGTGTGTGTGTGTGTGTGTGTGTTGGCAGGGGAACGGGGGGGACGGGACTTGCCATCTAAACCACTTCACCTGGCAAATTTATCCATGCATGTTTAATGCACTGCAACTGAAACAGCAGGAAAAAATGCACCACTGTTAAAGGGACGCAGCTGGTTTGAAAATCACACTTCTCTGAAATTTTTGTTAGCTACCATTGTTACAAGAAAGACTTAGGATCATGGGCAGCTGGTGACCCGGCCGTTGGGGAGGCTGGCCCTCCCCTTGTGCCCAAGGCCCTGCCCCTCCCCATCTGCCCCTCTTCTGTGCCTCCCCCCACAGGAGACTAGAGCACCCCGGCCCTGGCACTGGGCGGCCAGGGGGTGATGCCCCAGCGCTGGGTGGCCAGCCATGCAGAGCGCTCTAAGAACCACAGGAGGGGGCCTGGCCTGGGGGCAGAGTGTGGGTGGGGCCACACTAGGCTGTTTGGAAGGCAAAGCCTACCCTTGCCTAAGATACCTGCACCCATGCTTAGGATGCTATAACTGAAAGAGATTAGGAATTTTTTCTTTGTTCGGTGTATTTGATAGCACTCTGTGGATAAAATCAATTAAGCCTTGTTCCTACAAACACTTACACATGTGCTGAACTTCAAGCACATAACTAGTCCCACTGAAGCCAAAACTATGAAACAAAGTTACAGAAACTAATAGCACTGCTGTTGTGTTTAAAGTTCAACGTGTGCATGTTTGTAGGATGGGGGCCCTAGTCATTTCCTCTGTCCTCTGTGTGTTTTTCACACAGCATCAGGATAGAGACACTCATTTTGAAAATAGGAAATTGTGATTGTAAATCCACAAAAATGGGTGGAGTGGGGTAGGGATCGTGATCAGGGGCAGGTTTAGTACCTAAAATTACTTTCAACTTTTTTCAGTTGTCAAGATTTCAGGTTGACTGCCCCATTAATAGGTATAGTTCTCATGAAAATATCCAGTTTAGTGGCATATAGTCCACTGAAGGGTATGAGAAACGCATTCTGGATCAGAAAAGTCACAGGTATACCATTAAAATAGAACTGTTGGTCCAAATGGTTCTAAGATAATACTCTTCAGTAATGACAGTGCAGGACCATAGTAGTTTTGCTGATTTGAGAGTACAAAACCTCTGATCTCTAACCACTCCATTGGCTATACAATACAGTTTGATGCCATTTTTTAAATCTAGGGGAAAAAATTAACATTCTTTTTCTAAATGTTTAAATTTTTCCAGGGCTAGTGTAGATCCCGTTACCCTTGTATGGCTCCCTTTAATAATACGGGGTAGTGAGCTTTGAAGGCAGAGTCACATTCTACTGTGTTCCCTCTCCTTTTGGTATATGGTAGCTTGGGGAAATCAGTCAAGGAAATGCAAACTGAACTGCATTTGTAGATATAAGAGAAATTACTGAAACATATTCAGGAATGCCAAACTACTATTATGTTGAATTATAACCAATAAACATGTCTCTAACTAAAACCATAAGCTAGGTTTGTCTGTGCTCTGTCTGGAGAATTGAACAAGTTGTTTGTTTGAATCCTCTGCAATGAGCCTTGCAGCCTGACTTGCTATTCAGTCCCTTAGAGGAACAACTGAGCCAAGTTGTTCAGCTGAACTTGGAACTTTCTGTGCATCTAACTTCAGACCCACACCAAGCAAGCTTGCCACCCAGAATTTCTCAGTTGACTCCCCTTCTCAGGGAAAATTCTAGAATCTGCATTCTGTGAGCTTCCTTGACAACTGGCATGTGGCCCCCGTAAAATTGCCTGGCACGGGCCTAATATACCTCAGACTCACACCAGTATTTTTATTAGGCCTGTCGATTAATCGCAGTTAACACCTGCAATTAACTGAGCAAAATTAGCACATTTAACTTGTTAATGGCATACCTCTGGGTGGGGAGGGAGGCTGAATCTGCAGCTCCACGGGCAGCTGGGGGAAGGGGAGGCTTTGAAGCCCAGAGCTCTTTGGGCCATTGGTAGGGTTGCCATACCTCCAGGATTGGGCTGGACTCTCTAGGAATTAAAGATTAATCTTTAATTAAAGATTGTCATGTGAAGAAACCTCCAGGAATACATCCAACCAAAATTGGCAATGCTAGTGACTGGGGAGCGGGAGCGGAAGGGACTGGAGCCCGAGCCTCCTAGGGCTGAAGATAGGGGGTCACAATTTTTTAAAGTCCAAATGGGATCACCAGCACACAAAGTTTGAGAAACATGACCATAGAGAACAGGGGCCTGGAAAGGTCAGCCTCCCTGCACCAGTCTCTCTTCCCCTGCAGCATCCTCCCTTGCAAACAAGGGCTCACTCAGCTGAAGGGAGTTATGTAATTCTACCTTTTGTAAGTTCAACTTTCATGATATAGATCGCACTACAGTACTTGTATGAGAAATTTGAAAAATACTATTTCTTCTGTTTATCTTTACAGTGCAAATATTTGTAATAAAAATAATATGAAGTGAGCACTGTACAATTTGTATTCTGTGTTGTAACTGAAATAAATATATTTGAAAATATAGAAAACATCCAAAATATTTAAATAAATGGTATTCTATTTAAGTGTGATTAAAATGACAATTAATCGCAATTAATTTTTTAAATCTCTTGACAGCCCTAATTTTTATTTCTACTCTTACAGCAAGGCATGCTTGTCCTAATACATACAAATGATTCACAATAAGATCAACTTTTGTTGGTTCCTGTTGCAATGCTGCTTGTTGTGAATGCTGTGAGAACATGAGAATCAAGGCTAGGGTTGCCAGCGCTGTATTTCAAAAATAAGGGACTGTTTTCTTAGTAGCCTTGCCCCACTCCTCCTGATATTTATTTAATTTATTTATTTATTTATTAATAAGCAGTACTCACCTACATTCAGCAGGGGTATTACTTACTGCTTTTTGCAGCTCTAAGCAATTCCCAGTCTTGTTGTACAGATATTTAAAAAATAAGGACATCCCTCGTAATAAGGGACTTCTGGCAACCCTACAATCAACATATTGGTAGTTTTGTGTAAATTAAAGTTGGCAGAATCTCTCTTTGGAGAGGCCAGATTCTCCTTTTTTGTAGTATCTATCTTGAGTTTTTAGTGTGTCACTAGAATCAGTGTTTGAACTGAGCATCATATCTCTACCTTTCATTATCTGAGTGCACAATTCTTAAAATATAACGTAGGTCAAGATTTTCAAAGGTAGGCTCCTAAGTCCATATTAGGCACCAAACTAAGTGGCCTGATTTTTTTCAGAAGTGCTGAGCACCCAGCAGCTCTCACCAGAATTTTGAAAATCTTCACCTCATGGTCTAAATTTTGGGGTGTGTGTGTGTGCGCGCGCGTGTGTGCGTGCATGCACTTGTGCACTCAAACAGCATTAAAAGTTTAAACCTAGTCATTTTGTTAGCTGTAAAATGACCTCCCATTTATTAAGATACCTTAGCAATAGGCACTCAGAACAAATTTTATCACCTTGGTTTTATTATTGCAGATGCACATAATTATGTACAGGTCTAGATGTAGCAATTTTTACACTACTTGTCACAGAACTAGTCAAGCGATCCCTTTTGGCCAATCAGCAAACCAATGGATCCTATGTGGTTTAAGCCTCTGGGGTCTGAACAGAGTCCAGGCACGGCACCACACTCTCAGGGAACAGACCCTCTGTCCAGCAGCACTCCCTCCTCAGAGCTGAGACCATGTGGTCCAACTGTTCAGCACTTGACACCAGTCCTGGCCCCTCACACTTCTCCCATATCTTAAACACACCCTCTCCCAGAACTCCAGCCATGTGGGTGTTCTGGGTCCACAGCTTTAATCGTTCGAGAGCATGAGATAGGTGTAGCATGTAACATACAGGCAGACTTGGCACAGGATTCTAAATCATTGTTCTTCTTTACCCAATAGATAAAGCACGGAGTGCAGCTCAGGTAGAAAACAACCACCATTATCAAGGCTGTGCCCCTCACTCTAGTTCTCTCTTCCCTTGGTAGTCCTTGTGGGGATAGTCTGAGTTCAAGTGTAGAGGATTCTCTCTGCCTCATCAGATTCCCGCCACAGCTACCCTCTGCTTGAGCTGGTAGAAGTGGCTGAAGATCCCAAACAGAGTAGCTCCTGCCCTTTTTATAACCTTCCAGTCTCCTTTGCTAGATGACTCTCTGTTAAAGCTCCTCAAGAGATCAGAACCCTACCAGGTAACTTCATGGGGAGATGACCTCTTCTCCACCCCCTCCGACAAACCAATTTTCCTAAGCGGGAGCTGGCATATTATATAGGATGTTTTGTATGTGTAAAGAGGACTGTCCTGATTTAATGAGTTTGTTTTCAGTCCTTTATCACTACTGCTTGAAATCTCAGTCCAACATGGAGGTAAAGAGACAACAGAGAAGGCAACTAGCTCTCACATTCAAATTGGAGTTTGCAGTCTGATAAAGATTCATACAGAGTTCACAATCTTAAACTGCATTCCTAAATTGTATAGAGTCTCCAAGTTGCCATATTTGTGGGGTTTGTTTTTTTTTTGTAATCCAAAACTTAACTATAAGCACAAGTATTCTGCCATTCAGAATGTACCTTTATGCTAGGGCAATTCAATAAACAAAGATCTTTCTGTCTTGGTATATTTCATAACTGAAGAGTCATCCTTTAGCTTTGTAGGTCAAGTTTAAATTGAGATTGTTCTCCTCCACTCAGTTCCTAGTAGACTTCTCCTGGTTGTTTTTATTATTGGAAGTCTCGGATTTTAGGTTTTGTGATGACTACATTAGAAATGCATAGATTAAAGCCATGAAATACACATTACAAAATCTATTTAAACTCCCTCCCCATTTTTGGGTCCATCATCCCTATCTTACCTGTATATTATATTTGTCAATAAAAGCAACACCAAACAGATATAAAACAAAACTCCCACAGACTAAACTTATCGCTGACTGAAAGCCGTTGCTGTTCTGTTCAGGAAAATATTAGAATGCCACATTTTGTGTGTCCAGATAATTATGTGAACCCATCATGGAGCCAAATGACCTTTTCCCCCTCTTGATAACAAAGTATAGTCATCGTTGTCCTACTTTTCTCCACAACAAAAACACATCAGCTTTTAACCCCCAAAATGTCACCTCTTACAGATGAGCATTACTAAAAAAATGGTGACCCACAAATGGCATGTTAATTGGGTCAATTACCAAACCCTAATTATTGCTGAAAAGCCTTGGAGATGAGTTAGCATTATTGCATTATATTACTATGCCAGTAAGGGTGGTCCTTTCCTTTATTGTTGGAGTCAGGGCAGGGGAAACCAGCATTGCAGGTGCCGGTGTGATATTTCTGGGCTTCAGTTACAGTTGCTGACAGATCTTTCTGGTTTATAGAATGACTCCCTATCACAATCCAAATTTAAACATTAAAGGGTAATTATGCTGGTTTAGATCCCTATGGCTGACACAGTTTCAAATCCTTTTTTATGAATTACTATGTATTTTTTTTGCAAATGGAGAAACATCTGCATACTGTGAAGAAGCAGAGGAAGATTAGTTTATTTGAGACGATCCAGCACGGTACTATCACAAAAAAGAAAAATATACTGTTACATATGACTGCCCTGATACGGACTGATAAGGAAAGCGGAGGCCACAGTGTGTGTGCACCAGTACTGATTAGTGTTATGCTTCACTGATATGGGGAGTGACCTGAATTGGAAAACATTTGGATTTTCCATGAAAAATAATATCCAGTCCTTTAAAATGAATAGAAAGAGTCTGTACTTTATAGACTGGAATCTAATGCAGAGGTGAGCTAGCTACAAGGCAGAACCAGGAAAATCTATAGTCTGGAAAGCAAATACGAGCCTGCCCATAATAAAGCAAAGCCAAGTGGGAGTGTTTGTTTTGTCTCTGGGGGTTTGCACTGCCATTGTTGGATGGAAGGGATGCCTACTCACCTCACAGTGGTAGTTCTGCATAATGGCAGTCCCACATTTCCATTGCATTCAGTGCAAAGAGAATGAATGTGATAGTTCTGTCATGAGAAGGTATCCGTGAGTAAGAAATTTCAGTGTGGGATAGGATGTGGAATTCAATCATGCTGGATGGACCACCCTGGGATAGACAGATTGCAGTCAGTTGAAACAATGTTGGTGGCAATGCTGACTCTCTGCTCTGTTTGTAAATTCAGATATGCCTGAGATTAGGCCTGTTTCAAGCTGTCTCTTTCATGGCCATACCCATTCCTCTGATCCCAATCATTAAGAGATTAGGTTTCTTGAAATATCAGCATTGTCGGCCACCCCCCCTCGCCCCCCTCCCACCGGCTGAAGCTAACCACTTAGCCTACAGATACAGGAATGCTTGAATAGCTTTTCAGTGCTAAAGAAATGCTGAGTTTCTAAGATGTACAATTTATATTGCAGAACAGTCTTTTACTTACAGAGTGCTGGTTAATGCTTTTTTGTACTGTGGTCAAGGGCATGCACTGATAAGTTGGTAAAAAAGCAACATTGACAGTAGGTGTTTTTTTTTCCAGTCAGTGAATATAATACAATTAGGAATATGCATCACAGAATTATAGTGCAGATTTCTCAGGCTTTCAGCAATGAACTGGTTTGTTCATTCTTTTGGCAGGGCTGAAGATTTTGAGGCATTTGTATTTTTTCATCTAGGCTTTTTTTGTGGTGTTTGTTTATAGTTACGCTTTTTGCAGTGAGAATACTGTTGTTTCCCATTTCTAAGGTTGCTGTCACTCAGCAGGCAAGACAAGGAGCATATAGGTGATTTTCTAGATTCTGAAGAAACCTGAATGGGATTTGAATACAAAGAACGCTTGTCATAAGCAAAATCCAATGCTTACTACTCCATGATACATTAAAAATACCTGATGCATCGGGGGTGGCGGGGGGGGGGGGAGATCTCTTGTAGGGTGTGATTTGATGATGTTGACACTGCACCTTTCTGAAAGGAATACTTGTGTAAATAACACACGCTCTCTGGCACCCACGAGGTGAGGTTAGTGATGTTGTAGTAAATGGGGTTGGGGCAATAGTCTGGGTAGAAATGGAAACAAGCTGGGCCATCTGCTTTTGTTTACTGGACCCAAAGATTGCTAATGTGGATTTGCAAGCTTTGAGGCCCAATTCCTGGACTGTGGGAGAGGATTGGCATGCCAGATGTCTCTTCATGCAGCTGGTCTAGAGCTCCTTGCTAATGAAGCTTGGGTTTGGGTTCACCACCTTTTATGGCCAAAAAAGAATCTAGATCCAAACATTTTCACATCCAAGTGACACACATTCATAACTAATCCTTCCTGTGGGCCAACAAAATTTGTGCAACTGATTTGTGTTGCATAGAAACAATGTCTAGTAATTTTTTTTTTCCAAATTTTACAGTCTGTTTGCTAATGTATGTCTGGTTACACTTTGTGTGTGTGTGGGGTTGTAATATCTTGCTGGTTTTTAATGAAGAACAGTAATATGAACAAATGCTTGTCTTTTTTGTAGATCTAGCTCATGAGCAAAATTCTAACATACTCTAAATGTGAATACACACAGGTACTTGTTTTATCTTCAGGACTTACACTAATCTAAAGAATATGCTCTGCTCTGAGGTAATTATAACCTACCCCAGTGTATATCTGTCTCTTTTGAATCTCATTTGAATGTTTATGAGGCTTCCTATGTAAATAAAGGTAGAAAGTGTACAAAGATAATTATTCCCCCCCCTCATCCAGTGTTTTTATTTTCACCTGCTAATACTTTTTTTGGGAGTGGTCAGTAAAAAAAAAATTGTAGGCCTGAGCTCTTCTCTTTTTAGACCCTTTTGAATTTGGAGCAACTCTATTAACTTCATTGTAATTACCCCGGATTTGAATGTTTGCAACTGATGGCATGTCTGCATACATGAGCACTTACTCCACTGAAAACTGGTGTGTAACTCTACAGCGTGGACCCTGTTGCTGCACGCTAAGAGTTCGCTAGCGCACTTCAGTGTACTGCGATTTCAAACAGCAGAATGTCAAAGCATGCTGTGGAATGTTAAGTGTACATCAGCAGGTTCCACACAGACAGATAGTGTGTGGCGTGCTGTAGATTTACATGCCAGTTTGCTACTCAGTAAGTGCTCATGTAAACCGTGGCCCAAAGTCATGCAAAATTATGGTGAAGATTAAAGAGAAACGGGATTAAATAAATTTACCTGCCGCTAAAATATCTCAAACTTTCAATACTTGAGAATTTACTGTTGATAAAAATTCCTTTTCAGCTGCAGATCCTCCAGCATAATTTAGTTTAATAAGTTTTAAGGCAGCTGTGATTGCCTTCCTTTCCCTGCAGCTGTTCACTTTTTCTTTACAGGAGAGTTATAATTGGCCTGGCTGAAGCAGTTGGTCTAGACATTGTTAGTTTAATTCAAGGGAAATCTGAACACTGATCTTTCAGTTTAACCATAGACATGTGCATGTATGTATTTGATAGAAGCATTTATAAGGTGCTCTCATGTGGTATCCTGTATATAACCAAATAAGAAAACAAGATTGGTTTTGCAGAGAAATTGCTCCAAACGCAATTATCTAAAATTCCAGCTCCATAAATAGTTTGCTTCCTGCTGTTCTTGGAGGCCACTCAGCAGCTGAACCAAGCACTGTATGAACCAGATCAAAGCAGTTTACATTTTTGAAAAAAACACTATCTAATTTTACAAGTAGACTGAAAGTTAAGCAGGCACTAGAACTAATTATTTCCAAACCTTATAGTCTAATCTGAATCCTTAAATCAAGGAATAATTTTTATCAGTGCTCTGAACTATCTCATAAATTAGGAGGTTATGCCTTTGCACATTATTGTTAGAGGCCATTGATGTGAGTTGTCTCTGGGTTTGATTATAATAAGGATTTTGTCAGTCTTCAAATGTTTATTTTGCATGTGTGTGCATGCACATGGAAAAAATCACAAAACAACCAAGCTAACTTGGGGAAAAATGAGAATAAAATTTATTAAATGTGGTGTTAACGCTATTGCCATGCTTGCTTAAGATTATGTATTTGTGTATGTATATAATTCAGTGGCCTGAATATCATGCCAATGTAAGTTAATAGTCAGCAGGAGAGTTACTCCTAATTTGCAGTGCTGTAATTGAGATCAGAGACTCTGTGTGTGTGTGTGTGTGTGTGTGTGTGTGTGTGTGTGTGTGTGTTTGCCAACTTTCTAATCACACAAAACTGAACACCCTTGCCCCGCTCCTTGTCCGAGACCCTACTCCCCACTCAGTCCATCCCCCCCATGCCCCCTTGCTCGTTCTCCCCCACCCTCACTTGCTTTAACTGGGCTGGGGCAGGGAGTTGGGGTGTGGGAGGAGGTGCAGACTCTGGGGTGGTGCCAGAAATGAGGGGTTCAGAGTGTGGGAGGGGGCTATGGGCTGGAGGCAGGGGGTTGGGGTGTGGGCTCTGGGATGGGGCAGATGAGGGGTTTGGGGTGTGGGCGGGGGCTTGAGGTTGGGATTGGGGTGCAGGAGTGGTGTGGGCTGTGGGAGGGAGTTAGGATGTGGGAGGGGGTTGCAACCTGGGGCAGGGGGTTGGGATGTGGGAGGGAACGAGGGGTGCGGGCTCATTCAGGCAGCTCCTGGTCGGCAGCGCAGCGGGGCTAAGGCAGGCTCCCTGTGGCTCCTAGAAGCACCTGGCATGTCTGGCTCCTAGGCGCAAGGGTAGCCAGATGGTTCTGCACGGTGGGTGCCCACAGGCACGGCCCCCGCAGCTCCCATTGGCCATGATTCCCAGCCAATGAGAGCTGTGGAGCTGGTGCTTGAGGCAGGGGCAGTGCATGCAGCTTCCCTGACTGCCCCGTGCCTAGGGGTTGCAGGGACATGCCGGCTGCTTCCAGGAGCCGCCTGGAGCTGGGGTAGGCAGGGAGCCTGCCTTAGCCACGCTGCACTGCTGACCGGAGCCACCAGGATCCTTTTTCGACTGGGCGTTCCGGTTGAAAACTGGATGCCTGGCAATGTGTGTGTGTGTGTGTTGACAATATATAAAATAATGCACTTCAGAAGAATTTGTATGCTTCTGGCACTTCGCCAGTAACACCCAAAGAAATTGAAACTACATTGGCCTTAAAAACTTCTCCATAGAGTATTGGTTGTTCGAGTATATAATGGGTACTTTCAACTGGAACATGAAAGTATATGTGATGATTAAAACACAGACCAGTAGAATGAGATAAATGGCTGCTATAGCTATTGGTATAAACTCAGCACAAGCCAAAATTATTTTCAAGGGCCCTAATTACATCTCTTTTAATTTAGGATGTAAAATGCAGGATACTTTTTTATATATACATTTAATTTATGGTTAATCTACTGATTGCAATATCTTTCCAGTAGGAACAATGTAGTTAGGGCGGGATAACTGGAAACTTCCTCTTAGATTTTGCAGCCATGGTGTCCACAATTATATGTTTAAATATACACACTGTGCTACAAATATACATATAAGTGTTAGTGGTTGTACATAAAAAGTCTGATTTAGGAGCTAATTTTATAGAATCTACATTAACACTCTATACAACAACTCACTCATTTTAGATGTGTAAATGAGCAATCAAGGCTTACTATTTTTCCACAAATTTTTCAGTATTTTTTTCTGAAATACACACAAAATATATAGGTAGCTTGTTACTAGAAATGCTATATAGTAGGGCCAGTAAAAAAAAAAAGGAGGGAGATTTGAGCTACTCAAATGCTTTTGAAAGTTTGCAACAAGCAAAATAAGGAAAAGAAATTTTGTGAACAATGCACACCTTGGGTCGGATTCTCCATTGTCTTGCATCTTATACAATAAGTTATACCTGTGCAAAGTGGATGCAGAGTGGGTATGAAATTCTGCCAAATTAAATTCTACCAAATCAAAATGCAAGGTGCAGTAGAGGATATAGCTTTTTATAAAGAACACAAAAGAGTAGAGTTTGAAAAATTAAAGACACTATATGAATCAGCAGGTTCAAATTATATGGATCCCAGACTTTTTAGAAAATTTAGCTAATGATTTTACCATACCACTGACCACTATATCTGAAAATTTGTGGAATACTGGGCACTACTAGAGGATTGTGAGGAAAAAAGGAAACCAGGTACTAATCTTAACAAAAATCGGACAATTTTCTATGTCTCAATTTGAATCACTAATATTAAAAGACAAAAAAAATCCTGTCTGAATACAGATAACAGAATGATGAGCAATAAATAGCATAGATGTATAAGGGTCACATCATGCCAGACAAACTGGTTTGCCATTTTGATGGAATTACAAAATAGCTGAATGGAATTCAGTCAATGTAATAACTTGATTTTTATAAAGAATTTGATATTTGTCTCATGAAATCTTATTCATATTGGCTTTTGTATGTGAGAACTGGCACATTGATTTAAATTTGAAAACTAGCAGTGGGAGCAGCAACAAAACTAATAGATAAGAGCAGCATATTGAGCTAGGGAGAAGTGTCCAGGTGGGTGCTACAAGGATTATTGTTAAGCTTGGTCTTTCTTATGATTTATTGATGTAGAAAAGAGAGGTTACTCGTTTTTGTGCCCAACTAAATATTTTCCATTTCATTATGTTTTCATCTGTACACTGTTGTAAATGCATCAGATTGACAATATCAGAAGTTTAAATCTGCCGAGAACTAACAGGAGATTTTTCATAAAAAGTAGAGATTTTTTTCTCATCTTCTAGAACAAACCAACAAGAGCGTTGGAAAGAAATTGTTTCCACACTGAATTTCATGCATTCCAGTTGCAAAGTCTGGCAAACTATTGAAAGATTGAGCAGCGAATCTAGTCTGAGCAAAAGGAAATATGCAGTCACAGTAAATTCCATTGCATCCCAGCGGGTGGCTAATGGCAGAGCTCCTAATGGAGACACAGTTTTCAACCCTAGATTTAAAAGGGTGGATGCTGTGAGATGGCAGGGTCTGAGTGCAGACATGAACCTGATGGCTACTTTTACTGATTAAGAGCTCAACTTGGCTATATATCAACTGCAGCTGCGTGTTTAGATAACATGGCTATACATCAGGAAGGCTCCTGGTCTAGATAACCTCCACTATGAGTTTGTCTCTCACTTTGGACAAATCACCAGAAGCTGGCTGCTTTGATTTCTGAATTGTTCTATCCAGGACTGCAACAGCCCAAAAGCTTGATGCAGAGCAAATGTGGTAGCTGTCCCGAGCCAGGAAACCATTGACAGACCCAAACAGCTACCAAATGATTGCGCTGTTCTGTTACTGATAAGTAAGGCTGCGAGTCTGTCACCGAGGTCATGGATTCCATGACTTTCTGGGACCTCTGTGTCTTCTACAGCAGCCGGAGGGCCCCTCAGCAGTAGCAGCAGTCTTGGGCTGCTGTGCCCCCCACCTCCCCAGAAGCAGCGGAGGTCTCTGGCAGCCATGCTCCCCCCCAGGCCCTCCCCACAGGAGTGGGGGTCCCAGGTTGCACAGTGGTGCCTGTCATCCCCCCTGACCCCCCCGAGCACCTGTGGTGCCCCCCGGGCCGCTCCACCCCAGAGCACCCAAGTTTTAGTTAGGGTATATAGTACAAGTCATGGACAGGTCACGGGCCATGAGTTTTTATTTACTGCCCAGTGCTGTTCAACATATTCATAAATGATCTGGAAAAAGGGGTAAACAGGGAGGTGTCAAAGTTTGCAGACAATACAAAATTGTTCAAGATAGTTAAGTCCACAGCAAATTGCGAAGAATTACAAAGGGATCTCACAAAATTCAGTGATTGGCCACTACAATGGCAGATGAAATTCAGCTGTTGATAAATGCAAGTAATGCACATTGGAAAACATAATCCGAACTATACATACAAAAAACTATACGTACGGGTCTAAATTTGGTATTACCACTCAGAAAAGAGATCTTGGATTCACTGTGGATAGTTCTATGAAAACATTCACTCAATGTGCAGCAGCAGTCAAAAAAGCTAAAAGAATGTTAGGAACCATTAGGAAAGGGATGAACAGTCTGACAATAAATATAATAATGCCACTATATACATTCATAGTATGCCCACACTTTGAATATTGTGTGCAGTTCTGGTCGCTCCATATTATAAAAAGATAATTAGAACTGGAAAAAGTACAGAGAAGGGCAACAGAAATGTTTGGGGTATGGGATGGCTTCCATATGAGGCGAGATTAAAAGTTCTGCGACTGAGCAGCTTAGAAAAGAGATGACTAAGATAGAGGTCTATAAAATGATGAATGTTGTGGAGAAAGTGAATAGGGAAGTGTTCATTACCCCTTCACAGAACACAAAAGCCTGGGGTCACCCAATGAAATTAATAGGCAGCTGGTTTAAAACAGACAAAAGGAAGTATTTCTTCACACAATGCACAGGCAACCTGTGAAACTCGTTGCCAAAGGATGTTGTGAAGACCAGAAGTATAACTGGGTTCAAAAAAGAATTAGGTAAAGTTCTTGGAGGATAGGTCCATCAATGGCTATTAGACCGGATGGTCAGGGATGCAACCCCAGGCACTGGGTGTCCCTAAACCTCTGAGTTTCAGAAGCTGGGACTGGGTGACAGGGGATGGATCACTCAATATTGCCCTGTTCTGTTCATTCCCTCTGAAGCATCTGGCACTAGCCATTGTTGGAAGAAGGATACTGGGCTAGATGGACCGTTGGTCTGATCCATTATGGCTATTCTTATGTTCTTAAGAAATGATTAGCAACCAAAGCTTCATTCCTCAAAGATGGAGAGAAAATCAATCATTTTAAACATCTCCATCATGGCCTTCCAAGGGTCAGTGTTGCTCCCCTTTTGTTCACTCTATGCACACTTGACAGTTCTGAAATGCAGGCTGGGAAGTCTGCATATGCTGATGATTTCTGTGTTGCTAACACTGAAATTGACTGACTCCCACAGGATTTAAAGGAATCTTCGACAAGACACAGACATTTTGACACAGATACAGCAACGGAAACTAATTCTCATACCAAAACAGTGGCACCTACTTTCCATCTAAACAATTGTCTTGCTATCTCGATCCATGTCCAAGGATGGGTATTGCCATTCCATCCAGCCGTCACATACTTGGGGTAAAACTCAACCACAGTCTGACATAGTGGCCTCGCGTGGAACACCAGAAAATGAAGATTTCTACCTGGACTCCCTTGATATGAAAACGGTTGGGAACCCTGGGAGGCAGACTCTTCAGGCCTTCATACATCTGTATTGGCCCTGGTGTGTTGCTTCAGCTGAATACTGCTCTTGGGGTGCAGCCATCACACTCTGCTTGTGGATACAGAGCTGAATTTGGCCACTCATACTATTACTGGCGGCTTGAGCTGTATTCCAACCTACGGTCTGTATGTGCTAGCGTGCATAGCTCCACACGACCTTTCACGAGATGCCATTGCTGTTAAGTCTGCCTGGAGAACTGTGATGGATTAAACCAACCTGGTACATCTCCAGTTGACTTATGCCTCATTCTCAGACAGGGAACAATATGCTGTGCCAACTTGAAGGCTTGCTTGTATTCAGGGAAGAATTTAGGGTGACCAGCCAATGGGAGCAGCGAGGGCGGGGGGCAGTGCCTGAGGGTGAGAGTGGTGTGTGGAGCCTCCTGTCCCCCCCACCCCCCCAACCTAGGACCTGGACCTGCTGATTGCTTTTGGGGCTCACAGAGTGCAGTGCCAGGACATGCAGGCAGCCTGCCTTAGCCCCGCTGCGCCGCTCACCAGGAGCTGCCCAAGGTAAGCCCACCACCCCAACCCCCTCCCCCAGCCCTGAGCCCCCACCCCCGCCACAAATCTGGAGCAACCTTCTCCACCACAAACTCCTCATCACCGGCCCTACCCCAGAGCCTGCACCCCAGCCCAGAGCCCTCACTCCCTCTGCACCCCAACCCCCTGCCCCAGCCCAGAGCCCCCTCCCACACCCTGAACCCCTCATCCCCAGCCCCACTCCAGAGCCCTCACCCTCTCCAGAACCCCAACCCCCTGCGTCAACCTGGAGCCCACTCCCGCACTCCAAATCCCTCAGCCCCAGCCTGGAGCCCCTCATGCACTCCAAACCCCTCATCCCTGGCCCCACCCCAGAGTCAGCACCCCCACCCAGAACCCTCACCCCCCTTCCACACCCCAACCCCCTGCCTCCACCTGCAGCCCTCTCCCGCACTCCGAATCTCTCGGCCCCAGCCCCCATCCTGGAGGCCACACCCCCAGCCGGAACCTGCACGCCCTTCTGCACCCCAACTCCCTGCCCCAGCCCGGAGCCCCCTCCCACACCCTGAACCCATCATTTCTGGCCCCATCCTGGAGCTCACACCCCCAGTTAGAGCCCTCACTCCCTCCTGCAGCCCTGCTCCAGCCCAATGAAAGGGAGTGAGGGTGGGGGAGAGCAAGCCACAAAGGGAGGGGGAATGTAGTGAACCTGGGGCAGGGCCTTGGGGGAAGAGGTGCGGCTAGGGTGTTCAGTTTTGTGCCACTAGAAAATTGGCAACCCTAGGAAGAATCCCACTCCTGTGGACTAGGGTGTGACACCATGGCTAATTCCTCAACACCCCTTTGCTATGGCAGCTGCCGCATGCCATACATTAGTGCCACCAGCGAACTGAAAATCACATCCTTACAGAGTGGAAGCATTGGGGGGAAAGAGTCTAATGCACTAAATAAATTCAGGAGTCCACCCTGCACCCATGTCCTTTTCTACTTGGATCAGGCTCAACAGGCTACTCTCTGGCATGACCAGATTTGTCACAGCCATGTATTGGTGTGGTCTGGTTTCCGCCTCACGCTGTGACTGGTGCAGCATTGCAGACATTAACTCATGGAACAGTGCCCAACCCAACATTTGGAGGGCTGTCTACAGTGCCTAGTACAGAGGCCGTTTTCTGGCTATGGAACCTGGGCTTTGAGCTGTGACATCTGCATATGAGGGAGAGGCTGGGATAAATCAGTGTTCCTCACTCCACTCTGCAGGGATTATATTCTGATGGCTAGAGTGGGGATTTGTGGTGGAGAGTGGCTGTATCAGCTATTCCACTTGTCCCACGTAAGGGGGCGTGGAGGAAGAATGTAGCAGCCATGGAAACTAAAGCAGCCTCTGGAGAGGGAGGATTTCTTTTACACCCAAGCTGTTGAATTTAACTCCTTAGTGCTTTGAGGCCTGATCCTGCACCGTTAAAATGAGAGCTTTAACTTGATTTCGGTAGATGCAGGATTAAGCTCTTGAGGAGAGTTTGGCCTGTTTTGTGGTATAAATTAGTTAAAATATAATCCTTTGTCTTTAAAGTCATCTGTTTGTTTTATTGCTAAGTCCAAGTTTTACTAACAAAAAGCCAGGACAGCATTGGAAGAGTGAACTTTACTTCATTTGGTTTCATGCATCATGAGCAAAACTACCAGCTAAATTCTGATACCAGTGGTCTACTCTCAAAGATCTTTTTGTTACAGCAAAGTCTGGCAAGTAAGTATCACTTGTACTATTACCAATCTGAAGCATTCAAACATCCTAATACAGGCGCCCCAAAATCATGATTGGCTTAAAAACCATGCGATTTAAAAAATAAATAAATGTGAGGTCTTTTTATTTGCCTTTTTATGTTTGAGATTTTAGGACTTACATTTTCCAGGTTTTCTCCACAGCCATGAGAGCTAAAACTTAATTTTTTAATAAAAGCTGAGAGTCTAATGTAAACATATTACATGACCCCTAGAGTCTGGACTTTAAGAAAAACACCAAACAACATGAGACTCACAATAAAATCATGAGAGCTGGCAACACTACTCCATGACTTACTTAATGGTAAGGCATTTCTTTCTTAATGTAGCATTAGAAATGGAAGTTGACCACATCAGATACTGAAACTAGACTTTTATTTTTTTGCTGTGAATGTAATGAAATTTTACATACACCTTGGAGCGTTGGAGGTTTGTTCCATTTTGGGAAAAGTTTTTTGGAAATGTCAGGGGGCCAGTGATAATGGAGAACAGAATTAGAATCATTTGCCCAAGTGACTGCAACTCTATTAAATCCTTGATTTAAATCCAAAGAACTCCTAAAAGCAACCTGTTCCAGCAGCAGTGAAAGGGCGGGAAGCAACAGCCACCCCAGGTGGTCACTGGCCTTTTCTTCCTCTGATCCCCAAATCCAGAGCAAATCTACTTCAACCCAAAGTTGTACTAGGACTAAAGCATATTAAGGCCAGAGGGCTGTGAAGATTACTGCATAAGTCAATATGAGAATCCCATGAGAACTCAGGCATCCCTGTCAATTCAGACCCTTCTTGCACATAAGCAACTCTGGCTGATGCCTAATTTGTGGGAAAAGTGAGCATTACCCCAACTCCTGACCTCTGCAGGAATGCTACCTCCTCTGAGAGGAATTTAATACTTACTACTGGGACCAGCCTCCTGAATTTGCAAGCCCGTGAATTTAACATAATTCAAGTGCATCGCAAAATGAAGATTATTGTCCAATAGGCTGAGCCCATGCAATGCAAACCTGTACAACATGTAGCGCTGTCCCCACCTTGGCTGTTAAATTGTGACTCCCTGACCTGACAACACACAGCCCTATGCAGGCAGAGTGACAGTAAATTGACATTGTGTAGCCAATAATCCAAAGGAGAGGGGAAATTGGGATTTTGAAGTGATGGGTAGAGCTGGAAGAGACCAACTTCTGCCCTGTGCCACCTTTTATGGGCATCTGGCCAATCTTGGTGGCTGTCAGAAACTCTGGGATGGACCAGAGCTGCAACCCTCCTAAGTGACCAGCAGAAGCCATGCTGCTGCTTTGGAACTGTGACCTCCCTCCAGGCTCCCACCTGACAATCTGGAGTCAGTTGTGATGGTCATCTCCCCTTAGGGTGCTAGATCTGGAGTTTGGTTAAGGACTTTGTGTGTGTTTCATGCGAAGGTTGAGAGGTTATGAATTGTGTGTGGTAGAAAATCCTTGATATTTCTCCTTCCACTGAGTTTGCCATACCTGCCCAGTGTATGTGTACTGTCATCTTTCTCCTGCGCACTTGTTCAGAATGGGATGGAAGATGCTTTTTCGTAGTGTTTTGCTTTCAAATAACTTAAAGCTAACTAAGTAACCTGAAGTGTTTAGATGACATTCTGTTTGCTCTTTGCTTCAAGTGTAAATATTGCTGAATGATTGCCTCCCTGTAAAGATCATTTTAATGCCGTTTAATCTCCTTTTCCCAATAAAAGAGTGTTCCACCCACCTACAATGCATCATCCAGTCCCACACTCCAGAGAAAATGCTTGAATGCTCCCTAGAGTTGGGATTGTGTGGGGGAGGTTGTGGTGGTGGGGTATGTGTGTGGAGAATGACACACTGAGTACTGCAGGGTTATGAAGAATGCTGAGCACTGTCATCCATTGCACTCTATGGTAATTTCGAGGTAAATTAGAGCCATATTACTTATAGTCATGGAGTCTCCTCATGTAGGTTATTTCCCTCAATCCCCTCCTCTCATGGGTTTTTACCACAGAAGAGGGTGATATGGCCCAAGATTTAACATTCTGTTTCCAAACAAGCTGTGTTTAGCTAAATATATTTAAATACATGACTAGTAAGTTACAAAACAACCCCCATCAAACATAATGTTATCTGTATTGCAGTCGTATGTAGGGCAGTGGTTCCCAAACCTTTTTTGCTCCTGCTCCACCTTTTCTGGTCCCCCGGCCCGCCCGGAGGCTGGGAGCGGGGCTGCAGTAGAAGCTGCAGCCAGAGCTGTAGCTGGGAGTGGGGCCATGGTCGGGGCTGGAGTTGGTGGCAGAGCAGGGCTGGGTGGCACTCCCTCCCTGCCCCCTGTAGGGGTGGCCCAGACCCCGCTGAGCCCCCCCCAAACTGTTTCTCCATGCCCCCCTTAGGGGGGTGCACCCCACATTTTGGGGACCACTGGTGTAGGCATATAGTAAAAACACAGTCCCTGACCAAAAGAGTTTCACATTCCAGTTGTCAATTGCAGGAGTTTGCTGGCTGACTTACTGAACTGTTTTTTGGTGGTGTGCTATGAATTAACTGCATGTTTCCTCATTTGAGATTATTATTGGACTTTTTGGAACTTAAACACTATTTGTTATTGCTTCTGTGTTTCAGTGGGTCATATTTAGAAAAGATTCATACTGGTGTATGAATACAGGAAGGAGCAGCTGTTATTTTGCTTGTTCCCATTTTAGTGAAGAATCCATAAAGTGCAACCTGCTGTGACAATGGGATATTCTGTGGGAGGTCATTTTTGTATTTTGTTATGGTTTCATCTTGATTTATCTTGCTTTGCATCCTGTGATGTTATAACTTATTATATAGCGATACCAAACGGGGATTTCTAGAAAAAGAGCAGATAATGGTTTTTATGTTGTTAATTTCTTTTTGGAGCTATTCTGTAATTTAGTAAAATTGTCAATATTTTGATGTAATATTTTAATAATATTAAAAATGTTTTGTGGTAAAAATGAGAACAGTTTCAAAATTCCAGATAAATACTAGAACACTAATTGGTCAGAATATTATTTTTTTTATACGTGAGGGTCTTGTGGTACTCTAGCTCAAATTTCTACAGCTGCCTATGCTGAAGACAGCAACAATCTTCTGGAATATAGAATGTAAAGAGTGATTAGCAATAAAAATATTCTAACTGCATAATATCAAAAATAGCCAATGTCCAATGATAGTAATACGAAAAGGTTTCTACGCTGAAACCTTTGTGGTAATGTTACTGTGTGCCCGTGTTTTACTTTGATGTTTCTATATTTTGTGTGACTTATCTAACCCATGTTGTGGCTGAGATGTTAATTTACAGGTCTGCATCAGTGAAAGGCTACTCCTTTAATCCACTGCAGCGGTTACGCTTCCTCTTGTACCTGCTTAATATCACCCTTTGCTGATCCTGTCCCATTTCCTCTGCATATGATACTACCATACACAAAACAGAGCAAGGTGGCCTCAGCTTCCGCTATCAGGGTTGCTAGAGGGGTATGAATAAAATAAAGAGAGAGAGGGGGAAGTTCTGGATCTGAACTACGCTGAGGGTGCTCAAATGTAGGTTTGGTTGGGAATTTTCCCTCTTGAAAACACAGGTTTGTCAAAACTGAAATCTTTTGTGGAAAATGTTTCTGTTTTGACAAACTTCTGCGAAACACAGGTAGGGTTTGATGGAACTTCAGTAAGGGTTCTCAGTGTCTAGGTTCCAGGTTCTGCAGCAGGGAGCACCAGTGAAGCCTAGAAGCCTTGAAAGCCAGGCTTCCCACTCTTTGTCTGGAGACTCCTCAGGCAACTTCTGGAGTCAGGGCAGGCAACTGCTCTGTTTCTTTTAGGAAAATCAAACCGAAATAGATCAATATTTTGGAAACATTTTTTTTTTAAATTTCCTTTTTGCAGGAGCTTCTGAAATAAAAGCTTTCATTTTGAATTGGCCAGTTTTGAGCAGCACTACTCAGATATGGTGTTGATGGGCTGTTCTAGAGTTCCGATTCAGCTTTCAGGTTTTGGCCTAGCTCTAATTGCTACCTATCTTTGTTTAACAGCGTGGTTAGCCTGGTTCTTGATATCGCGTTTCCTTCTGTGCATTATTCGTTTACTTCAGTGGTGACCAACCTTATTACAGAGGAGGGCCACATAAACCTGAGTACAACCTTGTGTGGGCCAAACAAATTCTACATATTTTAATAAGATTTAAAGTCACCTGTATTGATTTATATTTTAAGTTAGCTTCTTTCGTACATACTTAGGTTGTTTCTAGGTACAGTATTGTTTACTTACTCGTGTAAACTAAAATGATGTAAACATGATGACAAAATGCTAATGAATAAGCTGTTAGTATATTGTGCTGAAGCAGGCTGTGGGCGTTATGAAACATTCTGAGGGCTGTGTGTGGTCTATCGGTGGGGCACCCCGGTCACGTTGAGTCATGTTGTGTTACCTCAGTGTGACTCAGTGTCTCATTGTGAGTATGCAGTGCCTTTGGAGTTCACTAGTTGCCTTGTAAGCTTGTAGGATTTAAGAAAAATTGTTAAAGGTCATGACTGTCCTGCACATTTTGGGAATCATAAAAACACAAGCATTCTAGTTTTAGTATTTATTTACATGGTGGTCGTTATTTTTTGAAGTCTTGAGAACAGCTTTCCTACACATGTTCTTTACATCCCATTCACTGTCCTTTTGAAAATAATCTTAAATGGAACTGATATTAGGGATGAGGGAACAGCTTTGACTCAAGAAAGGTCTGAGCCAGACCTTTTCACACTCCTTGATTTGAGCCTGAACAGACTTGAGGTTTTAAAAAGCTTTTTTTCACTTCTCCTGTGCATTCTTTTGCATTTTCTAGTTCTTACTGGAAGTAGAAGTACTAAACATTTTGATCTCAGTCTGTTCTCTCAAGATTTCCAACCCAATTTTTCAGACAATTAGGTTTGCACAGTTGTATAAACTTTCGGGTATTCATCTAAAATAAATTTTTGTAAACTTTGAGATTCCTTGCTGTTTTTCAGAACAAATACATAAATAGGTCACGAAACCCAAACAACTTATTATACCTAAAGTACAAAGAGCATTTCGTATTCACTGATAAATAAAAATATTGCTCAGTGACCTACATAAGCAAAATGGTAGAAAGCATTTACTAACCAGTCAAAATAACATCCAACAAATGAAGCATATCTGTTTAGTTTTACGTGAAGATGAGCGAGCAAAGACATAATTCATAAGCTAGAGTCTCTGGACTAATGCAGCAGGGATTTATACTTCTGGTGCAAGATTTATTACTTAGATTTTTGTTTTGTTTTGATACGTGCATTTTGTAAGTCCTTTCCTAAACCTATCTGACCAGTCTTCAAAGTGTGGGATAGAACCTTAAACAAATTTTTGATTTATTATAAAATCATCCTCTCCACTTTTCTAATCATATTCTCAATTTATCCCATTCAGAATTTCTCATACGTTTTGTGCCTCTGGCATTGAATAGTATAGGTAAGACATGCAGCATTTACTTGCAGCAGCTATGTCAGTTCAACTTGCTTATTACATATATCTTCTTTTCTTCTGTAGCAGCTCATTAATCCATCAGCATGACACAGTCCTCCCAATGAGGTTGTGCCAAATGTTACAGTAGCACTCCAGCATAGTTTAGAAATCGGCATGCTGTTTATTTTTCCAGAGACTAAATAGACTCACTTCCCTATCATCTAGTATTTATGCCCCAGGGCAGTCAAAATTGACTCTCACTAATATTTTTTTCTTTAAGGAAAGTAAGTACAGTAATTAAGGGACATTGACTATGTTGCTGAAACTTTTTATATTGTATGAACCACCACTCTGTAGTGCTTAAATAGAAACCAGAAGAGTAATGGTGGGTAGGATGGGGGATGAACAGGGATGGGGGCGGGGGGAGAAGCTCAGTGTAGGACTCAGTGACATTTACGGCTGAGCATTGGAGCTGTTGAAGAGTTATTGCTGCTTATGACTGTTTGGCCTGGCTGCATATCAGAGCCATTAACCTCTGAATAACATAGCCCTAAAGAGAATGTACTCTTTTAGAAAACTCCTCATTAATTAAATTTATGGAAGGGAAAAAAAAGCTTAAGCCTTGGAGCATGGGGCTCTGACAGGTCCTGGAGATGCATAAAAAATAGCCAGGAATGTTGGGCTTCATGCAGAAACTTAACATCCTAGCTTTCCCTCTTGAGGGTCTCAGAGGCTTGCAACACTGGGGATGGAATTTGCTCAGTGCTGGCCTTTGCAGCCAACTCGCCAGTGTGGGGCTAAATCTGAGTGCCTTCAACTCCAGTTAACTGTGTCTTTCCATCATAATGACGACTCCTTTTGTCTGTATACTGTGTGTTTACAGGAAATAGACTTTCCTGCAAAAAGTGGAAGTGTTTTAAAAAAGTGTATGCTTACCTGCAAATACTTACAATTTAAATCTCATACACTGTACATTTTTGCCAGCATACATTCAGAAAATGACACATGCAGAGCATTTAATTTTTTTTAAGCGAAGTCTTGATTTGAGAACATCAAGCCTCATTTAAATGGTTATACTTGGTGCTGGTGGTTTTTCAGACAGCAGGGTATGAAATACAGGGGAAAATGTTACCTGTCGCTGCAACATGCAATTCTGAAAACTACCTGCCCCATTAACCTAGGGACTTTCCCAACAGTAAGCAGCAATTTGGCTCAAGTCCCTTCAGCATCAACATTTTGCCATCACCTCCTTTCCCATATTTACAGAGCTGTGGGAGATTTTGCCACAGAAGTACAGTATAATGAAATGTACAAAGGATACATAAAAAAATCACTAACCTTTAATATTGTGGCTCTGATTCTGAAAATTAATTAATGTTTTGCCTGCACAAAGTCTGAAGGATTAGGCTTCGTCTGAGTTACATTTAAAAGAAAATCATTTTCTTTGTTTCCTTCATTCTCTCCTAGCTTCTTTTTTTCTCTCTCCATCCTTTGTCTGCTATGTTTTCTTCTTCCTTCTTTATTTTCTCATGCTGAAGCTTTCCTGTTACCTTCATTAACATAGATTTTCATAATCAGCTTCCTGTTCTATATTGTATTGTATTCCAGTTTTGTCTCTTGTGATCCCTCTTTCTCCTCTGTTTTTCTCCCTGCTTCTGTTCCTTTTAAGTTTATTCTTCTTTTCTTCCTCTCCCTCCCAGCCAGAATGCCTGAGTTAAGTACCCTCCTCCCTTCCTTTTCCAAAATAGGTTCTCTAATCAGAAAGTACATGGAGCACTTAACTAATTAGGAACTTCAGGTTCTTGATAGGGAGGGAATGGTTAAGGATATAGACTTTGTATTTTGACTTTTAACTCCAGTGAATACAATTACAGGTCTTCCCCCCCCACCCCCCCATTTTTAATGTATGCTACAAATGCACAAAATCTGAGGCTCTGAGGAATATCCATACACAGGAGAATCAATATATTAGAGCAGTGTCATTTGCGCTGATAGCTACAGTTATTATTGTGTTATTTCCAGTATAGACCCCTGCTTTTGGTTTATAACTGTGCTATTAAAATTCATTGCAAACTGAAACTTGGCACACAAAGTCTGAGCCCAGAGCAAATTTTTAATTTTTGTTTATAAAATTTTTTTTTAAGCTGAAGGAATACAATATAAAAAACATTAGGCTGATGATTATAAATACTTTTATGTGTTACTACAATACAAAAAATACTTAATTTATTTTAAAATTCTGCATGGCATTAGTCCATGATGGCTTTGGGTATTCTGGAACAGAACAGTGAACATGATAGTTACTTTATTAAGGAAAAGCACTTAGATGATCACACATTCTCAATATCTCTTAAAATCTGATTTCAGTATGATCTTTAGCACACTACTGTACCATAATGGAATAAAGTGAAAACAAACAAACTTGTACAACTCATTAAGCTTCACCACCACCACGTGTGACCATTTAAAAGATGTAGGATGTTTACAAAGCAAGAATGGGCCCTAAAACAATTAAAATAAAATAACCAAAATTCTCTGCATGTGTCATTTTTGGAATGTATATTCATAAAAACGTATGGTAATCAGATATAAATTGCAGTTATTTGCATATAAAGAAACTTTAAAAAAATGCTTATACTTATATACTGAATATTTCCGGCCACTGGGTACAGGACATAGAACTATTCAAATTCAGCCCAGTCCATTAGTGGCTGAATGTGGTAACACTGAATGGCAGTTGGATGACCTATATGTACGGTAATATTATATACGATCAGTTGATTCAATTACTTATCATTTGAGGTTTAGACTCTTTGTCTTTATAGTTAAGAGGCAATTTCCCTGATTCGTTAGTTTGGTGACTTGCATGTAAATGTATCTCCATTCTCTGCCTGATGACCAGGCTGGTCAGACATGCAGATACACATTCCTTTGTCTAGGTAGGACTGTGCTTATACATTGCTTGCTGAACACATTTTAGGAACGTAATTCTACCACATACTTATAAATCTTTATATAACACCCCATACAGACCTCATGCAAGAATTTTAATGATCAGTAAGTTATTAGTTTTCCAATGATATATTACATGCTATCTTTTGGGTATATTTCATAACAGTGTGTTAGGTGTAGTGAGTATGTCAGGTCTGACAAGAGTTGCTGAGTAGTGAACCACCAGTGGGTCTCTGTGGGTCTCAAACTGGCAGACTGTGTGCCTCCTACAAATTACTTATTCCAAAACAAAGTAGAATAAGACATTTTGACAGCGTTGTTTGTAGGTCTGCTTGAGTGAGTCAGCCAGTCAGCAGAGACAGAAAGAAGGACAACAGAAGAATTTTCATATATTTATCAGTTGGAGCGAAGAAGGAATTTTACTCCGTAGGAGTCAGTGGACAGCGGACAGTATTTCCAGGTCTGCAGCAGTCAGCCACCAAGCTACGTGAAGGCTTGCTCTGTCACCAAACCCTCCTTCTCATAGGTCTCTACCACATCTAATCTGGATAGGTAGAGCAGGACTTTCATTGGGAATGTATATTATCACATTCTGCTGCAAAAGTGCCAGAATTTAGGCACATTATTGAACCTGCAGTGTAGTGGAGAGTTTCTGATTTTGCCATATTTAAGTGAGGATTTGTCACCCATTGTGTGATAGCTGCCATTCAGGGAGTAATTACATGTAAACAGCTGGATACATTTCCTTCTTTTACTACCAAATTTTTATATCACAAGATGTGCTCAAATGGCACAGTTAGGATTAGAAAATCATTGAGTGGAAGGAAGAGAAGATTAATTGGTGCTTTTAAAAAGACTTTAAACAAGTTGTGTAAGAATGGGAATTAAGTCTCTTTCCTGTTCACTAGTGGTTTTGTTTTGTAGCAGGTGTTCAAGGTATAATGCAAAACTTGTACTCTAGTATGAGCAGGCCCGTCTTCCTCCTCTGACATAAAAATGCTAGTGAAGTTATAAACATTCTCTTTGCCGGCTTGATGGTGTCTTTGATGTCTGTGTATATATGTGTATCTGAGAGAGCAAGCTCTTGCTTACAGGAGATCCTACTTTTACATGTAACTTGAATTAAATTATTTCAGATGCAGACCATTTGGAAATAATGTTTACAGGAGATGGTTTAGATCATTATAAATAGTAAAATTGAAATCTTGCTCTAGTAGAGTGGAACATATTAAAATAAAAAATTGAACATGAGTCCTCATGCTATCCTGTGTCAAAGAAGCCTCCCACCCTTCTGGCTCAGGCTTCCTGTCTTTTTTGAGAGGTTCTTCAGGAAATGGAAAAGAGGACAAGAGGGATCTTTGAAAATGAATTACATTCTTGAGTAGTTGAAATATAGCTATTTTGAGCTTCCCTGCTTGATACTTCACATTTTATGGCATGGAAAGTTAAATGCAAGCAAAGAAACTTGCTAAGTTTTACCAGAACTACCAGGCAAATGCTGTAACATCATGTGTTAAACCAAACAACCAACCCTATAACTTTATCTTTGCTCAGTCCACTGTACACAGGAACAGGCCTATGAGAATCATAGAAATGTAGGGCTGGAAGGGACTTCGAAAGGTCATCAAGTCCAGCTCCCTGCACTGAGGCAGGACCAAGGGAACTCAGACCATCCCTGACCTACGTTTGTCCAGCCTATTTCTAAAAACCTCCCATGATAGAGATTCTGCAACCTCCCTTCGAAGCCTATTCCAGAACTTAACTACGCTCATAGTTAGAATAGGAAT
Source organism: Chelonia mydas (assembly GCF_015237465.2). Lineage (NCBI taxonomy): Eukaryota > Metazoa > Chordata > Testudines > Cheloniidae > Chelonia > Chelonia mydas. Next base: position 104,775,954 of record NC_057850.1, on the reverse strand, counting down.
CCAGTGGCATCTAGAGGTGCTTAAAGAATACCATACATGTTTATCCCTTACAGTCCTCAGCCGTAGATGATATCCAGAAAACATTTTGGGCCATATCTTGAAACTTCATAAGAGTCTTTAGCTCTGATGTATAGGAGGGTTTCTTTGTGGGTGTACTAAACCAGTAAAAGCCCTGACTGTGGAGGTGTGGTCTTGGAATGGGAAGTTTGGAAAATGGAAGTCTTTGCCAAGAAGTTTGATGTATAAACCACATCATCATCTGTACATTTTGTGGTGTTTCTCTGTCTTTTGAGGGCAAGAGTTCAAGAAGACATTGCTCTTTTTGCAGGAGGTTGTTCTGCCTAGTGTGCTTATAAATTCCAAGGCCAGAAAGGGCCACTGTGATCATTGTCTGACCTCCTGTATAACAAAGGCCATAGAACTTCCCCAAAATAATTCCTAGAGCATATCTTTTTGAAAAACATCCAGTCTGGATTTAACAATTGTCAGTGATGAAGAATTTACTATGACTCTTGGTAAATTGTTCCAGTGCTTAATTACTAACAGTTAAAAATGTATGCTTCATTTCCATTCTGAATTTGTCTAGCTCCATCTTACAACACAATCCAATGGCTGGATCTTTTCCTGCTATATTGAAGAGCCCATTATTAAATATTTGTTCCCCAGTTAGATTCTTGTAGACTGTAATAGCTTAATGGCCATTTTAGGTATTGACCCAGTTACTCTAGCTCAGGGGTAGGCAACCTGTGGCATGCATGCCAAAGGCGGCACGCGAGCTGATTTTCAGTGGCATTCACACTGCCCCGGTCCTGGCCACCAGTCCGGGGAGGCTCTGCATTTTAATTTAATTTTAAATGAAGCTTCTTAAACATTTAAAAAACTTTATTTACTTTACATACTACAATAGTTTAGTTATATATTATAGACTTATAGAAAGAGACCTTCTAAAAACGTTAAAATGTATTACTGGCACGCAAAACCTTAGAGTGAATAAATGAAGACTCGGCACACCACTTCTGAAAGGTTGCCGACTCCTGTAATCTAGCTGTTTTCCTAGTTCTGGTCTGGCTACTCTGTAGTCCTGACTAATTTCACTGTAAGTGCACATTATGCACTCCTGCAAAAGACCAGATTGAGAAGAACTGTAAGTTTTGGGAATGGAAGAAAGTGTAGTTGGGAGAAAGATGTTGAGGGGAAGAACTTGCAGAACCTGCTTAATCTTGCACTGAAACGGTCTTGGCTACTCAGGTGTGAGCTTGGCCCCCATGATGTCCGTGTATTTGGAATGATGAAGAGGTTCCCATTCTCTCTCCATTTTGGAAAAGGGGTATATGTTTCTGTATGGATTGGTGGGGGAGAGCCCTAGTGACTTCAAAAATTTGGGCTGTATTAAAGAAGGTTATATGGCTTATAGGCTTACAATTGGTTGTCACAAATGAAAGTGATTATTTTTCAGTAAGCAGTCTGCCTTTCAGTGTTAAGCTGAGAAATGACAATTGCAATTAAGTTTAGACTGTTGGGGGGTGATAACCATTATCTACTAGGTATCTTTGAACTGGTGATTTGTAACAGCTCCAACAGGTGGTGAGGAAACTTAATTTAGAGGTTAAATGACAAGACTGGGAGGAGATCTGAAGTTTGATTGTGGGTCTGCATTTGGACTTGCTCATTTGGACATTTACGGACATTCTCCTTCTCTGGAAGTTGGCAAGAAGGTAGGGGAAAATAACTCCATTCTCCTTTTTTTCCCCCTCTAAGGCCCAAGCTTTCTCCAGTTCCATATTAGGTTTGGAAATACAATTTCCTTGAAATGATGTTAATGCTTAAGATAGTGCTATGTACTCTCAGCCTTTAAAGTGGTTTTCTTTTTTCTGGGTATGGACATAATTATACTTCCTACATAATAGGTACTGTGAAGCTTCATTCACTTATTTTTGTAAGACACTATAAAAGTACAAATAATGATATATTCATGAGAAAAATAATTTTCTATTGGGTTCAGAGCCTCTGCAAAGTTTAGTCCAAAGTCAGTTTTGAGTAGTATGCTGACCACTGAAAGTATTTTCTCTTTGAATGAAGATACTGGTCAATCTTTAGTCATAGTGGTCCATATTAAGTAAAATTTTGGCAGGATGGCATTGATTGTACTAGCTGCTCTCAAATTGAAGCAATTCATCCTTTTTTGATGCTGTGTGCTGAATTTTCCTTGTGCTGCTTTGGTTTCCATGTCCGTTTCTCTTCCTTTTGTTAATTTGTCTTGACTTTGTATTTTTAGACATTCACAGTGACAACACCCAGTGTAGTCGCTTGATTTTGGCCCCCCCAAAAAACCCTCAGAAAGATGTGCTCTTCTCTTCAGTCTTCTAAACCAGTCTGGACTCTCTAGTTCTTCCCAACGAGCAAGTGGAGAGGCTTTTACTGGTCATTTGCTGATTGCACGTGTTCATGTATAATGTAGCTATCTCTTAGCCTTAATTTAAATATGTGAAAAGTAGAGCCCAGGAAAGCAAACAGACTTGCATCATCATATTTCAATGAACAATTAGAATATTTCAGAAAGCATGTATTTTATGTGTTAGATAGTAAACTTTGTAGGAAAGTACACTGGACTGGTACAAAAAGCTTGGAGAAAAAGATAAATCTTCTATGAAAAAAAAAATCCCTCATTTCTTCAGTCTTCTGTACCAGTCTAGACCCTTGGAATCTCCCAGAAGCAGTTTACTTTGGTAAACACTATGGGTGGGGGCTAGCACCTGATAGCTTTCACCTTTCTAAGACTGCATATGTAAAGATATATACATATGTGTTCCATAATATTTTACAAAGATGTTTGATGATGCCCAGGCAATAGATTTGCAAATCTTCAAGAAAAATGTTTCTTCTCTCGCTCTCTTCTCTTCCTCCCCCTCCCCTCCTCCCCCCAAGAAGAAATGTGTAGGGTGAGCTTTGAGGAAGTTGGAATTTCCTTTCCTGCAGAACTAGACGTTTGTAATGAGCTATAACACAAATGTCTGGACTGGTACAGAAGATGTTGAAGAAAGAAAAATAACTGGTTCCTGTTTTGGTAGTAAACTGTATCTTAAAAGTATAAAAATGGCACTTCTTTTTGGTAATGGTTTAGGTGACCTTGCTATCTAGGACATATTGTAAAGGCATGGGAGAAGACATATCTGATTATATCTAATAAACAGCAGAACAGAGGGGACCATGCTTTACCTCTTAGCAATACAATGCAAGTAAAATGAGCTGTTCACATTACACAGTCCATCTTTTAAGTCTGCTTTATTAGCTTTATATTTATATTGCCCTGTGCACTTTTTGAGCCACATTTTACATGGATTTTGCACAAGCAAGAGAACGGGAATATTTTACAAGGAGCTTTGAAGCAAGGCGCTCAAAGTTTGTTGTGGCCAGGTTGGGTATCTTTATTTATTTCCCCCTGTAAAATTTGCTAAAGCTAAGAATGAGAATAGAACATTTAGTTTGAGAGTTGTCAATATGGCTTAAAGCCAGCATGTTGAACTCTGTCATCTTTGTTGCTGGCCAAGTTCTCTACCGCATATTGTTAGTTCTATTTCATGATGCAGCATCCAGCGATCCTGCTATTACTATAATGGTTAAAGGCTGAAAAAGGAGAATGTATTTAGGCTTTTTTTGAAATACTCTTAAGAATGGGTTTGTGAGGCAGCAGATTGCTTGTGGAAATGTATCACTATGGTGTGAACTTTTTTTTTTTTTTTTTTGGCCTGGTCTAAAATCTTCCTTTGAAAATCTACTGCTACTAATAGTAATAACTTAAGGTGTTAGAAAAGCTCTGTAACATCCCTGCAGCAATGATTTTTTTGCTACTGAAGCAGAATGCTAAAGCCACAAGCTCAGTGAATAATATAAGGACAGATGGAGAAGAATATGACAATTACAGATGTGTAAGTTCCTTGACCTTTACTCCCCACTCCTCTCAGGCCAGCTGCAAAAGCCTGGGTGTCTCTGACTGCATGGCCATGAGTTTTAATGCTCTTATTGACCTGTTCACACTGCACCTGACTAGTATTATGTATCACATAAGTAAGTGATAGGCCTTAAAAAGGCTTTTACCAAAAAAATCAGACGAGATGGTGGTGAAGGAAGCAGCTAAGTGCTTAATTTACAAAGACAGTTTAAAGTATCTAGATGGAAATAACAATTGTATTCATTTGTTCAATAACAACAAAAGCCTTGACCCAGTGTTGACCTGTTGTGCTTCTCTTTCCCTTGTTTCTGTATTCTGTAGCCAAGGAAGACATGATCTGAAGCTCTGTGCTGCCTACAGGTTTGCAGGAAACAGTGACAAGTAGTTCCAGCCATTCTCCCCCGCTTTCCACTTATTGTTCAGGATTTGTCAGAGAATGTATTGAGATGAAAGGCTGCATATTTTTGTCAAGTCTGATATTGAATGGAAGCAGTTGTTTTTTAAAAGAAGTAGGTAGGGAGGAAACACACAGCTTAGGGTTAACACCCTCCTGGTGTTTACTCATAAATATAAAATGGTGTAAGAACACCAGACACACATGGCACTTTCTGATTGGTTGCTGATGATGTCATGCACATGTCACTCTGGCCATTAAATGAGCGGATCTGTTTTCCTTATTTGTATGTATAAATTCTGTTTCACAGTCGCACTATTTCTAGGGGATTATTGCACTTCTCAGGTGCTGGAAATCATTTAGGCCTTCACTTGAGCCTGGCAATACCCTGTTGTGTCATATATAAATGTATGTGTAAAAACACTTGGATGGTAGCAACTGACCTCTCCCTGCATTAAATGCTAATATAATAGGTGGGAGTTCTGAGCCTTTCAGCCTCACAGGGGATCACTACAGGCCTTGAGAATGGGAGGCTGGGTGGAGAAGGCTAATTGGATTGGAAAAGTGCAGTTTTGTAGAAATGGTCTGGTTCCACCCCTCCTGTCCTCCTTAAATTCAGGGCAGAGCACGAGCTCTGTAATATTTTCTACCCAGTACAGGCACATGAGCTGTGTGGTTATGTTACAGTAACAGTCTAACAACATGCACTAGTGTGCATGTCTACACCATGCATTTGAAACTCTGCAGTATTCCTAACAGTGGGATGTGGAGCTCCCCTGAGGAAAGCTAGATTGTCCACTGACATTTGGATTAATTTTCGATCTCCGAGTCTGGGATGTATTGGAGCTTTCCCCCTTAATCCTTTCGCTCTTATCTAGCAAGAATGTTGTTTTATCACTGAAAATTAGGAACATTTTATATGGAAAAAGCTATATTTTAAGTAGATAAAAATTGCCTTTATGAGCAAAGAACATGGGTAGAAGGTGTCTGGAACTTTTTTCTTCCATTTCTGTTAGCTGATTATAGTTTGTTTTTGTTTATCAGTTAACGAGACGCTTATTAGACAAGGACTCAGAAGTCCCTTTTGTACTTTCAGGGGGGTGTATTCTCCAGGGGACTGCAAATCACTGTTCTGATCAGTTATGTGACTTCTAAGGAATATTTTGAATGCTATCATTTCATCAATTTCTTATTGGGATTAGAAAAATTCCAAGAAAGCAGGTGGGCTGATGTTGTTTAGAAACATGTCTATATTTAGGTCTTATCTACTCAGGCATCTCTCAATTTCAGACAGCCAGTAGTCCAGAGAATCAGCAATTTGCTGGGTCAAAAGAAAAAAGCTTCACATTCAGCATTATAAAATGGTAATGGGCTCAAAGGAGATATTTTGTGTTCCAGGTTAGATCCCTGCTTCTGACAGGCTGCAATTATGTGTGAGCTGAAACCAGAACTGATCTAAACATGCATAAGAATTTCAGACACAGCTTTCTGCAGGTGGTGACTTGGACAAGGTTAGCTACCTAAATCAATATTATTGCTTATTCTGTCTGTGAGGGAAGGCACTGCTCCGCTGTGCCCTCTCTGCTGCCTTTTCCTCCCCCTCCTCCTGCTTGATCTTGTGAAAGCTGTTTGAGACTGAGCGAGAGAGGCTATCACTCACTAACAGGATACTTAATCCCACGCAGGTGCAGTTTTGAGTAACTATACAGGGCCTCAAGGTCATGTTGGCTGCAAAGTCGGACAGACCCAAGCTTTTGCAGATGGCCTGAGTGGGCGGAGCAAGATTCAATAATGTTTCCCATCTGTAGCTTCCATGTTCTTCTTTCCCATTCCTCCTCCTCCTCTTTCTTTACGTCCTTTCACAAAGCTTTAATATAGCACCACAGCAGCTTCGGAAATAGAAATAAATATTACTTTGAAACCAAGCACTTAAGAGTTGTTTATACTTTTCATATAAAAATGTAGTTGGCTGAAAGGAAATCATAGACAGGTAGGCAAATTTTCTTTCATTTATGTTGGTGGTCTAAATTTGAAGCCAGTTCTTTTATTTGCTTCCTCCCTCTATGCTCTGATTTAAGCCTGCTTATAAAAAATAACAAAAGCAGGATGTTACCACGAGCTGCTTCTCTGCTCCAAACAGAGCACTTCATCCTCCTAAAGTGTAGTATGCCAGACCCCTCTGTCTCATTGCAGGCCAAATAGGAGTGTTCCAGTCCCTTCACTAAAAGCATAATTTTCACAATCTCAGATGTCATTTTATTTTTGTTCATTGTTCTCTCAATAGCGATGTTGGCCTATTGGAATTATTTTGCCAAGGAATCTACAGACTTTTAAGCTGCCATGTCTCCTTTTCCACCTTAAGTGGGGAAAACTCCTTGTAAGAATAGTATATTTTAGAAAGAACTGCTTAAGACAAGGAGAAATTATGAAGGATTGAGCTGTGATTACAGTGAATCTGAGCAGTGGAACCCCTTTAGTTAGTGCTTAATATTATTAACCAAGAAAGCTGTATTATATTCTACGGGGGGCAACATTTCTACCCTCAGAATCATTACTAATAAGAGCTACTTGTGGGCTTGCTGGCTGGAAGCATGGAATTCCACAATTATACTCTGAACATGAGTACAGTCCTATATATGTGATACAACACTTTGTGGTAAGCAGCTATATATGGCATAACATGAGCACCCACTTACGAACTAAGAATACACATTATATCTCAATTTGTCTTTGACTGAAGTCATGCTTAGGAGTGAAGTGCTTAAATATAGCTTGAGTCGTCCCTTCCCCTGCTCCTACCTTTTTTTTGAGACTCAGACTTTTTTTTCTACAATTTTCAGCAGTCTCATGGTCTGTACATCAGGCGGATGCTGCCTGCTCATCAAAGTCTGAGAAGAATTCAGACAATTTTCTTTATAGTAATTAGGACTTCTTTTAAAAAAAACAAAACCAAAAAACCCTCAAAAAATTACTCTACCTTTACAGATCATAGCTAGATTCTTCCTCACAGTAAAGGTAAAAATAAATTGAGAGACGGCACAGTGGTTGTTAATTTGTGCAGTTCTGTGTGGGATTGGGAAGAGTTACTCTGCTTGCCAATTTTCTTCTCTCACCATATGAAGAATATCAGAGGAGTATAAATAAAGGCAATCATGAGGGTTTTTTTGTTTTGCTTTAAAAGGAAAATAAATCAGCATTTTCCACTTCAAAAAGGGCTTTGGCCAGCAATCTTGGGAATCATGTAAAATTTAATGGAGAAATTCTAATTAGCCTAGCAGCAAGGAAAGTATTTATTCTGCTATCTAATATGCAAGTCTGGTATCCTTTGTGAATGAAAACATTAAAGATAAGCTGGCTGGAGAGCAGCTGCTCTCACATTCATGTGCATGTGCGCGCACAAAGCAATCCTTGAGTTTCCTGTATCAGTGCCCTGCCGTAGTACTGCAGTGTGAGAGAAAGGGACTGGCCTTGTGAGATTCTGGGCACTCTGTCTTGTTTGTCTTCAATAGCACTTAGTGCCTCACAAGGTTTGGCTCCTGGTGACCAACAATAAGCAGGAAAAAACTAGTCATTCATTGGACTTATTCCAGTATTGGGCTTTGCTTTCTCACAATCAGAGTTGTGACTGTCTTCAGTTAAATTAAAGAAAAAAAAATGTGGTCAAGAGTGAGAGAGTGGGGAAGCGTGGTCCAATGATTAGGGAACTAACATGGGACTTGGGAGACATAGGTTCAGTTTCCTGCTCAAACACAGATTTCCTCTGTGACCCTGGGAATGCCTTTTAGTCTCTCTGTGTTTCACTTCTGCATCTGTCAAATGGGGTTAATAGTACTTCTGTAAGAGGAGTGTTGTGAAGAGCTCAAATATTATAATTATTGGGGGATACAGATACTTAAGAGATATGAATAGATAGATAGAAGCAAAAGGCCAAGATATGAATTAATGTCATAAAAATAATGTATAATATTTCTCAACAATTGAAGTTACATAATGATCCCACATTACGTACACTGATTCATAATTGTAAATATGCCAATGGAAACTGCTCCCTTATTTTTCCAGCTACTATCCTGAGGGGAAGTTCCCTTCAATAACTTAGAGAACAAGCTCTATTTGCAGAATATTTATAGGATATCAATTTATTTCTTTTCCCTGCTTTAAAGCATTTGCATTTGGATTCAACACAGTGAAATAATTGAATCAGAATTCCTTTCTATTTGAAAATGTTAGGATTAAAAAAGGAGAAAAATATTCTGTTTGTTGATGTTCTTCATTCTTTCAGAGCTGCAGCCAGCAGCTTCTCTCCATCTTGATCACCCTTCAAAAGAAGGCTGTAGACTAAATAACCAAGAACTTTCCAAAATGAAGACAGATTAAAGTGAGGATTTTTTAAACTCTGTACGGCAAACCAATTTGCCTCTTCTTTGAATCACATGTCCCTGTGATAAAAATATAGTTGTACAGCTTCTCTGAATTTTTATGTGAGCTCATTCCATGATCAACACTGGGGAATGGCCTTCTGTTCTGCCAGTCAATCCTGTCCCATTTATTAATTTTTTTTAAAACTATCTATTAATGCATTTAGGCCAGGCATGGTTCTTATGTCCTAAGCCATTTTGGTCTGACCCAGTATGGCCATTCTTATTTTATCATTTATCTTATTTAGGAGCAGGGTTTTGGGACTTTTTTTTCTTCAGCAGTACCAGATTTTTTAAACATAATAATAATAATAAAAGAAAGGTTTCTTGTTGGTATACACCAATAGAAATTGTGGACAGGTTAGGAAAGAAACAAAATGGAATAAAGGAAACTATATATGTTTTTTGTTTCTATGTATATAGTTTCCTTTATTCCATTTTGTTTCTTTCCTAACCTGTCCACAATTTTTATTGGTGTGTGTTATTTATATATATAAATAAAGAAAGCAGGAAAGAAAGAAAACATTGCAAATCTAATTGGACTGCTTTGCCTTGAAGGCTCGCTTCATTATACCCCAGGCCTTTTGTGCTTTGTTCTCTTATTCAGATTCATACTGCAACTTTACAAGAAGTTTCTCCACCTTTCTTATTTCTTTAAGCACATATTTAGCTAACAATTCAGATACTCCAGGAGACTCCTGTTTTTTTCAGTTCCCTTCTCATCAATTTATTGCAGTGCCAAGTTATTTGCAGCCATCCTAGCATTTATTTAAGTTCCACTTTATTCATTTCTTTCACATTTGGCTGTACTCAGATTCACAGTGAGATGAAAATACCAAGCTGCAGTCATTTTTTGGCAGTGAATCTTATTATTTAAAGTATTTCCATGTTTCCGGTAGAGTCCACTTGCTGATTACGTTTCTAAATTGTGGGCAAGCCATTCCATAATAGCAAGTTTCTCCAAAACAGGTGTAATTACACAGTTATGTAGAAAAATAAACATGTTCCAGCAATATTAGCCTTCAGTTAAGTATTAGCCTTCAGCTGCAACACAAGAAGTCTTTCCAAGGCTTTGCTATGAAATAACATCCTGAATCCAAGGGCTGCTTAGTCACAGTCAGGATGCATTGTGGAGTGCTACAGTTATATAATTAAAATCAAAATACCCATGGTACAGAACAGGACCAGTATGTTATCTAAAATTCATTTGTACTTAAACATTATAGTTCTTGGAAGAAAAAAAAACCCCAATAATATAAATTGGGTTCCAACAGAGTTGGTGTGGCATAGCTTTGGAAGCCTGTGGTAGTCACTTATATTTTCCCATGAATCTTTGAGAACGAAGTTGTCCATATTGCTAGACCTTGGCTTAAAAAACAAAACAGAAAACCCCTCTGTCCATCTCAAACCATTTGTTGCTATGTTTTTAGCTGCCAGAGAGCAATCCATGCTTGAACCCTTTTGTCTTTTTTTTTTACATGAGATGTTTCTCTTCCAAGATGAAGGAGTAAATATGCTGGACTATAACAGACTTTTGAATCTTCAACCATAATATTTTGGGGGATGTGATAGAATAACAGAGAGAATTAGTTATGCAGGGGTTTTTTCCTAACACCTGGAGCTCATGCTGTTGCTGCTTCTGCTGGCTAGCTGTTGTTATTCATAAATCATCCTGTCAGGGAGGGGGTGGTGGATCCATTGAAATATGGGAAAAAAGTAGCCATGGCTTGGATGGAAGGAAAGCAACATCTAAATATTTAACTACCACCCAATAAGCATAGAATCTCCAGGAATTTACATTTTCCTTGGCTTGTTTCCTTGGCTTTCAGCTTGGAAAATAAACTTGCCTAGATGGCTGTATTTGAAATAATAATTTCAGCCTGGATATTTAAAAAAAGTAATAAAGGAACTAAACAAGAAATGTCTCCAGTCTTGTGGCTTATGGTTCCATCTGTGGTCTTAATGAAGGCTTTTCATCCACACAAAGGACTTCCACAAATCTGGCTATTCAGACAGATCTGTGATAGGGATATTTTCTTTCAATTGTATTTTATTTATGCCAGCTCTCATATGACATTTGGTTTGCACAAGTAACTTTACAAGTTTTGTGGGCCTATTATTTTTAGCATGCTCTTAAACAGTGGCAGGGGGATTGGGAGGGGAGGGAGGAATCACAAGTCTCACACAAATAGGTGCCTCTTCAGCCAAATTCAGTACATTTCAGCCCCATTTCATGTAATTTTTCCAAATGACACAGGCCACACAGTTTCTGAGAATATTTCAGGAACACTGTAAGCCCTCTTCTTCAGTCTTTACTTGCAAATGTTATCCAGAGTGAGTAATCTCATATATTCAACAGATGTAAGGGTTGCAGAATCAGACAAATAGAAAGTAGAGACTGGACATACGTTACCACGTTTTTAAAATGTTCCCCTCTAAGTTTTGCAGTGGCTGTTATTTTTTTAACTTGTATATTAGTGGTGGTGTTGCTAAAACATTATTTAATCAAACTTGACTGGGTGATTGTGGTTCTTGTTTTCAAATTTCTTTTAAGGAAGATAAAAGTAGACTTCAGAGGCTGCCATGGTTTCCTCAGGGGACCCTGTGTTTTTATTACCACAAGCCTTATTTTGAGAGAAAATGCTCTTAAGAACCAACCAGCAAACAAACAAACAAAAAAACCCCCAACCAAAACAAATAGCAATCAAAAGCTCTTTCCAGAATTTCAGTTTGGTTGGTCAAACCCCCCCCAACTCTGCTGAAATGTAGACATAAGATATTATTTGTCATTCTTTAAAGTAAAGAGCTTGAGTTGCCAGGTGCACTGAACTGTACTTGGGAGCATATCAGCATAAATTCAGTAAATAACTTCTGTTAGTGAATCAAGATTCAATTTTGCGTGAGTGTAGAAAATGGCACCTGAATTATTTTAACAGTGGAGCATGAACCTTTGTTTTTTAATTTGTTATGCCTGAAAGTAAGTAGAGGAATATTCTGATTAGTCACTCCCTACTGTTATAATAAACACCTTTTTTATCATAACATTCATTCTAAGCAGTGGAAGAAATTTATCTACTAAAACTGTTCTCTTGCACATATACTATCAATGAATGATGTAGCTCCATCTTGTGTGTAGGTAGCACCCTTCCTTTCCACTGCATGGGTTGAGTTAAGAAAAGAGTGCCCTATGCTTCCCCTCCAAATTCCTGGATAGGGATTATGCTGTGATCACGTCTACTGAGTCAGAAAAACAAATTTCACTTGTTCCATTATGCATGGAGGACTGAGTCCCTGATGACTACACTTTAGATTGAACTGCAACCTTTTGTCAAACTGTAAAATTCTTCACATTGGTGTAAAACAGAGCTTTCCCCCGTTTCTTTGGCTTTGTTGTTTGAGGCTAGGTATTTCGTGAAGTCCTCTTTGAAGAAAAGGATAACAAAGGGAGAGTTGGCTACGATAAATTCCTTTTTGTGAGGTCATGGTCAGGGTTCAAGTCAATCTTGGGCTTTAGATATTATGAAACACAGTCAAAGCAATTTCACTGTTGGTTTCTTTTGGTTGGTCATAAATAAATTATGTATTGCACCAGAATTAATTTTTTTTAAAAATTATACATGTGTTTAACAATCAAACAGGCAAATTTAAACAACTTACTCCTCCTTGTTCACTACTAGGAGTAGGGCCAATGATGATGGATGAGAATTGTCCCGAGACTTACATCAATCTTTCTACTTGCCTTCTAAGTCTTGGTCTGATGCTGTCATAGGTGGTAAATTCACAGGTGTGATGTGTCTGAGATGGCTATCCAGTGCTGATGCTTGAGCTGTACGTGCGTTCCTGCTTTTTCATACATGCAGCATCACACCGTAGAGAGAATGAAACAGTGGCAGGTACAGCAGGTTGGTGTCAATCTAGCCACCAGAAGAAAATCAGTAACGGCTTCTTTTCTACGTAAGTTTCGGGCATTGGGTGGGGGCAGGGGAAAGTTAGTCGGGAAACACCCAGCTGAGCACAATGTAATATGAAACAGTTTTGGTTATTTGTGGGAGGAGAAGAGAAAAAGTATAAGTGTTTGAACAACTAGTTAGGTGCACAATTTTCTGTTTTTTTAATAAAGCTATAAACTGCAGGTATTAATGGCACTAGTAATCCCTACATCATGTTACTCAACAGCAATCCCTCCATATGATTACAGGATAGTGTGGTAGTCCAAAGGGCATCGAGGTTGCCTTTTATGGGGAAGACGAATGGTGACTGTAAGATGATTGGTGGGGCTTATTAGCAATTAAAAATCTGACAAATACCCAAAAGGCCAAGTTCAGGTACAAGAAGGACTCATGACACATACACACTGAAAAATCCACTTCTGCATTCATGGCTTTCAGTCGTTTTCTTTATTGTTGAATTAGGTTATGAGGGAGGAGAAAAGGCAAACTGCCCCTCCCAGAGAGTTCCAAGGTGTGTCTATCAGGAGGAAGGAAATGAGAATCATTGTTCTCATGTGTTCATTATGGATTTGGTACAAAGCCCTTGGAGATCAGAGTGAGACTTTTGATTGATTTCAGTGGACTCTGGATCCAGATCTACATTAAGTCTAATTACTTACTTAAAAAGTAGCAAAGATGAATCATAGAATATTAGGATTGGAAGAGACCTCAGGAGGTCATGTGGTCCAACCCTCTGCTTAAAAGCAGGACCAAAACCAACTAAATCATCCCAGCCAGGGCTTTGTCAAGCCAGGCCTTAAAAACCTCTCAGGACAAAGATTTCACCACCCTCCTAGTGAAATAGTGTTTCCTAATATCCAGTCTAGACCTCCCCCGCCCTACAACTTGAGACCACTGCTCCTTGTTCTGTCATCTACCACCACTGAGAACAGCCAAGCTCCATCCTCTTTGGAACCCGCCTTCAGGTAGCTGAAGGCTGCTATCAAATCCTCCCTCACTGCTCTGTAAACTTTTCGTTAGCTGATTTTCCTCTCTGCTCATTTGTTCAGAACCGAGTCCTGCCATTTCCTTTAGGGCTAGTCTACACTGGCAAAGTTACAGCGCTGCCGTGGCTTGCGTGGTCGCTGCGCAGGTGCGCTGTCTACACTGGCACATTCCAGCGCTGAAACTTGCTGCGCTCAGGGGGGGTGTTTTTTTCACATCCCTGAGCGAGAAAGTTGCAGCCCTGTAAAGTGCCAGTGTGGACAAGCCCTTAGTGTTACACAGATGTAGTAGGAATTTCACAGGATGTGATCCTGATGTTTTAGTCTCCCCGGTTCAGAATTGCACCCCCACTGCAGCAATAAATGGAATATTGTACTCCATAGAAAAGTGACCGGTTTTTAATAAGTCAAATAAAATCTAAAATGAGTGTTTGGATTAAACATAGCCCCTTACGTGAAAAAATTCAGTGAATACAATGAGTTTGAGGCCCATATATTACAATAGAAACTATAATAAAAATACTTCCTATGTCAAATACATGATGTGGCCAAGTTATGGCTGCACTTGGAACCTCAGCTTATAAATTTTCTGTATTGCTCCATCTCTGCTTCTTCATCTATTTATTGGTTTCTTCTGAACCCATATATTTCCTCACATTTCTATACCTCTTAATTCTTCAGTCCCTCCATTAGAGTTTATATTAAACTTGTCAATAAGCATGTTAAGATACAGTACCTTGCATACAAAATGTATAAAATATAGCTGTGTTGAACAGGATCTTTCCTGTCAACTTTGCAAAACAAAAGTGTGAGGATGAGATACAGCAGTCAAAGGCATTGGGACTCTGCAGGGGTTGTAAGACTTTTCTTCTTTCTTTATTCTGCTGCTAACCATTTTATTCTGAAAAATATTTAATGAGAATTTTCACACACAACTTGTCCCGTTTTAGATGAAAAATTTGGAAATTCAAAATGTAAGCATGGGCAAAAAGTTTGTGAAAATTTTCAACCAGCTATTCTTGTGTGCAACAGTCAGAGCAGCAGGAACTTGTGCGCTGGGTGATGAAGGGGAAATAGAATTTTTTTTTTAATTTGCTGAGCATCAGAACACTACGTCTGCACCATACTTAAGAATGAAAAATACACCAATCTGATCGGTTTCATTCCAATACATGGGGCAGCATTGAACATAACAAGAATCTTGCAAACTTCACTTTGCCCCTCCTGCTGCAGTAGCATAGGTCCCTGGTTGCCAGAGTGGCTAGGGCTTCACTGAGCACTTCCTGTCCCCCCAAAAAAGTATCTTTTACTGTGGGATAACTAATGTGTGTTAGCTATGTTGCTTTAAAAACATAGTGGAGACAAGCGACTTTAGTTTTACTATGAGGTAAACTAGGCAAGATTAATAACAGGCAGGGGCTATAGCAGGGACGGGCAAACTTTTTAGCCTGAGGGCCGCATCGGGTTTCTGAAATTGTATGGAGGGCCAGTTAGGGGAGGCTGTGCCTCTCCAAACAGCCAGGCATGACCCGGCCCCTGCCCCCTTCCCGATCCCCCCTGCTTCTCACCCCCGACAGCCACCCTGGGACTCCTGCCCCATCCAATCCCCTCCGTTCCCTGACTGCCCCCCCAGGATCCCTGCCCCCATTCAACCCCCCTGTTCCCCACCCTCTGACCGCCCTGACCCCTATCCATGCCCCTGACCACCCCCCCAAACTCCCTTGCCCTCTATCCAACCCCTCCCTGCCCCCTGACCACGCTGCCTGGAGCACCGGTGGCTGGCAGTGCAGCTGCACCAGGACAGGGAGCTGTGCTGCGCCACGCAGCGCAGAGCACCGGGTCAGGCCAGGCTCTGCAGCCCCGCACCCAAAGCATTGCCCCTGCGCGGTGGTGTGGCTGTGGGGGAGGAGGGACAGCGGGGGAGGGGCCGGGGGCTAGCCTCCCTGGTCGGGAGCTCAGGGGCTGGGCAGGATGGTCCCGCGGGCCGTAGTTTGCCCACCTCTGGGCTATAGTATTAATCTTGCCTAACTATCTCACGGCAAATGCTACATGTGCCTGGTCTCCACTTAGGATTTTACAGTGAAAAACTATTGGGCATTTGTTATCTTCAGATTAGTCCCCCTCCCCTCCAAAAAACACCTTTTGTGTCAGTGAAGACAAAGCCAGAGAATTAACTGCTTGTCACCGGAGAGAGTACATTTTTCATGCTATGTATTCAGCTGGCAGAAACTTGGAATTTTCATTCCATGGGAAATCCCTACATTTTAAAATTTCCTTTTGGAATGAAAAGTTGAAATTTCCTGCATAACAAAAATTCTGAAAAAATTAATTCTGGAAATATTGAGAAGACTTTTTCAAAACATTTCATTCTGATAAGACTGAAATGCTTCATTTTGACTTGCATATCATAATTTATACTACATATGTTGAAACATTTTGACAATGATAGGTAATAGTCAAAATGAAGCACTTTGATTTTTTGTGTAAAAAAAATTTGACAAAATCTGTCATTTCTCTTATAACATTTTGATTGAGTCAAATCAGTATTTTCTGACAGAAACCTGTTCTGCTGCAAGTTAGCTGACCAGCTGTATTTTGCATAATGGAGTGTTTTTAGTAGTGGAAGTTTCCCACCACTAAACAAAGATTCTTCCTTCTCTCGTAACTTATCCAGGACCAATGTCAACCTCTCCTTCCCAAAAGCAGGGAGTCTACACTGCGGTGTATAGCCATCAATGTTCTCTATCTCTAGTGTGTGTTCAAAAGCAGTTTTAACACCTCCCCCCCCCCCCCCCCAATATCTCCTCTTTCACTTCTGCATGTCTCAAAGCTACTTCTAGGTAAGGAAGCATCCTAAATTACGGTCCCTTGCTTGGTGCTGCAAAGTGCTTAATGAAATTTAGGTCAAAGACAGGACTTTGTACAGAAATTGAAAATTTTTGGGGAAAAAAATACTTCAAAGCCCACACTCAGTGTATGATTGTATATGATAACAGGCCCTTAAGAAGGTCCTCATTAGAACCGGTGGATTCAAGTCCTAAAAGTTCAGAGGTTGGATTTTTGAAAAAAAAAAAAAAAGTCTTCATGTCATTTCAAATGACTGCGTCTCAGCATTTCAGTGCCACAGCGTGGCTTTCTTTTCAGTAAAAAAAATACTAATAGATCACTATATTAAGGATTCTTAACGTGTTTCACTGTGCAAGGCAATGAGAATTAGAATGTGATCTCTTAGCACAATCGTTCAGAAGATGGCTCTATATGTGGAAGTGGTGTTAAATGTCAAAATAAAAGCCAATGGTTTTTACTTCATGTTTTTATCACCCATCAGCAGCTATTCAAATGCAGTCTATGTAATTATACCCAAAGGAGAGATGTCCCAATTTGTCATTAAGGTAGTTTTAGCAATATATACGAATGCTAATAGCACATAAGGGAAGAGAGAGTACAGTGTTTCATTAAGGTTCGTTTGATCAGCATTAAGTAATGACTTTCATGATTCACCAGCATTTTATCATGAGCTGGGATGTTTTGTCGTGTCCTTACTTCGTCATTCCTTATATCAACACCCGAGGTCATGAAGTAGAAGGAGTTGCTGATTTGCAAATGCCTTGTGTATTTAAAAGACTCTTCCTAGAGATTGCATTTCAGTGTCTGTGGGTTTTTTCTTTCTTGCTGCAAGCCAAAGCAGGAACACCAAAAGTATCTGAATAAAAAGTAGCTGGTTGTTTAATATTCATAGTTAGTAATTTGGAGTTGATAAGATGTTATTAAAGAAAAATATTGCTAGATGTCCTGTGGTAACAAATTAGCAAAGTATGATAAAAATGAATAGTCTCCACTAGTTGCAGTTTTGAGAGCTGGGGTTTTCTGGTGCCTCAATAATTGTAGATTCCAGTTCTCTGGTGTCCTTGTTGGGTTTGATTTTGCGCTCTCAAGTCTGTGCTGTTGCTTCCATGCCAAGGGTTCATTTCCCTTACTGCACATACTACAGGTGTTTAAAGGCTGAGCCCATGTTTGTCAGGTGAAGGTTTAGCAAGTTATGAGTAAAATAATAAAGAAGCCTTTGTCTAGATTTTTATCTTGGGCCAACAGAGACAGATGGTGCGAAATGAAGGTTAATGCTTGGGTGGTCCTTGTCAGATACTGCAGTGAACTTGTGTTCACATTTAGGGGAAAGGACAACAACCCGAGGAGAGAAGAAATCCTAAGAGTCTAACTAAATGCCTAATTGCTCAGTCTGGCCATGCGAGAGGCCCACCAGTGTTTGAGAAGTCCCACAAGGAACTTTTTTGGTATTGTTTATCTTAGAAGTAGATAACAGTAATGAAATCTGGAATACCTTATTCAATGTGTAGAAATCCCATGATGCATTAGTAAAGGCTTGATGGAAATCAACCTTCAGAACTCTTTATACTGCCATATATTTATTTGTTTTTTAACATCCAGGTGTATATTGGGATGCTGAGACTCAGCATTCCAGTGATATGGAACAGTTTATAAAAAATGCATTAAATGAGCTGTGACTGAAGTGATTTCATAGTTTCTTTTTAGATAAGCACTCATTAATGGAAGGACTGGTGGTGTGTGTGGGAGGCGGGGAGGTTTGCTTGAAGTTGGGTTAAGCTGAGGTTATCTGCATTTGCTTCAAGCTTGGCAGAGTTGGCAGAAAAGCTTACTAAACCCTGTGAACCCTTACAAGCCCATCCCTGAAAATATGCACAAGTCCTTGAAGTTCTGAGCCTTCCACTTCCAACTCCTTAACACGTGTTACCCCAGTCCTTTCCAGCACACGCTGGGAGGCTTCTAAATATCTTTAGCTTAACACCTCCTCCCTCTTGCCTTCCCTTCACTTTCATTCGAACCACTCCATGTGTTGCTTTGTGCTGCATGGAAATAGGAATAAGGTTTTCTCTTGTTTTTTAACCAAATGCAAATTTACTTTAAAATCATCCTATCCTAGCCTACCACGCACCTCCATAATAATTGGGCCAAATATGGCACTTTTTACTCCAGGCAAAAGTTCTATTAAAATCTTCAGGAATTTTGCTTAAGGATTTAGTGAAGACTGCAGAATTTGAATGGGTTTCAGTCCTTCAGGTCTAACAAAGTGATCTGAGAAGAGGGCTAAAATAATTGCCATTTATTTTTATTTTTTTCATATCTGGGCCAAGAGTTCCCTACTACCTCTACCCTTCTGCTGTCTCATATTTTATGACAAAACCTAAAAGAAGAGGTGCATTTCTTCTCCTCTCCTTCTTTAAGACTAGCCTGGGCAGCTTCAGACAGGGCTATATAACAACAAGCTGAACCAAACTTTTCAAAGGGAAAAGTTAAGATAGCTGGGCTGATATCAGATAGAACTGATTATGTGCAAGTGATATGATGAAAGTACCAGACAGGCTGATTCTCTGTCTTTACAACGTGAATAAAATACTTCAGGAATAGTAATAATAATATAATAAAAAAGTGGCTTGGAAAAAAAAATTGGTGGTTAATGTAGATAGATTAGCCAGTATCAGTGTATTTGTATAATGTTGTCAATGTGACTTCACTGATGCATGCAAAATAGTGTGTTGCTTTAAACAAACTGATCTTCCAGTGCCAAGAGATGTTCATTGTAGGGGTGGCATTGACGACTCAGCATGGACTTGGATTTGGGCAGGTATGATTCTCTTGTAAATAAGCACTGTGTTCCCCAGAAAAGTAGTGTCCAAGAGAAAATCTTGTGTACATAAAGCTCCTGGATGTTTATGGCAGAAATATAATTCCTTTAGTATTTTGGAGGAAGTGAAGTGAAGAGAAACACATTGCTTCTAAATAGAGTGAGATATTGACGAATGCCAATTTAGCGCACACCTTCCTAACTACAAACATGTAACGTGCTTTAGGCTGGGCATAGTTTTGTATTCAAAAGAAATACATTTTACTTTTCTATCCCTGATACAGGGAAGTGAGGCTGCCGTTTAGGAAGAGATAGGGAAGCGCTGCCTTAGCGCAGTGGACAGTCCTGTGTATCACGTTATGGGCAAGTTTAATGATTACATGAAAGGCCACAGAAGTGCTTTATTCTTTTAACTACTGCTTTTTCTTGCTTGCTAATCCGTAGTGTCCAGACATCTTTGTTACAAAAACTTCTTAAATTATGGTGGGAGCTGCAATGCTGGTTTCTGCTATACGTTTATTCCATATGGGACGAAGTACAGGATTCTGTATCTGTGTGGGAAGCTTCTCCTAAACCAGGCGTAACCAAGGTTCTTTGAGCTAGGACACAGCTCTAGGATGCATTACCCCACTAGCTTTCATTGAGCTAGTGCTCTAAAAATACAGTGTAGCCAGAGCAGTGGGAGGACGTTGCCGCCCTGAGTGCATGCCTATCAGAGACACCAGGTATGTACTGGGGGCTACCGCCTCCGGCTGCTCATGCTGTTGTGACTACATTCGATTTTTAGCGCACTACCTCTGATTGGTTTCAGAGTGGTAGCCGTGTTAGTCTGTATCAGCAAAAACAACGAGGAGTCCTTGTGGCCCCTTAGAGACTAACAAATTTATTTGGGCATAAGCTTTCGTGGGCTAGAACCCACTTCATCAGATGCATGGTGTGGAAAATACAGGAGCAGGTATAAATATGTGAAAAGATGGGAGTTGTCTTACCAAGTGTGAGGTCAGTCTAATGAGACAATTCAATTAACAGCGGGATACTAGCTGTTTGAAATGGGCCACTCTCATTACCACTACAAAAGTTATTTTTCCTCCCTTAGTATCCTGCTGTTAATTGAATTGTCTCATTAGACTGACCTCACACTTGGTAAGACAACTCCCATCTTTTCATGTATTTTATACCTGCTCCTGTATTTTCCACTCCATGCATCTGATGAAGTGGGTTCTAGCCCACAAAAGCTTATGCCCAAATAAATTTGTTAGTGTCTAAGGGGCCACAAGGACTCCTCGTTGTTATTGCTGATTGCTAGCAAAGGGCAGGGACACTCACTCCCAGCCTGACGTGCAGACATACCCTGAGATGTGAAAATCTGCTATGCTTGTCCTACAGTTTGGATTTAAGCTGCTTGGTTGAGGTGGGGACCCTACTTGCAGCTGAACTGAAGCTTCTGCTATAAAGGGATTACCAAATTCATATACATTGCCTTTTACTGTATTCTAGCCTGAATCTTGCTTCAGAAGAGTTGAAGTGTGTAGACTGAATGATATTTTGTGTACATCTTTGTACTGTAGTAGCAGTGCACTATTAAACACTTCTTGTATTGGATGGGGCAACTCGCATTTCTGGATATCTGTTTGACCACAGAGTTTCCCACATTACTAGTGGCTTTGTGATTTACTACTTTTCAGTTTGTTTAATTGCTTGCAGTCTACTTGGTGAATAATACTATGTGGAAACCTGAGAATCGCAAAGCTTTTTTCCAGTGAGAATTTTGCTTTTAAATTTTGGTTTCAAAACATAAGCTACATTTGGGTCTGTCTTAAAGTTTCATGGCCAAATTTTCAATAGCTGTCTCTAAAATCATTCTTCTCAAGTTCATTAAATACAAAATAGGTAGATATTAAATACCCATGTAATTTACATATGGAAATATAATTTGTGTGTGCAAACAAATTGAGTGGGAAAAAAAGGACATACAAAAAATTGTGCCGTCAAGTTGAGGTCCCATCGAAAAGTGTGACAGATTTTATATGTTAAGTGATTACTACATTTTATGCAGATTAAAGTGAGAACAACATACCATCACTTGAATATTCCAAAGCAATATATCCCAAAAGAAATCGATTCCTACTCTTTCAGGTTCATTAGAAGGAAACCACAAATCTGAGTCAATTTATTTGTGTAGGGGTTCCTGGGATACACACAGTTATGATGGGCATAGAGTTTAACAATCAGGTGAGATTAATAATTATATAGGTGGATCTCCCTTGTAGGGCTTATACCAGTGTCCAAGTTTATGGCTTCTTAAAAATGATTTAGACCAAATCATTAGACACTGATCAATTTCAGTACAGACAGTAGTGACTAAATTAAGGAAAACATCCATCCATCAGTGTGGGGAACTCTACCTTTAAGAGACTCATGTTGTGTAACTGAGGCAGTTGGAACTGTGACACTGTATGAAGCAGATCTTTGTCAAGCACCTGGTCTCTGAGTGATTATTGAACATCACAATCCATGTGTCTTACTTTTTCCTTGGTACCATATAGAAGGCAATGTTTTATACAAAGATGATGAAAAAAGTTTTTCATGATAAATGATACAATGATTCTGGTTCTGCTGAATACGGTCTAGACTAATTGACAGACTTTTACTTGAGAAAACAAGGAAGTCTGGATGGAAAAATTTTTTTAAACATGTAAAGTTGTCAGAATAGTGAGAGTTCTCTTCATAAAGGGAGTTCTTATATGCCAAACTGGACTGCAGAATTTAGACTGTCAGATAGAAAGACCTCAGAAGAGAAAGTGGTACCACACACAACCACTGTGATAATACAAGGCTTACATTTTCTAACTGATTTTGTGATGAGAGGAGGAGAGTAGAAGATGAAGACTGAATCCAAGAATAAAACCCGGTCAAAAGGCCACATCAGCGCAGCTTGGCAGGCTGGCATAGTGGCTTCTGTAATTATGCTGGTGCCTTGTATATGTGTCTTTTCCACTGAGTTTAAAAAGGGCTGTCCTCTAACTATCGGGTCTTCCACCAGACAAACCACTTTTGTACTTTTTTTTTTCCTATGGAGTCTTTGATGAGTCTTTGCTCTGTGCTTGTGTTTGCTGACTCCACCAATGCTCTTGGCACTGCTGTCTTGTCTCTGTCTGCTCTGTGAGATCACAGCAGACTTCTGAGGACACACACTATCTGGAACAACTCACAAAGTAACTAAACTTCTGTATGGCTAGATTAGCATTCATGTTTACTGATTAAGTTTTTCAGCTTTAGTTCATAATGATTCCTTGACTGAAATTACCAGAGCTCATATTGAGAGCATACTTGATTTTAGGTAGAAACTGGTTTGAATAGTGTATTGTTCTTTGCATCATCTCCTTGATAGCTTTAATTTGATAACATTCAAAAGAAAGAAAGTAATCTGGAATAACAGTGTGCCAATACAGGCAAGGCAGTTAAAAAAAAATGAATAAACTCTGGACTACTCCAAATGAGGCTTTAAGTTTAGTATTAAAATTCTACAAAATAAATTTGAGGTCTAGTTCTATTTTTCTCTGACTAATATGAATGTACAGGTTTAATTTCCCCACTTACAGAGAAATTTATAAGTTCCTCGACCAATATTTTAAACTCAGTAACAAAGGCAACATCCTCTTTGATTTGCAATGGATAACTTGTTTGCATATCCTGCAGTTGTTTCCTGGGTGGAATGTTCATTGATGACAGCAGGAGTTCCATGCATGGAATATGCAGAATATGCAGAGGAGAGTTACGCTAGATTGGAGAGTTTTACTCTAACAGAAAAATTGGCTGGCTAGAAAAATGGATGCCGGCAAATATTTCTTTATATCTTGCTTACAGCCTCTCCAATGTTTTTGTTAATAGAAGTTTGTCTTTTAATGTTTAAAAGATAGGGAACCTTTTAAACTATACATCATCTAGAAAACCAACAAGCCAACAGGTGTTTCCCCCAAGTACTCCTTTGTGAGTTGGGACTCCGTGTTTTTTGTGAAACAGTGATCTCTGCATCTTTTGGAATCTGTGCCAGGATTTCAGTTTTTGTTTTAAGATAGTCATTTCATCCCACTGTACATTTTTCCCCCATCCTGTTCTATGTTTTGTTTCATACATATGCTATTTTCCCTCTTTTCCTAGCCCAAAATTAACAAGCAAACAAAAAACCTCATGCTTAATTTCTGGTTTCCGGATTTTCTCTACATTTGGATGCAAACCTAATGTGTTGGACCTGTGGGTTAGCTTCTGCTATTTAACTCTGCTTTATGACATTGATATTTACAGTGCAAATTCTATAATATTAACGTTCCTTCAGGCTGAGAATAGCACTAATAGAGAGTCTGTCCATGATCTCAGAGAGCAGGAGCAATGGTGTGGGAATGGGAGTAGGAGGGCTTACCCTGGGATTGAACATCTTAAATTAGAAGAAAGACTGAGTAGAAATAAGAGAACAATAAATATAAGCCTTCAGAAGGAATTAGAACATGAACGGTCAATGTTTGCCATCAGATCTGCACTTTAGGTACAAGTAAACTCCAACTATTTTAACCTCAATTTTTGGACATTTGGATTTGTCTCTCAAATCCAAAATTGATATAGCTATCTAGTTAGATTACCTGACTGTTCAAAAATTTCAGCTGTTCCTAGGGGTAGTTGAAGTAATATGGGGTTTAGTTGTACTTTTAGTTTTTGCTGGTTGTTTTTCTGCTTATTTCTGGCTCAGCAAAACTCTACTTGAGGATCACTTTAGATAAGCTGTTGCCAGCGGGGGAGTGAGGTGGGAGGAAGTTTTGTTTCATGGTCTCTGTGTGTATATAATGTCTTCTGCAGTTTTCACGATATGCTATGCATCCAATGAAGTGAGCTGTAGCTCACGAAAGCTCATGCTCAAATAAACTGGTTAGTCTCTAAGGTGCCACAAGTACTCCTTTTCTTTTTACGAATACAGACTAACACGGCTGTTACTCTGAAACTTCTCCAACACAGTTACTTCAGGCCTCCAGTCATTGGAAGAAAACCCATCATAGGTGCAGCTGCTCAATAGTGCTTTCTGCAGGCCAAGTGTGGTGCTGCAGGCACTCCCTGCCTTTGTCCATTGTTATGGCTACCTCGTAGGAGCAGCGCACTCTGTGCCGTAAACTCTGTTTCAGTCTAATACTCCGGAGGGCCAAAAAATTCAAAATTCTGCACCCAAAAAAAAAAAAAAATTCTGCGCACAATATTTTAAAATTCTGCAAACTTTATTTGTCAAATAAATGGGGAGGCTCCAGCATGGCATTAGAGAGCATAGGCCAGTGGCTGCACAGAGATGGCAGCTCACTGTGCAGCTCTCCCTGGGACACAGACTCAGTGGTGAGACTGCACCCAACCCTGACAGCACAAGGACCAGGCCTGCCCCAGAAACACTCCAGGGCCTTGCCCATCTGTGCTGGGTGCACCAGGTGTGGGCAGGCAGGCTCAGCAAGGCAAGATCCAAGTGTGGAGGGGTTTATTGTGCAGGGATCCAGGTGTGGGTTGAAAGAGTTCTGTGTGAGACAATCTGGATGCAGGCAGCTCAGTGGGGGATCCGGGTGTGGGGGGATCTGGATGCACAAGGGCTTGTTGGGGAGTTCTGGGTGCAAGGGTAATGGGGCTCTGCTGGGGGGTTCAAGTGAAAATGGTAGGGGCGCGGGGGTGTGCAGGTGATAGAGCTCGGTGGGGCGTCTGGGTGATGGGGGCTCATTGGGGGGGGTCCAGATGCTGGGGGAGTACGGCTCAGTGGGGTGGGATACCAGGTGTGGATGGCTCATCGGGGTGGTCCAGGTGCAGAGGGAGTGGGGCTCGGCGGGAGGGGAGGGGTTTCTAATTGTGGGGGGTGAGGCTCAGCGGGAGGGTTTGGGTATGAGGGGGGCTGGATGCACAAGTGTTGGGTGGATGGGGGAGCAGCTCCCTCTACAGGAATCTCTTCCCCTGAAGCTGAGGAGCAATGGGTGCAGGAAATGGGAGGGAGGGACTTTGTAGAGCTTCCTGCAGCCGGGGGAGAAATCTGGGGGTGGGTCTGACCCAGCCCTGGTTGCCCTGCAGGGGAAGAGGAAGTCCCGTCCTCCCCAGCCCAGCTGGGACTAGCAGCTGAGCCTGGTGCAGAGGGTAGGAGCCACCAGCCGGGTCTTCCCCAGTCCCATCTCCTGCCCCACAGTGATTCACCTCTCTGCTGGCTGCCCTTGGCTCCCGAAACATACTCCTGGGAAGGGTCACATGACCGCTCTTGTGGCTTCCTTTTCCTTCCCCATCAGAAAGTCATTTTTCTGCAGGGAAGCAAAGAAATCTGTGGGGGACTTAAATTCTGCACATGCCCAGTGGTGCAGAATTCCCCCAGGAGTAAACTAAAGATATTAAAATTTAGGATTTGGCTGTCTAACAAACAAAACAAAACTCAAAGGCATGTGCTTATTTGCAGTGCATGAAGGCTGAGCCCTGACCAGGTCCTGAGGTTGCAGGCTAGCACTGAATAGCTCCTCCTCTGTCCGAGGCTCACCAGTATTGCCCCTGAGATATCAGGCAAGCCACCTTAACTGGTCTGCTGGCTCCTGATTGGTCAGTGTCTCCTCTTGGCCCTTATAGGCTTTTGAAGGACTAAGTCTTGTTGGTAGCCTGGTCTGAGTGTGTTTTTCTGGAGAGCGGGGTGTGAGGACACTGACACCTCCAGAGGGGGGCAGAGAAGGCCTGACAGACTGCCTCACAACCCCAAATGGGTAGAGATAGCAAAATGTTTGCATGCTGCTCCTTTCACAGATTATTTTTAACTCAATTTCAATAGGAAAAGATACAAGAGATGTTTGAGTTTTCCCTTTTACACTGGCAAACAGAATCAAAGATCCAAATACAAAAAGATGTTGCTTTGTGACAGTCCCCGAAATACTTCGTTCATCAATTGATGCATAAATAGGTTGTCTTTATTAATATAGTGTTTTCAGCTGTGGAAGAGAATCCTGATCCCATATTTTCTATTACCAGGGACTTTGAAGATCATAAAGTGTGCGGTATACATCAGAATAATAACTGCTGCTAATAGGCATTAAAAGCCTGATCCAGTTCCCAGATAAATTAATGTGAGTTTCTCAACTGACTTACATGGGCTTTTAAATTAGGCCCTAAATGCGTTAACATACCTTACCCATAAATATGCCTAACAGTGGGCTCTAGGTAGACCCAGTATAAGTGATCAGAACTTATACTGTTCATATTGGGTATGATATTAGTGATATTGTTGATGTGGATCATACTGATTTCTTTAATTCTTTGTAGATGATCTTTTTGTATTTGAAAGCCTGAACGAGGAGGACTGTAAGAATAAAAATATGTATGGTAAAGACTGACCCATATAAGGGCAAAAGAATGAATTAGAAGTGACTAATTTGAACCCGATTCCGTAGCTGCCATGCATATATGGGACTCCCATTGATTTCAGTGGACATTCTGGAAGTTGGTTTCAGAGAGAGTTCGGAAGGATTGCCCCCTAAGTTTGGATAGCAAAAGGCCCACAGTTAGATGTACCAGCTAGGGAGTACAGGTGGTTCTGAAAGTCTTACATCAGCATCTTTGAAGAGTAGAATGTTCCCCATTTAAAAGAAGAATGTAATGTGTGTTAAAAATGAAAATAAAGCAAAAAAGCCAAAATTGGAGCATTTTGGTTAGAATGAGGACAAAGTGGAGTGAGAAAAATATTTACGGTTATTGTTACATGAGCATGAATGGGAGAAGATTAAAAGCAAAGAAGAAAAGGCTTTGGTATTTGAAAAATTATCAGTACACCTGTTCTACCTATGTTAACTTTATATTTTTCTTGTGTGAGTGTAAACTAGAACCCCCTTTTAAAATGTAAATTGTCATATTTTTGCCTTGTGTGTTCATATGCAAATATTTTTTCATTTTGCACAGATACATATTTTCTTGTCTTAAGTGTAATGATAATGAGAAATGAGAAAACAGCTTCATAGGTGATAAAGGACATTACAAATATCATGCTGTGAGTTAACTGTAAACTAAATTGTGTTCAAATCATCAGCCTTGGGGACTGTTCCCCTGCTGTGTTTTATCCTTACTTCTTCCTTTATCTGTTTTCTGATAGGCTTTGCAGTCTAGACCCTGCCAAGAAAACATACAACATTGGAAGAAAAACAGGAGTTGATCTATTGTTTATTTAACAAGTGTTTTTTTTTTAAAGATGGTTTCAAAATGGATATCTGGTCTTCTTCTATATATTCTGAGTTGTAAGCTCCTTTTTAAAATATTACAAAAAAACCCCTTTCATAAATATTAGTATGCTTAGTAAAATACCATAAATTGGTATTGTTGAAATTAACTGATGTGATCTCCTGTATATAGCACGTTCCGTATAGAACTTCCCCCAAATAATTCCTGTTTGAGTTAAGGCATAGCTTTGAAAAATAAATTCATTCTTGATTTAAAAATTGCCCATGATTAAGGCTACATTTTAGCCATAGGTATTTTTAGTAAATGTCATGGACAGGTCATGGGCAGTAAACAAAAATTCACGGCCCGTGACCTGTCCATGACTTGTACGATATACCCCTAACTAAAATTTGGGCCGGGGGGGTTCGGGGGGGGCAGGGGCGCCGTGGGTGCTGGGGATGGCCTGTGACCCCTGCTAGTGCTGCGGGGGGCGGGGAGAAGGAGGGGCACTTGGCCTGGACCTCCGCTGGTGCTGGAGGGGGCAGTGGCGGCATGCAGCCTGAGACCCCTACGGGTGCTGGGGGGGGGGAAGGGTTGGCACGCTCCCTACCCAGCTCCACGTGTCCCTGCAGCTCCTATGGGGAGGGAATGCCGTGGGGCTCCCCTCGCTGCCCCCGCCACGAGCTCTGGGTCTGCAGCTCTCATTGGCTGGGAACCGCAGCCAATGGGAGAGGCAGGGGGCATAGGGTGACCAGACAGCAAGTATGAAAAATCGGACAGGGGGGTAATAGGAGCCTATATAAGAAAAAGACCCAAAAATCGGGACATCTGGTCACCCTGGATGGGGGGGGGTGGCACCTGTGAGCACGTGCAGTATGCGAAGATCCCTGGCCCCTAGGAGCTGCAGGGACATGCCGGCTGCTTCCGGGGAGTCCCCAGAGTTAAGCGCTGCCCTGCACCCCAACTCCTCGCCCCACCTCTGAGCTCCCTCCGGCAGCCCCTGAACCAGCTGCACCGGCCGCTGCAGAAGTCATGGAGGTCATGGAAAGTCACGGAATCTGTGACCTCTGTAAGAGACACGCAGCCTTATCCATTATGGATTCTTGTCGATGTTCTCAGTCAAATTGGCTTCAGTGGAGATTTATAAGCAACAATGAATTTGGGCCACTCTTCTCAATCAGACTGTGTCTTCTTAAGATGCAGCTCTTTTAATTGTTCAATATTTAGAATTTAGAAAATTTAGAATTTAGAAAAGAGGATATTTGAACACAGGCCCAAGTGAATAAGTTCAGTGTCCCCCCTTCTATATGGTTATGTTTAAATTGACCAATTATTTAGCCTAATTCTGAGTAGCTACTGCAAATGTTTTTTTTTTTCTATTCAAGGCCATATCTAAAGCCGACAATTTTGTAAAGAAATATTTTACATTTGAATGTTGGTACAAATGTGCCAAAGTTTAGACATGCTCCCTATCACGCCACCCCATGGGTAATTTAAGCAAAAAAATGGACTTGGTGGAAGCTATTGCCATTTAGAAACGAGACAGTGTGAAGCCACTACTGGAGTGTGAAAAACTGGCGCCATGGATTTGCCTCATTTTTAAAGTGGTTTCCTTTCTTGGTGCATGTGACTGATACTCATGTAACCTTACTTGAGGAGAAAAGACGCAGAAATATAAATAGAATGGGATTTGTCTTTTCATAATTTATTTAGTCTCTTTTGTGACATTTTGTATTTAAAATGTATTTTAAAAAATAAACATGTAAATTAGAAACAAAGCTGCTCTTTGGCTAGCTTGAAGCAAAATTTTCTCCAACCTGCCTTAACCACAGTGTCATAGTTTAACTACTACTGTGCTAGATATAGGCAAAGTCAAAGAAGTGGTAATCTTGAGGCAAGTTTTCTAGTTAAGTATGCAGTGGGGGATCTAAGAGTGCGGAGACACCCATGCTTGTTGTAATATTGAATTTCTCTTTGTTGATAGTGGTTCCTATATCATTTACTTTCTCCATGATTGCTGGACACTGAAAATATAAGATGTATCTCAACAGAGTTATGAAGGAAGACCTGCATAGTTATCATTCACTGGCAAACAGAGAGGGGGTTGTGTAAATAAAACTGGATGCAGCTTTTAATTTGGGAGGAATAAGATTTCAATTTCAATTCTGAGACCCCTATTTGAAATATTTTATGCCCTGCAACATATGAACTTTTATATAAAGAGGTACAAAAAAAGTTTGGTAATGCAAATCTGTTTGGTAAATTAAATGAAATATGTATTCCATGTAGATTGTTTTACAGTTAATTTTCTGAGAGTGGGGTGTGTTGAATTGTGGTAAAAGAAACTGAAAGAATTGGCATATATCAAAAAAAAGGATGAAGAAAAAAGAAAATAGGTCACCTTTTTTCATTTTTGAATTAATTCTACTGCAGAACTAATTAATGCAAAGTTTCTGTGTCTTAACAGGTCGGATGTGTAAATTAGGGCTCTAACCAGCAATTAAGTGGCAGATAACCCAAGATATGCATTGTGTGTATCAGCATAATAGGTCAATTTTAAAATAATGAACTCTTTTGGAATAATTTCTTCAACATATTGGGCACACCACGGAGATTGTTTTTAACGTTAAACAAGACTGAAAATATCTCATGTGGCAGCCAAGGAAAAGCAAAAACTCAGTCTGGACAAATGGAATTTAATAAATTAGGCCCTTGAACTAAGATGGGCACCATGCTTGTGCAGGGGTTCATCTACGTGGAGATGACTGTAGGACTGGAGCCTTATTCCTCACTTAACTAGTTGCTGAGCTGCACTTAAAAGCCTTGGATGGACTGACTAGCTAGTGTAAGTGGGGGAATAGTCCCGCTATTGTGGGGAACTTTCCTGGCTTCTGCACTACCCCGGTGAAGTGGGCTAGCGAAAGGATCTGAGTCCTCGCTCCCACTTCCTTTACCCAGTGGCCTCCCTGCCCTTGAGGACTCCCCTTCCACTCTCCTGTCTGGCAGAGTCCTCCTAACCCCAAAAGGCTGGGCCCAGGATTCCTGGGGGGCTCGACCCCCAACCCTGCTGTGGTCACCTAGGACAGAGGCTAGGGTGTCCCCACTCCGGGGTACTCTCTCTGCACTGGGCACTTCTCTGACCCACTGACCATTACATACAAGTTAAAGCAAATGCAAGTTACTTAATCAACAATTAATTTTAAAAAAGAGTAAGGAAAAATGGGAAAGGTTAAAGGAAACACATCACCCCGCTCTGTGGCAGGGAGCATCACAAACAGTGTCTCTGGAACGTCAGGGCAGTTCACAGTCTGTTCCTTGTAAGTCCCAGGCCTTCTTCTCAGGCCCTGGCTGTGCTGCAGGGATGCTGTGGGTTGGACACTTGCTCTGGTGGTGGCCACACGCTCTCAGGCTCTAAGTGGTAGGACCCTTCTTCCCAGTGTCGCCCCCGCCCTGTCGGGGTTACGATCCAAGCCTGGCCTGCAGAGCCTCTTGGCTGAGGCGTCTCCCTGTGCTGGGCCCGCTGCCCAGGGTCCCCCTCACTCTCCCCAGCTGCTCACCGCACCCAGCTCCAGACTGCTCCAGCCCCAGCTCCACCACTCGGTCTCTGCGCTGCTGCTGCTCTGCCTCCAGCTCCCTGGGCTGCTTCTTTGGCCCCTCTGCCTCTGGTTGCTGCAGCTCTGCCAGGACAGGTCTGCTCTGCAGGCTGCTTCTGTGACTCTGCTCCCAGCACTGACCTGCTTCCTGGGCTGCTTTTCTGGCCCCTCTGGCTCTGGTTGCTGCAGCTCTGCTCCCAGGACAGGGTCTGCTCTCTCTGGATCTGGCACAGCTCAGCTTGCGCCCCTGCTTTCTCCTTAGCTCGGCCCCACTCTGTCTGACCCAGGCAATTCCAGATCACACGGAGGACGGGACCTCCCTGGCCTCCTGACTCCCTGATTAGCCTGCCCGCCCTGTCATTCAGGCTGACCTGGAGCATTGGCCTCTCCCCATTGTTCCTGGGGACTATCAGTCTCAGGGTCCTGGTTTCCCATAGACACTTCCCCTTTTAGTCCTGGGAGCTAGCCAACCAAAACACCCCCACTGAATGTTAGTAAGGGGGCAACAGTCCCCTTACACTAGCACATCTGGGAGCCTGCCTCTGTTTCCTAAATGCCTGTGATCCACAAAAGAAATGAATGACTTAATTTGTCCTCTGGGCTAGATTAGGGTATAGGCCCTAGGCACTACTGGCCCACATTAGAGCCCCGGCTTCTGGAATTACAGCTGATTATTCTTCTATTAAAACCCATCCAAAAACCCCAAGTATGTTTGTAGCTCTTACAGTTGAGAAGAAAATATTTAAAATGTGACCCAAGCTATGTGTAGCTGGCTCTATGACAGAATCATGGAAATGTAGGGTTGGAGGGGACCTCAAGAGGTCATCAAGTCCAGCTCCATGTGCTAAGGCAGGACCAAGTAAACCTAGTAACCAAGTAAACCATCCTGGCAGGTGTTTATCCAACCTGATTTTTATCTCCCGCGGAAGTATATGCCAGAATGATCAGGAAAAGCTTTCTAAATATAAGGATAGTTATCTAACCTAAATCTCCCTTGCAGCAGGCAAGTAAGCCTTTTATTTCTTGTCCTATCTTCAGTGGACATGGAGAACAATTGATCACAGTCCTCTCTGTAATAGCCCTTCACATATTGGAAGACTGTTATCAGGTCCACTCTCAATCTACTTTTTTTCAAGACTATAAACAGGCTCTTTTTTTCTTTTTTAACCATTCCAAGTAGGTCAGATTTTTCTAAACCTTTTATAATTTTTGTTGCTCTCCTCTGGACTCTCTTCCATTTGTCCTCATCTTTCTTAGTATGTGGACACAGTACTCCAGCTGAGGCCTCACCATTGCTGAGTAGAGTGGAATAATTACCTCATATGTTTTAGATATGACACTTTTGTTAATACACAAGAAAACATTATCCGTTTTCTCAGTTGCCTCGCATTGTTAACTCTAATTCAATTTGTGATCCTCTATAACACCCAGATCTTTTTCAGCAGTATTACTGCCTAGCCAATTATTCCCTGTTCTGTATTTGTGCGTTTGATATTTCCTTCCTAAGTGAAGTACTTTGCACTTATTTTTACTGAATATCATCTTTCTTACTTCAAAACGATCTTGGCAAATTGGAGAATTATTCTGAATTCTAATCTTGTCCTCCAAAGTGCTTGAAACCCCTCCCAGCTTGGTGTCATCTGCAAATCTTATCAGCATACTCTCCTCTTTATTATCCAAGTCATTAATGGAAAATATTAAATAGCACCAGACCTAGGACAGACCCCTGCAGAACTCCATTTGATAACATCCTCCCAGTTTTGACAGCGAACCTTTGATAACTATTCTTTGCTTATGGTTTTTCAACAAGTTATGCACCCATTTTAGAGTAATTTCATCTAGACCACATTTCCCTAGTTTGTTTATGGGAGTGTCATATGTGACTGTGCGAAAAGCTTACTAAAATCAAGATAAATCACATCAACTGCCTCCCCTTATCCACTAAGCCAGTAACTCTGTCAAAACAGGAAATTAGATTGGTTTGGCATGATTTGTTTTTGACAAATGCATGTTGGCTATTCTTTAAAACCGTATTATCCTCTAGATGCTTGCAAACCAATTATTTAATTATTTGTTCCAGTATCTTTCCTGGTTAGGTTGACTGGTCTATAATTTGCTGGATTCTCTTTGTTTCCTTTTTTTAAAAAGGTACTATGTTTGCCCTTCGCAAGTCCTCTAGGACCTCATGCATCTTCCGAGTTCACAAAGATAATTGCAGATAGTTCTGAGGTTGCTTCAATTAGTTCCTTATGTAAGGAAGGATGAATTTTTGCCAGGCCCTGCTAATTCGAATACATCTAACTTGTCTAAATATTTTTTAACCTGTTCTTTTCCTATTCTGAGTTATATTCCTTCTCCCTTGTTGTTAATATAAATTGTATTAAGCATCTGGTTACAATCAGTTCTGTGATGTCTACCTGAGTCTACAATCAGCCTAAAACAATAGCTGTGTGAGGGTATGTCTACACTGCAATTAAAAACCTGTGGCTGTTCCATGCCAGCTGACTGGGGCTTGGGCTAAAGGGGTGTTTAATTGCGGTGTAAACATTCAGTCTCAGGCTTCAGCTTAAGCCTGAACGTCTACACTGTAATTAAACAGCCTCTTAGCCTGACCCCCGTGAGTCTGAGTCAGCTGGCACAGGCCATCTGTGGGTGTCCAACTGCAGTGCTGACATATCCTGAAGGGCATACTGCTCCATTCAGGTAGGGGGATACTAACTCAAAGACCCACATCTCTGGATGGACCCACCAACACAACCCTAGCAAAAGACTGTTTGTGGCAGGAGGAGAAGGGTTTAGCAGGCTCAGACCACCCACTTGAGCTTATAAGTACTGGAGGAACCCATTGCTGTCATCCTGGCTCTTGGGTTCGATGGAGGTAATTTCTGTACTGTCCCTGCTACTTCTCCTGGAAGGTAGAAGGGTGCTCATGCTGCTGCCCCTATTTCTCTGGGAAGGAAGAGGCTGCCCACTTTCCAGAGCTGTTCCAGGTGGCTTGGGGCCTTAGTATGGGAACAGGACTGTGAGGCTGGGGCCATGTCAAGGTGTACCTAGGCCTTAGATTTGCCTTAAATCAGCCGTGAATGTTTTGCCTCCCACTTCGCTAAATTCCTCCTCTGAGGCCTGGTCTACACCATAGAGTTAGGTCGACATAAGGCAACTTACATCGATGTAACTATGTCAGTGTACACACTACAACCTTGTTCCCACCGATGTGTGTCCTGCTACAACAACATAATAACTCCACCTCTCTGAGAGGCACAAGGCTTATGCAGGTGTCGTTATGGTGACTCAGTGTCCGTGTAGACACTGCGGGTTACTTACATCGGCTGTTGGCTGTCATTCTTGTCAATTTTCAGGGTCAATGCTGGAGCTGTAAAATTGACAAAGTCACTCACAGCTCAGTCTTTCACTCCTGGCTCCCCACTCCCTGCCGGGAGCCTGTCTGCACCAAGGCTCCCCGCTAGGAACCCAGCTACACTGAGGGTCCCTGCTCTCCTCCGGGAGCCCATCAGTCACCCAGGCTCTGGGAGTGAAGCTCTCCGCCAGGAGCATGAGGGGCAGCCATGCTCAGAGCAGGGAGCTGAGAGCCTGGGGAGCAGCCAGGCTCCTGGCGGGGAGCCGAGAGCCCCTTTGGCTGGTGGTCTCCCAGTGGGGAGCCGAGAGCCTGGGTGACAGCTGGGCTCCTGACGGGGAGCTGCATGCGGAACTGTCAGCCCCCAACAGGCCCCTCTTAAGTCAGTGGAAGTGATTCTGGTGAGGACACGTGCCACTGGCAGAAGGAAGGTATTGTCGACATGAGCCACCTCAGTAGTAACTGCAGTGGCTGTAAGTCAGCCTAACATAGGTCGAGTTAAGTTTGTAATGTAGACATGCCCTGAGTCGTCTCAATCAGTCCCTGTTCTATCCACGTTTTAAGAACAGTGCATGTGATTAACAATACAGTGGTCCTCTGTTATGTTCGTGGCATACCAACAGAGAAATTAGATAAAATTGTAATATACTCTTTCTGGAAGGTTACAGTGTAACACTACTCTTTCTTAAAATCCAGAATCTTAATGTATGAGAACCGAAAAGAGAGAGTAGGATGCTTTGTAAGACAGAGAGGCACAACTCACCTCACCTTACTCTAAGCTGACTCTTTACAGACTTTCTGCTGCTAGACCAAGATTACATGCTTCCCTAGAGAACCCCCTAGTCTTCAAGTAGGACCAGGGAAACTCCTGAAATTTAAAATGGAGGCTCACAATTTTAACACAGTTTTCAACACACCATATCCTTCAAAATTCATATCACACCAAAGGGTGCAACTGCTTTTTAATAGTGTTAAGCAGACACAGAGGAAAGAGGTCATTTTTGTTTGAAGATTCTATTCTATTCTGTATCTTAAACTGCCCTTGTTACCATAATATCTGAGCATCTTTCAGAAGTGAATGAAATGATGTGACTAGCATTTTTCAGATGTGGTTTGTTTGTTCTTTCTCCCTCTTCCTTGGGGAAATAGTGCCAGTAATGTGGCACATGGTTTCACATTTGTTTATGCCATCCGTCAGTCAGTGTAGCTCGGATTTTTAAGTGGAAGTTGGATCAGATAAGCAGCCTGTTCACGTCTTTTTTTCTTTTTTCTAATGCTACAAAAAATTGAGATCCATTTTTTTGTTTTTCTTTTTTTTTCTTTTCTTAAAGAACCATATTGGTAATCCGTGTTGTCCTTAGAAAAATGACCATGGTTTTTAAAATAAAAAAATAAAAATAAAATAATATTGTGGACTGCTCTCCTGCATATAGTTCAAATATTTTAAAAAATATATCATTGTGTTCAATTTTCTGAGACTCGCGATGTCTATTCCATGTTTGGCTTTCTTTGCCATTTTCCAGTATCCCATGGTGGTGTTAGCGGACCAGTTTATCGCTCATGTCTTGTCGATTTTGCGGGGTTTCCCTTCAAGACTTCATTGCTATAGAGCAACTGGCATTTAGTGACCTTCTGCATCAGTAGTTCCTTCTTCTGGGCATTAACATTGATTTTATGTGTCTTGGCATGTGAAGATCTAGAGCATGCCCCGTGACCCACCACCAAAGAGCATGTATTGGCTCCAGCTGCCAAGGAGGCAGAGGCAGCATAATGTCAAGCATTAGAAAGTGGCAACCCCGGGAGATTCTGTAGTGGCATCCTGGGTAAGGGTGTGAATGGGTCCTCAATGTGATTTGGCGGGGGGGGGGAGGGGGAGAGGGGGGAGGAAAAAAGGGGGAATTCCATCTGCTCGGTGTATGAAATCTGTGTCCAATTATGCAGCCAACCAAACTCAGCCCAGATGCTGGTGTGTACATGTTAGATGCAGTTTTCACTGAACATCTTAAAGCCAACTTACTTCTCTTACTGCAAAGGAGTTTGCATGTGCATGTGGAAAGAAAGAGACGTACACATGCTAATTATTTGGGCATAAAGAGCAATAAGATGAAAAGGGGCTTTGCCGTAGGTTTGAATTGATGGGAATGGCTTTTTATGTGCAAATGAGAATGAAGTTATTTAAACTCTGTATCTTGTAATGATTAGGGAACAAGGTAGGTTTGACTTGCTGTAAAGAAATGCACTGCATGGTTTTATACAGGCTATCAGATTTGAAAGTTCAGCCCTGATTCTGAATAGCTCAAGTTAAAATCCAGAAGAACATACTTGAGAAAATTAAAAGTAAATTATTTATAAGCGCTTTTAAGAAAAACAGTCTGTTTCCCCGAGCTGTTAATTTTCTGTTGGTGGATTGAACCATATCAGAAGTATATTCACCGACAAATAGTAAATCCAGACAAGTGGAGGGAAAAATGGAATTCAAATGATGGCAGTTCCACCTCTGGTGGGCAAAGAGAAGCAATCTCTACCCTTATCTCTCCGGTCAAATAATAGTATTCGTCTACAAAATAACTTCTATTGCATGTTCTAGCTGAGGATTTCCAACTTCAAACTTATTAATTAATGAGTCTTTATACTCCTGTTGGGTAAATTTTTACACCCATCTTGTAGATGAGGAAACTAAAGGCCAGAAGAAAAGGTGTACTTGTGGCACCTTAGAAACTAACCAATTTATTTGGGCATAAGCTTTCGTGAGCTACAGCTCACTTCATCGGATCATCTATCCAATGAAGTGAGCTGTAGCCCACGAAAGCTTATGCTCAAATAAATTGGTTAGTCTCTAAGGTGCCACAAGTACACCTTTTCTTTTTGCGAATACAGACTAACACGGCTGCTACTCTGAAACCTGTCATTATAAAGGCCAGAGAGATTAATTTTCTGCCAGTCATAATGATAGTCTATTACAGTATTGGGAATAGATCCTTATTCTGGGGTTCCCTGACTTTTTTGACTTAATCCCAATATAATTCTTTTCTCCATCATTGTGTGTGTGTGTGTGTGTGTGTGTATCTGTCTATCTTTCATAAATCAAGACTCACCCTTCTTTAGTTCAGTACCAAGGTTCTGTTTCATTCCTTGACCTCATCAGATGCTAGCCTCTTTTCCAGGCCACTTTCCCTTCTCATATTGCCCCCCCTGGATATGGGCCCTTTGGTTCACCCCCAGGTCTCCCCATTATTTATATCTGTTATCTCCTCACCTTTCTCTGTCTCTCTTTGTCTTTCCTTTCCTATTTATTCCTCATTCCAGTTTCCATCTTCCCCTCTTCCCATCTCCAGTCCTGTGTTGCCAACTTCTTAGTTCTGATTAATTGATCCTGTCGGTTGTTTCTCTGATTTCGCTCCCTGTTTTTGATACCCAGATTCCTAGCCATTCCTTTCTATCATAGGGTAGATCTTCACTGGAGCTGGAGGTGTAATGTCCAGCTCAAGATCCACACTAGTTCTGATTGAGCCACTGTGCTAAAATAGCAGTGGAACCACAGTGGCATGAGTGAGCCGCCTTGAGTTTATACCTCAGGTTTCAGATGGGATCATGCTTGGAGAGGCTAGCCTGTCCCGCTGCTCACACTGCTGTGGCTACATTTCTGTTTTTAGGGTACTAGCTCATTGAGAGCTAGCATGGATATGTCTACCCAAGCTGGGAATTACACCTCCATTTCCCGTGTAGACATATCCTGAGAATGAGACATGTGCCCGTCACGATGCCCATATGATGCTAAACCAGCAAGAGGGGTATGAACAGTACATCCATTGTGTCAGTATTTGAAGACTGGGGTAGGGGAAACTTGACTATTCATTTTTGTGTGTTTGTTTGTTTGTTTTTTAAATGGTCCTAAGATCAACCAACCAACCAAGCAGCTGATACGTCCTATATCTCCCTTTGGTACGTACTGATAGTACATGTAATATAGGTGACTGTATCAAGCGTCTCAAAAGGAGGCTTGGGCTTGGCTGATTTGTTTTCTTGTGATTTTTGTTTCCTGTCTGCCTTGTTTTAAATAAAGTATTAAAGGCTGTTAAGTGGTTGCGGCCTACTAGATGGTAAAGCTTGTGCGGAGAGAAGGAAATTCACCTTCCAACTCAAGAGTAAACCTCGATTTTATTATTCTGTTAAACAGCTGCCACAAGAAACTTGGGCATGTTGGCTAGGTAAAAAGTGAAGTGAACAGAAGTTTACATCTCTCTCTCTATCCTTTTTTACATTGTCACTGTCTTGGATCTTACATAAAGATGTCAGCACTTTGAATACGTTCAACAGAGACGTTATAAATAATGAAATGTACTTTTCTCTTTCTCAATGATGATCTTAAATTTTAATGCCAGCTAGTCTGCTTTGCCCAAAGGCTAGCATAAATTAGACCTCCCAAGACCAGGAAAACATTCAGGGCCAAATTTTCAAATCGTGGCCTCTAATTATGCAGTATATTTCACTTAAATGGTGGATTTTACCTGCATGAACCCTAAAATTTGAGCCCACAAATGAAAGCGTGCGAATCACCTGTGTATACACATTTTTTTTACATGTTCAGATTTTCATGCACACTAATGGAGGCCAGGAGAAGCCCTTTAGCAAACCTTGTTCTTAGAATTTTTATAGACGAATCCTAAGGTCTAAATTTCTGTTGATTTCGGTTGGAGCTGAGCATGCACAAGGACCTCAGGATTTGGCCCTTAGCCCAGTCACAACTCTCGTGCCCTTCTCGATTTTTAGTTTTAACTCTGCTCAGTATGGCAGATGAATATGTCCCAAGTGATTCTTCCAGCACCAACTGAGAGACTTCTGGCTTATTTTTGTTCACATCAGCCACTGACACATTTTAAGGTGTGCTTCTCTGCATACAGTATTTGAAGAATCTATCTCAGATACAGGTGGCAGCTGGGCTTTGAAATTTTCTTGGCAGTCAGCTCAAAGTGTATGGGGAGTGGGCCTTTATGATAATTTTCAGAGTGAACTCTCTTCAAGTGTTGAAATCTTCTAATAGGTGATCCCTTCCATCTGAGGCTTACAGAACTACAGAACCTGCCCTTGGTCCACAAGCAGAGCACCGGTAATTAAATTCAAGGATCCAAGGAATACTTTTATGATTAATAAGATTAATGTTGATTGCTTCTACATACTAGCTAGCTGCAATCTTTGTTGTGACTGCCAAAGAAGTCCAATCCCTTATGACTCTTTCATAAACTTCTGTGTGTGGTTTTTTCTTCTTGAAGGTTTAGTTGTTACAAATAGAAATGTGTTGTTTTGCATTTGAAGACAGGGCATTCTGACTGGAACTTTAATGATCTTTTATTTATCCACTGCTGATTTAATGTGCAGTGCATTCCTTAGCAAGATCATTAAGCACAGCATTTTATGTTCAGTCACATAAAATCAGATAAGTTTATAGTAGGAGGAAATCTTTATCTGTTAAGTGCTCTAATTGCTTCAGGTGCAAACTGAACTAAAAGAAGTGTGCAACGGCAAAGCATGCAGACTCCTACACAGTTATTATGACCATGATTTCAGTATATCAGGAGAATATTACACTGTATGCATCATTATATAAAAACTCATATCACGTTACCAAACCACCCGATTTACATAAACCTCAAGCTGCCAGACTGTCATGACAGTAACCTCATATGTAACCCTTACACCACTGTATATATGCAGGATGGGATCTTTCTCATAAACCACAGTGGTAAAAATGTTGTGGCTATACTTTTTGATGGTGTTGCTTAGTTTGTGCAGTCAGATCCACTCTGTATAGTTTGGCAACCT
Source organism: Chelonia mydas (assembly GCF_015237465.2). Taxonomy (NCBI): domain Eukaryota; kingdom Metazoa; phylum Chordata; order Testudines; family Cheloniidae; genus Chelonia; species Chelonia mydas. The sequence continues at coordinate 104,735,637 of NC_057850.1, read as the reverse complement.
TTTGTCTTTCCCTGATAGATTTAGTATCTAGATCAGAGATGGGGAAACTATGGCCCATGGGCCACATCCGGCCTGCGGGACTGTTCTGCCCGGCCCCTGAGCTCCTGGCCAGGGAGGGTAGCCCCCGGCCCCTCCCCTACTGTCCCCCCTCCCCCACAGCCTCAGCTCACCGTGCTGCCAGTGCTCTGGGTGGCAAGGCTGTGAGCTCCTGCCGGGCAGCGCAGCTGCGAGAGCCGCTGGCCTGCCCCGGTGCTCTGGACTGCGCGGCGGTGTGGCTGACTCCGGCCAGGCGGCGCAGCTGCCAGTCCTGGTGCACTGAGTGGCATGGTAAGGGGGCGGGGAGAGGGGGGTTGGATAAGCGGCAGGGGGTCCCACAGGCAGTCAAGGGACAGGGAGCATGGGGTGGTTGGGTAAGTGTGGGAACCCCAGGGGCCCTCTTATTTGCTTAGTTCATGGTTTTTGTTGTTGTTTGTTTGTTTTTTTAATACGAAAGCTTGTAATTCACCAGTTTCTTTTAACTCCCAGCCTTTTAATTTTGGGCAGAGACCATGACAGTGCTATACAGGAGGCTAAATAGACCTCTTTGACTTTAACTAATTGTGACATTTTAATCATCATATATAAAAATGATATTTATGTTTCTTGTCCTTAGATAGAACCAATGAAAGATTTCTCACAGTAGAAAACATTTTTCCCCTGGCATTTTTGGCATCAGTGTTTTCAGCAAAAGTACCTTCTCTTTGACTTTACTATCATTAAGTGGGACTGGAATGTGATTCAAGGGTATGTTGCTGAGGTGTAATCTTTGGACACTTCATAGCTGACAGGCTTCAGCGTCTGCGGTTTAGACTGTATTGTTCAAAGAGCTAAAAGAAATGCGCTTAACGCTCTGGTGATCTCAGAGAAGAATGTTTACTTAAGTTTATTTTCTTCCAATTCTTACTGCATGTGTTCTTTCAGGTGAAATTGTGTGTGTGTGTGCGTGTGTAAAGAAAAATAACATCTGTCAATAGTATCTGTCACATCAGGTTTTGGTGTACCCTTCCTACCCGCCAACTCTGCCTGTAACACACAATGATTTAGTCTCCTGGGGACAGGAGTACTTTAGTCTAATTTCAGTGATTGGGTTAGTGTGTGGGTAGCTGGATGGCGTTGCTGGCCTATGTATGCTGGCCTATGTCAGACTAAGTAATCTGGTGGCCCCTTCTGGCCCTAAACTCTGATATTAATTTACTGATCTTACTTGTGCCATAGCTACATAAATGTTTATAAATGTACTATTTTATTTAAATAGTCTGGGCTAATTCTGTCCTCAGATATATATATTTTGCAATTCCCGCTGGCATCCATAAGAGTTCTGCGTGAGTGTGCATCTCCAAGCAGAATTTGACTTTAAATTAAGAATGAGAAACTTAATGTTTAAAAAAATGTAAAAAGGAAACAGCCAGCACAGTTCAGGAAATATGGATACACATTAACACTTGTAAAAATTAATTCTGCTGGGGAAACATGGCATAGTTTTTGTTCTGTTGTTGATTTGTTACCAAATTTGATTATTGGCAGGCAGTTGAGATGGTAGTACTTGGTAATGGTGCAAATTCAACAATAATTACAAAAATGTTCAGGAAAGTGCCCTGTAAGCAAATAATGTTGGTTTTGCTATCGGTTTTCAAGATAACAGTCACTAAAATGTGGTTGGAATTGCAGGTAGGGGATAGATAGTATTCAGAATTATGTGATTTTTTTTTTCAGGTCTAATACTGCCTGAACTGGTCGGGCTGGAAAATATTGTTATACATCATTGGGAAGTTGGAGTTCCCAGGTTTCCAACAATGTATATTTAAAAAAAAGCCAGAGAACTTAAAACAATCACAGATCTGGTCTCCCAGCTCAGGAAACTATATGTAGGCTACTTACCAGACAGGCCAGGATGCTTCGTGGGTCAGCTCTCTGTTGTGCTAGTGTGTTCTACATTTAATTTATTTTATTTTTATTAGTGTTTACTTAGGTATAAGTCTTGCTGAACACTCCAGACTCTGTTAATTCTGCTGTTGTTGACACAATGTGGCTTGTTTCAAAACCAGACTCCAATGAGAGACTGCTGAATTGGAATTAATTTGCAAACTGGATACAATTAATTTAGGCTTGAATAAAGACTAGGAGTGGATGTGTCATTACACAAAGTAAAACTATTCCCCCCCCCCCCCCACACGTTCTTGTCAATTGCTGGAAATGGCCCACCTTGATTATCATTACAAAAGGTCTCCCCCGCTCTCCTGCTGGTAATGGCTCACCTTACCTGATCACTCTTGTTACAGTCTGTATGGTAACACCCATTGTTTCATGTACTCTGTGTATATAAAATCTCCCCACTGTAGTTTCTACTACATGCATCCGATGAAGTGAGCTGCAGCTCACGAAAGCTTATGCTCAAATAAATTTGTTAGTCTCTAAGGTGCCACAAGTCCTCTACAATTTGGCTTGCAAGTCTTTCTCCTCTTCACAAAGAGTAAAAATGTGCCGTCTCTTGTGGAAGAAATGCATGGAAACTGGCTAATGTTTTGAGACATGTTATTCTATCTGTCTTTTGGCGCATCTAAAACCATTAAAGGATGGCCACTTCTGTTTGTCTATAGCACATTGGTCCTATTTTTATGGAACTGATGCACTAAAATAAATAAATACAATTAATTAACAGACTACAAAAGGGTGCAGAAACCAAGAAAAACACCCACTGTAAGGGTATATTTGTGTTTCATAGACATATTTTGGCTTCCTGCTGCAGTGTGGAAGTAGGACATGTATTTTATTTTTAAGGCCCTGTCTTAAGTGCACAGTCTTGGTTATGTTTCTGCTCTTGAAAGTTTTTGTAAGAAAGGGATCCTAACAAAGACTTTGCACTAGTTCTGTTGAATTGAAGCAATGTCCAGACTGCAATATGTAACAGGACATTCTATTTTAGCTGAACTTAGCTTGAAATATGTAGTTTTTTTCCTATAAATGTATGTTTATCAAGGGCTGTTGAAACTTAATTACAGAAATGCATTTGACTTCAGTATTTGTATTGAGAAAATACTGGGGACTTGGCTAATTAGTTTAAAATGTTTTTTTTTTAACTTTTCCATTGACATAAGGTTACTGAGAGCTTGTGTCCTGTTCTCTCTTCATTTCAGGTATGAGTCATGTCAGTACAGTGAAAGAGGAGGATTTATGTTTCTGAAGTGGGATTGTGTATGTGATCAAAGGATTTACATCTAGCACTATGTGCTGTAGTTCCTTCCTGCTCCAGGAGGGACACCTGGGGTGAGTAATGGGATAATTTATAATTAACTCAGACCTTTCTTCGGGAGGCCTGTCGTCAAAACAGGAAGATATAACTCTCATGGTTTCAAATGGGAATAGAAGAAACTTCAGCTATTGCAGTCACACCCTTTAATTATAAGCACCAACCTTCAAAGTTTACTTTTCCTCTTTAGTAACAAGAGAGTTTCTATAAAGAGTGGCATGAGGTTTTGATAAATCCCATGCATTTCAGCTTTCCAACACCCTTCAGCGCAGCACTCTTTGTAATTTGGGTAGCTTTTATTTGTTAAGAAATCAAAGAAGTTGAACTGACAATTTAAATTTTTCTTGAATCAGTCCTAAGAAAAAACTAATCACACTAGAGCTCAGGGTGGAGCGTAGGAGGTAGAGTTCAATCACACTTTTGCATATGCTTATTAGTAGATCAGAAAGGCTAGCACTGGTCAGGGATCTATCTGTCTTGCAGCTGGGCTACATGTGTGTGTTTTCAACTAGTTCCTGATGATATTTCCAAAAATGATCTTCTTAAGCTGTTCTGGTCTCTCTACTCCCCTCCTTCTTCATATACAAGGTTGTGGGTAGTCTTCCAACAACCATATCAGCTGCACTGGTTTAAATTTAACACTGATTATTCTTACCTCAGGCATGCACCTTAGCTAAATATGTCATTAAAAATTAAACCAAACTGCTCAAAGAGGAGAAGAGATGGGCTTGTACTCAAGTTTTGGACCCAAACTTCCCAAATTCAAATATGTTCAGTTTGGAGCATTTTCGTTTGGAGCTACGCTCTGAATACTGTGCGGTTATGATTGGTTAGGAAAGGATGGTGGGATGGTGGCAGGACAGCTGATAATTAGGGACTAGTAAAACCAAGGCCCAGCAACCCGCTGGCAGTATTGGTATATGAACTTAAACATTTTTAACGCTTATATTTATTTTGTCTTTCCTGGTTCCTCTGTAGTGCTGTTAACCATTCAGCACAGCTTTCATGTTTCTTTAGCAATTTGGATGAGTCTTTCCCACGCTCGCATTAGTACAGCCATCACCAGAACAGCTTAGGTTCAGAGAAGGCTTTTTCAACCATTGAGGGGTCAGTTTTCTTTCACACATAGGCAGAGTGAGATGCTGCTGCTTGTGTAGTATTGGCAGAAGGGAAATGATGCACCAGAAAGTATGTAAGAAAGTAAAAGAGGTGGCAGTGGTGGTATAGGTGGGGCAAGAGATGTTTGTGGAGTGGTGTTGTGGAGGAAGTCCATGAGGAGGTCTCTTGAACCAAGTGGGGGAAGGAAGCTGAGTGAGGAAGCAGCTGATGGTGTGTTAGGGAAGACCAGTGGTGGCAGGGAAGCAAGTTCTGAGAAGGAGCAGGTTACAGGGGGGAAAGGAGTAGCTTTGGAACTGGGTGAGGGGACAGGACAGGACGACAGAAGGAAATGGGTGGCAATGTTGTGTTTGTGCCTCTGGAGTTGGGTGGGTGCAGGAAAGAGGCAATGGGAGTGGGTGGCCAGCATATCTAGGTTCTCTAGAAGCAGGTGAGAGATGGAAGGATGCAGTAGTAGAGAATGGAGCGAGTGGGGAAAATTTCTATTGGAACTATGTTTTGATGTTAAGTGACAACCATTTTTGTAAAATGTTTTCTGATGGGCTGTAATTGAAAGTAGGTTGCAATGAAGGTGCTTCTAGAGCTGGTGGTGGAGGGAATGTAGGAGAATAGGAGGTAGAGGAGAAGATCCAGAGATAAAGGTTTCTGCACAGGGAGGAGAGAACAGAAGGATAGACGTCCTTAGGGTGTAGTGGGAGAGCAGGTTTTGCACTAGGGAAGCATGTTAGCTAATGAGAAAGAAGGGATTTGTACCAAAGAAGGTGTGAAGAGATAGGATTCAGTGTGTCTGATTTCTGCCCACCACTATATAGTAAATGGCAGAAACTATTGGATGGTGGAGAATACAATTTGATTAATATAGTTTGTCACGTGTGCATTTAAATACCTTTCCCCAACTAGACAGTGAGAAAATCAAAATATTTTTCTATTGTACCCACATGTACACAATATATCTTAATTTAGGTATGGTTAAGGCAATGGAAACTATAGTATTTTCTATATTTTTGTGTACCTTTTCAAGGGACACACCATATAATACCATCCAGGTAACCCATCACGATCTATGAAGCTACATACCCAAGCTTGAGTGATTTGAGATATTATTTGAAAATCGAGATTTGTGTGGAGCCTTGTTTAATGTTTTGTACATTTGGTGACTTTCAAAAGACTTTACAAGAATACTTAAAAAAACAATTACTAACATACAGTAAATTCCTTTACTGTTCTGCTTGATCGTGGTTGGTTTTGTTTGTTTGTTTTGTTTTGTTTTTTGAGGGGAGGGGATAAGATTTAGATTTAAATTTAGTTTTACAGGATACATACTTCAGTCTAGTTTTTTTAAGTAAAGTTACTGTATTAGCTCTTTCTCCTGTTGTAGTCAATGGGGAAACTGCTATTGAATTAATGGGACCAAGACCCAGCCCATTGATTTATGAAAGGATTTTTGTTACATTATTTTAACAACTGGTTATTGAGTCCTGACTTGTGTAATTATATCAGATACGCTCATATTTGGAACTTTCTGGTCCACTGCTCGTTTAACAATAACCACTTTGTGGGCATTCTGTATAGGCAGAATATCAATCGGTGAGGTATGGTATTAAGGGTATCATCAGCATGAGATTGGGGTAGCCAGAGTGGGTCATTCATAATGAATGCCAGTAAAATCTTTACATTACACCACACAATCATGTGCCACATGTTTAATTGTTTTGGGAATGTTTTCGTGAGCGCTTGAAATTTTTCAGTGGAACTACTACTAGTGTCCCTCCAGCTGCAAAGCCAGGTTCCTTAGGTGGTATGAATGCAACTATACAAGGCTTAGAGGAGAAAAAAAAAACCTGCTACTTTTTAAAAAACAATTACCTAAATTTTTTCATCCACAAAAATGTCATTAAAGTCAATATTTTGGAGTTTTCTAGAGCTAGAAGCAAATATCCTTATGGGAAGCTGGGAATCTCCCTTCTACTCTGGATGTTTCCATTTCTAGCCCTTCTACTCCATAAGGATTCGATGCCCTTGTTGTTGGGTTTTAATTGCTAACCCCATAGATTCAGCTCTTAATTTTCTGGGGTTTAATCTCTTCATAAAAAAGGTAGGTAGGTAATTCTATTAAATCTGTAAAGATGCTAACCTAGCATCAGATGGAAGAGTATGATGAGTGATAAATGTTTCAAGCCCCTGGCCTCTTATCTCTGGTCTTGTTTTGTTTTTTGTAATCCTTCTCAAACTAAAGTGATTGAAAAGCTTTCCAGATCTGATAATTGAAAAGATTTCAAGTGAAACTTTTGGCTCTTATAGCAGCATGAGATCATACAGTGTGGTATTAGCTGAATTGGTACCAGAGTTTGAAATGAAAATGAAAACGTTAGTATTAGCCTCTCTCAGCTATTTTTCAGGACTGTGGGTAAAAAACTGGCTTGCTGGTCAACTGCTGTACATTATGGCTCCATAATTTAAAAGCATAGATTTTCTTTAGTATGTGTGAAGTGTGTGTATTTCTGTTTGCAATTAGTATGTTTAATTTACATCTATTCTGGTGACAAGTGTTTTAGGTTTGGAAATTACTTTAAAACTTAGGGCAACTAAAGAAAGTCACCACAAGAGAGGTTTTACTGAAGCTGTGTGTATTCCTAGAGTTTCTTACAAATGCAAGAGCGCATTGGGGACACAATCTTTTCTTTAAACTTTTTATTAGTCTCAGGTCTTGCTCCTTGTTACTACTCTAATTAACATTTATGCACATGCACGAGTGTACACACCGGTGCGTATAATATGTACTAATGTATTAATTATATACACATATACATGTCTAGGTTTTACATTAGAAATGTAAATTATATAATGCCTAAATTACAGATAAGAAAATTACGTTAAAGGAACTTTAATGTTGCAAAGTCAAGCACTCAGAAGTGCCAGAACTGAAATTGCCTAAGCAAACTTAATTCAGCCCCTTGTGTGTATGCATTATGATAGTCTTTTAATCACATGATCACAAGCTCCTATTTCATTCAGTGCACAGAATGGATAGGGCTTACTGAATGGGTAGCTATTTGATATTTTGTTTTGTCATTCAGTGTGTGGCCCTATGCCTTATTTGCTGCACACTCTTCAAACCCTGCACTGAATGCAGAATTATTAATTTCCTCATGGAGTTTTTGTGGCGCTGATCACTGTAGTATGTGAGTGCTTCACAGATAGGAATGAATTTATCTTTACAATCCCCGCCCCCCCTTTACCCCCATGAGTTAAGGTTGTTATTCCACTTTTACAGATGGGATCTGAGGCACAGCGAGAGTAATGTCAAAAGCACCTGCTGATCTTGGTGCCCAAAAAGATGCTTTGGGTCTAATTTTTTTTTAAGAGTACTTTGTAAGGTATAGCACTTTATATATTCAGAGCAGACTTCCCATTAACTTCAACTGACCATGAAACCGCCCTTCCTCTTCCTGCGCTACCTTGCCTTATTCAGTACACACCTTCTGACTTCGCAGCAAATGAGATAGAGTTCCCACAGATAACTGCCTTATTCACTACACGTTTCTGATTTATTCTTTGGGCACTGTCCACCTGTGCAATGAATGAGACGGGGGTCCTATGGGAAAATACTATGTTATGTTAAAAATTATATCCTTATGCATACGTACAAGGGGCTGAATTAAGTTTGCATTGACAACCTAAATTCTGCCATTTCCTAAATTTTGAGATGATTTGCAACCTTAATGTTCTTTTTAATTTATTTTTTTGTATATAATTGTGAAGGTGCACCCCATAAGGCTTTATGGAAATATGCTTATGAATGTGTATATATATGACATAACTGGAATATGATTTATGCTACATATGCTATGTAACATATCTATGTAAAGGTTATGATCTACTGAATATATTCATCCTATTTGTATGCATGTGTCACTGTTGTATTTGAAGTTATGAATATTGGCTGTATACTTGTTTGATTTTAAATAGCCTTAGTAAGGGATTTGGTCAGCTTCTTTAGAAAGGAATTTGCCCAATCACTTAACGGACAGTGGATCTTGGAAGGCTCCAATTCACATAAGAAGTCTGCATGGGGGATGTTCAAGGTAACATGTGAACCAGGGCTGCTGCCTGTAAGTTCTGAGTCATGCATGGACATGTGACTTGCCCATGTGACTCCAAAATTTCATCTTGTAGCTGGGGTTCTGGAACAAAGGACTGTAACTGCTGGGGGTGTGAGTGATTGCTGGATCCAGACTAGAAGGAGACTAGTCTGTAAAAGGAAGCTTACTGGAACACCTCTGAGAGTGAGGTTTTATCTGTATTCAGTTTTCTTACTGTATTAGACATAAACTTGCGTGTTCTATTTTATTTTGCTTGGTAATTCACTTTTTTTTGTCTGTTACTACTTGGAACCACTTAAATCCTACTTTCTGTATTTAATAAAATCACTTTTTACTTATTAATTAACCCAGAGTATGTATTAATATCTGGGCGGGGGGCAAGCAGTTGTGCATATCTCTCTATCAGTGTTATAGGGGGCGAACAATTTATGAGTTTACCCTGTATAAGCTTTATACAGGGTAAAACAGATTTATTTGGGATTTGGACCCCATTGGGAGTTGGGCATCTGAGTGTTAAAGACAGGAACACTTCTTAAGCTGCTTTCAGTTTAAGCCGACAGCTGTTAGGGGACGTGGTTCAGACTTGGGTCTGGGTTTGCAGCAGGCTAGCGGGTCTGGCTCAAACCAGGGAGGGCACTGAAGTCCCAAGCTGCCAGGGCAAGAAAGCAGGGGCAGAAGTAGTCTTGGCATATCAGTTGGCAGCCCCCAGTGGGTTTCTGTGATCCAACCAGTCACTGTAATTTCCTAGTTTTTTTTAAAGTAGAATGAAAAAACAAATTCTCTCATATTGACCCCCAGATTGGGTCATCATCAGGATTTGGACCTCTGCCACTTGAGGTAAAAGAATAACTGGTAGCAGTAGTCAATTGTTGTTACTTGAGTGGATGTGCCACTCGGATGAGACACACACTTTGCTAGCGCATGTCACAGATTTTTGCTGATAGCAAAGGAATATTGAGACTCAGAATCCTAGATTCAGCTCCAAGTTCTAGAGGAGAGTGTGCTCTCCATTTGACCCTGTCCATCCCACAAGTCTGATCCCTTCTAACCTTATCTTCTCCAGCCTGCGCCTGTCTTAGCCTCCCCCTGCTTCTCACTGGCTCCTGGCTCCACATGAACCACTTTGTACAAGGTATGGACAGATCTAATATATTGGCATGGCCATCCATCGCTAGGGAGAGACTGGTCATTTTCTGGGCTGTACTCAGACTGACAAGAAACAAGGATAATTGAGGCATTTAAGGTGTCAGAGTAGCAGCCGTGTTAGTCTGTATCTGCAAAAAGAAAAGGAGTACTTGTGGCACCTGAGAGGCTAACAAATTTATTTGAGCATAAACTTTTGTGACTATGTAGCTCATGAAAGCTTATGCTCAAATAAATTTGTTAGCCTCTAAGGTGCCACAAGTACTCCTCTTCTTTTTGAGGCATTTAAGTGCTCTGAGAGTTGGCCACAAACTTGTCAATAATCAATCAGGAATGGAAGATTAGATCTTGGATGATATTTGGCCACATTGTTATCAATTGATGTTTTTTTCTGAGGAATGGGCCTGCCACAGTTTCCTTTATAGCAGCTGGGATATTGCCCTCCACAGGGGAGTCACTGACAGTTTCCACCAGCTGTGGACCCAGTTCTTCCCTTTCAGAAGTAGGTAGTACAGTGGATAGCACAGGTTGTGTCACGAAGTATCTCCAGAATCTCTAGAACTTTAGTGAGCAACACTGGCCTAAACACAACCAGGGAAGGCTTCCTATCTGTATCCTCCAGAAATTGCTATGCCACCACGGAAACATTGTGAAGTAATGGTTTAAATTTTATGAGCTAAGAACTTGAGGACACGACTTGAGGGGCATTGCTACAGTGGAAGGAGAAGGGGAACAGAACCTTGTATGTTGTAGCTCTTCTACCCCTTCCTCTGGTTTTTGTCTTACAGAATGTAAACTCTTCACTAGGACCATGCCTTCCCATATGTCTATGCAACATCTTAAGCACTACTTTAATATAAACAATCGTAGATGGCATAATATATCAAGCAATATAATTACATTAACTATCTGTGACCTCCCAGGTCACATTGTAGCATTAAAGACCTTGCAAGAACCAGCTCTCTTAAAAAACAACTGCTGAACAGTCAGTGCCATTCAGATAGAAATGAACCTTTTCAGAAAAATACACTTTTGTGAAGCTTTTCAATATGGCCCCATTTTGAAAACCCTTTAGATTTGTGAATTGAAAGAATTAACTTGATTTTTTTGTTATGAATTGCTATAGATGGGTCATATTGCATTAAGGTCCTGCAATCCTTAATCACATGATTGCAGCTGGACGACTTGCGTGAGTAAGGATTACTTGTGTGAGGGAAGATTAAGGGACTGATTTCTGTTGTATCAAGCAACCCTTGTTTCTCCCTGAGTGGTACCAGCTTACCCTAGACTGCCTGCCAAGTGAACAGAGATTGGGGCAAAGCATGCATCTCAGTGGAAACTGTCACGTTTTTGTATAAATGCAGTGTAGTCTTTAAAAATCTACCTTGGAATTAATTCACTTACAAACAAAACAGGAAAAATATCAATTAAAGTTGTTTTTCTTATTTGTGTTTCTGGTTTCCCTGCCATAAACTAAATTTCATTCTGTAAAGTATCTACACAGTGTTTTTTTTTAGTAGAATCTTATATACATTTACAAAATAGACTGCCAGTTTTGTCTGAGCAATAAGGCACTCTGGAGTTTGAAGTCTTAACCAGAGGTATTCTGTGAGCCTCATGCCTGACCAAGTACAGTACCTGAGGCATGTGTTACTGCTAACCTATGCCATAATTACTGTACGCATGTAGCTACAGGAATATGCACATATGGCTTTCCTAGTGTCAGCGTTCAGTTGATTTGCTAACGAAGGCCAATACTCACATCAGCCGTTGTCTCTTTAATCATAATAGATCACCACAAACCAGGTTATAAAACTGGCATGCAAAGTTCAGCAGTAGGGCTCTGTAAACACTTTGCCTAGAATCCAACCCCTCCACCTTGAAATCAGAATGGATTCAGATCCTCTTTTATCAGTGAATATCAGCTCCACCATTTGCAAAGTTGTGATGGAGTTATGTTTAGCTGCAAAGTTGTGATGCCCGCTCCATGCCTGTCTTTGGGGACAGAAATGTGTGTGGCCTATACTCTTCTCACTCAGTCCTAAAACCAGAAGCCTCCTGCTGTGGTCTTTTGTGGGATGCTGGGTTACTTACTACATCTTCACTCCCCAACCTGTTTGTTGTACATATCTAAGGATGGTGGTGAAGGAGACAGAGGACAACCTGCTATCAGTCATTACCTCCCTGAGTGTAAAAGCGGATAATCTTTCCTCATAAACAGGAAAACAAATGTGAAGAAAGAGCCAGAGTGGTGCTCTAGTGAGCTCAGGGACAGATACCCATAATTCCTTGAAACTAGAATGTAAAGAAGAGAAGCCCTAGGACTCTTTGCCTTAATCATTCTGTAGCAGCCATGTTAAGGATTACAGGGTATCTGTGGTGCTGAGCCCAGTCTGGAAGGTGGCTGACAACTACAGTGCTTCTTTGCTATATAGTGGGAAGCAAGTGGGCAAGGTGTACTGACTCCAAAGACCCTGGAAAGGTTTGGGAGAGACAGCGTTCCATACCAGGCAACTCTCCTGCTGGGAATAGCAGCCATCTTGGTACTGTTTGAGGACCCAAGGTAGAGCAGGGAGGGCCATATGTCCCCAGGATGGAACAAGTGGTCAGGCTCCCCTCCCCAAGACACACACAAGACATCAAAAGTAAAGTCTGACATAGCCCATGTCTTCAGGGCTAGTAGGGGTGATGGGATGTGATTCTTGGATATTACACTAGAAGTTTCCTTCCCATGGCAACTCCTGTATTGAGTTTGTGTGAACTGACCCCTGAATGCACATTTCTTACAGTCCTGTTCAATAATAGCATCTGACTGGTGGTGTAAAAGCCCACTGGCTGAAGATATGGGTGCATTAAAACACCCCAAAACTAAAATTTACTACTTAAAAAAAGCCTTTACATTAAATTGTCTGTAATTTTATTATACTGTTTTAGTGGCCCAGTTGTGATCGGTTAGGCTCTTAATAAACCCTATGATAAAAAGAATAGAAACACTAGTCAGTTTGCACCCCTTTATATTGCTGTTCATGTTCCAATTATTTTGCTGTGATTATTCTTTTTGAAGTAGCCAGAAAGAGTACAACAAAGTATGGTGAGCCCTAATTTAGAAGCCAGAGCCGGTTCACACTGATAAAAGGTTTCAGAGTAACAGCCGTGTTAGTCTGTATTCGCAAAAAGAAAAGGAGTACTTGTGGCACCTTAGAGACTAACCAATTTATTTGAGCATAAGCTTTCGTGAGCTACAGCTCACTTCATCGGATGCATACATGTCTTTCCACAGATGTCTTTCCACAGTATGCATCCGATGAAGTGAGCTGTAGCTCATGAAAGCTTATGCTCAAATAGATTGGTTAGTCTCTAAGGTGCCACAAGTACTCCTTTTCTTTTTACTGATAAAAGGGTCAGCCAAGCCTCATTGGCTCTTTATTAGAATCCACTACCCACTGTGTTTTATCTTCTATGAATATTACTCTTATATTATGCTCACCATCATCTCTATGCAGATGATCGTTTAATACTTGCAAATGAGCAAAATATAATGAGCGGTGAGCTATAAAAACATTGAAAACTTATCCATATGAGGAAACAAGGGCAGTGCTGGCAAACTAATGTTAATTGTTTGTCTTAGAATAAGTGTGAATGTGTTGGATGTAAAAAGCATATTTTAGGATCTACTTTTCCATTGCTATATGAGTGCAACCCCTGTTCCTGCTGGGACTCCACTTTAAATACTTCAGGTAGATCAGAGACACCCGTTTCCACCACCCCCCCCCCTCATTCTTGCCTATGGTGTAATCCAGTCACTTAAGGTTTGCAATTAGCATTGGCTCATTATTACTGCTGTAACTGCTGGGCATGTTAAAACTTCCCAGTGATGACGCAGGGGCAGGGAGTGCAGTAGAAATCATAAGCAAGGCATGTGGCACGAGTCCCATGTAGTTTTGCTAAAGAAGCCCAAACCTGGTCTTTTTGTTATGAGGTTGACCCTTTACTTATGACACTTTTTATAGTAAAAATGACTTTTTCATTAAATTACATAAAAATATATGTAATACTATATACTCTATAGCAGAGTGACTAAAGCCTTTTTTGGAATAAGAGAGATCTGTCAGGTTCTGCTTTTTGCTACAGCTGCAGAATTTCTACTTAAGTGGAAAGAAAGAGAAAGAAAGACACACTTGGTAAGGGCCTACTAGATCAGCAGATAAAAGAAGCACCACCCGTAATTGAGGTCTGGCTTTCTTCCTTCTTGCTCCTTTCCCCCAAAATGATGATTTTGAACTGGTTGAGCTATTAGGGTGGAAAACCTCATAACAATTTTTAAAAAAAAACAAAAAACTCTTTTTCAGGAATAGAGAAGTAGAAACTTGGAAAATGAACAGATTTCTGAATGGGTCACCATTTTTTCTTGGGAGTCACGATTCAGTTGTTTGGACGTCTTGATTGCTACTAAAAATGTTGCATCCGATGAAGTGAGCTGTAGCTCACAAAAGCTTATGCTCAAATAAATTTGTTAGTCTCTAAGGTGCCACAAGTCCTCCTGTTCTTTTTGCGGAAACAGACTAACACGGCTGCTACTCTGAAACCGGCCACGTTTCAGCGTTTCATGTTATGATACTCTACTATCTGTCTCTCTAAGCTGGGTGGCTGAAAACAACTGTCCATTTGATATCCTCCCCTATCCTGTTGATATGGCAATATAGAGACTGCAGGGGAATATTAATTTTAATATGATCTTTGGGATTGTCAGGACTTTATAATACAGGAGCAGTCATGAGAGCGCACTTTGGCATATCATTTTTTTCTTCATGTAATGGCATAATGTTTTTTGAAAAGACTGTGCTGCTAAGATGTATTACCAAATATGCTCTTTCCACTGGGTATCTCTCAGTACTCCACACTGGGAAAAAACGGCAGTAAGTTCATGGGGTCATGCTTGTATTGAGTCTCATGCTTCCTGTCACACTGTATTTGACCTGGCATGAGCAGCTGATATGACATCATTGTGGGTGTTGCCAGCACATTCTTCTTTTTATATTAAATCTGCAAAAATATTTTCTTTTTGAAGATCCCCTTCCAACCCTTTCCCCCCCCCCATCCCCACCCACCCACACAAAGGGATCTCGTCTGGCTTTGTATACCCCATAGGTATGTCTGGTTGTTTTTGATGAGTGAGGTATTGTCCTACTGTTTACCTCTCTCAAAGGAAGTGTCTGTTGACATTGTCTGCATTTCAATCATCTTTATTATACAACACTCTGGGAAGCCTTCAGGGCAAGCCAAGTAGGCCCTAAAACACAGCTTCTTAGTCACAAAGGGAGACAGGGCTATCCAGACACCAGCCGTTCATAATTCTTTATTTATAGAGATCTGTGTAATGATAATGTCAGACCTCACAGAAGACTAAGGCTGCTTATTTAGAACTGTATGTGAGGTGAGGCAGGACGGCCTCCCAGCTGCTGTTTTTACCTGCCACAGTAGGTTAGTGGCAATAGCCTTTTTAAGAGTGAGCAGTGGAGCAGAACAGCAGTGCTTTAATCCTTCAGGGACTGACTCTGCCACCCTTACTCATGCTGAGCAGTGCCTTATTCAACACAACTACCTACAGAGTATCCATTGTGAGTAGGGTTGGCAGAACCAGACCCTCAGTATGTTGCTCTCTCTCTCTTTTTCTGGCCTTGGCTATGCTACGGGTTTTCTGAATTGCTCTACCACCAGTGCCAGGAACAGTGGGCGCACTAGATTGATGGTAAGAGAATTAAAAATAACCCTTAGGGTAGACATAGTCTCCCTCTGTACCACCACACTCTTAATTAAGGACTTCCATGGAGTGACCACTATTAATTTTCATCATAGCTTAATTTTTTATCTACATATTTTTTATTTATTTAATTATATGAAAGTATGTGCAAAGAGAGCCATATGGCCAAAACGTATGTAAACTATGCTTCTATTTGGATAACTGGTCCCCATGGTACATTTGAGATCTGGTGGCACTACGGATCCAGCATAGACCAGTCAGCCTAACTTCAATACCTGGAAAGATACTGGAGAAATTATTACACAATCAATTTGTAAGCACCTGGAGGATCATAGCGTTATAGGGAATGGCCAGCATTGATTTGTAAAGAATAAATTATGCCAAACCAACTTAATTTCCTTCTTTGATAGGATTACTAACCTACTGGATGTGGGGAGGCAGTAGACATGATATACCTTGATTTTTAGTAAGGCTTTTGACACAGTTCCATATTACATTCTCATAAGCAAACTAGGGAAATGTGGTCTAGATGAAATTATTCTTAAGGTGGGTACACAACTGGTTGAAACGTCATACTCAAAATGTAGTTATCAATGGTTTCCTATAAAATTGGGAGGGTACATCGAGTGGGGTGGTGCAGGGATCGGTCCTGAGTCCGATACTACATAATATTTTCATTAATGACTTGGATAATGGAGTACAGAGTGTGCATATAAAGTTTGCAGATAACACCAAGTTGAGAGGAGTTCCAGGCACTTTGGAGGGAAGGATTAGAATTCAAAATGATCTTGATGAATTGGTCTGAAGTCAACAAGATGAAATTCAGTAAAGACAAGTGCAAAGTACTTTACTTAGGTAGGAAAAATCAAATGCATAACTACAAAATGGGGAATAACTGTCTTAGGTGGTAGTACTGCTGAAAAAGATCTGGGATTTATAGTGGACCACAAATGGAATATGAGTCATCATTGTGCTGAAGTTGTAAAAAAAGCTAATAAGATTCTGGGGTTTATTAATAGGGGTGTTGTATGTAAGACATGGGAAGTAATGGTCCTGCTCTGCTCAACACTGGTGAGGCCCCAGCTGGAGAACTGTGTCCAATTCTGGGCACCATAGTTTAGGAAAGATGTGGACAAATTGGAAAGAGTCCAGAGGAGAGCAACAAAAATGATAAAAGGTTTAGAAAACCTGACCTGTGCAGAAAGGTTTAAAAAAAAACGAGCATGTTTAGTCTTGAGAAAAAAAGACCTGGGAGGGGGTGGGGGGCGTGGATAGCCTTCCAATATATGAAGGGCTGTTCTAAAGATGGCGATGATCCAATATGTGAAGGGCTGAAGGCAGGACAAGAAGTAATGGGCTTAACCTGCTGCAAGGGAGATTTAAGTTAGATATTGGGGAAAAAACATTCTACCTATAAGGATAGTTAAGCTCTGGAATAAGTTTCCAAGGGAGATCATGGAGTTCCCATGATTGGAAGCTTTTAAACCCAAGTTGGACAAACACCTGTCAAGGATGGCGTAGGTTTACTTGGTCCTGCTACAGTGCAAGGGGCTGGACTTGATGACCTCTCAAGGTCCCTTTCAGCCCTACATCTCTCTGATTCTGTGTTACCAAGGCTGTCTATTAATATTTGCAAAAGGAGAGAGTTTTACTTCAGATTAAATTTGAGAGTCGACCAAACTTTGCCAGTAAGCAAACAGTGGAAGACATACATGACATTATGACAGTTTACTTTTTTTTTATGTACTGTTGCAAGTCTATGGAATATGCAGCCTTAGCTTTGATTTGCCCATGTACCATTTTTTTTTCTTTTAGTGCTTAAAGATAAATCCTAAAATACCCCTCTGGGCATATCACATGAGAGTTGATAGAAATCTTGCTGTTTGAAGAACATCCTAGCCTTTGGCTTATGTGACCCATTGATAGTACTACAAACCTGACCAGCAGTGTTATTAAACTAAGCCTTGTTTCTCCAGTTCAGTGTATCTGCCTGACAGCTCCAAATACATTAAGCTCACCCGTACTGACTGATCCTACGACCTTTCAGATCAAGAGTTGGTTTACATTGTGTTAATAGGAGGAGACAGAAAACCTGGCCCTGCCAAGATGCCTGCAGTCCCAGCACTGAGCTTTATGTTGGCTTCAGTAGTTGCTATCTGTTGGTTTTTAATGAAGAAAGCAATGAAAACTGCAGGTCATTAAGAAAAGGCTAGGATAAGAGTGAACCAATTCTCAAGTGTCTGTCATTCTCTGTGTTGCTTAGGCAGGTGCCTAATGGCTAATTATTTTAATTGATATTAGATAACTGCTCAGAGTCATACATTAATAGTGGAAGCAGCCTATGCCTTGATAGTAGGCACAGACACCAAGCGCCAAATTCAGTGTAGGTGTAAATAGTTGTGCAAGTTAAATGTTGGAGCCCAGTTGTCTCCTTGTAGGATATGAGTAACTCCCTTTTACATTACTGGAAGTTATTTGTATCCTGTGGGGAAGAATTGAATCCCAGGTGTAGTTGACCAGAAAATGGTTGTAAATAGTAAAATAGTGTAATCTGCATTGATTTAGTATTTAGTATCTGTACAAATCAACAGCTGTAATTTACATAGAGAGGAGTGTCGACACCAGGCCAAGTACGCCTTTCACTTACACCAATGTCCACAACTGAGCTGCACCATTGTAACTTAGAGTTTAACACACCATTTGTAATTTATATTAGTGCTTGCACTACTATGGAATTTGGCCCGGTGACTTCAATAAGAGTTGACACCAGGCTGAATTTGGCCCTATGTCTGTAGACAAAAACAAAGTGGTAAAAATAAGATGTAAATCCATAGAAGGTAGAAATTAAATCCCTTTGATTTGCCCTGGTACCCTGCCTCTGAAAACATCTTTAAAATCTAGACGTTTCTAGCACTCAGCACCTAAACATCTTTATTAGCTGATTACTTGTGAATTTGTACTCCTTCAGATTGTGTAACAAAACAAATAAGAAAATCAAATCCAAGTTTAAACAAACATTTATGTAAACATGAGGTTTTGATTTCAGTACTAGTTAGTGTTATGATTGGCAAAAGCATGTTTTTTCACAGAGCCTGTGCTGTGGCCAACTGTCATGAAATTTGGTCTTTCTCTTAAAGCTCCTGCTTCTGGAGGCAAGTGATTGCCTTCCAGCTTTCACCTAAGAAGTTTCTAGCCCTAGTGGTTGTGGAGAAAAGCATGAACCCAGTGCTAAGAAAGCAAATGAGATTTTAAAAACATTTTTTGGTTCTTTTTATTTTTAAGTCAATCTCATGTTTCTTAGGCCTGGTCTACACTACTACGAGAATAGCGTAGCTGAAGTCAAAGTATCTTAGGTCAACTTACCTCGCATCCTCACGGGGTTGACTGCTGCTGCTGCCCTGTCGATTCCGCTTCCGCCTCTCGTTGTGGTGGAGTACAGGAGTTGACGGCAGAGCGATCGAGGGTTGATTTATCATGTCTACACTAGACGCGATAAATCGATCCCCGATAGATCGATCAATAGACGTACCCTCAGGGTCTGACTCATGGTTTTGAATGCTTGGGATTGGCAATACTGAGCCTGACTAGGCTACTGCTACTCAGGTTTAATAGTCCCTTATTCAACAAAGAGTCTGACTGGTATAATGCAAAGTCACTGTAGAACTGATTTCAGTGGGACTATTCACAGAGTAAAGTACTGCTCATTGTAAGGATAGCAAAATTTGGCTATTTGGTAGAAGCACCCTGATTTGGCTAGACTGGGAAACACTAAACCAAACTCCTCCTTTCACCACACTGATCACTCTTTAGATAGCTTCCCTCTTCCCTTCCTCAGAGAAGAGTGGGGCTGGGTGGGGGAATAAAACAGCATTTTCTTGCCCTCTTGCTTGTGGCCAGTGGGGCTAAATAGGCCATTCTCTCCCTTCTCGGCACTGGCAACTGTCACCTTATTAGGTTTCTTTGCTCAGTTCCTGGTCCTCCTGATTCAGTGGGGAGCACTCCTGAGGAAGCGGATCGAGTGGAGCACATGTTGGTGTTCAGGCAGTGGCCTCATTTCACCTACTGGTGTGAGTGCTGTTCTGCAATGCTGTGGTGGTCAGCTGTAAAGAACACAGTGATCCTACCAAAAACACTAGAGGAAATCCTTTGAAATATCTCTCTAATCAGATATTTTGATGATTCTTTTTGCTTTATATGCTGACTAATAATGTCCGTCTGCTTCAGTGCATCTCAGGCTATCTGCCCTTGTGTAAACATGTATGTTCCTTCACTGTCTGTCTCTGTCTATAGCCTAAGATGAACTTGTGCGAAAGAATCATGTAGCTATAAATTGTCCTATATTGACTAATTTTATTTTGTTTTTCCTTTCGCAAAATTAAAAGGAACAAGATAAACGATACATGCATTACATCACAAAAAAGTGTACCTCATATCTATTTAACGGTGAACTAGTCCACCATGTGTTCCCTCACATTTTTGTTAAAGGTTAACAAAACTGTTTAGACAACTCTAATGGCCCTACATCAATCTGCTGTATCTAGCTGATTAATATGACTGATTTCTGTAGTGAATTCCTTTAACCACTTATTTACAGAGTGAGATGATCTTGTTTAAAGCAGCCACATGGAGTGTTCATCCATTTTGGAAGTTCATCTCTTGACTGAAATAAATTTAGGAAACATAGATCTAGTAAACTTCTGAAAAACAATATTCTGCCAAGGGTTCGTGTGCAATTGTAATTATGGATTTTCCTATAGTAGAGTTCACCTGTCCCTTCCCCTCCAAAACAAACCCAAATTAAAAAAAAAATCTTATTTCTGCTGAGAAGTTTGTTATAACCTCAGACAAAATGTGAGAGACAAAATGCCCTTTAGCCTAAGAGGAGGTGCATTGAGCTGGGAGCAAATTCTCTTCTCATCTCATCTCTATTACTTACTGAGCAGTTTACATACAAATGTTATTACTTACCTACACCTCATAAGCCTACCCTAAGGGTAAATATAATTGACCCCCTTGTAGAAATAAAGTAAATGAAAAATTATACTAGGTCACTTCAGGCAGAGGTGGGTACAGAACCCTCTCCAGTTTATCAACAGCCTAAAAATTGTATTGTGGGCACCAGAACTGGACACAGTATTCCAGAAGCGGTTACACCCGTGCCAAATACAGAGCTAAAATGATAAATTATCACTTATGTCCTGAGACATCCAGCCCTCCAATATCTAATGACTACAAAGCCTTTCACCTCTATTTTAATCCAGCCAGCTCAGTGGGGACTGAAAGTTGTTCTCAAAATAATGAATATTTGGTAGTCCCCTTAAGAAATGAGTTTGGTGCATCCCAGTACAAATTCATTCCTGTGGTTTGCACTAATTGGCAGACTCAACAGAGAAGCCAAGAACTACCCATAGAAAGGGTGTAAAATGAGAAGAGCAGAGTGTCAAGGACAGACAGACAGGTAGTGTAAAAGTAAACTTGGGGCTGGTCTACACTAGAAAATTATATCGACCCAGCTACATTGTGAAGGCATATGAAAAATCCACACACCCCCAAGCGGTGTAGTTAAGTCGACTTAAGTCCCCGTATAGACAGTGCTAGGTTGATGGAAAATTCTTCTGTTGACCTAGCTACTGCCCCTCAGGGAGGTGGATTTACTACAGTGATGGGAGAATCAGTCCCATTGCTATAGTGAGTGTCTGTACGGAAGTGATACAGTGGCACAGCTTTAAGCAGTAGACGGAGAGCACTCCACCAACAGAGATAATACAAGAATGGGCAGAGAGGTAGGAGGAGAACTAGCCATGTGTCTGGAAAGCCCAATGAGGATAAGGACGAGAGGATGATCAAGAGTATTAAAAGCAGCAGAGAGGCCAAGAATGTTGAAGATTGAGTAGAATGCCTGACACTTGGCCAGGAAGAGGTCATGAGAGACCCTAGTGAGAGTGGTTTCAGTAGAGCAGAAACAATGGAAGTCAGATTGGAAGGGATCCAAGACCATGTTTGTTGTAGGAGAGGAAGTGAATGCATGGGCTGTAGACTGCACATACAATTAGTTTACAGATTAAAGGGGAGAATGACTCTGAGATGGGCAATAGCTGGAGTAGCAGGTGGAGTTGAGGTTTTTGAGGATAGTGGACAGGGGAAGGAGCCAGAAGACAATGAGGGGTAGAGATTTGGGGAAATAGGGGCTGGTAAGTACACAGGAAGAGATGGGATCACTAGGGAAAGTAGAAGGGTTAGAGTTGGAAAGAAAGCAGGAGACATATCTCCTTCATATTTAATAGGTTACCACATAATAATGCTTTTGTCAGAGTACGTAGAAATAGCATGACAACATAAATTTTCTTTGTGGAAAATATCATATAGTAAGCAAAGAGAGACATTATTTACCTAAAAAAGCAAATGTTGCTTGTATTTTTTGTGATTTTGATGATGCAAAAAGAAATACATAAATCAGCCAAATCAGCCTGTTTCAATCATTTTTAAACTGAACTGGAGAAGCAGCACATTGCTGTGGTCCCCCTCCACCTCCTTGGGGACATAAGCCCTCCCTTTGCTTTCCTCCGCCCACTCACACCACTGCTACCACAGCAGACAGCCGGGCAGCAGGCTGATCTGTGTTGGTTACTGTGGGCCCGGTGGAGTTCACTTAGCATTGGAAAGAGACTGACACATCCAGACTTCAGGAGCAGCACTACCTAATTGTCTGGCTCCAATCCAGCTGCAGATTGACCCAATAAACTCTAATGAATCTGGATTCCTGCAGTCTGATTTGCTTCCTCTTTCTGTTACGTGCTCCTTTCAGTCCACCACGAATTGAAACCTGAGTGCTGGTTTTGACAAAGGGGGGCGGGTAGGGAGAAAGGAGGGGAAGAAAGGGCAGATAACAGCCAAATGTAATCAGCATTTTATTACCATCCTTAGGAAGTGGGAATAGTTTAAAAAAAAAAAAGTAGGTTTGAGCTTGGAAAGTTAATTATGGTGAGGTTATTTGACAGGAAATTACAAAATACAAACAGACAGAAGAAACACGTTTTAAAACAGGGTAGGAAATCTCAAGTTACTTTACTGTGTATATTCAAAACCTCCAAAGCAAAGGCTGAAAATAGCAGTTTAAACAAAAGCTATCTTATCTGATAAAGGCATTTCAAGTACAAAGGGAAATTTATATATTGGGTTGACAGTCTTGAAATAAACCGATTTCTTGATAACACTGTAGATTTAATTGTGGGAAAAAAATTGGGTTCATTTGAATGACCTACCGACACAGTAAGTTTCCATGTATAAATGGACTGCATTTTATCTGTTCTTTTACATTTCTAGTCTTCTAAACAGTGTTTATCAATGTTTTCCAGAAATTGCAAAGGTAGATTTATGCATGTAGGACAAGACTGATAAATATGCGCATATATTGAAGGCGACTACGCAGCGCAGATCCAGTTCATTTCCCATACAACTGTATGTAGACCAAGTAGTGTTACCCATATTGGGAAAGAAATGAACAGAAAATAAGTGCTTTGGGGCTTAATGTAGAATTTCTAGTACTAGTGGTGTTCTTCAGGTTTATTATTAAATTCCTTCCATTATTAGCTTGATTTTGTCCGCCTCTTGGATTTTTGGCATGTTTTGTTCATCTTCCTTTGATTATCTTTCCTGAGACAGTAATGCAAGGACAGCAGAACTTGCTCCTTACTATTTTGTGGGTTCTTTGTAGCCCTGCCGTAGGTACCAAAGGTGCAGAGGACATCAACAAGGAACTTTTTCGGATACCTGGTCTCTCTTCTAGCTTTCCATTAAAGACAACATTCTCCTCAAAGAAAGGTGCTGATTTTCTTTGAAGAGTTAAGATTGTTCACTTTGAAGGACCCTTCTTATTATACTTCCTTAAAGATTACTTGCTAGATACTGAATAAGCATTGAATTCCATGTGGTTGTGTCCACACAGTACTATATAAAGGTATATACAATAGCTATATTGTATTGGGCAGTGGGAGGGATCCCTGTATTGCACAAATGATGTCTTAGCTTAGCTTCTGTTAAATCAGAATACATTTGATAATAGATTTTATAATACCAAGTGGTGGAACAAAATCTTGTTTGCTCTGACGAAACTGAAATAGTAGTAATGAAGTAGACGCATTAGGAGGTTTGTCGGTAGAAGTCATGTAACCGTTACTGGCACCGGCATTGTTTCATTGCCAAACTGTTTTTTCCCCATCTCCAAAGGCTGTATGTTTGTGTGTTGTTTATCATCCTCACTGACAACTGTCCAACACATGCAGATCAGGGGAAATAATACCCAGGATAAACGCTCGTGCAAAGAATCCTGCTCACACAGCAGAAGTGGTTCAGGTCATGTGACAAGTTGCTGGCTTTGAGACTGTGGGATTAAGGCACAGAGGATTACAGAGTGAGTGCTACTACGGTAACATTATAAATGCACCAGACATATCCGTGATTCAGCAGTGCAAGATCGTGCTGCCATGGTCCCCTGAGAAATGTAAGATGATATTTTCTGATAAGTGGTCTGCTTTGCCTGTAATCTGCCGTCCTCCCCATATTGTGGAGCTTTCATAATTAATAGATACAACAGAGACAGGAGATCTGTAAGGAAGTGTTGGATGCCCATTTATATCCTATAAAAAGTTAGTGATACAATGTGTTTTGTGTACTGGGCTGCGATGCACGATATCAGCCATATGATTAACTTGGCAAAGTGGCTCTTTTCCCTTGTATAAATGGGTAGGATGTAGAGTAAATGTTAGAAATCTTTTGCAATGGGTGACGTGAATGTATAATTCTCTGGGAATGTCTAAGTAAGTTGACAGGTTTCAGAGTAGCAGCCGTGTTAGTCTGTATCCGCAAAAAGAAAAGGAGTACTTGTGGCACCTTAGAGACTAACAAATTTATTTGATCATAAGCTTTCATGAGCTACAGCTCACTTCATTGGATGCATCCGATGAAGTGAGCTGTAGCTCACAAAAGCTTATGCTCAAATAAATTTGTTAGTCTCTAAGGTGCCACAAGTACTCCTTTTCTTTTTAAGTAAGTTGAAGGGCTCTAGAAGTATTACTTAAATATGAGAACGATGAGTACACATCTGCTTGTATTCATAAACACAACACTAGGAGGCCCGGTTTTCAATTACCATCCTACTATTGCAAAACCTCCCTAGTAATCCTATAAAGCTGTCAGACACCGATGAGTCCGTGAGGGTTATAGCAGTATTCAACACCCAAGTATCAAATGTCAAAAGACCATGAGGATTGGGTTGCAACACAAATATTCTGAACTTGATTTTATTATTTTTTCTCACCGGGGTGGGGGATGGGGGAAGCAAATGGCACCTGCACAAGAAAGATCTTTAGCTGCCACACTTCCCATTTATGTCTTATTTAAATCTCCTACTTGATTTTATTGGTTTTTTCCTTTCTTTTTTTTTTTTAAAGCAACTGGCACCTTCATAAAACAGGACCTGGCCTTACACACTTTTCATTTATATCTCATTTAAATGTTCTACTATTTAAAAAGAGTTTTGTACTTTCCACCTGGGGGAAAAAGTTCATATAATTGTAGGGAAAAATAAGTTCCTCCTTGAAATAGTAGAGTATTGATGTCATGTGGATTGTTATTACTAAGCTCCCACTGTTTTGAAGAGCATCATTAATATTTATACAGTGTATAAATTTCAAATATCTTAACAGACACAAGCTAATAAATTAAACTTAACTGCAGCCCTGTCCCGTACAGTAGGTAAATGTATCTCCACTTTACAGATAGGTAAAGTGAGGCATAGCGTTTATTTGCCAGAGTTCACACAGTCAGTCAAATAGAATAGAATCAAGTCATCCTAACTCCCGGTTTCCTCCTCAAACCCTCTAAAATTCTTCCCTGCTGTATCTGTAAAAGAAAGTCCGGTGTTGGCATAGCAGAAGGAAAAAAGGCATTGACGCAACTTGTGGTATGTAGTCAACACTCAGATTACCATGATAGCAATGGGGATTTTTTGCTTTTCCCTTCCTTTTGTCCCTTATAAGAACAGTCTGTCTATATGTTCTTCACAGTTATAACTCAGGTTTAGGAATTTCCTTCTCATGGGTTAGGGCCCGTTTCAAAATTCGTATCTTCCAGAGATTGCAGGAGTTTATTGGAAATTAGATAAATGTTATCCAATATCTCTTATGATCTGTTTTTTTTTCCCCAGGGAGAACCTAGTATGAATGGCATTTAGGCAGATGTTCTAACCTGGAGTCAAATAATATGGTTAATGATAGATTAAACTATTTTACTGCTACATTGTAGTTGAGATTTAAAGTACAGTTAAATCAGGAAATTCAGTTATGGTTCTTATTGGAACTGTTAACTCAGACCCCACTCTGTGGACATGTATTGCTTTGTGTTTACTCAATATCGATTAGGATAGCTTTAATTCCTTATCTGTAGTTGGGAGAAATATTAATCATGAAAGTGTTTTTTAGTGAAATTTGCCAGTTTTCAAGTTTACTGCAATTTGAATAATGTTATGAAATGTTGACATTTTTTGAAGTGTCGTGAAATAACCTTTGTAAAAGTTAGAGAAAAAAACCATTTTTACTAGAAAATTTACACTTGTGAATTTTGAAGAGTCTGGAGTTTGAGGTAAAAATCCACATGACCTAGGGCAGGGGTGGGCAAACTTTTTGGCCCGAGGGTCACATAGGGGTTGCAAAACTATATGGAGGGCCAGGTAGAGAAGGCTGTGCCTCCCCAAACAGCCTGGTTCCTGCTCCGTATCTGCCCCCTCCCACTTCCCACCCCCTGACTACCCCCGTCAGAATTCCCAACCCATCCAACCCCCCCTGCTCCTTGTCCCCTGACCGCCCCCTCCTGGGACCCCCGCCCCTAACTGCCCCCCTGGCACTCCACCCCCTATCCAACCCTCCCCCTTCTCTCTGTCCCGTGACTGCCCCGACCCCCATCCACACCCTCGTCTGGCCGCCTGGGACTCCCATGCCTATGCAACCCTCCCGTTCCCCGTCCCCTGACTGCCCCCCCAAAACCTCCGCCCCATCCAACTGCTCCCTGTCCCCTGACTGCCCCCCCAAAACCTCCGCCCCATCCAACTGCTCCCTGTCCCCTCACTGCCCCCCCCCCAGAACCCCCGCCCCCAGGGACAGGCCCCCAGGGACTCCCATGCCCTATCTAGCCCCCCACTTCCCTGTTCTCTGACCGCCCCCCCCCGAACCTCCGCCTCATCCAACAGCTCCCTGCTCCCTGTCTGCCCCCTGGAACCCCCCATTCCCCATCCCCTTACTATGCCGGAGCCAGCTACGCCAACACAGTGGCCGGCAGGAGCAGCAGGCCAGAGCGCTGGCGGCGCAGTGAGCTGAGGCTGCGGGGGAGGGGCGATAACGGGGGAGGGGCAGGGGGCTAGCCTCCCCAGCCAGGAGCTCAGAGGCCGGGCAAAACGGTCCCGTGGGCTGGATGTGACCCACAGGCCGTAGTTTGCCCACCTCTGACCTAGGGGATTAGCTACAGTGCTAGATCCAGGAAGTCCTGAGTTACAATTCTGCCTCCTGATAATTACCAGTCTCAGTAAAATTTTGCAGTTACATTGCACTTCACAAACACTGTTTAGTTAAATAAGTAAATACCATTATTTCTATTTTGCAGATGGAAAAACTGAGGCTTAGTGAGTGTAAGTGACGTAACTGAAGTAAATCTTGCTGAGAACCTGTATGAAATACAAAGTCTCTTGACTACTATGCCCAGGCCTAGTCCATTACACTGCAAAGGTGTTGCTTAATGGCAGCATTAGTGAAGTCAAAGAGAATCATCATTTTATGATTTTAGGTCCATTACTCCATTCAGCTTTTAAAAACATGGCTCATTTATTTAACTTTTATCTTTGCGTCTTCAAAACTCCACTGTGGGTAAAGTTTGAACAAATTAACCATTAACAGATGTAAACCTCATTCATATCCAAACCACATGTTATCCTGGTAGGTTATCTGTTCTTGCTTCCTTTGAAAACAGCAGAATCTCAATGTATACTTTGTATGTATACATGGCATGAGTTTTGCAACATTTTTTTTATTATTCCCAAATACAGACAACAGTGCAGTTTGTTTCAAGGTGTTTTGAATAGAACCTTTGGTACACTTACAAAGTTTTTATCAGTCACTAGGTAACCCCCTGCTTCTCATGTTGTCATGTGAAATGATTATTTATTTGTGTTGCGGAAGCACCTAGTGAGGTTCCATTCTGGAATCGACGACTCCTCATGCTGGGTATTGTATCACTGTGTTGCCAAATCTTGTGATGTTTTGTTTTACTTAAAGATCCAGCTCCTGGAAAAAAAGTGATTTATGTGAGAATCTCAGCTGTCATTTGTCATTCTGAGATGTCTTTTTCCAACTTTTTGTTCCCTCCTCTTTTCCCTTTTGTTCCCGCTCCTCTGGTGGCCCTGAAGTTGTGACCTATTTCTCTCAAGGCAAAGAGTGTATCATCAGATTAGGTAGGTTCTTCTTCTGTGCTGCTTCTGGAGCCAGCCTGAGGGAGTCATTAGAGAGATTAGACTTAAAAGGCTGCACCAGAGCAGCTGTGCTGCTGTATCACTTAAATGAAAATGCTCTAAGCCAATGGGCATAGTTAATCCACTAGCTATGTTGGCGGGAGATGCTCTCCCGCTGAGATAGCGCTGTCTATACGGGGTGGGGTGGGGTGTTGAAGTCAGTATAACTATGTTGCTCAGGGGTGTGGATTTTCCCACTCCTGAGCAAGGTAGTTATAATAATACAGGTCCGTAGTGTAGACCAGTCCTGTGCTGGAGAGGGAGAGTTAGGTTTCCTCAGCTCTGTAAGCCCTGGTCCACAGTACAAACTTATGTCAGTATAACTACACTCAGGGGTGTAGGTAATCCACCACTGCCTCTTGGGGAGGCAGAGTACCTACACGGAGAGGTAGGATAAACACTCCTATCAGGACGAATGGACATTAAGTAGCTGATTTTCTAACCCTGAATACTAGTGCACGGTAGAACAACGAGCTATCTTCAGTATTTACAGAGCTTTGCCCAGTGTCTTTATTAAGCACTACAGAGTTGTAAGTGTAGACAAACCCTAAGGCTTTGTGTACACTAGCACTTTTGTCGGTCAGGGGTGTGAAAAAACACCCCACCGACTGACAAAAGTGCCGGTGTAGACAGTGCTGTCGGTGGGAGACGCTCTTCCACCGACATAGCTACCGCCGCTTGGTAGAGGTGGTTTAATTATACCGGTGGGAGAGCTCTATAATGCCGGCGTAGAGCGGCTACACGGGAAACCTTACAGTGGTGCAGCTGCGTGGTACAGCTTTGCTGCTGTAAGGGCTGTAGTGTAGACACAGCCTAAATCTTTGGCAAACTGCAGACTTTCAGACTGAGCTTATATTCATTATGGGGCAGCATGGTGTCTCAGGCTTGTTGCCTTGAAGTTATTCAAGTTCATCAGAATTTGAGATTAAATATTTGATGTTAATCAGGAGTTTTTCAGATCGATGGATACTAAATCTTGTTAGATGATCTTTGTCAAATACATTAATAAATGTAGTGATAATTTTCAAACTGGTTCTAACAATATATTTCTTTCCTATTAGTAGTCCAGTGTGCAGATTGGATCAAACAATTATTTTTACAAATTATTTGAAATGTTATAAAATACGTGGTGAATTTCTCTTTTTCCAATTATACACCAAACTTTATAGTAATTATAAAGAACATCCTGTTCATTTCCAGTGTTTGCTGTTATAATTATCCCACTAAATCTGTGCGATACCTCATTATATGGTGATATTCGACTAAACCTAACCTACATAACAGGAATTTAAAGCTTGGATTGAAGCTGTTTTTTTAAAATTTTTTCCATGAGATAAACACTCCTATCAGGACGAATGGACATTAAGTAACTGATTTTCTAACACTGAATACTAGTGCACAGTAGAACAATGAGCTATCTTCAATATTTACAGAGCAGTGAACTATCACAGCATACCTGATTTTTTAAAATTTCTTTTAAACTATCCCTCCTTTCATGCACAATTGTTCCAAGGTAGTAGGCATAAAATAACAGCAAAGACAGAATTTAGCATTAATATATACAGATCTTACGTGACTGATAGCCGTTTAATGCTTGTGCTTCAAATTTTATGGATGAATATGTTAAAACAAAAATACTAAAAGCTTTAGTGTTCATACACAGCTACGGTGGTACTGGTATTTACTAACATTCTTTTTGTCCCTGCCATGATTTGTTCCAGTTAAAACTAGTTTTAGCAGCTCCTGTTTTATCAGCTGGTCTTCTCCATCAAGAGCTGCTTCACCTCACCCCTCCTCTCCCAAACCCTGGCAGGGCCTCAACCTTCATGATTTTAATGCTTTAGTTCAGACTTGCCATATCCCTTTCTCACTTTGCTACCTTAGTTACTACACTGCTCCTCCAGATGGTAAATCCTCAGATTTGGGTTTCTCCACTTGGATTGCTTGCAGATGCCAGCCATGTCAGTTTCATTCTACTTGCGGTATTTCAGAATGAAAAGAACAAATAGCTTTGTAAGACCTCTCTGCAGTCTACTTTAAAAACTTTAGGGGTCAAATTTACAAAATATGCTAAAATTGTAAAGCTGAATTTTGAGTTATATGAATTTCCCAGGATATATGCGTCTTTGACCATTGTGCTGGCAAAGCCAAAAATGTTAGCTTTCCCAGTATTCTGTGTATGAGGAGA
Source organism: Chelonia mydas (assembly GCF_015237465.2). Lineage (NCBI taxonomy): Eukaryota > Metazoa > Chordata > Testudines > Cheloniidae > Chelonia > Chelonia mydas. The sequence continues at coordinate 104,705,487 of NC_057850.1, read as the reverse complement.
AACAAGATAGGACAGTCTTGTAGAAGAGTAAATATGAGAGCAGAGCTACTTTGACCTGTGAGTGACTTAGGAGATATTAAAATTGATCTGAAGACATGAGCAGAAAGGAACATGCATGAGGTTCTTTGCCTCAGGAAAGCTATTCTTCAGTAATTTTATTTGAGTATTAATGTAACTGAATGCTGGCCTGCAAGCACAGATGAGGTCAGTTCTGTTATAGGGATATAGCCTCTTAGAGTGATCCGCCCAGCCTGGGTCAACAGATTAACACTTGGTCTTGAGATAACACGCTAAAAATAGTAGTGTGTACTTTGTGTCTTGGGCTCTCAAGATTAGGGGTTGGGTGGTCCAGCCCGAGCCGCAACACCCACACTGCTATTTTTAGCCCCACTAGCACAAGTCTGTAGTTCTGGGCTGGGAGGCTTGCTCCCAGTTGCAGTGTAGACATACCCCTTGAGACCAGGGATTTTTGGGAGGAGTTGTCTTCAGATGGAACACATGTAGAAGAGAGGTCAGATGACTGTCTCTTTTGATTGTCTTCTGGAGACTATGTAAAGAATGTTCTTAACACACTCTAGTGGAAGGATCAGGGCTGAGGCAGGACCATAGAAGCCAGGCAGAAGCCATAGAAGCCAGGCAGAAGACCTGGGGAAACAATCTGTGAGGGTCAATTAGGAAGTAGCTGTGGGGACTGGTGAACAGACTTGGAAGAAGTAGTAGTTGGTCGCTTCACTTACTAAGGTTTGGGATTCCAGGAAAAAGAGAGAGGGACCAAGCTCCCCAGTACCATTGCTGCAGAGGAATAACTACAGTCTTTAGAAGAAGGCTGAAGAGAACCCTGTGCCATGGCTGAACGAACAGCTAGACCTAGGGATAGGACCAATGCCCAGAGAGGTTTCTTCTGCCGCCCCTAGGAAGAGGACTGCGGAGACCCTTATTGCAGCGCTGTATGTGTAGACAAGCCCTGGGAGGGGCAAGGTGAAACGCTGTAGCCCAAGGTGGGCAGAGGAACTGCTGCTGTTTACATATTTTGCCTAAATTTTATGTCTGAAGAATAAAACTATGCCCAGAAAGAGGCTTGGGAAGGTTGGGAGATCCATCTTGACTGAGGGGAAAATGAGGCAGTGGCTAGCCTGAAGACAGACCAGTAAGGCAGTGCCGCTGCACTGTATGGTTTTAGCATGACAGATGGTCTCTTGATATTAATTGGTCTAAATGGGAGCCAAAGGAAGTGGGAGGTTAAACATCTTTCCTACTGCACCAGCTTTGAAGAAAGAAGTTTTTGGTAATCTCTGGGATTGAAGCAGCTTGTTCCTAAAGTCAATTTTGTGACTTTCTTTTAGATGATGGCTCTGAATGTTTAGATTTTGTGGATGAAAAAGAAACCATGGAAAGATATTTGAAGCCACAATACACAAAAATGTGTCAATAATTCAGCCTGACTGATAACTCCACTTGTAACCAAAGTCACCAGCAATTTTTTATAGTCCTGTAGCATAAGCCATCCTGAACATATAATCAATTCCACTGCACAGATGGAGTTGCTGCTTTTCACCACACACTCTCCCTACCTCCTGGAGTAGAATCTTTAAAAATCAATTCAATCAATCTAAAATACTGGAGACCATTATACCACAATTCTTGCATTTCATTCGCTGCTAGGAAAAAAGAGCTATTAACAGTGCTATATTAAAGGTCTGTCAGCATTTCCATTAAAGCATTTATTTTCTGAAGTTTATAATTGGGCTGTAAAAATGTTCTCCCGTCTGAGATTTTTTACCATTTTTATTTATTTTTGAAATATATTTGGTTCGGTTATTTTCAAATTTACACTTTAACTGAAAACCAATATATATTATATATATATATTTCTAGGTTTTGGAGGCTTTTTGAGTTTCTGTGCTTTGTATTTTAAAATGTAGGGCTTGATTGAGGAACTTTTCCATTGGTTTCAACAAGAGTGGGCTTAGGGACTTTAGTTTGCATGTAATTCATCTGTAGTATGAAATAATGCATCCAATGCATAAAACCACACAAGATGCCAGGTGGTTTTATAATTTAGAGAAAGCGGCTATAGTGTATATCTGCTCTTGTCCCAGTAAAAAATGTTGCTAAAGGTTTTGAATACACAGATTTAACAAGTACTGAATGCTCATTAGATACATTCACTCATTACAACTGTAACGGCTCCAAAACATGTGCGAATGCTCCTATTGTATGGTCCAAAGAGTGGAGAGCATAGATATACTTCCCAGCAGGAGATGATACTCCACCACAACTGTGAAAGAGTGATTAAGGTCTAGTTTTTCAGAAAAAAGAACAGGAGTACAAGTACTCCTGTTCTTTTTGCAGATACAGACTAACACGGCTGCTACTCTAAACCTAGCTTTTCAGAAATACTCAAGTCCCTTAGGATGTAGCGATCATGCAGTAACGATGTGGGTCACACAAATATCCTGATATAACAAGCCTCTTAAGTTCTCATTGTCAGGAGGTCTTTCACATGCTTATGTTGAGACAAGAGGTGAAACTCCCATTGCTACCCCTAAAGAAAATATGCCCTTTTCACATTTTCACTCAGATTTTTATTTATTTTGGTTTGTGTGTTTTTAATCTGCTTTCTTATAATTGTTTGATAAATATAATCTAAACCAGAGTTTCTCACAACAGATTTTTTTGGTGGCCTCAGAGTGCGGCCAGCAACTCTTGCTCTGACAATTTTTCCTAAAATACTTAATTAATTTTAGGAAAAACACATAAATATGAACATATACATGTCCAAATCATTGTCATTTATTTATGTAGGGTTTTTTTTTGAAGACTCTGTAATAAAAGTAATGTACGGTTGTCTCTGTTCTTTACTGGACCTGAACAAAAACACAAATAAGGTGCTTTGCATGTTTTGCTTTTTTGGGTTGATTTTGTTTTTTAGATCTGCTACTGTGAAAAGTGATATTTGTATATTTGTTAAAATCACTTTTCACAGCAGACTTACTCAGTCCCAGCAAGCTCAGGGACAAATTAACCCCTAGGTAGGGAGGGAGGCGGGGAGGGCCAGCGGCCATGCAGGAGGTGAGCCCAGGGCTGGAGCCTGAAGCCCTGCAGCTGTGGGATGGAGTCCACCACCACATGGCCAGAGCCTGCCGCCCACCACCCCAGGGCCAAACCCCGATCCCCACCACTCCCAGGAAGGTGGGGAACTCGCACTGGTCTCCTGCTCTATAGTGGTTGAGGTTCCAGAAAGGGGCAAGGACCAGCCCCTGCTAGTGGCCCTGGGGAGAGGTGGCTGCTTTGCTCCTCCCCCCATCACCACCCAGGAGGCTGTGGCCACAAGAAAAGCCCCTGGTGGCCACATTTGAGAAACATTGATCTAAACTACATGCACGTTTAGGCATAAATAGGAATGGCAGTGCACCAATCTAGTATGTAAACATCATTTATTATTTAATATTTGTATTAGAGTACAATTTACTGGCCTCCCCATTGTGCTAACCATGTACAAACACACTAAAAAGATATGGCCTTTGCCCTGAAGAACTTACAATCTAAGTGTGAGACAAGAGGCAACACTTACAATCTTAGTGTAAGTCAGAGCAAAAGGTATATGCAACAGATGGGCAGAGCACAAGATAACAATAGGACAATACTAGTCAGCATGATAAACCAAATCCAAAACAAATAATTTTTAAAATGCAGATGATTCTCATTGGCTTTCCTGGAAAAAAAAACAACACAAAATCTCCGTGCTTCCAAATTCTAGGACATGTTCAGGTGAGAAACCCTGCAGAACAACTGAATGATTGGACACAGACAAATCTTAATGCAATGGGATAGCAGAGGAATATAAACCTTGCATACAATAAGAAGATGAGCATTTTAATGAAAGAAAATACTTTCTCCCAGATTCCACAGATAAGGAAGAATAGCAAACATACGAATAAGGTTTTTGCATTCTACTTTATATCAAATATGGATCACTATTAATGTTTAGACTGAATTATAAGAATGGCTTACACCCTGTATCCTTGAAAAGGGACTGAGCTATTGTAGCATCAGGTTGACACTGCCTCACCATGACCTCAGTGCTCTTCCACAAAAATGGGAGATTGGATATGAGATAATAGCTAGATTTTCAGAATCAAGAGATGGTGTCTTGAACACTGACCTCAAAATGGCAACTTTAAGAATTAGACATTTGGTCCCCTCTGAAACCTAGGGAAATGCTGACAATCTCAATCCATAATTCATAGATTCTAAGGCCAGAACGGACCAATCGATACAATGAACCCAGTACTTCATTAGACATGAAGCCAAGAGTCCAACTCTCAGGCTGGAGCATGATGTTGTCCTAGCAGTAGCACCTCCATGGTCTCATTGTGGGCTGTCACCAAACAGAGAGGGTCTGATGCTTGTCACTTTGAGAACCTGTTGGTGTTTCCATACAGTAGATGACTCCGCCTGAATACAAACAATTTTGCCTGGCAGGAAAGGCAACGGAAACCTATGCTCTGCAGTCAAAGGGCACTGACCGATGATCCCTCTCCCATAGTTGATGTCATTTGCAGCCATATCAGGCTATAGTCAGTCTGATCAATGCCTTGGAAACACCTTACAACTATGGATGAGAACTAGGCTCAAGGGGTTTACGGTGAAAAGTGGCAGGTTCAAAAACACCAGACTGGTTGCAGGTACTCCTTTCCTTTGTGACATAAATCAGGGCCTAAGGTGGTGAAGAATAATATTATAGTGCTTTGCACTTTCATCCAAGAATAGCAAAGTGTGTTACAACCAATTCATTAATCATAACAACCCATGTGAGATACGTAAGTATTTATTGTTCCTCTTTTTATGTACAGGTAGATAGAAGCCCAGTGTGGGTTTGGCTGGCTGGTGCTCTTATAGTATGTTTATGGCAGAGTCAGGAATATGACTCAGAAATCTGGACTACCAGTCTTGCCCTGTGATTGCTAGTCTCAGAGTTTGCTAGTTTACCAAGCCTGAGACTGGAGAGTGGGGAATGTTGTACCCATCACTAGACCTCTAAATGCCATAAAAAGCAGAAGCCAGAGCTGGCAATAGCAAAAACATTACTTCCAATACAAAGTCTGAATCTTTATATGGGAAAGTTATCGCCAGTAAACAGGTAGCAGCCTCCCGAGAGGCTGCATGTCATATCTTACCATTAGGAAGCAGAAAGTCTTCCAACTAAGAGTCCTCTATGGTCATATCTTTCATCTCATGGAAACCACCTCCTTCTTGTTTTAATCCAAAAACCAAATCAGTCTGTGAGGGAAAGACAAAAACATCCGTGTGACTTTCAAAGTAAAAGCTGTGTCTAGCAGGATAGAACAGTGCAAAACTCCATTCCAGTCGATTTTATTCTTACTGTAAAAACAGGGTGGATATTTGGGGGAAAAGAATATTCTCAGTCCTAGAAATACTAAGTTGCCACCAAATTTAGACTTTTTTCCCTCCAAGAGTTGTGCATTTCTTGCAGGAGTAGATAGGGTGCTCTCTTATTTGGCTCTGTCAGGGAATGCTACCTGTAGCCACTCGTTTTAAAGGGAAATTAGGATAGTTTATCAGAAACGTCTTCACCATCCATTGGAAAAGAAAAAACCTAGACTGCCCTACTTCCATCCCCTCAGGAAACTCCATCAACCTGACATTCTTTCATCTGAGTTACTCTCAAGGTCATCAGTGTAATTTTTCAAACCTTGCAGCCCTTAGTATTCTCATAGATAATAGCATGAGGCCCATGAGTCATTCTCTCCAAGTCTTCAATTTTCTTTTTGGCTTCCTGCAATTGACATCCGATTGTCCACTAATATTTGTCACATTCTTTTACAATAAATTAAATAGCACTTCTGGTGCTGGCTCTGGTCTTAATAAGAACCAAACATGCAACATCAGGACTTTAAAATAACACATTTTAATACAAAGATGTGAGATGTCTTTTGAAATCTGTGCTGGATGTTTGTTTCCTGCTGGGCTTCATTTCAGAATGTGGTGCTAATATAAAACGAAGGGAAAAAATGTTTGCTCTTTCATCTGTGTGCTACATCCCACCAATTCCCGTCCAAAATCACAAACAGCTCCCTTTCTGTAAATGTACTGTATGAAAGCCTGTTGGATATATGAACCATCCAAAGCCTTTTAAAATTTTTTTTCTAAGCCCCACTTTAGGGTCTGGGCTTCAGCTCATGATCAGCTATAGTTTGAGAGAGCAGTAAGTGTTTGTTGGATCTGGTTTCATTTGGTTTAATATTGGTGAAACTTCTCCTTTTTCCTTAATACATTTCTATCACGCTCAATCTGAAATTCAAGTTTTTAATCAATAAAATGAAACACAAGCAGAAACATAGCAGCTAGAATGGGTGGCCATCATTATGTGACTGGGTTCACTTCTAATTTGAATACCTAAAATAGAAATACTATCAAATGATTTGTGTGAAACCTGACACAAGTTTTATGTAAATCAACTCAGTTCAGTTTAGGGTGTATTTCAAAGAATTCTCTCTCTCATGCTCTCACTCCCCAAAATGATTACTATGTCTGGCTCTGCATATAGTTGTGTTATTGAAAGTTACATTTGGGGGAGCAGATGCAGAAAAAAGTTGTTTCTCTGGGAGTGTTTTGATCAGTTACTGTACTAGAATCTAGTGGGGCAGGAAAAATTCTGTTAACAACAAATGAAGATGAGGGCTAAAAAAAAATACTAGATTACAGTGGTGCAGCACCTGCCAAACTTGCTTTATTGATATTCAGATTGATCCATTATATTCACTGTTCATGTGCACATGTGATTTCTCATTATGACACTAAGTCTGCATGCAGGCAACATTCAGTCATCCAACAAATGAGGTAGAAAGATAAGCATTTTGAAGGCACAGCTTTCTGGAAAAGCAGCTATGCAAGAACCTATTCTCTCTCCCTCTCATCATAGCAGTAAATTGTAGCAGGTCTGACATATTATGTTGAGTTACCATAAGTCGGTTATCTCCTGTAGAAGAGCTTGTAGTTGATCAGCTTTACAATCACCAGTAGCATGAAGTCTGAGGAGGCTGTCAGGGAGAAACACAGGACAGCTTAAAACCACACAAGCAATATTTATTTAGAAGAAGAAAAAGTAAAAAAAACCACAACAACCTGTAGTTGTTACTGTGGTGAACTTGGTTTGTGTTAAAACCAGAATATTCTTTTCAGTTGTCTGCATAGGAGGATATGCTAGAAAGCAGATTTTAGAGTTAGGGCAAAATTTTCAAAAGTGCCAGTATAGGGAAAGCAAGAGGTTGCAATTAAATATATAAAATCAAAGAATATAAAAATCTTAAAGTTAATCTTACTTGGATCCTAGCTTTTGTTCATAAGGATTTCCACAATATATAACCTATAACTACAGTTTCATAGATAATGATGGCGGAAAAAATTTAAATATCTGAAAATAATGTGAGAAGAATTTCAAGTAGTGATATGTAAACACTGCATAAGATACCTAAGAACAACTGCTGCCAACTTCATTTTGGCCCTGTTTGATTCTATATCAAAGTCTTAAATGCATTTGTCCCACTCCTGACTTCGATAAGAGCTGTAGAGGAAATGTGGAATGGGCTCTTAAAATAGAATAGAGGTGCTGTGACAACAGATATAGACGGACAACAGTGATGTAAACATCTAATATTTTTGAATTGTGCCTACTGCAGGGTAACTAAAATTACATGCTAATTGATTCACTTGTAACCTACGTTATCGCTGGTAAATAGGATCCAGGTAGAGTTGGAACATGTAACACACATTGCATGAATGTTTCTGGATTAGGACTGTGCAAAGAAGCTTTTCAGCTTTTAGCCATGTACCCTCTTAGGCATGTGAGTGAAGCTCATGTTTTCTCAGTAATACAATATTTAGTTCATTCCACTAAATTTATATGAAATTGTTTTACAGTTCATGTCTGTAAATTGTCCCTGTAGCCTCATGATACTCCATGGTTGGTTAGATGTAGCTTTGTGTTGGATTGGTATCCAAACTGATAGAATTAAGCGAGGAAGTCTGTAGCATGAGTGCTGACCCTCTTGCGTGCACGAGGGCAAAATGCATTGCAGAACACAGGTCTTCATAGACTTTCAAGGAAATCTCACAGCAAGCCCAAGCCCATGTGAAGAGTTTAATTTTCAGCACTGCTGTTAAGGTCAGAGACCCTGTTATGATGAGCAAGGACACAGCATGCCAGAAGACAGAGGTTGCTTTTGAGGGCTTTTGCTCTATGGGAGATGAGGAATCTAGAAGGAGGCTGTAGGGGCAACTTTACTCTTTGAGCTTAATCCATACTCTCAGAAGAGCTCTTCTGGGGAGCAGGGGTGTTCTGTGACATTTGTGGGTGTGTTGCCTGACCACAACATTGTTCCTCCCTTCCCACAGCTTTTTGCTGGAGGCATTAGTGCAACAGAATCTGAACTTCAGTGCAGACAAATGGGACATGGAACATATTTTTCCTCGAAAGAAATCAATCTGTGAAAAGGGGCAACCGTGGAGGTCAAAAACTGTATTGTACCCTGCTGCTGTTACTGACTAAGCCCTTTTGGGTATACGGGTATGAAATATACCCGTTTTACCTGTGTGTGTCTGTAATTTACAGTTGCTTTTCATCAAGATGACGTTACAGACATTGAAATATGACACTTGGGCTAGGGGTGTGGGCTTGGGCCACCCCCCTGATTGACATAAGTTACACTGGCCGAAACACCGATGTGGACAGCTTCTCCTGCCGACATAGCTACCGCTGCTCATTGGGGTGGGTTAATTAAGTTGACGGGAGAGCTCTCTTGTCAGCTTAGAGCAGTTACACTAGAGAGTGAACAGCAGCGCAGCTGCACTGATGCAGCTGCACCGCTGTAAGCTCTCTAGTGTAGCCAGAGCTCTTGACTTTCCTGACGGCATGGCGTCTGATATCTGAAAGGGCGGTGATCTCCGGGAAGTGAGCACTTTGTCTGTTGGCAAGATAATGAAGAATGTGTGACTCCTTTGCTGCCCTGCTTAGGACAAGCAGTACAAATCAGAAAAGTTTCTTTTTATCTATCACTATTGAGGCCAGTCTTCTTAACTACCCATTTATTTGACTGAGCTCCTCCTCTCCTTTCCTGCATTAATTTGACATTAATTTACTCTGAAGGTTGGTCTTCCAGCATCAGGAAAACATGTACAGCACTAGGTAAATAACTTAATGTTTTATTACCATCAGTTTGAATCTATAGCTTTCAGCAACCTTTGTCCATTTTTTTAAAAACCTGTGTTCCTGATTTTAATCTTTCTCTGTAAATATTTGAGGTGTGGTTTTAGGTTGAGGAACTGAGGAATTCAGATTCATGGCCAAATCTTTAAGAAAGAGCCATACAAATAATTCTAGAGAAATGATTTAATTATTAGACGGTATGCTAAAAAATAAAGTTTAGCCAGCTGTTTTGATATGTTTGATTTCTAGAGCTAAGTAGACATGAACACAGGGCACCACAGAGTTACTGTTGTTAACAATAAAAAGAAATGAAGTGCATTGATTTTGAGTCCCTTTTGGGCCTGTTTTTTACCAACCTGTCCTCTTTTTCTTTTCTTTTTTTTAAGCTTTTGCTGAATCCTTTTAAAATGAAGAAATTTGTATGGATATTTTATTTTATTAAATTCTGCTTAAATTTAACTTTAAATATGTTTGTTTTCATAATAATACATTTACATTTCGTGGATGTCCAAAGCATGGCTTCATCCTTCCTATTTGGGCTTTTTCACAGCTAAAGAGGTTAAAAAAAGACAGAATGATTGTCTCGGAAAAGCTGTAAAGAACCTATAAAACATGAACTAATTGTAGAAGAATCAGAACACTTGGCTACTGATCTATTTTTTAAATAGCAACATGCTAATAATAATAATAATAAAAAAACCATACCCCCCAGCAGCACACTATTCAATTGGTATGAGTTAGATGAGTTAATATTTTGGTTCAGTGTCATTAAACATTTTCCTTAAATGGGGATGTGGTTTGGAATGGCTGTTTATAAATATGCAGATGTACTTAAACCAAGTAACTGTCAAGCATTTGCATGTTAATGAACTGTTACTGTGCTACGCAGCAGATAGTGAGCAAATACTGCAGAGACCGGATTTATTCTGAGGATGCTGCTGTATAATCCAAATGGAAGATACAGCTGATATTGACTGGCATGTACCTTATTCATTATTGACACTTATTTTCTTCCATTCTACCACACTGACAGGAGAACTAAGTTTTTGCTGTCTCCAAACATTCTGGTTTTCTTTTTTTTTTTTTTTTTCAAAATAAGTCTTATTTCCTTCCATTCTACAAGACGCACAGTAAAAATAAGTTTTTGCTGTCTCCCACCCCTCTGGCTTTTTTGCCAAAGTAAGTCAACCTAAGGACACAAATGAATACTCTTCTTTCTCAGATAGACAGCAAAACTCATAAGGGAATAATTACAAATCTAATTCAGCTCTTTTAATGATATCAGTGGAACAACTCTAATAGTCAAAACCTTGCATCATTTTATAGCCTTTTTTCTAAAACTCTAAGCTTGTGGATCTAAAAAAAATGGGGGTTTTTTTGTTTAAAGTTCCTGGGGAATTATTGCGATATTATTTAACTGTATGTGATTTTATTTGTGTATTCTCCCAAATGTACTTGATGTGTAGGTATGTGTGTGAGTATGCACATGTGCTAGATGAGATGAGGATGAAAGTACTGGTATGTTTCTGTCTGTGTCGGAATTGTCTCTAAAGATGATGAAAACTTTCTGATATCCGTCACCACTTATACGTTGACCTGAAGATTCTGCAGTGAGGCTGTACCTGATGACCCTGATATTAACTAATTGGTTGGATTACGAAAGGGTTAGTTTGTATCAATGTACATTTTATCTTGTTGAAAATGGATGGGCTTTGTGCATGGGAGAGTTACATAATCCCGGACGACTGGAAAAAGGCTAATGTAGTGCCCATCTTTAAAAAAGGGAAGAAGGAGGATCCTGGGAACTACAGGCCAGTCAGCCTCGCCTCAGTCCCTGGAAAAATCATGGAGCAGGTTCTCAAGGAATCAGTTCTGAAGCACTTAGAGAAGAGGAAAGTGATCAGGAACAGTCACCATGGATTCACCAAGGGCAAGTCATGCCTGACTAATCTAATTGCCTTCTATGACGAGATAACTGGCTCTGTGGATGAGGGGCAAGCAGTGGACATGTTGTTCCTTGACTTTAGCAAAGCTTTTGACACTGTCTCCCACAGTATTCTTGCCAGCAAGTTAAAGAAGTATGGGCTGGATGAACGGACTATAAGGTGGATAGAGAGTTGGCTAGATTGTCGGGCTCAACGGGTAGTGATCAATGGCTCCATGTCTAGTTGGCAGCTGGTATCAAGTGGAGTGCCCCAAGGGTCAGTCCCCGGGCCGGTTTTGTTCAATATCTTCATAAATGATCTGGAGGATGGTGTGGATTGCACCCTCAGCAAGTTTGCAGATGATACTAAACTGGGAGGAGTGGTAGGTACATTGGAGGGTAGGGATAGGATACAGAGGGACCTAGACAAATTAGAGGATTGGGCCAAAAGAAATCTGATGAGGTTCAACAAGGACAAGTGCAGAGCCCTGCACTTAGGACAGAAGAATCCCAGGCACCGCTACAGACTAGGGCCAAATGGCTAGGCAGCAGTTCTGCAGAAAAAGACCTAGGGGTTACAGTGGAGGAGAAGCTGGATATGAGTCAACAGTGTGCCCTTGTTGCCAAAAAGGCCAATGGCATTTTGGGATGTATAAGTAGAAGCATTGCCAGCAGATCGAGGGACGTGATCGTTCCCCTCTATTCGACATTGGTGAGGCCTCATCTGGAGTACTGTGTCCAGTTTTGGGCCCCACACTACAATGTGGAAAAATTGGAGAACGTCCAGCGGAGGGCAACAAAAATGATTAGGGGACTGGAACACATGACTTATGAGGAGAAGCTGAGGGAACTGGGATTGTTTAGTCTGTGGAAGAGAAGAATGAGGGGGGATTTGATAGCTGCTTTCAACTACCTGAAAGGGGGTTCTAAAGAGGATGGATCTAGACTGTTCTCAGTGGTAGCAGATGACAGAACAAGGAGTAATGGTCTCAAGTTGCAGTGGGGGAGGTTTAGGTTGGATATTAGGAAAAACTTTTTCACTAGGAGGGTGGTGAAACACTGGAATGCATTACCTAGGGAGGTGGTGGAATCTCCTTCCTTAGGAGTTTTTAAGGTCAGGCTTGACAAATCCCTGGCTGGGATGATTTAGTTGGGGATTGGTCCTGCTGTGAGCAGGGGGTTGGACTAGATGACCTCCTGAGGTCCTTTCCAACCCTGATATTCTATGATTCTAATTTCAATATTTTTTTATTTGCGGATGCTGTGTAACGTCACTTTTTGGAAAGGGAATGAGGTGTATAACTCTACTTCATGTAATCAAACAATTGAGGTGCTAGCCTGAAGTACTGTTTGTAACGCTGAAGTTGCACAGAACACTCTTGTCATCTTTTCCACCTTTCCTCCACCATGGAGTCAAAGATATTTAACAGCATGTGTTGGCTGCAATTTTTAAAAATGGCAAGGAAAATAAAACAAAAAGCAAATATGATAAAAATCTAGGACAGGCTTTTGCATTTGTTGCTGTCCTCTTATTCAAGCTTTATATATATATTCTTTCAATTATTTGAATAACTGAGGTGTTGCCACTGTAGTTGAAAAATTAGAGTAACAGTGTTTAAGGCAAAGAATTTAAAAAAGTGTTTTGGAATTATGCACACATCGGGGGAAAAGTATAGTAAGTGACTCAAGATTGGTGGATAAAGGTATCTGAACAGCCTCTTTCAGAATTTTTCTCATGATGACCATCTTGGATTGTTAAACAAATATTAGATGGATGGTGATTTTTTTCCAATTGGCACAAAATTTTAAATTAAATAACATCCTTGTTATTTGTCTGATCATTTAAACTCTATTCCTGATAGAAATGTGAATGTTAATGTGTAATAATACCCTGAGTTCATAAGACACTGTTTATAGATTATCACCCTTTCTCAAAAGAGACAACCATTTAACCACTGATCGTTCTCAATACGTGAATGGATATCCAGTGTAACTGCACAGTCATGGACGCAGTAGCTAATTGCTGTCTTGGAAATCTATGGCAAAATCCTTGGCTATGGTTGACTTGCACACAGCATGAGGCTGTGTGGGAGAAGGCAAAGGGATGGTTGGTTCTACTGCACTGAGGTAGAACAGATGGAGGTCTAGTCTGGTTTATGCCATCTATAAATGGTTACAGGGGGCTGAAAATGCAGCTGAGAATTGGCCCGGCTCAGGTCTGTCCTTAGTCCATTTTCCCTGCTGCACTGACAGCAAAGGGGGAGAATGGCATAAGAATGGCTCTTACCATGGGATGATTTTTCCTGGGCTGGCTTAGCCCAGCTTTATGTCCAGGTTCTGTCAGTAGTTGGGACAAAGTGGCTTCTCCACGCCGGGGATCTGGCTCTGATACTGCATATGAGGAAAGGAAAGAGGGCAACTATTAAGGACAATGTCTCAAAGAAATCTTCTTTATTATTTTTAGATTTAATTATATATTCTAAATTTAAATAATGTGCAGACCTCAGACTGCTTGTTCAAACTGTCATCTACATATCCTGGCTCACTGTCAATAGTGGAGTTCTGCAAGGAAGCAGGCTCCTGCTCAAGTGCTGGCTACCGACTGCCTTTCTGATCCTGTTTCTGTAGAAACAGGGCATTGGATCACTAAAAAGTAAAGCATATGAGAGGGGTGGGGAAAAACACACACACAGTTATGCTACTTTGGCGATTGAAAGCAATCTGCCTTTAGCCTTATGCCATGTACTTCACCTAAGGCATGCACCTTTCCACTACACCTTGTTACTGCTCATTGCCTGCGAAGGGCTAAAGAGTGCCATTAAAATATAGACCATGGTAGGGGTGGCGCAAATGTTCACTACTACAGTGGGAGATGCTTTCTGCCCTTCCTGGGGAGGTTAGCCCCAATATAAGATATTAGTCTTATGTTGTTTCTGTGTTCCCTGAGTGCAAGGACAGCCATTGCATCTGGCATATACAGAGGATCGAGGAGGAGAGAGCAGGCACCATGCAGGACTGGGCCCAAGCCAGTGGGCTTGTCTATGTTCAAAAAATGACCTGCTAACAATAGGCAAAGGAACAACTGAGCTGGTATTGAATCCAGTTTAGCTTAGCGTAGGGAAAGAAAAAATATATTCAGCATACTTTCAGCCTAAGTTTGGAGTTATGACATGTATTACTGCTTACTAACCCTTACTGTTAATGTTTCTATGCATGTTGTGTTTAACACACTGCCAGCTGGACTGTATCAGAACTCGTGGATTTCTTTGATCCTACTATATGGGGTGCTCAGCTAAACTGTCCTATTTATTTTTCATCAGAAAGCGTGCAAGTTTGGAAGATAGTTATAATAAGAAAACTCCATACCTAGCCAGCTTTTTGTTTTATATATCCCCAGATGCTATTGTGTGCTATAGTTTAATTAAACAATGACTAGAAAGGCATGTACACTTCCAGGTAGATGTGTGAAAACACATTTTACATTTGACAAAATGAACATAATGTTATGTCTATCAAATAGAAGCAAGAATGAAATACTGAAGTGCCAGACAAAGACTTTCCTTTGCCCTCCCAGTCTTATTAGGATGTCCCTGCAGGGCTTAGTATCTGTTTCCTTGCATAAAACTCCCCTTTACTCTCTCCCAATCCTGAGGCCATGGTGTGCAGGGCTAGTCCTCCAACTTATATTAGAGCAGTCTTTGATTGTCTTTAATTTATGTTGGCTGCAAGTAAGCCCCAAGGGGCCAAAACTGCAGCCGGGTATTGGCATGGCATGCAAGTACTTGGCCACGCCTCCTTTCCTTGTGGGTTAAACATAAGGGAAAGGGGAGTGTCAAAGAAGCCTCTATGCTAATTCTACACCACCGCAGGATTTCTCCTTGCCATGGGAGATCTCTCCAGGGCCATATATCCAGGCTCTGTGGGCAGAATCTGCTAGCAATGTAGCACGCAAGGCTGCACTACCCTGGAGGATCTGGTCTTTGATATTTGGAGAAGGTAGGACGAGGAGAGGATGGTAGTTGCAAATGAGGTAGGGATTATGTACTTTAGGGATTACAGATAGTGTGACAGAATGCACACAAATATGTAGACTATACTCAAAGGCCTGTGTAGCAACACTCTCTCTCTCTCTCTTAATTTCAGAATACTATTCCAATTCATTTTTCCGCCAGTAAATTTACTGCTAAAGCCCCCAAGAAGTAGGTTTTTCATTGAGCTTCCTGGACAGTAAGAAAATAGGTACTTGTTACTGTGAAAGTTTCCTGAAAATATCAGTGTTTTGTCTTTTTGAGAATTTTTTAGCGAAAGAAAATGTGTGTGACATGTAGAATAACACTTTGTAGAAAATTAAACATCTGTATCTACTCCAATTCATCTCTGCACTTGCCACCTCCCCTACTCTAGCTCTGTTTAGAGTACTAGTAATGCCTTCCAAGTGTCTTCTGTAGCCAGAGCTCTTCTCCAGTGTAGCCAGAGAAGAATGCATTAATTTTAATTTGTGTAGTTTGGAAAAATCTTTTCTTGCCTGTTACTGCTGATTGTCCATTATAATCATGTCCCTTAACAATGTATCTGCAATTGTCTGCTGTACTTAAAAAACTGCCTTTATTTCAAAAGCTGGAGTAATCTTCCCCTCTCCCCTCTATTATGCTGACACTTCTTGGCAATTCTGAACAGAATATGAAGTTAATGCAAGCCAAGAATTAGTTTTTAACTAATGTTTACACAATTTCATAATGTAAATCACACGTAAATAGTGATTTTTTTTCCTCAGAGAACTAGTATATATAACACCCATACTTGCCCATTCTCTCTTCCACACACACTCAATAGCACTGAGGGAGATGATGCTTCTTGTTCCTGCTCTTGAATGGTTCAAACAACTGTCATAATGAATGAATCATTAAATAATAAATAACTGGCAGAGTTAGAAACATTTCAGTAGCATGCCAGAACCGTGATCTCCCCCTTGACCACCAGTTATTAAGGGAGTACAGCAGCCTTGAGGTCAAGCTAAAATTCCTTCACTGCTGCAGGGAATACAGATTTCAAGAAGTGGTGAGGAACACTTTTTTCCCATTTACAGCCTAGCCAGGAGACTGCTTCCTCCTCTTCTCTGACAAGCATCTTTCCACTGTGAGATGTCACTTCCAAGCTAGTAATCATTTCTGGGAGTTGTCACTTTCAAGCTAGTTCACTGGTATGTTGTGGAGAAGTAAACACCATGTAAAGCCACTACAGGTTGTCTGCTGAGCAGAATTGACTGACATGAGCTCACCACATACAGGTGCTTTGCAAATTCAGAGTCAGTCCTAATTTACAAGACCCTTGATTAGAACTGGGCTATCTCAGAGACTGCCTATCCCTCCATCACCTTCCAAGGCATCTAGTCTCTAGGTGTGCTGAAACTAGTCTAGGCCCTAGATCAGACTCATGAGCTAAAGTGGGCTGCCATTCTCCGTGGCAGGACTCCAGATATGGAACACTTAATAAGAGTAGAATAAATTGATTCAGAGTTTGCCTGTGTTCAGGTCTAAATACAAGACCTGTTGCAAAGGCCTGACAGCACCATCTCTCCCTCACCGGAGTATCAATCCCTGGTGAGAAGATTTTGAGAGAAAGTGGAAGACTGGAATAACAGGCAACCCCAAGGAAGAGGAGGAAATAGAAATACAAATGGAAATGGGGAGGGTGGAGAGAAGAGATCTGCTTTTGGACATGCTCAATTTGCCATTAACAGTTATCCAACATTTATGTGTGATGGTGACAGGAGCCCTTGAAACACCTAACATAAATAATATTTACATAAGGGTTGTTCTTTCACTCTTGCCTGGGAAGACTAACACAGAAGTACTC
This sequence comes from Chelonia mydas, assembly GCF_015237465.2. Classification (NCBI taxonomy): domain Eukaryota; kingdom Metazoa; phylum Chordata; order Testudines; family Cheloniidae; genus Chelonia; species Chelonia mydas. Next base: position 104,688,478 of record NC_057850.1, on the reverse strand, counting down.
TGACTTCTGTTTTTTACAATGATATTTCTAAGGTCATAAGGCCCTAAATTCTCTTACTGCTTGTTGCTCACCTAGGCTCACATTCAGTTTAAAAAAAAAGAAAAAAAAAGGCAGAATGATGTGGGTGCATTGCAGGGCAGCTCAGATTGCTAAGCCTCCATATTTGGCTGACTACTTTGTGAGAAAATATTGAACACATGTTCTGGTGCTGTTTGAAGGCTCTGTGAGGCAGGAGTTAATTGAAAGCTCTCAGTTCTGCTGAAGTGGGTGGCCTAAATACTGGAATTGAACAGCTGCTATAAACCTGCTGAACTTTGTCATTTGTAAGTTATTTTGTATGCCATCTGGAACAAGACTGGTGCCACAGTTAATGGAAGCTATTGCTGAGGCTCACATCCAGTGAGTACATTTAAAAAATAAAAATAAAATTATGCCCAACTTTTTTTAACGGCTTCTTTGCCTCAATGGCTTAAAGGCAGTTTTTAAGAATGTAGGGTTTTTTAATATTAAGTGAAATACTTTGCCTGCTTTTTCTTTGCTTGCAAATATTTTCTCTAATTTATTTCTGGGTCCATCCACCATCAAGTCCTTAAGAGCATCAATGAAGCTTCCGCTTGATGACACTGGGAGAGAGGATGACTTTTGTGAGTGGATCTCCCCTTCGCCAAGGAGCAGGGGGATGCTGTTGCCTCATGGTATCATTTCCCTTGGAGAACCCTTTGTAGGAGGAGGAGCCAGAAGAGTGAGAGAGAGAGAGTAGACCACACACTGTGGTACTGTCCTTTGCTAACCCAATGGATATTTAAGTGGGAGTAATGTCAAACCTCCTTTCTGAATCTTCTCTGAAGCTACAGGGGCCCCAGCCAATGAAGCACATGAAGGGAGATCAGCAAAAGAGAGTTGAAGTGGAAGCCATTCATGGAGGCAGCATCAGCCTCTGCAGAGCTAGTGGTCTTGTCTCTTCGGATCCAGAGGGTTGTGAGGCTTTGCACCTTGAAAACTAGGAATCGTTCCTGCCTCTCCCTTCAGTCTCACAGTTTTCTTGCTTCTGTTGGACCTCTATGAAAGGTTCCTCTATAAGCGGGCGTGATCCAGGTATCACTCTGGGTATCCTATCTTTTCCTTTGTAAACAATTGGGGACATAAACAAAATGGTCAAGCATTATTGCTATTTGACATATATTTGGTTGGGAAATAAGGACATCTCACTTAATTGTTTTCAGTGTGAAGCAGTGCTTCTGGTCACGTAATGTGTGGGGGAGAATTGTCAAGAAACTTCCTGTGGGAGAGGCTATTAATGGCAACTTTTAGTAATTTTGGCACATTGGGGGAATGACCCATTAGTGTGCTGGCAGTGTTTAAGTTAAGTGCATTGCACCAACACCAGTACTTCTTACAGAGAGACAGGTGGTGCAGGTAGGTGGAATTAATTGAATTATAGTTATTGATAGGGTAGTGCCAGTGATGGCTGGTGTTCATCATACAGAAGTGGGGTTTGTCATAATCCGTTGCTTAGCCCTTGTTAGGAAGGCACTTCTTTGCTGTCATTATTGAAGTAGGTAGCTCTATGTACAAAAATTAAATACAACCCTCCATACATTATCCTGGTTGTTTATAATGCCATCTCAGAATACACCATAGTGGCTCTTTTAGAGATTAATGGCATTTGTTCTCTGAGTGCATAGTAACTGTAGTATGTTTCTGACTATTATAACTTCATAATATGGAATATATAGTAAAAAGCCTATGAAGTGGTTGCACATGCATTGTACTTGCTTTTCAAACTTTCATTTACATTTTTTTTCTTCTTCCCCAAATGACTCTTCACCATTTTTGTTATGGATTTATAATCTGCACAGTATATAAAATAGAAACAGGTTATTTTAAAAGTTTAGTAAACAAACCGCAGGTAATGGGTGCATTCTTTTCTATTTTCTCTGGTAACTTTAAAATAACAAAGGTTTGAAAAATAAATCTGCTTTAAAAAGAAATATTTGCCTCTGGATTCTTCCAAGAGCAAATTTTTCTCACTGTAAATCCATCCTCCTGGGTGGTATAATAGAAATCCCTGACAGACCCTTAACTATGACAACACTAGCGGATGCCGCTCAGAAAAGAGTTTAATGAGTTCAGTGTCTTAGAGTTGGAAACTGAACATTCTAAAGCCGATTTAAAGGCATTCACCAGTGAAAAAGGATATGCGTTTATCGATAGCTACTCAGAACTGAAGACTTAGCTGTAATTATTTACAAATCAATTCCTGGACCTTTTCTGTAACACCCTATCAGTCAAAGACTGGCTAAGAGTAGAGCATCGATAAGAATACACTGTGAAACAAAATCAACTATCTTTTGTCATTCTGACAGAAAAAGCCATATATGTGGATTAACCCAGGATGCAATGGGAAAATGTCCACAGGCTGGAAGATAACCTAATTTTGTAAAATCAAAGTTGTCATAGGAATCTTCCATAATTGATGACAAGATTTTGAATTTATCTAGCGTCCCAGTGGTAAGAATCAAATCGGTCTCTGGTTTAGCATTATAACTATTTAAAACTTGATGAGATTCTGCAACTCAGAAATCTCCTCTGGTGTCAGTTAATATAGACGGTCACATGTGCCCTACATTTTTAAAGTTGCATGGAAATGAGCCACACGTTATTCACAGTGATTGGGCAACTATGTGGCTAACAAGTAATGCTTTGAAAATAGGGATATAAGTGTGTATATATGATGCTAGAGAAAGTGACATTTGCAGTGAGGAAGGAGAAAAAAATTAAGAAGTTTTAAAATTTAAAATTAACAGTTGCAACAAGTTTTAGTTCTTTGCCTAGCTATATGACGTAAAATATTCAAGGAATTTTCAGTCTATCTAGTTTGTTTTCTCTCCACACTGAAATCAATTACAGCGGTTCTCTGACACCCTGCACCAAGCAGTGCAGTACATATTTTATAGCCTTATGATTAGCATAACTTCATTCCACTGAAATATTCCTCATCAGCATGTGACTGCTTCAGTTCCATGTCAAGAAGACTAACCTAAGATGTAGATTCCACAAGTTTCCATTTGATAGTAATTTTGGAAAATCCTAAAAAAAGATGACTGAAAAATGAAGTATAAGCTACAAAGTTTCCTGTGTTCACAGTAAACACATTTTTCTTCATTTCGGTGGGTGGAATTACTGTATAAATAACACAGGAGGAACAGAAATTGCCCTGTTCATTTGTTGTGCTTGTTTTTGAATCTGTGAAAGAAACCGTACTGGAAATTTGTATCTCCTTCTAAAAACAGGATCTTTTATCAAACAGTACTGCCGATAACATGAATACCTAGGAATACTTTCAAATGTAAGAGGCTAAAGAACTCTCATTGAAATGAATATTGCCAATTGTTTTGTGTGGGAGAATAAGGGTCAGCATAATGACCTGTCAGTAATACTTGATGCAGTCATGCAGAAGCCCTGATTTTTGTTCCCAGGCTTGGCCTGGTATTTCCTGGGTGGTTTATTCAACCTCCGTATGGGGAAGGCTTTACACTGGGCCTGACACTGCTCAGTGATTTCAAGAATGACCTTACAGACTTCAAGTGAGTCCCACCCAGTCAGAAGTTTGGCTCCTGTGATGAGAATTTAAAGGGGAGCAAATTATTGTGGCTTTTCAAATGGCTGGAGCATTGACATGAATGAAAAAATAAAGATACAGTGTTAGCTTTGAAATGGCACTTTCATGAATCATAAGGGTATGAGAAGAGGTAAAAATATGCATAGTAAGGGCGTGATGACTATTCTGTGCCCGTATTTTAGTCCATAAACTATCTAAAGCACACCTGGGCATATTTACTGTGAGTTCTTAAGTGATTTGCTTGTAGTTTTAGAGATACTTAAGCTAATGAGCTTCTAAATCTAAAAGAATATTCTGGGCAAAAAAAAAAAAGTTAAAATAACAGAAGTTGGGAAGGCTAGGATTTCCTCAGTGACTGTAACTAATGGATCAATGAAATCTGAGAGAGTTTGCCTGAGTAAGAAACTTGGGGTTTGCCCCAGTTTCCTAATTTCCCTTTGGTTGTTCTCAGTATTAAGATTTTTTTATTTGTGTTCTTTGCATCTTTTCCACTCTTCTTCGTCCTGTCCACTTTAATTTTTTGACTTTCACACTCCCTTTTATTTTATTGTCTAGCTCTTTGAGTACAATCATTTTTGTCTGGTGAGGTAAAATGAAAGTGACAGATTGCAAGTCACAAAATTAAAGTCAATATTGAAGCAGGATCTTTATTGCAGTAAATGTTTTCTAGGAAAATACTGTCTCCCTTCTCTGCAAGAAGCAAAAGCCTTCATCTAAACTTAATGTAATTCTCATGTATTGAAATGACACAATGATGTGACAAGGATGTAGACAAGTAGTAACATGAGAGAACTAAAATAAGTGGTGTTTTCAGCCCATTTTGACATGAGCTAATTGTTTTATATCGGGAACTGCGTATTTGACTTTTGTATATGTTTCCTGAAATGTACCATAACCTTGGCATTAGTTCAGGAGCATGAACATGAGATGGGATTGAGATGCTTTTTTTGTTTTTGTTTTTGTTTGTTTTTCCCTTTCCGATTTCGCTTATGTTCATGGACTGATTTATCTTTTTTTGGTATAGGAATTGTATAGTATGTGAGTTAGAAACGGACCAATCTGTTTGGGGGGAAAACTTGGGTTTATTTGAACACAACAGTGTTTGGATCCAAAAAGGTATGCTAAGTGTTCTGATTCCCCAATCTCTTTACGAATTTCTGTCTGCCACCTTCTTGAACTATGTCACCTTGTTATCTCTGAAAGAGGTGCTTCTGAAAGTGACATCACAGCCGTGGGCAAAAGTAATTATCTGGCACAGTTAAGTCCTCATCAGAGTCACTCCACTTTCAGATAAAAGAAAAGAAGTACTTTTGGCACGTTAGAGACTAACACATTTATATGAGCATAAGCTTTCGTGAGCTACAGCTCACTTCATTGGATGCATGCAGTGGAAAATACAGGGGGGAGATTTTATATACACAGAGAACATGAAACAATGGGTGTTACCATACACACTGTAATGAGAGTGATCAGGTAAGGTGCGCTATTTCCAGCAGGAGAGCGGTGTGGGGTGGGGGGGGACCTTTTGTAGTGATAATCAAGGTGGGCCATTTCCAGCAGTTGACAAGAACGTGGGGGGCGGGAGGGGGGAATAAACATGGGGAAATAGTTTTACTTTGTGTAATAACCCATCCACTCCCAGTCTTTATTCAAGCCTAAGTTAATTGTATCCAGTTTGCAAATTAATTCCAATTCAGCAGTCTCTCGTTGGAGTCTGGTTTTGAAGTTTTTGTTGTTGAAGAATAGCCACTTTTAGGTCTGTAATCAAGTGACCAAAGAGACTGAAGTGTTTTCCGACTGGTTTTTGAATGTTATAATTCTTGACGTCTGATTTGTGTCCATTTATTCTTTTACGTAGAGACTGTCCAGTTTGGCCAATGTACATGGCAGAGGGGCATTGCTGGCACATGATGGCATATATCACATTGGTAGATGTGCAGGTGAACGAGCCTCTGATAGTGTGGCTGATGTTATTAGGCCCTATGATGATGTCCCCTGAATAGATATGTGGACAAAGTTGGCAATGGGCTTTGTTGCAAGGATAGGTTCCTGGGTTAGTGTTTTTGTTGCGTGGTTGCTGGTAAGTATTTGCTTCAGGTTGGGGGGCTGTCTGTAAGCAAGGACTGGCCTGTCTCCCAGGATCTGTGAGAGTGATGGGTCGTCCTTCAGGATACGTTGTAGATCCTTGATGATGCGCTGGAGAGGTTTTATTTGGGAGCTGAAGGTGATGGCTAGTGGCTTTCTGTTATTTTCTTTGTTGGGCCTGTTCTGTAGTAGGTAACTTCTGGGTACTCTTCTGGCTCTGTCAATCTGTTTCTTCACTTCAGCAGGTGGGTACTGTAGTTGTAATAATGCTTAATAGAGATCTTGTAGGTGTTTGTCTCTGTCTGAGGGGTTGGAGCAAATGCAGTTGTATCGTAGAGCTTGGCTGTAGAGAATGGATCGTGTGGTGTGGTCTGGATGAAAGCTGGAGGCATGTTGGTAACACTTTCAGATGTTGTTTTCTCTATCAGTAAGAAAACATAGACACCCCTTGTCATTTGGTAAACCTTATTTATAGAGGGAGCGTTGTCTTTTGCTTTTTACACAACAATAAACATTATGAAGAATCCAAATGGGCACAGTTGAGTCGTAGTTAACCGTATTTACTAAATCTGTAGAAACATGCAAGGCCTAGCTGCATACCTACAGCTGCTCTGACTGGTTTCCAAAACCTAAGACAGAGAGCATCACTAGAGTTGCTCACAAACTATTTAAGGAGATACTACCCTACACTACAGGGGTTGGAAAAGGGAGAGTGGTTTGGTTATGTCCCACCCCTGGTCAAAGTCTCATAACGCTGAGTTAGGGAGTCTCTGCTGATTTAGTTCATACAGCTAGTGTAGGTGCATGCTCTTTTCTAATTAAAATCCTTTAGTAACAAACAGCCTACTCTCCTCTTTCCTTTCACACTCATGTAAGAGTGATTTAATATCTATAGTGGTTAAGGTCGGGCTTTGGAGTAGGTGTATGAAATTCTGTATGTTTCTTGGGGGGGGTTGTTTTTGTTTAAGGGAATTTTTATGGGTGGGTGAATGCAATTGAGTAAACGTTGGCTGAGAGCGCTGGGCACTGCAAAGTTAACTCTTGGTTGCACAAGAGGGTTAGGGCAGAAGCTCAGCTGCAATCCTGAGAAGACACAAAGGACCAGACCAGTGGACTTTCAGTAGGAGTTTTCATTACTCAGGATTGCAGGGCTATTCTGTTGGGTGGATTGAGGTGAGGTTTTTTTTGTTTGTTTATTTTTTAATTTACAATTTTAAAAAACAAAATGTGAAGAGCAATTACAAAAGTAGTTTGGTTACTCCAAAACCCAGCCAGGATTTTTGATAATTTTGCTGTAGCTTCTCTATGACTGCAGAATTTACCCTTCTTCAGGCTTCCAGCCCAGAACATTGCACTGCTAACCAGAGACTGTAACTGTGCGTGTGTGTGCGCGGAGGGGTGCCCATCTCTTTCCAATGCATCTGACTGGGTAGAATAGCCAGCAATAGTTGGACAAAGTTATTGTTCAAAACCATAATCATTGTGACCTAAAAATTACCATGGTAATATCAAAGCCCCAGTTACAACACTGAATTGTGCTTTGAACAATTGCCTGAAGTTAAGCACTTCATTCCATAGTTATGTGTCAAAATAAAAGTGTTTGGGTGCCTTGATATGGATTTAAGTGACTAAATTAGAGCAGAGAAATTTTAAAAATTCAGCTTCTCATGTATAAACTACTAGAAATCCAGAAATTATTATTCATCAGTATGATTTACTATTTATGCAACTGGTCACTCTTCTGTGATAAATATTTAGGTTTCAGGTTTGTTCTCAGATCTGTGATTGCTTAATGCCAGTTATTTACTGAAAACATAAATGTAATATACATTACAGAACTCTTCATGGAAAACTACTTGAGATCCAGCATCTTGCTTTCAGGTCCCAGGGGTAATGTTGGCAGCAAACCAAAAAATAAAATATAAATTACATTTTAAATGAAATATAATTGCAAACAGTTTTAAAGCGATATAAGAGTTTTCCAGTAAAATAAGCCAGGGAGGAAAGATATTTAATATCTTATGATTAAACAAAATGACACACATGATCAAGAACAGCTAGTTTTCTATAAAGTGTCTTTAAAACTGTTGTGTAAATAACATCTTCGTAATTGCTTAAAAGCACAATCAGTTACAGGAAACAGGCTACCTTTTCTTACTGACAAGCCCTGCTAATTTCATGTGAACTCTAATTAGTGTTGCCACAAAGGATGTAAAAATTGTTTTGCCTAATTTCAACTCACTCAGACAATATCCATTCTAAATTTTGACTCCGACTTGAAGGTTTGTCAAACACAAATACAACTTATGAAACACAATGATATAAAAGGACCAAAGTGGTGGACGTGGTTTAAAAAACAATAACAACAACAAAAAGCATGAAAAATGGAGTAGAGAATGAGTAGGGTGAAAAAGAGAAGTAGGAAGGAGAAAAGGGAGAGACCAAATTCTAAATTAAAAATTGCAATTAAAAACAGATATGGTGCATATGGTCACATTCAAACCACTAGTGTCAGCTTGTCTTTTGGGAAGTAGAGGGTAGAAAGAGGAAGAATTCTGTGCTAAGAGGGAGTTAAGTCCTGTCTTTGTGTGCTCGTATTGTTACTTGCAGTGTTCCAATAAATCTTTTGGTTTCTATGAGTGAGTATTTTAGTACTCTTCCTCTACAAACACAGTTTTATAAAAATTGAATCCTATTAGGAAAGAAACAATGCTATACTCAAAATTAGTGTTTGAGCTCAGATGTATTTAGCAAGTCTAAAACATAGCTTAGCATAGTCTAAAACTTCCTGAAGTTTGCCCATGTCTTGATGCCACCCATCACAAAATTTGTGGGACAACCCAACTTTCATTGGTTTGTCCTCATCTTGTATTTAGAGAGAGCTCCAGATTTTGTGTTGGGTGTTTGACTCAGGGTCACAAAGTTAGGATGGTATGTGTTCACGGTGTGGTGTTGTCTCTATGTGATGATAATGGGCCCGCTCTTCAGATGTGCTGAGCACTGGCAGTTCTCAATGAAGTCAAGTGTTATTTATTATGCAAAATCATTATGCATTTAAGCAATGATAAGCTACAAAGATGCAAATGTAGCAATCTTCTTTCATAGAGTAGCAAAATGGTTTTGGACTTTAGGATGAATATTAACACATGGCAGTACACGAATGTTAAAATAAGGTAACATTCGTGTACTAGACATGGAGCAATACCAGCTATGGAATTTGAACATCCTTACCTTTACTGTTGCTGTTATACTAACATTTTATACTTTATATCGTTTAATGCATTCTGCATTTGATACACAATTTTGATTTAGAACTGTATTTCAGATAATTTTAATTTGATAAAGGCAGATTATTGTGTTGACTTTTAGCATGCTTGGGGCCAATTTTATCTTTTTTTAAAATGTGCAATTTACAGTAGGTTGTCTATACAAAATAAAAAATCACTTGTTTTATGCTTTGGGACTTTTCGGATCTGACTTTTTAAACTTGCCTGAACCTGGCTTCTCTTTTCATGCTCACAGATAACTGTGGGAACATTTATTTGTAGGCACAACATCTACCTACCTGATCTGAGACTACAGCAGGTAATTAGATGTCTACATGCTCTCATTTGCACTTGCAACATTGCTTCTGAGGTTATTTGTAGGAGCAAAATATAGATTAAAAGAAAGGAAACTGGGTTTTAAAGGCCACACCAGTAATGTTTTTCTTTATTCTCTACATTAGCACAACTGCAAAAGTCTAAGAATTAATCTCTGCATTAAAAAATTGATTGAGGTTTGGCAGGTCTATCTTCAGATGGTCACATTTAAAAGATTGTCCAATTTTACCCTGGACAACTACACCTCAGTATTGGTGGTATTTTCTGTTCTTCCCTTTACTTAGTGTAAGGAATATTTAGGGAATAGTGCAAATGCCAAGATAAAGTGACCTAGTTGTCTGAAGCAATTGACAAGGTTGAATCACAACCATTGTATATTTGTTGACAAATGTAATTATTTAGATTAAAAAACATGAAGGGGTGAATTTTCAAAGCACTGCCTGAGGGAATTAGGGTGTAAATCTCTTTCACAGAGATAAGAGTGATGTGTTTTTTACTCTGCCCTATGCTGAATATGCACATGCGTATCAGATCTGAAGGCAAATGTTTTCGAAAACCGTCTTAGGGTGGCCAGTGTGCACCTCAGGAGGCATGTGCAGTCCTCAACATATGGCCTATATTTATTCTCTGCCTGTAACTTCAGCATGAACTTCACCTGTTTGCCTACAGGTTTTTATTGCTGGTGAACTGAGGGTACTAGAACTATCTGATATTATGACAGGTTTCAGAGTAGCAGCCGTGTTAGTCTGTATTCACAAAAAGAAAAGGAGTACTTGTGGCACCTTAGAGACTAACAAATTTATTTGAGCATAAGCTTTCGTGAGTTACAGCTCACTTCATCGGATGCATTCAGTGGAAAATACAGTGGGGAGATTTATATACATAGAGAACATGAAACAATGGGTGTTACCATACACACTGTAATGAGAGTGATCAGGTAAGGTGAGCTATTACCAGCAGGAGAGCTGGGGTGGGGGGTGGAGGAGGGGATTATCACTGCAAAAAGTCATCCCCCTTCCTCCCCCCGCTCTCCTGCTGGTAATAGCTCACCTTAAGTGATCACTCTGGTTACAGTGTGTATGGTAACACCCATTGTTTCATGTTGTCTGTGTATATAAATCTCCCCACTGTATTTTCCACTGAATGCATCCGATGAAGTGAGCTGTAGCTCACGAAAACTTATGCTCAAATAAATTTGTTAGTCTCTAAGGTGCCACAAGTACTCCTTTTCTTTTTTATCTGATATTATGGTGGTTTGAGTTTATTTTTTATTATAACAATTCATGTCAATATATATGCAAACTCGCTCTGGCTCTAGGGCTTCTGTCGAGGTGCCAATGCAGTCTACAGTGCTGGAAAGGTTGGGCAGTTCTGGGTTAAAAGCTGTGTCCTTAGACTTGTGCATAACATTTAGTCGATCTACTTACGCTATGTGGCAATAGGGCTAGGTGTTATCTGGACCCATTAATGTGGTTTGGTGGGATTTTGGGTGCTGTGAAAGCAATATAAAAATGAATCCTTCAGAGCCCTTATGAACTGTTTTTGCCACAGGATCACTCTTAAATTATCACACTGGGAGCCATATGTAATGTCTTTCAGCCAGCTGTATTAACTATTCCTTTTGATGTAGGAGTCCCGTGCAAGTCTGTCAGCACTTTCAGACATCAGTGAGCTCTCTTGGTATGTCTTCGACTTATTAAGAATGATGATTACTGCTGACTCTTTTCATTCATTCTGTTTAAAACAGAGCTATTATAATGCAGGTGCTCTAGAGGATATCTGTTGCGATAGACAGACATGCAAGGTTAACAGCAGCCAAGGATCCTGACCCCATATTAACTGAAAATAGAACAATGATTATGAAAATTTAGGACAGAAAAAAAAAGAGCAAAACTGGAACTACTTTCAGATTCCTAAAAGCCTTATAAGTCAAAGACTTCTGCTTAGGAAATCTCTCAATATAGTGAAGAACCCCTGGTGAGCAGTTGTGGCTGATGAGATAAAAATTTCAACTCTATTTGACTACTCTTCGCCTGTGATTGGATTGCCTCAAACATCTCATGTACTATGCAGTTGCATGGCAATGTACCTAGCAGAGTTGGCCACACACCTACACCGCTTTCTAGTGTCTTATGCAATGGACTAATTTAACTTTAGAATATGTAGGGTATATGGCGATGTATGATGTGACAGGTTCAAACAGGCACACAATTTCTGACTGCAGGAATGCTTTGTTCTCTTCCTCATAGATAAAAACATTGCTTCCTCATAGATAAAAACAAGATTTCTTTTGAGCTCTAGGAACACACAGTGGAATCTGGGGAAATTCGGGCTATGTGGGGTGGTTGGGAGGAGAGGTGGTAGGTTTGCAAAGGTGGCTTTAAGTTCTCATTATGGAATGACTGTTGGCTGGGCTGATCAGTCTGCTCTAAATTACACTAGCTGCCAATGCTACTGCAGCTAGGGATTGCTGGGGTTCAGGGAAGCCCTGGCCATATGTCCTCTTCCCCGGCTGCCTCCTCATATTCCTTACACGGGATGCAGAGATGGGGAATGGCGCAGGAGGCAATACAGATCTGGCTGCACAGCAATGGAGGAGCCCCTACGCTGGGGTGGTCCTTCTTGGGATGGCAGTGGCAGCTTTCGAAATGCATTGTGCTGGTGGCATAGTGCAAATCAGCTCTACCCCAGGTGAAAATGATCCACAGCATGATGAAATTGCTGTTAGAATTGAGCCCCCGACACGCTAACAAAAAAGCCTTATTGCTTCAGTGAGATGTTATAATAAGGTCTTATCTAATCTATATTTTAAAATGCCAGTCATTATGGTATCTGTCTCTATCTTAAGTGGTAGTTTACATTGCATGGCATCTTAAGTGGAGGAAAGGAACACTGCATGCTCAGCTGTATTCCCTCTCTCAACATGTAACAGGATCTAGACCGCATGGTAGCTTTTGCTGAGACCAGAATAGCACCTTTTGCCTATACCATAACTGTAGTACCAAAATACTTAATTCATTACTCTGCAAAGGATTTAGGAGGATCTAGAAATATCCCACCTCTTCTGTTTCTAAAGAAGATGAATGGAACATTGCTATGTGATCATTTGATACATTGGTATGGAAACCAAGTAACATATATGTGGCAATGTATACTTCTATAAGGGTACTGCGACAATAAAATAAAATGTGAATTTTTTTTAAAAAAAGCCTTAAACCCTGCATTCAGAAGCATACTTTTTTTTGTACGTATCTGTTGAAATTAGTTTGCAGAGAATCAGAGTTTTAACAGGGATGTTGAAATGTTCTTGAATAGACAAATAAAAGGTTGTCCAGGTACCTGTATATAGATTCTTGTGTAAATCAGAGCTTGTTTTTGGAGATTGCATTCTTCAAAGCTGATGTTCACAATAGCTTGTCATTCCAGTTATACAAGATTTTTTGAAAGCAGGTCAAGATACCAAACTTTCTATTCGCTACAAAATATTCTATTTCAGGTGGAAGTACCACTTCTTTGCACCAACGCTCTTTGTTCTTGGAGAAAGAATCATTCTCTCTTTTTCCTCTAAAAAGTTAGGTATCAGTCTAGATGCTCTCCAAAATAAAGAAAATGGAGTTTTCTATACTGTGTTTGAATATCTGTTTTCTTTTTAAAAACTGGGGGTTGGGGGAGAAGAGATGGTGAAGTTGAGGGGGGAATTTCTTATATTATCTAGTGGGCTTTATTACATGTTTAGATAAAATCACTCTTACACACCTGTGCATCTCTCTCCTTTTATTACCAGCCCTCCACAAGATGTAGAGATTAGCACTAGTCATGCGGAAGTGTTTAAAAATTCAAGCAGTGACAATAGGAAGTGTCAGACAGTAATGGAATAAGTACTGCAAAATTACAAAGACAGCAGCTATTCATTAATATATTAGAACCTAGTGGATTTCTTTTTAACTGAAGGGTTCTAACTTGCAAATGATATTGTTCTGGAAGTAACTTTTATAATTTACCTTTCACCCCCTTTTTTAAAAAAATCCCCTGTTAATCACAGACTGAGTCATGTACTTTTATATGCAGAAGTAAATTTTAATACATGGAATTAGAGGTGCACTGGCCTCCAAGTGACAGGTGAAATGCAAGGTGCAGCTATGGACATGGTGTTTAAAGATGGAGCCAGGAAGGCAGATGAAATCCTTACTGCAGTAATGGCATTGTAAAGCTATGACATTTGTCGTTCATTTTGTACTGAATTTGATAACATATTTAATCAAGTAGCACTAATTACACTGTAAAAACAGTCCATGCAAAGGAGACTAAATAGTGGGGTAATTTTCATGCTGTTACAGGGACCTATAGGGCACAATTTCCTTTATTACTTTCATTGCTGATCATCATGAGTGTGCAGTGAAGTGGCATAAGGTACTACAATAAAATTAACTTGAGCTTTGCACAGGATTCCCTATCACCCGGTGGATGATTCAGAGAGGCTGGCAGGGAATTAACCCCCTGTTCCTTTTTAATCTTTCTGTTCCGTTCAGAGTACCACCCCAGATCTCTGCAATCATGTTTTCAATTTAAAACGGTTTAGAGCTGCTGAAATGAAGGGCCACCCAGTGCTTTGGATGTGCAGCTGCAGTAGTAGGCCTCTGATTGGTCAGAGCAGAGCGTGTTCTTACTTATCTGCACTAAACATGGGTGGCCACAGATCCCTCAGCATAATGCAATCTCTCAGTGTCTGGAGGTGGCAACTGTTGTCTCCCACTCCAGTGTCGCTTTTTGAAATAGTTTTGTTCTGCTTCCTGTTTCTGTTTCACACACATTTGGTTAGTGGTCTTGAAACAGCACATGGGATAAGACCTTTAGAGTCTGCAGTTCTGGTACAGAGGGACCAGCTTAATGAGAAACACTCTTACAAAATCTCTGTCACTGTGCAGTCCCATACTCCTTCTCTCTATTTCGTCCCAACTGGGGAGTGCAGGTTACTTTTATTTGTAATATGTTTTTCTGATCTGCTGGCTGAAGGCTTCCATCCTCTGCTTTTCAGTATGAAAATGCAATTTGCGATTAAATTTTTATGAACTGAGTTTGTTAACTTGTCTTTTTCATTTTGTGTAAATTGTAATTAAAATGTATGAAGAACTCATAGCTTGTGCTTCTGGGCTTATTGTTGGGCATCTGTTTTAGCTGTGTGCATTGAGAGCACAGTAGTGCTTGATGGATTTTAAAGGGAGAATCCAGCTCTTTCACAGGGGACAAATAGAGTTTTTGAATTGAGAACCTGGGAATGCCTTCTCCTTTCTGCATGAGTCACGCAGCCAGTGAGAGTACCAGTATAGAACTCCAGGCTGGAAATGTGAAAAATGAGCATCACTCCCAATCTCTCAACAATGTCCGCAAATTCCAAGTTTCAGAAGAACAGTTTTACTTCGTGATCTGGGTTTTCTTTTTCTCCTTTTCTCTTTTGTCTGGGGTGTAGGGAGAAGACTGTGAGGGGGGATGTTACTGGAAGCATTCGTAGACCAAATATTAAAAAAAAGTATTTTGTTTTTGTTTAATAAAGACAAAAGTAATCTTGGTCACAGACATGACAAGCTGTAGTAGTTGCAGAGAACTGGGAAAATCTTGGAAGAGTCCAGGTTACTGGTAGCTTGTTACTCATAGCTTGTGTGCCAAAATTGTGCTCTTTAATTTTGAAATTTACCTCTATATTTTGAACATTCCTTCCTGTGTATCTGAAGTCCATGTGAGACATTGTAATGTGTATAGATGCTTTTAGACACATCTGTGCTAAAAGCCATATTCTGTCCTTGTGTGACTAGGTGGCTCTGGCTGTCTCCAGTAGGAGCCCTGTGTACATGTGAGAGTAGCACTAAAAAGGTATCTCCCCATTGTGTAGCTCATGTGTCAGTATGTAACACACATTTCAGGAGATGCTGACTTCAGCCCCTCTTCCCAACCCTCCCTTTCTTTTTAATTTCTTTCATGCAGGAAAGGTATAGATAATCATGACTGAGTAGAACTGAAATATTTTGCAACGTGAATTGTCTTTTGGGGAAAATCTCCTCCTCTCTTTTTTAATGGCAGCAGGGGCAGTTTCCAAAATTGCAGTCAAATGGTTCTGTGAGTTTCTTTTGCCTACTGAACCAATTAACTCAAGTGCAGTCTTCACCCTCGTTAATCTCTTGGAGTCTACTTTTCACAACCCAGGATGAGTAAGCATTTCTTAGACTGCCCATTTCCCCCCCTTTTCCTCTAAGTGTTAAAAACAGTGCTGTTTTGTTGTGTGCTTGTGAACTGGTTGAAAGTGATAACAGCCAGTAAAGCTTTATGTGCAAAGAGCATATTGAAATGTCATTTGGCAAAACATATGCTCAATGGACTCAACCACAACCAGTCAATAATGGAACAATGTTAACTTATTCACTTATTTTCTTCTCTTTCTATTTTTACTTGGGTTTCTATCCCCTGCTATTTTGGGGATGTTCTTTACTTTCCTATCTTTCCTACCTCCTTCCTGTTGCTGCTGCTGCAGTTTATGGCACTTCCCCATACAGAAGGCTGAAACTGACAACATTGCGAGGCAGAACTGTAACTAGGCATTTTAGCATCTGGAGTGAACATGCATATCTGTGCCCCCTACCAGTTTTTCCATAATTTTTCTGCTCCATTTTTCTCCCCTGCACACACACACTTTCTGCCATTCCCCTCACCCTGGTTACAGCCCGTTGTGAGAGGTGGAGCTGGAAAGAGAGGAGAGATCAGTTGTTTGTCTCTTCCTTCCCACGTAGAATTCCTCAAGCCACAGCACTGTTATCCCTTTTGCACCTGCACATAACTCATCTCTAGCAGCAGCAAAAGTGTCTGATTTATCTGTTTCACCCTTCTGATGATCAGGAAGTGCTAGGCACAGCAGCCATAGAGACTCTGGCTCCCATCTCCCCCATGGTGTTATTTACTCAGAGTGGAATTTAAAAGTTGCAGAGAGGCTGAATAAGGTGGAGAGTGGAGACAGAAAATTATGGGAGCCATATAGAATGTAAACCTCTGGTATTACATTAATGGTCTTTCTGCTGACTGAATCTCTTGAGTAAAGAATTTTTGTGTCACATCATGTAGGACTAGAATATACCCTGTGCTGCATCGTACCATGAGGGACTGCAAAATTTTTTTAAAAAGCAATCACTTTTTCCGGGGCAGGTAAAATATTACCTTTTCTAAGCTGCCAATTTTTCTGACACCACACAATGTTTTTGGTGTTAACTGTGGACTATCCAAACAGTTTAGTAACATCGTGTTTCCACAGTCAAATTGCTTTTGGCGCATGCCCTATTTAATCAGTATAATCTATCCAAATAAATCCCTCCTCCCAGACAGTGGCTTGCTCAGATGATTTCTCATTTAAAAACACAGTAACATTATGTCTTCTGATGCTCTTATCCTTTCTTCCACAGCCCTGGAGTAAGTCAACTTTAGTGTAGCGGCTATGTGGCCTTCAGTTTGTTAGCTGTGGACAAGTAGCATGATCTCTGAGCTGAGCCAATTCCAACGACATAGGATGAATTGGATTGGATTCCATAGTAACAGAATGCCCCTTTCTCTTACACGTGAGAAGTCACTTTCTAAAGCCATGCATGCTTAACTTGGAGTGATTTTTTTTTTAATGCTGCTTTTGCTTTCCTGTGAATATTGTATGGGATTAGCAAAATATATGGAAAGTGTGTGTGGTTTATTAGGGGTTTTGGTGTGTTCTTTTATACATTATGTGGAAGGGTGAGAAAACGCTTTTGGGAAACTGCGCACACACCTTTTGAAAGTTGATACAGCATCAGATTTCATATTTTCTTTAGTTGCTAGGGTTTATATAGTATATTCAGACTTCTCTTTTCTTTCATTTATAATCAAGTCATGTCTTTTCTCTCTTTTCATTAGTGGTAGTTTGCCAAGCTGAATTAGTTGTAAATTATCAGCATGCACAGATTACTAGCAATAAGAAAACAGTCCATCACACATCTTTCATGACGAGCAGCAAATAATTTTTAGTCCTGATTTTTTTTCATCTTGATATTACACATGCTGACTTGTAAAGGCATTTCCTGAACTGTTCACATTACATTTCATTTAAGGATATTTGTGAAGTTGGGAGAGAGCACATCTTTCCACATTGCTAAAATAGATCATGTGGCATCATTTGAGATACTTCTTTGCAATCATGTTAGTTATGGCTCATCAGATTATGTTACTATTTGATGCAAGAAGTTTACGGGGAGAAGATACTGCTTTCCTGAGCAGTTATACTCTGCTAAATGTTTATTGGCTGCACAGTTGAGCAGGTTGCTCTGTTCAGGTACTTATCAGCAATACATATTGTTATAGGCTCCTCTACACTTGTGAGTAGCTCAGGGCAAAATTAGTCAGGTTTTTTCATGAGTTGTAAAAATTTTTCGCCAAATTATTTCACATGACTTTGCACAGCTTGAGATATCTATTTCAGGAAAAAATGTCGGGAGACTGGTAACTTTTTGTACTGAGGCACACACAAACTTGAAAAAACAAATTTTTTGCTCAAAAATGTGCATGAAAATCTCAAAAAGCTATACTTTCACCCACCTCCACAGCTTAGGAGAAATCATGCATCTCTTGCCTAGCAGCATTTACTCTTCTTCTTCTCATCAGCACTGCTCATGTCTACTAGAAATGTGCAGAGCAAGGAACAGAACTGTCCGTCTGAGGCAGTGGATCATCATTGCCCCTGAATCATGGAGGTTGGTGACTAGATAAGAGGCTGATGACAGGAAAATGATTGAACAGAAGGGTGTCCTGAAATTCTGTTTAAAAAGAATTTAGATGTGGGACAGTTCACACCTGGTGAAAGTTTTAATATCTAAGGATATTAAACTACCTGTTAAACAGTTCATGTAATGAAAGAAAACCCTTTTCTCTGAAAAATGGGAAAAGACAAAAAATAAACACTAAATCAACTGACTTTTCAAAATTTAATTTTTATTTAATAGCCTTCAGGGTACCTGGTGCTTAGCTTTTAAAGTTTGGAATTTTTAAAAATTGGTCTATAAAAACATGCGGTGTTTCTGTAGTGTGCCTAGTTGAGTGCCTTTTTTTATTGGGCTTTAGAAACCGGTCAGGAATTACAGCTCACTGCTTTATAGTCCACAGTAAAACTCAAGAAATGCCCTCAACAGAAGAAGTTAAAGGGGTCATTAGGTGTACTGCTTGACTATATATAATGGTTCACTTTCTCTCCCTCCTATATATAAGCATTCTTCTTGATAGCTATTTCCATCACAGACTCCCTTAGAAAAATGCCTTTCATTTATCCAAAAAAAGGACAGGTTATTTAGAAAAGAAAAGAAAAATAAGGAGGAGAATAATGTGGGAAAGAGCCCTTCAGTTATATCTGTTGAGATCTGTGGTGATAGGAACTATTTGGGTGTCGTCTTAAGCATAGCTCTGTTGTTTCTTGTACCACTGCTAAAAAACTATGTAACTCCTCTGCTTGCTGTGTAGTCACATTACCATGGAAACCTGCATGCAACAAACCTGATTCACATATCATGAGTGGCTAAGTACAGACAGAGGTCACACGCTGGCATTTGCCCCATGTTCTCCTTTTGTATTTGCAAGCATTCCCATACTGGCGTTAGGGAGAAGTGGATGGTGGGTTAGAGGAGAGGGAAGAACTCAAAGAGGGGCACAAGATTTGCATGGCAGGGTTGTGGTGAATGGCCTGTAAACTGTGAATGGAAAATGGTGTGGTTCAAACATTTCATTGAAGGAAATCTTGTTGCTGCTGTTCTGTAATGTCTATGAAAACCACTTGCTGGGTCCCAGAATGATAGAGGACATGAATATAACAGGTACAGAAGATTGTAGGTCTTTGGATGTTTTTTTATTTCTTTACACCATATTTCAGTAAGCCCATTCAAAGGAATTTTGTGTGAACAAAGCCAGAACTAAGAGGGTGTTTTAAAAAAAAAAACAAAAACCTGTAAACATTAGATGTACACAGAGTGGAGGTCTATAATACAGGAATAAACCTGTACGTTGCTTTCTTTCTCTGTTTTAATCGGGGAATTTTTAAATTGACATTTACCTTTGCTCTGCTACTTTGTCCTATTCTTATTCTCCCCTTCTTCACCATCCTCTCTTCTAGCTGGATTCCCCTTGGGTGTATGTTTATAGAGGAGAATAGGAGGGCAAAGGGAGACCAGGGTCAGAGAGGAGAATTTTTTTTTTCAAAACACACATTTTTCCTTCCTTTAGCAGAAGAAACTTCTTCCAGCTTGCGTCAAGTCCCTTATTTACTAGTTCTGCAGCTCTTAGGTGACTTCATAACATTGTGGCCTTTAGCCATCCTAAAACATTAATTTTCAGTCATGCTGTTTAGGCTGGACACCTTCATGGTGCGCACACAAGCCATTCATTCCTTGTGAACAGTTTACAGTGAGAGAACTCAGCCTCTCCTCCAGTATGCACACCCATGCACACTAAAAAGGCATTCATTGCTTGGCATGCGCTGTGGACTGAGCACAGTGGGGGGTGCCATGCAGCCTTTGTGTACTGCCTTCCAAACACAGAAGAAAGAAATAACATTTAGAACGTCTGTAAAGAAGTCTGGTTTCTTTGTTGTGAATGTTGCTAATTTTGTATTATTGGCTATGGTGTAAGGATGGCTGAAGGGCTTGTAATTGAAGTAAGAGAGAAAGCATGAGTAATATTTTAAATTCATGCATTTAAAAATATTTCTTCCTCTTCTTCTTGCTCTAACTGTCTATCTCCTTCAGATTGCTGAGTTTGGTTAATAAGGGGTAACAGTGTGTGTGGCCTGAAAACCAAATCAGCTGGGCAATAGTATGCACATACTGGTAAATAGTTTGTCAGACGCCTGCCCCTCCTTTCTCCCTCCCTCCTTCCTTCCACCTATGGGGGCTGTGGGCAATGTGCCGTAATGTCAAATAGTTTTAAGTTTTGGGCAACTTTTTACTATGACTGCCCCTGAAGCATGCCAGTATTTATAAAATGCTCTATATGTGGTAGGTATATAATCTCAATGCAAAATACATTTAAGATTAATTTAGCTTTCTATAAATACTCCGAAATACTAGACCTTCATTTAGGAAATATGCAACAATCAAATTACACCCAGCCCCTGAGAGGTTATTTTAGCCAAACATTTGTTATTTTAAAATCTGCTGTGGGGGAATTTAATGTGCACGAAAGGTGCCAGAGACCAAAACTCTCAATTCAAAGAAGAGCTGGACTGTTGTTGCCCCGTGCTTTACTTTTCCTTACACCACCCACCTTGCGCCTTGTAGGGGCCACTTCACGGACAGATGCAGGCAGGATGTGGGAAAATTTATGCTTGTGGTGCTGCTGCTTGTCATATTATTTCTCTTCTGTGAAGCATGTTGGCAAATTTTAGCCTTCAGAAAATGGCCATTTTGAAGTAACTCTTAAGGCATTCATGGTTATACACAGAACCAGGAATCTATATGCATCTCAGTGACCCTCAGTGAGACTACTCACATGAGAATGGTAAGGGTTTACAGGATGAGGCCCTAACATGCCTCAACCAATGCCATTTTTTATCCTGTTTTATTCCTTGTATTTGCATTGCCTGCCCTCTTATGAGTTAGTAAATGCAACTAGCTCACACGAGTTGAGAGTTCTACAGGACCTTTTATTCATATACATGTGCCAGTGCTGACCACAATTACAGTATAGCCATGTGATCTCATTCAGCAGGGTGAGATCATTATCATGAAGTCACTGAGTTACACTTTCGTGTGGGCCCCACTACAGCATATTCAAAACATATGTACACTGATATAAGCCATTGCCACCTACATGTGTAATTGTTGTGTCTTGATATGGTGACACATTAGAAATGAGTCTGTCATTTTGTTTTTGATTATTCCCTCTTAAATTAATGGAAAAGATTTCCTGCACTGTCCCTTCAGGGGGAATGTCTTAATTTGTTTTGTTGCTGGATATTTTTCTTTCTGTGATATCAATTTACTTTGTGTACAGGTCCTGGAAAGAAGCCATAGGCTTATAAAGATTAAATAGTCACTATCTGGATGTTTTCAGCCCAACATTTTACTCTTTTTAATTCCATCTTTTAAAATAAAACCCCGTTTTATTTCCTAGTCTTTTGTTGTATCTTTAAAGTGTTACTGCCAAGAGAGCTGCCATAAGGGTCTGTACAGCCCTTGAAAATGTAAAGGAGAATCTCTGCTTTCATTTACAATAATAATAAAAAAAAACTAGCTCTATTCCTCGGAAAGGCACAGTAGCTGTGAAAATGTCAACAAATAGAGACCAGCAGAAGTAGAAACAAGCAGCAGCGTTCTTCGGCAGTAGGAGACTAAGTACGCATAAAGAGATCTCCCCATACACATTATGTAAAATGAGTGGGTTAAATTTAGGGTGTATCTCAAACAACCTTCTCACTAGTCCTCCCCCAAATCCTCGGTCATCCCTCTGCATCAAAATGGTATGATCATGCTGGACAGGAATAAATTAGGACAATACAAATAATATTATGGTATTGCCAACCTTAAATCGTCAAACAATCACGAGACTGGCTTAAAAATCATGAAATTCTTACATAAGCATTTGTCTCCAGGAGCTGAGGCTTCAAGTTAATCAAAAATAATGAGATTTGCATTAAAATTTAGAGTTGTCAACACTATAATAAAAGAATGAGTGGGGGAGGAAGGAAAATTGTTTTGCAAGCCCATTCTAAAATGCTATGGCCAGTTCTGCTTTCTAGTATCATTAGAACCATATGTTTGTGACTTATGGGGACATATTCCCGTGCACTTAGATGGACATGTGTTCATAGTCAGAACTTAAGCCCCTGGATTCCTCATGAAAGAAACTAGTCTGTAAAAATGAATAAAGCAGATGGTGTCTGTGTGGCCAGTTCCTTGCAATCAAGGGAGAAAAAAGTCTTCCACTATTAACACACCTTTCTCATGATGGGGAGCGGGGGAGGGAAGAGACCCCTCTAAAAGGTGGAGAGGAAGAGAAGAGCCAGCCACTTCCAAATGTGCTAGAAAAATTGTGGTTGATGAGAATGAGATGTAGCATGCACAGTTTTTAGAAAGTTGCAGGGAGTGTTGAAAATTGTAATGTAGAGCTAGTTTCAACATAAACTCCGGAGCAACCAGTATCACTTCATAATGAACTACTTTCACATTGCCTGATCTGTTTTCACTTTTCCCAAGCCCTAAATATTTTGTACCTTTGCAGTTCTTTTTTAAAAGCAATAATTTATTTAGTACTAGTTGAAAATGTGTGTGAAAACATAGACCTTCCCTCAGTAACTTTAAAAAAAAGGAAGAAGAAAAATCTTTTGTGGTTAAATAATTGCAGTCATTGTGTAGGAGTATTGTGAAGACTTTTTTTTTTTCGTGGGAGGTGTAGGTTTAAAGGACAGAGGTTATGCTGATTAGCTATGCAGGATGCAGCTTTTTGCTTTGAAGCAACAATTTGTTCACAGAAACGCAAGTAAATGGGAAGGGAATAGCTGAGATTTATGGGAGAAGAGTCATTATTAATGTTCCAATTGGGATATTGGTTGTGGAGTGAGAAAACAACAAGCATTCAGACTTGGTTTAAGTTCAGCCTCCCAAAATTCGTTTGACTCAGAAAGTAGAAATCTAAATGTTGTGGTAACAAAAATGCAGAACCTCTTTACATTCTTAAATATAATTTATGGGACAATGCACAATGGTCAAAGAATCCAGAAAGCCAAATGATTTCTCTAAAACGTAATATGGTGCTAAACACAGTAGCAGAACAGGGAATGTGATTTAAAAATTGGACTAAAGTGATGCTAACAAGGGGTTTCCGTCCCAAATTTTAGCTGCCTCCAAATAGTTATAATGTGATGATGAATGTCCCCAGGATGCTAAATGTCCACTACTTACTTAAAAACTAACACTTTCTCCAAAAAGACAAAATACAAACTCTGTCATCTTAGCGTTTTGACGTCTCATGTCAACTATGATTTCCTATATGTCATTGCTTTTCACTTTGTGGGTACTTTATTTTAAATTGGAGATGCTGTGAAATAACCCAAGAGAGTATATTCTTGCAGTATTTTCAACCTATATGCTACATTCCTTCATTTTATCTAAATGGCTATAATCCAGCATTGTATGACAAGAGAAGAATTTCACCCAATCACAGCCTAGAAGAATCTATCACTCTCTTCAGAAAGTGCACTGAAGTACTTATTGGACTTACCAGACCAATCTTTTTCCTCAGTAGGCATCTTATTGCCGACAGCATTACGTTTATATGCATGAAATTGGGTAATTGAATATTTACTACTAAGTTCATATCCAGTGTACATGGCTGCAACTTCTTTGAAGTAAGATGATTTGCACACACTTGCATCATGTCTGAAACTGATCTGTTAACTTTTCAAAGGACATATGTTGCAGGAAATATTTAGGCTCCTATTTTGGGAAATTTAGTCTCCAATCACATCACAAGTTTTTCCACTCAGGACACTCTTTTGCTCAATTATTTACTCACTTGACATCAAACAAATCTGCACTTTTAAAACCTAGCCTTGCTCGGTTACTTACTTATCCAAGCCACAAATTGTCCATATCCGCATAACAGAAAGTCATAAGGAAATGAATGGAATGGAATCCATGCAACTCCAAAAGGTGAAACAACAAGAAGGAAACAATGAGGATGTCTATATTTTTCTAATCCTGTTGTGTTATGAGAATGTTAGAATAAAGAGGATGTTAGAATATCATCCCTGGAAACTGCTTTTACAATTATCAAAGGCCTCAGCTTTGCTTCCGTGTTTAACGAGCTGTAAGACATTTATTGCCTCATATATTCTTCCGCCATAAACCTTCTCTCTTAAGTAAATCATTTTAGTGTAAGGTTATAGATGACTCTAAAATGAAGGTTTTTTAAAATTTGTTTTGCTTAATAGCCAGATATATATAAACTAGTACATTAAGAGAAGGCAGCAACCTGAATTGCAGGATTTGTTTTTTCTCAATGAATAAGAGAAGGGTACTGTGAATAGTGCATTGTACTGTACCAAAAAAAGCAGCTGACTGCTGTACCTTATCAGAGCTGGTCACCAGCAGTCGTGGCCTATTATGAACTCAGATTTTTGCAGCCAACAAACAATTTTGGGTGACTCCTAGATATTTGTTCTTTCAGAGGCCCCTTTACCTACCTCTTTAAAACTCTGATTCAGCAAAATAACTTAAGCGTGTGTTTAAAGTTAAGCACTTGCTTAAATTCTTTGCACAGTAGAGAAGGGATTACTACTAGTGTGCTTGAAGTTAAGCATGAATGTAAGTGCCTTGCTGAATAAGGACATTGAAGTATTAAAGTTCTTTAGAAGCTTTCAGAGAAGTTGCTTTTCCTGAAATACAGACCCATGCCACTTTCCAAGCTGAGTGTAACCTGGAATTTCATTAAACTTGTAGAGTTTCCCAGGAGAAACAGGAACTTTTTGTGTTGACTATTTATTGTATGTTATCCTTTTTGCTTGAGTCTCAAATACAAATACAGCGGCACTGCTATGGGTACCCGCATGGCCCCACAGTATGCCAACATTTTTATGGCTGACTTAGAACAACGCTTCCTCAGCTCTCGTCCCCTAACGCCCCTACTCTACTTGCGCTATATTGATGACATCTTCATCATCTGGACCCATGGAGAAGAAGCCCTTGAGGAATTCCACCATGATTTCAACAATTTCCGTTCCACCATCAACCTCAGCCTGGTCCAGTCCACACAAGAGATCCACTTCCTGGACACTACAGTGCTAATAAACGATGGTCACATAAACACCACCCTATACCGGAAACCTACTGACCGCTATTCCTACCTACATGCCTCCAGCTTTCACCCTGACCACACCACACGATCCATCGTCTACAGCCAAGCTCTGCGATACAACCGCATTTGCTCCAACCCCTCAGACAGAGACAAACACCTACAAGATCTCTATCAAGCATTCTTACAACTACAATACCCACCTGCGGAAGTGAAGAAACAGATTGATAGAGCCAGAAGAGTTCCCAGAAGTCACCTACTACAGGACAGGCCTAACAAAGAAAATAACAGAACGCCACTAGCCGTCACCTTCAGCCCCCAACTAAAACCCCTCCAACGCATTATTAAGGATCTACAACCTATCCTGAAGGATGACCCAACACTCTCACAAATCTTGGGAGACAGGCCAGTCCTTGCCTACAGACAGCCCCCCAACCTGAAGCAAATACTCACCAGCAACCACATACCACACAACAGGACCACTAACCCAGGAACCTATCCTTGCAACAAAGCCCGTTGCCAACTGTGCCCACATATCTATTCAGGAGACACCATCACAGGGCCTAATAACATCAGCCACACTATCAGAGGCTCGTTCACCTGCACATCCACCAATGTGATATATGCCATCATGTGCCAGCAATGCCCCTCTGCCATGTACATTGGTCAAACTGGACAGTCTCTACGTAAAAGAATAAATGGACACAAATCAGATGTCAAGAATTATAACATTCATAAACCAGTCGGAGAACACTTCAATCTCTCTGGTCACGCGATTACAGACATGAAAGTTTGAGATATTACAACAAAAAAACTTCAAATCCAGACTCCAGCGAGAAACTGTTGAATTGGAATTCATTTGCAAATTGGATACAATTAACTTAGGCTTGAATAGAGACTGGGAGTGGCTAAGTCATTATGCAAGGTAACCTATTTCCCCTTGTTTTTTCCTACTCCCCCCCCCCCCCCCCCCCCCAGACGTTCTTGTTAAACCCTGGATTTGTGCTGGAAATGACCCACCTTGATTATCATACACATTGTAAGGAGAGTGGTCACTTTAGATAAGCTATTACCAGCAGGAGAGTGGGTTTGTATGTGTGGGGGGTGGGGGGTGAGAAAACCTGGATTTGTGCTGGAAATGGCCCAACTTGATTATCATACACATTGTAAGGAGAGTGATCACTTTATATAAGCTATTACCAGCAGGAGAGTGGGGTGGGAGGAGGTATTTTTTCATGCTTTATGTGTATAAAAAGATCTTCTACACTTTCCACAGTATGCATCCGATGAAGTGAGCTGTAGCTCACGAAAGCTTATGCTCAAATAAATTGGTTAGTCTCTAAGGTGCCACAAGTACTCCTTTTCTTTTTTCAAATACAACTGCTGTTCAATCAATGCAGGAAGAGTTGAACCAATCCCTCTTGTGTAAATACATAACTTACCAAACAAAGTAATGTCCCATATAATTGTGGGGCATTCTGTAAAGTCTTCTAAACTCAAGGTCTCAAGCATCATCAGCGCTGGGTTCCTCAAAGAAACCCTAGTGGCTCGTTCAGATTTGGGTTTGTATTGTTGACATCAGTATATTTGAAATGAAATGAAATATTTGTTAATAAAGTGTTCTTATAACAGTGTAACTTATTTGTGAGAAAGAGAACAGAAGAAAGAATAGTGACCACAAAAAAGATCTCTTGACTTTAAGGGTATGTCTACACTGCAGTTAGACCCTGCGGTTGGCCCATGCCAGCTGACCCAAGCTCAGGCTCAGGGGCTATTTAATTGCGGTGCAGAGGTTCTGGCTCGGGCTGCAGCCTGAACTGTGAGACCCTCCCACCCTGCAGGATCCTATAACCCAAGCTCCAGCCTGATCCTGAATGTCTACACTGCAGTTAAACAGCCCCGCAGCCCAAGCCCTGTGAGCCTGAGTCAGCAGGCCAGCCACAGGTTTTTAATTGCAGTGTAGATATACCTTAATACAGTGGTTCTCAAAACTGGTCTACCGCTTGTTCAGAGAAAGCCCCTGGCGGGCCGGACCGATTTGTTTACCTGCCACGTTCGCAGGTTTGGCCGATTGCGGCTCCCACTGGCCGCGGTTCACCACTCCAGGCCAACGGGATCTGTGGGAAGCGGCACGGGCCAAGGGATGTGCTGGCCACACTTCCCACAGCCCCCATTGGCCTGGAGTGGCGAACCACGGCCAGTGGGAGCCATGATTGGCAAAACCTGCGGACACGGCAGGTAAACAAACCGGTCCGGCCCACCAGGGGCTTTCCTTGAGCAAGCGGCAGACCGGCTTTGAGAGCCACTGCCTTAAGAGACATAACTGTACAAGGCTGTGTTTTATTGATTGCTTTTTGTGACAATATAAACAAAGAGTTGGTATTTTAAAGAACCAAAGGCTGAATTTTAATTTTAACATTTTTATTCGAGAACATATGTAATTTCTGTGCCCTTATTTCCTAATGTATAATATCAATTAACACATACGAATGTCTCCATCTATTCTACCGATAAAACTCATGTGATTAACTCAAAAAAATTAATCGTGGTTAAAAAAGTTAATTGTGATTAATCAAAGTTTTAATCACACTGTTAAACAATAGAATGTCAATTGAAATTTATTGAATATTTTTGGATGTTTTCTACATTTTCAAATATATTGATTTCAGTGACAACACAGAATACAAAGTGTACAAATATTTGCACTGCAAAAATGATAGACAAAAGAAATGGTATTTTTCAGTTCACCTCATACAAGTACTGTAGTGCAATCTCTTTATCGTGAAAGTGTAACTTACAAATGTAGATTTTTTTTGGTTACATAACTGCACTCAAAAACAAAACAATGTAAAACTTTAGCGCCTACAAGTCCACTCAATCCTACTTCTTGTTCAGCCAATCACTAAGATAAGCAAGTTTGTTTACATTCATGGGAGATATGCTGCCCGCTTCTTACTTACAATGTCACCTGAAAGTGAGAACAGGCATTCACATGGCACTTTCATAGCCAGCATTGCAAGCTATTTACGTGCCAGATATGCTAAACATTCATATGCCCCTTCATGATTTGGCCACCATTCCAGAGGACATGCTTCAATGCTGATGACACTCATTAAAAAAAAATGTGTTAAATAATTTGTGACCGAACTTCTTGGGGGAGAATTGTATGTCTCCTTCTCTGTTTTACTCACATTCTGCCATATATTTCATGTTATAGCAGTCTCGGACGATGACTTATTCATTTTCAGAATACTCTCACTGCAGATTTGACAAAACGCAAAGAAGGTACCAATGTGAGATTTCTAAAGATAGCTACAGCACTCCACTCAAGGTGTAAGAATCTGAAGTGCCTTCCAAAATCTGAGAGGGACGAGGTGGGAATTGCTTTCAGAAGTCTTAAAAGAGCAACACGCAGATGCAGAAACTACAGAACCCAAACCACCAAAAAACAAAATCAACCTTCTGTTGGTGGCATCTGACTCAGATTATGAAAATGAACATGCATTGGTCCGTTCTGCTTTGGATCATTATCAAGCAGAACCCGTTATCAGCATGGACGCATGTCCTCTGGAATGGTGGTTGAAGCATGAAGGGACATATGAATCTTTAGCGCATCTGGCACATAAATACTTTGCAACGCTGGCTACAACAGTGCCATGTGAATGCCTGTTCTCACTTTCCGGTGACATTGTAAACAGGAAGTGGGCAGCATTATCTCCTGCAAATGTAAACAAACTTGTTTGTCTGAGCGACTGGCTGAACAAGAAGTAAGACTGAATGGACTTGTAGGCTCTAAAGTTTGATATTGTTTTGTTTTTGAATGCAGTTATTTTTTTTGTACATAATTCTATATTTGTAAGTTCAACTTTCATGATAAAGATACTGCAATACAGTACTTGTATTAGGTGAATTGAAAAATACTATTTCTTTTGTTTTTTACAGTGTAAATATTTGTAATAAAATAAATATAAAGTGAGCACTGTACACTTTGTGTTCTGTGTTGTAATTGAAATCAATATATTTGACAATGTAGAAAACATCCACAAATATTTAAACAAATGGTATTCGATTATTTAACAGCACGATTAATCGTACGGTTAATCGGGATACATTTTTTAAATCGCGCGAATAATCACGATAATTTTTTTAATCGCACGAGAACCCGAATTAAAAGGAAAGAAACAAATATTTAAATATCTACTCGTTCAGTGATCCATATACACAGAACCACTATACAGCTTGCATGCTGGGGGCTGAACATGACATTTTCTGTAACAATGTATAAAATAATCATAGCTCATGCATCTTCTCTTCTATAATGATAGACTGGTGGTCTTCTCTTGCTCCCACTGAAGTCAGTGCAAAACTCCAGTTGACTACAAGAAGTGCAGACTCAAGTCCTAAATAATTTAACATTATTTTCGATAAATGTTATTAATTAGTTAATGTTTGTAAAGAGCTGAGTAAGTACTGAGTGTTTTAGTCTCACTCTTATTTACTTATGTTAGAGATGAGAGTGAAACAAAAACACCTGAACTTTGCAGAAGTTTGGACCCAGATCTGAACTTGGCCACTAGCCAAAGTTTAATGATCCAGCTCAGACACCTACATCTGAACACATGCTGAGCTTTAAAGAAGATTGAATCTAGATCAAAACTTAGCAGCTATCTCTCCAAATATTTTGCTAGTGACATCAGAATGTGTGTGAGCTGTAAAAGCTTGCAGTGTGCAAGGTTTATATTCCGTGCTCATGTATAGAATATAAATAGCTCCTGTTTTTATAAATTTAAAAAATGTCGCCTGAATGTTATCAAAGTGTGTGTGTTGGCAGTAGGGAATTAGGTTCTTTGATCTCATTTCTAAGTAGAGTATGCACAGTGATCTTTTGCCTGTTTTAATCCGTCAATAGTGCAGAACTATTTTTGGACCCATGATATAGTTAGTTAAAGTTGTGTATGGGGGGAGGGGGAAATAAGTTATGCATAATACATAATGAAACTATTTAAATAATTACTTATGATAATTCCCATGTACAGCAGCAACAGATATAAGTCTTGATATGCTGTCACATCTATTTTCTGCTTTTGGCATATTATATAAATAGGTTAAAGCTAAAAATGAAAACATTTTAACCTGATATATAGATATATATTTTAAAACCCCTAACGTGGAACAGTGTCATCTAAGGAAAGGATTCAAGCTCCATTTTCACAGTTTGTCGCCAGGATCCCTTAGTGTTTTACACAGGCTTTCTTTTTTAAATCTTTTCTGCTTTGTATCCAGTAGTCCTTCAGTTTGAGCAGTTCCACCACCCATAGAGATGACTCATCTTCACTGCCTTTTACTGTCTCATGCTGAATGAACACGGGGCAGAAAAACTGCTTTTCCTCCAACCCCTGTAGTAAAAGTGCCTGTGGAAATAGACTCATTTTGATAAAGCAAGTTAACCATTTTCTGTCTGCTTCCCTCCTTGAGTAAGTGTCCTTCAAATGGCTGAGAAAAGTGCCACCTGATGCTGACTGGGATGAAACTGAAGTGTTTACTGCTCCAGCAGTCTGTTGTCTGAGACTTTGAGGGAGTGGGGTAGAGACAAACCACAGTATAGAAGAAAGCGGTGTTTCTAGGGGTGTTAAATGACCATTGCTTTTAATTTTTTTTATAGGTGATGTCTTCATTCTGCTATCGAACATGGTAAAGGGCCTCTATCCGCAAGCTGGCATTACGATACCATCATTGGTCTCTGAAGCAGCAGCATTAGATACACTGTGATGGGCAACCTAGAAATACCAAGAGCAGCAAGCAGCATGCCACATCTTCATTTTTAGCTCTTTTCCATACTCTGCTCTGTAAGTACAGTATGCCAGTGTTGTGCCTGCCAGTTGGAGTTCCCAAATTGCTTAATTAGGTGTTATGTATTAGGGTAGTACAGTGTACATATTTAAATAGCTGGCTGCTTCAGGGAAGCATATTTGCCATTTGACATGACATCAAATAATTTTTCGCTGTATGAAACTTTGCGGATGGCTAAGATAAGCAAGAAGGCTACTTTTATGTGTTTTGATTTACTAGTCCCCACAGTAATGTTATATGAAATTCAGCAGAATTTTGTATGATCATTAGGGAAATCAATATTTTTCCTACAGTAAATCACAGGTATGCGGTAAACAACATGAGGGCTATAATTGACAGGTAGCACCTGATAGATAGAATTCATTATCTTGCCAGTCTGACTAACAAGAAAGTTAGCACATGCATTATTTACTTTCCAAATATATTCCTTAAAACCTGTGATAGGCTTAGAGGTGTCTCCAAATGTTAAAGCTAGAGGGGTGTGTCTAGTTTAAATGATTTTATATATGCAGGTGTAGTTTCCAGCTTTAAGAAAAAAATAACTGCGACCTAATTGCATTTACTTGTGCTGAATCAAACGCTTCTTGGGATGGATTTAGCTGATCAACAATTTCTGGTCTGTTGAAAGGAAATGTGAGTGAGTGACTGTCATTACCTTGATGCTGATTACTGGAATTGACCAACTTAATAGCAATTTGCTAACCTTGTTTACAAAACTGACCTCCCGAACCTGACCGTGTGATTTAGAAGGGAAGAGAGCCAGGCCACTTAAAGTGTCAGTGCTGAAAACACTACATCATCTGCATGATGTTCTGATTCAGGGAAAGAAGATGATGACTCAGAGGTATCAATTCCATCTCTAGTCCAGAGAAATTTGCGTAAGGAGGGAAAATATCATTTTTGGCACTTAGTCAAGAAAAATGTTTTGTTTTTTTTTTCTTTCTTAATTTGGGACTTAAGGAAACTGGGCTGTAGCCCAGTGCAACCTCAGGATAAGAAATATGCTATATTAGCTGGCATTTGCAACAGTTCTCCCTATGAATTCTTAAATGATGTGCTGCCAGATTTTCTCTCTCTCACTCGCACACACAACTAAGAAATGTGCTATTGGCTAAAAGCACAAGGCTAAGGGTTTTGCAAGATTATTACTGGTTTGTTTGTTTTTATTTTTTATTAATGGAGAGACCAGAAAGGTGAGAGTCCAATCATGTATATTAGTTTGCTTCCCAGTAAGAAAAAAACCTCTCTTAGACCTAGGGCTCTGGTTGAACTTTGACCCTGAGTCATCCGATGTGTTCAGCTCACAGCACTGCTGCTTTCTAGGTCCACATTTGTTTTCCCATATGAAAAATATCACAGTGCCAGCTACCTCTATGTCCATAAAGTAAACTCAAAGTATTAAATATGAAAATGATGAAGATCTTCACAAGCGTCAAACTTTGTACTCCATTCACCTCTTCCACACACCCAAAAACCCCCCAATAAAAAATTAAAATAAAAGCAAAACACAGAAAACCATGTTTTCCGCCTAAACATAAAAATAAACAGTAAATAAAACAGGAGTTTGTGAGGGTCAATGACTCTCTACAAATTAGTTCAATTTAAATGCTCATCTCCCTGTCTCTCAGTTGGGTCAAAAACCCCTGTCAATATGCTTCCCTCCCTGCTTTGACTCAAATTCTTCTGACATTATCCTAAACCTCGCTCTAAATCTCTTGGGGCCACATCAGTTTGCTGTCTGCTCTCCACTAGGCCCCTCTAGATTTCCTGGTTTCCAGGGCTGCTTTTCCCTCACACTTTTATCTTTGCTGCTGCTCCAAGCTTGCTTCTTGCATTGGAACACACTTTCAACCTGTGCTGCATTTTTAGTCACGAGTTGTGCTACTGTCTCAGGCCACTCCTTTTGGGCCCTTGTTTTAATTCTTTCTGGGCCACAGTGCAACTGTCAAGATGCTCTCTGTGGTCTCTCCCACATCTTAACTCATCTGGCCCCTCTGGGCTTCTCTTAAAATGCATCTAATTTCACCTGATTAATTGTTTCAAGTTTCCTGCTGTTCTGATCCTATCTGACAGCTGCTTGGTGTCATCATGTCTTTATTCTTTACCACATCTTTAGCTGTTGGGTATTCATCAGTAATATTGCCTTCAAATGCAATGAATTTGCTGGTACCTTGTTTACATTTTCCCATGACCTGCGCAGTTCTAGACATTCACTTCTGGTGTTGCGTTCTTTGTAGTGTTGTAAAGGCAAACAAGTCTGATATTATGGCCAGACTGCCTGCCTGCCACCTGTTTCTGTCTTTTTGCCTCTCTCCTTTTCCACTTTGACTATAGCAGATGCTACCACGATCCCTGCCCTAGATTCCATTCTAATTTCATAGTCTTTTCATTCTCCCTGTCTCTCCTCCCCTCTCCCTGGTTGATGCTTCATCAGTGTTTGGGCTGCCAAAGCACTCTTTAAACCCACATATAATTCTGTTTTGAGCTTGGAAACTCTGCTCAATGGTCCTTTCAGTTCTCCACCTTCCTTTTGTTTTTTGTCTTCAATGAATTGAAATAGACATGGAAGGGGAAGGGCTCGGTCTAGACTTACAAAGCAATTTCCCCTTCCCGAAAGGGCAGAGCACATTTCCTTCCAAAACAACCTGGCTGGGAAGTCACAAATTTCTTGTCAGTGCTGCTTTTTTTTCTCCCTGAAAGCTGTTGAGTCAAAACATGACTATCAAGGCTGACCCAAAGGGACATGAGCAAGGGTATGAGAGTGTTTCACTTCATTCTTCCTTAAAACCAACAGAATGGGGAAAAGAGAGATCTGGGGGAGCATTCGTATTGTGAAGGTTAAAAGGTAATGGGAAAGCAAATAATCTTGGCACCCCTCTACAGAGAGTCTGGTTCATGGACTGATTTTGCACTCAAAATGCCTTGCAGGGGTTTATTCTGACCAAATAGTATAAATATTAGAATGACTGCAAGGAGGGGGAAAGCTGAACAAATAGGAGGCTAGTAAGCATGCAGGCAAGGCTGATGAGTTGCAAAGACTTTTCCTTAGCAGGAAAGTGTTAGTTTGTGGTTTTTACTTTAACCTCTCTGATATTCCTCTCACTCAAGGATAAGATACGTTTTCTTATTGCTTCTCTAAATGCAGTTGTGTTTGTTAACTTACTTAATTGTAGTGTTGTGTCCTGTCAGGGATTTTAATTTCAAGGCACCCACTCTTAGCTGGCTTCTCCCCTGCTCTGGGTATCACCTTTGTTAAAAAGAATCACTTTGTACATGAAAAATAAAGAAAAAAATAACATGGAAGTTACCGAATGTCTCCCCTCACATGTTTCAGAGATCCTCTCTGCTTTGATATTTCAAAGATATTAAAGTCAATCTGAGTGGAAGTGGGGAGAGGTTTTAAAAAGGAAAAAAAATTGTGGTTGAGATCTAATAGCTACTCAGATGCCCCCCCCCCTTCATTATTTAGGTTTGCTATTTCAGTGGTGAAATTTCTGGCTTGGTCAGAACCTTGCAAGACTGAGTGGGGAGGTGAACTGGAGTGTGGCTGGATGCTGGCTGACTATTACATTTTGAAATAACTGCTGATTCACAGATACACATTTTGCATTCACTGGAAAAATGAGGGTGTCTGGATCTGTTGGTCTGAAACCGATCATTAGAGTGGAGTATCTGAATAGTTGGTTACCATCTCCTAGTCTGAAGCAGCCTGTATCTGTGTGTGGTGCGTAATTGAAATATCCTACAACAATAGTTCATGACTACTATAGGTAGTCAATGTGCTTTACAAATATTAATTAAGCTCACAACCCCCCTGTGAGTTAGGTAAACATCATCCCCATTTAGTAGAAGAATAAACGGAGCGTCCACCCTTTTGCTTTATTCCAGCAGTGACAGTTCATCAGTCACAAAGGCAATGGGGCCCAAGGGCTTGCCTGTTTTCCGGACCCTGTGATTAGAATTCCAAACTACAGACCTTTTTAGTATGAGATTCTACACAGGCTTGCAATTTATAGCATTGTTTTAGCATGCATTCCTTTTGAGCGCTTTCAGTTGCATCTTCTGCTGCTATTGCAGTATTTGGTTATTTCATATGGGACCAAGTATCAAAGCCAAATGTTCTTATGTGTTTAGCAGACTAGGTGTTGGACTAGTAGTGAGTATGTGGTCTCTTTTGTTTCTTGTTTCCAAGAAGGCTAAGGTGCTCAGCAGATTGGAGCAAATTCTTGCAAGTGGGACTGATCCTAGTCCAGCTTCATGGTTGTTGAGGCTTTTGATGCACCAAATCGATATTTATGCACTTTGACAATGGCTAGTAACTGCTGCAGTGGGTTTCTATTAGTCACCTTTGGGGATACCAGCCCATGAAAAAAATAAGTCAGCATTTTAATTTTTCAAGTGGGTGAACATCATTCATTCCTATCTTGTCTGATGATACATTTACAGTGTTGTGATGCAAAAAAATATGATCTACCTGGCACAAATTTTAATTTGGGACTTTTTTGCACCCTGGGGTCTGATGTTGCAGGAAGCAGGACAAAGCCACAGAAAAGTACAAGTGTCCTTTTAAAGGCAAGATGAGAGGCAATGCAACACTGAATTTCTGTTGCTCAAATCTGTACATTGCTAGTAGTAGTTATTGGATTAATCAGGAAGACCCAAATGGATGGAAATATAGGGGTGATTGTTTTTAACTAATATACTAATAAGCTATTTTTTTGCTCTCTGTGGTCTAGCAGGTAGGACAATGCAGTTACAGTTAAGAACCCTGGGTCATATTTACAGCTTTGCCAATAACCTGCTATATGACCTTTGACAAGTCCCTTTATCTCACTATTTCTCAGTTTTCCCGTCTGTTAAATTGAGATGGTACTTAATCTCTGCTGTATAGAGCTCTTTGAGATCTACAGATGCAAAATGCTATGATAGCTAAATATTATCATAGTTGTTAAACAGTTGTTACTATTATTATTATTTTCTCTAACATTGAACTTCACTTCCATTTTCTCTTTCACCTATCTATTCATGGGCATTTCACACCAATGCTGATCATTATTCAACAGAGATGGATTCAAGATCATGGATAATATGAGGCATGCAAAGCCAGTTATTTTTATTACTTCACCCAGGAAAGTTCAGTCCAGATTCAGCCTCTGGTTTGAAGTTTTAGAATCCTTGGCTTTGCTGCTGACATTTAAAATCATTGTTACCTTTCATATATCTTCTCCCAGATGTATGTAGCGTTCATATCCTGCTATGTTAATTCCTTTGTGGATAGATCATGGCACATAATGTTTTCGAGCAGTAGTCTTTTGAGGACAAGGTATTTCACCAGGAATTAAGTATAATGGTTTCCCACTAACAATCAACAAACAAAAGTTGAAGTTCTGTCATACTTTGCAAAACAAGACTTGAGGGTTTGGATGTAGTGTAACATCCACATCTAAAGATCAGTATGTTTTATGCCTCACTGAAGTCAGCGTGAGGAAAAATAGATGGAAAGAGCTACATTTCTTAGCTTCAGAATTGCATCTACAATAACCTGCTTCATAACCCTTGCCAAATATTTACTGGCAGACTGCTGATGCAAGTGAAAGTTAAATAATTCTATTTCTTCCAGGTGTATTAGTGTGGGTAAATGTGGGTCAGGATTTTAAGTCTCTACACAGCAAATACTTCATGTGGCAAAGATTAAAAAAACAAAACAAAACAAAAAAGACTGTGAATGCCACACATTGTTGGGTGCCCAACTTGCTACACCAACTTGCATGTCAAAAATGCTGAGCAACTATCCTCTGATAATCAGGTCCCTTTGAACTGTCTCATGTGGGACAGCCAAAATTACTGGTCACTTTATCAAATCTTGATCTATATCTCTAGCTATAGTTCCAAGAAAATTCCCCAAATTAAGAAAAATTACAAGAATCTTATAATTCCATACACAAGGATTCCATAGTGCTTTAATATACCTTGGAGAGTCTATTATACACACATTATTATCATTATTATTATTATTTAGGACCAGATTGTATAGTTTGTACACAGAACTGTGCTGAAGATGTGGGGAGCTTGGGTAAAAATTGTTGCTCGCTCATTTCAGAGGTCCCCTTTTCTGGTGAGCTCTCTAACCAGATCTTCTACAAAGTCCCTCTCCTTAGGAGATTCCTCCCTGTGTTCTGGGGCTTCCTCTCTGAGCCCTCATAACCTTTTATAAGGCCCAGGTGTTCCTTAACTAATTAACTCCCACCCGGCCACCTAGGTAATTAACTGATCACAGTTGGCTCTGGGTTGTCTCGTTCTCCTTGGCGGAGCCAGTCACAGGTAGGCTGGTCCCTGACTTCCCTGAAAGGGCCTGCTCCCAGGATAAGGACATAGCACCTAGCACTCTTACTGCTGCCTCCCTTTCCCTTTGTGTGATTTGTAGCCCAGGGATGATAGAAAGTAGCAGTGGCTATGTACCTCTCTTGTATGTGGTTCTGGCACAGTGGGTGCAATTGGAGTGCGATTGGATCTGGAGTGAGCGTTCAGGTCTATCTCTGTTCTGCTCACATCTCTCTCTTTCAGGCTCTTCTTTCGCAATTACACGTGACCAAAATTTCAGCACATTTCTGTGAGTGAATTCCAAAGTTTCTGGGAGACTTCTATCTACAGCCTTCTTTGAACAGCCTTTGTTCACACCCTTTACCTCAGCCACAAGCTGCTGTATTGACTCAGTTTCTTCCAGTACTTTAACTTTATTAAAAGGAACCATACTCAATTGGGTAACTATGTAGCTATGTACAACATGGATAGAGTTGGGAGTTAGGTGACTTACTTACATATACATATTATTTTGGGGCAGCACAATCATTTTCTTTTAAACAAGTGTAGCGAATAATTTGCCTTCACAAAACTGGATTTGGAGCAGATGGAACAACACATGAGTTGCCAAGGACTGAAGGTGTTTCTGGAGGTGAAAGAAGGCTTATGCAGGAGGAATTCTTTCTTTCTGAAGTTCCAGGAGCTCACCTTTTTAAAATAATAGACAGAGTATTCCCACGATATTTAAGTGTAATTTACTGGAAATGTTTCATGTGAGCATGGTGACATTCATTAGCCCTTGAACAGGAGACCATAAAGATGTTCCTGCCTTCTAAAAGAGAGAGGGTGTACGTATAATACTGGACTGTTGAGTGGTCTGCTGCCTTTTGGGATATGAGTGAATCAGTTTTTTTGTAAAATCAAACTAGCTCGAGAGCTTCCTTTTGGATGTTTAGCCAAACAGACCGTTGGAAACTTTAGAAGTTTGCTCATCTCTAGTTTCCAGATGCTCCCCTTCTGCACCAGCCCAAACTTAAACACACATTTTGTTGTTGTTGTTCAGGATTGTTGTTGTTTTCTGGTTTTCTGTGGTAGCATGGACTCAAATTAAATTGCTGGGTTAAATTAATAATATTTTGAGCAAAGCACTAGCTGTCGAGGGTGCTAACAAATCCTGTAAAGGTAACAGGCCAGCCTCATCCCTAATGTAAATCCATTTACATCAGTGGTGTTCCATCAGGAATGGAGTTAGCTCTTCATTGTTTTTATGCCCATGGTGTTTTCATCTATGATTTATTTGCTTCACTAGTTAGAAAGATGCTTCCTCCTTTTTGCTTGTTTCCTACTTTTAAGGTCATGTATTTTTATATCTGTCTGTTTGTCTGTGTGGGTGGGCATGTGAGAGTCTCCGTCTCTCTTCTCCTTATGTAATGTCAGATGGAAGTTTAGAACAGTGCACTGCAGAAAGCCAACCCACATCCTTCACCCACACAGCCTGCAAAGCAGTTACACCGACATCAATCAGGGAAAACCCTCAGACTACATGCACCGTTGGAGCAGGTGCATGAGGGTTCATGGCTTCATCATGTGGCTGTCAGACTGCAGTGTATCACCTACCCTGCTGTCTGTTACTTTATCTATACACCACAGGCCTATTTACCTACATAGCAAATGAAATACATGATATAAAACTTGCAGACACTCTTGAGTTCAAATTATACTATCCCTTTCTTCACATATGTGGAAGCATGTTCTTTCAGTGCATTGCTGTGGACGCATCAAGAAAAAAAGCTGCCTAGCACCATTGCCTTAAGAGCAAGTTTTGCGGAGGGGGAAAGCAAATCCTAAAATACATAAAGGGGGCAGAGGGCAAATGTCACAGACAGAGGAAAGCCATATGCAAAACTAAGCCGAGAATCTGAGAGATACAAAGAGCAGATATTATACTTGGGAGAAAAGATTGTGCAAATGATGTTATACCAATGACAGTAAAAAGTGAGTAATGCTTTCTGGAATCATCAAAGAGTTTCTGAATTTAATTCTTTGGGTACTAGAATTTCTGCCACAGAATGGATGTGAATGACTTTTTTAATTATTGTGAATAATATAGACTGACTACTGCTGCTGTGTTAGTTTACATTCAGCCTTTTCTATTTAAAGCTGATAATGCACTCTGTTCTTTCCTTTTAATGACCAAAGTAAATTACTGCCCCGAGCTCTGGGTCTGATCAGCCAGTGTGAGAAAATATTTAGCAGACCAAGATTTCTAAAACGATGCTTGAATGAATGTGGAGCAGTGACATGCTCTCAGCGCTACGTCTGGAAACTTCTCTTTGTAAACTGGAATGAAGAGACAATGAATATTTCTAAGTCACAAAATAAGAAGAATCCAGAATGAACGTATTTTTGTGATTTGGAATTTGTGACATATGAACACTAAGCTATATAAAAATTAACTTAATGAAATAAATATACATTCTCCCTCACAAAATGGAGCAACTGGCTTTTCCCAATTCTACCTGCTCTGGAATATGTTGTGCTGAAAACTGTGAGCCCAACTTTGTTCAGTTACATTGATGTAAATCTGGAGTAATTCCATTGACTTCATTTGGTTCCATGGAAGTCAGTGGAGTTCCTCTGTACTTACATGAGTATGTATGAGAGAAGAATTTGGCTCTGTATCTGTTGCTATCATTTTATATGGGATATTAATATATAATCATCTTCCCAAATATATATAAGGGGTAAACATGGGAACAAATTGTGCCTGGCACATGTTCAGGTGTACAGTGAGGAGAAAAATCCAAGGAACCCTTAGGCACTGGATCCCTGGAGTGCAAGATGTGTTCCAGAATAGTGTTGCTAGTGATCCGAGGTAGATAGCTATCACAGTGTGGGGCCAGAGCCATGGCTTTGTCACCCTTCTCCATATTGACTGGGCTTGGAGGGGGGCATGTGCTGCACTCCCTGAAAGGGTGGCGCAACAGCAGCCCTCCATAAGAGCTGTGGGAGGTATTGTGTCTACCTGTAGCACGCTGCCTCCAAGTGCTCCTGGGACAGGATGCATCTGTCCCACCCTTCAAGGTGCAGTTGAGCCCTTTCCTTTTTCTTCTGTCCCTAGTTGCTGTGACTGGCTGCTATATCTGCTGCTGCTGCTGCTGCTTTGCAAAAGAGAGCTGAAGGAGTAAAGGGCGTGTGCTAAGCAAATAAGAGAAAACTTTCTTTTTTTAAAGTACAATGCCCAGTGATTTTTCTTGCATTTAAGCTGGAGGGTGCGAGTTGTAAAATAGTGGCCAGGTAGGGTACATCAGTAATCGCTGCATAAACTTTGACTAGAAGAAAGAAGACAAATCCCAATCCCTTAAAAATAAATAAATGTAAGATACCATTTAGTATCCCGAATTGGTATACAGATGGAGATGTAAAAAAAGGACAGTGTACATTTTTAAACAAAATAGTTGAAAAACAGTTTGCCTTTTATTGATCTGCCAAGCCAAGGTATTCTTGGTTCTGTGTTTTGCTTGTTACAGGCGGTAAAGTAGCAAGAGCCTAGAGCAGAGTAAGGAAAGAAGCTTGTACTCTACTTTGTGTTTCTTGTCGTATGTTTTCAGCTGCAGAAGAGAAACTCAAGACCCTGAACTTTGAAAACCTTGAAATTAAAGTTTTTCATGTTTAGGGCCACAAATACAGGATATTCTGGTAATGATCACTTTTTCTGAAGTGTCTGGAACTGGCCACTCTTGAAGACAGAATGCCAAACTAGTTGAACCACTGGTCTGATTCATTTTGGCAATTCCTATGTTTTTATGTTTTCGAGTAGCTCGGTGTCTTCATTTTTCATACGCCAAAGCCACATTCACTGCAGTAACCATGTAGAAAGAGCAGAAGGTGCATTCCAAATGTTTATGATAACTTTCCACAAGTGCTGTTCTCTGGGCTCAAGCAGTTCTCAACATAGGAGAATAGCCATGTGGTGGTCACACAGGGTCACAGTGTGATTGGCTTTAACAGGTCTGTTTTGCTACTTTATCATACAATTTAGGTATGTCTCCTAATCAGGTTTTCCACACAATTAGGGTGGAACTGGCTGGTTCAGATTGCAGGAAGAGCTAAAAAATGAGAAGAAGATTTGTTAGGGTTGATAGTGTTAATGAAAATATGAAAGGAAAGCCACATTTGGAGGGGAAAGTGTGACCTGACAAATATGACCCCCTGGAATTCCCCTAGATTTCTAACTTTGAAATCAAAGCTGGCTTTAATGTGCACCAGGTGTCATCATGGTGTTTTGATTCCCTTCAAGCGAGGGAATGAGCCTTACAGTTTCAGCATCTGCACATCTGTGAATATCAGTGACAGGGTGTATTCTTGTTTAGATCATAACCCATGAGGTTCAAAGGGCATGAACAATTTAATAATTGATCCTGTTAGGTGCACTGGAGATTGGCAACCACAAAACTATGCTCTGCTTTGCACAGGCTGTGGTCTTTTTATTTTCTCTCTTCCTCCCCTTTCTAGTGCCCATCCCTTGCACTGACATGCTTAATCCCATCTTAACTGTCTCAGTAGCCAGACAGAACAATAAGAAAGCCAGGAAGATGGCAGCAAAGCCGGAATTTTAAAATTATATAGCAAAAAACTAAAAATGGATATTATCAAAAACATTCATTATTGATATTCAAACAGTATGTTTAAAACAGATGTGTTGTGATAAAACTAGGTGTTTTGTAAATTTAGATTACAGTTAAATCCTGTGGAAGGACAGGATGCCATCATCAGATGAATGGTTTTTGGACGCCAGTCTTGCCATTTGTCGCTCTATTTCTAATCTTTCTGCTGCAGGTTGGGAAGACTGTGGCAAGCTGGCTCTGATATCATCTCTAGAGACCTCCAGATTTCCTTGGTTTCTCTCACTCTTGCTTTCAGCCTGGGTCTTGCATGAGACTGCACTAGTTTTTTTGGTGGTTGAGCTCATCCTGTGAAAGAAAGATCAGGTGTGCTTGTACTTTTGGCTCTGCCAAAAGACTTAGTTGTTGTTGACCAGAAGGGTTTTGACCTGTTTGTGGACCTGTTGCCTTATTTTCTTTCTCTGAGAGAGCCCAGGATGTGAGAGGCTGCTC
Source organism: Chelonia mydas (assembly GCF_015237465.2). Classification (NCBI taxonomy): domain Eukaryota; kingdom Metazoa; phylum Chordata; order Testudines; family Cheloniidae; genus Chelonia; species Chelonia mydas. Next base: position 104,646,068 of record NC_057850.1, on the reverse strand, counting down.
GTGGAAATAGTGTAATGAATTAGTGAGATTATTATGTAGAAAACATACATCTGTTTCTCTTTACTGTATCAAATTCTGACAGATCTTTGCTTTCAAAGAACTTGGCCTAAATCGTAGATTAGATGAGACCAAGTTAGCTGGAGTCCTGCCTAGATAAGATATAAGTGATGCTTGTAAGTTGAAACTATGGCAGGGTGGCCCCCTGTAACAAGGCATTGGTCCTTTCGCGGGAGGGGGTGACATTTGCAGACCAGGATGTCTGTTATAGGGACACAGTCCCTTTAAGGCAGGAGGTTTTTTTAATTTTAGTCATCAGCTGGAGCATATGATTGATGGTTCAAGAGACTAGGAATATGACTCTCTGAGTGGAAAATATAAGAAGTAGCTGGAGCTCAGCATGAAGGAAATTAGATTTGCAAAAACCTGGGCCAAGTTCTCCAGACAGGAAGCCTGGAGCATAGCCGAAAGAGGGCCTGGAGGAGTGGAGAAGTGTCCAGTCTGGGAAAGTCTGTAAAGAAGCCTAGAACTGAGCAGGCCATGAAGGAAGTGATGCAGAGAAAAAGTGATACAATCATGTCAAGTGAATTGGGCAGTTACTGAATATATAGGGTTCCTGGACCAGAACCCAGAAGAGAAGGGGGCCTGAGTTCTTATATAGTGACATCTGGAAGTGGTGGACGTAAACCCCTAAATTCAGGGGAAGAAAACTAATTGAGCCCTAAAAGAGAGACTACAGAGTTGGAGAGCCTAAAGAAGGCTGGGGAAGAACTTTCTAGAGCCCAGATTGGAGCCTAAAGACACTTTTAAGCCCATGGGAAGGTCTGCACAGAAAAAGTCTGGGAGGAAGATTGTTTAGTTGTTTCTCTCACTGGAACTACAGCAGCCTATATAGTATAGATCCTAGGTCTCTGAAAGACCTCTTCTCTCTCTGTTCATCAGTGTGGAAATGCCAGCTTTTAGGTACTTGTGCTAACATTCAGTAATTTAACTCTGTGGCCCAGTACAATTTCATGGAGAACTCTTGATACTGGATTTCAGCTCATCAGGGATCCAGCAGAGTCAGGGTTGTGTTGGTGGCCGTCGTCGTCTTCATCATCTTCATCATCAAAACTTCATGGCACGGTGTGAACCCAGCTGACCTTTACCTGTGGATGTGGGTGTTTAGTTTATTTTGTAAGTGTTTCTTAATTAGATTGGACAGCATGATTTATGTAGTGTTTGGGAGGTGAGGTATTGTACTTGCACTCAGAGATCTTTGTACTGGGAGCATTTTATTGATTAACAAATAACAACACACTGAAGCATACTGTCGTATCTTAATGCCTAGGATTCCAAGACTGACATTAGAGAAATAAAGTGTGTGTGTGTGTGTGTTAATAATTATAATTATTATCAGTAATTGTTATGGCACGATTTATCCCAATGTCCCTTTGATCTTTCAAGCAGACACCTTGTTACTCTGTAATTCAGTTTCAGAGGCTGGGTGACCACAGAAAGCTGACAGGAGCCATCGGGCAAAGATCAGCAAAGAGCATAACACTAAAATTTATTTTTATCAGTTTAAATACAACATAACAATGTGTATGCTTTTGAGGCTTAGTATACAACTGTAAAGTAGCTTTGAAAAATTATCATGAAAACTTATCAACCCAGGCACAACGTCTATTCATCTGCACTTTTCTATAATGATAGTTGATCATGGAAAAGAACTCGAGTGGTATTTTAACTGACCATCAAAATATGACTTGCGGAGGGTGAGGGGTGTGTGGGATTTGGCCAGGCTACAGGAAGGTATCCAATGACTATGGACTCTGTGGCTGATCATCCAGTCATTACTGATGTTGATCATGTGTTGATTGAAAAGTAGAATCTCAAACAGCCTTTCAAATCAGTTGTTAAAGCCAAAAAATAAAAAAAAAAGGAAGGATTGAGGGATTTGAATTCATTCAAGTTTTGCTAGTGGAGAAATTGGGTTCAGACTTGGATTGCTGGCATATGGTTACATTTCATGAAATACCATCATTAATTGGGGCTGAAGGGAGCCTTGAACTTGAGCCTGTATTATGGTAAACCTCATGTTGCCAAGTTTGATAGCTTGCCTTTAGACTGAGTTTAGAGTCCTTGTTAGAATAAACAGACTTCAATTTCTTGTAAAATGTAGATCTTGTTCATTGAACTGAATTATTTTAAAGATCCTACAATTGTTAGAGGTAGATTAGTAGACTGGATAATAAAGCCTGAAGGAGTGTGTACTCAAGTTTGTTTGAATGGATGAGAACAACTGGTCCCTCCTGCAAATACTATTGGAATGATTTTTTTCATTTAAGTCACTTTTCATGGATTTGGAAAGCAGTAAGTAATATCCTAATAGTACTAAAAGCCTCCCCAAGCTGTCTTCAGCAGCAGTTTTTGAAAAGTTCATGGGCTGTTGTGGGATAATAGAAGAGAAGGAACTTTGGGTAAGGCTCTTTCAATATGCAAGGCTAAAAGGGCTTTCTTCTACATTGCCATTCCCTATTTTTAACCATCAGCTTCACTTCTCAAAAACATACAATTCTGAATGTTTCATTTAAAGAAAAATATTTCCGAGAGACATTTCAGGCAAAGGGAAATATCTTTTCCCTCTAAGGTGAAAACTAGAAGAAATAATTGTTCTTAATTTTTTGCCCTAGTTTAGTATCTATTATCATTACCTGTGCTATTAAAAATAAACAAATATTTTGAAATCTTGCCCTCTGCCCACAGCTATCTTATGTACCAATCTGATTGATAAGTGAAATGAGTGAATCCTCTGTGTTTGAATGAATGAATGAATGACTATGGATGTGCTTACATTTACAAGTATCATAGTTGGCATTCTGTGCATATTTTGCTTTTGAGTCTTTGATTCTACTGTCCTTGCAAATCACTATACGGTTGCAAATTAACCCATAAGATGATAGACATTAATTTATGGCACTAAGTTCATGAATTGAAGTACTCTGCCAGTAGATTTCCATGTACATTTTCCTGGGTGGCAGAGTTAGTAAGAATACCACACATGCTACAACAGGTTATATTTGCATAATCAATTATTTGCTGTACTACATTTAAAAATGTCTGTGATCATTTTCTGTTCACATTTCAAATAGCTGGTGTAAAAGCAAACACCACAATGCACAGCTATTTCTCCTGCTATCCCACTGTAGTGAGGTGGCATGGCCTCCCTCAGAGGTGGACGCGGAGGGAACGCTGCAAGTCGCCTGGTGGGTGGAACCAGGAGGGCCACGCTCTGCAGCGGTGGGACAGAGAGAGGAAGTATAAAAGGCTGGCCCAGCAGCTCTGTCAAAAGGGAGCTGCAGAAGGAGACAGACGCTTCTTCCCTGCTGCTGGAGTGGGATGCCAAGGAGAACTGCTGCTGCCTAGAAGATCAGCCTGAGCTTCCAGAGAGCCCTGCCACTCCCGAGGCTGAGGAGCTGCTACCGCTACCCTTGGCAGAGTATCCCGGGGAGACTGAGGATGACCCCTGGATGCAGGTACACCCGAGGGGGAGAATAGGAAGCAGGAGTCAGTGAGTCAGACTACTGTCTGACTATGGTGCCGCCGGAAACACGATCAGCGTGTTGTGGGTGGAATCCCAGCTGACCCAGAGGCACACCACTTTGCAGACCACAATGTTTGGGGCCCTGGGCTGGGATATGGAGTTGGGCAGGCCTGCGTCCCCCCTGCCATCCCACCCCTAGGGTGGCAGTATTCCCCCTTCTTAGGCCAAAAGGCCTGCGTTTCTCGGGCATCCCTACTGGAGCCCCAGCAACAGTACTTGGCGCTCGCCCCCTGCTGGAGCCCCTAGACTGGGCGGATAAACTGCTACAGCTCTGCCTAACTGCAGGCCAGAGCCTTGACTGCTTTCTGCCCCGCCATGCTGGAAGGCCGGGGCCCATTGAGAACCGCAAATTCTCCCCTTGTTTTTTCTTCATTTGGGAGAATACTCTAGCAGACCAAACTGCGAGGAGGCGTGGCCTCCCTCGGATGCGGGGGGACAGTCACGCCAGCTTACACCCACCAATCAGAATGAAATCTAAAATGCCTGAAAGTGTTAATTTATTTTGGTAAGTTTCAAACGTACTGTTAATAGGCTTTATCCCAGTGCTCATTTGGACACTTGTTCATGTCCCCACACACAAGTGCCAAGAATCTGTTTCATGAATGCTGATACCATTCACACATGAACAAGAAAATGCTGGGCTAACCTGTCATTAAACTCTTAAAGCTGGAACATGTGTTTATTCTGGTATAGCTGCCTATGGCATGTAATATTAGGACATAATGTAATGGGGACGTGTCAGATGGGCTCATTCACAAGAGAAGGCTAGTACAGCACTCGGTGCTGAATTGGTAAATGCACAGATAACTGACACGTTAGACGACAAAGCGCCAAAAGTGGTATGTGTGTCAGAGTTAGTATGTTTAATGTGTAGAACCATCTACAATGCTTACAACTACTTTTGACCACTCCAAAAAACCTAAAGGCTCATCCCAGAGTGAATTTTTATAACTAAGTTTTCGGTGTGTGAGTTCTTACAGGAAAGTAACAATCAGATACTGAAATGCTGGCATACCTTGGGCTATAGCAGCACAAGTGGATGCAGCTATAATAATGTTTTAATACACTGTATGAAAAAAAGGATGTAGAGTGGATGGGTACATCTGTTGACAATCTTTCTTTTTAATTTGAAGCCACCTGAAGGCTCTAACTAGCTGAATAATAACCCGATCCCCATATGGTTTCCGTTCTTTCAGAGTAATAGCATGCAGAAAAAGAGTCTACTTTTAGCTCTGACTTCTGTTTGCTTCTTTGTGAGTCTGAGAACGCTTCCTGTCTGCTTGGTGATAGGAAATGTAACCAAAACAGACTTAGATGAGTGACATTTCTCATGCCTGGCTTTCCACTTTGGTAACTTGTGTAAACTTGTACAGAGAACCCATTTGTACAAGCTGCTGCATGCATGCAGATAGAGATGGTGTCTTCAGGATGATTTGCAGCTCATTTTTAATTATAATTTTTATCTTGTTAGTTCCTCAGTATTTATACAGTAGATATTATGAAGTATTTTTCCCATTTATAATTCCTCTTATACTCTAATCTCTCAACAGTTTTGTACTGTCACTTTTCAATTGAATATAGGTTTGTGACTAAAGCAATTGAAAGGCACATTTTTTAATAAATGCAATTAAATTTTAAAGCCACTTTTGCTTTGGTTAGAAAACTACTCATGGAAAACAACTTTTCTCTCTGCTTATATCTCTTAATTTTTCTTACATTCCCTTGCATGTGCCCTCAATTTCCTTCCTGCCCATATTTTCCTGTTCTCTCATGGTTTCCTGTCCATTTTCTACATTATGGATACCAGTAAGTAATCATTTTCACTGAGGTCAGCCCTGTTTCATCCTAACTGGGGGGAAGAAGCAGGAATGGAGAAATGGTAGCCGTTTCGAGTAAGGTTGAAAGTTTATAGGGATGCTGACAAACATTAGGAGACCAGGGGAAGTGTGGTTTAAAAAAGTCCAAAACAACAGCAAACCGCCCCCAACATCCTATAATCATGAGATTCTGATAATGTGAGAACTGTTGACTCTAGATTTTGTGAGAAGGGCCTTGCTCCACAATTTTAGCCCCCACCCTCACTTCCAGTCACATAGGATTTGAAATGTTAATTCTCACTTCTTTAGAAGTGCCTTGTATTGGACGTTAATACCACAGTAAAATAAGATGATTACATTAGAGGACGAGGAGAAACGAGATACATACCGAAGCCTGTGGGGCAGTTTGTTTGGTATTGATGCTGCTGAATCACTGTGCAAAATGAGTGGACGGGCAAGCTGATATTCTGTATCATTACCAACCTCTGTAGCTGTATCAATCATTTTATTTAAATAGTTTATTACATACGTTACTGTATGTAAAATAGCATCCCTTCATCTTCACCATTGTGGCACCCCAGACTTATATGGAGATGTGTGATTCTGTCGAAAGTTGTTTAGGAGCTGGCCCATGGCCTACTTTGATGGAGCAACACCACTTATGCCATTTTTACTTATCCAAAGGCAAATTTCCACAACATGCCTATGCCAGGGAGTGTCAAGTTTAAGGATTCCAAGGCAGCATCATGGGCACTGAGTAATAGAGTTGACTTTTGGGTTGACATTTTATTAAACACTCCTGGTTTGGAAAAATTTCAAAAACCCTGCGATTAAGAGGACATGCTGCATTATGATAGCCTCACCAGCTGGGGCTGGATTGGAGCCAATCTCACAATGATGGGAGACACTACAGCCCTTTAATGAATTTGAGCCCTCTGACTGCCTGCCTGTCCCCCACTTGCCTTCTTCCTGGGACAGAATAACCAATCAGAGCTGTAACAGATGGAACTGTCTCCCCCTTCTTTTCCCCACAGCAACCGGAAGTTATTCTCAATGGGAGTGGAAAGGGGGAGCGGGAACGGGGAACTAAAGGGACCAGCAACTCAAAGCGGCTCAGCTCCCCACTCCCCTTCTGTGAGCAATGGGGCAGCTTATTCGTTAAGCACGGAAAATATACAAAACAAAACTTTCATTTTTAGAGCACTCCTATGTCACATTCTGTGCTTTGGTTTGGAACTCTGATTTGCTTTGCTGTCTTGCTCAATAAAGGAAGAAATATTGCTCATGAGAATTTCAGCTTCTCTGGGCTGGTATATCAGCAGTTTAAAAAAAAAACCCACACAATATGGAATGGATTCTAGAAACCTGAATCTATCCCACATGCAGTACAGAATCCAAGCCTATGAATAGTGGTTTGGCCCTTTAAAAAAAAAAAAGGGGGGGGAGGGGCAAAACAAAAGAAAAAATTGCTTTCAGTTTCATCAGAGGTTAATTATCTGTTTCTAGATGGGCTCAAGCAAGAGCTGTTCTACCTACATATTCTTGTTAGAAGCTCCTGTATTGCTGTATATGCTATTTATTTTGTGTGCATGGGCATGTATGTGTTTTTTTCCCATAACCATTTTAATGTTTGTTAAGGTCTTTTATTGTGGAGGGTTGGATATTTTATTGGTAACCTCTTTGTGTTGCATTTTTCATACTCTTTACCTTCAGGGTGATTGTTGCTGTCATGTTTTACCTTGAGCTGGGAATGCTGTATAGGGGAATGCACTGGATTTAGTATTTTTGGTTCTCAATGCATTGTGCACCCAGGTGCACCTGGCAAGGCAATAAGATGCAGTTGAGTCATAGTTTAATTATTTTGCTTGATGTGGAAAGTGGCAAGGTGCTAGATAGTGATTTTGATATTATGGTGCAGCAGAAGCTGCACTGTACTTAAGGATGCATCAGAGAGTTTCATTCTAACAGTAGAAGGAATGGTGAATTTCTGATGTCAGTGAGTTTTAGTACAACAAAAAATTACATCATATGCTTTTTATATCAATTCTATCATCAGATCAATACATCAGATTGTCACACATTCCATGCATTTGGGAAGTTATTTTGCCTTAACACTGCTGAGGTCACTGTTAAGGTTTTGCATTAGAGTATGCATTTGATGAAGCTGGGGTAGCTTCAGGACATCATGCCTTGAGCCAGTAGGCGACAGAGCTTTCGCTCCCTCCTGAAATTCATGTAATTTCATCTCTTCCCATTTAAAAAAAAACGCTCGAAGCTTATTTTGGGGGCGTTCTTAAATTACTATCACTGATGTTGTTGTTTTATTGCCTTGTTTTAATTCTTTTTGTCTTTTATTCTTGTTGTCTGTAATATTGTGGAGGTCGGAGTGTTTTTGTTAATGAGGATTTTTTATTGTTCAGCACACAAGTCCTTTTTTAGTGGCAGGGGTGCCGTATAAATAAAATTGTTGTTCTAGTGTTATTTCTGCTTTGGATTATCTGTTGGAGATGGAAGCAAAAGTCTTATGGGACATTGCAGTGTATTGCAGTTGTACTCAATATGAAGGTGAAAAAGAGTGTACATGTCTTTCCCTTTAACTTTTTATTTCCCTGTTTTTAAGGTTTTGGGTGGGCAGGGTATGCCCTGCTGCAAGCTTATCTGTCATTAAATGTAGTGTGTGTTGCTAATATATAGAGTGTATTTCATGTGTGTGCACAATATAAATACATATATTTCCCATTTGTAGGAGAAGGTCTGTACTATCTGTATAATTAATGTTGCTTGGATGGTATTAAATGATAGTGACAGATCACGTGGGTGTTAAGGGTTTGACACAGTGGGAGGCGGCACATATGTATCTTCAGCATTAACGCGATGGACATCCATTCAGCAGAAGGGTGGCCAGGCCTTTCCCTAGGAAACATATGCCAAAACTATTATCAAAGACTACGTCATGGCCTGCAGCAAACTGGACAGGATGATAATGAGGAGGGAATTGCACAAAAAAAGACTGTGTGGGCATCCCATTTTATTACAACAGAATGCTAAATAAACAGATTATTTCTATGACTAGTAAAGTATTTGCTTGGTCAGCAACAATGGCATTTTGGTCTTTATCAAGTTTATACTACTGTTTTACTTTTTGTTTACTTTGGCTGCTATTTTTTTAAATGAAAAAATAAACAAAGGGAAACATCTGAGATGCTGTAAAAAGCACCGTGGATCCAGGACAGCTCATTATTTCTCCTTGAGGGGGAAATCTGTGGTGCACTCTGTGATGTCTGACAATGTGTAATGAGGCACTCCACTATGTCAAACCCAGAGTCATAATTCTGTCTTATCTCGCTGTGATAATAAGACTTTTTGAACTACTGAACTCAACAGAAGTTATAGATGTAAAGGAAATGGCTTGTGTTTTGCCACCTATTTAAAGTAGTTAGAGTCAGAGATCGGGTAATTCAAATCAGTTAACCTTTAGCTCTAGGACTATATATCCCAAATCTAATTTGGAAATCACATTGCTTGAATGGTGCCAAAGTTGTCTAATACTCATTTTTCAGCAGTTATCTCCATAGTGTTTGTATTGGAGTGTCTCTCTCTCTTTTTTTGGCTGATCTTCTTATATGGTTTTTGTTTTCTAAAGGTTTCCCTGGATAGCAACGAGGCCCAGAAGTCAAGCCAGTCTTCCTCAGTGAGGGGGCCCGCTCAGAAACTGCTTACTGAGGGATAGTACGACTTGCCTGTCACTCTTGCTGTTATGGCAGGAGGTACTGTAATGGTTACCAAGCAATGTCCAGGCTATGCCCTTCTCTGGATACTAAGGACTACAGGTAAGAACCAGTGCTCCCAAACTCATATCTAATTTTACTTGTTCCATATCTCATAAACAAGTTAGCAATGCCAGAAATAGCGTTTGCTTTAAATTTATTTACACTTATATTTCCCCCACTCATTTTATTCTGTCTTCGTTTTTCTTGATAACTGTCTATGAATGTGGATATCTGAATTCCAACAAGAAATGATAGAAATTCCTTATGGGACTTATGATCTTCACTATTTTGTATCCTAGGAACTCATTTATCATTAAACTTGAAATAGGCATTGGTCTGATATGCATCTTGGGTGATACTGCAACATACTCCTGGCATATTGGCAGGTCAGCTTTACATTATTATTTTTACATTTCAGCTGGGTCATGTCATTGCAAATTAATGCAATTCTGCAGTTAAATATGAACATTTCAGAAGCTACACTATATGGGATTTTAAATGATGTAAATGGATTGCTGTTTAAGCATTGTCAGATGGGGAATTGAGCAGGAAAAGGAGGAAGAACACTTATTGTATTTGAAAAAGCCCCTGAATTTTGAATGAATTTAGCTTTCACCCGTTAAAAATACCTAAGTGGATATCTTCAAAGGTGTCCATGTGAAAATGCTAATTGTTGCTATTCCACCTACAGCTGTGGAAAAACATTGCTATTCCCACAAATGTTTCAAATCAATTTACTCTTCTTTTATGTGGCTAGGACAACCACCTTTTTCTGGAAAAGATATTCTTATCTTTTGGAGGAAAAGAAACCTTTTTAAAAACAGACTTTTCTTCAGCTGTTAACTTCCAGTAGTTTTCTTTCACATCTGGATTTTTTTCTGAATAACAAGTAAAGATTGGTTAGGAACATCGTCAGTTTTTGCAGTTTTTCCTTTAATTCATTTTAGTGCTCATGAAAGTTGACAGTTCATGAATACGCTTTTAGAGGAGGTTAGAAATGCATCATCTAGTGTTAATTTGATGACACTGGAGACGTATGCCTTCTGTTTATGGACAGAATAGGTTGAACGAGTGTCAGGGCTGTTTTGACTTATACAGTCCCCTCAATCGTCTTGTCTTCACTAGGAAACAAAGTGTGTTCTTACTACATGTCAGCTAATATGCAGTAACTACAATGAGGTAAACATCTAGTTGCATTTTTAACACGTTAGCAGTTTGATCTTCCCAGGATCTGCTAACGCATGTGAAAATTACAAACTGCCTTGTCGTCACTATCTTGCCATTTTTGTATGCAGTGGTATTGTAGCTGGGTTGGTCCCAGGATATTAGAGAGACAAGGTGGGTGAGGTAATATCTTTTATTGGGCCAAATTCTGTTGGTGAGAGAGACAAGCTTTCGAGCTTATGCAGAAGAAGAGCTCTGTGTAAGCTTGAAAGCTCGTCTCTCTACCAACAGAAGTTGGCCCAATAAAAGATATTACCTCACCCACCTTAACTTCAGTAGAATTTTACCACATGTTGGGTGTATTCCTACCATATGTTAACTTTTTGCCTAATATGGACACGCCCAAAATCTCTTCATCCTGACCTGAAGATGTATATCCTTTAGGGATGCAAAGATAGTGTAGTTCCCATGCTTGTTCTAACATTTGTCTGTCAGCCAAGGTGTCAGTCTGTGATGAGGACACCTGTCCACCATAAATGAAGCACAGCTCATTTTTCACAGTCCACCAAACTACTGTCTGGCTCTGACTTCATTCATCCTCCACTTGGGCTTGATCTGATTCTGTGACTGATAGGTGAAAGGTTTTATATTCAAATGCTTATTTCCTAAGCCATCCAGTTTTGTTTTGTTTTTTAATCTTTATCACAAGAAAAATTACTGTTGAGTACAGGAATTCAAGGGAGGGAAAAATCTGGTTGCAATTCATTTTGTCAAATTATAAAAAACAAGTGTCACTGGGCCCCATGCTTCTGTCAGAGATGGTGGACAGTGACAAGTACCACGCAGGTATGTGGGATTTTTAAAAAGGTGTGAAAATTATTAAATAGGCTTGGCTGTATTGGATGGAGCAATTTTCATCATGGGAACTTGACCCCTTGCTTCCAGCTCTCCCTGCGCGACTTGTGTGTGCCCCACAATGCATTGTGAAAATTTACAAAAAGGGATTGTGCTGGAGGGTGGCATGTGACTCACTGGGATACCTATCCATAGTGCACTGCACTTTGCGTTAACACAAGCACTCCTGCTGAGTATGTGCAGCACTAACGCAAGCAGTCAAGTATAAATGCACATGCACGATCGACTAACTGTTGCGGTCTTATGCTGATGTAATTGGCACAGACCAAAACTTGTAGTGTAGACATGGCCTAACTGTAGTGGATTCAAACTCTTTAGTGAGTATAACACAATAAGCCTCTTGGAGGAGGAATGCAGCTGCTGTATGAGGCTGTAAGAAAATAAAGAAAATCTTAGAATTCTGCCTTTTTGATTAGAAGTCTATTCTCTGATGAGCATGATTTGCGTTCTTTGTGGTGCTAAGTGTCACAAAGGTAGAAACTAAGGAACAAAAGGGACAATTTAGTTGGTGGTGGTCCTGCTTTGAGCAGGGGATTGGACTAGATGACCTCCTGAGGTCTCTTCCAACCCTCATCTTCTATGATTCTATGAATTATGCTTCTGAAGAGAAGACCCTAGCTGAAATGTGAAAATATAAGAAGTATCTTTGTATGTTGTGTTTTGAGTCTACTACTTTTTCAAGTATATTTCTGCATTGTAGGCCTCAAGGGCCTGCACTAATATGCACTGAAATTAATGGGAGTCTTTCCATTGACTTTGATTGGGTCAGGTCCTAAGTAGAAGTAGTAGTTCATTCTGACTTGTAAGCCGGCAAGAAATAGCTATGCTAAATTTGGAAAGAAATATAGCAAAAGAAAGTCTGCATTACAGTACAGCTGAATATACAGCATGCTTAACCCCTATCATTATGTATGAAGCTGTCAAATGCTAACAATAATGCAACATTAAATAGAATGATTTTGCACTGCAGCGAACATGAGCAATTGTTTTTATTTTCCTCAGTGTGTGTATATAGAGAGAGATATTTGAATTGTTGGTTATATTATCAGAAACCAGGATCCAGAACTTGAAATAGTGCAAAATAATACCAATTCTACAAGCTGAAAACCAAGGCCTGTCAGGTATTATCACATCCACTCCCGTTTGCCACTTCATTAGACCCAGAAGGAAATTCTTTCAAATGTTTGCTAACCTTCACTGAACAAGAATAGCGACTTAATAAACATGAATTTTCCTTGGGGAATTCAACTGCATGGTGTTGGTTTCCCCCACAACATCTTGCCCACCTTGTTCTGAGTGTCTTTCAAGGAACAAAAGTATAACACTGCTTCTTGATATTACAAAACTATCTCAAGGAGACAAGTTGCATTGTTATTTTCCCAGAAAAATCTTATATTTACTTAATGAAAAATTAGACTAAATGCTATTTTGTAAGCCCACAAGGAAAGTATATTTCTATTGTGAAGAATTCCCATTTGGTAATCTCAGACACTTTAAATACTGATACCATTTAACTTTACAGGAAAAATGAAAAACTATGAACTACTGGATATCTGTCAAACTAGAAGTTTTTAATTTTTTTCCAGGACATCCTACTAGTAGACTTGCACTAACTGTAGCCCACATTTATAAAATGAATGAAAGGAGGAATGGATAAAGATTATTTACAGAAAGGAAGTCAACTTAGAACTCTTTTCTCATTTTAATTTCAGTGTGAGATGTATTCTAGGCAGTTGCTTAGCTTCAGTAAGTGAAACCCCTTAATAGTAACAACAGGAAATTGTTAATAATGTTTGGTTTCTTGTGAAATCCGTGGTCCATCATAGACTGAATACATGACAGTTTTCACTGATTTTCCTCTCTTGGTATATGCCTATCAGCCAGTGTACATAAAACTTCGAAATAATACATATGACCCACCTCTTCTAGAATGCCATTTCATTTCTTTTCTCCTAACCTCTGAATGTGAAGGATTGGTTGTACTAGTTTGTTTACTGTGTCAGAGCTAAATAACATGTTAGTTTCCCTTTGCTAACTCTCATGCTGCAGAAAAATTCTCCTCTTTATAGATCTTTTCTGTTTCTTAATTGGTCCACCACTGCCTGAATCACTGTAAATAAACCTCTCACTACAAGTGTACATACTGGAAAACTATGATGGTGAAGAATGAGTGCAACTGATGACTTATTTAGTAGACTTGTAGGCTCCATGTAAATAAACACAGCTGCATAAATTAAAATTGTGAAAATTCAGCATTCTAAGGATGTATTGGACAGGGTGCCGATGGAAGTTCTATTGTGTTTAAAGGCAGCATCATGGTATTTAAGTGTCTAAGTAACATAACAGATGTACTCCTCCTTCTGGCTGGTTGTTAGTTGTATGTTAATACTCTACAGAGAATAGCAGTAATGAACTCAAAGCTATTATTTGTCAAATCATTTTAGCATCAGCTTTCTATCATGCTCAGATTTAACCCTACGGTGCATTGTTGTAGTCATACCACAGCTTTGTGCTCGTTCCTGCTTAATTATCAAATAAGCAGCGCTCATTCTTGCATCCTTATTGATTAGGAAGTTTATAGAATGCAGGTCATTATTACACCAGTAAAATCATGGTAGTATTCTGACTGCCAAAAAGGAAATATTATAGGTATTAAACTACAGCATTTTTCCCTGTCTCCTTGAATAATTCCATAACATCTTATAAGGATCTTATTTCATTCAACTTTAAAAATGGCCACCCTCACTGTATAGCAGAAATTAATAACTGAAATAAATAAATGCAGTGAAAAAGTCAATGCTATGTAAGTAGGCTAGTTTCACAAGGAATATTAATTTTTAAATTATTACACAGCAAATTGATGAAGGAGAATATCCTTGATAATGAACACTTTTTCTTCACTTGTGTTAAAGTGTACTAAGAAAAGTGACTTAAATATGAGATTGTGGTATACTGCTTGTTTCTGGCAGTGACTGGACAAACGTTTGTAGCCATATTGTAACTCAAATTAACAAGCCCTGGGATTAACAACACACTTCTGTGCCCTGAAGCATCTAGGGGTATGTCTACATTGCGTTTTAAAACCATGGCAGCAAGTCTCAGAGCCCAGGTCTACAGACTCACACTATATTGCTAAAAACAGCAGTGTAAACATCGTGCCTTGGCCTGGAGCTTGGGCTCTGAAACCCAGTCCCTTCCGAGGCTTCAGAGCCTGAGCTCCAGCATCTACTCAGCTGTTTCTAGTGCTGTAGTGTTGGCTCCACGAGCTCGAGTCTGTAGACCCAGGTTCTGATACTCACTGCTGCAGGTTTTAAAACGTGGTTTAAACATACTGTACCTTTAATGGACAGTTGCAAAGGTGTTAGCTAACTCTAAGATAAATGGCAAAGAAGAATTACCTTGAGTTACAGTAGGGCCACAAACTCTAGCCTAAATGTATTTTCAGTAGCCCATTTTAGTCAGAGATTTAAAGGCATCATGTTAGACTATATTACCGGTAGTTAACATTTTAAGTCCATTGTACATAAGGCAGTGCATGTCTTAGCATGTGCTAAACTGGCTAAGTAAAAGCCTTGGTTCCCCTCAGGCTTTAATTGGATGAGTTTACCAGTTGTTAAAGTATACATTGCATTATCCACACTCGACTTTTAAAATGTGTTTTCGTGTGCGTTAGCTAACATGTTAACAACATGCTTTTAAATCTTAATCTACACAAAGACAATGACTCCATTGCGCATTTGCTCGGTGTATAAGTAAAAGGATGGTTGTGGTTTATTTTGTTTTTTTGTTTTTTTTTTCAAAGCTATCAGTCCTGTACATTCTGCCTGGTTTCTGAAAGTCAGGCTGTGATCTCTATGGTTAGGGTGACCAGATAGCAACTGTGAAAAAAGGGACCGAGGATGGAGGGTAATAGGCGTCTATATAAGAAAAAGTCCCCCAAAACGGGACTGTCCCTTTAAAAACGGGACAGATGGTCACCCTATTTACGGTTCATAATTTAAAGAACAATTCTGTTCAAGATGTGTAAAACAGAAGACTCAACTTCATTCTTTTGGAACTGTGTTGGCTCTGCAGGGCTAATAGGTGTAAAGTAGTAAAACCGCTTTTCCACTGGTAAAGTCAGCAGCTACAACTGACGATGCACACGAAGAAGTTCTGGTGAGCAAGAAGGTGGTATTTGGACATAGTCCTAGGGCAATGGTTCTTGAACTGTACTGGTGACCCTTTCACATCGCAAGCCTCTGAGTGCGACCCCCCATTATAAATTAAAAACACTTTTTTTAATACATTTAACACCATTATAAATGCTGGAGGCAAAGCCAGGTTTGGGGTGGAGGCTGACAGCTTGCGACCCCTCGCATTTAATAACCTCGCGACCTTCAGGGGGGTCCCAACCCTCAGTTTGAGAACCCCTGTCTTAGGGTCTTATTCTCCACTGCTTTGCCATTTATGTAATCATTTATTCCAGTGAAAAAAGCTTTAAAGTGGGACCTGTTCAGTAGTGTTTCACATCCACTTTGCACAGGTGTAAATGATTATACATGTTACAAGTCTGTGGAGAATCAGGCCTGTTGTTACTAAAACGAAACTTTAAGAGGAGAGTAAATACCGTTCTATGTAAAATACATATTTCTTTTAGAAATGTAGATGTACTGAACAATATTTAAAGCAAAAATATTTTGCCTACTTGCGAAAGATACTATTGCAAAGTTTTCTCGGGACACTGTTCTGAGCTTATGGTACATTAATTACTGTATTATTCTTAGTACACACTGTATATTAATGCAATATACATTAACCATCTTATGAATTATTGTGCAATATCAAATTAAAATCTGTATTGTGTACAGTCTGTTTAGACTAACAAGACTGAAAGAAGAATGATACATAGTAATATTGTCCAATTATTTGTCAATCTGTGCACATATTTTACACCTACTAACAGGTGCGAATTAAGGCACAGGTACTGATATTTGCACCTGCAATTCATTTTTTGAATGTGCAGTGTGTCCCCACAAATATTGAAAATGTAGTCCTCTATGTTTATGGGAGGATTCAAACTATGTATGAAAAATAATCAAGCAGAAAAAGTCATTGGCTCACACCATGGGCCCACCCATTTCAAAGCTGGATCTTGGCAGTAAAATACCTTGAACTTTGAGTGTTTTGTTGTTGCTGTTGTTGAATTATGTTTGTTATGTTTTCAGGCCACCAAATTGTATGACTGGCTATAGGCCTGTACTATCGAAATAGATCAGATGGTGGGATATTTAAAAGTGTGGTATGGAGGAAAAAGATTATTATTGCATGGCAGCAATTGACACAGTAAAAAATAAAAAATCACCTTCCCAAAAAACATGCATTAGTAATATAACTACTGCTCATCTTGCAGTATTTACATGACAGTGTTTTACTGTGCTAACCACTCTTTCCTCTATTCTGGAGAAAGACATAGTTTTAATAACTAGATTCCGCAGAAGTTCCCAACCTGCAAGAAACCCTTAATATCTGTCAGTTTTGAGTTAGCCAACTTATGTTGTGGGGTTTTTTTTCTTGAAGAAGAGTTACTGTAGAAATAAATGAGTCATTGAAGCAGAGAGGAGAACATATGACCATTAAGGTATTTTAGTCTCTGAAGGTCAGTAATAATTGCCTCTTGCTGTTCCATCATGCTGATCACTTAGTGTTGAGAGAATGGATAACCATTTCAGATATGAAGATGAAGTGCAGACTGAAAGAAGCATTTACAGTCATTTCTTGAAGTAGACTGGGACTGATGCAGAATATGTTTCTATTTTTCTCTGCAATGATTGGAGTATATGGCAGAAACAGTGAAGTGGGAGCAGCCTGATCTGTTCTGGAGAACAATACACTTAAAATCCTATAGGAACAAAAAAAAAAGGCTATATGGGTCAGGGATAAAGCATATGGTTATCCATATGTTTGAGATATCCTCCTGACCTTGGGTAATATTCAGTAATTTGAGGAGAGTCCTGTTCAATAATAATACGTTTTAGAGTGTCTTGTTGCCAGTTTCAGAAAACTAACACATAAGGCGCGTGGGTGTGTAGATGTATGAATAAGAAAAGTAATGTAATAAAGTTGTTTGGACACTTATAAAACTGTTGCCATTCAGATAAGCAATGCATCAAATTCTTGTAGCTAAATTTTGTTAGCTGTAACTAGGGCTGAACCATGATTGTTAAACTGCGAGGCAGAATGGAAGAATACATTTCTGTTTACTTACATAAATATGAATACGATAAAACTAACTAAAATATTATACAAAAAAATCTAGTTTGCACTTTAGGAATGCCAGAAAAAATAGACGACCCCCCCTTTTTTTTTTTGGTTCATCAGTTTAAACATATCTTGTTACGCCTTTATTTTCCATCAGTGAGCCTGATTGAAAAATCTTTCGGCAGCACAAACTGTAGAAGACTGCAGATGATGGGATTAAAGCAAGTCAACCTGTCTGACCCTAAAAGAAGCAAAATAAAATCAGCTGTTTGTTTAGGGGTGCTTTGAGAGTGACCTTGCCTCACTTTCCCCATATGTCTGTCCATTCCGTCTGGGGGAGGGGGGTCACTCAGCTAATGAGAATCACTACAATTCTAAAGCTAGAATGATCCTTCTTCACTGCTGTTTGTGAGGAGAGGAATGACTGATCAAATGGCATAAATGTAGAAATACACAAATAACCCAAATTTACGTGTGGTTGGAGGAAGAGAAGAGATTCTGCTAATCCTCATTGCTGAAACCTGCTTTTTGGTAGGAGGGAGCGTCCTTTTCTTGACAGGTCTTGTGCTCACCAGAACTCCAATTGCCATCAGCGCAGAATCATGAAAGGGACCTTCCATGCGAACTCTCAGTCCCACTTTGTGGCTTGTTTTTGTAAAGCCAAAGTTGCATGACCCTTTGATTTGTCATCCTGACTCACCCTTCAAATGCAGTTATAAGTCATAGAGAGCCTGAAACCTTTGGGTTACAGATTATTTAAAATTGGCTTCTGAGAAAAAGTGGCCCCACTTCCCCTCATATTAGAGAATCCTGTACTAAACTGAGCATCATCTCAATATTATTTCCCTAACTCCAGTTCAGCAAAGTTAACACATGCTTGACTTCAGTGGTGTTTAAGCATGTGCTTACGTGCTTTGCTGAGTAGGATGGATTTAAGCACATGTTGAAGTATTTTTCCAAATTTCCCATAATTTGAAATATGCATATGCCTAGTGAGTAAAATAAGCTTTTAACAGTTTGGGAAAAAACTACTTGTAAAACATGAAATTTATGAACAAGTGCAGATGATAAAACAGTGTTAAATTTTAAGTAATCTTAAACATGGATGTGGTGCCCATATGCGTGCAGCTGTAAAGTGAAGTACCTAATCAACTTATTTGATCTAAACTTACACTGACAATCAGAAGTACTCCCCTGCCCTTTTCACAGAGCCCATGTGGTCCTGAACAATGTTTCTCAACTGGTGGCCCTTAACCTTCATGGGGGTCATGAGCTCCATTTAGATATAGGAAAACTGAAGTTCAGATTCACTGAGTGGTTTATCCAAGGTCATACAGCAAGATAGTGTGAGAGTCAGGGAACTGGATTCTAACGGCAGCTTGACAAGCACCTGTTCAGGACCATATTTGATTCCTTCAAGGGGGAAAAAAAAACCCAAACCTGGTCTACCATAAGGACCTTCCATCTCAAATAGAGACATTTGTTGCTGTTTTTTCTTTTTTTGTGAAGAGTAAAACATAGAATTTGCAAAAGCTGCTGTTATCCTTCTCAGAGGCAGGAGCCTCTTATTCTTTTATTAACACCTTAATTGGCATCTCGAATTTCATTCTCTGAGGTTTCTTTTAGACTTCCTAAAACATTAATAGAAAGGACTCTGTAGCTCTGTTGGCACCCCTTACAGCCTGGATAATAACATATAACATGATACTTAGAAAATTCAGGGCACAGTGCACTTTATTGCACAGCATTTACAATGGACTAGATTCTTTTGTACATCCTTCAAGTCAGTTAGGTCTTTTTTTGCATTTTGTAGCTACTCACAGTAATCAAATAAAGTGGATGAGAGACAGTGTTACAATATTGCTTTTCCTTATTGCATTTACTCCTAAATTTCAGCCACAGAGTTTTGCATTGACTTTGAAGGAGTTACATAAAGGCTAAATGTAACATTATCTTAAGTGAGTAAATGACGTAGCCTAGAGTCTCAGTGAAAGTTAGTGGGACTAAGTCAGTTTTGAAAATGAAACTTTAGGCTTATAAAGTCACTTGAAAAATTGTACCTTGAATTTCAGTGCAAGCATAAAAATCTTAAATCACTGGTGCACTATTCAGACTTGGTTTTATATGTACTTATTTAACTTAATCCAGCTATGTCGGAGAAGTTTATATCCTGGCTTTACCTGGGATGATGATCTGCACAGAAGTGATTACATTTCAGCAGTGAACAGGCAGTATGCGATGTAGTTCTGTTTATATGTCCCCTGTTCCCTCTGTGCTCTCAATCCTGTGGGTAATGCATTAGCAGACTGATTCCAGTTTCCTGTTTATACAGGGTGTAGCTTTGATGCAAGTACAACAGGCTAACAAGCAGAAGCAGAGTTCCTGTTTTAGCAATTTCTCATGAAGATATTTAAAACTCCAATGGTCTGTGATGACAACAATTAAAAATATCAGGCCACTGAACAGATACTTTTCATAAATCTCAATGATTTAAAGACATACAAGCTGCTCAGTAGGCACTTCACTTCATCCAAGGTTAGGAACCAAATATTAGAATGAAATGCTTCTTTTTCCACAGCTAGCCTGATGGCTAAATTCATAGATGTTAAGAGCAGAAGGAACTATTATGATTTTCTAGTCTGTCTTCCTACACAGGACAGGCCAAAGAATAATTACTAAATTAAACCCAATAACTTGTGTTTGATCTGGAGCAT
This sequence comes from Chelonia mydas, assembly GCF_015237465.2. Lineage (NCBI taxonomy): Eukaryota > Metazoa > Chordata > Testudines > Cheloniidae > Chelonia > Chelonia mydas. The sequence goes on along the minus strand of NC_057850.1, from coordinate 104,625,865 downwards.
ATTGTTTGTGCACCCAATCGTGATTTAAAGATTTCAAGTGATGGAGAATCCACCATATCCCTTGATAAGGTATTCCAATGGTTAGTTACCCGTAATGTTAAATATTTGCATCTTATTTCAAGTTTCAGTTTATCTTCAGCTTCTGGGTATTGGTTCTTGTTATGCCTTTGGTCTGCTGGATTAAAAAGCCCTCTGCTCTCAGATACCATCTTCCCATGTTGATAATTATAGACTGAGATCAAGTTAACTCTTAACCTTACTATTTCCATTGCGATTTTGCAACCCATATTTTTTGTTTCATTGGGAGTATCTGATCATTTCATGTAGAATGGCCATGTTCTTTCAACATGTCCTCTTACATACCTCTGCACCTCAACCACGATGGTTTCCACCTGAGGGCCCATTCTCTCCTCTATTTTGGTAGCTATTTTGACAACTCATTGGTAGACTCCTGCAACATGCATAGCGGAAATATCAATTCAACCCCCCCCCACTTCATGTGAAAGTGTTTTTGTATTATCAAATACAAATAGTTGAACTGATATTCTAAACCATCCCATGATGTCCGTATTGTGACAGGACAAGTGAATTGATCCAGGGTGAACTTGTGATGATCTTTTACAAGAAGTTCCAACAACTTGGAGGTCAGGCTGAGCAGTTTCTTCCTTTGCCTGATAGGGGTTTCTCTTGAAAAAGTTGAGATGGTATATTCCACACACTTCTGCTGGGTTAACTCCTCAAGCTGACTAGCAGTACCGAAGTGTGTGTATGTATATACAGTGAGAAATTATCAGCAATAAACATCTGTCCAGGATAACCCTGCAACACTACCTCAATCCCTTTCCCCAGCAACTATCTCTGCACAAATCAGAGAACAATACAAGGTGCTTAGGATATTGTTTCCTTACTGTGCTTGGAGCCAAATTAATGTGGTTCCCCACAGGTTTGGAAGTCTTTTGCTTTAATATACTGATATGCTAACTTATTGCAGTTTTATCTTTATGAATGGTCTGTGGATTATACCTCCTTATTTTTATTTTTGGTTTTATCTTCTTTGGGGTTTTGCAGGTGGTGGAGGAGAGGAATGTGTTTGTATGAATATAATACATATAATTCCAAAACTAGTACCAGGAGCAAGGGTACCAGTAACAAAAGGTTAATGTCATAGATGCTCTGAATAGTCTCTTCCCCATTCCTATATATTTGAAACATGTAAAGGCAGTCAGCTGACTTTCACTTACTTTGGGGATTTGTGCTCACCCAAACTCTGCCATTATTCCTTTCTACTACTTGATGTTTTGCAGGAAACTGTACGTAGATATGCATTTGTGTATGTAGGTAATGATCCCAAACTTTTAGAAAATAGAAAAGGAATATTCTATTATCCAAAGTCTGATATCTATTAGAACATCATTAAAAAGCTAACCATTTTCCAACAGGGATCAAGCTAAATATGGTCCTTTTGGGCCTCATTTTCCTCATAAATATGCAGGGACATGTATCTGTTAAAATTCATGAACATATACATGGGAGCTGTGAATTCAGGACTGGGACAAGTTAGTCCGAAGTTAGCTATGAAGTTATTTGCTCTTGAAAACAAGGACTCAGAATGAAAGTCAATTATCAAACACAACTGTCCTATCTTTATTACAGTGCCACAATATAATGTAAATTATATTGAGAAATTATGAATTATTTTTTATGAAAAAAAGTCATTTTTTTTCCAAGGCAGATTGGATTTCTCTCTAACCTGAGTTTAAAGCATGGGAAGAAGTTGTCAGATTTATAGCCCACACTGGAAGAACACACACATGACCTTACATTTTCATGGTGCCATTCTGAGTTATTGTTTTTGTATATGTAATTAGAGAACAGAGCTCACAATGAAAGATTAGTTTGAAGTGATGTGTCCATCAAAGTAATCTATGCTGCCAAGTTAATATGCATTATATTCAATGGAATCTTTGCCAGCATGTTAGATTGCTGTATGCCTGACATAGCATTCACTTACGAAAGTTGACAAAAATATTAGCCAGTCAGACACCAGTTTATTCTTAAAAGTATGTTGGCCAGAATTGTCCTAGTTGGCTGGCCCCAAAATGAGATGATATATGTAGGGAATTTATGCAGTGCCTGTTCCAGGTGCAAGGTGTCTGTGTCCTTGGGGAGAAGTCACACATCTTCTGGGCATTGTGGAGATGTCCATTGGATGAGGCACCCTACAGGGATTTTTAAACTGTGCTAGGAACCATAATAGGGTTTAAATACTTTAAGAGTAGTTAGAATATTCCAGGGCTGACCTAGATGGATAGGTGCTGAACCATATTCCTCAGTCCCTGGAAAAATCATGGAGCAGGTCCTCAAAGAATCAATCCTGAAGCACTTACATGAGAGGAAAGTGATCAGGAACAGTCAGCATGGATTCACCAAGGGAAGGTCATGCCTGACTAATCTAATCGCCTTTTATGATGAGATTACTGGTTCTGTGGATGAAGGGAAAGCAGTGGATGTATTGTTTCTTGACTTTAGCAAAGCTTTTGACACGGTCTCCCACAGTATTCTTGTCAGCAAGTTAAGGAAGTATGGGCTGGATGAATGCACTATAAGGTGGGTAGAAAGCTGGCTAGATTGTTGGGCTCAACGGGTAGTGATCAATGGCTCCATGTCTAGTTGGCAGCCGGTGTCCAGTGGAGTGCCCCAGGGGTCGGTCCTGGGGCCGGTTTTGTTCAATATCTTCATAAATGATCTGGAGGATGGTGTGGATTGCACTCTCAGCAAATTTGCGGATGATACTAAACTGGGAGGAGTGGTAGATACGCTGGAGGGGAGGGATAGGATACAGAAGGACCTAGACCAATTGGAGGTTTGGGCCAAAAGAAATCTGATGAGGTTCAATAAGGATAAGTGCAGAGTCCTACACTTAGGATGGAAGAATCCAATGCACCGCTACAGACTAGGGACCAAATGGCTAGGCAGCAGTTCTGCGGAAAAGGACCTAGGGGTGACAGTGGACGAGAAGCTGGATATGAGTCAGCAGTGTGCCCTTGTTGCCAAGAAGGCCAATGGCATTTTGGGATGTATAAGTAGGGGCATAGCGAGCAGATCGAGGGACGTGATCGTTCCCCTCTATTCGACACTGGTGAGGCCTCATCTGGAGTACTGTGTCCAGTTTTGGGCCCCGCACTACAAGAAGGATGTGGATAAATTGGAGAGAGTCCAGCGAAGGGCAACAAAAATGATTAGGGGTCTAGAGCACATGACTTATGAGGAGAGGCTGAGGGAGCTGGGATTGTTTAGTCTGCAGAAGAGAAGAATGAGGGGGGATTTGATAGCTGCTTTCAACTACCTGAAAGGGGATTCCAAAGAGGATGGCTCTAGACTGTTCTCAATGGTAGCAGATGACAGAACATGGAGTAATGGTCTCAAGTTGCAATGGGGGAGGTTTAGATTGGATATTAGGAAAAACTTTTTCACTAAGAGGGTGGTGAAACACTGGAATGCGTTACCTAGGGAGGTGGTAGAATCTCCTTCCTTAGAGGTTTTTAAGGTCAGGCTTGACAAAGCCCTGGCTGGGATGATTTAACTGGGAATTGGTCCTGCTTCGAGCAGGGGGTTGGACTAGATGACCTTCTGGGGTCCCTTCCAACCCTGATATTCTATGATTCTATGATTCTATATCCCTCCTCGGGCCCAAGACAGTGCTACAAGAGAGACCTACAAAATATGCCCATTTAATGAAAAAAGAGAGCTACTCTAAAGTCTCAGGCAAAGGTATATTATTACAAAGTGATTATCTTGTGAAAGCATAAGGATAGGAGAACAAAAAGTCATTCCAAGACCTGGTAAACTTTTACCAGAATTAGATTAAAGCATATTTTTTAGCTTGCCTTTCTGGTCACAGTAGTTTGCAAGAGTGGATTTTTTCCTAGCTGACAACCATAGCTGCGCATGAAAAGGAAGGCAATAGCTCTTCTGGGTCATTTGAGTTAATAGTCTCAACTCCTTGCATGTAAAATTTTCCTTTCTTTTCTGGAGTGGGTCTAACAAGCTATCTGCCTGGGAACCACTGCCTGAAGCAGGTGCCAATATCGTGCTCACTGGGTGCATAAGGTGCTCTCATCAACAGGCTGCCTTAAAAGTCATGAAAATGTCACTAAGGTATGCCAATAACTCATTATAATATGTAAATGACAAAATGTAAATGACACACTGAGTCAGAACCACATCTATGTCCTATGAGACTAGCAAAGTAGTTTCTTTACTTTTGAAAATCCCATTATTACCTGAGCATGAAAAATGCTTTGCGGCTTAATACACAATTCCCTCTATGCTCTTCATCACCCACTGTCAGCCAGGTGTTTGCACTCTTCCCTTATGGACTATCCACAGCAGCCGTTATGGGTGGGCATTGCCTGCACAATAGCAATATGTATTTGGATTATTACTTCAGTGAGTGCTTAAAAATTTACCAATGCCTGTGATTAATTATCTTCATTTATCTCAATATGCATAATCAGTGTATCCTCCACAGGTTCTCTATCCCACGTTGCGAAATATCCCTGATCCCTTTACCTGCATTCCTACTCTGTCTTTGGAGCATTAACTAATTCTAAAGCAAAAGTTGCTTTCAAAGACAACTGCTTTGCATCCTGTATCCTACAAGTATGTGCTGAATTCAAGTCATCCAAAAAATGTAAGCTTGCCAAACTGGGCCTGTGCCCGGAGTTCTTTGGCACAAATTCAGGATGAACTGTTAGAGGTGGCATCAACAGACAGAGCAGTTGAAATGGTAAATATCTATCCCATATTGTTTACCCCGTCAGTGTGTATAGAGAGTTAATACGTGAACCAGTTTGCTTCAGTACTCGACCCACCGTCGACAGGAATTTTCTTCAGCAGAACTTGGGGACCCATGTCCCAGTCCTTCCCCTAGCCCTAAGCCCAACATGGCTCTGATCCAATATGTCCCAAAATCTAGGTGCACATACTTTGTCTCTTTAGACCATAATTGGTATATCATTATAATCACCACATAGATTGGGGGTTGGGAAACCCAGAGAAGTTCACGTTTGAGTTTGAATACAAACTACTCTGTTCAATGGGAAAAACTATATTAATTCAGTGTTAACGGTGCTTGGTGGTATGTTGTTCCCTTGCAGAATGCTGAGTTAAGCAAACCTCAAACTTCTGGAAATAAAGAGTTAAACCCTCTTTCAGCAATACCCCAGTACATTCTATTAACACACATACCTTTACTGTGCCAACCGCACAGTTGCTGAAATGTACTAGCTCTTCATCTCCTTTTACAACCTATCCTTTCTCCCCCACAGGATTTCATCTGACACTATTAAAGGACAAAAAGTCATTAATCCAGTCATTAGTTACCTCTCAGTTTACCGGTACAAGGCAGCAGAGAGAAACCTTTTCTGTGGGGGAGGCTGTAACTCAGGAATCCATCAGTCAAATGACTCCTGGTCTGGATCACCAGTAGCACCCTGTGCTCCCATGAGGCACACCAAATTTCAAAGCAAGCCAAGTAACTGTTTTTGGATTTTTGAGCATGTACAAATGTCAGCTTTAAAGCACATATAATGGTGGGAATGGAAACACTCTAGCCATTTTTCTGCATTGGTGCATATGCACTGTAAAAATGTACATTTTCTTAAATACTGTTCTCTATTCAAGTCTCCTAAAAATGTAGCGGGTGCCCTGCTCTACCTTGGATAAAACTGGACAGGTGGAGACCAAAAGAACCCCCACCTAGAAAGTTTTTGAAAAATTCCTATTTATTTCAGGGTTTATATCTCCCCAATCCGTAGCTCAATAGAACCCAAAATTTGGGTCACAAACCCTACCCTCACCCACCTGAATTTCAGACAAAATTTCATAGGAATCTGACTAACCATGTTGATTTTAGAGGACTTAGAAAGGTCAACCTTCAAACAGAAGTCATGACACAACCTTAACTAGAGTGGCACTAGACAATCTGTCCCAAAGAGCTCGCAGTCTAAGTGAATTGATGGATGCTCAGGGTATGCACTGGGGAGTTGGGACACATTACCAGCACTGGTGGGTGCACCCACACTGTGAGAAATATACATATATATATTTTTCTTAAATACTGTTCTCAATTTGGGTCCTGCAGAGATACAGTGAATTCCATACACGACCTTGGGTAAAATTAGACAGAATTGAGACCATTTTAACTTACATCACAGCAATAATTTGATCTCTAAATTCTGCGCAATCTATCCCTCCCCCCCACCTAGAAACCTTTTGAAAAATGTCCATTTTTTCTCAGGGCTTATCTCTCCACAACCCTTAGCTCACGTGATTCCAACTTGGGGTCACTAGCCCTACACTGTACCCTCCTGAGGTGAAGCATGTTGATTTTAGAGGACTTAGGTCAACCTTTAAGCAGAAGTTGTGATGGAACCTTAACAGTAGTGGTGCTGCTGTGACACTATAATACGCCACCGATGGCTTTTGGAAATGCAGGATGTTCAGTTCAGTTGATGCAGAAATAATGCTTTGCTCTCTCCTCTCATGGTGCTCTAAAGTTTAGGATCTCAAAGCAGGGCTTTTCTAGGTGGGTCTCATCAGAAAGCAAGTGCCCACTCCTCCACAGTATGATGTGATGTTTATGTCACAATGCAGAACCTCCATGTAGTAACACATATGTCTGCTGAACTGAAGTCACGATGTCCAGCTCTTGTTCTTTACTCTACCTTGTCAAGTAACACAAGACTCAACATTTGTTCCATTCCTCTGATGTCGTCATGTGGTTGCCGAGAGAGAACGTGAGATTCTCCAGACTGATCAACACCATGTGGATGATATTCAACTGTTTTCTTCCCCAGTGACTCAGCCTCTGCCATCGCCAAGATAGCCAACACCTGGAAGAATTCAACAGGTGGATGAAGAATTTGTTGGCTTGGGCTCAAGCCAGGAAAGACACACGTGATGATGGTAGGAAATCTGAGAAACTTGCCAGTATGCTAACATCACCAGCAATCAAGGTCATCAGACTGTAGATCATCAGGGTGGTGACCTTGCTAGACACCTAACCATTCCTGGAACAGATTGCCACAATGGCAAGAAATCCCTTATTTCAAATGTGCTTCTTTAGGAACCTTTACCCACTCCTCTCAAATGAGCACTGAGCCATGGTGATCCACACTTTTACTGCTCTGGGATGGACTGTTGTGACTTGCTGTACCTGGATGCAGCTAGTGCAAAAAATCTGAAGAGGGTAGAGCATGCAGAGGCACTCTTCAGTAACAACAAAGGTTGGTGAGGGCACATTATGTGTGTGCTTCACAAACTCTACTGGCTTCTCATTGGCTTCAGAGCCAAGTTTAAAGTCCTGGTCCTAATCTACAAGGCACTTAATGAACTTGGGGCCAGCTACCTCACAGACCACAATTCCCTAAGTTCAGCTGTGTATCCTAGAGATAGGCCCAAGTTCCAACTATCAGTTACTGTGAACAGAGTTTTGCCAGTGGCCCTGACTGTGGAGCTCCTTACTGAAAGAGACAAGGCCAAGCTTGAGCCTGATGGTGTCCTGGTCACATCTTTTCTATGAAGTCTTCCCAAGAATGAATGCTTATAAAATATAATACAATGAAAACAGAGAATGAATAAACACACAAAATCACCCTACTCTGACCCAGAGGAACCCTGAGAAAAACACAGTTCTTTGGGGGTATTTGTTTTCTCAAACATGCAGAGTTTAGGTATCATAGTGACGTGCATTATATAATAACCAAAGATAGATACATAGAAGAATGCGCAAGTTCAAACAGGTTTGGCTTCCTATCAGAACTTTTTGTCCAGCCCTAAAATGGATGTACTTGACGTACTCTTTTATAACAGGGAAATCCAACTGAACTCTGTTGGTTGGAGTACGCAACTTCCATAGACTACAGGTTTAAGTAAATGTCATCTCTTTGTATTACAATTTCTCCTGTATTAGAAAAAAATCTAGTTAACAATGAAATTACAATAATAAATAATGATGCCTGTTTCAGTTGCTCAGAATGGAGCTCTTCAATTGTAGTAATGAGCAGTTCTGATTCTATTGCATCAGGTAAAAATAATTAAACCTACAAAAATAATTTTCTATGAGATGGGGAAAGTAATTTAATACCCCCAAAAGTAACTTTAAAAGGTGAAAAAATCATAAAACTAGGAATTTTCTTTCTTAAATATCAGTGCTATTCCGTTAGGGTGAAATTCATCCCAGTATGGAGGACTAGTTCAGGCCTTTCTCTCTACTTCAGGCCATCTTCAGACATTAACTTAAGTAGCACGGAGGCCCTTGAAAGCAGCCTCTGCAGTAAATTTTATCCTGAGTTCTTTATACATCCAGAATATTCTTAATATTTAAATTATTTTACTATAAATTTATAAATATTAATAATAATTAATATATTAATATATTAAAATATTACTATAATATAAATAAATTTATTTGCAATTGTTGATTTTATAAAAGTCCTTTGCTGTAAAATTGGTGTCTTATTGATGATATTGGAATAAAAGTTATAACTGGATGAATTTGCAAATCTAGTTTATAGGTTTACCTATACACATGATTAAGCTTGCAAAAAATAAACAGATTAAGGTTAGCAGTATAACAACAGTTTTGTTGACTTATAGGTCAAATGAAAGAACTTGGCTTTTTTGTTGACCATTCTTGGAATATGTCAAAACATCCTACTGCATGTGTCTACCAGATACTAAAACAAAAACACTTAGATGAAGATGAGTTTAAAAAAGAAAAGCTAAAAGGAAGGCCTTGGAACTAGTGGCATTCAGTCAATAAGATACATTTTCTTTGGTCAAGGTAATTATAACAAATCAGACTGCACAATAGAATATGTAGAGCGGAAGTGGTACTGTGGCTTGTGTGTCACCAAGAGAATATGTTGACAGAACTCTCAATTTCAAATAATTAGGGATGAGCACAGCTGAAATGAATGAAATGGAAATTAAAAATACACTCTCTGCTTTTACAATTTGAAGCAAGTAACATTATGGGCACTTTGTTACAGGTCCCTGAAAAGTGCTAGTAAAGAAGTAACTGCATGGAAATCCACATGGAATAATGATACTTTGCAGTCTCTGAAGTGAGTATGCACGTATCAGACAGGCATTTTACCCTACCTTAAAAGACACATGACTTGCCTTCTACTATGTGAAATTCTGCTGCGTATTGCTTTGAATATTTGCTGAAAAAGTATAATTTAACCAATGTGAACCAAGGGTGAACGTCAAATGCACTAAGTGACTAAGTTTAGTTTTGTCATAGCAGCTAATGTATTCTTGAAAGTTTTAGACATTAATACATTGTAAATCTCTTAAATAACTCTTCAGAATCAGATTGCGGCTTCTCTCAAGTCAGACACATAAGGAGTGAGAGCCTTTTAACCTCTCTACATGGACCTGATCCTGCATCCATCAAGTAAACAGCAAAGCTCACATATACTCCAATGGTACAGGACTAGCCCCTTTAGGCCTCTGTGCAGAGGCCAGTTGAAATCAACCCTTGTACTTCCTGAGAGAAAGGATTGCTCAAAGCTAGCATAGCTTGTCTGCATAGTACCCCTGAAGGGAAAGGTGAGGACAGTCCCACCATAAACCAGCCAGCTGAGCTGAGTATTCTGAACTGTTTCAGGTAGGGTTGCTAGTTTTGGTTGGATGTATTCCTGGAGGTTTCATCACATGACCTCTTTAGTTAAAGATTATTTTTTAATTCCTGGAGACTCCAGGACAATCCTGGAGGATTGGCAGCCCTAGTTTCAGGCCACTCCACTATATGTTCCCTAGAGGGAAAGGAAGAATCCTAGATGAGTCTTTCAAAGTTCTTCCAAGGGCCCTGGCTGTATTGCAGCTTATTTATTGCATATGAACTTCCTTGTAATGTCATTTAATTAGGATATCTCTGTTCATAAAATACCTTTCACGTTCATATGTTGCAAGCTATGGCCTACCTACATTTTCAAAGGCCTTCCTTTTGCACATGATCCTTATGTCTGCCCTTTGAAACGTGAAAGAACATGCACAGATGTTTGCACATACATCTCTGCCTGAGCAGGCATTCAGCATTTGCACTGTGTGTGTGTGTGTGTGCGTGCGCGCACAGGTGTGCAGGAGCTAGAATTTTACAGCTCCTACATAAGAGTTTGCATCTGCACAGTTACAGGTGCAGGGTTGCATACAATTTTCCCTGTGCGTGAGTAGAAGACCATATGAAAAGTTACCATCTCTTTCATTTCAAACTGAAATGTAAATTACACCTTTTTACTTTTTTTTGCAGGTGATGAGAAATGGCACATGTATTTTCAGTTAATAAAATATCTCCAGCCCATATATTATTCAAAGAAAACTTATCTTATTCAGAGTCCAATTTGAATATTTTATTAAATGTGGATATAAGCTTTTAAATAACAATGACAGCTACTGTACTTGAGTATTGTCTATGTACATCTGAACATGGTAACAAAAGTGTGTGTGTATAATATCAGACTGTGCTAAACTCCGCCCTTTCACTAGTGATTCCATTGCAGCTGGGCACATTCAGTATATGCTATTCCCTTGACAATGCCATGCAGAAGTGCCTTGATTAATGTTATTATTCTAAGGTTATATAATTAAAAATATATTCCAGTGGAGCAAGAACATTATTGTTGCAATAAAAAACATTGAAATGAACATGTTTTTTTAATATGCTTCCCTCATTGCACAGAGACTGGAAAGTAGAAAGGGGTGTTCTTTTTTCCAAGTTGCTCTGCACATTTTGTTATTATGATGCAGAGCTGTTTCGATTGCTGTCTCCTGGTTATGATTTTCAAATCTCAGCTGATGATTAATACCATTGGCTCAGACAATTGTAAAGGGCCTTTGCTCTAGCTGCATAAATTTTCATGCAGCATTAGTAGTAATGGCATGCATCACCATGTGGCATAAAGCTGGGAGTGGATTATGATGGAGAAAGGGGGAGAGAGAGAAATGATGTGTCGTTCAGGAGAAAAATCTTGCAAATATTTCTCATTCATTAGGTCAGTGATTGGAAAGATTCAAATACAAAGCATGTTATCCTAATAATATCTTTCATCTAGAAGTATCCCAATGCACTTTGTTTTCAGACTAAGATATCCAAAATTTCTGACTAGTCATCTTGATAAAGGCTACGCCTGTGTCCCCAAGTAAGGAGAGAATGTGAACAAGATGCTCAGTTTCATCTGGCTTAATGCAGGGGTGTGAATGTGGAAGTGACGGTTGTATTGTGACATCGAAAGGGTTACTCCTGCAAGGAAAGCAAGACAGTGGGTGATGTTCATTTTCATCATCTGAGTCAGATGCCACCAGCAGAAGGTTGATTTTCTTTTTTGGTGGTTTGGGTTCTGTAGTTTCCGCATTGGAGTGATGTTCTTTTAAGACTTCTGAAAGCCTGCTCCACACCTCATCCCTCTCAGATTTTGGAAGGCACTTCAGATTTTTAAACCTTGGGTCGAATGCTGTAACTATCTTTAGAAATCTCATATTGGTATGTATCTTTGCATTTTGTCAAATTTGCAGTGACAGTGTTCTTAAAACGAACAAACGTGCTGGGTCATCATCCCAGACTACTAAATATGAAATATATGGCAGAATGCAGGTAAAACAGAGCAGGAGACATACAATTCTCCCCCAAGGAGTTCAATCACAATTTTAATTAACGCATTATTTTTTTAACGAGCGTCATCAGCATGGAATCATGTCCTCTGGAACAATGCCTGAAGCATGAAGAGCAATATGAATCTTTAGCGCATTTGGTACTTAAATATCTTGCGAGGCCAGCTACAACGGTGCCATGCGAATGCCTGTTCTCACTTTCAGGTGACATTGTAATTAAGAATGGGCAGCATTATCTCCTGCAAATGTAAACAACATTGTTTGTCTTAGTGATTAACTGAACAAGAAGTAGGACTGAGTGGACTTGTAGGCTCTAAAGTTTTACATTGTTTTGTTTTTGAGTGCAGTTATGTAACCAAAAAAATCCTACATTTGTAAGTTGCACTTTCATGATAAAGAGATTGCACTACAGTACTTGTATGAGGTGAATTGAAAAATACTATTTCTTGTAATAAAAATAATATAAAGTGAGCACTATACACTTTGTATTCTGTGTTGTAATTGAAATCGATGTATTTGAAAATGTAGAAAAACATCCAAAAATATTTAATAAATTTCAATTGTTATTCTGTTGTTTAACAGTGCCATGAATTTTTTTGAGTTAATCGCGTGAGTTAACTGTGATTAATCGACAGCCCTAATATTAACATATATTATGGGCCAGATTTTTAAAAGGGCATGTAAACTTTTGTACACACATCAGCTCATACAAAAACTCATGCATTCTTTTAAAAACCGGGCTTCATATTTGTATGTATAGTACTGTACACATACATGATCCCAAGCTGTTTGTATTCTTTGTAATGTAAATTCCTCTACAAGGGGAAAATGCAGTGTCAGGCTTTTTGGATCTCAACATTGAGGGAGCTGGTATTTAACAATACCACTGTACCCTTGTCCTTTGTCACCGAGGATATATGCACAGATTTAAGTATTGTTTGATTTTTGTTTTGGCAAAAGCCGAATGCTTCGACCAGGAAGTGACTGTACCCTGCTGTGTGTCATTTCCCATTCAGGCAACTCTTGTTTACTGCCAGCTGTTTTGTAAAGACACATCGCTGTTTCTGGTACGGCTGGCCCCATCCCTGACTCATAGCTAGTAAACTTTTTGTGGCTGTCTGTTTTTCACAAATGATAAGGTCAATTGCAAAAAGAATGTCATGGGATCTTTCACAATCTTCTCTATTCAGACTACTGTAAAAGGTGTTCGCACTGAGTCAATAAAAGGAAAAGAATGATGACGGAGGGGGAAACTTCAAGTCGACTGAAAATAGCTAGTCAGTCCTGTGAGGCACAAGTGCTTTTTCAGCATGAGGCACAGGAGATCCTGTCAGAGGGTTGGACTTGTTTGCTGCCAGGTTGTGCGTGCGTTCTTTAGATTGTCACTTTGCAACGTTTTCCTCTAAAAGCTTTCATTATGTTTTGTCATTTGATACAAGAGATTGTGTTTTAATGCAGTGGAACCTCAAATATATTTAGTAACCTTTCTGTTCCTTTTAGAGGGCTCCACTGTATTTGAAAATGAATTCAAGTGTCTGAAAGGTTTGACAGTTTCATTAGGGAAGGATAGTCCAATCCAAATGACTGTAACTCACTTAAAATTGAAGATAAATGTTTTAAAGGGAGTGATCTGATAAATATTGGCTTAAACTAATTGGATTTTCAATAGACAAATTACTGCAGTTTTCTCATTACTTAGCCTTCTCTAAGGCTATCATGTTGTAATGGAGAGTATTCTTCCCTGTAACACAAAACTGAGAAGCCAGATTGAAGCTGTTCTCTATTTTTGAGCCCTATCCACCTTAAGTATTTGAGAGCCTTGGATGAAAGTTGCTATGCTGTTGCAAAGTGGTTGTAATTTTTGTTGAAAGTATTCAGTGTATTTGCACAGGTTTTCTCTTCCTTTTCCTCATTGCATTGGTGAGGCAATTGGCATGCTGCCACTGACTCGTCAGAGAAGCCAATCATCTAGATAAGCACAGGGAAAAACAAACCAAAAATCACCCCCCCGCACACACACACGCTGCCCAAGACCTCAGATTTTATACAGATGGCAGATTTTTTTAATGAAACTCTGTGTGATGCTTCTTTCCAAATGAGATGGGGAAAATGCATGTTGTTTGAGTCAGTTTGTATGTTAAGATCATCTGTTAATTGTATCTAAATGACCATAAGGGTTATTCATTGTAAATAACAACAGCATTTTAAAAGCTTTATTGTGTATAATAAGAAGTAGCACTAATCCAGTCCTTCGTAAGATGGGCAGCAGCGCAGGCACTATCATTTCAATTCATAAGAATTAGCACATGTGTGTTTGGTTCCCCGCACTAGCTCAAGAAGCTACCATTCATGAATGTCAAGTTTGCAGACACTGCTGAAAAGCAGCTCCTCCTCAATAACATATTAATTCAGGTACAATACCATATGGGCCTGAGGGGTGGCAGAGATGCTGAACAGGTTCTTGTTCATTAATACTGAAATATTTATGTGAGCAACAATAATACCAGCATCTGGGTGATATGAAATTGAATGTTGATGCAATTAGATAATATTGACAGTCACAATTGTAATTATGTAAACAACACCAAGATAGTCTTTCCTCTGACTTCAGACGTGTGGAGAAAGAGAGAGGGAATTGAGTACTCTGGTGCAGAATTACTGAACTATTTATTTTTCTTACAAAATACCTTGAAGCAAAGATTACCTGTGGGTTATTTGTTGGTCCAATTTAGGAGAGTTCAGCAAGTTGTAGGAATGAGGTATGCAGGTGTGTATATTTCTGAGGGGAGACTGGATATTGCTGATGTATGCAAGTTTGTCCATCCCGAGTCTGGTACCCTAACTCAAAGCACTTTCAGTCAATGCTTTGCATTCCATTTAATTATGCTGCTGCTTTTTTGTTACCTTTTGAATAGATAATTTTAAATGGCTCTCTGTAGGGATGTTTTCTGTGTCTATCTGCCTATCAATCTTTCTATTTGAATGCAGAAGTATTTGATTAGTGTATTTAAAGTAATAAAGATGTCCACAGTAGTGTCACATTGATTGATTGTAATTATAAGTCTTTAATGGTTCCTCCAGTTTGGCCACTCTGCTTGCAGATTGTGATTTTATGGTTAAAATAATGCCTTGCTGTCCACAGACTCAGTCATAAATTTTGGTCTATCTTTCTTTAATGACTCTGCATGCAGTGGAGTAATCCCAATAACATACATTATCTTTGCTAAAGAAGGCAGTGGCTTTCATAGAGGTGATTAATGGATTTATAAGGGCTAGCTAAAAGACTGGCTGGGATCACACCAGAGGTTATCTTGGTTGTGCTTCTTGTGCATTACATTAAGCAGAAACATTAGGCAGGCAGACTTAAGTAACTGATGGTTTTCATTCAGTCCCTCTTTTGTATATCCATGTGGTAAATAAGAACTGATGAAAATTGTGAGAATCAGATTATTATGGCAAAAGGCTAAGGATTTGGCAAAATTCAAGAAATCCTTCAGTATGTATCCTTCAAAACCAAAACCAATTCAAATTCTATGAACATTTTCTTTTTAAAGAACAGACATAATATTGTTAAATGCATTTGGCATAACTGGTTTTAAAGTATGTCATTGGACATACATTCTCCACTGGGTTTTTAATGCCAGTTTGGCCTGATCATGATTGCTGCTGCTTATCTGAATTTACTTTTCTAATATATCTTGTTACAGAGAGAGCATTCACAGATGGGTCTTACTATTTCTGAAAAGTGTTTAATATTTTGCCAATGACCATAAATTAAATTTCAGAGGCAATAAGGTAGGGACAGGGGACACAAACGCATATAAGTCTTGAGCTCCATATACATGTATATGCTTTTTATTAAAAAATCTGATGAAAATAATTACAAGGCAACACTGTATTATTATTATTATTTTATTTTATTTGTTAATGAATTTGTAGGTAGCACCTAGAGGCTCTAGTCAAGGATCAGGGTCCCATTGAACTAGGCACTGTACACACACATGATTTAAGGATGGTGTCTGCCCTATAAGTAGCAGAATTATTTTCAAAAGAGGAATTTCTATCTGAAATGAGCTCTTCACAGATGCCAGCTAAGAAATGAGAGTTATTTCTGAAAAGATGCAGGGATTGTGTTGGGAACAGGCACAGTAATACCCTGTAGCTTTACTTCGCTCTTTTTGTACATGGAGAGTTTGATCCTTCAACGGTG
Source organism: Chelonia mydas (assembly GCF_015237465.2). Classification (NCBI taxonomy): domain Eukaryota; kingdom Metazoa; phylum Chordata; order Testudines; family Cheloniidae; genus Chelonia; species Chelonia mydas. The sequence continues at coordinate 104,609,976 of NC_057850.1, read as the reverse complement.
AAGTCAAAGGAAATTATCCATTTACATGAGTGGGACCAGCTTAGGCCTTAGAGATTATTCTGAAATATAACCCAGACAATCGTAAAGGATGTCTTAAATGTTAGAAGCATTTGCACCCCACTGCAAACTGCCAGTATCACATCCTGTTAGTAGGCATGAATCACTCCTGCAATCCCTGATCAGCTAATGACTGGACACACCTGACTAATGTTTAATATTAAACAAGAAAGGTTTGCTAGCATTTCACAGGACAAACATATGCAATATACAAAAGTACCTTTATCCCTAATGCTTATTTTAAAAAAAAAAAAAAAAAAAAAAAAAGCAAAACAGGATTTATATAAAGAGCACCTGGACACTTGCTAACCAGATTGTACCACCATTCTTCTGCTTGGGCAAAACAACAGCATTTGTTTGCCCTGCTCGGAAGTATATGCTTCCTGAAGTAGCAACAGCACGGCAACTTTGGTTCCTTGACCAACTCACCCAAGTGCTAAAATTACCTCAAATTCTATCATCAGATCCTGTTGATTATGCTGTCTGGACTGCCTTGAATATTATTTTCTTTTGACTACCCTTTAATTCAGCCGAATTTGTTTTTCCATCCATTTATGCTTGGGTTCTGGAGTATATCCATCATGAGGCTTTCGTGCAGGCTTTTTATGGTACAAACATGTCTTCTGTTTCAGCCTACATGCATGCTAATCCCACCCCATATCCCAGTGGATGGCTTATTTGCTTTACTGAGATTTCGTTGTGAATTAAGATTGAAATGCAGTATTGCTGACTACACGTTTCCTGCATACATATGGGCACATACTCCCACCTTCATGGATGGAGAGCCCTCAAATTGTCTTGCTTGTGTGTGGATGTGCACATGTTTATTGAATCTAGATCTACCAACAGAAAGGCATACTGCATGACCAGAAACGGTAACAGCAGTGTTATTTCTGCTGTCACAATTTTATTATTTTGCTTTGTTGTTTTTGATAAATTAACACACACTCGTGTTCTACATGATGTTTTTTTAAAAAGCCCCAAGGCTCCTGTTTAAAAATGCAGGTTAATTCTCAGAGGCTTTCAAAAGCATTACCGTAGCATGCTACTTATTAAGATAAGGTTATCATTTTTAAGTTATACCAGGAATGCAATTAGAGCTTCTACTAAGAACTGGAGCAATCAATTTTATACAAATTATTCAGATACAGTAAGGTAGAATGCAGTTTTAATAGGACAGGAGACCATACTGTGGTTTTATTAAATATAATGTAGCTTCAAATTATGACTGAACACGGAATCTACAACCTATCATGTACCAAGAGTCCATATTTAAAGTATTTTCTTAGATTGGATTAATTCAGGCATCTTCCTTTTTTCCCTCTCCCTTATTCAATGACTAGTATAATTTTTTATCTTTAAAAGTGTATTTTTTTATTACTGGCCAAAATGAATGTTTAAAACATAGAAAACAAATCTACAGAACAAACAGTGCAAAGTGTACAGATAAAGGTCAGATGTATATGTTTATATTTTTGGTAGCTACAGAAGACAGTAGATCAAATTCATCCCTTGTGTAAGCAGGCATAACTTACTTGAAACTAGTAGAGTTGCACCTGCTTACATTAAGGCTTTATTTGGCCCAAAATGTACAGTAGTTTAGGCAATGTAATCACTTTTGTAATCCTGGCCAAACCTTATAAACTGGATTATGTGTTGGATAAAGAACTAATATTTTAGTTACTTACTAGCTCTCATGTTTGTTTATTTATTCATTAAGAGATATCAATTTCCCAGGCATAGGGAGCAGTAGGAATACAAACTACAAGTATATGAAACTGTGGAGGAGTTTCACAGTCTTATTATACAGTGTTGTATTTCTTATCTCTACATTGTGCCCTTCTGGCTTTATCTTGCAAGCAGAGAATGTTTGCTCTTTTTTGTTTTTCCAGAGCAGTCTGATTTACTACAGTCACTTTTTGCTCAAGTGCTGGATACTCCTCTATTTTGTATCAATTAATGTTATTGATTATATTGTATTGGGATTTGAAATGATGGCCCAAATAAAAACTATGGTAAACTGGGTAAAACCATTAAAACCAGTGTAATTATCCTTCATACAAACATTATGATCTCAGGAATTCAGAATTAGATTACATTTATAAGAAATTTAAACATGTTAAGGTCTGGAAATGCAGTTATGGCACCCAAACAACCTTAACTCCTGCATGTAATGACTGCATGATTAGTGATTAATAGTATTTGTAATCCCAGGTTGAATGAAGCTGACTTGTAAAGACATTAGATACTTTTTCATTTTTTTCTCTCAGGGCAGAGTTAAGGTTATTTAGGTGCCTAACCCCATCTCCAATTCAACATAATTTTTATCTGACAGTGATTTTCAGTGGGACTGGTGCTCCTAAATCACTTAGGTTCTTTTGAAAATCCCACTTTGTGACTTGCTCAGGTCACACAGGAAGTCTTTGGCAGGGTCAGGAATTCAAGCCACATCTCCCAAGTCGTAGTCCAATATTTTACACAAGACTATCCTTCATCTCTATATAATAGTAAATAATGAATTCCTTTGGAATAATTTACAATGTCTAAGATAATTAGAAACACTAATTTTATTAGGACAGGATAATCTACACTGCACCTTCCCAAAACAATTTCTTTTAGAATGCATCTCTGATCTGGGGAAACATTTTTATTAATATTTAATCAGGAGCACAATTATTAAGCTTTTGGGGGTTGTACCACAGGATTTACTGATACAACTGTATAGCCATGTGTGAGTGCAGTTAATTTCATTTTTGGCATGTGATTTGAAGGTGGAAGCCACAAGCCATCATTTTCATCAGCAATAGAGGTTTGTGGCTGAGAATAGTTTTTGCAATATTCCCATTGATCTCATGATAAATAACCTGTGCCTTCAGTGTATTAGCACAAGTAGCTCAGAAGGGAAATAGAGATCTTTTGAACTGAAAGGTTCTCTCTACTTGGTTAATTTAGAAGCACCAAAGCAAGATATGTAGACATCCATATAATCTGAATATGAAGATATACGCACAATATGGCATTTAGTTTGTTAAAATTCACTTTAAGACTCTTAGTATTTGATGCACCCGATCTTTAATTTGTTTTTCTAGCAAGGAATAGAATGTGTAGCCTTTAATTCAGTTTCACCTCCAGTGTCAAACTGGCACTTTCTGCAAGAATTCTGAAAAAAAATCTTTTTCCTTGAAATGAACACATGCTACTTTATTAGCCAAGAGCCACATTGATTTCTTTCTTCGCTAGTTTTAACAATAATACGTTTGGGTGCAGTGCAACAGTTGCTCCACTGTATAAAATCATTAGCAAGAATACAGCTGTACTGCACATGCTCAAAAGCTTTAGACACCAAAAGTGAAATCTTGGCCCACTGAAGCCAATGGGAATCCCAAGGCAGTGGGTGCCTTGCACATTCTCTGTTGAATAAAGAACATGGCTGCCCTATTTTTAGATACTTTTTATGTAGCCTGATGTGAGGAGCTGATGGAAAAAGGTTGTGTCAAGAACTCAGGGATCTACTTTTAGAAAACCTGGATCCAGGGCAGATTCACCCTTTGCACTATTGGTTCTATAGATATGTTGGGGGGATAGATAGCATAAAATATGAGTTTTAGCAATTAAATAATTATTGCTATCAATACTGTATAAACTTGTGTGTGTCTATGTATGTATCCAGTATGGGCCCATTTGAAGCACTGCATGTGTCCTCATTCTAAATTATATGGTCATTATATAACTTTAATGTGGATTAAACAAAACAAAACAGCTGTAGTGAGGCAAAGAGTCCTGTGGCACCTTATAGACTATCAGACGTATTGGAGCATGAGCTTTCGTGGGTGAATACCCACTTCGTCGGATGCATGTAGTGGAAATTTCCAGAGGCAGGTATAAATATGCAAGCAAGAATCAGGCTAGGGATAACGAGGTTAGTTCAATCAGGGAGGATGAGGTCCTCTTCTAGCAGTTGAGGTGTGAACACCAAGGGAGGAGAAACTGCTTTTGTAGTTGGCTAGCCATTCACAGTCTTTGTTTAATCCTGAGCTGATGGTGTCAAATTTGCAAATGAACGGAAGCTCAGCAGTTTCTCCTTGAAGTCTGGTCCTGAAGTTTTTTTGTGGCAGGATGGCTACCTTTCAATCTGCTATTGTGTGTCCAGGGAGGTTGAAGTGTTCTCCTACAGGTTTTTTTAGGGACTGTCCAGTTTGGCCGATGTACATAGCAGAGGGGCGTTGCTGGCACATGATGGCGTATATTACATTGGTGGACGTGCAGATGAATGAACCGGTGATATTGTAGCTGATCTGGTTAGGTCCTGTGATGGTGTCGCTGGTGTAGATATGTGGGCAGAGTTGGCATCGAGGTTTGTTGCATGGATTGGTTCCTGAGTTAGAGTTACTCTGCTGCGGTGTGTGGTTGCTGGTGAGAATATGCTTCAGGTTGGCGGGTCGTCTGTGGGCGAGGACTGGCCTGCCTCCCAAGGCCTGTGAAAGTGAGGGATCATTGTCCAGGATGGGTTGTAGATCAGTGATGATGCGTTGGAGAGGTTTTAGCTGAGGACTGTATGTGATGGTCAGTGGAGTTCTGTTGGTTTCTTTCTTGGGCTTGTCTTGCAGCAGGAGGCTTCTGGGTACATGTCTGGCTCTGTTGATCTGTTTCCTTATTTCCTCGTGTGGGTATCTTAGTCTTGAGAATGCTTGGTGAAGATCTGGTAGGTGTTGGTCTCTGTCTGAGGGGTTGGAGCAAATGCGCTTGTACCTCAGCGCTTGGCTGTAGGCAATGGATTGTGTGATGTGTCCGGGATGGAAGCTGGAGGCATGAAGGTAGGCATAGCGGTCGGTGGGTTTTTGGTATAGGGTGGTGGTAACGTGACCGTCACTTATTTGCACCAGGGTGTCTAGGAAGTGGACCTCCATGTAGATTGGTCCAGGCTGAGGTTGATGGTGGGGTGGAAGCTATTGAAATCATGGTGGAATTCTTCCAGGGTTTCCTTCCCCTGGGTCCAGATGATGAAGATGTCATCAATGTAGCGTAGGTAGAGAAGGAGCGTGAGTGGACAAGAGCTGAGGAAGCGTTGTTCCAGGTCAGCCATAAAAATGTTGGCATATTGTGGGGCCATGCGGGTGCCCATAGCAGTGCCACTGCTCTGGAGGTATATATTGTCACCAAATTTGAAATAATTGTGCGTGAGGATAAAGTCACAGAGCTCAGCAACCAGTTGTGTGGTGGCATCATCAGGGATACTGTTCCTGACAGCTTGTATTCCATCTGTATGTGGGATGTTTGTGTAGAGAGCCTCTACATCCATTGTGGCTAGGATGGTGTTTTCTGGAAGATCACCAACGCATTGTAGTTTTCTAAGGAAATCAGTGGTGTCACGGAGATAGCTGGGAGTGCTGGTGGCGTAGAGTCTGAGTAGAGAGTCCACATATCCGGACAGTCCCTTAGTGAGAGTGCCAATGCCCGAGATGATGGGGCATCCAGGATTTCCAGGTTTGTGGATCTTGGGTAGTAGATAGAATAACCCCGGTCGGGGCTCTAAGGGTATGTTGATTTGTTCCTGTGTTAGTGTAGGGAGTGTCCTGAGTAGATGGTGCAGTTTCTTAGTGTATTCCTCAGTGGGATCTGAGGAAAGTGGCCTGTAGAATTTGGTATTAGAGAGTTGTCTGGCAGCCTCCTTTTGGTAGTCAGACCTGTTCATGATGACAATAGCACCTCCTTTATCAACCTCTTTGATGATAATGTCAGGGTTGTTTCTGAGGCTGTGGATGGCATTGCGTTCTGCACAACTTAGGTTATGAGGCAAGCAATGTTGTTTTTCCACAATTTCTGCCTGTGTATGTCGGCGGAAGCATCCTATGTATAGGTCCAGACTGTCAGGAGGAATCCATGTGGAGTTCTTCTTCTTGTGCTGTTGGTGGGAGTGTATCTGTGTATCAGTGTGCTGTTCAGTGTTATCTTGAAAGTATTCTTTGAGTCGGAGACGGCGAAAGTAGGCTTCCAGATCACCACAGAACTGTATCATGTTTGTCAGGGTGGTGGGGCAGAATGAGAGTTCCCGAGATAGGAGACAGGCTGAATGTGTAGCTGGATAGATTGACGATATTGCTGGGTGAGTTAGGGGTACCACTGTTGTGGCCCCATGTGGCAGGTGGGATTTTAGACAGCTTACAGTCCTTTTTCCTTTGTAGAGAGGTGAAGTGTGTAGTGTAGATCTCCTGTCTTATTTTAGTAAAGTCCGTTTGTATGGAAGGTTGGTTATTTATGAGAGTTTCCAGGTTGGAGAGCTCTTTCTTGATGTTTTCCTGTTTGCTGTATAGGATGCTGATCAGGTGGTTCCTCAGTTTCTTTGATAGCGTGTGGCATAATCTCTAACTGTGGCCTGTGCAGTATGTAGATTGTAATGGATTTTTCACCTTCAGTCCATTTGGTATGATGTCCATCTGTTTGCATTTGGAAAGGAAGATGATGTCTCTCTGTACTTGTGCAAGTTTCTTCATGAGGTTGATGGAGTGAGGAAGAGTCTTAAGGAAAACAGCTAGACATGATACTCATTTAGTTACAAATGACCAGGTCAGTCCAATATGGAGCAGCAGCTGTAATTAGATGAAGCCAGGCTGTCAGATGTAGTGTGTGAATGTTGAAAACTCTCCCCCTGCATAACTGTTCATGCAAGTATTCAGTCACATTCAGAACTCAGCAAGGAAGATTTCTGAACTGAAGGTTGAAGACTTTCATTACCGCCACAATATGTTTACAGAGGAAGTTATTTTGTCAAATACATGACTGAAGAGAAATTGTTGTGTGGAAACTTAAACTTGAGGGGACTGATAAAAATGTGCACACAGTGCCAGCACCGGTGTCCGTTTCATTTAGTTCCATTTTGAACATGCAGTAAATATTTAACTCAGTTAAAATATTTCAATAGTTACTTGCGGATTAATAAATCTCAGTTGAAACAGACATTAAATATTTGGTGCAAGTATATAACTGCCGTATGTTCTTGGATTAAATCTCTCAATATACTGCAGAAATACTTGAAGTGAAGTCCTGGCCCCGCTGAAGTCAATGGGGTCAGGATTTCACCCTTGGAGTGTTTATGGAGTGTCAGAATTATTGCTGTATATGGTGAAACCAGCTCAACCCAATTGCTGAACCAGAGCATTTTATCTGGTTAAGATCTATATGAGCCAATGGAAACCACTGTTAGCTATCAGACTATTCCTAAAAGGGCTTTATCATGTCCTGGAGCTGTACCCTCAATATAATTGATGGAATGAGGCTGTCATACCAGTACTGAGATCTGTTCATTGTCTTGGAAATTAGATAAATAGCAAATCTTGTACTTTAGCTCATGAGATGGTGGGCTACACTCCCACATCACACAATTCAGCATGAACACAGTTTGAAGCTTTTGTTTTGCAATTTTAAAATGTGTATAAAACATATGCATGAGTTAATGACAGTATAATACAAACACTGGGAATCTACAGCGTTATGAATTTCAGATTTGGAGGAATTGAATTTGCTTCTAAATGGCAATGAAAAGTAGAAAACATCTGCAAATGACTTCTTGCTGTAAGATGAGAGACCAGGAAACATTCATCTTGTTGTCAATAGTTAGTCTTAGAGCTCTTCAAAGTTTCTCACGATTGCTTACAAGTAAACATATCTGTACTTCACAAGCTAACAACATGTGGCTCTTGCCTCCATACTCCCCTGCTAGTGCAACATCCATTTTCTGGCTGCTATGGCCCGGATTCAATAAATCATCCTTATTCATGAAGAGCACTTAAGTATATACTTAAGACCTGTTGAAGACAATGGGACTTAAGCACATGCTTAAAGTTAAGCAAGTGCTGAAGTGCTTTCCTCAGTCAGGACATATATTTAGTTTGGGGCTTTTAGATTAGTCTCTGAGTTGGTGCTTTTTCTTCGTCATTTTTGTATGAAGGTTACAAAGTTAAGCACATGAACATTAGGAGGTTTCAGAATTAAGTTTGCTTGTCCACTTCTGCATGTGCATTATGATTCAGTCTTTAATTATATGATCACATTCTATTTTTTTCCACAAGACGCCTGCCTTGTAGTGCACAGGATGGATTGCTCTCAGTTAGTGAGTGGCTATTTAATACTTTATTTTATTCTCCATTTTTCAGTGTGTGCTCCCTTGTCCTCTTTACTTCACACTATTCAAAACCTGATCTGAAGACAGCATTATTAATTTCCTCATCACCTTTTCTATGGTGCACTACATTAGACCCTTTTTTCCAGTTGCTCATAATTATGCCAAACAAACTGTTTTGGCTGAAACTTTCCAAAACATTTCAGTCTGATGCAGAAAACCAGCATGGAAAATTTCAACCTAAACAGTATGTTTGACAAAGTAATAAGCAACTGAACAAAAAAGGGCCGATATAAACTTGTATGTATTATATAACGAATCCCATGTTTGTCATGTTGCCCAACTAACCAGAGTAGTGAGAAGAGCAAGCAAAGTTTGGTACTCTGGTGGTTCTCACTTCAATTTCTGGAGACAGTCTTCGACTTTCTTGCAGTTTGGTCCCTGACCTTCTGTAACTCTTGGACGCTTGCCAGGCAATCTTTGTTTACAGTAACAAGCATGGAAAAGTTACTTCCTGACAGTGCTGCTGAAGTCTAAGGTGAAAATATTCACAGGTGAAAAAACATAGATCTTCCACTTTGAACTTGGAATGTGTTCCATGTAAAAGACCAGTCTAAAACTGGGTAGTTAACAAAGGGAGAGCCCTCTCTTGCTCAAGACCAAATATTAATCACTTTGTCAGCAATTTCACTAGAACCTGGTCTTGGGGTATGTCTACACTACGAAATTACTCCGATTTCACAGTAGTCGATTTTTGGGAACAGATCGTATAAAGTCAAGTGCATGCGTCCACACTAAGTATATTAATTCGGCGGTGTGCATCCACAGTACTGTGGCAAACGTTGACATTCTGAGCAGTGCACTGGGGGTAGCTATCCCACAGTTCCCACAGTCTGTGCTGCCCATTGGAATTCTGGGCTGAGCTCCCAATGCCTGATGGGGCAAAAACATTGTCGTGGGTGGTTATGGGTAAACGTCGTCAGTCAACCCTCTCTCCATGAAAGCAACGGCAGACAATCATTTCGCGCCCTTTTCCCTAGATTGCCCGAGCAGACGCCATAGCATGGCAAGCATGGAGCCCGTTCAGCTCACCACAGCAGTTATTACCATTGTAAACACCTTGCGCATTATCGTGCAGTTTATGCAGAACCAGAACCTGAAAAACCAGGCGAGGAGGCAATGGCAGCGTGATGACGAGAGTGATGAGGACATGGACACAGATTTCTCTAAAACCGCGGTCCCAGCAATTTGGAGATCATGGTGTTAATGCCGTGGAACACCGATTCTGGGCCCGGGAACCAAGCACAGATTGGTGGGACTGCATAGTGTTGCAGGTTTGGGATGATTCCCAGTGGCTCCAAAACTTTTGCATGCGTAAGGGCACTTTCATGGAACACTGTGACTTGCTTTCCCCTGCCCTGAAGCGCAAGAATACCAAGATGAGAGCAGCCCTCAAAGTTGAGAAGCGAGTGGCAATAGCCCTGTGGAAGCTTGCAACGCCAGACAGCTACCAGTCAGTTGGTAATCAATTTGGTGTGGGCAAATCTACCGTGGGGGTTGCTGTAATGCAATTAGCCAACGCAATCATTGATCTGCTGCTATCAAAGGTAGTGACTCTGGGAAATGTGCAGGTTATAGTAGATGGCTTTGCTGCAATGGGATTCCCTAACTGTGGTGGGGTGATAGACAGAACCCATATCCCTATCTTGGGACCAGACCACCAGGGAAGCCAGTACATAAACCGCAAGGGTACTTTTCAATGATGCTGCAAGCACTAGTGGATCACAGGGAACGTTTCACCAACATCAACGTGGGATGGCCGGGAAAGGTTCATGACGCTCGCATCTTCAGGAACTCTGGTCTGTTTAAACAGCTGCAGAAAGGGATTTACTTCCCAGACCAGAAAATTACTGTTGGGGATGTTGAAATGCCTATAGTTATCCTTGGGGAGATGGATCGCAGCTCCCGCTTCTTCTACGCCCTGGAGAAAAAGAGGGGGGCCAAGAAGCACGTCACCTGCCTCCTCGCAGAGGATGGCATCCCCCTCACGGATCCGGCGGAGGTGTGCAGGAGGGCCAGGGCCTTCTACGCAGGCCATTTCTCCCCGGATCCGACCAATCCTAATGCTTGCAGAGTGCTCTGGGACGAACTCCCGATGGTCAGCGCGGGCGACCGAGACCGCCTAGAGCTGCCTCTCACTCTGGCCAAGTTCTCAGAACCTCTCCGCCGCATGCCCACCAATAAATCTCCGGGTATGGACGGGCTGACCGTGGAGTTCTACCGCGTGTTCTGGGACGTCCTCGGCCCAGACCTAGTCACCGTCTGGGCCGAGTCTTTGCAGAGCGGGGTCCTCCCTCTTTCGTGCAGGCGAGCCGTGCTCGCCTTACTGCCAAAGAAGGGGTACCTCTGCGATTTACGAAATTGGCGTCCCATCTCGCTCCTCAGCACGGACTACAAGGTCATAGCAAAAGCCATCTCACTGCGGCTAGGGTCCGTGCTGGTGGACGTGATCCACCCAGACCAGACCTACACCGTCCCAGGCCGCACCATCTTCGACAACCTATATCTGGTCCGGGACCTCTTGGAACTAAGGTGTAGGGACGGTCTGTTGTTCGCCCTCCTGTCCCTGGATCAGGAGAAGGCGTTCAACAGGGTGGATCACGGGTATCTCCTGAGCACTCTGCTAGCGTTTGGCTTCGGACCCCAGTTTGTGGGTTTTCTCCAGGTGCTGTACGCCTCCGCAGAGTGTCTGGTCAGGCTCAACTGGACCCTGACCAAACCGGTCAGCTTCGGGCGAGGAGTACGGCAGGGATGCCCTCTCTCGGGCCAGCTGTACGCTCTGGCGATGGAGCCCTTCCTCTGTCTCCTCCACAGGAGGTTGACGGGGTTGGCGCTACGGGAGCCGAAGCTGCGGCTGGTCCTGTCGGCATACGCCGATGATGTGCTCCTCGTGGTCCAGGACCCGGGCGACTTGGCCCGGGTGGAGGCTTGCCAGGCCGTCTACTCGGCAGCCTCCTCCGCCCGGGTCAGCTGGGTCAAGAGCTCTAGCTTGGTGGTAGGGGACTGGCGGCAGGCGAGTTCCCTCCCACCCGCGCTTCAGGCCATCCGGTGGAGCGCGGGTCCGCTGCTCTATCTGGGCGTTCACCTTTCTGCCACGCATCCGTCTCCGCCAGAGAACTGGCACGGTTTAGAGGGCAGGGTGGTAGATCGGCTCCGGAGATGGACAGGACTGCTCCGGTGTCTGTCCCTTTGAGGGAGAGCGCTGGTGCTCAGTTAACTAGTCCTGTCCATGCTCTGGTACTGGCTCAACACCCTGGTTCCGGCCCCGGATTTCCTGGCCAACCTCCGGAAGTTGATTCTGGAGTTCCTCTGGTCAGGACTGCACTGGGTCTCTGCAGGGGTTCTCCATCTACCCCTGGAGGAGGAAGGGCAGGATCTGAAGTCTCTCCACACTCAGGTCCATGTCTTCCGCCTCCAGGCCCTGCAGAGGCTCCTTTACGGTGCAGGTAGTCCAGCGTGGAGCGTACTGGCGCACGCCTTCCTGCGCCGCTTCTGAGGGCTCCGATATGACCGGCAGCTCCTTTATCTCCATCCGAGAGGTCTTCCGCGAGACTTCTCCGGGCTGCCGGTCTTCTACCAGGACCTCCTCCGGACCTGGAAACTGTTCACAGCGACCAGGTCCATGGCGGCCTCCGTGGGGGAAGATCTCCTCATGGAGCCCCTGCTACACAACCCCCAGCTCTGTGTGCAGGTGGTGGAGTCCCCCTTGGTGCGCCAGGGGTTGGTCCTGGCAGAAGATACCAGAGTCGGAGACCTCCTGGACTATGACCGAGGAGACTGGCTGGATCCCCTGACGCTCGCTCAGCGCATGGGGCTCTCCAGACCTCGTACACCCCTGCGCGTACTTCAGGAGGTGAGGGCCGCTTTGCCGCCCGCTGCTCGGGTTTACCTTGACCGGGTCCTGCGAGAGGGCGCACCCCACCCACCCTCAACCCCAGGCCCTCCGGACCTTTTCATCGGGCCCCTGCCCCGTGGACCCGACCGACCCCCCCGCCCCTTCACTGTGAGCCGGCTACGCGAGCTGCAGCCGGTCCGGTTCCAGACCGCGCCAAAGAAACATCTCTACACACTCGTGCTCCACACCCTTCATGTCCTCACCCTCGCGTCCCGCCCTGACACAAAGTGGTGGGACCTCCTGCCACCTCTAGAGGGTGAGGAGCCCCAGTGGGTCAGCCTATATTCCATCTTAGTCCCGAGGCCCACCGGGGATATCAGTTGGTGGCTCCTTCAAGGGGCCGTGAGCATGGGCGTGTTCTTGGCGCGGTTCACCCCAATCCCGGACACCTGCCCCTTTTGCGGCGTGAGGGAAACCCTGGCGCACGTCTACCTGGAGTGCGCCAGGCTGCAGCCCCTATTCCGGCTCCTCACGAATATTTTGTTAAGATTTTGGTTGCACTTCTCCCCTCACCTCCTTATCTATGCACTCCCTGTCCATGGCCCCACTAAGTCGCGGGACCTCCTGGTCAACCTCCTCCTGGCCCTGGCTAAAGTGGCCATCTATAAAAGCAGGGTGAGGAGGTTGGCCGATGGAGTCTCCTGCGACTGTGGGGCCTATTTCCGATCCTCTGTCCGTTCACGCCTCCGGGCAGAGTTCCTCTGGGCGGCGTCCACTGAATCCCTTGACGCCTTCGAGGAGCAGTGGGTGCTGTCCGGGGTTCTCTGCTCGGTGTCCCCGTCCGGTTCCCTTCGTTTGACCCTTTGACCGCACTCCTGCCCCTGTTGTTCATTAGTTGTCCCCCATAATTAATTGGTTTTCCAGCTCCTGTGGACCCCCCACTTAGGCTTTGCCCACCCACTTCCTGGATCCCAATAAGGTTATCCTTGGGGACCCAGCCTACCCCTTAATGCCCTGGCTCATGAAGCCGTACACAGGCACCCTGGACAGTAGTCAGGAACTGTTCAACTATAGGCTGAGCAAGTGCAGAATGGTGGTAGAGTGTGCATTTGGATGTTTAAAGGGTCGCTGGTGCAGTTTACTGACTCTCTCAGACCTCAGCAAAACGAATATTCCCATTGTTATTGCTGCTTGCTGTGTGCTCCACAATCTCTGTGAGAGTAAGGGGAAGACTTTTATGGTGGGGTGGGAGGTTGAGGCGAATTGCCTGGCCGCTGAATACATGCAGCCAGACACCAGGGCGATTAGAAGAGCACAGCAGGAAGCGCGGTGCATCAGAGAAGCTTTGAAAACGAGTTTCATGACTGGCCAGGGTACCATGTGACACTTCTGTTTGTTTCTCCTTGATGAAAACCCGCCCCGTTGGTTGACTCTAATTCCCTGTAAGCCACCCGCCCTCCCGCCTTCGATCACAGCTTGCTTGCAAAGGAAATAAAGTCACTATCATTTAAAAACCATGTATTCTTTATTAATTGATTATAAAAATAGGGAGATAACTCACAAGGTAGCCCGGGTGGGGTGTGGGAGGAGGGTAGGAGGGAAGGAAAAGGCCACTTCAAAACTTGTTGAATGACAGCCTTCTGTTGCTTGGGCTGTCTACTGGGCTGGAGTGGTTGGGTGCCCAGAGCCTCTCCTCCCTCCCCTCTCCCCCCCGTTCTTGGGTGTCTAGGTGAGGAGGCTATGGAACTTGGGGAGGAGGGAGGGCAGTTAAACAGGGGCTGCAGCAGCAGTCTGCAATCCTGCTGCTGTTCCTGAACCTCCACCAGCCGCCGGAGCATGTCCATTTGATCCCGCAGTAGTGCCAGCATTGCATCCTGCCTCCTCTGAACTTCCAGCCGCCACCTCTCATCTTGATCGTCCCTCCTGTCCTCACGTTCATTGGCTGCTTTCCTCTCCTGTGCTACTGTGTCCGTCCACACATTCTGGTGAGCTCTGTCAGTGCCGGATGACTGCATGAGCTCAGAGAACATTTAATTGCGCGTGCGTTTTTTTCGCCGCCTTATCTGAGATAGCCTTTGGGATGGAGGAGGGAGGCTTGAAACATTTGCAGCTGCGGGAGGAAAAAAAGGGAGTGAAGTATTTAAAAAGACACATTTTACAGAACAATGACTATACTCTTTCATGGTGAACAACACTATTCACATTACATAGCACATGATTTTGGTACAAGGTCGCATTTTGCTAGCCAAAAGCGAACAGCTCAGCGCCAATGGCCCTCCCCCCTCCCCCACCACTTGGCTAGCTGCGGGGAGGATTTCTTTTCAGCCACAGGCAAACAGCCCACTAGGAACGGCCACCTCTGAATGTCCCCTTAATTAAATTCCCCTATTTCAACCAGGTTACCATGAACGATATCACTCTCCTGAGGATAACACAGAGAGCTAAAGGATGGATGTTGCTTGAATGCCAGCAAACACCGGGACCATCCGCTGCCAGGCTTTGTCATGCAATGATACCAGATTACTTGCTACTAGCATGGTGTGGTAAAGTGTCCTACCATGGAGGATGGAATAAGGCTGCTCTCCCCAGAAACCTTCTGCAAAGGCTTTTAGAGTACCTCCAGGAGAGCTTCATGGAGATGTCCCTGGAGGATTTCCGCTCCATCCCCAGACACGTTAACAGACTTTTCCAGTAGCTGTATTGGCCACGAATGCATCCCAAGTCCTCAGGGCTACTTAATCATTAAAATACACTTTCTTTTATAACATGTATTATATTTAAAAAGGTACACTCATCAGAGGTCCCTTCTCCGGCTTCGTTGGGTTGGGAGGGTATGTCAGTCAGAGTGATAAAAAATCTTGGCTGTCGGGGAGAATGGTGTGCTGTGTGCTCTCCTCAAGCTTGTCCTCCTTCTTCTCATATTCCCCATCCGCAAAATCCTCAGGCATGGCGGAGAGTACCCCATCATCGGAGTCCACAGACGGGGTGGGGTAGTGGTGATGTTCCCCCCTAGAATTGCATGCAGCTCAGCGTAGAAGCGGCATGTCTGGGGCTCTGTCCTGGAGTGTCCGTTTGATTCTTTGGTTTTCTGGTATGCTTGTCTGAGCTCCTTAAGTTTCACACGGCACTGTGTTGCGTCCCTGCTGTAGCCTCTGTCCCTCATGACCTCGGAGATTTTTTGAAATGTTTTGGCATTTTGTCTTTTGGAACGTAGTTCTGATAGCATGGATTCCTCTCCCCATACATCGATCAGATCCAGTACCTCCCGTTTGGTCCATGCTGAGCTCCTTTTCGATTCTAGAACTGCATGGTCATCTGTGCTGATGAGCTCTGCATGGTCACCTGTGCTGATGAGCTCGCCTGGCCAAACAGGAAATGAGATTCAAAAGTTCCCAGGGCTTTTCCTGTACACCTGGCCAGTGCATCTGAGTTCAGAGTGCTGTCCAGAGTGGTCACAATGGTGCACTGTGGGATAGCTCCCAGAGGCCAATACTGTCGAATTGTGTCCACACTAATCCTAATTCAAAATGGCGATGTCGATTTCAGAGGTAATCCCCTCGTCGGGGAGGAGTACAGAAATCGGTTTTAAGAGCCCTTTATGTTGAAAAAAATGGCTTCATTGTATGGACAGGTGCAGGGTTATTTCGATTTAATGTTGCTAAATTCGACATAAACTCGTAGTGTAGACCAGGCTATAGTGTGCTTCAGGGCGTTTTTCACTTTGTAGAATACAATTTGTAATTCTAAAACAGATATCAATTGGTTATTTAATTTGTAACCACATACAGTGTGAATTCACCAGGCAACTAAAGGCAGTTGTTCTCACCATGAACTCCTAATTATTGTGCACAGAGATCTTCAGTCTCCATGGGGCATCTCCTTCCCAATGATTTCTTCTGGTTTGTAAAATATGTACTGGAATCTGTAAACTTGTTTGTATAAGGAATTCATAGTTCACACTCTGATTTTTATGGCATCTCCATAACATCTAGAACATATTGTGTTCAGAAACATTTTGTGATACAGGTACTACAAGCGACAAGGCATCCAAGGAGGAACTGATATTTATAGCAGATCTTAAATCTGGTGCTTTTATACTAAATTCTTAAAGTGTGGGACCACCACGGAATGGTTGTACTGTAATTCAAGACTTAGGGCCCAATTCCGTCCAATGGTTCAAGTCCCTTTGACTTCAGGCAGTCATGTCCATGTAACTGAAAGCAGAATTTTGGCCCTAGAGTCAAAATCAAAGCTGTATGTGAAGTAGGTGCAAATTCTGATGGACGTCAGATGTAGTGGTGATGTTACTGGTGGCATAAGTTTATATATTTGGATGTAGTTTGATCAAAAATGAGCACAGAGGCTAAGTAGTATAACTAGCACCAATTTAATATTCAGCTTTTGTGCACAATAAATGAAATTTACACTGAGGAAATAAAAAGGGAAACACAGTAGAGTGAAAAATAAAGCAACATTATCTTCTATCCTCATGTAAATTGCATTTCCAGACACATGCACACTCTCACTTTCCCAAGTCCTCTGTTTATGAATTAAACTCATTTTGCACACCCACTGTATATCAAATTAGTGCCAGTCACAGTACTTCAACACCAGCTTACACCCAATATGTATCTTACACCAACATTTACGTTACTGCTGAATTTTTAACTCAGAGGAATTTGGCTCCGGCTCTTACATAGTGATTGGTTACAGAAAACAACTCAGAGTAAGTCTGAGTAATAATGGCAGTTTGAACTCTGAGAAGGTTTTATCAATGTGGAGTGATATTTTTCATCAAGGGTGGAAGCTGCTCTTTTGGCTACATTTACATCATTCGTGGTGCCATATCCTACTCTAAATCACTACTGTCCTCCAGCACCATAAGTGAGGTCTCACTTCACACTCAGACAATTTTCCCATGCTTCAGTCCCACAGCACTTAAGAATCATAGACTCAGGTCTTTAAGGTGCTCAGATGCAGCAATAGAAACATTTTAATCTTTTCAGGTATGTGATTATTAGAGCTGAATAAATACTGAAGGAAAAAAGTAATAATCATTTGAGTTTTTAAACACATTTATTTTATCTTTGTCCCAGACCCCTTTTGTGTTTGCTGTCCACAGATGTTCTATGGATTGAGTTTACTGACGGGAAGGAAGTGTTTGTGGAACAGTAAATTTTAAGGAAATACTGCAGAATATTCATGGTAGATGAATTTCAGTATCATAATAGCAATATTCACGTTGGAAACCTAATTCTAAGTGTTACAATTAATCAATCAATCAGGGAATGAAAATATCCCATGTGACCTATCCTTTCAGTCAAAACAGATCAGATTTTGGATAATTGCAACACACTGTTCACAAGTGAGCTGCAGACCAAGAATTATTGGGAAAATTATTTAGAAAGTACTTTTGAATAACATAAATTCAAGTAAATTGTGATCTGTTACTGGATAAATCTCAGAAAGAGAGAAGATTCACTGAATAGTAGTTATGTATTATTTGCCTATCCCTATTGATAATCGTCTCCCATTCTTTTCCCATACTGAAAGTGTGGAACTTATATTGACCATAAATTATACATTATCAGTAAAATATTCTAGAAAAATTCAAGGTTTTTGTGTATTCTGGCAGCACGGAGCTCAGGCACAGCTACTGAATCATTACAGATAGGAGGGCCCTGAGCTTTTCTCTGGAGAGACAGACAACCAAAGCGATATCTTCCAGATGAGACCCTGGTCACTAAACATCCCATGGCATTTTATGCAAAGGGTAGGTACCCTAATATTGTGGCCAACATCCTGCCTGACTTTCTACTAGAGCCTGTGTAGCACTGAGGTTTTGTTCACTTGTGGCTGAACAAGTATGTGTTTTGGTTTCAATCCACAGAGTTCACCCACCTTAGTTTCACTTTGAGGTTTCAGGTTCAGTGACAAACCCCAAGTTTTGCCTGGCTTTTGGGTTGAAACCTCAAGCATAACCATAAATCTCTCTCCAAAGCTTGTATGGAGGGAGACAGTTCATTGAAAACACCTTAGATTCACTAAAAAAGAAAAGGAGGACTTGTGGCACCTTAGAGACTGACAAATTTAAATTTGTTAGTCTCTAAGGTGCCACAAGTCCTCCTTTTCTTTTTGCGGATACCGACGAACACGGCTGCTACTCTGAAACCTTAGATTCACTGAGATTTGTGACCCATTGAAGGCAATCTGGGCTGCATTTTCAGTGAACCCTTCCTCACAGGCTCAAGGGGGGCTTTAGAAACCTTGGCCAAGTTTTGGATTTGTAGTAAAACTAGTAACCAGAAAGTTCATCTGATTTGCACATGTCCATTAGTGATATTCCAGTTCCTGGGGAATTTAGAATTTCTCTCTAGTTTCAGTAGGATGTTTATTCCTCACTTCCTGCCATAGACAGGGTTGCTATGTGGTGTTAACTAGGAGTTACCTTCCACCCCAATGTAACAGCATTCCATTGGTGGATGAAATAATTCCTGTATTTACGGCATATACCACTTGTAGTTCATAAAGAGTGTAAAGCATTTCATGCCGAAACGTGCTTTACAAATGTAAGCCATGTTCCCATAGTGAGATTTAAAAGAAACCAACATTTCAAAAATGTCCTACCTAGATTTTACATGGCATACTGCGCAGACGTTGACTTACATGAGCGGAATGGTGCACGTACAGTGTGATGAAAAGACACAGAAAATCCAGTTCTTTTGTACCTGTTAATTTTAATACCTTTAACCTAAGTCAATATATGAAATCACATTTTATATGGTAGGTACCTAGTCAAATGTGATTGCTCAGACTTAAAGGGGGAAACCCACTTTAGTGCAAATAAGGCATCAGCATCTGGCTGTACCTTTGGGGTGACTTCCTGAAGCAGTCAGAAAAAGCAGAAATTCGCAGTGGTTAAGCAATAGGGTTGTCATGATCAAGGCTTAACAATAGTGGAAATAACAAAACAAAACATAAAGAAGTAGGGTCAACAGCTCTGCACTAATTTAATGTTTTGTTTATTACATTGGCCTGCTTATAGAATAGCTTTCTGGGCTCAGTTGCTTTTTCTGTCATAGGGACTGAAACAAAGGTAGTGGTCTTTCACACTTGATTTGTACAGTATTTGTAAATAATCAATGTGATATTGCAATTTCTTATTGCAGTACTTCCTTTGTGACTTACACAGAGATCACCATTATTGTTTTACTGCCAGTTCACTTAGGCATTCTATTTTTTTCTCTTTATTCGTTAGGGAAGTATATCAGTGTCACAAAAGGCTGACTTTTTAAAACCCTCTGGTCTGTATTTTGCTTTTGCTTACACTATTATAAATAAAGAATAATTCCACTGAAGTCAAGGGAAGTTACAACTGTAAAATCATGGTGAGATGAGAATCAGGTCTCCGATTATTAAAATCCTGCAGTTAGCCCACAGATCAAAAAGACGCACATTAGCACACTGGCTTAATAAACTGATCTATTTTGAACATGGTTGGCCAGATAAAGGAGACCATCATGACCCCATCCTGAGCCGCAGCTGAGGACTACTCAACACACCTCAGGGTACTGTGGGTTCTTTTCACTCTCTTTGCAAAGGTACTTTTCACTCTCTTGAACTTGGAGGCATCTAGGTGTTGGTCCAGTCTTTGACACAAATTAAAGCAACCTGAAGGGGTCTGAATTGACCCCTCTTCAGAGACAATCCTCCTGTGGTCAGGTACACCCACTTTTCATTGCTAGAGTGGTGCAAAACTGCCCTAACACAGAGCAGGATCTGGGATCAAATATTTGGGTACAACTCGTCATATGTTGGCACCTTAAATTGCATCTGGAGATTATTATTATTTTATTTATTTATTTACATTGTGGTAGCATCCAAAATGTGTTAAGTGCTTTCCAGGTATTGTACAATCTAAAAGTCTGCATTGGAGCACAAAAGCTAATGTGCCACCCAGAAGTGCCTATTTGCCCCTTAAATTACCTGTGTTGTGTGCATAGCTGCCTGTTTGATTGCTCAGGGTTTGGATGGACTAATGTTGCCGGGTGCAACTCAGGTGCTGGGCTTGAACAAAGAAATAGTGGTTTTTCAGACAGATGGTTCCAGAACCTGAATCTGAGTTCAGGAGTTAACATATTATAGATAAAATCATAGTATCCAACAATAACCTGAGCTTGAAATATTGAAATCAAGGGTCTCTGTGGGGCTATGGTTGCTCCTGTTTCTCCATAGGAAGGTTTGGAAATGCAAATGACAGGACCTCCTGGCTGTATCTGCAGATATTGCTGGGCACAATTTCTGAGGCCCATTTAAATGTATCCCCTGGTGTTCATGAAAGACATTTGATTAGCAGCCTAAAGAGATTGAAGTCCTCCAAACAGGTTCAGTCCAGGCAACAGTAGTGAAATCTTTCCCACGCTGTGCCCCATCAATGTGTCTCAACTCTGTCTTGCAGTGACTAGCTTTAGTGTGAGTGCATAATTCAGGTTTTGTGCTCATTCAGTCCTTGATGTTTCTACTGAGATGGCCACTTTTGGCCATTTTAGTGTTGTGGGCTAGGATCTAAAGTGAAAGCTCTGGACCATTTTACATAGCCATTGAGACAGCCATTAGATGGTGACAACTTTCAGACACTACTGACCTGAGTTGGATTCAGTTAGGTGACCAACAGGAGAAAAGTTCCACGTTCCATTACCAGTCGTTGAAGGATTCACCCCACCTCCTCAGTGATAACATGTGTGAGTGTGTAATATATAAAATATATATAAAATACACTGTAGTTATGCATGGCCAGAACAGAGAAATGATTGGAGAATTGCTAACATAGTTCCTATTTTTAAGAAAGGGAAAAAAGTGATCCGGGTAACTATAGGCCTGTTAGTTTGACATCTGTAGTATGCAAGGTCTTGGAAAAAATTTTGAAGGAGAAGGTAGTTAAGGAAATTGAAGTCAGTGGTAAATGGGACAAAATACAACATGGTTTTACAAAAGGTAAATCGTACCAAACCAACTTTCTCCTTCTTTGAGAAAGTAACAGATTTTTTAGACAAAGGAAACGCAGTGGATCTAATTTACCTAGATTTCAGTAAGGCGTTTGATACTGTGCCACATGGGGAATTATTAGTTAAATTGGATAAGATGGGGATCAATAGGAAAACTGAAAGGTGGATAAGGAATTGGTTAAAGGGGAGACTACAACGGGTCCTTCTGAAAGGTGAACTGTCAGGCTGGAGGGAGGTTACCAGTGGAGTTCCTCAAGGATCGGTTTTGGGACCAATCTTATTTAATCTTTTTATTACTGACCTCGGCACAAAAAGTGGGAGTGTTCTAATAAAGTTTGCGGATGATACAAAGCTGGGAGTTGCCAATTTAGAGAAGGACAGGGATATCCTACAGGAGGATCTGGATGACCTTGTAAACTGGAGTAATAGTAATAGGATGAAATGTAATAGTGAGAAGTGTAAGGTCATGCATTTAGGGATTAATAACAAGAATTTTAGTTATAAGCTGGGGACGCATCAATTAGAAGTAACGGAGGAGGAGAAGGACCTTGGAGTATTGGTTGATCATAGGATGACTATGAGCCGCCAATGTGATATGGCTGTGAAAAAAGCTAATGCGGTCTTGGGATGCATCAGGAGAGGTATTTCCAGTAGGGATAAGGAGGTTTTAGTACCGTTACACAAGGCACTGGTGAAACCTCACCTGGAATACTGTGTGCAGTTCTGGTCTCCCATGTTTAAGAAGGATGAATTCAAACTGGAACAGGTACAGAAAAGGGCTACTAGGATGATCCGAGGAATGGAAAACTTGTCTTATGAAAGGAGACTCCAAGAGCTTGGCTTGTTTAGCCTAACTAAGAGAAGGTTGAGGGGAGGTATGATTGCTCTCTAGAAATATATCAGAGGGATAAATACCGGAGAGGGAGAGGAATTATTTAAGCTCAGTACCAATGTGGATACAAGAACAAATGGATATAAACTGGCCACCAGGAAGTTTAGACTTGAAATTAGACGAAGGTTTCTAACCATCAGAGGAGTGAAGTTTTGGAATAGTCTTCCAAGGGAAGCAGAGGGGGCAAAAGATCTAACTGGCTTTAAGATTAAACTCGATAAGTTTATGGAGGAGATGGTATGATGGGATAACATGGTTTTGGTAATTAAATATTCATGGTAAATAGGCACAATGGCCTGTGATGGGATATTAGATGGGGTGGGATCTGAGTTACCCAGGAAAGAATTTTCTGTAGTATCTGGCTGGTGAATCTTGCCCATATGCTCAGGGTATAGCTGATCGCCATATTTGGGGTCGGGAAGGAATTTTCCTCTAGGGCAGATTGGAAGAGGCCCTGGAGGTTTTTCGCCTTCCTCTGTAGCATGGGGCACGGGTCACTTGCTGGAGGATTCTCTGCTCCTTGAAGTCTTTAAACCATGATTTGAGGACTTCAATAGCTCAGACATAGGTGAGAGGTTTTTCGCAGGAGTGGTGGATGAAATTCTGTGGCCTGCGTTGTGCAGGAGGTCAGACTAGATGATCATAATGGTCCCTTCTGACCTAAATATCTATGAATCTAGTGGATAAAACAGGAAAAGGTCATCAACTCACAGAGACAAGGATTATGTATTAGAAACGAATAATAAAGGAAGACGAGCGCAAAAGGAACTGCTAACCTTTCTGTCTGACTGTTAGATGAGTTCCAGGAGTACTTTTGCTAGGATAATGAGATTGAGACTTCTGCTGTCCACCCAAGACAGCTACTTTAGTCTTGTTTGCCAAAATTTTGTAGGGACTTTGAATATATCTCTTCCTGGTGCACACACCATCCCCTGCCACTACCAGTCTATAATGCTTCACACTTATCTTGTGAAAAGCTTGTTTTGAAGTCTTCATCATCCAGATTAAGCCAACACTGCAACTGGAAAACAAGTGGCTAATTTTAAGTATGCACTGGCCACAGCCTGAGTTTGTGTGCTGATATCCCTCTTCAACACAGTGATGAAAAAGTGTAACTGGTCTTGTCATGTATAAAAATGCCTTTTGATAGTTATATAATGTTCCTATGATGTTTGTGTATAAAACTGTAGTCCCCAGAGTTCTCTGCACAGACTTACTTTGCATTTAGGTAATGTTGTATGTGGATCTTGGCTTCTCATAGGTGCAGCCCTTTCAAAAAACCCTTTCTATTAGGAACCAATGAAAATGAATACTAACTGCTGTGTGCAAATTCTTGTAATCTGCCATTGCATGAGCTGTTAGGAAGGTTGAAAACAACACAAAAGAGCACTCTTTCGTGCTTTTACTCCCCCTTCCTGCCCAAATGCTATACATATATCTTTCTTTTGGGGAATTCTATGCTTGAGTGCTGTGATATAAACTTCACAGCTTACAGTGAGATCTCATGGAAAACAGCTGTGTGTGTTCATGGCAGCTATCCTTTTACATTTTCCTGACATCGTTTACAGTTTCAGTATAAAGAGCCAGGGAGTATGGCGTTGCAAAGTGATGCCCTGCTTTTGCAAACAAAGGGGATGGGGGACTCTGTGCCACCTGCTCTGTCATTTTCACAAACTATAGAGTAAAACAAGCTTCAAACTGCTAACTCTGTTTGTTGGATGATAACCTTATGCCAGCAATGATTCCATCAATCATCCAGATCAGTTTCCCCCGCCCCCAGCTAACCACTCCCTCAGTACGATGGTCCTATAGGCACGATGGTAAAGCAAGGAAGGATGTTAACCTCTTGGAGACCTGACTGTGAGGTTCCAGGGCCTTAGCTGGACATTGCAAGGGTTGCTGACATGCTAGTAAGTTAAACACTGTGGCAGAGCACCTCTGCAGGAGCAAGCTGGCTAGAGAGATCGCCTGTTTTCTCAATGCTGAGAAATCTAATCCTCCGCTTCGATCCAAAAGGGGTCATCACGGCAATATGAGAAAAAAATAATGCCACTGTTTACAAACACAATATGCCCCACTGCAAACAAAGAGCCTTGTCAGGTTCAATAAAGCAGGAGACACCTTTTCCTTGTTTTTCCTGACTATTTGTGGGACAGGTTGTTTAGTAAAATCACCGATTATGACAATGACGAATGCAGTCTATGTTTCCATGCTGCACTGGGAGAGGCTTCCCCACCGTAGTAAATCTAGCCTGTGGTGCTAACTGGGGAAAGGAGCCGTCTTGGCAAACATCTTATTAGTCTAAAATAAATTATTCAGAATGCAGGTTCGGATACAGATTGCAGGGAATATAATGGAATTGGTTTTCTGAGCCTGTTCAGGCTGTAAAGCCATGGAGTATGCTTTTCAGGAATTCACTTAAGTGGAATCAGCTTTGTGCAATGCAGCCTAGAAGTAATATTGCTGCCATCCAGCTAGTGTCTGTGGAACAGCATCCTCTCAGCTCTTGGAGTATCAGTAGTTTATATAGCGAAAGATATTTAATTTTTTTGGTGATTATTAAACAAGGAAATTCTAGCCGCTCGAGGGGGGCATGCCTTGTTCCGCGTATTTTTGTTGTTGTTGTTCACTGAAATAGTTGACCACATCAGCATCCAATTCGGGTGTATCATGTGGTTTCTCATGTGATGCTGGACTCCCTGCGCTTTGGAGAGTGAGCCTTTGTGACTCGGCACTCCTGGACAGTAACATTCAGCAACACAAGAGACTTTGGGGGGGTGGAAAAGAGCCCCCGCAAAAGCCCAGAAATAAAGTTGAATCCATTTATTGTTATATTTATAATTGTTTTATTAATTCTTAACTCTTTGGCTTTTATTTTTCATTTTGGGTCTTCCCGCTCCTCCGTTCCTGCAGGCTTCGAGCTGCGCTGTTTGGAAGAAGCAACGTCGTCTTCTCTCACAGCTACGACGCGGCACCGCTCTCAGCATATCCTGCTTTTTCCCCCCATTTACCTGGGCGGCTTCTGCTGTTTCTGTTGCTGCTGCCGGGGCTGCTGCGGTTTGGCTGCCTGTGCTTCACCCTGGCATGTCTGAGTCAGGAATCACTCATCTGCACACTGCTAAGGAAGAGCAGCGATGGAACGCTGGCCACATTTTTTTTCTGTTGGTGCTGGAAGAGAAGGGTTGTGATGTGGGATGGGGTGTTTTGGGGTTTTTTTTGGAAGGGTGGGGACCTTAATCCAAAGTGAGGTGGGAGAAAGTTTAAAGAAATATGACGCAAAATAATCCAGCACACGACAAGGGCATCAGCAGCACGAATCCAGCCTCTGCTGCTCGAAAGGATTAACATGGGAAAAGCCACAGTGATGCAGTAGTGTTTCACCTCAGCACTGTGCTGGAGATGGATAAATAAGGTATCTGATATGTCCGCCTGTAAAGGCAAAGCTGTGGGAGGAAGAGAGCGAGAGAGCAAATGAAAAGGAAGAAGAAACACTGTATTCTGTTTGTCTGATTCTGTGCGTTCTTATTCTAGAGAGGGTTGCATAATTTACCAAACAATGTATGGACGGAGGGACTGTAAATTGTAGTCTGAACACTCCCGACGCTGTCAGGGAGGGAACTGATGGGCTAGGTGACTGCGCTGACATCCCCAGGGAAAACGGCCATCATGCAGTATATATTTATATATGTGTGTGTTTCTCTTGTGTGTCCATGTGTAGACATGAAAAAAAGCATTTCTGACCAATTTACACAGGAAGTTTGTGAGTTTGCTAGATCAGATGTGATTGCAGCTTATGTTTTCAGCTACAGCTCTACACCCATTTCCTGAATCAGAAGGTGCTTTGTGAAAACAGACGTATGCAGAATTCTTTTAAGAAATGTGAAAGCAGCTTCTTTTGATTTAACACCTTGAAGCACTGAATCTTCTGTACTGTGCTGAGAGGAACTGTGTGGGTTTTGTTTTCTTCATCTTAAAATCTTTATAAACACAGCTGTATTTAGTATGGTGAAAAATTCTATACTGTAAATAGAAATGTGATCAATCTAATCAAAATAAATGTATCCCAGATGACTGCTAGACCAGCTGGCTACCACAGTCTTCAGATGGCTAAATGCTCAACTGAGATGGATTCAGCATTATATTTACTACTTTTTTTAAATTTCAAAATCAGCCTATAATTAAAAAAAGATTCTTGGTCCGGTTAAAAGAGGCAATGCTCACAACTGGCAGTGCATCATTCTGAAATGGACACTGATATTTTTCATTTTTGGACATGCCTTTGGAAGACTGTGTTTTTAGAACAGATGGACTTATCATAATACAGAAATAGTTAGTATGGTGAAAACTAGTAGACAGCTCAGGTTGGCCATATCCATGTAATGTGCAAAATGAAGTTAAGGGAAGTAAATGCTGCACTCAACTAGTGGGGACTTGGTATGATTTTTAGCCACCACCTACTGTGAGAGTTTGGGTTTTTTTTAAACACAAATCCAAAACCCATAAAGTCATCTTAAAATTTGTATGAGGGAATTTCCCAATAGTCATGGTGAGCTATCCTGCAAGACGCCTGTCTGGGCCTTCCACTATTTGTTACCAGGTCTACAAAGGCAGCCCTGTGTGTTGGATTATATTTAGCCAGCTGTTGGATAACATTCCTGTGTTGTGGGCGGAGGAGTCTTATTACTTCCAAACTATAGTTATCTGTTTAAAGGAAAAATAGTTTTGGAAAATACATTGAGCTCAGCTGAGGAGTTGCACCTCTCATGTACCTTTCTCAAATGCTGTGTTTCCAACCCAGCCACTTTAAAACAAAACAGGGAGGAGGAAGAGAGACTTTAACTCATAGCTTCAAAGCTGCAGAGACAAGCAAAATGTCAGCAGCTTGTAATTAGCTGCTCAGGGTTACGTCAGTGACTGTATCTCTCCAAGAATAACTGTGATGTGTGCCACAAAGTAAGGAAGATAGTCATAACCTAGTTATCAAGCCTGGTTCAAACAAGAGCAAATGGATTAATGAATCTGCTGTGTTCATAAATCAAATATGGATGGATTACATATATAAGACTTACTGAATTCTGCATAATTGAAGGCTAAATTAGGAACTTGTC
Organism: Chelonia mydas; assembly: GCF_015237465.2. Classification (NCBI taxonomy): domain Eukaryota; kingdom Metazoa; phylum Chordata; order Testudines; family Cheloniidae; genus Chelonia; species Chelonia mydas. The sequence continues at coordinate 104,582,903 of NC_057850.1, read as the reverse complement.
AGAGGGCATGTGTTCACTAAGTAAAAGCGTGAATCCTTTAAAAAATGCAGATGAACTATCCCTGAAAATGTCTTTAAGGACTCCATCTAGTACAAGCAGCTGTGTGACACTGAAGCATGCTACAAAGGAAAAAAACAAGAGATGCATGGAGGTGCTTAAAAGAAAGGGAGTAAAAAAACATAAAGAAAGCATGCTGAAATTCTGTTTTGGCATTACATGTTTGATATTAAAATACCACCCCAGAGAAGACTTATTGTGGTCTGATGTGGTTTACATTGACTCCTCTGTTTAAGAGTGCAAAAAAAGAAAAAAGATTTTGTGAGGCTCAGTACAACATCTTGGAGCCAAGCAGAAAACCATCAATACTGCAGAGTACCAGGAATGCTTGTTTTTAAAGGGACAAGATCAAGCCATGCTAGGATCTTTCTGTACTCTGCAGTTATTTTAGGTCTATGCTGGCCATTCAGCAACATTTAAACAGCGAGATTGTGGGGGGTACTTAATCTGCTCTGATTGGCCTTTTTCCACATTGTTGCTGTAAAATGTTTACATGGCTTTTATCCATACACCTTACAACATTCAGTTTGCATTTCTGTTTGTGTTCATGCTGCACAATTGCTACAAGCCTGGTTTGTTTCCATATTCCCAGCTGAAGTCAGTTTCAGTTCAGCTATGTTTATTTAGCTCCTTAATACACCAAGATAGATAGTTTGTATTATGCAAACACAGATTTTTTTTTTTACTGTGAACACAAATTTGTAGGAGGAGATGACTGTATATTAAACCAATAGCTCTTTGAAATGCATGTAATATAATTTAAATATACTTAATTTAATTAATAGAAGGTTACAAAAGCTAGCATTGTCTGAGCCTGTTTAATTTACATCTTAGACTTAGTCAATGAGCATAACCTGCCTGATCAGAATAGTGTATTCTGTGCGCCCAACAGGGTGGAAGACATTATTTTGTTTGTGTTAGTTCAAACAGCTGGTCATTAATGCAGGACCCATCTCCAGAGTGAAGTGCTAGTGGACATGAATGGCTCCCTGATTAATGCTGCCCCTCGAAGGGTCCTTCATCCAGCAGCGATGCTTGCAGCAGAATAATGCAGCATGATTTGATTGCGCTCTAGCAGGGTAGTATGTCATTGTGTCACCAGGCAATTGAGGTTATTATGGAGCAGGGCAGACAGACGGGACAGTGGGGTTACTAGACCGTGGCATTTTTAGAAATACAGGCCTGACCTACTTAGAGTTATTCTTGCTGGCTGGCAGCTTCATGGTGCATGGAGTGTCCTGATAGGCCGAGGCTGTTGCTAGGGGGAATTAGCATGAATTTTTCCACATACAGACTTGGTGATTGAATGATAAAAGCTGACTGGAATTAAAGAGATTCGGTTCAGTATTATGCAGATTTATCTCCCTCATTTTTCTCTCTCAAATGCAGAAAAAGGAGCAAAGACAGTTTGTTGCCATTTATTCTTTGACCTATTTTTTGCAGAGGAAGGCAAAAGAGTTATGAAATGTTGATAATCATTTACTGTTTTAATCTTTAAAATGATGCTGCAACGGGTAAGATATTTAAGTTCATAGACTGCTTGGAACAGGTAACAGATTAGGGCTTTTATTCTCTCTCTCTCTCCTGTGCACTGCACTGTTTTGAGGCATGCATCTTTCATGTACTGTATATTTGAACTCTGTCCCCTTTAGAAGAGAACAAAATACGTATATAAATTTTGTTCTATCCAAACAACTGGCTTGTTTAAAAGAAGCTATGTAGGATTCCCAGTTTGGAAAGGGAAATATATACCAGCTTTTATTGCATAACATTATTCTTGACTCTTTTTAGCTATCCTTGCTTCACAAAATTAATCTGTTTATGTTCCTGGGTGAAATTCTTCTTCTCCCCAGTCTCTGTCTCCCATATGCACAGACAAACCCAAGATTTTCTACAGAGGACAGTGTTGTGTGTAGTGTTTATCTGGAAAACTATTTGCATACTGAAGACATATCTGTGCTGCATGTACAGTAGATAGTTATAGCTGGCCTGTGATCAGTTTGATAAGATAACCTCTTCTGGATTTCCAAATAGCTTTCTGTGTTCAGTTTGGAACTGGACTTCCTCAGTAGCTCTTTTTTTATACCCATCCCCTTAAATCAATGCAGTTTTGTTTGTTTTTTAACAGAATTCTAACCTCCCTTCAGGAGGCAAATAAAAACAGTCAATCAAGACTTCCTTCATGTAATTGTGAATATTTTCTTTGTTATCATTAAGTATAGAAGATCTGTGTTTATATCACAATTCTCCTCTGTTATCCTTCTCTATTCACAGAAGTTAAAATTTTGTGCTTGCAATTTTAAATTAATTTTCATGAACACATGTTATGATGTCACAAGCAAAGAATTATAACTTCTTGAAATAGAGGGAAGAGGTGGAATGTGGGAAAGAGACAAAAATATTTATTGGTAAAATAAGAGTGTGACTGTATGATGAAAGGCAAGTTGATTTGTGTTTGAAACTTTTCATTTAGAATTTCTTTTAAATGCTTTTTCGAGTGATGTAAACCGTGTTCACAATTGTCCAGACACCCAGAATTCCCAGTGAATACAAAGTTTTCTGGCCCCTCTACCTCACCCCCCACAGATTCTTGGACAGGTATGAAGATGAAGCAATTGAAAACGGAGACTTATATTCTTATGTCTTAGTGGCCCCCCACCCCTCCCAAAAAAGCCCTTAAGTCTTCTAATCACTACTCACATACAGATTTAAATTTCTGTCATCTCTTCTCCACCTTTGACTCTGTCCTTAAACACAGACCACCTCCTTACCTCTTCCTCAGTCCAAGGCATTGGCAGTGGTTTTTAAGGAAAACTGACACTATCTGATGCAACTGGCTGACTCCTCAAAGATAAACGCAGCATTGGATGCTTGAGGTATCCTTCCCACTCTCTGGCTCTCAACCTCATCCCTACTTTTCTTCTGATCTGGTGTCCCCTTAGCTCCGTCTTTGGCTGCCACTTCTTCTGCATGAAATCCCTCGGTGGTCTTAACTGATCTCATGGCTTCAACTACCCTCTCTATACTGACAACTCACAAATCTACCTCTACACCCTGATCTCTTCCTGGTTCAGACTTGCATCTGCAAATATCTCTCTGATGTCTCTAACTGTATCAGCTCAAATGACATGCCTCACAGAGCTCCCACATCTTCAGGGAGTATATGCCCACTCCTATACCTTGTAAGGGGATACATTCTTGTAAGAGGGTGCATCTATTGCTACCTCTTTGGTTTACCTGCTCTGCTGATGATGCAGAAGAGTGTTGGGCCGTGGCCATGCTTGACCCCTTCCTGTCCCTTTGGGTATGCATTTGTCAGCCTTTCCAGCTCGGGTTCACAGAATTGTGCTCATGGGGTGCACACTAGCATGCTAAAAATAGCTGTGTAGCTGTTGCTTTGACATTGTGACTTGGGCTGGAGCTCGGGCTCTCAGCCTTCCCCTCCGCTTGAGAGCTGCAATGTCTGTCCAGCTATTTTAAGCACCCTGGTCTGAGTTGTGGATCCAGGCTAGGAGGCTTGCTCTCCGATGCAGTGTAGACACACCCTTTTAGGGTGGCTTGTGCTCGAGGCTAGCAGGTGGGTAGCCTCTGTGCTAAGGAAAGGAAGGAACTGGGATTGTGGCTAGCTTCTGGTGGAGGAGAAGCCTGGTTTTGCCCTCCTCACAGCGTGCCTCTTCGCAAACCCACCCACAACCTAGTCGTTAATTATGATTTGGAATCTCTTTCAAAGGGCTCTTAACAGCCCCTAGAAATGAGCTGTCTAGTCCACAGAAACATCAGCCAATAAAGATGAATGTGCAGTAAGGTGTGTGTGTATAAGAGAGGGAAATATGACTTGCAACCTTTCTTCTAGGAAGAGTGAACTTTAGGTGTCCTGAAATTCTAGCACAGCACTGGATGCAAAAGATAGGAGGAAGGATTCTAAAGGAAAGGAATAAATAATATGGAAGCTTTCCCAAACAAGCATTGTACAAACAAGTCTACATATTCCTGGATGATTGGAATTTCAGTGCAGAACATGTCTCATCCCAAGAGAAAGAATGTTTTCTTATCACAAACTACAAAGGTAGTTGGTTTAATAAACCATTGAATGGCTTATTAGATGCACAGAAAAATGCAATGCCCCATAAATTATATTTGACAATAGGTTACTTTTCTAAAATTCTTTTTAAAGTGACTCCAAAAAAAGAAATATCCAATCTGGTTTCCTTTGGTATACCTTAAGTTCAAAGGCATAATGAACTGACAACCTGTACTTGGTGGAAGAGGGACAAAGGAAGATTCGTGTAATAAACCTGTTTACCCACATTCTTGTCTTGATGTTGGTGGAAACTATAAGTGGCAGAAACATAGGTTTAATTAACCCCAAAGAGCAAGAAAAATGCTTTTACTAAACCTCCCAAAAAAGCAACATATCCTGGAAGACTTTGAAAGAAACCTCTACATTAAAAATATTGTAAATTCTCTGCATTCCTTTAAAAACGTGTTTATGGCAATCTTTCCTGACTTCCTTCCAATGACCTCCTTTGAGACTCCTGTTGCTGCAGCAGCGTCTGCTTGTTAGTTAAATGTCGCTTGTCTGCAGTGACAATTCTAGTATACTGCCTGCCATCCTCAGATTTGCTCAAGAGTGTGCCCTAAACCCTAGCATTGCTGCAACTAAAGATGATTCACCTTTAACAAAAGTGGCCTATGATTTTGGTCCTATCTCCACTTGACACTGTGAAGTCCTAAAAGTGTCCATGTTGTTTGGTATACTGTTAACAGTGAAGTCTTGGGTGGCTATGGATTTGTCAGACATTTTGTACTGTAACCACACAACCTTCCAGTTTCCCGAAAATGGCCATATGATATAGCATAAAAATATGGCAATACCGGTCTGCACTTTCTTGCCATCAAGAGAGTAGAGCTGTGAGGAGTGAACCACCCTCTTTAGCCTTCACCATCCTGCCAGGATACCAAGATCGATACTCCCTCTGCAGATGTGTTTAGGTTCTGAGTTCAAACCAGAAGTGCAAGGAATTATATTATAATTCAAGAGTAGCAACTGGCATATTTCTTTTATTGCACTACAAGGTGTATTGAGTAGTTTACAAATTCAAAAATATGCCCTCTAGAAAAATTTGGATATAGGCAAAATTTCCCTTCTGACGGGAATACTGTAATACTCAAAGAATCTACCAAACGAGTGGGGCACGAAAATCTATTCCTGCTTCCACATTATTGATACATGCTTATATGTAGGTGTATGTGTATATACATACAAAATAATACCACACATAGCATGCATGTGCAGTATGTGACGTATAATGACAGTCTATGTCAGGAGAAGGTTGCAATTCATGGCTCCAGAAAATACTTTTATTTTAAATTAAAATATGTCTTCACATAAAATTTGAATAATTCTCGTGAGTGGCAAAGTCACAACTGAAATCCTGTCATCCAGGTCTCATGACAATACAAATATACTAGTGTTTTACACTAGAGATAAAGAAGAGTGTGTGTAAAGACATAGGCAGATAGACCTTCATAGCAACTCACACGGTCACACATTCTGTTTTCAAGAATTAGAGGCATAATGTAGAGTATTAATACTACAGAATATGCTCTTTAAGTTAAAAAGACAGGTTTTAATTATTATTTTTCATGCCCCCTTCCATTAAGCCTCATCCATTCCAAAATGTATCTAGATGGGGTCCTTGGCAGAAATCCTAGCCGTATTGAAATCAATGGAAGTTTTGCCATGAATTTGAGTGGAGTCAGGATTTTCATCCCTTTTGTTTTCCTCTACCTTTGAGTTCACCCTTTTCTGTATCCTCACTCCAATAATGTGTTGGCCCTACATACGCCTCTGTGATGAGAGTCCTGCTCTTAGGACGGAAGAATCCCATGCACCGCTACAGGCTGGGGACCGACTGGCTAAGCAGCAGTTCTGCAGAAAAGGACCTGGGGATTACAGTGGATGAGACACCGGATATGAGTCAACAGTGTGCCCTTGTTGCCAAGAAGGCCAACGGCATACTGAGCTCTACTAGTAAGAGTATTGCCAGCAGATCGAGGGAATTGAAACGCTATTTCACTAGGCGGGTGGTGAAGCACTGGAATGTGTTACCTAGGGAGGTGGTGGAATCTCCATCCTTAGAGCTTTTTAAGGCCCGGCTTGACAAAGCCTTGGCTGGGATGATTTGGTTGGTGTTGGTCCTACTTTGAGCAAGGGATTGGACTAGATGACTTCCTGAGGTCTCTTCCAACCCCAATCTTCTATGAACTGGGGGCTATATTAGTAAAAATTATGAATTCTGGTTGCTGTTGTGAAGTTGTATTATGAAATATTACTGTGTCATGAGTGCCTACATGTATGTGGATCAATCGCTGCTGACTGGTTCTGTAGCAGATGCAATGGGGGATGCAACGACACAATTCAGGTCCAAACACAAAGGGTTTAGGAATCAATGACAGAATTGAGATGCAAACAGTGGGTGAGCTGCATCCTTAGAAAACCAGTTTAGCTCTCTCCTCTGAAGAGAGGCAGAAAGAAGGAGCAATGAGAAGTTACCCAAAAGAAAGAACACAGGAATAATTAGCAAGCCACACAGAAGCAAAGGGAGCCAGACAGGAAGAGAAAGCAATGAACAGGAAAGAGCAAGGTCACCAGGATGTAGCAGCCTCATGGAGTGGGGGCCCTGCCCACTTTCTTAAGCCCAGGTGATCCCAAGGGATTCTGACCCCATCCAAGAATTCCCTGGAGTGGAGAGGAAATGGAGGAAGGGACATATGTGTAGTTTGTCTTGTATGATCTGTACTCTCCTGTGCTTTGCATGAGTACGTATAAAAGAGCCTAAAGGTTAGACTAGGTGCGAAGTGTGTGACTGTGTGTTAACTGCTTCATAATTGCTGCATGCATCTGAGAGAGTTAAACTGTAACTAGAAGCATCACACCTTTTTGCTGGAATTCTGGGGGAGAGGTGTGTTTAAGTGCAAGAGAGTTTGAGGGGTCACTGGTGTGCTCAGAAGGGCTAGGCAGCTGGACAGTGGGTGCCATGAGAGTGTGCCTGGAGACCCCAGGATCCAGGCAGTGGCTGGGCTCCGTTTGGCTCCAGGGGCTAAAATATACCAGAGATCGAAAACATAGTGTCTTGGATTCCCCGCACAGTGGTCCTGGTGAGTGGCCAGGAGGGGGCATTTGCCAGGATCTGTGACAGTCTCCATCAGTATTGCTCTGAAAATTAAATTAATTTTCACTAAATTAATGAACTGTGTACCAGAGTGTGCTCATGACTGTAGGAAAGAATGGGGGGAAATTTTACTTCAGTACTGAATGCGTAAGGAATGTGGTGATGCTCTCCACTTTGTTTTTCCATACCAAAGGGCAGCCATATACTTTCAACCTAAAATGTCTTTTATTTTAAATAAACTAAAACAGCAACAAGAAAGAACACAAGTAAAGTCTCCATGGAAGTACACTGTCTCCTCTGAAATAGACTGTAGAACTTTTGAGAATAAGATTGCTGCTGTCACACACAGCAGTTCTCCTAGATATAAAGAAGCCATACACAATAAGAAAACATTAGGCATTGTAGTGGGTTTCTATATTTCCTCCCTGTTTTGGTATCTCTGACTGTCTACAACAAAGTTGTTCATGCAAGTTTTAGGTCATGGTGCAGTACAACTTTCTCTGTCGGTTTGCCACATATTTTTCTTTGAATTTTGACTCCTAGGGCTTGTTTTTCTCCAGAAATAATAATTACAGCCCATTCTAAGGTCATGGTGTTTCAAATACTTCAAAGTATAGGTATTTGAAATAACTGTGCTTTTTAGAGGAGGAGGGTGGTGGTGGTATTTCATCAGGGCTCAGAGGCTCAGTCACGATGTGGGGGGAGGTGTGCGGGGCGCATTGTGATGGGAGCTTGTTTTCTGGGAAATTTTTTAAACAAATGTTTAGTGAATCTTAATCAGATTCTTTTATAATGCAGATATTGTTTTTACCTTTTATAATGCAGATGTTGCTGTATCTCCGAGCTGTATTCATGTTTACATATGTAACACATACCCCTTTATTGCTCAGTGGAATATGTTCAAAACAGCAACAATATATATGCAATAATACTACAATTTCCATCTTATTCTTTTCATTCTCTTTTAAATCTCAAACATAGTTATTTACACATGGGGCCTCCACTTCTTTTATATGACTTGTTTACATATATAGATTAGCCATTGCAATAAGGACTGTTTCAATTTGTTTTAACATTTGACAAGATTATGTCCCCTTCCTTGTAGTGCTGTTTGATATCTGCTGCTGAATTCCATTAAGAGTTCTGTGGATCATTCCTCTCCTTAGAGAAGTAGAAACGGCATCATTATGCCCTCCACTTACTTTCACAGTCAGTTGGTATAATTTCCATCAAGCATTTTTATTAGTAAAACATGGAGTAACACACTTGTCTTTACAGATTTCGTAGCCTTTGCATTAGACTCTCTATTCCCACTATGTTCAGTGGCATAATATATATATTTTAATATAGAATTCAGATAGTTTGATTCTTATCTTTGTAGTTGCAGTTCTCCATTGGATGACAGATTAGCCTAAAATGAAAAAGGAATTGAAGACATGTAAATTAAGCATTACCTTCCAAACTATTTTTCTTCTCTTGTTTTATGACAGAAATCTGATCTCCTATAGGCCAGTTTATGGCAGACCAAGGAGACCAAGCAGCCAGATGACATGTGGTTTCATAGAACAGATATTCTTCCTGCAGTATAATAAGAAGTAGTGCAGGGAGGTAGTCAGATATGGAGCCAACTCACTGTTTGTATTTTCTTCATGAAAAGCTAAAATTAATAATTTGCAATTAACACTGCAGTAATAGTGCAGTGTTATATAGTGTAAGTTATATTTGTACTTACTGAACTGAGACTGCTGAACTGGAATTAATTTGCAAACTGGATACAATTAACTGAGGCTTGAATAGAGACTGGGAGTGGATGGGTCATTACACAAAGTAAAACGATTTCCCCATGTTTATTCCCCCACTCCCCCCCCCCCCCCCCCCCGCTGTTCCTCAGACGTTCTTGTCAACTGCTGGAAATGGCCCACTTTGATTATCACCACAAAACATTTCCCCCACCCCCACCCCCCGGCTCTCCTGCTGGTAATAGCTCACCTTAAGTGATCACTCTGGTTACAGTGTGTATGGTAACACCCATTGTTTCATGTTCTCTATGTATATAAATCTCCCCACTGTATTTTCCACTGAATGCATCCGATGAAGTGAGCTGTAGCTCACGAAAGCTTATGCTCAAATAAATTTGTTAGTTTCTAAGGTGCCACAAGTACTCCTTTTCTTTTTGCGAATACAGACTAGCACGGCTGCTACTCTGAAACCTGAGCTATTCTAGTAATTTGTCTAGACTCCAGTTTTCACTACAGATTTAGAGAACTCTTAAAAAGAACTGTCCAAAATTTCAAGTGCTGTCAATTCGTAAGTCGTAACAATTGACAGGCCATCCAATCCTGCATTCTTTGCTCAACGAAACTCGCATTGACTTCAGTGGACATAGGTGCTGAAACTGCCGCACCCCCTGGCTTGAAGTGGTTTCCATTATATACAGGGTTTACAGTTTGGTTCAATGGCTGTCTCTCACCCCCACTACAAAAATTGTTCCAGCACCTCTGCCTGGTGGGAGTTTTGGGTACGGAAGGAATCCAGAATCAGGCTCTGGATTTGGAGCAACAGTGTCTGTTATCTCATATTTCTTGATGGTCTTTTATACCAGAGAGACAGGAATTGTAAAACAGCCTGGAGAAATTGAAGGCAGGAAAGCTGCAATAAAATTTTCACCATACTCCAGTGCTACATAATGATAGAGACCAATAAACTTGGTCATACTGTAGCACTGAAACAGTACCTTGCTTGCAAGCCTGCAAATCACATTAGATAGAAGAAAAAAAATCAAGAACACCAGCCGTCTTTTTTAAGAAAAAGAAAAATCTCTCATAGAAACAGAGTTTTATGGATTTTATTTTGCCCTTGATGATTCAGCTGGAGCCCAAAGCGCTCATGTATTTTTATGATGGATGCAATGAGAACTCAGTATGTATTTTTCTGTCTTTTATTTGAATGTTTTTAAATTGAGTACGTTTAGTGAAGACCCTGAATTTTACAGTAGAACTGAAGTTACTCATCTTTGTAGGCTGGAAAGAGGAGATCAGAGTGCTGATCATATGGTATTTTCTTGAAAACATTTATGACATAATGCTGGCATATCTCCACACTGTTTTGTGTTTTCTTTAAAGATGCTGGCAAATCCCAGAAGCTTATGGGGAGAAGAAACATCTTTAGACACTTCTGTAAGGAGGACTGATTTATTGCTGAAAAAAGTCATTGCAATCTATGACTGATGAATTTGTTTTGTTTTCAATGATTGTTTAGGGTAGATAAAAAAAGATTGATCATGCTGCAAATGGAAGACTACTGCAATATTTATTACTGTAGAGAAGGGAAATATTTCTCTTAGCAAAATAACTTTTTCAAATTTTAATTCTGTTTTTGTTTGTAAGGGAATGTCCACAAGCTTAACTTAGGGTAGATTTACTTTATTGGACTGCATTATATTGTTGCCCCTTTGACCTGAGCAGTTGGCCAAAATTCAGGAACTTGTAAGGTTGTTTCCATTTGGATGAAAAGTTGGTGATACAAGTCCAGGTATATTTTTGCTGTGATTTTGTTTATTCACCAAAAAGGTATGCAAAGTTCTGTTTCCCTGAACACAGTAGAAACAAACAGCAGGCAGTTTCCTTATTTAGAAATCCCCAAGTCTGTCCCTTCAGTGAGCTCAGTGCCCAAGAAGCTCTCTCTGATTCTTTTCAGGGTCATGCTTACAACTTCCGCTGCTGCCTTTCTTCCTCCAGCATACCTACAGCCTGAAACTAATATCAGAGCACTTGTGTTTGCAACCAGTAAACCCCTATTAATCAGCCAGGCTTTAGGTGTGCCCTGGCCATGCGGTTTGGTCCTTGGGTGGTCATTCTTATTGTCTGCAAAAGTTTTTACTATATAAAAAGGGCTTGATTGCTCCTTCTTTTGAACCTAAAATAGAGTAGTTGGCATACCCATTTGCTTTAATGAAGTCTCTGATTGCCTCTGGATCCAAGACTCATAGACTTTAAGGTGAGAAGGGGCCATCGTGATCATCTAGTCTGAGCTCCTGCACATGGCAGGCCACAGAACCTAACTACCCCACTACTGTAACAGACCCCTAACCTCTGGCTGGCTGAGTTACTAAAATCCTCAAATCATGGTTTACAGACTTCTAGTTACAGAGAATTCACCATTTACACCAGTTTAAACCTGCAAGTGACCCAGGCCCCATGCTGCCGAGGAAGGCGAACCCCCACTTCGCCCTCCCCCGGGGTCTCTGCCAATCTGACCTAGGGGGAAAGTCCTTCCTGACCCCAAATATGGTGAACAGTTACACCCTGAGCATGTGGGCAAGACCCACCAGGCAGATACCTGGAAAAGAATTCTCGGTAGTAACTCAGAGCCCTCCCCATCTAGTGTCCCGTCCCCAGCCATTGGGGATATTTGATACCGGCAGTCACCGATGGGCCACATGCCATCGTAGACAGTCCCATCATACCATCCCCTCCATAAACTTATCAAGCTCAGTCCTGAAGCTAGTTAGGTTTTTTGCCCCCACTGCTCCCCTTGGAAGGCTGTTCCAGAAGTCACTCCTCTGATGATTAGAAACCTTCGCCTGATTTTGAGCCTAAACTTGTTGATGGCCAGTTTATATCCATTTGTTCTTGTGTCCTCATTGGCACTTAACTTAAATAATTCCTCTCCCTCCCTGGTATTTATCCCTCTGATGTATTTATAGAGAGCAATCCTGTGTCCACTCAGCCTTCTTTTGGTTTGCTAAACAAGCCAAGCTCTTTGAGTCTACTCTCATAAGACAGGTTTTACATTCCTCGGATCATCCTAGTAGCCCTTCACTGCACCTGTTCCAGTTTGAATTCATCTTTCTTAAACATAGGAGACCAGAATTGCACACAGTATTCCAGATGAGGTCTCACCAGTGCCTTGTATAACGGTACTAACACTTCCCTGTCTACTGGAAAGACACCCCCATCCCTTCCATGGCAACCTTTAGCACTTTTCAGCATAACAATATATATACATTTTTTGAGCATTGAAATTCATAAGGATGAAAGGAACCACTCTTCATACCTTAATCCCCTGCCAATGGGTAGGAGCATGCAGCATTTTAATATGGACATCAGAGAGTTTTTTCTTCTTTCTCTGGTTCCCAGAACCTCTGCTTTGAAATAGTCTCTAAAGAGATGAAAAAGAGATAGCTGCAGCTTTAAAATCATGAATGTTACACTGATGTAAATGGATCTTCTCTTTTTATTCCAGAGCCCAGTTTGACATAACACATGAAGGTGAAAAAAATATGGACCTCTTCCGTTTTAATTTTTTTCTGCCATTTTATTTTTTATGTTTCGGGGATTAAAATGGGAAGAAAAGCATGGGAAAACCCACACCAAAACAACCCAAAGTGTACTGATGTGTGAAATTTCTCATTTTTGTGATCCAGAAACTCAGGCATTTGGGAGGGTTGATGTAAAAAAAAAAAAAGCACACTAGAAAACACACAACTATAAAGGAAGAAGATCGTGAATCTAGAGTGTATTCATACAAAGTGAAGAAGGCGACAACTTTGAAAGCATTAAACCTGATCCAGAAAAATGTGAAGTGCCCCAGCCACTTAGATGTGAAGCTCTTTAATCCACACAAGTATTAGAAAAATCCAAAATATGTGAAAGTTCAAAAGCTATAAAACCATGAAATGACTTCTCATTCTTTTCTCAAACATTGGAACTTTTTCTAGTTTGCTGAATGGTTTTTTTCCCTTTCATACCGTAAACAGACTGAAGTCACTTAACAATATATCATTGAATATTACAAAGCTGAAAGTAATTTCCATCCAATAAGATCTATTTGGCTGTATGTCCTTGGCTTACAGTAGGGTGCTTTACATGATGTTTAAATAGTGGGTGATGTGCACAATTTCAGTCATTGCTGTTAGGAAGAGGGAGGTGACAAGATTTTTTTTTAAATTATGCTAATTAAATCACATTTTATAGTAGATTTAAGCCATTTTAATCACTATCTCTGTTTTTAGATGGTGCTTTATTCACAGATGCAGGTAAAAAAAAAACAACCAACCAACCAACAAACAAAAGCTACATTTTTGCAGTGTCCCTGCACAATTCTAGAACACTCAAAAGGCCACCTGTAATTGAAAAAGGAAGTAGTTGTAGAGTGATTGATAGGAGTGTATTTACAAATGTAGGAATCTGAGTAGTTACTAAAATTTCCAGCCCTAAAGGCTGCTCTAACTTATATCCATGTGTCAGTGGCCCCTTTGAGGATTTGCAGCAGCACATAGCTCCCTCTACCCACTCTTGTCCTCAGATTTCCCCCTCCTTCCTACGTACTGCCCTGGAACACCACCAGCAGCTGAACTTTCTGTGGTGGGGCCCAGAGCTGGCCCTCCGGACCAAGAAATCTTACGCCTTTCCTGCAGCCCCATTGTGCTGACATAGCTGGTGTAAAATGGCTACAGGGCAATGATGAATTGGTGTCTATCTGTATGTGGGAACATGTTGACCTCTGTGGGCTGGCTGCAGTTAAGAGAGACTAGGTATGTTTTTCTAGTGCTGAAAGCCAACAGAGATCTTCCTCTAGCTCAAGTGCAAGAGGCCTGTGCTTTTGGGGCTGAAGGAGCAGATTTTCACTCTGAGTTCAGCAAGCATGCGTGATTTACTATAGGGAGGGGGTAGCTAAGTTTGTAACTACAGTTTCATTGTAATGCTAATTTTTATACCCTTGCCCCTAGGTAATTGAATGCATCCGATGAAGTGAGCTGTAGCTCACAAAAGCTTATGCTCAAATAAATTGGTTAGTCTCTCAGGTGCCACAAGTCCTCCTGTTCTTTCTGTGGATACAGACTAACACGGCTGCTACTCTGAAACCTGAAACAATATAATGATCCTCAGGCTTTCAAATGTTTAGGGTTAAGTTTCATTGGGAAAGGGATCATGCTTTTGACATTTTGATTACATTAAGTACTTTTAAAGATTAAAATACTTTTAGAATGGCTTTTTTGGAAGTTGTTGCAAAATGTCTTATGTTTTTGTTCTTTGATCTACTCAGTTAAATGATATTACATGACAACATTAGAACCAAAGGTAGATTTCAACATAGGCATATGCAAGAGGCAGTTTAAGGGCAGGAATAGTAAAATGTTTAAGAAAAAGTGATTATTTTAAAAAAAGACAGGATTTCTTGTCAATGAAGCTGATACAGGAGAGAAAAGAGGGTGATAAAAATATTTTCATTATTGATGTCCAAAAGAGTCAAAGCTGCTTTTCCAAAATGACAAGCAGTTGCAAGATGTGATAGAGGGCTTGTCAGTACACTTGCAACGTGAATTAAGTTACACTGAATTAAGGCCACTTTATTTCTGAATGAGTGTGTCAGGGATTTAATGCAGTTTAACTGATCTACTTTTATTTCATACTTTTAGTTAACTTGGATTAGCTTTCCTGGCTGTCCCTATGTAGACAAGCCCAGAGACTTCTCCCCCGTTTCCCACCAAAATGCCTCCTTCACTTGTGGGAATGCACACAGGTCCATTTTCCAGAGGACCAGAGTTTAATTGACTTGCCAAAACTTAGGTAGGAAGTTTGTGGAAGAGCTGGGACAAAATCCTGATTTCTGAGGTGATAAAATAGGAAAAGAAAGTGAATTCTAGTGCTAGTTCTCTGAGCTGCATAACAGGTGAAATAGATATAAAACTGAGAAAAAGGAAAGTCATTTAAGAACTATTAAGATCTTTCTGAGGAAAACAGATCTTCAGGTAAAGTTGATGATGTAGCAATAACAAAGAACTCTGCCAAGAAGCAAAGAGTCTGGAGTTTGGATTTGACCATTAGGGTAAGATTAGCTCTGGAAGGTTTTTTAAATATTATTATTATTTTGCCAAGGGAGAAATGGAACAACAAAGGGCAGTTGATCCAAAAGGTCATTTAGAAGGGATGGTGTTTGAAAAGACTGGAATTACCAAGGATGAGAAAAGTATAAAAATAGTAACCCAAATGTGAGTGGAGTTCTGGACATCAAGCATTCAAGATTCAGGGTCTTGTGTTTGTGTATACAGATACAGCACAAGTCTATAATTCCCTTGATGTATAGGATGAGATGGAAGCAATATACGCCATTCCTCCATGACCCTCAGAAGCTGAAATGATTGGTAATTCTACGTATTTCTCTAAGTAAAATCAGAAATGTAGTATCAAAAGGCACAGTATGGTATTTTATGCCATTTTTCTTCATGTATATTGCTGTTCACAGACACATGATGATGTCCAGTGGCCACTACTCAAATATTACTCTGGCAGACAAACCTTCACTGAGTAGCAGCAGCTGTTATGGAGATGATGCAAACACCTGCCATTATCATGATTATCTTGACTGAAAATATCTCTCTCTCTCCCTCTCTCAGATGGCCCGAAAAGCCTCTCAGTGCATTAATCTATCTGCTTTTTAGATGGCTATATAAAGAGGGGATACTTAATTCATTCTGCATGGGAACTTCAGATTATCAACCTTTTCTACCCTCAAAAGATAAATAAAGGACAATTGCACTCGGAAAACTGCTGTAAAAGGATTCTAAAATACAGTGGCTCCAGTGACATTCACAGATGACAATCTGGTATGTAGTTGTGGGGAAAGAGAACAAGTGTTGCCTGTGAATAACAAGTGACAATCTCATAATGTCATATTACCATTATTTATGAATAAAGAAAAAAGCCCATTATGTGCTATTTAACTAGATGGAATTTTACAACGAAATACACTGTGCTGATATGGAGAGGAAAGGACGGACCTGTGGTTAAAGCACTGGCCTAGAACTCAGGAGACGCGGATTCAATTTCTGGCTCTGCAAGAGATTTCCTTTGTGATCTTGGGCAAATCACTTACAGGCAAATGTTCAAAACACCAACAGTTGAAGCCAAGTTCTCATTTAGACACCATTAAGGTCTCAATGGGAGCTGCGGGGCACTTTTTGAAAATCTGACCCCAATTGTTAAAGAAATGATTTGGTCATGGAGGTATGGATTCCGGGACTTTAACAGATCTTCACAATGACTTCAGCTTCAGCCCTGCTCAGGCTTCAGCTGTCAGTCCCACCAGAGGCAGAGCTCAAGCTTCCATGATTTATTGTTTATTGCCCATGTCCTGTCCCTGACTTTTAGTAAAAAATACCCGTGACAAAATCTTCACTTTACCAATTGTGAATCCTGAGCACTTGAGAATCTGACTCTTAATCTCTTTTCCTTGGTTCACCGTCTGAATATGGCAATAATAATTCCTTTATTCCATGCCCTCTGCCTGTTTTGTCTAGTTAAATTGTAAGTTGTTTGGGGTAGGGACTGTGTGTGCGTACAGGGCCCTGATCTTGTTTGGTGGTGATTGGTAAATGATAAATGGTACGGGGATTGATAATTGATACTGAAATTGATATCTTTGAATTAGAGGTGGGTTCAGGTCAGTTCAGGAATTTTGGATATGGGATCTTGATTCAGCTCATTATACAGGGAGAGGAAAATTTGTAAAGTTTGGGTCTGGATCAAAACTTCTCCGAGCTTTGGGGGTATTCAGATCCAAGATTTTGGTGTGTACTTATCTCCAGGTAGAGTGAAATCACAGTGTGTATTAAAGTATGTTTTCAATTATACACTTTAGAAAATGATGCTTACATTTGTCTTGAGTTGTCACACGGCTTCAAAGCAGGACCTCTCTGTCCCTCTCTCTCTCTAAGGCCTTGAATAAATGCAGGAAGTGTTGAGGCAAAACTGTTTCCAATTAGGCTGGTACATACTATACTTTAATGCTGAAGGATTTCAAGGCTAATTCAAAGAAATGTCCTGTAGCCTGGTTTCAAAATGACGATGCATAGAAAGCTGCCTGGAAATCAGAATTGTTTGCTTGAATTACTGTCTCTGCACACTCTGGACCAGCTTCTCAGCTGATGCAAATTGACATTGCTCTATGGTCTTCAGTGGTGCTTTGCTGATTTACACCAGCGGAGGGTACGGCCCTTAATTGTTGTCTTCTGTTTTTTATGGCAAGTGAAAATTCAATTAGTTTTTTTAAGCCACTGACATCAGTGTGATTCCTTTTCTCTCTGGATAGCTAATGGAGACTCTTAAAGTGTTTCTTGACTTGAAGAGAGAAAAGGCATTCCAACAGGTCTCTCCCTTGATTTTATGCAGTGTAAATCATTACTGTAATTAATGTGCTGTATTCGCCATAAGAAGCAATTCTGTTTTCTTTCCTTTACTGAAGAATCATTGTCCATCACCAATATTTTTATGTGTGGAGCGCTGGCCTGAAAACCCTGTCATCCCAAAGAGTAAAAACGGATTATGGGTGAGTGATGGGTTCCTCTGGTAAATGTATGTAATGTACGCACACAGTGCATTAATTGTTAAGGTTCAGTTCGCTTGCTCAAGACAAATACCTGCACGGTTATGTTTGGTGCTTTTATTTGTCAAATCCTGAAACAACTGCTGCTGGTGTTGTGAACCCTGAGCAAATTGCCTTAGCTCTCTTTTGTACCTTCTCCCTCCTCCCATGCTTAGGCCAATATGCTTCCCTATTAAATTGCCTCTGAAGTCAGTGAAGTTAGACTGGCAAAGAGTCCTGTGGCATCTTATAGACTAACAGACGTATTGGAGCTTAAGCTTTCATGGGTGAGTACCAAATGTATTACTTTGTTGCATCTGACCAAGTGGGTATTCACCCATGAAAGCTTATGCTCCAATACGTCTGTTAGTCTATAAGGTGCTACAGGACTCTTTGCTGCTTTTACAGATCCAGACTAACACGGCTACCCCTCTGATACTTGAAGTTAGATTATGGCTTAAATCTGACCCATTGCTAGCAGTGCCTGTTCAATTTTCATTTCCCCCAGGAGTGAAGCTAAGATTACTCACCACACATACTTTGAGTTGGTTTTGGCAAAAGTAAATTGTGTTTGGAAGTGAAAATAAAAATAAATCCCTGTTTGTTTGTTTTTCGTGATACCAAACTAGCCAAAAAAAAAAAAAAGCAATCTGGAAATAAATGGCCAGTTTCTCTGTTAGGTCATGAGCTCTGTGCAGGTGGATCCCCACACTCACATGGGGCCCCCTTGACTTCAGTGGGGCTTCATGCAGAGCTCTTTCTGCAGGGGGATCATTGCCTAATGTTTTTTTCCCCTTGTAATGGAGAAGAAAAGGGTAACTTTTCCCTTTAAAAATATCATTCATAGGCCAGGTATACGCTAGATTTATAACTATGTCATTCAGGGGTTTGAAAAATCCACACCCCTGAGCGATGCAGTTACACTGACCTAACTCCTCTGGGGGAGGTGGATTAGCTATGCCAACAGGAGAAACTCTCCCACTACATGCTGCAGTGGTGCTGCTGCACCCTTAGTTCTTTGGAAGAAGATGTGTGAGGGAAAGGAGCTGCTGGATTAATCTTCCTAGCATGGTCCCCCTAGTTTGAAGGCGTGAGTGTCCACTTAGTGCTGAGCTAACCATCCACAGGCAACCATCAGGAGAAACCTAGGTATCTTCATGAATTACCGAGCTGCTCTGATGAAGATTACAGTGTTGCTATTAGCTCTGTCTACAGGGGATTCACCTTCAATGAATCCAGTCCATGGGATCCTGAAGTCTTTTCACCATTAATCTTACCTGTTCAGCTATGCTGTAAGTATACTCTAGTCTGCGTGTGGGACTGAATGAAGACGCTGGCTGTGAGAAGAGAAAAGCTTGCATTTCAACCTGCCTCTGGGTCTTGTGCTGTTAATTACTTTCACTTTCAATTTAGGTCATTTAGACAGTTAGGTACCTAAGTGTGCCTTGAACTTGGCCTAAACTGTGGGCACAATTATCTGAGCGGGCAGTTATTAGACCTCAAAATTTTCAGCTGCAAAGTGACTTCAAAGCCTGGCCTCTAAGAGGTGTGCAAAAACTGTTAAAAAGTATGCAATTAAAAAAAAATAATAAAGAAAAGCTAAGGACACGATCTTGACTTATAGTATGGTTTTATTTAGGTTTTTATTGAAGATTCAGATCAGGTCCAGCTTTCAGCTAAACTGGTTTTCCCATCCTTGATCATAAACTGTTTTAAATAAACCTCTTGGACACAGAGGCTGTAGAAATTTTTAGTTATTTTGACATATGCACAACAGGATAATTGTTCCTCCACTTCAGCATGATATTTGGTTATATTATCCATGACAAGTGTGGTATTTCCTTTATCTGCGTTTTTTGATTTTATAATCTCAGAAGTCTGTTCTCTTTGTAGACATGTATGATTTCTCTTAATGTGTGTATCAGCAATTCAGGGATATCTGAACAGTAAATTGCCCCACTCGAGTTGGGCATCTTTTAATAAAAATTGGTAGGATATTGATTTAGCTTTGGAAAAAGTGTGAATTTTAGTGGCGATTTAGATAAAATTCTGGAATGGTGGACTATAACTGGTTTCTTCATAACAGGGTGCAAATTTTATATGCCCTATAGAATTGCATCCTTGTCTCCACCTTTGAATTTAATATTGACTGACTGAGTGACTCTTGTCCACTTTGTGAGCCGTAGCAGAATAATATTTCACAGGGTTGTCGAGCTGTGACAGTTTGAACGAGGGTTGTTTTTTAAAAAAGGGAATTTTTAGAATGTTTCATTGAAACACAGCAAAATTCTTTATCATAAATGGGAAGATGCTTTTAAAAAAATCAGAATGAAGAAATATCCTTCCAAATGAGTGCATGTAGACAGCTCTTAGTGTCATCTATGTATGCAAGGGTTTAATACACACACATACACACACTGTCATGTACAGTGATATTGTATTCTGAAATGTTACTGGACAGTTTGCTTTTGTGAATGTTCCACTTGTTCCCACCTGACCTCGACAACTACAACAAACTACCTATGTGTGGTGCTGCAGTTAAAAATCCATTTTCCTATCTTTGGAAAGACGCAAAGTACTTTAGATCATCTTGCTCTCCCCAAACCTCTGAGAATTCACCACAAGAAAAACCACAGTTGCTGATGATCAAAGAGCATTTGTGTCCATGTGACTTGTAATGTGACTTAGCCTTACATCTATGTCCTGTATCCTGTGAGTTATATCTGAGACAGTTACATGGCATATAAGTAAAAGTGTAGGTAAATCTTTTATACAGCAACAAAATGATTCCTAAGAGTTGGAACTATTAAGCTGTATTGACACATAGTTTGTGAGAGACAGTTTAAATATTACAAATGGTTTTCAAGCTCTGAATAGGTGGTGCATATCAGTAAAAGGTAAATATGACAGACGCAGATAATTTATGGATTGTGTCAACACTTAACTTTAAATGAGACTGTTTTCCGGAGACAGTGATACAGAAACCAGTTAAAAAAAAAACCCACGTTATTGTAAAAAGTTAGAAGATATAGGGACACTGGATAGTTTAGGAGACTGGTAATGGATCAACTTTTACCTCTAGAATCTCACCCCAAGTCAATGGGACCTAAAAGTTATTCCCCACCTAGTGATTGCAGTTAGGTGACATTAATTTGATCTCAAACCAATTTCTAGTGAAAAAGTGTCCATGTTCAAAATCTCTACTGCAGTTATCATTAATTGGCAAGCTTGTTAGCTGTGTCAAAAGAGAGGCCAAGGCTGAAGAGTCACCATGGAGACTGAGGCCCTGATTCAGCACAGCACTTAAGCATGTGTATGGCTTCAGTGGACTACTTAAGTTCTTAGTTATTCGTGTGCTTAAGTGCTTTGCTGGACCAGGGGCTAAATTACCCTCTTACCTCAAGAGGACTCCCATTGACTTCAGTGGGCATTGGATTAGGCCCTAAATCAGGACTCAGACATGATGGTAGGAATATGCTGGCATGGCACTGCCAACCGTATTCTATAGCTATGTGTTAATGTTAGTACTTACTGAATATTTTTCGTGTGACTTCAGTTGGAGGTGCATACATGTCTCTCAGATCAGAATAGTGCATACTGTATGCAAACAGAGAGAAAATGTCCAAATTCATATCATTATGATTTTTTTATAGTATAAACTAAATATTGTTTAGAAAGTTAGGCTTAAATGGCCCTGATCTTAGCATATTTTGACAAATTACTACTCTTAGAGTGAATCAGAATGTTCAACTTTTGGCTGACCTAGGATCTAATTCAAAGCCCATTGAAGTTAATGGAAAGGCACTCAGTGATGCCACTAGGCTTTTAATCAGGCTTTTAAGTGCTTAGGACAAGCTCATACTTGATTATGATTGGGTGGGCTTACTTGGTATTGGGAAAGAGAAGCCTTGACAGAATTAACAGCAAAATCCTCTGTGTGCTCTGGGGCAGATGTGTTGGCTCTGCCAGCTGCCCCAGATTACAGAGGGAAAGACAGCTCAGCTTAGCCTCAGTGGCAAAAAAAAAAAAAAATGGGGGAAATTAGCCACTCTTCTAGGGATAATATATTTGCTCTAGGGGAATTTCAAACCTACTTATGAACCTTGTTGGATTTCACAGAAGGAAAGGTGTTTTTTGTCAGCAAAATAATGTACTTGGGAGGCTTGAGAGGGTTTTAGCTATTTTAATGTTTACTTCTCCTTGATGGACATACACACATATATACGTGTTTTTAAGGGACAAACTCTGTTGTCTTTAATCAGGCAAAACTCTCAAGGAGTCAATAAAATTTCTCACATGCTCAGAGCTATGTACCTGCGTCAGGGCCTTAGCATCAATAATACTTCCTTCCAAGGTATCCCACTGATGTGTTCCCCATGTCAACAACCTTCCTTTTACCATATATCAAACCACCTTCTCCTTTTCAGTTAGGGTTTGAAAGGACCACAAGAATTATTTCATTGTAAAAAAAACCGCAAAAAATGGTTAAAAAACAATGAATCCAAAATGCTGCTACCTCCTTCTCAGTCCGTCCCATTTTCCGTGTGTTTAACTTTTAGACGGCAAGCCATTGGAGGCAGGGGCTGTCTTTATTTTTGTTTCTGGTACAGTGCAAAGTACACCTTTAGTGCCAAATAAAGGAGTCCTGTTACCCCTTTTATTCTTCCAGAGCCAGTTAGAATGTGCCTCCTACTTTCTCTTAGCCTCCAACATCTGTAGATAATGATTCATAACCTCTTTGATTGCTCCTTTCCAGTCCTCCATGCAGAGTCATTAGGGTTAATGATCCTTCAATCCTATTTTTGAGCTCGGCCACTGACAATTCCCAATACACTTTTGGTTATAAGTCAGGGCATTTTAGGTAGGTAATGCTTTGCTCCAAAACTGCCAGTGTAAGATATTAATATGGGAATTACATTATGATTGAGAAGTTCTAAATCAGTTATAGTTATTTGTTATAGTCACTAAAGGAAACATGTTCCCAGGCACAGATGGCAGGTAGGCATCTAATCCCACTGAAAATCTCCCTCTACAATATCAGAACCTGGGGTAACTAGCACCACTTACCGTAGTTCTAAAGTTTCCTTAAATGTTTATGTACAAGTTTAGATCTGGATGTTGGAATAAGCTTTGTCTGGTCAGACTACTGCCATTATGTAGAGCCCCCTTTGACTTTAGTGGGGCTTTGCATTGGCCACCTGCACAGATCCTGTTACAGGATCAGACTTTTAATGCTTGTGAATGGTGCAAGCCAATTTCAGTCCTGGGGTGCTGAGAGGAGCCCACCAAAGCAATGAAAAGACTGCCTCTCAGTCAAGGAAGGGGCACAGAACTCCGTATTTACTGATTACAGGGGACAGAGAATGAAAAACAAAACAAACACAGGTTTAAAATGAGAGATCCAGAGGGGGACACTGAGCAGAGAGCCCTGCGCAATACACACTGCCCCAAGAAAGAGTCTTGATGACAGCCTCGGAGAATGAAATTTGAAAACCTGGGCACTAAATGTGGATAAACTGGACTAATTACTCACAGTTAATTTAATGTAATACAAGGCATATGACTAAAATGGCTTCCAGAGATAAGGTAGTTTGGCTGGCCACCTCAAATTGTCACAAAATAAACATAGACACCAGCTTGTACAGGTTTTCCAGTGGCTCAGAAGACACTTCTTGGATCATGTGCTCTCACTATGACTTCTCAGCTGCACTCAACAGCTATTTCAAAGATGTCATTTCCCTGACACAGAGAGAAAATATTGAATTAAAAAAACTCACAAATAATTTGAATCCATTTAAAGAAAAATAAAAAAAATGCATTCCCAAACCAAACATCTACCAAAACCAACAAGCATTAAGGTTTTTAAAGGATTTAAATAATTTTGAGTCATTATTTTATATTAGGAATGAGTCTCATTCTTCCCAGCAAAGTTGATAGTCCACCTGCCTCTCTGATAGACAGCTGACTGAAGAGAGGGTGGGGGAAAAAGGAAAGAAATTAACAAACCCATGCTAAAATGAAATATTTTTTTCAGGAGAATCCTGAGCTTGTGTGGGGTTTTTTTTTCTGTTTTTTATTTTTTTCCGGCTGCGATTGAGCTTAACATCATGTATTTTAATTATTTTATTTTCTAGATAATAGATATAAAAGCACCTACCCTGAACATATTCCTATGCCTACAGTATAAAAGCCTGTATTCTGTATCCTCTCCATGCACAGGTCAGGGATGTTTCATTTAATAAATTACAACTAGTTGCATTGATTAGACAGAAATAGCAACACAAGCACCTCCTCCCTCTATGCAGCAGTGTATGCAATAACAACACAAACTCACCAAAGGTCCAGTTGTGCAAGAGTTTGTGTCCATCACTTTGTATCTCCTCAAGTCTGAGTTCTCCTTTCTCTTCAAGTGAGTAGCGGTACCACACACTAAAAGTAAATAGAAATCCCTGGAAAGTACTGCAGTTTTGCTGCAGTTAAATATTTTGACCCTTTCTATGAAATTAAAAGATGATTCTGGCCGTCAAAAAGCCTCTTTACTTTGGGCGGGAAAAGTAAAAAGTTATGCTCAAACAAAGATATAATATGAGGCAAATTTGCTTTAGCGTGAAACTTTTATTCCACAAAAAATGTGTCTGCTGGCAAAAATTTGGCCTTGTCCATGTAAGTGAATTCTTTCAAAAGCCCACAGCTGTCTCAGCGTTTCTAAGTAAGGTTTTACATCTCTAATGTTACAGAATTTAAAACAGAAATGGGGAGAGGTGATGTTTGACATTTGGGGTCAAATTTAGACCTGTGTAATGTCACTGAAGTCAGTGGAGTTACATTAGACCTGAAATAATAGGGCTCCGGCTCTACTCAAGTTCACTAGTGTTCGCTATTGCCATGTTTCCCACATTTATACTGTCTGCAGCGTCTTGGTCCAGTGGTTAAGACACTAGGCTTGGTCTTGGGGAACCTGGGTTCAAGTCCCTGCTGTAACACAGACTTACTGTGTGACCTTGGGCAAGTTATTAAGCCTTTCCGTGTCTCAGTTCCCCATCTGTAAAATGGGGTTAACAGCATTTACCTATCTCACAGGGGTGTATTGTGAGGATAAATATGTTCAAGAGGTACTCCTACTATGGCAATGGGTATAAGTACCTAATATAAATAGATTGGTTTCCACCTTCTTCTTCAATGCCCTATGTCATTACCCTCTTAGGGTTTGTCTACACTGCAGCTGGGAGCATGCTTCCCAGAGTGCCTAGGCAGATATGTGCTAATTCTGCTTGAGCTGGCATGCTAAAATTAGCAGTGTAGTTTGGGAGTAGCGTGCCCAGTAGCTTGCACTAGCTGCCTGAGTAAATACCCAGGGCCTCTGGGTGGGTTTGTAATCAGGCAGCTAGCACAAGCTACTCCTGTGCTATCCCTGCATAAGCTAGTATTTTTAGTATGCTGGCTCAGGCAGAGTTAGTGCATGTCTGTCTATCCACACTAGGAAGCATGCTCCCAACTGCAATGTAAACATTCCCTTAGATACTATGAGACAGAGCGTCCCTCCTTCCCTTTTCAACTCTCACCAATTCAACTTACTAGCTTCCTCCCTTATCTAATGGCAGCACCAGCCTTTCACTTCTGTTTTCATTCGAACAAATTCCCTTCTCATTTCCACTTCTGCCTCTTGTTCTTCTGCAGAATCAGTCATCCCACGCATGCCATTTCCCTTATATCTGCTCTCTCCTTCCACCTGATGAGTTCAGTCCTATTATGCCTTCATCAGCTCCCTTGCTGACTTCCATTCCTTATTTCCTCTGAAACTCCTGCTCCATCTCTGAGAAATTTACCTTAGCCCATGATTGCTTAATCCACCATTCTATCCATGTCCCCTCCTCAGAGGAACCTGGCTCTCTCCATTTCATTTGATAGCATTTCCCTTTACCTTTACTGCAGTGGTGGTAGTACTGAGTTCTTGTTCTAACCCATCTGTTGCTTCCAGCTCCTCCTCCTCCTCTCATAGTCTATGGTTTATCTGCTGCAAGAACCTCCTTTTAAGAACATAAGAACGGCCATACTGGGTCAGACCAAAGGTCCATCTAGCCCAGTATCCTGTATTCCGACAGTGGCCAATGCCAGGTGCTTCACAGGGAATGAACAGAACAGGTAATCCTATTTCATACTTGTTTCTTCCTGTTCGCTTCTTTTAATCCCCTTTTTGGCAACTACAGCTTCCACCTTCAT
This sequence comes from Chelonia mydas, assembly GCF_015237465.2. NCBI lineage: Eukaryota > Metazoa > Chordata > Testudines > Cheloniidae > Chelonia > Chelonia mydas. Next base: position 104,557,086 of record NC_057850.1, on the reverse strand, counting down.
GGCTCTCCAACCTCCCCCAAGCAGTTTTGCATCTGCTAATATTATCTCCTCTCCCAGTGCTCTGTCACTCTTCTTGAAAGGTAACCAGTGAAGGGATTCACCTTTTTGTCTTAAGGCCACTCATGACTGCCTCTTTCTCAATTTTTTTCTGCTCCGCCTTCCATTGCATATGTGTCTTCCAACTAAAGTCCTTTTTACACAATCCCCTGCCATGATTATGCTATTTTTAATGTACGCTTTATGCTTGGAACAATCTCCGTTTCTATATCAAGCAGACTCTCTCTTTTTATTTAAATCCCTCTTTAAGACACCTGTGGCAGGGTGGACTCGGTCTGGAGCCCTCGTGGTCCCTGCCCCAGAATAGAGCAGCAAGAAGTCCTCCAGGAAGCCTAATGTGGCTGCAGAAGAGCAGCCAATCAGAGGGGCTGCCCGAGTGACCAATAAGTGGCCAGAAGGGCCAGATAAAAGGCACGCAGCAGAGCAGAGTCTTCAGTTGCTGTGTGGAGCTTGATGAGGGAGGATTGGGTGCCTGGCTGGCTAGACAAGCAGTAGGCCATGGGCAGCTCACAGCAGAGAGCTCACCATGCAGAACTGAGCCTAGAGAAGGCTGCCAAAGACCAGGTGCCTGGCTGGCTGGATAGAGTAGCAGCAGGACCATGAAAAGGTCAGTGTGGGCAGGCTGAGCCCAGGGGTCTGAGCCCAGGACCTGGCCAAGCCAGGTGAGGGTACCGAGATGGGCCCTGGCTGGGTGGTTGAAGAAGGCAGCGTCTCAGGGAAGAAGCCTTAGAGCTACAGCCCCATACCAGGGCCAAGATAAGAACTCGGGACTGTATACCCCAGAAAGTGTGTGCAGCTTGGCCGGAGGCTGAGCTGCTGAAGATCAGCCGAGAGAGGCAATGGCCGGGGATGCTTGCGACAGGCAGGCGCCACCCTAATGTAAGACCCCCCCAAAAAAGTAGGGTCACACCTAACTGAGAGAAAGGGGGCCATCCACAAGAGGTGGGTGCCCCCGTTCCCCCCCTGAGAAAGAACTGTGTTTTCAGGCACTATTGGCCAGAAAAAATGGGGCACACATCAGAGGTGGGTGCTGACCCCGTTACAATACCCTTTTGTTTAGTCCAACAAGGACATATTAAAAGAATTCTCTCCCTCAAGATTAATCCTTCATCTGGAGTATTGTATATCTGATCTGTATTGCCAGTATCTGATTCAGGGCAGTGGTAATGTTTACCTTTATGCAGAATGGAGGGCATAAATAATTATAACATTAAACACTGGGGAAAATTGGATGTTGGGACTGTTCCCGCAAGGTGAGAAGTAGGATGCATTCTCAGAGAGCTCCATCTTGATCAGCTAGGATTTGTTTCTAGTATAGGGCTTTTTGCCTGTCTGGGCTCAGACTGAGATGAGAATTTGTTTTGCTGTATAGACTGGAATTACTTTTCACCTTGTTGCTTTTTTCAGATTCTGTGCTTCATTCTTTGGTGTTGGAGTCATATCTGCAGTTTTGGTCAGAACTCATTTGGTTGGGTGGAAGTTGAACCTCTGATCCTGAAAAATACTTTGATCAAATCCCAAGCTTTTAATACCTGCCTAGTTGGGTAGCTGGAGAACAGTGTCTCAAGAGTAGAAAGGGTAGGGCAGTCTTTCATCAGCAAGCTCAAAGACCTGGGAGGTGGGAGTCTGCAGCCTAGAAAATGCTTTGTGTTTATCAGTTATAAAAGGCAATAGCGTGTTCCGCCAACCAGGGAGTAGATGGTTGCTGAAGAGTGAAAGGAGAGTAGTGAGCCTTTAAGTGGGAATACTTTAAATAAATCTAGGGATCTTAATATTAACTAAACATTAATTAAGAAATGTTTGCACAGTTCTTAAAACATGGAAAGCTCAAGGTACGTGCAAAGTATTATTATTATTTTATTATTGTGAATAATCCTGAATGTTACTTTGCTTGATGGCTCGTGACATTATTTAGAACCCTTCAGCTGGTAAAAACACTTCTTAATCATCATCAAAGAATGTTTTGGTTGTCACTTCTGAGGCTTGGTATATAAGGCCATCCTTAGAGCTGCGTGGAAGACAGCACAAACTTGGTATCCCATCATTTGAACATTGGCAAGTTTCCTGACTAGACGAAGAGAAAACATTTTCAAAAACATTGCAGTGAAATCTGGTGTTGAAATTTGCCCTCATATACATACGTGGAATAATGTCAGGTGGAATTTGAGGGACAGGTGTTTCTGATGTTTGTTTATTTCGCTGGGAGATATTGTATCATCTTTAACTCTCACTAGGCAAAATCCTGCAGTTGTCACGGAGTGTGGGGGCGTCCAGGCCCTGCACCCCTCTTCCTGGGATTCACTGAGACTCTCAGCCAGCCAGTAAAACAGAAGGTTTATTGGACAACAGGAACACAGTCCAAAACAGAGCTTGTGGGTACACCCAGGACCCCTCAGTCAAGTCCTTCTGGGGGAGCAGGGAGCTTAGACCCCAGCCCTGGGGTTCCCTGTGTTCCTCCACCCAGCCCCAAACTGAAACTAACCCCCCCCCCAGCAGGCTCTCTCCTGCAGCCTGTCTTCACATTCCTGGCCAGAGGTGTCACCTTCCCCTCCCCCTCCTGGCTCAGGTGACAGGCTCTCAGGTCTCCCATCCCCAGGGCACATTCCCAGGTCAACACTTCCCCTTCCCTGCTGCGTCACATCGTCACATCTCTCCCCCCCTTCGAGACTGAACTGAGCGGGGTCACTGTGACCAGTGACCTGGGGAAGTTCGGGGCCCCCTCTCCGGGACAGCGCATCCGCTATCACTTTGGCCCTTCCCTTCACGTGGACCACGTCCATGTCGTAATCCTGCAGGAGCAGGCTCCATCTCAGGAGCTTGGCGTTGGCTCCTTTCATCTGGTGCAGCTGGGTCAGGGGAGAGTGGTCGGTGTACACGGTGAAGTGCCACCCGAAGAGATAGGGCTCTAGTTTCAATAAGAGTTGTGGAAAATGAGCCAGTCATGTATCTGCTCCAGCAGTCATCCTTCTAGCAGAGGGCAGCATGGCTCATGGAGTTGTGAGAGGAGTCACAGATCACTTATTGCTGCCACCACTCTAAAAAGAAGCAGCGTTCATCTGTGGCTAGCAGATGTTGCACGTTGTAGGATGCACCCAAACTTGCGGGGAGATTGCCCTCTTGTTCCTGTGTAAAGCATCAGCAAAGCATGGTAGCCCTGCTCCCTTGAACACTAGGTACGAATCCCCATGTTCTGTTGCCTGGGTGCATTGGAGAGAAAGAAGCTCATGGCCTTCTCTTTCCAAATGCACGCACTCAACAGCACTCACCCAACACTATTCAGGCTTCGGGTCCCTGTTCCTGACCTCTGATGCTCATTCTCAATTATGAGTCCTGGATTGCTGGAAGAGAGCAAAATGATCCTTAATATAACGGGTACTTTACAAGTAGTTTTAGATCAATAGATAATTTTCTAAGATGTTATTTGCTTTCATATTCTTGGCACAGTCTCCCATGCAGAGAGATTGGGAGGGTATAGATGCTAAAGACAACCAAATAGCAAGACAAATTATTCTCCAGCATGTCCACCATTTCTAACCCTAAGCTTGTGTTGCCTGACTTCGCACTCCTTCTTAATTTACTGTTTCTCCAAATACCTTGGCATTCTATTTAAGGTGATGCTGCTCCATTTTCAGCCATCATAATTTATTAAGACTGACCCTAAGAGCAGCCTTTGGGCTAAAAGTATAGTCCTAATAGGTTGTAGATATGAAGATCAGATGTGAATGATGGTGCCTCATTTTGGAAAGCTTGTGTTGTATATAAGCCATGGCTCCTTAGTAAATGAAAGCCCACCCAAGATTTGGGAAATCTAATGTTACTGAAAAGCTACTCTATAAATTGTTTGCTGTCACTAATAGCTACAAAGATTTGAGCCAGGCCTGAAACAACACCCTGGATCTGAACACCACTGTATTTTGCGGAGGAGAAATGTTCCAAAACCTATATTTGAATTTTGCAGTTCAGGTTAATCTCCAATAAGGATGCTATTAATATTATCAGCTACACAAGTGTCTTATAGCAACACAGTCTCACAGTGTTTGAAATCTTACTGAAAATCTGTTCTTTTGCCTCGTCATTCCCTAAGTATCTGTGGCTTTCCTGCTAACTCCTATGCTTGGATTTTTAATCACCTCACAACATGCAGGGCTGGATGTACGTAGGGGGTCTAGAAAATTCCCCTTCCCCCTAGGCATTTTTCACTGTGCAGCTGCTGATCATGTGAACATATTCATGTTTCTTTCACAGCTGACACCCTGCAAATGTCTAGAGTGATTGGAAATGGTAAATGCAGGGCTCAGAGGGAAATGGGCTTTCTGTATATAGTGTCTGCATGTACATTTCCCCGAGGGGTTAGGGGATGGCAGGTAAGAAAAAAGGATTCTTTAGTGGCATTAAGACAAGCAGCATGTAAAATTCAGTGTCCTCACCAAATAACAAAAAAAAAAAGAAAGAAAAAAACAAACTGCTGCATTGGGACCATGCATTAGATGAGCCATGGAATCCAGACATAGTAAAAATACTTTTCTTTCTTCTTTTTCCTTGAAAGGAAAATGTTGCCTTGCAGAGAAATTGCATTCTCATTTCTAAACTAGATTTGGGAATTTATACCATAGTCACTTATTTTTTGTGATTTTTTTTTTTTAAAGATCTCAATTTACATTTTTCTCTTCCCCATAACCCCACAATTCACAAACAGGGCTAAAACATAATGTTGCCCTTAAATTGTCATTTGCCACTCCTAGTGATGATTTGTAATTCTCTGATCTGACCAAACGCATTCTCTAAGCAGGATAGTTTTTTCCTTTATGCCTTATGGGTGTCTGAATTTTCCTTTTCCTATGATGCCAACAGCAGTGCTAGCCTTTTGTCAGGAGTAGAGTGTGCAGGCTGGTTGGGGACCAGAATTCTCTTCTGCCACTTCTAAAACTTTGATAGTATACATAATTAACACATTCTCTTTAATTTTATTTCTAGTATTCTTTTTCTTGTTGGAAATGAAGTTGTTTTGTTTTTTACTTTTCCAGCAAAACTCTCATTATATTCTATTCTATTCAGATTCATAGACCACCCCATCATCATGATTTCTCATAAACTTGCATCTGGTGAGCAAAATCAAACCCACATTACAATAAATCCAGAAAATCTCAATATAAGTGCAATTATATTTTTGACAAGAGTCTAAAATGTTTAAAGAAGAATCTCTAAAGCGTGAACTTCTGTCAACACTTGTCTCTTCAGTAAAACATGGCTTGTGCTCCTATACCAGGATTGAATAATCAAGACACCTAATTAACTATACATGCTGTCATATTTTACAACCCTTTTATTTCGAAGCGCATGATGGTTTCCCTCTGTAACCTGGTGAACCTAATATAAGGCAGTGAATTGTTATTTGAGCTAATCTCACCTTATTCTTTTCTCTAGTAAGGAAATAATAAGGCTACAAAGACACGTTTATTGCATTTCAAATTATTCAGGTCTTTTGTACTCAGTGAAGCTCATTTAAACAAAATTCTGATATGCAACCATGGGGGTGTTTAAAAACAAATGGAGGTAGAGGAGAAGAAAGTTTATTGGGTGTAGATGACATATCTAATTCTAATATTAATGGACTTAGCACCAGTAGATAGTCATATACACCTCTGTATTTTCTGTTGCATAAATCACCTGATTAAGTATTTTACTCTTGTATGCCAGCAAAGTGCACAAATGCGCTGTTAACCCTTCAACAACTTACAATAATTTCCTTCCATCAACATGCTCCCCACAACTAGAGCTTGTTGGGAATTTTTTAACTAAATGGTTTTCATGAGAAAATACCAATTCATTGAAACATGAAATTTTCATGAAATTTTTCAACTAAACTTTCTTGGTCCAGGATGGAATTTCAGAGAAGGGGGAGTGGTAGAGAAAGGGAGACCCCACAATTGCCAATGGTCCTATGGATTAGGTTAGGGCACTCACTTGGGATGTGAGAGACGCACCCCAGGCAGACCTGGGTTACCATATCCCATACCAGGTGGACTGCTCTCACCAGCAGGCAATTGGCTATTCTGGGGTCTCTCTTTTTTTCTATTCTTTTTTGCAAAACATATCTAAAGGTCTCACTTTTATTCCACTGCAGAACAAAAACAAATTTTGATACCTTTACACTTTTAGTGAACCAGAATTCTTGTTTTCTGGCCAGCCTTACCCATAATTCTCCCTGAGCCATTGATCCTTTCCTTTCCTCTACTCCTCAACAGCAAGTGATCCAATCCCTACATGCCTTGCACCCGTCCATAACCTTGCTGAAACTCATTCCCCTGCTACCACAAATGTCAGTTCTCTCCAGCTGCTCCCCATCCAGCAATGGTGTCCCCCAGCAGCCCTGCAATCACATGACCTACTTCCCTGACTACTGGAAATTTGACCAACCTCCCAGCTGCTGAATCCTGACCTTTTCTAAATGGGAAACAACAGCAATGAAGCAGACTCTCATATCTTATGGGATTTGGGGCGGGGATTTTCTGAGGGACAGATAAGGGATTAGATGATGTCTCTTTCCAGATGAGTCCTATCCTTAGTACCAACTATCTGGGAAACTCTCCTCAGCCTCTGGATTAGCTATCCCTTCTCCATCTTTTTCCCAAATCCTAGGTATATCCAGTTTCCAGATGTCAGCCAGCTGCAAATTGGTCAGTATTCGAAGGGTTAAACTCTGCTGTGGCTATTAAAAATGGTGTAAAAAATTCCCATTGCTAATGCAAGGTCACATTTTTATGAAGTATAAAAAACCAAACCAAACAACAAAAAACAAAACAAAAAAATTCTCCCCCAAACCTCCTGAAATATTTTCAATTCCTGAACTTTTTTGTGCTCTGTCTGAATAAAAAAACTTTTCCCATTTTCCCATGTGAAAGCTCTTAAAGAGGAAAAATGGTTTATTTTCATAGGCAAGGATGGAATTGCAAGGTCCATAATTACTTTCCATTAAGGAAAGAAAAATTTGGCAAAAGTAATGTGTTGGGTGCTTTTTAAATTGATTTTTATTGGGCTTTTTCAGTTCTCAATTTTTAAGAATGTACAGTTTGTTAGAAGAAACAAATGCATTTATTAGTTTATGGTAATAAATGTTAATATTCTAAGGACTGATCCTGCAAAGACTTTCTGCTGGGTAAACTGTTAATGAACTACTCATTGTAGTAAGACCTATGCCCAATAGTAACTGTTTGCAGCATTTTCCTTTTCATTTATGACACATTTACATACCTTCACAAACACATTTAAAAGCATAGGGTCTGCTCTTGTAAATCCTTTTGCTTGTGAATGGTCTCTATTTTTCTGAGTAATCTTATTAAATTAAGGGGATTACTCAGATGATTTATTAGCAAATAAACAGTTTGACCAAATGAATTCAAGGAGAAGGACAAAAACAAATACAATATAAATTAATCAGCCCTCACCCACCCACCAGCACAATATACAATAATTATACAGCCGTGCGCCTGTTGACATACAGCAAGGTGTTAGTTTTGCCCTGCATTCTGTCTCTGAACATTCATTTGACAACATTACGATCAAGGAAAATAACAGTTCTTTCACTACATTGCCATGGCACAATCATCTAAGTTTTGTTTTAATATTAAGAGTATTTTGCAATTATTTTCACTTCTCTACCTTGCATTATATTCTGTATTTGTAAGGAAAAAATCCTTTATGTAAAAGGTTACAGGATAATTAGGAAAAGGCCTTTTTTATATTTTTTGTTTTTTGCTTGGGACTTTTAATGCTCACAGTAAAAGGACCTCCAGGCATGTGTTACTGTGAGATAAAACACATTTTGCATCATTGTTTTCACCTTTGCATCGTGGGTTGCTGTCTTCACCTCCTCGCTGTAACTGGCCCTGAGGCATGCATTATCTTGTATTAACATGCATTCTGACATGTCTTGTCCCCTGAATGAATAAAAACCTTGTTTAGCAAATAGGGAAATGTTGGGACAGATTGAACGTTGTAGATCTACCTGGAGGAGGCCTGCTGCATGTAGATCTACCCCTTCCCACATGCTGGAGATAGTAGGGAACACCAGCCTGATGGCTCCATCTTCCCATCCTTGGAACTATAAAGGGTTTGGTGCAAGTCTGTGGATCTACATCTTGTTGCGTCCTGATCCACATACTTAAGCACATGCTTAGCTTTAAGCACATGAGTAGTTCTATTGGACAACTTATGCTTGAAGCTTAAAGCACATGTTTAAGTGCTCTTCTGTATTGACGCCCCAAGAAAAGTTACAGTGGGGGGTGCTGCCTGGGATGCAGTGAGAGGATACACTGTCTCTGCCATCACCTATGTGGCATCCACTTGGATTAATACAACATGAGGCTGTAGTAGCGGAGAATTAGAGTGCAGCTGAACTTTCCTTCTAGGGGAAAGGAAGGAAGGTTCTGTCTGTAGTTCTCAGCACAGGAAGCCCTGTTAGCATGGCTTTACCAGAGAAGAGCTGAAGGATGCCTTGAGGCAGTGTGGACAGCCATTTGCTTCCAGCAAGATACAACTCTATGTTGATATGTGGGGCTTGGGTTCTTTAACTCCCAGCTGGAGGTGGTGACAAGACACTCTCCTGCTCTTTGGAAGAAACTCAATGAGGAGGAACCTCACAGTGCTTTCCTCCCACCTATCCCTTGCCCACAAGAGGACATGATCCAGGCCTTAATGATTCTCACCTACTAAAATGATCATATTAATAGCTGTTTATCTTTGTTGTCACCACAAAGATTCCTTTAACAGATGCTATTGCTATATGAGTTATTGAACAGGAATTCCCTTAAATATCAAAAAGAAAAGGAGTACTTGTGGCACCTTACAGACTAACCAATTTATAGTCTCTAAGGTGCCACAAGTACTCCTTTTCTTTTTGCGAATACAGACGAACACGGCTGCTACTCTGAAACCTTAAATATCAAGTGGCAATCGTATGGTAAGATTAGGACCAGGAGACACATTCTCTTGTTTTGAACTCTGAACATATTGAGTGACATTTACCTCATTATAGAGGGTCTGTGCAAGGACCTACACATTACTTACACCCAATTTAAAATGGTAGAACCTGATCACATAAACCATTTTCCCCTTCTTTAATTTCAATGGACATCTTTGTACTACTCTCTACTACCAGTGTTCATCTTTATGCCCTAAGAATACTGTCCCATAGTAAGCTACTGGGATTGCATAGTAACCAGAAGATGTCATATAAGAAGGACGGGATGATCACGTTATTATTTATTTGGCAATTAGCATTGAGCCTAACCCTGACATGGACCCTGATATTGACAAGTTTGTCCAACCTCTGGTGCAAAATACACACCCCAGGCTCAGTTATGGTTTTGCCATGGGCCCTGAGCAAGGGGGACAATTTATTGTTGCCTCACCCTGGAGCAGACTGGAAGGCAGATTGTAACTCTGGGTTACACTCTGTCTCTCCATTTACCACTGCTGTGCAGAGGAAGTATACTACACCAGCATAATTCCCGTGATACATCAGAGTAGCTACTCTAGACATAGCTCCACCCACAAACCAAATCACCACCTCCTAACTGGTGTGGAGAGGGTGTAGCAGCCTTTTAAGTACAATCCAGAGACCTGGTGCAAGGCAATAAGGGGGCATTTTATACCCACATACTTATTTGTGCTGACATGCAAACTGGGCCAAGATCTGGCTCATATTATTATATCTACATTCTTTATTACACTTTGTTACAATCTATGTTGACACTCCTTGGGGATTAAAAATCTAATTCAACAAAACTGATCATTCACTCCTTAGTCATCTGAGTAGTCCCATTAAAGTCAATGTGAATATTCACATGAATAAGGGATGCAGGGTAAGGCTTTTAATTCCAATAACATTCTTCTTTAACTGAATCAAAATATTACTCTGTATTTGGATTAGGTTCAGTTGCAGATGAGAGACTGTTGTTTGGCTTTTGGGTTCCATTCACATGACTCCACTCATAACCCATATATGATAATTTATATGACATGCTCTCAAGAATACATCATGGGAAAAATAATATTTAAATAGCCGGATATCTGATGCAAAATGTATATGGTTAACCCTTGTACCTCCCTAGAAAACCACTCCCAAGTTCCTCATATCTTTGCCTTCCACTGTTTGAGCTGGTTTGCATAGTAAATACAATTGCAGATCTTTGGCATGCATTCTTGTGCCAAATGACGATGAGAACACTCTGCATGAAAGTCACATTCCTAACATAGCCAAATCTAACCAAATCTTCCAATTTCAGTATCTTCTACATTCCGTATGCTCATTCGAGCTAGCCGGACATGCATCTGCGTGTGCAGCTGGTTAGTTGTGCATGCAAGAACCCAACTTTGTGTTTGTGGAAAAGTCATGTTTTGAGCATGTCTCATGGGCACATTCCTATTTTGCAGGAGTAACTTAGGCAGCAAGTTGTGAAAATCTGGCCTAATGAGCCAAAAATATTAAACTGAGATTGATTGTTTAATGCAACCAATAAAAACAAAGAAACTTAGGCTGTCATCTTATTCTTTCTTCTCCCTTTTATGCCTAATTATTACAGAGTTTTAAGTGCAGTTAATGAACCTACTCTATGTGCTGAATTTCCTAGCCCATTTTTTTACTTTTCCATTGAAGCCTGCAGTCACTGGAGAAATGGCATGTAGCTAAGTTTGTGGGTAAGTGATTTGGAATAGTTAGATACTTCTTAATATTGCAGCTCTGTACTGCTTAAAAATATTTGACTATTGCACTTCCATCTGAGTGAATTTATGGCATCATTTTTAATGCTATCACAGGAAATACTTGTTGCTTCAAGGAAATACCTCTGGGAATGCACTGCACTATGCTAATTGTCCTATGCAGTAATATCACTCTTGGAAGGAATGATACTTCCTGATTAGTAGTAATTGAGAGGATTGTTCTGAATCTTTAATGTGCTAATTATTGCTGGCTGTCAGATATTTACAGTGGTCTCAATTCTGTCCTTGGATGCATGTGAACGTATATCTCTTATTGAAGTGAATGGGAGCCCCACGCGTATTTGTATACTAGGGTAGAGTTTTGTCCCCCAAAATGCTTCAGAAGGATAACTGGAAAGAGATTGATTCACTTGATGTAAATGTTAGAGAGATAAATTGTCAACCATGCAGTCCAGGAAATAAGGAATCTTAGAATTTCTGAATTTTTTTCACTATGGAATTAGGGATGCAGTCTGCATCTTGACCTCTTTGTGTATATCTGTGACACTGACAGTTCTGGAACAGCTTCCAAGGGGAGTAGTGGGGACAAAACACCTAACTTGTTTCAAGACTGAGCTTGATATGTTTATAGAGGGGACTATATGATGAGATAGGCCAATCTCCAACTGCCGGAGATGGGACACTAGATGTGGAGGGCTCTGATTTATTACAGAGAATTTTCCCAGGTGTCTGGCTGGTGGGTCTCGTCCAAAAGTTCAGGGTTTAACTGATCACCATGTTTGGGGTCAGGAAGGAATTCCTCCCCCGGTCAGACTGGCAGAGGCCCTGGTTTTTTTTTGTTTGTTTGTTTGTTTGTTTTCCCCTTTTTCTGCAGGATGAGGCATGGGTCACTGGCTGGTTTGAACTAGAGTAAATGGTGGAGTCTTTGTAACCTGAAGTCTTTACCTCAACATTTGAGGACTTCAGTAACTCAGCCAGAGGTTGAGTCTGTTACAGGAATGGGTGGGTGAGGTTCTGTAGCTGTGATGTGCAGATCAAACTAGATGATCATAATGGTCTCTTCTGGCCTTAAAGGGTATGATTACAACTGCAATTAAAAACCATTAGCTGGCCAGTGTCAGCTGATTTGAGCTCACAGGACTGTTTAACTGGGGGTGTAGACATTCGAGCTTGGGCTGCAGCCCCGGCTCTAGGAGGCTGCAAGGTGGGAGGGTCCCAGAGCTTGGGCCGAACCCCAAGCCTGAATGTCCACATTGCAGTTAAACAGCCCCTTAGCCCAAGACCTGCCAGCCTGCGTCAGCTGGCACAGACCAGTTGTGGGTTTTTAATTGCAGTGTAAACATATCAAATGTCTATGAGGCTCAACAGGCTGATCCTTCCCAGGGCAAGGAGAGGAATGTGGCTCAGAATAATATCCTGGCTGGGGAAAGACACGGTAGATTTTTTTTTAGAAGGAGGCTTCTTGTACAAGAAGGCTCCCATAGGGAAGAAAAGATGCCCTGGTGAGGTTTGCAAGCAGGTGCTTGTGCCTGATAAGTATGGGACAGAGTTGCTGTAGGTAGTTCATGATTGTCCCTTTGCAGAACATTTAGGAGTGGAGAGAACCTTTGATAGGCTCAGACAGAATTTTTATTGGCCTCATGTGTTTGAAACAGTAAAAAATTACTGTAAGAGTTGTGTTTTATGTCAAAAGCATAAGAGGTTAAAGGGACTCTGCAAGGCACCCTTGCAGCCATTGCCCATCATTAAGGAAGTGTTTGCCGGAGTGTCTGTAGATGTTGTGGGATCCCTACCCAGACCTTCCAGAAATGGAAATAAATAAATACTGGTTGTAGATTCTGCCACCAGGTACCCTGAAGCCACAGCTCTGTCTAATATAGAAACTGAAACCATGGCTACTGCCCTATTTACCATTTTTAGCAGAGTAGGTTTCCCCAGGGAAATCATGTCAGACCGTGGTGAAAATTTAATGTCTGTAGTTTAATTTTTAAAAGTTACGGGAGTTGTTTGGAGTACGCATATAAAGGCTGCCCCCTATCATCTAGAAACTAATGATCAGGTAAAAAGATTCAATGGGATATTGAAGTCTACGCTGAGGATGTATGTTACCTGGTGAGAGAGTGACAGGGATGTGTTGCTTATTTGTTACTCACATACAGTAGTGAACACCAAGAGTCTATGGGTTTGCCCCCTTTGCTCTCCTTTACAGGAGAAAGGTGAGGAGACCCCCTAGATTTAATTTGAGGCTCTTGGGAGGGTAGAACAGGAGAGTCAGGACAGCCTGTAGGGGAGTATGTTATTCATTTTAAAGACCGTGATGGGCTTTGTGCATCAGGACCTTGAAATGAGACAGGTATCTCAGAAAACATGCTATGACAGGCATGCTGGAGAAAGTTATTTTAATATAGGTGACTTGGTGCTAGAGTTGATTCCAGTGAAGAACAAAAAGATGCAAGATTGTTGGGGCAGGGGGACCTTTCAAGGTGATAGAGTGAATGAGGTCACTTATATAATGAAACCCCATGGCAGGGAAGCTGTGCAAACAGTGTATGTCCATAGATTGAAAGCTTACTACGGAAGAGAGATGTTGGTGAATGATCTGTGGTGCTGATGACTTAACATTTACTGCCCCTTTAATTGATGTGATCAGGGAGAGTAAGGAACAGACTTCTCAGGAGAGAATTGAGATTTGGGAGGATTTGGACCCAACCCAAAAACTGGAGATGTTGGCCCTTTTGGAATGCCACAGGCAGGTATTTTCCAACCTGCCAGGTTTAACTAACAAAATAGTGCATTCCATTGAAACTATAGGGCCACACCTGCCCCTAGCAGAGCATACTGTGCTGAAGGAGAAAGGCAAAGACAAATTCAAGATGAGGTGGAGAGCATGCTAGCCATGGGAGTGATTACTAAATCAAAAAGGCTCTGGATGTTTGCTATTATAATAGTACCTAAAAATGATAAATCCATGAGGTTTTGTGCAGGTTTTAGAAGGGTATATGCCGTCACTGAGCCTAATCCTTACCCCACACCTTGGATAGAGGACTATTGGATCTATTGGGGGGGCTGCAAAATTCATAAATTCTCTAGACTTAACTCAAGGGAAAAGAAAATATAGTGGCAGATACCTTATTGAGACTAGAGCAGTGGTCGGCAACCCATGGGCCACACACAGCCCGTCAGGGTAATCCACTGATGGGCTGCGAGACAGTTTGTTTACATTGACCGTCTGCAGGCACGGCCGTCCCCAGCTCCCTGTGGCCGCGGTTTGCCATTCCCAGCCAATGGGAGCTGCGGGAAGTGGTGGCTAGCACGTCCCTGCGGTCCATGCTGCTTTCCGCAGCTCCCATTGACTGGGAACAGTAAATAGCTCTCATTTCCTTTTCCTATTTAATAAATTTTCATACAGCTTACTATAGGATTGGCTACAAGCATAGTCTTTGGTTGAGATCTAATGTACGATTGACCTTGGGTAACTGACTGGTTCTTTGGGACTGAGAATGACTTGAATATTGGTTGATTCTTGGTGTAAGGGACCTTCTATTACAAAGGTTTGCTCACCTGAATGGCAAGACAGATTGGAGTTGCCAAGGGAACTGTTTGTGACTCCATGTTAAGGATGTTATAGTGCCTGAAGGGTTTACACGTGATAACTGGTTGGTGACATCAAAGTATATAACTCTCAGCCAATTTGGGGTTTGTGCCCTGGTTCCTAACAGTCTGCTTCAAGGTTGAGATTCAGGCTTTTGAGTCACTGCTGGCAGTGTTACAGTATCTTTGAATAAAATAAAATAAAGCTTAGAATGATTTGTCCTAGTAAGAGGCTTATTTATATTGTTACAGTCACCTCAGGAAATATTTTGAATATTGAAAGAAAATAAATTTAAAAGTAAAATATGTAGTAATTTGTCTTTATTATTCAGAAATTATTATTTCCTATAATCGCTGGCAAATTTTAGAAAGATCAAAGCTCCTAGAAGACAAGAACAAGGACCTAAGAGCCAAAACCCCAGGAATCTTATTTGCAAATACAGCTGTGAATGTTAGAGTGCAGGAATATTTTTTCCTCTTCATGGCTACACATACAGTATAAGTGACAACAGAGCTGCCCCAAGTCTCTGCTGAAATTCACTATCACCCATAGGAGTCTGATTGAATTTGGCAGGTGTCTGACTTTATCAGCTAGCATGTAATATCACATACCCACTGGAAGTTGTGGACTTGAGAAACCTGGAAGTAATTTGAGTTTTGTCTGCTATTTTCAGGTCTGTGAGGCAGTATAAAAATACTGTGTCTTCCTATCTAGGATTCTAAATGTGTCCTATGGTAAGGTGGTTCCCCTCCAGTGGCTCAGTATACACACCAGCCTGGTTTGAATTTAAAAAAGCTTAGCCATGCCGTTTGGTTTTCTTTCCTCTTTTATATACCTTAAGAGGCTACCCACATCCTTAAGGAAAAATCCTATCTTTGCATCTACATGGAGCAATGTGTTGGGATAATTATAGCATCAGATCTTACTAATTCTCTTTCTGTACTGCTATCGGACAACCTGCACCCCAGGATCAAGGCCAGCTCCACGATTAAGACAATTTGGATACAAAAATTAAAGATATAATACAAGATGATAGGCTGGCCTCCTTTGATTACATGTGTAACAAATATTAACCTCAGTGCTGTCACACAGGTCCTTCTTTTAGGGGCTATGCTCAAGAATTCATGCAAGGATAGGGGACAATTAGTCCATTTCAACTCCCTCACCTCTAGAAGAACATGTTAAGAAATATGGAAACAAAACTCACTTTGTAGGAATTAACTATAGGTGGCTTAATACTTTGCATTACCCACTCGGGCTCAAAGAAAAATGGGAAAAAGAACTTAGCCTTACTATCTCAACGGAAACCTAGGAGGATATATGGCTTAACGTGAAAGATATTTCAAGTTTTTTATCCTTGTGATTCTTCCAGAACACAACATTAAACAGGTACTACTGTTTAGTACCAGAATGTTTAAGGCTAGATTGACACCACACAGCGAATGTGGGAGATACAAACAACCACATGCCAACCTTTCACACATCCTCTATACCTGTCCAAAATGCATGTATTCTGGAACACCATATTCAGCACTCACTCAAAAAATGTAAGTGTCACTATCTTTCCTTCTCAAATATTGTGTATTTTAGTGGTGCTGAATGAGCTGGCATCACCAATTAACATTAAAAAATGGATTGCAGTAACTTTTAGTGACCAAGACAGTTATTTTGAGAAAATGGAAATCTGCAATTCCTCCCTCAGATACAGACTGGTTTAGTGAGTTCTCTACTACTGCATTAATGGAAAAAATGACTCAGTCTAATAGAAACACTTGAAAAAAATACAAGGATGTCTGGTCATACATTAAGCTATTGCATATTTTTGAAGTTTAATATTTATTAGTTCCTGATACTCACAGGTTATATTCTCACTTATATATTTATTTAATCACTTTAATTGATGCACTGACCTCTATGGGTTCAGGGTTTTTGTTTGTTTTTGTGTTTTTGCAGGTTTTGCAAATAATTAATTTATATACGATTTCAGTCTTGTGTGTGTATTTATATACATTTTGGTTGGTTACGTGTTTATTTTTATTGTTTTAATATAAAATACAAAGTTTAAAAAAATACTATGTTGGATCCCCCAATAATGGCAAGACTAAGGAAAGTGGAAGGATTCTTTGGATATGAAACATGCAAACTAGGAGAAGTTGAATGATGATGACCCTCAACAAAATTGACCCAACTGGACAAGACACTTCAAAATGACTTCACAGAGGTTCCAAAATGGCTCCAAGTTATTCCTTGATTCCAGGTGGTTGTTATGCTACCGAAAAGGCTGAATATTAATTTTTAGGAAGACTTACTACCATATGTCATTCAAAGTAAGGAGAACATGTGTTTCTCTACTCATGTCGCAACTTCTAGTTCTTATCCTCTGAATACTACTCTCTCATACATCTGAATCTCTAGCATTTCCATGTTTGTTGACAATGCACATGATTAAAATGTTTTTTTTCATATTTCAGTGCAATTGAGGCCCCTTAAAGCAGAGGGCTGCAAGTGCAAAAAAGAGATATGTTGTTCCCTAATGGCTTATTACCATTACATTTGCAATTCAGATCAGTTCTAAATTGACTGAATTTTTTAAACACATAGCAGGCAGTTTAAACTAATGATTGTCTGGAGGTTCACATCTGACATGAACTAAGCTTCTGTTCAAAACAAATTGCAAATAATTCCTCCCTTAGAGTCAAAATGTCACTTTTTAAACTGTGCATTGTTGCCAGATTTTGTCAGTTACATTTTTTTTAAAAAAAATCTCCCCATACAGTGAATGCTCTGCAGTTGAAAGTACTGACTGACACAGGGGCTTTTTTTTTTTTTGCTTTATTTGAAAGAATATATATTCACATCTCAATAGTCTGACTAAAAATCCTTTTCCCGCCCCCCCTCAAAAATCCTAATGGTAAAGTAAAAGGCCCTTGGGGCAGTCATAGGCCTGAGTTGCTTAGCAACCCTCAGCAGGTAGTAGAGATTCAGCTGCAGCTGTCCTGATTCTTTCCTAAGAATCTCCTTATTACTGTTTGTGTTAATCTTTAACCAGGCTTTTAAGCCATGGTCTTTCTCTTTGGTCCCTTGTTGTTAGATTGCAGGGGCCTACTCAAATGTTGTCCCAAAGGTAATGTATTAAGGATGACTATTGAATGTTTGAAGAATGATAAGCTCTGAAAGGCTTAGAATTGCATGTTCTAACTAACCTTATTTTACATGCCATGCTAAATATCATGAAAATTATACCCTAATAGGAACAATGGTCAGTGTTGACACATAGCTTTAAACCTGCTTTTTCTTCCAGCCATAAGGCTGCCTCTACATAATTGCTTCTTTTAGCAGTCTCCTGCAATGATCACTCAAGGAAGTAATTCAGAATTCAGATTCAGCATCAGAAGGATTTCAGAGTCCTTCAAAGTAGAGGCAAAAAACTAACCCTCCCCTCCCACACACCTTTAAAAAAATCGAGAGGGGTTTGTGAGGATATGTGATTGAGAATTGAGGCAGGATTTCCCTTGAGAGAAATACTCCTGCTGGTACTCATTGGAGAATCTTGATAATCCCACTGCTTGGTAGTTGTGGATGGGAAGGCGGTTGCTAATTTCTAAAGGAAATAAATTTAATGTAGAGGAAAAAATCAGGCCTGTTACCTCTGATATCACCCCATTTTGCTCCTTTTAAGCGCTATAGCTTGGTACTAGGGGCCTGATTTTGAGCAGACCATCAGCTCAGCCGCACTTTTTTCCACTCTCGCTGATACGGGAGCAAATAAATGCAAGCACAATTAATGTTGCTCACATATCTGTGTTACTTGATTTGTTCTCACAGTCATTTGTGCGCACACAAAAAAGGCCTATAATGTACTTCTCTTCTGAGAGAGTTTTTTACTTTCAGCTACTTAGTTACATTTTTTTCTTGATTTTTGTAGATTGATAGGATGTGATAAACATCACATTACATGTTTCGGAGTAACAGCCGTGTTAGTCTGTATTTGCAAAAAGAAAAGGAGTACTTGTGGCACCTTAGAGACTAACCAATTTATTTGAGCATAAGCTTTCGTGAGCTACAGCTCACTTTACATGTTTCCAAACCCTATGTATGATGCATCATGATATCATTAGGGTTACCTCTATGGGTAACCACTATGGGGAAGTGGTAACACAGAAGAAAGTGGAAATTGGTAATCTATGGAGTGAAGACCAGGAGTATTCTCCACCCTCTAATTCTGGTATCTTGTGCGGCCATTTAAATCTGGTTACTTTGTCCCCCTTCCTCATCCCTCCCCTTTGCCAGATGTTTCTAAAACTCTCCTCTAAATCATAGAGCTGGCTGGAATTTTGCATGAGGAAAATTTTCCCACCAAAAATATGATTTTGTCAAAACTTTGTGTGTGTGAAAATGTCTTTTCCAATGAAAAAAAGTCAGTTTTTCCTATAGGACATTTTGAAACAATTTTCATTTTGTATTAACATTTTTAACCAGAACAAAAATTTAACATTTTGACTTAAAATATGGCTTGGTTTGGTTCTTTAAAAAATGTTAATTCAAAATTAACAGTGACCTTTTCTTCAGAATGAAAACATTTCTGGCATATTTCACATTTCTGTGAACCTTTTTGAAAAACTTCATTTATTTAGGAAATTTTTGATGAAAATAGTTACCTTTATATAGTCAGGTCTAGTTAAGACAGGTATCAGCTATGTTTTCCTGATGCCTTGAACACAGATAAGTAAGGGTGGGATACTTTCCCCTTACTAGAGAAAAATCCTCATTTCCCAGTTGTTTTTTAATAGAAATTAATTCTGAAGATATTTCATTGCATGGGTGCAGCAAACAAAATAATTTGTAAGGCCTCAGCTACATTATGTAAATCTAGCATTTTGCAGGACAGTTTCAACACTGTAAGACCCTGACATAGTTAAAGGTTGTGTGCTCTTGTAGCTTACGCTGCAGTGAACCTCGTTTTAACTTTGGTTCCATATAGTGCTGTACTGTTCGCAGTGGTGGAAATAGAAATCATTTCTTGCTGGTACGCTGCACACATGGGAGGGACACAAAGCGGGGGCACGTGACCTCCCCATGTGACCCTCCCCACATGACTCCTCCCTCCCTCCAACCCGGGGCCCCCGTGCTCTCCCCATGATCCACATCCATCCCACATTACCTTGGGGCGGGGATGGGGGGGAGCTCTGTTGTCCTCCCACTGCGCCGGAGACTTCTGCTGTACAGACCCCAGGCAGGAGGACTCAGGAGACAGCTGCATGGATGGGCTGGGGGCAGGCTCCTCCTGTGTCTTTCCAGTATGCCGTACAAGCTATAAATATCTTACTGGTACAGCGTACTGGACCATACCACCGTACTTGCACCGCTGACCGTTGGGCTTTGCAGGGCTGTGGAACAATTTAGGAACACAATTCTATCTTACCTATGCTGCAAGCATGAATTGTGTTTTAAACGTCTGGCACTTCTAAATTGTACTAGGTGTAGTAGTAGATTACCGTTTTAAATGAGAATGCAAAAACAATTGCATTAGTGCTGCAAATAAAATCAAACGGGTAACCTCCTCCCTTAATTTTTATCTAATAGACAAGAAAAATATGGCAGATGCATGCTTCACTGAAAAAGAACATGCACATGCATTGAAAATCTCTTACATCTTACTGTACCATGCAACTGTGAGTTATGGGGGAGGGGTTGCATTAGTAATTAGTGGGTAGAGCAGATGGTGCAAGCTTGGTTTATAGTGATGTGTCCATGGAAATAATCTGCCAAGTGAATGTTCACTGTAATAGAGTTTTTCTTTATTTAAATGCATTTGAACCAAATACTCACCTTCTCAGAGGACTTCCCTATGAGAAAAAGCCATGGCAGCATTAAAACAGCTAGAGGAAATGCACTGCTTTCATCTAGGTGATGAAAAACTCTTCTCAGTATTTGTTTAGTGGATACAAAATATAGATTTAATACTCTGATCAGTGACAGAGCCTGAGAGAGAGCCTAAGAATCCAATCCCTCAGATTTTGGGTCACTTTAATTAATCTCTGTGGACTATGCTCAACTCAGGAGATAGTGCATGGTATGAATAAATTCTTTATTTTAAGTAGATTCAAAAGAGCAAGTGGCTGCTTATTTGTAAGATTATTCCTATCATCAAAAACATCCTGTATCAACATGATTGCAGGGAAGTGTGTATGTGTTGTTTACGGACTCACTCCCTGATAAGTATGGTGTATATTCGAGAGACTCAGGCAGGGGTCCTAAACTTCCTAATATGACTCCACCTTGCTCCCCTTGGCCCTGAGCAGACATATGTCATAGTCATAGGTGTCTCTCATGCACTAACATGTGCCAAGCCAATATCCACAATCACAACCCTTTCTTCCAAGGGGCCGTGTGGTACGAGATGTATAGTGCTAAAATACCAAGGTGGTGAGCATTGTATAAATACCTAGACAGGGATTAAGTAGAGGTAGTAGGATTTTCACTGTACCCTTCACTTTTCACTGGCTATTTTGGCACTACTTTATTCTCCCATGGAACAGCAGTGACACTTTTCTGTGGATGGTATGCTGACACAAACTAGAATCGTTGTCCCAGAGACAGAAAGCATGACCTCCAGGAAAATGCAGTTATCTACCATCTTAAAAAGTCCTTTAGATTTTTTTCATCCGGTTCTTTTCATATTGTTTGTTCACCTAGATTGATTCGCTAGTGAAAATAAAAAGAAATAGATCCCCCTAAAACATCTTGCGAATACTTATTTAGGCTTTTGCTGTACATATGTTATGGTACCATCGATCAAAAGCGAATCTCTCAGTAAACTCAGACTGCATGTTGCACTTTCTTCATTCATATGACCCTTGAGAGAGGGGAGAGAGAGCTTTCTAATAACGATAAAAATATTCTCTAGTTCCAGATCTCAAAGAACAGGATCTTACTGTTTTTATTTTGTCACTTTGATGCAAAAGGGACACACAAGGAATGGATTCACCTCAAATAGCCCTAGAGCTGCTTAAAAGACTTGCCCTGTTGCTTTATTGCAATAGCTTTAACGCAGAGGACCACAGAGAATGCACTGATTCTCCCACAGGTATTATGTCAAGGCACATTAATTTAAGCAGCTTTTGTCATATAAGGTCACAGTACAGGCTCTGTAGGTTCAGAATGACTGATGTGCCTCAAAAAAGTTCAGAGGTTTGTTTTGGGTTGGATAAGCACTTAGCTCAGATAAGTTTCTAAACTTTTATCTGAACCTTTCTTTGTCAGCAAAATTGGGCTGGAAACCTCCTGAAAAATGGGTCCCTGGGAAGCGTATCAGTGCTACTTCTGTCTGGAAATAAGGCATACATTTTGAACGGTGAGAGTAATTAACGATTGGAACAATTTACCATAATGAAGGATTCTTCATCACCGACAATTTTTAAATCAAGATTGGCAGTTTTTCTAACAGATCTGCTCTAGGAATTAGTTTGGGAAAGTTCTATGGCCTGTGATATACAGGTATGAGACTAGATGATCACAATGGTTTCTTCTGGCCTTGGAATCTATGAATCTATGAAAAAAGAAAGAACCCATCGTCATGCCTGCTTATAGGCTTGACCGTGCAAATGGTGCATGATGCTTATCATGAGCACAATAATAGTATGTTAATGTTGCAGGATGTATCCCTATGTTAGCAATAATAAGAAATAAGTTATAAAGAGACAGACTATGATAAAGACTAGGCTTTGTAAACTGTTTCATCTCACGTAGATTGTAAGCTCTTTAGGGCAAAGGCCTTTTTTTAGTTCTGAGTTTGTACAGTATCTATAGTGGAGTACTGGGCCATGACTGGGGCTTCCAAGCACTACGTAACACAAATAATAAATGTTCAGCAATAACTTTCTTACAATAATGATAAATTTGTAAATGAAGTTATTAGGTCAGGTAGGGAGAGGTTGATACTGAAATATATTGGTAACTAGGAAATTTTCTGGATATGTGGGTCATTTAGTACCCAACACAATCCACAGGATATAAATGCACATTCAATATTTCATATTCTACATTCTCCCTTCTGCAACATGCAATGTATGGAATATCAAAATGAGTTTTAAAGCTGCTTTGATGTACCAGCTTGAGTGATCTTAGCATTTTTGATGACTCACACTGTCATTCATTTACTGGTGTGATTTGATAAATGATCTGAACTCTTCAGTGTAAACCAACCCTATCATTTATTAAAAGAAGAAAAGTGCTTACATAATAAGTGTTGTGTTGTTTGACAGTAAAAGAGAATTTTTGTGGAACTATTGCTATTAAATAGTGGCAGTAAATACCTTTCATTTTTATGCTTGGTAAAGTATTTCCTGCTGGCAGATTGGATAAAAATGCACAGAAATGTCTGCTGTATTGTTTTTCTTAAACATTATGGAACTTTGACTAGTATCTATGTCATAATTTTCCAAGTTGGCATGAATGTAGCAATTTCCAGCAAAAGGCTCTGCCTAAAACTTTGATCTCCAGTAATTGTTTTTGTTTTTTAAATGAAAACAATGTCAATAAAAACCCCAAGACATTATGGCTTCTCTACAGGTCACTGACTTTTGTGCATGTGAACAAGTATTTCAATGACCCCAAAAGTGCTAGTCTTTCTGTATACTCCTGCTCACTTACGTAAGCACCGACATCTAATAGCGCCAGTGGGTCCTCGACTCCCCTCTGCCCCTAGCCCTGCCCTGACTCCACCCTTCCCCAAAGTCTCCGCCCCCTCCCTGTCCCTATTCGACTCCTTCCCCACTGCCTCCCCTGAGCGCACCACATTCCCGCTCTTCCCCCCTCCCGCCAGGAGCTTGCTACAGCTGTTTGGCAGCGGTAAGCACTGGGAGGTAGGCAAAGAGCTGGGACGTGGCGCGCTCGGGGAGGAGGCGGAGGAGGAGGTGAGCAGGGGCGGGGCAGGCAGCTTGGCTGCTGGTGGGTGCAGAGCACCCACTAATTTTTCCCCGTGGGTGCTCCAGCCCCAGAGCACCCACAGAGTCAGTGCCTATGCTCACTTACTCTGTTTCCACTAATAAGATTACAGTGTGGCAATGAAGTGAATGGGGAAGATGGTGATGGTTTGAGTTACTTCTGATGACAAAATTCAACCATTCAGCAAATTACATGAACGCTGCTCAAAGGGTGGAGGGTGGTGGTGGGAGGCAAAAAAGCAAGCTGCAATTTTTCCTCAGCAGGCAAACGTGAGAAGTTGGGATGTGGCATAACAACCTATTCTGTGCCCTCCCTCACCCTGCCCCAAACACCCACACAGTCTGAGCAAGGGTTCCTAGGTGAGTAGTAGAGGATGAACAGAGGTACAAAGGAGAGAGTAGGTGGCATAGCAAAAGGCAACAGTTTTCTCTGAAGTAGATCATATCCTAGGAGATAGAGAAATGCATGGTAAAATTAATTTACCAATTGGTAGCCAGCTTATAGCTCGGGCTAAAATGCCTTTATATTTCTTTTGCACTCCATAGAATTAGCCTTTGGGGACTTGAATAAATCAGAACAAAGAAAATGGGAGCAGGAAATGTGTCCCCTTTACCTAACGTAAGGACAGTTCATGTTGCTAGCCCCTGCCAGAAATAGATGTAGTTTACAGTACATCAGACACCATTGCTCATATTTTTTCATTTCCTCTTCCCAGCTGAATAAATGAAAGGAAATGAAAAAATCACTACCATAAAAATGTACATTTTTTCTGTATGTTCAGTTATGGAGGGATGTCTCTAAACACAGACACAAAGCTCCGAGGAAGGTAGATATTGCTGAAATGTTGTCTGATAGTCATTTTAACTTCAAGATAAGAATTGCTTAAAACAATGAGATATGAGTGAGTCTTTTGAGATCTTCAGTGTTTTGTTTTTACTTGTGACTATGTTAAGCCAGTTTCTTTACATTTATTTAAATAAATAAATTTATGGGGGTGTGATCTCTGGATACAATTCCTACTGGTTTCAAGTTTTGATGTTTATTTGAACACAAATATATGCCTGAATGTGGATTTACCAAATACCAGATGGTGGCAGTTAAGAAATTCTGAATACGCTAACATTTTTTTAATATTAACAACATTTTGTGGATATTCAGTCTTGGTCTTGGGTTTAATTGAACAATGAGAGAAAACTTCAGTCATCTAAGCTGTGCCTACAAAATTTGAAAGCACAAATTAAGGCTCTGATCTTGCGTGAGAGTAACTTTACAGACATGAGTAGTCCCAATTAGTTCAGTGGGAGTAAGTATGTCTGTAAAGTTATTTATATGCCTATGTGTTTGTAATATTGGGGTCTAAATGTATGCAAATATATAGATAAGCATAAAATTACCCGGTTTGTATTTGGACATTACACCTGCTATTTGTGTCTATGCCCGTTTTTCATTCATTAATGTAGGTACTCATCTTTGGCAATATGCCCTAAATGATTGGGGAATTCCTTAACTTTCTGAAATTGAATGTAAAACTTCAAAAAGGTGTGTCCTGTTTCCAGACCACAACCCTTGTTAGTAAAATTGAGTCCCATTTGGAACTATTTTTGTGAAAGTAATCTTTACTGGAGAATTACCAAGTGCTGGAATGCAGCCAGTTAAACCTAGAGAAAGAGAGTGTGTCTAATAGAGAGAGATTAGTACTTGCTGGCAGCTTACTGTAGGAAAAGAGAAAAAAGAAACTGGAGGTTGTCACAGAAGTTACCGCATCAGTATTTAGTACTTGATTATACATGGCATTCACTGTGTATAACAGCTTCCCCTTTCTATTGTTATTAAAGCTGGACAAGATGTGTAAAGCTGTACCAAATGCAAGTCGCAAGAAGGTGGGTTAGATTTTTGCCCTGCCTACACATTCCACTTTGTTGTGATTGATGATGAATTGAACCATGATGAATCAGTTTTAACTTCTGCATCATTTATATTTGGTGTAATAGGGCCTGATCCTAAGTCCAATGAAATCTGTAGGAGCTTTGTCATTCATTGACTTTCATGGAAACAGGATTGGGCCTAGGGTGACCAGATAGCAACTGTGGAAAAAATGGGACAGGGGGTGGTGAGTAATAGGGGCCTATATAACAAACCGTCCCAAAACCTGGGACTGTCCCTATAAAAACAGGACATCTGGTTACCCTAATTGGGCCCATACTGCTGGAAACATGGGTCCCAGATTTTTGTTACTACTGTTACTGGATTGCAAACGTGTTGTATCTAGAAGGTGAGACTTGTAACCAAAAACTCTTATTAATTGATTTTGTATTCTAAAAAATATGGTCTGTCTCAATAGCACAAATCAGTGCTATGTAATCTCTAATGTCTACATAGAAAAACTATACTTTGTGCTTGTATACTGATATCTAGCCTAAAAATCTCAGAGCACTTTAGGAAAGTGGGTAAATATCATTAACTTAGTTTTATAGTTTGGGAAACAGAAGCATGGAGCACGTAAGTGATCTCCCTATTGTTACACAATGAGTTAGTAGAAGAGATGGGAACAGAATCCAGAAGTTCTGAGTTCCATTCCAGTACTCAGTTAACAGATGTATTTGAACATAAATACAACCAATAATAACCATACATCTGTTTATAAGCTTTAAACACCCAAGTAGCTGAATGTTTCATAAATATTAGTGAATTAACAACATCCCCGACAGCTAGTAAAGTATTATCCTCATTTTATAGATAGGAAAAATGAGGCACAGAGTAGTTAAGGGACTCAATCTTGTAAAGTCCAGAGTATTTCTGGCATGCAGCACCCTCAACTTTCATTACTGGCACAAAACTAGGCACCAGACAAAGACCCTTCGGTACCTACATTTCAGACATTAGGCATGTGCACAGCTGCCTAGGCCGTGAAGCCACCAAGCTGCTCTGGCACCTAGCTCATGCCTAAGCCCTGCTGAGACTCTCAAACGAGGCATTCCCTTGCTTAGCTCTCCAATGGCACCTGATCCAGTAGGTGTTCTCATAGCATAACTAACCTGCATGAAAGATAGCCAGGAGATGAGGATACCTACCCCTGTCCATACCCAATAACCCAGTGGCTAGAGAACTCACCATGTCCAAATCCCCATTCTGCCTCATTTGAAGCAGGGACTTGAACCCCCAGGTGAGTGCCCTAACTGCTGGACTATAGGGTATCTGGAGTGGAGGTCTCTGTTGAAGCTGTTTCACTTTGTGTGGCATACCTAAATAGTTATTGGAGCAGGGACTAGTTCCCATGTTGAGTGAGTACCGTAACCATCAGGCTATAGTGTCAACTGCTCTCTCTGTGGCCCAATGACTATTTAAGTCAGGGGTGGGCAAACTTTTTAGCCTGAGGGCCACATCAGGGTTGCGAAACTGTATGAAGGGCCGGGTCAGGAAGGCTGCGCCTCCCCAAACAGCCTGGCCCCCGCCCCCTATCCGCCCACTTCCCGCCCCCTGACTGCCCCCCTAAGAACCCTCAACCCATCCAACCCCCACCTGCTCCTTGTCCCTGACCACCCCCTCCTGGGATCCCCCACCCCTAACCGCCCCCTTGGAACCTTACCCCCTATCCAGCCCCCCCGCTCCCTGTCCCCTGACCCCTATCCACACCTCCGCCCCCTGACAGGCCCCCTGGGACTCCCACACCTATGCAACCCCCCCCGCTCCCCATCTCCTGACTGCCCCCCAGGACCTACTGCCTCTTATCCGACCCCCCACCCCCTTACCATGCCGCTCAGAGCACTAGGACTGGCAGCTGTGCTACCCGGCCGGAGCCAGCCACACTACCTGCACGGTGGTGTGGCTGCGGGGGAGGGAGGACAGCGGGGGAGGGGCTGGGGACTAGCCTCCCTGGCCGGGAGCTCAAGGGCCAGGCAGGATGGTCCCGTGGGCCATATGTGGCCTGCAGGCTGTACTTTGCCCACCTCTGATTTAAGTAGTCTATACAACAGCGTTCCCCAAACTTTTGAGGGTTGTGCCCCCCCTTATCCCTGTCCATACCCCCCACTCCTCTGGAACTGGGCTGGGAGTGGGGCCGTGGCTCTGGGAGGCAGAGAGGGGAGATGTGGACAGGGGTAAGGAGGCTGAGGCCAGAGGTGCAGCTGGGGCTGGATCTGGGGTCAGGAGCAGGGCTGCAGCCAGGGGCAGAGGGTGGGAGCAGAGCCACAGTTGGGGTGCGGTGGGGGCTGGTAGCTGGGCCCATGGCCACATGCTGCTCCACTCCTGGCCGTGCCCCAGGCTGGGAACAGAGCTGTTGCTAGCAGCCAAGTTTGGGGGCTGGCACAAGGTCGGGCACAGAGCCACACTGAGGCTGGGGATGTGGCTGAGGGCGGGACTGGAGCAGAACTGGAGGCAGGGAAGGGCTGGGTAGCACTCCTTCCCCACACCCATGGGGGCTGGCCCCAGGCCCCGCCGTGACCCCCTGAATGTTCCTCCGTGCCCCTATAGGGAGCATGCCCCACACTTTGGGGACCACCGCCATACAAAGTAGAACAGCTTCCTCCCATCAAATTCCATTTTCTTCCATGAAATGTTCAGGTTTAGTTATTAGGAATACTTTTAAGTTTGTAAGAATTTTGAATTTTCACCTAAATCATTTAATATAACCTTCGAACAAAAGCTCTTAAAAACTAAAAATGACCTTTCCCTGAGCATCTGATTTTTGCTTCTAATATCAGGAGTGAAATCCGGACTCCACTGAATTCAGTGGGAGCTTTGTTGTTGACTCACCTCACATGTTTGCAGCCAATGACTTCCTCATTTTTACTGGTTGGTTCTTTCTCCCTTAACTTTAGGTAGCCATGTTGTGGAGATGCCTGAAGACCTGGAGAGTAGAAACTGCATCCTGCAGGTACTGTCTGTGCCAGGACATGGGAAGGACAGATCTAATTTTGACTATGGTTATGGGATTGTGTGTGTCTCTGTCTCTCTCTCTGACAGCTGCGATGACTCAGTAAGTTAACCAGATCTGTTTCAAATGTCCCTTTAGCTAAACAGCTGCAATCCCAGTCTACTTTTCAGTTGTTAAAATCCATTTTTGCTCATCTTTCCTCTCCTTTCCACCAAATAAAAAAACTCCCCAAATCATACTAAAACAAGCTACAAGAAACCAGATGTTTATGCTTTTTAAAAAATGAGTTATCCATTACAACAATTGTTTGAGGGAAGTTGAGAAGCTGCACTTTTGAAGCTGCTAACTTCTCCTTTCGGATGGCTACATCAAATCTCACTTAGTTTTTTGTAGAGTGAAAAAAGTTATTTTAGCTCTATTCATATAACAGTCTGGAATTAGAAATGTCTACTCTTTTTAGGCTAATTTCACCTGAATTCAAAGTGTGTGTGTCAGTAGCCATGCTACTTTGAACTTTGATCTCAAGAGAAATTAAAAGTTAATTATCATGGGGACATCTCAATACATAGATAGGAGCTCTTGAGTTGGTGGTGATTCAATAGGTCATGCTCTTCCTCCTGAGTACTAGAGAGATGTGCTGCCTTTTTTTTTTTTAAATGAGATCTCAAACTGAAGTTCTAAGCATTTGTGATCAGTAAAGAACTTGTGGCATTGTTTTTACAACAAAAGGGATGTTACTTCCAATATCCAGATGAAATTCCACTTCATTCAACTACATTCGGCCTACCCGGTTTTACCCATTTGCTCCCTGTCCTTAACTGTTGTGTTGTATAGCTGTAGACTGTTAAACAGCTACTGCGCCCAGCCGTAGTTTGCTGTATTTCAGTGGTGGCTAAAGTGATGCTGCTTATAGCAGTTGTCAGTAGTGACTGACTAGGAAGAAGTTTGTTTTGTTCTGCCTCTCATTAAATAGCTGTAAAATGGGGATAACAATATAGTATACAAATGAAATATGAAGTTATAAAGGATTTAAAATATCCAGATATGTACGCAGCACATGCAGTTTAGGTAAGCAACTATCATTATACCCACTGGAGAGATGGTTAAAATGAGACATGGAGAAATTAAGTGACTTGTCTGACAAGGCATTGTAGTCTAATCAAATAAGTATGTGCCTAGTAACTATGAGCCCAGGTTCCAATCTTGGTTCTCAAGTCGATTTGCTGGGGGACCTTAGGCCCAAATTTTCCAAAATGCCTAATAATTTTAGGTGACTTCGTTTTTGGGTGCTCAACCTCAGTGTGTCAAGTTGGGTGCCCAAAAACTGAAGCACCCAAATTTAGTGGAAACAATTTGTCTGTTAACTTCTCTTAGCTTCTGCTTCCCTACTTGTACAATGCAGGTAATACTAAATGCATACTTCTTAGCGATGTTGTGAGGACTTAGTAAGTAATGTTTGGAAAGTGGGAGAATTAGGGTTGGAATGGAGGACCACCCTGCTTTCCAGTGCTGAGGTTAATCCTCTAGATTATGTCCCTTTAATTTTAGGGGTGAGTAGGAAGGAGGGAATTAGGACAGCCCATGTTGTGCATCAATAACTGGAGATGGAGACCCAAGAGAAGAAGCTTGTGTTGCTAAAGATTTAAGGCATAGCAACCATTTTTCCTGCACTGATTCAACTCACATATTTGTGCATTTTGGTTTTAGTAATATTTGTATTTGCATGATTTGGTTATCAGTGAGATGCTAATAGCTGAGTTAAGTAAACAGTACAGTGTATTACTACAGTACAAGGGATTTATGATAAAAGTTTTTAAACATTGAGATAAACAACATTATTGGCTGCAGCCAGAAACCATGTAAACATGCATAAACGTTATTGGTGGTCTTTATACAGCACAATGTAATTTCTCAGAAAGTTTGCAACAAAAAATGACAAAGCAACAAGAAGGCCCCCTTGGACGATTTAGTGATATCATTTCAGTGAGGGATGGGCCTAGTGAATACTTAACAGTTGCTATCATGGATAAGGCGACATTTTAACAGCTTCAGGTAGTTGTCAATTTTGTGGGAATCCCTACGCAGGCAGTGTAGCAGACTGTAAAAGGCAAAGAGACGGGAGTCCTCATCTGACATTTGCAGGGATGGGAGACCTGACCACCTGGAGTAGACTTCATTTTCTATTTCACCAGGATGAACCTAATCAAAAGGAAACAAAGTGATAGTATTTCATTGACAGCACTACTAGGCTAAGCAATAGAAGCTAGGGAATCAGACAAGAGAGTTCTAGGTAAAGCACCAAAGAGCCAAGTAATGCTTGCCTTGGGTATGCTGTCTAATTGATTAAAGCTTGTAAAAAACTCTGGTTTACATTATGGTTCCAAAGATCTTGCAGGCATGATACACCCTAATGTATGGAACATTAAATCTGTACCTCAAAATAATGCCACATTATATTTCTATGTGTATCTATATGATTTTGCTATCAGTCTTTCACTAAAAGTTTGCTCTTCTACAGTATATACAGCGCTTACCTGCTCTAATGCCTGATGGAATCTGATTTCATGACAAAGCCAGTCCTTCCATCATGTGCAGACCTGCCAGTGGCATTGCCTCTTGGTTCAATCTGCCTTGAAGTTTTCCTGGGCAGGTGGATGGATCTGCTCTTTGGATTTCTTTACATGTGCCCCCCTCCAGCTTTGTCTCAGGCCTTCTCTGAGACAATGACTCTGGTATGGACAGCCTCAGGAGTATGTTAAAGGCAGAGACAGACATCAAGAGTGCTTCTTCATATAAACATCCACTTCTACAAAGCAAATACTGGGGTCCAGTAGAACATGAGAGGAAACCATAAGTGATTCAGTGAAATCTGATAGAGTATGAGTAAAAACCCATGTAGTCAGTGAGCGTCTAAAATAAAGATTGGTTAAACTCCCCTCATTTGAAGAAGTTTTCATCCATTTTCTCTTGTCAAGGAAAACTATACTTAATAGCAGGAGGATCATCTGTTCCTATCACCACTTGTGAAGCTGATTCATCCCTCCTGTGAAAACCAGTGGGGAACAACTACAAACCAAGACTGCCTATGGCCGTCTGGGCAAGCTATTGGCCACACTGCAATATTCTTGCCAGTGGATAAGAAACCATGACTTGACACTACTGATCTTGCCAACCTGATCTCTAAATCTGTTTCTAGAATGAGAACAATGTAAGAAGATAATTCTAGCAGCACCTAATTTCCACTGTTCTCTTGGACCCCTTCCTGCAGGTTTTACAGATGGATATAGATGGAGATGTCTCAGCTTTAATTGATAGATGCATTTGTGGTCATGAACAAAGTCAGGTTGCTGTCTAAACAGACTCCAAACTGAGAGAATAAGACCATGTTTTATGTATGCTCTAATAGAAGTTAGTGAATACTGTGAGCACTTCTTAAGGATGTTCAGCTGTTTAGAACTTGACCAAAGCCAGTGAAGTCTGAAACTTTGTAAAGTCCAGTTCAGCTACTGATTGATTTATGGGATCTGTCAGAGGCCCCATTAAACATAAACAAACTTGAGCTGCTTTTAGACAGGAAAGCTTTCAATCAGTTACTCATAACTCATGTACAGGTACTGCGAGACAACTATGTTGTCTAGGCTTACCAAACTAGGGGGTAGGGGGACCATGTGTCAGACTTTCTCATAATGCTCGGGAACCAGATCCAAGACAGAGAGGAGGACACCTCTGCAAGGAAAGATTCCATGTTTATTGTCAGGGAATCCTTGCAAAATGCAAGACTTCACGAACAGACTCTTAAACACCTCTTTTCCAGTTTGGAGAGCTGTAAGCAATACTATATATATTACTTACTATATATATAGATATATATGTTAAAAATAGTATTAAGGTTGCAAAGTCAAGCACTCAAAGGTAAGGAAATGCCAGAATTAAGGTTCCCTCCGTGTGTGTAGATTATGATACAGTCTTTAATTACATGATCACAAATTACTTTTTCCATGAAGTACCTGTGTCATTCAGTGCACAGGGTGCACAGCACTCAGTGAACCACTATTCAATATTTTTTTTTCCTCATTGCTCAATGTGTGACCCAGGCCTTACTTACTGCACACTATTCAAACCCTGCTCTGAAGAATGAATTATTATTTCCTCATGGTATCTGAGTGTTTCACAAACATTAATGAATTTGTTTAATATTTATTTTGTTAATAGCCCACTTTATGGATGGGGAACTGAGGAACAGAGAGATTAAAGTAAAAAGTATCCACTAAATTTGGGTGGATACTTTTTGAGATAATGCTCTAGTTCAAAAAGAAATATATTCTATTGCTCTGTTTTACAAGAGGTCAGACTGGATGATCAC
This sequence comes from Chelonia mydas, assembly GCF_015237465.2. Lineage (NCBI taxonomy): Eukaryota > Metazoa > Chordata > Testudines > Cheloniidae > Chelonia > Chelonia mydas. The sequence goes on along the minus strand of NC_057850.1, from coordinate 104,524,533 downwards.
AATGGTCCTTTCTGGCCTTGGAATTTGTGAATCTGTGAGATGTCTAGGACCTGATTTCTCAGAGTAAATAAGGCAGGGACCCCTTCAGACAACAGCCTCTTTCTTTATCCAACCCTGATTCATCCCAAGAGCAGGTTGAATGTGTGCACAGAATGAGGCAGGGGTCCTGTGGAAAAAATAGTTTGTGATCATGTAAGTAAAGACTGTATAATAATGCATAGGCTGAGTGGGGCTGAATTAAGGCTACCTTCATCTGTCATTTCCTAACTTTTGAGAGCTTGACTTTGCAACTTTAACAATGTCCTTTTAATGCAGTTTTTGTGGGTGTAATTTCCTAGGTTTTTAAAAAATAAACTGAAAAAACAGAAATTCCCTCATGGGACATCATATTGTCACCCACATGGGACATTTGCAGAATTGGAATCTTTAGATTCTCTACAGAGACCTCTGCCACTTGAGCCAATGGAGTAAATGATGGCAGTAGTAGGTTGTCATCCTCTATGTGAATCAGTACTATAAGGGGATGAAACAGATATTTGCTCTCAGGAGAGGAATGGTTAAATTCAGGGATCTTGAATTCCTTTCCAGGCTTTGGAGCGATGTGTTCTCTAGTGGCCACAAAGTCTTCTGCCTGTTTTCCCCAAGCTTGACTCCTTCTGCTCCTTCCTCTCCAGCCTGTCCGAGTCTCATTTCTCCTCCTGTAGCCAGTCCCAGTCTCCATTACTCAGGCTTCTCATTCCAGTCCTAGTTCCCCACTCTTGGCTCCTCATCCAATTTCTCTCTTCCTCTGAATGCTTCCAGTCAGCCCCACACATCCTGTCCACTCTGGCTCTCGGTCAGTATCCTCTGGCTCTTCATCCAATTTCAGCATCAACCCACTCAGTTCCCAGTACTAGTCTCCTTGCCCAGCCAATTCCAGTCTCTTCCCAAAACTCCCAGTCCCAGTTCTCTCCCTCATGCCAACTCTTCCAGTCTTCACTCCCCAGGCTCCTTGTCCCAGTCTACTCCCCCTGGATCCAGACTCATCACAGCCTGGAGCAGCCAGGAACATCAATTATAGGGAAAGTCCTTCTCAGACCCCTGAAGCCCCAGGGTGGAACACATTCAGTTCAGATGGAATGTTTGCGGAATTAAGCTGTAACAAGTCTCTATTGAGCATGTGTGAATTGCAAATTTTCAAAGGCTTATCTCTTGGATAAATTTGGGTGGCTCTTCAGATGGAGGCAAAGCCCACTCACCTGCCAAATTTCAAGTTGCTACTCGAAGTATGAGGCCACTAAAGGTTTTCAAAGAAAAGGTCACCTAGAATATTTTTCCCTAGCTTTGTTCTTGGAAACGACTCAGCCATTTTGTCTGAAATTTTCCAAAAAATCCAGCCTGAGGCAGACACCCAGCATGGGAAATTTCAGCCCAAATAGTTAGTTTGGCAAAGTTATAAGCAACTGGAAACAGGGTCTTATAAGGGGAAATGTTGGGAACCTTAATGATAGTCAGTGCTATCATCTCTAGTACATATATGGTCTTTTCACTTCTGCATCACAATCATTCCATTACTAGACTAAAGACTCTTGCATAGTGAAAACTTTTGCCAGGAGGCATCGTTAGGCCTGGCATAATCTTAAAGATACAAGTGAATACCCATCTGTGCAGGAAAAAAAGTTCTCCTTCCCCTCTAATCGACAGAATTACTTGTTCTTAAAATTAAAAATAATCTGACTTTCTAGCCTCTTTAGAGAAATATAAAGATGCTTAAAAATTAGGCAAAGGATATTAACACAGCATCCACAAACCACCTCATAAGGTTAAGATGACACACATTTCAAATATTAATCGTTGAGTATGAAAGGAAGCATGTTAGCGTCTAGTTATATAGTTCTGCTTGTCAGTGTTGTAGCATATGTTGGACTTTAGGATGGTTTTGTGTCAACTGTTTATAAAAGGTGATCCCTTCCTTCTGTCTACACATAGACACCAAAACTGTAGTGCAATAACAGCATATAGTTTCTTAGTGGCCAAAAAGGGAAGGAATTAAGGCATTGCTTCTTTAATGGGCAACATTGTGGGCCAGATTCTCAATTATAATTCAGCCTGGTGCCAGGGGGCCTCTTTTGTGATGCAGTGCCAGCAGACCCAAGTCCTGCTCCAGCTGCACCCTCCCCTGGTGTAGGGATGTGTTCAGGAAGGATGGAAGCTAAGCTATTCCATGCCAATCTTCAGGTGTCCCTTTAGGGACAGTACGTGGTTGGAATCAGTTAGAGCAGATGAGTGCTGAGAATCCCTCCCCCTCCATCTCCATCACTCTCCTGCTCTGAACAGAATGAGCCTACTCCTGTATGTGGCTTCCTGGGAGCTTTGAACTAGGACATCAGGGCCCTAATGCTCACCTACCTGTCCAACTATTTTCTCCATTCCTTCTAGAAGACGCTTGTTCTGTTCCTCAATCTCCACAGCCTTCCAGAGAATGGTATCTGGAGCTTCTTTGATACTTTGCACTTCAGAGACCAGGTGGAGCAGGGGATCATTCCAGGAGCGCAGTACTCCCAGCACTAAATTCAGTAGGTCTTCATGCTATTCATCAACATTAAGAAGATGCAGTTAAAGCAAGAAGACTATATGAAGGCAGCAGGAGGAGGCAGTGTTGTACTCAGATTGGAGCAGTGGTCTAAGACTGAGGGAACCTAGATTTTATTTCTAGCTCTGTCACCGATTTGCAGTGTGCCCTTTGGCACATCACTTGTCTTCTCCATATATTTCAGTTCACCCCTCTGCGAATGGTGTATTCATGTACATACAATCAGTTATTATTAAAAATGTGTTAAAAGAGAATTGGATGAATGGTGATAGAATACTGCAAATACAAAATATCACCAAAATTGTCTCCACAGTATATTGTATAGTGAGAGTGACTAGGATTAGCCTCTCTGAATGGAGTTGCATTTAACTTGATAATTAGCCAATTTTTAATGAGACAGATTTAGAAGTCTGGTGGGATCTGAAGAAAAATCTCAGCACGGAATGGAAGATGCACTCTGGGGTAGGCCACTTAATGCCTTTTATAAAGGACTTCTACTGTCTACAGAACATAGTAAACATGCCCTGTCATCCTCCTCATCCCCTTTGAAGAGTTTGCTTCCAGGGAAGGTTCTTCTCTTTAGAAGCTTTCACTGCTTGGGGTTAGGTGGAAGCTCAAAAAGCTTTTGCTCTTTTGGGGGTGCTGCTAACCATTCTGCTGCACTAGAAACCTTTTAAAGTTGACACATGGGACTTATATTCTGCATTTGCTCCTGTGCTAAAAGAAAGAGAATTTGTAACCTTATTGCATAATATTCTAAAAGGAGGATCTTGGGATTGCAAAACTGGGACTAGGGTGCAACTGGTAAAACATCAAACTCTGGCATAACTCTTTGGTGACTAAGCTTGCACACTGTCCTCTCCAAAGCATTTTCAAGGGCTAAAAGAAGGTGGACATACACATCTCTGATTATGGCTGCCATTGTTAAATGGAGAATACAGAATTTAATGTGGCAATATCCAACATGACTCTCTTTACAAGTTGTTTGATTGTTGCAATTACCTTGTGTTGTTAAAGGTATCTGAGTGATGATGTGGCCACTTCTTATCTGGTGGCTATTGCATGGTTATCTATTTAGAGTCTGTCAACTGCTACAGTAACTATAGAGCCAATAGAACAGTACCTACTGTATTTATGTGTCTCTTTGACTACTGAGGCCCTCTTTGGTCCTTCCTGTACCTTTTATTATCATGCTTAATTATTATCTATTTGTATTAAAGTAATGCCCAAAGGCTCCAATGAGAGTGCTATACAGATATAAAGAAAGACTTGGCCTCTGCTCTAGAGAGTTTATAATGTAATTTGAAACAATATGCAGTAACTGAATGTAACATACGAAGAGAAGGAGACTGAGAGCAACAGGAATAAGATTTTTTTCTTTTATAGTACATATATTGAAACTGAATATCTGTAAGAATTTTCATCAGTATTTGACATTTTCTACTTTTCTTTTCCTTGCCTTTGATTTTGAATTACTGTACATACTCATTCATAAGTATTTTTTAGTAAAATTTTTTAGTAAAAAAGGGAAGCATCAGAGAAGGGGGTCGGCTTATGAATGGGTACAGAGAGAGCCCCTCCCCCCAACAGAGGGAGCAGGGAGAGGCAGCACAGCCAGCTGAGCCAGAAGGGAAGAGGTGGAGCCAGAGTCTCTCCGCTTCTGGCCATGCTGCTCTCCCCCCCAGCTTCTGAAACAGCTGCAGCTCCAGGGCTGGCAGGCTGTGGCCGCGCCGCTCGGCCCCGCCCACCAGAGCAGGCTGTGGCCGCGCCGTCCAGCCCACCGGAGCACGCTTCGGCCGTGCCGCCCGGCCCAGCCCACTGGAACATGCTGCGGCCACACCGCCCGGCCTGCTGGAGCAGCTCCGGCCAGGCCAGAGACATCCTCCCCTGGCCCTCCCCAGATAAGGTGGGAAGGGATGGGGTGGGGATCGTGTGGGGTTCCCGGGCTAGGGGTGGGATCATGTGGGGGGTGGTCACAGGGATTACTCCCCTGACCCCCAGCTTCTCCCTCGCAAAAAATTTCCCCACCAGTTGCTGTCCCGGCCTGTCAGGGTAAGCAGCTGGCGCACCGGGACACTTTGTTTACTTAGGTTTACCTCTGTGCCTGCGGACGTGGCCCACCAGTGGCTTATCCTGGTGGCCCGGGAGCCAAAGTTTGCTGACCCCTGAATTATAGGGTCGGCTTATGAATGGGTCATAAAAATTTTCCATTTTTACTTATCCATCTTGGGGGGGGAGGGGTTGGCTTATAAACGAACCAGCTTATGATCGAGTATATACGGTAACTGTTTTATCTCTTTCAACTAGCTGTGGCCTAGCCAGCTCTAAATTCGCTATTGCCTCTTTCTCCTCCTTTCATTCTGAAATAGGTTAAAAATGAGACTCACGTGAATCTGCTGAGCTTGTTCTTTGTCTTCAGGAGTGGTTAGGGAGGAAGTGTGGCAGCCATTAATGGCCTTTGTAATAAACCCACGGCCTTGAGCATAGCGCTCATCCTGTGGATCAACAACAACATGCATTTATGAAATAAATAAATAAATAGATGAGTCATGGCACAGATATTCTAAAGGAAATTAAGTAGGTATTGTTCCTTTGGTTTCATCTCTGCATGTGCTGTGTTTAGTCCAGTCACTATACAGAGAAGTAGTTTGGGATCAGATTCTTTTATTTGAGATGATATGACCTAAAACTGTGGAAGGAAAATACTTTCTGGGATTAGACTCCTGCACAGAATCTGTTTAGAAGGGATAGTTCCTATATTTTAGTATAGTGGTTCTTACAACCCTTTCTGGTGGTCTGATAAACTAAATCATTTTGAGAATCAACTAGGAGGGGATTTGGAGATCTGGGGGGTAAGATGTGTGAGAGGAGAATCTTTCTTATAAAGTGGTCCACAGAATGAACTATGTGGATATCTTTATTTCTACATTACAATTTTGAAGTTATTTAAATATATTGTGATAGGAATGGCAGAGTTTCCTCAAATATTTCAGGTATAACTGGCCTATGGCTTGCTTGTGGCACTTTATAACTGTATAGCTATGTCCTCCCAAAAGAATAATCTTGTTCGGTGTATTTCACTGGAGATACTTTTTCTACTTCCTCCTCTCCCTCCCAAACTGCCTTATTAATAATTTTCAAATATTGGCACCTATACTCTTGCCATCAAATTTTATATCAAGCATGTATAAACTCAGCAGTCAGTGACTGAAAGCCTGCAACATAAGGGAGGTAAAAGGAGTTGACCTTCAATTTTAAAGAAATGAATGTAAAAATTAAGAACCAGCTCTTCAGTTAGTATAAACTGGCATAGTTCCATTGAAGTCAAAGAAGCTATGTCAATTTATACCACCTAAAGATCCATCATTGAGTCTAGAAGGAATGTCCATCAAGGAGTCTACAAGGACACTTGATGTCTTCAATATCTGACTTTGTATTGAGTCAGTCCAGATCCAACCTTTCTGAACAAAGGGTCAGTTTAATGAGACCTGGTACAGTTTGCTTATGCCCTAGGAAGATGTTTTAATGTTCTTTGTAGAAAACTAAAGGTCCAGTCCTATGCGGAAAAAGTATGTGATCATGTAAAATTAAAGACTGCATCATAATAAGGCTTGGCAGAATTTGATTTTTCAATGGATAATATCTATGCTTATTTTGAATAATTTTATTAGCTATTTAATAGTTGTGGGAAATAAGTAGGTCAGATGATGGGGGGGGGTCAGACAATAATTGTTTAATGACTGTAAATGCTGAGATTCAAAAGTTTAAAGCTTTATAACTGTTAAAACACAAATTGTCAGCACCACATGTCAAATAATCAAAGTAAATATCCTTAAATCAAACTCTAATAAGTTCTCAAGCAGCATTTTTCTTACTTTGCCTATCTGTACATTTTGATTATTATCAATGGAAATATTCGTTAGTTTATGTATACGGTGAAATCCACAACGTACTGACATTTATCAGTCCTTCCAAGCCTAATCATAATGTGTATGACAAAGGGGATGAATTAAGGTTGACCAGGCAACCTTCATTTTGGTATTTCCTAACTTTTGAGTGCTTGAGTTTTCAACCTTAATGTTCCTTTAATTTAGTTTATTGTGCAATTTTGTAGGTCTTTTTGAAAAGCAAACTGAAAGAACAGAAATTCCTCCATGTGGCACCTTATTGACACCCACTTGATTCATCAGCAGGTCAGAACCTTTAGCTCCACCACACAGACCTCTGCCACTGGACCTAGTGGAGTAACTCATTGCAGTCGTAGGTTGTTACTTCTGTGTGGACCAGTGCTGGAGGGGGATGACAGACTTTGCCAGTGGGTTTCACAGATATTTGCTGACCACAGAGGTGTGATGAGACTCAGGAATCTTGAGCTCCGTTCCAGACTCTGGAGGGGAGTGTGCTGTAGTGGACACAGATACTACTAACCCAAGCCTGAACCATTTCGTATTCCTAAGCTCCGCTTGTGGTTTTTTTTTTTAAAGTATTGTACTGCAGTTTCTGTCAAGTCTCACTCATAAAATGTTGAGTACTTACAAATTCGTTGAACATTTCTGAGGAGAGGGAGTGGATGTAGTGTGAGAGTTTAACTGCACGGTCAAAAAGATTCCCAAGGGAGACCTGACAACCAACAGACCCACTGGGACAGATTGGCAATGAGGTCACACCTTTCTTTGGCAGGAACATGTTTGATACCAGCAGAACCACCAGCAGCACACCTATTCAGATTTAAAACAAAAAACAAAACACACAGATATATGGATTTAGAAGGCGTCGTATAGCAGAAACTATCACAATTTTTCAGGAAACAGGGTTCCCTGTATCACAATATACTGCGCTCTCTACTGTCTCTTACCACTGTACCTGCCTTCGTTATATAGCAATAAGTGGAAAAAAATCAGCCTTCCCCACTTTGTAAATATAAATACATAGTTATATTTTCATAGATACATAGTTGGAAAAGGTTACTCCCTTTTATTTTTCTCCTGGCCTTCCACAAATGTGCTTTTCTTCTTTGCAAATGTTTGCAGTTTTTAAATTAATTTTGAGGGAGGGTGGTTAGGTCACTCTCTAAAGATTTTGATTGTCCTGGGAATTCCCTCAAAAGATTTCCAGCAGCTGTGCTGTTTAGCAGTTTGAGTTTAACCCTAAAGTGCCTACTGCTAACAAAATCCATAGTGTACTTCAGCCCCTTTCTGATCTTTTGAAGCTTTTAAAAAGGACTTCTGAATGTCTTATAGACAAAACAGATCTGATAAAACTTTAACATTAACTTGACAGAATCAGTTTTCTACCCAGTGAAATAAAATATGCACAGAAGTACAGTGAAATCTTTAAAAAATAATACCTGATAAATTAATACATTGGTTCAAATATTAGGATCCCATACAGCTAGAGGTAAAATGCACCAGAAAAATGACTTTATAAATGTACTGATTTATCAAATGTATTCATTTTATGTGTGCCAAACTAAAATATACCTAATAAAACAGAAGAACCCCCTTTATATCATCTATTAAAGTAATAGCATGTAGTTCAGCATCAAAGCATTCTCTCTGGCTTTGAACTCAGGAAAATTCCTTTTATCTACACAAGCATTATAATGCAAACCCGATAAACAATGTATACTCAAAATGCTGCAGATAGAGGAGTGTGCTGAGAAAGACTCAGATGGTGAAGGAACATTGAGACTAGATGGCTCAAGAGATTGGGATTAGGTTACAGAGCCGTGCACTTTTAAATCCCTAGTTTGATTCTGGACAATGTTGGTAATGACTGAAAGTCATTGCTTTCTGACAGCTATTCAGTGTTTTTTGTGAAATAAATAGGCAATCTGGGTGGTGCCGATGTCACGTCCTTAAACCAATTATAATTGACATTAATTGGTACTCCTGTTAGTGTGAGGCCAGTACAGTCCTATATTGGTATAATTGTGAAAAATCCAACTCTCAAGGAGGTGGATTAACTACGCCGATGGGAGAAGCTCTCCTGTCAATATAGTAGCATCTTCACAAAGGCCGTGTCTACACTGCCACTTTCAGCGCTAAAACTTTTGTCGTTCAGGGGTGCGACAAAAGTTTTAGCGCTGAAAATCACCAGTATAGACAGTGCTTTGTTGCCAGGAGCGGATAAAGCTACCATCGCTCGTTCGGGGTGGGTTTTTTAATTGCCGGGAGAGCGGCCGCACTGTAACGTGGGGTAATGTAGACATACCCTTTAAAGCACTACAGCAACGCAGCTGCACTGTACATGAAGACAAGCCTGCAGAGAGGCCAACAGATATAGGACTGAGTAGATATAGGGACCAAACTACCTTCTCACTCCTAGGAATAGGCTCTCCACGTAGAGATGGAGAAAGCTTGCACTGATGCTGCCTGTACTGTATGTGTTGTATGGCTAAAGAGAGGACTTCAGTCTACAGACCTGTCACTCCAACACCTTTCTTCATTCTGTACCAAATTCAGTCTAACTTAAAAGAAGCACACACACACACACACAAATATCAAAAAGCTAATGGCAAGAGACTTACCTTTCAACGAAGTCCCCTTGCTCATGGTAGTGAGCATGTGTGGCAACTTTCTTCACCAGAAAGAAGCCTGAAGTTCTTATTCTCATCTTCTGTGGGTGCCAGATTTATATACCCTCCAGGGGCCATGCTGCATATATTCAGCAGGTTGTTTCCTATGCTTCCTCGTCATTGAGTTTACATTCTTAATTACAAACATCAAAATGCTCCTCTATTTCATATTCATATTCAGCATGACTTTGTGGCTTGGGGGAGGGAATTTGATAAATTTGGCTGTGAGATCTTAGAGTGGACTGGAGTAGTACAATGATGGTCAGAATGAAAGAGTAGACATATTCTGCTCTTAGGTGCAAATCCCACTGATCTCTGTGGGAGTCTAGTTTAGGCCGGAGTGTTCTAGTTAGCAAGCTGGGAAAGATATCCCCAACTTTTACTGTCTTGTTGCTACCTGCCTCTCCACATGAGAAGGACACATGCATTTTCATTATTGATAGTTATGGGTAACTGTGTAAGGGAAACAGTATCTTGCAAAGTCAACATTACAGACCTTGAGAGAGAAGTGCACAAATTGCACTGAAATCTGCCAAGAGAGGAAATGGAGGCTCCTCCAGATAAAATGCATCTATAAAACTAGTTTGTTGAAACCTCAGCATGATAGGAACACAGCTCAATTCAGGAAAGAGAAAGAACAGGGAGTCCAAAGTATTAGATCTTTAAATAGTAACCAAGAAGTATTGTTTTGTCCTGAATCTGAAAGGTGCTAAGGGAAGAGTGCAATTCTTATCATTAAACACACTTAAATTAAAAAAAAAATCAGGGAAGTTGCCCTGTTTACATGTTTGCTGCTTACTTAAGTATTATCTATTAATGGAAACCTAATAAAAGATGAGATTTTTATTGTAGATGAAAGCTACTTATTTAAAAAATCTGCATATCTACTGTATGGAAAGTGGTGGTTCTTCTAATAAATGGGATGTATAATTTGTTTCCAGATCTGACATCTCTGTGATAATCTACAAGCTACCCAGCAGGTCAGCTCTAGTAGCCCCATGTTATTGTGTGAGGCCCATCTGTATGAATGTATTAGCGAGTGCTTAATCTCTCATCTGTTCCTCAGATCCATTTACCTATGAAAAAACTTTCCAAATTAAATGATTATAATGAATAAGGAATTAATTTTTAATGAATATCTTACCTTCAGATAACCCATTCCATACCCATGTAATGGGCACATATGGAACTCTTAATTCTTCATTGTTTTGTAACTGTGGATGTAAAGGGTGAAAATTAAAAACACAGGAGAGGAGAGTTCGAGAGGGTAAACTATGGGATTCAGTGGTTGAGAAACAGTATTCAATCAGAAATGCGTCAGCAACAGGCTGTAATTACCAACAGGATGTTGCTCAGGACTGGGTCAATTATTAGTATAGTATCTGCTTAAACTCATAAGGGAATCAAACCAAGATGAGGCTTGGTTTGAGATCTGAGGCACAGGAAAGCAAGTCAGAAGAACTGGCCTCTGCACTCAGCCCTTTGTTCCACATACTTTTGGGCAAGTCATGTGTTAACCTCTGTGTGTCAGTCTGATATACTTACCTACCTAACAGGTATTTTTTAGTTCTAGTTCATAATATTTGGAATCCTCAGATGCAAACCACCAAAGAAGCAAAAATAGTCTTCAAATTTTGTTGACATCTGCATTAGGAACTACTGAGGGCTTGTCTTCACTACTGGGGAGATGGACACTGCTGCAATCGATGCAGCGGGCATTGATTTAGCGGGTCCAGTGAAGACACATTAAATCGACAGCAGTGCACTCTCTGGTCGACTCCGGTACTCCACCAGAATGAGAAGAGTAAGGTAAGTAAACGGGAGAGCGTCTCTGTCAACGAAGTGCAGTGAAGACACCGTGGTAAGTCAACGTAAGCAACGTCGACTCCAGTTATGTTATTCACGTAGCTGGAGTAGTGTAACTTAGGTCGACTTAGCCCCATAGTGTAGACAAGGCCTTAGAAACAGGACTGAGGATACTGTGCTTTTCTATTGTTCTTTCCTCCCAAGATCTCCAAACACAAACACAAATGGATTAAACTTCAAAACAATCTGAATAGGCAAAGGAATAAAAGAAACACCCCTATGAGAGAGGGAAATGTAAAGGTGAAATCCCCATTAACAGATGTGACTGCTGATAGAGAGAGAGGTTAAGTGGCTTGTCCTAGGTCTCACAGGAAGTCTGTGTCACAGATGAGAGAGAACCAAGACCTCTTGATTCCCAGACCCGTGCCTTAAGTAAAGACTTCCTCACTGAAGTCATAAAGCCAAAAGAAGAGGGAGATATAATAATGAGGTATAGACAAAGAAAGAAAAGAAATAAGTCAAAGGAGTAATATTCTTTAAAACGATAACAGTTTGTATTAAAAACAGTGAGACTCAATTATTATGTATAGCTGAATATTATGTTTGTTAGTAGGAAAAAAAAGCAATAACAGGCAAGCAGGCCATAGAATACAATGCTATATTCATAATACTGTGTCAGTTTTTTACTTAAGATAAATATCTTAGACTGTATCATGTTTAACTTTCGATTAAAAATTATTTGTCAATGCTAAAAAATAGGATTTTTCTCAGAGATAATGATCCTACTTCTACAAGTTCATACCATTCTATACCTTTCTTAGGCTCTCTGAAATATGAAAAGTATGTTGCATAGTTGATATGCACCTGAAATAGGGCTTTTCGTAGGAAAGAAAATGGGTTATTACCCTGTTAGTTAAAAGTGTGTATCCAACAGGGGTAGCTAACTGAAATGAAGACTGGATAATGTATCTTGATTTTGCCATACAGTGAGCTGGAAGTGTATTTATCTGGTAGAAAAGAACACAACTGGTACAGAAGTTTGAAAAAGACATTTTAAAAAGATGGGCCCTAAACTGTACATGCAAATCTCACATTTGAGTGTGCGAATAAAGTATACATGAAATAATCATTTGTATACTTGGCTACATATACGGTAATGTTTTTCAGGTATAATTTAGGTATAGAATATTAAAAATATAACTGTGTCTTTGGTTTATATATAGTTTACACACTTCTCCAATTAGCTGGATTTATCAGTTAGCTTTGGAAAGATACAAAACAATTTGGTTTGGAGAAAGACCAGGAGCTTGCACCAAAAGAACTTCCATGTGATCAATAAAAAAAAAAACCCCCAAAAAAACCAGTCATAGACTGTTTCTTTATCTAAAATGAGTCTTGACTTTTTTTTCTATTCTGATTACGCCCTACAATCTCTAAGATCTGGGACTTTCATGCAAAAATAAAAGGGAGAGTCTGATATTCTGGGATTCTGTAAATCAAGTGGCTTTTATCCCCTCATAAAGAATCTTGACATTTGAAAAATATGCTTTCAAAATGTTTGTCACAGAAGGAACAGAAAAATGGAGAATAAATATTTCCGTAGTGAGATCTCTATATGCAGGCGTGTGAAAAACAGATAAGAACATAAGGGACAATGATTTCATATGGGGGAAAAATAAAAAACAAATGGAAATCTTTGGGAAATTTTCTGTTCACTTTTAATGTAAATTTAAATACTTATGTGGTTTCATACCCTCTATTAGAAGCAAACATTGCAGAACATGTTTGAAAACTAGTTTTATTATCACTTGCACTGCGATGACAGTCAAGTTACACCATAAAAAATTAAGTGTGAATCCCAAGTAGCGTTCCAGCTGATGATGCAAGCCAAACAGATGAACTCACAAAGAGTGAAACAAAGGCTAGACAATACATACTGATACTTTGATATTTCAAGTTGCTCTGAAAGTAAAAATGAGTAAGTGCCTATTTTAAGTCTGAATGTCTGTGTGGATTCCTCTGAGCATATCTGAGTAGCCGAGAAATTCAACAGTTGTGTGTAACTACTTGCATCTAAAGGCCCAGTGCTGTAAAGACTTTCCACCAGGCATAGTGCTTGCCATAGGCTAGTACTCTCATTGATGTTAATGAGCTGAATTGTGAGCCTGACTGCACACCGGCAGATGCACGCCCACTGCCAGTCTTTGTGTTGTGAAGAGTGTAGCTGCCAGCCGGCCCACAGTTCTACTCAGGTGGGTACGGAGTGGGCAGAGCCTACTCTCTGCCTTCCTCAATGTGCTGGCCAGCAAAGCTGAGCTGGTGCAACAGGGGAAGCAGAGATCAAACTGTGACTCTCCGTCACTGTTTGGTCCCTGCCCTGGTCCTGCTGCAGCAGAATTATGCATTGCCTCTTACTTGGGTGGATCAGAAGGTGCAATCCAGTCCAAAGGGAGTATTTGCAATAGTAAGTATGACACACAATAGTAAGTTTTTGCAGAGTGAGTCCCTAAATGAAAATAAATTTGTTATTCAAACACTACTGAATGCTGTCTGTCATCTCTCATATCTACAGGAAGAAGTGCACTTGATTCTGAAACATGATGAATGTAACAGCTGTAGAAGTAGAAAGATTAATGATTTAAACAGTCTATATAATTTGCTTCTATTTTCTTATGTTTGCTTTAATCTCTTAACTCATTTTCCATGGCCAGTTTCTGCTACAATCAGTAAGTTATTCCCCATAAATCCTCATTTTACTACATTGCTTTTCATTATATCTCTAAGTGGAATGAGCCTCCAAGAATTTACCTACGCATAGCAAAACAGAAATTACCAATTGGCAAGTGAAGGTAAAACCATATATTTATTCAGTGACATGTCAACTGAGTATCTTATGAAAGTGCTGTTTTCCATACATTATACAAGTTGATCAGTATTGTTAAGAGGGTTTGTTTTGAGCGGGAACCACTCGCTGCACAAAAAACATTTCGATTGTTATAATTGTCAAAATATAATGGGAATTGTTTAAAAAAAAGTAAAATTTGCTTCTTATTGGAAGATGCCATTTTCCTGAAATTAATCAGATTACAACCCAAGTCAGTAAAGCATTTAAGTATGTGATTAACTTTAAACATATGCATATGTCCATTGCTAAATAGAGATGAGCTTACCCATGTGCTTAGAATTAAGCATTTACTTAAGTGCTTTGTAGAATTGGGGCCTACAAAAACAAGAGGCTGATTTAACATTGAAATCCTGTGGAAAAAGCACAGAACTCTGGATAAACATTTTTGAAAAGTTTCAATAAAGATACATTTTTTTCATATATTTGAGGTAAATATAGTTTTGTTTTAGCCTGCCTACTTTATTTTACTAACTGATGGTGTTCAGGCATGTCAGATGAAGAATGAATCCTGTGCCCCTTATGTCAGAGAGAGTGCTTCTCCAGCTCAGTACTTTCCAATTAGACTGTTCCTTTTGAGTGTAGATAAGGACCTGATGCAGAGAACAGGGCGCGTGGAAAGATGACCTTGGGGAAGTGGTATAGGTTGAAAGTAGCGGGCTGGTGAAGCAGCAAAGGTTGGCAGAGGTCAGGGGTGAGAATCTGTGCTATGCCTCTGAGGGTCTGTCTACACGGCAGCGGTGTGACTGCAACACGTACCGGACCTAGCTTTGATCTAGCTAGCTCGAATAACAATAGCTGTGAAGCCACGGCAGCACAGGCAGCAGTTTGGGTGGTATAAACCCAGATGGGACCCTGGTATATACTCAAGCAACTAGCCAGTGCTGCTCCCTATACTACCGGTCGAGCAGTTGTTGGGGACTTAAGCTCTGTTCCTTCACTTAAACTATCGTTGATTTCAATGGGAATACTCAAGTGAGTAAAATTATGCACATGCTGAAGTGCCTGCAGATTCAGGGCTTAAGTACATCGTGGCTTGTGTTTTCCTTCCTCTGTGGAGGTTCAGAAGTTGGATAAACTAGGTGGTTGCTCTATACGTCTCCTTCGTACCAATTCATCCAGTGTAAATAGAAACTGTCGGCTCAACACCTGACTCAAAGGACTAGCACTTAGCCAGGTAACTTGTGAAGGCCATTCAGAGGGATTATCATGCAGGGTAAGCATCTATATTCCAAAACTTGTATTTTACATTTTTAAAAAAACCCTCAGAATACACACAAATAATAATGGATGATCAATAATTAAAACCGAAGGGAAATAATTATTAATACAATACAAAACTTGAAGTAAATATTTCTAAAACGAGAGAGAGGAGAAATAATACAAAAGAAAATTTCTTGATAGTAAGCGCATTACCCCATTGCTGACCACTGTTTAAAAGGTCAATTACATTAGAATAGCACACCTGCTGCTCATTTGTATCTTTAAAAATTCATTAAAAATGGAAGATGTCTTCCTGTTTAGCATCTGCTCTAATAAATGTATTTGCATCTAATTGGAGCAACTCACCTTTAGAGCTTCTTTACTCATTTCCTATGGCCTCAGCTTGAACCTTGAACATCTAGTGGTTTGCAAAGTGAAGGCTGAAGTATCATATAAATTGAATGGCTTTGCCATTGTCAAAAATACTGACTATCATAAGTCTTCTATGTTGTATACTTTTTTCTTTCATACAAAAGAAGTGTCACAAATCTCATTATGTTACTTAAATTATGAAAATCTTTATGTTCATGCTCTTTTTAGAAGATACTTTTTAATTTTTGTTCCTTAAAGTGCAATTATAAAATTACAGTTTGGTTTGCTTTAAATGGAGATCCTCCCAAGGGTTGAGGGCTCCTCACAACAAACCAAATCTGAAGTGCCTATCACTTCCCTGGGAAAACCAGTAAGGGAGAGTAAGTGGAAGACAATCTTCACAACTATTTCCTTTCACAAGGTTTCTTCCTGAAATCTTATATTAGGGTTTGGAGTTTGCCTTCTTTGTGGAACAGACATGGAGAAATATTTGAGCCACCATCTTTGGCAGAGATCCATGTTCATCCCAGCTAGTGGAAGCCAGCCAGGGTTACCTGTGCCCACTGTGAATGGAAATAATCAGTGTGTTCTGCAGAGGAGGGAACTGCCAACTGGAAAAGACTGAAACTAGAAATTTCAAAATTCATCAAAATTTCTTTCAAACATTTTTTTCAAAAAATTTCCATGAAAAAAAATTTGTTCTTTTTCAACCTGCTTTTGAAAGGTCCAATATTTTTCAAAATTTCAACAAAGTTTTCAGAAAAAGTTTTAACAAGTTTTACGAAAAGTATTCTGCTGTTTTTGACCAGCTGTCCTGCCAACTTCTCTGAAAATGCAAATGTCACATATATTGGTCCAATATATGAATCAGAAGCTGAATCTTCAAAAAGCCAGCAGTCAGTGCAGACGACCTCTTTAACTATCACCTCATCTACAACTCTTAAATCTTCGAGCGATGGTCTCTATATGTATTCCAAATGTGGGTGTGCAAACACACCATGCGTCTGAGCGGGAAGATTTTTGTACCAGTGTTCGTTGGCCCGCACATGCACCATATGTAGCCTCATGGTGCAGGCGAGGTTATATGAGGCTGTGCGGGATGACACCTCCTCAGTTCCCTCTTACCACTGTATGGTCAGAGTCAGAACCCTTGTTCCTCCCTACATATAGGTTGCCTGCGAGAATGATTTGTCTGTTGTAATTAGTGTTTCTCTTTTCTTATATAGTGTCGTTAGTCTCACCCTCACCTTGTTTGGGGCTGGGCTCCCCCGCCCCGCTTCTCTGGGGGACTATGCCCTGTATTCCAGGGTTCAAGAACTGTGAGTCATGCCCTCACTCATTCTCGACAAGCACCACTACTGCCTCAGGGAAGCCCATCCAGCTGCTCACTTCCTATTCATAGGCAAAATCACTGAGAGAGTTGACAACTAATTTCAAACAATATGACATCTGTCAACATTCTGGCTGCATCTAATTGGCCTGTAGACCAGGGGTTCTCAAACTGGAGGTCAGGACCCCTCAGGGGGTCATGAGGTTATTACATGGGGGGTTGCGAGCTATCAGTCTCCACCCCAAACCCTGCTTTGCCTCCAGCATTTATAATGGTGTTAAATATATAAAAAAGTGTTTTTAATGTATAAGGGGGGGTCGCACTGAGAGGCTTGCGGTGTGAATGGGGTCACCGGTACAAAACTTTGAGAACCACTGCTGTAGACTATGGTGTAGCATGGAGGCAGCCCTGATAGCGCACAATATATCTATAGATCCAAGAAACACCTTCTACTTATCACACATCAGCCACAGACCATCTTTCTGTTCAGCGTGAAACCCACTAACATCTCCTGTTACCCATAAATGCTACTCTGAAACAAAGCCCCCTCTTTTTAGTAGTCCACTACAAGCCTGAGAAGCTGAATAGCTCTTGAACCAATAGTGATTTGGGCCCTGATCCTGCAATTGGTTCCATGTAGGTGCTTTTAGTATCAGTGCTTTAAATGGTCAAAGAAAGGTACGAAACAAATAATTTCCTTCTGTTTTCACAGCATTTTGTTTTTCAAAAATAACTCTGTTAATCTAGCCTCCAAGGTCCTTTTCACCTATAATCAGCAAATTATTCTCCTTAGAATCTCCATTTTACTCACTTGGCTAGATGGTTGCCAGGGAGTCATGTCAACTCTCTGTGTCATTTAAGCAGCCTAAGTGGAAAGAAACTCATTCTTTGTTGGAGATACAGAAGATCACAGAAAGAATGGAAAGATACAGTAGGTGGTGGTTCATTTATGCCAGGCACTGAGCCTCCTCGTCCCATGTGTAGACAAGTGTAGAGGTTCCATAGCTACGTGAGCAATAATGGAAACTGCAGATATTTCGTTTAATAAAGACTTCATTATTCTCATAAAACCTCAGTGTGACGCAATGCTGCTATAACCATTCTCATTAAGCTGAATGTGAAGATCCTTCAAAGCTTGTAAACTTGCCAGTAGCAATCAACGATTCTTTCACATTCCCTCCAGCCACTTTTCACTGCACAAAGGTTTTTTAATTTAGGCTTTTCTCTTCAGTGAAGGGTTTTGCTTTCTTTTTTTTCTTTCTATTTTTTTAAGGGTGGTGGTGTCTCTATTCCCTTCTTTTCAGAGCATAGATCTTGGGAGTTGGGTGGGGGGGAGGATTGGGGGGAGAACCCTTGACATCTGGAGAGAATTTCAAGTTGCCCTTCACCCTATGAAATGAAATCTGCAAGTTTTTTAAAAGAAGCGTAGAGGGATCAATCAGCAAGAGACACAATTAACTTTTATCTGACAGGCTCATGACAGTGTTCAGGACTCTTCACTGAAGACTTTGTGGAGGCCTTGATTTGTTTGAAAGGTTCGTCCTCAGAACTTCAGGTCAGAGAGGCTTGTTGGCCTATGAATAAAAGCAGATACAATTACTCCCACGTTGCCTGGTGCCACATTTGACACACACATACATTAAAATGTGTAATGGAAAAAAATGTCCATAGTTGTTAGGAATCCTGTCTGGAGGTTCTGCTGCTGCTGTTTCTATTTATTTTGTTTGTGTTGGGAGATAGGCTTTAGTCACAGTGTGTATGTTTTGTGATAGATCTAAATGCTTATTGAACTGGATTTTAGAGGGTTTTGATAAAATCAAGAGTGCATATGTTGCTGTTTCTCTAAGAACAGTTTAAATGCAGTTTTTAATTTTGTATCCATGTGTACCTTCTGAAAATTGGAATATTTGAATATTCTGAACAGTATATTAATTTTTCTTTATGCAAAAGCATACATATCACTTACATGTATCACATGTGCATAAATTCTACATACAGAGCATGTGCAGTCTGCACACACATCCCTTATAAATCCTACAAAAACACACACAGATCATACATAATTTAGGACTACAGCCTCTACTTCACTTGTACCTTCTTCCTTCTTTTGTTTCTCACACATCCATATGCATTTATTCATGCTGAACGCTTATGGAGGCACCCCATGTACTTGTAGCCTTTTCATGCATGGTACAAATCTATTAGATTAGACTGTGACTGCTTCATGCAAACAGAACACTTACATATAGTACCACACACTTCTGCACACAACCCAGGTACGTCCCTTACACATACACATATTGCATAGATATGCTACACACACATACCGCACATATACAGAGCACACAGTACATAGTATACCAACACAAACTTAGAACATACACATACAGGCACGTAAGCATGGATCAGAGCTTCACTCCACGTGGCTACTGTCAGTTTCAGTTATAGGTGCAGTACTAATGAGAAGCAATGTTGATGTATAGTGTTTTTGACAGGATAAGGGTCTACGCACACAAAAATAATTATATAACCCCCCCCACCTCTCACTCCCTGTGCCTGTACTATATTCTCTGTTTCTTGTTTCTATTATAATAGATTCTGTGCCATTAGCCAATAGAAAGAAAATCTTACAGCTTCATGGACATATCACCAAAGTAAATTGAAATCACTTTTCCATTAAGCAACAAGATAATATGGTTAGAAAGGAGATCATAAAAGTAGTTCCAGAATAATGAAATAATGCCATGGTATGGCTCGAATCTAGAAAGGATACTACATTAGCCTACTCTGTGGGATGTCATTTAGTATTTTAAGATACATCCCTCTAGGCATTGAAATAGAAACAACTTTCAGACCCTTTCTTTGACATGGAAATAAAATTGACTGTTTCAAACAATACTGACATGGTTTGGCAAAGAAACGATGAAGGGAATTATTAGGAGATAAGTATTTTGCTGACTGCCAGGTTTGTACTCTCACTGATGTGCCAAGAAGAATAACCTGTATGAACATTGCAGGCTTAGACTGGAAATTCGTTTCCTGATGCTTTAATCCATTATTGTGGGACCTGAAACAAATATATATTTGTTTCCTTGGCAAAAGCTTCTGAATTCATCTGCTATTAATATTTTAATGTACTGTTTGAGGTATTACAGTGCCTTATTCTCAAGTTAAACTCTGACAAAGTCAATGCAGGAAACAACCAAAACTCAGAGAGCCTGACCTATTCAAATACTAATCACCCTGAAAGGTCCTGCCAATCAAACCTACTGCATAGGAGTATTGTGATGATAAACTATTAAATGTTTGAAAGGTACTATATAGTTGCTGTACTAAAAGTGACCAGAGCATACCGCAAACCCAAATTTGTGCCACTGCAAATGTGCAGAATTTATGTCCCCTGCAGATTTCTTTGCTTCCCTGCAGAAAAATGACTGTCTGATGGGGAAGCAAAGGGAAGCCACAAGAGCGGTCATGCGACCCTCCCCAGCAGTATGTTTTGGGTGCCCAAGGCAGCTGGCAGAGAAGTAAATGATTGTGGGGCAGGGGGCTCCTACCCTGTACTGGGCTCAGCTGTTAGTCCCAGCTGATCTGGGGAGGACGGGACTTCCTCTTCCACTGCACAGCATCCAGGCCTGGGTCAGACCCACCCCCAGATTTCTCTCCTGGCTTCAGGAAGCTCTGCAAAATCCTCCCTCACCCCACTGCTTCCTGCACCCATCACTCCTCAGCTGCAGGGGAAGGGACCCCTGCACAGGGAGTTGCTCCCCCATCTGCCCAACCCCCGTACATCCCGACCCTCTCATACCCAGACCCTCCCACCGACCCCAACTCCCCCACACTCAGAATCCCCCCGATGAGCCCCACTCCCCCTGCACCTGGACCACCCCAATGAGCCACCCGCACCTGGATCCCCACCCCACCCGAGCCCCAACCAGCTGCACCTGGATCCCCACCCCACTGAACCCACTCCCCCAGCATCTGGACTCCACACTGAGCCCCCCACACCCAGACCCCCTTGCTGATTTCTGTCCCCCCACACCCGGACCCTGCCCACTGCTGAGTGCCAACCACTTTCATCTGGACCCCCGCCCCCAACAAGCACCTGTGCATCCAGATCTCCTCTGCACCCAGATCCCCCACTGAGCTGCCCACACTCAGATTACCCCATACAGAACCCTCTCAACCCACACCTGGATCCCCCCACATTAAGCCCCTCCACACTTGGATCCTGCCTTGCTGAGCCTGCCTATCCACACAGCGGGGCAGGGCCCTGGAGTGTTTTGGGGCAGGCTGTATCCTTGCGCTGTGTCAGAGTTGGGTGCAGCCTCACAGCTGAGTCCATGTCTGGGGCAGGGAGCGGCAAAGTGATCTCCCACCTCTGTGAAGCCAGTGGACTGTGCTTCCCAATGCCATGCTGGAGGCTCCACATTCATTTGACAAATAAAATTTGAAGAATTTTGTAGAATTTTAAAATATTGTGTGCAGAATTTTAAAATTTTTGGTGCAGAATGCCCTTAGGAGTAGCACATATTTCAGAACCAGCTGCTCGGTTCCACTTCTCCTGCACTATAAGGCTGGTGATGAAGCTGATGATTCCCAGCTTACTACTTACATCAAATATGTCAATCAATTTGGAGCGTGCTCCAACTCACTATCTTGGTAATCTTTTCCCTCATAGCCTTAGGCCGGCCACGCCTTTAGCGGAGTGATCACAGCTGGAGCAGAATACGAGGTAGTGGTGGTGGAGTGAGACATGAAAAATAGTTTTCACAGGTCCTACCAGAAAGTTAAATCTGGCTTTAGAAGGGAAAAACAACGTCAACAACACTAGCAGTAGGAGTGAAACAGATTCTGGTTCTGGACACCCCAGACTTTGAGGCTCTCAACTGGCAATGAGTTCTGTAATGTGGGAACTCAAATGTTCCTGTATGCAGGGAAAGTTTAGATCAGTGTCCAAAATTTGTGGTCTTTGCTCATCTGAGGTGATGTCACAGTCTTATATGATAGCTGGTCAGATAAATTCCTTCACAATGAAATTTGAGGAAAAGCTGAAGAACAGAAAAATCCATGATCTCCTTTTCCTGCCCTTTTTTCTGAACAGCTGTGTTCATCTAGTCAATTTCAGAAGATGAGATTTGTATGTGTGTATTCACTGCAGAGTATGGTCTAAAAAATAGGTTATTCTTTTTTTTTAATAATAGAGGAATCATCTTTCTGAGGCCCAGCCAGAAGGGAGAATGGATACACCGAGGCCCTGAATGTTTGAACTCTTACCACTGTTTTGAGCTATGACTGAGACAGGCAGTGTTTAAAAATAGAAACTACAGTTCTTCTGTCTGTGCAGCCTCTTCCCCAGTGATTCGTTCTGAAGAATGAAGTCATGCTCGGAGCCTGCTGTTGACTGGGCAGGCTGTTTCCAACAGAGTGAGCAGAAGCTCGTACTGCAAGCTTAAAAGGCTGTTAGAGATTTGCAGACCATACATCCAAAGGCAAAAACAAAGCCAAACAACAACAACAATAATACACACCCACACACAAAGATACAATTTTTGAAATTAGAAACATTAAAGGAAGATTTATGAGCCTCTGGTTTTAAGAAACCATTTGGTACTTTGGAGTTTGCAAGCAGTTTACTTTGAGATTGAGTTTGGTGATTTTTTTTTCTTTTTTTAAAGTTTTAAATAGTTTAATTCAGCATGTGCACTGATCTTTTTATACTGAAGTTCTCTTAACTTGCTGTGCTACTTGTAAAAATCAGAAAGATTTAGGGGAAAATACCTGTTATTTTTTAACAGCAGCATTACTGTTTGTTACATGCATTAAGGAGTCCTGCTTGTGAACTCTGACTTTACTGTCTGCTCAGTTTCCTCACAGGAGCACTGTGTAATTTTGTTGTGTTTTGACAGTTGGTGACCCATGACCCTCATTCCATAAAATGTTTAGGCTGAGGAAGGCTGAAAAGAGCTTTCAGACGTGATGGTTCAGGGTTCTTTTGAGACAGGCCAATCATCTTTTCCACCAGCCAAGTCCATATATAGTGCTTACTTTTAGTTTACACAATGCTCTTGTGGAACAAATCAGATCAAAGGATTTATTAACATGTTTGAAAAATGCACATCCGCATTGTGGAGAAGAAGCACGTTATGGAAATCCATAATATCACATTCAGGCAGCCTCCACAACATTTACTTCAAAGTGACTCCATGTTCTCAATTTCAAAAGAAAAGAGGGAAAAATGAGAACAGGGTGCACGAGTCCTCACTGCTTAATTTTATTTGTAAACCAGCTAAGTTCTAGAATGTTTCTTTACTGCTTTTTAGAGGGCCCCACTGAGCCCCCTCTCAGGGTGCGCTGCTTATTAATTGCTTGTACCTGTAATTATCTCCCACATTTGAGGCTGTATAAGTTGCAGACTGCCTGCCTTCCTGCTTTTGGAATGCAAATGACTCACTTTTATGGGAGTGGAGGAAGCAGGGAATAAATGCATAAAGAGCAGTCTTCAGAAAATAATGTCACTGTTTGGGTCCTGGTCACAATACGATGTGCTGGCAAAATCCATGTTTAAACATAGTTCTTGCTTGTGTGGGCCTAATATATATTGGTTTCTTGACCAATACGTACAGAATTCTTTTTTTTTCTTTCTGAGAACTGTGTCTGTTATTCTGCACTATAGACTACAATAATAATAACAATACTTTGCACTTCTGTAGCACCTTCCATCTGAGCCTCCCAGTGTTTTACATACATTAATTAAGCCTTCTAAAACATCTATATAGAAGAATTATTATTAGAGTTGGATGAATAATTCACAATGAATATTTCATTCAGTAAATTTTGCTGTTTTGTCTTCTGAAATTGTCCATTAAAATTGTAATATTCTTACATTTATTAATTCAAAATTATCTGTCATTTTCTTCAGAGAATAATTCTTGGTCTGTAGATCATTAGAAAACAGCTCATTTAAGAATATTCACAATTTTCTCTGTGCTGGTTAGTTACAAAATCACCTGGTCTAATTTCTGTTCCCTGATTGGGTAACATATATCTAAGCAACAATAATGCAAATTTGGAATTGCATGTTTGAGTGCAAAAATCACAAGCTGGAATTCACATGGCTCAGGATTAATTATATATTTTAAAATTTGCTTTTGACAAATATTCAATCGTTTGAGTTTACAATGTCCTCTTTCTGAGTTTTTACATTAGGAAAGCTTACTTGCTGTGATATTCATGAAGAGTGAAGAAAATGGGCCTGTGAATAGAGGTGGAGTAAATTCATTTACAAATTCAAATGAATATTTCCAGATATTTTTGGAATTCATGTTTTAACTATCTGCATTTTAATGGATGGGAAAATATAGTGTGAAGCAGTTACCCTCTATCAAACAGGCCTTGTATGAACGTTCTATCTCTTCTGACTCCAGGGCCTGACTTTTAACCCTTAGTAGACTTTCTTTCAATGCAGTCAATAGCATAGTTTGGCCAGCACAATTCTTAGAAAACTGAGCAGGGATGGAGATGACCTTGACAGAGTCAATAAATCTCTCTGTACTTCCAATTCCCCCTCTGCAAAAATGGGTAAAGTAATATCTAATTTGTCACTTGTCCAAATAATAAATCTTATCCTATTATAAGAGGCAGCAAGGCTTGGCAGGCATGGCATTGGTCTGGGACTCAGGAGAATTGCTGGGCAAAATGTTTCAGCTGAAATTTTTTTTCCAGTGGTCAGTGCAGATTTGTCAACATTGAAATGTTACATAAATGTATCCATTTCAATGAATTGTTCATGTTGAAAACACAATGAAACATTGTGAGAATGTCACAAGATTATGTTTTGGCATTTCTGAAATGACGTTATGATTTTTCTATGTGAAATGACTTTGTTTTGAAATTTCCTTCCATTTTATTTTTTTAAAAAAACATTAAATGCTTGAAATCTAAACAAAATATCTTGTCTGATCCAAAAAAAATTTTTTTTTGTTTCTCTGAAAATTTTGAAAAATTTTGTATTTTGGGTAAACCTGAAATGATTTTTCAGAATTGCCAGTGAATTGAAAAATCGGTTATTTGTACAGCTCTGTGCAGGAGACTTGGGTGCTAATCTCAGCTCTGCCAATGGGCACATCACTTCACCCTTCCCTACCTTTTTAAAGTATAAGCTGTTCAAGGCAGGGGCCATCTCTTAGGCCTGGTCTACACTGTGTGTGTGTGTGTGGTGGGGGGGAATCAATCTAAGTTACACAACATCAGCTACGTGAATAACGTAGCTGAAATCGACGTACTTAGATCTACTCACCGCGGTGTCTTCACTGCGGTAGGTGGACTGCTGACGCTCCCCTGTCGACTCCGCCTACACTTCTCACTCCGGTGGAGTACCAGAGTCAACGGGAGAGTGCTCAGCTGTCGATTTATCGCATCTTCACTAGATACAATAAATCGACCCTGCTGGATCAATTGCTCCGGAGGTAAGTGTAGACATGCCCTTACTGTGTTTGAACAGTGCTTAGCAGAATGTAGCCCTGACCTTGGTTGAAGCCTGTAGGTGCTACTGTATTATTTATAATAAATGATAATATCTGACACTGCCTAGGGGTGAATCTACACTAGGAAGTTATGCTAAATATTTATCACCATTGCTAGCTCTGGTGCAGTTCCACCAGTGAGAGTGACAGCAAAAGCACCAATGCAGGGCAGGGATCTAGGTGGCCACTGGCATATAAGCACCATGTCCTCTGGACCTGTTCAGGTCTTCATGAAACATTGCCTTAAATATTGGTGGCTGCTGATGCTCCCACCGCCTAATGCTGGTGAAGCTGAGCTGTGTTAAAACTCGGAGGAAATTTTAAGAGAAAAGTCTACGGTAGACATGGCCTTAGCTCCTATGTCCATTGTGTCTGAGAGTTTAGAACAATTCAGGGACACAGCTAAATCATGATTAGGTCCCATTATGCTACAAGACACTACTATGTTTCAGTAAACTGGAGTGTTAACTGTCCTTGAACATGGTTAGATTTTGTAATGTAGACTAGACCTTATCTGGATGAGTGTTTTAAGGGCTAGCACCTTTTGTGTGACTGAAGGGGCTGAAGTAATCATTTATTCTCCAGCAAAATCTGAAACTTTCCTGTCTTTGGGCTTCATTCTTGACGCGGTGGCTGAGAGGTTTAAAAACGGACGTACTGATGTGTAGGCCCGTGGCTCAGGCTGCACAGAGAAGGCAGTAGTGAGGGATTAGAGTCAGAGCACCAATCTGTTTCCAGGCTTTGCCTCACCACTTCTGACATTCTGCCAAAGGTCAGACATGGACCTTACCTATTATCCCATTTCTCTGCTTAGTTTGAATTTGACTGATTTGGAATCTTTTCTTACGCTAGCCTCAACCTACCAAGGCCCATATGTGGGGAGAAAAGAAAATACCTAGTGCAAGAAGCTTAAAGCCACATGGAGTTAATTTAGTTAGTATAAGTGATAGCATTGACTGCTAGCATACTCATTCTGCATTTCTGATCTACAGGCTGCAGTTTACAGCTCTAAAATTGACAGAGTGCAATGAGCCTCATCCTGATCCTGTTGGCGTATATGGGAGTTTTGCTGTTAGAGGCAACTTCAAGTCTAGTGTATGAGAGAGAGAGAGAGAGACAGAGAGAGAGAGAGAGAGAGAGAGAGCTGCTTCCTGATAACAAGGTCTGTGGTTAAGGCACTGGCCTGGCATTCTGGAGATCTGGGCTTAATTCTCATCTCTACCACAGACTTCCTGTGTGTTCTTGGGCAAGTCACTTAATATATCTGTGCTGCAGTTCCCCATCTGTAAAAAAATGGGGATAATACTCCTTTCTCCCAGCCTTTGTCTTGTCTGTTTAGAGAGTAATGGCTTCAACTCATGGATTATCTTTTACTGCGTGTTTATATAGTGCCTTGCACAGTGATCTTGTTTGGGGCCTCTGAAGCCTTCTGTGATAATGACAAATAGTAAGAAAATGATGCAGAGATTTTATTTCCTTACTGATCTGAAAACTCCAGTAATAATAGTAAGCACTTATAAACCACCTTTCATCTGAAGCTTTCACAGTATTCTCCATGCACTAATTTGTCTTCTCAATAACCCTGTGAGGTAGGTACTCTTATTCCTATTTGTCTGATGGGGAAACTGAGGAGAAGAGAGGAGAAGCAGTTTGCTAACAGTCACACTGCAAGATGCTGGTGAAGGCAGGAAGAGAATCCAAGATTTACTCACTCCCAGTCCCCTGATTTGACCTGGCTAACCAGGATTACTTCTTAATAACGGCATCCTTGTCAGAAGGTTACAGTGGTGAATATTTCCTTTGGCACGTGAGCAAATGACTATCCCTTTTCAGGTGCTATTCCAAAGTGGGATTGGGTATTCCAGTGATTTAACATGACGCAAGCAAAATGTTAATCCATATGCTATAAAAAATTGTTTGATTTTTTTTTTGAAGCCAGGTGCTGTAGGAAGAAAACACTTTGACTATCTCCAATGCAAAGTTCCTAGAGAACCTAACAGAACAATACACTGAAAGTGATTGAAAATAAAAAATGAATTAACAAGCTTTGGTGGAAATGCGCTCCCTCTATCAGTCTAAAGTGAAATGTCTGGGTGAAATCCTGGATCCACTGACGTTAATGGGAGGTTAGTGATGGACTTTAATGTGTCCAGGATTTCACCCCGTTTGTTCAGTCTTTCCCAGCTCAGCCTTCTCCTTGTGGCAAGACTAACAGGAGCCAACCTCTGAAACAAATCTCGCAGCTGCTGGGGCTATCAAGTGATCAAGACTTTAATCAACAGGCTGAGGCCTCTTTGACTTTCAAGCTGAGGTTTGCATGATTGGTGCAAAGGATACTTGCCCCTTGTGGGTAATTTAAAAAACCAAAGTGAAACAGAATCCCAAGGCAAATTGTGATTTATTTCTTTTGTTAAATAGCAGGTCACAAAAGCATAAGGATACGCACAAGGCAGCAGCATGGTTATGGAACATACTGTAGTTACATTCTCATCTATGCTACAGATTGCAACCACGTTGCAACAGGGTCAGGTCACTGCAGTGTAAGCACACATGAAAAGTTGTGGGAGGGGAGGACTGGAGTGAAAAATGTGTCTGTTCTGCAGTGGGGACATGTTTCCATTTTCTCGCCTCCTCGTCTGCCCCTCCCCCCCAGCTGTTCCTATATGTCAAGAAACAACCATGTAAAAAAAGGCCCCCTGACATGATTGTATTTGAGGTGTAGATGGTTGTAATAGGGTTTCAGATCTGCCCCATTGGCAGTAAAGGATGTACCGTATTGCTCTAATACCGTGGTTCTCAACCAAGGGTATGTGTACCCCTGGGGGTATGCAGAGGTCTTCCAGGGGGTATATCAATTCATCTAGATATTTACCTAGTTTTACAACAGGCTACATAAAAAGCACTAGTGAAGTCAGTACAAACTGAAATTTGATATAGACAATGACTTGTTTATACTGGTCTATATACTATACACTGAAATGTAAGTACAATATTTATATTCCAATTGATTTATTATTGTAAAAATGAGAAAGTAAGGTATTGTCCCATAATAGTGTGTGGTGACACTTTTGTATTTTTATGTCTGATTTTGTTAGCAAGTAGTTTTTAAGTGAGGTGAAACTTGGGGGTACACAAGACAAATCAGACCCCTGAAAGGGGTACAGTCTCTGGAAAGGTTGAGAGCCACTGCTCTAATACATTAAAGGACAAAGCAGCAAGGAAACAAATGAAAAAAACAATGGGTTTTTCTATTATTTTCTTAATTTCTGTATTCTTCTTTTAACTTCTCCACTTTGCTTGTAAAAGCAAATGGATGTTTGGAAAAGAGTTGACAGTGCACTTCAGGGTTATAAGTAGTGTTCTAAGTACTGTTATGTAGCAATTTGGGTTTATAAAACCAGGATGCTATAATATGGACATGGGTTCATATGTCAAAGAGCTTTGGACATTTCACCATAAAGTCGTATAATAAAATTCTGGCCTTTGAAGTAAGAAAAATAAAGTGACCCACAATATTATAAGTGATATGTTTTGGGAGACAACTAACCCAGATTTCATTGTCTCTGGGTATAAAACAAAGGGGGGAGAATGATGTCCCAAGAACACTGAACCATGGACTAGACAAATTATGATGGATATCTTGCAGAATTTCCCTAGTGTTTCTTATCATTTTCACACAGCTATGCTGATTGCCATCTGTTTGTCAGAATTATTTGTTTTATTTGCCTTTTTAAATGATTCTCATTGTGGCTCAGGTATTCCCCCCCGCCGGTATGTGACACTGCAAGAGCCATTTAGTAGGCTCTCTCAATTCAACAAACACATTGGATGTGACCTTGAGAAATACTAACTTTCTCTTCTATCCCCAACACTGAAATCTTCCAGAATGCCTGGCTTTCAGTTTCAGTGATTTGCATGAATCATGGTGTCTGTGTTTCTGTGGATGAGGCAGATTTACACATATATGTACAAGTAAATGTGTGTGTATTTATGCATAGCTTCCCAGAGAGGAGGATGGATTTGGATGCAGTGGTGGGTGCAACAGATTGTAATTTAAAAAAATCATTTCTTTTTCTCTTTTGGAGATTAATGTCACTACAGTTAAGAGATGGTCCATTTTGTTAATCTCTCAACTCAAAATTTTATTGAGGTCCGTTGGAGCATCCAATTTGGCTCAACATCATGATAGAAGGATAATAAACTCGGGGCCAGGTTCTTCTCTGAGATAAGCAAATGCAACTCCTGTTCAAGTCAACTGCGTTTTGTGCCCCTTGGGCAAAATTTGACCCTTTGATCTGGAAAAGAATAGAAAGACTTTGTATGCTTTTTCTATAATGGGTTTGTCTGGCATGCCATTGGAAGACTTTACAAAGAACAACTGTATCTATGAACAGATGATATATGCCTTAATATTACTGAGTCCTTCATTAGAGTGTCCACGTAACATGTATAGATTATTCTCCCTTTAGTTTGTGCATGTAACATTATTATTGGGAACTACAATTAGGTATCAGTGGAGAATATGGTCTTCTGTGATGGCTTTTCCTTTTGGTCATATCAAAAAGCTTTTACTTAGTACAGGTTTCTGCCATGATTTTTCCATAAGTATATAATAAAATATGAAATAAAAGTCTAACAGAGATTGGCAGAAGTAAAGGAGTTATATTATATCCAATAAACTCGACAGAAGTCACGTTAAGTACATGCTTTAACCTGTGTTCTTGTTTAATCCAGTAAGTAGAACAGAGGTTCTCAAACTATGTTTCGTGGCCTATTTGGCCACATCATACTGAGTCCTGTTTTGTTTTCCACTGACAGAATCAGAAACTATGGGAGAGGGAGATGAAGGGAAGGACAAAAGTAGGCAGCATGTTTTACTCCTTTCAAACAGGACAAAAAACTTGCTACAATAAAGATTGCAAAAAACGCACAAATGCTTTCCCATTATCACTTTTCCATGTAACTGCAGTAATTTGACAAAGGGATGCAATGTGATTATAAATGAGAGGGAGATAGTCCTTGAGATTGTGAATGTAACAAGGAGAGATGGGCAATGTGATTTGAGAATGGTATTGAGGTGTCCACAAAGCTTTCTCTCTAGAAGGATGTGGTCCACCCTATGAACAACTTTGAACCCTCCTAAATGAGTGGATTAACAATTTCACAATGTATATTCTTAGCTAAAATGGCTAAATTCTAGTTATTTCTCTTCAAATGTCTTTTGATGCTGGGAACATCCCAAAGATGGCACGTTGTTTCAATTAATGGTCTGGCTTTCACTCAGTCCTAGTTAAGTTTGCATGTACAGAACCCCCCCTCACTGCTGAGATATATACTAGCTCCTGCTAAATTGGCAGGGCAAAGTCTGAAGTTGAAGCTCCCAAACCAGGGAGCTATCCTTCCTATTGTTCAGGACAAGGAATTTTTCTCATCATCAGGATAGCAATCAGGTTTTCCTTATGTCACAATAGTAGAAAGTACATCACATCATGTAATGATGCACGTCTTCTATAATCACTAGTGAAATGGGGAAGATCTTGTTTACTCTCTGTGTGTGCACGCCTTACCTGCCTTGTAACCTTTGTTGGTAGTCCATCCCTGACGGCGATGACCATATTGTCGCAATTCTCATTTATGGCCATGCGTACGATTCTGCAGTCCGAACCCTGATGCACAGAGTTGGCCACACTCAGGGCCGTCCTCACCCATACACAAAGCATGCAGCTGGCTAGGCAGGGCACCAGGAAGCACCAAATTTCCTGGTGCCTCCTGGTGCCCTGCGCAGGTGCGTGCTGCTCCAGCCCCTGCTCCGGCTCTTCCCCAGGCCTCCGCCCCTGTTTTGCCCCAGCCCCCCTGAAGATTGCGGCCAAGCCCAACCCTGCACTCACCGGTAAGTGGAGCGACCCAGCCCTAGCCTGCTCCGCTCCCCTGGCTCCCAGCCGCGCCGCTGGCGAGTGCTGGGGGGCAGTTCCCCCCTCCTCCCAAGCCCGGGAGCCAGGGGACCAGAGCAGCCTGGGGCCCCAGGCCTCTGCGAGTGGGAGCGGGGGAGCTGGCCCCAGGCCTCCGTGGGGGATGGGGGATGGCCGCTTCCTGCGGGAAGTGGAGTGACCCGGCCCCAGCCTGCTCTGCTCCCCGGCTCCCAGCCGCGCTGCGCCCCAGCCTGCTCCGCTCGCCCGGCTCCCGGGCTTGCGGGGGAGGGGGAACCGCGGGAGCGGAGCAGGCTGGGGCCGAGTCATTCCACTTCCCGCAGGAAGTAGCCAGCCCCCGTCCCCCACGGAAGCTTGGGGCGGGGTCCACACAGCCCCCCTGCGGAGGCTTGGGCCAGCCCTCCTCCCTCCTCCCAGCGGAGGCCTGGGGCCTCACACAGCCCCCCCCGCAGCGGGGCTGCGTAGGGCACCAAAATAGCTAGGGACAGCCCCGGCCACACTGAGGCCAGGGGAAGTCTGTATCTGTGATATTTGATGATGCAGCTCTGTGGCACCTTTCACATGCAGCCTGGAGATGATTTCGTCGATCCTGCTCAAACCTGTTACATATTGATCTTGTCAGAGACCGCCAGTGAGTCCTGTTCTGAGCCATTTGCTCAAGTTCTTTGGAATTGATGCCAGCCCACTGGGGACTGCTCTTCAGGTTATCTTTGAAGCACTTATACCGACGACGCTTCTTTCTTTTGCCCTGACTCATCTCCCCATATGAGATCTGTTTTGGGAGACGGTGCTCTTCCATTCTGATTACATGTCTGGTCCACCTAAGCTGTGCTCTCTCAATATCATTTCTTCAGTGCTGGTTGTGTTTGCTCTTTCAGGGACCTTAATATATTGGTCAGTTTGTCCTCCCAGTGAATCCTCATTATTGAATGGAAGTAGCACATGTAAAATTGTTCAAGCTGTTTAATGTGCTGACTATAGATGGGGTGTATGAAGGTATTAGGGAAAGGTAGCACCTCTGTTGGAGGAACATGTCATGCTCCTTAGGGAGTAGTTCATCTGCTTTGGTCCCCACCTATACCCAGCTCTCACCAGTGGCTCCAAGTTGCTGTTTGCAAGCGACAACGGCCACACTCCGGTAAAATAACAGAACGCCACTAGCCGTCACCTTCAGCCCCCAACTAAAACCCCTCCAATGCATTATTAAGGATCTACAACCTAACCTGAAGGATGACCCAACACTCTCACAAATCTTGGGAGACAGGCCAGTCCTTGCCTACAGACAGCCCCCCAACCTGAAGCAAATACCAGCAACCACATACCACACAACAGAACCACTAACCCAGGAACCTATCCTTGCAACAAAGCCCATTGCCAACTGTGCCCACATATCTATTCAGGGGACACCATCACAGGGCCTAATAACATCAGCCACACTATCAGAGGCTCGTTCACCTGCACGTCCACCAATGTGATATATGCCATCATGTGCCAGCAATGCCCCTCTGCCATGTACATTGGTCAAACTGGACAGTCTCTACGTAAAAGAATAAATGGACACAAATCAGATGTCAAGAATTATAACATTCATAAACCAGTCGGAGAACACTTCAATCTCTCTGGTCACGCGATTACAGACATGAAAGTTTGAGATATTACAACAAAAAAACTTCAAATCCAGACTCCAGCGAGAAACTGTTGAATTGGAATTCATTTGCAAATTGGATACAATTAACTTAGGCTTGAATAGAGACTGGGAGTGGCTAAGTCATTATGCAAGGTAACCTATTTCCCCTTGTTTTTTCCTACCCCTCCCCCCCCCCCAAGACGTTCTTGTTAAACCCTGGATTTGTGCTGGAAATGGCCCACCTTGATTATCATACACATTGTAAGGAGAGTGGTCAGTTTGGATGAGCTACTGCCAGCAGGAGAGTCGGTTTGTGTGTGTGTGTGTGGGGGGGGAGGGTGAGAAAACCTGGATTTGTGCTGGAAATGGCCCAACTTGATTATCATACACATTGTAAGGAGAGTGATCACTTTAGATAAGCTATTACTAGCAGGAGAGTGGGGTGGGGGGAGGTATTTTTTCATGCTTTGTGTGTACAAAAAGATCTTCTACACTTTCCACAGTATGCAGTATGCACTTTCCACAGAGCTGTAGCTCACGAAAGTTTATGCTCAAATAAATTGGTTAGTCTCTAAGGTGAACAAGTACTCCTTTTCTTTTTACTCCGGTAAACCTCTTTGATGAGTGGGATAAAGCAGGTGAGGGTAGCCGATGAGTCCTATACCCTCGGCAAGATGGGGAAATTGCCTTTCTCTAGTATGCAAAGACTGTTCTGGTGGACTGGGTGGAGGAAATCAATTTGTGATTTAAGGGCCATGAAGGTGGTTCAGTATCGTGCTGTGGGGGATGGAGAGCGTGACAAGGCACTTAAGATGTCCTGGTCACCCACTGCAGCTAAGGAAGTCCCATGCCGTAATGATCCTGCATGCCACCGGAATCAGGCTTCTGCAGATGAGGGAGTTGTAACCATTACCTATGCAAATTCAGCTATGTCAATGCAGTTCTATTGTACTTGAACAGATTGTGCTCTCAATTTCAGTGGCATACATCAGGACTACACTAACGTGAGACCAGAATAACTCCAACTAACTTCCTCAGTTACTCCTGATTTACACTGAGAGTGTAATTTGGATCTGTGGTCTGAGCAATGGTCTGTTTTTAAATATATCTCATTTACTATCATTTAAAAATTCAGAATAGCAAGGATTAATCTGAGAGATCCTACCATACCTATATGTAGGAATATAGCTAATCATCTGATGAACATATTGCTTTGTTCTCCATACTCTTTCTTCTCCAATATTCTCCCAATTACCGCCTCCTTTGGGGAACTATTGTAGTTAGCTGCACTTTTTTAAATTATTGTAGGCAAAGTTTAAAGAATTCCTACTTTCCATTTAAAAGAAAAGGAGTACTTGTGGCACCTTAGAGACTAACAAATTTATTTGAGCATAAGCTTTCGTGAGCTACAGCTCACTGAATGCACCTGATGAAGTGAGCTGTAGCTCACAAAAGCTTATGCTCAAATAAATTTGTTAGTCTCTAAGGTGCCACAAGTACTCCTTTTCCTTTTGCGAATACAGACTAACACGGCTGCTACTCTGATACTTT
Source organism: Chelonia mydas (assembly GCF_015237465.2). Classification (NCBI taxonomy): domain Eukaryota; kingdom Metazoa; phylum Chordata; order Testudines; family Cheloniidae; genus Chelonia; species Chelonia mydas. The sequence continues at coordinate 104,490,141 of NC_057850.1, read as the reverse complement.
CCATTTAACACGCACTGCCTCTGAAGCCTGTTTGCAAACATGCTCCTCGGAAACTCACTTTATCATAGTGTTGCCTCCATTTATTTTCAAACTGATTACAAATTCTTGATTAAAAACTGCTTCTGTGGTTTAAAAGCAACAAAAATCCATCTAATCTATCACATAATTCCTTTTTTTCTAATTTCATAAAGCCTGCTTTGAAAGTTAGATTTTAAATCGGAGGATTAACTGGAAAATATTTACTTATACATATGTAACAGGCAAGAGAAAAGGGCAGCCTGAGTCATGTAACAGGCCTTGTTTATCTCAGTAAAAGAAAGAGAGAGAAAAATAATTTAGTGTATGCAATTTAGCATGCAAAAGGTCAGACAGTTGCATGCCTGGAGGGAGTTAATCTGAAGAATGCTATAATTCCCATCCCAAACAGTGATAAGCAATAGAAATGTAAATGCTGGCCCTTGCTCTGCAAGGCTGATATCTGCTGATATTCATAAACACCTTTTGCTTTTGTCATGAGTAATTTACATGACACAAATAGTTTTAATTAAAGAAGTGGATTCCCCCCCTTTATCCCTTTCCCTTTATTGGGGCTGGAGAGGTGTGTGCATTAGAGGAAAATTGCAGCGGGGGCGGGGGGTGAAAGGGGAGGCAAGGTGCCGCTCATGGATTTAAGTTTGTTTTAACTGGTTCTTACAAAAGAGATTGACACATGGCATGTTCTGTTTGGCAATCAGCAAAATGCCTCCGATCAATGGCAGTTAAGCTTGGATCAGCTGAAAACAGCTTTCTCAGTTATTGTGAAGGCATGAAATGCGGTAATTGCTGGGCAGTCTTTTGCTACATACAGTACTGAAATCCTGGTGGAGCTGATTCTCCCCTTCTTTTTCTCTCCCATCCCCCACTTTATTTTATATCTGCTATCACTTTAAAGTTACACTCAATACGTCCAACCCTGAACTGACAGTAGCAAAATAATATAGGATCTGAATTCATTATTGTGACTGGCTTCTGTTTTCTAGACTAGTAACCAGGGGAACATATTGCTTTGTTTTCTTTACATAGTGAACATCTTTTACTGCTTTTCAGTTTCCCAGGTGTAAGGTGCAATTAGCCAAAAGATACCATTCATTTCTCCACATTTTTTTTTCTTTTGTGGATATACACTGGATAGCTTTTATTCAGAAGATCTCATCGGAAAACTACTTTTTTTCCAACTCTGATATCTATCTGTCTTAGTCTGTCTGTCTCTCTCTCTGATACTCCTTTTTACCCTATTTAAAATAATAAACCCTAATCCTAAAAGAAGGTAGACTCAAATCAAATATTGCTCTGTTAAATCTTAAATCTGATTGGGACACTACATATGGCTAGTTTGGAAATAATATTTTCCCCCAGATGTCAGGTGGTGTTGTCTGCTTGCAAAGAAACTGAAAATCTTAGACCTTGTACAAATGCAGCTGCTCGCTTATTTACTGGAGCTAGCCAAGGAAGCATATTACTTACTGCTGTTTTCCAAAGTCTACAGTGGCTTCCAATTTGCTTCAGGGGTCAAGGTGTTGATTTTGATCTACAAAGCCATATACTCCTGCCTGACTACTGGCCTGATTCTGTCAAATGCTGAGAGCCACTTGTGAGGTGCAGAGCACCTTCAACTCCCAGGGAAGTCAATGCAAGGGGTGCTCTGCAGTGATCCAGGGAGAGCCAATTGTGGGATGGAATTTTCTACCCTCTGCTAGCTGGTGTAGAGAGTGGGTAGAGCCCCAGCCTTTCCTACCCTTTTGGGACATATTCCTCCATAGGGAGTAAGACACAGTCAATTTCCAATAAAGAAGAGCAAGAAAGAAACAGATGGAGCGTCAAATCTTGCTTTCCTTCAACCCGGTACAAAGTTACAATGACCCCACTTAATGTGAGCCAGACAGTCTAACTGATAACTGACCATATTGGGATTTTTTTTGCACACTGCTTAGTTCGGTTTACTTGCTTAATTTAAAGTAAAGTCATAACTTGTACTGTTGATGGCATAATCATTATTTGAGTGCCTAGAACCTCATAAGCAAGTAAAGACACTTCCCCTGCATCCAATCCAAATTTAACATAACCCCACAACTGAGAGTCCTAAACAGAGGAAGGGAGAGAAAAGAAAGAAGAAAAGAAGGCAACAATAATGAGTTCATGCAGTTACTGTATAAGGCCCTGGCCCAGCAAAGTGTTATTTATGCATTCAAATTAACCACGAGTAGCTCCATTGACTTAAATTAACAGCGGTCCCTCTAAGGCAGCGGTCCCCAAACTTTTTTGTCCATGCCCCCTACCCCACTCTTACCTGGTCCGCACCCCTCCCCCCCAGGAGCCACAGTTGGGAGTGGGTCGCAGTCAGGGCTGGAGCTGCAGCTGGGGCCTTAGCCAGGAAAGGGCCCTCAGCTGGGAATGGAGTTGGGAGTCAGTAGCTAGGGCTGGACCTGTGACTGGGGGTGGCACCAGAGTGGAGCTGGGGGCAGAGTGGGGCTGGGTGTCTCTCCCTCCCCCGGGGCACGCCCCACAGTTTGGGGACCACGGCTCTAAGGGTATGTCTACGCTTCAATCAGGAGATATGAGTGCAGCACAAGTAAACATACCTTAGATAGCTTTGATTGAGCTAACTTGCTAAAAATAGCAGTGAAGTTCCTGTAGTGCAGGTGGCAGCGTGGGCTAGCTACCTGAATTCAAGCCCACCCAGGACCCTGGGTTGGTGCTGTAGCTGCTAGCCTATGCTGCCACGGCTACCTTGCTTTTATTGTTCAAGCTAGCTCGATCAAAGTTAGCTCAGATATATCTTCACAAGCTGCATTCACACAACTGATTGCAGTGAAGATATACCCTTAGTGGTGGGACTTCAGTGAGAATACTCATATCTGTAAAATTATGCACTTGTGTAATTCTTTGCAGAATCAAGGCCTTAGTCAGTTACTATTTATCCTTCCCATCACTTGTAGGCTTTGAGGCAGAAGTACTATGAACAACAGAAGAAAAAGAAAACTTTATGCAATGTTTTTCCTTCCCCCCCCCCTTTTATACTGCAAATGTTGTAAAGAAGGAGGGTTGAGTGTGAAAGGTCATGTCAGTGAAAGAAGATTTTAGAGCCAGATCTTCCCAGAAAGGTCCTGTTGTATCCCTGTGGTCATGGCACTCATAATGAGTTGTCATCACTCTGACTAAAAAAGAAACAATAATTATGCCTCAGTTTGATGCAGGTTATGAACACAGGTCCTGATGCTGTGAAGTCTTCAATGCCTCCAATAAACCACTCAACACTCTCAGCTCCATAGCTGACAGTGGGAATTGAGGCATTCTGCACCTTCCAGGATCTACCCCCTAAAAAAGAAAAACCGAGGAATGAGAGAACCCATCAATGGGTCAAAAAGATTCATTTATTTTTAAAAAAAATTATCTTTTCAACAAGCATTTTTCTTGTAGTATTTCCTGTCCTCACAGTACTGCTCAGCTGCAATGTGACTAGCCTGAGATAGTGAGCTGTGATTTTCATACAAAGCAAGAAGAGCCTCTTTTTTTTCCTTTTAGATATTTTTCAACATTTTTCACCACCTGACAATGCTAAAAGGCAAAGACAAAACAAAAAACAAGCCAACAAAATCCCAAGGATGTAATCTTCCTGCTAGTAGCTCCTCAGCTAAGGCCTGATAAATTTTATACAAGAAACTGTGCAGTTTGCTCTTAAATTGGTCTCCAGTTGAGATTTTCATGGCTGACTCACAGGGTGAGGCTGTACTTTTTCAGACTAAATTTGTAGGCTAAGAAGCCAGGCTGAGCACTGAGTAGATATGTCGTGGGACATTCCCCTCCAGCTGCTCCATGGAGGCTGCTTTAGACCAGTGGCTGATGTAGCATACACCTAATTCAAGTCCTTTCAAGGATTTCTTTTTTGGGTGGAGGGGATGGAAAGTCCCATGCAGCTGTGGATCCTTTAGCCTCACACCTTTCTGGTCAAGCAATGTCCTGCCTCCTCTGATACAGCCTCAGATTTACGTCCCTCAGTTGTGTTGCCTAAGGAATTTCCACAGCCTGGGGAGGGGTAAGAGAGGTGCTACTGGATTTGCCCCTAAGGGCAAATTCTCTTCTAAGATCTGTTGTCCTTCTGTGTGTGTGTAGGCCCCAGTGATATCAGTGGAAGTGATGCACATGTAGGCAGAACAGAAGGCCACAGTTGAGTGTTACTGTTTAGATCTACCAAAAAGAATTTTGCCAGTCACAAAGTCTATGGGCAGGCCCAAGGAGAATGCTTCCCTAATTGTTACTCAAACCCGGCTAATAGGAATAGTAAATACCATAACATTTTATCTTAATTTTGTGAAACATAATGCATTACTCCATAGTTTACTGATTGCTTGGAGAACTGTTTATAAAATAGGCAGCCGGCTTACTATCATCATGATTATATTGTCAGGATTTGACCACATGCCTGGAAGCTTTAGTCATTTGGAAAATGCCATGTGAAATGGTGATTTTTAATCATATTATTATTATGTTATTATTTAGTATTTTATTTAATGCCATATGTGTGAATGGTGCTTTACAACTTCCATGTCTCCAGAAGTTAATGATTTGAATTACCATAGGTTGATGAAATATATATGTTTTAGTCATTTGACATTAGGGCTAGTTTGACTTCACTATGCCATATGAACTCTGATATAAAATTGCTGAGCGGAAGGGCAGAGTATTTTTGCTGTTCTTGGGTTTGTTTTTGGTTGGAAAATACTTTGTTAGTAGCAATAATAGAGCACTGTAATAAAATCGGGGTAGATGGATAAATTAGGATATGTCAGATACATAAACCAGTTGGCTAAAGGGGTTTCAGGAAAGGAGCAGATGCCTAAAGTTCCATAAGGCAACACACTGTGGAACAAACAGGATGCTTTCACAACTGCTTGATGTAATCAGGACAAACTGTTGACACTGAAGGAGTCGGGCCCCAGGTGCTGCCTGAGTGGTGTATCCTGCTTCTTTTGAAGATTCCCCTGCTCGCCCTGCCTATATACAGAAAAATTCATCAGCCCCCTGTTAATACAACACTAAGGTCAGGATTTTAGTCACATTAAGGGCAGAGAATTCAGAAAAAAGAAAAGGAGTACTTGTGGCACCTTAGAGACTAACAAATTTATTTGAGCAAAAGCTTTCGTGAGCTACAGCTCACTTCATCGGAAGCTCACGAAAGCTTATGCTAAGGTGCCACAAGTACTCCTTTTCTTTTTGTGGATACAGACTAACACGGCTGCTACTCTGAAACCAGAGAATTCAGAGTTACCATTCCCACAACAGCCTTAACGCTAGCATTTGGTGTAGGTATTATACCTTAACAGATAACACATATTGATTAATACTGGATAATGGGAGCTGGGCCAAAAGTGGAAACTTGGACGGTCAGGTTGAAACTCCATATGTAAACCCATGTATAAGTCTGGGTCATATTTGGAACCTGAAGGGACCTATTTACTGGATCCCCTTTGGATGTCATCCAGGAAAGTAGAAATCAACATTGCTGACCTTTCACGACTTGCATTGTTTTGAATAGTCTCATGAGACTGGCTCCTACAATATTGGCCAACAAGCCCAAACTCAAAACTTAGTCCCGGTTGAGCCTTGAACCTAAATCTTAGCCTAAACCTTAGCCAGCAATAGATCCACTTGTATTTTTCCATATACGCAAAACCCTTCTATACCTCAGGCTAAACTACTTATTTCATACCAATCAAAGAACAAAGAGGAAAGCACAAAAGGAAAGTCTCCATGAAAGAGAGATAGAGTGAGAAAACACACTATGTGCCAATAGTCACACTGGCATAAAGCTGGTGTAACACAGTGGAGGATTAGTCCCAAGATATTCTAATTATTTGTTGTTTAAAAACTCAAGCTGAAGCCAATGGGTGCTTCTCTTGTGTAAGGACTTGAAGGATCTGGCCTGTAAACATAAACAGTGTGTGAATTAGGAGAAGAGTACAGCCCTACACACAGTAGGTGCAACATTTCTCAGGAGCCTAAGGCACTAATGTGAGCACAAGAATAAAGAAGTGATTTTGCTGAACTGAGGTAGAAGTAAGCTGCTCCTAACTAAAAAATAACACTAATAATCCCACAGCAGAATAAACATTTGATTAAAAACCCAGACATCAATTGGATTTTATCCAGTATTAAATGGAAACACATGCTTTATCCTAGGAATTAAGGGGGAAGGGCAGGGGAAAAACCCTAAACTCCTTTTCACTTCAAGTTTATTCAATTATTGCCATTGCCAAAATATTCCATGGAAAACTGAGCCAATTCAAAGCCATTCAGTTCAAGGCTGCAAGTTTCTACCCTCCTCCCCATTTTGCCCATCAACATGCTTGAGTCAGGTGTTAATTACAAGCACCAATAAAGCCACAAAGCTCCTCAGATTCCCCTAGAGGAAATGACTGGATTCAGCACTTTGCTGTTCTGTTTATTTTACTACTTTACTGCACTTAAGTTACCCCAGCTGGTTTTCTGTGCTCTGAGAGGGGGAAAGTCCATTCTATAGAAGCGTCCAGGGAGGTGAAAGGGAATCTCTCCTCCAGACTGAATAGCTTACATGAGAGCTGCATGCATGTAGTGTGAGGATAGGGTGTTGAAGTGTCCTCTCTGCTGGGACCTGACCTTTCAACTTCTGAGGTGTCTGCTTCTTGCCAGGTCATTCTGAGTCATATTGTCTTCTGGTGTGCTGTGCTTTGCCACATAATATTTATTATTGTTAATATTAAGAAGTACTTGCTAATCTCTGATGTGATCAGCACTGAACAAGACATAAATAAACACAGTTCTTGCCGTGAGGAGTTTACAAATTAGAAGACAAATATAGATGAGACAAGATGCTCTTGGAAAACCCTGGAGTGGGTGTTGACTTACTATAAACTGAGAGTGAATTAAATGGGAATGGGATATGCTTTCTCATTGATTCACATTTTATTTTGAAGAATAGATGTTGTTTGTTGGGCTCTGACAGGGTAATTCTGTCAGAAAACCCTGCAGTTGCTTATTAGGTATAGAAGGTAACTCATAGTGTATAATATGTACCCCTTCTTGAAAATCCAGGGGGCCACATTCTCAGCTGGTCTACATTTCCATAGCTCCATAAAAGTCAATGCAGCTATGCTGATTTACACCAGTTGAGTATCTCACCCCTTGAGAACAGAGATGCATGAAAATTAGAAAAATAAAAAGAAGCAAAGCAAACCAAACTGCCTGAGATCACAAAGGGCTGTGTTTGAGTTTGGGGTGGAGGTTTTGGTTAGCTTCTACATTATCTAGGTTTGTTTGACCATTCTTTGGAATTATTGACTGGAAATCCTGACTTTAGACAGAAAAACACAGCTCTGAGCGTAAGCAGAAATACTTGAGATTAAAAAAAAACGTAGGCAAGTCTAACAGATTGTACTTAAAGATAATGGGCTTTTCTCCACTCTCTTGTTTATATTACGAATTTGCCCCAATTCCAGCAGTTGGTGGCCATGTACAGATGTAACTGCACCAGTATAAACCGCACCTGTAAACAAGGAAAGCTGTGGTTTGCACTGGTAGCACTTGCTCTTGTTTGGAACCCACCTAGGATTTGCGCGCTCACAGCTGTATCAGTTGTTGGCCATTAATTTCTGGATTCCCAGTGTAGTTAAGGCTTTGCATTCATCCCTTTAGGCAAAAGCCTACTCTGAAGGTTAACTAATTCAGGCTTTCTTGGGGCCTAATAGAGGGAGTGATCTGAGAATCAAATACCTACCCGAACCTTACAGACATTTCAGTGTAGGGACTAATAGCAAGAGTACTTCAGCAGCTGTCAGTTGCCATAGTGTCATTTATGTAAGCGGGGAATAGTCCCGCTATTGTGGGGAACTTTCCTGGCTTCTGCACTACCCCAGTGAAGTGGGCTAGCGAAAGGATCTGAGTCCTCGCTCCCACTTCCTTTACCCAGTGGCCTCCCTGCCCTTGAGGACTCCTCTTCCACTCTTCTGTCTGGCAGAGTCCTCCTAACCCCAAAAGGCTGGGTCCTGGATTCCTGGGGGGCTCGACCCCCAACCCTGCTGTGGTCACCTAGGACAGGGGCTAGGGTGTCCCTACTCCGGGGTAGTCTCTCTTCACTGGGCACTTCTCTGACCCACTGACCATTACATACAAGTTAAAGCAAATGCAAGTTATTTAATCAACAATTAATTTTAAAAAGAATAAGGAAAAATGGGAAAGGTTAAAGGAAACACATCACCCTGCTCTGTGGCAGGGAACATCACAAACAGTGTCTCTGGAACGTCAGGGCAGTTCACAGTCTGTTCCTTGTAAGTCCCAGGCCTTCTTCTCAGGCCCTGGCTTTGCTGCAGGGATGCTGTGGGTTGGACACTTGCTCTGGTGGTGGCCACACGCTCTCAGGCTCTAAGTGGTAGGACCCTTCTTCCCAGTGTCGCCCCTGCCCTGTCGGGGTTACGATCCAAGCCTGGCCTGCAGAGCCTCTTGGCTGAGGCGTCTCCCTGTGCTGGGCCTGCTGCCCAGGGTCCCCCTCGCTCTCCCCAGCTGCTCACCGCACCCAGCTCCAGATTGCTCCAGCCCCAGCTCCACCACTCGGTCTCAGCGCTGCTGCTGCTCTGCCTCCAGCTCCCTGGGCTGCTTCTTTGGCCCCTCTGCCTCTGGTTGCTACAGAGGACAGGTCTGCTCCCAGGACAGGTCTGCTCTGCAGGCTGCTTCTGTGACTCTGCTCCCAGCACTGACCTGCTTCCTGGCAGCTTTTCTGGCCCCTCTGGCTCTGGTTGCTGCAGCTCCGCTCCCAGGGCAAGTCTGCTCTCTCTGGGCTGTGCCTCTGGCTTTGGGGCTGCAGCTCTGCTCCCAGGACAGCATCTGCTCTCTCTGGATCTGGCACAGCTCTGCTCCCCAGCTCAGCTTGGGCCCCTGCTTTCTCCTTAGCTCGGCCCCTCTCTGTCTGACCCAGACAAATCCAGCTCACACGGAGGACGGGACCTCCCTGGCCTCCTGATTCTCTGATTAGCCTGCCCGCCCTGTCATTCAGGCTGACCTGAGAAAATTGGCCTTTCCCCATTGTTCCTGGGGTCTATCAGTCTCAGGGTCCTGGTTTCCCATAGACCCTTCCCCTTTTAGTGCTGGGAGCTAGCCAACCAAAACACCCCCACTGAATGTTAGTAAGGGGGCAACAGTCCCCTTACACTTAGAGAGAAGGTCTCTCAGCCACTCTGAAATATGAATATTACTTGAAATATGGACACAACCCACAACCCCACTTCTTCTTTCACCATTTTTGAAGGGAATCTCATTGTTCTACTGGAGATTTCATTACCAGCCTCGGTAGAACTAGCAATGATTTGTTTATTATCCTTGGCAGTGGAAGATACGGAAATGAGGCTAAGCTCAGACCTGCCAAATCTCACTCAGTTGGAAGGAGATGTTCTCATTGTGGAATAATATTTAGGTATTTTAAAAGTATCCCTGTCTTATGGTGAAGGATTTCTCAGTGTGTTTTGAGGAGACATTTAAAATCTCTTTTTGAGTATTTTGAATGCTCCCTCGCACAAACTGCCACTGCTTGACAGTCCTGTAAGCAGCATTTGCCCAGAGCTGGGTTGATTTCTTTCTGCAGTGGGAGCAGAAACAGAGATCTAATCCACTCAGGTTTCACTTAAGGTTAAAAGCAGCTTAAAGATCCTGGGGGCCCTCCACAGTGCTTCCTCTTCCTCCGGCCACTGTTACTTTTGCAGCAATATACACAGAACAGCCTTTCAAATTTTATCAAAGTCATGTGTCAAAAGGGTGTCGTTATCTAAATGTGCATGATCTATAAGGCAGTTTTTCAACCTTTGGATTTTGATGGCCTTAGGAACCCATATACAGAAAGTAAGCTTGCCCATAGGTGCATGTTTCCTGCAAATTGTATAGCTTCATATACAGTTATATGTCTAACCATGTGTGTTTGAAAAGCCACTCTGCCTTAACTTCCTAAACAATTGTGAATTTATCAAGTTTGTTACAAAAACAAAACAAAAAACCCCAAACCCACCAAACAAAAGAAACCCATAGGAAATGTTTTTTGTAATATTTGCTTGTCTACTGTGCTTACAGATCATGGGCCCATGTTGGGTGAGGTACAGAGCCACACAACCTCAGGGAGAGCTAGAGAAGGCAGTTTGCATGTGGAGGGATTTCCAAAATTGAAACATAGCCAGGACACTTTGGTTAGCTCCTTTACGCATGAGACAACGTGCGATGCAATCTTTAAGACATGTGATCAAAACATTGGTTTTATGTGTTATGCAAGACACAGCACCACCACCGCCGCCAGTGTCCTCAGATACCATGCTGTGGCACTGACTCAACAGAGACAGCACTTCTGTTCCAGGATAATTTCTTCCATCCAAGATGTTGGATGTCTCCCATCCAAATACTGACCCAGCCTAGTTTGTGAGGTCTGATGGGCTCATGGCACATAGGGGTGGGTATGACTGGTATTGCACATGCAGAAACCTCATCTAAATGAAATTCTGCAAACAAAGCTGGGTGACGTTTGAAGGGAATGACTTGGTGGGGCCTTCGGCCTTCTGTGGAGTGCAAGGCTGTGGTAATTTCTGGTTTGAGGATCGCTCACCACCGCACCACAAAAAAAGATCATGACAATGCCCTGAAAAAAATAAGGAAGTTCAAAGTCCATCTTTCAAGGATCTTGTTGTGCCTTGCTATGGAGATATCTCAGCACAAGATAAGGGCAAAACTCTGTTATCCAATCTTCATGGTAGATGTCTTATCCAGTGCAGGTCTCAATTGCTCATACTCTGGTCACAAATCTATTACACAACAAACTGCTACTCAGTCCGCTTTAGATAATGTCTATTAGTTATCCAGAAGTTCTTTACAATAACAAATTAAATATTTTTCATGCTCTCAGTGATTGATGGAGGCAATCACTGCAACCGTTAGGCACTTGGCTGAAGCTTTTGCATAGCCTTGGACATTAGAACCTGTCACAGTGAGAGGGGGATCATTGGCCAAAGTACCAATCTTATCCCCCTACTCATTCTAAAAGATGCCACAGGCTCTTTAACTTCCACCTGGTTGGCTTTAAGTGGCAGCAACAAGGGACCTCAGTTTAAAGTTTCAGATGTTAATGTCACAAAAATATTGTATCACACAAACTCCGTTAGCACAGCAGCAATATGGAAGCATATTGAACTCATTAGTTACATGCAAATAGTCTGAACACAAAATGGCCCACATTAGTATTTTTTTAAAAAGATGAAGTAATATAGTGCAATTATATGAACCTGAAAATATGGCAAATTTATTGGGAGATGCTATTTTTTGGTCTCAGTGGTCACAGCTGTGCGAACTTTCGAAATAAGAAACACAACAGGGACACTTTTGGTTAAAAATACTTAATGTGAAAGGCAGGTTTTGGAAACACTATACAAATTCTGTTCTCATTTACAAAATGCAACTCTGTTAACTTTCTACTGGCAGACTCTGTCCACTCATTCATTTCCCTCTCTTTTTCAAACTAGGACCCACTTTTTTTCTCATTTATATCACTGGAAATATCCAGACCAAAGAGGCTTAGACAAGCTTTTTGGAGTGCTCATTTGAACCAAACCCGATTCTGAATCTTTTGCAGGTTGCCAGTTCATAGATTTGAGAGCCAGACGGGACATTACAGTGATGCAGTCTGACCTCCTGTAAACCACAGAACACAGAATTTTACCCAGTAATTCCTGCAGCAGGCCCATAACTTGTGGTTAAATTAGAACATACCTTTTAGAACTACGTACTACTAAAAAAATCAGATTGTCTATTTTGTGTGAGAGATGCAACTCCATCCCTAGCCAAAGAGAGAGACTCACTTTCACTTATACATATAAGGTGGGTCCCTGGAGAAATCAGAGTATGTTCCCTCGGACAAAACTAGTGCCTCTCATGATCCCATCTTGTCTTCGAGTCGCATATCAGTCTGTAAGTATAGGTGGAGAAGTGCAGCGCCTGTTTAAATAATACATCACACCTTTTGTTTTGTGCTTAAAAACAATAGGGATCTTACAGCTGTGCAGTAGCCATCTTTGTTTTACAGCCTTCCATTTGGAAAGTGGGGTTCAGGACAGGGTAGTTGTTAAAGGGAAGCCGTTGTGGAACAGTCCTTGCACAGGTCCTGTGGACTTCTTTTGCAGTCTGGGGTAAGGGAGCATTCCTGAGGGCCATGAAGTTTTAATGGGAGGAAAGGAACAGGTTGATCACAATCTAATGCTGGGCTTTTCTTTGTGCTTGGTTTTTCCAACCCATTGGATTCATTTTCCTTCTTAGTTAAGTCTTGTGTTTACTAGCTACACCCAGAAGGCTCCCTTTGGCCTGATGCTCTCTCCTTATGCTGCTGTTACTAACATGGCAACAGTACAGACTCTCAGGAAAGTGCTCCTCACTCAGACATGCCCAGTCAAAATGCAAAGAACCGTCATCTAAATTTGCCAACAGTAAATTTAAAAACAGAACCAGTCCTATTACTATAAAACTCTACACCTGTGACTGGGAGTTACCCGCCCCCTTTTCCTACAGTATCTCCTTCTGTGTTTATTACCACTCCCTTTTTCACCCTCTCTTCCACTTGTTTTGGAAAATTCTAATCCGTAATAAACTAAAACTCGTTTCTGAATCACAAGGTTTGTAAGCAGGCAGACAAACCTGCTCCTCCCCCCCCGCAAAAATAATAATATGAAATTATTATATATGGTAAAGGTAAAGGGAGGAAAAAGAAAAGAGAAAAAAGAAAGGGTGTGTGTGTATGTAGGGTAAGACCCAAAAATCAAGGAAATCAGAACCATGCCATGTAAAATTGTTACAGCTGTTACTGTTTTTATTGGCTGTTTCTTTTGGATTCATTTCTCCAGCAACTGCCATTCATGTGAGCAGGAAGGCATGCAGCATGACATTGCTTTGACTTGAGAGATCCAGGGGCCAGGGGTGGAGAGTGTGGGGAAAAGGACAGGGTGTACTAATGAGGAGGTTTGTGGGGGACACATCAAAGTACATCTTTGTAATGTGTTGCAGTAACCCAGGAAATTGAATTCAGATGCATTTAATAAAAACCTAATAGGAATTTGGGATTTGTCATACTGGATCAGACTATGGGTCCACGTAGTCCAGTGGCAGCTGATATGGTACTTGATGCCTCAGAGGAAAGCGAGTCCCTTCTTCATCCTCTACCACAAATCTAATCTCTTTGATTTAGCTTTCCCTCTGTAAATTCTTCACAGAAACCTAGACACCCAACATCCCCAAACATAGAAACAAAAACAAATGAGCACATGTCTCCTATAGCCTGAGAAGGAGAGATTGCTGTGATCTGTTTTTGAATAATTCTAAGGTGATTAGATACTGAAGTAACGGCATCCATATAAATATGTAAATAGAGTGCACCTAACTGTTTGAGCAATTCTGTACATGGGGAAAAAAGGGGTAGAGGAGGAGAGATTTTTTTCCCCTGTGGGGAAATATATTTACAGATAAAATGAAGTGGCTACTTCTGGAGACTGCAATCTTGGGTAGTGGCTAAGAGCTGGGAAATGGAATCTTGGATCTCTGGTCACTCTGACTAAGGAGAGAAGAGTCTGTACAGAAATATGAATTTGCCTTTTCTGCTCTCTCTTGGTCTCTTAATAGTTGCTTCATTTTAATGGGTCTGATTAAATAATTACCTAATGTGAATTGGACAGACCTTGAGATTTGTGTCTCTTCTTGTAAGCTTCTCAAACAAAATACAAGGCACAGAACCAATTATATGAAAATTCACTCTGCACCTGGCACTCACATATTATTAGGATGAGCACCTTAGAAATGCATATTAATTAAACATGTCCAATGTCTTTTTTTAATAATTATTTTTTGTATTTTGCAGACCCATCAAAAGAAAATAAACTATAAAGAAACAAACTAAATTCACAGGTACATCTAGTGATGCAATATTTTTGGTGTATTTTCATTTGAAATGAAAACAGGGATCCTTTAAACAAAAATAAATTCAGTAGACCCTAGGCAAAGGAATTGTACATTATTAAATGTTATTTCTTGCTCAGCAAATTGTACTCAGGACCGAGCTCCCATCTGTGCCTGGTTTTTCGCTGTGTTTGGGACCAAACTGTATCCCTGATGTTGGTCAGTATTCTGGCTCAAAGGACAAAACTGGCTTAGAACTAGAATCTTCATTCAGAACTCATTCAAAATCATGTGATATTTGGATTTGAATCCCTGACCTAGTCAAACCACTCTCTACAGCTTTAGCTTCAGGTCAGATTCAAAACTGGAAGAGACCGACCTAATTAACAGTTCTATTCCAGATTTGACTGAAATCAAGAAACTTAACCAGAACCCTAGTCCTGATTTGGCAAAAACCTGTATCTGAAACTAGATTCAGATGTAAAAAGTGCTCCTTAAGCAAGCTCACCTCTAAAAAAAAAGCTGCACTTGAGCATCCATATCAGGTAACTGCGCACACTATTAGTTGCTAGGGCCCTGATTCAGCATGCTTTTGACATGTGAATAGTTCCATTGTTCAGACCCAAGTTTTCTTAAAGTAGACATACTGTTAAGCATCTTGCTGATCTGGGGCGTACATGAAGAACTACATTTTAACGTATATGGCCTGTTTGCATGTGCAAATCAGGTAATTGCACACCAAACTACACATCTCCACATGCAATTACCTAGTTTACCTGTTTATAGGGATGGGCTTACAAGTAATGAGCCCCTTTGGAAATGTGGTGCTTTGTGTGTAGCAGAGGTGCAGGTGAGACCTCTTGCAGCCTTTCTATTCCATCAGAGTGGCCAGAGCAAACTATGTAAACATCCATGAAACACAGGTGCTTTTTAAAAGTTGAGAACAGAACCTTAGTACAGCCATGAAAAAACCCACGATACTTAGCACTTTTCAATTGTATGAAAGAATTGCTGGCCCTATTTTTAAACATGGGGAAACTTAGGTATAATGAGGGTGACATGTCCTATGTGCAATGTACTGAGCACTGTGTTGGAAATGCAAGCTATACTTTTAAGAATGTGTAGGGGGTGTTCCTGGTCCTACTTGCAGGCTCAGAGGCTCTGTAGGGAAGCCTGCAATCAGAGTCAGTCTGGAAGAAGACAGCTTAGAACAAGGTTATGCCTCTCTGCTTTAGGGAGCAGCCTGCTTTGCTTCTCTCTGGTTTTGGTTACTGTTATCATTATGGATATTATGAATAAAAGTAGTATTACGTTACAGACTTTCAGCAAGAGTATTTGATGTTTTTATCTAACTTCTCTGTTTGTCTGCTGTAAACATAACACCATGTTACAGAGAAAATTAGTGGCAGGGTGAGGAACAGAAAATAAGTCTCCTCACTTCTACTCTAGCACTGCTTCTAGTCTAGCACTACTCTGCTTCCAGTTGAGGGAGAAATTGGGTTGGAAATACTGGAAGAAGAAAAAGGGTTTCTTGTGAGATTTCTGCTCTTTCTTAACTATGGATAGATCAGAGATACAAGAAGAATAGACTTTCTTATAGTATTTCCACTTCGGGTCTTAACAAAATATGCACAAGTGCTCATGAAAATAGGAATAGCCAAACAAACAAAAAATTCCCAACAGATAAAAATGAACCATATTTCTTATGAACTTCAAAAAGGATCATTTTGATTTTGGATAATGTTTTGAGTCAGCTTTAGGTTAACTGGAACTCCATTTTTAGCAACTACTGACTGCAGGTTCTGGAAATCCCCACATTAATTAGACAGAGAGAAATCCTAGAATTGTGAGGATGTGCTATATAATTATGTGAGAGAGCCCCCCCCCCCTTTTTTTTTAAAGTTTTCAAAGTTCACAAGTTTAGCAGGACAGGTTTAAATAAAGTGCATCTGATTCCAACTCTCTGCAGATCAAACAATTTAAACCGGCCCCAACACCCAACCACTCACAATCAAACATGATGTTTTATATGGGTCAACAAAAGTCTTTCTCTGATTCCTCTTCTTGCCCAGTCTTTGAATAGATAAATGTCCAAAAGAGATACAACACTTAAAAGATCTGGTTTTGTTCCTGTGTTTTGAAACATCTTCAAAGGACCAAAACACTTGGTCACTAAGTGATACTGGGTTGGTTTGTTTGTTTCTTTCCTACAGAGCTACATTATGCACTGCATCTTCTCCAGTAACTCTCTGATGCTTTCACTTTTTTCTCCCAAGCTACACCAAGAAAGTCATCTCTGTCATTTTTACTGTTCCTGGAATTTTAAGCACACTGAGAAAGGTTGTTTTTTGTTTGCCTTTTTTGTCACCACTACCCCAGAGCTGTTTCACATAGCCTGTAGCATGGAAGATCATTTTATTCCCTTGCCTTCTATTTTATCTCTTGGCTCTTTGCTTTTGTTTTAACTTGCAATTAATTGCACACGTTCTCTGACCCCATTGTGGCTAAATCATTCTGAATTTTATTGCCATGCTTTTCAGCACTGACTCTTCCTGGTCATTTCATTTCATGAATAAATCATCCCATCAATTTACCATGTATTCCCAACTCACGTAGGGTCTAGTTCAACCACCCTTACTCACTGTGAATAGGAGCTTAGTTCCTGATCCTATAAGCTGCTCCCTGTGTCTGTGCGGAGTGTCACTGACTTCAGTAGGACTTCATGCAAGAGTCTTCAAGGGCCAGATTTTAAAACATATTTTAAGGTGTAAAGATGCTTGAATGGGAGTTAGGCATCTAGGCACCTTTGAAAATCTCAGTAGGCGCCTATTTGCATCTTTAGGTGCCTAAATACTTCTAAAAATCTGCTCCTAGTACAGAGCAGGTTGCTTGATTAAGGCTTTACTCTCTAAATAATCCCAGTGAAACAAGTGAGACTACTCATAGAGATGGTATTACTTAAAATGGCTCACAAAGCTGACTGAACCTGACCCTTGGTTAGTGAACTAGGATCAAATCTTGAAGGTTTTTTTTGCAAGGTTGAAGGCTGAGCTGGGCCTTTAAGAGGAACTCAGATCCCAGCTCCCATCTGTGCCTGGTTTACTTCTCAGATCATGTGATTGCAAGATACAGAAAGGCCTGCTGGGAAAGGGGACAGGATCATATAAGGGTCCTTTCTGTTCAGGTA
Source organism: Chelonia mydas (assembly GCF_015237465.2). Taxonomy (NCBI): domain Eukaryota; kingdom Metazoa; phylum Chordata; order Testudines; family Cheloniidae; genus Chelonia; species Chelonia mydas. The sequence goes on along the minus strand of NC_057850.1, from coordinate 104,472,980 downwards.
GAAAGCTAAGGAAAATTAATAGCTTGCTGGGGAGAAGGTACGTGACACCAGGGGTAGTAATTTCTTGTGGAGACGGAGGTAAGGCAGGAAACTAGGAGGACAGTACTAAAGAAACAGGAGTGAGCTTGGAAAGACTGTACTAAACAAACTCTGAGAAGGGTCAGGGAGTAGGCCTGAACAAGGCAGGTGATATAGGAATTGACCCTGAAAAAGTGAAGCCGGCAGTTGGGCTGGGAGCAGACAGCTCCCCCTACACTGTTTAGAGCTCTCTAGGGAGGTGGTGAGAAGACCCTTTAGCAGTCCAAGCCATTTTGGGGGAAAGGGGTTGTAAAGCTATTGCACTGAGTAGAAAATAGACTGTAGAAAGCCCTACAAGGACCGGGATGATTTAAGGAACTGGAGAGACGGCCTACTGAGGGTAAAGCAGTGTGTCTTCTTGTTTAAGACTCTCTCCTTTTCCCTACAGGGCTGAATCATCCAAGAAGCTGGAGGAAGAGGTGCTCCATGCACTTCATCATGAGTTGGGTAAGTCAACCCCCATATAGGGAATTTTGCTTCTGTAGAACTCTAGGATCAGGCTGCTGATTCTCTAACAATTGGTTCGCCTCTAATTACCTGGCTCTGTTCCAAACTGCGTCCATTCTCTGGCATAGCTTTTCTGTCACTTTTTTTTTTCTTCATTAGTTGCTTTTCTACATTGCATGTGGGGATGAAATGTTACGTAAGGCTAAATGTATGAATGTTCCTGACTTTGCTCTCGTGTATAAATGTCTACTGGGGGGGAAAAAGTTGCTATTTTTGCAAGAAGACAAAAGTCCCAACTGAGGACCCTACTTTCCGTTTTCACAAGAACAGGGTAAACACTGGAGACCAACCACACATTGTCTGACATTTACATAAACACATGAAGCTGCCACTTTTTTGCTGTTTTTACTGGTGGTTATTATTTTGCACAGTCCTACTTCTAAGTGTCTGCTGCCTTTGATATAAAAGCATGGATGTCCAGATTTGGGGCTTCATACCCTTGACCACCTCGGCTGCATTGTGTCACTCTAGAAATGCAAAGCAGCTGCAAATCTGGCTTAAGTGGCAGAGCGTAATGGTCGGGCTGGTCCTTTGTAGGTTATTCTTCTGTATGGTACTCCGTTTTCCTGGCCATTAGGTTCTGATTGAGTACCATCAACTCTTTGGTGAGCAGTTCAACAATTGTATAGGATTTGTTAGAAGTAGTCACCTTTCTGGGGGGCTCTATTGCAGAGCCTTAATTTAATTGTAAATGTTTTATATGTTTTAAAAAAAATAGTTGATACAACCGTAGGTGGGGTTGATGAAGGAGAACATCCAAAACCATGGAAAAATGGATTTCTGAATAACTGGCATAAAGGCATGTATTTGTGGGGAAACAGCATTTTGATGAAACTGGAGGATCAGTGTATAATGTGTATTAACTGGAAGGGGACATGGCTAAGGCTGTGACCACCCAGTGGTTAATCAATAAGGCAGTTGGTGGGGGTGGCTAAATTAGCTGGAGTTGGGAATAATAGGGTTTCAGTGTAATTAAATTAGTACAGCATATAATATTCTGAAATAGGAGGTGGTCAAGGTCCTTCTGCCTCTCTAAGATGTGTTTCTACCCTGCAGTGATTTTTTTTATCACCTTTTAAGTACTGGTCTCCTTTTGAATGTATTCAGTTGCAGCTTCTATGCTGCCTTTGATAACTGGTTCCACATAGTAACACTTTGTATCATTTCTCTAAAACTTCTTTTGAAAGCAGATTTCTTTTCCCAGCTAATCTAAGAAATAACATAAAGACTCAAAGCCTCAATGAGATGCTTCTGGGCTACAAATGGTGCAAAACTTCTCTTGCAAGCCAGGAATGAAAGGTATGTGACACCTAATTTAATGAAGTACATACGAGAGATCATGATTTATGTCCCAGTGCTTTTTAAACTGCCATCTCCCAAATAGTTCTAGAATGCAATTGATTTCTTGCACTATCCAGGCTCGTGTACTTGGTGATATCACAGCCATTCAGTGATGCAAGGATGAGCTCATTCAGACTTCTTCAGTCCGTGCAGAAAAAATAATGAACATTCCCCTGTGCATGTGTTGCTAACTGCATAAAAAGTCCATTTGCTCTGAAAAGGCCAGCTACAGGGTGTGTGTGGTGTGTTGTGTTGTGTGTTTGTTTGTTTTTTTTAAGCTGGGCTTTTGATTTGGAGAAGATAAGAGGAACCACAAAGATGCCTGGGAACACGCCAGTAACCAGCTAGTGTAGTAATGAGTGTTTTCTCAATAGAACTTCTCTTCTTCAGGTATTGCGAATCTTGAAAGAAACTTGTATTTGCGTGAGCGCTAAAGACCAGAGCTCTTTCCTGTCCCTCTCATTCCCCACACATCATTTCCCGAAATGCCTGGCTAACAAAATGAGGTCTGCTTTAAAGGAATAGTCTTGGCCATTAATCGAGACACAAAGTGTGGTGTGTTCACTGGTTATTGTGGTGTGTTCACTAATTAGCCTAATTCTTTCCCTCTAATTTCTTCATAAACACAAATGCCTAGGAAGACAAAGCTGAGCTAACAATTTAGTCCAGGACTCTGTTCATGTTCTCAGGTTTCGTTGCATTTTGCACAGTTTTGTTGTATCAACCAGGCAAGGTACTAACAAGCTTCAACAGGACTTTATTTTCAAAGTGGAAACCTCTTTACCAACCTGCTGCTGCACCTTCTGTAGCTTTCTCCCAGCCTCTCAACTCCTCCCCCCTCCTTCCTGTTTCCTGTCCTTTCAGACTCCGAACAGCCAGTGCTCCCAATTCTAACAATTACAAGCAACATCTAAACACCACATTCCCTCCTCTCTTAAGAAACTCTCCCAATTAAAATAAACATTATTGTTCTAACCACAGAAACAAATACGAAACAAGACACTATATACTGTTGGCAGAAATATTACACTGAAAACACTGTAGATACTACATAACATAGTCTCTTGTCCAGACAGGTGGTCATCTGGGTCTGACAGGCCGTCTCTCAAGCCCCGGTTCCAGTGCAATGTCTTGTTGTGTTGGTGACGTCATCCAATGCAGACTGGGTGTTGGCAAAATCTCCTCTTGGTGAATAGGCAGGTGCAAGATAAGAAGCATTCCATACCTGCCCATCAGAAAGTAGATAGGTATAAGGTCCCTTCTTCACTATGATTTTTAGAGGAGCTGTGAATTTATGGTCCCCTTTGCGTAAAATTCCAGGTTTTCGTATTCTAACGAAGGAACCACACTCAAACTTTGGTTCCTTAGCACCCCGCCACTTTTCTGTGAAAGCCTTAGACTTTGCTTGGTTCTATTCAACTGTTTTTCTCACATCATCCTCATTTGGGGCATCAGGTCGTGCCTTTAACAATCCAGCAATGTTCAGTTTAGTATTCATCTGTTTCCCATGCAGTAACTCTGCAAGTGATCTTTGCGTTGTGGCATGTCTTGTAGCCCGGTATGCTTGCAAGAAATCAGTAGTGAAGAGTATCCATAATCTCCCTTCCAGTTTAGCCATTTGCAAACTCTTTCAAACTTCTGTTAAACCGTTCGATTTCCCCATTGGCTTGAGGGTAATATAGGGATGACCTTCTGTGTAAAACGTTCCCTGGAGTTTGAAACTTTTCTGGCACAGAGGAAGTAAATTGACTACCATTATTTGAAACCAGTTCTTTTCAAACCTTTAGTAGGGTTACCTTCCCTACTAAAAACTGAAGAGAGGAACTTAATTACTGTAGCAGAAGAGATTTGCGATGTAAACGCTACCTCAGGTCGTTTACTGAAACAGTCTATTAAAGTGATGGCATAATGGCAGTCAATTGGAGCAGTATCAAAGGGTCCTACAATATCAATCGCCACTTTTTCCCATGCAGATTCAAGAAGAGGAACAGGCTGTAATGGAGGGGTATATGTCACTGCTGTCTTATCATGCATTTGGCAAGTGACCCAGTATTTTATGAGTGCTTTAGATTGAGAGTCCATCCCTGGCCACCAATACAGATCCCGTAGTCGTTGTTTGGTTCGGACAATTCCTTGATGAGTATCATGTGCCAGGTATGTGTTTTGACTATAATTCTTCTGGCACAAGGAGCTGGTGTGTACCTCGTAGCACACAGCCATCAAAGAAAGAAAGTTCATCCCGAACTCTAAAATAAGGCAGCAAAACTGGGTCAAGGTTTTTAGGGTGACTGGGCCATCTCTTTTTCAGAAATTCCCATAGTTTTTGTTCAATTGGACACACTGAACAAGCAGCTTGAAATTATTCTCTTGTAATTGCAGTGAGAGTGCTTGTAATAAGTGCAACCACTACATCCTTATCCTCCGGTCGATCATCTGGTGAAGGCAAAGGCAGGTGAGAAAGGCAATCAGTGACCACATTTTGGTGGTTTTTCATTAGTTTTCCTCTTGCAATTGTGTGTCTGAAGTGGTAGTGAACTTTTCTGCAAAGGAGTCACAGCCTGGACTGTGCCTCCTGTATCCATGCTCATTATTTTGGCTTCAGCTATAGCTGACTCAATCTGAGTAGCAATGGTTATTGCTTTTTCTAGTGCAAGTTGTGGTTCTAGAGTGTAAGCGTTCTCTTACATGAAGCATGGTTGTTTTCCAAATGAGCTGGTCTCTAATCATCTCATCTGCCATATTCCCAAAGTCACAAATTACAATCAAACTCCTCAGGGAAGCAATATACTGCATTATAGTTTCCCCTGGTTTCTGCTCACGCTGGCGAAATCTGTAATGATTAGCTACTACATTCACTTTGGCACAAAAAAATTCTTTAATGCAGTGAGTGTAGTCTCATATTTATCATCTGCAAGGGGAAAAGTGTAAAATATACTCTGCCCTTCTGCTCCAAGGCAGTGGATTAGCAGAGAACGCTTTCTTACTTCAGAAATCTCTGTAGCACTGATTGCAAGCAAATAAGTCTCAAACATATGGATCCAGGTAGTAAAAGCAATTGGAGGCTCACCTGGGCTTTGCAGAAAGGGTGCAGTGGGTTCAGAGGCAGAAGATCCATCCTCGTCGCCAAAAGGTTGTATCAACCAGGCCAGGTACTAACAAGCTTCAGCAGGACTCTATTGGGTTGTGAGTTCAATCCTTGAGGGTGCCATTTGGGATCTGGGGCAAAAATTGGGGATTGGTCCTGCTTTGAGCAGGGGGTTGGACTAGATGACCTCCTGAGATCCCTTCCAACCCTGGTATTCTACGGTTCTGTTTTCAAAGTGGAAACCTCTTTACCAGGCTGCTGCTGGAGCCTCTGTAGCTTTCTCCCAGCCTCTCAACTCCTCCCCGCCTCCTTCCTGTTTCCTGTCCTTTCAGACTCCCAACAGCCAGTGCTCCCAATTCTAATAATTACAAGCAACATCTAAACACCACAAGTTTGGAGGGCTGAGAACCAATATTTTGTCCACTGTTGTGTCTCTGTGGGAGGAAAGAGGGCCAAGAAGCCCTCTTTCCCCTCCCATGTGCTTCTGTTCAGAGAGCAACCAAAAGGTTGACGCTTGTGCTCCCTGGGCACGGTGGTGGCACAAGCACCTTTATTAGCACTGGAGTTTTCAAAAGAGGGCAAGGGCGCTGCTTGCACAGGCTGAATCTGGGATTGGGAGGACACACGATGTGTACAGAATGTAGCAGACGCTATCCCCGTGTACCTTCCCCTACCGGCCCCAGAGGCGTTCTGCTTGCAGGGAAAATACTCTCCTCCAGCTGCTATTGCTGCTGCTGGTGTGGCTCAACTCTCCACTCCCTCAGCACTGCAGCAGTGGCTACTACCGCCATAATCTGGCCCCAATTTTGCTGAGGACCAAATGCAATACTAGGAATCTGCCATATCTGAAAAGAACAGGGTTTGAGTAGCGGATATTTTTGACATGTGGTACAATATGCAAATGTACAAACATGCTCTTGTTGTTCTGTCTGGTGTATGGAACACTCTTTACATGAGATTCCTGGATCAGCCAGGCCATAACAATCTGTATGGTGTTTTATGGACTAGTGTGACTTTTGTGGGTTATTATTTCTGGCTTAAGCAGCTCACAAGCAATCTCCCCAGTAAAAGAGAGGGGCAGCCTTAGTCTCCTATTGTCCATTTTCAAAAGAGCTAGATTTTTTTGTCTGAAAATGCCAGCTGCCACCTGCTTTAGGTTTAACTTTCTGCTTGAGTGATAATATATTATTTGACATATCTTCTGCATTTTAATTGGGGCTGCAGTCAGGGTTAAAAATCATTTTGGAAACATTTTAAGATAAAGGTCTTTTGTTGTAAAGACTCAAACAGTGAAGACGTAAGCAATCTTACTACAGGGATGGTCTCATTAAAGAGTTCTTTCATGGCATTACACTTATTGAACCTTAGCATATAGCTTACAGTACACCTGGGTGATTATTTTGTAGGGACAAAACTCTTTTGTTACTAATTTCCTCATCTCATATAGACAGGTGTTAGCTTTGCCCTCCCCATGTGTGGTCAGTAGGATCACATCCAGGTTTGCTATTGAAAAATGATTCCATTGATTTGGGAAACCTCTGCTCTTGTCTATTGTAACTGAGTTTCTGTAGCAAATTATAACCCTGTGGAGTTGCAAATGGAGAACGCAGCAGCTGTTTGATAGCAATAGGCCCTTTAGTTATCAAAATGCTATCACATTACTTAATCCACTGACATTGTTTCTTTATTTACAATGCTGAAACTGTCATTTTTTTCCAAAGGAAAAGTGGACTGAGGTGAACAGTGATGCTTTGTTGCTGAGGATAAGGACAGAAGGATAGGTGTTTATCAGAGGAGAAAGAGCCACATTTGTTAACATCATGCTTCACTGTCCCAGGGATCTAGCTCATGCAGAATATGAACAATGGGGCTAAGTACAGTGCTTAAACATGCATATTAAACCCCTGTCAGCAGCTACAATTATTAAATAACACCAGGATCTCCCCTAATCTTCCTCTGAAACAGTTTGAATTGGGTGCCAGCCTAATGTCTGTGGGAAGATTATTTCAATCCCTTGGGAAAAGGAGATCCTCCATAAGAAGTTAATACCCTTGGGACAGTATATTGGAAAGCTGCATTTGATCTCCCCTGACAAATATGACAGCATATTATGTCTGAGAAGGTCCCGTCAGTAAAAGGTAGGTTATGCCACCCACAGCATGAAAGACTAAGACTCCCCAACTCCAGCTAACTCAAAAGCTGATAGTATTAGCCTGTTGGCATCAGTGTCACTATCTTGCATTCACTGAATATAGCATTTCCATAAACTATATACCTAATTAAAACACAAGTGGCATAATGTCACTACCATGGTGTTACTGCTTCTGGAGATTACAGGGAGAAGGGGAATCCTGTCCAAAGATACTGTGCTCCTCAGCCCCTACTGCAATGAATAGAGCCACGGAATTGCACAGAATGGATTTTCTTGGCTTGTTAAAGGTCCCCCTAAACAAAACAAAACAAAAAAAGAAATCTCCTCTACATACTAAGCTGCATGGTATAGGGTTTATACACAGTGCCTCAAATAGATGGGTACATAAGCTGAGTTTGGAATTTGGGATTGTATGAAGTCTATGGGCCTGATTCTTCTCCACCGTTTTACATTGGTTCAACTCTGGTTTCAATGTAGTTGCTCCGCTTTATATCTGTATAAATGACAGTAGAACTCTATCCATTATGTGCTTATTTGACTGACAAAACAAGTATTTTAGATTACTCTTTGCACTATAGAAGCAATAATAGTCTGTTGTGGAGATGTAAGGACCATGGCTGCAGCATAATCTCCTACACTGACTATAACTTGGCTTAGACCCATCAACATAGACAGCACCAGTTGCATTATAAGACCTTTTAACATGATCTCCAACAAGGTAAACTTCACCTTTTTAGTGAAGTTGTTCCCTAAACCTGACCAGCTTAGTGATAGAGTGGACAGAGCTTAGTGACTGACTGTTTTCAGTGGCACTGGTTCAGTGTGATTGGGAAGGGGATAGAGAAGGGTTATTGGCAAGGGGAAGGCTCAATCAGGGCAGCAAAAATGTGGGTCAGAAAAAGGTGCTCCTTCAGAGGTCCTGCTGAATTCTGAAGGGAGGTCGTGTCATTTTTATACATCTCCTCTGATCAGTAGACCTGTGCTGAGAAGCTGGTATTCTACAGTAGCTTGAGGCAAACTGAGATGCGGAGGCAGATGGGGGGGCCAGTGTCTTGCAAATCCCTGACTACCTTGGACATCTGGTCCTCCTACAGAGGGATATTTCAAAAGCTGGTTTTTTGTTAGTGAGATTGGATTGTGTACCCAAGTCAAAGATCTTATCACAAACCCATATTGGTGGTGGTTCCAATTACAATGATGAATCTGAAAAAGCCTTCAATAGAACACTAAAGGTGCTAGCTAGTACCGAATGGCCACCTCCTTTTTATATATCCAACACTGTCTAAATCTGTCATGATGTTATAGGCTTTAAACCAGACTGCAAGTCAACAATAACAGTATTTCAAAATCTCTCACTGTGCAAGTTTTTCTGCATTTGTTCCTGATGTGTACTGTAAATAAGATACCTGATTCTCCGCTCCTACCATTATTATACCAGTGCAACTTCATGGACTTCTGTTTTAAACTGGTATAAGAGAGTCAGGGCTACCGGACTAGTCCCCAAAAATCTGTGCCAGCAATAACCAGCATGGAACCTGGTGCAGAGCTCTTGCCAGCAGAAGGTGGGAGCAACACAAGGTATCCACAGCATCCCCTCTGCTTGGGGAAGTGAAGCTAATGTAGCTCAAAAGTGGGCATTGCTGGTGGTGGATGGTGTAATTTGGGCAGCTGGTGACTGCTGATTCTTTCATGAGCCTCTGCTAGTGGGAGTTCCTAGGAAGTCCTCAACCAACAGAATTTCTCAGCATAGCTTCTTGCCCTTCCTTAGGTCAAACTCCTCAGCGTGCAGCAGGCCAGGCTTTGCACATCTCTATTTTGACATGTCCTGGGGTGTGACAGCACTTCCTGACTGGAGCAAGCCTAGGTTTGCTCTCTTTCAGGATGATTTCTTCAGTCACTGGCTGCCACACAAAAGATGCAAGATATAGAAGTAGGTACAAGGGGCTGAATTCCACTTGCATTTACACCTGTAAATTTTCCACTAAATTAATGGAGTTATTCCAGACATACACCAGTGTAATTTAGCACAATATCTGACTCAGGAGCTTCAGCAAAAAAATCTGTGGGGCTAGCTCATTCAGTTATCTCCTTGTGTGAGAAGTACCAATACCCTCACCATGTAATCACTTGAGGTCTGTCAATTTAAAAACAACCCCTTACACAAAAACAACTGTACCTTAGGGTTTGGGGATCTGTCAAGCCCACTGTGATTCTGTGTGGGTAGGTCAAGCTCAATGATTTTCTGTCCTTTTATTCTTCAACATATAAATAAGTTCTACTGCAGATATTGTTGATATGGGTGCAAGTGGAAGCGGTATAGCTGGTGTTTGTCACAGAACTGTGCATTGGTAAAGCAAGTCCAGTACTTCCTTGACTTCTGTGCAGTTCCTTGGTGTGAACCCTTTTTTCTTTTCTCTTGCATCAAATGTAAGCCTGCTAGCTTTGAATTCTGTTGCAGACCTGTTTTCTATGCCTTGGTGATAAATAAGGGAATGCATTCCCTCTTCAGAAGTCTGTATGCTAGGTCAGAATGTGTCCACTGATCTTATCTCCTTATCACTTTATCTGAATGGTGCAGTATCTAGTGCAGAGGTGGGCAAACTTTTTCGCCCGAGGGCCACATCGGGGTTGCAAAACTGTATGGAGGGCCGGGTAGGGAAGGCTGTGCCTCCCTAAACAGCCTGGCTCCCGACCCCTGACTGCCCCCCTCAGACCTCCCGACCCATCCAACCCCGCCCTGCTCCTTGTCCCCTGATCGCCCCCTCCCGGGACCCCCTACCCCTAACCACCCGCTATCCACACCCTCGCCCCCCAGGATTCCCACGCCTATCCAACTGCTCTGTTCCCCTGACCGCCTCTGCTCCCTGTTCCCTCAACCCCTGTCCACACCCCCTGCCCCATATCCAACGCCCCTGCCCCCTTACCATGCCGCTCAGAGCGGCAGGAGCTCGCAGCCCCGACGCCTGGCCCGAGCCTGCTGCACTGCCCGGCCGGAGCGGTGGGCCAGAGCGCTGGTGGCGAGGTGAGCTGCGGGGGAGGGGGAACAGCAGGGGCGGGGCCGGGGGCTAGCTGCCCTGGCCGGGAGCTCATGGGCCAGGCAGGATGGTCCCGCAGGCCATAGTTTGCCCACCTCTGATCTAGTGGAAACAAATAAACATCACCCAAGAATATTGTACTGGAGACTTCCTGATTGCAATTCCCTTCAGATCTTGTATTTTATAGATGTGTCCAGGCCTCAGACTTGTAGTGTAATGCCAGTATAAAATGTAGAGAAGAGAAAACACAGGTTAAGTGGTGGGGTGTCCCACTGTTCACCCTTGCCATTGGGTCCAACAGTTTCACATCTAGTGAATTCATTGGTAGAGCTGGCTAGAGGCTGACAATTCCATTTCATGATACCTTGTGAAGCTTCATTCATGAATGTAATGGGCTTGTAGATACTCAGCTAGAAGACAGTTTAGAATCGCAAAGTATTAGTATGATAGCACTTCTAGCATTTGTAGAACCTTCAACCTCTTCCAAAGTGAAAGGTGAATTATCTGCTTATATAACAAAGATCTTCTTTGATCAATAAACTGACTGTACCATATGGCAGACTGTACTGATGTGCTTTCATTTTAGAGACTACAGTCTACTGCTGTCCATGATGAAGTTGAAATTATCTAATTTATTTCTCTCCATTAAAACAGTTTTTAAAAGCACTAAGCTTAACTAGCTTCCATTTTAACTCTGAGGACTGAGGAGGGGAGGGGCCAAATTATCTACTGACATAAACTGGTGGCAGAACTCCACTGAAGCCAGTGGAGCTGAGCCAAAATCTGGAGTAATTTGGTCCAATGTGTTCCAGGCTTGTGGGTCAGCCATTTACAGTCAATGAGAGAACAAGCTGATCCTTCAAACAAACCAACCCCAGCAACTCTCTGTTTTTAGAAGTTGGATAATATTATTTGATGTCAACACTTCCAACAGTTAATAATAAATCAATGAAGTGAACATAAAATATTGAAAAGAGTGAATAATTTATTAATCCAGCATGCAGCTGCTAAAGCTAGGGATAGGTTATTGACCTGGATGCATTGGGTCTAAGCGATAATTTCCTGGCACTGCAGTGAAACCATTGCTTGACTCCAGAATGAGAATAATTTGGTGACTGAGGGGAATTGTAGATGAGCTCACCCTCACTTAATCGGCAAAGGAAAGATCAATATGCAGGACATACTATCTTTCTTGTTGTTGACTAACATAGATTTGTATGATACACTCCTACAGGCAGCTTGTAACGAATAAACTTTCTTGCAGCCATATGTATTGGGTATCTTTTCCCTTTTTTACTAGTGATAATATAAGGTTAATAAAGTTGAAAGGCCATTAAATCTTTCATTTCTGTTTGGCGACTGCATGAGATGGGTCAAACATTCAGATGCATAACATAAAATGCAAGCTTTATATAAGCGATTGGGAGTCCATAAAAATTTAAATCCTTTTAGTCAGCTATGATTCTGATTACTCTTTATTTCTCCTAGGCAGGAATAGCTTTTAGATTCTTGTATATAAAGAACATGTGGTTCTTTAATTCAAATTAATGTTTTCAATAAAATAAAGGGATACAATTACTTTAGTTTATGATCTGTATTACTCATGTAATATAAATAAACATTGATTATATCTTAGAATCATGGAACTTCTTTGGCTTGGTCTACAACTGCATTTCAATTACTTTGAAATAAACCACCCTTTTTGGTTGCCCTTCTGGATTGGCAGTCGTGCTGCTTCTTCTGGTGTAGGAGATGTTGACTGACAAACGGCTTATCCTGGCTTTGCTCCCTTTTAGGCCAGTGAGGTGATGGCCTGAAAACCATGAAGATTGCTGACATCTGTCTTTGCCATATTGTTCGTTAAAGGCCTGATCCAAAGCCTTCTGAAGTCAAGAGTTTTTCCATTGACTGCAATTAGCTTTGGATCAGGCCCAAAGTTTGAATTGACATTTGGTCACTTGTCCGTTCTCATAGACTAGAGATGTACACACTCTTCACATCCATATATTAAAAACTGGTGTTCCCCAGAATGAAACCAAACCAAATCTGGACTGGTCTTTGAGGCCAGTAGTGAACATGGAAAACATACGTTGAGCTGCCATATATTTCTGAAGTCATATGCAAGTGTAAATACAATCAAAGGAATAAGGTTTAATGGTGCTGGGATTTCACCCTTGATTGTTTACCAATGTAGTCTATCCCATACTTAATTTGGTACTTAGGGCAAGAATCCTCAAAGATGTATACATCTGGTGCATTGGCTTTATTTAACCTACATGAAGGGCACTGCAATCCTATATAATCCTGGGCCAGGACATTTGGATCTAGATCTGAATTTTTAATCCCCACTTTGGGCATATCCAGATCTGGGGTATTGGTTTGGTGTATTGGAGCCATAAAAGTCAATTATGGAGTTAAATTACAGACGCAGGTCTGTAGTCAGTGTATGTAATGTCACTGTCTGCTAAGCAGTGGTCCTCAAACTTCTAGTTAAAAAGGTTTCAGAGTAACAGCCGTGTTAGTCTGTATTCGTAAAAAGAAAAGGAGTACTTGTGGCACCTTAGAGACTAACCAGTTTATTTGAGCATGAGCTTTCGTGAGCTACAGCTCACTTCATCGGATGCATAGCATATCGTGGAAACTGCAGAAGACATTATATACACACAGAGACCATGAAACAAAACTTCCTCCCACCCCACTCCCCCGCTGGCAACAGCTTATCTAAAGTGATCATCAAGTAGAGCCATTTCCAGCACAAATCCAGGTTTTCTCACCCTTTCCCCCCCCCCCCCACACACACATACAAACTCACTCTCCTGCTGGCAACAGCCCATCCCCCTTTGAAACCCCTCTTTATAATGCGCATGATAATCAAGGTGGGTCACCTCCAGCACTAATCCAGGTTTTCTCACCCCCCCCACACACACCCCCACCTTGATTATCATGCGCATTATAAAGAGGGGTTTCAAAGGGGGATGGGCTGTTGCCAGCAGGAGAGTGAGTTTGTATGTGTGTGTGTGTGGGGGGGGGGGGCGAAAGGGTGAGAAAACCTGGATTTGTGCTGGAAATGGCTCTACTTGATGATCACTTTAGATAAGCTGTTACCAGCAGGAGAGTGGGGTGGGAGGAAGTTTTGTTTCATGGTCTCTGTGTGTATATAATGTCTTCTGCAGTTTCCACGATATGCTATGCATCCGATGAAGTGAGCTGTAGCTCACGAAAGCTCATGCTCAAATAAACTGGTTAGTCTCTAAGGTGCCACAAGTACTCCTTTTCTAGTTAAAAAGGTTTCCTTTCTGTAGTTTGCTGCACACAGGTATACAGCATGATAGCCAAGAGTCCAGCCAGTACCCTTATCATCCACAGGCAGCCGTTCTGCCAGGGTGAGCTATTGTAAAAGGAAATCTCACAGGTACTAGGGTAAGCTTTTCTCAGCTGGAAGCTGATCCAGCTTTCTGTTGCCAAATGCTGTGTCAGCCAATTCAGTTAGACTTATCCAATTACACACAAGTTGTTTATACATACAGCATTCAACACTTCCAGTAAGTTTTTCTGTGATTGTGATGCATTTAATGCTTAGTGATACAGTGAGACTAATAGGACAAAGAGGCTCACAGAAATCTGAGTGGTGCAGGCAGCACTAAGTTACAGGCATCATCGTTTTTAGAAGACTTTGAAGAGGAAAACAAGTGTTTTCGGATTTGTTTCCCCCATACACCTATGTAACACTTCTAGTTTTAATGAGTAGCCCAAATCAATGCTCCTTTTGTGGGGGGCTTCCCAAAATTTGCAGATGGCCTTCTAGCTCAGGGGAAAAGAGCTGAACAAAGCATGGGTAGTTTGAAATTCAGATCTGAATCTGAATTTCTTGTGTCAGGTCCGTCTCTAATTATTTCTGGTGGAAGTTTATATTTATGTACTCGAGGGAGGGAGGGAAATCCTCCTTGCCAACCGTGGCAATGATTTTAGGCCCTTTTTTGAGGTTTTTTTTTTGGTTTGGTTCAAGCATGCGTGTGTATACAAACTCTATGTAATTTTATTGAGGAGACTGAATTCTGTGTGTACCTCATTTAAACTTCATGAAATGCCAAGACTCTCAGGGTGTAAGTAACAAGGGGAAATAGAATCTCTTATATTGCTTTTTGAGAACATAAATTGCCCCAAAATTTAGTTTTATATTTTAAGCACACTCAGATGGAATAGTAACTTGGATTACAGAGATATACTTAACCTTACAGGCTGGAGGAGTATCTTAAAAAAAATTGTTAAGACGTATATCAAGTAGAGGATGATTATAGGAAGAAGGGATCTGGGCTGAGCAAATGTAAACTTGCACAAACCTGTCAGAAATCTGTTTTATTGTCTGATGTATTATACTACTGTGATTAATGTGAAATGGAACCACATTATTGTGTGTGATATGTATGCAAGTTGCAGATCCATTAAGAATAGTCCTTATGTGATTTATTTGTATTAATGTCATATAAAATGCTAAAAATAGATGTAATGTTAAAACTGAGGTGCATTCCAATAAAAACAAGGAAATTATGAGTTAGGGCAGCCTTATATCAATTTAACTCATTCTCAAATGACTGAGGTATTGCAGCACCTACACTGAATGATCTTATGTATAGTAGGCTATATTTTCAAAAGTGCACAGCTGTGGGTGCAGTTTTCCATATGAAAATGTTGTAATATCCAGCTTTCTGCAGCAACACATTTGGGAATGTATATGCGCACACATTTGTATCCAATCCACATATTTGCATAGCCTAAAATTTAGATGGGGAAGACTGCTCTAAGGATTTTAAAGGCTGGGTTGAGGCCCCTTTTAAAATTTGTTCTAATGGGTATTCAAGTAAAATCATTTGGTATGCAAAAAGTACTCTATTTCTCCACACCTAAAAGAACAAACCACTTATTTCATGCAGAAAACCGCCTTTTGAGGTAATCCGTAAAACAGAGCAAAAGTTAGATACTGTTTGTGAGTACCTGACAAACACCAATGAACATATTCTTACACCCTTTTGAGAGGTAGAGAAGTGTTATCATTCTCATTTTATATATTATCACAATACATTCACAAATGGCCCATGCTCATTATTTTAGGGCCCTTTTTTTTTTAAGAGCTCTTTTTGGATGGCATCTGGCCACATTTGTGCCGTGAACTGCTTTTGTATAACGGTCTCGGGTTCTCTTATTAATGTTCTCCTTGCAGCAGAAAACCAGAACTCTCCAATATTGAATTATATACGCAAAATCCATTGTAGTACACAGCTGCTACAAGAATAGCCACAACAGAGGAAAGCAGGTCGTTCAGCTTCCTCATGCAGAGCAGGCTTCTATACAGTACATGGAAAAGGTCTGTGCTTGAGCCAAGGTGTAAAATCATTACAAAGCACTTTTGCCAAGTGTTTTAATGTATGGGGGAGCTATACTGTCCAAAGCCTTTCCTCTAGAAGACTTAATGTGACAGCGGTTTAACGAGAAACTAAACCAGTAAATCCTCACCCTGTAATATTCTGAATCTCACATTGCCATCACTAGAGCATGGCCCCTCTGACCATTGCTGGGTAGGATCATAATCCATTGGAATAAACAGATATGGACAACTGCAACATCTGCAGGGGGGGAGGGATTAGCTCAGTGGTTTGAGCATTTGCCTGCTAAACCCAGGATTGAGAGTTCAATCCTTGAGGGGGCCATTTAGAAATCTGGGGCAAAAACTGGGGATTGGTCCTGCTTTGAGCAGGGGATTGGACTAGATGATCTCCTGAGGTCCCTTCCAACCCTGATATTCTATGATTCTTAAACAAAGCTATTGATGAAGGTCATACAAGTTGGCAGACTAACTTCTACCAAGCGTCTAAAACTTCACTAAATACATGTTTAACCTTGTCCATTATCAGAAAGAGTTAGCGAGTTAGTTTTACCACACTAAAGTGATAGTTAGTAAAATGGTAGACTTGAAGTCTGAATAATTCAAATAAGTAGTGTATAACAAACGTGACTATTGCTAAAATGTGTATCTTAAAGAACTGGAAGTCAATCCAAGAATAAACTAAACATTGCTGGGTGGTCTTATGAGATTGAACCGTATAAGTCATCTGAGAAAGATCCTGTTTTGGGCAAGAGGAAAATGCTAATACTTGATTTGTTTTTTAATTTCGGGTAATTAACTACTGGAACAATTTATCTAGGGATGTGGTGGATTCTCAGTCACTTTGCCTTTAAATCAAGATTGGCTGACTTTCTAAAACAGATACTACAGCTCAAACAAAAGGTGAGGGTTTATTGCAGGAATTGCTAGGTGAGGTTCTCTGGCCTCTGATATGCAGGAGGTCAGACTAGGTTATTGCAGTGGTCCCTTCTGGCTTTTAAATCTATGAACGTCTGAGTAAATAGATTCCCAGGGAGACCTAACAGACTACATAGTCAATAGGTGGAGGCCGAGGTCAGTGTGCAAAACATGCACACTTTCCCCTGAATGCTGATTGTGTGCCCAGTGCAACATCACTGAGACCAATGGAATTGCCAGGGTGTTCAGTGGAGTAGAACATGACCCTTTGGGCACATGTGCACTTGGCAAGTACTGCTGGATACTGGATAACTCTGCATGCTAGTAGGTACTTAGACATTCAGGTGCATTTTGTTGTACAGTTTACTTGTGCCACTGTGATAGTAGCATGTGTAAATGCAGATAAATTATGCATGTATACTGCAGCATGCAATTGTTAACCTCCACCTGCTGAAAGCTTGCCCCAGTATACATTTCTGGTAGGTCTTATATAACTTTTTTCAGGGCTTGCAATAAAAAATGCTTGACATCTATGCAGTGTCATGAGCATGAAATGGTATAGTAAAAATTCCATGACTTTCCAAAAGCATGGATTGCACCATTTTTTCCCCTCTCTTGTTTGAGAAGTAAAGATTTTCATGCATTTCTAGAATCAAATTTCAGATTAAAAGGACATGCTACAAAGGCAAACAAAATAAATTTCAGAATTTATTTGTCTTCTATTTCTTCCTGTTCCTTTGCCTGTTGCAGCAAATTAAGGTGCAGTGCTGAAACCCTTCCTAAGTATTTCTATACCCAAGCATTCAAAAACCATGAGATTTTTAAGAAATACATGTTATGTTCTTCCTTTTTTGTGTTGGAGCCTTTAGGGTTCATATTTTTCAAGTGATTCTTTGCATTCATATGGACTAGAAATTTTTTTTTTAAGTTAAATGAGATTTATATGAATCCAGGAGCAGGGCCTTCAAGAAAAAAACAAATGCCACAAGAATGACTGTTTCCAATGCTTTTATTCATGCAACTATTCTTGCCAATGTCCCCAGGGGGTTGCATGATTCAGAGTTGTAGGGGTCTCGTCATAAAACTTATGATCAAGATTTTCAAAATCTTTAACACAGCAATAGCCGTAGGCTTATATCTCCAGTTCAGTAATGGCTCATATGAATGTGGTTAGTGAAAGCTATTATGAGTTTGGCAGTCTTTGAAATCAGACCACTTATTTAGGTTCCCTTCAGGATCCTAAATCATGGCCTATATCTGGAAAGTGCCATGCACACACATGGTGATGGAGAAAATATCAACAAATCCTACTTGTTTCATTTTGATCAGTTTCATAACTTATAGGATATTTCAAATTAAGTCTAAACTGCTTCTTCTGTGTTTTATATTTTTTTTTAAAAAATCTGAGCCAGATTCTCCATTGCACTTCAGAGCTACTGGTCTGATTACAGAGAGGACTAATGATGGATGTAATTGCCTAGCAGAGAATTCTTTTGGCATAAATCCAGCAAAAGGAGCTCCTATGCCAGCTGTCCCAACCCCCAGTCTGGCATAGGGAATGTGCAAAGAAGAGCTCTGCTCTGCCAAACCTCCTCTAGCATAAAGTCCCTTAAAGATTTAGTGCCAGTGGCATAAATTAGAGTAGTTCCTAGGCTGCTCCAGCTGACACCGGACTAGGCTGGTACAGAGTCAGGGAGCCACAGCCTGCTCCCTGACTAGGATCCCACTCATACCCCTCACTGAGTAGAGCTGTACCACAGGGGAGAGCTGAACTTCTTGGTGTGCCTGTTTGGACCCTTAAGCTGTTAAAATTAATGTTTGTTTGGCTTACACTGTCGGTTCTTAACTTGCACATACTGCCTAGAAACACAGAAAGCTTACTGTTTGCAGCAAGGCCACTGGGGAGCTGAGCTAGCCTTCCATCTGGACTGAAACAAGTGAGCTGCTCTGCCCAGATCATATTCTTAAACCAGGAAGCAGGACTGTTTGCTTTTTGAGCTGATCCTTGAGCCTTCTTTACTGGCTCCCTCCCTCATTCTCACAAAGTGCAGCAAGGTGTTAACTGATCTGGTTCCCCCTGACTGCTGGACCCAGGTGACCTGCCTCAGGTCACATGTGGGACACAGAGCTTTGGGCACACTTTTACTTCAGCTGGGGGAGTTCCAAAACCATTCTGTGCCAAATGGAAAATGAAGCTGTTGTCAGTCCAGGGGCAGCACAGCATAAGGATAACTGAGCTCCTTCCTACTGCTTCATTCATTTTTAATCTGTAGTCCGTTTATGTTCTTTATTACTGTTGAATGTTTCCAAAAGTTGTGAAAACCCTTGTGCAGTGCCTCTTGGCTTTGGAGCCTGCATCTAGAAAGGAAACTTTATATTTTTATGTCTGCTTGGCTTGGATTTATTCCTCAGAGGGAGAAGCCAGTAATTACTTACTTGGTGGTGATTTCACCTCCTATTTATTTATTTATTTATCTAATTTATTTATTTTTTGCATTCATAGAGCAGCTCTTGCAGAACTCAGTGACACAAACCTTCAGGTAATGCACTGCTAAACTTGGAAGAGCCAGACTTTAACTGAAAGGACTTGTTCAAAGCTGCCTTGGTCTGTCTCACTTCTACTTTTCTCCAGGCCACAGTGAAATATGCGGTCGTGAACACGAGTCAGACATCCGTTGTATTGCACTTTTTAGTCACTAGATGAAATAATGATCCCGTAGGAATTCACAATAAATCTAGATCTATAAGAGAAATTATGTTTAAAATCTTTCTTTTTCTTATTTGAATATACATTATTACCATTTTTCAGGTTGGCAACTAAGCTGAAACAGTTGGGTGAATATACTCTGCGTGTTTTCCTGTTTAGCACTGCTCTCTGTTCCACAAGACAGGATGGGCAGCCAGTCACTGAAAACCCACAGCCACTGAGATTCATCTTTCGTTTTTTTTTATTTCCTCTGCTGCATTTTCTTCTAGAGGCTTGGGCTAGTGATGGGAAGGCTGATGGGTCAGTCTATTGTGTTGCCTGTGTATCCTGTATATTTTCCCTTCCTGAGGCTGTTTACATTCTGAATCACTTGATGTGCTGTGCATTCTCTTTAAAACTTCAGTCCTCAGTCACTAGGATCAAATACAAACAGAGGCCGCAACTGGAGTTCAGCTGTGAGGTGGAAGGGGAGTTCTAGTGTGTCTTCTATGAACTTGGCCTCCTTAGTTAAAGTAAATAATGTGGCGATGGTGTTCTTTAAGTTGGAAGACTGGCAGTTTCATAAATCTGTGAAAATTCTATGGAGAATCCTGGGCCATTCTAGAGGTACTTATGGAGGGGGTTTGAAAGTCAAAGGTGGCTTCAGGCTACCGTTATGCACCCCGAATCATGGCCTGTCCCAGCAGTATGCCAAGTCAGTCCTATGTTGCAAGGTATGGACAGTATATGGCTGCCCTAAATTTCACCTTGCTACCCATAGCACCAAGGGATTGTTCCTGCAATTGTGGGATCATGCACTGATGACTGAGGGCTGCTACGCCAGCTGAATGCCACCCAGGGAAAACTGAGGGAGCCTGATTAATCCAGATTTTCAGCTGTTTTTGGAGCACAGTGGTGAATGAGGGCCATTGGGACTCATTCTTTACTAAAATACACCTTGTGTAGTCCTTGCTACCTGTGCTAAGTGGGTGTAGAATGCAACAAACCTTTACAGCCAATTTGT
Organism: Chelonia mydas; assembly: GCF_015237465.2. Lineage (NCBI taxonomy): Eukaryota > Metazoa > Chordata > Testudines > Cheloniidae > Chelonia > Chelonia mydas. Next base: position 104,452,774 of record NC_057850.1, on the reverse strand, counting down.
ATTACTGTTGCCTAGGATGTAACTGACTTTCCAAAGCCCATTTATAAACCAGTCTGACCGGTAAAAGCATCAACTTGCAGACTGGGATCAATAATGCATGAAGAACTGATTTGTTTGCATATCGTTTGGCTTTGTTTCACTGTTGGATGTTCAAGTTAATAAACATGTTTTCATGTAGGGAAAAAAAAATTGGAGTAGGATGCAGAGCAGTGCTTCTCACCAGATTCTTCTAAATTTCTGTGTAAGGCACCTCCCATCATGAGTTTTCTATTGTATTTCCCTTTCCCGATCTTGTCACTAGTGGAGATATTTTTAATACATATTTTAAAAATTAATTTTGGGTGCACAGAACAAATACACTGGGGCAGGCAGAAAGCCTGGCCTGGTGGACTGAAATCCCGGAGAGGGGACTTGGAACCTCCAAAGACACCAATCTCTGAAGAACACTCCAGCGTGGTGAGGCAAATGAGACAGGAAATGGCATATAGGCATGTTACTGTTTTGTTTGGATGTGTACACTGTGCTAGCTAAAATAAACAGTGACTGGTTTTGAAACCCTTTGCCAAGCTTGTGTCTATTTGCTTCCACTATCATGGGCCCCTGAAGAGATGAACTGTAAGCCAAAGTGCCCACAAGGTAGAGCTCTGGGAAGGGGTATGCTAGGGCAGCTAGCACTAGTTACAGGCCTAAGAAGTTGGATTGTTGGCTCTCAGTTCTGAGAGGGGTGTGCAAGAAAAAAGTTCTGCATCTCAAAAGTGTGCCACGTGATCCTGAGGAAATGCCTGGACTCTGCTTAGTCTCGGGAAGTTTAAAAGCACATGAGTCCAGCATGTGGGACCCAGACACTACAGCTTGGTGGGTGTCCAGTAGCGGGTGCCTTTACCAGGGTTCTCTAGTTTTTCATTCCCCCTATGACATTACGCAGGGTACAGTCTGGACTGTTGGACAGCTGTGCCCCCTCAATTCTCCAGTCTAGGGTACCTTTTACACTGCTTTGCTGTGAGAAGTACCACTCCTGGCCTGCTCACACACAGCCTGCAGCATGTAAATTGCTCCCGGCTATACAGTACAAGTACTATAGCCAGCCACTCTTGAATTACATTGCAGAGCAACACCAGCAAATTCCCATTCCCAGACTTCCCCCAGAAATGTACGCCTTGTACTGCCCAGCCCTCTCTCACAAGCTCATGTGAAGTCGGTCCTTTTATGAATAGAAAATCATATGCACAAATCCAGTTATCCCAAATGGAGTTTCCCAAACATTTCAATCCAAACACACTGGTTAGATAAAACAAGTTTAAGCACAGAAAGATAGATTTTTTTTTTTAAATTTTTTTTCGGTAAATGATTACAAGTAATGAGGCATAACAGTCAGAATTGGGTACAAAGAAATAAAATGTAACATGCAACTAATACCTAACTTAACAAGCCACAGTAAATTCAAGCAAAAGGTGTCTCTCTCGTCACATGCTTCTTACTGGCTGAATTCCATTCATACAGGATCCTTCCCTCAGTCCAAAGCTGTTACTTCGTTCCTGAGGTGTTGTGGCTGCTGTGGATGGAGACAAAGGGAGGAATATTTTGGCGAGTCCTCCATTCTTGTACCCTTTCCTCTTTGAGAATCATCTCGAGCTGGGATTCAGGGGAGAGAGTCTGTGGGGATAGGAGCCTCCAGCTGTTTCTTTGCCAAATTGTAAATTTCTCACTCACACCCTTTTTTCCTGCCAGAGAATGGCCACTTAACCAGATGGTGGTCCATTTGATTTCATCGACACCTAGCCTCAGTGTCAGTCAGCCTTATGTCTCTGAGGAACTGGTTTGTGGCTTCTTCCCCAGATTTGGAATATATCTTTCTAACATCATATAGTAGAATCTCATAACTTCACATGCAATGTTGCCACACATATGTTACTAGGACAGTCATGATCAGCAAATCATGTTTTCGGATTATATCTTACAAGGCAAAGTTTGTACAGAATTTATCATAGTCTTGAAAAGGGGGTGGACCTAGGGATTCTCTACCCCTCTCTGTTACCGAAAGGGGGGAAATAAAGAGAGTGAGAACACTTAGACATCAATCATTCTATTGCCTTTAGCAGCAAAAAGAGTGTGGGGGTGGAGGGACAAAAATCAGAAATCTTTATTTTCAAAAACTGAACTGAAATTTCCTGTCAAAATTTTGTCAAATAGCATTTTCCTTTAAAAGAAACAAAAAAAATGTCATAGTTGACAACCCATTTTTAAGCATGAAGAATTTTGACCAGCTTTAAAAGTGACAAATCAAACAGTGAATGCTGATTTAGCAAATAATAGAAATAAACAATTTGTAGGTACTAACCTATAGGTTGAAGTTTGTTCATGGAAGGCCTAATCCAGCTCCAATTGAAGTCCATGATCTCCTTGAAGTCCAGACTCCCATGGACTTCCGTGTTGCAAGACTGAACCCATAAACGAATATTTGCAGAACATGCCCCCGAAAATTATTAGAAATTAGAGTGGGTTAGTGAATGATTTACAAACAAGGAAAAGGGGCTAAATTCACAACAAATATCACTTGCAACAAATACGTCCACAAGCTCTAATCGTTGGTGATAGGAACCATTCTGGAGCCTCAACTACAACATTGTTAGTATAAAAACAGCTGAAAACCATCTTTCTCTCGGTCTTGAATGCAGGATGTGAATGCTACTAATTTGAAATTGTGACTCAAGTTCTTACCTGGCAATAAGCCAATTAACTTTTAAACAGATATGTAAATCTTAAAAAAAACTTTCTGAGACCTCTACTTCCATTTTTATTATTTGTTATATTTATTTCCTTTCTATATATAAATGTCCTAAAGCTTAACTCATGAAGGAAATTCTCTGAATGAATTCATATTCATTTCTGGCTTGTGGAAGCTGAGCGTTATATTCATGCTTATTTGCATTCACATAGTCCTTTGAGGGTATTTTTGTCTCTTTCGGAAGTTACATCAGATGGCAGATCTGGAGTAGTGATCTGGAACCGCCTGCAGATCTTGTTTCTATTAAACAAGAGGCTTGGTGCTTGTCTGGTGCCATCATGTTCCATTGCCATGCAAGAGACAGGGAAAAGGACACTGCCTTATTCATAACTCCAGCACCAGAGGTATGGACCATGCTTGATCATTGTGCTGGTCCTTTGCACTGGGTGAATTTCACCTTGCTATGCCTTCCCCACAGGTAGTATCCATATCCTGTCAGCATATAGCAGGGGAACCAGGGCCTCTTTCCCTTGCATGATGGAGGGGGTGACTCGGGGGGGGGGGGCGGAGGGCAAGGTACTCTCGCGCAAGCACCAGATACAATCTGGTTCCATATTTTAAAAAATGTTGTACAGTTGCCTGGCATTAAATCCTCTCAATGCAGCCGAGCTGACAGACTTGCATATGTGCTGTTGAAAGGGCTTCACTGAAATAGAGGGCAGGGGCTGTGTGCACAGGGGGAAGGAGAGAGGGGATGTTAGTTCTGGAGGTGATCTTAGGCCGCTACCACAGGAAACAGCTCCACAGAAACTCCCCCTTCGACTTCTGACAGCCCTGAAAAATAGCCAGGTTTGAACATATAGCTCTGGGCACATTTTTCTATTATCATGCTTACTGGCTTAGTTTTTAGTGAGCTATGCACTGCCCTGCTGTGATATAACACAGAACACAGGCTAAACAAACATATTTGAGGGGAAAAGAGGTGTGAGCTGCCAAAACCAGAGTTATTTGCAAATAGGCAAATACATTACCTCACAAATCTCCCTCCATTCTGTAGTGTCTGAGCTGTTTTTCAGCTGGTACAGCCTATATGATAAATGTAAGTGTAGTGTAAGTACCATTATAATCTGGAATGTGGGAACCAAGCGGTGTCTTATTTGCTTTCCAAATCTGGTTTTAATTTGTGTGAGAGAGATGTTCAGCTGTATCTTTATTTATTTTTTGCATTGCTACTCAAAGTGACAGTAAGAGTGCAGTAAGTGCACAGGCTGTCTGGCTTGTTACAGGGTCTGTCTTTCTCGCTCTGTTGTCAGAACAAGATCATCCTTAGTCATACATCATTGGATGATCCTGTGGCACGTCTGCTTTCTGGGAAGAGGAGGGTTAATGCAGTGAGGGAGCCAACTGAAGTCATGCCATTTTTATGATGAGGTAGGGAAAGTTGCTTCTTGGGCAGCTGGCAGGAGAGTGAGGGAGTGCCAGCTGTTTTAGTGCTTGCTGCTAGAACTTAAGCCTCCCCTGACACTCTATTGCCCTCTGCTCGAGATGTGGAAGCAGTTAGTATTATAGGGGCTGTCATGAAAAACAGTCTGTTCAGACTGAGGATGTGTCAGAAACTGTTGCAATGCCCATTTCTCAGCTGCTAGCCCTGTTAATGCTTCCCCCCACCCCACACCTCCTTTGAAAGAGGCTTTGATGTCTTCCTGATCTATGAACCACTGTATGTAGCCTTAGATCCATATGTCTGGATAAATTGTTGCGTGACACTTGGATGGACCCTGGAAGTATAAGATAATCCCTTTTAATTTTTTAAGCTCTATAACAGCTTCATGAGGTATATGCAGGAACTGATTAACTCATGCACTAGCAAAGCAAATGTGGACCCTCTATAAATTTCTATTTAACTGTAGACAAGTACTTATTTCTCTGTGGGCTGCATGGCCCAAACTCCGTGGCTACATCCAAAATAAAGAGGTAATGCAGGGATACAGAACATTTTTCTATTTAAAGACAACAGCTTGTTTCACTGTAGCCCGCTGGGTGATTCTTTGCTCGCTTGGACCCCAGATCTAGTGCATTCTTTCATATAATTGAAGTATGGCAGCTGCAGTTGGGTGCATCGGGATACTCATGCAGGATGAGTTCATTATCTTAACTTCCTTAGTGGGTATAGTCTGTTAGTGTATATTTGACAACTACTTTGTTGATCTTTCACGAAAGAGGAGTTGCTCATAGAATAATTGAAAACCTTCACAAGTTGATTTGGAGGAGAAGTCAGTAAAAAGCTCCTCGTTTAGGGTTATACAGGGGCAGGTTTAAGCAGGGAGGTTCCTTGCACTGGCAAAAGGCAGATGGACTAAATGGCCATAATAGGTCTTTTCCATTTCTGATTTATGAGTTTGTAATTCAAGAGCTGCTTAGGTTGATACATTTTGTGTTTGCCCTCCTCTCTCTGAAATTCAGCTGAAGCTAAATGCAATCCAGAACGGAGCTTGGAGTGCTTTTCTCCCAATATTTATTTGCAGCTACAGCTAGCTCAGTTTTAAGACCTTTTACAACACCAACTCAATGTCATAAATACTATACCAGCAACTTCTCTATAGGGAGTCGATGGGCTATACAGTTAATGAAAATTCCTAAAGCAGTGATATGGTGAGATTCCTAAAATGAAATTCAGAAACTGCCATGAGTTCAAGACAAGTTCAGTTTGCAAAGTTTGCCTCTGAGTTTCTCCTCCTGCACTCTTACCTCCTTCCCCTCACCCCCCAATCCTGAGCTATCTGATTACAGAAATCCACTGCGGCATGCATATGTCTTAAGATCTAAAGACCTGGGTAACACTCTCTAAAGTTTTACATTATAACTCTTTCAGTTAGGGTATGATTTTTATTTCACTGAATAGTTATCGCAGTGAATACCCCAGTGTGGATGCAGTTAACTAATACAAAGATGACTTACCCTGGTATAGCTGTTCCCATCTGGAAAGGGGAACTGTTATGTCAGTATAAAGCAGCTGCATCCCCGCTTAGGGGAAGGTGGGCTTTTTACTGTATGGTATAATTAAAATTGTAGAACTTCCTAATGTAGAAAAGACCAAAGATAGGCCATGGCCACAACATTAGATTGAAATCCCGATTTCACCTCTTGAAATTCACAGTGCTCTGTGTAGGGTTCTGCATTGACACAGAGAAAGGCACTCGTGAAATTTGGAGCCACAGAGGGGTTTGGATTCTGAATCCTTTCAAATTCCAGGGGTGTTTATAGCTAGCGTTTTGGGTCAGGCCCATCTGTCTATGTGCAAGCGTTTTGTACCAGCCTATAGCTGAAGGATGGAGTATCTGCCGTCTCTGTGTAAGGTGGACTGGAAAATAGAGAGCTGTGCACTAAATCTGTTTTAGAAATGAGATTCTAAGTGGCCTCCAGGTCATGCCCTTGAGATCCATGTGTCGAGGGAACCTTCTGTATGGGGGTCTCTCTCCTGCAAATTTTGGGATTCACTGGTTTCTCTGGGTAGAACTACAACTCATTCTGGAGGGGCAGAGCGGACCCCAGCTCCTGTGCAATGATTGGGTGCAGAGAGCCTGACTGAATTTTCCTCTTGGCAGGCTAGCTCCCATAGGTATTTCTGGCAGAAGGGGCTCTCTGGGCCTTTGTGACTGGAGGGATGCTAACTGCATGGCCAGATTCAAATATGAGAAGTGACTGAACAGCTTGTAACCCCACCTAAAAGCAACTGTCCTTTCAGTACATGTCACCATCGCTCTTCAGATAAACAGAGATAAAATCATAAGAGTGGGGACAATCATGCGTGTCTCTACTGGGCCATGAAACTCAGCAATGACTCTATTAAGGTATGGGGAGGACCCAGCCTGAAGAAATGTTCATTAGACAGTAACCTGGTTTAGAAACTTCTCAGGCACGAGGTCGGAGGCATCTCTAGCAGGTGAAACGGATCTGCTATCTGCAAGTTGTTAATGAATCCTTCTCTGCAATGATGTCTTGGGACCTGTTGAAACTAAACTAATAATAATCTTTTTTCTATATTGCTTTTCATCCCGGATTTCAAAGCATGCTACAAATATTGTGGACCAAATTATGCCCTCGGATGTGTTGCACATGGCTTCCACTGCCTTCAGTGGCAGCCTGATTCAGGCATCTAACAGAAGAATTGAGACTTATTTAATCGAACCTCAGAACATCTTGGTAAGGGATCACTTCATTCATTTCTGGGGCAGAGCAGAGAAGCTGTTTAACAGTAATAATACCTAACAGTTTTGTGTCAGGAACAGAATAATACCATTTAATTCCTACTACAAAGGCAGGCAGAATTTAATCCCTGTGATTGGAGTGTGTCCAAGTTTCAGCCCTTACTCTTTTTATAAATCTTTAAAAAGGCCTGGGTTCTTTCATCTGTGACAGAAAAACAAGGTGCACACCCGTCATAGCCATTAAAGACACCACTACCGAGGAATGTGTCCCCTCTTTGAGTAATTACCTGTCTTGACCTTGCTTAGCTTGTAAGATCTTATGGAATAGCAGCACCTGTGTTATGTATAATACTCTTCTAGCAGTTTAGGGCAGAGGGTGAAGAACGCCATTCTACTTACAGGTGAAACTGCTGGTGGAATTTAGGCAGGCACAATACCCTATGTATTGCAAATGGAATTCGGCCAGGGAACATATCTATTTCTACAAAAAGTGACTGAGAATTTTAACAATACATAATCAGGAGCTCAGTTTGACAACCTTTCCCCCAGGACGGTACTCCTAATGCTATGTTGGGGTTTGAGGGAAGGGTGTCACATACTACATCAGCAACAGCACTTTTTGAAGCCTCCCACCTCCCTGGCTTGACCCTACTTAGTCTATGAAATCGGATGATAAGTTGGAATAGCTCTTATTTGTTGGGTGGGAAGCAATATCTAATAATTCTTAATTCATTTGATAATTTCCCTCAAAATGTTAAAACATTACCTTAATGTCAAATGGCTTATGCTGGAATAAAATACTATCTTCTTATAGGTGAGCAGTGTAGAATAACCCAGGCTTCTGCCTCATAATCACTCACTTGATAAAGGTGCTTACAAAGAGGTTCATTTTCCCTTCTGAGGATTTAAATAAGATGCCACTCATTTCAGTTCCAGTACTAATGTTTAAAACTTGTGTAGCTGCTTCATAATAACACATTTAATTTTGAGCAAGGCACTACACAGTCTGTGACCCAGGGTAAGTCTTCACTGCAGACTTAACTCGAGAGTTTTTCCTCTCGAGTTAGCCTCGCTCAACTGAGAACAGCCACGCTGTGAAAAAACACTTGAGTTGCTGTGTCCTCACTGGTGCTGCACTCATTCATGTGTGACACTAAAACTTCTGGGAGCGTATCCCACAGTTCTTTGTGCTGCAGTCAGTTGAGCCCCTTTATGAATTCTTTCCTAGTGAATGGTAGGAGAATTTGTCTATTCTTTCAGGGCATACAGAGGAAGGAGGGTTGGAAGGACTAGAGGCATTTGATCAGAGTTGGCTTGCGTCATGTTAGCAGCTGGTGGGTTGTGCTCATGCAGGTTTTAGCTTATACCTCCAACAGGCCAGAGATAAAAGCAGCACCACACTCAAGGATTTTTTGTGTGTGGACAGGGCTTGAGTTAGGGGCAGCCCTTGAGTTAATCCAGCTGTGAAGTCAAGCCCTCTGTGGTGGTGGACTCCCTTGGTCCAGAATATCAGCTTTCATGTACAGACAAAAAGGGAGTGGTCAAAATGTGAACCAAGCAAAAATAGGTGCAGTGTCTTCAGAATGAGAGATACCTGAAACAGTAACCGAGAGGTGGGAACTGTTCCATTCATCTGAGTCAAGTTTCTGCAACTCCATGCCTGCAGAATTTGGTATTTTGTCAAGATGCTGTGGAATTCAATATTTCTGACATAGAATTTGTCATTTTGTTGCATCCAAGTCCGATTTATTTATTTGTCTCCCTGACACGCTGGGACTTGCATGCAGCTGTCTCATTCTTCAGCTTTCCCCGCTTCCTAGATGGTTCTAGGCAGCTGAACTTGCAAACAGATTGCTGGTGGGGAGTGGAGGACCCAGAAACAGCCAAGACCCAGAGAGCCAGATAGTTCAGTTTTTTAAGGCCAGCTGCAAGCTTTCCATTCCCCATCCCATGCAAGGGGAAAGAGTTTCTTAGTGGGGTCACCTGGGCAACGTTATGGTAGTTGACAACTACGGAGTGAAGCTGAGCTATCTGGGGGAGAGGGACCGCTTGAAAATAATCATTTTGTTGAAAATAATTATCTAGAGTTGGCAACAATGAGCCATGGATTGTCGGTGTGAGGGGTGGATGGGAAGGGAATGAAGGGCATTTTAGGGCAATAGAATACGTTAATGTTGCTGCAGAATTTAGTGGTTACTGTTGCACACTTTAGAAATTGCTGCTGCAGAATTTAGGAGGTGTTGCTATGAAATTTGGTCTGTTGGTGCCATCAAATGCATGGGGCTCTACCTATAAAACCCATCAAATCCATTTGTCTGATCTAATCTTATATACTGAACACAGCCTTTCAGAGAATAGGGTTTTGTGTGAGTGTTCTCTTTTTTTACTAATACTGACTCTTGTTGTTTTTAAGCTACTGTAGCAAATGGTTTGAGTTCGGTTCGAGGCCTTTTGCATGTGTCACACTACTAAATTCCCAGAGTTAAAAGCCTTCTAAGATCATCTAGAGGCCAGAATTTAACTACAATGTGTTGTTAGTTACTCTTCCAATAAAGTAAAATGCACATAATCTAGACAGACGTGGTTACAAGCAGCGTTTACTGAAGAACATAAATATCAGCAAATCTAAGTTCTCTCATGTACCCCTCCCTAGCAGAATAACAGGATAATATACTATATAGCAGTAATTTTGTTTGGACAAGTTGTATTTTTTTCCTTCGCGCTTATGTGTCAAAAATCTGGTAAATGAAATGATACTTCTGTATTGCATCTGCTTGTTTGATGGACGGCTGACAACTTGCATAAACAGTCTAATCCATATGCACTGTTGCGCAATTGCAGCATACGACAGTTTCCATTTATAAAACAACTACAGGACTCTTCTTTTAATCTCATTTTATGTAATAGATGAAGAATAAAATTCCTTGCTTCCGTTTCACAAGTAGTAAACTTGTATCTTTCATTCTGAATTGGTTTCAGATCCAAAGATTACAAATGGCCTGTTTAAGATTTTAATCAGCATTATCTGGCAGCAAACTGTAAAGGTTCTGGGAGTTTATCAGATGCATGTGCATGCTAAAAAGTGACTTTTGGACTCAGGCAAGTAAGTAATGAGGGTTAGAATTTAAAAGAAGCCTAAGGGATTTAGATGTCCAACTGTGTTGAAATCAGTGGGATTTTGGAACTTTACAGTATGAGAGTAATATTATCCCCATAATACTGAAGTGAAAACTGAGACACACAGAAGTTAACTGGCTTCCCCAATGCAATACAGTTAGTCAGTGGCAGAGCTGGGATTGAAATCACGAACCACTGGACGTGATGATCCATGTAGTAGATGAGTTGATACAATGGACCAAATTAATTGTGCTGAAATATAAATGCTGAAATACTGGATTGTAGTGCAGATTGACTGCTCTTTAGAGCTACCTTTCTTTATTGGACTAAATATCTGGTTCAAATTAGAAAATCCCATGAGAAGTCAATGTCTCAGATTGTTTCACTGGATTGAAAAATCTCCTGAGGAGAGGGGCTTTTCCTTTGAGTGTCTGGACAGGCAGAATGGGCCACCTGAGGTATCAGCCTCTGAGGAGACTGACAGACACAAGGAGGAGGGAGAAAATCAGCAGAATGGCTGAAGTACCCTCATAAGCTGTTTTTGCTCTCAATGTTCTATTGTGTTTTCTGTGAATACCACTCTGAAGGGGTCAGTGGCAGGGGAGGTGCTTGTACTTAAGCCTTAACAGTGGCTGGGCATGTCAGTGCAAGAATAGTACGCTGGTTCTTTTGGAAGCCAAAGACCTGTCTCTGAAATATCCTCCTTCTAAATGCAAAGCTTTCATTGCAACAAATCCCACCAGCTGACACTGTGTCTGCATCTCTGAAAAATGTACGGTCCTGGCCTCAGATTTCAAATGCAAACGCTTTTGTTTGGACTGTATTTCACAACAGGGATCCAACTCTGTGTGTATGTCTGTGTGTACATAGGGGATAGAGATTTGAATATCTGTATGTGATTTCAGCTAGGATCAAGGCTGCCTTTTCAAAGTACTAATGTGAAATCTCCAAACTAGTTGGGTGTAACGTGCCAATAATGTTAAATAAACAGCCATAGTTAAATCAAAGTGTGTAAAAGCCTCAACTTATAGAAGGAAAAGAAAACCTGAGCTTATTATGCGTGATTACATCTGCTCATAATTAAAAGGAGACACACAGGTCTTTAGATATTAATGTTTAATCGGATATCTAAATCTATTGATATTAATTAAATGCTTACTTAGGGTCCCTGTTTAAAACATGCCCTACTTTGCTTGTTTAGTGTGTGGCTTTTAATTCCCTTTTGCCAAATTCAGAACATAGTTCAGTAAAAGTATATTCTTACTCTTATTCCATACACAAGGTTAATATGAGTAATTTTTTAAAAAAAAGTCAAAGTAGAAATTAGAGACTCAAATTAGCATTTCATTGGTTTTACTCAATATTTGTCTTTCTATTTTTCCTTGGAAAACTCCCTGGGAAAATTCTATAATCAACCCTTTGCCATTTCAAATTAAATTTTCTGCCAAAAACATAGTATTAAATTAGAGCAATTAGAAAGTTAGGGGCCAAGGGTTAATCTTCACATTTCCTAATAATTAGACTGTTAAAAATATAACATAATTTATTGCTTAATTTCACCATGCATATGCGTTGGAAGTATACAAATGTGATGTCTGATGGCACATCTAGATAGGCATTTGAAATGAGCACCATCAGGTTATAAACACTAGTGTGAAAAGTGTTTTTATACAATAGAATCCATTTCATTTTGCAACTCCTAATCCTCCAGTATGAAACCTCAGAGCACAAACAGTGCTTACTGTGATGGTCAAATTGAGTCCTCTCCTGGCATAATTTTTCAATTAGAGATGGACTGTAATTGGAGATTTGAATCGGATACAGATTTTGAATTGGAGATTTCAGTTTAGAGATTGGAGCGCTCTCTCTAATGGGCCTTAATCCTGCCACTGAATCAGCTAACCTGACCTTTGGGAAATTTTTATCCACAGCTTGAATTCCAATTCCTAAGGTTAGGAGTGGTTGGATGTAGGGTTTTGTGCTCAGTGTTCAGGGAGAGGCATGTTTAACAACCAGTGACTATCAAACCATTGACTTTATGGCTGACCATCTGTGTTAACAGTATGGGTAAAATTTCAAAAGTGACTTCAGCACCCAGGAGCCTAAGGTCTGGTCTACACTACCGCTTAAGTCAATACAACTTACATCACTCAGTGGTGTGAAAAAGACAACTCTCTTCTCCCCCCCCCCCGAGTGATGCAAGTCACAATGACCTAAGCGCTGTCCCACAGGCGCAATCTTGGTAGGTTCCACCTCTAGCAGAGGTGGAGTATTTATGTTGATGGGAGAGCTCTCTCCTGTCTGCATAGCGTGCTTCACCAGATGTGCTACAGCGGCGCAGCTGCATCAGTGTAGTGTAGAATTGCCCCAAGTCTTATTGAAGGTCAATGGAACTTAGGCCCCTCAGTGCTGTAGCCACTTTTGACTTAGACTTCTAAGTCTGTTAGGTGCTTTTGAAAATTTACCTTTACAGTTCTTTTAATAGTTCAGGATACAATTATGGAAATCAGGAGTCTTCTGCATGATACTGAGCGTGCTCAGGGAATGCTATCATACTGCATGATTGGTCCCTATAGGCTTCTTTCCTAGAATATTTCATTTACTCACATGAATCGTCTTTTATGATTTGATGATTGTCACCATTTAAATGCTAATGTTACTGGGTGTTTTCATCTCACAAATGAACATATATATTTATGTAAATTTTTATTAATGTCTTGCTGCATGTGAATCCTACACCAGATTGCTCCTGTGTGCTCAGATGGTGAAACAGTCCTTTGCAGAAGGACACCGGCCTTTTTGGTGTTGAAATCTACATGAAGAATGACATGGTGCTGTGAAACTGTGTTCTGTAGAAAATGTGATGACTTGTGGATTAATAGCATAACAAATATCTTGTTTAGGAGCACAGCACTGATATGTTCGTGAAGTATTTCATTGCCACATGGGGCACCTCTGCATTATATTCAGCTGCTCCCCAATTCTGCCTGTTATGTGGGTCACAAATTTAGAGGGGGAGAAGCTACCCCACCACGTGGATTACGGACATCATAAGGGTCAAGAGCCCTCTTCCTGGATCTACAAAGGCAGGAGCTATCCACTTGGACAACCCCCCACCTACATACTGCTCCACTGACCCCCTCCTTTCTGGTAGTTTGGCTCCTACACAAGCTGTTCTGCCATTGGCTGGATCCCCCTTCAGCTGCTTGGCAGCCATCACAAGGGTGAAGCATGGGAGGGTAAAGCTGTTTGGAGCAGCAATAGCTCCTATTAGATTCCTTTCTGGAATTCCCCTAGGGCTGACGGGCAATGGTGGCTTGAGGAATGGATTGTCTAATGTTATTCCCTTCTTCAGCCCTATGCTGAAGTTGCATGGAACCTCTTCCATGTGTGGCCCCAGGCGAGGAGCATCCACAGGATTCCAGGGAGAAAGGACATTGCTATGAAGTTAGCATTCCCCTTCTTTGGCATATCCAGGTGGGAGCACTAACCCCCTCTCCTCCACAGAGGGGATGCTCCAGCCCATTAACATCAGGCCAACGGAGGGCAGTGATAAAACTCCCACTGACTTAAATAGAAACAGGATTGTGCCTATAAAATCAGTCACAGTGCCCTGTTACGAAAAACTTAGGGAAGCTGCTCTTTTAAACCATGAAAATCTTTCCAATTAATGTCTTCACTGAGTTTGCTAAAAGTCCTCAACACCAGAAGAGACAGAAATCACCATCGGGCATTATTTAGCATGCTGCATGCAAAACACAAGCAGGTACTCATACAAGGACATCTCACTTTCAAATCCTGGTACTCCAGAATGAAAAAGAGGTTAAGCTCTCCCCTCCTGTGTTTGGTGGTTCTGTGTGGTGTGTTTTTTACATTGTACGCTAATATTTTTGGCCAACTCATGGTTCAGTTCTTTCAATTCTTTCTTCTTTACCATCTCCCAGGGTGTTTCTCCTCACAGTAATTACATTCCTTACTTTTACCACTTCAAATCCTACATCAATTTCACTAGACTGAGACTTCCTGCAGACTTTAATAATACTGGGAGGTTCGTGACTAGGTATGTATTTGTGGTGATTTTTGTTAATATTAGTGTAATAGGTGGTGCTGAAACACTGATCTTTAGGATACCATTATCCCAAAGGCCAGAATTATAGTAGGTATAAATATATACTGTAGTAGGAACAAGCTTTCCAGTGTTGTTAAAACAATTAGATTAATATAGAACAACTGTAACCTTGATTTGCTGAATGGCATTGATTCAAAAATGCTGTGGCAGACCTTTGAAGGTTATAAATAATATTCCCTCAATACACACACACACAAAGGAAAAAGAAATAGGAACAATTCCAGCCTTTGGAAGATGTGGAGATTTGGTAAAGCAGCACAAACATATGCTACTGTAGTTAGAGTGCTCAAAACTCAAAGGACACATAAAACATTTTGCAGTCTTGGGAACATTTTTAGAAAAAAAAATCAGTATTTCAGACTGAAAGCATATTTAATATTTTCCTTTTAATATCAAGAAATTACTTTTATAAGTCCTTTCCTCCTCCCCTTCCTAAAGTACTCATGCAAGTGCTGGAAGTCTTGGAAACAGAAATTCTTTATGTAACCACAGAACAGGTTCATCAGAAACTTCTGTGCCATGTATTACAAGGGATATAAACCCTTGTGCTTCAGGGTATAGACTCTAACTGATGAATGCTGGGAAGAAACAACTTTCCTTATGGATGTAGTTGCCTAAAGATCAGAAACATTCAATGGTCATAATGAAACACACCACCAAGAAAAATTGAAAGAAAAATGGGGAAACTTACTAAAATTCACTTTTGTGCTTTTTTTTAAAATCCTTTTTCTTTAACAATTTCCTATACATAAAGAGAGCACTGAGTGGTTCATGTAAGGGGCCAAGTTATTCATACCACCACACCCTGACTTCCATTTGTGATTTGTTTAGCTGGGAGAATAAGTTGGGTTAGAAAACGTGTTACGTAGCAAGTTTTAGCTGACCGATTTAAATGAGTCATTGCATCTCATTTAAATGAGATAGGGCTAGTCATGTTTAAAAACGTGTTGGTTGTGGGCAACACTAGGGGATATTGACTTCAGTGAGATTACTCACATACTTAAGTTAAGCATGTTTTTAAGTTCTACTGTGGAGAAAAAATCTTATTCAAGCACGATGGAAACCTTAAGTGGTTTCAAAACAGTATAAACATAAGCTTTGAATACAGAAGTGTCTTCTGTAACTTGGAGTCTGTTCCTGTAGCACTGAGATCAATGGGAGCTTTGATATTTGCATGAGCAGGAACAGGATTAAGCTGTTGATGGAGTAGGAGGTATAGTATAGGAGAACAAGTACTGCAAAAACAAACAAACAAAAACTTATGTGAATATTCTAGTCTTTTAAAATTATATTTATAATTTTGATATTTTTAGAAAAGACAGACATTCCATGAAATGTCATAACAATAATGTGCAATAAAAGTTTTCACCAAGTTCTCAAGCCACATTGAGTGATAAGTGTCTCTCTAACAGAGAGGCTAGTAATACAGAAGAACTCCATTTTGCCATGCAAGAGTATAACGGTGAATAAAGAACTATGCCCAGACTGCATTTTTATCAGTCAAATACCAGTGAAATTAAATCTGGCTGGTTGTTCCATACGAAAGAGCTACAGAATTAAACAAACGTTTAATAACATGTTAAGCAGAAACTACACTGGATGAAAATGTTAATAAAATCAATAAGGAACCAAATCAACACTGCTTTTTTATAGGTTTCAGAGTAACAGCCGTGTTAGTCTGTATTCGTAAAAAGAAAAGGAGTACTTGTGGCACCTTAGAGACTAACCAGTTTATTTGAGCATGAGCTTTCGTGAGCTACAGCTCACTTCATCGGATGCATAGCATATCGTGGAAACTGCAGAAGACATTATATACACACAGAGACCATAAGGATAAGCTGTTGCCAGCGGGGGAGTGAGGTGGGAGGAAGTTTTGTTTCATGGTCTCTGTGTGTATATAATGTCTTCTGCAGTTTCCACGATATGCTATGCATCCGATGAAGTGAGCTGTAGCTCACGAAAGCTCATGCTCAAATAAACTGGTTAGTCTCTAAGGTGCCACAAGTACTCCTCTGCTTTTTTATATTAGTCAAATCATTCAATAGAACCCCCCCCCAAATTATTGATATTGATATTCTTACAAGTAAATAAATAAAAAGACAAATAGAAAAATGAAGTGACTGCTTGGGCACTGAGGAAAAGAAAGAATGTTGATTGGCTGCTGCAAGGGGGCTGCTTTGACAGGGCATTGAGAACTAAAATTTCTTAGGCCTTAGGGCGACTATACATCATGTTACGGCCAGGACGCCAGCTCTGCGTGGGGAGGGGGACTCTGACAAGTAGCTTGGGCCAGCCCCATGCGGTGTGGGGAGCACTCAGGCTAGCCCCAATGTGGTGTCCCATTTTCTCTTTGGGAAATATGGTTACCCTATTAGGCCTTGATCTTGCAACCATCTCCATGTGGGCAGATACCTCCATCTGCACAGAGCCCCACTGGAAGCAATGGGTTTTTGCATGAATGCAGGAGTCTGTTTGCACAGAATAATCTGCAGGACTGAGGACCTTAGCTTTTAAATCAGTAAGCAAAGCCTGCTCACAGTTGGTTCAACCTGTGGAGGTGAGGGTTATCTTGCTGCTAGATGCTGCAGGTGAATCCTCTAGATCTCTTTCCTGCTTAGTCTTAGAGTGACCATCCTACCCATAGATTTAGAAATGCACCTGTTGTCTTTGCCTTATAAATATAATTGATTGTGCCCAAGGAGGTCTGATTTGGTCCTTGGGGAATGCCAGCAATATTGATTGCACTTCAACCTCTGCATGATTTAGTTAGAACCTGTTAGACCAACAATGGGGCTGGCCTGCTACAAAGACTCATGGCTTGGTACATTTTGAAATGGAAGGAAGTCTACTCTTTTGCTGGATTTCAAAGGAAGAGCCCCATTACCCAATATTCTGCTCAAGAACTCATCTATCTAGCTTATAGAAGAGAGGTTTAAGAGTTGACTTGATCACATAAATATCTACATTAGCATCTGTGTAGATATCTTTTCCCTGTTTGATGATAGAGGGCTCTTTAATCTAGCAAACAAAGTCATAAGATCCAGAGGCTGGAAGCTGAAGTCAGAAAAAAATGTCAAAACAAGATACAAATAAGTAAGGATAATGTGCCATTTGAACAAATTACCAAAGGATGTGGTAGCGTTGCCATCACTTGAAGTCCTGTATATCTTTCAAAAAGATCGAAAGTAAAATCTATGAATATGGTCTAGTTCAAGGTCAGACCAACTTGATCATAATGGTCACCTGAGGGCTTACAATCTGATTATATAAAATCAAAATACTCTGATGTTCACAGCTCAGCATCACCACAGTACAGTAATCATAACCTATCACTGTACCCTTTGCAACATGCAGTTCTGTTCCCTTATCTCTGAGCCTGTTGCTCAGAGATGACTATATATAGCACCTTTATCTCATTTTACAGCATTATAGTGCTCAAGCAGAGCAGAGGTAGAAAGTGAAGAAAACTTCAGATAGAATGCACTATTATGAAATGTAGTAATAGGACGAGACACTAAGCGTTCTTTAATACCTGCATTATGCAGTTTTATTACAGAATATAGGTCTATGGATTATATTTAACTCAGTGTTTTAAAGAGATTATTTCTCCTGACATGGTGCCCAAAAAGTAATTTCTCAGGCTGGTTTTAACAATAGGTATAAATAGTAATCTAATTATATTTGGGAGAGATTTATAACTCTAATTACTACTGCTTTAAAATTTCAAAGGGACTGACATGAGCAATCAACACATCCCATACTGTGAATCCATCTTGCTATTGTAAAAACTACCTGCCAATTGCTTGTCAGCAGAATGACATGACATGCTGCACACTATTTGAAGAATTAGCAATACAACAGATTTAGGTACATAATGTATGTGTTCAGTTCAATGCTGAGGCATCGAACCTAGAAATTATTAAATATGAGAGTGCAATCTTACAATGCTGTAGCTTTTTTGTTTAATCAAATATTTTATTTTCTCTCTCTCTTGATATAGTGTCAACCAATTTGTTATGAAGCCCTTAGAGGTCCTATATATTCAATATTAAAAAAAACTACATTAAAAGAACACAAAGGTTACAAAGTCAAGCACTCAAAAGTAGAAAATGCCAGAATTAAGGTTGCACACAGGCTTAATGGAGCACGCTCAGTCCAGCCAGCACTGGGAGGCAAGGCGCTCAAGCAAGCTCAGTGATGATGTCATCTTCAGAGGTTTTAGCTGTTAAACCAGAGGTCCCCAAACTGTGGTTGCGCCACCCTAGGGGGATGTGGAGGAAAATCCACAGGGTGGGGGGCACAGTGGGGCCCAGGCCAGCCCCCACAGGGGAGCGGGGAGGGAGTGCCATGTAGTCCCTGCCCACCTCCAGCTCTGCTCCGGTCCTGCCCCCAGTTGTGTCTCCGGCTCCCATGCCTGGCCCCATTCAGCCTTGGCACAGTTTTGCTCCTGGCCCTGCACCAGCCCCCAGCCTCAGCCTGCTGGCCATAACTCCGTTCCCCGCTTGGGGCTGAGGCTGGGGGTGAGGCCGGGAATGGAGCTGCACCTGGCTGCTGGCCCTCACCACAGCCTGGCTGCACCCCTGCCCCCATCCTTTCCCCCTGGCGGTGGCCCCATACCCGTCCCAAGACCCACTTCCAGCTGTGGCCCCAGCTTTGGTCCCCTTACCCCTGTCTACATCATTCCCCCCCCAACTCCCGGTCCTGGCTCCAGGGGGGCAGGCATGAGCATGCATGAATTGTGATTTTTCAAAGTCTGATCGCTTGGCCAAATTTGGGAAAATTTTCACTAGAATGGCAAAAGGCTCATTCCTGACACAAAGGTCACCCTCTGTCAAATGTCAATACCCCGCTCCAAAGCATGTGGTTGCTAGAGTTGTACAAAGTAAAGGTCACCAGATTTTTTTTTTTTAAAACATTGCAATACAACATGTTTTCCCCTAGTTTCAGTCTTGCAAACTGGTGAACTGTTTTGGCAAAATTTTCAAGAAAAATTCAGCCCAAGGTAGAAGCCTGACTTGTAAAATTTCAGCTCTAACAGTTAACATTTCACAAAGTTATAACCAGAAAACAAGGTTTTACTGGGAAGTGTTGGGCAGCTTTAAATTATAGGTGGTGCTATTGTCAAAATGGTGCAAACCCTTCTAGTTCAGTTTGAGTAGTTTATTGCACAATAACTTAATTAGGAACAGGTGTTCGGCTAAACCAAAATAAATCATTCTGAAACTGGAATAGGAGTGTACCTACCCATACGGGTTTGAACTGATTTCATGAAACCACTATGTAGACAAAGCCATAGAAACACATGAATAGTCATATCAGATCAGACTACTGCTGACTCTAGCTTGGTATTCCGTCTCTCAGGGTAGCCCGTACTTCAGAGAAAATTAATTCCCAAGCAGTAATGCAGCTGGCCAATTGTGCAGTGCTTTAATTGGGGAAAATTTTCTTTCCTGATCTCTCTTCAAATATTCACTTATTCCATAAACCTTTAAGGATATGTCTACTCTGCAGCTGGGAATGTGCCTCCCAGCCTGGGCAGACAGTCTTGTGAGCATGCTAGAAATAGCAGACTGGATGTGGTGGCCCTGGCGAAGGCTCAGGCTAGCCACCCCCGCTTGGTCCCAGGATTTTGGGTGGGCTTGAGAGCCTGAGCTGCTGCCCAAGCTGCTTCGTGTTTTTAGTTAGCATGAATGTGTCTACCTGGGATGAAAAGCACCACAGACGCCGGCTTCTAATTTTCCCCGGGGGTGCTCAACCCCAGCTCAGCCCCAAACCCCACCCCAACTCCACCCCTTCTCCCAACCCCCACCTTCCCATTCCCACTCCATGCCTGGCCCTGCCCTTTCTCTTCCCACCCCGCCTCTTCCCCGCCCCATTATGTCCCTTCCCCCGAGCACATCCCATCCCGTTCCTCCCCCTCTCTCCCAGCGCCTCCTGCACACCGCAGAACAGCTGTTCCATGGCGTGCAGGAGCGCCTGGAGGGAGGGGTGCTAAGCACCTGCTAATTTTTTTCTGTGCATGCTCCAGCCCTGGAGCACCCACGGAATCAGCACCTATGAGAAGCACGCTCCCAACTGCAGTGTAGACGTACCCTTAGCATTTGACTAAATTCGTTCTGATCATAAAATTACCCAACTCTTCCTTCATGTCTTCCAGATTAATTTTCATAAGCTTTCACATTTCTCACATACTGTGATAGCTTGGACTATCTGGTCATGAGTACAGGTTATGTGTTGCTATGACTAAGTGAATCACATATAATTTGCCATCTTTGCATCACACAGCCATCCAGTGCACTGAAATTATATAAAGAGAACATAATATCAAGGAGTGCTCAGGGTGAAGATTCCAAATGGAGAAAAGAAGCCAGCACGTGTAAATGAAAACCATTTGGTCTGCATGCTAGCGATAGTTAAATCTCTTTCATTCAGCAGTTTCTGATGTTGACTGCATTGCTGGGATGTTTATTTTAGATCACATTTTGGTTCCATTGTTAGCTCTCCATCTGTAAGTTTCAACAGGCGTGTTTGCTGAATCATCTTGTATATCAACATCATAAAGTGTAATGTATTCTTGGGCTGATTTGGTTCCCCGATCTGAAAATCTGTTGGATTGGTCGTTAATTCACCACCATAAGCTCCAAAAGTGGCTGATTCTCTTCACAAACTGGTTTTACACCAACGTAACTCCACTGACCTCAGTGACTGATTTACCAAGGTGTAAATGAGATGGAAAACCCCTTCCTTTCTGTTCATCAAATTGGGGTCAAAGAGTGCATTTCAAATGCAACAAGGCAATATATTTGTTGATATACCTTGAGGATCTTACGGAGGAATCCTGGAAAAAGAATTAAGGGCCTGAGGAAGTGAGGAACTCCCATTGACTTTAACGAAAGTCCTGTATGCAGACAATGTGCAATATGGGGCCCTTTACCTGATAAATAAGATATAGATTTTCATTAGAACATGCTACAAATAATCAAAACTTCAAATCATTATAGCTGAACAAAGGAGTTTCCCACATGTGTTTAATATCCCCCTTTTTTCTCTTTGGAAAAAAAAATCCCTAACTCTTGGTACACAAAAAGGTAAGAAACAGCATAAAGTCAACCCATTAAAGCAATAAAATACTCGCTCTTTATGAGACAAGGTTTTGGGTTTAACACCTTGTCACTGTTGTATATCAAAGTTCACTGCCAAATTGTCATCTTGTGATAATGGTTCTTTTGTATAGGTGTTACAGATTACAGATAGCAGATGTTAATGCATTGGGCCTATGAAACACAGACCTACTGTATTTAAAAGATAAAAGCAACACATGAAATTTCATGTTCTAGATAAAATTGTATTCCTGGCTCATTTATTACCAATTGAGAAGGCTGATTCTGCAAGCTTAGGCCTTGATTCAGCAAAACTCTTACATGCTTAATTTAGACACATGTATAACATCAACTTTAAGCATCTGAGTACTCCCACTGAAGAGAATGGGACTAGTTACCTGCCTTTAAGTACTTTGCTGAATTGAGGCATTGTTGTTCTTCCCAAATGAGGAATGGGGCTAATGTGGTGTTAAAAATTTTTCATTCTCTTTACAAAAGAGAAAGTATCCGATTAAAAAAAAATATTACTCATGTTATTTGTCAGTCTGTAGTTATTTTAATCTTTACCAGCAAGAGGTGGCAAATAACTGTAACGTCTATCTTTAGTTCCTCTTGATACGATGTGCTCCGAGTGCTGACCACATTGTATTTGCAAAAAGAAAAGGAGTACTTGTGGCACCTTAGAGAATAACCAATTTATTTGACCATAAGCTTTCGTGAGCTAGCTGTAGCTCACGAAAGCTTATGCTCAAATAAATTGGTTAGTCTCTAAGGTGCCACAAGTACTCCTTTTCTTTTTGCAAATACAAACTAACACGGCTGTTACTCTGAAACCTGTCACATTGTATTTGTGTATGTTTTTCAGAAAAACAGCACAAAAATGTTTTGTGCTTTTGTTACCTGTTCTGAGGTCTTATCCCCTTATTGTTTTAAATCTGTCTGCCTCCCACCTTCCCCCATGCCCTGGGAACTGTAAAAAAAATTAATGGGATTTGCAGCTGCTAGCTTTACTTCTTGAAACCAGTGCATTATTACATTGTTGTCTCATAAAGAGAAGTGGTTTGTGGGGAAGAAGCCATTTTCCTACAATAAGAGAAGCATCGCTGTTGGTTTCTTACTGGCAGCTGTGGTCTTGAAGACTTTCCATCTTACTATAGCTATTATGGCTGTGTAACAGCTGAAATCTCTTCTAGTAATTTGATTCAAACCTTGATCCCAAGTTTTTTTGGGGTTTCAAATTAAATCAGTTGTAAAAGGCGCTTGTTTTGGCAACTCCCATGAATCAAAGTTCAGCAGGGAAATTTATGTCCCAAAGAATGCATTTTCCAAATAATATTGGGCTCTTATACAGCTTTTATTTATCCTTAAGTATCAAAGTAGTTTACAAAGGAAGGAGTCATTATTCCTATTTTTGGGGTAAGTAAGGCATACAAAGGTGAAGTGATTTGCCCAAGGTCATGTAGCAGGTAAGTGGCGCAGCCAGGAACAGAACCCACTGCATTTAATATGTTGAATAATATTGGAGACACTTGTACCATCTGGCTGCCTTCCCTGGAATGGACAGACTCCTGCAGAACTGTCTGCTTCATAGTTTTATGCCACTGACTCCCTCTATGTTCTTGTGCAAGTCATTTAGAACCCAAGCCAGGTTCTATTGAAGATCAATGACAAAACTTCCACAGATTTCACAGGAAGCAGGATTCCATTGTCTGTTTAAAAAAAAAGGGGGGTGGGGTATAATATCGTCTTCAGAGGTCAGTTGTGGAATTTAATTAATGTTTTATATACCTTCTTTAGACCTTTCAGCTTTGTTGATCAGGAGACTGTTTACTTTAGAAATGCCACTGCTAGAGTTTTAATGGGCATCATGTTATCCTGGTTTAAAATACACTTCAAAGGTAGTCAAAGAAATATAAAATTATTTAGAAAGTAGAGATTACCTGTGAAATTTGGTTCCTAATCTGGATCCAAAATGTTTCTTCAAATGCGGGGCAGAGGTTTGCAACATGATCGAGGTTGGTCCAAGCCATAAAGTTTGTTTCTAGCTTGTGCTAATATAATTTAAAATCTTTATAACTATCAAAAGCTCAAATGGACTTTGTCATGAATATGTCAGAGAGCCTTCTGGAGTCCTGCCTGTCTTGTCATCATTTTTGGTCTCAGTTGGTTGGACTTCTTTAGGTTAGTTCCTTTTTGTTCATATGGATGCCAGGCAGGTTTCTCTATCTTGAATCGAGAGATGCCTTTTCAGAACATACTATGTGTCAGGGTGTTTATAAGTGGCCTAATATCTTCTTTGCATTTGCTGCAGATGTATTTTAGTTTAAACATAATTTTATAAGATAGTTAAAATTGCTTTGATTTTTGTTTACCTTGCAAGACAGTGATGAGATGTTTTATACATTTGAGTGATGATGATTATTACATGGCTGATTTAGGTAGTGAGAAGATTGCAGGACAGAACTGGAGCTTATACATTTGTGATAGAATAAACACTGTGCTGAGGCTTAGGCAGGAGGATGTGTATCTAAAGGAGAACAGACATACAGCTTTCAAAGAAGAGGGAACTGGCTGCCCTGCTCATGACCCTTCCCTTTTGGCTGGCCGAGAAGTAAAAGTAGCTTATATAGCCTACCTTCCTAGTTCAAAGGGAATTGGGTGGCAACCAGTAACGGAACAGAAGGAGAAGGGGAGGGAAAACCAGGAGTTAAAAAATGCACCCAAATATGCATAGTGTTCTGGTCCTTGCTTTTGGGAACTGGTTTTACTGCATTGGTTAGGTGAATCATGAAGTTATCTTTATATATTCCCTCCGAGGCATTCAGACTCTTAAAAATTCTTGGCAGAATTCCAGTTTTTCTACAGAAATCTGTTCCACTCAGCCTCTAGGATTTCAGCATGGGATTTGCTGTCAGATTTTTAGGGCCTGATTCATAGCAAATTTTCACATCATTTTTATTGGACTTTTTAAGAATTTACCCAGTGAGAGCCTGTATACATGCTAGGTGGAGGTAGAGACATAGAAGTTTGCCAGCTTTATTTAGGAAGGAGAGAGAAAAGGATACCTTCATAAATTCGTTAATGATTTCATGCATGCATTTCTGCTTAAATAGTATTCAGTACCTGCGCAAGTCTTCAGTTTTTTCTATTTGCAATGGTCATGCAGTGCTTTAATTGGCTTGTTAAAGGGAGGAGAGGAAGAAATCCCTGTACAGCTTAAATGAATAAAAGCTTACAGGCATTTTATGTTGTTTTAAAGGAATTGGGCCCCTTAGTGCTATAATTATTTGCTTCTCTTCGTTCACAAAGAGCTTTTTCTTAGATAACCCAGCCCTTCATTTCTTTAAACCTCATGTCAAGTTCTGACATGGATGGCATGAACTTGCAGTCAAACATCTGCCAGTCTTGGTCTCAAATATCACAGCTGTATGTTCATCCATCTAGTCAGAGTTCGAAAGAGAACCACTTCTCTCTCTCTCTCTCTCTCTCTCTCTCCCCCTTTTCCCCCCTCACTTTAAAACCCCATTTCTTGTAACTCTACTTGAATTCTTGCCTCCCTGACACGGTGCCTCAAGACACAGGCAATACAGTATCTCTCTCTGCTCTGTTTCCCAGAGTAGTAGGGAAAAGAAGAAACCTGAAGGTATCAATTTTTTTAAATCCCAAACCAGCTACCGTACCTGTCACTTCAGGCATCTGAATTTCATTAGTGCTGACAGATGTATGACAAGTCCTAATTGAGGACTTGCACCTGCAGTGCTACAGCAACTGCTTCTTTTTGGATTGGGGGTAAGGTCCCTTTCTCAGCCTCTGCTGTTCAGAGGAGCCATTTTCTATTGGAAGCACACAGTGAATTGGGATTTTTAGGAACTTAAGGGGATGCGAAAGGAAGATGTCTCTCTTTTTATGATGTGAAAATGTCTCCCAGCATGTAAACCTCATGCAAGACTGACTGAAGTAGAGAGGTACCCTTGGGACTTCTTAGTAGAGTATAAAATCATTCACCTATCCTCTTAGAATATGTTCACTCTGTGTAAAACACACTTATGACCTCATGCATTCTTCACCTTTTAATCTTTTGTAGATACCTGCTTAAATATACCTACAATTACTATTAGCCCCAAATACACATAACACTGTAACTTGGGATAAATTCTATGGTAGAGATAGGTAAAGTGTTATCACACTTTTGATACTCCTACTTGCACTTATTTGCAGTGTGCAGAGTAGTATATATGGTCCAGTGGTGTCTCATTGAATTAGCTCACAAGCTGCTCTGGAGATAACACCCTACAGAAATATAATATCTTATTTTGACTGGAAAATGTAAATGGGTCTCGTGGTTTGCGGGTGGCAATTAATTCGGCTGCGTGGGCAGTGTAAACCCAGAACATTTTAAGCCTTCCAGTACGTTACAGACCACCAGTGTGCTACTGACAGTTGTTCACCACATTGCTTCTCACCCTCACCACACCACAGACCACACATCCTATCATGCTTCACGGGCAGAAATGAGGGCATGAGGGTCACTGAAAACTGTTACAGTTTCCATGTACGGTAGTTGCAGAAGCCACACCCATGATATACCAATATGTTCCCAACTTCTACTGTAAAACTTCAATGTTCAAAGATCCATTACAATGTAATATCTTAACATTTAGGAAAAAATCTAAATTAAAATATATTAGAAGTGATATACTATATATTAGTATACTATGCCTTTCACCCTATAGGTAGTCGTGTTTCATAGGGTCAGATTGTATCTGGCCCTTGTGCAGGTGCACAGGACAGGAAAGTGCAAGGCCCCTTCTTCCCTATCCCCTCCTGCAGAAAGGGCTGATATAACTGCAGTGCACTGCATTCTGGGAAGGGATGACTCCTTCCTACCACCCCTTATGGGCTCAAATCACTCACATGGGGAGGGGTGGAGGTGGGGATGTGATCTTCCTCTCACAGCAGCTTGCAGAGGTGGCCGGGTGCATTAGGGAAACAGGCTGCATAATCTAAAGGGGATACTTGGTGTGAGCATTGCCTCTTTATGCTCCTGGGGTCCCCTGCACCCTTCATGCCCTTGCTAATAATCTGTGCCTTCTACAAGCCCCCTTTTTATTACCTTTCTCAGAGACCCCCTGCATTCTAACCCAAGGAAGCACCTCTCATATCCCACCCCTGCACCTCATTCATCGATGTCCCACTTTTCAAGTCCCTACTCCATACAGTTTCCTGGAGTTCTGCACCACCACATTTCCCCTGCATTTCCACAGTTCCCATTCCTCTGTAGTGGTTGAAGTCAGAAGAAAGTAAGTCAGAAGCTGACAGTATAAAAAATGTACACTATAAACTTTGCTCTGTCTGCATTTAAAGCCAACTCTTTATATGGTTTTAACCCTCCCCAAAATACTAAAGCAAGGCCTAAAAAATAAACAAAAATGGAGTTTTTGATGGGGCTTTATAGAGGTACTGTGAGCAGAGACGAGGAGCTGCTGCAAAGACTTGAGACATTGCTGGCATCATCAGTGTTTGACCACTTTCCACTGCCGCGCTGATGGCACATCTCATGATTTTGTCATGTTTCTCTTAAAACCCTTGCCCCTGGAGTATATGAGAATCTCATGAATTCGGATATGAGAATCTCATTTTCTTTTAAACATGTAGTTGAAGAGAAAAGATGGAAAACAGAAACTCAGAAGGAAAATAAAAAGAACCCACTATATATTATATTTAAGTCAAACTCATGATTTTTTGGGAGGGAGCGGTGAGGCCTGACTCACGAGTTTTGAATGTTTGGGATTGGCTTTAACTCTGCTGCTTGGCTGTTTGCTCTAGCTTCCTCCCTTACAGTTTCTTTGCTTCAGTCTCATTCAACCTGCCTTCCATGCTTCCCTTTTTTGTCTCTCTTCCCTGTTCTCTTTAATTTCCTTCCTTTCAGGATCCTGTCTCCCTCCCTTTGTCCTTCTGTTTCGCTAACTCCTTCCCAACAAAACCGTACCCAAAACATTTTTTAAAAAAAATCAACCAATTGTGGCACTAACATGTCACTTGGAGACTATCACTTTGTTCTCTCCACTGCTGTGTTCTATCCTTTCCTTCCAACACAGTCTGTATGTCTATTTAGACTGTAAGCTCTTAGTGGCTGACACTCTCTTGGTATGTATTTGTATATTAGAAACACTGGGCTCTCCCATCTCAGTTGGATATAAGGTTAAGGTGCTGCTGTAATACAAATAATAAATGACAACAATAAAAGTCTTAGAAAAAAGAGTTTAAACGTAAACTACAGACAAATTTTAAGAATATAGCAACTTTAAAACCCTTTGCTGGATTTTTACCAAACGTTGGAGGAAAAATGTGCCCTAGGGTGCGATGCAGCATGCAAAACATAAGGAAAACTGGTCCCTCTTTGGAAATGGGTTGGAAAATTAGGCTGATAATAGAGTTACATAACTTCAACCTTAGCTAGAGAATTATTACTGCCATGCCGTAATATTTATTCATGTTATTTAATGTAAAAACATAGCTGAAACCCACAAGTCATGTGAGGGGTAAAAAACGTGAGACTAGGGGAAAAAACCAGATGAATATGTGGTTGTGGAGACAACATATATCCACCACAAAGTTCACTTGTGCAACAAATCATTAGACATTGACAGATCTTCGTTACTAGCTACCTTCGAGGTGTTTAAGCAGGTGGGAGCAAGGAAGGGTTGAACTGGTACTAAGCCCTTCTGAACTTTTACCAAAATATTGATCCAAAACTTTTTTTGAGCCTCAGTAGGGTTTGGTTTCCTTTCTACCTCCGCCATGTTCTTTCACTTTTGTGTGAGTCTGTATTTCCATTCTGTCTTGGATCAGAAGTGTTGAAATACCTTGTGAAAAGCTGCTGTTTGTCTGTCTTTCTACCTCTCTGGGGTACAAAGTCTCACTAGAAAGGCTTTTCTCTGTCCAAATGATGGGCCAAATACACTGCTGCTTGCTACTCCCCTGAAGTCAATAGCTCCAGTGGATTTGGCTCATTTTACAGGCCATGCTGTCGGGATATTTCTGTGAAGAATTGGATAAGTGTCTCAATGTACACTGAATAGGAGCTTTTTGAGATTCTGCATTGCCTGTGAAAAACCACACATGTAAAAGGGACACGACAACAAAAGTACTAGTACCCAAAGAGACTAGAGAAGATGGATCTGATCAACAAGAGAAAATTGAGAAGTCTCTCTCTCTCTCTCCCTCTCTCTTTCTCTCTTTTTTTTCCTTGTTCCCACTCCCTGCTTCCCATGTGATAGTCAAATATGGTCACGCAAGGCTAAGTACAACTAAAGAAGCCTCTGTCTTTCTGTTTGGAAAGCCAGTTGTAATTGGCATGTGAGCTTTCTCCCTCCACCTCATCTCTATTCCCTTCTTCAGCAACCTTGTTGATATTTAAGGGTTCCTTCTCTAGGGCTTAGAGGTTTTCACAGCAACTTCAGGTTTTCACAGCAACCCAAATTGTGACATCAATTGACCAGAGACTAGCTGTAACCATATTCAGTGTTTCCAAATTAGATCTGATAGTTTTAAAAAATGACTTCATCTATCTCAGACATAACTGAGGAGGGACAATGCCAGAATCATGTCATTTAAGGTGTCAGGGCACTTGAACCAGGATGAAAGTGAAAAGCTCATTATTTTTCACTGTAAAATTGCCAGACAGTTAAGTACACCTTAATTCAAAGGGACTAATTTTGGAAGATATATAACACAGCCCACCTAGTGGACACCTGAAATAATAATCATAATAAATAATTAATAATAAATCGCCATTCATTTTGGTGTAATAGAGGTAGTGGACTTCAGTAAGTTTGTCTTCTCAAGCTCTGTGTTAAAGGTACCCAAACAACATAGGCGGTTCTTTTTTAAGGTGGAGTTAAGGTAGAGTACATATCAGTTTTGCTAACTCTCATGATTTCATTGTGAGTCATGTGATATTTTTGTCTTTTGTAAAGCCCCAGCTTATGAGTCCATGACAATCTCAGCTTTCATTTTAAAAAAAGTAAGTTTATAGCCCTTATGGTTGCAAAGAAAAGCTTGAAAATGTGTCCCAAGTGTACTCTAAGGGCTCAGAAGCCAAAAGTCAAATTCCCCCCCCGCCCCCAAATTATTAGTTTTTAAAAAGGCATCTGACTTTTAAGTCAATCTCATTATATTTTTGGGGCCTGATTCATGGTTTTTGAATGTGTAGGGTTGGCAATGCTCCATCAGGATTACCCCCCCCCCCAAATGTTGAAGTTATCCAAACCCAAGCATTACTAACCCAGGGAATTCAGTTTAATTTAAAAGAAATCCACTGACTTCAGTGGAACTTCCAGCATATAATATCAAGCCCTAAAAGGGCAGCCTTTATATAAATGGTGAAACTGCTGATGTGTGTCCCCTGTTTCTAGACAAGGAGCTGGCAAATAGTCAGCGATAGCCTCAGGAAACTGGATGTGAATAGACTATTTCATAAAACATATTGCTTTCTCTTTTGTGCAGTCTGAATAATCTCCTAAAAATAGTGTATAAGGGTGAATGAACCCTCCATAAATGTTTTCAAGGCTTTCAGCTTTAAAACATAAAGCGCTTGATAACTGAGTGTTGGGCAGTTTATCCGTTTTCTCCTAAAAAGTGGTTTCTGTTTGTCACTAGTCTCCTCTTTAATGTGATCAGACAACAGTTGATAGACTCGATAATGTAAGGGACGCATAGGATGAACTGGAGCCTTCCATGATATTTCATTATTATTATTATTATTTATTTGCTTATTTCATTATTATTTGTGTTACTGTAGCTCCTAGGAGCCCTTGTCATGGACAAGGACCCCATTGTGCCATGGACAAACATAGACCAAAAAAGACTGTTCCTGTCCCCAAAAGAATTTACAATCTAAGTAAAAGACAAGAGACAGTGGATGGATACAGACAGATGGGGGAGGGCAAGGAAACAAAGTGACAACATTTGTCAGCATGCTAGGTTGTGATACAGCCTAACCATTGTCAATTTTTTTGTCTGCATCATGACAAAAGAGTTTTAAGGAGAGATTTGAAAGTGGATAATGAAGTAGTTGTGTGGATGTTTACTAGGTATTCCTTTCAAACATGAGTGGCAGCATGGAGGACCCCCAAGGTGCTTGTTTGGAAATGTAACAAGTGGGTGAAGGAAGCTGAGATCATGGGCTGATCAGAGGTGGGAGCTGACACTTCAGTACTGAATGATAGGATGAGGATAGGGTGTGAAGGGACTTGAAAGTGAGTACAAGCAGTTTACGTTTGATGTGATAGAAAAGGGGGAGCCAGTGGAATGGTGCAAAGAGAGGGGAGACATGGTCAAAATGACCAGATAGGAAAATGATTTTTGCAGCAGTAGCTTGCATGGATACAAGCAGGGCAAGATTGTTTGTCAAGATCAGAGAAAAAGATGTTGCAGGAATTGAGATGTGAGATGATGAGATCCCAGGCGAGTTTTATGGGCAGGAAAGGCTGTATCTTGAGATGTTATGCAGAAGGAATCTGCAAGATTTAAATATAGCCTGCATGTGAGGCTATAGAGCAGGGGTCGGCAAACTTTTTGGCCCGGGGGCCACGTCTGGGTATGGAAATTGTATAGCAGGCCATGAATGCTCACAAAATTGGGGGTTGCGGTGCAGGTGAGGGGTCTGGCAGGGGGTGAGGGCTCTGGGGTGGGGATGCAGGAGGGTGCTCCGGGCTGGGACCAAGAGGTTCGGAGGGAGGGAGGGGGATCATGGCTGGGTCAGGGGGTTTGGATGCAGGAGGGCGTCAGGGGTGCAGACTCTGGGCGGCGCTTACCTCAAGCAGCTCCGAGAAGCAATGGCATGTCCCCACTCCGACTTGTACGTGTAGGCGCGGCCAGGTGGCTCTGCGCGTTGCCCTGCCCACAGGCGCCACCCCTGGAGCTCCCATTGGCTGCGGTTCCCGGCCAATGGGAGCTGCAGGGGCAGTGTGCGGAGCCCCTTGGCTGCCCCTATGCGTAGGAGCCAGAGGGGGGACATGCCACTGCTTCTGGGAGCCATGCAGAGCGGGGCAAGCCCCCGAGACTACTCCCCTGGCTGGAGCGCCACAGCAGCACAAGCCCTGGACCCCACTCCCCTGCGGGAGCTCGAGGGCTGGATTAAAATGTCTGGTGGTCCGGATGTGACCCCCAGCCGTAGTTTGCCCACCCCACTATAGAGAGCGGTCTGAGTTAAGGTTGATGTCCAGGTTATGGGCCTGAGTGACAGGCAGGATGGTGGTGGTGGCAGCCACAGTGACTGAGAAAAGTGGGGGAGCGTTGGGGGGACAGGGAGATTAGGAGTTCTGTTTTAGCCATGTTGAGCTTGAACTGATGGCTAGACATACATGAGGAGTTGTCAGAGCGACACGATTAAATCTGAGTTTGGACTGAAGGTGATAGGTCTAAAGTAGCAAGATGAATCTGTGACTTGTCAGCATAGAGATGGTTGTTGAATTTGTGTTTGAGGATGAGGTTACCCAGCGATAAGGTCAGAGCGAGAAGAGAAGAGGACCAAGGACAGAACCCTTGGAACTCCCACAGAAAGTTGCAGGGCAGCATAAGAAGGTCCTCCAAACAACACGCTGAAGGAGTGATTCGAGAGATAGGAGGAGAATCAAGAAAGTAGTCATGGACAAGAAAGAGAGCATGGTCAGATGTGTCAAAGACAGCTGACAGCTCAAGGAAGATGAGGATAGTGTATTTGTTCTGAGCTTTGACTAGGAAAAGTTCATTGGCGACTTTGACGAGAATAGTTTCAGTGGAATGCAATGGGGTGGAAGCTGGATTAGAGAGGGTCTAACATGTAACTGGAGGAAAGGAACTGCAGACAGCAAATGTAAACTTTGCATTCAATGGACTTTGAGATGAAAGGGAGATGGAAGTTGGAAAGTATTAGTTGGAAAGGTAAGTGGGGTAAAGAATGGGTTTTTTAAGATGAAGAAACTACAACATGCTTGCATTGTGAGAGAGAAGAATAGGGTGGGGATATAAGTCCCCCAATGAATTCTGATCTAGCTCAGGAGTGATTGAAAGTTATTAGCATCTGATAGCTATCTGGACTAAATAAAATGAGTTGCTGGTCTCAATTCATGTTCTTTGGTCCAGATGTCAACTCACAAATAAACACCCTTACAACTTATGCTAACTGACACACTTGTTGGAGGGTTCGGTGGAGGCCAAGGACTGAATGGGAATGGAACATAAACTCTCTCTTTGTCTACAGAGTTAATTCCTCCAGAATAAAAAGCAGGGATATTAACAAAGTGCTATCCAGAAGCTTGCAGTGCCTCTGCACATGCCATACCTGTTCTGTAGATGAATCAAGAATTTGAGCCTCCAGGTCTGTCACCTTTCAGGAACACTAATTTCGCTCAGAAACAAACATGAAAAAGGAAGGCATTGCTTCCAGAGAAGCACATGTGGTTTTGTGTATATTGCTTATGGGTAAAGCTATTCTGGGTTAGTTGTTTTTCATGGTTAAGCAGGATATGAAAGTGTGTGTTTGCTGTGATTTATAGTGGGACTTTTTTATATAAAAAAAGACATGCTATTTCTGTAAAACTTGATACATTTCCTCTGGGGGGAAGGTTAAATAAGCCCTATTAATTCAGCTAAATTGGGACTTTAGTGATAAATGAGTGAACTGTGTTCAGATTTGTGCATTCACAGGAAATCTGTCGAGCAAGGGAATGGAATGGGAAACGTTGGTTCACCTGACATGAGGAAAAGTTAATGAAACTGAATTGTTTGTGAGTCCTTCACAACAATATATTATTAATCTTTAGTACAGGCAAGTAAGTGAAACAAATAGGAGTGTTTTTGGAATGCAGCATAAGTGTCTAGCAAACATGCAAAGAGTTTGTGTGACAATGACCTAGAGCTGTGCAAAGTTATAGAAGGACATCTGCACAACAGTTTGAAGCAAATCAGAGCTAAGATTAGAGTTAAAGCCAAAGAAAGGAGCTGTAGAAAAGCCCCAGAGAATTGCTCTTTACTTTTATAGTTTTGGTGGTTTCATAGACCATCTGATTTTACATTAAGACATACCTTCAAGATGTGATAATGCAGAACCGGGAAGAAAATTTGAACTTCATTAAGTGCTTCTGAACACATGGCAGCTCAACCTCAGGAATTTCAAAGCTCTGACCAATAAGACCAGGGTAAAACTACTGTAATAAACTGTGTGTCAGCTGCTGACATAAAATGCTTTTTTTTTGTTATCGAATATCATTTTATGTTTCATTTCATGTAAAAACGTGTGCAGTCATCAGGATGTTGCTGCAGAAAAGCAGCACTGACATCTTCCTCAAGGTAACATGAGTATGGGTCCAATTCTTTCCTCCTTGCCCCGCCCCCGGGCTATGCAGCTTACTAGAATTCATCTCAAACTCAGGCTTGTTAAGCAAATTTTTTTTGGTAGTGACCTCCAAAAATATTCTTTCATAAAATGTATTTTTCATTATTATTTCTGTTGAAACTACAGTTAACAATGAAGTATTCCTGCTACAAATTTACAGTGGTTTGTCATTTCTGCAGCAGACACTGGTGAAATCTATTTGCGGTGTCTAAAAAAGAATTATAACACAGCACAGGGGATTTGGTCATACAAACCAGGGGCAGATAGAATTACTCAGAACAGCTGGAATTTAATTTCAAGAAATGAACAAAAAACAGTCAGTGCTTTTAGTGGGTTGAATTTAGCAGCATGTGTTTTGAAGAAACTTGCATCAGCGTAAAGGAATGATCTCTGCAATTTCTTAATACTGTAGTATCCTGGTGTATTTCATGTGATGCTGTACAACAGAGCTGCGGACTAACCATGGAGCTGGACCGTTCAGAACAATGATACCAAAATGCAAGAGCTTCTCAATATTGGAAGTGTAACTAAGTTACTGGAAGTATTAAGGATCACTGTGTGAGCTCTATAAGGTTGAGTCTAATAGGAACTTCTCAATGTCATTAGATCACATTGCAAATAGTTTTGGTTGGATTATTGAAAATGTAACCATTCATGGCACTTCATTACAGTCTTATGTGCTTATGGTAACTTAAAATAGTTTTGTAATAGTTCTCTCCTGTTTTTGTAACGTAAGTAAACGTGAACTCGACAACATTTGCTGAATGTTGCACTGCTAATCAGAAACGCAAGCTGAGCATCTTTTCATTTGCATAGAGAGAGGGGTTTTTTCAAAGCACTCAGCTGAAGGTCGAGGTCAGGCCAATTCTGAATTTGTTTTTTTTTTTAAATCTCACCCAGAGAGTATAGAGCATCCAATGTGTGGAACTGCAGGATTCAGGAACTGGAGAATTCTAGATAGAGACTGAAAACTAAAGTAATTAAGGAATTTGGAAGCTAGAATAACATGAGATGTGGTGTTGTGTGTTCTGATGTGTTTTATGGAAATTAAGAGTTTATCAAGTACTGAGACAGAGATTGGAACTACTGGGGTGCTGCATTTGTGTCAAGCAAGGGAAAGTATACTGTCTTCACAAGACCAGGTATATTATAAAATATGTTGATCTGGTAACCTGTAAATTAACTGATTTATTTTTCTTTTAACCACCCAATGAGGAGTACAGGAGAAATGGCATATTGACTAGCTGCATGCAGCCTAAATCAATTAATTAGAAATTCCCTCGAGCTGTAAAGTTAGGATCTGGATTTAGATTTTCCCAGAGTTTGGAGGCTTGGCTCAGACTCATTTTTAAAGCAAACCAGGTTTGAACTCCATATAAATTAAACAGCAGCCTGATGGAGCAGAAAGCAAGTGGGTGTGAACAAAATTTGAGCAAACCTCTGCTGGTTCAAAGACAAAATTTGAATTTGTGACAAGTTGCTGATTTCAGATACTTCTTAGTTCTAGAGGAAGAGTTTACACAGCCAGGGCCGGCTCTAGACCAAATGACGCCCCAGGCGAGGAGCGTCTTCGGTGCCCTCTCTCTCCATTTGTTAAACTCTTCAATACCTTATTTTTATTGCATTTGTAGCCCATTTCACGACTTTGGTGCTCAATTTGCCTGCATGATTTATCGCTGTCATACAAGACGATAAATTTGTATGCTAGGATCTGTAAATCTGTATTTATTCATGCCATATATAAGCAAATAAAAAAAAATGTTCTCTAAGCTTATATAAACTTTTAAATTTTAAGAATAACTGAAATGTACTAACATCATGAAATTGAACTGTGCACCAACATTGGGTGGACTACTATTAAATACTGTTTCAGTAGGTGACAGCTGTAGAATGTTAACCCTAGTCCTTTAATTCAAAAGATCACTTTTTTCACCTTTGCCCTCATGAACTGAAGCACAGCATCAGAGAGATCCAGAGATTGGCCAATGGCATTTCCAAGCAATAAAATAGCAAGCGATGTCAGTCTCTGGTTGACCGTTGTCAATCGAAGATATGTTTTAATGAGCCTGAGCTTTGAAAAGCTGTGCTCACAACTCGCTACTGTGACGGCAGTGTGAGCAGAATCCCCAAAGCTACCACACATTAGGAAACATGTCCTTCAGCTCTGCATCACGAATGAATTGGAGAACTTGGAGTGGAGAGTGCTTCCTGTGTTGCAAAATGTAACGGATGTTGTCTAATTTGACATCGAGGTCTTTATCATTGACATCTGAACAATCCCTACGTGTCAGCATCTGTTGATGGTCCGTATAATTGTTTGACTGTTTTCCTGTCTGCCGGCAACTTATTAAAGTCATACAAAAAACCCAGGTCTTTTTGTGGTGCTTCATTTGTCCAGACCTTTCTTCGGTAGACTCTTGAGTGAGACTCTTGTCAATGGGTGAGCAAAAATACTCCCTCTTGAATTTTTCTTCTGAGCTTCCCATCATCTCATTTCTGTCCTTGTAACCAAACTCTCTCTTCTTCTGATGAATATGAGATTCCCTGAAGACAGGATCAACTCCTAAGTTCTCTGCCATTTCCTTGGCAGCAGTGATGGCATCTTCAAATCCGTTGTCTCTGTAGGCCACAACAAAATCAAGACAGCTTCTCATCAAAGAAGTAGCGGTTGTGATAGCCATTGACTGAGTTTGTAATGCCTTGCTTACAATGTTTACTTGGAACAGGATATCATGCCAAACCACAATTGAGACCAGAAATTTGACATCAGTGATCTGGTTTGTCAGGCTTTGTGCCTCGCTTCTGATTCCGCCTTAGGCTTTACTCGACTGCACCAGTTCCATTGGGGCATCGTAAACCTCAGTCACTGGCTTACACTGTCAATGCAGCTCTCCCAGTGAGTGTCACTTAGTGGCTTCATGGCCAGATTTGTAACATTGTCCATGAGGATCTTCAACCTGATATTTGATGCTGAAAACAGGACGTATATCCTTTGCAGGACTCTGTTGAGAGATACTGACTCTAAAGAAGATGATGCTGCATCTGACACAACCAGGCTGAGGGAATGGCAGCCACAAGGTATGAAGAAAGCTCTTGGATTCAGCACAAGGATCCTTGCCTGGATGCCACTGTTTCTTCCCTTCATGATCGCGCTGTTGTAGCCTTGACCGCAGAAGTCCTGAAGCTTTATTTCATTCTCATTCAAAATGTTCATAAACAGTTCTGTTAGGCCTTTTCCAGTAGAGTTGTCCACAGACCAGAAACAGGTGAAGTGTTCCTTTACTTGGGTACAGCCATCCTTGGCAAGAAATCTTACTGTAAATGACATGTTTTCACTGCGACTAACGTTGGGAGTGCAGTCCATTATTACAGCATAGTACATCACTTTGCTGAGCCGCATCATATTATCAAGCATCTTCCTTGCCATAAGGTCAATCAATGCATTTTGAATAGTTTTTCTGTAGTAATGGTCCATAGCTTCTTTACAAACTACTCAACATAGTTGCTCACACGCAACATCATCGTATTTCCCAAGGAGCTCTACCAAACCGAGGAAATTACCGTTATGTTTAATGAATAACTTATCTGATGAGCCCCAGAAAGCCAAATTATTCTTTGCAAGGAAGAGGGTAATTGAGATCAGACACTCAAGCACGCTTATCCAGTGCTGGGTTTCTACATTAATAATGCGCTGGTTTTCTGCATCTATCCATTTATTCAGCTCGAGCTTGGACTTGACCTCCATCCATTTGGAGTAGGCCATAAAGTGGTTGGGTGACTTTTCATGTTGCTTCAGAGCATTAGTTAAGTTATGCCAGTAATTGTACCCAGAAAACGCGAGCAACAATTTGACATTCTTGTCAAATATTTTGCAACAAAAACAGGACACTTTGTCAGTTGATTTCGAGTAAACTAGCCAACTCCAGTTCAGTTTCTCACCATTCTCAAGCACTCTTTCACAGTGTGACTTTGAGAAGTGTCACATCTGCTCATTTACTGGAAACATCATATCCTTGATTTTGCCTGGCTGGTTGAAAATTGTATGCTCAATATCGGCAGAGTTTAAGATTGCCAGCCATAAAGCAGGATGTGATATACCGATTTGTGGTGTGCAGTTTTTCTTGCTGCTGTTTCTGTCATTATGTGAGGCTGATTCTTCTTTATCGTATTTCTTCTTTTAATGTAAACCAGATTTTTCTTTGTCATTATTCTCCTTTTCATGTGAGCCACATTCTTCTTTATCATAACTCTTCTTTACGCTGTCAGGAAAATTGGACGATTCTCCATCACTTTCCTCACATTTTCATTCCTTATTTTCAGGTAAAACTGATAATTCCTTCGTAATAGGACTGCCATCATTTACACTTTGCTCCTCAATGTCTTCTGCACTAGGACAATTGCTACTGTTTCAGATAGTTTCCCATCAGATTTGCCCCTTGCTGCAAACTAGATTGCAACTGAGCCTTTTGTTTCCTATACTGAGCTCCTGAAGGCTTGTTTGGGGCATCTTTTATTTTATACAGGGGAAAAACAGACAGTATTAGGGAGAGCAAAAGTCTATGTTCTGCAGTCTTAGAAAGTCATCAAACACTACATGTTCAGCATGGCAAAAGAAGTAACAATATATCTTTTATATTGTTGCGTATATAGGGGTTCGATAGATATCTCTGGCATCTCATTAAATATGTCCTTTATTAGTTGTGACTTACACTCTTCATGTCTTAAAACACAAATACACATTCACAATTACACAATAAAACAAGATTCACAATATCACAGCTGGGCTCTCACTTCGTTCTTATACCTCACTGACTGACTGGCAATGTCCTGCCCCTTATATACCCACGAGGGCATGGCTGACAACAGTCTAGGAGGTTCAAGGAAAATGTAGGTCTCAGAAAGTCTGGAAGGTTCCATGAGATTCTACAAAGGTCCAGAACGTTATAGGAGGTTAGTGAAAAATTAATCCACATATGGAATGCCTGAAACATTTTACTTCAAACATTTTGTCCCTAACAACAAAAACAGCACCCCAAGTCTGGCGCCCCCCAAGTTCAGCACCCCAGGTGGTCGCCTGAGTCGCCTGCCCCTAAATCCGCCCTGCCCACAGCTCTATGTAATGGTACTGTTCTTGGTGTTCATTTTGACCACAAGCTAAACTACATCTGGTGTGAAGTGTCTAGCATCTAGTGTTTAGTGTCTTAACTAAATTGTTCCCATACTTTGTTCCTCACCAAATTCAAATGAAGTCATTTGCTTTTCACCCAGGAGGTTTTTTTGTTCATTAGCTTTAACAAGGCTAAAAATCATTTGACTATTTATGCACAACACAAAGAGTTGGAGGCAGAAAAATTATTCATTACTAATTAATCAATTAGAAATTGACAGTGTACCTTTAATCGACTACAGCCATCTTTTTTTTCTTACTTCAGCAAAGTAAGTTTCCATGATCAGTTTGACATCATACTCACTTGTACCTGTTTTTAATTATCAATTATCTTCCCATAATTAAAAAATTAAATTCTTTGGGCAGGAAACCATATTTGTGGGTGATTCCAAAATGGTAACTTGTATTTTTTATTTTCACATTCCTGGATACAGACGAATAGAGGCATGGCTGTTTGCACAAGCATTTATTAAATAAGATAAATGCACTCAAAATACCTGCGTGGGCAAATGGCCCCAGACCTATATAACCCAAACTACTCCTGGAGAATATGTATAATTAGAAGTTTGTGCTCTTTGCAGAAGATTGTAGTACCTGGGAGAAATCAGGAATTCAGTAATTAAATCTGCACTCAAACCACGTACAGAATCTTTTTATCTTCAAGTAAAAGCAATATATATTCATATATTCTAATAATAAATCCAATCATTTAAAGAGACACCATTTATAGATAGATAAAATCATCTAAAGAGACACCATTTTACACACCTACATACACACACAATGGTGTCTCTTTAGATGATTGAGTTTATGATTAGATCTGTTGCAAAACATATTGGACCAAATTCAGCCTCAATATGAGCAGGCATAAATCCATTCTTATTGACGGATTTACATCTGCTTACAAAGGTACTGCATTTGGCCTAGAGGATAGGAAGCAACGATCAGATTCAGAGATCTGAAAAGCTAAGCACGTAAAATAACCATGCTTGGGAGGAGTTGAACCTGAGCATTGTAATGTATTGCTTGGCATATGCCATATTTCCACTTTATTTAGAGTGGTCAAATGAAAATGAGAGAGATGTGTCTAAAAGGGTTAGATTAGATAAAACCTTAAAGGAGCCTAATCTTTCATTGCTTACACACTCAGACTTCTCACTGAAATCAACATTGTACAATAGGTGTCCAATTATTTGGACTTTGTTCTATTTCCCTTCTATAGGAAAAACTTGTTTTCATTCTGAATACAAACGTATTATTTGGGAGTAAACATTCAAAATATTGAAAAATATATTTAACAAACTAGTTGTGGCTGAAGTTCACTCCAGCCTCATAAACCCCCTTTTCCGTGCATGCAGCGTGTGCAGCAATAGAGTGTGGGGATGTGAAATCCACCCCACAAATCTGGCTGCTGTTCCAGCCTATGGACTGGAAAAGTGACCACAGCAGATCATTGCCAGTTGTGCAGGGTGTTGGGGCACTGGATTCTCATAAATGGAGGTATGCAGCATCTCTCCAGCCCATCCACAATGTAGCCCAGTGCAGATCCTTTCTTTTTGATATGTAGAGGGTGCACAGGTTACTCTGTGTGACTGCTCAGCCATTGAGCACAGCCCAATTCTCCTTCTCCCCAACTTCTATGAAAGACTGCACTCAGCACAAGACCCCTACACCAAGGAAATTCTGCATCATGTATTTGGAAAGTGACTGAGTGTTGCCAACTTTTGTGGTCTTATTGCAAGCAGGGCCGGCCCACAACATTTTGGCACCTGAGGTGGGGAGCTCAAATGACGCCTGTATAACCCCTCACTTGGGCCAAAACTTTGAAAGGTCTCAATTCTGCCTTCTTCCTGTTCTACTCCTCTCATGGTACTGCTCTGCTACCTACCCCAATAAAGGAGAACTAACAACTTAAAATGCCTTGTTCAAAAATTTTAAGTAACACTTAACTTTCAAATGCCTGAACAGCAAATGTAACTTTTATTGTCTGCATAGTAAACACTGGCATTTTATCTGTTCGAATAATCAAAGTGGTGCTTTCTGTGCCTTCTTTGTTGCAAAGATTTGAACTACTTCCTGAAGATCCACAGTCTGGGCCAGCTCATGCTCTCTTGAGATGGTTGCAAGGCCAACCAGCCTCTCCTGTGTCATTGTGGAGCGTAGATGTGTTTTTATTAACTTCAGCTTGGAGAAGCTGCATTCTCCACTAGCAACTGTTACAGGAAGTGTTAGAAGTATGCACAGAGCAACAAAAGCATTTGGAAAGAGGGTGGTCATCTTATTTGTGCACATATATTCCAGAACAGCCTTTGGAGTTGATCCTGCTGAAATGTATCTTGAAAGGACTTTCAGTTCATCACCTAAATCACTCGCATCAATATCGCGCATGTCATCATGTGTCAACACTGTCTCTAGTGCCCTGCATTGCTGGTGTAGGTGTTCTTCAGGTATAGTGAGGAGTTTTGGAATATCATACAACATCCCAAATATACTGCTGTGTTCCTTGAGCCGCATGAAACGTTCTTCAACTGACTGTATTGCACAATCTAGCACCTGGTTAAAGAATTCAACTTTGAATTGTTGTTTGGGGTCTCTTATGGGATTATCCTGTGCCTCGTAATCAAAATGTCATCTTCTTCTTCGGTGACTCTTGTATTCTTGAAAGGGTGGGAAAATAGCTTCAGTGTGACGTTCCTCTGTCAACTTCTGTGCACTCTCCAGAAGTTTTGAAATCCCTCATCTGACCGGTAAGACTGTAGGTATGACTTTGCTATGTCCAGTTGTTCCATTGCTCCAGATATATCAAGGTCAACACCTTGGAGTCTCTTGCTTACAACATTTATTTCAAACAGTATGTCATGCTACAACACTAAGCCACACAGAAATGTGAAGTTATGTATGTTTCTGGTGATTCCATTTCCCTCTGCCACTGTTCTCCCATGAACAGTTCCTGGCATAACATTTTCCTCCATAATGGCAACTATGGCATCATCTATCTTCCCAATTTGGTGTTTGATAGGCTTTATCACCTCCACTCGACTTTCCCATCGTGTGGCACTCAGTGGTTTCAGTGTCAGAGAGGATCTTCCCAGATGTTGCTTCAAAATTTGCCATCGATGAGTTGATGCAGAGAAAAATACACAGATGCTTTGAATTACATTAAAAAATCCAGCAGCCTAACTAGAAGCTGATGCTGCATCACTGACCACCAAGTTCGATGAATGAGAACTGTATGGGAAAAAAAGCTTGAGGGTTTAACTCTCAAATCCGTGTCTGCACTCCTCTGTTCTTTCCTCTCATGTTGGCATCATTATCGTAGCCCTGAC
The DNA here is from genome assembly GCF_015237465.2 of Chelonia mydas. Classification (NCBI taxonomy): domain Eukaryota; kingdom Metazoa; phylum Chordata; order Testudines; family Cheloniidae; genus Chelonia; species Chelonia mydas. Next base: position 104,410,623 of record NC_057850.1, on the reverse strand, counting down.
CTCTCATGTCAGCTATCGCAATTCCCGTATGTTTCAGCTTTTTAAGAAGCACATTTGTCATACAAGCTCCTGTAGTATCATCAATGTCAATAAATTCTAGAAAATGCTCTCTGACAGTCACCATTGCAGGGACATTTTCACTAGGTTCTGTTGTTGTTACAAAACGCACCAGTAAAGTCATTTGTTCCGTATAGCTGATGTCAGGTGTGCAGTCCAGAATAACAGAGTAATATCTTGCTGACTTCAGATCTGCCACAATCTTCTGTTTGACTTTTGTTGCTAGTAACTGTATGATCTTATTTTGATTTGTTTTTCCAAGGTAGTGGTGTGTGTACATTTCTTGGGTGGTGACTCTTCTTAGATGCTCCTGGAGTACAGCATCAAACTCAGCCATCAGCTCCACAATTTTAAGGAAGTTTCCATTGTTTGGCACATACAGCTGATCTGAAGTGTCACACTATGCTAGGTTCTGGGTAGCAAGCATTCTCACAATGGCAACGAATCTCTTCAGAACATTTTGCCAGTAAAGAGACTCTGATGCAATCTTCTCTTGATGATGATCATCTATGGTGGCCTTTAACCTTAGTCTTATCTCAAGCTCTTTCCACCTATGGAATGCTCTCTGGTGATTTGCTGCCTCTCATGGCATGGCAGATTTCTAGCCAGATTTTTCCAGTCCTTTGTTCCGGTAGAACCCAATGTGGCTGGAACATTAGACTGGAAGAGTTTGCAACAAAAACAGTATGCAGCATTCTGGGTTTTTGAGTACATAAGCCATGGCCTCTCCACTTTGTCACCATTGGGGATTTCAAGCCAGTAATGTGTTGGATGGAAACTTCTATTTTTATTGTCTTTGGGGAACATGAAGTTTTTCACTTGCTGTGGCCCATGCAGTACAAGGAAGTCCCTCAGGCTAGTGCTCAAGTGGGTCCACAGTCCTGGATCATCAAGACTTAAGGAACTAAACTCAGCAGCAGCTGTTTCTTGTGCCTCCACCATACTCTTCTCTGATCTACGCTTTTCTTCAGGAATGTGCATGGTTATATCCATTTGAGATGGAGATTGGATGCTGCAATAGCTGCCAGGTCATGTGCACTCTGACTAACTGGAAGATCAGGCATCTCCTCACCACTGACGTCCTCACTGGGGCTGGAAGGCTCACCGTGAACATTTGTGTCTATGTATCTCAGGAGAGCTCCTTCCTGCTTAGATAGAAAAGCTTCCTTTGCTTGCTTTCTTTTTCTGAATGCTGCCCCAGAGGGGCGTTTTCTTCTTTTACTCATGACTGCTGTTCTGTGCCAGCTATAGTGGCTCTCAACACTCAGTTGAAGGGGACAAATAAGCAGGCTGGTAGCAGGACCTGAGTGAGGGAAGATATCAGCATCTTAAGGGCCTAACTGGCTCCTACTACTTCAGTTGACTGCCTGTTCTCAAGTGGGTTCGGGGAAGCAACAGGAAACAGGAAGCTCCCTGAGAAGCTGGTGTTAATCAGTCCAGGCTCCTGGGGGTGCTAGAGAGGTACATAAGAGGCTCCTCCTCCTCTCTCTTCCTGCAACTCCTGCTGCTTTCTGTTATTCCCTCTCACCTTTTCTGCTGTCTATTATGTCTCTTGTGCCCTCCTTCCTCCAGCACAGCACTCCACCATCTCTGTGCATCTAGAGCAGAGAGAATACATATGCCCAAGCAGCAGGCACAATTTTCTACACTCTGGGTCCTAGTGGCTCCCTCCCCACAGTCTGACACCTGAGGCAGCCGCCTCAGTTCGCCTCATGGTAAGGTCAGCCCTGATGGCAAGTCTTGCCGTATTTGATATTTTTCTTAAACTCCATCTTTTGGAGTTGTGTGATTACATGAAAATTGAAATACTTATATAATTTTAAAAAGTGAGTTTCCAGCCCTTATGTTTGTGGAGGAAAGCTTGAAAACGTGACTTGAGTGCACCCGAATCTAAAAACAACTCCCGAAATGTATTATTATTTTAAAATCTCAGGCCCCCTGTAAAGAGGTTAGCCGGGGCTCATCCGTCTCCGGGGCAGCGGGCAGCCACACCGCCTCACTACACACCGTTGATGTCTTGGGGGAATTAGTCCGGCTGCAGGAATCTCCCTCGGCGGCCCTTGCGGCAACTGCAATAAGCAGAGTAAGCCCAGGCCCTGGGTCAGGGCGGGGCAACGGTGAGTCAGGCATGCAGGCCCTCAGGTGGGGGCTGAGCAGGAGCAGTACCAATAGTAGGCCCAAGCCTCTAAAGGGCCTGGGAGAGGGGCAGACTACCACCTGCGGGTTGGGTGGCAGGGGGGACGCAGGCCCTCCCACTCCACTGCCTCCCAGCCCGGGGCCCTAGCAGCGGCAGAAGACCCGCTGCTGAGTCAGTGGGGATCCTGGCCGCAACACACTGACATGGGCTCAGGCAGTGCTGCAGCCAGACTTAGGTCGGCTGCTCCTGGGCTACTTCCAACTCCCCCTCTTGAGGTACCTGGGTCTTGGTGGTGTCCTCCGGGGGGTCCAGGACTATGGGTTCCTCAGGGTAGTTGGCGAGAGGCAGGCCCAGCAACTCCTCTGGGTAGCGGGCGTGGGGCAGGTCGGAGGTGGCTGTCTTCCCAGTGAGTTCTGAGGTCGAGCCTTTATCCTTCCGGGGCGCCGCCTGACCCTCTGAGGGGCGGGCTCAGAGCTCCCTAGCTCCACCCACTCTGGTGCCCGGAAGGGCTCGTCCCTCTCTGGGATGGCGGGGAGCCACACCGCCTCACTACACCCCCATATGACAATAGCCACTACTCCACAAACTGTATTTGAAGATCTCCTTGAGGAAAGTAAGTGAGGACAGAAATTCAAAGTCCATTTATTCTCAGGCAATTTCATGACATGTATATTTTGTAGCTCATGGTTTTTTTTCCTCTGAATACTTGCTACATTTTCATAAGGACTTACTGCAGGATGGGTGGAGAAGGATGTTCTAAAAGAAAATTTAAAATGCTTTAGAATTACTCTTTTGATGAATTTCTTAGAACCCACTTGGATCTTCTTAACATGGTTACTCTTTTATTATATAAAGAAGGAATTGCAAGGAACAATAGTGATCAAACAGCAAATAAATCATCATAAAAGCCACCTTACCTTTTTGCAGAAAATCAATTGGAGGGCTGCTGTTTTAATTCTAAATAGTTATTATTCATTATTAGTCTGCATGTATAAGACACCCGCTCTGGGTTCACTGCAGTCTAGAATGTTAGTAGCAACAATATATTGCTATTTATAGGCAACTCATGTGGGAATGCAGCAGCTCACGTGGATTACATCTTGTAGTAATCCAACAGGTAAAGAGTTAATTGTTACATATTTATGCCCATGTCCCATGGCCTCAAAGTATATGCACAACGTATATGGGTTCCAGTTTAGTCCATATCCAGACATGGTGCAATCATTATTAGATGTGTGCTTTGCATAGTATGGTGAAAAATGAAAGGGTTGATTATCTCCATGTTTTCTGCTTTTCTGGTCATCACATATTAGAGTTTTTGGATAACTAGTGACTTCCCAGACCGACTAAGAGTATGGACTAAGAATATTGAAATGTTTCCTATCAGTACTACTGGTGCTAAAAGTACCTTGTATTTTGCTTTCATAGTATAGTAGTCATAGAACATTAAGTTAATGAAAAAAGACTTATTTTAATAAACTGTACAAGCCTCTTTAGAACATTCATTATGCAAACATCTTTCTTTAAATTTACCAAAATGTGTAGATTAGTATAAAAATGGTGAGGTCTCTGCTTAAACCAAAATATGATATTAAGAGAAATATCTTTTTACATCCTGTTGTTAAATATTGAGAAGTGTTTCAATATTTTTTCAAGTAAGTATAAAACCCAATGAATTTTTAATTAAAAAAACCCCAACTAAGCTCTGCTGCTAATTAACATTAAAAAAAGACATAGCCGGATTATTCTGCCACCGTTTTATCTCTGCATGATGAGTAGCTTCAGATATCCTCCCATCTCCCATTAATAGTTGGATGTCATTTGAAAACTGAGTAATAGCAGTAACTATTCTCAGGAGAAGTGTTACAGCCCTCCCTCTGGAGTTCGCTGTAAAATAAAATATACCCTCTGCATTTCGGCCATACACTTACACAATGGATAGATTCTCCCCCCCCCCCTCGTCCCCCCACATTAATTGAAAGGCTGCAGATTAGCAGAGAAAGCAGCCTCCAGGATATGCTCTCGGTTTGGGGGATGGGCCAAAGGTCAGGACCTTCTAAGCCTTCCCAACCTTGTTTCTTTCAGTATCACTATTTTCAGCCAGTTTATTTTTTGGCTGTAATTCCTTGCACGCCTAGTTTCTTATTTCAGAACCAAACAGCTATCACCACTACTCACCCCCACCCCACTCTCTTTCTGATAATCAGCTAGCACTGACAGGTTTAATTTTGCAGTGTAATTGTAAGGCCAGAGATTCACAGATACTTGCAGGAGGCTGTATCAGCACCATGGTATTAGTTAAAAGAAAAGGTGTACTTGTGGCACCTTAGAGACTAACCAATTTATTTGAGCATAAGCTTTCGTGAGCCACAGCTCACTTCATCGGATGCATACTGTGGAAAGTGTAGAAGATCTTATTATATACACACAAAGCATGAAAAAATACCTCCTCCCACCCCCCTCTCCTGCTGGTAATAGCTTATCTAAAGTGATCACTCTCCTCACAATGTGCATGACAATCAAGTTGGGCCATCTCCAGCACTAATCCAGGTTTTCTCACCCCCCCCGCCCCACACAAACTCACTCTCCTGCTGGCAATAGCCCATCCAAAGTGACCACTCTCCTTACAATGTGTATGATAATCAAGGTGGGCCATTTCCAATACAAATCCAGGTTTTCTCACCCCCCGCCCCCCACACAAACTCACTCTCCTGCTGGTAATAGCTTATCCAAAGTGACCACTCTCCTTACATTGTGTATGATAATCAAGGTGGGCCATTTCCAGCACAAATCCAGGGTCCAACAAGAACGTCTGGTGGGGGGGTAGGAAAAAACAAGGGGAAACAGGCTACCTTGCATAATGACTAAGCCACTCCCAGTCTCTATTCAAGCCTAAGTTAATTGTATCCAATTTGCAAATGAATTCCAATTCAGCAGTTTCTCGCTGGAGTCTGGATTTGAAGATTTTTTGTTGTAAAATAGCGACTTTCATGTTTGTAATCGCGTGACCAGAGAGATTGAAGTGGCAACGGGCTTTGTTGCAAGGATAGGTTCCTGGGTTCTGCATTTGCTCCAACCCCTCAGACAGAGACAGACACCTACAAGATCTCTATCAAGCATTTTTACAACTACAGTACCCACCTGCGGAAGTGAAGAAACAGATTGATAGAGCCAGAAGTGTTCCCAGAAGTCACCTACTACAGGACAGGCCTAACAAAGAAAATAACAGAACGCCATTAGCCGTCACCTGGATTTGTGCTGGAGATGGCCCAACTTGATTGTCATGCACATTGTGAGGAGAGTGATCACTTTAGATAAGCTATTACCAGCAGGAGAGTGGGGTGGGAGGAGGTATTTTTTCATGCTTTGTGTGTATATAATAAGATCTTCTACACTTTCCACAGTATGGATCCGATGAAGTGAGCTGTAGCTCACGAAAGCTTATGCTCAAATAAATTGGTTAGTCTCTAAGGTGCCACAAGTCCTCCTTTTCTTTTTGCGAATACAGACTAACACGGCTGTTACTCTGAAACATGGTATTAGTTGTTGAGTTTGTCATGTATTTATGTAATTATGGGAGCTGGAGTGGTAGAGAACCTGATTGTTCTGGCTCCCCACCTCCCACTCTGCCTCTCTATCTCTCTGAGCTGGCAGGGAGGCTGAGTGCCCTGGTTCTCTGTCACTCTGTCTCTAGAACGGTGGGGAAACAGAATCAGGGCACTTAGCCTGGCAGCCCATCACAAAAGCTCTTGTCAGTTTCACTGTCAAGAAGTGATATTGATGAATCTTCCAAGCAGGCAGCTTGGCAGCTGTCATGTTGATTTTCTTGATGGAAAATAGAAATTTTTCAGCCAAACAGAAATTTTCTCATGAGTAATTTTAGTTTTGCAAGAAGGGCATTTTTTGTCAGAAAATCATTCTAGGGAAAAAAAATTTGACCAACTATAATACGCATGTGGCAGACTGTTTCATTCCAGTGCCTTAACCACAAGACCATTATATTTTTTAAGGGGGGGGAGGAGGTATGTGAGGAGGGAGTTGATCCCAAGTTTGTCTCATGGTTCCATTCTTGTTCAGTGTTATTTTAATGGAAATGTTGTTGCTGCCTATATGAATTATGGCTTTTTTTAACTAGTATTTAGGAACAAAAGTACAGTAAATATTGTTTGTGCGATAGTAGTTCTTGCATTGCATTTCTTCCTTCTTTTTAGACAAAACAAAAATTATTACAAATGAGTGATTGTGGGAACAATTTCAAAATGACACAAGCAAACCTTTGTTGTGATGGAAAACTACATAGAATTATCACAGATCCCTCACATTCAGACGTGTAAAAAGCTTTATCTGTCTGTTGATGACCAGTACAATTTGACACCATTTTCTGGAATTTTATTTGGTAAATGTGACTTCTGTTGTGAATTGAAAGATGGAAGATATGTCTCATTTTATGGTCTGCTTCTTCTACCATGGAATTCAATGTCATCTCTCCCTGACTTTAATGGGAGCAATACTGAACCCCCCTTTTTTAACCGCTGTAAGGGAATTTTTAACAATAGAGCTTGAAAATAATCTTACCCTGTGTGTTTTTAAATAAATCATTAGTAGGAAAACATTTTCAAGCAGTCATTTTCCCTGTTGTCTGCTTTGTGCCTAGGATGTTTGTTATTGCTGAGAGCAGTGCCATTGCACTTGTTAGATAATTTACAGTAAACACACGTCCTCTTAATTACATCATAGAAACTTAAACAGATTTGTAAAGCCATTAAAAAATCAATACTTAGCTTTTAGGTGATGAATTAATTAATGGAGTGTGAATGCTGAAAGTCTGCTTTATCTGGCATGCACTATGATTTTTCATAGCATCATTGTCAGTGGGGACAGCGTGCAAAGTATCATGATGTTAGTAGGTGAGAAAGTGCTTATGAAAATGTATCAATTTCTGCTTGGCATACAGAATATTACTGTAAAATTTACTGTTAATCCAGGAAATGAATGGGAATGGCTATATAATTTTTTTTCTAAGGAATGTATCTTGCAGTTATTACTCAGGTAAAACTTGTTTTGAGGTCAGTAGGGTTTTTGCATGACTAAGGATTTCTTAGTTTGAAAAGATAACCTGATTGGTGTAATTATCTTTGTAGCATGATAATGCTCATGCCAAGTTCAAGGGCTGGCAGAGATAAGAGACATAAGAAATACATATCTGAAAAAAGGAATGCACCAATTGGTTCTGAAAATTGCAGTGAACCGAGACAGAACTAGAAAAAGTAAAATTTCATTCTTTTTCCTCCTACGCTTCATGAATTGCAACCAGAATTGGAAGCAAAAGAGCCAAAATACTGGGGAGAAAGGCCATTCTCATGTTATTTCTGGAATAACTATGACTTTATGGCAGATAGTTTATGACAAGTATTTATAAGTTTTTTGATATTTGAAATTTCAGTTGTGCTGGTTAGTTGTGATTGGTTACATGGTATTATTTTTGATTCCGGACTGGATGAGGACCTTAGGAACCAAAAAGCATTTTAGAAAAATTCGAACTACAATTTAGAATTTCCATTACTTATCTCTAAAAACACTGAGATTGGAAGAAAATTAAAGAATTAAAAAGGACCCATTACAGAAAAATACTAATTGCATTGCATATACTAATCAACCAATTTATTTGAGCATAAGCTTTTCGTGAGCTACAGCTCACTTCATCGGATGCATACTGTGGAAAATACAGAAGATGTTTTTATACACACAAACCATGAAAAAGTGTGTATTTATCACTACAAAAGGTTTTCTCTCCCCCCACCCTGCTCTCCTGCTGGTAATAGCTTATCTAAAGTGATCACTCTCCTTACAATGTAACAGCCGTGTTAGTCTGTATTCGCAAAAAGAAAAGGAGTACTTGTGGCACCTTAGAGACTAACCAATTTATTTGAGCATAAGCTTTCGTGAGCTACAGCTGTAGCTCACGAAAGCTTATGCTCAAATAAATTGGTTAGTCTCTGAGGTGCCACAAGTACTCCTTTTCTTTCTCCTTACAATGTGTATGATAATCAAGGTGGGCCATTTCCAGCACAAATCCAGGGTTTAACAAGAACGTCTGAGGAACAGTGGGGGGGGAGGGGGGAAGGAATAAACAAGGGGAAATAGGTTACTTTTTATAATAACTCAACCATTCCCAGTCTCTATTCAAGTCTAAATTAATTGTATCCAATTTGCAAATTAATTCCAATTCAGCAGTCTCTCATTGGAGTCTGCTTTCGAAGTTTTTTTTTGAAGGATAGTCACTTTGAGATTAGAAATGGAGTGACCAGAGAGATTGAAGTGTTCTCCGACTGGTTTTTGAATGTTATAATTCTTGACATCTGATTTGTGTCCATTTATTCTTTTACGTAGAGAAACTCTTTTACTCTACGTAAAAGAATAAATGGACACAAATCAGATGTCAAGAATTATAACATTGTGGGTTTGTGGGGGCGGGGGGGAGAAAATCAAGGTGGGCCATTTCCAGCACAAATCCAGGTTCCCCCCCCCCCCCCCCCCCAAAAAAAAAACAACAAAAAAACCAAACAAACCCACTCTCCTGTTGGTAATAGCTTATCTAAAGTGATCACTCTCCTTACAATGTGTATGATAATCAAGGTGGGCCATTTCCAGCACAAATCCAGGTTATCATACACATTGTAAGGAGAGTGATCACTTTAGATAAGCTATTACCAACAGGAGAGTGGGTTTGTTTTGGGGCGGGGGGCGGGGGAGAGAAAACCTGGATTTGTGCTGGAAATGGCCCACCTTGATTATCATACACATTGTAAGGAGAGTGATCACTTTAGATAAGCTATTACCAGCAGGAGAGTAGGGTGGGGGGAGAGAAAACCTTTTGTAGTGATAAACACCCATTTTTTCATGGTCTGTGTGTATAAAACACCCTCACTGCATTTTCCACTTTATGCATCCGATGAAGTGAGCTGTAGCTCACGAAAGCTTATGTTCAAATAAATTGGTTAGTCTCTAAGGTGCCACAAGTGCTCCTTTTCTTTTTGCGAATACAGACTAACACGGCTGTTACTCTGAAACATATACTAGTCTGTAATTCTCTATGGTCAGTAACTATCTATGTGTACATGGTCCTAGCTGCAAAGTGTACCATCAGATCCTCGTCTAGCTTAATTATCTCTGTGCCTGAGTTCTAGCAGAGTTCAGAAAATTGGGTCCCTCTGCTGTGGCAAGTCATGTCCCATCCCATTAAAAAATATAGTACCACTTCTTCTGGTGTGAATATGACTTGAGGTTTATAGTTCAGAGTGTTTAGTTTGTCTGACAATGCCAAAGCGATGCATATGTAGCTGCATAATGTAAGTAAGACAGTTCAGAGGTGATATTTAGTATTGCAAATGATTCTGTTGGAAGCAGAGAATTACTACGTAGAACAAATTAAAGAGTTTTGAATATTGGCATTGAATTGGTCCAAAATTTAGTCTTTAATATATAGTGTGTTTGTATGTACATACAGTATATATGAAAATACTTCACTTTCAACGAGTAGAAGGAGAAGGTTGCTGAGAAGGGTACAGCAGTTGACAATGTCACCTACTTTAACCTGGCTGCTAAATGGGGATTATGTAATATAGTTCATTAGATGTCTTTGATGTTTATCATCTGGGATTTATATGCTACCTGGTTCTGTAAATGCATGGCCTTAATGTACAGTACAACTACTTCTTAAAACATCTTTATTGTTTAATTGGTAATTTAAGAAGGCTTCACTCTGTACGTGTGGTATTAATATAAATGGTGCAGTCAATTAAAAGAGCTATAAAAAGTATCATATTTTACGACTTGGTTACATTTTGATAATGTAATTAACATGCTTATTCCAGTGTCAGAATTTCAGTAAGGAGACTCAAAAAGATGCACAGCAGATGTGTCCTTTTTGCTGGGCTTCTTATCACCTACAGTCCTCTGACCTGAAGTAGGTCACCTGTATGGGTTAAGGTGACCTCTCCATTCAATCATTTTTTCTGTACCACAAGAAACAGAGCAAAAGAACATTCCAGCTATGAAATGCTAGGGGTTTCATTTGTCTTTTAGGAGGCAAACCATGCTTTTCTCCTTTGTCTGGAATTCTTTCAGAATATGACTGGCCAGACAGTAAATAAAACTAAAGTGCTAAATATTTGAGCCACTTATTTTAAGTGTGGTAATGGTAAGATTGGGATGTAGTTGGGATGGCAACATTATTTGATTCAAAGTGATGCTGATGCTTGGAAAATTATGTCTTGTTTTGAATCTTTCCTCCTCTGCTCTCAGTACAGTTATATCAGCAACTGGAGAGCCTTTATCATGAAGGGAAGGAAAAGGAGATGTGTTAAAGACTGATACAAGGTATAATTTTTAGGAAAAATAAAACTGCTGTTTGTAGTGAAGCTCATAGAATTGTAGGCCCCCCTCGACATGCTATAAAAACTCCAGGGCCCAGTGGAGACAGGTGGGGGCCTCGGGGCAGGGGCCGCGGGCATAGGCATAGTTTGACTTCTATTTTGAGGGGGCAGGGCCAGCAGGGCTTGAGCCACCTCCATGTGGCGGGGTTGAGGGAGCGCCACCTCTACCGCCTGACTCACCTCTGCAGGCCACCTAGCCTGGGGGGGGGAGGCAACCAAAAATGATAACTCAGAGATGGGGGGCTTAGCTCAAAAAGTTTGAAAACAGCTCAGAGTGCAGGGAGGGTGTGGCTAGGGGCTGTGTGCAGGCATGGGGGTAGCTCAGGGTGCAGGGAGGGGAGTAGCTGGGGGTGTATGAAGGTGTGGGGGAGCTCAGGGTGCAAGGAGGGAGGTACCTGGGGCTGTGTACAGGCAGGGGTAGTTCAGGGTGCAGGGAGGGTGTAGCTCAGGATGTAGGGAGAGGGGTACTAGGGACTGTGTGGTGGGAGGGCTCCCCTGCAGTCCCTATTCCTGGATGGGTCTGCCAGCCACAGAGCTGGATCTCCCCACATGGGCGGCTCTTACTGGCTGCCTCTGTGGGAGCAAAGGAGGCTGGGAGTTGAGCAGCAGCTTCAAACTGGGGCACCAGCAGGAGAAGAGGGAACGCTGCAGCTGCCTGCTCCAGGGCACCAGCCAGAGCAGCAGCTGCCCCACACTGCCTGGTGTAACGGCAAAAACAGCAGCCAGCACATTTCCCAGCCCACCAATACTGAGCCTGCTCAGTTTGGGTGAGCATGATCAGTACAACCTAGATAGGAAATTCTTCCAGGGAGCTGTTTGTTCCACTACATGGGCTCTGGCTTCCTGCCTCCAACCTGGCCTGGTTGGGGAAAGGAAATTGGGGGGGCAAGGTGTGGAGCTGCCCCTCCTCCCCCTGAACTGCCGTGCTCTTGCGCTGCAGTTTGGGGGGGGAACGGGGCAGGCGGTGGAAATGCCCTCTAAGTCCCCAACTCTGCCCATGGGCTCAGCGCTTCTGCCGCACAGGGAGCACCAGGGCTCGGGGATTCAGCCCTGCGCCTCCCAGCTTCAGCCCCATGAGGGGCGCCAGCAGGGATTGTGGCTTCAGCCCTGCGCCTCCTGGCTTCAGCCCCGCAGGGGGCGCTGCGGATTGGGGTTTTAGCTGTGGGGCCCCACGGACCCCTTGAAAGGGTTCGCAGACCCCCAGGTGGTCGTGGACCCCTGGTTGAGGACCACTGATCTAGACCATCCCTGACAGGTGTTTGTTCAACCTGCCCTTAATCTCCAATGATGGAGATTCCACAGCCTCCCTAGGCAATTTATTCCGGTGCTTAACCACCCTGACAGTTAGGAAGTTTTTCCTAATGTCCAACCTTAAACCTCCCTTGCTGCAGTTTAAGCCCATTGCTTCTTGTCCAATCCTCAAAGGTTAAGGAGAACAATTTTTCTCCCTCCTCCTTGTAACAACCTTTTATGTACTTGAAAACTGTTATCAGGTCCCCTCTCAGTCTTCTCTTCTCCAGACTAAACAAACCCAATTTTTTCAATCTTCCCTCACAGGTCATGTTTTCTAGACCTTTAATCTTTTTGTTGCTCTTCTCTGGACTTTCTCCAGTTTGTTCACATCTTTCCTGAAACGTGGCTCCCAGAACTAGACACAATACTCCAGGTGAGGCCTAATCCACATGAAGTAGAGCGGAAGAATTACTTCTCATGTCTTGCTTAAAACATTCTTGCTAATACATCCCAGAATGACATTTTCTTTTTTTGCAACAGTGTTACACTGTTGATTCATATTTAGCTTGTGATCCCCTATGACCCAGATCCCTTTTTGCAGTACTCCTTCCTAGGCAGTCATTTCCCCTTCTGTATGTGTGCATCTGATTGTTCCTTCCTAAGTGGAGTACTTTCCATTTGTCCTTATTGAATTTCATCCTATTTACTTCAGACTATTTCTCCAGTTTGTCCAGATCATTTTGAATTTTAATTCTATCCTCCAAAGCACTTGCAACCCCTCCTAGCTTGGTACTGTCCACAAACTTTATATGTATACTCTCTAAGCAATTGTCTAAATCGTTGATGAAGATAGTGAACAGAACCAGACCCAGAACTTATCCCTGCGGGATCCCACTCAATATGCCCTTCCAATTTGACTGTGAACCACTGATAACTACTCTCTGAGAACAGTTTTCCAGCCAGCTATGCACCTACCTTATAGTTATAGCTTCATCCAGGTTATATTTCTCTGATTTGTTTATGAGATGGTCATGCATGACAGTATCAAAAGCCTTAACTGTTAGAACATATTTTTTCTTGGTGTTGGAAGTATGAATGCCAAATACATTGAGAAAACATTCATGCAGTATTTTTAGCTCCGTCTGTAAGCTGGCGGTACCAACAGTCTTTGGAGAGAGCCTTTTCTCATGGGATTTTCAATCCATTTTTCCATACTCAGGAGATTCAGATAAGATTAGGTTAAGCATCTACGTTTTTGGGTGCTTCTCTGAACTGAGCAAAGTCTCCGACACTCAGACTGTTTGAAAGTTTATGTCTCTGTTTCATATTCCAGTCAATTTGGCCCTGGTCTGTGCCTCCATCCTTATGTTTATATGTGACGGTTCTCTGGATACCCAGGACTGTGCATCACCTTGTTACCCCCCTGCTTCCAGTGAGAAGGGGACCTGGCTGTGTTTAGTTGGATCATGGATGTCAGCTTCCTGATACCACCAGCTTATCTGCTACCCAAGCACACTCCTCTGGGCTATGCCAGCCCTTACTTTGCCTTGTAGGTTAACAGTAGGTGCACCTCAGGCCTCAAGCCCCCCTTCAAATTATTCCTCTGTAGTGTCCTACCTACATCCACTGAACACTCTCAGAAATACCAGATCTGCTGTCCCCTGGGGAACAGCGCACACACTAGCCTGTGAGATTCAACTCCGGATCAGCACCTTGTATAACACCACAGCACTGAGATATGCTTATGGTGAGAACAACAATAAGTTTATTTTAAAAGATTCAAGAGATAGCGAGTAAGGATAATGGAAACAAAAGGGATATATATATAAAACAAAATCATAATCCGCTTTCTAGAGACTTATCTTAACAGGCTAACTTTCTGCCTATAGAAGTTTCTCATCCCAAATGTTCTTTACAGCATTTCAACCAAGGCTGGTTGTGACCCCATTTTCATGAATGTAACTGCATTACCTGATTACTGCCTAGGTGCAGAATAAAGGGGCATCTTTCTTGCCTTCTCTTTATATTCCCCAGAATTTATTGTCTATACTCAGTCAGAATAAATCCCTGTGGCTTTCCTCTGGTGTTTTGCCTTCTTGTTGACTTCACATCCCCCTGTTGACTTTGTATGTAAATGGGATTGTGTTGGCTTCCAATGCTTAATATACATGCTGACAGACAGACAGAAAACCTGTTTGTCAACTCTGCCTTGAAACAGAATTTAAGGATGTACTTTTACTATACATACATAACTTCTTACATAGTAGTTGTACATGTGTTTCACAATGATACTAGGTTTCAGAGTAGCAGCTGTGTTAGCCTGTATTCGCAAAAAGAAAAGGAGTACTAGTGGCACCTTAGAGACTAACCAATTTATTTGAGCATAAGCTTTCGTGAGCTACAGCTCACTGATGAAGTGAGCTGTAGCTCACGAAAGCTTATGCTCAAATAAATTGGTTAGTCTCTAAGGTGCCACTAGTATTCCTTTTCTTTTTACAATGATATTAATAACCAGTGTGACCCTGGCTTTCATTTAAGACCTCACATGATATTCTTCGGTGAATCAGAATCTACGTACCAGAATTAGGATATTCTTTGCCAGCTGGCATTCATGGGACACACTTTGGTGGGTCTGTTGTATGCAGGCAGGGACAAGAAGGACACACAAGTATATGTGATTACAACAAGGAATATTGTTTTATTAACTATCTGGAAGTGACACAGTACAGTCACACTACCTCTGTATGTAGTGAGTCCTTCAATGTAACTCTTTCAGTGCCTACCAGCATATGGGTCTCCAGCCTTTCTCCTTTTGTTCCACCAATGATGTGAGCTACTCTGTCCCATTTCTTTTCGTCTACAACTTCCATTTTCATGACGACTTTCAGGCAGCCCACTGAGACTGAAATGACAATCCCAGCGCAGCAGGCCAATACCCTCTCCTCATTTAAATCCCACGTAAGACTCATGTCTTTCACAAGGACCACATCAGTCAGTCTGTACCTCCACTCTAACATTTTATGTAAGGAGAACAAAAGAAGACAGATAAACTAAAAAGATTCCCAGGTAACACCTTCTTCTGGGTCTTCCAGGGTAGTTCTAGAGAATGTATGATCTTTGTGTCTTGCACATTGTAAGTAGCAAGCAATTATTAATAAAGGAATGCTCTTGCCAAATGCATTAACATTTGTGATCTGCTGAAGCAGTGTTTTGTGGCTGGATGTCCTTCCACCATCTATGTAAAAAGTTCATTTGATAGCGTGTAATGAAATTCCTAACACTATTCAAGTGAGTGATCATTCGTGTCTTAAACAGAATAAAATACAAAAGTCTTCCAATTAATCACATTTTATTTCTTTCGTTTACTCCAACTTGATTCAGAATGGGAGAACCACAAACAGCCATCTCTTTATTAACTCCTTCTGGTTTGTTTGTTTTTTCTAGGGGTTTGAAGGAATATTGGAAGGAAAATAGGCTGTGATGGGCTATTCCTTCCCAAGCTTGCCAAAGCCACAAAGACTACAGCATATCACCTCATTAGTGGTGTATTCATCTGCTGTGTAGATGGATTCTATTAGCTGACAGACATAAATGGTTCACTTTATATCTTTCTAACTAGCTTGAAATTACCTCTAGAAGACATTTTCCTTTAGTGCATCCTACAGGTGTCTGGTTCATTCTTTTCTCACAGGAAACTTTACAGCAAATTACAGCATAATGTTGTTTTTAAGTACCAACAAAACTGTTTGTAATAATTAAAAACCCAGTATTTTTTGAAATAATTATTTACATTTTGTCAATTGAATTTAAAACTAATTAAACAAGAAAACATCAATTAAATGTCAATTCCTCCCTGTGTTGCTGTTGTTGTTTTATTGCTGGAGTTTTGTAATTGTTGCCAAGACACATCCACTTTCCTAGGAGTGATACTGAGAGGTTTTTTGACACAGAAGTGATGTTTTGATATGTTACTAATGGAACAATTATAAAAACTCTCTAAACACAAAGCTGTTCACTGGCTGGCTAATATGCCATCAGTTTATAAATGCAGGGGACAAGGACTTCAGAAATTCTTACAAATTCTTTCAACATGCATGAACCATTCCATTCTGAAGACATGACGTTAGATGACAGCAATGTATATTGCATGTTTCATGTTCACACATACACAGGAGGGGCAACTTCAATGTTTCATCTTTCTGTTGTACACACTTTCTGGTGAAGATGGAGGTCTTTAACATAAATCTGCTAAAAATGAAATGAAAAGGTTTTTAAAAGTCTCTTTTCTCTGTCAACACAGGCCTTTTTACTTCAGCTACTAGTATCAAATTCTGACTCAGAGTCCCATCAAAGCTGGAGGCTTAATAGAGTTGAGGAGGCTAAGATCCATGCCCATGAAATACAGTGAAGCCAACATAAACAAATGCCAGGTTCTCAGTAGATCCGGTATGTGCTGCAGAGGAAGCTCTTTCCTTCTGAACATCTGGAAAAATAATACATTTGTTTGAGAGAGACAAAACTCAGGTATGAAACTGGAATCTTACAATATAGTGAGCAGGCCTATAGAATGAACAAAGCTGATGAACACACATTTATTTTTATGCTCTGGGTGATTAAATTGCTCCTAAATAAAATGCAGGTAATTAACCTGCCAACAAAGAATCAATTTACAGTACCTGTTTCTAATGGCTACACATGTACCCAGCCACCCATTACAGATCATCATGCTGGAAGGAGCAGGTCACTAGGAAAGAGCAGAACTTTGACATTGACATTCTCAACTTGAACTTTTTTTCTACCATCAGGCTGCAAACTCTTCACTTTTGAACCATTTTCCATCCATCTTTATTTATAAGCTACCATCTAAGTTCTGGTTTCAGAGTAGCAGCCGTGTTAGTCTGTATCAACAAAAAGAAAAGGAGTACTTGTGGCACCTTAGAGACTATTCATTTGCATAGAATTTGCAGCCAGTTCCAGTTCTACCATACAGTGAAGACAGGCAGGTCACACTGGAAATGTTTCTTATACTGGTGAGGATATGCATGCTGCTGCTTTAAATCTGTTGCAGGAAGCCAGGCAGGCATGGGCTGGGGAAGTGCTAGGCTGAAGCTCTACCATGAAGCAGAAAAAGAGACAGAGTAGCTGTAGGAACAATCATTTTTTCCTTGCTCTAATAAAACTCTGGGTCAGTGTCAGAAGAAAGTGATGACTTCTTTGATTCTTTACCATTGTCACGTGATCATACACATTATCTTATCTAATAAATGTGGCTGAACAAGTTTGTTTTGAATAAGAACCTCCTTAGCCAAAATCATCATTCTGTCTCTCACTGAAATTTAACCAAACCTAGTCTAAACCCTTCCCACTACCTCCGCTTTTCTCCCTTCCTACCTGTGACTTCAGATCACGGGGGAAGTGTGACCCTGTTGAAGAGATGACTCGCCCATGGGAGGAGGAAGGTGTCTGTGAGAGATCTGGGGCTGCTATCCTACCTCCAACTCAAGCATAGTGCTCTTATCTTCAGGGACAACTGGTATCCTTCTCCCCTAACTAGCAAACAACGTGTCTACACAGTTCCCATTCCCTCCTAAATCCATTTGGGAATCCATATCATCCACTCTCCATCTTGGAGGAGATTCCCTGAGCCTTGGTCTTAGTTTTCTTTTCTGCAGAGTCTCATTCACAACAGGAGCCTTGGAATCCTTAGTAGTGACAGTCCCTTGGAGACACATTGACAAAGAGAGTTTGAGGGACGTAGAGGAGTTCTAGCAGCCACAGTGGAAACATGGGGGCCTCCACATAAATCCTTGGGAATCCACAGGGTGTGGAGGAGAACTTTTCAGCAACTCCCATCCCTCTGATCAAACAACATGGGGGAATCTCCAGGAGAAGACTCTTACAGTTTTCCTCCTTCTGAGCCAGCTGCCTTGGGTTTGTCTATAGGAGGGTGTGATCTGGCTGATAATTATAATTAACATAGGTGTGTGCAGCACATTTCATTAGGGTGTGCACCCAGGAAATTTTATTTATTTATTTATTTTTTAAAGGTGAACATTTATTGAATACTCAATCATAAAGGACATTATTTTTATTCATCAAACAAACTAAAGAAACTAAAACTTAACTAAACTTAATTTTTTTTAAATTAACAACTAAACTTTACTTAAAAAATACAAACTTAAAAAATGAGACACAAAATACCAAATTTTTGCAGTAGTGATAACCAGGCGTATACAAAGATACAGTCAATTTTCATGATCTTTATCTTTAGCCAGATAATGAGCTAACCCAAATTGACCAAAACAGATTAAGGTTTCTTCATCTTCCTGTCCTAGAGAATGAGATGTCACTCACCAGGTGTTATGGACTTAAATTCCTCAATCACATCATTGTAATTAACTGATGAAGCCAATTCTTGTTCAGTTAACAAAATCATGAGTGAGTCGAGGCGCTGCTGGGACATTGTACTACTTAGTTTGTTTTTTACATGTGCTCTTTCACATGAACAGCCTGTAACAGGTAAGTCTGCAAAGCATTGAATACATTTGTAAAAGGCCTGGAACATGGAAGACCAATCCGATTCCTTTAGCCAATCAAGCCACTCTCTGGCGGTGTTCGTAGTGCTACCTTTAGGAACAGATCCATCATAACCCCGAAGCAATCCGACTTCAGCTTCCAACTCATCCAAGGACACTTTAAATTTGTTAACAATGATTCTCATATCGTCCCTGCGAAGTCTAAGCTCAGCAGTTTTCCCATTGCAGTCACAATTTTACAAGTCTCCTGTTCAGATCGCTGGTCAATGCCGGTAATCATTGAGTCTAGGAGTGGGTAAAGTGAAGTTATTCTCTCCTGCTCCTCTTTTGTATCAAAGTGATGCTGGGACTCAAACGTGTCATCAATATGAGTGGACATTTTTCTCTTCTTAACTGGGGGAATCGATATATCATTCTCTACACACATTTTCAAACTGTCATTGAAAATATTCTGGGCCACTTCTCATCGCAGCCAAAGAATTATGCAAGCTTTTCACCCCTGTCATTGCAGTAAGTAAGTTGAGATCTGGAGCTTGAAGAGCCTTACTCACTTTTACCACCATCTGGAGAATAGTGTGCATCATATGAAGGGCAAAGATGAACTTGAATGAATTTAGTTCATGGATAAGACCCCTGGCTTTTATTTTAGCATCAGCAAGGCAAGTTGTTTCGATAATCTCTTGTAAAGCTTGTAAAATAATGGAGTAGTTTTGTTTTACAGCAGCCACTGCTTCTGCTCTGCATGCCCATCTTGTGTTTGATAGTGACTTCAAAGTCTTCAACTGGGATCCTACTTCTTGTGAAATCTTCTCCATTACCACATGTCGCACAGGACTCCCCTCCATGAAGGCATAAAGAGTCTGAATAACACCAAAAAAATAGACAGTTCTGTTTTGTTTACTTGAAGTGCATGCATCTACTAGGACGAGGTTCAAACGATGTGCATAGCAGTGTACATAGAGTATTTCACTGTTTCTTTCTTTACATTTCATTTGAACTCCTGCAGTACATCCTGACATAGTAGATGTGCCATCAAAACAGAGAGATGACCAGTCAGTTTTAAGAATGTCAAGGACGTCATTTAATTGGTCAAAAATAGACTGAGCATCAACTGTTAATAGTCTCTGAACAGACACAAGATGTCCAACTGGACTATGTTTTTCATTGTCAAAATACCGCACCACAATGGACATCTGTTCACGGTGTCAACAGTCAGTAGTGTCGTCAGCAATTCAGACCATTTTTCCATTTAGTGCAGACACAATCTTTTGTTGCACAATGTTGTGCAAGGCCACAATTAAATCATTTTGGATGCGATTACTCAGGTAGCGTTTCGAGGAGATTGTTGCACATGCTTTGCCATTACGGGATCATATTTTTGGAGCATATTGACAAGATTTAGAAATAAACCTTTCTCAAAACTGTCAGCTTTTTCATTGTGACCCCTGAATGGTCTCCCACCTTTCACCAAACACAGAACAATGTCGGTCAGTCGCTCCATTACACTTCGGTTATGGCACCGTTCTTCTTCTTGTTTAGACAGATAAGCCTGCTTGCCCTCATCCAACAATACATCAGTAGGTTTCCCTTCATTAAAACTTGACCATGAAGAACAGCTCAACACATGAGATTTTGACGGTTGGTGGTTTATAAAACATTTGTTAGCCCTATGCCAGTTTCTGAGTCCCTTATCAATAAATGCTGGATCAGTATGACCTTTGTTTGCTGCATCATTAGAGGAGAAGAAAAGCAAAATGCTGCGTCCTTTGATGGGCTATATTCTAACCACCTATACTTTTCATACCAATCGGACTGAAAACTTCTTTGTTTATTCCCTATTTTACTTCTAGGAAACATGCTCAATCTAGGCTGATAAGGACCTCTAGATAATCGAGACCGGTGTTCTAATCTATTTTTTGGAATATCACAGACCGGGTCATCAGATGGAATGTCTGATGGCTTTGAATAGGAACTACACTGACCTGAACTAAGAGACAAAGTCTGTTTCTGTTGGTCATTGCTCAGTTTATTGCATGCACTGGAACTGGTGGCGACATTATCTTCATGTAAGTTCTTAAGCGAGGAGTCCGAGGTATTTGCACTACTGTCAGCACATTTATTATAATTAAGTTTGTCTGCTCCTTTTCTTATCTTAACAACGAACCAAACCATATTTTAAAATTAAAAGGGGGTATCGTCCGATTGAATTAAAACGTAAAGCCACGGGCTTGTTATGCTATTTCAGCTGAGTACATGCAACAAAGATTACAAACACTGTAAACACTGCGCTGGGCACGCCTGATGTGGCTGCTTATATAGGTCAAACAATTTTCTAGAATAGTAGTCGGAGGGGAAGGGGAGGACCAATGGAAATGTGGCGCCGCAGTACTGGAGACGCATGCTGCGAGCAAACGCGTGCTTTCTATACATTTCTGCAACTTCTATATTACGCAATTCGGCACTTATTGCATAATACAACAATCCATACTTTAAAAATAAAAAGAGCATATCATGCAATTAAATTAAAAGGCAAAGCCACTTTTTTTTTTGAGATATTAGGGCAGGGGTCTCAAACTCAAATGACCACAAGGGCCACATGAGGGCAAGTGCATTGGCCCAAGGGCCACATCACTGACACCCCACCCTCACTGCCTCTGGCCCCGCCCCCTCCACCCCTTCTATGAGGCCCCGCCCCAGCCCCACCTCTTCCCACCCCTTCCCTGCCCCCCATTCCAACCCCTTCCCTGAAGTCCCCTGGCCTGCGAGGGGAGGTGAGCCTCCCTGCCTAGTGGCTGCAGTCTGTGGTGGCAGCCCCACCTAGTGATTATGGGGTAGGGGAACCCAGGTCCTCCCACTCCACTGCGTTCCGACCCAGGGGACCTCTTGAGCACTGTAACGCAGGAGTCCAACTAATGCTCTCCCCTGAGCCTCTTCCTACTGCTCTACCACTCCCCTTGCGGTGCATCACGGCTGGCGGTTGTCCCTGGTGACCTGGACCATGGGTTTTAGCAAGTTAGGGAGTCTTGGCTCTGTGCAGCAGACCTCCACTGAGGAGCACCTTCCTGGCATAGCCCCTCTGCAGCAGCGAGTGCAGGTCTGCCTCTCTCTGTCCACCACCCTGCTGTGCTGAAAAGACTCCTTTTGAAGTCCCTCCTGTAGCTGGAGCATGCTCAGAAGGCCTGTTGGGGTGGCGCCTCCCAGGCCCAGAGTTGTTCCTGCACTCTAAACTTTCTTGAGTGTGGGTTTTATCCACCCCCTCACAAACACATACCTCAGTGGTACAATCCAAACAGCTAGGGTTGCTTTGCATCATTGAGATTTGTGGGGCATGAGTGGGGAATATAAAACAGGTTACAGGGAACCTATACTGATGTTTCTTCACCTCTGCAGTTTAGTGCTATATTTTTGGGCTAGCACCATTCTCAAAATGTTTTTCCAGTTCTGGAAGTGTTCCGAATACCACAGCCTCAGTGTAACTCTTTTGTGGTGCTGGTTCTCATTTATTTTTTGCTAGAAAGCTTTATGCAGCTTTTTTTCATAAAATGAAAATGTTTCACCCCCCTGTTTGCAACCCTAAACTTTAATTGTGCCAAGAAGTATATCTTTTTTCTTTATCATAGAAGCTTCATTCTTGTGACACCTTGCTGTGTCTGTCCTGTGGTTTCAGGAAAAAACCCAAAATCTTTTACACTGCTGTGTGTCATCGTTTCTCAGCTATAGTCAATACCAATTTTCTGTCCCTGTTGTTCGTTATCATTTTGGCTCTTTTCAGATCTCCTTCCATATTTCAGTCACTACTGCCCTCTGATTCTATATGCAACTCCTCTTTGATCTGTGTTAGTTACTGATAAATATGTGCACAACTGTTTTAAGAGTCTATGGTTCTGGCAAACAACTTTTCCACTTGTCTGTAAGCGCAGCTGGTCTTATGCTGGTCTGTCTTTCTGATGTAAGATTGAGAAAAATTATCTAAAACATTTAAACACTAGAAAACTAGTGTGTAGCTTATTACCTCATCATGAAACTATTTCTGACTCTTTCAACCTCTTTATAATTGCAGAGCCTAATAACCTAGTGAAAAATATCTGTTTTCCAGAAAGCTAGTAATGACATGTTTCTTAGGATAGAATATGCCAAAATAACCAACATCTTTACTTTTGAAAACACATTAAATGCTGTCTCCCCAGCATTGCTTTTTTTATTTTCAAGTGGAGTCTCCATTTTTGTTCTTTTACTCATCATCTTAGCCAGAGTGGACAAAATAAACAGCCCAGATAGCTAGCTGGTGTAAATCAGAAGAGCCGCATTGACTGCAATAGGGCGATGCCAACTTATACTAGGTGAGAATCTTTTTTTTACTCGGTGAGGATCATTTATAGCGGCAAAATCAAGACTAGAAGAAATAACAATCTAACATCAGTAGGTTCATCCTGCGATTTCATTAGCTTACTGTGGAGGTAGCTCTTTTCCAAATGGGGCAGCTGTAAAATCAAATCTGACTAGTGTCCTCATTCTCCCTGATACATACAGAAGTCCTACTTCTCACGCCCATCTTGCCTTCCCCCAAGACTCTATAGGCACGCATTTGTAATCAATGTCAATTGATTCCAGATTAAAAATGGCTGGGATGCACTAGATAAACAAATGATTAAGGATGGAGTCCCTGTATTTGAGCTTCTGGCATGGAGTTCATTGTCACTGTCACTTGAAACGTGGAATAAGGGTTTCTCATCTGAAAAATAAGACTGAGGTAACAAAATATGGATGGGCAGAAATGTGGTCAAGAACGTGTTGCTTAGTGAATTTCATATCCAGTAGCATCAGGTTCATGAAAGAAAATATCTATGTCAAGAGGTTTATATACCGGTGTGTGAAATGTTTTGATGATGATTTTGATGTTTTTCTTCACAGTGGAGAAGTGGATGGATGAACAGCTGATACATACAATCAACTGGTGACTAGTGAGCATAGTTTTACATTATTTTATGAATTTCCACTTCTAGCCCTCTTGTTTACCAATCTACATCTTAAATCTTTTTATTAGTGGCAGACCCACGTTTCTAATTATTGCATAGCAAAATGTGCCCTGCAAAAGCTGATTTTTTTTTGTTGAAAACTTGTGAAATTTTATCCAGAGCAAAACATCATATTAAACCCCGGGTCTGACATGACACTTGTGAGAATACTGGAAATTACTACAAAGAGAGGTTGGAGGGTTGTTTGAAGGCCAGAAGAGGGGGTTCAGGAAAGATTTCTTTCAGGATGGGATCTCCATCGAGTATGGGTTGTAGTTGTTTGAACCCCATATGGGTTCCAGTGTGGAGTGGTAGGTAACAATTAGGCATCTGCAGTTAGAGGGGGTTTTATTTTTGCATTGAAGCAGTTGTCTTAGAGTATTTGGGTGGCCCATTCCATTATGGGATCTACTCCTATGGTGGATTGTCCTTGTTTGGTGAAGGCAGTTTTGAATGTGTTAAGGGGTATAGCCTTCAGTATTATGGGGACCATACATCCCATTTTGGTCAAAACAGTCCTCTTTTTTGGGGAAAACTACGCATTCGTCCCATTTTTCTCTTGCTATCTCATCATTAGTTGGCAAGAGGAAATGGGACAAATGCCCAGCTTTGACAAAAAAGTGGGGCATGAGGAACATTTGGGGGGGAGGAGTTGCAACACCAGCCCTGTGTGGCAGGGCTTGGGTAGCAGAGATGCCAGGCGGCTTGGGCCAGCTCCATGCACGGGAAGGAGCTCAGGCAAGCTCCGTGCAAGAGTAGGGGGCTCAGGCAGGTCCTGTGCAGTGTCCCATTTTCCCTTTGGGGAAATACGGTCACCCTATTCAGCATGAGTAAGGCTATCACAATCTGGCCCTATTCTTTGGCCTATAATGTTCACAGTTCCCTTCATATATAGTATTAAATCAATGGACCCAGCAAAATGCTTTGCCGAGATGGGATAGAATTGCCTCCTCTACATAGTTACTATGTGAACAGTGGTGGTGGTGCTTCCCCTAGTTCATGCTATATTCCTGACTTCCTATAGATACTGTTGATGAACTGTGTCTCATTGCTGTGCATTGGAGTTCTATATTTAGAATCTCAACACATAAGCATATCCTCTTCCTTGCCGTCCTTGAACATCCACAACAAACATCCTCTGAGTTTGTCACTGTCAAGTTCCTTCAAACAGATGTAAGCTATTTTAGACACTTCAGACATTTTATTTTTGAACAACTTGACAATACTTCTGCTTGCTTTATTTCCCATTAAAATGTTCCCACAGTTTTTTCCTATTTATTTTTGAGGCAAATCCTGACACCCCCCTCCAAATCCAGCCCTCCCCCCTTGGATATGGATAGATAGTATGGTCCCACCTCAAAGAGAATAGGATATCTAGAACCTAGGGTATCTAGAACCCCTTGTTCACCATGGAGCATAAGTCCATGGGAGCTCACTTCACTCCAGTTCTTCTGTGAGGCCAGGTGTTAGCGCAAGGGCACAGATGGTAGATTGAATGTGTTCGTAGATCTACCAGCCATTCCTCCACCCACATACATCCCTCCTGTCCAATTCACGGAGAACCCCTGTGCTACACCTATGTACTCCTGTGTTGGTGGCAGAATGCAGCCATCATTTTGGGCCTAACAGAATTCTGTCCCCCTGCTTCCATTTCTAGTGGGGATTTTTTGGAAGGGTATAAGGGATGCAACAAATTAATCTTTTACTGCATATTTATTGCTATTTCCTTATTTATTTTATTATTTAATCTGTTATATGTAGCACCTTAAGTATACATGAAAGTGCAATATGAGAACTTTGTCAAATGAATAAGAGTTTCCCTGCAAAAGACTAACCTGCTAAAGGCACAAGTCAATGTAGAATACAATATAGACAGAAAGATAGCAGAATGATGGGTGGTTATTATGTCCCCAATTCACCAGACCACTCAATACTTAAGTATTGACTTCAGTGGGACTTATGTATGAACTTAACTTAAGCAAGTGCTTAACTTTGTTTGCTGGATAAGGGCCTGTAACTAGAAGGTGTCAGAATATTTGGGTTTTGATAAGCTTTGAGAAAGAGGGAAAGATTTGATATTTTAAATACTAGGCTATTTCTTGGACATGTAAAAAAAGTACATGCCTTTTTTTTACAAGCTGTTACTTTAATGAGATGGCCACCACTTTTCCTGTGAACATTGCTAAAAGTCATTTGAGTAGAATGAGTAGTTAGCTTCTGGATAAAATGACAATCTCATGTTTCAGTGTTCTCCTGAGTTTGCCAAGTGTCATATTATTTAGCTATTTTCACACGCTGGCCAACTCATCATCACAATCATTATCCCAACCTCTCGAGGTGATCTACTTAACACCTCATTAAAAAAAATATGTTCAGCTCCTCTCTTCTCTCACAGCTCTTCACTTGTCAACAAGTCCTGTTTTTTCCCCTTTCACATGTGGTCCTTCTGGTACTCAATATTTGTCAATCATTAGCTTTACCCTCTGGTGTGATTTTTTTCACACTTCTTTTTATACATCTCATCCATACTGTGTCTCATTGCAGTTTCAGCCTACTTCTCCTTACTGTTGAATTTTTTGTTCTTGTTTATACTTACTCTTTTTTTTGCTAATGCAAAAATATAATATTATAGATAATACCATTATATCTTATGTCATTAAATATATTTTATTTGCTTTGTCTCAGTTATCAAAAACATGTTGGCAGAACTTTTCTGTAGAATTTCTTTGTTGCTTTGCTAGAAAATTCAAGCTTGTAACTCCTCCCCCTCCCCCCCAAAAGTTCATAATTGTTTCTGGAGGAACCTTATTGGAAATAATTTCACAAAGAGAGATGATAGTGCTCATTTTATACAGAAGAAACACTTAGAATGAAAATTGCCAGGTTAACAGGCAAGTCTCCCATTTTACTCCAACACTAGAGAGAAAAATATGATTACATGATATCAGAAAAGTAATACTTTGAACATATTTTAATCTGGCTTTAAGATTAAACTTGATAAGTTTATGGAGGAGATGGTATGATGGGATAATATGGTTTTGGTAATTAAATATTCATGGTAAATAGGCCCAATGGCCTGTGATGGGATATTAGATGGGGTGGGATCTGAGTTACCCAGGAAAGAATTTTCTGTAGTATCTGGCTGATGAATCTTGCCCATATGCTCAGGGTTTAGCTGATCGCCATATTTGGGGTCAGGAAGGAATTTTCCTCCAGGGCAGATTGGAAGACGTGCATGGGGCACGGGTCACTTGCTGGAGGATTCTCTGCTCTTTGAAGTCTTTAAACTACAATTTGAGGACTTCAATAGCACAGATATAGGTGTGAGGTTTTTTGAAGGAGTGGTGGGTGAATTTCTGTGGCTTGCGTTGTGCAGGAGGTCAGACTAGATGATCATAATGGTCCCTTCTGACCTAAATATCTATGAATCTATGAGCAATATGGTACTTTTGACTATATTGCTGTCCTTTGGCTGCATCTTACGGTAACATTGCAATATGCTGCAGAGAGAGAAGTGTTTAGGAACAACTTGAGGACTTCTCAAGATGGGTGAAAAGTGAAGTATTTAGCTAATGTACTCGCTGCTAGTTGGGGAATAAAATGTGTCATGCAGGCAACCAAATGAGTACACAGTGGTCACCATTTTTTAAAGAAAGTTGAGCATTTGCCTGCAGTGGTTTCTCAGGTATCACAGTTTCTTCTCAACTTAGAATAGGAACTAATTGTGGTATGTGAGATAGCACTATGCAGTCACTTGTGGGTAAATGCTTACTTTGTAATGGTAACCACTGTGTGTCTGAAGGGCTGCGAAAAGTGGGAATAAAACCTGTGGAAACAAGTGATCAGTGAGGTCTCTAAGAACCTAGTTTCAAATATCTGCAACTGCCTGTCACCAGACCAGGTTTCATAAGTACTGCCAACATTTTAGCCAGCCACTAATAGTCAGAATCTGAAACCTCTTATTCAGGGAAAATGTGTCATTCCCCCTACCCCTGCAGTCAAAGTTTTCCTCTTTTTCCTAGGTAAATCATTAGCTCCATTTAGCTCCATTGACTTAAACCGTTTAGGGGCTGGTTTAAGTCAAGCTGGCATCTTCGGCCACATCTCCACATGGGGGACACTGCTGGTCCTTTTGCTGTGGTCTCACGTCTGTGTCATGGTCCTGCCTTTTCTTAGGGTGATAGTGGCAAGAGCCACTCAAAATAGAGCCATCTGCTAGATCGGTGTGTGTCCCACCATCTAGCCTCTTTGGGCAGGTGGGGTCCTCCCTTTTAGAATCATCCCTCTGTGACTCCAGGCAGACTGGAGTATGTCCCACAGGGTGAATGAACAAGCTCACTGGAGCACGAGTCTCTGGGGGAGCATGGGACGTCATCACCTCAGCAAAGTCATTGATACTCCCTCAACTAGGTGCTGTTGAGGGTCAGGGAGAGCCCTCCACAGTAGTGGGATTACAACCCAGTAAAAGGAATGCGGCAGCTGCATTTCACACCTCTCTGAGCTATTATTTCAGGCTGGCATCTCGGCATTGGTTACATTTGGATTACATTTTAAGGTTTCCTTCACATTCATGAAGGTAACAAATCTGGCATAATTTCAAAACACTTCTGGGAAGGGGGCAAGTTGCTTATAGAAACAGCTTAACCATTTGAGCAGATTCACTCTTCCTGCTTTCTGCACTGGAAAAGTCTGACCAGAGCAAAGATGGCCAGGATGTTCCTATGTCCCCAGCTGCAATTTCAGCCCTATGGTAGCATTGGCAGCCAGGGGAAGTTAGAGCAACCCTCAGGTTGCTGTGATATCTATATCTATGATCCCTGTACCCAGAAACATCATGTTCTAGGAGGGCAAAATTAAGCTTTATGGTGGCCTTTGTCTGCATTTTGGCCAGATCTCGCCCTTTATCACCATTTGAGCTGGAGCTGAACCTGAAAATGCAGCACAAAAAAGAAACGCCCCCCCCATTAACATTTTTCAGTCTTTTTTGTTTTCTCAGAAAACTGTTACTTGTGTGAGCCCCGAAACAGGAAATATCTAGAACAGGAGGAAGAATAAAAGCAGAGAGTATTTTGTCACATCCTTTACGTCACCACAGTGAAAAGCATTTTTGGAACTCACCAAGAAGTCTCCAAAGTGCCTGGGAGCTGAGGATGATAATCTGATTATAACGTGCATGTGCTTTTAAATAGATCCCTGTCACAGTTAAAAAGGTGAATACTGATGGAAAGGTGCATGGTAATGATGGACACTATTCTGACTGCACCCATCACCCCTTGAGCTGTACCTGTCTGTTTATTCATGTCGTCGATGTCATAACAACAATTGTCTTCAGAGAAGCTGTGCATAATGAGTCCTTTACTATGATGATCTGGTGAAATGGATTATTGTTTGTCAGCTTTTTAAAATGAAGTGCATTTAAAATGGCTGATGACTAAAATGCTACACTTTGGGGGCTGTTAGCCATGCCAGAATAAATATCTCATTGCTATAACTGCTATAACGACAAAAGAAAAGGAAAAATATTGGCATAGTAAATACATATCTGCAGGACTGAACTGTCTTCTTGCTTTTCCCCTACTTGCTCAGAAGTGGGAGCTACAAAGTACTATATTGTTGCTACTGCCATCACCTCAGTCTAATAGCTCTCATTATTCATAGGAGGGCAGCTGAGGTCACTTCCATGTGCTTTGTGCAAAGAACCCTACTATTCATCCTTTATAGTCCTCTAGATTGTAAGCTGTGCCAAATGGATTAGGGAAGCAGTGAGATGAGATATAGATTTGACCTTGAATTGTCCTTGTGTTTTCTGGTGTGATCTTACATACTCTATGAACAAGACTTTTCAGCAGCCTTAAAAAAGAAACTAGCACTTTTTGTCTTCAGATTAAAAAATAAAAGTATGTTTAAACATCTGGGTGATTGTAGGAAGCTCCTAACATTCTCGTAGATGCTTGGGGCCTCGAGCTCTTACTGGAAGTGTGATCTAGTTTTTCCTAGTAATTAGAAAGAACCCGGCCATAGTTCAAACCTAGCTAGCTGACATAGAAATGAAAGGTCCTTCTCAGCAAACCGTCATTACAGTTTGGAAATAGCTTGCTTATGGCAGCTGCGTGCTGTGTTGTTTTTCTTGTCACTGTCTTTTCAACCTTGATACTCTGATCAATAACTGCACATATTTTGGCAGCCATGGTAACAAAAGACAGTCACTTCCCCTCAAGTTCCTGATACTTAATAGAGTGTATCAAACATTAGCTGAATTCTGCAGTCTCTTCCACTCAGTTGGAGACCATCTTGAGCTTTGAGTTTCCTTGCTGCAATTTGGTGAGGGATTTGTTCCTCTCCCTATATGGGGGTGGGGTGGGATGGGCAAACTACACATACTAAAGGAAATATACTAGGACTCTCTTGAATGTCAGTGTCAAGTTGGGGAAGCTCTTTGGCTGCTTGAAAAGATTTAATAATCTGGTTTTAAATATCATTGGATTGAGAACTTATTGGCTTCTTTTTTTCTTTCAGGGTTACTCTGAATAATTTACAAATGACACGAAAATGTAATCAACAAATATTTGTATTCAGGAATGAAAGGCATCTGGATTTCAACCTACAAAATGGAATTAATGATAAAGGACATGCAAGTAAGTTTGAAAAACAATCACAAAAAAGGAGCCCAGAGGAATTCTGTGGCATTCATTGAAGCTGTCTGACTCTTTGATTTTCCTGGAGCTGTTCAGATACCAGTATAGGGTTTGTTGTTTTCTGGCCATTCTTTGTCAGCTCTTCAGCAGCAATGCATTATTCTGTATCCATGACACTCAGTCTTTGCAAAATGTACGAAATTAAAACCCATGTGAAATATTCATTGGAGGAGTGTGGAAATCAGCCACAGAGGCATTTTTTAAGATCAGAATGAAACCTTGTTACCACAAGAGAAAAGCTCAGCAACTGAATAAATAATAATATTGGTCCTTTAGACCTAAGAGTAAGTTTCTACATTTCATTGAATATATGTGTAGATTTCCACATCCTTCCCTTAAAAAAAAAATTAAGTAGCATTCCTTTTAAGGAACCAGTAATGAAGATTATTCTTAAAGGGCAATTTGCATGGAAAGAAGAAGCAAAGGTTTCAGACTGGATTCTCTATATGCCAGCAAGGGAGCAAATGAAAGGAGAGTCAGACAATATGGAGGTATAGCAGAGGGAACAGTCAATATACCAGTTCAGGTTGTTTCTGTATACTTCCATTTATGGAAAAAAGTGAGAGGTATTAACTATAAAAAATAAAGGGAGTGATTCTCATTCTCTACTCTGTGGTGCAAAGGTGCCTTAAAGTGAGTGCAAATATAATCCTGATTTATGGATGCTTTTTGCATTGACTAGTCAGATTGATTCTTTGGCCTGAGTTCTCATTTACACTAGGGAACACTGAGATCCCTTTCCACAAATGAGAATTCAGGCCAAATAATCTATCTGACTAGTTGTTCAATGCTGAAATGGACATGGAAATAGGAGATTCTTTCCTGTCCTGTGTGTTGATCAGTTTATACCCTGAAATTTGAAGATCTCATAATTTAGTGATAAGATACTGTTGTGCTGGTTGCATTATAAATACCGTAGAACAGTGTTTCCCAAACTTGTTCCGCCGCTTGTTCAGGGAAAGCCCCTGGCGGGCCGGTTTGTTTAGCTGCCACATCCGCAGGTTCGGCTGATCGCGGCTCCCACTAGCCGTGGTTCGCCGCTCCAGGCCAATGGGGGCTGTGGGAAGGGCGGCCAGCATGGCCCGCGCCACTTCCCGCAGCCCCCATTGGCCTGGAGCAGCGAACTGTGGCCAGTGGGAGCCGCAATCGGCCGAACCTGCAGACGCGGCAGGTAAACAAACCGGTCCGGCCCGCCTGGGGCTTTCCCTGCACAAGCGGCGGAACAAGTTTGGGAACCACTGCCCTAGAAAGACAGATGAACAGGTAGCTAATCTGACACGAATAGTGCAATAGGAAGTTGTATATTTTGTTGTGCTCCTATTAAGTCCCATAGAGAGGTGTCATTGTTATGTGTTCCTTCTTGGTCAGTTTTTTACAGCGTATTCGTTAAAAGATGTTAATTTTCTTTCACAAGTCTAACTCACAAATCCTGTAGTTGCGATTTATTATAATACTTGAAAGAAGGCTAACACGGAGCTTTGTTTTGGGGGAGTATCATATAACAAATATATTTTTGATCCTCCTTAGTTTTTGCCATTATCCAACATTTTAGATAACAAAACTGATGTTTAATGGCACTTGACAGTCGGCATTCAGTTAGACTGGTATAGAGCTTATGCTTATAGCCTGCAGCATTTATACATTATAGTGTAATCCGATTAACCTGTTACCCGTGAAGTAAGGGGTTGTCTACACTTGGAAATGTACTATATGTGGCAAATTGCCGGTACGATTATGATGGGTCCCACACTTCCTCTTCTAGGGGGGGATTCGGGGCACAGTTTCCTGCCCCTGAACTGGCGTATCCACTGTCCCACTAGTAACCCAGAGAAGGGTAGTGGAGAGGGAGGGACCCGGGCCCGCCCTCTACTCTGGGTCCCAGCCCAGGGGCCCTAGGGATAGTGGTAAACTACTTGAACTAGTGCTTCCTTCCCCTGGGCTACTTCTTTCTCCTGCTCTTCAGCTTTTGGGCTTCCTGCCCTCTCTCTCTGCACAGGCCGGGTTCTCTTTACCTAGGGTCTTGGTCTTCTAGCCAGCCACGGCACTTCTCCAAACTCTCCTCTACTTCAACTCCTCCAACTCCTTCAGACTGCTCTCTGCTCCAACTCCAAACCACTCTGCTCCAACTCCTTCAAACTGCTCTCTGCTCCAACTCCAAACCACTCTGCTGCAACTTCTTTCCCTGGCTGATTGAAACAGGGGTTTTTTATCAGGTGACTGGCTTCAGGTGCTCTAATTGGCTTCAGGTACTTTTAATTAATCTATAGAAACCTTTCTTCCCTCTACAGGGAATAAGGCTTCTTCTCATCCTGGGACTTACATATCTCTCCTAGATAACTCTCCTGCTGCCTTTTGGCCATGCTGTATCACATATAATGTTTCGGTACAAGCCAGTATGTGGATGATCTTTCTAGAATAAGACTATCCAGGAGGGGAGTTATTTCAGAATAGCTATTTTGGTAAACTTCCAAGTGTAGACAAGCCCTAGCATGTCCAAATGCTATGGTGTTTTTTATGAAAATCAGGACTTTCTGGTTACCGAGGGCCACTACAAGACACACTATCTTAGTGTCTTTGGAGAGAAAATGACTTGCTGTTGCTCTCTATCTTTACTTGTGTCAGGAAGTAACGTGAGTCATTGGGATTACTGCCTCCTCCTACTGGCCGGAAAAGGGATTCATATATATTTTAAAAATACTCTTTACCATATGTGGCCACATATCAGCTAGCTGCTTTGTTATTGAGCCTAGGAATTCATACCATTTACAAATACAGACCTCAATTGAGAAAACAGGAAATGTGAGAGTACTGAAAATGCATTTGTCTGGCAACTCCAGACGACTGTGTCATACATAGTCAATTTAACAAACAGCCCTTGTACCATGGGAAAATTAAGGCACAATCAAAACTTTATAGTAATCATCTGCCCTCAGAATGAATTATAGACAGCCTAGTCCCAACAGTGGCATTAAGGCTGTTTTAGGATGTTAAAATAAAAGAAGGCTCTGTGATTTTCTATTGTCATATGTGGATAATGTCATAATGCACACCTTATTCTAGCTGCACAAGTGACCTGACCCTTAATACAAATCTGAAAGTTAAATAAATGTATTGTAAGATTACTTTCTTGGATCATGCAAATAAACAGCTTGTGAGTCAGTCCACAGAATGGGCTTTGGGCTTTAACAGCACAAATTGTCCTGGATTCCCGGGATCCTACTGTTAATAGAAATAACAAATTGATGCAAAATAGTTAGCAAAATAAACCATGCAGCATCAATGGACTAGCTGCATTCTGTCCCATTTGGAACTCTCTCTGTGGGCTATGACCAAAGTACTCACTTTTTTTCTCAACATCTATTCAGGCAAAATGTCTACTCACTCAGCAGATTCCTTAGCAGATGTGAGTCAGCCACACTGGTGCAAATTCCCAATGACTCTGGGAGTTTTGGCTGAGTAGAAGGTGAAGCAGGACATCTAAAAATGACTCTAAGAGTGAGTGCTACTTTACAAGCATATCATCTGCCAACAAAATCACAGAATAAGACTAGACTTCAAGGGAATTAACATATTGGTGACCACTGAGAGGAAAAAACTCTCTAAATCTTTAACCATGCTAATGTGTGAGAGAGGTAACTGAAATATGGAACAACTGTGTTTTTGTTACACATGCCATGATAAATGACAGATTATCATGTTGCTTTAACCATCAGACTTGTTTTTAAGGGTGTCTTCTCACTCTATGAATTCAATAAACCAGTTTAAAAAGAAAACTGGAAAAACAAATTCCCTCGTGTGTAAACCTATGGATCCCCACCACACTAGTCAGCAGCAGACTCCTAGAAATGGGTTGTACCACCTCTCAGTTAATATCTTTGTAAAATGGGGAGACTAATAATTGCTTTTCTCTGGGATATGAGACCATATTTAATAGTAGTGGTTATAAAACAGAAATATAATCAGCTGTTAGTGAAGATGAGCTTAGAACCCATGGCTTCCCTGTCCCAGTACTACTCCGGGTGGAGAGGTGCACACTCTCTCCCCCCCCCCCCACCCTCCCCCCATTTTATATCCCTGGATATTGCTTGGCTAGGTACTGCAACGGAACAGGAAGGGTGATTTACCCAAAATACAGAATGGATAGCAAATCCAGTACACTTCACAAGTTTTGGAGGGAGGGGAAATGGAGAAGCCAGCTGATAGGAGCTAAAAAAAGAGGAGATAGCTGAATGAAATAACCATGATATGAAATTCTGACACATGGCAATATTACTGCATGAGACTACCCATTGCTTCGGTCCTGATCCTGGGAAATGCAGGGTGCTATTAACACCACTTAAAAATCAGCTTCCCCACTGAGGTTGGGAACACTCAGGACCTCCCAGGAGGGGCTAAACTTTACAGTATTGAGCCCTTGTTTTTTCATTTTACTACTGGTTGCAAAATAGTAGACAAAGTTGTAAACAATGGACGCAGTTGTCAGATTAGAGTATTTTACTGTAGTTCAAGAAATGCACCTAGAATACTTTCAAATGAACTCTTTCTTCATTTCTTTTGACTTTTGGTGTCAGAATAATTTTTTTCCCCACAAAGGGGCTTCACTGTCTCATAGATTTTGCTAACAGAATGAAATTACTGTCTTACTGGAACACTTAAAGATGTATGAGTTGTTACTTGGGGCTTTTGGTATAAATATGATTTTGCCTGGGCTTGTATTTTTACAGTATTTTAGAGTATTCCTTGTTGTATTACTTTTAACTGTTGATTGATAGAAAAAAATATGAATAATAATAAAACAAATAGCTCTAGCTGATTATATTGTCACTCCATAGAAAGCTGCTATTCCATCCTGGAGATGAATCGGCAGCAATGGTGCAATCAAAGCACAAATTCCATTTCGATAGTGGAGCCAGAGCTGAATGTCACCTATCTCTCACACAAGCTGTCTTTGCTAATGTAACTTTCAAAAACGAACAAGTTTAATTGCTCCTACAAAAATGTGAGTACTTACAGCCATTTGATGACAGTCTGTGTTTGGAGCTAGCTAGCCTTTTACTTGCAGTGTGAATAAGTTCAAAGAACAGTCTGTGGCTGACCCTTTAAGACTTGAATTCTAGTCTCCTTGAGTTTGTTCAGGTGGTATAAATATCACCAGAGCTGTACTGAGCTCCAGTCAAATGCAGATTCAAACCATGATGAAAAGCCTCTGGAAGCTGACTTGGGGAATAAAGGTGGCTTTGTTTTTCATTCCACCTTTGGAGCTGAGTTTACTTGATTACTTCATTTAGATGACAAAGAAGGGCCAGTACTGTGAGGTATGGCTGAGTGCCCCCTCTGCGGTGGCATTCCCATCTGTGCAGAGGGCCAGCACAGGGCCCATACACCACTTAAATTCAAATTAACCATTATTTTTAGGACTTAAGTGGTGCACAGGCCTCGGCACAGGAGGGAATTTCACTCTGATGAGTCCTAGGGAAACTGATACCATCCCTGCGTGCCTGGTCTAATTTCATTATGAAGAACATAGCTGAAATTGGCACTAAGGCCTGGTTGTTAGTTTAAGAGCAAAGAGCCCAGGAAGAGGATGGAATTTTTCAGTACAATTTTTCTGTTAGCTAGCATTAAAAATAGGAATTGGGGATGGAAATCCACAGTTGGAATAGGGGAGGGAAAGGATACAGAGACTTAAAATAGAATCCTTTTTATATCTCCTATGGTGTGTGGCTTGCATCTATCATAATGTAATCTGAATGGCCAATAAACATGCACAATATATGATATGAATGCAAGATGTGCTACATCAGACTAATGGTCCTTAATGTTTAATATCTGCCTCTGAGAGTGGTCGATGCCTGTTGTTTCAGAGGAAAGTCTTAAAAGGAAGATTATCTTTCAGATTCCATATCCACGATCCATCAATAAAGCAATGCTCACTGGGGTTTTTGTAGCTATGACTCATGGTGAAGCTGTCAAGATCAGGAGGCAGGATACTTTAGGTGGATGGCCTTAGATTATGAAACACCCTACTAGAAGCAATAAAACTAAGCACAAGCTTGTTCGGGGCAGAATGTAAGATGCCTCTTTTAAGTTTATCCTCCCCTCAACGTTCAGATAATTTCAAGGAAATTTTTTTGCACACACAAAGTCCACGTCCTCTGAGTAGTAGCAATCAGTCATGAGGAGTATGGTGCTTTATGATAAATAAAAGGGGGAGTGAAAGAATTATCTCTCTTTAGAGGTTCAAAATCTAAATTCCAGATGCAGACCTGAATGTTGCAAACAATCCCTAGCTTTATAGGTACCATGAAATTTTAGGGAGCTCATAATCTGGATCCCAATAAGAATAATGCAGCTTGAGCCCTTCTCTAAAACACGCTGCTCACACTGATGCTCAAAACAGGGATAGGTAAAACTTTACAGTTTGGAGAAAGGAAAAGGGACAATATCTTTTTCAGATGCCTCTACTTGTGCTTGACACAATGGGAACCTCCTGTCTGAGAGATGAAGCAACAACAACAAAATGGGGGGTGGCATCTACAGTAACACAACTGCAAGAGATTTTAATTAAGGCTTTCCTCAGACTTGCAAGATAAGAGACCTTTAATTTTTTTTGTCTTCATTTTTTAGACAGCTCATTTACTGGGTCAGAATAATAAACCCAGTACTAGTGTTTCTTTATTTGTCCTGGAGTTTCTAAAGTTTATTCCACCTCTTTGCTTGGAAGGCATGCCCAGGATAAACTTGGAATGCTTTTATGTTTGAAATCAGTATTGCTTCTGTAGAGGAACACATTCTAATCTACACATTGACTGTTAAGGGATATGAAATTATTCAGCAGGCTCTAGATATCCTTAGAAATTGAATTCTATAGTGTAAAAACCTTTCTCCCCCCCAAACCCAAAACAACACTTACAAATATCTTTAAGGATTTGGCTATATTTCTCCAGATTTCCATTGGTTCTAAGACTAGTGGAAGTATAAGTGAACAAGTTTGTGAAATACAAGCAATCCAGATATAGGGATCGATCCTCATCTGCACTAAGGCCCACATCCATAAAGATACTTAGGCACCTAAATCCAAGTTTTGGCTCCACTGAGATCCATAAAACTCCTTCCAAACCTGGTATGTAGCTAAACTCACTCGGTGCCTAAGTTTTCAGAATAAAAGTTTCCTACGTGCCTAAGTTTCTGCCTATAAGCACACACACTGCTGCCTCCATCTAGGTGTCCAAATGTCTATCTCTCGCTTAAGTCCTAGAGCAATTCACAAACCAGGGAAGACAGGCTTTCGGCAGCCTAAATTGCATGTGGGGCCCAAGCTGGTAGGTGGTATCTGAGCATAACTACAAGATCAGGTCCATTCAAACTCTAAGGGAAAGTGGTGGTGCTCACCAGTGCTTAACACTCTCACCTAGGATGTGGGAGACCTAGGTTCAATACCTGCCACCTCTCTGCTAGATGGGGAGAAAGGATGTGAAAGCTCTAACCACTGAGCTATGGATAGGCTTGGAAGGATTAGCATTTTGCAAGTAAATGTCGATTTCACCGTCCACACACAAACCAACAATAATGACTGAAATTGGCAAAATCAGAAAAATGCTACTTGAGAACTTATTAGCATTTGATGTAGGGATATTTCCTTTGTTTATTTTGATGTGACATTGACAATTTGTGATTTAATGGTTATAAAACTTTAGCATTTTGAATTGCAATATCAGCGGTCACTAATTATTATCTGACCCCCCAATAAATTCCTGCAACTGTGCAAAGTTAAATTGATTAAAAAAAACGTAAACATTAATATATTTCATCAAAATTATAAAAAATAAAATAAATGTTGGCAAGCCGAACTATGGGATATTTTGATGTGGGGCTCCCTTAACTATCTTGTTGAAACTGTTCCACTGTGAATAACTAGTAAAAAAGTGATTAGAGCAAGGGGATGGGAGCGCGAGAGAGAGAAGTACTCTCACTGAATTACTTTTTAAGTATTTATCCACAGTGGAACAGCTTCAACAGGAGAGGCTGAAGCACTTACATGAGAGGAAAGTGATCAGGAACAGTCAGCATGGATTCACCAAGGGAAGGTCATGCCTGACTAATCTAATCGCCTTTTATGATGAGATTACTAGTTCTGTGGATGAAGGGAAAGCAGTGGATGTATTGTTTCTTGACTTTAGCAAAGCTTTTGACACGGTCTCCCACAGTATTCTTGTCAGCAAGTTAAGGAAGTATGGGCTGGATGAATGCACTATAAGGTGGGTAGAAAGCTGGCTAGATTGTCGGGCTCAATGGGTAGTGATCAATGGCTCCATGTCTAGTTGGCAGCCGGTGTCAAGTGGAGTGCCCCAGGGGTCGGTCCTGGGGCCGGTTTTGTTCAATATCTTCATAAATGATCTGGAGGATGGTGTGGATTGCACTCTCAGCAAATTTGCGGATGATACTAAACTGGGAGGAGTGGTAGATACGCTGGAGGGGAGGGATAGGATACAGAAGGACCTAGACAAATTGGAGGATTGGGCCAAAAGAAATCTGATGAGATTCAATAAGGATAAGTGCAGGGTCCTGCACTTAGGATGGAAGAATCCAATGCACCGCTACAGATTAGGGACCGAATGGCTAGGCAGCAGTTCTGCGGAAAAGGACCTAGGGGTGACAGTGGACGAGAAGCTGGATATGAGTCAGCAGTGTGCCCTTGTTGCCAAGAAGGCCAATGGCATTTTGGGATGTATAAGTAGGGGCATAGCGAGCAGATCGAGGGACGTGATCGTTCCCCTCTATTCGACACTGGTGAGGCCTCATCTGGAGTACTGTGTCCAGTTTTGGGCCCCACACTACAAGAAGGATGTGGATAAATTGGAGAGAGTCCAGCGAAGGGCAACAAAAATGATTAGGGGTCTAGAGCACATGACTTATGAGGAGAGGCTGAGGGAGCTGGGATTGTTTAGTCTGCAGAAGAGAAGAATGAGGGGGGATTTGATAGCTGCTTTCAACTACCTGAAAGGGGGTTCCAAAGAGGATGGCTCTAGACTGTTCTCAATGGTAGCAGATGACAGAACGAGGAGTAATGGTCTCAAGTTGCAATGGGGGAGGTTTAGATTGGATATTAGGAAAAACTTTTTCACTAAGAGGGTGGTGAAACACTGGAATGCATTACCTAGGGAGGTGGTAGAATCTCCTTCCTTAGAGGTTTTTAAGGTCAGGCTTGACAAAGCCCTGGCTGGGATGATTTAACTGGGAATTGGTCCTGCTTCGAGCAGGGGTTTGGACTAGATGACCTTCTGGGGTCCCTTCCAACCCTGATATTCTATGATTCTATGATTCTATGTTTCTAACCCCGCATCAGACTATCCCATAGCTTAGTGGTTGGAGCCCCCCTCCTCAGAAGTATGAAATCCCTTCTCACCCTCAGAGTGCTCTAACCATTGGGCTAAATGTTATAAGGTGGCAATGCCTTAAGCATCTAAGTCAGCTGACTCCTGGCAGCTGATTCCCATTTGTGGATTTTTAGCAGAGAGAGGTGCCTCCCTGTAGCCCAAACTTAGGTACCTGTCTCAGAGAGGGGGACAGGGCTTAGCACATGTTCTTGTTAGCTAGCTTAGGTGGCTCTGTGCCTAGCATGCTGGGTTTGTGGATCCTATTTCTAGGTGCCTATTTATCCTCATCCATTGTATAGAGAATTTATCTGCCTAACTAGTTTTTGTGGATTGCAGTGTTGTTGTCTGATTTTTCTAGGCCGTGAAACTCAGCATTCCAATGCCAAAGTCCCTTTGTGTATCCCACCCTGAACTCTGAATGACAACCACCTCCCCATATCATATGACTGGTCAGGGGCTGCACTGGACCCCATATGGGTTAGAGCAGACACAGCTGTGTTCTAACTTACACCTGCTGGAATGGGGTTTTCCAGCCCCTGCCACTACTCCTCCTTGCCCCCAATCTACCATGACATATTCCGTAAGGGAGAAACACCGAGGAGTCCTTGTGGGACCTTAGAGACTAACAAATTTATTTGGGCATAAGCTTTCATGGGCTAGAACCCACTTCATCAGATGCATGGAGTGGAAAATACAGGAGCAGGTATAAATACATGAAAAGATGTGAGTTGCCTTACCAAGTGTGAGGTCAGTCTAATGAGACAATTCAATTGACAGCAGGATACCAAGGGAGGAAAAATAACTTTTGAAGTGGTAATGAGAGTGGCCCATTTCAGACAGTTGACAAGAAGGTGTGAGTAACAGTAGGGGGAAATTAGTATTGGGGAAATTAGGTTTAGGTTTTGTAATGACCCAACCATTCCCAATCTTTATTCAGGCCTAATCTGATGGTGTCCCGTTTGCAAATTAATTCCAGTTCTGCAGTTTCACGTTGGAGTCTGTTCTTGAAGTTTTTTTGGTGAAGCATGGCAGTTCAGTCCCCGCCGTGTAGTAATAATAAAGATACCTTGGGCCTGGTGTAGTTATTAATGAGTAAAAAGTGGCTGTAAAATGCCAGAATTCTTAAATTAGATAAGTGAAATGCAATTAGCCAAGTTGAAATTTGACCAGACACAGGGCTAACACCCCTAATTTGAGGGGATAAGTATGATGGAATCATTAATGTTGACAAGAGGCAATGAGGAGCTCATGCAAAAGATAGCACTTCTAGGAGCATGGTGCTCCCTAATATGATAGAGGGGCACTGGTTTTATATACACTCATCAGAGGGAAGGTTACCACCCTGGGTGTGCCCAACACTTCATCCAGCAACAAATGGTATTCCTTCGGAGGCCTGTCCAAGTCCTCATTTGCTGAGTTTGCGGCAGGGTGAGAGTACATTCCTGGCACCTTAAAATTCCACTTTCCTTACAGAAAGGGAGTCTTTTTGTATTCCCACAGGACTGAAAGTTCTTCAGTGCAAATACCCTTCAGGATAGGTGGAACTTTAAAGCCCAATCCTGTGTAGCCTAAGATGGTAAATTGATCCCAGCAAATGCATGTTTCCTGTGTGCCCCCATAATTCCAAATCTCCATGGATGCAATTTAAGATGTAGTAAGCTAAGGCTCAAGGACAGCAAATAATTTGTTAGCCAATATACACTGATTGTGTTACTCACTGTGATGCCTGAATGTATTAAATATGTATTACCCTTTAACAAGGAGCTACAGCAGTAAGTGCATTAAGCTCCAATAGCAGCAAGGAATAGTTTACAGGTTAGCACGCTGAAATATTTATTTTGTCTGATTTAACTGTTTAGTCTGGAACATTTTAAATGATACTTTCCCAGTGTAGATACTTGTCCAAAGTTACAGCAGCAGACTTCACAGGGCAACAACAGACTACACGTTCATACGGAGCTTATTTATTGTTTAGAAAATCAGTGCTGTTGAAGGACTGTGCAAAAAAGCCAAGAGTCCTTTTAAGAACAAAGGTGAAAGGACCAAAAAAAAAGGGGGGGTGGGAGGAGAAGAGGGAGAAATGAGAACAGAAACCCTATAAGCTGTCCCTGATGGGGGGTAGGTTCCTTTACAATCCAGCCATAGTGGAGATAAACAAAACATGCCAAAGATGTGCACCAGCTGATTGACAAAGGAAAGTCTTCTACTGACTATCCCAGTCCAGCTATAAAGTAAGGTATCTCATTTGTAATTCAACCATTCTCTGTCTTGAGATTTCCCCATCATTTATGATGTATATCCCCTAATAATAACAGAGCTATTAACTCATAATTACTTAACAACCTTGCCCTTTGCAAACAGTGGGCATTTAAAAATCAATCTCTGAAAAGATTAGTGGGGGATTTACTGTCTCCAAGAAAAAATAAACCACAGTAAAAGTATAATAAATAATTATAGTTTAATTACGATGGTAGATTGCCAGAATATGTTAGCAGGTCCTGTAGAGTCAACACATATTACACTAGCATCTCTCATGAAAATATAGTGCAGTCATTTTTGCCTTTTTCAGATGTGATGGATCTTGATGTGCTTCAAGCCTCACAATTTCACAGGTGCAATAACTGAGGCAAGGAGAAAATGTAAGTGACTGTCTCAAGGTCACAAAAAGAGTCCATTGCAGGCCTAGGAAGACAGGCCTGATTTCCAATTGTCCACAAAATCTATAGGGAAAGGAGACTGCTTCCTGGGCTACCATCTGTTGGAGAAGTATAGACAAACAACTAGCTCGTGCTAGTCCCCCACTCTTCTTCTTGAGGGTTCCCCAGCTTCTTATTCTGCTCAGGATCCTTTGGCTTGCCACTCCTCCCTCTCTAATGGTCATCAAAGTTTTGATCTTTAGTTCCACTTAAGCTTCTGCTACTGGCCTCCTCCTGGAGATGCTGCAGCAGGGACTCTAATAACACCCAATAAAATCTACAGCGATGGCAAAACCATTTCCGACCACAACCAGTGCTTTTCTATATTTCCTATGCAGAGATGATATGACTTTCACTGATGTTTGTTTCTGTTACCACTGCTGAGTCAAGATGGCAAGTAATCATGAGAAAGGCTCCAAGTGCAGCATGGGAAAGTGATTTCTCTCACCATTTCCCTTAAATTTTAGTATAAGTGAAACAGGATAGGATGAGAAACAAAATCCAGCGCCTGAAAATGTTCCAGTCCTTCCCATACACATGTCCTTCTGTGAACAATGCTCACAAGTTATTGCTCCTCCTGGCAGAAGCCACTTTCTCTCAGTGCTTTATGACTTTTACATGAGCTCGACGGCTAATCACACCACTGAGGCTTTGCCTTTATTTCTTCTATGTTGATAGTTACTGACGTAATAATGTTTTTAAAATAAATTATTGTAATATAGATAGAGTGATTAAAACAATTGTTCTGGGATGTTAATATTACTTAGGAAAAGGGGACTGAGGGGATTATCTACTGTAATTGGCAAATAGCCTCGTGTGACAGAGGCATGGCCAGGCAGGTCTATTACTCCTGCATCCGACCATCTTCTCTATATTTTACCAAAGGTGGGTTTGTGTGTAGTTTCTGCGGAAAGCTAAGAACTTGCTGATTGTCATGGTTATTGCAAGATGTTTGTGCAGGAAACAATTTAAGAGATATGTAAAATGTGGGATATTAGTTTATGAAACTGCTGAAGTAAGACTTGTCACCTGCAGTGAGGTGGGGTCTCTGGGCTAACTCAATCAGTGTTGAGCACAGTGGGCATGTCTGGAGATAGCACTTTGTTCACTGTCTGGATCTGGTGGAGACTTGAGCATATACAAAGATAAATGAAGCCCAGGAGAGCTCACTGAAGAGGGGGCCTCTTGGACTAAGAGACAATAACTTGTAACCACAGGTGCTGATTTCAGCTTTCCCTGGGGGTGCTCCATCCCCGCTCCACCCGAAGGCCCCTCCCCCACTTTTCCCCTTCCCCCAAGGCCCTGCCCTTGCCCCCGAGACTCTGCCCTGCTCTTCCTGTCCCCACTCCTCCCCTCCCCCCTGAGCGTGCCCCACCCTTGCTCCGCCTTTTCACGCCCCCGCTCCTTCCGCTCCCCTCCCTGGTGTCTCCCGCCCATCGCTGAACAGTTAATCGGCGGCGGGTACCAGGTGCTGGTGGGGAGGGGGAGCGGCTGATTGGTGGAGCTGATGACAGCTGATCAGCGGGTGGCTGGTGGGTGCTGACCACCCACTTTTTTTCTGTGGGTGCTCCAGCATTGGAGCACCCACGGAGTTGGCACCTA
Organism: Chelonia mydas; assembly: GCF_015237465.2. Lineage (NCBI taxonomy): Eukaryota > Metazoa > Chordata > Testudines > Cheloniidae > Chelonia > Chelonia mydas. The sequence continues at coordinate 104,366,840 of NC_057850.1, read as the reverse complement.
TGCCTGTAACTGCATAAGATCAGAAGAAATGGCACAAGTTGTTATCTTTACAGAGGGGAGACTGCTGCAGGGTGTCTCATGAAAGGTGGATCTCAGGTTTCTGAACTGGACAAGCGCTGTAAGAATTAACCATTGGTGAGAAATACCTTATTAGACAGGACAGTAACTTGTTAATAAGTATAGGCTATAGATTGAGTTTTATGGTTTTTTTTTTACTTGTAAACTTATGTTTTCAAACTAGTCTGTGATATTCTCATTTGACCCAGAAACACCAAGACTGATTGGGTTGTGGCCATGCAGTAGCTTTTTCTTTTTGCAACACAACCATGTATCAAGTGAGTGTGTGCATGCATCCCTACCACACTGCCTAACTGCATTTCAGGCTAATCTGAACATTTATTCATACTGCTTCAGCAGGACATGGAGGGCCCAGAGGACCCGCAGTACATGAGGCAGAGTACTGGGACGTCCTATTGCACTGACAGCTAAGAGGAAGGGAAAACAGCCATACTGACATAGAACATAGAAACAGTTGCAAGTCCCTGTCCATACAGCTAAGTAAGGCCCTGGTTCAGGAAACACTTAAGCAGGTACTTCTGTCCATTCCTATTTAGAAAAGCATTTAAGTCAGTGGTTCTCAACCTATTTACCTTTGTGGGCTGCATATGTGTTATGTTTTATGTGGGCTGTATCCATACAATAGATATATATTATCTGTATGGCCCTAAGGATGTCACATGGGCCATAGCTATGTGCTGATTAGGCTGCAAGTGGTTGAGGGTGAGAACCAGTGATTTAAGCACATGCTTAAATGGGACTGTGACGGGGTGCACCAAGCCTGCACTGGGCTGATGGGAGGCTGCAATCGTGGGCCCAGGCGGCCACGCCCCCTTTTCCCTGCTGTGCATGCTCCAGTTGGAGAGGCCAGATAAAAGAAGGCATTACAGCTCAGTCAGGGTTGGTGACAGAGAAGGAAGGACATACCCTGTCGGTTCCTGCGATGCTCCCAACGATAGAGCCTGAAGACCCGGACTACGCTCCAGGCAAGTCGCTGACTGCAGAGACTGCTGGGGAAGCCAAGCCGCTGCCCGCTGAGGAGGCTGCTGCCTGTTCTACATCCCAGCCCAGAGGGAAGTAAGGCCCATACCTGGTTTGTTTGTTTTGCCCCACCCTGGGCCATAGACAGATTCATATTTTGCCCTGCGAGGGCTAATCCCCCCACTGCAACTGCCTGCCCTAGCTGGAGGCTGCAGGGCCACATACTGTTTGTCTGCTTTGCCCCGCTCAGAGGCTGCAGTTTGCATGCTGCTTTGCCCCCCCCGGAGAGCTAATTCCCCAATGCAACTGCCTGCCCCAGCCCAGAGGCTCTCAGGCCATAGATTGTTTGTTTGTCTTGCCCCAGCCTGGAGGCTACAGGGCCATAGACCATTTGGTTGCTTTGCGCGGCCCAGAGACTCTAGTGCTCCAGACTGTTTGCTTGTTTTGCCCACCCGGATTCCGGACTATGGACTATTTGTCTAAGTGACCCCGTCAGGGGGCCAGGACCCACTTGGCTGAAATCCCCCGCATAACAGGGGGATCCTGACGACAGGGTGACGGGGTGCACTGATGGGGCACCTTAGCTTGACACAGGGCCCCCGTCACAGGGACATCAGTAAGTGTTTAAAGCTAAGCACTTACTTAAGCACCATTTCTGAATAGGAAGCTTTACTGAATCAAGATTTAAGGGTTAGCAGTGGCCATAGAAATACAACTGTGTACCTGGGGTAAGAGCAAAACTGGTTATCTGCCTCCTGTTACTAATCAACTATGTTGGGTGTGGGTGTCATGTTTAGAAAGATGCATTTTAAGAAGCCATTACAAACTTGGCTAAGAGCTGTACTGTGGAAAGAGACTACGGCTTTCGACCCATGGGTTATACTCTCCTATCCATCCATTTGAAAAAAGAACTCCTTACTGAATTCAGTGCAGGAATTCTGGCTTAAAATGGATGGGGCAAGATTTTATGGAATCACATTTTATGGAATAACAATCATATAGATCAAAGTTACTGTTTTTTGTTTTTACTCAGAAATGTCAGTGACAAATGTTAATAGTAAAATAACATGTGATGACAAGGTATGTACTTGTAGTGAGAAGAGTGAGCTCTGGTGCCAGAGATATTTTGGCCTCTGTGGTGAAATCGTATGCAGTGTACTTGAGATGTTTTGTGTTTTTCTGAGAGTTCTAAGCTCTGCTGTGTATTCTTCCATGCTTGTTGTAAACTTTTCATCTTTCTCCTCTTCTTTTATCTGTCTGCTGCCTTTTTTTTTTTTTGGTAGAAAATAGTTTTAGTTAAATAAGGCCAGAAATGGGAGAAAGCTGTGATGGGGCCACTCTTCATAACAGTCAAGATTGGGGGTCTGAGGGAAGTTTGCCCAATTCTGCTGCAACAGGAGCCTTCATGAGCACAAAAGAGGGACCAAGGTTTGACCCTAAAATAGGCCAATAATATATGAAGCCTGTTAAAGGTGGGTTTAAGGTACAGAGGGCTTCAGGACCATAAGTAGAACAGGGCAAATGGCATGATGGGATTAAAAACCTTCCTGTTCCTACTTGATGTTCTGGAAATTAATTGATCAGTAGACCCAAAAGTGATGGGAATACATGCAATATATTTTCAATATGTGAAGTGCTCAAAAAGCAAAACTGAAGAGTCATTGGAAAAAGAGAACGGAGATTAGAGATTGTTTCAGAACTAGCATCATCAGTTAACAATTGGATGTCAGTATTTTGCCCAATGGGACTTGGGGGAGAAATAACTGCAGGTAAACTGATCTTTAGTTACATAAATGCCACCTGGAATGTACACTCCACTTACAATGACAGCATATGGCTTAAGTGGGATGAACAGTTTAGAAGAAGGATAGCTGGGGACCCAGCCAAACAGTAGATATCCATTTATAGTTAGAAATGATGGGCCAAATTCAGCTGATACATCATGGATGAGTTTGGCGCAGGAAGCTAATAGACTGTAAGCCTGGGCCACTGGAGTACAAAGTAGCTAGGCAACATGTTCCCAGCAATGGAACAGGTTTCCAAAAAAAAAAAAAAAAAAAAAATTGGCAGTTTAACAAGGGTCAGCATTAGCATGATCAGCAAGTGAGTTGTGTATTTGAACATAGCAGTTGCTCTGAATGCAACGGGTTAGACCAACAAGGAAGGCTGTCAGGCAGTTTGAAATATGGGGGGCAGGCAAAGGACGACTTATTAGAATTTTGAAGTGCCACATTGTAAGAGAGAACCAGGCATGATACTTGTTTGTTCAAGCTGAACAGAGGAGGAGGCACATGTTGGGAGTGGGCATGTTGGACACTCCAAAATTCCACCCTGGGCCTCTCTCTATATATATCCAGTTAATAGACAACAAAATCTTTGTTACCTTTAAGTTCTGGTTGCTAGTTAACATGAAAGGTGAAATAGATGTGTACCAAGGAAAGTTAGAGTTTAGAGACACTTAAGCATTTTCAAGTAGGGGAATAAGCATTTATTGGAAAAGAAATATTTAAGTAGCCTCCCAAATCATACAATGTCTTTTTTTTTTTACTTGTTGGAATTTACTTATCACATTATACATTCCAAAACCAGCCTTAAGTCTGCCCTCTGATAACTGTCCAGTATTAATCTAAAGGCAAATGAAGGTATCAAAACAACAACAATGTCAGATTCTTTTATTAGCGAGACAAGGTGGGTGAGATAATATCTTTTATTGGACCAACTTCTGTTGATGAGAGAGACAAGCTTTTGAGCTTACACAGAGCTCTTCTTCAGGTCTGGGAAATGTACTCAGAGCTTCACTGCTAAATACAAGGTGGAAAGGATTGTTTAGCATAAGTAATTAACACACATTTCAAGAGAATGATCAAGGTGAAGTGAAGTGGCCTGTTAACACCCATCCAGTCAGAGTGGGGAAAGACAAAAAATGGGGGATGTGTGTTAAGTTATATTGTTGTAGTAAATTATAAAGCCGGGATCTCTGTTCATTCCATGATTTATATCCTATAGTGCAAATGGAAACAAAATATACTGTGGCTATGTTCATCTCTATGGCAAGTAAGTAATTAGTCATGTTTAATGAATGGGGTACTCTGAGGCCTCCAGCCCAAAGTGTGCACTGTGCATTGGGTAACGTTCCAAATGTGGTCTGGAGTTGGAAGGTGGAATCTCTGACTCTCACTGGGAAGGTGAATGAGGCAGGTATAATGGATTTCTAGTATGTGTAGGCACACTGGAAGGAGTATTTTGGTAGTAGTAGTCAAGGCCATTGCGCAGAAGGTCAGTGAATTCTTTGCATCGATCTTCAATGCAGAGGATGTGAGGGAGATTCCCACACCTGAGGTGGCAAATCTGAGGAACTGTCCAGATCGAGGTGTCAGTAGAGGAGGTTTTCGAACAAACAGATAAATTAAATAGTAATAAGTCAACAGACTAGATGGTATTCAAGGAAGGAACTCAGATGTGAAATGGCAGAACTGCTAACTGTGGTATGTAACCTATCACTTAAATCAGCCTCTGTATCATGTGACTGGAGGGTAGTTAATGCAACACTCATTTTTAAAAAATTTCTCCAGAGGTGATCCTGGCAATTACAGGCCAATAAGTCTAACTTCAGTACCAGGCAAATTGATTGAAACTATAGTAAAGAACAGAATTATCAGACACTTATATGAACATGATATGTTGGGGAAGAGTCAACATGGCTTTTGTAAAGGTAAGTCATGCCTCACCAATCTACTAGAATTCTTTTGAGGTTGTCGACAAATATGTGGACAAGAGTGATCCAGTGCATATAGTATACTTGGACTTTCAGAAAGCCTTTGACATGGACCCTCACCAAATGCTCTTAACCAAAGTAGGCAGATATCGATAAGACAGGAAGTCTACTCTTGGATCAGTAAATGATTAAAAGATAGGATCAAAGGGTAGGAATACGTGGTCGGTGTTCACAGTGGATAGCGGTAAATAGTGCTCCAAGGATCTGTACTGGGACAAGTGCTGTTCAACATATTCATAAATGATCTGGAAAAAGGTTTAAACAATGAGGTGGCAAAGTTTGCTGACAATAAAATATTACTCAAGACAGTTAAGTCCAAAGCTGACTGCAAAGAGTTACAAAGGGATTTCACAAAACTGGGTGACTGGCCAACACAATGGCGGATGAAATTCAGTGTTGATAAATGCAAAATAATGCATATTGGAAAACATAATCTCAACTATACATACACAATGATGGGGTTTACATTAGTTATTTATTACTCAAGAAAGCTTTTTTGTCTTTTAAAAATATATTGGATGGATTGTTCAGAGAAATAAAATAAATTATTTTTCTTCTGCTACATTACTAAAATGCTAATATTCCAAACAAGCCACAATATAATTGGTGTAATTTTAGTTTTATTATGTACATTTAATATTTATATAGCCAGATTTACTCCACTTTGTTAAAGTCTTGCTCTGGAGGCACAAAGAAGACAGGAACTGGACAGATCTCATCTATTGAGGTTGGGAGAGTCCTCAGCTAGCACAGAGGCAACATAGCTGGCTCTTACACTATAAGCCTTCCAATTCCAGTGTTATTGCACACTGTGCTCTATCCCCAGCTGGAGGCCAGTCTCTGAGGGACCATTGCCATTTTGTGTAGATTAGAGCAGTCCCCAGTCTGCTCTAAACTCTGCCGGGGTTGGTGCAGCATAGAACCAGCCAGAGAATCGGGGAATGTAACTGAGGTTACCTCCACCTGTGCCCTTCTCCCAGGAGTGCAAGTAGGGCAGTACCCACCAGTATGCAGTACCAGCAAGATATTTTTAGCAGGTATGGGGTACCGGAAAGACTTGGGGTTAGTCTCCCCCCCCACACCTCTGGAGCGGGGTGTGGGGCTGTGCTCTGCTCCTTAAAAGAGCAGAACACGGCTAGGGAGGGCATTCATTCTTTAAATGGCTTGAAGAGCACAATACATATACTAACGAACTTAAACAAAGCCTTTAAGTTTGTTAGCATATGTATTGTGCTGTTACATTGGTCAGGAGTCCTCAAGAGGGGGAGGGACGGGGGGGACGGAAGGTGTTTAAACAGTGTTTTTGATTCTGTTTCTCCCCATTGGTCTGAATTATCCATGACATCCATACTACATCACATCAAGTCCAAATCATTAGAGGAATGCCTCTGCTTGCACTGACCAGAGGATATTTGGATTCTGATGTCAGCCCAGTTCTGCAGCCTGACAGGAATCAGGTGTTGTCCCCAGTGTACACAGAATTCTTCTTTGAAGCCAAACTAGTCTAACATGCATTTTGTTAACTGGAACTGGAGCAGCAAAACAAAGAAAACAAATGCCTCATTTTCCAGCTTTGTGGGTGAGAGAACTATAAGTGAATATTATTATACTGACGGCCTTACGCCATCTCCCTCAGGAATCTGCCAAGAAGTTTGCTGAAAATATGTTCCTCATCTTAGCAATGGAGCTAAGACTTATCACACATCTGCCCACCTTTGTTCGAATGAAACTCCTTCTGATCTGACAGCTCAGGCATTGTCAATTTCATCCAAAACAATTTACAAACTCGGAACCGAATCCTGTAAACCCTTAATCATTTCATAAGTCCCATTGAATACAATGGACTATTTGCATGACTGTGGACCACTTTTGTGGACTGGTAAGAGTTTCAGGAGTCTGTTCCTATAAAGGAAATTGAATCCCCCATTGATATGCAAAGTTTGGTTACAATACCATAAAGCAGTTTAGGATACAGTTCTACTTAAAATTTGTCTTTTAATAAGTCATACCTATGCTGAAATGGCTCCTCACCCAACTCCCATATTCCATATAAACAGACTGAATACTACATATGTCGGGGGAAAGTGAGTAGTTAAGGATGTTGATGTTTGTATATACAAAGGGGAGTGTTGGAGGGGACGGGGAGAGTGTGGGGGCCCTAGGCTGGGGGCGGGTTGGGGAGGAGTCACATGGAGGGTCACATGGGGAGGTCACGTGCCCCGCCCCCTTGTGTCCCTCCCATGAGTGCAGTACCAGCAAGATATGATTTGTGCTTGCACTGCTGCCTTCTCCTGTGCCAAGCAGAGCTCTGATCCAGCAAAGACTCTTTGCCCTAGAAGATTGAAGGTGGGATGTTGAATTTATTGTAAATTTAAAGATAAGACTACCTGGATATTTTTGAAACATATTAATTTAAAGCTATGGTTCCTGGTTTTTAATGTCATGATGGTTCTATTAGTGGAAAGGCATTTGATCAGGTAGACAAAGTTCTGGATTACAGTCCTTTCAAAGGAGCTTCAGAGATCTCTGTTGTGTATCAGGGCAGAGAAATTGTTTCCTTGGCATCAGATACGCCAGTTAGGGAAAAAAAAGCAACTTCATATACTACGGAAATACTTTATCAAAGGCTTATCCATTATTTACCCTTGACTGACATTGGAAGTTGAAGCTTGAAACTTGAGGTCAACAGTTATGTAGCTCAGATGGTTAATAAAAGAATTATCTAAAGAGTTGGAACTGGGAGGTCAGGGACTCCATTTGATCAGTCACCAGTTGATCATGAGGAGACCTCCCCTTTTGGGAGTGGTTGTGTGACAGCAGTTTCATCTGTCATCTGTCCTGCACAGATGGTGAGTCAGTGAATGCTTTGCTGTTGTGTTCAGCTTTATTTGATTAACCAGTTGGGATGGTTAGGTCATGTGGAAGGAGCAGGCATTGGTGTTAATATTTGAAATGATGCATGGGAGTTATGGGGAGTTGTGCAGCTAGCTATCCCACAGCAGCCTGAATATTTACCTCTAAATCTTATTATATAGGTTTTAACGCAGTGCAGAAAAATGTGGAATCTCATAAAGGGAAGGTGTGTCTGTGGGCATGGCGGTGGATGTGAGAGATGACTAGCTGGCATTTGAAGGAGATGCAGTCCTGTGCACTGGGAATGCTGCATTCTGTAAGCTTATTGGCCTATGTTCTATCATAAATCTACTCTGACTTGCTGGTGTAACTCCTTTGAATTCAGTGCTGTTACACCTGTACAAGTAAGAGGAGAATTGGACCTAAAATATTTAGTGCTGTGAATAAAACTGCTTTCTTCCATAGATACTGCATGTTTGGGATGTGAGTAGTGGACAGATGGAACACGTTTTTGGATTGTACACCCAGGTACAAAGTCTGTGCTAGACCACAAAAGACACATAGGCAATTAGACCTGCACTACAGTGTGGTGATTTTGGAGATGCTTTTTTGCAGAGGCATCCAGACAGGTGGGTGGCAATGGAGCAGCAGTCATCAGGGAAGTTGGGCAGGCAGCGGGATCCTGAAAACTCGCTGGCATGTGTTTTAAAGCTGTGGTGGCCAGCACTGGGGAGAAGGTGCAGCAGCACACGCACTGGGCACAGCAGCAAACAGGTGTGTCAGCAGTTAGGGGACAGTGATAAACAGACAGCCCTGAAGGGGAAGCCTAGAAGAGGACTGTCTGCTCTGTGAAAAGAAATGGTTTCAGCATCACGGGAGCATTACAGGTTTTTGATCTCTGAGATCTTCCATGATGCCGCAGAACTACAGGGTTAAATAAAGTGTTGTGAGAAGTTCTAGGAACAGTTTTGAATCATAGAATCATAGAATATCAGGGTTGGAAGGGACCTCAGGAGGTCATCTAGTCCAACCCCCTGCTCAAAGCAGGACCAATCCCCAATTAAATCATCCCAGCCAGGGCTTTGTCAAGCCTGACCTTAAAAACTTCTAAGGAAGGAGATTCTACCACCTCCCTAGGTAACGCATTCCAGTGTTTCACCACCCTCCTAATCAAAAAGTTTTTCCTAATATCCAACCTAAACCTCCCCCACTGCAACTTGAGACTGTTACTCCTTGTCCTGTCCTCTTCTACCACTGAGAATAGTCTAGAACCATCCTCTCTGGAACCACCTCTCAGGTAGTTGAAAGCAGCTGTCAAATCCCCCCTCATTCTTCTCTTCTGCAGACTAAACAATCCCAGTTCCCTCAGCCTCTCCTCATAAGTCATGTGTTCCAGACCCCTAATCATTTTTGTTGCCCTTCGCTGGACTCTCTCCAATTTATCCACATCCTTCTTGTAGTGTGGGGCCCAAAACTGGACACAGTACTCCAGATGAGGCCTCACCAATGTCGAATAGAGGGGAACGATCACGTCCCTCGATCTGCTCGCTGTGCCCCTACTTATACATCCCAAAATGCCATTGGCCTTCTTGGCAACAAGGGCACACTGCTGACTCATATCCAGCTTCTCGTCCACTGTTACCCCTAGGTCCTTTTCCGCAGAACTGCTGCCTAGCCATTCGGTCCCTAGTCTGTAGCTGTGCATTGCGTTCTTCCGTCCTAAGTGCAGGACCCTGCACTTATCCTTATTGAACCTCATCAGATTTCTTTTGGCCCAATCCTCCAATTTGTCTAGGTCCCTCTGTATCCTATCCCTGCCCTCCAGCGTATCTACCACTCCTCCCAGTTTAGTATCATCCGCAAATTTGCTGAGAGTGCAATCCACACCATCCTCCAGATCATTTATGAAGATATTGAACAAAACCGGCCCCAGGACCGACCCCTGATTGTGTGGAATTTTCTACAATTATATTTTGCCCCATTTTTGCATATTTGAAATTGTTCATTTTTGGGAGTCTTTGTCTCATAAACATAAGAAACTGATTCAATAAAAACAATTTCATTTGAAAATAGGTATGTAAATATATGTAAATGCTAAAATTTTAAGCAAATTTGAGTTTCATTACAAATATACCTCCCATTTCATTAGGAATATGAGGATAGCACTGTATGAAACTATAGGTACTCATTGGATTGATGGAGTCCTGCTCATAAAACCATACACAGAAACAACATTGTTAGTATAATAATTTGTTATACTTCTGTGGTTTTTATCCTTTGCAAAATTATACCTCTGAGAGAGAGTGGAGTTAATCATCTTTGGTTTAAAGGGACAACAGAACTCATGACTGATATTCCAGTTATTAATGATGCCAAATTAAGACAGGCTTTAACAGTTTATAATATTAACCTAACAAAGAAATTGTAACAGTTTAATTGATCTTTTCTCTACAATTAGTTCTCCAGACTTTTATCAAACATTCTAACTAGAAATGCTGTAGTTAATAATGGGAATCCCAGACAATATTGTTTTGTAGGAAGTAGATAGCTTAGGGACTGGTAATGGGATACAAGGCCTTCACCTTTAGTTCATTAGTGTGAATGTAACCATTGTTGGTGTTCATGAAAAGCTGTTACCATCTGTTGGGTGTTAGGTAACCTACACAAAATGAGTTGGTCTCAGGTTGATTTCAATGGGCAGCTGTCTGCTTCACAAAAACCAAAAAATGAGGGGTTAAGTTCTTAATGTTTGTAAAGTAGTTAGTGATATTTAGTATCGAAGTGCAAAGTATTTTATTGTGCCAAATTTTGTAGTTATTACCTGAGACTTACTCAGCCAAAATCCTCTGACTTCAATAGGACTATGTTTTGAGTAAGGTTTGGAGTATCTTGGTCCACAGTTGTTACCACCCTCACACCCACAGGGTGGTCCACTCAAATTGGACTTGAGATGCATTGGTAGGGCAGGATGCTCATTGTGTTGTTACTGCCTATATCCTGTGGATAAATGTGAGAATTTATCTTAATTTTAGTTACTGTGTTTCCCTCTCAGAAGCTAAGAGGATAGGCAGGCACCCTTGAAGTGTGAAAGACCAACCTTCAGGCATCTTTAATAATGGCAAATTACAGTTCTTAAAGATACAGTATGATCTAGAATCCCACTCAGTGCAGATGCAGAACTCTCAGGTTCTCACTCTCTGTTCACCTCATCTTTATTTATGTGGTTGAGCCTCTGGGTCTAACAAGTGCTTCTTTCAGAAAAACTGGCTTCTTGCCCTCCCAAAGGAAGTCAATGATAAGAATAGCCACAGCATCTCTGCACTTTCCCTCGCTAGCAATAAGAGGAATGGATCCCACTTGTGCCTCAGCCTGTCTAGTCAGTGAGCAACACAAACAGGGAAGTGTCTGTGATTGTGCCTACCACACAATGAGACAAACAGTGCTTTCCTGACACCACAAAATAACCTGAAAATTCCTTGACGCACAACTCCTGAAAGGAAGGGTGCAAACTGGATTAATCAGAGTGTTCATTACTTGGAATTGTTCTCTGATTGTGGTAGGTCAATTGGCTCTTGAGACCCTGATGGTCTCTCCAGCTTGAGTACTTATATGGCGCCCATTAACATAGCATGTGAGTACCTCTCAGTCTTTGATGTTTATTATCACAAAACCCCTGTGAGGTAGGGAAGTGCTACTATCCTCTTTGTACATATGGAGACAGAGGCACAGAGCGGCTAAGTGACTTGCCTAAGGTTGTACAGGAAGTCTGTAGCAAAGGTCTCCTGAGCCCCAGCTTGCTGCTTTAATCACTGGATTGTCCTTCTTTGGTGTATTCCTTGTGCATCCAAGAATCCCACTGAAATTGAACAAAGTTAGCTTCTGCTAAAGTATGGAAAAATTCAAAATTTGCAACGTTGTCCAATAAAAAATGACAATTTTGCAATATTTTACAAAACTACACCATTGGGGGATACATAAACAGTGAAATAAAATTGCAGAAAATTCTGTGTGGGAAATGTCCTTTTTCTTGCATAGTTCTATTCTATCAACTTCAGTGAGGTTGACTGGGTGTAACTGAGGCTAGAGCTGGGCCCTACAGTAAATGCAGAATGCCCCATATGTTTAGGGCAGTTTAACACGATTTCTAATACTTATCCCTCCTAATTCAGGCCTTCACAAAAACATGGCTTCTAAGTAATGCCTCAGTTCGCCCTATGTTGTTAAAATTGAGTTAGCCATATAAAATTGCACCTATGAAATTCCAGATATCTTGTTGCACTGTAACAGTATGTTTTCTGACCAGAAAATGATACATGACTATGTAAAATGTGTGATTTTGGAATGTCTCCCCAAATGGCCCTTGAAAAAAACTTGGAAAGAATGTGACCTGACTATGTAGACCTCCTTCAGTACGCTGGCTTCGCAAACTTCTGAGTATCATGAAATATCTTTCATCCTAGCATTATCAGTGATGAGACTAGGAAAAGATACCTTAAAAAGAGAGCAAAACAACAACAAAAGGAAGCAGAAAGCAGTTGGGGGCTGGGGGAGAAATGCCCAGCCTAGAGTGAGTACCTCTGTGCTATAATATTTATTCCTTAAATGAACTGAGCAAATTCTGTTGTACAACTGGAGTAACTACATTAACTTCAAAATAATTACTCTGTAAAGGCCCAGTAAGTCAACAGGAAAACTCCAATTTACTTCAATATGCAATGCATCAGGCTTTATGTGAGAGCAGGACTTGAGTCACTAAGCTTGACTTTCCTCTCCATTACACTCATGTAAGTCTATTGGCTGTAATGTGGGTTACAATGGAGTACATTGGTGTAATTGGGTAGAGAATCAGGACTGTTGACTCCTAGGAGGTGTCATTGGATTTCCTAACAACGGCTGCTGTAAAGAATATAAAATATACCAAGGTGTACTTTATGTGCATCTATTTGTATATAGATGTATTGGTTACAACATGTCAGATTTTGTTTATATTGTCATGGGCTATGGCAGAAGTAACTCAGTTTTTCTTGTAAACCTGAACCAAACACTTCCTTGTAATTACAATGCATACTCCACTGGTCTAAGTGGAAGCATAACAATTTGCATATTTTAATCTGGAGGTTCGGGACCTCTGTCAGATTAACAGCCTGGTCCAGGTCAGCAAGGGGAAATGGAAAGGAGTAAAGTAATTGAAAAGGCAGTTCACAACAAAATGAAATTTGTCTCATTGTCACTTGAAGTTGTCTTCATGTCTGTCTGTAGGAGAGAGGTCTGCCTAAGAACAAAGGTGGGGAAAAATATAGTAGATCACTGGCACCAAAGGATAATTTTCTTTTTCTTAATAACTGTTGCAATTATAATATATCTTTATGAAGAAGACTCGGAAAAGGAGCCCAGGTGGTATGTCAACTTTAGAAAACAGCAGGTGTCTTTTGAGTAGAAATATTATCAACATTCACAAGGTAGATCTAAAGTTTGTCCTCGAAGATGAGTAGGGTACAGAGGATAAGAATTACTTAATGAAATAATTTACTATAACATATTGATAGTGAAAACTAGCAGGCAGGAAAGGATTTTCAGTAAAATTAAGGTTTCTCGTTTGAAACAGCTGCAGCAGCCCTTTTCCTGGGGCTCACATAAGCTCTTTGTCAGAAGCAACACAGAGCTGAAAACTTTTTTTTCTTCTCTGAACTTACTGATATGGCAAAACTTAAATGTCAATGCTAACTTTTATATATGGGACCAGACACAAATTTCTCTGTCTTGAAATACAGGCCAGGAGAAAGTAGCCTTGTGAAAAATCTCCTTTGGCTGTGTTTGCTGTGTGTGCTTGTGTGTGTTCAAATTCTTCTAAAATATGTGTTTTTCAGTTGGAGTTTGCATTAGAAAAACTATGGCAACTGCTGTAAGGAGGGAGTGAGATGCTGGTTTCAACTGGAATGGGTTTTAGGGAAAGCTATTATCTGGGCATAGAATCTCTCACAGGAAACAGTAGAATTTCAGATCTTTGCATAGATGGGCTGTGAAAGCCATTTCTGAATGTTGCAGATTGCTAACCCTGGAAAAAAGAGTGATGTGCCTTTATTTAAAAAGGGCTTGTTTCCCACTGGTGAGAAACCTTTGCTAGTCAGTGTGTTTGCTTTTACAGTACATCTTTGTGGAAGCTATGGCAAATCCTGCTAGAGTCAAGCTGTTGAGATTTCCCCGCTTTCTGTTAAAGGGAAGTTTTTTAGTCTTGTTCATGAGCAATGAGGCGGAGCAAAGTTAGCAATAGCATCAGTGTATGTGGTCTCTGTTAACTACGGAAAGCGCTAGAGTTATCTTAAAATGTGCTATGTTTTTAGTCATTAGATCTTCATTCATATTGTCTCTATTCTTGCATTCAGGGAACAAAGATTTGTTTTCCTCGAATGCATTCTTTTAGCAGCATGGTGTGCAAAGTTGGCATGGACACTCAGAGGTAGGTGCTTAAACCTTCTAGCAATAGTGCAGATAATTCTCACCCTGCCCAAGTTAACTGACAAAATCATTTTACATCAACATTGAAGATGTGAATAATAATGTACCAAACAACCTAAACCAGGAGAATCTTTTAAAAGAGTAGTGATACGTTACACTCGGGAGTGGATCACCATAGAATTGGAATGTGTGGATGCCACTGTTGTGAAAAATACTCCTTTGGTCAAATGTAATTGAACAAAAATTTCCTACTGCGTTATTGTGATGATGAAATGGGAAAAACCTAGACAAGTTTCAAACTCTCCTTAGACTTTTTTTTTTTTTTTTTGAGAGAACGGGATGCTTGTGTGGAAGTGTGTGCTAGAAACAAAATCATTAAGAGAATGCTAAAGCTTATGTTGTTATTATTATTGTTGTTGTTATTATTATTATTTATTTATTATTAATTTGTATCATGGTAGCACTTAGTGACCAACCAAGACCAGGGACCATTATGAAAGGCACTGGATAAACGCCTAGTATTAGTCTCTTCCCCAAAGAGTTCACAATCTAACTATTATTAAGTATTCAGAAGTCATGAAATGTGAAATTTACATTCAATATAAGAAATTTATGTGTCCTATTACTATGGTAGTGTGAAGTATCTGAGTAAAGAATCTGAGCACCACAGTGTTTGGTGTATTTATCTTTATAACACCCCTTTGAGGTATGGAAGTACTATTATCCTCACACTTTTTAACAGGTGGGGAATTGATGCATAGAGAGACAAGTGACTTCCCAAGATCACACAGGAAGTCTGTGATGGAACAGGGACTTGATCCCTAGTCTCCAAGTCCTAGGCAGCCACTGGACCATCCTGCCTCTCTCTATGTTTGCATGTGTAACTGTCCACAGTCTTAGACTGAAGCAAAACCAGCAAGATTTATACATATCTAGTCATCCAATTTTATTAGTCATTCACTTTGCACAGAACAACATAAACTAAAGAGTAAGGTCCCAGTCAGCTGAAACATCAGGTGAGATTAGTAAGAAGTGAGCAGTTTGCATTCCAATCTGCTATAATGTTAATAGATTCTTAGATTCCAAGGCCAGAAGGAGCCTCTGTGATCCTCTGCCCTCCTGTGTAACACAGGCCATAGAACTTTCCCAATATAATTCCTGGAGCAAATCTTTTAGAAAAACATCCAGTTTTGATTTAAAAATTGTCAGTAATTGAGAATCCACTACAACCCTCGGTATTCCAATGGTTAATTACCCTCATTGTCAAAAATTTATGTCTTATTTCTAATCTGAATTTTGTCTAGCGTTAACTTTCAGCCATTGCATTGTTATACCTTTCTCTGCTAGATTGAGGATCCCATTATTAAATATTTATTCCCCATGTACATACTTACAGACAATAATAAAGTCACCCCTTAACCTCCACTTTGTTAAGATAAATAGATTAAGCTCAGTCTAAGGCATGTTTTCTAATCCTTTAATCATTCTGGTGGCTCTTCTCTGAACCCTCTCCAATTTATCAACTTCCTTCTTGAGCTGTGAGTACCAGAACCATACACAGTAGTCCAGCCGTGGTCACACCAGTGCCAAATACAGAGGTAAAATACTCCTAGTTGAGATTGCCCAATTTATGCATCCTAGGGTCACATTAGCTCTTTTGGCCACAGCATCACATTGAGCTCTCATGTTCAGTTGATTATCCACCACAACCCCCAATCTTTTTCAGAGTCACTGGTTCCCAGGATAGAGTCCCCCATCCTGTAAGTATGGCCTATGTTCTTTGTTCCTAGATGTATATATTTACCTTTATTCATACCAAAACACACATTGTTTGCTTGTGCCCTATTTGCCAAGCAGTCTAGATTGCGCTGAATCTGTGACCTGTCCTCTTCATTATTTACCATTCCCCCAATTTTTGTTTCACCTGCAAACTTTATCAGTGATGATTTTATATTTTCTTCCAGGTCATTGATAAAGGTGTTATATAGTGTAGGGCAAAGAATAGATCCCTGTGGGACCTCATTGAAACACCCCACTTGATGAAAATTCCCTGTTTACAATTATACTTGGAGAAC
Organism: Chelonia mydas; assembly: GCF_015237465.2. Taxonomy (NCBI): domain Eukaryota; kingdom Metazoa; phylum Chordata; order Testudines; family Cheloniidae; genus Chelonia; species Chelonia mydas. The sequence goes on along the minus strand of NC_057850.1, from coordinate 104,350,643 downwards.
TATCAGTTAGCCAGTTTTTAATCCACTTAATGTGTGCCATGTTAATTGTATATTGTTCTTGTTTTTAATCAAAATGTCATGCAATACTAACTCAAATGCCTTACAGAAGTTTAAGTATATTATATCAACACTATCACTGTTATCAACCAAACTTGTAATCACATTTAGAAAAAAAGATATCAATTAAGTTTGATAGGATGTATTTTTCATAAACTCATGTTGATTTGCACTAATTATATTACTCTCCTTTAGCTCGTTTTTAATCAAGTCCCATATCAACTGTCCATATCTTGCCTGGCATTGATGTCAGATTGACAGACCTACAGTTACTCAGGCCATCCTGTTTATCCTTTTTTCAAATTGATACATTCTTCCAGCCTTTCTGGAACTTCCCCAGTGCTCCAAGACTTATTGAACATCAACATTAACAGTCCAGCAAGCTTCTCAGCCAGCTCTCTTAAAACTCTTGAATGCAAGTTATCAAGACCTGAAACTCTCTGACTTTAGTAATCTCTGTTTAACATCCTCCTCCAGGAATGGAAAGACTATTAGCATCACAGTATGATGAGACTATATCATCTGTTTTCCCCCCTAACTGCAGAACAGAAATATTTAATGAACATTTCTGCCTTTTCTGCATTATTATGGATAATTCTGCCACTTCCATTTACATTTTTCATTCTTCACATTTTGTTCCTTTTGTTCTTTTTGTGTACCTGTTGCGTTAATAATAAAGAAAACATTTCTGATCAAGTTATTTTTCCCCTTAGAAAACTTTGTTTCATTTTAATGCAAAAATGCGTAGTGAATTGGCTCACAGGATTAGTAATGGGGTACACAGCTTTTCACACCAAGACTGCCAGTTCAAAATCAGCCCTAAATGGTAGAGATGAGCAGATATCCACATCAAAGAAATTGCCACATTAAGGCATTTGTTGGCAGTTTCAACAGGGAGTTTAAGGAATGAACAGATATACTGAACATTGGATTTGTTTCATTACTATATCACTGCACAAGTTAAATTGATAAAATCACATTTCATTAAATGAACAAATACAAACAAATCTCTATATTTTAGGGAGCAAAGCTACTCTTTAGGATTTTGATAGTATTCAGTTCAGGTCTCTCTGTGGCTTGATGCCAACCTTCACTATAACTGGGCTTGGCAGAATTTGATTTTTTAAAAAATAATTTTGATGGATACTGATGTTTAAGCATTTTTTATTTTTATCAATTTTTAATTTTCACAGTTGTGGGGAATTATGAAGGGGTGTGTGTGTCAGACAATGGGGAGCTGACAATAAATATTTAATGATAGTAGATGTTGAGACAAAGAAGTTAAAAGCTCTATAACTGTTAAAACACACATTGTCAACATTGCATGTCAAAATATATAAAGTAAATATCTTTAAATGAAACTATAATAAGTTGTCAAGCAGCATTTTTCTTACTTTGTCTATCTGCAAATGGTGATTACTATCAGTGAGACTATTTTTTGCAGGTTTGTGTATGGTGAAATTGACATTTGCCGACATTTCCTGATAAAAATCTAATCCTTCCATGCCTAAATATAGCACATAGACTGAAGCATACTAGTGTGGATTCTAGTTCTAACCACTTGACCATAAACTCATGGAAAACTTGGAGCTATGATTAGGCATAATTAGTTTCTATTTAACATAAATTATTGCAGGCAGATGACAGTATTTTAAGACATTTATAGTGTGAACCAAATGTTTACATTACACAACTTCCTTCCACTAAAAAATGTGGTTTGTGAAGTTCAGTTCTCGAATATTTATGTTTAATGAACGATATTGTGGCAACGACATATTCCCAAAGCATTCTGTCATTTAAATGTGTTATAAATGTGGGTGATATGGCTCAGCAGGAGGATGTTAAAATGATTTAAGATCTAGCATGCGTTTTAAGATATTATTAAAAGCATTGATGTATGTGAGAAACTGCAAAAAGATGTATTCATTTGTTAATAATAGAACATTACAGTTAAAAAGTTCTTATTAGATGCTGTCTTGTTTGCTGTATGAGGATCCCCCTACTCCATGTATCAATAGCAGTGCTGTGAAGGCCAGCCCTATGATTGGTTAGGGGATGGGCCATACTTCCTGCTTTGAGCGTTCCAGGACAAGGATGCTGCTCTAGAAGGGACTGCGCAGCAGGGCTGCAGCAAGCTCAGAGCCTGAGCCCTTAGGGTGGAGACAGACCCAAGGAGCAGCCTGGGTATGTGGCCACTAGGAGCTTGTGTAACCCACAGATGTGCGTTGATACAGCCATGGCTCTTTAGCACAAGTGTAGAAGTTTATGCTTTTAGCTCTGGAGGTCCCTGCTTCAATCCCTAGTAAGTCTGCCAAGAGGGCAGCTGTTACACTTGAGCTACACTGAACACTATAATTGTCCTCTGGGTAAAGGGAAGGAAGTGCCCTAACCTGGGGTTATTGGATAAAGGTCGGAGAGAGTGTTTGGATGGCTTGTTATGGATGGAGTTAAAGTCCCTTTGTGATGTATTTAGATTTTATTTATTGTGTTATATTCTTGTTTAGTGGTGCTGTGGGTCTTCTGATAAAGATCTTGGAACAGATATGTGCATTGGAGTTATTCCTCCCTCCCCAAAATTTGGAGGAGGGATGGGAGTTTGGAACAATTTATCTTTGACTGGGGAGCCCCCACCATAGTAGTCTCCAGAGACCCCAACTAGGACTGGAACCTCTTTGTGTTAGGTGCTGTACAGACCCATAGGAAGATACAGGCTCTGTTCCAAAGAGCTTAAAATCTAAGCCTCCGAATTGGAAATAACCTCTACACAGGCTGTTCTCAATGGGGATATGTGCAGGTGCACAGGTACGCTTTTGCTGAGTGTACTGCAGGATTGAAGTCTAAGAAGATGACAGGCAAATGGTGTGTGTGGCAGAGGGATCAAATATTTTCAATTTTTGTCTACGTATATTTCCTTTTGCAGTTTTTCTTCTGTTACTTATATGTAAAATGCCAACTGTCCCCTTCCATACCCCCCAAACCATTATTAAATGGCTGATTTCTTATAGTCATTGTGGCAGAGGTGGTTTTAAGAAAGGCGCTGAATGAGAGAGTGTTGGATGCAGAGAATGCTTTGAACAGTAACTGCTATGCAGTGCTATTAGCTATCCTCTCTTTCTCCCCCCCACCCCATATGTGTGCGGAGTGTGCGTACGTGTGGTGGGTGTTCAATTTATTCTCTATGTACATTCAGGCCATTTTTTCCTCCACTGTAGGTAAAATAAAACACTGAAAACCAGGAGGGTTTTCTGTCCTTTATCTCTAACTCAGTGCAGTTTAATCTGACAATGGAACAGACAATGGATTTAAAAAGAAGTTGAATTACATTTTGCTCCCCTTTGGTTTAGGCAAATTTTCAAAATTAGGTGTTGAAATGCAGACATTGTGAGACTAAATTAAAATGCAAAAATTACCACTCACAGAAAGTCTGCACAATTCTAATTCTAAACATTATTTAAAAGAAATAACATTCTGTGCCTAAAGAGCTTTTCTTGAGAAAGGGAGGTGGAATGCTTAATTTGAATTACAAAAAAGCCTTGATAACCCCCCACACATCAATTTACCTGCGAACAAAAAGATTCACACAGAGAAAATGGGACTTGGGACTATTTGATAAATTACTGCAGACTACTTGAATATTCCATTAGCAAAATAATAGCTCATTATGGAATCCAGAAGAATGTAGTGTAATTATGATAGCACCATCTTCCTCCCCCTCCCCCAACTACAGGGTAAGAGGAATGCAAATGTTAGAAATGATAGCTATTTAACCAGAGCTTGGAGATAGGCCTGAAAACAAATGGAGGAGTTCTATGATCTCAGGCATTCACAAGGATTTATCCAATGACAATGCCTTAAATTGCTGAATATGTTCCAGTTAGCTGAAGGTCAGACATGGAAGGACTTTCTCCCCCCCCCCCCGATATATATATACACCCCCACACACTTTCTCCTCCCCCACTTTTACTTACACATGCCAGCCAGCTATTGTTTACTGTGGAAAATATTGGACCTGTAGCTCACCACCCAAGCAGATCCATTCACTGAGCAGAGTTAGAGTATACAATAGTAAAAGTGCTTAAGCGCTACCTACATCATAGCTCCCAACCCTGCTGCAGCTGATGGAGCTGCACTTCGCATTATTGTTGGTAAATGACAGGTTCCATTTTGCCAGTGGGGATGCAGCCATTTGAGCCAGGCAAGGATTCATAGAGTCATAAATTCCAGGGTTAGGAAGGATCATTATGATCACCAATCTGACCTCTTATATAACATATGGCATAGAATACAAGGAGAAAGACTCAGCCCCATTTAGAATAAGTGAATTTGGTATAGTACATCATCCTCACCTTTGAAGAATATTCCTACATACTTTCAAGAAGGTGGATCTGCTAGAAAAGACAGATGAGGACATTTTGTGGAGCACTCTTTTAGGTAAGAGTGCAGGTACTGTTCCTAGGAAACTTCTTCCAAAGATACTTAAAAAAAATCCATGTCAACATTTATAAATAATGTAAATTTTAGCTGAGTGTGTGTGTGTGTTGGAGTGTAAATAAAAATGTCCAATTTATAACAATTGCCCTTCTCCTGTTCCCTGGAAAAAATAGTTCTATTCCTTCAAGGCTTCTATTCCTCCTTTAGCTTCATCTCTGAGGTGCGAGAATGTTAAATGTGACATTCAATAAACCACCTAGGAAATGCTAAACAGGGCTAATCAAGCCATTTAATCTTTTAAAGTTAAGAGCTGCTAAAGGAGAATAAAAGGTATAATTAATAACTCCAGCTGGGAGAGTGAGGCAGAGTAAAAACAGGCAAACATCTGGTCTTTGCTTCATGCAATGTTTACCGTGAAATAAAAACTTTTTTCCACCCTTGTGAAATGTGCAAAATTTCCTGGGTTGTGAGCCTCTCAATTAAAATAGCTTTGCACCTGCAAATAAAACAGGCCGCTTACATGTACCTGAATTTGCCCATGCAACTCAAGAGTTTGTATATGCAAATATGTGCCTCTTTTTGTGTGGGTTTACCTGAGTTGTGAACCCTAATATAGTGCCAAGTTATGAAAATGTGGCCTTCAACAATCTCTTGGTTTTGCTTACTGTCCTGTCATAGGATATCAGGGTTGGAAGGGATGTCAGGAGGTCGTCTAGTTCAACCCCCTGCTCAAAGCAGGACCAATCCCCAATTTTTGGCCCAGATCCCTAAATGGCCCCCTCAAGGATTGAGCTCACAACCCTGGGTTTAGCAGGCCAATGCTCAGACCACTGAGCTATCCCCATGAACAGGTGATAGGCAGCTCCCTTCTGTCTACACTCTGGTCTCAACATGAACAGTTTTCCACACTGTGCCCTACCTGAGGGATTAGCTGGCTATCCAGGGCCAACTGAGGCTCCACAGTGTTGCCATATCGTTATGTTTAGGGGGGATACTGATTTAGAGGAATTCAGTCATAATCCTACAGATGGTAGCTTCACCCCATTGGCTCTTCAGCCAAACACATACACCAAATGTCTGAACCTGTGGTTCCTCTCATACTGAGCAGGATTACAATTGCAACACATTTTCAATCGCATAAAACTAACCTGTCTCACGATGGTCTATCCCCAGCTCACATTCCCTATTAGTGGGTGAACAACCACTGATTGGTGAATTCTGCTTCACAATGATAGAAAGAGCTGACTCTGAAGGATCAAAAAGCTACTGCTATGAACGCTTGGCTGCCACAAGCCAGTTATTCCTGTGGTAACATTTCTGACACCTGCTTAAAGAGATGTTTTTCTTCAGGAAAGGAGATAGAGGCTCTGGATGAAGAGACATTTGGACTTCTCAGGATCGAGAAGCATTGTGAGGCCCCACTTTCCTGGTCTGTATTCATACTGAAAATCAAGATCAAATGAGCTTTTGCCCTTCTGCGCCATGGGAGATTTCTGTCCTCCCTATACTCACTTTATTACACCTTTGTTACTGGTGTATTGCTTTAGTCAAACACCCAACATGACACCTCTCCCAGAGCAGGTCATGCCCGGCATGCACCAGGTACCTGGAGCCAGAAGTGAGAGCCCCTCAGGGTTTGCCTCTCCTCCCTCCACCTCACTGGTAAACTGGCAAGTGAAAAAACAATATGAGTAGTGATATTTCTCTGGCAGCCTGGAGGCATCTAACTTATTCTGCACCTCTCATGTCTCTTCACAGTACCAGACTAGTCATGCTCAACAGGGTCTTGTTTCACTGCTTAGTATGCCAAGCCCATTTTGTTGGCTGTGGTTTCACTAGATAGTAAATAGGGACAGTGAGACTCTCATTCAGCCATTCATGCACATCACTAATTAGGTGAGGTATTTGGCTATGTGAAAACCCCTGTGGGTTTCTTTTCTGGGTTAGTCAGGATACTGACCACCTCAAGTGGCCTGTCCTACCATGTTCCATCCATCTATAGGAAGCTAGAATTGTTTTAATCATCATGAGATTCCCAGGAAAAGGGTGGGGTAGATAGATTGAAGAAGAGAAATTAGGAAAAAAGGACATCAAATGAGGGAAAGGATCCCGTGGAACGGGTATCATCAGAACCTTCTAAAGCCAGCAGTAGAAGGCACTCAGTAACCTGTTTCAAGGGCTGGTGACTCCCAGCCCAGTCCTCTAATCCAGATTCAACTATCCATGGCCATACTGGACTGAATGCACTGAAACTCATATGAGCTCAGAAGATAAACTGTCCTGGGCCTGGTTAGTACTTGGATGCAAGACCACCTGGGAATCTCAAGTGCTGTATGCATCCTTTCTTTATAATTTTTCTCCTTGTTGTAATGGTTTTTTGTTTTTTTTTGTTCTTTTAATAACATAAGAACAGCCATAAAGGATGAGACTGATAGTACATCTAGCCCAGTATCCTGTCTTCTGACGGTGGCCAAGGCCAGATGCTTCAGAAGGAATAGACAGAACAGAGCAATTATTGAATGATCCATCCTCTGTAGCCAGTCCCAGCTTCTGGCAGTCAGAGGCTTAGGGACACCTGGATCATATAGGGCTGCATCCCTGACCATTTTGGCTAATTGCCATTGGTGGACCTATTATCCATGGATTTATGTAATTCTTTTTTGAACCCATGCTTTTGGCCTTCACAGCATCCTCAGACAACCAGTTCCATAGGTTGACTGTGTGGTGTGTGCAGACCCCATCCTCCCTGCTACAGGCACAGGGAACCACCTCAAAACTGCCAGGAGTCACCTATTCCTATGCCTAGCCAGGCCTGACTGACAGCCACAGTACAGGAGCATGTGTTAAGCCAGCTCCTGTTTCCTCCATGGGAGACACCTCCCCCACCACAACTGCTTGGGTATCCCTGGCACTGGGGGAACGTATCTGTGTAGCCTGGGGACCAATCCTCCTCACCACCCATGCAGGGCACCTCTCTAAGCTAAGTGGGATGCACCCAGGTCAGCCAGAGAGAAGGAGTGGCTAGTGGTTGGATTCTGCAGATGCAGTTCTGTCCTTGTAAGGAGTCTGAGCCTGTATGTGAGAAAGTAGAAGGAATTATTTACGAGGAGTATTCAACAGAAGTATGGAAACTTTCAAAGCAAGCACCCAGGCAAAGCCCTGGCTTTCTTGGACATTTTGGGCCGTGGAACTGTGGGTTTCGCTTTTTGCCTTGCATGCTGCAGACTCTTCATCTTGTCTGTGGTCTTTGCTTTCCTGATGTCAGTGGTAATTTGTGGATAAATTGGCCTTTGGTGAGCTGATCAAAGGGAAAAACACTTCCATCTGCCTTGGCTCGAGCTCCTATAGGCTTGATATGGGTGATAGCTGGAAACTCAGAAAGATCTGGTGAAAGGCTCCCAATGTCCAACAGGAGATTAGAAAGGCATTGTGCATGGCTAGCTGCATTACATGGATGCCCAATTTCTTATACCATGAGAGCATCTTCCTCGTTTCATTGTATGGCTGGAACATTTATTCTGATTTATTGACTCCTCCCAGGCATTGGTTGAGATGCACCAAGCACAGAGACTTCTCCTGAAACTCCTTCCTCCCGGGGATTGGGACTTCGATGGCTCTCTTGTCATGCATGGAGGTCAGGAAAAATACTATCTGTGACTGGTTGGACCCCCCTTTTGGGGTGCCACTGGATGTGCTGGGGTCCCACTGAACCCGCCTGTCCTAGCAACCTGGGTTTCCCCTACTCTGTGTTGCTGTGACAGGCTCTCAAGCCCCTTTCCAGCACACACACATAGGAAGGGACACACCCATCTGCAGAATCACACAGAGCCTGTGATCAGCTCTCTGTGGGAGGACTCAACTTGGGGATTTACCCAGCACTCATGTGTACACCTGCTTTGGGGTATAAACTCAAAATAATATTGTCTTGTGCTGTATAGAAAAATCTGTACAGTGCAAGCTCATAAAAATCACCCCCTCCCTCAATGTGGAGGGTGATATGCACAGCTTTTTGCCCCCCCCCTTCCCCCCAGATATGGATTGTACAAAGTGGGTTTTAGAAAACAAAGACATGTTTAACTACAAAGGACAGATTTTAAGTGATTATGAGGGATAGCAAACAGAACAAAGCAGATTACTGAGCAAATAAAACAAAACATGCAACCTAAGCTTAATTCACTAAAGAAACAGGTTACAAATAATTTCTCATAAAATGTTGTTTTAGGGAGGTTGCAGAGTCTCTGCAGCTTAAAGTTCCCGTTATTTCTCTTCACAGGCTAGACCCCTGTCTCAGCCTAGACTTAGCCCTTGCCTTTTCCCAGCTTAGTTCCTTTGTCTCTTCAGGTGCTTTTGGCAGTCTTCCTTCTTGGGCAGGGAGGAAATGGAGAAAAGCCCTGACTGACTCACTTCCCAGCCTTAAGTAGGATTTACATCAGGTGGGAATCCTTTGTTTCCAGTGGAAAAATACCAGCAGTGTCCAAGGTGGTACTCAGGTGACATCATCACATGACCCTGCAGTGTCAAAGCAACATCCCAGGAAGCTTCTCATGAAGGTGGGAGATAAGTATCTTCAAAGTTCAATTGTCCTTAAATAGTCCATTCAGGCTGATTGCCTACTGTCTGGTGGGCATTCTCCCAAGTACACACACAGTTGTAATTGTTACATAGTCAATATTCCTAACTTCAGATACAGAAATGATACATGTACAGACGCCCCTGACTTACGCAATCGTTCCATTCCGGAAAGCCTTGCATAACTGAAATTTTGCGTAAGTCAGAAACGTATACCCATACGTTACGCAAAAATTTCCGCAACTCAAAGATCCAATTTCTGGCTTATGGAACTTTTTCCTTAAGTGCAAATTTGTGTAAGTCGGGTCTTGCATAACCCAGGGAGCGTCTGTATACAAATTGGATAATCATATTCAGCAAATCATAACCTTTCCAATGATACCTCACATGACCCATCTTGCATAAAAGATATCTTAGTTATGTCATATCTATATCATAACAATATTTCTATGAAGAATATGTGGTGTACCATCACACCATCTTCTTGCCACCATACTTTACAGCCAAAAGGGCCTGGCTTCCTAGGGCACTTGTCTTGTCAGTACTTAGGTGTTTCTTGACTATGCTCTAAGATAATCCATTCCTATTGCAGATATGACTAAACTGGGAGGAGTGGTAGATATGCTGGAGGGTAGGGATAGGATACAGAGGGACCTAGACAAATTAGAGGATTGGGCCAAAAGAAATCTGATGAGGTTCAACAAGGACAAGTGCAGAGTCCTGTGCTTATGACAGAAGACTCCCATGCACTGCTACAGACTAGGGACTGAGTGGCTAGGTAGCAGTTCTGCAGAAAAGGACCTAGGGTTACAGTGGAAAAGAAGCTGGATATGAGTCAACAGTGTGCCCTTGTTGCCAAGAAGGCTAACGGCATTTTAGGCTGTATAAGCAGGAGCATTGCCAGCAGATCGAGGGATGTGATCGTTCCCCTCTATTCGGCATTGTTGAGGCCTCATCTGGAGTATTGTGTCCAGTTTTGGGCCCGACACTACAAGAAGGATGTGCAAAAATTGGAAAGAGTCCAGCGAAGGGCAACAAAAATGATTAGGGGGCTGGAGCACATGACTTATGAGGAGAGGCTGAGGGAACTGGGATTATTTAGTTTGCAGAAGAGAAGAATGAGAGGGGATTTGATAGCTGCTTTAAACTATCTGAAAGGGGGTTCCAAAGAGGATGGATCTAGAATGTTCTCAGTGGTACCAGATGACAGAACAAGGAGTAATGGTCTCAAGTTGCAGTGGGGGAGGTTTAGGTTGGATGTTAGGAAAAAAATTTTCACTAGGAGGGTGGTGAAGCAGTGGAATGGGTTACCTAGGGAGGTGGTGGAATCTTCTTTCTTAGAGGTTTTTAAGGTCAGGCTTGACAGAGCCCTGGCTGGGATGATTTAGTTGGGGATTGGTCCTGCTTTGAGCAGGGGGTTGGACTAGATGACCTCCTGAGGTCCCTTCCAACCCTGATATTCTATGATTCTATTAGTCCTGTTTGTTCTGCAGGGTCCTATTCCTCCTTGGAAAAGGACTCAAAATCATGGGATCCTTGAAAAATAAAGACATGGATGTGGTATCCAGACCCGTGAAGGAGTCTAGCAAATTCTCAAACAATGCTACCAGATGCCCCTAATTTACTGGGGAAGGTGTCCCTTCCCAGTGTATACTGTTGTCATAAAAATAAAAGGAAGGGAAACCACCTTTCTGTATACAGTGCTATAAAATCCCTCCTGGCCAGAGGCAAAACCCTTTCACCTGTAAAGGGTTAAGAAGCTAAGATAACCTCGCTGGCACCTGACTAAAATGACCAATAAGGAGACAAGATACTTTCAAATCGGGAGGGGAGGGAAACAAAGGGTCTGTCTGTCTGTGTGATGCTTTTGCTGGGAACAGATCAGGAATGCAGACTCAGAACTTCTGTAAAGTTAGTAAGTAATCTAGCTAGAAATGCGTTAGATTTCCTTTTGTTTAATGGCTGGTAAATAAGCTGTGCTGGATGGAATGTATATTCCTGTTTTTGTGTCTTTTTGTAACTTAAGGTTTTGCCTAGAGGGATTCTCTGTGTTTTGAATCTGATTACCCTGTAAGGTATTTACCATCCTAATTTTACAGAGGTGATTCTTTTACCTTTTCTTTAATTAAAATTCTTCTTTAAAGAACCTGATTTATTTTTCATTGTTCTTAAGATCCAAGGGTTTGGGTCTGTGTTCACCTGTATAAATTGGTGAGGATTTTTTATCAAGCCTTCCCCAGGAAAGGGGGTGTAGGGCATGGGGGGATATTTTGGGGGAAGAGGTCTCCAAGTGGTCTCTTTCTCTATTCTTTGTTTAACATGCTTGGTGGTGGCAGCATAGGGTTCAAGGACAAGGCAAAGTTTGTACCTTGGGGAAGTTTTTAACCTAAGCTGGTAAGAATAAGCTTAGGGGGTCTTTCATGCAGGTCCCCACATCTGTACCCTAGAGTTCAGAGTGGGGAAGGCACCTTGACAACTGTGAAGTTGTAGAGATAACCCAATGGCTTTCACAGAGGCTGTAGAGTTTAATACCATTTGTTGGGGATATACTGGAGAAGTCCTGTTCAGTGACCTGTGAACCTCAGTGGGGACTCATCTGTGCTTACATTCAGGCCAGGCATGTAGTCTTGCATAAACCTCTCCTGGAGATGTTCCAATAGAGGTCTGGTCCAGTAAAGTCGTCTAAGCAAGACTAATGCCTGTCTGTGTGTCTCTGGGAGTTCCACTGATGTGGAGAAAGCATTGCAGGAGGAGAAATCTATCCTGAGTCATCATTCTCTGAAAAACCGGAGTCAAGATGAGTTGGTTTATGGACTAGTAATGAGAAACAGTGGGGTTTCTTCTTATCTCCATCAAAAATAGCTTTCAGAGTAGCAGCCATGTTAGTCTGTATCTGCAAAAAGAACAGGAGTACTTGTGGCACCTTAGAGACTAACAGATTTATTTGAGCATAAGCTTTCGTGGGCTACGCCCACTTCATCAGATGCATAGAATGGAACATATAGTAAGAAGATATATATATATACAGCAGTGGAGGCAAAAGACCTATCTGACTTTAAGATTAAACTCAATAAGTTTATGGAGGAAATGGTATGATGGGATAACATGATTTTGGTAATTAATTGATCTTTAAATATTCGTGGTAAATAGGCCCAATGGCCTGTGATGGGATGTTAGATAGGGTGGGATCTGAGTTACTACAGAGAATTCTTTCCTGGGTATCTGGCTGGTGAATCTTGCCCATATGCTCAGGGTTTAGCTGATCGCCATATTTGGGGTCGGGAAGGAATTTTTCTCCAGGGCAGATTGGAAGAGGCCCTGGAGGTTTTTCACCTTCCTTTGTAGCATGGGCATGGGTCACTTGCTGGAGGATTCTCTGCTCCTTGAAGTCTTTAAACCACGGTTTGAGGACTTCAGTAGCTCAGACATAGGTGAGGTTTTTCACAGGAGTGGGTGGGTGAGATTCTGTGGCCTGCGTTGTGCAGGAGGTCGGACTAGATGATCATAATAGTCCCTTCTGACCTTAGTATCTATGAATCTATACACGTACAGAGAACATGAAAAGGTAAGAGGCTAATTAATTAAGATGAGCTATTATCAGCAGGAGAAAAAAACTTTTGTAGTGATAATCAAGATGGCCCATTTAGACAGTTGACAAGAAGGTGTGAGGAACATCCTAAATGATTCATACCTAAATAATAGGCCATCTTGATTATCATTACAGAAGTTTTTTTTCTCCTGCAGATAATAGCTCATCTTAATTAATTAGCATCTTATTCCACCTTTTCATGTTCTCTGTATGTATATATATATATCTTCTTACTGTATGTTCCATTCTATGCATCCGATGAAGTGGGCGGTAGCCCACGAAAGCTTATGCTCAAATAAATTTGTTAGTCTCAAAGGTGCTACAAGTACTCCTGTTCTTTTTGTGTATAGCTGTGTGGGTTCTGGATTTGTTTTGAGGGGGATTTTGTGATTTTGAAATGTGTTCCATTCCAGACCAGAATGAAAACAATGTTGGAAATGTCCTCCAAATCGAAATGTTGAAAAGTCTTCCTGTGGTGATCAAAATATTTTGTTGTGACAAAATCATAATGTTTTGTACCAATTTCAGCTTTTAGGAAAAAGAAAGGGTTATAAATACATTTAAAAAAATGGAAACAAAGGCATTTCTAAATGGACAATAGGAATGCTCCATTGGAAAAACACTGAATGTTTTGACCTTATCAAATTGTATTTTTTCTATTTTTCTCTCTCAACGAATTTTCAACAAATTTGACACACTTCTGCAAAATATTTCACCTTCCACATATTGGCATTTTCCAAAAACTTTCCTTTGGAAAATTTCTGACCAGGTCTACTTTTGTGTTTCAAAGCAAGAAGCTTATAGCAAGAAACGCATCCAATGATGTATATATGGGTTGTAAAAGTGATATCACCAACAAAATTCTTAGCAGGGCTAAGAGCAGCAGAAGCATTTCCCCTGTTGTTACAATGATGATAATATTATCTTGGTATGTTTATATATCATTATGATATAGTTCTTAAAAACTGTCCCAGGGCTATGTTGGGACTGTGATATGTGTGATTTCTGTGGACCCTTGTGGTCTAAAATGTCCCTCAACCTCCTTTCACTTATCAAACTACAAGCTGTCAGAGGCAAACTTCAGCAAAAGAACAGTGTAATATAGCAGTGTTGGTAATGTACAGCGTTATTCATGTATTTATATTTTAATATGCATGCTCTGATTTATGTCTATGTTGTATCTTGTTTTATTTACCTGGGAAATGATAATGTCAAAAATTTGTTAAAATCGCCATCTTGAATGGTGTCTAGTAGTTGTTTGGCAGCCATGTTGGCTACACTTCTCTTTGGAACTTTGGTGCCCTTTTGTTTGCGTTTGGCACTCTTTTGTGGAAAGGTGGGAAAAGGACTGGTCAGGTGGTCACTAATCTGCTTAGAGACTAGAGGATTTTAAAGCCCCCTCCCCCACCCCCCCGTCCTCCCTAGCAGCAGTCTGCGTTAGTGTTGTTTGATCAAGAACCGCCGGAAGATCTCTGAGAGGTACCACCACAGCTACTTACCTGAGAATTGATCCTGATCCTAATCCTGGTCCAGCAGTCCTCAAATGTCCGAGTCTCTCCTGCACCACCTGTCATTCCCAAATGCAGTGGTAGGTCCGGATCCAACATCTCGAGGCTGAGGCAGACGATCAGACGAACTTTGATCTGTAAAGTATAAATATATTTGTCTGTCATTTGTAGAGGGAGAGGTTTCTGGGCTTCATGCCCATGCAAGCCACTGAGATATTTTGTCCATATACTTACCTTATGTTAAATAAAGAACCTTTTTAGTTTACCTTTTCTTGCTCCTTATCCTTATTTACACTGAGATCAATTAGGTGATAGATCCTAATTCAGGGACAGCCGTACCTGTGACTTCTTAGCAGGGGTCCATAACATCCTTAATTTCTCCCCCAACATTGATTCATTGTAACAGTAATGACTAGTCATGAATGACAGTGATTTGCAAAGAGTTTAGTTTACAGTAAAAATGACTCAGGAGAGCAGGCCAGACAGAAGCTAATTCATAACTAAGCCATAATTCAACCCTCAATTATAAACTCCGTTGCTCAACCTTTGGCAGTGCTGGAGGGGAGAGTATAATGTGCCTGATCCAAAAGAAAGACTCTTATTGATTCCAATGGGCTTTTGTTAATATGCCTATGTGACAATTTGGGAATCCGGTTGTCCTAATTTATGAATTCTAGCTGAGATTACGAAGTGTTACTATGAAAACTGCTAAGTCGTGAATGCCTCCTTCTATGTGTCTTTACCCAGCAGCAAACTCCATTTTGAATGTGCAGCCTTTTGCCTTCTCTGTTGCTGGTTCGCCTCCATGCCGGACTGAAATTCCAAAGGCTGGTGGCAAAAGAAAAAAAACAAGCGGGCTGTTGTTGTTAAGTGCTCTCTCACAGAAATGGAATCGCTCTAAACAATAGACTGGCTCTCAACCAGGAGAACTGGTTTAGCAGGGGAGAGGTTGCCTTGGTAATGAAGTCACTTGGCAGGACTCTGGTCACCTGTTGACCTGATAAAGGGGGCTACAAGTTATAGAAAGGGAGGAGGTGAGCTGCCTGGGGTCGTAGGCCAGTTTGTCTCCAGCTCAAGAAGAGAGAGAAGCATTCCAGCCTGCAGGGGCCTGCAGAGGCAGGGAACTCTGCCTGCTTTTCTGAACCTAGATGATCTCTTAAGGGAAGGGTGAGCTGATGAGGGGCATTGTGGTTGCCGTGTTTATTGTTTTCTAAATGATCTGTACTCTCTTGTGGTTCATATGATTAAGTAAAAAGAGCAAATGTGTTAGACTTCCATGCAAAGTGTGTGAGTGTGTTATTTGCTTCACAATTACATGTGCCTCCTGAGAGAGTTATAGTGTAACCCACAAGACTCACATCTGTCAGTGAGATTCTGGGACAGGGTGTGTTTAAGAAACTGAGGTATCTTCAGTGCTGGTCCTGGGGACACAAGACTGGTGGGCTGAGGAGCATCATTTCCATAAAGGAGTAACTAATTGAGTCTGTGCCCAGGAAATGTGCCAGACACACCAAGGGAGGAAACGATACTCAACCGGCTGAGACCCAGGGCTGCAGAGACCTAAGCCGCATAGGGCTCCAGGATTCCAGGGTTTTGGATTACCTGCACAGCAGTCTGGTGGGTGCCCAGCAGGGGGCACCTGACTGGATCTCTTACAGTTTACTTTATAATGTTTCATTGGTAATTTCAGCTACCCTAAGCTTACTAATGATAACTGAAATAAAAAAAAAAATTCTTTACGGACCCTTAGCTAACACCTGAAAAACACAGCTAAAAGTGGTTGGGAATTTTCCATTGAATCTCTTTTCCATTAGAAAATGTTGATTCATTGAAACTGAAACTTTTAGCAAAAACATATCCCTTTTATCTCTAGACATGGTATAGATGAGAGGGAAACTGACCGACCTAGCCAGCCAACCACCAGTCCACCCCAGACTAGTCCTGTGGTTAAGGAATTCACTTGATATGTGGGAGACAGAGGCTCAAGTCCCTGCTCTGCTTGATTGAAGTCAGGACCGGAACCTGCATCTCCCAAATCCCCAGTAAATGTTCTTCTAATGCAGAACAAGAACTACAAAATATAATTCCTGTTTGCTAGCCAGCCCTACTGACAGCTTCAGTTGCCAGATATGCAGTTTGTCCCTTTATAGTCATCAGATACATTGGTGGGTAGGAAAACAAATGCCTGTTCATTTAATCGATTAAACTTTTTTAGCCTTACAAACTGTTGGCAACTTGGAGCACTGCCTTAGACAGCTGTTTTCATTCTTTACAAGGGATGTTCAAACTAGTTTGGGTAAAACAGGGACCCCTGCCCTTTCCCTGAACCTTCACCCAGAACTTGAACCCAATGTTAAAAAAAGTTTGGTTAACTTCCCTTTCCCATTCATTACTGCATGCCTACGTACTTGTGAGATCCGCTTGGACCAGATGTGGAAATACTGCAAGAAAGGATATTTCCTCACTCGTATTGTAACGATTCTTTTTATAAACGGACGGGTTGATAGCATGTGCTGCATGCACAGAGGTTTGTGTGCGCGTTTGGAATCTTCTCAGAAAGGGTCAGATGAGATTTTCTACTCCAGTCAAGAGTCCACCCCCCGTCACTTGGGCCTCCTGATAATCCTTATGGAGACCAGCAGTCCTGCATTCTGGTTCAGAGAAAAGTATTTGCTATCCATCAGAGGATAATCACAGGGCTAAGTTACACTGCTTTACTTTCTCAGTTTCGGTAAAGCCATTTCCCCTTTCTAATGGAGTTAAGAGCCTAAAAAAACCCCAAACCCGGTTTTGTGCTCTGCTGCAACACTTTTACATTCATCACCAAGGAATACTCTCAGCACAGAGGCAATGTGGAGCTGGCAAAGGCAGACCTAGGCTATCCCTTGACTTCCCCCACCTCAGCAACTAGTGTAGGGGTATGGTGGGGAGATGGGGATGAATAGGGGTGGGAGGGGTGTGTCAGGGGCAGGAAGGGGAGTAGCTGGAGAGCTATGAACTTGAGATATTCTAGCCTAAAGAGCAGCCCACTTGTGACTGTGGATGGCTGCTTTAAGTTAGAACAGACCCTAGCGGCTGCGGTGGCACGGCTGAACCATGCTGTGTGCGTACCCACCTATATCAGGCTGGGTCACACTAGGCATGGCTCAGCCATGCCTCCACTGCTTCTACCAGTGCTACCTCAGCTACCCAGCTATTTATAAACATGCTAGCTTGACACTGAGAGCCAGCGCACCTGTGTGTGTGTGTGTGTGTGTGTGTGTGTGTGTGTGTGTGTGTACAAGCAGAGGAATCACAACTCCAGCCCATAGTTTAGACATAGCCTGGAGTCTCAGTTGATATGATTACTTGGTTCATTCGAGCACTTGTTCAGTGCAAACAGATTGGGCCCAAATCATCTCAGTGGTGTAAGCTCGTGGAAGTCAATGACATTACAGCAGGAATCAATTTGTCCCATCCTGGTTTTGTCAGGAGCAAAGTATGTGCTTTCTTTTCTAGACCTGGCTAATGGCCATCAGGGTCCATGTCAGAATGTTTTCAGAGGAAGAGCATCCCACCAGTACCAAAAATAGAGGCCAAAGATTTAGAAGTAAAGGTTGTGAGTCCAAGTTTTAATATATGACAAATGCCTTAGCCCTTACCCCTCACAACTGGTCCTTCCCACTGCCTGCATTGGTTTTCCTGGCTTATTGTCTTAGGCAACATGGGCTCTCTATTGTGGGATAAATGTTCTTTGTTTTTCTTTTCTTTATATCAATTGCTCCTGTATTGTCTTCACTCTGTTTTTGCATTGTCTTCTGTTGTACAATCTCTGCTCGCCCCATTTTTGCTCTCTTTTCACCCATTCCCTTTGCCATTCTCCTCCTCACCCTCTCCCCTTGCCACTTTCCCCCTAGCATCAGATTTTAGAAGCAGGTCTATTGCTATAATGTTGTAGGTGCCAGCTGCTATAGATGTCTTCTCACATCTAATGATTTTAGATGCTGAATGAGCTACTAGCCTCAGATTTGCTGGTAATGCTTAATAATGCTTCTCACATCTAATGAGAGTAGTGCTGTGTTAGTGGAGCCCAGTGGGGCAGTGCCCCATACCGTCTCAAGGGAATAATAATGCATGATGTCTGATTGTGACTGTGTGCTAGGTTGTAGGACCAAAGCCCGCATATCTGCTTTAATACTAGCTCTTTAATCTCATGCTCACTATTCACTTTTCTCCAGAGCCTATTCCAGCAATCCTACATCAAAACAGACTCTAATCATCAGTGACCTGGTTCTTTCACTCTTCGGCACAGCTCTCAGAGCTATAGCGGGCAAAATCAAAGCGGAGGGGAGAGTTGTTGGGTTGTTTTGTTTTTTGTTTTAAATGCTTCGATCCTGCCAGATCTTTGCAAGAAACATCAGAATGGACTGAAGTACTGCCAGCCTGAAATAGATCTCTCAAGAGCTGCCTCACTTCTCATCTATCATGGAGTCCTGATGAGTGAAGTGAGCCACCTGCTCCCGGGCCACAATCTCTCATTGCTGTGCAACAGCGAAATACACGCTGGGATGTTGCATTCTGGTATTGCTGTGAGGGCTGGAAAAACACAGCGGCTCACCGACCAAAGGAATTCTGGTGTGACAATAGGAAGATAGGAATTGTCGTACTGCATCAGGACCATCTAGTCCAATATCCTGGCTCTGACAGTGGGGAGCACCAGATGATTCAGAAGAAGGTGCAAGAAACCAGCGAATGGTTACAGAATAATCTGTCCGTACGGGAAGTTTCTTCCTAGTCTCAGTTGGGTCTTAGTTTATACCCTAAAGAATGAGCTTGTATATTCCTAACCTTATTTAATCATTTCCAATGTAATGATGGATGTTCTTATTATACATACAAACGTCTAAGCCATTTTTGAAGCCTACTAAGCTCTTGGCCTCAATGACATCTGGCGGCAGTGAGTTTCACAGATTGATTATGTTTTCTATTTAAAAAAAATCCTTTTATCCATTTTAATGCTATTGCCTTTCAGTTTCATTGAACGGTCCCTTATTCTTGTGTTATGACAGGGTAAACAGTAGCACTTCATTTATTTCTTTTATGCAATTCATTATTTTGTGTTTTACTACCTTGTCTCCTCTCTCAACTACAGAAAACCAATCCTTTCAATTTTCTCAGCTCGTACTAGGGTTCATTTAAACAGGACAGAGTGCTGCTTTTGATGACTGGTGAAACCCCACCCCAGCATCTTGGAATCATATCAAAACTTAGAAACAATCTACTTAGATTAAAAGCTCTTTGGGGCATGGATTGCTTCTTTCATAATACATATGGGCACAATGCCGAGCACAATGCGGTCCTGATGCTACCACAACATGAATAATGAATCTTCTGAAGTTTCTTCCATTTCACTGTCCCACTCTCCAAAACTACCATCCAGATTTACCTTCCCTGTGAAACCCATTTACCTCTAATTACCTGTGGCTCTTGACTTCTTCTCCAAAGGTCTACTAGTCTCTCTCTATAGCCTCCAATACGGTTTTCAGGATTTTGAAGGAGTCTTTCTTTGACATGTCCCTGCACCCCACCATCAGGAAGCTTTCCTTGTTAGGATCCCTTCTGTCATGGTTTCTAGCCAACCTGGTTCATTCACTCAAATGGGTTCTCTCTGGTAACGCTGCTAAATTAGGGTTGAAGCAGTGATTTTGGGGAAACAAACATTACTGCCAATGCATGCACAACCCATTATATCTTCACTCTGAGCCTGTGATGAAAAAAATAAAGAACAGTACTCCCCGAGGAAAAATTCACTGTGTGTATGTGGTGCATGTCATACTCTGAACAATTTTGAAGTATATTTTGTAGCGGTAGATCTATTATGACATGAGAGAAGAGAAGGGGAAAAACTCACAACAGTAATCTGCAAAAGTGAAAGTAAATACCATAGCAATAGAGAGCTGCCCTGTATTGTTTGTTTTTACACACAAAGTAGAAATTGCCTTTCTCCCACAGTTCTTCAGAATTGACATAGTTTGGGGTTATAGAAATAAGATATTAGAAGCATTTGCATTGTGAGAATTGAAAGGTCTCAGTACTGATTGAACCACCAAGGGGCTTTTATGTCATCAACAAAATAAGGCAGGTTTGTATTAAACTGGAAAAAAAGAGAAATGGGACAGTGAAAATGGTCTTGTTCCATTCACTACCCAATATATAATCTCTTTCCAATAGTCTTCCACAGATGTCAATGCCCCTTGCAACTAGAGAAGGTAAGAAGGAGTTCTAGGGGCAACTTGAGAGGGTGATCCAAAGCTAAGGCAAAGGAAAGCCTCCCTTTGACTTCAGTGGGCTTTTGACCAGCCCCTTAGCAAACTTCTACTTACAGTGAAACAATAGTGCACTTCCCTGTTAATGGCTCCCACTGTATGTAGTGTAATTATAGATAGATAAAGAAGAGTCAGCTCATAGATGATACAATTTTGAATGCTGGTAATTAACTGTAATGAGTTTTTTCCCTTAGGCTTTTAATTGACAGCTGGTCAAGAGTGGGTGGTAACTGACTGAGGCTATTTTATTATTATTTTGGGATATGACCTAGGCTGTTATATTCTGATTGGACAGTTCACCTCTGTTAAGTGGCTTGTATTTTTTGGACAATTGTCAGTTTTGATTAATGTAGTATCTAGAGCAATGGGGAGGCGTTATATACACTGGAAGAAGTGCATAAATATGTCCATTCCTATAATGCACTTCTTCTTTCTCTTGCTATATATTTGTGCAACAGTCTTAACTCATTCAGTAAGACAGAGCAAAGCTGAGCATCCGCTTAGGAGTTGTTTTATTGCTGTTAAGAAATGCCTTCACATATTAATGAGTGTGTAACATTTGTGCGGCAGGAAAGTGAGACTTTCAGGTCGGATTATCTGTTGCCAGATTCATCCTGTCCTTTGATGTATACATATGAAGGAGGGAATATATGCCACTAAACTAATAGATTAGGTCTGTTTGTTAGCGTAAGGTATCTGGTAAAATTAATTCTAAGTATTTCTATCACATCTATATTAGATAAGTATTCTATATAAGGTCTTATATTGTGCTCTTCTCTGTAGTATCTGAGCTCTGTCCAGTAGTGCATTAAGCAACCTGATTACACATCTGTCACATGTTTGTTCTCTCATCCTCTCCTCAGGAGGAGAATAACATACACTGGATTGTCTTGTTTGGTAGGGTTTTAGGTTTTTTGTTTGTTTTAAAATATACACGTTGCAATGTATTTGTTAAAGTAGGCAAGGTCACAGAAATGTGTTTTGCTCTAGGAGTGCAGAATGATGAGATGTGTGATAACCCTTAGTTGCTGGGGAAGTTCATTCTACAGTCTTGAACTTGCATGCAAGAAAATTCTGTCTTCCATACAGATGAGCTTTACTTTTATTGTTGAGAATGCCATTGTGCTTGAGGACCATGGTCTTTGTCCTACAAATTTAGACAATCTTTTAGATATCCTAGGCCATGGATCGACTTAAAGATAAGGAACGGAGTCTTGAACTTGATTCAGCATTCTATGGGAAATCAGTGAGAGAACACAAGACAGGTTTCATGTGCTTGTGGTAACCAGTGTTGCTGAGGAGAAATGTTGCAGTGTTCTGTACTAGTAGGAGTTTCCTAAGTGCTGAAGACTTCATGCGGAGTGAAGTTCTGGAACAGCCTTCCAAGGGAAGCAGTGGCGGCAAAAGACCTATCTGGCTTCAAGATTAAACTCGATAAGTTTATGGAGCAGATGGTATGATGGGATAACATGATTTTGGCAATTAATTGTTCTTTAAATATTCATGGTAAATAGGCCCAATGGCCTGTGATGGGATGTTAGATGGGATGGGATGGGATCTGAGTTACACAGAGAATTCTTTCCTCGGTATCTGGCTGGTGAATCTTGCCCATGTGCTCAGGGTTCAGCTGATCACCATATTTGGGGTCGGGAAGGAATTTTCCTCCAGGGCAGATTGGAAGGAGGCCCTGGTGGTTTTCGCCTTCCTCTGCAGCATGGGGCACGGGTCACTTGCTGGAGGATTCTCTGCACCTTGAAGTCTTTAAACCATGATTTGAGGATTCAATAGCTCAGACATAGGAGTGGGTGGGTGAGATTCTGTGGCCTGCATTGTGCAGGAGGTCAGACTAGATGATCATAATGGTCCTTTCATTATTAATATGAAATATTAATATCTATGAATCTATGCCCAGGTATATCAGATTGCTGTAGTCCTTCTGAGAAAGGCGTGAATGACTGAGGCCAGGTCATTGTCTGCCAGGATGGGAAGGAGCCAATTGAAGATGATAGAAAGTATTATTCATGGACGCTACTTTGTGAGAGCCTATGTCAATGAGGAATCCAAGAGCAATGTTAAACTATGGACTGACCTGACAAACTGAGGTGTGTACATTCAATCACAGGAAACTGTACTATGGCTGTAGACCTTTCAGAATGCTTTCCTTTGCTCACCAGTGTCACCTTTGTCTTGCTTGGGTTCAGCTTCAGCCAGCTGTTCTTCATATATGAGCTAATCTTCTTGAAGCACTGGGCCATCTTGATGGCAGTGATGAGGTCATATGTGGTGAAGGATAGATAGAGTTGTGTGTCATCTGCATATTACTGACATTTGAGTCCATTTTATCTGACCAGTTCATTTAGTAGCTATATGTAGATGTTGAAAACAACCAGAGAGAGAATTGATCCTTGCGGAACTCCACAAGTGAGAGGTGTAGTGGTGGAGGTGCAGTTTCCCATCTACTCGTTGGGTGCTACAGGAAGGACTCAGACCATTTTAGTGCATTAACCAGGACCTCTGCCCCTTCTCTTATGTGAGACAGCAGTATCTCATGGTCAACAATGTTGAATGCTGCCGAGAGGTCCAGAAATCTGAGAATGGTTGTTTGCACTGATTGTTTGCCATCGACAGGAAGAGATTGTCCATCAGTGCCAATAAGGCAGTTTCAGTTCCATGTCCTGGCCTGAATCCATATTGTGCCAGGTCTAGAATGTTAGCCTCAGTTAGACGAGCTTTGGCTAGCTTCTCCATGAGCTTACTCAGGAATGGTAGGTTTGGCATTGGAGGTAGTTGGTTAAAACCAGTGTATACAGGGTGGGTTCTTGTGTTTGTTAGACTATTGCATGTTTGAAGGAGGAAGGGAATATTCCTTCTCTGAAAGATGAATTGGTTATTTTGGTCACAATTGGCACCAGTTTTTTATGACTCTCTTTTAAAAGCCAGGAAAGGCCTGGGTCAGATTCATAAGTTTTGGGTTGATATTCCTTTAGGGTGTCCAGAACTTATTGATGAGGGAACATAGTGAACTCTGGGAATGCATGTGGTTTTATGGTTGGTGGGTATAGGTGGAGCAAATCCATGCTGTTTGAGAAGGTTTCTGGAATGTGCATGATCTTTTTAGTGAAGTAGGTGTGACCAAAAGCACCCCTGTATTCACATCCTCCACACTATTGTAATAATCTTTGTACAAAATATGGTTTGTGAGATATTATTTGAAAACTAATTAACTTGCTTGTGAAATGTATGTAGCAACATTATATGTAAAGTTATGCATTCCCCTTGTATGATGATGTTAGCACATGTTCAGACCCACACAGCTCTGACTAGGCAAAAGTAGTTGAATAGGTTTATCCTAAACAGAGGAATATGTGTTTACCTCAATTTACATATAAGTAGCAAACAGGGTCCCTGAGACAGCAAGAGGGGAAAATGGCAAGAGACAAGGCAAATCTGCATTTCAGCAGACACAGGAGAGAAGAAAGAGCATGGGGCTATCTTTACCACCAGACTCCATGTTGACTTCTTTACTGTTTGAATAAAGTTTGCTTTGAGTGGTAACCCTCAGAAGAATCCACTTCAAAGGGTGATTGGGACTATAAAAGTGAGGGGCAAAACCACCCCAAGTCACCTATCCTTATCTCTCTCTCTTTCACTTAAAAAGACAAAGGAACCAGCCCTTTGACCTTTGGGGGTATATCTTGACCTGGGAATTTGGTCAGTGTTGTTGCTGGGAACTTGTGGTAAGGACGTTACCTTGAACCAAGTCTAGCTTGTTAAGTTTTAGCTAATAGGAAATGCTTTATCTTTATTTCTCTTGTAACCATTTCTGACTTTAATGCCTTATTCTTGTACTCACTTAAAACGTCTCTCTTTGTTTTATTTTAAATCTAAACCAATCCAGTGCTGTGTTTAAAGTGAACTAGCAAACAGGTGAATATTGACCCTTAACGGGGCAATGGACCTTTGGTATCTCAACTGCTCAGGAGAGGGCTGGAAGTGCAGTACAGATGTTTTTAGGAAAATTCAGGACTGGGAGTGTGTTGGGGTCAACCTGCAAGTAGTAACCAAGGCTGGTGGAAACCAGACTGTGACTGGAGTGATACTGACAGGCTGCTGGGGTCAGAGCTGCTGGACCAGGGCTGTAGCTATACACAGACACTCAGAGTGTGACCTGCAAGCTCTTTGGCTGTTTGTGAGCAGCCCAGGTTGGGAGCTACCACAGCAAAGCATTGTGAGGCACCCAAGGTTGCAGGGCAGGTGGTGAGACAACCCCACACTGGTCTGGATTGCACCCGGAATGTGACAGTGGGATGACAGTTTTTCACAGCAGTTGGTGCTCAGTTGTGCTGCAGGTTTTTGCTGCATGGAAATACATTAGGCATGTGTTTTTTAGGGGTGTGTGTTTTTTGTTAAGTTTTAACTGATGAAGAATACTGAGCAGCAAGTGGTTTAGTATACAGCTTAATGGCTTCTCATGTACACCAGGTCTAATCTAATCTTTCCCATTAAAAAGATACCAGTAGTCCTTCAGTCCAAATTTTCAGTGTCTTCTTTAACTACTTATAGTTAATTTAGTATTGGTTAACAGTTTATTAAGGAATGGGAAGAAAGCTGTGATTTATTATTGAGATTCCACAGTAATCAGATTTCCACATTTCTAGTGGACTCTCATCAGTGTTACAATTAAGTTCAATACTGAACACCTTAATGCTATTAGGATATTAATAACTATTAGATGCTAGCTAGCACAATCTACTCTTAAATTAAGAAGTAAGACATGAGTAAGAGTATATTGTTATAGATATTGCCATGACTTGGGTATGCATTGAGGCACAAGGCCTGGAGATACCTTTGACAGATGGAAATGAAAGCAGTCGGAGGGTCCAGTTCTGATTCCGCTTTACACCAGTGCGAGACCCATGACTTGAGTGGAATTACTCCTGCTTTTGATTGGTGTAAGAATCAGAATGGATGTTTGCATCAGAATTTCCCCACACAGATAACTTTTTTACAGCATCCCCTCTTAGTGACCCTGCTCCAGAAAAGGAAGCTGTGACATTTGGTGACTTTCTGTAGCAATCTTTCTATTTCCTAGAGAATTACGTTTTCTCTTGGCTTCTGAGGGACCTATCTTTGTGTGTGCCTGGATTTAAATCAGATTATGCACATGGTCCAGTAGCATAGGATACAGAGTGCCAGCAAGTGCACCAGTAGCAGACAGAGTGAAACCTGCAGCCAGATTTTCAGCAACAATGTGAATAGCATCCTGAGTCTTTATGCTCAGGAAATGTTTTTGGTTCAGTGTAATCACTGAGTTGAAATTATAGTGATGGGAATAAAAATCTATTCATACCACATCTCAAATTGTTATGCCTTTAGCTAATAAGTAGAAATAGGGCTAAACCAAATCACTGGATCTCTGTAATAGGCTGTCTCCAAAGCAAAGATTTCAATGCTCCCAAACTTGTCATGATTTGAAATTCAATCTTAACCCAGATGGTACCAAATTTTACTGTATAAAGTTGAGGAGTCTTTTAGGATAGTATTGCTGCACCGATTTACACTAACTGAGGATCTGGCCCTAGTTGTTCAGATATGACCCATAACAGAGACAGGTGTGAGGGATATTGGGCTAAGCCATTTCTAGTAAGATGAAAAGCAGGACTTAGACCATGCTTTTATTTTGTAAACTCTGGTAAAACAAATAAGCAAATCCCAAGGAAACAAACCTATAGGCTAGAGAGTGGCAGCAGTCTCCAAAGGATGACAGTCATATTTGTGTTTCATGACCAGAGGATCAATATCAAAGCTTTGAGATATGAGTGTCTCATGAGATGAGGTCTCTTAAAGGAACTTTTGATCAGTACTAGAAGTGGTTTGGAAATTTTTAAACATTTAAAAATTAGGAGGAAAATAAAAACAAACAAAAATATAATTTGGTTATTGTCTTGGTATCTCCACTGTTGAATGAGAACTTCTATTTACATTATGTACCTAACTCTTTTGATGATACTTCTGGAAAAAACATGGATAAGTGGTGTGAAACCAAATTTTTGTTTGTTTATTTGATTTTCATCACTCATCCTACAACTGACTTTCTAGTGACTTGTTGTGGAGAGTAATATAAAGTAATTTGATATATTTCTGGTGCTCTGTGCCTGCCTAGGTATTTCTAAAGCTTCCATCACTGCGGATCCAGACTACCTCGTGATATTATAGATCAGATGTGGGCAAACGTTTTGCCCGAGGGCCACATCGGCATTGTGAAACTGTATGGACGGCCGGGTAGGGAAGGCTGTGCCTCCCCAAATAGCGTGGCCTCTGCCCCCTATCTGCCCCCTCCCACTTCCTGCCCCCCTCAGAATCCCTGACCCATCCAACCCCCCCTGCTCCTTGTCCCCTGACCGCCCCCTCCCGGGCCCCCGCTCCTAACCGTGCCCCGGGACCTCACCCCCTATCCAACCCACCCTACTCCCTGTCCCCTGACTGCCCCAACCCCTATCCACAGCCCCCCCAGGACTCCCATGCCTATCCAACCGGCCCCTGCTCCCTGTTCCCTGACTGTCCCCAGGAACCCCTGCCCCTTATCCAACCCCCCCGCTCCCCGTCCCCTTACCATGCTGCTCAGAGCAGCAGAAGCTCGCAGCCCCGCCACCCGGCCAGAGCCAGCTACGCGACCCATGCTGCCTGACAGGAGCGGTGGGCCAGAGTGCTGGTGGCGCGGTGAGCTGAGGCTGCGGGGGGGGGGGGGGAGGGGGACAGCAGGGAAGAGGACGGGGGCTAGCCTCCCCGGCTGGGAGCTCAGGGGCCAGGCAAGACAGTCCTTTGGACCGGATGTGGCCTGCGGGCCGTAGTTTGCCCACCTCTGTTATAGATGAACACAAAAAATAAAAACTTACCACCAACAAAACAAACTCAAATCTACCCAACCTACAACATCAAAAACAACAATACTGACTGCTGTTTACATTACATACTGACAAGTATAGTCTTGGCTGCCTCCAAATCTGTTAGAGGAGCATGTACAGAGATGCGGATAACAGCTGGGCCTAAACCAAATCCCAAATCTGAATGCCCTGAAATTTAATAAAGTTCAGATCTAAACCTCCAAGCTGGGCCCTTTCTCCATAATGAATTAACTCCAGATCCAAACATCCTTGAACTTTGGAGGCAGATCCAAACTTTCCCAGACTTTACATCTTGGGCCCAAATATCTGTAGAAGGATATATTTGTAAAACAAATGTACTTCCTGTAAAAAGCTCACAACCAGCTTGAGAAGCTTCCAGTATGCAGAATTAAAGCAAGAGCATTGAGAGTTTACAAATACATGATATTCTTTGGGGGCGAGTGGTGACCAGCAAGCAAATGCTGTACCTAGTGGCTATTTTCTGATTCAGAGGTTAAATCCTGGCCCTATCAAAGTCATTAGCAGAGATCCTATTGAATTCACCACGGCCAGGATTTCAGCCCAGATTTTTAGTGCTGTGTAATGGGACTGACCTATTTGGTAGGACAGAAGAGCTGGAAAAACTTGCATACCTCGGAATTAGATTTGTTTCTAGCAAGATTAAAACCCACCCCTGCCCCCCTCCCTCAGAAGAATAAGATGATTTTATGCATCTGTCATAGTTGAAAGCTGTGTGGTACATTATGTATTCATTGAAAACTGAGAGGGCAAGTCAGCACCTCAAAGGACTGTGCTCTTTACTAGAAGAAATGTGCTGCTAATTTGAGTTTCAGACAGTTTATAAAATGGTCAAAGAACAAATTAACCGGTATTAGCAGTCTAAGCCATTAAATCTGTATTTCACCTGTTTATTTTAATGGTCTAGTACCAACTATTTACACATCTAAATGCAATTCCTTCACTGTCTTGGCAATGGCCCTTCATCTGTCATCATTTAATTTATCTACTGAGGGCACGGATAGATACTGCCATACTTGAGCAACAAAGGATGCCCTATCAGACTGCTCTGAACTTGAGTTGTTTCAACAGATGCAGTTTTATGTTGTGCCTAAGAATACTCCTTTTTATTTTAACTCTGAATACTTTACTTCTTTCTGTCTTGTAAATATTTTCTAGTATTGAACCAATCCTTTATCTGGCCTCCTTTCTTCATAAAAAACGGTAACTTCTCCTTCTGAGCCATTATAGTCTAACATGTTAACACGTAGTTAAATTGCAAACTTCATATTATTTGCCTTTATAGATTTTTTTGGGTCTTTAGACCCAGCTACATACAGTCCACAGTGTCTGGACCAAAACATTTTGCATATTAAAAACCATACATTTAAAAAATGAGTTGTCAAAAAGTTAAATAACCGTAATGGACGCTTTGTACAATGGTAGCACCCATTGACCTAGACTCCATAAATGAAAAACAGTCTCTGGCCCAAAAACCTTAAAATCCGAATAGACACAACAGAAAGGCACAGAGATGTGAAAGTGACTTGCCTAAGATCACCCAGCAAGCCAGGGACAGTGCCACAAGTAGAACCCAGATCTCTTGAGTCCCTATCCAGTGCCCTATCTACTAACCCACACTGCCTCTCAGATTTGGTTAGGATTAAAATATCCTGCCAATCCTATATAAAGTATGCTATTAGTATTATTATTGTATTGATTTATTATCCATTTTATAGATGAGGAATCTGAGCTACAGAGAGATGAAGGGACTTGACCAAGGTCAGAATTAAGAAGGGAATTAAAAAAAATAACATTAAGGGTTACTCGTATTCTGAATTCTAATTGGTTACTTCCTTCTCTATTATACAACAGAAACTAACATAGTTGTGAATCATGAAGCCACATGCATCTTCTGCATTTTTGGGATCACAGTGAATGTCATGGAAGAAGTTTAAAGTAGTTTCTGGTAGGCTCCTTTCAGAGAACAAAGAAAAGTGTGTGTGTATGGGGACCCTAACTTGGCAGTCTAACTTTTACATTAACATGTAATATTGGGTATATCCACAGGCAGCTGCCTGAGTACTATTTAAGCTGGGTGCTGAACGAGGCGCAGACATTGACAGGCAGTAGTTAAGCTGCTCTTATCTTTTTTTCCCCATGTCACTGATAATGATACTGTAATTCTCTGCAAACTGTGGTCCTTTGGCTATGTTTTGACAGCATGGTTGTTATTCCAGTGGTCTGTGTTATTCTCTGACTGTGTCATTTCTGCTGGAGACATTTTTCTTCTTAAATTTCTATTTGAGCTCCTTAAAAGTAATCTTGTTTTTCCTTATATCTTCTAACAGTTTTGTATTACCAATATATATTTTGTTCAGATTAAATGCAAGGGCTCAT
Organism: Chelonia mydas; assembly: GCF_015237465.2. Classification (NCBI taxonomy): domain Eukaryota; kingdom Metazoa; phylum Chordata; order Testudines; family Cheloniidae; genus Chelonia; species Chelonia mydas. The sequence goes on along the minus strand of NC_057850.1, from coordinate 104,320,882 downwards.
ATCCTCAGCTGGTGTAAATCGATGTAGTTCTGTTGAAGTCAATGGAGCTATGCTTACTTATTCCAGCTGAAACTCTGCACCACATTCTCTATATAATGGAAACAGCTGAAAAATATGATTTTTTCCCCTGCAAGGTATTACAGTAAGAGATTTGCAAAATCTTGCAGAGACCAAAAGAAATCTACATGACTAGATATTGCACTCAGAATACATTCCACAAACTAAGACCTTATTTGAGTATAAATGTCTGCAGATTTCTTGATCTGCAATCATATGGACCAAATCCTGAAGTACTGATGCAAATTTCATTCAGTCATTAGCAAATCCCTATTGAAGTCAAACTTACTTCTGTGGCATTTACATGACAAGCGCCCTAAAAATACTTTCTGCAGCTTTAAAAACCTCAGGAATGGTCCATAGTAATTAAGGGTCAGATTTTAATATCCTTTCTTTCGATGAGTAGTAATTGCCCCCCAAGTTTCAGTGGGACTACTCTTCAAACAAAATATTACTCCATGTTAGTGTAGATATGAAAATGTGTTCTTAAAACAGTAGCAGTATTATAATAAACAGTGTCAGCAAAATGGGGCTTTGAACGTTACTCTTTACAAGGGCAAATAAAATTGTTAAAATCCTCTAACTGGAAACCCACCCTGGAGATAACTGTCCTTCCAGCCTGTTTCCTTCATGTAAATGGAACTGCCACACTATCTCATACGTGGCAGTGATGGTCTCAAGCATTGGTTCTTGAAATCATGATCAGGGAACCATATCTGTTCCATGACAGGGTAATCTTCTTTAATTTACCAGATGTTAATTGCCTAAGACCAGCTAATGCTGTGACCATCCATAGGACTGTGGAAACACACAACTGATCAACACTGAAAATGCCTTGCTCAAAAACAGGGTGACTAAATGTAATGGAAAGAAGGCAGCTTGCCAGACAGTGAAAGAAACCTCCAATAATACATGAATACCATTACTTTTTGGACTTTGTGCTTTGGAGGTTAGGATTATAATTCAAAAAGATCTGCACAAACTGGAGAAATGGTCTGAAGTAAATAGGATGAAATTCAATAAGGACAAATGCAAAGTGCTCCACTTAGGAAGGAACAGTCAGTTGCACACATACAAAATGGGAAATGACTGCCTAGGAAGGAGTACTGGGGAAAGGGATCTGGGGGTCATAGTGGACCACAAGCTCAATATGAGTCAACAGTGTAACACTGTTGCAAAGGAAAAGCTAACATCATTGTGGGATGTATTAGCAGAAGTATTGTAAACAAGACGCGAGATGTAATTCTTCCGCTCTACTCCGCACTGATGTACCTCTACTCCGCACCTCAACTGGAGTATTGTGTCCAGTTCTGGGAGCCACATTTCAGGAAGGATGTGGACAAACTGGAGAAAGTCCAGAGAAGAGCAGCAAAAACGATTAAAGGTCTAGAAAACATGCCCATGAAGAAAGATTGAAAAAATTGGGTTTGTTTAGTCTGGAAAAGAGAAGACTGAGAGGGGATATAAGTTTTCAAGTACATAAAAGGTTGTTACAAGGAGGAGCGAGAAAAATTGTTTTTCTTAACCTCTGAGGACAGGACAAGAAGCAATGGGCTTAAACTGCAGCAAGGGAGGTTTAGGTTGGACATTAGGAAAAACTTCCTAATTGTCAGGGTGGTTAAGCACTGGAATAAATTGCCTAGGGAGGTTGTGAAATCTCTATCATTGGAGATTTTTAAGAGCAGGTTAGATAAACCTGTCAGGGATGGTCTAGTTAATACTTAGTCCTGCCATGAGTGCAGGGGATTGGACCTCTTGAGGTCCCTTCCAGTCCTATGATTCTGTGACTTAAAATATGTAGATGAAGTCATTTATAGAGGGTACATAAGCCTCAGTAACGTGAACATTCAGCAAACTTCCCTACAGTAAGTTAAGAACGTTTAAAGGAAATAAGAAATACTCACAGTACCAAAGTCACTCAACAACGTGAAAATTAGGTCATGTATACACTCACAGGCTTACAGCAGCACAGCTGTACTGATACAGCTATGCCATTGTAAGAGCACTCCTGTAGCCGTGTTATGCTGATGGGAGAGAGCACTCCTGTCAACATAATAAAACCAGCTCAATGAGAGGCGGTAGCAATGTCGGCAGGAGAGCATTTCCCACCAACATAGCACTGTGCACACAAGCGCTTATGCTGGCAAAATTTATTTCACTCAGCGGTGTGTTTTATCACACCCCTGAGCGAGAAAAGTTTTGCTGACATAAGTGCTAGTGTAGACATGGCCTTAGTCAGTGCACAAAGAAACTCCCCTTCAACATAGTGGACTTGAGTCCCTTCTCACTTACATTAGTGCTAACTTGTGAATGGAGTTACACTGATGTAAAATGAGTATGAAAGGAGGATTGGGCCCACTGTATACATGTACAGTGTGTATGAGTGATATAAGTTTTGACATGTTTTTAACTTTTTTCATTTCTGAAAACGAGAGATGAGCTAAATCCAGCCCAGAACCCTTATGAATTCTGGAAAGGGGTGTGTTTCAGACTTTGAGGTGTAAATCTGAATTGCTCCTAGGTGATTGTTGCTCACATGGACATAAGGGCACAAAGGACCATGCAAATTCTTTGCTCCCAGGAAGATCAAGAAAGTGAACCATTGCTGGGAGGAGGAAGGAAAAGAAGAGAGCTGCAGAGGGAGAGAGGGAAGAAGGAGGGAGTGGTCATGTGGGAGTCAAGAACTCAGGATATGAGGGAAACTGGCCTCAGGAGAGAGTTGAAGGAGAACAGAAAGAAAAGTGAGATTTATCTAAAGATTCTAGAAATGAAGATTCTGCTCCTGAGTCTGCTGGCGGGGGAACTGGCCTACTGTCTTCCTCTGAAGACATTAGATAGGAAAGAGCAAGCCAACTGCTGAAAATAAAGGAGGGATTATCAGGCTATGTAGACTTCCCCAAAATCACAACACTAGAAAGGGATGGTTTCAAGATTGGTGCGTAGGTGGCAGTTGTGGAGGTGTGTGGGAACTGAGGGTGTAGGGCCTAGTGGGAGATTTCACAGGGCTTTGTGTGTGTGTTGAGAATAGGAGCAGGATGGGACGGGGCCAGAAGTCAGGCCTATCAGGATGGGTAGGAGCTGGAAGGGATAGCAGCAGATGGTAGGGGTATGGAGTGTTGATAACAGGGAGAATAGCTAGGGAAGGGAGGTTAGGTTCAGAAAGAGACATGGAGAGCCTGGGGGTAGAGGAGTGGAAGACTCTCTAAGCACTAGAGCACATGCCTCCTCAGAACCTGGAATAGAACCCAGGATTCCTGAGTCTCAGCATTCCTTTGATGTCCCACAAATATCTGGGATCCTTGCTTCATTTGTCACAGCAGTTGGAGCATCTATACTGAGTGAGCCGGGGTTGCAGGAAAAGAAAGGATGGTCTCCTGGTTAATGTGCCCAGGAGAACTGGATTCTGTCTCTGTCTCTGTCACGAATTCTTGTGTGATGCTGGACAAGTTATATAAATCAAAATGTTGTACAGGTGGCCAGTGTCTGTGCTTTGCTTTCTGAGTACCCCGCTTGACACTTGGGTTCTAATTTGCAGATGTTCTGAGCATTTATACCTGCAACTGAGGTCAATTGGAGTGCTGCTCTGATCATATAAAGTACTATGAAATGCTAAGTACTCTGACAAATCAGATCCTGAGCATCTCAAACTGGGCACCAAAAGTAGTAGATACTTTTGATCATAATCTTTGTGCCTCAATTTTCCATCTGTAAAATGGGGATAAATGTCACCCTTCCTCTGCCAGGAGTGTGGTGAACATAAATTCATTAATGTTTGTAACACGCTAACATATTACAATAAAAACACCATGGAAAAGCACCATGAGGAAATTAACAATTCTGCAGTCAAGTGAGCCATTTGGATGGTGTGCAGTAAATAATGCATAGGGCCACACCCTGAATGCTGAGATTTAAAAAGAATGTCGAATGACTACCCATTCAGTAAGTACCATCCATCCTGTGCTCAGAGTGAGGCGGGGTCCCATGAACAAAACATTATGTGATCATATAATTAGACTTACGATAATGGATAAACACAAAGTGGCTGAATTAAGGTTGCATGGGCAACTTTAATTCTGGCTTTTCATAATTTTTGAATGCTTGGCTTTGTAACCTTAAGATTCTATTAGCATAGTTCTTTTGGATGTAATAACCATCCATAACACCTTCTACTGATGTACTTATAACCATCTATAACTCATGTTAATCATGCCTATGACATCTACCCATCATTTATTAATCTTTTCTAAACCATTTGTAAATAGAAGCTTAAGATAAAGTGCCACCTGAAAATCTTTCCATGAGTTTCTTCAAGAAAACATCACAGTCTTTGTAATTTTTCAATCTCAAGTACAATATTTAACAGCTCCTACATTCAAAAGCCAGGCACAGCTAAATACAGCATATAAATTGTAAAGGCAGTTTTGGCATCATTTGTCTCAAGTGGTCAGAAGTCACTTCCAAGTCTCTTCTCTCATTTCCAGGTTCAGAAAAGTTCAGCCCATGGGAATGAATGTCCTCACCTCTTTTGCCTCTAATAGGTAGCACACCCACTCCAGCCAATCAATAATTATACAGAACCCTTGCTGAAATTAGCCGAGAGCCCTTAAAATAGTTGTCTTATTACACAGAAAATAGAACTGACGTGGTGTTTTTCCTTTCCTATCTCAAGATAAACTGAATGTCTTCTCTGAGTCCAGCTAGTTTTGTAATCGCAGCCAGGGCAAAGTGACCTGTAGTATTTTGTAAACCTCGTCTAGATAGGCTTTCCAAGATGACACTTCATTAATTATAATTTTGGAGAAATTGGGTTGTTGGGATTGCAAGAAACTGGAACATCCCAGTAAAAACAGCAGTCAAATCCAGTGCTAGGAGTTTATTTTTCAATATAAAATGCTTGCTACTACTGTTCTCTGTCTGACTACAACCTTCCTTCAAGTCTGTGCTCTGTAATTTATGTCTTAGCCTCTGTAATGTAAGCAAGGTATTAATATATGCATGAAGAGCAGCAGTCAATGTAATTACAGTAGCAAAAAGATAAACGCATAGCCATTTTGCCTGGTAATATTGTGTATTTAACAGGTTTATTTGTTCAACAGTTCTGGCTTTAATTATAGTTTGCCATTTGGGATTTTTAGATATATAACAATCATAGCTCTGCCATCAATATTATTTTAAGAAGAGAGCATGCATTATTAAATATTTATTTATTTATACAAAACCTATTTTTCAAACAGCACAAAGTGTCTAATATCCAGAATTTCTCTTTTTCTAATGGTACTGGAGTGAGTCATGGAGTGTCTGAGATGTGATGTTGCTTCCCTATACACCAACATCCCTAACAATGATGGCATAGCTGCCTTCGTCAAATATTTACAAGACAATGGACAGCCATCAGATATCGACCCCAAACACATTGCCAAACTCATGCATTTCATCCTCACACATTACAATTTTACTTTCAACAACAATCACTTTGTCCAAACAATGGGAACAGCCCTGGGTACTAGGATGGCTTCCCAATATGCCAGTCTCTTCATGGGCCACCTTGTAGCACAATTTTTGGACAAATGCACCACAAAGCCAATGATATACCTGAGATACATCAATGTTGTTTTTCATCCTCTGGACAGATGGCTTAAACTCCCTCACAAATTTCCACCACAAATTCAACAATTGCCATCTGTGCCATTAAACCCTCTCTGGAACACGCCCACACTAGCATCAACTTCCTGGACACCATCACCAATTTCAGCAATGGAACCCTACAAACATCTACAGGCAAGAAACCCATGGATCACACAGCTACCTTATAGATCCAGTCTTCTTCTTTTGTATGGCTTGGGTAGGTAGCAATGATTACAAATGTATATCTAGATTTGAAAGCCAGCCCATTGCCACAGCAGTGAGCTGGTGAATGTCCTTCAGGCCCCTGGCGAAAGAACAAAGGGGACACTCAGATATGATGTGCTCCATCATTTGTGCCTGGTGACCACAGTCGCATATAGGTGTTTGCCTCATTTTCAATTTAAAGAGGATTTGTCCACATCTCCCATGAGATATCCTGACGTGATTCAATATTCATGAGTCTCTCTGACATAAATCAAAACCCAGTGGTTCCTCGGCTGGGTCAACAACAAGCTGTTTATTTTGCACTGTTGAAATGTTCCATGTGGCTCTCCATGGAGCTCCAGTTTCAAAGTTGAATGTAAGGGTCTTAATGTGGTTCCATAGAGGGATGCAGGATTTTGATCTTGTCTTTGGTGGGTTCTGCAGCTCATCGTGCAACAGAATTCTCATGTTTGCAATGACATGGTTGAGAAAGCGAGATGTCTGGTGTGACACTCTATATCTTGGCAGAGCACCCTGTAACCCCCATATTCCTCATCTATATATAATTGTGATATTGCATATAAAGCAGGCCATGTGAGATATCAGGGGAAAGGTTATGATCTCCTGAAACACATTGTTCCATCCAAGTATGTATATCATTAATGAATATAAAATTATAAGAATTCCGCTGTATGGTTTTCACTAAAATATGCTGTGGGTTTGGGAAGCGCCCAGATACTAGCTCTCCAGAGACAACAATAAGGGAGGTAACCAACACCCAGGTGGGTGCTGAGCAGACATCACCAGCCATTGTCCAGTTTAGGATTTACAATTCATTGACTCACTCACAGGAGACACAGCGGGGGTATTGCTTCACCTGGTGACTCACCAATGCCCACCAGACATGCCTGGACTTGTGTTCTCAAATGGGCTAAGGATATAAAACAGAACACAGTGGCCCCAGGCTTCGCCTTTTCTCCTCCCCCACACCTATTCTGCAAGCAACGAGGACACTCAGAAGACTGAAGACTCCAACAGAGGAGACTGGCCCAGGTTTTAAGGGTGAAACCTGTATACTATGAACTGCAATACCTAGTGGGGTGAGAAAAACTGCTTAAGCTAGACGTTGCCCAGTCTAATAGGGTTGAGAGTTTAGACTGCATGCTTATATTTTATTTTATTTTGATAACCACTCTGACTTTTTTACTATCACTTATAATCACTTAAAATCTGTCTTTTGTAATCAATAAACTTGTTTTACTGTTTATTATTTTACTGTTTACCTGAAGTGCTTTGTAAATCTGCTCAAGCTTACAAAGGCTGGTGTATATCCACTTTCCATTGATGAAGTGGTGAACCAATTAATAAACTTGCATTGCTCAAGAAAGGGTCTTGAGCAGTGCAAGACGTTATATTCCTGAGGTACAAGTCTGGGAGCTGGGGGGGATTTGGCTGGTGCCTTACTCTGTGTGATTCATGAGTGGCTCTGGAAGCATTCATGCAATCTAGCTGGCTGTGGGGCTCCACATGCGGTTGTGCTGAGTGGTAACAGGACCTGGATGGGTTCGCTGCTTGTCACTAGCAAAGCATTGTGAGAGACAACCCAGAATAGTGAGTTAAGGGGGCACATCGGTTCCACAGTCCCAGGCTGCACTCTGGGGATCCTGTCACACTGGGCAGGTCTTCTAATCTGTGGAGGCTGGATGTGCAATAGGACCAGAAGCCAGTTGACTGGAGTTGATTTGAGCATCCCTGACATTATGCGCATGGCGTTATTGAGTTGAGTATCAAGGAATTTAGTGTGACTGCTGTTAGAACACACTGGTGCACAGTATTCAGCCACAGAATATATCAAGGCAATTGTTGCAGTTTGTAAGGTCCGTGGACTGGGGCCCCATGATGTTCCAGCCAAGTTCCTGATAAGCACGACACAAGACCTGACCATGCTGTGGGTGCTCTCAAGGTGTTGTCGAAAGGTCAAATTCTGGTCCAGTGTAACGCTGAGGTACTTTGGGCTAGCCTCATGGCTGACCCTTGCATCACAGAACTGCACATCGTGTTTGGTATTAGCCATTTTATTGTTCAGATGGAAAGTGGCCACCATGGTTTTTTGGGGTTAGGCCTAAGTTTCCAGAGTTGGAAATAATCAGCCATTGTGCTAAGAACTTGGGTTAGGATGCAACTGATGGTATGGAGACTTGTATGCTGAACAGCTGGGCAATGTCATCCACATACTGTAACCACCCCAAACACACCAGGAAATCTGTTATCTATAGTCAAGCACTCAAGATACTACAGAATATGCTCTGAGGATAAAGTCTGGGATATACACCTTAATACACTCAAAACCACCTTCATCAAACAGGGACAATGCACCAGAGAAGTAGATTGCATCATGGAGTAGGCCACCTGAATACCCCAAGAGAACCTGCTTCAATACAGAAATAAAATTCCCTCTGACTGCACACCCCGAGTGGTCATCTGCCACCCCCCACTAAAACCCACATAAGGTATCAACAATCAGCTACAACCCATACTTGAGGGGGACCCCATCCTGAAAGAAATCATTCCTGAACCCCCTCTTCTGGCCTTCAAATAAGCTCTCAACCACTCCAAGCTCATCATTAGAAGCAAGCTCTCCACAGACCAGGACACACCAACTCAAAGTGGCACCAGACCCTGCCAGAACAATAGATGCAAAACTGGCAGACATATCTCCACTGCTACAGTGACCAACCCCCCACACATACAGCATACCTTTTTAGATCCCTGGATCTTACACATGCCTATCACAACATGTGGTGTACTTCATCCCCAATAACAGCTATGTGGGTGAAACCAGACAATCACTACACTCTCAAATGAATTCACGCAGGAAAATGATAAAAAGCAAAAACACCCTATCACCCGTGGGTGAACACTGTTCACAAAGCCATCACTCTATATCTGACCTATTGGTCCTCATCATCAAGGGAAACCTCCACAACACTTTGAAAAGATGAGCCTGGGAGATTAAATTCATAACTTTGCTAGATACTAAATATAATGGTCTTAATAAAGACATTGGATTTATGGCTTATTGTAACAATCTGTATCCCATTAACCCCCATTTTTGTCCTATGACTACAGGAGAAATAATGGGCCACTTCACCTTGAATGATCCCTCGGATGCTAACTACTAATGCTAAACAGTTTGACCTTGTGTTTAACTGTGACACTCTGAGTACTGTTCCCAGTCCTGAGGAAGAGTTCTGTGTACCTTGAAAGCTTGTAAAAAGAAAAGGAGTACTTGTGGCACCTTAGAGACTAACAAATTTATTTGAGCATAAGCTTTCGTGAGCTACAGCTCACTTCATCGGATGCATGCAGTGGAAAATAAAGTGGGGAGATTTATATACACAAAGAACATGAAACAATGGGTGTTACCATACACACTGTAACCAGAGTGATCAGGTATTTTCCACTGAATGCATCCGATGAAGTGAGCTGTAGCTCACGAAAGCTTATGCTCAAATAAATTTGTTAGTCTCTAAGGTGCCACAAGTACTCCTTTTCTTTTTGTGGATACGGACTAACACGGCTGCTGAAATCTGAAACCTGTCATTATGCAAGGTACTGAATTTAGCCGTATGGAGTGGAAATCTATCAACTTCATGAAAAAACTTGTACAGATACAGACAGACATCATCTTCCTTTCCAAATGCAAACAGATGGACATCGTACCAAAAGGACTGAAGGTAAAAAATCCATTACAATCTACATACCACACAGACTATGCTGACAGCTTGTGCCACACACTTTCAATATCTTCTTGTGCTTGTGCCACCTGATCAACATCTTCTACAGCAAACAGGGAAAGATTAAGGATGAGCTCTCAAAACTGGATACTCTCTTAAAAAACCAAGCTTCCACACAAACTTCCTTGTGACTGGACTTTACAAAAACTAGGCAAGCCATTTACAACACACACTTTGCTTTTCTACAAAAGAAAAAGGACACTAAACTATCTAAACTACTAAATGCCACAAGGGGCCAAAACAGCGGTTCCCTTAACCCACCCAACAATATTGTTAATCTATCCAACTATATTCTTAGCCCAGCAGAAGAATCTGTCCTATCTCGTGGCCTCTCCTTCTGCCTCTCCACCCCCATGAACATGATACAGTTCTGTGGTGACCTAGAATCCTATTTTTGACGTCTCCGACTCAAGGAATATTTCCAACACACCTCTGAACAACATACTAACCCACAGAGACCTTCCTACCAAAACTACAAAAGAAGGATTCTGGGTGAACTCCTCCTGAACGTCGAAACAACAGACTGGACTTCTACATAGAGTGCTTCCGCCGACGTGCATGGGCTGAAATTGTGGAAAAGCAGCATCACTTGCCCCATAACCTCAGCTGTGCAGAACACAATGCCATCCACAGCCTCAGAAACAACTCTGACATCATAATCAAAAAGGCTGTCAAAGGAGATGCTGTCGTCATCATGAATAGGTCAGAATATGAACAAGAGGCTGCTAGGCAGCTCTCAAACACCACTTTCTACAAGCCATTACCCTCTGATCCCACTGAGGGTTACCAAAAGAAACTACATCATCTGCTCAAGAAACTCCCTGAAAAAGCACAAGAACAAATCCGCACCAACACCCCTAGAACCCCTACCAGGGGTATTCTATCTGCTACCCAAGATCCATAAACCTGGAAGTCCTGGACGCCCCATCATCTCAGGAATTGGCACCCTGACAGCAGAACTGTATGGCTATGTAGACTCCCTCCTCAGGCCCTACTCTACCAGCACTCCCAGCTGTCTTCGAGACACCACTGACTTCCTGAGGAAACTACAATCCACTGGTGATCTTCCTGAAAACACCATCCTAGCCACTATGGATGTAGAAGCCCTCTACATCAACATTGCACACGAAGATGGACTACCAGCCATCAGAAACAGTATCCCCGATAATGTCACGGCAAACCTGGTGGCTGAACTTTGTGACTTTGTCCTCACCCATAACTATTTCACATTTAGGGACAATGTATACCTTCAAATCAGTGGCACTGCTATGGGTACCCGCATGGCCCCACAGTATGCCAACATTTTTATGGCTGACTTAGAACAACGCTTCCTCAGCTCTCGTCCCCTAATGCCCCTACTCTACTTGTGCTACATTGATGACATCTTTATCATCGGGACCCATGGAAAAGAAGCCCTTGAGGAATTCCACCATGATTTCAACAATTTCCATCCCACCATCAACCTCAGCCTGGACCAGTCCACACAAGAGATCCACTTCCTGGACACTAGGGTGCTAATAAGTGATGGTCACATAATCACCATCCTATACCGCAAACCTACTGACCGCTATGCCTACCTACATGCCTCCAGCTTTTATCCAGACCACACCACACGATCCATTGTCTACAGCCAAGCTCTACGTTACAACCACATTTGCTCCAACCCCTCAGACAGAGCAAACACCTACAAGATCTCTATCAAGCGTTCTTACAACTACAGTACCCACCTACTGAAGTGAAGAAACAGATTGACAGAGCCAGAAGAGTACCTAGAAGTTACCTACTACAGGACAGGCCCAACAAAGAAAATAACAGAACGCCATTAGCCATTACCTTCAGCCCCCAACTAAAACCTCTCTAACGCATCATCAAGGATCTACAACCTATCCTGAAGGACGATCCATCACTCTCACAGATCTTGGGAGACAGGACAGTCCTTGCTTACAGACAGCCCCCCAACCTGAAGCAAATACTCACCAGCAACCACACACCACACAACAAAACCACTAATTCAGGAACCTATCCTTGCAACAAAGCCCGTTGCCAACTGTGTCCACATATCTATTCAGAGGACACCATCATAGGGCCTAATAACATCAGTCACACTATCAGAGGCTCGTTCACTTGCACATCTACCAATGTGATATATGCCATCATGTGCCATCAATGCCCCTCTGCCATGTACATTGGCCAAACTGGACAGTCTCTACGTAAAAGAATAAATGGACACAAATCAGACATCAAGAATTATAACATTCAAAAACCAGTCGGAGAACACTTCAGTCTCTTTGGTCACTCGATTACAGACCTAAAAGTGGCAATTCTTCAACAAAAAAACTTCAAAACCAGACTCCAACGAGAGACTGGTGAATTGGAATTAATTTGTAAACTGGATACAATTAACTTAGGCTTGAATAAAGACTGGGAGTGGATGTGTCATTACACAAAGTAAAACTATTTCCCCATGTTTATTCCCCCTCCCCTACACACACTGTTCCTCACACGTTCTTGTCAACTGCTGGAAATGGCCCAACTTGATTACCACTACAAAAGGTTTTTCCCACCCCCCGCTCTCCTGCTGGTAATAGCTCACCTTACCTGATCACTCTGGTTACAGTGTGTATCGTAACACCCATTGTTTCATGTTCTCTGTGTATATAAATCTCCCCACTGTATTTTCCACTGCATGCATCCGATGAAGTGAGCTGTAGCTCATGAAAGCTTATGCTCCAATAGATTTGTTAGTCTCTAAGGTGCCACAAGTACTCCTTTTCTTTTTATGGATGCAGACTAACACGGCTGCTACTCTGAAACTTGAAAGCTTGTCACTCTCACCAACAGAAGTTGGTCCAATAAAAGATATTACCTCACCCACCTCATCTCATTGAGACTTCCTCTGTTAAGCCCATGTGCTATGTTCTGTTGTACAGAACTTGGAAGTAAGTGCCACTTCTCAAGGTCATGGTACCAAAGCATTTTGTTGGTCTCGTGAGCGTATAACAATAAATTGAAATAAAATAAAGAAGCAATTTGTGTTGGAACTGATAGCTAATGACAAAGGGTCAGCATTAATAGCAAATGAGCTTTTTCCTTTCTTTGAAATGCAAGCACTTTCTCACAATTAAAGTTTGGGTTAACCAGTCTGGAATTTAAGCTGCATATTCTATGCAAATTCAGTGCAAACTTTAACACACCTTTTTTTCCTACAGTTTTGGAGCACAGGTCACTGTCCTCAGTTAAGTCTTGGCACAGGTACACATGCGCATGCACACATGCATGCAAATATACAACATGCAGAATACGCGCTCCCAGAAAACAGATATAGGTCCAGATTCTTAGCTGATCTAAACTGACAGATGTAGGGAGCCAATTCTGAATGTAACCTCAGGGTTTCCAGCTCTCAGGATTTTATTTCCTGTTTTTTCTTAAATCCTCAGCTCCAGGAGTCATGTGATTACATGACCATCTCTGCTTTCATTAAAAATAAAGTAAGCTTCTAGCCCTCATGGGTAAAGAGAAAAACTTGAAAACATGAACGTTACCAACTAACCCAACATTTATTATTATAATTATTTGTTATTTATTATTTAAATCTCACTGTTTGTTGGGACTTGACTCATTATTTTTGATCACTGAGAGTTGGCAATACAGTGATTTTTCACCTTTCAGCAGCTCTGTTGGTTCCTCTGCTTGGATCTCTTTGAAATTTTCTCAAAGCTCAGTGGAATGGTTTTCAGAATACTGCCCTTTGTGAACACTGATGGATGAGCAGGCAGTGGGCTCCAGAACAGGGGAGTCTTGTTTGCTAGATCTCAAATCCTTGGTGAACAATCCACTCCAGCTCCAATTATAAAAACATTACAGTTCTAACAGTTGCCTGACCATGAATTATTCTGACAATGTTTAACCTGAAGATAAGAAACCACTATCAACCTGTCACATTTTCCCCACTAACGAGTTCAGCATCAGTTTAAAAGGAAGTGCAACTCATGAAGCAATGGCTCCGTGTCATAAATTATAGGTATCCGGCATGCATTACAAGGATAGGAACAGTAAAATAGCAAGGGACTCTTTATTATACATTCTGACAGTGTCAGAAAAACACCACTCTGCAGAGTTTAATCTACCATAGCTTGTTTATTCCTTTCACATCCATGCCCGTTTTGAAACGTTTGGTGCTGCATTTTGCTGCTATCTGCAATTAGCACAAGTATTTATTTAAAGCCCGGAGAGCAGGAAAGAGGTTGTGTTTGATAGCCTCTCTAATCACCCAGCCAGTGGAAAGTGGTGCTATCAGGGAAGGTCTGGGCCTATTTATTCTGATAAAACTGTTACTTTGGGTGAATTTCTTGTTTTGTCTGTAATGATGTACACAGTCACTTCTCGAAGCAAAACCTTGTAACTAGATCTGTCGTGCTGAATCTCGATAGTATATGGCCCCAAAAAACAAGCTGTGCCTGTATCTTCCTCTGATGATCAAATGAAAGAAAAGCATGATATGCTAAAAGGTGGGCTAATCTCCTAGATAGCTGATGCTTCAAAATGTGATATGAACGAAGCCTGGTTACTATCATGAAGCAATGTGGTTAAATGGATAGAGCAGGCGATGGACAGAGGATTCCTACATTCTATTCCCAGGTTTGTATTTGGCTTGGGTAAGTTATTTTTGCCTCAGTTTCCTCATTTGTAAATTGGGTAGGCAAACATTGCTTTACAGGGGTTTTGTGAGGCTTATTTACATAGTCAGATTTTGGCTTTCCTCTTGCATGAGTGTGCAAAGAGATGGGGGAAGAGGACGCAGGGAGTTCCTCCTTTCCTTGCAGAATCCCATTCTCTAAAGGTTAGAATGCTGACAACATTTGTTTACTGCCTTTTAGTATATCATAGGAAAGCCATGTGATTGATAGTGCATTACGTGAGCTGGAAAGCATAGGGAGAGGGCAGGAGGCAGCAGCCACTCAAAGCCTACATAGGAAATCATAGTTACCAACACAGACCAGTTAAACATTTATTTTCAAATCATTTTTTTTCAAATCTGAAACTCTAATCTGTCACTCTGCTTTAGAGAGCAATGGAGAGGAAGAGAGAGATAGATACTGGATACATTTTTCATTAGCACCTAAGTTCCACTGAAAGTCAACAGCTCTCTATGGGAGAGCTGGAGAGCAGTTTCCCCCTTCATGCCCTTACAGTGAAGACAGTAGCAAGAGGGGTACAGACAGTGCTTAATTTGTGCCAGGGCTTGCTGGGGCTGAGCCCCGGCATCTCTAGGCTTGGCAGTTCATAGCCCCGGCATCTCTGGGCTTGCCACGGCCGTTATGAAAGTACAAAAGTTGCTTGAGCCCTGGCACCGCTTTCATTACAAATTAAGCACTGGGTAAAGAGTAGAGCCATGCTGCCAAGGAATCACTCTTACACTGTGGGTATTCCCAGTGGAAGATCAGTGTTGTGGGCCTTATACACCAGTGGAGTGAGGCTGTAAGGAGTTCGAGAATCAGGGCCCTAGATTTTTGGATGTTTATATCAGAACACCAAATCTTTTGCAGCTCACCCAGTTTCTAAAGCTGTCAGGACAAATGGCAGATGAAAACTCTAAAACTAATAATTCATGGAGACTGCTGCTATGTTTTGGCATGGGCAACCAGAAGGAGGTGGAGGTATGTATTTGTGTTGGGGGAACTGAAAACCTGGTCTCAACACTGGAAGTTGCTGTAGTGAAATATGCTCCAGTTGCAGGAGATGTTTAGATGCCCCCACAGTGGACAAAATGCTTGTTCCATTAAATGGACAGACAGTATTACTGAAGAGCACATACTGTACAGGTAGGTTGTAAAGAATCGGCATTTCTCTAAATCAGCCTTTCAGACCTTTGATGTGGTGAAAGGCATAGGCGGTGAGTTATATGGGCCCGTGGTGCCTGGGTACCAGCAATATTGCTGGCCTGGGGCCTGGCTCCAGCACTGTTTGAGGCCTGGTTTCTCCCTCAGCCCCGCCTTCCGCCCCCGGGCGCTCCCCCCCGGGCAATTTAAAACGGCCCCAGGGCCCCCACCCACCACTGGCAGCACAGCGGAGCTGAGGGGCTTCTGCCTGCTCACTCCACGTGGCTGCTGGCCCCTCCCTGTGGCCCCTGGGCAGGGTGGGTCTGTGTCTACACGCACTGCTCCTGCCCCAAGCACCCCTGCAGCCAATAGGAAGCTGCGAGGTTAGTGCCTGGGGGTAGCAGCGCGTGGTGGCCCCCCGACCCGCCCTGCCTAGGAGCCCCAGGTAAGCGTCGAACCCCCCACCCCCTCCCAGAGCCTGCACCCCAACCCCTTTCCCACACATCTCCTCCCGCCCCTAACTCCCCCCCAGAGCCTGCACCCCTCAACCCCTCCTCCTGCACCCCAAACCCCTGTCCCAGACCGGAGCCTTCACCCAGCACCCAAATTCCATCCTAGAGCCTGCACCCCAGATCCCCTCCCCAACCCAAACTGCCTCCCAGAGCCCAGCCTCTCATCCCTTCTGCACCCAAACTCCCACCCAGAACCTGCACCCCAATCCCCTGCCCCAGCCCAGGGCCTTCCCCTCCCCTCCCCCCCCCGGCCAGATCTCCTACCCCCACCCAAACTCCCTCCCAGAGCTTTAGGCAGGTTGGGGCGGAGTTTGGGGGCGGGGACGGGTTCTGGGCACTACCAAAATTTCTACAAACCTGCCGCCCCTGGTGAAAGGGAAAGAGTTTCAGACATTTTAGGGACCTCCGGTATTTGTGTTATTGCTGAAAGTTTTTTAGAGCAGCCTGTAACTTCAAGAAAAGAATGTGCAAGAGTGAAGGATAGAGTTAAAGCTTTGGAAGGGGGAGAGAAGATGTTTGGGGAAGCGGGACAGACACTCTGAATAACTTGATGGTAGTTCTATTTCTGACCTGCCTGTACTTTTTGGTGCAACCAGCTATCAACTATGGGATGACCTACAGCTGGAATACTAGAGCAGCTGTTATTATTTTTGCACACAGAGGAATAATAAGGTGAATATTTTGAGCCCTTCAATTCCATAATACGTGACCTACAGCTAAATTGACTCATGAACTATGAAACATTTTAATTTGTCTTGCTATAATTGGTCTTAACTGTTTCCACTTTTAGCCTGGTTGCTTGGTTCCCCTCTGATCTTTCACTGGTAAAGGCTGTTAAGAGACAGCCCTGACTTTAAGTTTGTTATCTTTTGAATTAATTCAGAAAAGGGACAAGGAAAGAGCCCACTCACAAAGGGAAAAAAGAAAAATGTTTTTCTTGGTCAGTCTGCAGAATATGTGTTGAAAGTGGAGGTAAGCTGCCAAGAAGTCAATGTGTTAGAGGGTCAGCTCTTGAAAATCTGGGTTCGGATCTGTGAGTCTAGCAGTTTCAATACAAACTAGATAGTGGAAATGAATCTACATCTCAAAATCAACATGGAGGCTTAGCATAAAAATATCAGACTGTTGTGTCTGCAAGATTCTGTATAACAATTGTCAACACAGGACCATCTTCTGCTCTTCATTAAACCTAGGAAACCCATTAGGTTCCCTGCAAATGAGAGCAGAATTTAGCCCACTATAACTCTTACTGGCATTATCAGTCATAGTCATGAGGACTAAAGCTCATCTGTGGGAATATATAAACAATTACATTGGATTCAGCTCTATGTTCATAGTTCTTTTTTAATCTCAGTGATTAGTTTATTCCCGGAATTGGCAAATTAGCAAACCCATCCCAATTCCAGAATCCTGTTTTTTCCAAGGAACCATGTTTCTTTCCTGCCACTAGTTTGATTTATTTGTGACTAGTAGCACAGCAGAACTATGCTACTAGTCACAAATAAATATTAAGACAAAATAGGATGCTTCTAGCCTAAGAGTCATAATTCACTCCCTAGTTCCCGTCTTGCTCCATTGTGGAAGTAATCTACTACCAGTGCAAACCAGCAGCAGATTACTTCCCCCTTTGCACAGCTGTATTAGCCAGGGCATTGGAGGGGGACAAAGACAAAGTTCCTCTCATTCCTTGCTTCTCTGTCTTCTCTGACCCCATTTCTGTGGTAGGGGGATAGCAGCCCCATGGAATGTGAAATCTTTGTTATGATACGTAAGTAGTAGATGTAAATAGTTATTAGATACAGTGCTAGTTAGAGTTGGTCAGAAAATGTTTTTATCTGCTGAAAAATTCAATTCTTCAACAAAAATTATGAAAACTGTTTTTTTTTTTTTTTTAGGCAAAACCAAAATATTTTGATTTGGCAGTGTCTCATGGGAATTGTAGATTTGGCAACTCATGCTCCCAATGTCCTTTATAGACTGGGCTCCATCGTTAGGCTACATCTCCCATAATGCATCATGGTCTCTCCTCTTGGAAACGGGAAGCTTTGAAGCATGGGAGATGTAGTCTGGCTGGGGAGCCTGGCCCATAGAGGAAAGTGAGGACATGAAGCCACCAAACTACAACTCCCATGAGGCACTGTGCATGTCCAAATCAAAATACTTTGGTCTTTGGCCCAAATATTTCAGTTTTCAAATGTTTGTTTTTTGATGAAAAATTAAACTTTTCCAGAGAAAGCAGGCCCATTTCATAAAAAATTGTGTTTTGTCAAAAAAACAACAACAACAATTTTCTGTCAAAAAGCAGTTTTTACAGAAAATTTTTGACCAGCCCCAGTACCAGTAATATGGTGCTCAAGAATATATAGCATGGTTCCTGGGTCTTTTGTGACAAATAAAACTTCTTGTTTTTGTGGTGCACTGCAAAAATAGTTTCATTTGGGCAGCTCTTTACAGCCTCTCTTAGCAATAGTCCCATGCACAGATCTGCGGTATGTTTTTCTCATTCAAGGGAATAATTTTGCTGCAGGTGTATGTAAAACAATTAACCATCTGAACCTAAGTAATTGAGTCAAAACATGCCATTAAATATGTAAGTATACTATCCCCATTTTACAGATGGGTCAACTAACACAGTTCATTGGAAAATGGAATTTCCATCCAGCAGAAAATTCCAACACTTCAATATTTGTTTTCATTCTATACTAGATTGAAAAGCTGAAATTTCAAAAAAATTTGTGGAATTAAAATTCCAAAAACTTCAAAAAATTTCAAACATTGGTACTTTAAAAAGTCAAAATGACATGATATAGTTGTAATTTTTGTAGTAGTTGTAGTTGTAATATTTTTACCTATGGTAATCAAAAAGAAACATTTCAGCATTATCAGAATGAAATAAGGAATTTTAAATTATTCATTTTGACACTTTCCCATTGAAAATTTGTCAAAACTGACACAAATGGAAATGCATTTTCCAACAGAAAACTTACACCAATGTTTTTTGACTACCTCTGTTATTAAGGCATAGAAAGGCTAAATGACTTGACAAGTTTACACAGAAAGTTTGTTACAGAGCCAGGAACGAAAACCAGGCCTTTTGAATCCCATTTCCTTGTCCTAGTTACTTTACCACATGGGTATTTATATAAATCTATTACCCATGTAAATCTTTGTGAATTACATACCATACATTTATACAGGCATGAAACTAATTACAGTTAAAATAGATTTTTAAAAATCACAATGTGTTTCTCTTTTTTTATTCTGATATTTTTTTTAAAAATTTGGAATCAGGCCAGTATCCAGGCATACTAAACGTATTGCTATGTTCAGCATTCCTGATTAAGGGTTACTTTTTCAAGTGCCTAACCCCATTTTTGTGAGTAGAATATTGAAACTTGATTTAAGATACAAATCTAAATACATTCCCCTTAGATGCACTATATTGTATTTTTATGTGACAGTCTTGGAGGAAAAATTAAAATAATTATAGAAGACTTTTATTATTTTGAAATAATGAAAGAAAGATTTTTCCTTTTTATGTTGAAGCTATATTTTGATGTGTCTGAGGATTGGTGTATGTATTAAGACTGAGAGTGAGCCAGGTACAATACTCAAGAATCTGAAGAACTGTACCAGAAATGTATAGTACTGCTTTAAAATGTCTAAGCAAAATCTAGTGAATCAAGGGAGGTATTTTTTCTTTCTTCTGTTCTGTCTGCTATTGACTTTCTCCCCATCATGTCTGCATTTGATAGTCTTTGGGGGAAAAAACCCTGCAATTTCAGTAGTGAATTTTATGCAGATTCAGTATTTATGGTGGCAACGCTTGAGAGTCTATGATTAATGATCACACACAACGCCACTCTATGAAAAGAACAGACTTTTTAGTGGCAGAAATGTGCCCGTAGGCAGTGATGCAAATTTCAGGTGTCTCTAAACATGAAGGCCCAGCCTGACATACTGTTTGGGTTTTGTTTATATCCTATTACAACACCCATAATTATCAAGAAAATTAATTTTGTATACTGGGTAGATACAAATTTAGTTTCCCACGAGGGTTCTTTTTAAAAATATATTTTTCAAAATATACCATCTGTTTTCTGAAAACCTGGTTTTCCTGAGTTGGATTTTGGTGGAAAATTTTATTCCCATCTACAAACACTTTCTCTTAAGACTGCTAAAAGTCAAACCAGGTTGCATTATGTTGTTTTTTTTCATAAGGGGTGTATGCAACTCAAACAGTCCAAAGGGGAAATTTTAGAATACTGAACCTGAAGGTAATAAAAATATTCTGGGCATGGTTTTGAGTATCAGAATTTTACTTATTTTTACTGTACTTTATGGAGAGGCAGTAGTCACATTTTACCAAAAATATTTTTGCTGGAAGTTTTCAGTTTTCCAACTTGGCCTAATTATACTCCAGCTAATTGAATGTGGATTCAAATGGAGTCCTATCTGTCTCTTGTATGAGTGTATCTAACTACTGTATCACCAAGGATATTTTGTGATACTCGTCATCTTAAATCTAGGCACCTTCCAAGTAATTAAAAATAAAAATGTTAATAGTCTCTTTTTCTTCCTTCCCCGCCTGCAGACTTTGATTCGTTTTGTGTGTGGAAAGCCAAGTGTAAAAAATGCACGTGAGCTCCAAAATCTAGGTCCAGGTCCAGTTCCTGTAAGTGTTTTGCCTTGCTCTCAAGCCTACTCCTACTGATCAACAGTTTCCACTGTTAAGGAAGACCATAGTTGCAGTGGGAAAGGTGATCTCTCTACCAGTTAGTTCCAAGCTTATGGGGATCTTTGGTATCAGGGCAGAGATCTAGGGCTTGATTCCCTTCTACCTTGGACAGTGAATTACACTTGGGGAAAGGGAGCATAACACACTACCAGGTCAGAGCCGTGGTAGCATTTTATACTCACATTGCTCTCGCCTAGCACAAGTATGAATGGTTGCAAGGCAGTGGAGCCTCGGTCCTCTAATCTAATCTAGGCATAGAGTTCCTCATCTCTCTGGCACCTGGGCGTGTGTCCTGCACACTACTGCATTTGAGGTGCTTGAGGCAGCAGCTTGACCATGTGCACCAAAATGAAAAAATGGCTCCCTCTGGCAAACCCATTAAAAGTTGTGCCAATCTTGTCTCAGCTGGAAGTGGCTCTTTCCATATCTTACAGTTTCATATCAATTGTTTTCTCTTCCAAGGGCTGTAAAATATCTGGGTCAGCAGGTATAATAGAAAATCAAATGAGAATGTCTGTCCTTTGTTAAAATGAGCTCTGCACCCAATACCTTATTGAAATCAGATGCCATGCATTCACATCTATTGTTCATCTCAGGTACTGGTTCAAGTTGCCAAAGATTTACTCCGCAGAAATTACTGTTGGAAAAAAATAAAATCAAACTATAACTCAAAACGAGCATCCAGGACACACTGAAATGTCTTTAAACTGCTGGGCACTCAGATGGTGCTACACAGGTCTCTTAACTGTGAAAGGATAGAAGATTTAATGCAGTCATCTTATCTGCCTTGAGTTTGACTAGGTCACTTTAAACATCAGTTTTTATCATTCTGATTCCTCTTGTGGTCATTATTTTAGCCCTCTGTTTCCCATCTGATATTGAACTCTAGTGATACGGGTGCAGAAGCAGCAAACAACATACTGGAGAATGAGAAAAGGCTGTTTTTACTGCTTTTAGCAATGTGACCTTAGGTATTGATTTATAGCCTGCTGCAGTGCTCCAGTGCAAAAGGTAATTAAGTTAGTATCTGCACTTTCTAAAATAGTGCTGAGTTGCAACAAAGAGAGACCCTTTATTTTTCCTCCCTGTCTCTCAGTGAATGCAGATGCAGGCACTAACCTCTGACCCTTCTCAGCTCTCCCCAGCTGCAGCTGTTATTTTTCTCTCTCTGTGCCTTTAGGTGCTGATAGACTGAGTAAGATTCATTAATTTTTTGTGCTTGACTTTCTTTTTAAGCTAAAACTTGAGCAAATTTCTACTCAGTACCTCACTTCTTTAAAAAAAAAAGCTGAGAACTTATTTGGGTAGATTGAAAAGCAGGCAAGAAAATATAAACTGGACAGAAAATTCTTCAGGGTGGGTGGTTGTGAAATGGCTCAGATTTTAAAACAAAAGCTTCTGCATGAAGATTCTCACATCTCAGCAAGATGCATTATTCCAAAATACATATAAAGATAATAGAACAAACACAATGGGGAATCTTTTATATTCCAATACAGTCATTAGAGAAATAGGGCCACGGAAGGTAATAAAATTGAGTACCTTGAGGTAAGCATGCAAATGACATGCTAATATATGCAAATTAACATACTATGTTCAGTGTCCATAAAAACTACTAAATACAGCTAATTAAGGATAGGTAAGTTGCTGCATTTTATACTTCACAGAGTTATGAGGGATGTAGTATACTATCATGATTACACAATATTTGCCTTGGGGAATGCATCAAATGTTCTATTTTTTTCCCCTAGCAGTTTTGTCTGTTTCCGTGGAAGTAGTTACCTTTTCACTTCCTCACTAAAGGTCTGAATCTGAGTGAGGGTTATGACATCAGAAACAAAACAAAATTACAGCCAATACTGTAATTCTGCAAATACTTAGTACTGAACTTAGTTCTTACTACTGTGACTATGCTCCTCAGCAAAAAACTTAAATAAATCCTTGACTTCAGTGGGACTTATGTAAGTGCTTAAAATTAAGCACGTGCTTGAGTGTTTTGCTGAATCAGCGGATATATCCTGTATTAATAGTTTGCAGAATTGTGTCCTTATTGATTAGGAGTCTTGCCTTGTGCATGACGGCAATTTAACCATTTTTGTGAGTTAAGCAAATGGGTTTTGGCCCTATACACTACTTGAACATGATCAGATCAACTGCCTTAAGAAATGGGCATCAAGTCTGATGAATGTACACTCCTAAACTTCTTGTTGCAGTCACAAATAGCTCTATTAACTTGTTTTCAATGCAGTAATGGGCTTTTGGGGGTGAGGAGTTTACTTTAGAAAAAGATGGGCCCCAGTTTTTAAATGGCCAAGCTCTACATGGTGCAGGACCTGAGGAGGGACAAAAAGACTTTACATCTGTCTGACCCTGGTGGCAGCTACAGGATGATTCAACCTCTGATACAAATTAGAGCAGCCCCAAAGCTGCTTTAATTTGCTCCCAGCTACCCACACCTTCAAGGGGCTGTCCTAGTGGCTCGGGATTACCAGAGTGCAATGGTGTTCTGAACGTGCTCCTGTTACCCAGTCAGGTCCGTGATGTAGCTCGGTCCCTCAAGTCTGTGAGGCAGGATGACGGAAAACCAGCCAATCCAGCATTACAGCACCTGAGGATTCTCCCATGTTGAGGGCTTTGTAGCCCTTTGAGGCCATAAACAGGGGGCCAGGATCTGGTTCATGAGTTTTAATATTTTAATGCTAGATACTTTGTTATGTATTAGTGTTATGAATTGTAATATATGTTTGTGTGGTACATTTGGAGTCTGCCACACCAGAATTTCTAGCCTGTTCTCCAGTTTTGAGTACTTGAAAGTCTGATCAAGTCAGAACCTCTGAGATAATGTGAAAACTCCACCTCCCTTTGCTGTCATTTGCACTGATGGGTTCTCCTTCAAATTACTTCAGGCTGAAGTAATTTTTTAAACTATGTGCTACTCTCCCAAGATAGTTTGAGCACCTGTCTGTCCTGCTACTGCTGTTTTGTCTTCAAGGAATGGTTCTACTTTGTTTTATGCAGGATTTGGGAGCCTTTGAAACAGTTATGTTATAGCTGCAGAGTAACCCACATTTTAAAAAGAAGCCTCTCTTTCCCGCTAGAGAGTGTGGTTTATGCAGGCCATTATTTACTCTTATAAGCACTGAAGCACCCCAGTGATGGACGTGGTGTACAGATGTGGTGAGCAGAAAGGGGCTCATTGCAGTTTGCCTGATGCTTTGCTTTGCTGTCGATGATGGTTTATAGCTCCAATTCAGCAAGACATCTGAACGCGTGCCTAATCTGCCCCTGTCCAGTAAAGCCATTCAGCATGTGCTTAAGGCCCATTGAAATAAAAATTAAGCCCAATAATTAAGCACATGCTTAAAAGATTTGCTAAACAGGAATGGACTGCTGAAGCAGGGCCATTGGTGGGAAAGAAAGACAGTGGGTGTTCTTGGGGCAGAAGAGACGGGTTGACAGGAAAGAGAGATTGTGAACAGCAAAGAACTTGGGGGGGGGCAATAAGGAAAATGGGGGTGCAGAGTTGACAAAGGTATCTCAACGGATAAGGGGCTCATAGGGGGGTAAGCAACATACTATAAAAGAGTGAGAATAATGGAGAGAGAAAAAATATGGAGAAATGGACAAACCATTTTAATTAGCTGAGAAAAAATATTGAAAGAAAGAAAAGTGACCTGTTGAAAAATGAATAGAATGACAAAAAAGGTGTGTGTGTGTGTGTGTGAAGGGGAGGAGGATTAGGGAGGAAAAGATAATAAAAATAGGGGTTATAGAAATATTAATTGTATTTTGTTTAAAGTTCTCTCTTACTTTTATATGTGCTATGTCCCACCTACCAAAAAAAAATCACTTGCAAATCCAGATGCTGCCCCAAGTTGCACCCATGCATTACCACATTTCAGCACTTTCCCTGATTAGGAAGTTTCTGAGACGTGTTCAGAAGCATCATATTATGTACGTTAATCATTATAGCAGGGGTGCAAATGATCTTCAGATTCTAGATGCAGAGCCATGTTTTCAATTGCTGTGATCTCGTATCAGTATAAACCCACACTCAGTATCTTGCAGGCTAGCAAGTGTTATGCAGGAACTCCAAAATTACCCTGCTGCC
Organism: Chelonia mydas; assembly: GCF_015237465.2. Taxonomy (NCBI): domain Eukaryota; kingdom Metazoa; phylum Chordata; order Testudines; family Cheloniidae; genus Chelonia; species Chelonia mydas. The sequence goes on along the minus strand of NC_057850.1, from coordinate 104,296,019 downwards.
ACTTGGCCGCTTGCCCTTCACAGTGCTTAACTGACATATCCAGAATCAGTGCCTGTCAGAGACGGCACTGTTTTCATAACTGCTGATTCAGCATGTGATCGGGGTGGAGGGGAGCTGATGTAACTTCGTTGCAGCAATAAGAGGCCTTTAACAACATACGTACTGTATTTTGATAAGAAAGGGAAGATTAGGAGACAGGAGTAGAAGGGGTTTACTGTAACCCCTTTTGATAAAATATTGCAGCATGTGTTATCCCCTGAAAGATTCATTCTTACCAGACCTCAACAGAGCTGTCTTTATCACAGGTAATCTTGAATAAGAACACTCTCCCTCCCACCCCCTCATGTTGAACTGATACCTTGAGACACTCCAGAAGTCCCTAGCAAGGTTGTGACCATTGGTATGAGGCCCCTTGCATACAGCTGATAGCTTGGATTGACCACTGCAGCTCTAGAACTGACAGGCCTTATTTGTCTTCTGACCTTTGGTGCAGTGCAAGGAAGGAGGTGGGTTGGTTGGGCAAAAGAAAACTAAAAAGTCCTCTTGCAAAATAGAGATTTCTGCAAATGTAAAAAGTACCTAAAGGGTGTGGTGCAACTTCCTTGATCTAGATCTTATTCATTTCAAGGGAGGAGGGGGGGGGGGGAGAGAGAGAGAGAATGCTGCTTTTGGCAGAGGGCAACTGGCTGCTTTATGGCTTTGCCTTGATGTATGTTTAAAAAACATCCTAGAGTCTGGCACAAGGAGGATTTTTCCCACTTGTGTTACTTCTAAACATTCTTCAAAAGCTTCAGTAGAATATAGAGTATTTGTTTGATCAGGCAAACATATTCAGTACTGAAGCTCATGGGTAATACCCACCTCTGACCATATTCAGCCATTTTTTTAACTTCTAATTTAAATTCAAATTTGCTGTAATCTGTGTAGAATAGAGAGAGATGTCTCAAGCATAATTGCTTCTCTTGAATCAACTTGACTCCATCCAGGCAGCTGCAGAGGCAGGGGGCAATGTTATCAAACTGGATTCCTCAACTAAATATAAATATGGTCAAAAGTATGAATATATTTACTGTGTACACACTAGTCTCAGGTAGCTTGCAAAAGAGTCAGCGCTTGAGTTTATTTCAGATAAACATTCAAAAGTTTGCATGCTTATCTCAACCTTGTCTGGACTATCCAAACTTCCTGAGGCAACATTTTGCTGGAGATTTCACAAGTATGGTCTTTCTTGTGAGATTCCTGTTTTCAAATATCATCAGAACAGCCCTTTTCACAGTATTTAGGCATTGATGATCCCAGTTGTACCCCAGAAGTGCAGACACATGGATTTATTCTACATTAGTTTTTTTTTAATAAGGGCCTAAAAGTATTTAAACAAACTGATTTAGACCCAGAAAGCTTGAATCCAGAGCTGATGTTCAAAGTTCAGGTGTTTGGGTCCAGGATTTTCACTTGGGCCAATATTTAATTCACATCTTTTGATTTAGTAATTCTGTAGTACTTCTACATGGGGCTACTCTTCAAGACCACATAGAAAGTTTAGCTACTGCACCCATTTATTTTGCAGTTTCAGTCCTGTGGCTCATATGTCAACTGTTTTGTGCAGACTTCACTAGTTTCCATCTGTCAAGATACAATTTTAGGTTTGAATCTATTGGTTTTTAAATCCTGAATATTTGAGACACTACTTCTTTCTGTGTGCACCTTCCCAGCAATTGAGATCAACTAGAATGCTGCTGTTAAAAATCCTGGATATGACTGTAAGTGGACTAAAGTTAGGGCATTCTCAGTGGAGGATCCTTGATTATGGAACTCACTTTCCCTGTTAGTGTGACAGAGGCCAAAATTGTTGAGATTTAGGAAATGATGTAAGGTTCATCTTTTTACTTTTTTTGTGTTATGGCTGAGTGAGTTTTACTTTATTGGGGACAGTTTATTTAATTGTGACAGTCAGTTGTTGTCACAGACAGTTGTAATTATTGTGACTCAAAGATCTCCTGATGCCAGCTGGCAGAAGGCATAAGGGGTACTTAGCATTTTACAAAGATCCCTGGGCTCAGGTATCTACTTAATAGTGTGCCAAAGGCAGGTGAGCTCTCTATTGAAAGCCAGTAGCTTACTGGTCATCATAGTCATAGTGAAAGGTATGTATGGATGATATTTAAGGAGTTATATATCTATACTGAAAACTATGTGTTTAAGGTATATAAGTTTAGACAGCTCACCAGAAAGTGCTAAACAGCTTCTTTTTAGGTAGAGGGTAGTAAAAGTTTCTCTCTGGGTGGTCATTGGGTATTTTGTGTCTAACACTGTAAAACCTAGTCTACACTAGAAAATTAGGTCCGTTTAATTATGTCAGTTGGGGGGTGAGTGGCATTGTTAAACTGACCTAAGTCCTTGTGCAGAAAGCACTAGGTTGATGGAAGAATTCTTCTATTGACCTAGGTACCACTTCGTAGGGAAGTGGATTAACTACACGTACCTAGTACTGTCTACACCATTGGCATAGGTGGTGTCTACACGAAAGCAGCTCACCTATGCTGCTGTAGCCTTTTAAATATAGACATACCCTCAGTGTGTGTGCATTACTGAGCCTAATGCAAATGAAGAAGCTGTGAATTGACATAAGAGAAGCAGGAAATAACAAAAATAGTGAGGGGGTGTCCTGTTTACGAATAAAGACAATGAATTTGGGGGGCATAACTGGAGGTACTGAGGTGAACCTGGGATCTTTCACTGAGGAGACAAACTGAGAGCATGCTTGGTTTCCTGGAAAAGGGATCACAGCCTACCTGGCTGAAAAACACGTCAGCACTTCCAGAAGACATGATAGTAACTAGTTAAGTAAGTCTAGGTTCTAAAATGCGTGTTATGATTTTATTTTACACATAACCATTTGTTTCCAGTGTTTCTATTTACTATTATTTAAATCTCTCCTCTTTGTTAAATAGCCTTTTACTTGTTTTCACTATAAACATATCTAAATGCTAAATGGAATGGTGATCTTGAGCTGAAACTGATATACTTGTGAGTACTATTTATTTGGAAGCAGCTACCTTGTGAATTCTCTTTCTAGTGGATCTGGGGTTGGTCACTCCAGGGGGATGCTTGGAAGGCTGGGGGGTTCGAGTGTGCCAATCACTAACATCGAGAGAGAGAGGGGGAGAGAGAGAGCGGGGCCTGTATAAGCCTTGAGGGGAATGGTTGTGTTGCCTGTGGCTAGTGGAATTGGGGAGGCTTACAAGGAAGGCTTCCTTATGCTAAGGGCAGATGCTAAAGAGGTACCTCACAACCCTGGCAACTGCCAGGAAGTGTCACAATGATCTTTTCCTTTAAGACCACCCTATTGGTATAACATGAGAACTCCAGCTAAGAACATAAGAACAGCCATACTAGGTCAGACCAAACGTCCATCTAGCCCAGTATCCTGTCTTCCGACAGTGGCCAATGCCTGACTGGAAACTCCTGGAGTGGACTGTGGAAGGAGAATACAGGTGTAGTTACCTAGAAGCTATGAAAATGTCTAGTCCCACAAATAGGATAATTATAATAAAACTCAGGCAACGTGTACTTTGTTGAGCTTCAGGGAAAAATAAACTACTGTACCCCCCTTTTAATAGAAAGGGGGTGATGTATTTAGTTCCAAATTCTGTCCCTCTACAGCTCCAAGGAAGTTCCACATACAAGGAAGCATAGTTCAGTGGATAGGGTATTGGCCTGGGACTCAGAAGAGCTGGATTCTATTCCTGACTCTGCCACTGGCATGTTGTCTGACCTTGGTCAATTCAGTTCACCTCTCTATTTCTTCTGTCAGTTCAGATTAAGAACATAAGAATGGCCATACTGGATCAGACCAAAGGTCCATCTAGCCAAGTATCCTGTTTTCCGACAGTGGCCAATGCCAGGTGCCCCAGAGGGAATGAACAGAACAGGTAATCATCGAGTGATCCATTCCCTGTTGCTCATTCCCAGCTTCTGGCAAATAGAGGCTAGGGACACCATCCCTACCCATCCTTGTTAATAGCCATTGATGGACATATTGTCCTTGAATTTATCTAGTTCTTTTTTCAACCCTGTTATAGTCTTGGCCTTCACAACATCCTCTGGCAAAGAGTTCCACAGGTTGACAGTGCGTTGTGTGAAGAAATACTTCTTCATGTTCGTTTTAAACCTGCTGCTTTTTAATTTCATTGGGTGACCCCTACTTCTTGTATTATGTACTTCCTTATTTACTTTCTCCACACCAGTCATGATTTTATAGACCTCTATCATATCCCTCCTTAGTCGTCTCTTTTCCAAGCTGAAATAAGCTGAAAAGTCTAACTCTTATTAATCTATCCTTATATGGAATCTGTTCCATTTCCCCTAATCATTTTTGTTGCCCTTTTCTAAACCGTTTCCAATTCTAATATATCTTTTTTGAAATGGGGCTACCACATCTGCACGCAGTATTCAAGATATGGGTGTACCATGGATTTATATAGAGGCAATATGATATTTCCTGTCTTATTATCTATCCCTTTCCTAATGATTCCTAACATTCTGTTAGCTTTTTTTGACAGCTATTGCACATTGAGTGGATGTTTTCAGAGAACTATCCACAATTATCCAAGATCTCTTTCTTAGGTGGTAACAGCTAATTTAGATCCCATCATCCTCTGCAGGAAGTTAGTCCCTGAGTATAGAACAGTCTGGTGGAGTTCTGATAATAAAAGTGCATTAATTGCATGATCTAAAGCCCAATGAAGTCAACAAAAAGACTCCCATTGACTTCTTAGGGAGCAAGATCAGAACTTAAAAGTCTGATCCTGCACCATTAAAGTGAATGGGAGATTTGCGGTTGACTTCAACCAAAGCAGGATCAGGACCCTGGTTGATCTCTCTGTGTCTAGTTTTCAGAGTAACAGCCGTGTTAGTCTGTATTCGCAAAAAGAAAAGGAGGACTTGTGGCACCTTAGAGACTAACCAATTTATTTGAGCATGAGCTTTCGTGAGCTACAGCTCACTTCATCGGATGCATACTGTGGAAATTGCAGAAGACATTATATACACAGACAGTGGTCACTTTGGATGGGCTATTACCAGCAAGAGAGTGAGTTTGTCTGTGGGGGGGCGGAGGGTGAGAAAACCTGGATTTGTGCTGGAAATGGCCCAACTTGATGATCACTTTAGATAAGCTATTACCAGCAGGAGAGTGGGGTGGGAGGAGGTATTGTTTCATGGTGTCTGTGTATATAATGTCTTCTGCAATTTCCACAGTATGCATCCGATGAAGTGAGCTGTAGCTCACGAAAGCTCATGCTCAAATAAATTGGTTAGTCTCTAAGGTGCCACAAGTCCTCCTTTTCTTTCTGTGTCTAGATTTACTCCCACATGCTACTGTGGTGTTGGGTACCGTTTTTTACTCTACATGCACTCAGAGCCTCTGCAATGGGAGCATTATATACATTTCAAAGCGGAAAAAAAATCACAGAAGTGCCCTAGTTCTGCACCCTTCTAGCTTTAAGCTGTAGTGACCTCACTGAGCACAAGACTGTTTTTTTTTTCTGATCTTTCTGAAAGGAGTCTTGTTTGCTTGCTGGCCCTTACACACCAAGGCACTGTTGTGTTACTTAAAATTGTAAATTATGTCTGTTTAAGAAAATGTCAGTGTTTTTTAAAACAGAATAACAGAACTGGAAAAGTCTTGGCTGTGCCGTTTGTTACCAAAGTTGCATGCAAGCAGAATGATGCATTCATCATTATGAGCAGATTCAAGGAGACTAATGACTGGTACACAATACAGCTTCAGTTCTTTCAAGTAACATGATAGCTGTTTCTATTCTCGCCAGCAAGATTATCTGAGCAATGTTAATGCTCATAAACTAGCCTATAGAGATACTATGACTACAAGACTGTACTTACAAACAACGAAAACTTAAAGAAAATGATCCCTACTAATTAAATTGATCTTTCTGTCAGAAACAGGGCTGCAAGGTAACTATTGCCTTGGTTGGGTGATGTAATTTCTTTAGCATCTGTACTTGTGCTCTGATTATATTGTCTATTCCCTAACAGCTCTGTGGAATGGTTCTTCAGCATTAGTATGGGGAAAGTTGCTATCGGTATTGCTTATCAGCTGTCTGGTGAAAAGCTGATCTTCCATCACATTACATTAGCCTCTTTTATATTAGACAATACTTGGATCCTGGTAAAAGGCATTACCAATGTGAGAATGACACTCATGACTTTGAAATACCCCAATCAAAGCAAAACCAACCAACTAACTCACTAAATAAATACATCACAAAAACAGAAATTAATAACCCCACCTCAAAACCCCACCTCAAAACCCCCAGTCCACTAGGACTTTGGTATTGCCATTGATTTTATGTGGAAGGCACTCAGATACTACAGTGATGGGAAATGGTATAAAACCCTAAAATAGCTAGCTAGATCCTGTATATGGAGAAACGCTGCACTTTGCAGTTTTATGTTATGAAATACCATAGGAAAATAGCCCAGGGCTCTGACCTGTTGGCCTGGAGTTGGATATTTACTTAAAAATCCTTTTGCACGGCTTTGTTTGATTCACCTTAAATAGCCACCAAAAGAGAGGCACTAACTTTCTAGTCACTGCATTGGTGGTGTGTGGTGGCTTTTTGTGTTTGAAATGCTGCTCTTGCTTTTGCTCTTTTCCTCTTCCACAAGGGAGGTGCTGCTTTTCCTGTATTTTTTCACTAAACACTGAGGTTACGCTATGCTCTTAAGTGTCGTCATTTTGGAAACCCATAAGTGAGACTTTAGCCGTCTTTGTGTGGGTGGAATGTGTTCACTGTGAAACACGAAGAGATGTTTACCAAAACTTTTTCCCATGAGAATCAGAATTTTTCCTCTCTGAGATCCAGGTTTCGCCTTAGTGGAACTTTACAAATATGTTATTTCAGTGACCATTTTGTTGACTCAAGGTTCTGACCCTAGAAGGTGATGGCTCTGAACTGTGACTGCCCTTTTGCCTGCCAGACGTAGTCACAGATAATTGCCTGGAGCATTTGCAGTTAAGTTGCTGCCCAAAACATATACGTATATGGTCATGGTTTTCAAAAGTGGCTAGTGATTTTCGGTGCCCAACGTGAGACACTTTAAATGATTTTAAGGGGTGGATGATCATATTTTTAGAAAATCAGGCACCTTTTAAGGAATCTCAGGCTGGTTCCCCAAATCCTTTCTAAAAATCTTGGCCCATGTATTTTATTTGGTTTTAAGCTGACAAATGAAAAATATCATACACAATTACTTCCTAAATATTCTTTCAAGTGAGAACATCTCCATGTCTGTGCCCAAGTTGTCACCTTTTGGTTCATTGGGGTATGGCAAGATGGATGCCTTCTTGGGAGTCTGACAGATGGGAAAGACCAATCTGTCTACCACATTTTTCTGAAAACATGGCTCTTAGGCTCTAATAAAGAAGTTGAAAACATGTTCTTATTTGTCAGGGAAGTAAATGTCCCACAATCTTAATTACAGACTCCAGAAGCAAAGAAAGCCCCCTCAACACACCGCTTTCCACTTGAGGTGAACCAAGTTACTTCTAACTGCTAAGTTTGATTGTGTTCAGTTAAGGCCAGTTAAGCTCTTTTACTTTCTCATAAAATGTATGATCTCATTAGACCTCACAAGTTAAGCGGGATCAGGCTGGGTCAGTACTTGGATGGAAAACGTCTAGGAAAAATTCACGTATCAAAGGAAGTGGTGTTTTGGTAGGAGGCACTGTTCCCTCGGACTCAGTACTGACCCAATGGAGTTAGGGGAGGTTGTGCCCCTGAAGGCGCTACCTGACATACAAGGTGAAACAAACGAAATTCTGACTATTTTCATTCATCAAAATTCCATGGCACTTTCTACAGTATTAGGGGTATGTTAACACTGATGTCGTGGCCAAATTCCAAGGTAATTACATTCTGTCTCCGTACATTTTCTTTATTGTTTCCTTTGACTATAGTATTCTCCTTCACAGTCTGTCCTGAATGCTTGTGAATTTCCAAGGTGTGCCTATCTGTGCTAGTACCTGAGCACTGTTAAACAGATGCTGTGTTCCATCCCCAATGGTGACTGCATAACGTTAGATGAATATGAATACATATAATACACATGTGATGTTTTGAGCAGACAATAATTTGACTTTAATAGGCCTCCATGCAAGTAAAAGGGTCTGTCCATGTTGAGTCATTTGTGAGGTTCAAGTCTCATTTTTCAAGGTGTCTTGCAATTCTTTAAATAAAACATGAGAACATATTTGATTCCTCAGTTTGCTACAGTTAGGCCTATCCTTAGATACTTTTATGCACTTTTACCAACATATTTGCTTTTCCAGAATCAAGCTCTCCTATATGACCAAACCAATCCAAAGGTACTAGAAATACTCTTTATTAAGATTGAGTTCGTTGGACAGAAGTGCAGGTCTTTTAAAAAATTGACAAAATTTCACATTCTATCATCTTTCCTTCCTGTCTTACTTCTACATTTTTCCACCATTTTGGTGCAATATTTGTGCCACTACTTCCATAGCAAACCTAGATCAGGGTAGAAATCTGGATTTTTTTTTTAACCCGAGAAGGAAAGGATTATGTTCCACCAGCCACATATCAGCCTCCGCTTCCTACTTTGACCTCGATCTATTACCTTTGTATTTGGGATCAGCCATGTTGGCTAAGTATGAGGTTCCATAACTTAATCATGTTATAATTTATCCTTGTGTGATCCTAATTTGTTTGGTTTTTTTGTTAAAGGGACACAAATACCTGCATGAATACCGACTTAATTCCTTAAATACAATATTGTGTGTCATCTGACTAAGGTTGAGATTTTCAAGGAAACATAAGGTTACTGATTCCCATTGAGTTTCATTGTGAGTTGGGTAGCTAAACCCCATAGGTTCCTTTAAAAATCGCAGCCTAAATTGCTAAACAAAGCAATGACTAGACATGATTTTAATAGAATGATTTAATCAGTTTTATAATATTTTTTTTAAATTTAAGGTTCTTTCAAACTATTTGGGGCTGATATGTTATTCATTGTGAGGTTAAAGGAGAAGGGGCTGTTAAGAATAGAGTTGTTTGGAAAGTTTATAACAAGCCATTTTTTTTCTTTAAATTTAAACTGTTTGTGAAACGGGATCATTTCTGATGAATCTCTCAATTCAGGGTTTTTTTTGCAAAAATAAAAAGTTTCAAAATCATTGAAACAGAATATTTTGATATTTTTGAACCAGAAAGTTTTGGGTTTTTGAGTCAAAATACCTTTTTAAAATTTAGACTAAAACTATTTAAGAAAAAAGTTAAAAATGGAAGGCTTCAAAATTATCCAAACTAAACTAAACTTTTCAATTGACCCAAACTGATTTTTTTTTTTTTTAGTTTGTCATTTTGTGAACATTTTTGAGACTTCAACTTTTCATCCTGATGTGGGGTGCGGAAAGAAATTAGAACTCTCTGAAAGTCTCACAGGATGGAAAACCAGGTTTCTGCCCAGCTCTATCTGTGAACCTATGTCAGGTTCAGGTTCTTGGCTAAAAACATGAACCAGAGTGGGTCCCATCCAATGTAGACAGCCCCAAAACGTAAAGACAGTAGACAGAGACAAATTTGGGGGTAAAGTTGACAGGAGTTCATAATTCTGATTGTCTGGTCATTACATGAAAAGCAATTAAGGTTCCCCTGCCCCCCCAAAAAAAGATGGCTGAGAAGATGAATTTAGACCATTAGGAGTTGCTCTGAAAATAGGATCTGAGTGGCAATGGCTGGAATGGTATCAGCCTTCCTCTTTTCTATGCCCAACTAGTGGGAATCCTTGTGAAGAGATCAGATGTGATCTGACTGAGAACACTTATGAAAAAAGGGACTGAGAGATAAATAAATGTTAATTTATTAAAAACAGGTTGTCAGATATTCTCTGTGCACACATGGTTGTGGTTTTCTTTTCTTTTTTAAGAATCATTGGCTTTAGCTTGAAGGGTGGAAAGTAGCTTTACATAAGGAATTTTAATTGCACTCCTTTTAAAAATCCTGTGCTTCAGAAAACCTGGTCTTACTGGAAAGATTTATTTAATGTATAGACATAAAAACAAAACATTGTTTCAAAAGTTCCTCTTCTGAATCTTGGCAACTGTATTCTACCATTTTCATTCTTTTGAGGTCAGCCTCCCACTGCTATCCCAGTAATCTTAGCACCACAGCTGAATGAAACTGGAGCCTAGAAAACAGGCTTGGGACCAACCAGTGCAGGAAGCAATGCAGAATTACCCTGCTCACTGGGAATCTCTAAGAGGAGCTGGGCCCTGCCTTAGGCACAGTCAATCCCTCTTCCACCAGTGCCTCAGCATGCAGTGGGACTGTGCTGGATTTGCCATTCATCAGGATGGTTGTCCTGTCTGTGGGCTGCTGCAGATGGGGGATGGGGCCATGCCTCCTCCCCCACCCATTTTGACTATAATTATAATGGTCCTTCCACTAATGGAAACACAGGGACAGAAATTGAGAAAAGCTCTTGAGTGGGCAGTGCTGGTAAGGGGGAGGCTCTTTGTATGCTGCTTTGCTTGTGCACTTGTGCTAAGGGTCTGTCACACCGTGGCATTTGGGAAGGTGCCAGTTGTATATGTGCCAGTTCACTTGACCAACTTGGACTTAAAACAGATTATTTTTTCTGCTGTGTATTTCGCTTGCCACAGTTAAGTGTACTAGCGCTTCCATGGCCCTATAGTATCGGACACATGTGCTACTTTGGGGCATGACTATTCCACTGATAGAATTTTTGTACCATGATCCTGCCTGGTGGGTAATGAACTGGTTCAGAAATTAACAACGGGAACCCAAAGTTATTAGCATAATATTCTGAGCATTATTTAATTATTTATTTAGGCCAACAGCGCACTGGGCACTTTACAGATAGTATGACAACAACATCCTGCCCCAGAAAGGGTGAAAAGAGGGAACAGCCAAGCCGGGGAGACATGCAACTATAGAGGGGTAGGATACTGACACAGAAGCAAGTGTGGTGGGAGAGGGTGTAAAAAAAAGGGCACAAGCAGCCATGATGTGAGAAGGTTTCCACCCTTTCTGTCCCATAAGGACTGACCTGTGTGTTCCATAAAGATTCTTCTCCGGGCTGCAACTCAATTGCTTGTTTCTTGCTGGCTGTTTCTCCTTTTCAGCTGCAGCAAGCTCTGGCTTTACCCCCATCTGTGAACAGCTGAAAGATAGCTGTAGAGGTGGCAAACTGACACTAAACTGGGAGGAGCGGTAGATACGCTGGAGGGTAGGGATAGGATACGGAGGGACCTAGACAAATTAGATGATTGGGCCAAAAGAAATCTGATGAGGTTCAACACGGACAAGTGCAGAGTCCTGCACTTAGGACGGAAGAATCCCGTGCACCGCTACACACTAGGGACCGAGTGGCGAGGCAGCAGTTCTGCAGAAAAGGACCTAGGGGTTACAGTGGACGAGAAGCTGGATATGAGTCAACAGTGTGCCCTTGTTGCCAAGAAAGCCAATGGCATTTTGGGCTGTATAAGTAGAGGCATTGCCAGCAGATTGAGGGACGTGATCGTTCCCCTCTATTTGACATTGGTGAGGCCTCATCTGGAGTACTGTGTCCAGTTTTGGGCCCCACACTACAAGAAGAATGTGAAAAAATTGGAAAGCATCCAGCGGAGGGCAAGAAAAATCATAAGGGGACTGGAACACATGACTTACGAGGAGAGGCTGAGGGAACTGGGATTGTTTAGTCTACGGAAGAGAAGAATGAGGGGGGATTTGATAGCTGCTTTCAACTACCTGAAAGGGGGTTCCAAAGAGGATGGATCTAGAATGTTCTCAGTGGTACCAGATGACAGAACAAGGAGTAATGGTCTCAAGTTGCAGTGGGGGAGGTTTAGGTTGGATATTAGGAAAAACTTTTTCACTAGGAGGGTGGTGAATCAGTTGAATGGGTTAACTAGGGAGGTGGTAGAATCTCCTTCTTTAGAGGTTTTTAAGGTCAGGCTTGACAAAGCCCTGGCTGGGATGATTTAATTGGGGATTGGTCCTGCTTTGAGCAGGGCGTTGGACTAGATGACCTCCTGAGTTCCCTTCCAACCCTGATATTCTATGATTCTATGATTCTAAAAGCTGGAGCCATCTGCTGCTGATAGAGAAGCAACTGTGGGTTGGAAAGGAAGGGGAGTGCTGAGCTGTGGTTGTACAGTTATCCCACCTAGTTGCATGAATGCCCATTTGTCCATGCAAATGTGGGTTTTATACCTGCACAAATGTTTTGCGAAGAGAGACAATATGGGCCCATATAACTCTAAGTTTACCTCATTAGGAAATTTGTAATATATAGGCTATATTGCATGCCTGAGGGGTATAGCCATTTGTTACTGTTGCTGCTAGTCTTGAATTAAGACAGAATGTTTGTGATCCAGATGTGGTAGAGAGTCATCTATGGCCAGAGGGCTGGGAATCAGCAAACCTGGGTTCTGTTCAAGGCTCTGCCACTGACTTGGTGAGTAACCTTGGGCAAATCACTTGGCCTATTTTCCCATCCTTTTGTCTCTTATTTAAATTGTAATCTTGTCAGGCAAGCACTGATCTATGTGTCCATGGTCTATGCTATGGGTGCTACTGCGGCATAGCCTTATGGTGGTGCAACTATGCCACTGTAGTGTAGATATTTCCTACAGCGACGGAAAGGGTTTTTCTACTGCTGTAGGTAATCCGCCCCTCTGAGGGTTTATAGCTAGGTAAACTGAAGAATTCTTCTGCATACCTAGCGGCATCTACATTGGGAGTTAGGTGGGCATACAATGCTTAATTTGTATTGAAAGAGGCACTGGGGCTTAAGAAATTAGATGCTGGGGCTCAAGCAATATTTTTACTTTCATAACTGATGCAGCAAGTCCAGCCCTGGCACAAATTAAGCACTGACAGCATAGCTACGGTGCTCAGGGGTGTGAATTTTGCACACCCCTCAGCACCATAGCCATGGCAATCTAACTTTTAAGTATAGGCCAGGCCTGTCTCTTATACAGTGACTAGCATGGCGGTGATGAGATCTCACTTGGGGCTCTCTAGACCCTACTGCAGTATAAATAATAACGAAAGGTGGTGCAATACATAGCTGATTGCTTCTGGCCAAATGCCCAAGCACAAAGGGCCGCGTCATTTAAAAGATAAAAGAGTCAGAAGAAAGAAAAGAAGAGCTGAGCCGGGCTGCGGGGGCGGGGAGGGGAGGCATCCATTTGCGGGACAGGAGACAGGTGGAGTCAGGAATGAGAAGAAGAGAGGGGCTGGGAGCCCTGAAAATTTTGTGGTATCTCAAGATATTTGTTGGATTGGAGAATTAAGACTAAATAGGGGACTTAATTCATCCCTTGTTGCTGTAATTTCTGTGTCTTAGTCTCTTTTATATGCTGAGTTATCCCAGAGGCTCAAGGAGGGTCAGTGTCAAGCTGTATCTGCAGCAAAGTCACATGCTGATGAGTAATTCGGAGAAAATACAAAAGATCCTTTTTCTCTTTTTCAGATTTGCTTAGCTCACGCTCATGAGCTGGAGAATAGGAAGACAGGCAGGAAGATGATGCACGATCTGGACTCAACACCATTTATGGGACCTTCCTCCTTCCAGTGAACAGGTAAAATTATGATTTGAATCCTGCCTTGACAATGTGGATCACAAAAATGTTTCCATAAGGTGCTTGTTTTGGAGTTCAACAGGGCAGAGTAGGCAGAGATTGCCTAATGTGCTCCAACGTTCTTGCAGGCTGGTGGAAGTCAGGCCACATATCTGTGGTGATGTGAATGTGATATCTCTAATAGGAGAAAAGATTTGTTCCTTTCCATCAGACTTCATAAGAGTCAGTCTACAGGCTCAGTCCTTGAGTCCACACATTCTCACTCCCTGCTCCATCTCCCTATTCCTGATTGTGTAACATAGCCTAGTCCTTGTTTTTTTTTCTCTGCATGAGCTTTCTTATAAAAAGAACATAAACAAACAAATGACATCTTGCAGCTTAACATAGAACTTCCCTAAACTTACTCTCCTGCTAAATCCAACTTGAAACTTCCACTTGATTAAGAAATATAACCAACTGCACCCCTCCCCAAAATAAAGTAACTTAGAAGAGGAAGAAAAATGGGTGTTAAATGCAATTAGATGGGAGTCATAACTATTATTATGGAAGCTCAGGTCATGTATATGCTCAAAGAGTGACTGAGGAGGAGATTGTCAAAGGTGGAAATGGTAATTAGGCACCCGACTATCATTGATTTTCAGTGGGAGTTAGGCGTCTACTTGCCATTTATACTTTTGCAGTTCTCCTGAGACAGAAATTCTTATCTGAAAGATAGTCTCTGTTTTGTAAATGTAGCAACCAGAAAGTTTCCAGTATCCTAAAGATGTCCTTATAGTTCCTCAGTTTGAATGCCATCTACTCACAGGAAGCAATGAGAAATGGGGATGATCTCTTGTCTTTCACCCTATTGGATTTCCAGTTTCTCAGCATGACTGTGTTGCTGGCAATTCAGTGATTAACCAAGCTCTTTTATTTTGCAGTCAAATCCCCATTAAAAAAAATATTTAAAATCATATAGGCCATAATGACTGAAACGCTGTATTTGAGAATATCAGCTTTGCTCTTTCCATTATTTGTGTGGCACTTCAGCAGATGGTTTTGTGTTAGATTTAGACAGTGACAGGTACTGTAATCTCTAGGACAAAAGCATGTGACTGAGCTTTATTCCAATCTGGTAAACTCATGATAGTGGCTTTGGAAGAGCACCGAGATAAAGCAAAGTAAAATATGTGTGAACAATCAGAATGACACGGTTGGGTTGCTCTTTGTTGCTGTTGGAACAGCTTGCTGGTCAGATAGCTTTCTGGATACTGTGGAGAAATTAAATCTACGTCCTAAATCCTAGCGAGTATGGATCAAATTCAGCACTAGCAGAGGTTGGCACAGCTCCTATTAAAGTCAATAGGGCCTGTACCATGGTTAACTTATTTACCTAAGGTACTTCTGTTGCTCCCAACACCATAGTGTCCGAACACCTTATAATCTTTAATGTATTTATCCTCACAATAGCGGTGTGAGGTAGGGAAGAGCTATCACCCCCCATTTTACAGATGGGGAACCAAGGCACAGAGAGGCTGAGTGATTTGCCCAGGATCATGCGGGAAGTTTGTGGCAGAGCAGTGACTTGAACCCCAGGTCTCTCAAGTCTAATGCCCTAACCTCTGGACCAGCCTTCCTCTCTGTTTTATCCTCTCCATGTGTAACTATGGTATATAATCTTTTAAAATCCATAGAGACAAAAAGGCCTGTAACATACATCCCCTTTGTGTGGTTTGACACCCAATCAATAGTTTTTCAAAAACAAAGTTAAAACACGTACTGTATTATGATTTGGGGTTAAATTCCTGTGCAGTGCATGGGGATTTATTATTATTTTTGTTATTTGTATTGTGGTAGTGCCTTGGGGCCCTACCCGTGGGTCAAGGCAATGTTGTCCTAGGCAATGAACAGACCCATAACAGGCAGTCCCTGCTCCGAAGAGCTTGAGACATTGGAATGATACTGAGTCAGTCAGAAAACTTCTTCCATACAGCAGTGGGATTTTCCTCTTCTTGCAGAGAAAGTTTGGTGCTGTTGTTCGGTTAATTTTACAGTACAATACAATTCATGCTGAATGTGCAAGGCAGAACTTTCCAAAACCAGAAAACAATACATTTCTTTCTGGCTTTCCAGACCCCTGCCACATCTTATATCTTTCCTATGTGCTTTCAGTATTGCTGCTGATGATCTAGTGTATTGAAACCAATATGGAAATTCCCCATCACTGTCCAAGGGCAACAAAACACAAAATATTTCCCTTTCTTATTTGCATCAAGTTGAGGGAGGATGCAGATGTGACAGGAGCAAGATGAGAATGTTTGAAACATATATGCTACTGCACAGAGCCCTGAAGGCCAAATCTGTCCTATCT
This sequence comes from Chelonia mydas, assembly GCF_015237465.2. NCBI lineage: Eukaryota > Metazoa > Chordata > Testudines > Cheloniidae > Chelonia > Chelonia mydas. The sequence continues at coordinate 104,280,018 of NC_057850.1, read as the reverse complement.
GAGAAAGCATAGGGTTAGCTGGAGCTCCACAGCTGCAATGGTGGATGCTTCCTTGATGACCAAACGGTGGAATCCATGACATTCCAAGTCTGTGGGGGTGACTTTCGAAAGGCATTGCACTTGTGTAGAGCCTCCTTAAATCAGCAGAGGTAGGGTTTGGTTCTAAGTAGCTGACTGATAGCTGCGGGGAATCTTAAATTCACAGCAGAGCCCAAACAAGTGTCAGCGAGGTGATCTCACTTCTCATCAGGGAGTTGGACAAAGTACATGACCCAGACTAGTCCAGCCCTGGAAGAACTTTGTTTTCTTATTTGGGGTTTCCCACTGCTGCATACTTGTAGTTACTGCAGCTGTACTGTTGGTTGTGCGGAGCAGAAGTACATGGAAACTTAGTTGGAATTGTGGGGTCTCATTTGTATGATCTCCCCAGTTCCCTTCAACAGCTCCTCAGCCTTTTCCAGGCAAGCCTCTGCACTGGTCAGGAGTGCCTGGATGTAGGAATAAGGGGTATGTGCATGCCTTACTATCTAAACCCAGGTTCAAGATTTGGCCTTCAGAAAATCATCTGTGTAATGTTATGTGTATTCAGTTCCCATGGAGCAAGAAAGGAATACCAAACTCTGAAAGCTCAGGCCAGGACAAACTTAATAAATAACCTCACATAGAAGAAATTATACTTGACAGTGTTTTATATACACATTCCCTGTGTCCTTAAAGAAGGCAACATCCCTCAAAGAAGTTAAAGTTAACTAGTCTTTCTGGGAGAGAAACCTTCCCCACATGCAACTCACCTCTCACCCATCTCATCTCAAAAAAGCCAATAGTGGTAATAACCTGAGAAAACCACACTTTGTAGATGTGTCTGAATTTGTACTTTGTGTGATTCTGTTCAGTGTCAATGATGCTACATTACATAATCATAATAAATTAAGTATCTTTGGAACCCATGACCAAAGACCTCTGGATGACTTAGCAAATGCAGTTAACAAATGTACAAAGACACATGGTGTCAGCCTTTGTCTATGTCCAGAAGAGAATGGAAACAAAAATGAAGAGCAACCTTTGCACAAAACGCAAATGAAACCCAAAATGACAAAAAATAGAATAAATTCCATCTTGAAGGAAATCAGGGACCTAGAAGAGCAGATATCCAGAGGGACAGAATTCCTGTAGTGCAGGCCTTCAACAGAAAAAAATCCTCGTTCCCATTCTCTCTGCATTACATCTTGGGATGGTCAACACATTCAGTTCAGTCAGTCTCACTGCTGGCCCATAAAGCAGAATGCTTTACTGAAGGTAGATGAATCCTATATTATTCAGGGCTTTATGCACTAATGATATATCATGAGGTACATCCATTAATTTGTAGGTAGCCAAAGCTTTTTGGAACTTAAATATTCTTAAATCTAATGGATGAAGTCGTCTGAGAAGTCAAACTGCCATGTTCTTGTTATGTAGCAGCTGTAGTCTATAAGTGGTTTTCAAGAGTAAATTTGCATGTATTCTAGCCTAGAGGTCACTGTCAAAATTGAATTAGACTGATTGTTGGAAATCGCTGATAAATTTTAAAATAGGGAGTGGCTTCAAGGAGAGAAGGGAGCCTTAAGAATGGAGAATTTTCAAATCCAGCTGTCTAAAGTCATAGTTAATGGCCTTCAGAGGTGCAATCAACTGCAGGTCTTATAGATTCCCTTCTTTTCTTCCCATAGCTCCTTTTTCCTCAGCTCCCCTTTTGATTTTCAGAGCGTAAAGAGTAATAAATATCTACAGCTAATCTATCCACCTAGTGTTACTACCATTAAAAAAATCCACAATTACTGACATTTACCACTCCACTGGATCTGCTGTCCTGCAGTTCTTTCTTCCTTGTAAGCGTGGGCAGACACTACGATGGGGAAACGGTTGTAAATGCTGACTTTGTAGTAAGAATTACCATACGCACACGTACAAGTATAGCTGAACTACTCTGTTTGTGGGAATATCCATCAAGATAGACCAGACCCATGCAAATAATACATATATCACAGAAAAGTTCAACATAAAAATCATTCACTAAGGTAAAGAAGTACCCTCAAATCATTCTAAAACCATTCCAAGTAAACATGTTCTCATTTACAAATTAGTGGTAATGATTCTCTTAGATTTGTTTTGAAACCACTGTGAATCTATCTCCATAAAAAAATAAAACAACCAACAGTTACAGAAGCAGACAGAGAATAGCTCTATAGTTACAAAAATGATGCCAGGTGATTCCACCTAGCAAATCAAATTCTATTAAAATACTTAAAAATAACTGTACTCAAGTGCTCAGGAAGCTTTTGAATAATTACTGCTTTTGGGAGAGAGAACCTCTGGTGATTTCTGACCCCTAGTGCTTTGTCTTTTCATTTAAGGGGACCTAGTGTAGTACCACTGAATTACACATTGCTTTTAGCTGCACCAGCAGAGAACTGTAATACTAGAACACATATTCCAGGGTTTTAAATACCTGGAAGCTCTGAAATGTATTCAACCCACACTTTTCAGATTCCTGAAGCGAGTAAGACCTTTGTGCTTTTTTCATTTCTAAGTATCTGGATTTTCATAAGTAGAATTATACTTAAATACCAACTTACTTATCTTTGCAAGCTTCATTAGCATCCATCTACACCTTTCTTTCTGCACAGTATTTTATAAGCACAGTGTACATCTTTTTAATGCAGTTCTGCAGCAAGGCATGAGATTAAATATTCAAATAGCCACCAATGCAGTGTATGTGCTTTTTACCCCAGAAGAATCTCTTCCAGAAAAAGCAGTGGCAAACTCTGTATTAGTAGCTGCACAATCCACAGTTGCAAATTGATCGTAATCTTTGGGTCTCAACAATGCAGTCTCAGACCTCTGCTCTGTATCTGCATTAGGGACAATGAAAGAGAAGGAGAGAGAGAGAAGAAGAAGAAGAAGAAAAAAATAACACGAAAATGAGATTTAAAAAGAAGTTGTCTGGCCCACAGTGATGAGATTAGATTCAAGAGACCATTGCCATGCTTTTATACTAACTGAAAAAACATTTGTTGTCCTACCACAAATGAGGATGTATTGATATGTCAGAAGCTTTTAGCAAACAACTGGTTTATTTTTGAATGTGGGGATTTTAAATGTCACAGGACTACGTTTTTGGATTTGTAGTCATGGCTATCCAGCAATACTGCAGCACATATACATGACTAAACCGGTCTCTTCTAACTTGATATTTTCTGGCTACAAGGAGATCTCATTTCAAGTCACAACACTGTAAGATAAACCCCGCTTCATCCTCCTTCTCATTCTTACCACCAACTTTTTCTTTCTTCACCCTGAATCAAAAGTCCTATTCAGCTTGTTGCCAGATGTGAGCAATCACAGCTTGACATAGGGTACAAATAACACCTACTCCAGTCATCTACTTTTAAATTGGAACGGGGCCCTTGATGTGTGCTAGAGATTGCTCTGGTTTATGTAACTTGCACATGAACAGTAGTAGGCACCAAGTGAGAATTACATGAGAGAACTTGGGGACTGCAAGCCCAGCGGCAGCTTTGGAAATGAAGCTAGCCATTTTAAAATGGAGGTAGGTCAGAAGTCACAGTTCAGACTGATTTTTGTAAGCGGCCTAATGTTCTCCATAAGTATATATAAAGCAGAAAGGGTCTGATTTGAAACCCAGCTTAACATTTGTTTTCATTTTTTAGGAACTTCAGAACACACAGGGGTCATTGAACTGTTCGTGCTAGTGCTATTTAGCATTCATGGTCTGGAGGAAAATAAAGTCCTCACCTCTGACCTTTCATTAGAATGTAGCACACAAAAGGTTGGGGGTGAGGGGAAGAAAAATAGGGAGGAAAAGTGTTTTTTCTTTCTCAGAAAACTGAGGTGATTTTGTTAGTAATCACAGGTTTACCTATAGCATAAGATTGTGCTTTCAAATTGTAAATTAGAATGCTCTCTATTACAGGGAAAGCATTTTTGTTTTTGCAAATGGAGTAATTTTCCTTCAGTACAGCAGTTGTAACCCCTTTCCTCTGTATATTTAATGCTTGTTGTGAAGAATAACAGCATGTCCTGTCAGCAGCGAGAGCCCATGCTGAGGTAGTGTTCAAGTCCAAGACATTTATGTTAGAGTCATCAGCAAAGCCTATGCCTTCCTCCATGCCTCATTCTTAAATTATTTCTGTAGGTTTTTTTTTACTTTGACCCCTTTTTTAAAAAAAAGTTTTGTTTTCCAAGAATAATAGCTTGTCCCTTTTTAAAATTATTTGTTTTTATTTTTCACTCAAAATGCATTACATTGAGTCCCTTTGAGAAAACATGAAATGGTGTCACCTAACAGCATTAAAATAAATACCATCCATAAATCTTGGTCAATGCTATGTGAAGTTCACTATTGAACATTGGGGAAAGGGATAGCATGGGTATGTATTTTCTTCTCCAAGCTAACAGTCCTAAGCAGCATTGAAACACTTTGCATATTACTCGCACCATCTAACAAGTTCAGTTAAGGGCCTGATTTTCACAGCTTTCCCTAGGCTAGTAATTTACACCAGTGTAAATAAGGGTAAAAACTCAACCAATCTGAAAATATAGCATTTTATACCCGTCTTAAAGACGTGTAAATGGCTACCCAAAGTGCTAGGTAGTGGAAAATCAGGCCCAAAGTCTAAAGACCACTATCAATTAAAAAGTAATTAAAAGGACACAAAGAAAATACCATTTGGAATAAAATTTTCAAAAGTGCCTCAGGCTCAGAGCCTCAAAAACATTTAGGTTTCACTTTAGCTTTCCATATGACTTAGGCTCCTAAGGGCTAGATTCACAAAAGGCCTCAGGCACCCAGGAGTGTTGGAACAATTTGTATAGTGGGGGTGCTGAGAGCCATTGAACCAAACTGTAAACCCTGGATATGATGGAAACCACTTCAAGCCAGTGGGTGCAGCAGCACCCCCTGCACCACTAGTTCCAGCACCTATGCAGGCACCTAACTGCCACTTTAGGTACCTAAAATCCTAGAATCAGGCCGTCCGCCCTGGAATTCAAACCCTCTCAGCTGCCTCCGAACCCTGTAGATGCCTAAATTTGCTCAGTGCCTAAATTTACGCAGTAAAGTTCCCTGGGTGCCTATGTTTCTGCCTCTGAGCATGCACAGTGCAGAACCACCGCAATGCACAAACTGAGGGAAGATAGAAAAGGAGTACCTGTGACACCTTAGAGACTAACAAATTTATTTGAGCATAAGCTTTCGTGAGCTACAGCTCACTTCATCAGATGCATGGGGGAAGATAGGCATTCCTCTGCCTAATTTGCCTGTAGTGCCCAATCCGGTAAGGGTGCTTATACCTCGCCTACTAGGTCAGACCCCTAGAGGTGAGCTTACACAAAATGGAGGTGGAGAAGGAGCTGGCAGTGCTGCTGCTTTCTACGTTTTATCCCAGTGGTTAGAGGTCTCACATGGGAGGTGGGGGAACCCCCAGTTCAAGTCCCCCCTCAGGTGGATGGGGAAGGGATTTGATTAAGAGTCTGCCACCTCTCTCTCCTGTTGATGCTGTTCCACTGTGGCTTTGGGGAAAAAAGTCACTGCAGTGGGGGGGGTGGGGACTGGATCCTGGGTCTCCCACCTCCTAAATGCTAACAACCAGGATACAAAATCATTCTCATGCTTGATCTCTGTGTCTGGCCCAATGATTCTTTTATTATTTATCCACAGTGGAACAGCCTCAACAGGAGAGACTGAGGGAGCCCCACATGCGAAAATCCCATAGCCCAGAGTTTTCAGCTCTCACCTAAGAGGTGGCAGATCCCAATGCAGATCTCCCCCTCCTGCTCTCCTTTTTGCTAAAGTAGTGCAGGTGCCTAATACCACTAGAGGGCTTTCAGCTGAGAATCCCAAACAAGGGGATTTAGGTGCTTATCTTTGAGAGGGGATGGGGCTTAGTACACACCCCTTGGCTTGGCATCTCTCATTAGGTATTTTAGGTGAGGAGATGGCTATTATGCTGGCCTTTGTGAATCCCATTCTGGGGTGCCTGACTTTCCCCATTCATTGCATAGGGAGCCTAGGCGCTGAACTCAGGTTTTGTGAAACCCCAGTGATTGTCTAGGCACCTAAGTTTCTTTGTGAACTAGCCCCAAAGTGCTTAAGTCACTTCTGAAACTAGAACTTAGGAGTCTATGTTATGTAAGTGCTTTTGAAAGTTTTACCCATTGTTGTTTTTAAGATGAATCCTTAAATTCCAGTTTAACTCGAGACTTATATCTAGGGGTCAAATGAATGTCTTAGGAGACAGGTATTTGGCACTGGAATATGTAGCTTTTTACCTCTAAGTTATCTGGCATATGTTCTAGAGCTCCTCAGGTACGGAGTCACTGAAAATGGTTAACATCTATTAGTTGTTTAATGGACAAAAGAAGCTTGTGGTGCGCTTCAGTTCTTAGTGGACAAGTGTTTACAACAAAAAAGCCACCATGGCTGTTGGTTGCAACTGTCATCCTTGTTAACAGCTTCACATAGAGGCCAACAACCGAAGGGGCATCCATTTATCTATCTTAGATACTGTGGTGATAGGTGCTTTAGAAACCTTTGAGGAATAGAGATTGAACAAACTACTTATTCTTAATGAAAGTCAGTGGAGTACATTGGGCTGATGTGGAAAAATTTATAATGCAACTGCCCATCCTATATCTGCTCTGTGGATAAATACAGGAGCCTCAAATCCTTTCTGGATGGGCTTTAGTCTCCAGTGTAGTCAGTCTAGAATCTTCTATGAGCACTACAATTCAGTTTTAAAGACAAATGAAAGCTAATACTAATTTGGTATTGATGCTTTGTGTAAAGGTGTAACCGGTTAATTCTACAAATAATAATTTTAAAAAATCCTAATGGTTGTTATAGCATACAGAATTTTTCTAGATAAATACATCAGAACATTGAATGTACCATGATAAAACAGAGTTAGATTTTTGACCAGCCCCTGCACCCTTTATTTAGAAAAAGTAACGTACTTTACTTACCCTGTCTTCGCTGGAGCCCTGAGAAGAGGAGTGCCTCTTGGAAATTCCCTGTGGTAATACATATCCATACTGCTTACCACCTCCCAGACAGAGCCTGACCCTTAGACAGCAAATTATCTCTTCTTCGTACATGGATAATACTTTTGGATAAAGTCAGATCTTTAAGCGCAATTCCTAGAGGACCAGAGCAGATAGCCAATGGAATTTAAATCTGTTAAAAAAACTACTGCTAAAATGATCCTAATAGTAGACCAAGCAAAGCATCATACTTGTTGGATCATAGAATATCTCAGAACCATTTCATCTAGAGTAGAAATGTGCTTAAAGGTTGATTTACTTCAGTGGGAGCTAACAAAGCCTATGGATTAGATAGAAATGTACCATCTGTATCTGCCAAAAGAATATTTGGTCATAGCTAGAGTTAGGGCTTGCTGCCAGGCCCTTTGGAGATATAGGATCCTTATGTGTTTCCCTGGCCCCATTCATATGTCCCTGTTCATCTTGGCAAAGTTATGCTAAGTAATCAATAAGTCCTGGCTACCATACGTGTTTAGAAACATTCCAGCTACTATAGCTTACAGAAACAAACAACAGATGAACTGTGTACATTGTTTAATATTGCAATGCAGATGTAACAATATTTTCATTTTAAAGGCAAAATATAAGAAAAATCTGACACTGCAGAATGGTGAAAAAGTTATTCCATTAATTTTTCTTTTGTGTCTAAGAACAGATCATGAAAATCAGCTAGTTTTATTTGTTGTTCAAAATTTTGTTTTTGTCAGCAAATAATGCTTTGTGAGATCATCATTCAAATTTCAACTTGTTAATTTTACAATAGACATTTCTCAATGCATGCTGCTTTGGTTAGTGACATACGTCACAAAGTATTCCCTCTGCTCCCTTATAGGATGTCCAATATAACTAGCCAATAAGGAGTAAATTTTGAATTATGTTGTAAATCGTAAAATTTGCAATTTACATTATTTTGGTTAGTTATAATGCAATCAGGGAACAGAAACAATCCCATGTGATTTGTGTGTCTGACATACCTCCCGATCTGTGAATTATACATTTATCACAGAAGTAAATATCACAGAAGTAAATATCACAGTTTATGTTGTGTTGGTTAATGTGTAATATTGATTTTACAATTGAATAGACAACAGAAATTCCTGAAGGGTGAATGAGGTAGAAAAATGTCTGCCATGCAAATATTCATGCTACTGCAGCTTGAATTCTCAAAGGTTCACATAAGGTTGAATTCTCAAAGGTTCACATAAGGCAGTGGTTCCCAAACTTGTTCCACCGCTTGTGCAGGGAAAGCCCCTGGTGGGCCGGGCCGGTTTGTTTACCTCCCAGTGGCTGCGGTTTGCTGCTCCAGGCCAATGGGAGCAGCTGGAAGTGGCGCGGGCTGAGGGACGTACTGGCTGCTGCTTCCAGCAGCTCCCATTGGCCTGGAGCAGCGAACCGCGGCCACTGGGAGCCGCGATCGGCCGAACCTGCAGACGCGGCAGGTAAACAAACCGGCCCGGCCCACCAGGGGCTTTCCCTGCACAAGTGGCAGAACAAGTTTGGGAACCACTGACATAAGGTGATCACAAAAGGTTTGCAAGGATGTTCAAATTGAAATGAACTTTGAATTAGAACAAATATTTGCAATTCCCCCACCCCCACTATTTTCTCATCTCTAGTAGAATGAGAGAGGGATGGGATCTGAGAAAACTGCGACAGAGGGGCCAATACGAGAGAATGTTTGTGTGGGTGTCCTGTGAGTGCATAGCCCAGAGTGTGATTGAGGCGGTTGCAAAAGCTGTGGTCCAATTTGTTAGCATTAAGCATTGGTCTGGGTGTGGCTGAGAAGCTATTCTGGGATTCATGGAGGTGTTGCCCCAGATCTGTTTTAGGTAATGAGACGTCTGAGATATTGCTCAGGGTCTATTTAAAGACGTGGCTTTCCAGAATAAATTTTTAAACATGGCTGTGTTTTGACAAATCCAACTTATTGTAGGTAGTTTGTTCCCAGATGGTTTGGGGCCAATCGTCTTGCATGTGTGAGAAGGCCCTAGAAGCAGCTATTTTTGAACAATGCGTAGCTGCATAGGGGAAGGACAGTTATACAGCACTGGAAGAATGGATACTGTATTCTTGCCTATGGAGGCTGAAAAGGTTGTAACTGCCTCTTCACGAAGCTGTCAAGCTCTAATGATTAAATCCCACAGTATACATGTTCTGTGCAGTGGTTTTTTGTGCCTATTTTCCTTCATGCCTTTAATCTCTCAGCAGGTTGGAGAAGGCTCCTGTTATGTGCTTGGTTCTGACCTATAGCACCACTGTGCATATTAGGTAAGTAATTTAGAAAGAGTGTAAAAAGGAATTACTTTAGACACAGGCGCCAGCTTCCTCTTTGTCCCGGGGGTGCTCAACCCCTGCTTCACCCTAGGCCCCACCCCCACTCCACCTCTTCCCCCACACCCCCACCTCGCCCCGACTCTTCCTGCCCCCACTCTGCCATTCTTCTCTTTCCACCCAGTTCCACCCCCACCCTGAGCGCACCCCATCCCCACTCCTCCCCTCCCCAGTGCCTCCTGCATTCAGCGGAACAGGTGGGAGGTCCTGATTTCGGCAGGTGGGAGGCCCTGGGAGGAAGCGGAAGGAGTTGAGCAGTGGGGCTGCCGGCAGCAGGAATCGCTGTGGGGGATGGGTGGAGCTGGCTGCTGGTGGATTCTAAGCACTCATAAATTTTTTTCCGTGGGTGCTCCAGCGCCTATGAATTGAGATACCAATTTTCCTTGATCTCACCTCTGATATCTAGATCATTAGAAAAGGTGATACATTGGTGGGTTGAGGGCCCAATTCAACTTTTCTTGAACTCAGTGGGGCACTTGCATTGATTTCAGTGGGAGATGGATTGGTCCTCTACAGAGATCAATGTTTGAGAATGCTTTCTAAAATCATAACTGGATGCAAGGTAGAGCCATAATGAACCTTCTCAGTTTTTACGTAGGAGACCAGCATTGTATCCAACAAATTTGATGCCACAAACAAAAGAAACTGGATGGAGATGTGGGGTCTTAATGGAGACTGAGCTTGGGTTGGTTATGGGGGGACATTCTGACCTCCAGGGTGACAGCGCTGCTCAGGTTTGGCTCCATCTCCCTGACAGGTGGCCAACTGGGCCAAAACTGTGAGCATGGCCTTGTGGCCTGGTGCATGGCTTCAAAGTGCCACGCTTTGAAATTTGGTGTGGCCACCCACTGCCATCATGACAAAGGGGCACCCGTGCCAAACCTGAGTAATGCTGCAACCTGAGAGGTTGTAATGCCTGAAGCAGGGAGCCGGGCCCAGTCAGCTCCATGGGACCATAGCCACAAGAGCCGCCGTGTGACCCTCTGAAACCTTGTGGCAACCTAAGTTTGGGTTACGACCCTCAGGCTGAGAAACCCTGGCCTACAAGATGTGTGAAAAGCAGGTGAGCAAGCACACAAGACAGATTCTTGCTTCCAGTGCTACCTTCAGTCAGATGTTCCAGAAAGTATGTAGTTAGGGTTCCCTGGAAAAGGTGATGAAGACTTATTTTGTCAAAATTGTTTGGGCTATAGGCTTCTCACACAATGGGCCATTGCATTCCACCAGGGTCAGATCTCACTGTTTATTCTGTTGTTCATTTTCATTTTCAGTAGAGGAGAGCAGATAAAGGGGCAGGACAAGGATGAACTGAAACAATTAGGTTTCACTGTTCACATATCCAGAATGAATAACTGACTTCCTTCTGCCTCTTGCACGAAGTTTATATGAAAAACAACAGTAGATATTTGGTAAGACCAGCAGTAATTTAGTGGTTTTAAATATTTTATAGCAAAGCCCTTGTAGTAGAGTAAAACTAACAGCATGTTATATTTTGCAGGGGAGCTTGTTTATGCTTTTTTTTTTCACCTTCCACCTTTCACCATCCAGTTGAATATTTTTCTCCCTGTCTGTAGAAGTTGCCAGTATAATCTTTTACTGATATGCCTGATTCAGTTAACTGAGATGTGGACTCATGCAGCTCCTCCTGCTGTCTGAATGTTTAGTTGTGCTGTCATGAGTTCAGAATAACAAAGAGATATAGAACAGGAAAATATCAGCCTCCAGGCATGAAACTGTGCTACAAATGATAATAGGTACAGCAAGCTGGAAACCTTTAATCAGGTGAGATGAATATTATTCACACATACACGTGTGCTATAGATAGATAGATATACACACGCACACCACAGTATAGCTTGAACCACTGTAGATATAAATTTTTCAGGCTAATTGTAACATGATTTTAAGTATTATCCTGCACTTCTCCTAAGTCAGCATTTTTCCTCTTTACAAAGGACAACTGATTTACTGAAACACGTTTTCAAAAGCTAAATACTTCACCAACTGCATTGGGGGCTGGACTAAAACATTATATGCTAGTTTGAATGATTACACATCTAACTTTCCCGCATTCCTTTTTTCTAAAAGGTTAGTATGTTTCCTTGAGAGACACATGACCAATAAGTCAGAACAATCAACTCTTTGATGTGAGGACTGGCTAGCCAGCCCATCAGGCCTGTGAAATATACCAGCAGCAAAGCAGTAATGTGCATTTAGAGAAGTGATCAGTCTGCCTGGAGTAGCTAACATGATTCAGGTTGGTTGTCAAGGGCTCACAAAGGTCTGATAGCAAGAGAATGCTATAATTGGTTACAGTTTTTCATTAGGGTGCAAATCAAATGATACAACCAACACCAAAGCTCTTTGTTGCCCTCTGCAGGGACAGAAATCAGGAACCTTATTCAGCAGATACTGAAAAGGGGAAGAGGGGACAAAAAAGGAGGGGGGAGAAGGTGATTAAAGGAGTCTTGAAAGAATATACATTCAGAGAGCAGTAAATCTTGCTGCATTTCTGGCTTATCTGTAGTTTAGTGATTTAAACGGTAGGCAATATTTTAAAGAACTGATGTCTTTAATGCTTTAGAAAGGTAGGGGATTGCTGTCCATGGAAAATGGAGGTTTTTTTCATGAGCCAATGCAATATGGAAGAGGTAGTATATGTTTTGCTTGAAAGATACTGTTACTGTTATGTACAATGTATAAATAAATAATTGTTTCAGCTTTTCAACTTAACAGGTGAGCTTAGGGTTAAAGAAGAAATAGTATTTTTGCTCATTTAGTGGAACAAAGGTTCGGTGTGCCAAAAATATAAGAAATGTATTCTAAAGGCATGGGTATAGGAGAGAGATGTTCTAATCCAGCTTTCTCAGATAGTCTTCAGAAGCATAAATCTCATTCCAAATTAAAAAATTACAAAGCAGCTAAAAAAAATGAAGGGCAAAAGGAAAATTATTTGGTAAGGAAGAGAAAATAGAAACATAGCTCCATTAGCAAAATCTCTCTCTCTGCTGCCTCTGCTTTTCAAGGCTGATGGGAGGGCAGCTGCTTGTTTAAGTTTCTGTAGATTTCTTTACAAGAGCATAGCCCATCAGCTGATGGCTGAGATATATGCATAATACATGCATTCATAAATGAACATTGATCATCCTTGGAATATTAGATTACTTTGTGATGAACTCATACTTCTTGGGTTCCTTAGGTATTAACACCACAGGGACACCTTGTAAAACTGCATCTGCTCAGATATACCTTATGTTTTATAGGCTATTTTTTGTCTTCTATAATCCAAAGAATACTAAATCATTTGCCGAATAAGGTCTGCATGGAGTTGTCTTAAGGAAATCAGGCTTTAGGGGTTGGAGAAGACATTGCTCCTATGTACATGAATCTGTTTCTTTACATAGCTGCTGTGCTATTTTACCCTGGAAAGTATTATTTGTAGTAAGAAGAGAAAAATGGTGTATTGCCAGAATCCCAACAGGAAGCTTAAAATTATCTCGTCTATGTGCGCACATGAATGCATGTAGAGGCTGATCCTGCACCATAGGAGTCAATGACAAAACTCCTATTAACTTCAGCGGGTGCAAGATCAAGACTATATATAAATATAGAGTGTGAGCACGTATAACTGTATCAGAGAGAATGGCTGAAGATTTAGGACTATATTTTGGCTTTTAATCTGTATCTCAATTTGGAGTGTGAAAAGCCTTTACAACAACAGGAGTGCCCAAAGGCATTACGGCGGAGTCCAGAGGACATATGGGAACATATGCCCAAGTGGGATCTGCATCACCCCTTAAAACCATGCAATGTATATTACCCTTTCTGTCTTCCAAATTAGGGGAATTCCATTAGTAGCTTCAATGGAAGCAGAGAAGCGGAGAGGGACCTTATTTGCGATCAGTTATCTATCTTCATCCACCTAACCCAGGCAGGGAAAAAAAAGGATGTTCCAAGTACAGTATATGTTTAACAAACATTGTCTTCCCTATGTCTATCTTTGAGATTGTGATGTCGTCAGGACCCGGACAGGCTTTAAATTTGTGTCCTGTACTGCTCGGAGCTCATTGCTGGCATATAAACAAATAGATAAATAGTATGATGTATTTCATATATATGAAAACCAATGTAAAATACTACATTTACCTAAAATATTCTAAACTTAGCCAATGTTGGTCATATTTTAAAATGTGCACACTGACCCAATTTTTAGTTACTATGAAAATGGGTTGATTTTTATTTGTTCAGTGAAAATATATGTGAAATACAGGTAGTGATGCGTCTGAAGAATGCAATAATTACATGGACCATGCAGTATTTGCTGTGAGGGAAAGAATATTCAGTTTAACAGCTCTTCTATATGTTGGTGTGATTCAACTTCCAACATGGCTACAAAGGTTTAACTGGGAACATCATAAATTAGCAGTAGCACGAGGTGACCACATAAATATCCGATCCCACAAAACTACAGCAGTGAACTTGTTAGAATAGGGAAAGGAGGAAGGAGGCTGAATAATTGGCCAGGTCCTTCTTTTTTTCCTGAAACTGCTGCTCAGTCCTAAAGTTGCCAACTTGTCTGTTTGATGGCTTGGCAAGGCTCTGTCAGGAAATGTACAAATTGCAGCTTGTGGAAACAGAAAAATATAGAAATTTGACTAATATGGAAGAAGAGTATATAGCCTTATAAAATCAGTTTTTAACCTGGAACTGCCAGACCTAGTTAAGGAGAAGGATTGGTTTCTTGTAACCTTAATCACATTTGAAGTAGTTAGCCTATTAAGCCTAGTTTAGTCCATGATTCTATTAGCAGCTTTGATCTGTATCCACAGCACTTCCCTACATTAGAGAACACATACTGTACATAGCTGTGTGGAAAGAAGAGGAAAACAGCAGTGCTGGAGTAAAGTATTTGGCTTTTACACCTGTTGGGAATCTTTATGAAGTTTCTATTCTCAGCATTTGATACAAGCATAGAAATGACAAATCTAGGTGGAGGAGGATGGGAAGAGGAAATAAACATTTCTTAGGTGGTTTTAACTAGCACTTCTCTTAAATGATGGTCCTGAAAGAATGAATTTCAGTCAGTCAGTGGTCAGGGAAGGAGGAATGTCTTGGTTTTGGTTGGGCCAGAAATACTGTGAGAACAGTCTTGTTTGTGGTATTTTGATATTTCTGTTGTCATTTGCAGGCAAAGACTGGAAGTACAGAGGTGCAGTGAAAAATTAGGAAACAGAAATGAATCAAACTTTCTCGGACTTCAGAGAAAGTTCATGTCATTTTATCCAAACCCACAGGCCCATGCTTGCTAAGGACATCCATATTTTCTTTTCTTCCCCTCCCTCATGAAACTGCCCTACTAAAATGAAAGGGTTTTGTCAAACCATACGTGCCCCAACTTTAAACTAATTAAACATATTGTAATAGGTTGAAAAAGTCCTTGGGATTCTAACTGTCTAATTTCATTGTGAATTTTTTTTTTCTAATTCATCATTCAAATTACTGAACTTTTTAAAAAGTCTATTTTGTAGCAACCAAAAACATTCTTTTGTACTCTCCCTGCAGGTTTTGCAAAAGGAAATGAACTAACTTAAGACCAGAGCCTGCCAACCCTTACTTGTGTGAGTAAAAGTAGTAAGAAACAGTGATTACAAAGCTGTAACTATAGCTAGCAAAACCTGTCCCAGATTCTGTTCCAATTTATATCCTGTGCAAATCTCAGTCTCGCCAACCTCAAAAGTTCAAAAATCATGATTCGGAGTCACAAAAAGCATGAGCTTGACCTCCAAACCCTGATCTTTTTATATATGGTTTTTGGTCTGTCTTCTGTCCTTTGTGCTGTGTGTTTGTGTAAAAGAGAGACAGAGAGAGTGTTGCCAACTCTTGCAAATTTTGAGTAAATTAATTTGGTCCTTATTGCAAGAGCTCTTGAAAGAGGACCCAAACAAGATAAGGGCCCCTGTATGCTAGAACTGTACAAACACATGGTAAAATAGAGTCCCTAATGTGGGGGGTCAGTTTGTGACATGGTAGCTGGAACTGACCAATTTCATCTTGGAGAGGGGCTCTCAAATATCCCATAGCTAAGCTGCACAGGACTCAGACTGGTGTCCTATAGGTGAAAGATTCTGTAGATCATTAGCAATGCTCTGAGGCATCCAGTCCACCATACATGCTAATATTCCCCATTTGAGCATAAGACTTGCATTGTGGAAATGTACATTTATTAAATCAAGCTCTGACCTTTTTGGCCCTGACACCAACAGGATCTTTCACTGTCTAGGCACATGGATGAAATCTCCCACCTATTGTGATCAGTCTCAGATCAACACTGTTCATAAAGGGACAGCCCCATTTACCAAAAGCAAATAATAAAAATGCAACAGTAAAAGAAATACTAACACAACATCCAGCTCATCCAAATTCACTTCCTAATACACCACTTTGCAATATAAAACCATTCTAACAATTACTCCAGGATACTTATACTAACTTTGAATACTTATATTTAACACTATATATTCTTACATGGGTCATCAGCAGTGATGGAACCTGCAGTCTTCTGATTTATTGCATAGACCTCTTCCACCCACTCCAGCTATAGCAGTAAATGACAGTATGTAAGGGAATATCCATTACGTGGTGCAGCGTATAGATGGGGACACAACACAGACGCTGCCGGGATGTTACATAAGTGTGTGTGAAACAGCGGTGGAACACTGGGCACCAGGATTCTTATTGCTATTTCTGGCTCTGGCAGTAGATTGTGGTTACAGTCAGAACAACCAAATGTAACAGTGGCCATATCATCAGGTAATCTCGGGGGAGGGAAATGAACCTGGACTCGCCGATGTAAAAGCATAATTCTCTAAATTACTTGACTTCTTGGTGTAAAAGTGGTAGCAGAATCATCAACCTGTACATGTGGTCTTCCTGCTAAAAGGTGACACATGGTTTGTATGGGTTACAGAAGCCCGTAATTTCACATGCTTTTTTGAAAGTGTGTGTGGCAAAGTGGATGAGCATTGGTTCTGCTGTAAAGAACCATGGATTCTACTTGCAGCTTCTCCTGAAGAGGCTTTCTCCAAGCTTTCAGTTAACTTAGCTGTAAATGGGTATTCTGTTTCTGTAATATGGGTCTCTGTAATATGCGGGAAAGTTAGTTATCTCTCCAAGGTAAAAAACTTGGCTAATGCTAAGGGTTTTTCAGAACAGCAAGATTAGTCTCTCTCTTGGGTTATGCTTCCCCAGAAGTGTGTGAAGGCTTCAGATCTTTGGTTTTTGTGAGACTGCCTTCAGCCGGGGTGAAAATCAATTTCACAAATGTATCACAAGTAGAGTCCCAGTACCTGGAAGTATTGGAAATATCATGGGAGAACCTAATCTTACAAAATCACCGACCGCAAACCCAGATGTTCCAATAAGCTTACACATTATTCGTCAGGATGTAATGACTTTTCAAGGTATCCTGATGACAAATCTTTCCCTCATTCTATTTAACGATGCTATTTTCTCATTAATTTCACTGCGTGTGGTTGGGGTATAAGGTTTGGTAAACTTGCCCCTATTTCTAGAGCTAATACCCTGGATGAAGCTGGAACACTTCATGTAGATGTTTTAGGTGAGATAATGAAATTTGCTGATGATACAAAGATGGGAGGCATTATCAATATAGAGGAGGATTGGAATGTTATACAGGAAGATCTGGATGAACTCAAAGACTAGAGTGACAGAAATAGGATAAAATTCAATAGTACAAAGTGCCAGGTCATTTGCTTAGAGTCTAATAATAAGTGTTTCTGCTATAATCTGGGGGTTTATCAGTTGGAAGACACAGAGGAGGAGAAAGACCTGAGTGTCTGGGTTGATCACAGGATGACCATGAGCCACCAATGTGGTGCAACTGTGAAAAGGCAAATGTGATCCCAGGGTGCATCAGGCAAGGACTTTCCAGTAGAGATAGAGAAGTATTAATACCAGCGTACAAGGCACTGGTACAATCTCATTTGGAATACTGTGTACAATTCTGGTCACTCATGTTCAAGAAAGATGAAGTCAAACAGGAAAAGATGCAGGGAAAAGCTATTAGGATGAGTAGGGAAAGTGAAGGGCCTATTTTATGGTGAGGAGACTGGAAGAGCTTGGTTTGTTTAGTCTATCAAAAAGAAGGCTGAGAGGGGCTATGATTGCTCTAAATAAATACATCAGGGACGGTGAAGAGCCAGGATCCGATCTGGATATGGATAGAGACCTCTTTAATGTTTTGAATGAAGTAAATACTAATGGGAATTGTGTGATCATGGGAGACTTTAACTTCCCAGATATAGACTGGAGGACAAGTGCTAGTAATAATAATAATAGAGCTCAGATTTTCCTGGATGCAATAGCTGATGGATTCCTTCACCAAGTAGTTGCTGAACCAAGAGGGGATGCCATTTTAGATTTGGTTTTGGTGAGCAGTGAGGACCTCAAAAAAGAAATGGTTATAGGGGACAACCTTGGTTCGAGCGATCATGAGCTAATTCAGTTCAAACTAAATGGAAGGATAAACAAAAATAGATCTGTGACTAGGGTTTTTCATTTCAAAAAGACAAACTTGAAAAAATTAAGGAAATTAGTTAGGGAAGTGGATTGGACTGAAAAACGTGTGGATCTAAAGGCGGAGGAGGCTTCGAATTACTTCAAGTCAAAGTTGCAGAAACTATCAGAAGCCTGCATCCCAAGAAAGGGGAAAAAATTCATAGGCAGGAGTTGTAGACCAAGCTGGATGAGCAAACATCTCAGAGAGGTGATTAAGAAAAAGCAGAAAGCCTACAAGGAGTGGAAGATGGGAGGGATTAGCAAGGAAAGCTACCTTACTGAGGTCAGAACATGTAAGGATAAAGTGAGAAAGACCAAAAGCCATGTAGAGTTGGACCTTGCAAAGGGAATTAAAACCAATAGTAAAAGGTTCTAAAGCCATATAAATAAGAAGAAAACAAAGAAAGAAGAAGTGGGACCGCTAAACACTGAGGATGGAGTGGAGGTTAAGGATAATCTAGGTGTGGCCCAATATCTAAACAAATACTTTGCCTCAGTCTTTAATGAGGCTAATGAAGAGCTTAGGGATAATGGTAGGATGTCAGATGGGAATGAGGATATGGAGGTAGATATTACCACATCCGAGGTAGAAGCCAAACTCAAACAGCTTAATGGGACTCAATCGGGGGCCCGGATAATCTTCATCCAAGAATATTAAAGGAACTGGCACATGAAATTGCAAGCCCATTTGCAAGAATTTTTAATCAATCTGTAAACTCAGGGGTCTTACCGTATGACTGGAGAATTGCTAACATAGTTCCTATTTTTAAGAAAGTTAAAAAAAGCAATCCGGGTAACTACAGGCCTGTTAGTTTGACATCTGTAGTATGCAAGGTATTGGAAAAAATTTTGAAGGAGAAAGTAGATAAGGACATTGAGGTCAATGGTAATTGGGACAAAATACAACATGGCTTTACAAAAGGTAGATCGTGTCAAACCAACCTGATCTCCTTCTTTGAGAAGTTAACAGATTTTTTAGACAAAGGGAACGCATTAGATCTAATTTACCTCAATTTCAGTAAGCATTTGATACGGTTCCATATGGGGAATTATTAGCTAAATTGGAAAAGATGAGGATCAATATGAAAATTGAAAGGTGGATAAGGAACTGGTTAAAGGGGAGACTACAGTGGGTCACACTGAAAGGTGAACTGTCAGGCTGGAAGGAGGTTATTTGTGGAGTTCCTCAGGGATCGGTTTTGGGACCAATCTAATTTAATCTTTTTATTAGTGACATTGGCACAAAAAGCAGGAAGGTGCTAATAAAGTTTGTGGATGACACAAAGCTGGGAGGTATTGCCAATACAGAGAAGGACTGGGATATCGTACAGGAAGATCTGGATGACCTTGTAAACTGGAGTAATAGTAATAGGATGAAATTTAATAGTGAAAAGTGCAAGGTCATGCATTTAGAGATTAATAACAAGAATTTCTGTTATAAATTGGGAACGCATCACTTGGAAATAACAGAGGAGGAGAAGGACCTTGGAGTATTGGTTGATCACAGGATGACTATGAGCCGCCAATGTGATATGGCTGTGAAAAAAGCTAATGCGGTCTTGGGATGCATCAGGAGAGGTATTTCCAGTAGGGATAAGGAGGTTTTAGTACCGTTACACAAGGCACTGGTGAGACCTCACCTGGAATACTGTGTGCAGTTCTGGTCTCCCATGTTTAAGAAGGATGAATTCAAACTGGAACAGGTACAGAAAAGGGCTACTAGGATGATCCGAGGAATGGAAAACCTGTCTTATGAAAGGAGACTCAAAGAGCTTGGCTTGTTTAGCCTAACCAAAAGAAGACTGAGAGGAGATATGATTGCTATCTATAAATATATCAGAGGGATAAATACCACAGATGGAGAAGAATTATTTAAGCTCAGTACCAATGTGGACACAAGAACAAATGGATATAAACTGGCCATCAGGAAGTTTAGACTTGAAATTAGAAGAAGGTTTCTAACCATCAGAGGAGTGAAGTTTTGGAACAGCCTTCCAAGGGAAGCAGTGGGGGCAAAAGACATATCTGGCTTCAAGACTAAGCTTGTTAAGTTTATGGAAGGGATGATATGATGGGATAGCCTAATTTTGGCAATTAATTGATCTTCGACTATTAGCGGTAGATATGCCCAATGGCCTGTGATGGGATGTTAGATGGGGTGGGATCTGAGTTACTACAGAGAATTCTTTCATGGGTATCTGGCTGGTGAGTCTTGCCCACATGCTCAGGGTTTAGCTGATTGCCATATTTGGGGTCGGGAAGGAATTTTCCCCCAGGGCAGATTGGCAGAGGCCTTGGGGGTTTTTCGCCTTCCTCTACAGCGTGGGGCACGGGTCACTTGCTGGAGGATTTTCTACACCTTGAAGTCTTTAAACCATGATTTGAGGACTTCAGTAGCTCAGACATAAGTTAGGGGTTTGTTACAGGAATTGGTGTGTGAGATTCTGTGGCCTGCGTTGTGCAGGAGGTCAGACTAGACAATCATAATGGTCCCTTCTGACCTTAAAGTCTATGATTCTATGATTCTTTTATTTAACTTGGGACATTTTCTAATCAAATCTGGGCCGAAGAATGATGTTGTACTGAAAACAGGAGGATTTTCAGATATTTCAGTTTCTATATGACAGCTGGTCTCATCTGAGCTTTGTCTGAGATTCTGAGTTTGTCTAAACCCAGACACCCATGTTCACATGGACTGAAACTGAGGCAAATCAAGAACCACTAAGTAAAACTCTCAAGTTTCACACTGCTCTAAAAAGGGCTAAAAATATATAATTAATTAGCCAAATCTTAAGAGACACTGAGCACCTGCGATGCTGCTGAAATCAGCTTGTGATGTAGGTGCTCAGCAACTCTGGAGAATAACAAACAGGAAAATTCAACCTTACTCCCACTGAAATATCCACCTTGGGTCCTCCATCACTTATGCAGGCAAGGCTCTGGCATTCACATATCTTCTGATGAGAGCTGCAAGGGTTTATCCTTGCAACCTATAATGCTGTCACACATAGCAAGGTTTAGTTTTATCCCTGAGACGTTTCTGTTATCCCAAATGCTCACATTTCCAAAACTTCTACAATGTAGCACAAAGATGAAATATAACTGTAACCATTAAAGGTGTAGGGTTCACCAGTCATTCAGGAGGACATCCTTATCGTTTCCCCATCAGAGACCTCCATCAGGGTCTCTGTAGCACTTCTGGGAAGCAAGACACTCAAAAAATCCAGTGGTCACGTATGAGACTTGAACTGCAGGTGCAGATGTTTTTTTCAGAGCTGGCACAAAGTGTTACTAAGCAATGAAGATCTAATCCTCCCATTGACTTCAATGGTAAAATTCCCGTAGACTTCAATGGCAGTAGGATTAGGCCACAAATAGAGGTTTCCTTCGCAGGAGTGGTATAAGGTATTGAATGATTTCATTTTATCACTACTGACCCTGCCTGCCTCCCCTGGATAAGAATCTTCATTCATGATGGTAGACTTAATTTATCACACTCCTCTTTCTTTCCTTGCCACCTTTCCCCTATTTCCTGCTGAAGGGCACTGTCATGCAACTTTCTGGTGTGTGTGTGTGTAGGGCACTGTCATGCAACTTTCTGGGGTGTGTGTGTGTGTGTGTGTGTGTGTGTGTGTGTGTAGATTAAAGGTTTAATGAAGATGTATGCTTTACTCACTTTTCCCTCTTTATTTCCTACTCTGAAGATGGGTTTCTTGATGACATATTTCTGAAAGGAAGTGAATAGAGATTTTTTTTCTTAGGGTGTACAGATTGTGACATTCACCAGGTGTACCCAGGGTTATGAGGCACCTCATCTCATCATGAGGAAGTCTTGGCTATGCCTGCTCTGTCAGCTCTCTGAAACCACCAGCCTCTGGCAACATAAGCTTCCAGGCCTCCAACTATCTTCCAGGCCTCTGCAGGTCTCTCTCCAGGTTAGTGTCAACCACACACCAACCCCCAAGTGCTAACACTCCCAGAATTACCAGTCCGGCTGTTCCCAAAGGAACATTACATACCAGCTTGTAAGATTCAGCTCAGGATCACCACTTTGCTTAAGTGATAGTGAGTAAGAATATTGGAAACAAAGGAATACATATAAAATCATAACATGCTTTCTAGAGACTAAATCAAACTAACAGGTTAACCTCCTGTCTAAAGAAGCTTATCTCACCAGCATTTTCAACCAAGCCTGGTTGAGACCCATCTTTCATCAACAAACTCACACTGTGTTTACTTCCTAGGTGGAGGCTGCCATTGCCCAGGTGTCATCTTTGTCCCTGAAATATACTAGAGCAAACCTTTGATGTGCACTTCAAGATAGGGTTCCTTCCCCCCTCCCACTGCTTACTTTTCTCTCTTTGAAGTTTTCATAATCCTTCAGACAGGTTCAGACTAGTGAGAGGAGGCCCATTGTGAACCATACAATACTTAATTTACATGTAAACATTTAATTTACAGGGAGATAGATAAACATTTCTTGTCAGACAGAAAACCTGTTTTTCACCTTTGCCAGTGGTCAGTCCCGAGACACAGTCTTTAAGAACATAATTTTCAGTGTACATACATACCTCTTTACACAACACCCATACATACATTTCGTGATGAAACTGATGACCAATGTGACACACTGGCTTTTATTTGAGACCTCACATGACACTCTTCGGTGAACTAGAATGTAATACCAGACACAGAGGTGAAAGTGGGCCGGTATGGGCCAGTACGGTGTACGGTATGGGCCAGTACGGTATGGGCCAGTACGGTATGGGCCGCCGGTACTGGATCATACTGTACCTTTAGCGCTTTAGAGTTGCTGCCCCTTTTGCCCCAGCCCCAGGGCTGCTGATGTGGGGGGGCAGCTGCCCCAGGGGCCAGCGATTTTAAAGGGGCTGGGGCTACCGGCTGCTGCTACTGCAGCAGCGGCTGGAGCCCCGGGCCCTTTAAATTGCCGCCGGAGCCCTGGGCAGTGCAGGCCGGGCAGCGTGGAAGGGCTGGCTGGGGGAGGCTGACCTCCCAGCCCCACCTCTTCCGTCCGAGGCCCCGCCCCTTCCGGGGGCCCAGAGCTGGGCCCCCGTACCAGTAAGTCTTTTATGATACCTTCACCCCTGACCAGACATGAGATTCCTGTAGCCCTCATGCACCCCCTCTGTGCTCCTTGCCTGTTGACACTAAGAGGTTTCTGGGTCACACAGATATATTTTTCAATTGCCTCTCAAATATACGCAGAGTTTGTTTTGGGGGCGGTGGGGGTAGGGGAAAGGAGGGCCTGAGACTGAAGAGCACTTATTAGCAAATTGTTTAGGTAAGAGTCAGGATTCAAGTGTCAGATCCATATGGGAAGTGTAAACTAACCTATTAGTTCCCTGCTTTGTCTCATAAATGTTTTAATGCTCACAAAAAGAGCCAGATTAACAGTGTTGGAGAGTGTAGCTTTTTATATACCAGCAGAACAGGTACTGGGTGGGCAGCAGTACCTTCCTTAGGGTATGTCTACACTACGAAATTAGGTCGAATTTATAGAAGTCTGTTTTTTAGAAATTGGTTTAATATATTCAAGTGTGTGTGTCCCCACAGAAAATGCTCTAAGTGCATTAAGTGAATTAACTCGGCGGAGCGCTTCCACAGTACCGAGGCTAGAGTCGACTTCCGGAGTGTTGCACTGTGGGTAGCTATCCCATAGTTCCCGCAGTCTCCGCTGCCCATTGGAATTCTGGGTTGAGATCCCAATGCCTGATGGCGCTAAAACATTGTCGCGGGTGGTTCTGGGTACATATCGTCAGGCCCCCGTTCCCTCCCTCCCTCCCTCCGTGAAAGCAAGGGCAGACAATCGTTTCGCGCCTTTTTTCCTGAGTTACCTGGTGCAGACGCCATACCACGGCAAGCATGGAGCCCGCTCAGGTAACCGTCACCGTATGTCTCCTGGGTGCTGGCAGACGTGGTACTGCATTGCTACACAGCAGCATCAACCCATTGCCTTGTGGCAGCAGACGGTACAGTACGACTGGTAGCCGTCATCATCATGTCCGAGGGGCTCCTGGCCACGTTGGCCAGGAGTGCCTGGGCAGACATGGGCCCAGGGACTAAATTTGGAGTGACTTGACCAGGTCATTCTCTTTAGTCCTGCAGTCAGTCCTATTGAACCATCTTATGGTGAGCAGGCAGGCGATACGGATTGCTAGCAGTCC
Source organism: Chelonia mydas (assembly GCF_015237465.2). Lineage (NCBI taxonomy): Eukaryota > Metazoa > Chordata > Testudines > Cheloniidae > Chelonia > Chelonia mydas. The sequence goes on along the minus strand of NC_057850.1, from coordinate 104,255,824 downwards.
TACTGTACCATCTTCTGCCAGGCAGGCAAGAGATGAGGATTGCTAGCAGTCCATTGCACCGTCTTCTGCCGAGCAGCCATGAGATGTGGATGGCTTGCAGTCCTTCTGCACCGTCTGCTGCCAGCCAAAGATGTAAAAGATAGATGGAGTGGATCAAAACAAGAAATAGACCAGATTTGTTTTGTACTCATTTGCTTCCCCTCCTCCCCCGTCTAGGGGACTCATTCCTCTAGGTCACACTGCAGCCACTCACAGAGAAGGTGCAGCAAGGTAAATCTAGCCATGTATCAATCAGAGGCCAGACCAACCTGCTTGTTCCAATAAGAACAATTACTTAGGTGCACCATTTCTTATTGGAACCCTCCGTGAAGTCCTGCCTGAAATACTCATTGATGTAAAGCCACCCCCTTTGTTGATTTTAATTCCCTGTAAGCCAACCCTGTAAGCCATGTCGTCAGTCGCCCCTCCCTCCGTCAGAGCAACGGCAGATAATCGTTCCGTGCCTTTTTTCTGTGCGGACGCCATACCAAAGCAAGCATGGAGGCCGCTCAGCTCACTTTGGCAATTAGGAGCACATTAAACACCACACGCATTATCCAGCAGTATATGCAGCACCAGAACCTGGCAGAGCGATACCGGGCGAGGAGGCGACGTCAGCGCGGTCACGTGAGTGATCAGGACATGGACACAGATTTCTCTGAAAGCATGGGCCCTGCCAATGCATGCATCATGGTGCTAATGGGGCAGGTTCATGCTGTGGAACACCGATTCTGGGCTTGGGAAACAAGCACAGACTGGTGGGACCGCATAGTGTTGCAGGTGTGGGACGATTCCCAGTGGCTGCGAAACTTTCATGGAACTTTGTGACTTGCTTTCCCCTGCCCTGAAGCGCAAGAATACCAAGGTGAGAGCAGCCCTCACAGTTGAGAAGCGAGTGGCGATAGCCCTGTGGAAGCTTGCAACGCCAGACAGCTACCAGTCAGTTGGGAATCAATTTGGAGTGGGCAAATCTACTGTGGGGGCTGCTGTGATGCAAGTAGCCCACGCAACCAAAGATCTGCTGATATCAAGGGTAGTGACCCTGGGAAATGTGCAGGTCATAGTGGATGGCTTTGCTGCAATGGGATTCCCTAACTGTGGTGGGGCCATAGACGTAACCCATATCCCTATCTTGGCACCGGAGCACCAAGCCGGCGAGTACATAAACCGCAAGGGGTACTTTTCAATAGTGCTGCAAGCTCTGGTGGATCACACGGGACGTTTCACCAACATCAACGTGGGATGGCCAGGAAAGGTACATGACGCTCGCATCTTCAAGAACTCTGGTCTGTTTCAAAAGCTGCAGCAAGGGACTTTATTCCCAGACCAGAAAATAACTGTTGGGGATGTTGAAATGCCTATAGTTATCCTTGGGGATCCAGCCTACCCCTTAATGCCATGGCTCATGAAGCCGTACACAGGCAGCCTGGACAGTAGTCAGGAGCTGTTCAACTACAGGCTGAGCAAGTGCAGAATGGTGGTAGAATGTGCGTTTGGATGTTTAAAGGCGCGCTGGCGCAGTTTACTGACTCGCTTAGACCTCAGCGAAACCAATATTCCCACTGTTATTACTGCTTGCTGTGCGCTCCACAATATTTGTGAGAGTAAGGGGGAGACGTTTATGACGGGGTGGGAGGTTGAGGCCAATCGCCTGGCTGCTGGTTATGCGCAGCCAGACACCAGGGCGGTTAGAAGAGCACAGGAGGGCGCAGTACGCATCAGAGAAGCTTTGAAAACCAGTTTCATGACAAGCCAGGCTGTGAAAGTTCTGTTTGTTTCTCCTTGATGAGCCCCCCGCCCCTTGGTTCACTCTACTTCCCTGTAAGCTAACCGCCCTCCCCTCCTCCCTTCGATCACCGCTTGCAGAGGCAATAAAGTCATTGTTGCTTCACATTCATGCATTCTTTATTCATTCATCACACAAATAGGGGGATGACTACCAAGGTAGCCCAGAAGGGGTGGTGGAGGAGGGAAGGAAAATGCCACACAGCACTTTAAAAGTTTACAACTTTAAAATTTATTGAATGCCAGCCTTCTGTTTTTTGGGCAATCCTCTGTGGTAGAGTGGCTGGTTGGCCGGAGGCCCCCCCCCCTGCGTTCTTGGGCGTCTGGGTGTGGAGGCTATGGAACTTGGGGAGGAGGGCGGTTGGTTACACAGGGGCTGTAGTGGCAGTCTGTGCTCCAGCTGCCTTTGCTGCAGCTCAACCATACACTGGAGCATACTGGTTTGATCCTCCAGCAGCCTCAGCATTGAATCCTGCCTCCTCTCATCATGCTGCCGACACATTTGAGCTTCAGCTCTGTCTTCAGCCCGCCACTTACTCTCTTCAGCCCGCCATTTACTCTCTTCAGCCTGCCACCTCTCCTCCCGGTCATTTTGTGCTTTCCTGCACTCTGACATTATTTGCCTCCACGCATTTGTCTGTGCTCTGTCAGTGTGGGAGGACAGCATGAGCTCAGAGAACATTTCATCACGAGTGCATTTTTTTTCTTTCTAATCTTCACTAGCCTCTGGGAAGGAGAAGATCCTGTGATCATTGAAACACATGCAGCTGGTGGAGAAAAAAAAAAGGGACAGCGGTCTTTAAAAAGAGACATTTTATAAAACAGTGGCTACACTCTTTCAGGGTAAACCTTGCTGTTAACATTACATACATAGCACATGTGCTTTTGTTACAAGGTCGCATTTTGCCTCCCCCCACCGCGTGGCTACCCCCTCAACCCTCCCTCCTCCCCGTGGCTAACAGCGGGGGACACTTCTGTTCAGCCACAGGCAAACAGCCCAGCAGGAACGGGCACCTCTGAGTGTCCCCTGAAGAAAAGCACCCTATTTCAACCAGGTGACCATGAATGATATCTCATTCTCCTGAGGATAACACAGAGAGATAAAGAACGGATGTTGTTTGAATGCCAGCAAACATACACTGCAATGCTTTGTTGTACAATGATTCCTGAGTACGTGTTACTGGCCTGAAGTGGTAAAGTGTCCTACCATGGAGGACGCAATAAGGCTGCCCTCCCCAGAAACCTTTTGCAAAGGCTTTGGGAGTACATCCAGGAGAGCCGCAAATGCCAGGGCAAATTAATCATTTCACATGCTTGCTTTTAAACCATGTATAGTACTTTAAAAGGTACACTCACCAGAGGTCCCTTCTCCGCCTGGCGGGTCCAGGAGGCAGCCTTGGGTGGGTTCGGGGGGTACTGGCTCCAGGTCCAGGGTGAGAAACAGTTCCTGGCTGTCAGGAAAGCCGGTTTCTCCGCTTGCTTGCTGTGAGCTATCTACAACCTCCTAATCATCATCATCTTCTTTGTCCCCAAAACCTGCTTCCGTGTTGCCTCCATCTCCATTGAAGGAGTCAAACAACACAGCTGGGCTAGTGGTGGCTGACCTCCCTAAAATGGCATGCAGCTCATCATAGAAGCGGCATGTTTGGGGCTCTGACCCGGAGCGGCCGTTTGCCTCTCTGGTTTTCTGGTAGGCTTGCCTCAGCTCCTTAAGTTTCACGCGGCACTGCTTTGGGTCCCTGTTATGGCCTCTGTCCTTCATGCCCTGGGAGATTTTGACAAAGGTTTTGGCATTTCGAAAACTGGAACGGAGTTCTGATAGCACGGATTCCTCTCCCCATACAGCGATCAGATCCCGTACCTCCCATTCGGTCCATGCTGGAGCTCTTTTGTGATTCTGGGACTCCATCATGGTCACCTCTGCTGATGAGCTCTGCATGGTCACCTGCAGCTTGCCAAGCTGGCCAAACAGGAAATGAGATTCAAAAGTTCGCGGTTCTTTTCCTGTCTACCTGGCCAGTGCATCTGAGTTGAGAGTGCTGTCCAGAGCGGTCACTCTGGAGCACTCTGGGATAGCTTGCAGAGGCCAATACCGTCGAATTGTGTCCACAGTACCCCAAATTCGACCCGGCAAGGCCGATTTAAGCGCTAATCCACTTGTCAGGGGTGGAGTAAGGAAATCGATTTTAAGAGCCCTTTAAGTGGAAATAAAGGGCTTCATCGTGTGGACAGGTGCAGGTTTACATCGATTTAACGCTGCTAAATTCGACCTAAAGTCCTAGTGTAGACCAGGGCTTAGTGTCTCAGACCTGACCGTATGAGTGAATAGCTCAGTCTCCTTGGGCCATTAATTCTTCAGTGATTCCTCCTGTGACTAGCGCAACCCACATAGGCACTGGAACTCTGGGTGCTGGGGTGGCTAAATGGCTCTCAGCACCCCCACTATACAAATTGTTCCAGCACCTCTGCTCCCATAGCTTCTTTGCTTCCAGCCAGGCTACCAGTTGTGGTAGTAGTTACTGTGATGTGGCCATCTAATCACTGGTGATAAGACCGAGACCAAGAAACCCGTGTAGGCCATAGAATGGCTATCAGAGAGTAATAGCTTTTGGCCACCACTGACCTGGCTTAGAATGAACCTAGTGACCTAGAAGTAAAAGGTTGTGGCTCTCATTAAAAATCCCCTAAGCTACGCTGACCTCTTTACTGTTCTGGAAAAACTGTGTTTAATCAGATTAGCTGAATTAGAAACTACATGATCTCAACAGTTAAAAACAATGGCATAGAAACCTTGTTTTCAATTCAGAATGCCCAGACATTAGACAGATGGGGTCTGCTTGATATGAGATATACAAATAGCAACTTCCACATGAGACAAATGTAGCACTGCTCCTACTACTTTGACTGCAGAGAGGCTTCCATCTCTTGGTACAGTTGCTGCCCAAGAATCATGCAGGTCCTTTTTTAGGTTTATCTGGTGAATCCAGCCAGTGAGTTGGCAAAAGGGCTAAGAATTTGTTATTGCTCTAATATGTGGCCACAAGTTGGTAGAAACACAACACTTGTTCATGCATGTATCTAAGGTAGGGGCCACCTCAGGGTCAGTCTTCATGGGAAAAAATAGAACATCACAATTTTACACAAACTGTCTGGTATAACAATGAAAACTAGAGATATGCTGCATCTGCCTTGTAAGCACTGTGCAGCTACACTGCAACTTCAATCAAAATGTAAGTCTGCCTGTGATGATTATCTGTAAAAGAACAAAGTGGCAAACATCTGATATTTGTGCCAAGTAACAAATTTTCCTTGTTTTTCTTGTACGGCAAGTTTTTAGCACCATTTTTACAAAGACCATGTCTACTCAGAATTCCCAGACTATGAGTCAGCCACATTCTGTTATGAACCTGTAAGATCACATGATGTGGCGTGATGAAACGTTACCTTATGAAGGGGTCAGAGGAGTATTTCAAAGGATCACTTTCAGATTTAAAAATATAAAGCTGTTTCCTACCGCTTCATTTTATTCTGTTGGGACCTTGCCAGACAGTTAGCCAACAGTTCATGATACCTAGTATTCTGATTTATAGAAGCTTCTGCTGTTTTCTAGACAGTTTATGAACCTCAGCACCACAGGATCTCGCAAACATTACATACTTTATTCTCACAACAACCCTGTGTGAGAGGGAAGTATAATTATCATCATTTTTACAGATGTCGAGGAATGCCCAGGTGTTAATTTACATGTAAACAGGCAGATAGAGAAACATGTCATGACTTACATAGTGACTTCTACACCATCTCATCTCCTGGAGTAAGGGGCATGGCTGGCTAGTCTCCAGCAATGCTTAGTGACCAGAATAGCTCTTTGGGGCCATGAGCTGCCAGGCAAAAGTTAGAGCAGCCCTGAGGCTAAGACACTTAGGAAACAGTAATTGACTTAATCTGAGCTAGCAATTACTGAGTAAGACAGAAAGTTTCCCATTCTATAGCCCTCCAGACCATCACTATAAAGCACTCAAGTGACATAATCAGGTCTCATATCGCAACAGGTTGTGCTGCCTTGAGGAACAGCTTGCCACTGATTCTGTAAGGTGAAAGCCATTAAAATGAAGCTATTCGTCTAATTTGCAACATGCAAGCCACAATTACACAAGCAAGTCATTCTTGTCAGGCCATTATGGATGATATTTTGCAAAGACAATACAGTATTATGAAATTAATAGGATCATACCAAAAATAGGGTAATTTAAATGCAATACCACCATTACAGATACCTAAGAACAGGTTAGAGCAAAAGAGTGGATAATAAAAATGATCTTTTGTGGCCTGCCTATTATCTGCGTATTCTTATTCCTCCGATTACATTTTACACTATTTTTACTTTGGTGAGTAAGGGCTGAAGCATTGGACCCTTGTGATAGGTTGCTACTAAGTGCCAATTCAGGAAAGCATCCTGATTCAGAAAGAGCAGGTAAGTGCATACTTCGTGCTTTCCTGATTAGGGATGGATTTATGCATGTGCTTAAGAAAAGTGCTGTTCGGAATTGGAATCTAAGGTTCTGAGTCGAACCCACTGAAGTCAGTGAATTTAGTGGACTTTGCATCAGGCCCTAAAATGGTATAAAAAAGTCCCTGATAACTAGGATGATGTATGATTTAATAGTGAGTTGTGATAAATAAACGAATGTACAACCTATATTTGTATTGATTTATTTAACCCTCTTGTCACCCCTTATGGGTTTTTAATTTTTTTTTATTCTTTGTTTAAAAAAAAAGAAAATATGATGAAATTTTTGTCTGTGAACTGGGTGAAAGGTTGATCAATTCCATTACTTTGAAATCCTAACAGCACCACCCATTCCCACCGCCATTGCAGCCCTTTTCAGTCTGGGTCTTGGGAAAAGGTGAGAGCTGAAGGCTGGGAGCTCAAACAATTTCCACACAATACACACAAAGTTCCTTTGCCTGATTATGTTGTAGCTCATTTTTAACAAATGTCAAAATGGAAAATCAAGTTGTCATTCCACATACTGAGCCCTTGTTTGCAAAACAGAGGACCTTTATGAGGAAGCAACAATTTATGGTACAGTATCATAGGTGTCCAGTGAGTTGCATGATGGGTGTATGGACTAACCTGGGGGGTTCCTCAAAAGAAAGACAAGTTGGAAATCATGATTTACATCTATGAGTCTCATTTATCCCAAAAGTTTCTTATTTTATAAATGAACATATGTGTAATTTGAAGTCATGGTATGGAGTCTGGCTTGTGAATGCTTTCTTTACAAAAACATTCATAGCATACGTGGGATAGTAGTTTTTTATTCTAATTATTTAATAAATAAAACAACACACGTATTGATTAGAGTATTTCAGTCATCATTTATACTGTCATGGACTGTCACACTGACCTGTATTCAAAGAAGATACTATAGAATGTTTAAAAATAATTATATAATAGAAGCACCTCCCCTTACATATATATATCATACAGATTTGGTATCTTAGTATTCATAGTTTTCATTTTTTATTTCAGACTTTGTGGCGGCGTGGGGGCATTAAATGTTTATCTTTTACAGTAGACCTACTCTTGTTCTTATTAAACCCCTAGAGGTTTTGCCATGCATTTCAGTGTGAACAGGATTGGGTCAAATATGTATATCTATGTGATAACATAGACCCCAAACCTACAACGAGCTCTGAGCAGGAGGAACCCCATATCCACATATGAGCTTTTAGAATTAAGTCTTTAGTTATCTTCAAAACTGTCAGCATTAGGCCAGACTCTATGCAAACAATCTAAATAGGAACAAAGCTTCTTTAATATTGAGGAGCTGTTAAATATTATAATAAGAGCTTATCTTACTTTTCAGACCTTGGAAACCATATCTGGATTTTTGGTGCAGTTTGTCTTGCTAAGCAGTGCTAGCAATATGTATCTACAACTAGGTTATTGTACTTCTTTTTCAACCCCCTGTGGGCATAGGGTCAGCTGGTCACTTTACCTCTACTAAACTTGAAGATAATGCTAACCGGGCATATCCTAATTTGTAATAAAAATACCAATATGGATTATTCCTTATCTGTTTGCTAGTATGTTCCGTACTGCTCCGTGCTAGAAAAGGCACTTTTAAAGAATAGGACAAGATAAAAATGAAAAATGTCAATCCCTGTTTTTCTTTCTGGATGCAATTCATCCTGTGAAGAGACCTCAAGCTCAGTCTTCATCACCATTTAAGACCCTAGTCTCAAATCCAATGCCCGACAAACAGTGCAAGTAGTTTGTTCATAGCCCAGCCCCTGTCTTGCCCTGCAAGTCACTTCCTCTCTGACCCCATTCATGTGGGTGTAATTCACTGGTCCGAGTATGTTACTTCTCTTTCTCTCTCTGTGGCCAGTCCCCAGAGGACGTGAGCCTGTTACAGCTCTCAGCTGGACAGCATCATTCTTTAGCTCAAGTTGTAGAGACTCATGTTCTTAATTCTAGAGTTCTGGGGTTCAGCTGTCATCTCGGTGGAAATGGTGGCCATCAAATTGGCACAGAGGAGCTACTGCAGAGCTGGGCCCTCTGCCACCCCCATCACCATACATACCCAAAAATCTTATTTCCTCTTCCAAAGGAGAACCACATTTGTTCCACTTCTAGGAGAGCTTTCTATGCTGGTGGAGTGGAGGGTTGAAGTTGCCCCTTAACCCAAGCTTTAAGTGTGGCTTAAGAGTTGCTGAGGACCTTTCATGGGGTGAATTCCACCATGGAAATAGCCGTGTTGTATAACTCATGTGAAGTTCTACGTTTGGTAGCATACAACTTGTATTGTGCTGGCCTCCCCTTTACCCCAGTTCTTTGCTTCCATTAAGGAGAATGTGTGAGTACGGGTATATGCATCTGTCAGTTTATCTCTGAGAAAGCAAAAAGGAGATTTGAATCAATGTGGTGCTTAGTTCAGGAGCACTGTGCACAGAGGCTTAATGTTCAGCATTACTGAGGACATTCTCAGACATAATGACTTAGTTTACTTGGCACAGCCCAGTCTGAAAAGGGGAGATGCCTACAAATGAAGCCTCATAAAAGGATATAATTAAACACTGATGCTCCTCAGAATGAAAGAGCTTTGAGATGATGACTACAATGGTACACTATACCAATGGAAACAAGATATACCACAATTATATATTTGCAGGTTGATTTAATCTGACAGGATTCTTAGCAATAGTGGGTTTGGCCTTGCTGGGCAAAAACAGCACAGTCCTGTGTGCCCTGTAAATGAGGCGTTTATTTATCTTTTATAAATTTATATGTATCAATTAGCAGACTTCCTAATCCAGCTGGAGGTTAACGTCTGTTGAAAATATATCGCTTTATTTGCCATTTTGGCATAGAGTAATTCTTTATGCTCAGACTAGGAGGTTTCTACAGTTCCCTCCCCCGCCCCATCCCCTGGCTCCCTCCTGGGGAATTATCTTTAATTTTCAACATATGATTTTATGTATATATATCATAGCAGCACCTCCCTCTACTGTAAAACACTTTTAATAGTCATGAGGCAGTGCTGTAATGTACACAGCTACCGTAAATCTAGAGTGTGCCCAAATCCTGGTTCTGTAGGAAACCCTCTGTCAGGATCTTGGAATAGTGCCACGGAGGCAGCTAATCCCCCTCTCTTCCCTCTTCCCCCCCCTTCCATTCACAAGTGGTAAAATCTGCACACAGAGGATTCCTCACACATGTGAATCTTGGGTCATAGTCTGGCTCAAATTGTCTTGCACCTTTCAGACATACAAGTAGATAAGCTTACCTCAGAATTTGCAATGTGGCATTATACCACTATTGCTGAGGTAAATTTCTCTATTTGTGGTTCTAAGGCATTATCTGTTGTGACTGAAATGTTTTAAGGGCCCTCCTGTATTTTATTATTAAGCTACAGTACTGGAACATGGTTATTAAAAGTGTAAGATAGGAAAAGGAGTATGCTGATGTTATGATACAAAATAAAAAAGATGCTGACAAGAAAAAAACTCTGACTCCTACAGATACAAACGACTAGCAGAGTTAGCAGGACAAATGGCACCAAAAATCCAGATGTGGAGGAGATATCCAAAGGGCATTACAGGGTAAACAAACCTTATAATATACTGAAAAAAATTGCTTTCCAGTAGTCATGGCGGATCTTAGCTGTGATGTTCTTCTCACTTTGCATGTGCCAAATTCCCACAGGGGTTCCTAGCAGTCTGGGAGCTGTAGGGGCATCAACATATCAGAGCTGAAAGCAGTGTTCTCTCCTTGATCTTTTAAAATCAAAATGTTACAGATTCATTTCAGGTCTTGTCACACCTCCATACTTGATGTCCTTAGTATTTGCCAATGTTCTGTAGTTTGGAGTGGTAATCCGGCAGCATTTTACAAGGAACAATTTTGGGAACTACCTTTACAAAAAACAACCAACCTTCCAGGTTTTGTTTTCAGTGTTCACCCTCAGGTAGCAAAGGCCTTTTATAGTTACCCAAGGCAAAGGCAAATAACAGGCATTTGGATTCTTTCTCAAGATAACAATATTAGGATGGGGAGGAAGGTGTGGCACATTGTGTAGTAGTGCATATTTACTAGATATTGGTGAACAGAGTGAAGACTGCAGTAACTTTCCATAGACATGGGTAGCATTTAAATCAAGTCAGCATTGACTTCTTGATCCTAGCTTTGGAAAATATTTATAGTTTTCTTTTTCTTTTAAATTATATGTGCACTGTGTCAGGTTTGGACAGGGTAGGGATAGCATGTCATTTTGGGAATCAGTTGCACAGCTTTCACGTGCACAAGGGGGGGAGGGATTGAGTTACCGTGGGGCATAGAGGTTCAATTGACTGCAGACAGCACACTGTGCTTGGCATCTTTCAAAGGAAGATGGAGGAATTCATTTGGAAATGATCCACTGATTTTTTAAAACAAAACAGACTCCAAGGGACAGGAGCTGAAATTCCACCTCCTTCGTAGCAACACCCAAGTCTGCATATTATGTTACAGATCTCGCTCACATTTATGATTCAATTTAGGAGATAATGTCAATGAAATTGAACATTGTGACTGGATAATAGTCACCTGCTGAAAGATAAATGCGGAGGCTAAGACATTTATTTTCAAAGCAGGAGACTATTTTTGAGTCATAAAAGTTCAATTCCATTGATATTATTATGATTATATCAAATGATTTGTAAAATAAAATAAATGAGGTCTACTCTCCCTGGCAAGCCAAAAGAAGACCCATGTATTATATTCCATTGTGCTTTGTTGAAAAGCCACATTATGACTGGCTCAGAAAGAGGGAGTAAGTCAGAGAGAGGATTTGTTCTGTGCTTCAGCAAACCAGAAAACTTATTTTCTTTCTCTATAATCTGTCATCTCTGTCTCTGTTGTTTATCTATTTAGGCACCAATCTTCATAGTACCTAAGAATCCTAGACTAGTGTCTACATTTACTGAACCATTGAATTTTGACTTTTGAATTGAGTTCTGTGGGTGCATTTTTTCCCCTATAGTTGAAAGCTAGACCTGACGTTACTGGCTAACACTGATTTCCTTTCAGTATATTTCATACAATAACTATGTTAAAAGAAGCATAGGGTTGCAACGTCAAACACTAGACAGTTAGGAAATGTCAGAATCAAGGCTGTCTGTGCAGCCTTAATTCAGCCCCTTATGCATATGAATGATGACACGTGTTTTTTAATTACATGGTCTCCTGACTGCTCTGCTCCTATCCCCCTTTCCCAACGCTTCTTCTAGTTCCCCCTCCTCCTCACTCCTGCCCCTATCCTCTCCCTCTGCTCCTATTCACCTCTGCCCTTTCCTTGTTTCTATTCCACTCCCCACTCCCATCTAGGCCCTTCCCCCTCTCCTCTCCTATCCATTCCAGTCAAGCAATTTCCTCCTCCTTCCCCTTGCTTTCTGGGCACCATCAGGGGGACCACTGAGACACGAGGAGAGACAGTCTCCCTGCTCTCAGTTCCCATGTCCAATATCACAGCAGGCAGAAAGAGAAATTGCAAGGAAAGCCAGCTCAGCCCCTGCAGCCCTGGGCTAGAGCATGCTCAGTCACTCTGTGGTGATGGCATATGTACAGTCCGGTCAGTATGCGGAAGAAGTGAGGGGCTGGAGCATGCTCAATACAGATGGCATCTTCATAGAATCTAATAGCCAATCTCTAACAAGTCTTTACTGAGCATGTGCAGATTGAGATTTTTCAGAGGCTCATAAATTGGCCGAATTTGGGCAATTTTTCACAGGGATGGCAAAAGGCATATCCCTGGTACCAGGGTGTCCCTCTTGCCAAATTTCAAATTCCTGTTCTGAAGCCTGGTAGTGCAAAAACCTCTCAGTGAAATGATTGTAAGATTTTTTTAACATAGGCAGAACAACATATTCTCTTCTTCTCAGAAATACCTGGACTATTTTAGCTGAAACTTTCAAACATAATAAGCATAATTAATAATAATGCACCCTGAGGCAGACATCTGGCATGGAAAAGTTCATCCCGAAATTACAGTTTGGCATAGTTATAAGCAAATGAAAACAGGGTCTTAAAATGGAAAGTGTTAGTGCTACCTATATTTAAGGTTACCTACCAGCCCTCCCTATAATAATAAATGCTTGTCTGACTGGGCTAGATTCACCAAAGGAGGCATTCACTGCAAAAAAGGTCCACTGGTGGCACTGATAAGTGTGGGCAGATTGAAAATTTGACTAAGACTCCACAAAAGTCTATCTTGTGGAGGCTGCAACAGGGCAGGATCAGCATATGTCCTGGCCCGATCCTCCAAACATGTACACTGCTAACTATTAGCACTCATATTTTGCATTGTGATGCTCCGGAAGGGATATGAGGTTACAACAGCTTTCCACTGCCACATGTCCTGTCCTTCCATCAGGCCGCCTTTCCACTTTGGCCCCCTTCATCTACATTACAATCTTTAAAATGTTGCCTTTTTCTTAATGAATTTTACTGTGGTATTTATGGCGGTCTTTATAGGTAGTACAGGAAATCCTGCAATAACATCTCTGACTTTCAAACACCCCATGCTATGGGAGATTTTATGTATTTTAATTTATATATAGTATAAAGAAAAATATTAAAGACTAAGATACTTGGGGCTAGGATTGCCTTTGTTTTTATGATATGTATGTACAGCACCTAGCACCTGAAGTCTTGATTAGAGTCTCTATGCACCACTATACTACAAATAACAAATAATAGCAAAGATATTTAGTCACACTTCTCAGACAACTAGGGAAAATAAGAGTATGCTAGTAACAGTCTCACTGAGAGGCAAAAAGAAAGACTGCAGCTGTTCACCTTCTTTTATTTGTTTAGATGAATACACTGCAATATGCATACTTAGTTGGCTTCTTTGGGAAGAGCATTATCGATTTTCTGTGTCTATTTTAATTAAAAAACAAAGTGTTGCAAATCAAATAGGTTACTACCAAAAGACAAAGTAGGATTACGTCAAAATAATAAAAATCTATCAGTACTATGAAAGGACCTGCCTATCCTTGAAACATTACACCTGGGTGTTGTTCAGAACCCTACAGTGCTCATGGACAGTCCAATTTGCTTTCTGTGCAAAACCTTTAAAAAGCATAAAGTGGAGTATATTGCTTGATGTTTTCATTACTTTTTCATAAGAAGTCAGCTATAACACAAGTATTTCATTTCACACTGTACGCAGGAGGTCTTGCATGCTGGGCACAAAACACAAAAGACAAACTCAGATTCAAAAATCCCCAGATTTTATTCTATACATAGGGACTACATGGGATTGATTTACAGGATGTGTTTACATTTTTGACCATCTATATTGGTCATATATCTTCATATGAATATGAGCTGCCTCAAACATCAGTGAAATATTCTAAGTATGCTGGAAAGAAAAGTAATGCATAATTTAATAAGGAATACCAAAGGAAATGTGCAATCCTTGACAAAGTTTGGAAATTGTTAATCAAAAAATGTGACCCTGGAGACAGCAAGCACCGTTAATAGTAAAGGTGTTCGATGCATTTGTTATTTCTATGGTGCAACGAAGGAAAATGATTTCTATGGGGAATAGTCTTAAATTCAGTATTGCAGATACAGTTATCTCCACCAATAGTTTTATAAATGCAATATAGTTAAGATATTCATAGGAATTATTAACAGAAACCTGAGTTTTTCCACAATGGGAAGACAATGGGAAGTGCATAACTCTCATAGTTCTCATAGGGAAAAGAAAACAATTTATCTACTTTTGAAATTAAACAATACACATACTGTAAGGCATCCTGTGTAATACCGGCATTGTATCAAATTCAGAGGTGATGATAAAATTGCATTAATTAAATATCCTTTCATTTACTAAGAAGACCTTATGCTCAGACACCCTTAGACTTACTAACACTGACTCACTAATGTAAGAGCTTAAAGGAATATAAGTTACACACCAATGAGGTGGACAAAGTTGTAAGTTAACATAGACTCAGATTCAGTGGACCAAGTTCAGAAGTATGTTTGAAGGAGCTTCATAGTAGTAAGCAGGTGTGAATCTAAGCAAATCTAAGTTAATTTAAGTCTAAGGAACTGGTGAAATGTATACACTGAAGGAGGCCAGACAATGGTATAGTACACCAACTTAAAAACTCCCTCTAGACTTACTTAGACTCACCCCTAACAACAGCCCCCCTTCTTCCCTGCTCTCTTTCCAGCAGACCAAGGCCTTGTTCTTTCTAAGAAGGACTAGAAGTAACACTGAAAATACCAAGTAGGAAGAAGTCTAGGAGCTTGCTTTTACTATCGACTCTTCAGCATAACTAAGTTCAGTCAGCGGTACAAAAAAACAACTGGACTCACGCACAATGTATAAATCTGCCATGAATGCAGGCTTTTGCTTTGAGAGCTGTCTCCTGCAGAGGTAGACTGAGGTTATGCCGCTCGCCACTAAAGAATTTCAACTTGTTGGGGTTTTTTAATCCCAAAGTAGCCATGGGATAACCATGCTATTATGAAACCCTAATTGTTTTCCTATCATTTGGATAGGAGGCATATATGATGTTATCCATTGTGACAATGTTATTAATTCACTGCAACAATAAACCATGGCTATCTGTAATGTGCACACTGCACACTGAAATTCATATGCTATATTAGCTAATAATGTGGGATTTTATCTGTCCCTTTTCATTTGTTTTGCAGACAGCTCTTCATGCAAATTTCAGATGTCTCCCTCTCAGTGGCAACTCATTGTGTCTCTTTGTATGATGCCAGGGCCTTCACATCATATACAGGGTAAGAAACACTGGACCTTATTTTTCCTACTTCCAATATCATTCATTTTTGTAAAATTTCTGTAATTATCAGCTGAAACTTCTTTTCATATGTATAAAATCATAACCATTACAAAATGGAGCACTTTTCTATACCATAGTAGTGGAACAGATTAGAATGCAGTTTGTGTTGTCATATACATGCATGTGTTTAGAAAAATGCTGGCCTAACCACAAGCCTTCATTCTCTTGAGAAACAGCCACGTCTCATTCTCCTTCAGTGGGCATGGAAAGCATTCAGGATTGAGGCACCTGATCTATGGATAATCAGAGAAGTTTACTTTCTAGTGTGAGCAATCTGCCACTTTGCATGGATGCTAAAAAGACTGTACTTAAAAGAATCAAGACCCCACTTACACATGCTCCTAATTTGTGGGTTGTCCCATTCACTTCAGCAGGACAACTCCTATGTAAAATCAAGCATTCAAGGAAGCATTTGTAGGATTGAGGATTTAGTTTAGCAATCTGAGGCCTCACTGTAGGCAAAGCTAGCAATGCTCCCTTTAGTTTAGGCTGCCTAACAGTTTCCTTTATAAGATCCTGTTTCCATTACTTATAACGTTAACCATTTGGGGTGAAATTTTCCAGAACGGGTGCCTGCTTCAGGCTGAAGTTATTTCTGAAGTTTCAGCAAAAACAGTTGAGCCATTTCTGAGAATGAGATCATGTTGTTTTGCTAATGTTAGAAAATTCTTACAGCCATTTAACTGAGAACCTCCCGTGCCTACATGCTTTGGAGCAGTGATTTGAAATGTCGCAGGAGAGTCTCCCTAGGGTGAGGGATGTGTCTTTTGCTGCTCCTGTGAAATCAACAAGTTATAAGCCTCGGAAAATCACCATTTGCCCATGCTTAGGAGACTTGTCAGAGTTTGGCAGCAAAATTCTCTAAAGATTCTATCCACACTGAGTACACGCCTCCATCCCCACAGAGTTCCATGCCCACCCCAGTGAGTGTGTTTTAGGGATCAGAGGCTCAGCAGGATTGTTCTGCAATTGCTACTCCTAGTTGCCAGGGGCTGCTGTGGACCAACATTGGAACTGAGAGCAGGGAAGCTGTCTCTCCTGTGCTTTCTGTCATCCCCTGCTTGTATCCAGGCAGTGAGAAGGAGGAGGAAGGAAGTATCCAGACTTGAATGCAGAGCGGTAAGAAGTAGGCAAGCAAGAGCAAAGAGAAGATCAAGAATCATAGAAGATCAGGGGTTGTAAGAGACCTCAGGAAATCATCTAGTCCAACCCCCTGCTCAAGTCAGGAGCAACCCCAACTAAATCATTCCAGCTAGGGCTTTGTCAAGCCGGGCCTTAAAAACCTCTAAGGATGGAGATTCCACCACCTCCCTAGGTAACACATTCCAGTGCCTCACCACCCTCCTAGTGAAATAGTTTTTCCTAATATCCAACCTAAACCTCCCCCACTGCAACTTGAGACCATTGCTCCATGTTCTGTCATCTGCTACCACTGAGAACAGCCGAACTCCATCCTCTTTGGAATTCCCCTTCAGGTAGTTGAAGTTGGAGAGTAGAACAGGTTAAGAAGAGGGAAAAGGAGCAGAGGACAGGAGCAGACAGGGACAGAACTCCTGCAGTCAAAATAGTATGTAATGAAGATGTACCAGAGGCCAAATTGAGGCTGCACAGGCAACCTTAACTGTCAGTTCTTAACTGTCAATTGTTTGACTTTGCAAGCTTAATATTCTTTTAAAGTAGTTAGGTTTGTCTTTTGTTTTGTTTTGCTTTGCTGTATATAATGTGTATAGACATCAACTCCAGTTGTTTAAATGCTGTTTCTGAAGGAGATTTCCCAACTCTCAGCTCCAACAACACAGTGAGATGTACAAGCAGCCACACCTGTAAAGAACTTACAGGGCCTGCAAAATACATTCACGTTCCACCCAATAAAGGGCAATGGCGTGCATATACAAGCCATTCTTCATATACTCCAGCTATGGAGATACACATTGTCCTTTAACACTTTGGTACTTGGATGCCAAATAAATAGACTTTCAGACACAGAATCTTCGTTCATAAATTAGCATCAATTTATGATTGAGTCAAACAGAATTAAAGAGGGACAGGCAAGGATTAGCAACTCTGCACATTGTTACTGATAGCCTCCTCTTCTCATGAGTGAGATATAACCTTTTACCTGTGAGCCTGAGCTCTCACCTGGCACTCATTGAGATCTCTGCTCTCCTTACTAAAAAGAAAAGGAGTACTTGTGGCACCTTAGAGACTAAGGTGCCACAAGTACTCCTTTTCTTTTTGCGAATACAGACTAACACGGCTGTTACTCTGAAACCTGCTCTCCTTACTAGATACTCAAATGAAGTATAATTAGGCAAGATGGGCTTTGATGTTTTTGAGATGAACTCCACAAAATGTAACTTTAGTGGGGCATGGCAAAGAGAGACCCCATACTGTGTCTGACAAACGAGGAGTTATTAACAATTCAGGCTAACACATCTGCTCCGGGGTGGGGGCAGCTAGTAGGAGAAAGTGGTTCTTGAGCTCAGGGCTGTGGGTAAGAAGCTCCCAAACTGGGGGGTTTTGTTTTATATTTTGTTGTTTTTCTGTGACTAAGAGAGAGGCTTTTCCCCTGGAATAGGAGAGCTGGCTAGACGACTGCTCCTGTGTTTTTAGTATTGAATTCATTCCCCAGTGTGATCCACTTTTCTTAACCCTCTGATCAGGCTCATAAAGGAAGCAAATGAATAAAATATCCAGAAGCCTGAAAACTACCTTTTCCAAATGGTGTAAAATCCCACCATTCATAACTGGCTGGTGTGTACAAAGCAGGGCAACACGTAGTGTATTTGCAGGAGGCAAAGACTGACATCCTAATAGTCCAATATGCTCACTGATCGTGGGTGCCACATCTGAAACAGATTTATGTGTCTTGAGCTGGACACCCAAAATTAATGCCCACTTCTGAATGGACTAAGTGTATCTTGCTGTTAGAACAATTCTTTTCTCTTTGAAGTCACTCCAAAGCATGTAGGGGATTATGGGAATGAACATATACAGGATGCTGTAATAATGTGTGGCTGTTATCTAACTGCACACAGCCAACTGATATGGAATAAAACCTAGAATTTTTCATTTCCAAGCCTGAGAACTTTTGAGCATGCATAATTCCCTGAGTGCCAGCAGGAACTGGATGGTGCTTTGTGCAGCAGCTCTCAAGAGACTCATCCACCTTCCAGTGAAGTCAATGAAAAAAATACCATTGAGTTCAATGAGAGTTGACGAGGACCTCAAGCCTTTTGACTCTATAAACATAGATTTCTATAAATTGATCAGAAGAAACACTTCAGCCAGCTTAGGCAGTAGTGAGAATGGTTAAACACTAAAGCAGACAGTATACGTAGTCTTTCCAACAGCCACGTACGTACAAGCTAATACGTCTGTGTGTACCAGCCATTCTTATTAGCAGGATCTCTATTATCTCTTCAAATTTTCTGATAAAATATGGAAAGTCCCAGCAAAGAGCAAATGTATGTGGCTACATTATTATAAACCTCCAAAAGCAGGTATTTACAAGGGAATTACTGACACAACCTCTGCTGTCAGGGTACATATCTCCACCTGCAAATGGTAAATGCCACTGTGCACTCCAGAACTAAGGTAAAGAATATTAATAGTTTTAGTCCTGCACTATTATGAAAAAAACTTTATGTTGAGCTATATTCTACAGCATAAACTCCAGTAAGATTTATTTTGCCCTTTCTGTATAGCTTATGCAAAAGAGCTCATTTTAACTGTACAATGACAAAATCTAGAAGTGGAAGTATTTTAATTCCAGTTTATGCTCCTATTTATCATTACAATGGTATCTGCTACAGTTACCATTCACTAATTGTGCCACAATTTCTATTGAAAGGGTTTCAATTCTCTTTTCCCGGGATAGTACTCAAGTTATCAGAGAGCTAAAACATGGCACACATGACAATCCATTTGGCTATGTTTTAATTTGAAGGAGTGCATTGTAAAACATACTTTCCCTGGTTTCAGAGAGATTTTTACATTCCCATAAGTGATTTTGTTCTTTTTAATGAAATCACTATTGGACCACTGTTATGGGAAATGAGATGCCTCTTCAACACAGGGCTACTGTTGCTGGGGTCCAGCCCTTCCCCCCCACCCCTACCCCCTCACTAGAGTATTCTATGTGATATGATCAGTGGTCAGTGATTTGTTTAGGAAACTGGGTGAAGTGGCGAGGAAGCCAAAAAGGTCTAGAATATGACATAAATAAGTATCACAATACTTTGAATAAATTCATACTGTGACCCAACTTAAAAATAACTACATTGAAGGAAAAACACATGCATGCTCTTTCCGTATCCCCTTGGACCACTGGAAACTGTTCCATTCACTCCTTAGCATTTACTACAGCCGAGCAAATAATTCTTAGCAGATAATTTCCTCTGTCTGTTTTAACCTGCTTTCAGAATGTTCATGAGTAGATGCGCATGTTCTTGATTTTTGTAGTTCAAGTACACTGGACAATTTTATTATTGTTTGTTTAGATTTTTTACTTCTGGCCCCTGACCCGCTAGTTCCCAGTATGAAGAAGAATGAAGCTCAAAATGTTGAAATGTGATGGGGTGGGGGTGGGAGATGGGAGTGGGACTGTTAATTATTAAAACGTGTTCTTGCTAAGCAATCTGAAGTCCCCAAACTTTACATATGTATAAACCCATAATAAATATATACCCCCAAAAGAGAGAATGAAAAAGCTTTCCAAAAATAACCACTCAGCGCTCTTGGAGTGTCAAACATCTGATCAGTTTTAACCTAGAATATCCCCTGCACCAAGGTTTTGTGATAGGGTGATATTCACCCCTGTGTACAGGGCCTGCGGAAGGGCTATTCTAAAAGGAGTTCATGGTGTATACTATACCTAGCACTTAAACAGGGATAAAGGTAGGGTGAAGTATCTGGGCTCTCTTTTTCCCTCTTGTGCAACCACACAGGAGCCATGTTAGTTTATATATATATAAAATGTGTGTGTGTTTGTGTAGTTTTTTTCAGTTGAAATAAGGAAACAAACAAAGATGCATGACTGCAGATGTAAAGAAGCAGCATGGTTGCAAAACCAAGGCACAGCCGTTACTTCAGTGTAGTTATTTTTAGTGTGTCTACGTATTAATGGGTACCAGGATCCTGAACAGCAGCAGCAGCTATAGAGCTTGTGTTCTCATGGCTATTGGTTAATTGTTTACTATAAATCAACTTCAGCTTATTTAGTCTTTGCTTGCATGTGTGTGTGTGTGTGTTTGCGTAAATCAAAATGCTGTTTAACTGTGTGTGCTGGAATGGTCTGTGTTCACAAAGTTCCAAACCAGATTGCAAGTTATCCATGTGCTGTGCCTTTTCTTAAACCAGATTTACTGCCAAAATATGAGTAGCATGTGACAATGATATTTAGTTTGTTTATTTATTTTTCACAGAGCTTGGATTATTGCTTGCTTCTATTTGGTTGTGGGCCTCCTGCTAAAAGATTGATTAGAATTTACTGAGTTGGTCAACACTTCCCACCCGTTTGCCCCCTCCTCATTTTGTACTATGGATTTTTTTTGCTTTATTATTTTTGTCCATTGATAGCTGATTCCTCTAATAAATAATACTGAATAACCAGAATATTAGAATTATAAGTATATTTTAAAAAATCTAACAAGGAATCACTGTACATATCTATCATTTGTTGTCTTTTAGGTTCCCGTAAGCAAACATTGGAGATAGCTAGATATTTTGTTTCTGCTCATCCTAATATATGAATACAGATGCATCTGTCTGTGTCTTTGATTTTTGAGGTGGCCATTGTCAATGGTTTTTTTTCTCAGCAATAATTAGCAATAACGGAAATATTCTGATAAAAAAGACGGGAATAAATTATCTACAACTGCATTCACATGAAAGAGCACATTTTTTTGTTTTTGTTTTATTTAAATGCTCATATACTTGGCACTTTACATTATCTGCAAAAACCAAAAAAAAAAACGAGTGAGTGAAAAATGAGCAAGTCATGGATTTTCAGTGCTCTAATGACTTATACTAATGTATTCCTTCATCTAAATACAGATTTCTATTTAAAATTCAGCATGCAGGAGTATTATGAATTCCAGTTTAAGAGATTCCAAATAATTGCCCTTTAGAAATGATGAATAGCTGTTTAAAGCCACTGATAAGAATATACTATTCCTCTCTTAACAATGGGCCTTCTACATGAACTGTGTCATATACGCCTGAAATTAGTTTATTATTTTTTTTATTGGTATGCAAAACATAGGCTGATGGCAGATTCCAAATAACCCCTCACTCCGAACCCCACAATTCCAAAAAAACTGTTACAAAAAGCAAGAGGGAGAAGAAGATAGTTGTTTTTATACAGAAGCCTGGCCACTGAAATGCAGATGATGCCACTGTCTCTTGTACTTTGGTTTTCTTAGATTTTCTGTCTTAAAAAGAGGAGGATCTAAGGTTGAATTGGATTTTGCAAAATTCCACATTCAAGAAGCTTTCTGAAGGCTGTTTGTGCTGTCTACAAATGCCTTTTAAAAGAACCATTCCAGACATGTTCTTTCATTTAAAAGATGAGCATCCAGAACTACTGAAATTAAAAATACATTATTCATTTACTCAATGTGGCAACATTTTCACTTAACAGAATAGATGTCCTCTTTATAACGTAAGAAGGTCTTTGAAAGCACAAAACAAAATAGATTCAATGCAGCTATACATGGAATATGCAGTTATGTGTGCAATTTGATAATGTACGTTTCAGAATTTGTATGTGTGCTAGACACACATACAATGATATATGCACCTTTGAGGAAAACGTATACACTGACATGCATCTTTTATGAAAATACACATACTAATGTTTATATATTAGGAAAATAATTCCAATCATATTTTTAAAGAGACTTGGTTTTTAAGTGAACTATAACTCAAAATAATTTGTCTCATGGCATCAGGCATTTGATAATGCAGAAATAATAACAGGATGCTATAGAATTGATTACTCATCAGCAAATGGCTGGATGCTTCAAAGTTCTTAGAATTTCCCTAGAAATATACTACTTTCTGTGTGAAAAATAAACATGTTCAGAATTTTCAAAATTATGTGTTGATTGCTATGTGCTTTGTAAAATCATTATGCTTAATATAGTATTTCTGCTTACTTCACATTACCTCTTTATATATGTGGTACAGGGCATGCATACAGACATATCTGCCTATATATAGATCTAGTGTGTGCATATGTCTATAGAGTCTATAGAGCTAACTAGCTATGCTATATGCGTAGTACAAAGAAAAATAGATTTCCAGAGTCTATTGCAGTGCATGCCACCAAACTAAATGCCTGTTACCTAAGGAAATATCTCCCATTTATTTATTTATTTCAGCAAACAGTATAAATACAGTTCTTCCCATTTAGTTGTAGAGGTCAGAATGTAGAAATGGAATGTTAGTGGAAGGCAGCAGTGACTCTTTTCCCTTCTTCCATCTCCTCTTTCCTACCTCAGAACAAATGGTGGGAGAAGTAGATTTACTCTTATTTTCTAGCTGCCTTTTCATTTTACCCTCCCAAACTTAGCCACCTCTAAAGATGTCTTAAAAACAGGTTAAAGCAGTTAGCTTTAGCATACTTGTGTCTATAATCCTTGGCTCTCGTCTCTTTAGCCTTTTCTTTTCTCTATAGAAGCAGGGCAGTTATCCCCTATTCAGGGTCATTTTTTCTGCCTCCAGGGTAGGCTGCCTTCTCCACACACCACTGGTACCCAGAGAAGAATGGCTCTTCTGTTTGTCCAACTGCCTGCATATTGCATCCATTGCTCCATTCAGCCTGCCTTTTCAGGTCTTCTAGCTGCTGTACAACTTAGCTTTTGTGCTCTACTGCCAGGGGTTTTCTGAAGCCAGACGCTTTTTGAAAAGAGGGGATATTTGCATAAACAATGCCATGTGAGGAGATCTGCTGGAAACAAAATCAAAATTCAGTCAAGCAAATCTTCCTGATCAACTCATTTCTTACAGCCGACACCTCCTATCGTTACCATCTGTATACTAAATTATGGCTGAAAATTTGTGCAACTCTTCCTTTTCACTTGCTCTGTGTCCAGCTTTATCAAATAAGCCAAAGTATATTTTGTTTTCCAATTTAGTCTGAACAGAACCCATAAACAGAATTTGGTATGTGGAATGAGGAAAATATGGTGAGTTAAATAAAACAGGAGGCCAGCCATGCATCAGCTAGCCTGCAACTCAGATTGGATTTGTACTGGGGGCTCATCAAAATGCACATCGGAAACAAGATCTGCCCATCAGTTTGCTGAGATTGCAGGTCAGTGATGGCTGGGCAGTTTTATCAGGGCAGACCAGGGAGGGGAGGCATATTTACCAGTGTGGGTGGTAATCGAAAGAAGCTTGCTGAAAACATGTGTGTTTAAAATAAATGGCTGCTAGCTTCAAATATTTTGTCCTTGTATACATGTGTGTCTAGGTGTGTGTAAGCACACACACTATACATATAAAAAGGCATACACACTTATGTGTGGGTATACATATATGTATGTATGCAAACATATATGTCGTGCTGTATGGCCTCTGTGTATTTGTTTATACATACATACACTCACATACACAGAGGATATAGCTTCTCCATGTGATAAAAGGAAACAAGATTAATTTTGTTTAAAAAAAAAAAAAAGCAAAGCTCACAGAACAAGAGCAGCCCAGAGGTGAAAAGGGATATAATTTCCTAAAGCACTGGTAAAAAAATGTGTGTTATTTGAAATATTTTTAACCCATATATGAAACTAGATAATACATATGTAATTATTCCATTAAAATATGCTAAGAGAATGTTAAGGTTGCACAGCTAAGCACTCAATAATTAGGAAACAACAACATTAAGGTTACATGCACAATTCTAATTCTACACTCTTATGCATACACAATACAATTAAATAATATAACATAGATTTTTATCACATTAGGTACACGTGTGTAGCCTCTTCCACGCTGCACTACCTACTAAGTTTCCGTATGCCAGACAGTCTATGAAAGCCATTATTGTACAAGATGCACAGTGAGGTCGTCTCCTTTGGATCAGTTGCCTCAGTCACTGCCCACTTTGCAAGCTACACAAGAAAATACATTGTCTGATGTAATATTTTTTGTTTCAGAAATTAATGTGGTCATATCACTAAAGCCGGTTATGCATATGCACAAGGGGGCAGACTTAATACTGCACAGGCAGCCTTAACTCTGCCATGTCCTTACTTTTGAGTGTTTGACCACTGAGCCTTGAAGTTATCCTAACAGATTTTTGTTGATAAATTTTTTTAAACAAAAAACTCTACAATCATGCACTATATGGTGAGACACAGGTGGAACATGCTGCCCCTCAGAAGGAGCCACTGAGCTCACTTTTCAGTTGCACAATCTGACATGCACGCAGTGGGGCGTATATAAATGAGTCCCTGAGTATTAAGGACTATTTATTCCAATAGGTTATTAACATTCTCTTTGAGTGCTATTAATATCTAGAATAAGGTTAATAAGGCACTATGTACCAGAAAAGAGGTAACTATATATTGGAAAGTGGATCCTGGAAAGTACTAAGTGGCTACTTCTGGGTGCTGAGGGCCCTCAACTTCCATTGATTTTAAAAGATGACAGTGCTGAGCACCTAACATGTTGCTAAGCAAATTGCAGAACCAGGTCCTAATGATCAAGTAGCATTCATTGTGCATACAGTAACTTTCTTATTACATTCGACTGAGATTTAATAAGATAGAGTATCCGCTCACCTCTTCCTATGACCACACAGTGAACCAGCCCAGAGGAGAACTCTATCAGGTTCCCTTTGTGGAGGGTCCTCTAAATGGAAGAATTCAAAGGTTTGTCCACATGTGGGAGAAGTTGGGATCTGGTGCCCAAATTCTCAGCTCACCTGAGATCGGGCAGATATACAGGCCCCTATGCCACTGCCCTGACCCCACCAATCCTGCCCTTCACTTTGGCTCCACAGCAGCACACTTTTCATGACACTAGGGACTCCACTGAGAACCCGACCCTGGAACCCTTCCTGCCAGGGGCATGTGCAGGAATTTAAATTAGACCACTTTTGGAGTGGCATGTTCTGTGCTCCCACTGCCACGGTCCTGTGGTCGGAGGAGCTCTGTGTCCCTGCTGATGATTGTGGCGGGGGGAATGCCCCTGCTGGCCCCCTCTTGGGCACGCTCCTGCTTCCTGCAGGGCCATGCCTGACAATAGGGCCAAACCTGCAGCTGCAGGGTGTCCCCCAAGGCCCTATCCATGTCCTATTTAGTGTGGGGTACAAGTTGCTGCAGTGATAACTAAGGCTTCATGGGTGAAAATACATGCACCACTGTTCCCTATTGGGTCACACCCTATGGATCTAAAGTCCTCCTCTCTATACACACACATACACTCAGGATGTTAGAGCAGAAGAATATAGGTTCTTGGAGAGAAGGTCACATATTGAATCTTGCCACTTGCAGACAGGAATGGCTTTGCAAGCATCCCAGATTTCTTTGAACTAGCCCTGGCCCCATTAATCACGTGCAAAAGGACTGTATTTCACAGTACTTCAGTTTGGGAAAGCACTGTAAGGCTAGGTTAGCCCAATGATGAGCTGCCAGAAGCTGAAGAACCGGTTCCTTCAGTCGCTCCAGGCCTTCGGCGGCACTGAAAGATCCACCGCCGAAGTGCCGCCAAAGGCCCGGAGCGAGTGAAGGGCCTGCCGCTGAAGTGTTGCCAAAGGCTTGGAGTGCTGCTGGGTGAGTAAAAATTCACAGAGGAGTCTCCCCAGCCGAGAGCTCAGGCGGGACAGATAGGATGGTCCCGTGGGCCGGATGTGGCCCGCGAGCCGGAGTTTGCCCATCCCTTTAACAACCGGTTCTAAACTGCTTCAAAATTCAACAATCGGTTCACGCGAACCAGCTCCAGCTCACCACTGGCTTAGCCCCTGATCACATGGGCTGGGAATGGAGTGAATGATGCACATTCTCATCTGATGGGTGGGTTGCTGGACCTGTATAACTCCCTCCCTGGAGTTCATCAGGGAGGAGAGTGGTGCAGGATTGGCTGTCCCCCACCCCACAACTTTGACCTGATATATAGGGGGCATGATCTTGCACAAGTTTAAATACGAAGTATAACAGAATTTGGTGTGTCCTTTTTGAATTTCTCCATGAGTAATACACGCTAATTCTATTCTCCTTCTCATAGAAACATGCCAGATGACATGCCACTAGATTTATGCAAGGGGAAATGGGGAATAATAATATATGAACTCCTGGGTTCCCTTTTATTCATTTTCTGTAATCTTTAAGTCCTTCTAAACCACCTAGAGCTCTATCATTCTTACCTTCCTAGGATGTAAATTGCCTTAATCCTACATAGTCAATGGAAATGGGTGGGTCCAAGCATGTTGGAAAGCTAGGTATTTCTTTTCACAGTACTTCAGTTTGGGAAAGCATACTACATAAATAATGTATCTGACAACATATTTATTGAGGTTTAACATCTGTGTTAGAGATGTATCTATTACATAGCTTCAGTAAATGTGTTTTTAATATTCTACTTCATTGCATATAATACCTCTCTTATTAAACTGAAATTAAAAGCATGTTCAGTACCTCATAGTCAAAGCAGCACTGGTGTAGGTTTATAATGCAAGCAAATGCATCGAGAAAGAGAATAATACATATAACAGAATGCACTGCTTGGCCAATAAAAGACACAAATTGTTCCTGGAAGATAATATAGTGAGTTCTGTATCCTAAGATCTGCAGGATCTTAGGGCCTGATGCAAAAGTACTGTTTTTAGTTACATCGGAATGTGGGAGATTATTTCTTCAGCAGTTATGTTCTACTTAATTAATGTTGGATTCAAAGATTGTGTGTAAAAGAAGTTTTTTACAGCATATTGCTAGAGCTACCTGTTTGTAATGCATCAGCCAGTCTAACGGGAAGGAGGATGGACCTGGGATTAAGGCAAAACCCTGACAATTGGAGACTACCTCAACATACTCATCAAGCAGAGGTGTCTGGAGGTCTACTAGTTACTAGTAGGTCAGTATTTTGATTAAAAAATCATAACCTTGAATTCCTTTTTAAAAATTTTCTTTTTAACAAGAATAATACAGAAAAGAAATCTGACCAGTCAGTAAGGAAGGAAAAAGTCTGTATAAATACTGTACTACTAATAAAACATAGGTCCTGGGATACTTGGAAAATTTGAACAGGACAGAAGCAGCCCCTGATAGCTTTTATGTCTAAGGGATCCTTGATAGCCTAAATGAAATAAGCTGGTAACTTCTGTCTATTTCCTAGTGAGCAGATGTCTGCATAACAAACATCGCCATCAAAGTGCCTGGTCCCGCAATGAACACCACACAGAAGGATCTCTACACCTGCACAGAGCCCCATTGATGTAATTGATTTCAGTGGGGCTCTGCACAGCCACAAGGATCCAGTGCTCATAGAAGAATCAGGGCCATAATTGGTATATATTGGCCGTATCAGCAGAGGTCAAAGACTAGAAGCCTGATCTCTCACTCATTGAAACCAATAGAAAAGCTCCCATTGATTTCAGTGAAGCAGGATCAAGTAATAAAATGGTTGTGGAGAGTAAACTACACTCTCCCCACTAGAGGCAGTCCCGTTAGTCAGTGCTGAGATATTTGAATGGGGCAACATGGGGGAAGCTTGCACTTCTGCTTCCAATTCTGTCCCTGTTCTTGGATAAAAGGGTGATGTACATTTGGCTTCTTTCAAGAGCACTAACATTCACTGGGGTTTTTTTTTTAAGTGTAAATTACTTTATATCCAGCACACCAAAAGGGAGGCAAACTTCTAAAACAACACCCAGAAATACGAGGCTCTGGTGGCAGAATTTGCCCTTCAGTGATTAGCAATTATGTATCCAGTTGTGAATAGGCTCCAGAAATGTTAGCATATACATTAATCTGTACGTGAAGCTCTGCTTTACTGAGGATTTTCTCTACAATACTTTTTCCATAAAAGAAATTCATAGAAGAAATGATAACATTGATGTAAGAGAGAGGCAGCTTGATTAGCATTGGCTGTGTGCTCATTATAGTGCAACCAAAATGGGGAGAAGATAGGGAAAGCTCCATATTGTCAGCAGATTGTGTATTTAACAGAGTCTACAGGAGGCGGTCTGCATGACTAGATTGCTCTAATCCTTATAACTTGGAAATCAATAAGATAAATGAAGGAGAACTGAACAGCTAGTAGGCTCGGCCCTGATGGTTCCAGGATAAATCCCTTTTAATAAACATGAAACTGCAGCAGACCAGAAATTCTGAGCTCCGGTTCTGAGTTGAAACTGTTTACCTCTCTATCTGCCACATTTATCAGTTTTTGTTTTTACTCCTTCACTCTTTTTTTAATTTGTAAGTCTGTGTCCATCCATTTAACTGAATGTTTATTTCCTTCCTTCTGCAAGATGAAGTATAGATATAATGCTGCTTCGTAAAGGCTCTCAAGAAGGATTAAGGAAAAAAATTCTGTCATCCTATAATCATCTTATTCTTGCTTAATACATACTATTGTCTTTTGGGGAAATTCAAATTTGTGAAACATGCAGGGGGGAAAAGGAAGGAAATGTCATTTACAAAAAGCTGCTACTCAGATTTGTTTTATTATAGCATTTATGGTAATGATAGTGACAAAGGAATTTTTTTTAATGAAGCAAACAGTATATTTTCCACAGCATTAACACTCCCTGGCTAGTTGCTCCATCAGAACTGGGATTTGACAAGGCTTGATTTCTATAATAGATGTTTGGTTAATTTATTTGTTTCTAAATTATAACAAGAGTTTGGAAGTTCAAGATTTAATACTGAGGCTTCCCTTGATATACACAGGGAAAAAAATAAATTTAGATCTCTTTATTTTCCAATTAAACATTCTTTATCCCTGCGTTAATATTACAGACGTCTCAGGAATAATTAAAACAGATAAGCAATTTATAAAAATCTTCACATTTCATGCTAATTATCATAATGTAATGTTACATTTCTATTAGCACCTTTTGTTTCCTCCTCCCCCATCCTTTGCTTTTCTGAACCCGTGGGCCTTAACCAGTCAGTATGTTATAAATCTTAGTTAAAACACACTAAGAAGCTTGCAACCAAGCAAACTGGACAGTGATGGAGCTTTTCTCTGTTTACCTCCCTTCCTGACAGCCAGGCTGTCATTGAATTTGAAAATTATGATGGTTTTTATAGCTTTTTACTGTGAAGGCTAAAGGATTTTCAGCATGCAGAGGAGCAAGTGCGGGTTGTAAGGGAAAAGAACAGTGCCATTGGTAAGGCTGGTGAACACTGTGCTTTGTTACTCCTGATCCAATAGTTTGAAGAGAAAGCACAAGTAATGTATAAAGGTTAGGTCACCCAGTCAAGGAATAGAAGCAATGCTGTATGATGTAGATGGGCCGTCACACCTCCAACAGCAAATGCCAGTTATCCAAGCAGTCTAATGAGTATTCACTGTGAATGGTTCCTGAGCACAAATATGGTTAGCTATTTGTGGTGAGAGTGTGAAAAGCAGGAGGGGGTAGGAAGAGCTAAGGCCCTGAACTTGCAAATGCTTAACTTCACTGCGGTGAGCCCCATTGAAATCAATGGGAATCTTCATGAATAAAGTTGTGCACGTGAGGAAGCATTTTCAGGTTTGAGGCCTGAATTTGTCCAATAAACTGTTCAGAATGAAAAATCTGACTGGAACAACGGTAATAACAAAAATTACCAGTGCCTGTGCACAAACACACACGTGCATGACTCTGCGCTGACGAGGTGCAGAAAAGCAGAGTGCTCAGCTCTAGCAGTTTGCTTCCCCAGCCCTCTTTCAGCAGCCTCTAGGAGTGAGCCTTTAAGAAGTAACTGATATCATAATACAGATAATGGACCTCGGTATGTTTTAAAAATATAATCATCTAAGCTTTCACATATAACAGTGTAGTTTAGGCTTCATTTTGTTTTTATTCTGCACTAGACTTTGATATAAGCCAATGGAAATGAGGTATAAATAAAAGACTCACTCTAAAGCCAAGTTCTGAAACCTTTCTTTAGATAGAACCGTACTTATGTGAACAGATCCACATACTACCCAGTCTATTGATTCAAAGCTATAACACTTTTGTCCTATATTACTTAATTTATCTTTATTTATTGCAACGTTGATAGCATTCAAATTGCATTAGATAATGTACTGGATAAGATACCTTTTTAAAACCTCTTACTGAGATCCTATTGGGACTGGTATGTAATTGAAAACACTTAATGGAATATTTCAGGGAATATTGCCAGGGAATGAACAAGAGAATCACATTTCATTTTAAAATGCCAGACAAAAATCACTTAAAATGATCATAGCTGTGATTTGGAAGGGTGGGATGGGTGTTATAATTTACATAGACTTTATTTCTCACCTAAAATTATTTTCTTTCTTTGTTGCATTTGACAACTTACTAGTGTCTTTTCAGAAATGTCTGACATTCCTTTTAATTAAGTAGTTAGACACGACAGGCAATAATACATTTCTGGAGGATCACTGCAGAGCATGTGCCAATGTGTATTTTATTTCAGGACTGGAGACTAAGTTTGTAAAGTGCCAAGTAAATGTGTGCTTCTTAATACATGTGTATGAATAATAAAATATATCAGGTATTCTGAGAACTGGTTGTATCTTGCTTTTGACCTGGAAGCAAAGTTGAGACTTTTCAGATTGCATCAG
The DNA here is from genome assembly GCF_015237465.2 of Chelonia mydas. Classification (NCBI taxonomy): domain Eukaryota; kingdom Metazoa; phylum Chordata; order Testudines; family Cheloniidae; genus Chelonia; species Chelonia mydas. Next base: position 104,224,855 of record NC_057850.1, on the reverse strand, counting down.
TTAACACTACTCCTGCATGTAGGTCTTCACCACTGGAAGTGCATAGATGGTTGTGTCCACCTGGACCGTACCCTCTTTTTCCATGGTCATCCAAGTAAATTGGAATGATGCCCATAAATCTGGGATCTGAAGTTGCAGAAAGGCAGTTACAACTGCCAGAATTGTTCTTGGTATTGAGCTGTTTTATCAACTTGGGTTCCATAATCAAAAGGTCAGCTCCAATTGCTGCAGAGAGCTCTCATCCTAGTGCTCAGAAATAAAAAGCTGAATATGGATGAGCTCACTGGGACAGAGTTCCTCAAAAGAGGATGGAGAACCATAACCATCTAACCACTCCAACCAAATTCAGTCCTCTCACCTACGTATAGACGCTGGTAGCAATGGGGGGCATCCAGGCCAGTATTTGAAAAACAGATCCTTGCCCCTCTTAGCTAGTAGAAACCAGGAAACACCAATTGCTCCACTAAATAATGGAAATGCTCAGTACCTCTTTTGGAAACTATCTGAACCTCCCTAAAGAACATGATAGTCTGTTTGGTCCTCAAGAAACCAAGATTTGATGCAGACAATCTCATCAACTGTCATTAACTTCACCGTCCTAGGCAAAATGATCAAAAATCTAACAATATGTGGCATCTGCTCACATCTTGGACCTCTCATAATCAGGCTTTAGACCACAACATGGTATAGAGGTGGCTCTAGTAATAATGATAAATGTCCTCCTTATGACTCTGGATCAAAATCAGATCTCAGTTTTCAGGCTATTCAGCCACTCAGTAGCCTTTAACACATTCAGTCACAAGATACTGATGACCCACTTCTGTTTGCAACGTATACCTAGAGAAGATGTTGCCTTAAAAGACACGCTTTATATTTATCCCATTATCTGACATGATAAACATAGGCAGGAGAAAGAAACAGGTAATCAATTTGATGATTTTGCCATGCAATTTCACAAGCCCGTTCTGGTGAAGGAGTTGTCAAAGCTAAACTTGCAGTGTTGCTTGCCAATAGACACAGATTGCTTAACAGTCACCTCCAAGCAGTAAAACTGGTTGCCAGTTCAAGTGCCAGGTAATTTTTATAGGATAATTATTACCCTTACCAAAGTTATTAGAGACTAGCTACTGGGAGATTTGTGAAGTATGAATGATCACTATCTGTCTGAGCAGCAAGGATAACTAATCCACACAGACGTTTTTGCTGAGCTGCAGACTATTCCCTTTTTTTAGATATTAGAAATAATTCTTCAGAAAGGATCAAATCACATAATTTTAACATTATGAGAGTATTTACAAGGTACTTATTTTTCTGCTATTGCAACAGTATGTCAGGAAAATATACTGCTGTTCGAATCTTCTCTGGCACTTGCTCGTGCTTGGTTCAGTGAGCACTGAGGGTGCAGTGTGATTCTGTGAAGGATATGCCATGCAATGTGTTCTGTGCCAATGTCTCTAGGGATGACAGTAGAATCTACTGCATCCTTCTTAGATCAGGTACTGCTAAGGCAACCACTGCAACTATGCCATCCCTCATCATTTCCTTCCCATGCACGGCTAACTTCATAAGAATGTGGATGCTGGTAAACCTCAGTTCTTCCTGTTCTCGCCCTGTGACAGTGACACACAATAGTTTAGTCTCCTGAGGCCTGTGTTCTGTTTCGGTACCGGTTGTTGAGCTTGGTGTGGAAGTGGCTGGGAGGTATTTAGTGGCCTGTGACATACAGGAGGTCAGATTAGATTATCTAGTGTTCCCTTCTGGCCTTAAACTTTATGATTCTATTCCTTTCTCTCTCTCCAGCTCCTACTCTACCACTTCCACCAAGGTATGTGGTCAAATCCCAGACTGAACCCTTAATTTCTGCACTGCCTTCAGAAGGGGCAGGGAATATCCGTAACAGCCTGCAGGATCTCTCCAAAACCTAACGTTCTCATACCTCCACTCACCATCACCACAAAACATCATGGTTCCCCGTCCTCTGTAGGAAAGGGTGAGCAAATTAGCAGGTCTGCATCTGCCAAAGCCAAATTACCTTGAGGTATACAGAGCCTTCAAAGGGGCAAAAAAGCCTCCCAGAGAAACTACTGGCCCTACCCTAGATAATTTCTTCTGTTTTATAAGGGAATGAGGGGAAGTATAACCCCTTCCCATCCTGTATTCTGCAACACTGCTGCTACTCCCTCAGCCCTGCCCTGTCCCTCAGTCCCCCTAGTTGCTGCTTGCACATGTTCTCTCTTGCTCATGCTCGCATGCTCTTCTCTGTCTCCCATATTCATACTGTCTTGTGTTTAATCTGAATTGGGGATCCCAGGTGTGTTGTATGCAGAACAACCAGAGTATGGCAAAGTGGCTTACCCTAAGAGTTATGTCCACACTAGAGATGCAATTACAGCATGTCTAGTCATGCTAGCTGCTCTGACTGAGCCAGCTAGAAAAAAACATCAGTGTAACCACAATGGCATAGGCTAGCTACCGAAGTACATACCCAGGATCTCAGGCAGGCTTGTACTCAGGTGACTAGCCCTTGCCGCCATTGCTAGCTTTAACAAACTACATCAGTCAAAGCTAGCTTGTATATGCCTACACATGCTGCAATCACACTTCCCAATTGCAGTTTAGTCATACCCTTAGTCATGGTCCTGTGGACATGTGAGGGCCTCTGAGGACCCTGGAAAATGCTAACTAAGTGCCCAGTCCTTTAGCTGTGCTCCCGAACAATTTTCTTTGGGCAACCTGGGAACCCACAGGACTTGACCACAACTGTAATTCGTTCTGAAAATCCACTGGGTACCCAAATTAGCTCTGAGATCTAGCAGGCGCTCCAACAGGCCATTGGCACCCATGCAATGGTTGGAAAATTCTGGCCTTGATGTGCAGTCTGTAAAATGGTTTTCATTTAGTGTAATTTCTAATCCATAGCTGGCTACACCATCTGGTGGAAAAAATTGTCTATCGGGTTCTGCTTCTCCTGACACTAGTGGTGGCAGTAACATTTTAGAGAGACCCGTCCTTTGCTACCAGTCTCACTGCTGCTGCTTCTCCCTCCTTCCACTTGTGCCCTACTGAAATACCAGAAGTCTGTTTACATGCTGTGGTGAGCAGACGTTTCTGTGTATGTATCTGCCTTTCCTCTGCTGTCCCTCTGCCTACACAAATATCAGATTGCTATTTTACTGTCCTTTTCTCCAGAGAGAAAAATATAACGCACCAATGATTTTCTTTGTAGGGCACTGGTGCATATGTGCATGAACCAGTCTCCTCTCACCATTAGCACTGTTTGTTACAGGTGTTTTCTCTTCATCTTTTCTATTTCTTAGGGACAAATCCTAAAGTGCCTTGTGCAAGGCCCTAAAATGCCAAAGATCATCTATTTTTGCTGAACTGTGGTTGTCGGGGTGGAGGGAAGGGAGGGGGGATCTGCATGAGAGTCATGCTGCAGAAATAACTTCCATGTGCATATCCACAAGGATGTTACTCCAGATTTACACTGGTGTGACCGAGAACAGTGTAATTAACAGTATTGCTAAGAATACTAATAAATGGAACACAGTACCTGTGACTACTATTTGTAATTCTCATGCATTGCAACAGCAGGAGCTGGTTTGGCTCTTTTTTGAGTACAGCACTAGATTAAACTTATTCAAGTTTAATTCTTAGTACTACTGGCCTTTTATTCTTAGTACTGCTGGCCTGTCTCTCTGTGCCTTTCACCTCTTCTTGCATGCTTCTTTGTTGTTGTCAATACAGCAGTTATTCTCTCAAAAAAATTAAGAGGCAGATATGCTCCCACCAAAGAACTTAGATTGACATATTGTATTACAGAAGATGGCAATTCCATATTATCTGTTCCTTTTACAGAGGAAATGTGGGCGGTCATATTTGTTTCTTATTTTTCCTTCATCCCCTTTTTTTATGCTGCTCTGTCTTTCTTGGGCCTTGTCTACATCTGAAACTTAGGTTGACCTAACTACATCACTCAGGGCTGTGAAAAATGTCACACCCTGAGCACTGTATTTAGGTTGACATAATACCCTGTGTAGACACAGCTAGGTCAACAGCAGGATTCTTCCATCTACATAGTTACCACCTCTCAGAAAGGTGGATTACCTATATCGACCAAAAGAACCCTTCCTTTGATATAGGAAGCATCGACACTACAGCGTGACTATGGCACAGCTGCAGCGCTGTTGCTCTGCCACTGTACCAGTTGTAGTGTAGACGTATCCTCAGTGTACGGGATTTATCAGTAACTGTTGGAGCTGAAATGTGTTAGTTAACTAAGCGTACACTGTGCAACGGGTGGATGAGCCAACTCCAGCAGGTAATTCCCTATAGAATAATTCATTGGCCAAATACTTACACCAGGGGTCTCAAAGTCCTGGCCTGCAGGCCATCAGCAGCCCGAGAACCTCCCCACTGCGGCCCGCGGAGGAGAGACCCATGCAGCCACACTGACAGCAATGTCTGCTGCAAGCTCTGCCCCCCGCAGCTCCCATTGGCTGGGGAAGAGGGACAGAGATACCATCACTAGTCGCTGGGCAGAGTCAGCCGTGGTTGCCGGGCAGAGTCACTTAGTTGCATGGAAACAGAGTCACTTTTTTCCACAATGAATATAAACAAGTCAAAATACCGAACACCACTATCTGATGCACACCTTGCTGCAATCTTGAAGGTTTCAACTGCTCAGTCACTGAGGCCAAACATCAACAAATTGACAGGACTGAAGCGTTGCCAGGTGTCTGGCAAACACTAAAAACTCTCTGGCAGGTGAAGAATTGTATAAAGTTGTATGACAGTTTTATTATTTCTAAGAAATTCGAAATAAAAAATACAATATAAATGTTTTCTTTTCTGAACGCCATCTTCAGTGACATTGTTGGCCCACTGGAAGGATTTGAGGACTGGCACTGGCCTTAAGGTAAATTGAGTTTGAGACCACCTACTTATACTTTCCCTTTGACAGTCAAAGGTAAATCCCACACTGGAATTTCCTGCTTATAGTACCTTAACTATCACCCTAATTACATGCCTAATGACAATAAATAAGACACTACACTAAAAAGATTAAAATATTCTTACTATATATTTCAGTTTAATGTAGTCTGTCCATAATGGAGCAGCTGGGAAGCTTCATTTTATTTATCAGGTATACATTTAACATTTTTCTCAACAAACTTCTGTAAATATGAACTTTGTTCTTCCTTTTTTTATATATATTGCAGAAAGAATAAGACAATGGGACCCTTTTATCCCTTTTCTATTTACCCTCTGTATAGAATCAGTCGTGATATAGCTTGGGAATTTGGAGAATTCTGGATAGGATTGTTCACGGGAAAGGTCTTAAATAACTCTCTGTTTAGATGAGATTATTTAATTCATTTCAAATGTTGAGATTTCTGCGACAGATATTGCAATCCCATGTAGTATCTTTGAGAGACCAAAGTGCATTAAGTTTGTGTATCACTGTGAGTCAAGGAATGTATGCAGGTTCAGTGGGGAGAATTACCCCAACTCCTCCAGGAGACAAAAATAGTGATGGGTGATTAAGGTAAATCACTTAGATTGTAAACACCTCCAGAGAGGTGCCACCCCTGGGGAGGCTCGCAGATACTGGTTCAAACTTGGTTTTCCATAGGCCAAAAGACAAAGCAAGGGCTTTTGGCTTTAAAAGCTGTGTTTTAACTGACTCAGGGCCTTCTTTGTGATCCAGTCAATGGACAGGACCTTCTACCCAAGGGGAAGCCCCAGCCCGTGCAGAAGGGTCAGAAAGACTTTGGCCTACTAAACCTCATAAGACTGAGTGGTTCTTGGTATGTTTAGTGTGTGTTTAAATCTGGTTAGTTTTGTAATTGTTTTGTGTGCAATGCTTTTACCTTAAGAATAAGGTACTTGCTTAGGAAGAGCTGTGTGGTAACTTGTAATTGCTGGCAATACACTGTTCATAGCCCTGGGAGAGAAAGCAAAGCACAGGCACCAGCCTTTAGACAGGCTGTCATGTTGGGGATATTGCAATGTAAGCTGGAGCTGTGCAGCCTTAAAACTCCCCAGTCAGACAGACGTGGGATAAGGGTCCCTGCCCGGAGACAGGTGGTAGCAGGAGACCTGACTGGAAACTCCTGGAGTGGATTGTGGAAGGAGAATACAGGTGTAGTTACCCAGAGGTTGTGAAAAATTCTACTCCCACAAATAGCATAATTATAATAAAACTCAGGCAACATATACTTCGTTGAGCTTCAGGGAAAAATAAACTACTGTACCTTCTTTTTAATATAAAGGGGGCGATGTATTTAGTTCAAAATTCTGTCTCTCTACAGCTCCAAGGAAGCTCTACATACAAGGCAGCATAGTTCAGTGGATAGGGTATCGGGCTGGGACTCAGAAGAGCTGGATTCTATTCCTGGCTTTGCCACTGACATGTTGTCTGACCTTGGGCAAGTCAGCTCACCTCTCTATTTTTTCTGTCAATTCAGATTAAGAACATAAGAACAGCCACACTGGGTCAGACGAAATGTCCATCTAGCCCAGTACCCTGTCTTCTGACAGTGGCCAGTGCCTGGTGCCCCAGAGGGAATGAACAGAACAGGTAATCATCAGGTGATCCATCCACTGTCACTCATTCCCAGCTTCTGGCAAACAGACATTAGGACACCATCCCTGGCTAATAGCAATTGATGGATCCATGAATTTGTCTAGTTCTTTTTTGAACCCTGTTACAGTCTTGGCCTTCACAACATCCTCTGGCAAAGAGTTCCACAGGAAGTTGCAGTTCAGCGGGGGACAGGGGCCTGCCCTGGGGTGCACAGAGACATGTATCCCAAAGGTGGAAGTTGGGGTCCTGGTGACTGCTGTGGTGGGAACAGACACCAAGGACTCTGTAACTGAAAACAAGCCCAACCTGAGGGCAAGAGGATGGGGGGGGGGGCGGGGAGGAGTGGAATTTTGCTGGCCAGTGAAGGGTCTGTCATAGCTGGTAGCTGTGAGCCCACAGCTGGACCAGGGTCACCTTCCCTTTTGGGGGACACAGGAATGTCTGACCCAGTGGGGAGCCCAGAGAGGGAAGTCCAGACGGAAGGGGAGGGGAGACCAGAGGGTCTGCCCACCTTTTGTAGGAAGGCTTTTTCCCAGGAGGAGGGTGAAAAATCTGCATTTAAAATGCCAGACCCCTCTCCTATGGATCAGGTTTTAAGGGAAAACTGGGGGTCAGATCTCCTGGAGAGGAGAGTCCATCCAGCTAACCTGCTGGGGGCAGAGAGTGGGGTGTCTGAGGGGATCTTACCGATCCAAAGCACTCCATTAAAGAATGTTATTCCTGCTACCCTTGTGAAAAAGAGCACTGTCTCTTCAAGGCTGGGGGAGAAAAACTCTGCACTTGGAAAGCTTCACAAGGAGATGGGGTCCAACCCAAAGAAATTCCAGAGGGAGGGGCTGAGGGCAGGCATGATTGCAGTGCACCCCTTTCTTCCCAAAGCCTCAAACACATGCCTGAAATAAAAGCCTTCTCCAAAGAGGCAGAAGAATCTGCATCAGAGCAGCTACCAGGGTACACAAAGGAATTGAGAAATGCAATAGACACTAAACAAGCTAAATTGTGTGAACAAAGCCTGTCCGCCGTAGATTTGCTGTTAATCTTGTGTCTTTTGCTACTTCATCTATGGGTCAAGACAAAGGAGTTAATACTAGCGGTAAACGCTTTAAAGGTGTGGGACATTTGTACATGCTAGGGATGGTGACAAGACAGTCCTACAAGCATGTTGCTCTTCAGCTTATACCTGTAAACAGGCTGGAAGCTTGGCACAGCAGCAAAAACATAACCGGCCTATGCTGCTCTGTCGAAGGGGAAACTGAGGCACACCGCCTCATGGCATTGGTGGCTAAATGCTAAGACACCCACATTTTAAGAGATATTGCTGTCTGCATTCTGTTAGCAATACTACACCCCAACCTGTTTTCAGGCACCTGGGGACCAGGAACCCCGAACCTTGCTAGAACACTTATGAATGGCATCATATGGTTTAAAGGTACTGAAAGGGAGTGTGACCAGGGACAAACAGGGATTTTACAGGTACTGCCTCCGCCATGGACAGTGTCTAAGTCTCTGGCAGTAAGTTCAGGAGGAGTGTCTGACATTGCAGCCCATAATGCTTTATAGAAATATGCTTATGAATATAAATATGACATAACTGGAATATGTTTTATGCTAGATATGCCATGTAACATATCTCTGCAAAGGTTATGATCTACTGGATATATTCATCCTCTTTACATGCATGTGTCATTTTTGTATTTGAAATTATGAATATTGGCTATGTACTTGTTTGATTTTAAGTAGCCTCAGTGAAGCATTTGGTCAGTTTCTTGAGAAAAGACTATTCTCAGAAAGTGCCCAATCAAGAAACACTTAAGCTGACAGTGGACTTTGAGAGACGCCCGTCCACATCTGAGCTTTCCTGGGAACGTTCAAACTAACATGTAAGCAATGGCGTCGGCCTGTAAAGAATTGAGTCATGCATGGACATGTGACTTGCCCATGTGACTCCAAAACTCCATCTTGTAGTTGTGATTCTGCATAGGAAAACACACAAGAGAGACTATATGAGGCCCTGGGAAACCCCTCCATTTTGTCTTCAGCTGACTCAAGAGATAGCCTCTCCACCCCAAAGAGATACCTGAAAGAAACTGGAACAAAGGACAGTAACTACAGGGGTGTGAGTGATTGCTGGAACTAGACTAGGAGGAAATCTAGTTTGTAAAAGAAAGTTTATTGGAACAACTCTGAGGGTGAGATTTACCTACATTTAGTTTCTTACTGTATTAGGCTTAGATTTGCGTATTTTTGTTTTATTTTGCTTGGTAATTTACTTTGTTCGGTCTGTTATTGCTTGGAACCACTTAAATCCTACTTTTTATATTTAATAAAATCACTTTTTACTTATTAATTAACCCAGAGCAAGTATTAATACCTGGGGGAGCAAACAGCTGTGCATATCTCTCTATCAGTGTTATAGAGGGCGAACAATTTATGAGTTTACCTTGTATAAGCTTTATACAGAATAAAATTGATTTATTTGTGGTTTGGATCCCATTGGGAACTGGGTATCTGGGTATTGGGGACCGGAGCACTTCTAAAGCTGTTTTCAGTTAAGCCTGCAGCTTCTGGGGGACATGGTTCAGACCTGGATCTGTATTTGTAGCAGGCTAGCATGTCTGGCACAACCAGGCAAGGTACTGAAGTCCCAAGCTGCCAGGGAAAACGGGCTCAGAAGTACTCCCAGCACATCAGGTGGCAGTCCCAAGGGGGTTTCTGTGACCCAACCCGTCACAGGAGCAACCACATCTGCATGCGGTATTCAAGATGTGGAAGTACCATGGATTTATATACAGGCAATATGATATTTTCTGTCTTATTTTCTCTTTCTTAATGATTCCTAACATTCTGTTAGCTTTTTTGACTGCCGCTGCACTTTGAATGGATGTTTTTAGAGAACTATTCACAATGACTCTAAGATCTCTTTCTTGAGTGGTAACAGCTAATTTAGACCCCATCATTTTATATGTATAGTTGGGATTATGTTTTCCAACGTACATTACTTTGCACTGATCAACATTGAATTTTATCTGCCATTTTGTTGCCCAGTCACCCAGTTTTGTGAGATCCCTTTGTAGCTCTTCACAGTCTGCTTTGCACCTAACTATCTTGAGTAGTTTAGTATCATCAGCAATTTTTGCCACCTCGCTGTTTACCCCTTTTTCCAGAACATTTATGAATATGTTGAACTGTACTGGGATTTCAGTACAGTTCCCCGGGAACACCACGATTTACATTGTCAAAGGCTTTCTGAAAATCTAAGTACACTATATCCACTGGATCCCCCTTGTCCACGTGCTTTTTGACACCCTCAAAGAATTCTAATAGATTGATGAGGCATGATAACCCTTTACAAAAGCAATGTTGACTCTTCCCAACATATTGTGTTCATCTGTGTGTCTGATAATTCTGTTCTTTATTATAGTTTCAACCAATTTGTCTTCTACTGAAGTTAGGCTTACTGGCCTGAAACTGCCAGGATCACCTCTGAAGCCTTTTAAAAAAAAATTAGTTTTACAATAGCTATCCTCCAGTCATTTGGTACAGAAGCTGATTTAAATGATAGAACTACAACTGTGGTTTGTAACCTTCAGTTTCACATTTGAGTTCCTTCAGAACTCTTGAGTGAATACTATCTTGTCCTGGTGACTTATTACAGTTTAATTTATTAATTTGTTCCAAAACCTCCTCAAATGACATCTCAGTCTGTGACAGTTCCTCAGATTTCTCACCTAAAAATATGGATCAGGTTTGGGAATCTCCCTCACATCCTCAGCCGTGAAGACGGATGCAAAGAATTCATTTAGTTTCTCCACAATGGCCTTATTGCCCTTGAGTGCTCCTTTAGCATCTTGATCGTTCTCGCTACGAATTAACTTCCACTTTTTAAAGGATGCCTTTTTGCCTCTCACCGCTTCATTTACTTTGTTATTTAGTCATGATGGCGCTTTTTGGTTGTCTTGCTATGGTTTTTAATTTGGGGTATACATTTAAGTTGAGCTTCTGTTATGGTGTCTTTAAAAAGTTTCCAGGCAGCTTGCAGGGATTTCACTTTTGGCACTGTACCTTTTAATTTCTGTTTAACTAACTTCCTCATTTTTGTGTAGTTCCCCTTTCTGAAATTAAATGCTACCATGTTGGGCTGCTGTGGTGTTTTCCCCACCACAAGGATGTTAAATTTAATTATATTATGGTCACTATTACCAAGCGGTCCAGCTATATTCATCTCTTAGACCAGATCATGTGCTCCACTTAGGCCTAAATCAAGAATTGCCTCTCCCTTTGTGGGTTCCGGGACTAGCTACTCCAAGAAGCAGTCATTTAAGGTGTCAAGAAACTGTTTTCCTGCATCCTGTCCTGAGGTGACATGTACCCAGTCGATATGGGGATAGTTGAAATCTCCCATTATTATTGAATTTTTTTATTTTTATAGCCTCTCTAATCATTCTGAGCATTCCACAGTCACTATCACCATCCTGGACAGGTGGTCGTTAGTATATCCCTACTGTTATATTCTTATTATTCAAGCATTGAATTACAATCAATAGAGATTCTGTGGTACAGTTTGGTTCATGTAAGACTTTTACTTCATTTGATTCTATGCTTTCTTTCACATATAGTGCCACACCCCCACCAGCACAACCTGTTCTGTCCTTCTGATATATTTTGTACCCTGGTATTACTTTGTCCCATTGATTATCCTCATTCCACCAAGCTTCTGTGATGCCTATTATATCAATATCCTCATTTAATATGAGATACTCTAGCTCACTCATCTTATTATTTAGACTTCTAGCATTTGTATATAAGCACTTTAAAAACTGTCACTTTTTAGCTGTCTGCTATTACATGATATAATTGAATGGGTCTCTTTTTCATTTGACTGTTTCTCATCAGCTCCTACCCGTATTTGATCATCTTCCATCCTCTCCTCCTTACTAGAACATAGAGAATCTCCATTAATAGATCCTCTCCTAAGGGATATCTCTGTCCAAACCACATGCTCCTCGCACCTGTGGCTTTCCCACAGCCCTTAGTTTAAAAGCCGTTCTATGGCCTTTTAAATTTTAATACGACCTCTTTAATTTTGTTAGTTCTTTGGTGCAAGGACTGTCTCTTACTCTGGGTTTGTTCAGGGCCTAGTACAATGGGGAACCCATCATAGATGGCGCTTTTAAGTAATGCAAAAAAAAAAGCGGGGGGTAGAATTTGACTCTTAAGGCATTAGGTTTTATCCCACAGAGGCTTTACAGTTTGTATGTGAGAAACAAGTCTACTCTTTGGTTTAAATATGGCAGATGAAATTCAACACTGATAAGTGCAAAGTAATGCACATTGGAAAAAATAATCCCAACTACACACGTACAGTGTTGGGTTCTAAATTACACCCAAGAAAGAGACTTTGGAATCACTGTGGACAGTTCTCTGAAAACTTCCACTCAATAAGCAGCAGCAGCTAACAGTATGTTAGGAGCTACTAGGAAAGAGACAGAAAATATCATAATACCACGAAATAAATTCATCGTATGCCCACATCTTGAATACTGCATGCAGATCTGGTCACCGCACTTCAGAAAAGATATATTGGAATTGGAAAATGTAGAGCGAAAGGCAATAAAAATTATCATGCCTATAGAACGTCTTCCATATGAGGAGAGACTAAAACTCCTCTAAAATTACTCTAAATTAGAGTTCTTCAGTTTAGAAGAGAGACAACTAAAGGGGGGGGGTGGATATAATAGAGGGCTATACAATCATGACTGGTGTGGAAAACATAAATAGAGAAGTGTTATTTACCCTTTTATGTAATACAAAACCAGAAGTCAGCCTACGAAATTAATAGGCAGCAGGTTTAATACAAAGAACAGGAAGTACTTTTTCACACAGTGCAGAATTAAACTGTGGAACTCATTCCCATGCAATGTTGTGATTGCCAGAACTATAACTGGGTTCAAAAAAGAACTGGATAAGTTCATGGGGGATAGTTCAATCAATGGCTATTAGCCAAGATGGTCAGGAGGCAACATATGCTCAGGGCAACCCTAAACTTCTGACTATCAGAAGCAAAGATTGGAAAAAAGGAGTGGATCACTCCACAATTGCCCTGTTCTGTATTCTCCACCAGAAACTCTGGTATGGCAGAATGTTAGGAACCATTAAGAAAGGGATAGATTGCCTGTATAAAATCCATGTATGCCCACATCTTGAATACTGCATGCAGATCTGATCACTCCATCTCAAAAAAGATACACTGGAATTGGAAAAGGTATAGAAAAGGGCAACAAAAATGATAAGTGGTATGGAACAGCTTCCATATGAGGAGAGATTACAAAGACTGGGACTTTTTCAGCTTGGAAAAGACACGACTAAGGGAGGATATGATAGAGGTCTATAAAATCATGACTGGTGTGAAGAAAGTAAATAAGGAAGTGTTATTTACTCCATATTACAAAAGAACTAGGGGTCACCAAGTGAAATGAGTAGGCAGCAGGTTTAAAACAAACAAAAGGAAGTACTTCTTCACACAACACAGAGTCAATCTGTGCAACTCTTTGCCAGGGGATGTTGTGAAGGCCCAAACTATAACAAGATTAGAAAAAGAACTAGATAAATTCCTGGAGGATAGGTCCATCAATAGCTATTTGCCAGGATAGGCAGGGATGTAACACCATGTTCTGAGTATCCCTAGCCTGTTTTCCAGAAGCTGGGAGTGGGCAGCAGGGGATGGATCACTTGCTGATTGACTGTTCTGTTCATTCCCTCTGAAGCACCTGGCATTGGCAACAGTTGGAAGACAGGATACGGGGCTAGATGGACCATTGGTCTAACTTAGTATGTTGTTCTTATGGCCAGGCCAATGGTGGAGACAGGTTACTGGAATAGATGGGCCATTAGTTTGAGGTAAAAATATAACTTGCCCTTTCTTTTAATTTTGGAGGATTCAACCATGTGAAATCCATGTGAAAAAGACAAAATAGGTGGATGTGGTTGGAGGGAAGTAGTCTAGACAAGACAAACAGAGTTACAACACTAACTCTGTAACATTTTCCATTTGAACTGAAATGCAAACTGGCAGATGGCCTCTGCTTCAAGCAGTGAGACTCTTCAATGCTTACAGGTGCAGTGTGCAGCAAACACAACGCTGACATCTCCTTTCAATTACATGGCTGCATGCACCACACATTTATTAAATTAAATGTAAATGTGCCTGTTGCTCATCTTCTATATACCTTGCAAATCTTGTCTGAGACCCTTTGTACAAGGGATTGATATTTTATTTCTTTTATATAGTGTACCCCTTGATCAACCTCTGAATGCATTTACAATAACTTGCAATAAAAATGTCAACACTACACAACAGTTCCTCCTCTGACACCAATGAAATAACTCCCACATCAAACAGATAAACCTAATCTCCAGGCCACCCCATCCAGCCTCCTCAGAAAAAAATCTGGGTAATCAGAAGAGCCTTGCAGGATGCATCAATAGACTAGGATTTATTTGGTCCAAGGTTGCAATGACTTGCAGAGGCGAGGACCCTTCCCTCTAAGGCATCAATGTGGCCCTTCTTGCCAAAGTAAATGAGTGCTTCACCATCTTTATCCTGTGAGGTAGGGAAGCACTCATTATCCCCACTTTACAGATGGGGAACTGACACACAGAGAGGCTAAGTGACTTGCCTAAGATCACAAAAGATGTCTGTGCTGGAGCAGGGAATCGAACTTGGACCAGGCTAGTGATTTAACCACACAAGGACATCTAGCCGAACACCCAGCCCACAATCTTTTGAAACAAAAACTTGAAAATTGACACCATGAAGATCTCATAGATTCCAAGGCTAGATGGGACCACGATGGTGATCTAGTCTGACCTCCTGTGTAACACAATCCATAGAAATATCCTGGAGTAATTCCTGTTTGAAATAGAGCATATCTTTTAGCAGAACCCCCAGTCTTGATTTGTGGATCTCAGCTGTAGAATTTAACTACAAAGAGGATTTCTTAGATCAGGAGTGGGCAAACTTTTTTTGGCCTGAGGGCCACATCGGGGTTCCCAAACTGTATGGAGGGCTGGGTAGGGAAGGCTGTGCCTCCCCAAACAGCTTGGCCCCTCCCCCCTCCCACTTCCTGCCCCCTGGCCCCTCAGAAACCCTGACCCATCCAACTCCCCATGCTCCTTGTCCCCCTAACCCCTATCCACACCCCCATCCCCTGACCAGTCCCCCGGAACTCCCACGCCTATCCAACCCCCTCCGCCCCATCCAACTGCTCCCTGTCCCCTGACTGCCCCCCTGCCCCTTATCCGACCCCCCTGCCCCTTATCCAACCCCCCTGCTCTGTGTCCCCTTACCATGCCGCTCAGAGCAGCAGGACTGGCAGCCGTGCTGCCTGGCAGGAGCTTGTAGCCCCATCACCCAGAGCGCTGAGGCTGCGGGGGATGGGGGACAGCGGGGGGTCGGGGGCTAGCCTCCCCGGCCAGGAGCTCAAGGGCAGTCCAGGACGGTCCCGTAGGCCGTATTTTGCCCACCTCTGACTTAGATACACAGACTCCAATAAAAACCAACACTCTGAATTGCAAGAAGCTGGTACAATCACTCCTTGGAATACTATTCAAGCACTTCCCAGACAAATCAGACTCTGTCCATACACGACCTGTATGAATATCTTTAAAGGAAGTTGTTTTTAGTGGTGTTTTGATTGTATACTGTGTCTCCGTGCTAGAAGCAATACAAAATAACCAATCCGCCGCCTTACACTCTATACTGGCTGAAATTTCTAATTGGACTTCAAGGTTTGTACAAAGTAGAACATGTTGCAGAAATTCAACTTTTAAAAGTTATACAGGCATGAATGACTACTAAGGTCTTCCCCTTGACAAGCACACACAAAAACCCACCCATTCCATCCCCCAGGACTCTTAGCCAATGCTGCTGTCTACTAGAGCAGATGGGAAAATTTCCAGTCCCCCCCCCCTCCTTTTTTGGTGGGAAAATGCTGGTTCATCAAAATCAACACGTTCTGCAGGAATGTGTTGATTTTGACAAAACTTTCACTGGAACCCAGGCAGCAGGTTTCCTGCCAGCTCAGCTGCCTGCCTGCATGTGTCCCTGTCCACCTTGGCCCCTCAGTAGCCCAGGGCTTCCTGAGATCCCAGGCTCTGCAGCAGCCTACAGAATGGGAACTTGCAAACAAGGGATCCCAGGCTTCCCACTGGGGGGGGAGCTGGACTGTCAAGCTGCCTAACTCCTGGGATTTGGGCAGCCCAGAGAGCCTCCTGCCCAGACGTTAGGCAGCCCAGATAGCTTGCTTCCCAACTCCCTAGGCTGCCAGATCCCAGACACCCTGGTCATCTGGCTTCCTGAGCTGCCCAAATCACTCGGCAACCAGTTCCCAGAGCTGTCTGATTCCCCATGGAGCTATCTGCCCCAGAATCCAGCTGTCTGGGGAGTAGGGCAGCCCGAGGAGTAAGCCCCAAAACCCTGTTTCATTTCTCCTGCAATGTTTTTCCCCCGCTCCTGAACATTTTTCAATTTTTAACTTTTTGTTCCAATTCAGGATGTCCCGCTACCCCCCAAAAATTCCCAGCTCTACTGTCTAACTCCTCACAAACAGCCAAAGAGCTGGCAAGATTATCTGAGATTCGCTTTAGTTCCAGCGCATTCCTGTGCTGCTCGAATGAGTTAGTAAAATATGAGTGATTCCCAGAAATCTTTTTTCTTTCCAAATAAGCAAATAGCTCATGTTCGCTCCAGAAGATGGCACAGCAACATCCACTTGAGTGGCGTTGTTGCCACAGGTGCCAGTTGTGAATTTGGTTCATTATGCAGTATCATGAGATGATTAGGGGGTTGGGACGGAAAAGAAGGGGCATAAGTGTATTTTTGCATGTTCTTTTTACTTTGTAAGTAGGGAATTCTGGTCTGGGTATTGCTTCTATTTCAAGAGTCAATAGGCAAAGCCCTAAGCACTTCACTCAAATGGCATTAATGTCAGTGGGACTTTACCCAAATAAAAACTGTGTTAGGGTGTTTCAGATCTGTACCGCTAAATCATTCTGTTCTGTTCACATCCTGGCTCACGAGGGTGTTAAATTTTAGTGAAAAGACATCTGACTGTTATTGAATCCACTATTTGGGAAGAACTATTTTATTAGAACAAAAACATTTGTATATGTGCTGATTTCAAGGGAATGTACCATTTTCAGTTCTTTGGTTTCCTTTGTTTCTGTTCTTGAGATCTAAATCTACTATGGAATCATCAGCATGTTTTTTTCTTTATTCGCCATTTATTGCTAGCTTCTGGGCTCGGGACCATCAGTTGTTAATCTAGATGAATGGTGTAAAAATTGACACCTCTCCTGTTGTATGTACATGTGTAAAACAATATTCTACAATATGGAAAGCTTTGCAAACAGACTGTTGATTTAATCTGGGTGTTATAATTTGCTTCTCATAAATCTATTCAGTTGAAGTAAACAGATAGCAGTCCTATCTGCCTGCATCAGTAAGGGCTATCTCAATGTCCAGGCACTATGGTGATAGGCACTTTAGAGATGCTGCTACATGGTTGGGACTTGTTTTAATCCTCTTCAGATGTGGATGGATGTGATGAAGTGCAGGATTGCATTTCAAAAAAATCGGTCCTGGTGCATAAACAATTTTGGATCATGCTAAACTCTAATAGGGATTGAGGGATTACTTGTGGGATTAAATAATACTAGAATCAGAATATTGCATTTTACTATATAGTATGTTTTATCTTCTTTTATTTAACATGAATTAAAGTTCTTCAAGCAAAATCAATGATTAAATCCTAGTACAGTTTTAATGAAACAATCATATACAAGAAAACGCTCTTTGTGTCTATTATTTATAACTGTTTGAATTATTAAAAATATTTTTAAAATCGAATTTCATTTTTTATTTGGTTTGTTCACTTGGGCATGTATCTCATCTTGGAAAATGAGAATAGGCCAAACAAGCTTCATTTCTGCTTGTCACATTCAGGTTCTCATATATTAGCACAATGGAGCAATGTTGGGTCCCAAATATCACAGGATAATATCCATTTGTTTTTTAAAAATAGATTCCACTGGAAGTTTTAAAATCTGAGAAACCTTCTTATCGGTCTTTGGATTTGTATAAAGTACATTTTGGGCCACGTGTCACCAGGCAGTGTGCCTGTAGTGTCCAGTTCTGTGAGTACAGTTCCATTCTTGTGTGGTGCTGAGTGCCCGCATTGTCTATTGTTTTCAGAGGTGCTTGAGGGTGCTCACAACCTCACAGGAAGTGCTCAGTGTCATAGTTACAGCACTAGCTGCCCCGTTGACCCCTTCTCTGATCTCTCTGAATGCACCTCTTCCCTCCCCAGCTGTCATGCCTTTGGCCTTTATCTCCATGGGGTAGAATCACATGATTCTCCCTCTCTTAGACTAGGTCCCAGACTACAGCACTCTATCATCTGTGGTTATACCACGGATCTGACTACGGTCAAGTACCTGTGATTCTGCTCTTTGGCGCTTGTGACTAATGGTGAATACAGTGACTGAAAAGAACCTTCTTAAAACAAAGTATTGTTTAATCTGAACAGCAGGAACAAAACACATATAAGAGAAAAGGCTTGTAAGTCACAAAAGGCCTACGCACAAGTCTGTCTTACCTAGAGTCCATCCATCCTCTGGTGACCCCCATTATGTCTAAAGTCCCTAACACCCCAGCCTTTGCCCCTAGTGACTCACTTTATCCACACCCAAGATCTCTTATTTTCCTGTGTTTTCTGAGCCTGGTTAAACTGGTTAGGGAAGCCCAGCACACCAGACGTGGAATTTCAAAGCATTGTATTTTAAATGTTTGCAAGGAAGGGTATATCAGGCTCTACCCTTCCCTCTTGGGTGCATTCCCCAACAACCTGGCTATTGAATTAACTCTGTATATACATGCAGTAAATGGACAAACAGAACATATAATATTAATAAATTATGACAGGCAGTTCCAAATCATCCCTCTTGGCACCTTGCAGGATGAGATCACTAATAGCTAATTGTTCTAACTTTGTGCATTGTAGGCTGACCTGTTTGTCTGTTGTTCCATCTGTGATGTTAACACTTAGTTAAAGCAGAGTATAAGGGAGAGGGGAACAAATTGGAGCCTCAGTGAGCCAGTGATTTAGGTACTTCTCACCTGTTCTGTATTACTGGTATATGCCCTGCCGAGACAGCTTCTTTCAGAACTAATAGTGGCTTTTCCAATGGAAAAGAGTTTTGTCACACAAAATAATGATGCACCGTGACAAAAGGACAGGCCAGTTTCCCACAGAAAAATTGATGTGCAAAATGCTATCTGCTAATTTTCCGTCAGGAAAGCTTTGGTGTATTTTCTACATATTTGACATTTTCCCTTGAAATAATTCAGAATAAGACCTAGAGCAAGGGGTAAATGTCTTCCAGCTCTGTGCAAACAGCACATGCCAAGGAGAGCTGAAGGAAGCTTGGGGTCCTCTACAACACACTCATTTGGTGCTTGTGAGAAATGTCACTTTGACAACCATGGAGACTGAAAGTCTCTATCCAAGGAACAGGTGCAGTGAGCGTGCAAGTTTCTGCCAGTGTGTCTTTCTCTAACCCTACAGGAAGGGGAACCTCAAGGGTGCCTAAGCAGTCCATAACCTGTCTGTTGTGAAAGCCAATTGGAATGACAGGACTTGTGATGAAACAGTTGACAACGCTGAACTGGTTTACCAGTTCACTTGGTGAAAATTACTTACCAGCTCTCAGATTTTATCAGATTGCTAGTCACTGCCAGCGTAGTCTTCATTTACTTTGGTGAACTAGCGGTACAAGACTTTGTATTCAGTTACCAGTCCTGTGTACAATTCAATCCTTTTGTAATACACAAATATATTTGTAGTGGTACTGTCCATGATTCACTGAAGGCAAAACAATGTATCATCGCTCATCGAGATACAGGCTCAGATCTTCAGTTGTGGCCAAGAAACAGAGCACAACTCCGCTGTGGGTTGCAAAAGTGCTTTTAAGTTACCTTCGTACTCCCCCAAGCCTGTGATGGTGGTGTGTTGGGCTGGTTCCCCTTGAAGTAAGTTAGAGTAGCCTGAATGCTGCTCAGACTTGTGGGGCTGCCAATGGGCTAATACGGCAGCAGGGCTGAAGGAAGCTCTGGACATGCTCCCTTAATCCCTGCAATCCAGCCACAGGGAGGAGGAATGACAGAGAAGCCGCTGCTGCCTGTGTGCCTCCAGATGTTCCTGCTAGACTGGGTTTATCCTCCCAGAGCCAATTTGCATGGGTGGTGAGGTGTAAAACTGCTGTAGTTTAACCCAAGATGTAGAAATCAGACTAGAATGACTGGAGGGAAAGGACACTTCATTGCAATAAATATATTTATAGTGGTTTATTGGCCAGCTAAAAGTATGAGTGTTTTGTGGTCTAAAACTTAAAAATATTACATTGTGACTAGTGATTATTGGTGCCTGGTATTTGTAGTGTTTTTCCTGCGATTGTTGCCTCGTAGGCAAATTGCATATTCTCTGCAGACCGCACCAATGAAAGCAAAGGGTAAACTCATGGAGTGATTCAATCTATTGGCTGATCTCATCTCAATTACATTTATTTCAAAAATGTTCTTCTTTGACGAGTGAAACATTGAAAAAGAAATACGAGACCAATCGATTACGTAACATAGCCTTTGCTTTCAACTCCAGGCAACAATTAACTATCCAGAAATGAATGTAAATACAACGTAACATATTTACATATGATGTAAATACAAATATCTACCTTAACTGAGCTGTGAAAGCAAATCTGGTGCTCCTGGTATGGAGCAGGTTACAGTTCAGCTCTCTGAGCTCTGATTGCAAAAGGTTTAAGGGTCTATTCATATGTAACTGCTCTTAATAGGCAGCCATACTGTAATCTTGGGGGTTGTAATTTATCCAGTTGCTTAAATAGAAAGGGATTCATGCTGAGAGACCTCGTAGATCCTATCATGTTGTCATTATTATAACAGTGTTTTAATGTACTAAGGAGTTTGTGTGTTCAAAATGCTGTGTGGAGTGATTTAGCTGCTAGGATTGATTATGTTTTTCATAGCCCAGATGGCTCGAGTTTTGGAGTGGGGAATTTCTTGTCACTGAGCATGATGGAATAAACGCTTAGCTGCCAAGCAGGGGATAAGGGGCCTTCATGCTCTGAAGAACTCATTACCTACCATGTGTGGATGTGCAAGTTACACACCGTCTTGCTCCCTTTTCCTCCTTTCCCTCGCTGGGGATGGGGGTGGGGCAGGGTCTTTCCCTAGATTTCAAACTATTTGTTTTTTTTAAAGAAAACTAGCAGTAATCTATCAGCACATTCCTCCAGGGAGAATTAGCCACTGTTTTTAGAGCCCCCATTGAATTCTTGTGCATAATATCAGAAAAGTGGCTGTCAAATTGACAGGTGAATAGCATGGTGGAATCCAAAGGCCCTCAGATCACACAAAGGATTAAATTCTAGGTAGCCCAGCATGGATGCATTAGGATAAGGGAAGAGAACACATGGACCTGCTTCTATTCCTTTTAAGACCTGTGTAGGACTCAGCCATAATGTGGCCACTCATAGTCCTGAATACAGGATGGGGAGAAAACAGGTAAGTGGAGCGAGTGATCTAGTGCAGAGATAGGTCAGCTGTGCTGTGGTCAGGCTCAGGCCATCCTCTGCCTTCAGGCATTCAGCAGCAAGTGTGTGCATGCGGGTCATTTCTGCAGTTGAATGTGCTCCTCTAGCTTGCCCTGAGCCACTCTGTTTCCATCTGACCTGAGCAGGCAGGGGCTTTTATTTGGCTCAGTTTGGGGTGGACACAGCAAGGGTCTCACAGAGAAGCTAGTGGATATGATCACACAGAGCTGGATGCACTGTGGATTCCTGGGAAAGTCTTTCCAGTCCTTCTATGGGCCACAGCACCCATTATAGCCTCAGCAATTCACGTTCTTGGGTCAGTTGCTGATAGCTTTATTCTTACAGTGAAATGTAGCTGTCGTTGCAGGTCATGATCCTGCCATGATCTGCTGGATAACTTGGGCTATGTTTCCCTGATGCAGACCAAGTCAGGCTATTTTGATGGAGATACTATGGAGGATAATGACTTCTTGGCCACTAATTTTGCATTGATCAGCAGGAGCATAAGGACCTCATATTTGCCTTCTACTGTATGCTTGCACGAAGAGAATTGTGCATCGTTACATTTGATTGGCTGCATATGCCCAAAGATCTGCTTTCTGGGTGCTGGTTTGCAGATCCAGTGGGTGTTTGTTCCAGATAAGACTTGAACTGCGTAGGAGAAATGTCCTGTGTTAGTTGTGGTTATTGGTGAAGATCTAAGGGGTGATTGACAGGCCTTGGCACTGTGGAAGGGGCAAATATCCACTGCAGGGCAATGAAAAATAAGGTTGCAAGATGGAGTCATTCATAAATATCCTTTTATGATAGGTATTAAGCTGCATGGATCTTACGTACCAAGGGGCAACGAAGAAAAGTTTTTGGTTGGGAGTGAGCAGGGGAAGACAGTCATTTCAGGGTTACAGTTTCAAAGCAGCAGAGGAAGGGCCCTGTTCTGTTTCCTGCTGGGAGGAGGGTGGTCAGTGTTTCCTTACATGAGTACGTCTCATTGGTGGTGAAGAGTGAAGTCCACTCTGCTAAAGAGCCACCTCTGCAGATGATATGCAGGACTCATGAAAGCAAGGGACAAATTCTTTGAATCACTCCATCTATTCTCCCATCTCAGCTCTGTGAAAGAGCTTCAGTACTTTACAGCTCCATGAGGATGTTTTCCTACTAATATACCTCCTATGTTATTATACAGCAGGACAATAGGATTTCTTGCCACTGCTCCTTGTGGACAAGCTCCTGTTGGCATGGAATAGAGCCCCTTTCTGAAGTTTTGTTTTTTCATTGCTGTCCACTGGCCTTGATATAACTAACATAAGGTGAGTAGCCTTATGAACTAAGAACCTCCCTTCACCTCTTCTCATGAGAAAAGGGCTCTCATTAAATGGCAGTGTAAATGAGAGGGAATGGCTTATTGACTCACACAGCAAAATCTTTCATCACAAGAGTGAGATAGGGTATTTTTAAAAAGCTGCCTTTAAAATGAGCGAGCCTTACTCAAGGTAAGTGAGAGTTGTCAGGTTTGGTCCTGGTCCTGTGCTATATGGGTTTTTTTCTATGCAGGGACATTCTTTCTGTGCAGATTTTCCATGCTCCAGTTAAAAGCCTTTTTTTCTTCTTGCACATACTGTAAATAGACACATTTTCTTTTACGTGTCAGGGTGAATCGCAGTTGCAAGGAAAATTCTGCTTTACATGCACAATAGGAGAAATTGGCTTAAGCACCATATTTTTCAGGAATGTGTTTCAGGGAGTGGACATGTAGGAATGATGACCTTTCCCCCATGTAGCTTTATCAATATTATCAGCAACAAATATTATCAACAAAAAGTTGCCATGGTGGAGAAGGAAGGAGATCGGAATCTCAAATGTATCATCAGCATCACGGCACATCCCAAATGCAGTCTCTTCGCAAATCAAACGCCACCTGGATCAATCTCTAATCAAATGGAGGGTATGAATGAAAAGTTTACGAGCTGTGAGAATGAGCCACAAAGTTTGGTTTAGCCTATTGTAGAGGCCTGCCATGAAGTGCAAACCAGGACCTGAACTGCCTCAATGTTTGGGAGTATTTACGTCTCGTTTCTTGGTTCAGTCCTGTCAGTAATTTAGCATTATCGGCATTACTCTGCAGCCCATGACTTGCACATTAGAGAGGCACAGCTGAAGAGAAGGGAGAAAGGAAGGAAGTCTGTTCTACTGATCTTGGTGGCCTCTGGGAGCCAAAATGGTCCCAAATATCCCTTGGAGTAGGCTGCTCTAAGTTGCACCAGTTGGAGCAGTCCTGATCTGGCAGTTGTTGCCCCTGACTTGGCCCCGACATGGAATTGGGAAGCAGGTGACATAGTACTGGTTATAGTGGGTTTACATCATTCAAAGATTCTTCCAAGTCACCTGTCCCTTTAGGGAAATTTTCTATCTCCTTGGGATTTATTATCAATTTAGTACTTGCATTGTGGTAGTGCCTTTGTATTGGGTAGCGGTCCAAATCAGGATCCAGACCCATTGTGCTAGGTACTATACAGATATAAAAAAAAAAAGATGGGTGTTACTAAAAAAGAGCTGAGAAAGCAGTTGGCACTGGGGCCAAATATCTGCCATAGACCTTAAGTTTTGTATTACAAAAATTGGTTTTCTATGAAAATTACAAATGAAATCAATGTTTCCATTATCAGTTCCTTTAAAAGGTTTATATATGTCAGACAAAATTTCTCTAGGTGAACAATAGAAATAAATTTGATTTATTTGACTATTATTGAGGAAGAAACAGAACTGTTTGCTTTTTTCCTATTTATTTTTTAAATAGTTTTGTTATTGCTAACTGAGAGCCAGATTCTGGTACCATTACTTGCCTCATTCTTTGAGCAGCCCCATTATTGATTTCAATGGGGTTGCAAGAAGAGTAAAGTACAACCCAGAGTTTAGAAAGTGAGCAGTTCATTGGCATTATCTTAGTCTTGTGAAATAAATGTAAAATTGCTATGAT
This sequence comes from Chelonia mydas, assembly GCF_015237465.2. Taxonomy (NCBI): domain Eukaryota; kingdom Metazoa; phylum Chordata; order Testudines; family Cheloniidae; genus Chelonia; species Chelonia mydas. The sequence continues at coordinate 104,200,625 of NC_057850.1, read as the reverse complement.
ACAAAGTGGCTTCATGCAAAAAAATAAAAATAAACAAACACCAAAACCTCTGCACAGGATGGAAAACTCACATTTTGTCTCTTCTAATAGTTTAAGTAACATATATTCAAAAATTTCTCTTTTAAGGAGATCACAGTTCACTAGGTTCACAAATATTCTGGAGGCATGTACTTGTGCAACCCAAAAAAGGTCAGTGTTACTCCTTTAAGAATTTTTTAGTGTTTTGTTCCTTTAAGAAATGTAACCTTACTAACTGGAAGAATTTTAACAAGATTGACTCTAGTGAGAGGTAAAAGTGTTCAATACCTCCTGTGAGTGAGCCCTCTGTGAGGAAGTGGCGAACTGGTGTGAAAGATGTCTTACAGTTTCTGGCCATTAGAGAAATTACTAGTTAGTGCCGAATGTGATCCTAAACCTGCTGTGAGTAAAAGCATTTCCTTGTTGACCATCTAGTTTTATTTACCATGTGCATGCACACACGCACACTTCAGGTTCACTTTGGATTTGATGATGTCCCTACTGAAGTCAATGGCAAAATTCCCACTGAGTTTGATGGCAGCAGGATCGGGTGTTTATTCAACATTCAAAACTGATGCCACACCTCACTTCAGCACATGTCTAATCATACTGACAGGAAACAAGAAACCGCACGAGGCCTCCTCCTAAGGTCCTGTCCCAAAGTATCAATGTGTGCAATGTTATTAACTAGTTAGGGAACATCTAACAATTATACTTTATAACTCAGTCTGTCTTAGAATATGTTTTTACTCACATACCAGGAAGGAATTAAAGTGCTGAAGGTACTGGGAATTCACGCAGGAAGGCAAGTGATCTACTCTGTGTCTGAGGTAGCACAAGGACCACCGGAGCCTGTAAGAACACCCAAGTAGAGACATAGGATCATATATTCGGGATCAGAGCCAAATCAAATGTTTCTTTTCCAGAATATCATGAATATCAGTAATATTTGTGTTCAGGAAAAAGAATTGGAATGGATTCTGTTTCTCACTGATTCACTAGGAGAGACTTTGGGCTGAATATGCTGATTCATGCTTATCCACTAGAGCTGTGCCTGATTTTACACTGATTAAGCAGCACTAAGGTGTACTAATCAGTGCATTTCACGCTCTCTACCCAAAGGTGTTTCAGTCACTGCTGAGTACGTTTTCCTCCTGAACACACAGGCAGAGAGAGAAGAATCCCCCAAACTCATTCTACTGGGAGGAGAAAGAAGCAAATGCTTCTGTAATGTTTTGTATCATTGTTAAACATGTGACAAGGACACACTTCGCTGATAAAATGGCTTTTCTAGCCAGTTGTTCATTCTGTTACATCTCCTGTCACAAAACGAGTGCATAGTTGTGACACAATTCACAGTGACAGAATTACAAAACAGTTACAAATCAGTAATAAAAGTGATTGCAACCACATTCACATCCAGCCATTCGATATGATATGGTCACTTGGTATTTAACAAAAGGCTTCAACAACTATCATCCTGTTTGGCATGTTCAGGAGGATAGTACACAATATTAAAAACTCTGCCTTCTCCATTTCAGGTGAAGTAACTGTTGTGATAGTTGTATCTTCTGATGTATACTAAACGGGATACTGCAGTACCTCAGTCACTGCTGAAAGTCATAATTTGAATTTTTAGTACCACCCACTGTGTTAGCATTCAGCAATAAGAATGGCTTATGAGACTTGTTACAGTAATGCATTTCTTTGCCTTGCAACCTAACTTGCCATGAATCCAACCCATGTACTTCGGGTACTGTTGAGGAAAGCAGTGAGCAGAGATGTCATTAGGTATACTCCAGTACTCAAGTAAGCTAATGATAGTAAAAATCCCCATCAGATATCGCTTAGTGCAGTATGTGTTTCATGGCTTGGACTGCTTTTTCCTTTGTGGATATAGAGCCAGGCATTTAAAACAACATGACTGTGGCAAAACTGACGATTTACTTTGCATATGATCAGCTCATCTAACATAGAGGCAAAGCTGTAGGGGTAAGTATAGATCCAAGAATTCCAATCTGAACTTCTTTCCCCATAAAATTCAAAGAGGTTTGGAATTGAGATTTCAGTTTTGGGGCTCATTTCTAATTAAAAGTAGATAACTAAAGACTAGGAGCAGAGTGTTGTGTCCTGTACTGGTACATGTTATAGACTGAAAGAAGAAAAAAAATCTGTTATTATCTTTTGATATATCTATCACTTCATATTGTATCACTGTGGTACTCTTAATAGCGGTAATAAGACTGAAAACAGGGAATCACTTCTGTAACAATAAAACAAATGGTACTAAGCAACAGACAGAGGGAAGGATGACATTTTAAGCCAACACTGTGCCATGAGTAGAAATACTGTGCACCATGAGGAAACTGCATACAAAGCTGTATCAATCAGAAGAGGAATAAACACAGTAATGACAAGAAGGGCCAAGGCCCACCAGCTCCTTCACTACCTGAAATCACAGGAGATGCATTGTGTGATCCTAAGGGACTATCCTTGTTCAGTTCTCCAGAGAAAGGCAACACCCTACATCACAAGGTCTGTCTCAGTTTGCTGTGGGAGAAAATTCCTTTCTGACTCTAACTGTGGCAGTTAATTTAACCTTGTGCACTCTTGAGCAAGAATTAGTTAAAGCATTTCATCTTACATCAGGCCCATAGGCCCATCTAATCCCATATCTGGCCTCCTGGTCCTGATATTCAAAATGTACAAATTGTGGACTTTAATAAAGTCCACAAAGTCAACTCTCGTAAAGCTAATTTCCTTCATAAAAGGATATTAGCCCATTGCAGCTTTCTAAATGAATGTACATTAAATACAGTTGCTATAATGGCTTTTTAATGTTCTACACTTTGCATAGTTTTGTTGCTGTTCATGTTGCATCATTACAAACACTGGTATCATTTTGCAGATAGCTTTAGCTGCTGTAATAATGCGATTACCTTATTAGTGGGTTGTTTGTATTTTTCTTTTATAGCACATTGTTTCTTGTGACTCTTCAGCCACTGCTAGCATCATTTCACTGCAGCCGCCAGTCTTGTAATGCAAAGGGTTGACAACGCCAAAAAAAAAAAAGCTATATCTTCACATGCTGACAAACCATCTACAGAATCATTTATAAACCTCTGTAGGGAATAAAGATTCACAAGCTTGAAACCGAATGCTGAGTCAAAGACAGGATGTAAATTCCTTCTAGGTTTTTGTTTCTGATGAGACTAAAATCAGATTACTGCTAATGGAATTTCCTTCAGAAAAGATATGTACTTTCACGCGTCCTTCCTTTAGCAATTCAAATTATTTGAACTGGATTAGTTCCAGGTAATTCACCTGACATACTGTCTGAACTCTAGAATAACTTTCCAACAAAAGAGAAAGGATACGTGCTTCAAAATCTGCCTATCAATACATTTAGGCTGGCAAAACCTAAACAAGAATAACTTGCACTTCCCTACCTTTTTATTCTTTCCTGACTACGTATCTTCTGTTTCAGTTACTTGTCTTTTTTCTCTGTTTTCCAAAATCTCCTTTTCCCATACTCACCATTCTTCTTTGAGTACGGCCCCTATGGTGCATCTTTGAATGGAGATTTTCAGTAGAAGTGTCTGTTTGGCCTGTGCATGCGCTCCGGGCATCCACATGCCCAGTTCCAAAGAGATATAGGGCTGGATGGTTGAATTGCCCTCAGTTCCTTCTCAACCACCCTACTGGCAGAGACAGAGCATCTAGCGTGTCTGCAATAACATATCCTTACAGTTCTTAGTTTAGAAATAGTTTTGTTTAGTTCAAGTTTACTTAGCTTTATAGCTTTTTTTAGTGTTTTGAGGTGGGGTTCCATTTAATACCCTTCCTCCCCTTCCTCTCTCCCGCCCCCTCCCCCCCCCCCCGCCTGCCTGAAGAGCTCTTCTTGGGGATTGTCATTGCCAGGGCATGCCAGGATTCAAGCGCTGCCTCTTCTAGTGACAGGTACTTTTGGGGCCTTTGCTGTTTGGGAGACACCCACATACCTTTGAAGTGGAGGATCTGCATCTCTTTTAAAAGCAGTACACTCATACATTGGGGTCCGTACACTTAGTGACTCACACAATTCCATATTCTGGTCACTGAGATCCTCATGGAAGAAGAGCATGGAAGGTACCAACAGGACTCTGAAAAGGAGCAGTTCTAGTTCTCCTAACAGACAGCTTCCTTTGAAGAGAAACCAGTCACCTCAGAGACTGATTGCTTTGGAGACTTCACATCCCATGAGGCATACTGCTGAGGCTCTCATACCAGGAGTTCTTTGAAGACTTCTAGTTCTTCAAAAAGTCATGGTGCCAGACATACTTTGGGAACTAAATTGACTCAGGTACTGCCTAAATAGTACCATCACTCAGAGACCTCAAACAAGGAGGTCAGTGCTGCCTGCTGACTCTTTGGTGAAGGTACCAAACTCGTATCCCAGAAGTCATCAACGTCCTCAGTACTAGCATGATCCAAGAGACATGTACTATTCAGCACTCCCAGTATGGATGCCATCTTCTAAAATGGAACCACCAGCAAAGTCAGGTCTCTTGGTCCTCATCATACTCCTGTATATCTGATACCACAGGAATTTAGATACTCCAGAGACTTGTCTATTTCAGATGAGCTGGAGTCTATTGTTAATAGGTACTGAACAACTATCTGTACCAAGAACTACTGGGTCACTGAGGCCTTTTCTTTCTCCAATACCTCCTAACTCTCTTGTACAAACTGCACCAGGCAGACAGAAATCTTTCCACTGCCTGTCCCTGGCTACGTTGAGCATCATTTTAGTACTATCTTATCTTGATTATACTGAGATCTTAGTACAGGGATCTCCTGTCTACCATCAAAGAGACATCTCCCTGACAACCATCCTTGAGAGGGAAATTCCAAAGGAAAAACAATTTTGTGCCTTTTCTTACTGGGTGACTGTAGAAGGGTGGTCATCCGCTCTGGCCTTAAAGGGCTTAAAACAGCCCAGGAGAGGGCCGTGGCTGGGAGCAAGCAGTTCCCAGGTTGATTGGGGGCAGGAGGTTCAGCTGAGGCCATGCCCCAATCAGGGCTCAGCTGGCCCTTATAAGAGGGCAGTGGGCCAGGAGCAGACAGAGTCTCCTCTAGCTGTTGAGAGAGACGGGCCTGGCTGCTGGGGAGCGTACCAGAGTACCTGAGGTGAAGCAGAGCTGGGGAAGGCCAGAGGAGCTGGGAGGCTCCGGACTGGAAAAGCCCCTGGCTACAGGCCTGGCAGATGGCCTAAGACAGGGTACTGGGGTTGCAACAGGGGAGCCCAAGGGTAGGTGGAGGCAGCAGGTCCAAACCCCCCTTGCCTATGATGATTGGCTTATACACACTGCAGTCGGCCCCAGTGAAAGGGGACTAGATGGTGACTGGCAGTAGCCCAGAGGCTGAGGCAAGGTGGGGATAGAGAGTGGGGAGGGGAGACCCAGATCTGTAGGGTATTGCCTGGAGGGGCAGCACCCCAGGTAAAAGGGCACCGGGGTCCGGGAGGGACATGGAGGCCAGCGACAGCGAGACACCGGCAGAGGGTGCTCTGGAGCTGGTAAAAAGAGCTAATTCCTGGATGACCAGCAGGAGGCACCGCTGGGTGAGTCTGCGCCCCGTTACAGTAACCAATACTGGATGACCCCTCCTCTCCTTTATGGTCCACCTTAGTGGCCATCCTGGGACCAGTAAGTTGCCCATCGCCGGCAGTCCTCAAGACCTCTTAGCTTCTGTCAAGGAGATCACTGGCAGAGGCACTCTCCTGCTCCATCACTGCCTCCACAACAGCCCAGCTGAAGGGGAGGCTTCTGAGGGGCAACAGACTAGAGCTGACAAGGAGGTGACACTGCAAATTAATATTTCATCATCGTCACCAGATAATATTTCATCATCGTCACTGTAATGTCTCCTACCTTCTCTTTCTCGCAATTTCAAGCAGTTTCAGGAATTGATTGAACGTATTGCTGACTCATTACAGATTCCGTTAGAGGAGGTCCAGGAATCACAACATAAGCCTTTGGACATTTTACATACTACAGTCTCTGCTCAAATAGCTCTGTCAGTGAATGGAGCCTTACTGGATCCTGCAAAGACCATTTGGCAAACTCCTGCCCACACGCTGCCTACTTGCAAATGGGCTGATATGAAATACTGTGTTCCAGCTGAAAATCTGGAATTTTTGTTCTTCCACCCTCCACCAAATTCTTTAGTTGTGGAAGCTGTCAACGCACATGGAAGACAATATCATATGTAGTCTACATCGTACGATAAAGACAAAAAGCAACTCAACCTATTTGGATATAAGAACTACCCTTTAGTGACCCTGCAATTTCAGACAGCAAATTCCCAAGTCCTAGTGGCAAAGTACAACATCAATTATGACAAATTCAACAATTTTATCGAACAACTTCCTGTGTAACATTGTTAGCTGTCATAGCCAACAATCAGCTCCTTGCAAGAATTTCTCTGCAAGCCTCCCTAGATGCAGCCGACACTGCAGTCTGCTCCGTCTCTACCATTGTAGTCATCCATAGAACGTCTTGTCTACAGCTGTCTGGTTTTCCTAAGGAGGTCCAAAATATCATTGAAGACCTCCCTTTTGATGGACTTACTTTATTCTGAGTCCACAGATGAAAGACACAAGATATGGATATAAACTGGCCATCAGGAAGCCTTCCAAGGGAAGCAGTGGGAGCAAAAGACCTATCTGGCTTCAAGATTAAACTCGATAAGTTTATGGAGGAGATGGTATGATGGGATAACATGATTTTGGCAATTAAGTGATCTTTAACTATTCATGGTAAATAGGCCCAATGACCTGTGATGGGATGTTAGATGGGGTGGGATCTGAGTTACTACAGAGAATTCTTTCCTGGGTATCTGGCTGGTGAATCTTGCTCACATGCTCAGGGTTCAGCTGATGGCCATATCTGGAGTCAGGAAGGAATTTTCCTCCAGGGCAGATTGGAAGAGGCCCTGGGGTTTTTTTGCCTTCCTCTGTAGCATGAGGCACGGGTCACTTGCTGGAGGATTCTCTGTACCTTGATGTCTTTAAACCATGATTTGAGGACTTCAATAGCTCAGACATAAGTGAGAGGTTTATTGCAGGAGTGGATGGGTGAGATTCTGTGGCCTGAATTTTGCAGGTCAGACTAGATGATCATAATGGTCCCTTCTGACCTTAATATCTATGAATCTTTGAAACATTCCAGGGCCACACTCAGGTCCTTCAGCACACACCCACATCTGAAAACAAAAGAAAATTTAGCAAGTCACAAGTGACACAGAGGTCTCACCCAGTTCAGTTCTCCAGTTACCATAGGCCTCCTGAACCATCTTCAAGAGGAAGAAATTTCACCCTTAATGTCTCCAGTGACAGTTTTCACCTTTTTACTCTTCCCCATCCTCTGTTCTTCATTATCTGTTGGAATTTAAAAAAATCAGGTCTTACCATGGAGTCTGTCAAGGTTCACTTGGTGACTATCACAGCCTTTCATTCATCCATAAAAGGATTCTCAGTGTTTGCCTGCCCCATGATTCATCAAAAGGTTGATGATTTTTTTTTCTCATAGATTAGTCAGCCCTCCCCTGGTTGGGATTTAAACCCGGTCCTTAATTATCTTATGAAGCTTCCCTCTGAATGACTGATTACCTGTTCTCTACTTCACCTGTCTATGAAGACAGCTTTCTCGGTGACCATCAGCTCTGCCCGAAGAGTCAGAGAAATGAGTGCTTTAATGGCAGAGCCTCCCTTTACACTGCTTTTCACGGAAAAAGTTTCTGTAAAACCGCACTGTAAGTTTCTAATTGAAGTATCTTCTGAATTCCATAATAACCAGGTTACTTATCTTCTGGATTTTTTCCTGAAGCAAACTAGGACAGGGAGAAGGCTGCCCTCCAAATCTTGGATGTCAGAAGAGCATTAGCCTTCTACTGGGACAGAACCAAACCATGTAGAAAGTCTCCCAGGCTGTTTGTTACATTTGCAGACAGATCCAAAGGATCTGCAATTTTCACTCAAAGATTCTCAAACCAGACCCCTGAGTGTATTTCTCTTGTTATGAGGCTGCCAACAGTCAAACTCCTAGAGTACTAGCCCATTCTGTAAGGTCTCAGTCTATTTCTACAGAATTATTGTAAGATGTTTCTTTTGTTGAAATTTGAAAAGCTGCAACCTGGCTCTCGTACGTACTTCTTCCAAAGACTATGTCTTGGTTCATGCTTCCAGATCATATGCTGCTGCTGTCAATGCAGTTTTGTCTTCTGGGGAGATTGCTCGGCAGTCACCTGAACTGGAGCCCACATAGGGACACTACTCCACGAAGAAGGAGGGGTTACTCCCCTTGTGCAGGAACTGGAGTTTTTTGAGATGTGTGTCCTATGGATGCTCCGCTACCCACCCTTCTTTCCCTCTGCTTTGGAGTCTCACGGGATTTTGTGGTGAAGAAGGAACTGAGAGCGGTTCCCCCTCACAGCTCTATATATCCTCAATACAGTTCACGAGGATATCTGCTCATAGGTATATGGGGTGCACTCCTTATTGGCCCCATGATTTTGTGAAACAAATCAAAACTGGCACAATTTGGCTTTTTTGTGCCAAGTTGTGGCTTTAAAAAGTTTGTTTTTTGCCAGATGCAAATGTTTAACCCCAACTCCCCCCAAAAAACAAACAAAACCCTGCTCTTTTGCTTAATGAAATCAAAAGTAAATCTTAAAGAAAATTGCATCCTAGTGGAATGAGGAGGACAGCTGAGACTCAGTGCACTAGTTCTGCACTCACATATTACTGTGTGGATGTTTATGAAAGAGAAATATCTTAAAAAAAAAAAAGATGGGAGTGGGGATCACACAAAAGAAATAGGAAAAAATAGTAATTAAACAAAAGTATTTTAGTTTTGGGTGGGGGGGGGGGGAATAGTGGTTATCACTGAGGAATCTAAGGAGACCAAAAAAAAAAAAATCCAAGAAAACATGTCATTGGTTAGGTCTGTGGAAAATGAATCACCAGTGCAGTGTTAGCAGTGGAGCCCATGGCATCTCACCACCTCTCCAAGTGGCCTCATGTAGATGTTGAAGAGGGCTTTTGCGGAAGATAACAGTTCCAGCTCACCACCACTCTGTGTCCTCTTGAGAATGAGTGACTGGACTTGGAGCTACTGTAACTCTGGGCCATTTACTCCAGCCATGCCCTGTAAGTAGGTCACCAGCACCTCTTGTAACCTGTGTTGAAAGAGAGTGGAGAGAGTTGAGTGGCATGAGCATTGGATATGGTCTCTATCCATTGCCATGTGGTGATCATTGTTTAGTGCTAACAGAACTATAGCTGTACTGTTCATGCATCTGAAGCCAGGATATTGGCAGATGTCACATGTTGCTCTACCTGAGATGGTGAGGTGGTTAATGTGATCTAGTATAGCGATTTCCTCCTCAGCAAGTTCTGCTTGTATTGGGCTTCTGTCTTGTGTGAAGTAGGTAAGTAGTAAGAGATCTCTTTTCAGCTGTTTCTAGTTGGGTGTAGTGTTTGGATTATACAGCTGGGGTTGTTTAGCTGGTTTGCCATGCACAATAGCTCTCTCTGTTGTGATTTATGAGCTGTGATGGTGGAGGATGAAAAGCGTCTCTTTTTGCTTCTTTTATTGCAGTGGCATATTCCTCTGGGAGATCTTTGCAGTGCTGGTGGATGGTTTCAGAGTTGGTTTCTGCCACCAATGTTCTAACATTCTGCCTGTGTACTTCATCAGTGAGCCTGGATGATTTTTATTGTCATTGCAGGGAAAGGCATTGATGGTAGTGGTCATCAAGCGATTATTCTGTTCTTTCAGTTCATTTGCATCCCATGCTTGTAACTGCATATTTTGCTTTTCTAGAGCATGCTGGAGACTTAAAGCATTCAATAGTTTCAAAATGTGGATTGTCTTTGTAAATTTTCCCAGTGGAATGGAAGGAAGGCTGAGGTCTTCACTTGAATGGGGCAGTGGATGGACCAGTACAGTGGTATGTTGATTATGTCCTTTATTGTCCAATCCTTTGCTGAAGATCAGGGACAGTGGCAATGTTCCCCTAACTTTTTCCATCCATGTGCGGAATAAATTTTGTTATGTGCACCGAGGTATGTGCGGATGTGCGCCACCAGTAGAACCAAAAACCCTAGATATTACATATTTAAAAAGTTACCATAGGGACAATTACTCCAGCTAGGACAGGTTTGGCATTTTAGAACTCACCACTCAAAGAATTAAATTTAAGTGTAAGAGAAATAAAAATTATGAAATGCATAGACCAGTCAAAACACTAAAATAACACACTTTGAAAGAATAAAATGAAAGAATATATGTGCATTGTAGGAAGTACCAAGAAGTAACAACAACAGTAATACAAAAAGAAAAGGAGTACTTGTGGCACCTTAGAGACTAACCAATTTATTTGAGCATGAGCTTTCGTGAGCTACAGCTCACTTCATCGGATGCTGTAGCTCACGAAAGCTCATGCTCAAATAAATTGGTTAGTCTCTAAGGTGCCACAAGTACTCCTTTTCTTTTTGCGAATACAGACTAACACGGCTGTTACTCTGAAACAGTAATACAAGTATGTGTTGGGAGGTGATTGTGACACAGAGTGTGTGTGTGCGCGCGCGACACACACACACACACACACACACACTGTGTGAGCTGGCTGCTGGGGAAGTCTCAAACCGTGTGGGGTCTCTTTAAGAAAGGCACTCACTCACCATTCAGGCCACAGCAGCTCTGAGTCCTCCTGTGCCAGGCTGTCCCCTCTCCCCTGCTCTGTGGAGGTGGGTGGGGGGAGGGGGATACCCTGACATCAGCTCCCCCAACCCCTCACTCTGCACAGCTAGCAGGAGGATCCCAGGAACAGCTTCAAGACAGCAACATGGCTGCAAAGCAGTGGGGGGAGGGACACCGGAACGCACACTGCTGGATGTGCGCACTCTGCTAATCAACTGGGTGGCACTTGAATCTCTCCTGGGTGGCCGCTGCTTGCATGCAGCTTATAGGGAACACAGGACAGTGGGCATGTGGATGAGTGTGGGAGTCTAGAGATGACCCGTGATGGTGCTGGTCTTAGTAAAGCAACTGTCTGCATCACATGCATGCACACTGTAAATAGCACCTTTTTGATTGAATCTGTAGAGTGGATGCCTCTCACCTCTGCAAGGATAAGACACAGTAGTAGAGTACTGTAGGGTAGCTTGCACAGCTACTGCTGCTGTTTGGTGAACCTTTCCTTTTGCTAAACAGGAACCATGCCTGTTGCTAGACATGGACCACTCCGTTCACTTTTAAAAAACATAATACTACTGCAACTTTATAGAGGAAAAAGTACAGAATACTTAAATGTAAATTAAATGTTAATCAGAAAAAATAATTTTAATAGTGTACAAAATGAATCCAGCTCCTTTTAAGTTCGATTTAGGTTTTAGATATTAAGTCAGAATTATTTAAATTCTCAATATGTAGCCAAAATCAAAACCATATTATAAAATAATATTTTAATTTAACTCCTTAAAAGGAATGCTTTGGTGTACTCAACTGGCAGATAGATACAGTATCAGTACCCATATAACATGTCACTCTATTTGGATAGAAATTAACTTTTTAAAATCAATTAGAATGATAAATTGTTGATTTCCTTCTAAGAGAAGAGTGGGAAGGCGAACGCTTTTTGGTCAGGTACAATAGGAATATATTTGTTTTCAGTATAACTGAAAAAAATCAGTAAAAGCCTTAGGGTTTGTCTATATGGTGCATTAGTCCACACCGGGGTGTGTGTGTAAAGTCCAGTCTGCACCAGCATGTCACACATTAACTGGCCCAATGGACCCTGCTGGTGTGCACTCAAAGCTCCCTAGTGCATGTGGTACTGTTTGAAATGAGACTGTTAATGAACACTAGGGAACTTTTAGTGAGTGCCCGCAGGGTCCACCTGGGCCAGTTAGTGCACCAGATGCTGGTGTGGACTAGTATTTACACCCCACTGGTGTGCACTAATGCACCGTGTAGACAAGCCCTTTACTCTATTCAAACTAAATATCAAAGGTAGTTAGTCATTAGAGATGAACTAAGGAGGTGGTATTTGGATCTGGAGGATGTTTAGATTAGGGTTCAGGTTCTGGACTGAATCATGGCTAAAGTTTGGATATAGATTAGGGGGCACCAAATTCTTGCAAGGTGTTCTCATCAGACTTGGCTTCATGCAAACTGTTAAGTAGACAATAAGACCCATAGATTCATCAATTCCAAGGAGAGAAGAAACCATTGTGATCATCTAGTCTGACCTCTTATACAACACAGGCTATAGACCTTCCCCAAAATAATTCCTAGAGCAGATCTTTTAGAAAAAACATCCAAAGTCTTGATTTTAAAATTGTGAAACAAGGCTGTTTATCAGTTTATCCCAGTCCCAAAAGGAATGCCAATAATGTGAAGTAGAATGTCAGGCATTTTGCTCCACTCTTTCTTTATAGATCTTGAATATTTATGTAAACCACTGAATAGAATGCAAACAAAAGGGTGGATGGTTAGCATATTTTTGGAGCTACCATTTCCTTCTGAAGCATAGACCAAAGGTCAAAGCTGCCAATAGAAATCAGAAAACTGATGGGAAAATGGTTTTCTTTTTTGTATAGTTAACTTCATATAACACACTGCAAATGATGGGTAACTAGCCCAATTAAAACATGCTAATATAAAAAGCCTGCTTATTTTTGTTTTTACCGAAAGTGAGTGTACAGTAGGACAGTGGAGAAGTGAGTAGAAAATGAGCAAAACGAATAATTATTTTTCTTTTAGTTAGTTTTCTCATGGAAAATTATTATTTGCTTTCTTATTCATCGGGGAGACAATTGGATGGCTTGTCTTATGAAAACATAATTTTCATATTTTTGAGATTGAAGGATATGTGTGTGCCAAGGGGCTGAAAAATGGGTTTATTGTCTAGTGTAAATAACTTTCCAAAACTTTTGGGAGCATAGTATCCCTTGGGAATTGAAAAGACAGTCATTCCTGATTTTCATACTATTTCAAATCAATACATTCACAAACAAGTGTAAAATGAAATCAAGATGCACATAAGCCCTGATCCTATGGATTGATACACTTGCTTAACCTTACAGTGTGACCTAATGGATAGAGCATTGGACGGGGACTCAGGAGTCCTGAGTTTTATTCTTGGCTTTGGTTCTAGCCTTCCGGGTGACCTTGGCCAAGTTACTTCACCTCTCTGTGCCTCAGTTTCCCCATTTGTAAAATGAGGATAATGATACTGACCTTCTTTGCAAAGCACTTTGAGATCTACTGATGAAAAGTGCTATATAATATGTATTATGTGCATACTCCAATTGAAGTCAATGGGACTACTCACACTGGGTACGCCTACATGGCTGCTGGGAGACATGCTAGCTCTGCTTGAGCTAGTGTGCTAAATATAGCTGTCTGAAAACAAAAATACCCAGACTCCCTGTGTGCTAACCCCAGCTACCTGTTAGCGCGTGGCTCTCTACCCAAGCTGGGAAGCACACTCCCAGCTACAGTGTAAACAGACCCATTGTGTAATTTGGCCGAGACGGGGGCGACATCGCTTCACTGTGGTCCCGTGCCCGCAATGCCACGCGCCGCCTGGGGAAGCGCATCGGCTGCCGCTGGGAGTGGTGCGAGGAGCGCCAGGAGCTGGGAGTCCTGGTGCCGCAGATCAGGTCTGAGGACAACACCATCGTCACCCCGAGCGCCAGGGGCCTGCTGGAGAGGACCCTGAAGGCAGCCATCCACTCGCTGTACATAGAAGCCCTGAAGCGTAAGCCGGACCAGGGAAAAGCCTTTGAACTGACCAGCAAGTGGGATGCCAGCAACCACTTCCTCGCCGGGGCGGCTTCACCCGCTTCGCCGACTGGCGGTTCATCCACCGCGCCTGGCTCAACTGCGTCCCGCTCAACAGAGCCATCCGCCACGGGAACCGAGACAAGCGTTGCAGGAAGTGCGGCTACTCCAACGAGACCCTGCCCCACGTCCTGTGCAGCTGCAAGCCCCACTCCAGAGCCTGGCAGCTGCGCCACAAGGCCATCCAGAACCGCCTGGTGAAAGCCATCGCACCGCGCCTGGGGGAGGTTGCCGTGAACTGCGCCATCCCCGGTACCGACAGCCCGCTGCGACCTGACGTGGTAGTCACCGACGAGGCCCAGAAAAAGATCATCCTCGTCGACATCACGGTCCCCTTTGAGAACAGGACCCCGGCCTTCCGAGAAGCCCGAGCTCGGAAACTGGAAAAATATGCCCCTCTGGCCGACACCTTGAGAGTGAAGGGCTACGAGGTGCAACTGGACGCCCAGATCGTCGGAGCCCTGAGCGCTTGGGACCCCTGCAACGAGCGTGTGCTGCGGACCTGCGGGATCGGTAGACGCTACGCACGGCTCATGCGGCGCCTCATGGTCTCGGACACCATCCGATGGTCTAGGGACATCTACATCGAGCACATCACCAGCCACCGACAGTACCAGGAGGAGTGAGCCAGTACGACACTGTGCACCCACTGTGGGAAAGAGACTGAGAGGCTTTCCCCATTGGACCGTATGAACTGGAACCATAAACCCACTGAACTTTAAATCCCACCAAATGAGGGTAGACCCATCCCCACCATCGAACACTCACTATACTCCGCACCTGAACATAGCCGTTATGTGGATAACTTACCTCCATATCTCAGTGTCTGTACTCTGACCTGTTAAACTTTTACCCCCAGTCAGGGAGATGGCAGATTATTATGTAATTCTTACTCCACCAGCTCCTAAATTGAATTTCGCACCCCTTGATAATCTGTACCTTATCCCCTGACAACCAGAAACTTCTATGCTTGAACTCTGTACCGTTTCTTATTTCAACATTATCTTAATAAAATTATTAAGCCTGTGCTTAAATCTTTGCACAATAGGGTCACAGCAATTTAACTCGGCCCTTTCTGTTTTTCATAATAATATTCATTAAAAGTATGGTTAAGAAGCTCCTACGTCAGATGTCTTAGGAAATTATCCTAATATGTGATGTGTTCTTCCACTTCATGCAGTATTTGTGTGGCAAAACTATCTATGACGGCATGTCTATACGCACAGTGCTGCAGTGCTGCTCCTCTATTCCAGTGGGAGAGAGCTCTCCCGTCAGCATAATAAAACCACCTCCGCGAGTGGCAGAAGCTAAGTTGGCAGGAGAAGCTCTCCCGCCAACATAGCCCTGTGAACACAAGTGCTGACGTCAGTGTCACTTATGTCGCTCAGGGGGATGTTTTTTTCAAACCCTCCCCACCGAATGACATAAGTGATGCCAACATAAGCTGTAGTGTAGACATAGCCTGAAATAAAATGGGTCAGAGTCGCCAAACACTTGTACTTTGCATGTCTTAATCTAGCGTAAATGAGTGAAATGTAGGTGATAAACCCTACCAATTCTTCACTTCCTTACACTAGTGATAGCATTTCAGGCCTATTTAATACAAGTGCAAATGGCTATATAAGGGTGTAAGGAGAATCAGGCCCAGGCTCTAAAAAATATGTACATACCGTATGCATTTATGAACACCTAAAAAGCACATATACATCATATGAAAATGTTTGGTCATATAGCTTTTACTTTGGTGAAGCTCTGTTTTATGTAAAATATGTAGTAGATATGCAAATATGAGAGATACTGTAAGAATATAGACCCTGGTCCTGCAAAGCCTTATTCATATGCTTAGTTTTACACAGTGTGTATAGTGGGACTACTCACAGAACGTAAAGTTAAGCATGTAAGGATATTTCTCCACTGCAAGGAAAACCCCACGGCACTGAGTCTGAGGCCAGGTCAATTGACTTGGGGCTGCAGGGCTAAAAACGCAGTGTAGACATTCCCACTCAGGCTGGAGCCCAGGTTCTGAAACCTGGTGAGGGGGCTGGCTCTTGGATTCTGCGTTTCAGCACAAGTGGGAATGGCTATGCTGCATTTTTAGCCCTGCCGCCTAACCTCTGCAATCCCGAGTCAATTGACCTGGGCTCTGACACTTGGCACCACTGGTTTTTCTTTGCAGTGTAGACGTACCCTAAGTAAGCAAGCATGGCTTTACATGACTAAGGGTATAGTTAAGAATGTAGGATTCTTCAGAAATGGCCTAAATCATTTATAAGCATATACATATTATATTTTTTAAGTTGACTTAATATTTGCTCTGGTTCAAGTTAAAGTTGCCATGTACATTTTTATTTCATATTTTAATTGACATTTATATTGCATAGCATCTTGAGCTCTCAGCCAGGATTAATGATCAAATATTAGGTACAAAGAAATGTTCCGTTTTTTAAAAAGACTGTCAGCTGAGGATCTCCTGTGTTTTTAGTATATGCACTAAATGGGTCCCAGCTATCTTTACACACAGGTAGCAGATTTTTGTATTGGAATATCTGTTTTAGGCCCAATCTTTAGGTCTAGCTGAGCTGTACTTGGTTGCAGGATGCAGAGGCAAAGATTATTGCACATCACCAGTGTTGTACATCTTTGATCACAGGATGTCTTGGGAGCTGATTTATCCCCTGGTGCCATTTAGAGCAGCTTTAGGGTTGTTCAGAGTTACCCCAGCTGGGGATTAGCCAAAACACAGTGGCTCTCTGCCATGCCCTCTTCTCCCATGGCCATATTTGCACTTCATGCTCTCAGGCAGTGAGAGGTTGTGGAGTAGAGCCAACTGTGCTAGACCTATACCACCCAGAGATTTTCCCAAGCTAGGGGAATTCTCAACTGCCCAGTTAAGGCAGCTTTACAGCCATTTAGCAGCACTGGAGCAGCACAAAGAGCTATAACAGAGACCCTGTTTAGGGGACCCAAAGAAAATATGTTCCTAAGGGAAGTATCCTATTTTCAGTGTGTCATGGTATTGAGTGGGGAAGGCCTAAATTTGCAGAGCTTTGAGAAATCAGTACTGCATTTCCTATCAAGAGATGGGTTTTTCATTAAGTAGTCACATGATGAGGTGGTCACATGATCCTCAACCGCAATATGGGTACCTCCAAAATACATATGTTCTCAATGTCACATTGAAGAGCTACAAAGTAACATAATTCCCACTGAATACCAGTCCCAGAGGTAACACTTTCAGGAATGACAGTGGATATGTGGTTACACACCTACAAAGCACAAATGCTTTGGTGGCCAATATTTATAGAAAGGGTTTGGCAGGTACCCTCAATGTTTCGAGTACTTGTATCCACCTGATAGGGATACCTGAAAAGAATTTTCAACATCCTTAACTTCTGTGAGTATTAGAGAGGCACAAGATAGAGAGTGAATAATTTTATTTTCAGGATGACTTTGATTTTGCACTTGTTTAACAATTCATCTGGTTTACAATTCATACTAGCTCCTTTTGTTAGCTGGCAGGAAACATTTTCTTATGAAAATCAAATGAGGTGTTCAGGCAAGACAGCCTTCATTTGGTAGCCAATTCTGTAATACTTGTCAAAGAAACTGCTTCATTTTCCACAATACCTCAACCAACTTACTTACAGAAGGGCATTCTTCACCAAAGGTACTAGGGGCGAGGGACGGAAATCCCCACCTTAGTTTGATGTTCTGGGGATAATTATCTACTTTGCAAAATGCAAAGCTACATGCATATTTTTATACCAGAGGGTTGGAACAATACAAAACCTTTCAAAAGTTCCCTTCTGAAATATTGTACTACTGTGCCTTGTTTTCATGGAAGGACATTGGAAACACAATATAGTATTGAGCTAATTTATTCTTCGTTTTGCCTGGTGATCACTACCCTTTCCCAACCTTGTCCTGACTTCCCCAAGGTCTGGCAAAGGGAATGCTGCAGTTGTAGCTGATACATTAAAGCCACTGAGGTCATTTTATAAACAATCTGTGTAAACAAACGGCGATGATAGGGTAGGAAATGCAGTCTCACCAAGGTTTTGCCTAGTTGAAGAAAGCACTCTCTCGTCGTATTCGGAGATTCAATCAGACACGCTGTTGAGTTGAAGGTCAAAATAGAATTCATTTCCCACCCTTTTTTTAGTTTTCCAAGCCAAACATTTTATTGGCTCTCTTACAAAAAATAATTTTAAAAAACCCCTGTCTGGCCCACTGCTAACTGTTATTTTTCTTTTATATAAAACAAAACACGTTCTCTATCATGTTTAGCTTTTTTATTAAAGAAAAAAATCCCACTGCCAGTCTAATTCACATAATTTAATTGTCCCTGAATTTATACCACTTGTGTTGCAGAGGTTTGTGGGACTGGCTGATCCTTTGAGAAGAGCAAGACAAATCCTTCACTGACTTTCCCCACCCTCCAATCCCCACCCTCCAACCACCCACCACCCTCTGCATGTGCGTACAGAGAATGCGATTCAATGAAGCATAGTCCCTGTGTCCTCCAAACACATGCACTTACATATGTGCACATACTATTTTCCCTTCTTCCAAGCTTTCAAAAATTCACAGGTACTGAGCGCTCATCCTATTCCAGTGCATTTACCACCATCACACTCAACCGAAAAATTGCCGGAGTCAATGGCAGAGGCTGATTGAGGATGCATAGATGTCGGATATGAAAGGTCAGAATTCATGAACAGAATGTTGTTACTGATAAATGAAATCTGCTGCTGCCTCCATTTCTCTGTGGAAGGCCGCATGTCTTCCTGGACTGTGCATGCAGCCTGGCAGAGAGTGACAGGACACCTGCTCTCTGAATGATAAGGAGAAATGAATGAATTTCACAGTGGCAGCTCGTTAATCCATTACCTGGCAGTCACTGCACTGAAACCCAATCACAATTTACAAAAACTCACATATGGCCACCTGAAGTCTTATTTAGTAATAGCTGTGCAATCTGTGAATGAATCTGACCCAGAGTCATATATAATAATCATAATAGGATTCACTGACCGATATTAGCTTTCTCCCTGCTAACCCAAGGAAAAGATTTCTCATTTTTCCTTCCAGCACTGTGACTATTAGTGAATTTAACATGTGGCAGAAAAGTAAATACTTTTTCTTGTTTCTACCTATTGAAACATATATTGCAGATGAAACACGTGATCCCTTGATATTTATGCATTTCATTGAATTGCAAATGGCTATTGACACTCTAAAACTGAAATGTGTATTGTGGGTTAAGTAACATTGTTAGACTTTTTTTTTTTAAAATTGTTAAATATAGAATAGTCTTCTTATTAAAATACCCATGGCCATTCTTTATACATTTCTCATCAAAACATATATGGTCAAATCCTAGTCCTTATTTAGGGCCTGAATCTTATTCCTATGAGTAAGTGCTCATAGGATGACTCAATGTGAGTAAGGGTGGCACTGTCAGGTCCTTATTTTTTATTTAGTCCTCATTCAGGCTAAACTCTCCTTGATTGCAGTGGGTACCTGGCTGAATAAGGATGAATAAAAACCAATTGTGGGATACTTTTTGGTGGACTCCCAGAGCACAAGTCCAGTAGGGCTTTATCTACAATACAAAGCAAAAGGGCTTCAACCCTGGGTACTGGCTTGACTAAGCTCAGAACGTCCAGCCCCGGGGGAGTCCTTGGTCCCTGGGTTCAAGCCCTGAGTTAACACAATTTGCGTGTAGATGAAAGGGGGATTAGGCTTGAGCCTGAGTTTGAACCCTGGTTTTATACTGCAATGTAGACATGCCCACTCAGGTCTGATTGCCCTGCACCTGGTATAATTGTTCACACCAGTGCACAGTGGGTATAAATGCTGCCTTTCCAACTTAGAGAATGAGACCCTGAGGGTTCAACTGAGCAGTACTCACAAGAGCACCATGAGGTATATTTACCTCAAGCTCTCAGGCAGCCTGCTAGACCCCTTTTATTGGTTGCAGCTTACACCCTCATAGCTAGCCAGCTTCAGGGCTGGCTTCCGTCTCCTTTGGGGTATGGTGTGCATCCAGGGAAGTAGAGATGGAGCAGTGTCTGTACTCTCCAAGCACAAGAACAGGAGGGAGGCGCCTTCTTCTTGTGCCCTTCCCTCACCGCAACTGAAAGGACCAGGCAGAATCTGATTTGTATCTGTATAATGGACTCAGGGTTTGGCCTGTTAACAACACTACAAAGTTACGTTGATGTAAGTCCACTTGCACTGACAGAGTTATGAATGTGACTACATTAACATTTGTTTCCCGCAGACGTAAGCGGCCCTTTCAGACAGGCAGTAAAACCACCTCTCCACCATGCAGAGCCACAGTCAACCTACTTCGGTTGATGCAGTGCGAATGTAGACAGCTGATGTTCTACAACATCCGTGTCCCCATGACAGTGACTGCTCTGTTTACAACTTCGAATTCTATGGCCCAGGGTCACAGAGATCGGAAGACTCCCCTACCTTTAAAACTGCTGCGTGTTTTTGAAATGCCTTTTCCTGATTACCCACCTTGGTGAGCGCACATACCCACGTACCCAGTGCCTGCTCAACAAACCATGCTGATTCCATGTACACAGAGAGCTACCAGACACACTCCTGCCTAGAGCAGGCAGGAAGTACTGGATGTCTTGGGGCTGTGGGGAAAAGAGGCTGTTCAAGCACAGCTACAGACCAGCCACAGAAACAGTGACATGTACAAGCAGATTGCATGGGGGATGCTGGCACAGGAGCATGGTGGGGATCAGCAGCCATGCCGTCTGCAAGTGAAAGAACTATGCCAAGCATACCACAAAGCAAGGGGAGGTCAACAAGAACTCTGGTGCTGTCCTGCAGACCTGCTGCTTTTACAATGAACTGCATGCTTTACCTGGCAATGATCTAACCAGGATACCACTGGCCACTGCAGATACCTTGGAGGAGACTGAGACCCCTGCCATGAATGGTGAGGAGGGTGGGGGAGACGTGGCAGGGAACTCAAACTATGACATTTGTCAGTAACTGAGTCTCCACTGGTGTCTAGCCAGCACCACCAGCTGAGCACAGATGAGCCTGTTAATGAAGGGGAAGGGAGATGGGTAAGTGTGTACATGCATGACACCTTGCAAATTTTTAAAAACTTTTTTTATGTTTCCCTCAAACTTCATCTCTGGCCATCACTAACCACCTCCACCTTGGTTCAACCATGTAAAAATGGCTCCCAGCCTCTCCATAAGTTAAGACAGCAGTGTTTTCATTGCTTTACTGGTATAATGTTGGATAGGGAATAAATTCCAAAAAGGGTTTGTAGGGGAGTGGCCATTTACTGAGTGTCCCCTTGCCTTTGCAGTCACCCTGGCTCTTTTAGGGCGCCCCCCCTCCCCCCCCCCGCCCATGTAGGTCTCTTAAGAACTGCATATAGGCTTTCAGGTGGATAACACCACCTCCTTGGCTGGGGCTGGTTTAATAACAAAAACAGTTCTTAATCCTCAGGGTCCTAAAATAAAGTCCATTATCCCACAAGAATCCCTACTTAGCTCTGGTGTCTTCTTTTTCAGCCAGAGCTCTTCTTCTGCTCCCAGTCTGTTCTCACAGCCTGCCCTACCAGCTCTTCCTCGTACACCATGCATTATAGAATTCATAGCAGCAGGCAAAGACCCAGCCAATATACAAACTAGAGTACACAAGACTGGCACTATTTCATGAAAGCAACAGATAACTCTACTGTGGCTGACTTATGAAATACTCATTTAAAGCCTTCCTCAGCCTCATAACTCCACACTTGGCTCTTCTAATAGCCCTTGTGTCTGGGTGTTCAAATTCAGCAGACAGCTGGTCCACCTCTCCCCTCCACCCTGGTGCCAGCTTTTCCCCTTTTGCCTCACAGCTACGCAGTACACAGCATGGCTAGCAGCACTGGAATGTTTTTCTTGCTGAGATTTAATTTGATGAGTAAACAACACCAGCAGCCCTTCAGTGTACCAAAAGCACATTCAGCTGTCATTCTGCACCTGCTGAGCTAAGAGTGGAATCTTTCCTTGGTGCTGTCAAGGTGACCAGTGTATGGCTTCATGAGCCGGGGTAGGTTCCTTCCCCACTCTGAACTCTAGGTTACAGATGTGGGGACCTGTATGAAAGACCCCCTAAGCTTATTTTTACCAGCTTAGGTTAAAACTTCCCAAGGTACAAACTTTGCCTTGTCCTTGAACCGTATGCTGCCACCACCAAACATGTTAAACAAAGAACAGGGAAGGAGCCCACTTGGAGATGTCTTCCCCCAAAATATCCCCCCAAGCCCTACACCCCCTTTCCTGGGGAGGGCTTGATAAGAATCCTCACCAATTTGTACAGGTGAATACAGACCCAAACTCTTGGATCTTAAGAACAATGAAAAATCAATCAGGTTCTTAAAAGAAGAATTTTAGTTAAAGAAAAGGTAAAAGAATCACCTCTGTAAAATCAGGATGGTAAATACCTTACAGGGTAATCAGATTCAAAACATAGAGAATCCCTCTAGGCAAAACCTTAAGTTACAAAAAGACACAAAAACAGGAATATACATTCCATCCAGCACAACTTATTTTACCAGCCATTAAACAAAAGGAAATCTAATGCATTTCTAGCTAGATTACTTACTAACTAACAGGCGTTGTAAGGCTGCATTCCTGATCTGTTCCCGGCAAAAGCATCACACAGACAGACAGACAGACCCTTTGTTCCCCGCCCTCCCGATTTGAAAGTATCTTGTCTCCTCATTGGTCATTTTGGGTCAGGTGCCAACTAGGTTACCTTAGCTTCTTAACTCTTTACAGGTGAAAGGGTTTTACATCGCAGTGGTAATCTGCCAATTTGGAAAGAATGTCCCTGCTTACAGCTTTTTGAAAAGGCCTGTGGTCTTAAAGATGTGAGCCTCATGCACCTTCCCTGCCCAGCCCACAATGATAAGCACCCCCTGTGACCCATTAGGCCCTAGTATAACCATAGAAATGTGGCCCTTTCTGTTGATGAACTCTGTGGCTAAGTGAGCTAGTGCCATAATAGAGGTGTGTACTGTCTATTATCCTACCACAGTTTGCAAATCCCATTGCTGCCAATCCATCCAGTGTTTCCTATATGCTGCTAAGAGTCACAGGTTTGTGTAGCAGGAAATGTTTAATGGCCTTACACTGTTGGAGCAAAATAGCCCTTACTGTGGATATTCGAATTTCAAAATGATTGACCAGTAGCAATCAGGTATTGCAAGTTTCCAGAGCATGATTTCCACTCATTTCTCCACTGTCAATGCAGATCTTGTTTTGGTGTATTTATGCCGGAGGACTGGGGCAAACTCAGCACACAGATCCAGGAATGTGGCCTTTTGCAGCCAATAATTCTGCAGCCATTGCTCATCATCTTAAACCTACATTACGATACTATCCCACCAAACATTGCTCATTTCTTGGGCCCAGAACTGGTGCTCTACCATGTGGAGCTGATCCTCCAATGCCAGCAGCAAACTGAGACTTATTTTTAAAAATTATAGCTATCAGCTTTCAATTATTGTACTCAACCATCTCCATAACTTCCTCACCACCGTTATGTTTGTATTCCCTCAGGCTCTGCAAATACTGGAAAACTGTGGGGGCCTATACCAGCAATGCACATGAGAATTGTGCTAAGCTCTGCTGGGTCCATATTTCTGCCAGAGAGATGGCATAGATGGAAAAAGAGTGTGCAGGATTGCTGGCATTTTTTTTTTAATCCTAAAAAATTATGGGAAGTGGAAAGTATCATGGGATGGAGAAAGTGGCATGGTGGGAATGTGAACCTTAGTCCCAGAAATCCCTGGGTGAATCTCTGACAACCCATAAAGTACTGCAAAAATGTCCCAAAAGGCATTTGTCTTAACTTACAGAGAGGCTGGGAGCCATTTTTACATGGTTGAACCGAGGTGGTTAGTGATGGCCAGAGATGAAGTTTGAGGGAAAGTTTTTTAAAAATTTGTAAGGTGTCATTGTGGTGCAGGGCACACTGGGATACCTACCCATGATGCACTGCACTTTGTATTGCTGCAAGCACCAAAGGTGAGTATGTGCAGTGCCAATGCAAGTAGCCAAGCGTGCATGCACCCAAGCGATATACAGATGTCAGTGGCTGTACACTGACATAACTTGCATCAATTGAACTTTGTAGAGTAGACATGGCCTTACTTCCTTATGTGGTCTGAGATGGTAATTCCTTATGTGGGGGTCCAATGCCTTACACAGCCCTGACCAGCATTAGGTGTAGGCCACCCAAGGCACAGATTTTTTTGGGATAACTCTGGCCCAGCCTCCTCTCTGACCCCTTCATGCTCCCCTCATGCCTCCTCACCTGGGAGCCTCACTATCACTGCTCTGTGATGGCTGCCCCTCCAGCCCAGGTTAACGGTTTGGTCTCCTTCTTTAAGGGCATCCAGCCATACCAGCGAGGAAGTGTCACACCAGTGCACTGCTCATCTCTCCTATCCTCAAAAATTTTCCAAGGGGAAGGAATTGTCTAGCATGGCAAAATGCCTAATGCTGGTCTTTAGCCTAGGAAAACTCCAACTGAAGCCATGAAAAAAAATGGAGGAACACAACAGAATGACCTTGACACACTTTTGATATGGTTTTGAGCCACTAGGGAAGGCTGAAATGCACCCACGGTTATTGGCACCTGCCAAAGTTGGGTGCAAATTTGGTGGCTGCTTCTGAAAGTCAGGTAAAGGTTGTTTTGTGTGTGTCTTAAAAATAAGAGACCCTTGTAAGAAAAGCTGTGTATGTGTAACCCACTGATCAGTGTCTATTCTGTGTCCTCCTCTACGTGATCCTCACAGAATGAGTCCATTACAGCTCATAGTTTGAGAGCCTGGATCTTTAGCTCAATCTGTAGAGACTCATGCTTTGGAAGTCCCCAGTTCAATAGTTATCATGAACGGTGTGAAGAAAGTGACTAAGGGAGTGCTATTTACTCCTTCACCTAACACAAGAACCAAGTCCCCATGAAATTAATAGGCAGCAGGTTTACAATAAACATAAGGAAGTACTTCAAACAATGCACAGGCAACCCGTGGAACTCATTGTCAGGGGATGTGAAGGCCAAAGCTGTAACGGGCGTTCAAAAAAATAAAAAGATAAGTTCATGGAGGACAGATCCATCAATAGCTATTAGCCAAGATGATTAGGGATGCAACCCCATGCTCTAGGTGTCCCTAGTCTCTGATTGCCAGAAGCTAGGAGTGGACAACAGGGGATGGATCACTCACTGACTGCCTGACTGTTCACTTCATTCCCTCTGAAGCTCTGGTACAGGCTACTGTCAGAAGTCAGCACAGTGGGCTAGCTAGATGGACCAGTGGTCTGACTTAGTATGGCTGTTTTTAGGTTCTTAATTCTCAGTGTCAGCCAAGATGGCAGTCAATGCACGTGGACTGGACCTGAATATTTATTTGCTTTAGAAATTAGATCAGAGCATTAACTTAGCACACTCCTATCAAAAGGGTGCATTACCGACTGTACCACAGAATTATAGATTTGACATACATGGTGCACAAAAGCCATAGAAAAGCTGAAATTTCTGTCCTCTACCCCCAGCATGCCAGGTAACACATTATAGTTAATAGCAATAGGTCATGTTGTTCCTTCTCTTAAGTTTAAAAAAAAAAAAAAGCCCTCTGCTAGCATGTACCTTCTCAATGAGTTCTGGGTTCCCCCACAGCTTAGAGTGAAACCTCTTTCTTCAGAGCTCGCCAGCACTTTGCTTTCACTACCCTGAAGCATTCTGTCTCTGCCAAACTAGTTGGTCTTTGGCAGGCAAGCCATCCAGCATTCCCTCTTCGTTGCACTCCAGGTCTGGGGGAACCCACAATGCAGACTTCTGTAGAGCCATTTGACCTCTGGCAAATAGGCCAGTCTCCTCCAGACTTGAGGAAGCCAGCCAAGAGATTGTAGTGTCTATACACTCCAATGAGGGGGGAGACTCTGAGCACACAATTCACCACCTTGCTTCTCCTAGTTTTCAAAACTATTATGTTCTGAAGCATTTGAGTGTCTCTCCTCCCCAAGACCTTCGGAAACTCAGTTATACTGTGTAATTTTAAAATGTAAATGTCTTAGCAGTACGCTGTATTAGGTAGTAAGGCCTTCTATCTCCATGCATTTCTGTTTTTAACCACGGATATATTAAAAAGGAAAACTGGAAAGGAAGCTGATGAGAACTAATGTGACAAAATTCTTTGGCTGGTTGCCAATGCCCAGTAAGTACCAGTATGCTAATGAAATGGACACTTAGCCAGCTGCTTCACCTTGATCCACTGGTTTCATTTCAGAGTGGGCCTTTGTCATCGACATGGTAACAGATATCGGCCCTGAAGAACTGTACCTGAGCGCTTTACAGTCTAATTGCTATATCACATTCTGTTGCTTCTAAAATCACATACTATGGCAGACCCATGGGGATCATAATTTGATGTAACATTTAAGGGAAGGCAGCATGATAGGATAAATCAATACCTTTGTTTTTGAGCCCTTATCATGAATATCCCTTTGATGTTGAAAACACTTTTTTAAACACAATTCAGGAGACAAAAACACTGTTACTTTTCTTATAGTTGCAGTATATATTCACTTAAGAAGGGATTTTTTCCCCCACACCTGAACAATCTTACACCGTTCATGCACTTTCCTGGCGGAAACTGGGCATACGAGTCATTCAAGTTTCCTACAGTTGCAAGAAAGAAAAGGTCGGCCTGACCCAGTAGAATCCACAGTTGCAAAGAGATGTGAAAAGGAGAATGTAGAATTCAGGTGTGTGGAGCCAACTTTGTAGAGTTGCCTCAGTACTAAGTGTTTGTTGCTTTTTCTGTTTATTGAGTGTTGTGTGAAAATGTCAAGTGTTTCATGAGTATTGTGATGGGGTGCACACATACCCCACCCTGGCTAAGAAGGGGTTAAGAAAGCCTGTGGTCTCTCTCAGCCCTTCCCAGCTACACCTGCAGTAGGTGTCAAACCTAAAAGGAGAAGCTAAAAAGGAAGAGCCCAGCTCAGTTGCTGTCTGGCTGGGAGGGAGAGCAACCTTGAGCTAGTGGAGTGGGAGTCAAGGCTGGCTGGGGCTAGGAACTGAGGAAAGACTGCCGCCTATCAGGGCCTCCTGAAGGCAGAGAGAAGAAGAGTGTATTTGTTTGTGTTTATTTTGGACTCTGCATACCCTGGAAGGGGTAGAACTTTTATATGATGTTCCTGGAGGGCCAAGTCACCTCAAGCCAGAAGGTGTTGGAGTCTGGGTGGATCAGCTGCAGGCCTGGCGGGAAACTGAAGCAGAGTCTCTGCAGCAGTGATCCCTGCTCTAAGGAGGTGTGCAGGGGAGGCAGGCACTCACAATATTGACATGTAAAATACTTTTTAAAAATACCTGCTTCTTATCTCTGGAAAATATTAAAAACCATCTAGCTTTTCCACAAATGATGGAAATATGGGCTCAACTCATCCCTGGGTGCAGGGCCAGCCTTACCACTGGGTGACATGGGCGACCGTCCAGGATGCCGTTGCCAGGGGGTGTCATGACTAAGAGGCAAGGAGTGGGGCGGGGCCTGGGATGCGAGGCCGCAGAAGGGAACCTGGGACAATATGTGGGGGAGACAGCAAGGCCCAAGGGAAATAGGGGACTGGGGAGCCTGTGGGGCCAGGGGAATGGGTGGAGAGCTGGGGCGTGTGGAAGCAGTGAGGCCCAGGGGTGATGGCGGTGGTGGGGAACCTGAGGAGGCAGTGGGGGCCAAGGGCAATGGATGGGGAGGCAGCAGGGGCGAGAGACACCAAAATACAAGTTCACCCAGGGTGCCATTTTCCCTAAGGCTGGCCCTGCCTGGGTGGCACTGAATGCAACAGGGCTACTTGTGGTTGACGGTTGCTAGGAGGGGGAGTAGAGGTGCATAAGCAGCTGCAGCTCCCCTTTGCCTGGGGGCCATCAGATAGTTAGCACTACCCCACATGTGTATGGTGCTGGCTGTTGAGAGGATATGGCCAGGAAAGTAGGGACTTTGCATGGCTGCGTCCAATGAGTGCTGATAGTACCACACTATTACAAATAAAAAAAGTCTCCAGCAAATCAGTTCTATCTATGACAGCTTTTCCCAATTGCCATCTCTTTCACTCTTAGCCTATGAACTGAGAATTGCACATACCTCTACTTGGAGGAGTCTGGACCATACACTGATTTGCAAAAACCATACAGAAAATGGGAACAGAGGCAGACAGACAGCGAGCTGGGATCCCTGACAGAAATCACTCCCACCTTGTTGTAACCTCTCGGAGCAGTATATGTTCACCGGCTCTTCTCAGGCTCAGTCACCTTCGGCACCCCTTCATTCCCCTCAAGTGTTCTAAGCTCCCCTACTGCCTACGGGGAGAGGAACATGACATTTGTAATGAGGATTATTAATAGCAAACTGCAGTCAGCCACAGTGCACCTTAGAATAACGGCAATGGGTAGTAGAAAAGGAAAGTACACACATGTTGTAACTCTGTGGCCATAGTTCTAATGCAGTCTTGTATTTATAGGACTGCTAAGCCCCATCCCTTTGGATAGAATTCAGGGAAATAATCTAATCCCTGTAGTATAAGGAAAGAGGAGAAAGCATAAAATAAAATAGTCTGTTAGATTACTATGTTCAAATATCACCATTTAATTGGTAAACTAATGCATGAAAATAATTCATTGTCAATAGTATTTTTGCATTTTTCCCTTCAAATAATTTTTCTCAAATAGATTTTTCCTCATGTGTTCAGCTCTACTTATATATGATGTCTGATTTGGGTGCATGTTGATCAATCTACTTGGGCAGACAAGTGAAATAAATTCTCCACCTCTGGCAGGATTTCAGTTGAGCCCCAACATCAGATTGCCCTTTACTGATTGGAGGGTGATTGTCCCTTTTCCCTGGCCTTCAATTTCACTCTACAAATAGAAAATACCCTTCCCTTTCCATTTCATAATTGCAGTAAATTATAACAGCAACTGATAGCTAACATTAGTTAATATGCAGTGGATGTTTCACCCTTCTCCTCACCTTCTTCTGGTGCGATAGTAAGGTACTGCAGGAGGTAGTTATTAAATAACTGAAACGCAGCCAGCAGTGCCAGAAGGCACGGACATATCGTTCATTTTAAAATATTGCCTAAGACAAAAAAATACTGAAGAGTTACAATGGAAGACTGATTGACATATTTTTAATTTTATTCCTATCATAATTAGTTTTTAGTGGGTTTTTTGTTTGTTTCATTTCCAGTTTCACATATTCTGATTTTGCAATTATTTTTTTAAACCAAAAAAACTCAGTTCAGAACCAAGAACTTTCCACTGATTATCCAAACCATATTAATAATACCCAAAGCATTGGTTCACCAGTGTCTTTTATACATTGTTGCTATCTATACATTTCAAACCCACCAATCTATATTAGCTCTTGTATTACTCATGGGACAGCTTGGTGCACTAGGAAATGCTGTTTAATTGGTTTACATTCCTCTGCTGTCTATCTGTCTAAAATATCTATCTAGCTAACTTGACCATGCTGGGTTGAATAGCTCAGTGTTAACAGAATTTTCTCCTAATATTATTCAGCTGATGGAGCCCAAAGCCATGTGACTCAAGACTTCCATGCAGCTGGAATGGAGTTATAACAATGCAACCCACTGGAACAGTTATAGCTTATAAAAATAATATTAGCATAAATAGCACCACTTATCGTTGATTCCACTGACATTATTTCAACTAATAAAACAGAGCTCAACAATGCCAAAGGCATCATTTTTGCTGATGTATGTTCTTTCCAGTTCTGCACCACATTTCTCCCCCCAACTCTTCTCATTCCTGTCCCTTATACCTGCTTTCCTGTTGAAGCTCTAACACTGTGAGGCATACCTCAGAGGGCTGAAACAACCTTCTGCTTGTTAATTACTTCTGATGTTTTGGCCTTTTGTTTCTTTCGTCATTTGCAGAAAGAATGATGGTAACAGGGCAAAGGCCAAGAAAAGAAAGGACTGCCTGGAAGGAAGATGTTACAATGGCCTATATGTATTTAAGAAAAGGAGGAAAGCAGCTATAACAGAGTCTGTCTGTGGGTTAAGCCTACAGAGCTGTTCTTGCAGCTCCATGCTACCATATGCACCTGGGAATCTGACAATGTATACAGTATATATATTTTCTAATCTCATTTACATTCTGTAGTTGGCACAATCTGGTAGCAAATCGTGTGATAATGCCCCATGGAATAGTGCTGTAGAAGTTACACTGGTACCCAGTTTATGGTCTTGATTCACGGCTGTCCTTGTGGTAACTCTATGGAAACGACAGAAAGAATTGTGGATGAGGTGAGAAAAGCTAATGCTAGCATGGTCTCCTGCAGCTCGTAGTGTATGTGCCAGAGAAGCTGCAAGCACTGATGTTTTAATCCCAAATAGTTCTCCTTCTGGCTGTCTACATGATGTATATTCTCTCTATATTGTATATACACTCACAAAAACATCTCCTATATACATATACACACACACTTAAATCAAAAACTCAAAGGCACCACAAAATCAGCATTGCATATTTGAGATGGATGGTAGTACAGCCATTGGGGCAGAGGACTGGGAGCGTGGACTCTAATTTTATTGCTGACTCTGACACCAACTCAGTTGATGATCATGAGTTGGCTAAGAAGGATTAGTGTTTTATTGGTAAGTGTTGGCATGCTGATTTCACTGAACACACACAGACCGACTAAAAAATATTTCCATTGATAACAACTGACATTTTTACAGATAGGCACAGTGAGAAAGAGGCTGCTTGAGAACATATGAGAGTTTAAGTTAAGGATGATTACTTTGTACATTCTGACATGTGATATTGATCATTTGTGTTTTAACAGTTATAAAGCTTTAACTTTTTATATCTCAATGTCTACTGCCGATACGTAATTCTTGTCTGATCACCCCATTGTCTGACCACCCCCCATAATTTCCCAAATGTAGCAGGAGTGGCTGCCACCCAAGTGCCTCCTTGTCAGCAGGGTGCCTCTGCAGTGCCCTGTTAATAGTTAGGCAAGTTATCTAGGGCTAGATTTTTAGAACTGTGCACACAAAATCAGATATGCAAAAATACATTCAATAGTGTTAATACACACATCATCATCATAACTATGTGCAAATAATGTGCTAGATGCATAAATGGCCATCTATGCATGAAATTATATACACAATCATGGAAGATGCATTTGTAAATTAGGCTTAAAAATGCTTGTGTGCGTTTCTAAAAACCTGGGGTAAAATCTTGGCCCCACTGAAGTCAATGACAAAAGACAGAGAGGCCAACCCAAGGAGAAGTGGTGGGATGTCATAAAGAAAGACATACTAGCATATGCTGTGATACAGGATATGACACTGAACATAGCTCCTTGGAGGGAGACTGCTCATAGACTGGACCCCATCTGAAGGGATTAATGCAAGGAGGAAGAAGACTGAAGTCAGTGACAAAACTGCCACTGACTTCAGTGGAGGTAGGAGTTCACTCATGACCTTCAACCGTCACTGCCTCAGGTAGTAAAGGACTTTGAGATATTATGAGTGTGTGACCCCTTGGGGTTTAGCGAGCATGGCCCCTTTAAATCTTTTTCCTAAGGGGGAGGGCGAGAGTGAGAAAAAGGAGGGAAACTCCAGGTGGGGCAATGGAGCTGGAGAGAGAGAGAGAAGGGCTGCAGCAAGCAGGCCCTCCCAAAGTGAAGCAGCAGAGAACCTGCCTGAAGTCTGGGAAGGACAGGGCGGCCGATTGGGGACCTGCCAGGACAGGAGCCAGGAGGAGCACTGTGCCAGGGGGGAATCGCCCGAGAACGACAGGCCGGAGCTGGACCAGTAGTTTTTCTGCTGCGGCGACAGAGTTCCCAGCAAGTTCAGTAGTGTGTGGTTGAATCGTTCTGGCAGTGAATCCCCTGGTGGATGATAAGGGGTGGTGAGTGATTTCTTGATCCCCATGATCTTACAAAGTTCTTTTATTAACCGACTTTCAAAATCCCGTCCCTGATCTGAGTGTAGGCTGGCGGGCAACCCATAGTGAATGAAGAACTTTCCCACAGGATTTTGACAACCGTGGAAGCTTTTTGATCTTTGGTGGGGTAAGTCTGGGCATAACGAGTAAAATGGTCAGTGACCACCAATATATTTGTAGTACCCCAGCTGGCAGGCTCTAATGATAGAAAGTCCATAAAGACAAGCTCCATGGGTGCAGAACTTGTGATGCTGACAAGAGGAGCTGCCTGCTTAGGAAGAATCTTTTGTTGGATACATCTGGTGCAGGTGCGAATATGGTGGGCGATGTTATGCCCCATCCGGGGCCAATAGAATCTTGCCTTAACTAGGGCCTCCAATTGCTTGACTCCCAAATTCCCCATTCGATCATGGAAGGCCTCTAACACGCCTCACTGGTACTTCTGCGGTAGCACCAATTGCTTTGGGTGAGGCCTCTGGGGATGATTCTGCCTTTGATAAAGTCGTCTATCCCGAACCAATAGTCAGTCCCATTCTTTCAGCAAAAGGGCCTCCTCTGTGTGACTCAGTCAAATAGCCTTGGGATCCTTTCCCCTTTCCAATGCATAAAGTATGTCCTTTATCCGTGGATCAGCTCACTGGGCATGTTCCACCTCTTGATCCTTTAGTCTGGTCAGCTGAGGGTCCTGTATGCTAGTAAAACTTGAGTAGACTATGGGTATGGCTTCTGGTGACTCACCGGGACAGTCAATTGCTCGTTCTTCATTGGCTGTGGACTTTTCCTCCACAATGGATACTCGTTGGCATAAAGGTCTCAATTCAAGGGTCCCCACATTCATCTGATCATTGGGTGATAAATCCTTAGAGTGAGGCCGCCAAGACAAGGCATCTGCATCCATGTTTGTTCGACCGGGTCAATACTGCAGAGTGAAATCATAGGTAGAGAGTGCTGCTAACTACCGGTGCCTTGCTATGGATAATTTAGCTGTTGTCTTGATGTATGTCAAAGGGTTATTATCGGTTTTTACAGTGAACTTGGCCCCATAGAGGTAGTCATGGAACCTCTCTAGGGTGGCCCATTTCAATGCCAGGAACTCCATTTGATGAGCAGGGTAGTTTCTCTCAGGCGGTGTGAGACCTCGACTTGCAAACTCTACCAATCGGAGTTTGCCCTCATGCTCTTGATAAAGGACAGTGCCTAAACTGTTGTAGCTTGCATTGACATGAAGTTCATATGGCTGAGTGGGATTAGCATACACCAAAACAGGTGCTTGAGTGAGCTGTTGAATGATTTTATGGAAAGCTTCTTCACACTTAGCAGTCCACCGCTTTCCAAAAGGTGCACCCACATTAAAGTACTTATGCTGAGGTGAATTCCCATTCTTCTTATTTGTGTGGGGGGGTATCCCTTGGTGAGCTCTGTGAGAGCATGTACGATATGCAAAAAATTCTTGATGAACCTGTGGTAATAGCCACAGAATCCCAGACTCTACTGTAATTCCTTGAGAGTCGTGGGCCTCGGCCAGGTGGTTACCGCCTTCACCTTCTCTGCGTCTGTAGCTATACCATCTGCAGACACTATGTGTCCCACATACCGCACAGATGATGCACTTGTCTAAGGATAACTTGAGGCCAACCTGTTCCAAACGATTTAGAACTTTACACAGCCGAGTCTCGTGTTCTTCTAAAGTGTGCCCGAACACTACAATGTCATCCAAGTACACTAGACACTCCAACAGGTGCATGTCCCCTACCACCCGCTCCATGAGTCACTGAAACATGGCTGGAGTTCCAGATACTCCCTGGGGCATGCGATTAAATTGGTAAAACCCTAAGGGGAAGATGAATGCTGTCTTCTCACGGTCCTCTGGTGCCATGGGCACTTGATAGTATCCGCCGTGGAGGTCAAGGACCGAGAACCAGCAGCTACCATTCAGGCTATCCAAGGCATTGTCAACCCGGGGCATTGTGTATTAGTCAGGGATGATCTGCCAGTTCAGAGTGTGATTGTGCTACCACTGGGCCTGTGTGGCCTTGGTTTGGATGCAACCCTGTTCTACTGCTTCCCCTACATTTCCTCGTGTTGTTTTTCTCCTCTCATCCCTCTGTAAATAAATATTTCCCTTTCTGATATCCATTGTAGTTTTCTGGTGTGTGTGTGTTCACTCTGGGGGTTTGGAACAGGTGCCCTTGGGGTGGAAGGGATTTTTTCTGCTGCATTCTTGTGCATGCCTTCTCTTGGCCAGAATGGCCTTCAGACTCAGACTCCATCTTGGCCACGAGGGCGCTAAAGTTACAAGTGCAAAGGGCTTCCTTTAGCAGTTAGTACATTTTCAACCATAATATTAATAGGCTGGTACATCTGAATTGCAGCCCTGGTGTAAAAAGGACATTTCTGTTAAATATAAAACAAATAGCTAAAGCCTCTGAAAGTCACTGAATGTCGCTAGAAAATGTCCTGTGATGACACAGTAATGCTTTTCATTGCTGGGATGATAACTGCAGATGGCCAAAGTTACTCCATAACAATTAACAAGACTGAACAGACAGCATCCTTTACACCAGTGGTTCTCAAAGCTGGTCCACCGCTTGTTCAGGGAAAGCCCCTGGCAGGCCGGACTGGTTTGTTTACCTGCCGCATCCACAGGTTCAGTTTGCCACCCCAGGCCAATGGGGGCTGCGGGAAGGGCAGCCAGCACGTCCCTTGGCCCGCGCCGCTTCCCGCAGCCCCCATTGGCTTGGAGCGGTGAACCGCGGCCAGTGGGAGCCGCGATCGGCCGAACCTGCGGACGCAGCAGGTAAACAAACCGGTCTGGCCCACCAGAGGCTTTCCCTGAACAAGCGGCAGACTGGCTTTGAGAACCATTGCTTTACACAACCCTTTAAAGATTTAAAAAGTTCATTGGGACTCATAGTTCATGTTGTTTCTTCCAACCGTTATCCCGGATTTCTATATCCATAAACATTGCCCTTGCACTTCTATTTTAATCTAGTTGGTGGAGGCCTTTTATTTCTCAAGTCCTCTAATGAAAAAGAAAGTTCCAAGGAGCTAACAATGTCAGAAGTACTTAGTGCACAACAGTGCAGTATTAAATTTACCTGGCAGAGCCCATTAAAATTGTAAACAATTGACTGAATATGCTATCTATCTTTGAAACGAGCTTATTTCTGTTCAGAATATCTATACTGCATGCCAGTTTTGAGGCATTTTCAGCCTCAAAAAATCCATGCCAAACCAGGAAATCAGCTAGTTCAGATTTGGGTCTTGTGATATTTCCAAGGGACATGTGGGGCATGTGTATGACATCATGTTGTACCTGATATCAGTGTTAAGACTAATACTTCAAAGTGAAAGCTGTGTTAGAATACTGATAAATCATGTCAGTTTGCTAAAGATCAGAATATACAACTGATTTTGAGGGTACATGCTCACTGGGGACAATGTTATAATATATTGTTAAATTTAAACAGGATTCAATGTAATGTACTTTTCGTATATTTTCTTGCCATTCCAGCTCATTATCAGGGTAAAGCTAAACCTCAAAACCCCAAATAATTCTGCATGGCTCATTTTATAAAAACAATGAGGAGTCCCGTGGCACTTTAAAGACTAACAGATTTATCTGAGCATAAGCTTTCGTGGGTTAAAAAACCCACTTCTTCAGATGCATGGAGTGAAAATTACAGCTGCAGGCACAAATATACTGACACATGAAGAGAAGGGAGTTACCTTACAAGTGGAGAACCGGTGCTGACAAGGCCAATTCAATCAGGGTGGATGTGGTCCACTCCCAATAATTGATGAGGAGGTGTCAATACCAAGAGAGGGAAAATTGCGTTTGTAGTGAGCCAGCCACTCCCAGTCCCTTTTCAAGCCATTTTATAAGGCCTTCTCTCTTTCTCTTTCTTCTTCCCTACATCCCAACATTCTCTCTTCATTCTCTGTATCTAACTAGATTCTTCTCCCTTCCTTGAAACTTGATCTCTGACCAAGTTTCTCTCATTCATGCAGGCTGGTTCCCTGGGATGATTCTGGCTTACATTTTCCTTTGCTTCTCTTTTCTATCCCTCCTTCAGGGTCAGGCCTCAGCACGCCTGCACACATGCATGCACTTTTCATATCACCATATTAAATTCATCAGTTGGGCTGGCAGCTTTGGTGAAATTGTACATTACCAGTTTTCCCTGAGGTCCAACGCCTTGCAGAATGCATTGCACACCTCTGAGCCTTAGAGCCCAAGCCTTCCGAGACTCTCTCCATATGAAGATCTGCAATTAATTTGATGGCCTTTAGAAGCAACACAGACTTGGGATCAGGTACACATGTGAAAAAGTAATTACCCAAAAAAGATCTGAACCTTCTGATAAATTCAGCTTGATGCTAAGGCTGGTTCTCATATTTCCCAAAGTGCATGCCAAATTACTGACTAATTATTAAACACAGTCACATGTAAAAAAGGTCCCTTTCTTTCATTAGAGTGCCCCTGTATATCTCTTCCTCCAGCTTGCTCAAATGCTATGGTGATGTATACCACAGAAATGCTGATAAATATAAACAAATCCTTCAGTGAAGTCATAAGGTAGCTATTATGTGCTATGGCTATTTCTAAAGCAAAAAGATTTGAGGGAAAGAAAGAATTATAACTTTGCTGCAGAATTCCATAGATCTAGATTTGTGAGGCAGGAAGATCTTATTTAAAATGAAATCTCTTCAGTTAATATCAAAGGGGTATAAATAATAGTGAGGTACAGAAAAAACACATTTTCACTTCACACCTATATATTTCCTTTCTACAGCTATGTCCTTGTAGAAATCCCCTCCTCTGAGTTTACTGTCTCAAGTATGAGTTTCATTTAAAATGAAACCAGAAATGAGAGGATCTTTTTTGTCAATCTGCAGATGAACAGTAGTTTACCCTGAAAAGAAAGCATTTCCCTTAGCACCTGAATATCCTTAGGACAATATAGTTGTGGTATTTTCATATTCTGAGACTGCGTGACCCTGCGTGGTGCAGGTCTGGGTGTTATGTACATTAGTGCAAGGTAGAAAGTGGGGAGTGGAACAAGGAGGCAAGTGAACCTGCATTAGTGAGAGTATTGCTACCTAGTTCCTAAGTTACTTCTGCTTGGTAGTAGGGGTGAGGCCTAAGAATAGAGCACACAGCTAAACCCCTCATTTGCACCAGGAGGATGTTTAAGACTATGGGCCAAATTTTTTAAAGGTATTTAGGTGCCAAAGGCCCTCTCATTTCAATGGGAGTTAGGCACCTCAATATCTTTAAAAATCTGGCCTCAGGTCTCTTAACATACCCATTCTTGGCTTGCCTCAATCCACTCCCCACTTCTAACCAATTTACTCTTGAGAGTAAAGAAGGAGGTATTTGCTCAACATTTACTTCTGTTCAGTGTGGTGGACTATACATATTGCTTAACCTTCATCCCATCCCAAGCTCATCACCATCCCAAAATAGGGCCAGTGGCCTAAAGGTGACATCTATTTATTAATTTATTACAAGGATGCAGTGCACCAGCAAAAAGGAACTGGAAGCCAATGCTTTAGCTACTTCCTTACTGTCCTCTGGTACCAAACATTTTTCTAAAACATTCCCTCTTCAATTCCTTTTAAGAACCATCTGGAAAAATGCCCCAATATGCATTATATATCTGCATCACTGAACCGCAATATAATCCTCCTTCATAAAACAAACACAACATAAAGCAGAATGAAGCTGCCTTTAGA
The DNA here is from genome assembly GCF_015237465.2 of Chelonia mydas. Taxonomy (NCBI): domain Eukaryota; kingdom Metazoa; phylum Chordata; order Testudines; family Cheloniidae; genus Chelonia; species Chelonia mydas. Next base: position 104,162,958 of record NC_057850.1, on the reverse strand, counting down.
AAAAACATCTTGAACTTCCGATGGAATGGAGGATGGATAAAGGCCACAGCAGGTATTATAATCATCTACATAAATTAGGCAATGTGATAAATAACTTGTGTGCGATGGAGCAATAAGTAAAATTATTCAGTGCTTACCTAGCATGTGTAAGTAAAAATATTATTCCTGTTTTCATATGTTATTTGTTTTGCTTGTTCCCCTTCTTTCTTCCCCTACAGTATATTTCATGGGAGACAGTGTTTACAAATTAAAATATATTTGAAAAGTGAATTGAAATGCATTTTTAATACCCAAGATGTGAATTCAGGAATCTGTGTTTTTTCTGCAACAGCTGATGACATGGTTAAACCCTGGGATAGAGACAAGGAGTGTTATATTAATTTAGATGGGCCCAAAGTGTCAAAGGTGTCAACATGACTCTGAAACTGCCCAACATTAAACAGTTTTAAACAAAGTGCAGGGAGGTATACAGAGATCTCAGCCTGCTTAGTGCCATGACAAATACACAATTAAAAATGTTTTTAACTTTTTATTAAATATACAGAAAAACAGTTAAAGCCTTTGGAAATATAAAGCTTTAAGTAAGGCTATCATTTTAATAACATTTCTTGTTCCCTTTCCTTTTAGCTGAAGAGAGTTTTTAGAAGGAAAAGCCCCTTTGTTTAAATCTTTTAGATGGTATCAAAGATGAAAAAAACTGACCTTTTAGGAGAAGAGAGAAGTTTGTTGATATGGGCTGGAGATGTTGCTGCTGCTGTTGTTACTAAAGTCCATTTCCATTTCCTAAAATACTAAACAAGACAAACACACACAAAAGGGGAGAGAAATGAACGGCAAAGATAGAAAATGCAGTTTCTGTCTCTGCTATTGACTTTCACTTGCAAACTCACTGCAGTAAAACAAAGGCCCAACACATAGTCTCATCAGCCACTCCAAGACCTGGAAAATTTGTACCAACATTGGGCTGTTTTGGGGACTACTTTTAGCTGCCTCTTTCCGGTCACAGGCTTACAGCAATGTTGCAGAATATATAGTCTTGGCCATCTATGCCAGATTCTTATTTGACAGAAAGCAAAAGGAGAAAGACAGAAAAAATAAATAAGGTGAGAAACGGAAAGGACACAGTGGAGGGAGTGGGGAGCATGTGACAAAGTCTCATATCCCAGATGGTTTTAGCCAGATCTGGTGGAGGTGTAATGTCATCTAAATCCCTCTCTCTGGCCTAGTCTTTTCAGGACATCTTTCAGGATTAGGCTGAAGAAGATCTGGGGTCCCAGGAGACAGTGGTGGTAGCAACTATGCTGGTGAAGCTGGTTCAGTAGCCAATTTTTCTCCTAAAGTCTTTTGTTAAGGTCCCCAAAAAGAAGTAATGGTTGGAATAGCTCATCTCTTTATTATTTTGTCCACCAACAAGCCTAATTTCTAACACACCAGTGTTCATTGATTTCTATTTCTCTACTCCTCTTGTCTGCCAGTTATAATCTTAAGTCTCAATGCATAGATGAGATGATGGCATTTGGAAGAGGAATTTACATTTATTAGGAACAGGGGAATCTTTTGGGAGAGGAGGAGCCTATACAGGAAGGATGGGCTCCACCTAAACCAAAACAGAAGCAAATTGCTGGCATGTAAAATTAGAAAGGTTGTAGAGGAGTTTTTAAACCAAGGGCTGGGGGAAATCTGACAGGCATGGAGGAGCACTTGATTTGGACAGAGTCCTCCTTTGGGGAGGCTTTATTGAAAGAGATCATCGATATATCCTACTAAAGAGGAGAGGATAGACATTGATAAAGTACAGGTAGGAACTGAAGAGGAACAGTCAAATGAAAAAAAGAGTCCCATTCAATGACACCATGTGAAGGCAGACAACTAAATATTGACAAATTTTATAAGTGCTTGTATATAAATGCTAGGAGTCTAATTACTAAGATGGGTGATCTTGAGTGTCTGGTATTAAATGAGGATATTGATAAAATAGGCATCACAGAAACTTGGTGGAACACTGATAATCAATGGGGTGCAATACTATCAGGGTACAAAATATATAGGAATGATAGAGCCAGTTGTGCTGGTGGGGGAGTGGCATTATATGTGAAAGAAAGCATAGAGTCAAAAATAGTAAAAATCTTAAAATTAATCAAACTGTTTCACAGAATCTCTTTGGATAGAGATTCCATGCTTGAATATTAAGAGTACAGCAGTAGGAATTCACTACTGATCACCTAACCAGGATGACGTTGTTGATTGTGAAATGCTGAGGGAGATTAGAGAGAACAGAAAACTCAATAATAATGGGGGTTTTCAGCTATCCTCATATTGATTGGGTACATCTCCTTCAGAGGGCATGCAGAAATAAAACTTCTAGACACTGTTAATGACTGCTCCTTGGTGCAGCTAGTCCTGGAATCCAAAAGTGAAGAGGCAATTCTTGATTTAGTCCTAAATGGAGCACAGGATCTGGTTCAACTTAACAGCTTGGTAATAGTGACCATAATGTTATTAAATTTAATATCCTTCTCTGGGGGAAAATACCAAAGAAACCCACCACAGTAGCTTCAAAAAGGGGAACTGCACAAAAATGAGGAAGCTAGTTACATGGAAATTAAAAGGACAATCACAAGAGTGAAATACCTGCAAGCTGCATGGAAACTTCCTGAAAACCAACATATTAGAGGCTGAAACTAAATGTATACCCAAATTAAAAAAAAGAAACAGTAAGAGGACCAAAAAATGCCACTACTGCTAAACAACAGAGTAAAAGAGGCAGTCAGAGAAAAAATTATATCCTTTAAAAATTGGAAGTCAAATCCTACTGAAAATAGAAAGGAGCATAAACTCTGGCAAGGCAAGTGTTAAAGTATAATTAGGCAGGTCTATAAGAATTTTAAAAATAACTAGAAAAAGACACAAAAACTAACAACAACAAAAAAGTTTAAGTAAATCAGAAGCAGGAAGCCTGCCAACAATCAATGGAGCCATTGGATGATCAAGGTGCTAAAGAAGCACTCAAGGAAGACAAGGCCATTGAGGAGAAGTTAAATGAATTAATTGCATGGGAGAGTCATTCTTTTTAGATGACAAATCTGAGGAACTGTCCCAGACTGAGGTATCAATAGAGGAGGTTTGGGAACAAATAGATAAAGAGTAATAAGGCACCAGGACCAGATAGCATTCACTCAAGAGTTCTGAAGGAACTCAAATATGAAATTGCAGAATTACTAACTCTGGTATGTAACCCATCACTTAAAGATGTACCAGATGACTGGAGGATAGCTATTGTAAAACTGATTTCTAAAAAAGCCTTCAGAGGTGATCCTGGCAATTTCAAGCGAGTAAGACTAACTTCAGTACAAGGCAAACTGGTTGAAACTATAGTAAAGAACAGAATGATCAGATACACAGATGAACACAATATGTTGGGGAAGACTCAATACGGCTTTTGTAAAGGAAAATCATGCCTCACCAATCTATTAGAATTCTTTGAGGATGTCAAAAAGTATGTGGACAAGAGTGTTATAGTGGGTAGAGTGTATTTGGACTTTCAAAAAGCCTTTGACAAGGTCCCTCACCAAAGGCCCTTAAGGAAAGTAAGGTGTCATGGGATAAGAGGGAGTGTGCTCTCATGGATGAGTAACTAGTTAAAAGATAGGAAAGAAAGGGTAGGAATAAATGGTCAGTTTTCACAGTGGAGAGAGGTAAACAGTAAGGTGGCAAAATTTGCAGATGATACAAAATTACTTATGTAGTTAAGTCCACGGCTGACTGTGAAGAGTTACAAACTGGGTGACTGGGTAACAAAATGGCCAATTAATTCAATGTTGATAAATGCAAAGTAATGCACATTGGAAAACATCATCCTAACTGTATATACAAAATGATTGGGTCTAAAATAGCTGTTGCCACTCAAGAAAGATCTTGGAGTCATTGTGGATAGTTCTGTGAAAACATCCACTCAATGTACAGCAGCAGTCAAAAAAGCGAACAGAATATGAGGAACCATTATAAATGGATAGATAATAAGACAGAGGTATAAGGAGAGATTAAAAAGACTGGGACTATTCATTTTAGAAAAGAAATGACCAAGGGGGATATGATAGAGCAGTAGTTCTCAACCAGGAGTATGCATACCCCTGGGGTACGCAGAGATCTTCCAGGGGGTACTCAACTCATCTAGATCAGTGTTTCTCAACTTGGGGGTTGCAGCCCCCTGACTGCTCATGGGACAGGATTAGGAAGCTCGCAAGTGCAAGGCCAGCAATAAGGGGTGGCAAGCAGGGTAATGCCTGGGGCCCCACACCAGAAGGGGCCTCACAAAGCTAAGTTATATGCTTAAACCCCACCTCCTGGGGCTCAGGCTTCAGACAAGGCTCGCAAGTGAAAAACAGGTTCAAGTATCACACTGAAATGTAAGTACAATATTTATATTCCAGTCAATTTATTTTATAATTATATGGTCCGAATGAGAAAGTCAGCAATTTTTCAGTAACAATGTGCTGTCACACTTTTGTATCTTTACGTCTGATTTTGTAAGCAAGTAGTTTTTAAGTGAAGTGAAACTTGGGGTACGCAAGACAAATCAGACTCTTGAAAGGGGTACAGTAGCCTGAAAATGTTGAGAACCACTGTGATTTATAAACCATAAATGGCTGTGGAGAAAGTAAATAAGGAAGTGTTATTTATCCCTTCACCTAACATAAGAACCAGGGGTCACCCCATGAAATTAATAGGCAGCAGGTTTAAAACAAATACATGGAAGTACTTCTTCATACAACACACAATCTACCTGTGGAACTCATTGCCAGGGGATGATGTGAAGGCCAAAAGTATAACTGGGTTCAAAAAAGAATTTAGGTAAGTGCATGGAGGATATGTCCATCAATGGCTATTAGCCAAGATAGTCAGAGATGCAACCCCATGCTCTGCATGTCCCTAGGTCTCTGCCAGAAGCCAAGACTGGCAGATGATGGATCACTTGATAAATGCCTGTTCTGTTAATTCCCTCTGAAGAATCTGGGTTCAGCCTCTGTCGGCAGACAGGATACTTGGCTAGATAGACCATTGATCTGACCCAGTATGGCCATTCTTATGTTCTTATGTTGAGTGATATTAGTAAAATACTTTCTGTTTCAATTAATGTAGTCTGTCTTTTTCTTACATTTCTTACATTCTTACTTTTTAACACAGTTTTATATAACTGGTCATTGTAACAATTTATGAACTTTCACTCACTTCTTACAATTAAACTTGCACTTAGGCCCCATTATTACAGCAGGATTCAGCTCTTAATAGGGCAGTAAAGGAGGAAATGGTTTTCTTTTTTTTAAAGATGTATTTAATTGTAACATTAACAGGATATGAAGTAGATTCATTTTGACAGAGAACTGGCTAATTCTTTGAGCTTGAACAGTGCGGCTTGGTATAAGAATATTCTGAAAAGTCAAAAGTCATGTTGCAACATAATCTGTTTCCTGATAAGAATAAAGGTCAACATTGGGTTCTTCCTGTTTCTCTTGATGTCATAACTATTCTAAGTGATGGTTATCATTTTTAGAGAAGCCGACATCTTTTGTTTTCTAAATCAGATCACAGATCATTAGCCACTCCTCTGTATGAAACAAAGGTTGATTACAGTAGCCTACATCCTAAAGTCCATATATGCTTAAGGAAAACATGACTTAAAAATCACATATGTAAAATGATAGAAGTTTATTTTATTACAACATTTGTTTTTTGTTTGATTTTCCCATTATTTCTTTTACACAGTGAAGATATTACTCTGTTCTCTTTAAAAAGCCTTCTGTGAGGAATAAACTTAATTCAGATTTATATGAATTACCCAAAGAAAATGTTCATTGAAAAAAAAAGTAAAATGGCATCTCCTGTTGATCACAGAAAAGCCTGTTTTTACACAGTTTCCATCTGTGCGATTCCATTGTAAATGAATGTAATTATCTGAAGGAAAGAATAGGTATCTTAGAGTTGGACATCAAGAAAAAGAGCTTGTCAAATAAGTTTTTGAAAATTTTAGTCTATGCTTTGCATTCACTGATGGCAGGTAGCAAAAAGTGTCCATTACGGACAGAACTGTGTGAATAAGTCATAACTGATATGTTACTCAAGAAATTTTGTAAAATGTTTGAAAGGTGATTGCAATTTCATCAGATTGGTTCATTATTCAGAATTATTCTCTGAGTACTTAGTAATTATTCTTAGTTTGTAGATTCTGAGTGATTCATTTCAAGTCTCTGACATTTGAAATTCAAGTGCTGTTGGTTAGTTTGGACTGGACACATAAATCACATGGTGTGTCTCTGTTCCTTGGTTGGACGAATATAACTGTCAGGATCTGGTTTCCAGTGCAAATTGTCTTTTTATTCAGTCAAAATCAACTGGTTTTGGTATTACATCAAAATCACTGGAAAATGTGCATTGTGACTTGTATGTATGAAATTTTAACAAAAGAAAAAGAAGAAATATCTTCCCTTTAGCTTTGCGTACCACCCATGCATCCAGGGCGAATAGAAGATATATGACGAGAGAGGATAGGTTTGAAAATGGACTTAATTTAAAATAATTAGTGTGTTTAATTTCTCATTCTTCCTATGCCTACACCTTAGAACAATGGTACCAAAAGACCATACTGCCTTTTCATGACATGTGTGAACCTTATTAGCAGCATGATACAGTGAAAGAATCCATTTCAGGACACTTTTGCCAGTGTAAACAGAGGATCCATTTTCCTTAGCGGTCAGGCTGCATGCAATTCTATGACAAATTGAACTGTCACTTAACCATACTTAAAAGTTTCTGTATTCCATGATCCAGTGTTTCACTTTTTCATAAATATTTTAATGGAAATGTACGTAGTGGTTGATTTTTAGTGTCCTGCATTCTGCAAGGAAGTCATTTTACTTGGTAGGGGAGAAAAAAAATCGGTAACTTAAATCAAAATTTCTGCAATGGAAATGTGATCCCTTCAAACCAGGCTCCATATTATTTCATTGAGAATAGCTCTAATGTTCACAAAAGATTTTTAACTGTGTCTCAGCTCGTTAATTTTGCAAAGAGAAAAAAGAGAGAGCACTATTAATCCATTCTTTCCCTTTGTACCTACCCTTGTAACACCCCTAATAATAAGGAATATAGGTAATATGGTATGATTCATAGATATGCCTCTGAACTGAGAGAACAGGGAGCATTTGTGAGGTAAATGCTAATGATGTCCTCTATTTTCTCTTTTCCAAAGTAAATTCCCAACTGGAATTGGTCCAAATCAACAGAGCAAATTAAATACATAAAGAAAGAGACTGCTGAATTATTACACACACAGGCACATATGTACACACCCACAGTGCTCTAATTGCCCTTTTCTTCCATTCCTCTGTAAGCATAGTACAAATATGGTTGTGCACATTACAGTCCCCATTTTACAAATGGGGAAAGTGAACTGCAGCCAGGCTTAATGACTTGCTTATGGTCATCCAGCAAGTCAATGATGGAACCAGCAATCGAACCCAGGTCTGACTTTCAGCCGGGTCCCCTGGTTCACATTGCTTCCCTTTGTGCCACTTCCTGTTTTGAAAGACGATATCAAACTTGGACAACTTTTCACGTTAAAAACTTGACTAGCCAACGCCCCCCCCCGCCCCCCATGTAAGGCACCTCTCCATTTTTGGGAACTTCTGTGACTTTATTGTGCTTTTCTGACATGACAAATACGTTACTTTGAGCGCCCATTATAAAAAATGATGGGTCTGCTCTGGTTATGCCACAAGGAGGGACGGAACGTAATTTGTTTCAGATTGTAGAGCATACAGGGCCTTCTCCAGCCAAGTCCCAGACAAATTTCAGCAGTGTGAATTATCAAGATTTAGAAGAGTCGATGTAGAACATGGCACTAACACAACATTGACAGATATCGACTGCTATTTTATTTTCGGAACGCAGCCTACAGCTATTATGACTGGCTTTCTGACAGACATCATGTATTGCTATTTCAATAGACAATGTTAACTATAAAAATCAAGTCGCCTGAGGGTTTGGAATCAGACTTAAATTTTTAATAAGTTGTCAAAAGAACACTTTACAGTATTCATTTAAAACTGGACTGAACAGGCTTATTGTCACTTAATATGCACTTGCCCACTGCCAGGCCAAGAAGGTGTTTTAATGCCGACATCATCAGTGAAAAGAAAGATTTATACTTTCTGTTTCCTTATTTCCCATGCTGATTGAATAGGAATTTCTACACGGTCAGTTCTGACTCTCATATGGACCTGGTGCATTCATTCAAAGCGCACTGCTGCATTCAGTTTATTCACAGCATGCTAGCATTGCCAGGCAAAATAGTACCTCAGATATGTACAGTCCAAGGTTTTTCCCTCCCACCTCTCTTCTTCATGTATATTTATTACTCCTGCCCCCCAAATGGCATTTTTTAAAATAATGCAGCCAAAACTTATAGCTCTTTCTTTGTGCTATGGATCCAATTGGAGCACCTCTTTGGAAAGGGTAGCCTATGTGCCAAACAGGACCAAGGCTTTCTATGAAGCAGTCTCGTCCCCCAGACGAGTTCCAATACAAAGCTGAGCCTGACGGAGCTTACAGGCTCCCCATGCAATGTTCCATTTTGTTCTGCTCATCCAGTCACTGGATTTTAGGAATTGCAGCATGTGCGGCCTGCACCCCTGTATTAAAAGGGAAAGTGACTGCAACCTGTTTTGTTCGAAGATTGCTTTATATTTGTATATAGGTATCTCATTAGCTAGCAGATATTGTTCCAGTAGGCAGGACGCAAGAATATATAGGCATTACTGATGTGTTCTGTAGGACTAATAAAGTTCATTGTTGTTGTGCACTGCAAGTTGCTTCCTTTGTACAGCTCTTTACATCAGCTCTTAAAACAGTCTATTTTATTCAAATTAGGTGTGATCCTTAAACTCTTTGGAAGCTACCAGTGCAGGTCTCTGTTGGGCAAAGTTTTGGCTCCCTTGGGATAGATTAATTTTACTCTCACACCCCCTGTGCTCCAATGCAGTCTAGGTCCCTGTGAATTTTTATGAAGATAACACGCTATTCAGTTGTCTATTTACAGAGTGCAGATGAGAGGGGGAAAGAACCAGCACCAGCTGAAGAAATAAAAGTGGTTACAATGATGTGCTACATTTCCATAAAAATGTTTATGGGAGCTGAGCCATTTTCCAAACCATACTAAAGTGTGCCTTGTAAAAACAGAGGGGGAAGTGGGGTGGAAGGAGGATGAGCCAGGTAGCCAATTGCTATAGCAGTAGTATTGTATCCTTGGTGAGACGAGTAAAGATTATGGATTTCCAGTGATTTCTGGACACAGCCACTTCACCTCGGGAAATACCGCAGCCACAAGTATCCATCTTTCCTGCCTCACTGTTTTCTGCACATAATGCAAATCCAGAGGAGCTGTTTTGATTGTAATGGCATCTTGTTAAGTCTCTACACCAGTGGTTCCTAAACTTGTTCCATCGCTTGTGCAGGGAAAGCCCCTAGTGGGCCGGGCCAGTTTGTTTACCTGCCGTATCCACAGGTTCAGCCAATCGCGGCTCCCAGTGGCTGCGGTTCGCTGCTCCAGGCCAATGGGAGCTGCTGGAAGTGGCACATGCTGAGGGATGTACTGGCCGCCGCTTCCAGCAGCTCCCATTGGCCTGGAGCAGCGAACCGCGGCCAGTGGGAGCTGCGATTGGCCGAACCTGCAGATGCGGCAGGTAAACAAACGGGCCCGGCCCGCCCGGGGCTTTCCCTGCACAAGTGGCGGAACAAGTTTGGGAACCACCGCTCTACACAAACAGTGAAAAATCTCCTTAAGGAATAATAGGCCCTTGAGATGAAGGCACTGAAAACTACACACAGGTACCAATGCCTCTGTCTCCTGTGCAAATACATCTGAAATACACACATCTCACCAGCATGACATACCAACGAGAATTTGATGTTTTCCAAAGAAATAGGCTACTTTCAGAAATGAGTTCTCAGCACCAGCCAATCATAGTTTCTAATTCTGCATGCTCAACCCAGGAATTACCACTTTCAAAATTAGCACTCAAATGACACCAAAACGTCACAATGCTTCTGACCTTCCTCAGAAGTGGAGTGGGAAGCAAAAGACTATCCGCTGCTCACACTCCTCCTGTTATGAAAGACATTCCAGTACCTTAAAAAACTTTAATCTCACCTCTAGTCTGTTCACGTGAGTAGTGGATTATTACATGCTTTCTGAAAATTCCCAGTCTCCAGGATACTATAGTACACCAAAAGTTACAATAAAGTATTACAGTGAAATAATAAAGTCGTGCACTCTGTCCTGAGACAATAGGCTATCAGAATAATTGTGGATACAAATGGCAACATTTCAAGAAGAAACATTCCAAGCTATTATTATTAATCCTTCTCCTCCGTATATGATAGCATCATGTGATATTTTTCCCTTCCGCACTCTAAGATGTCCACAAGAAGGACCCCATCTCCTCCAAATGTTGGGATCTGTGCATATTTTACTATACAAATTGCACAAAGGGTCAGGATCCCCTGCAGAGCTCTTGCCTTGTTTGTTGTACATTAACTTTCTCCTTGCACAAGTACATTAACTATGTGTGCACAGTGGCATTCCATCATTCTTCACATTTCAAGGTTAGTGATGTCATTACTAAACCATTACTGTGCAGAGAGAGTGCAATTTTCAAAACACTCTCCACACCTTATAAGCAAACCCAAATTTCCAACACGCAAAGGCACTTGTCTGCCATGTGGATTATTTCCATGGCAAATTTCTAATTTCTTCGACACTTGGCACTAGAGTGGTTAAAATTAAAGCTGAATTTTTTTAATGATATGCAAAGTGTATTTTTTCACACATACTAAAAAATGGATGAACATTTTTTGCTCCAACTTAAAAAAAAAAGTCTCCTGCAGGCAGAAACCAAGACTGGAAAACTTCATTCTAAAAAAGGTAAAAGACTTTCAGAAAATTAAGAGCTAGTGAAGGGAGAGGTTAGAATAGGAACAGCTTTCAGAGGGGTAGCTCTGTTAGTCTGTATCAGTAAAAACAAGAAGGAGTCCTTGTGGCACCTTAGAGACTAACACATTTATTTGGGCATAAGCTTTCATGGGATATAACCCACTTCATCAGATGCATGGAGCGGAAAATACAGTAAACAGGTATAAATATACAGCACATGAAAAGATGGGAGTTGCCTTACCAAGTGGGGGGTCAGTGCTAATGAGGCCAATTCAATTCAGCATACCATTAAGGGGTCACTGTAGCTTCCACTGGAACGAGGAAGGAAATTTTGTTTGCAAGATGCTAACTTCAGAGCTCATAGGATTTTTTGTCACTAGATTTCCTGGACAGAATAACATGACAGTTTTTGTTACTTCTTTAACGCACTCACTTTTCTTTTTATATTTTGGCACAGTATGCTGTTAAAAATCAAGAAACATAGTGGCACAAGCCTAAGGAGGTTCAAAAAGTGTTGGAGCATTTGCTAACATGCAAGATAGTTGGCTTAGGACTCCTAAAAGTTCTTTGAAGCACTGATCTATCTTGAACAGTTTGAGGTCATCTCTACAGCCCCAGACAAAAGTAGGGGAGAGAAAGAGGAAAAGGAAAAGGTGGGATGGAGACTGTTATCCCAATGCACTAATCGCAGATAGTTCAACATCCTGTTTTTATCATATGGGTGTGAAGCAGTGAGAACAAAGCCACTGCAGCGAATTGGCACCCATTCTTTTCAAATTTCACATGAAGTATTGAAATTCTCCAGACAAATAATCAGACTGGAATTACCACCTGATAGCTGTAAACCCAGTGATATGCTAAAGGGGACTTCTAAAGGCCTCTTAGTAATATTCTTCTACCAAACTGAAGTGCAGGTTTGGAGTTAATTCCCTGCCTCTGATGTACATCCTCTTCCTCCCTGAATAAAGTAAAATCTTCCCTACCAGAGGTGATTTATCTCTGGAGCTCATAAAAACACTTTTGAAGAACATGTATTTATTTATTGCTTTTTGACTGTACCAGCTTTCAACAAATGCCAGAAAATCGCCAAGGCATCCTCCCCTGCAGGGGCTTCTTTTTCCTTACCCTCCCACACCCACTCTCCCACCACAGATGTTGAACAGTGCATTATGTTATCAATAGATTCACTTTTAAAAGCCAAACTAGCATTATGAGTGCAAAGAATATGCAGTCCAAATTAAGTGTACTAGCTGCATGACATTCACCCTCTGCAGAATGCAAGGGAAAACCAGTGTGTACTGGGGAGGAACTGGAGCAACCAGGTACAATTTCCAATATTGGAGGGAGGGGTCTTGTACTGAAAAAAGGAAGAGATTTTCTGTCCACACATGATAATGGACAGACCATGGTTACATTGGAGAGGCAAGAGCAGGTCATCCCATACTGGTCAAAGGAATCAGAGTCTACAGAGAAGTGGAAAAAGAAGAGGAAGTAAAGAACAGTGAGATGGGCTCTCTGACTCTGCTGAGGCTAATGTGTCCTTTGGTGATTGATACAGAGGAACTGCTGGACTCCCTTGCTTGTTGTTTCAACCGGATCAGATTGATACCGTTGCCTTTATACCACACTCCCTTTTGATTTATTTTCCATCACAAGTCATGCCAGCACAGCTTTACGACTGTACTAGTGAAAGGCCTCCCCATATCAACACAGAACACAAGCTAGAGGGCCATGATTATATCTTTCATCTAGAGCAGTGTAACTTGTATCTAGTGCTGTGGCCACGGGGCTGAGCTATGCTATACCCACTGGCCCAGATTCCCAGCCAGTGTAAATCAAGTGAGGTTTTGGCCCACTTTAAATGCAGATATTGGATAGGGGAACATAAGGGGCACTTCTAAGTGCGAGGTCAGTGCCTCCATTTACAGAATCCCCGCCCTTTTTCAGAGAGTCCCGCAGGATATGCAGCCTTTTATCACAACATGTGGTGTATGCAGGAGAGTTCTGGTAAGTTATTTACATTAGCTCCATCAAGGTCATGATGGTGAAGAACCTCCTGCCTTCCCTAAGGGAAAAATAAATCAACCCTCCAATTGATCCCTTCCACCTCACCAAATGGATTGGCTTATTGATTGGAAAATAACTTTTTTTTGGAGTCACTGCATTGTGTTACATCCGTTTTGCTGTTTCCCATTGTTTTTCACTGCATGACATCATGACCCAATGTGATACAATATGCACTTGACCCAAATATTAATCAATGGGACAATGTCAGACATGTAAGGAGTCATTGATCATGCCCAACAAAGTGTTTGCATTTTAGAGCAAAGTGAGTGCTTTGAATTACTCATGGTCTACACCAAGGAATCAGTCAATATCTGCAACCTTAATTAGGAGTAATGCCTTCAAAACAAAGTCAGGAATATGACTGCAATTTCCCCTGTAAGTGGCCTGGACCTAACACAAACTACAGCAGGATTCAGCTCTTAACAGGGCAGTAAAGGAGGAAATGGTTTTCTTTTTTTTTAAAGATGTATTTAATTGTAACATTAACAGGCTATGAAGCAGATTCATTTTGACAGAGAACTGGCTAATTCTTTGAGCTTGAACAGTGCGGCTTGGACAACACTATTGAGCCAGAGTGCCTATTGTTAAACATTGTGTGGTCCTTCTTACCAAATACATAGACTCCTGTTCTATACCATATTCATTCCAGATAATCATGGATAAAAGAAAAATGCAGCAAACACCTCCTGCTAGATATATAATCTTCTTGCACAGATGGATGCTTTTTTTTTTAAATGTATTTTATTCCTGAACATTTTTTTAAAATCTATCTGTGAACTCAAGTGATCATGAAAGTGAAGGCCTAACAAAAGCACTATCCTGTGAGCCAGGTGTAATGCAGGCAAGTATCGTGAAAGCTATCCGCAGGCACAACAGCTTTACCTAAGCATTTCAGTCCTGACTTGTGACGCCCACCTTCCCTTCCAGCACTAGAATTTGCTTGAGCAGAGAATGAGTTGTGTCAAATTTTGTGAGTATATATACCCACTAACAGGGACTTTCAATTATGCCCTATTTATCTGGAGGAGCATCTAAGGGCCTTAGTGCTTGTCACCCAGTTATGCTAGGCACTGTACAAAATGATGTAAGATGGTCTCTGAAGCAAATAGCTTATGGTCTAGATTACACAGAACATAAGAACCATACAAAACAAATGCGTGAGGGGTGGGGGTGGGGGTGGGGGGCCGGGTGAAGACATTTCCCAAATGCTAATGGAAAACTTGTCTGAACTTTTTGCTTTCACCCTTCTCTTGGGTCATCTGCTTCTGCCATCCTTCAATTTTCCATCTCCTTATCACTGCCTGCCACTCCCTCCTTTTCTCCAAGCCATGGCTCAAAGGCAGAATAAAAGGACTTCAGCACAAGAGCAGAGCACAGTGTAGGAGTGAGTCTGTCAGAAATCTGAATGAGCTGTTCTCTGAAGCTTTTATTCCCCTTTAAACTTTCATTTCATTATGCAATCTTAGAATCACAGTTCCTTAAGCAGAAGCAACAGCAAGATCAAATATAGATTTACTTCAAGGACAAGGTTGCTGGGGAAAAGGTTCAAGAACTCATTTTCTCTATACTCTTGCTCCCCGTGTGCTCTCCTTCAACACTTAGCAGCACTTCCTGTTCCAACCCCAACACGTGACTTGACTACCCTTGTGCTTAGCTCCTTCTCTTTCACACCTGCCCCGCCAAAGACCTTTTGCGATATCACAACAGAGGGCTCCATCTCATTTCCAGAACTCTACAGTCATGCTTTGGTCAGCTATTCGATATAAACCTTGCAGACTCCAGGGCTTTCCTAAATCATAGGTACCCCTGTAAGCATGGGCCCCGTTCTCTCACATGGAGCCCCAGATCTTGTGAGACTGCTAAAGACACCGGTCCAGTAGCGCTGAAAACTACCTGATTTTCAAAGATGCTGAGAGGGATTTCAGCAAAGAGATCTCCTGGGGATCAGTGAGAGACAGGCCTGGGTAGTGCTTACGTTTGTGTTTTGTAGAGAACTGAGATCTGATGGCTGTCAGGACAGTAAGCTGCTGTTTAATTTCATTTTTTGTTCTTGTAATTCATGTTAGGAGTACCTGGAGCCTCAAATTCCCCCCCCCACACACACACACTTTATCCTTCCATGCATCCAAAGAAATAAAATTAAAACATCTCCAAATTGTTTCTAACTCAAATCATGATGTAGATTTGACTGGGATCATGACTTGGGCTGGCTCTGATATTTAACATCTGGTTTATTTAACAAATGAATAAAGCTTACCCTCCTTCCCCAAATCTCTTCAGTCCTCTTCTTTTGCTCATTCTCCTTAATAATGGAATTGTTTTCTAAGTAGATTTGATAGGTTGCCAATATCCTGAGATTTTCTTGTTTCCCATTTTCACTATTGGGGAAGAATTCTTGTAATGAACTGGCCTGAGTCATTTCCCATCATTTGGAACCCAGCCATCTCCTCTATTTCTCAATAAACCAAATCTCTCTTCTCAGCCCGCTGCCACATCTAAATTAAGGGACTCTAAATACATGTGATTAGGTCTCTAAAGAAAAAAAAAAGAATGTCACAAACTGTGAGGGCCCAAATTAGGGTACCCGTTCTAACATTGTTAAACGTCCATGTGAGAGGCAGGGTTGTTACCAGTTGCATCATTAATTTAAGCATCCATGTAAGGTCTCCATATCTGAAAGTTGTGCTTCCCATCTTCCAGACTTACCTTTTTATATTAAGTCAATAAACCAGAAGAGGAGCACCCACCTAAGCGCGATTGCTCAAATGCTTATGGCTCAAATAGACTGATACTTGGAGTCATGTATTAAAAGTGGCAGCAAGGTTTTTCTTTTGTTAGGTATTAGAGAGACAGATACACAGATGTGAGACTACACAGGAGCAGTGTCAAGAAAACCATTTTACCCATGGGATCTGGCAGCTGAACACACCAAAAGCATTTTTTAAAACAATTGAAAGCCAATTTTAAACAAGCCTGTGGATCATTGGTTCAACACACGATGCAGGTGTAGACCTGAACATTCTCCAGACAAGCTAATTGATTAAGAAAAGTCATTGCTTAAATCCCTGGAGTTTACTAACTGGAGACCTGAGGAGTTTAAAAGCATATCAGGTTTCTAAGAGATTGACTCTGGCCTACATTTCAAAGTACATCAAATGCTGCTGTACCTAGACTGGATATGTGATACATACAGCCAACAGGCAGGTCTGGATTAAGGCAATCAGGGGCTGCATGCACATCCCCTCACAGGGGGTCCCTCTTAGCCCTTTCCCACCTTGGGATGGTAGTGGCTGTGGCACCCAATACAGGAGTTATCTCTGCTGGTGAGGTGGGGGCATCATTGCTCCTCTTTGGTTAAATTAGGGTCTCCCCACTCCACCCCAGAGGAAGGAAGGCCCAGCCCCCACCTACCTGAATAGAGATGTGGGTCCCCTGCCAAAACCACCCTAGCAGAACCATGAAAGGGTGGTCTTCCCACAACAGAGCTCTCAGCTAGGGTGGTGTTGATAGGGAAGCTGCAGAGCAGTGGGGTTCAGTGTTAAAAGTGGACTGGACAAAATAGTAGAGGAATGTACTGTAGGATACAATCCTGCACTAGCCACATGGGAAATGGATTCAATGACCTAATAGGTATTTTCCATTTCTAATCTTTATTACACCCAGCAACACTGGATAAGGATATAGCTGGATGTTTCTGCTGAAATGATCAACCACCATCTGGTTAATAATGTTGATATTTAAATTACCATCATTAGACTTCAGAGTCAGTGCTCCTCTGAGACAAATGAAGTCGTTCTCTCTTCCCCAGAAATTATTGTTTCTGGCTGCAGATTTTATAACAAAACTCACCTCAATTCTGATTCAAAGGTTCTCTTTGCAGTCAGAGCATCTAAAAACTCAACTTCTGAAAAATGAAAGCTTAAATTTTACAGGAACTAATGAAAATATGAAAGATGCTGAACTGTTGTTTGGACTGATAGTATCCTGGCTTACTTCAAATCCTGATCAGACAGGCTTTTGGCTGATGCTGAGGTGAAGTTTAAATGTCTGTTTGGCAAATCTGAGTGTATGCACTGTAGAGATTTTATAGAGGTACTGTACTTTCAAATACTCTGTAACAAGTACAGTATACTTCTACAGACAGTATACTTCTACAGTCTGACACAATAACTTTGCTATCCATAAACTTTTTCCTTAAAAAATTGGTGCCATCCATCTTCCAATTACAAGACAAATTGGCAACCCATGCTATAGCTTTCAGAAATGAAGGACTGTGTTTTCACCTCAATACATTAATCCTAAAGCAGCAAGGTGAGATTATATCCCTTACTTTGTTCAGTGCTGAACAAAGGATCAGAATATGGTATTATATACCAAAAAATAACATTTGTGTTTACTGGTTTTTGAGTGCCAGTTTTCAGCAAGAGTTTGTGCCTTTTCCATAGTAATTAAGAGAAGTTAGGATCAAGAAAAGTAATGCTCAGATATCAAAAGATTTGGTTCCATGTTGCTTCCTTCTCAGCATTCTACTGGGGTGAGTGAAAAACGTGACTTACCACTTGAGGTGGCATCGTGCATGGAAAGAAAGCGGCATAACAGGACACATATAGCATTACAAAGGATGTCAGTATTCCATGTGAGAACATAGGAATTGCAATAGTGAATCAGACTTGTGGTCTAAATCAGTGGTTCTCAACCTTTATTTGGCTCAGGACCCATTTGTAAACCTTGATAGACTGTCACAACCCAGAGATGTGCCCAGATCCTATGTCCCTCCTATGCCGGGCATGGGCGGGGCGGTGGGGGTGAGAATCCTCAGAGATAAGATTCCAGATACTCTGGCCAGATTTGAGCAATTTAGGAACCCCCTTCCACTGGCTCTTTGGGCAGGGACAGTGAGCTGAAATCCCCTCAACAAACAAACAGCTCCCCATAGGGGATAGAGGGTAGGGGGTGAGGCGATCTGGGGGCCTGGAGGTGAAGTGGTGAAATGGGAGTGTAGTTAGGAAGGAACTGGTGGTTCTGGAAGGACTGGGGGAAGGAATTGGGACCAGAGGGGTGTGGGGGAGGGATGGCATGATGATAGCTCTCCCAGAAACACACAGCCCCCCCTTAGCCCATGGGGACGGAGGATGAAGGGGTCAGGGAATTTGGGGTCCCAGAGATAAAGTTGGAGGCCTAGGGGAAGGAATTAGGGGGCAGTAGGGGCTGGAGGTGCAATGGGAGAAGACCTGGAGGGCTGAGGGCCAGGATGGCTGGTACGACGGAGGGGGAATCTCCAGGCTGAGGGGGGGCCCATTCTAGGGGGGCATGGGGTAGGACAGGGAGTATGGAAGTTGGGGTGTTGCCCAGCTGCAGGGTGGGGTGTATATTGGGAAGCTGGTACTTATTGAAGAATGTGACACCAACTGTCCTCTCTTGGCTCCTGCCCCATGGGGCTGGCTGAGCGTGGCTCCTGGGAAGGGCTTTCTGGGCCAAATCAGTGGTATTGTGACCTGTTGCATGGGGTCACAGTGCCATTCACTCAAATTTGGCACAGCTGGCCCCACCATCATCATGATGGAAGGGCAGCTGGGCCAAACCTGAGCAGTGCTGCAACCCCATGCACCAGGTCACAGCCAGCCCTATGACCCTTTCACACATTCTGGAGACCCAGTGTCAGGTCACGACTGACAGGTTGAAAAGCCCTGGTCTAATAGTTCAGTAGCTTGTCTCCAAAAACGGCCAGCACCATGTGCTTCAGAGGAAGGTGCAGAAAACCCCACAGTAGACAAATGTGAGATACTCTGCCTCTCATGAAGTTCTCATTTTAATCCCTTCTAGTAAGAGATTGATTTACAACCTGAAGCTTGAGGTTGTATATCCCTTTCAATACTCTATTTTTAGCATTAGCCATTGTAACTCAGAGTATTTTTGTTATCCATATAAATGTTCAATCTCTCTTTGACTCCTGCAAAGTTACTGGCTACAGTCATATCTTGTGGCAATGAGTTCTATGGTCTAATTATGTGTTGTGTGGAAAGAGTATATAATTTTACCAATTTTCAGTTTGCCAACTTTCAGATTCATTGAATGGCTCCTTCTTCTTGTGAAACACAGGGCACAAAAGCTCATGATTTACCTACATCATTCATTATTTTATATACTTATTTGTCTCCTTTCTAAGGTAAGTCTTGAAACCCAGTCCTTTCAATGTCTCTTCATATGAGATTTTTTTCCATGCCCCTTACAATTGTGGTCACCGTTTCTTAACCCCTTTTAATTTTGCAATGTATTTTTTAAGATGGGGTTACCTAGAATACCTATTGATTCAATATAATGGCATTACATTTTTTCTGTATTATTGCCCATCGCATTCCTTGTGAATCCTAACACCTTCTTGAGAAAACAATCTTGGAATGTTACAACAGTGTTATCCACTGTTATGGGAGGGCTCCATAAAGGAGAGATGTCTGTATATTTAAATAGTGAACAGAGTGCCAGTACATTTTGCTTGAGAATATGCAGCATTGTTCTTAGGATTTGTATAAGACCAATAAAGCTTGCTATTGTTAAGCACTGCAAATGGCTTTTTGTAGGTAGCTCCTTAAATGGAGATTTTAACACCCTTCCATTACTACCACACCTGCATGCACACACATTTGATCAGTATCTTGAGTTAGATTCAGAACATTTCCTTAAACTTTAGAAGAAAAGAGTAAATTAACTTAATACATTAAAATTATATTAAAGTTAAAGGAAAAAATCAATTTTTATAACTGAGGAAATATGAAGTTATATAGAAGGGTTGGATTTTTTTTAAATGTCATTCAGTTTAGTGTGAATGTAGGAAGCCAATTAGATAACATTAAATTTCAAGCCTGATTGATTTTTTAAATATTCAGTATAAGCACTGCATTTGGTGTTTATTGCACCACACAAGAAATATCTTGGAATGGCTGTTGAATCAAGGAATTAAATGAAACCTACCCTGTCAATAATCTAGCAGGTATTTGATAGAGTATTAGAGCATTTTTATATTATTCAACACCATAAAATGCTAAACAGACACAGAACACAGGACTATAAGTTTAAAAAAAGCACACACAGGCTGCTGGAGTGTTTTGGCATTTATAGCCAGATAGCACTGGAAGATAATGAGTAGTTTGATACTTTGGAAATCATAACTATGAAATATATAACAATAGTACCCCATCAAGATGGAATATATATCATGAAATATTGGAGGATAATTCAAGTCTGAAATACAATCTGCTTTTCATTTTAGGTGTCGAGCCTATGTAAGCTATAACTTATGTAGATATTACTCACGTGGGAAATAATGACAAATTTAGAACAACCATGGGAAAAAAATTCTACACAGGAAGAACATGAAAGATGTTATGTCCTTTTCCTCCCTACCCCCACTGTCTGTAAGATGGGAAACTACTTCTTTTAGTAAAATATGTTCACAGCATATAGGAGAAAGCATATTGCAGTTGTTAAGGGCAATGTCTGCTAGAGAAACTAACAATGATAGGAGGAAAGAAAGCCATCTTTTTTCACTAGCACAAACAAAAATGATTAGTCCATGATTACTTGGAAAAAGCTACCAGCCCTAGTCATTGAACACTAGTCTGAATAGAGGCAGAAAATGATGTTACACAAAGTGCTTCATTGTGGTCCACGTCAACCTTGACTTCTTTCCTCGGGGGTAAAGGTGTCATTACTTCCTTTTATGTAGTATTTGAGGCTGTGGGAAATGGGTTTCAGAACACAGGGAGCTGGGAGGAAAGGCAAACTGTCTCTGGACTGAAAAGTTGAAACCACATGTCATATGAATATTGTTTTTCATGCTCTTTATGACAATCCTACTCTGGGTCAAAGGTCAGAGTTTCCCATCATCCTGTTTCACCGTTATCATAACTGTAGTAAGAAAATATCTGAATGAAAAGCTACCAGTATGTTTTTTCCTACTGATAAAACACAACAGCTCCAGGGAAAAAAAGAAAGAAAGCAATTTTCTCCATTCTTTCATTTTCCTGCTACAGCAAACTTCATATTCACTTCCTTCCTCATCTCCTGAGGCAATCTATTTCCTTGTGAAATGTACCGGGATAGAAATGTTAAAACTAGAATGGCCAGAGCAATTGGAGCTCTGGATGCTCAGCACCTCCAAAAACTAAGCTCTGAGTGCTTCAGATTGGGCACCCAAAAATGGAGGCACCAAAACGTAGAGAACACTTTTTAAAAGGTAGGCGGTGCGTGTTCATGTGCCAGCTCACAGAGGGGCAAGAAGCATTGCTCTCAGTTACACAGGTGCAGCTCCCATCATCATCATGGGGTTCTATACATATAAGTGAGAGCGGACGATGGGCCAGGATTTTTTAAGCTATGTTGAAAATGGCTTTTTTATTTCTTCCTTCCACTGTAAACAACATCACAGACTTTCCACTAGGCTGTTTCTTTTTGGCAGTATCCAAAGATTTTTTTTCCTTTCATCCCATTGGTAAAATATACACAGTCCCGATAATGGATCCAAAAACAAATGAAGAGCACTAACTTTTAAAATAGTTTTATAGAAAATAAATTCTTTCGTTCAAGGTAGTGACTGGTAGAGCACGGATGAAAGAGTCCACTCTACACACAGGCCGAACCCCCACAGCCGAGCTCACTCTACACACAGGCCGAACCCCCGCAGCCGAGCCCACTCTACACACAGGCTGAGCCACCGCAGCCAAGTGTTCGTTTTTTTCCCCAGATCTCAGAGCCAAATAACCCAAAGAGCATTCTGGATAATGGCACACAAATGAGCATATCAAGTAGCCAACTTTGCTCTGGCAAGTATCTTATTAAATTGGACCATGATTTACTCAGGCTTCGTTCCAAATTCTACTGAAAACACATGTGCAACTCGTATATGCTGCAAAAAGTACTAACATTCACCTGTATGTGGGTCAGTAATAAACCCATGTACATGCCGCTCCACTCACATTATTTCTTCTAGAAGCACCGATAATCTGTATGGAGAGAGAGAGAGAGTGTGTGTGTGTTGCTGGGGCAAGGGACATTTTTGTAAAATAACACTGACTGTGCCCCCCAGTATCTAGGCCTGGTCTAAAAAGATGCTTCCATAACTGCTTTCACAGAAGGTCAGCAGAGTGACCTCTCCATGGTATCTGAAGAACACAGCACTGGAGCAGAGAACATCTGTCCTGTGAAACCCCAGCGGAGCACAGATTTTCTCTGTCTGGCAATTCTGCAGCATCTTCTGCCTAGCTTATGTATTTATAAGGCAGCTACCGCATTGCATTTAAATGGCAGGGTTCTCTATTCAAGGTTATCAAAGCACTTTACAAACATTAGGTAAGCCTCACAATCTTCTAGCATATACACAACGTGCGTAAGGTGGCATGTGACCAGGATTCATCACCAAATTTGTTCCACTGGTTGGATCATTAGCTTCCCCGGCTCAGGCCAGGTACTGATGGGGAGTGCAACATGAATGCTGATCCATGTCCCCAGAGCCTCATCATACCCTGTAATCATTCCCATTCTATGGCTGGGGAAACTAAAGCACCCAGATGCTTTCTACATGCTGATTCTGATGAAAACCCGTTCAGCTCCATTACTGGCAGCCATGGTGGGGCATTAGTATAGACAGGGAACTGTTGATCATTGGCTGGCGTTTTTACCACCTTGTCTTCCAGGTCTTCTCTGAGCTAGGTTAGGTTACACAGCGGATCAAGTGCCATTGGTCCCACATTGCTCACTCCAGTGGAGCTGCAATAATGCTAGATCAATGGTTCTCAATGCTAGGTTCTCAGCTGCAGAGGCTTCCCTGCACTGAACACATATTTATTACAGAAGGAAGTGCTAGAGGAAAGAGCCACATTTTGAAATAGAAATGATTTTTATTCACTATCTCCACTTCCAGGTACACACTCCCATTTCCATCCACCACCCTTTGGCATGGCATGTCCTCATAGGGTTGGAAAGTTTAAACAAAAATTACTTTGGTCTGCAGAATTAGCCCATGTCTCAGACTCACTTATAATTGAGCACAGATGTAGCATAAGCCAAGACAAGCCTCAGACCTGTGTGAATAATTTTTGCTCAGCATCAGCAACGGGCAGTGAGTCCAAAATTAGCAATTTTCCTTTTCGGCCTAAACTGGCACTTTGCCACTGAGACATTCTTTTTGCCTTTGTCCCCCCCCACCCCCCACCCCGAACGCTCAGCCACAACAATTGCAGGGATTTTGTTCTTTTCAAAGTTCCACTGGATTCTTCGGTACCTGCGGTATTTTTTTTTTAATTTAATTTTATTTACTTAGAAGCTTTTAAAGGCTGGTATCCACTCTCAGCGAACAGAAAGATTCTCTTTTAGAGCTGAGCTGGGTACACTGTGGCAGCAAACTCTGAATGCAAACACAAGATCTGTCTGCTGTTGTGTCCGCTGTGTGGCTAAGATGGTGACATGAGCAAACTTCTGAGTGCTGGTTGGAGGAAAGCAAGAGTGTGTGATCCATTCCTTGCAGAAACCCTCCTCTTCTGAAGCTCTAATATCCTCACCAGATTTTAAGTGTACAATGGGAGGTCAGGACCAGGAGCCTTCTTTGAGCAATAGATCTGCTTTGCTTTTTCTCAGGTTACTCGGGTTGCTCGGAAGAGTGAAGGCATGCAGGCTCTGTCAAACATTTACCCTGCCTCAAAGGATCTGAACTCAAGGCTTTGCCTGGGAACGGATAACAGAGAGAAGGCCACAGGAGTCGACTTTTAGAAGAAATTTGCATTTCCCTTTTCTTTGCTACTTGGGGACGGAACCTTGGTTGTGTCACAGACAATGGAGCATCTATTTTGTAATTGAATATGTACGCTGTGGATTGCATCCAAATGGGAAAAGAAACACAGCTCATAGAAACCAATTGTAAGCTCTTCAGAACAGGGACGGTCTCTAAATAGGCCTATGTACTGTGTTCAGAAAAATGGGGGTCTGATATTGGTTGGGATCATTAAGCGTTACTGCACTATTACTAATAAATAATCACATTCTGTGTATTACAGGGATTTGTTTGGACAACTCCCATTTTAATCATTATACCTGAATCATCTGTACATCCAGATCCATAAAATGACGAAATGCACAAATCAGAATTTCCACATACCCAGGGGGAAGAGCTCCATCTTGCAAGAAAAGCATGAGTTTTACTAGCTATTTTAATGTTAAGGCAGCTCAGTCAGGCTGTAACTGGCTCAAGCTGGCCCTCCCAGAAGCTGTAACATTCCTTGCCCGTTTATAAGCAACAGTAAGTATAGGGGAGTTGCATACGGACTCAGTTTTGTTTTACTGGCTTTCAGTAAAAGTGGGAAAACTGCAACAAAAAGCATATTAGAGAAAACCCCAAACTTTGTATTTGCATAAGGGTAACTAAACATGCACTGCAAGACTTATGGACTCATAGACTTTAAGGCCAGAAGGGACCATCCTGATCAACTAGTCTGACCTCCTGCACATCACAGACCACAAAATCTCACCCACCCACTCACTCCAGTAATTGGCCCACAACCTCTGGCTGAACTACCGAAGGCCTCAAAATTGGATTTAAAGACTTCAAGTTACAGAGAATCCACCATTTACACTAGTTCAAACTCGCAAGTGACCTGTGCCCCATGCTGCAGAGGAAGGTGAAAAAATTCCAGGGTCTCAGCCAATCTGACCTGAGGGAAAATCCTTCTAACCCCAACTATGGCAATCAGTAGACTCTCAGCACGTGGGCAAGGCCCACCAACCAGACGCCTGGGAAAGAATTAGCCCACCCCATCTAATGTCCTGTTCCTGGCCATTGGAGATATTTGCTAATAGCAGTCATGGATTGGCCATATGCCATTCTAGGTAATTTCATCACACCATCCACTCCATAAAGTTATCAAGCTCAGTCTTGAAACAAAATAGGTTTTTTTTCCCCAACTACTCCCCTTCAAAGGCTGTTCCATAACTTCACTCTTCTGATCATTAGAAACTTTAATTTAATTTCAAGCCTAAACTTATTGATGATCGGTTCATATCCATTTGTTCTTGTGCCAACTTTGGTCCTTAACTTAAATAACTCCTCTCCTTCCCTGATGTTTATCCCTCTTACGTATTCATAGAGAGCAATCATATATCCCCTCGTTGTTCATTTGTTTAGACTATAAGAAGCCAAAGTTTATAAAGTCTTTTCTTGAAAGGTAGGTTCTGCATTCCTCTGATCCTAGTAGCCCTTCTCTGCACCTGTTCCAGTTTGAATTAATCTTTCGTAAACATAGGAGGCCAGAATTGCACACAGTATTCCAGATGAGGTCTCATCAATGCCTTGTATAATGCTAGGGATAACACTTCCCTATCTCTACTGGAAATACCTTGCCTGATTCATCCTAGGATTGCAGTAGCCTCTTTCATTGCTGATTCACACTAGCAACTCATAGTCATCCTGTGATTGACCTGTACACCCAGCTCTTTCTCCTCCTCTGTTGCTCCAATCTGATAAATCCCCAGTTTATAGCAAAAATACTTGTTGTTAGTCCCTAAGAACATGACCTTGCACTTTGCACTATTAAATTTCATCCCATTTCTATTATTTCAGTTTTCAAGGTTGTCCAGATCTTCTTGTATGATATTCCAGTCCTCCTCTGTATTGGCAATACCTCCCAACTTTGTGTCATCCGCACATTTTATTAGCACTCTCCCACTTTTTGTGCCAAGGTCATTAAGGAAAATGTGAGATAAGATTGGTCCTAAGACCAGTCTCTGAGGAACTCCACTAGTAATCTCCCTTCAGCCTGACAGTCTACCCATTTAACCAGTTCCTTACCCACCCTTCAATTCTCATTTTAATCCCCATCTTCTCCAATTTAACTAATTATTTCCCATGTGGAACTGTATCAAATGCCTTACTGAAATCCAGGTAATCAGACATGATGCATTTCCTTTGCCTAGAAAAACAGTTATTTTCTCAAAGAATGAGATCAGGTTGGTCTGGCATGATCTCACTTTTGAAAAACCATGTTGTATTTTATCCCAATTACCGTTCACCTCTATGTCCTTAACTACTTTCACTTTCAAAATTTGTTCCAAGACCTTGCCTACAACTGAAGTCAAATTAACTGGCCTGTAGTTTCCTGGGTCACTTTCCCCCCCTTTCTTAAAGGTACTGTATTAGCAATTCTCCAGTCATAGGGTATGGCCCTCAAGTTTACGGATTCTTTAAAAATCCTTGCTATTTGTCTTGCAATTTCATGTGCCAGTTCCTTTAATATTCTCAGATGGAGATTGTCCAGGCTCCCAAATTTGGTCTCATTAAACTATTTGAGTTTGGCTTCCACCTCAGATGTGATAATTTCTATTTCCATATCCTCATTTCCATTAGCCACCCTGCCACTGCCCCCAAGCTCCTCATTACCCTTATTAAGAACTGATGCAAAATATTTGTTTAGGTGTTGGACCATACCTAATTTTCACCCCGGACTCAGTTCTTAGCAGTCTCACTTCTTTCCTTGTTTTCTTTTTATTTATATGGGTAAAGAACCTTTTACTGTTGTTTTTAATTCCCTTTGCAAGGTCCAATGCCGCTTGGCTTTTGGCAGTTCTCACTTTTTCCCTGCATTTTCTGACCCCCAAGAGGACACTTTTCTTGCTGATCCCTTCCATCTTCCATTCCTTGTTGGTTTTCTGCTTTCTCTTAATCACCTGTCTGAGACGCTTGCTCATCCAGCTTGGTCTGTAACCCTTCCCCAGGAATTTTTCCCCTTGCTTGGGATGCAAGCTTCAGATAGTTCCTGCAACTTTAACTTAAAGTAATTCCAAGTCACTGCCACATTCTGATCCTGGAGTTCTTTAGTCCAATCAATTGCACGAACTAATTCTCTTGTTTTTTTAAAGATAGCTCCTTTTGAAATCAAGGACCATAGCTGCAGACCTATTTTTATTTATCCTTTCATTTAGTTTAAGCTGAATTAACTCATGGTCACTCGAACCGAGCTTGTCCCCTATAACCAGTTCTTCTATGAGATCCTCGCTGCTCACCAATACTAAATCTAAAATGTCATCATTTGTTGTTGGTTCAGTGACTCTTTGGTGAAGAAATCTGTCAATCAGCCATCACATCCAGCAATATCTGGGCCCTACCATTATTAGTAGCACTTGTCCTCCAATCTATACCTGGGAAATTAATATCTCATAATCACACCAAGCAGAGCAATAAGCAGCTCTTATATGATATTGCAGAATGACTTGAGAACCAGGTCACAGAGTGCCTCTGTCACTACCCAGGGTACTGCCCTGCCTGGCCAGTTCATGTGGCCTCTCAGTCACAAACACATACCAGGTTGTTACCCTTTCACCACATGTGTATTTATTCTTTCCTTACACAGTATAACAGTGTACTTCAGGTTTACAGCAAAAGGAGGCTTATGCACAGCCTTCACTCCTCAGCCCAGGCTTATCCTCTGAGCTCTCTGTGATGCTGGCAGACCAGGTGCCAGCTTATGCCGAGGGCCTCTCTGAGCACTGACAAATGCATAGCTGGAGACCAGGCTGGCTCGCTTGTGGGTTAGTATAGTTAAAATAGATATTAATATTATAAGAATGCTTTTACTGTTTAGACTTTATGAAATGCTTGTAGGATGCTGCATGTAGTAATCCTACTTATAATATCTGCTCTCCATG
Organism: Chelonia mydas; assembly: GCF_015237465.2. NCBI lineage: Eukaryota > Metazoa > Chordata > Testudines > Cheloniidae > Chelonia > Chelonia mydas. The sequence goes on along the minus strand of NC_057850.1, from coordinate 104,135,219 downwards.
TTAAAAGGCAATACTTAAATGTTTGCTCTAGAACTGTGAAAGGTTTGTTCTGAAACGCTGTATCTCACCAAACAGGAAAAAGTCTTCACTCATGCAAAAATTCTGGATTCCTATGGAAGTTATCTCCTGCCCATCAGGAAGGGCTACTGAATCCATTGTGGAACAAAGACTTTGTCATTTGCTCCCCCACCCACCCACGAAGAGGTTATGTGCAGAAGCATTTGTCCTATCATCTTAGACTCTGCGGGGTGGGGGGGGTTGGATAAAAATCCCTGACCAGAAGGTATTGGGGGTTTTTTTGTGCTGTTCGGACTCTAAGCAGCAAAGATTCCTAAGGATAAGCAAGAGATCACCAGGACTAACCTGGGGTAGCCCCAATGGACATATACAGCGGTCATATTTCAGCAGCTCTATCACCATCTGAAACCTAAAACTGCAACTCATTTGTGTGTGTATGTTTATCTGCTTTAACCTTGTAAATAACTCTTATTTCTCTCCTAGTTAATAAACCTTAGTTGGTTTGATACAGGATTGACTACAAACGTTGTCTTTGGTGTGAGATTTAAGGTCCAACTTGACCTGGGGTAAGTGACTGGCCCTCTGGGACTGGAGTAACCTGAATATTTTGTGATCTTTGGTGTTAAATGATTATCTATTAGAGAGGCAAGCTTGTTTAGGTAGCAAGATAGATCAGAATGCCCAGGAGGACTGTCTAACTCCATCTTATGGCTGTATAGTGCCTGAGGAATTTAGACGTATTACTTGGCTGGTGAAATCTAAGTATAGAACTCACAATCATTTTGGGGTTTGTGCCAACAGTCTGCCCTGAGGTTGGTATTCTTGCTTGTGAGCCATTCTAGACAGCATGACTCTTTCCTCTGAGCTTTCCCCTGCTTCCTCTTCCTTCCACTTATAGCCTCCCAATTATTGAGCCAATTGCCCCATTAGCCCAGCAATCATCACCCAAGTGTCACTAATCCCCAAAAGCAATTGATGAATTGGCTTCAATTAAGCCTGCACTCTTCCCAGTGCTGCAGCAACCTCAGTGACCAGGGTGCTACTAATGTCACAAACCATTAATACACTTTGCACTAATGCAAAATTTGGAACTAATTTCCCCAATGGGACATGCTGATGGCAGAGTTACACAGCAGAAATAATGAATTAGCATCATCCAGAAGACCCAGACGAACTATCACATACCTATGGAATTTATGAACTAGTTTTCTTTCTCTCTGACATAACAATCGTAATGCTACTAAGTAGGGGTCCAATTAAGGCAGAGATGAATTCCTTGGCAACAAGACTGGTTCTAATAAGCAATGCGAAACTGCAATGCAAAAACCTGACATCAGTGTTATGTTGGTAGAATGAACAAAGCAGACCGGTTTGAATACAATGATGGAATGTGCAGTGGTGTTTTCTGCTTTTTTTAATGTACTTATCTTCCCTCTTCTCCTGAATTCAAGTCCATGCTGTAAATTCGAATGTCTGATCTTCAGTTTCCAAGTGTTGAGGCTTTTTCTCTATAATGACGTAGTGGCTAATTGCTCTTAGGGAGAATGCAGCCTGAGAAAACTTTCCTTGTTTACCCATGAATATATAGTGCTGACTCAAAAATATAAGCAATGTAATGACTCTAAAATGATATCATAGCACATATGATCAGTCACAACAGATCATGCCATGAGAAAGCACTGGGAGGTAAAATACAAAGAAAAAAAAACTTAGCATGCCAATGTCACTTTGCACCTCTCATTCTCAACAGCTACTGCGGCGACCACAAATCTGTTGCATCAAATTCAGTCTTGTGTAATGCCATTGGCTTCAGTGAAGCAGAGATTATTTTTTTCCACTTGCTATTATTTATTTTAGAACAGTTTTCCTGATTGAATTCTGGTGTTATTATTTAACTTGGGCTGTACAGTGCCCTAAATGGATGCTGCCAAGTCATATTTGGCCCATAAATCAGGTTTTGTAAAAATAATCTTCTACTGAACCTAAGAACCATTTAAGTGTTTCCATGCATCTTTTTATTCTAACAGAAACATGTGTTTTTAAACATCCCCTGCAGCATTTGGATCCCAAGTTGTGGCAGAATTAGAAGGTCAACAAGCACTATATACACTGGAAAATAAATTAGACTTAATTTGGGGGTTTTTTTCAGTTTGAATAGCCTAAGTCTAATTAGCAAATATAGGTACAATTCCATTTCAGAGCTATTACTGGACTGAGAACCATGATCTTGAGAAGCAGCATAGTTTAGTGGATAGGTCACCGACCTGGGAATCAGGAGACATAGGGTGAAATTCTTGTTCTACTGAAGACAATGGCAAAACTACCATTGAGATCAGTGGAGCCAAAATGTCACTCCTGGAGTCTAGTGTAATCCCAGCTCTGACACTGACCTGACATGTGACCTTGGGCAAGTCATTCTACCCCTCTATGCCTCTGTTTACCTTCTTCTATCCATCATCTATCTTGTCTATTCGAATGTAATCTGTTTGGGGCAGGAACTGTCTCTTAGTATAGTTCAATCAAGGCCCATTGTTTTCAGTTTTTGTGTCGTTCAAAATTTTGTGGGAATTTCTCTGTGTTTATTATAAAAATTAAAAAATGGGTGAAAAGTAGGATAATATTGGTTTAATGCTGGGGGGATGGGAGGACAGAAAAAAAGCAACAAATAAAGAAAATAAGAGTACCGAAAGTAAAAGCAGTTTAATATGGTGGTTCATTTCAGGAACCGTACATTAACAGTATGCACACATATGCAAGTGCATGCATGTATTCGCTACAGTCTTCAACAGTCTTGCATTTACACTGAGACTAATTTAGTACTAACATAAACACCTCTACTTCAATGTAATATATTGGATTTTCTTAACATAATGAATATTTTCATGGACTTGAATGATCCAACATTTGGGCATAAATCGGTAAATACCAAATAATAGCTTTTGTAAAACTCAGGAAAATGTCAGTAAAAACTGAAAATGAAAGACCTTAAGTATAATGAAATTAAGACTGGAGCTGCCATAACATCAGGGCTCTCTAGATATTACTGTAATAAAATAAAATAATCATTGTAATTAATAAATGTCAGTGGCAATCTCTCTCAAGCCAGTAAATCTTTCTAAGTGGAAGACACTTTTAAAATGGGAAGACTGTAAGGAAATTTGATTTTTAAAAATATGAATTTTAAACTGACAGTGCCCTTTTAAACTCTGTAATCCATGTACTATCATAAAAATAATAGATGAGCAATCATTTAATAAAGGCTATAACTCCATCACAGGGTTTTGTTGAAACCATAACCCACGAAAGCAGCACGAGAACAGAATTCGCATAGCTTGTGTCCAGAAACCCCATACGGAATATCCTCATTTGGAAATTTTTATTATAGGGGGATACATATTGTTGCTGTATGGGAATTATCAGAAAATGTGTCTAACACCTCAGGAAATATGCCCTTAAAATCAATGGCTCCTCATTAACAACACACAGTCAGCGTCCTGTTACGTCTGTCAAATACATATTTGGAAACAACTTACAGAGTAAACCTTTTCACCCTGATTGTGGAATGGATGGAAAACCTCAACTGTTAAAAATATTTTCACTAGGTTTAAGTCTCCATAAAACTTTCAATATACAATAACTTTCATCAGACCTGGAGTGATTTAAACACCAAAAGTTTAAAAATACACGTTGAGGAGCAGCCTGATTTTGCGAACTATACAAAGCTTTGCTCTGTTTAAACATGACAAAGCAGATGTTTGTTTGTGAGCTTTATTTGGTGTTGCTTCTAGGACTGGCTCCCTTCCTGCTTGTTTTACCCTGTCCTCCCCTGCTGGGTTGTTGAGAGGCAGTGAGCAGTGAAAATAGGTCCACGGCTCATTTCCACGCACATTTTATTCCTTCTCTCCCTCTCTCTAGATTTTGCTACTATTAGTGGTATTTACTTTGCTGGCAATTTAAGAATCTGCAGAAAGCTCGGGGAAAGAGACAGTGAAAAGAAGTCTGGCTCATGGGGAAATATATAGGGTTACACAGCTGACAGGAGAATTAAAATTGTTTTGGGTAGCAGCCAATGACACACAGAAAAAAAATGCAAGCTTCTCTAGCTTGAAACCCACCCTAGAGAGAAGTGGGCAGCAGGAGCCAGGCCTGCATTCTTGCTCTGAAAGTCAATTAAGGATTTGATTGTTACTATTACCTACACAACTAGAAAGCTACCTGTGTTATGTATCACAAGGAATCAAGTCCTCCCGACGCAGCATCTTCTGTCAGTTTGCGGGGGGAAACCTTGCTTCTGGAACAGCAGACTCGGTGAGATATGATGGCTGGACATGAGGACCAGCTGTGGAGGAAAACTAAGTCTGGAAAATATTTTGTCATTAAAGGTTGGGAGACGCCAAAGAGGGGAGAATGAGATAGAGAAGTGGAAAAGGACAAAGATGATTGGTAGGTACTCATTGCATACAGAAACTCTCAGTAGAGCATTGTCCCTGGTCAGAGATCACAATGGCCACTCAGCGAAGAAGTTGGCTCAGTCCAAGGTAGCCGGCTGGTAGGTAGCTCACGGTGGCCTTAGCGTAATGTGAGTAGCGTGGGTGGCAGCACCCCCTACAGCTGTGAAATGATGTAGTGTTTTCCCACAAATCAAGGGACCTACAGATCTGCTTATTTAGAACCCAAAGGCCAGCCGTCAAGAGACTGTGAATAACTTGGATTTTTAATGATGAGATTTACATCCTAATGACCAGTTAGGATAAGTTTCCATTTTCAAAGCTATATTTTCAAGGAAAAGGGCTATAACTGTCCTTTTTTAAAATATGAAAGCTGAGATGGTCCTTTACGTTTCTACATCCCCGCAAAAGGGAGAGGCTCATTGTCATGAGCTCTGCAAACCCACAAAGACTGGCTCTGCTAATACTCTGCAGCACCCTTCACTTGCCCATGGTTTTTTAATTGAATTTTAGCAAGCATGCAAATGGGAGCTGGCAATGAAAAGAAAGGGAGATCTGGGTCCAGATTTAACAGAGCATTTAAGCTTTTGCTTCACATAAGCACGTGGAGATGGGCTCAGGAGACCTGGCTTCTATTCCCAGTTTTGCTTGGGCAAATCACATCACTCTCTGTGCCTGTCTCCCCATCTGTCAAATGGGAACACTGATACTTACCTCCTTGGTAAAGTCCTTTGAGATTTCTGGATGAAAAGTGCTATATAAGAATCAGGCATTATTATTCATGTGCCTAAAGTTAATTCTGGTTTTGCAAACAGGGCATTTTTTGGTCAGATAATCTTTCTGGCTAACAAATCCCATCTGCCTCCAATAAAGAGTCTCTACCATAATGGGGACTTAAGGCCACTGTTAATTCAAGCTGGTTTCTTACTGCATAGAGATTTTTACAGTTACAAGTTTATTTGCCTGGGTGACAGGTTTGCATTTTTTTCTTTCCCTTTTTTTTCTTTTCTTTTTTGTTGTTGCTGAGGAAATAGAGTGCAAGAATTTGAAATGCTAGCAGGATCTTTTTCTGGATGATCAAACAGTGCAAAGACAATGACTCTATGATCTTAGAGAGAAAGAACTTCTGATCACTTAGATTGAGAGACAGACAACCTGCCATTCATGGTCACTTTAACGTGCTGCTGCCCAATCAAGTGTATATACACACACATACTGATGAGCTTTGCAGGCCACAAATGCAAGAGCTCAGGGTAATCCTTCCCTTCACCTCCCCACCCACAGGGCAGTAACCTGTTCAGGTGACCGTGACAGCAGATAGACCAGCTTGGTCAAATTGAGATGGGGGTGGAATGGAGAATGTGTAACTTGATATAGTTGTTTTGGAAGTAACCAAATGAAGAAGTGCTATAAGCTAGGTTATCTGCAGAGTAATGGAATGATTTGTCTTGTTAAAATCTGAGTTTTCTGGCAACTGGCTCTGATAATCTCTGGCTACATGATGTCACCGCACAGATTCTCCAAGAATTCGGGGGTGAAATCAGAGAAATAAGAATAGATGATTATGTACTTACCAGATGCTATTGCTCAGCAGGCAGTTGCAAACCTTAAAAGCCATTTTTTCTGATCAACCAAACTCATTTCTGATCAGTGGCCATTAGGATTTTCCCATGTTTCTGCCTAATGGCAGCCAGAGAGATAACAATATTTTATGGGTCTGCGATATTTGACCAAAAAACCAAGTTGGACTTAGGCCCAGATCCTCTCCTTCCTCAGCTTCGCCTCAGAGTCTGAAACAGCATTTCTGTCATCTTTAGATGGCTCTCAACACTCAGGCCAATGCACTCAATAACTCTGCTCTAGCTTGCATCAAGCCAAGCTTATTTAGAGCAGTAAAACAGAGACTCAGTGAAAATAAAAGTACATTGCAAAGATTCATAACCACAAGCTAAGGTTACCTCCAACCTCACTGGTGAAAGAAAAGACGACTTGTATGAGCTATGGGCAAAATGTAAGCAGAAGAGTGTACATGCTAGATTCAGCCATCTCCTTGATTGTCCTCCTGGCTATCCCGCCTTTTTTGTTGTTGTTCATCTTGCTCCAGGCTCACAAGCCTCCTCTTCTCTTTGTCATTAATTGTCTTCATTGCATGATCTTTCTTGCTTATTAGCTTTCTTTAAAAAAATCCAGTTTCAAACAAACATTTGGGTAGGGTAGCACCTTCCCCCCAAACCTACAGGGTAGATGACTAATATTTTTCTCCTAAAGCTTTCATACATTTGAACCATGTTATCTCCCCTTGTGTATCCATTCCCTCCTGAGCCACTATCTTAATGACTGGGTATTAGGCCCATTAGGCTAGTCTTTTGTTCCCTCAAGTTACCTTAGTACAATGCTATTGACTCTTTATCTGGGCACATTATCTTTCTCCCCAGACTTCCCCCTAGTCCACATTAGTTATATAGGCCATGTCTGCACTACAAAATTAAGTCGACCTAACTTACATCGGGATACAGCCACTGCAGTAATTACATTGCTTGTGCGTGTCTACACTTTGCTCCTTGTGGCAGTGGTGTGCATCCTCACCAGAAGTGCTTGCATCCGTTGTACTGTCAATGTGGGGCATTGTGGGACAGGTCCTGAAAGCCAGTAACAGTCAACAGATGCAACACAGTATCTACACTGACATCAACTGCATCAACCTAACTACATCGACCTTGACTCTACGCTGCTCATGGAGGTGGAGTTGTTAAGTCGGAGTAGCAGGGCAGTTATGTCGGCAGGAGCAAAATGTAAGTGTAGACTTTTCCGTAGGTAGGTTGATGTAAGCTGCCTTGCATCAACCTAACTCTGTAGTGTAGAGCAGACCGAAGTGTGATATCAAAATACAGAAGTATCACAGCCCAAAACATTGCTTGTTTCTTTGCTATTAAATAGGATTCTTTCCGGAGACTAGCTCAGACCATCACACAGCCATTTTTTCATTAGCAGCGGTGTAAGGCAATCATTATGTTACGTCAGTAAACAAACTCTGAACAACTGAGAAAAGAAAACAATGAAAACACTTCAATTTTAGGGCCAAATTTTCAAATCAACTTCTAAAATGGTGGGTGCCACTTTTTATAACTTCACTTATGTACATGCAATTTTCTCCATCTCAGCTTTGACACATGTAAAATTTTGAGTAGTGACTGGAAGCGGCATTTCATAGAATCAAAGAGACAGATCCAGTTCTGTAGGTAAAGGGGAAGAAAACTTGGTAGAGCCAGGATGGGGCAAGAAAGCGGGGAGTGCTGCCTTCAAGTCATCATGCCTCCTTCCCTGGCACTTTTAAGCTTCTCTGCTGCAGCTGGACAGGCAGGTTTCAGGACCAGGCTCCCCAGGGTGGGTCAGGCAGAATGATGCTTACATCAGCATTTTCGCTACCACCAATCCTACAGGATATCCACTGTCAGCATTTACTTCTTGGTAGGGTGACCCTATGTCCCGTTTTGCCTGGGACAGTCCCCTTTTTAAGCCCTGTCCTGGACGTCCCAACTTTTTTGGCAGAATGGGCATTTGTCCCATTTGCTCTTGCCAACTGATGATTGGCTGGCAAAACCAGACAGGACAAATGCCCAGTTTTGCCAAAAAAGAGGGGAGCCCCTCCCCCCCAACAGGCTGTGGAGAAAGGTTCAGGGGGGTGAGCGGTGATGCCAGCCCCGCACGGTGAGGCTCAGGCAAGCAGCAATACCAAACAGCTCAGGACAGACCCACGCGGGGGGGCGAAGGAGTGAGCTCGGTGACACCAGCCCTGTGCAGGGGCGGGGACCTTGGTGAGACCCATGAGGGGGAGGGGTTCAGGCTAGCCCTCCACAGTGTCCCGTTCTGAGAAATATCGTCACCCTACTTCTTGGCCCTCTCTTTTCAGTGCTCCAAAAAGGGTGGTATGGGGCAGTGAGAGGGGAACCCATGAGAGCTCCCTGGCTGCAGCCATCTGGTCATCAGGATTATGGGAGAGCTATGCAGAAGGGCCAGTGGGCTTTGTGGAGATACAAAGCAGCCTGGCTACTCATCCTGTGGCCAGAACCTTACAATTTCTATAAGGCAGGAAAAGCCAAACCCCATCCCACCCAGGCACAGAAAACATTAAATGAAAAATGCAGTGTGGAAACTGTCTGAGTTTCCTCTTCCCCTATGTGGAAAAACTCTGCATAGGGAATGATCTGGCCCATAGAAATTAGAGACTGAGAAGAATGATTAAGTCATTCAGTCCATATCCCTGGGGCCAATTTAAGATTGTTCCCTCCACTACATTCTCTATTGTTTTTTTCCAGTGTAATTTCAAAAGTCCCAAGCGATGGTGCTTTCATTATTTCCCCAGAGAGGCTATTCCACAATCTAATACATTTCACTGTCAAGAAGTTTTTCTTCAGATTCATCTTAAATTTCCCTCTTAATTTCATTCCATTTACTCATAGTTATATCCATTATGCTATACTGAATTAGAGTTATTAGTTATACTATATTAAAAAGAATCTTCTCTGTCCTTCAAATTTTTGTGGGTTTTCATCCTGTTCTCCCTTTGCTTAGCCAAGCTAAACATTTTTATTGTAGCTTGTTTTCAGTTCTGCCTCCTGAAGATTTTTGTTGATTTTCTCTGACCTCCCCTTTGATAACGTATCTGCTGTAGTGGTGTCCGCAAACGGATGCAATATTCCAGGGGAGATCAAACTATGGCTCTTAGACAGGTATTATTGCCTCCCCGCTATATGAAATAATGCCTCTACCTATGCAGACCAAAATTGCACTGGCGTTTTCTTTGCTTGTTGCCATATCATACTCAAATCTCATGCCCAATTTGCTACCTGCTCTCAGCTGTAAGTCTCATTATAATGGATTCCCTGTTTCTTCCTTTCACTGAGTGATTGTGTTTGGGATTAATTTTCCCTGGATGTGCTCAGCATGTGTTTTGCAAAATTCAAGTCTAGTTCTGTTACATACTGCCCAAGTTTCCAAAATCTCTAGGTCCAATGCTACATACTGCCCAAGTTTCCAAAATCTCTAGGTCCACTATTTCTCTGCACTGGCCGGTGTTAATAGCGCATCCTTATTTAGGATCATCTGCAAATTTCATTAACACACTGCCTAATCTTCCTGATCATAAAACAGGATGTAACACTGTTTCCTGTCGACTTCTACTAGCCACCTCCTAACAACACAGTACCTTGCCATTCATCATTATCCTCTGTTTAGTCTTTTAGACAATTTTCCATCAACATTACACTGTTTCTATCCAAAACAATATGACTTATATTTTCAAAAAAGATGTCATGAAACACAAGATAAAACGCATTACTAACATCCGACAAACTGTGTGTTATCCACCGCATTCTATCGAAATAAAGCAACTGTGCAATTGCCTGGCATAACTTATTCTTTATACACTCATGCTGTTTATAGTTACAGGTCTATATTCTAGATGTTTAGCTTTTTTTCTGTAAATATTTTTACCTAATCTTGCCTCATTTATTTGGTGCAGAATGTATGCAACACTAATGGTCAGGATCTCTCTTCTTTTCATTTTGGAAAAATCAGTGTTGCATTTGCTTATTTCCCCCCTGAAGACTTTAAGTATCTCCTGTGGTTGCTGATGACTTTTTAGTTATACAGTGACATCATTAGCTAATTCTCGTAAAATCCTAAAACACATTGTTTTCTGGACTGAGTTTTGTACAAAAAAATCCTAGATTTTCCTTACATTCTGTTTCCCTTTTTTGACCTGAACAGCTAGTTAAAGTTTGGGGAGCTAGGATGTTCCAGTGGGAAGTAGAAACTGAGGGAAACTGGTATTATCTTTGATGCAGTCTTGTTTATTATAAGGAACATACAAAGTCCTGCTTCTCTGAAAATAGGAGGAACCAAGAACAAAAGGAGCAGTTTCTTAGCTGACAGTCCCAAATCTCTTTTGTCAACAGATCCAATAGCTCTCACTTTTTTCCCATCATACACTGTGTTCACAAGCTACTGCTTGCCTTTCTTGCTTTTTGCATCTGCTTTCTCTCCATGTTCTGCCTTCCCACACCTCCAACCGCAAAACACAAATGATACCCAGCAAAACCATCCATCCATTCAGTCCAAACTCTTGGGTGGATTCACAACCCCCTTTTACCTTGAGGAATGGGGAGGGGAGGGCTTCTAACTAACTCATCCTGACAGTTATGTTAATTGAAGGGTGCATTCACAATTCACGCCCAATCAGAGAGGTTTGTGATTCATGCAGTCACCAGCATCTCACAGCATTACAATACTCCATATCCAAATTAATTTCAAAACACTTTTCTGGCTTTGTTAGTTGTACAAAATTCTTTTCTGTATTTGCCCATACTTTGGCCACCCAAGGCCCTGATCATGCAAACACTTTAACATTAATCATCTGGGTAATGCTAATGGATGTTGGCACATCTATAGAATCAGGACTTAAGATTATGCACACAAAATAAGGAGTCTGTATGTTGCAGACTTCGTTACAGTACAGGCAGTTCCTAAATGAAATACTTTTGTAAAAGAATCACTCAGATTTGTCAACCTGTCCTATTTTAATGAAATTCTTCTATGGCAAAACCTCTGTCTGGCTAGTGAATTCATAGACCCTGCTGGCTTTCACTAGGGACAGATTGGGTGAATGTGAGTTTCTTTACCTTTTGTAAATGACACCTCTGTTATCAACATTGATTTGAAGGTGATGTAGTTTCTGTGTAAAATCTATTAGTTTTGTACATTCTTGGCAAGCAACTCTGCTTTGTTGATTAGATACAGTAACTGTGTCTATTTAAACAGGAGGCTTAAAATGCTTGGTTCTCTGTGGGTCTGTCTATGCTGCAGTGTAAGTCTGGGCTCAGACTCAGGCTTGATCCCAACTCCCCTTTTCAGCCTACACACAATTCTGTCTGACTTGGGTCAGCAAGTCCTTTGGGCCAGAACTCTGGGATTTGGAGGGATGGAGTAAGGGGTTTGAATCCTGCATGGATTCGGGTACAAACTCCATTGTTCTTCAGTGTGGATGCAGCTCAGCCCTGTCGCCCCCAGACTCAATTCCTGAGAGTCTGCCAACACTATCCTACAATCCCATGCTTTGTCCTTTCTGTCCCAAGACTGGCCAATCTCCCAGGAACTGAAAGCAATCTCCCTGTTTCAAGTAAGCCGCTTGGTGTTTAACCCTCCATTTTAGTCTGACTGGTGAGCTGCAAGAAGAGTGAACCTTCTCCTGCATTTCCAAGGGCCACTGACAAGAAGTCGTCCTTTGCCAAGTGCACTGCTACCTGGTCATGGGAGCGCAGCCAGATCCTGGTTAATCTCTGGTGCGAAATGAGCAAACAGTTCGACTTCAGCAAGAGTTCTGGGAATGACCATGCCTACCAGGAAATAGCACAGAAACTGGCAGCACTGGAGACTCACCTGACCGGTGACCAGTGCAGGGAGTGGATGAAGTGGCTAGAGAATGACTCCTGGAAAGCCGAGGATGAGTACCACACTTCTGGGAACTTGCTGTCATCCTGTCATTTTACAAGGAGTTTGACTGGGTGCTGGGTACATCACCGAGCAATGAGCCTGGTCAGCCAGAATTGATGAGCCCAGAATCCAGTCTAGGGCTGGTGGGGAGCCAGCAAGCACTGGGCCAGGCTGCCAAAGTGACCCTTGTGCTCCCAGGGGTCTCTGAGGAGGCTTTGCCGCTGGAGCAGCTGCACCACGTCCTGGGTCCCTACATGGAGGAGCCTGTTGCTGAAGAGCAGCCCACACGGAACTGACAGCAGAAACACAAGGGGCAGAAGTAGCCTTTTAGCCTGGTAAGTTTCTGGCCCTGTGTTTGCCCTTATTAATATAAGGATAGGAGGGATCTCCAGCTAATAACCCAGTGAAAACTGTATTAAGAGCCACAGGCAGCAGCGTGTATCCACTAAGGGCAGATTGCATGCCAGCGTCTTGGTGAGTCCCACTAACCCTGGGCTCACAATCCAGCACAGACATACCTATATTGGCTGGATAACAAAATATGCAGTGGGTGCTAAGTAGCCATTTAATACTTCTCTCTTTTTAGCCGTTTATAATCATCAGCACTTTAATTATGGATAGCTAACCACCAATATCTACAAAAGACATGCTGTAGGGGATGCTGTCAAATAGAATATACATGCTCCACCCTCTGTAGAAGGCTTTTAGCATCGCATGCTCCCTTTGATAGGGCTCTGGGTTCTGAACTATGTTAAACACCATTATTTGTGTTACCAACATCCCTTATTAAAACACCATCTCCATGGCATTCAGAATATTTGGCTCTCAAAGAAGTTTGCAGGTCACCTGTACATTTTCTGGACATCAGCTATTTCTGTCAAGTTCTATATTATTTGTTCTAGAGTAGCATCTTCAAGACCCATCCAAGAAAGGGGCTCCATTACCCCAAACAGCTTACAGAGTAAATAGACAAGACAGAGGAAGGAAGTATCATTTTCCTTTTCTTGATGAGAAAATTAGGTACAGAGAAATTAAATGAGTTGCTCAAGGTAACACAAGTAATTTACTGCAGTCAGGATTGTCCCGTTTGGTTATGTTTCAGTTTCAAAATCTCCTGTCTCTAGTGCCTTAATCACAAGACCATTCTTCCCCACTTCTAACAAGCATGACAAATCATTAACACAGCTAGACCAGACATTGTGAGACAATCATTTGGATAATTTCCCATCCTCTTTATTCATTTTCAAACAAAATTATTAGCTCATACTCTAATCACCCTTACCTTACCCCGTCCCTGAGCCTTTTGTCTAAATGCCTCTTTGTTGATCTGAGATAAGTGTTTAAAATGGTCATAATGCTGAGCCACTGATAGAGTTGACCCCAAGCATTTCTTACCTTTTTTCTTTTAAAGAGGAACCAACATTTGCAAATACTTGCAAATAAATTGGAAAAGCTAATTAACCCAGGCCTAACTGGCTTCCTAACTCAAATAATATTCCTGCTCAGTTACTCTCATACTAGGGCTTTTTTCTTTCTTTTTCCTGTAATGAATGGGAAATCTATAGAAGTACCATTTTTCTCCTTGCTTGTTAAGGAAACGCTATACAAACATTTTTACCAGAGACAAATCTGAGCAGGGGTTCTTTATGTTTAAAATACAAATTCTATTGCAGCCTTATGCAGTAATTATGCTATCGCTATGACATGATTTCACAGAGAAGTACGATAAAGCGCATGCTTTTTAATTAAAAAAAAACAAACAAACCCAACCCTACTACATTTTCTGCTGTTTCTCCTCCAGTTGGGCTTACAGGCTGACACTTGCTTATGAGATATAACAGGTGATGATGGGCCTGATCCTGGTAGTTTTGCCATTGACTTGTCCAGGAACAGATTGGGTCCTATGTTGGAAGTATAAAACAGCACATATGGATTCTGTGGCGATGGGCACATTAGAAATGCATGACTTAAGAGACACTTTGGGAAGTTGAACCTTCCAGCAAAATATTCCTTTAGCAAGATAAAACAAAGACACTGTCTTTTTCATGTACCTCCCTTTACAATCACAATTTTTAAAAACTAAAGTCTAACCAGAAGTGTCCTGAAAGATCCTATTTAACTGGAAATTGGCAACCCTGGAAACATGGCTCCAATCCTCATTACTGCTTTCACCTCATCCACTGGAATCAGAAACTTTTCAAACTGAAAGCAAGTATCTGATCCAGAAGAGTGAATTTGCCATTAAATGCCATGAAGCCTGATGCAACTACATTGGGTACAATTGGGCAGCAGAAATGAAAAGGAAAAGGCCAATCTTCAGATCAGGTGCTACCTATTAGGTATGGATAGTTCAAGGTCTGAGTTGTTGGGGGAAAAAAAGGCAATCAATTGCTAACACTGCAAACACTTGACAAACCTAAATACTTTCCAGCCTTTTCATCATCATGTATTAAAGATCAGAACAGAATCAGGTCTGTACTAGAATTGTTATTTTAATATTAATAGATACATGTTTGGGCAGGAATCTGTTTTCGCTTTTATTTGTCAGCACCAGGATACCCTGTACTATGGGCCGGACACTGATTTCACTTGCACTGGTGTAAGTCAGGAGTAACTCTGCTGAAGTCAGAGTGATGCCTGTGTAAAACAGGTGTAAACAAGAGCTGAATCAGACCCTGTGTGTGCAATATAGGCCACCACAAATTCTGCTGCTTCACGTGCAAACTACACAATTGACATGGTCTAATTTGCTTATGGTAAAAACACCCTCATTCATGATGAAAACCTTGATTACTTTAAGCATTCAGAACCAATTTTTTTAAAAAAGCCTGATATTCTTTTATTGAATGCTAATTAAAACAGCAGCAACCCTCACCCTTTCTAGGAATAAAATCAGCTGTTTCAAAAATTGATTACTGTAGTGAGTAATGCCTCAGCAAACTTCTTTATTTATTGATAAGTCTGCGTTCTATATTGAGCTGCAGTTTGATAGCCAAGACTGTTGTGCCACATGCCCTTTTTTAACTGCTCGGAATACCCCATCTCCCCATTAAATATCCCCTTGCCCTTTGTTAAGTTTGTTGCCTATTAAATTGCATGTCTAGCTTTGGAGCTTATGTTGCCGCCCCCCTGCTGCTTTAGCTCCTTATCTCCATAGGATTTACTGTAGCACACAGAGAGCCAGTGGATGAATTTGCACATATTTGCAATGTGGAACCTTGACTTTTACTGCTTCTATGTAAATGGAAAGAAAAAAAAAAGTAATTCCCTTTTCATGATCCGCAATTCATCATCGCTAAAGCACTGGGGGGAAAATAGTTATCAAGTTTCCATGTTACGTTATAACTTCAAAGGAAATCTTTGATTTGAATGCAAAGTCTGAGGGCTGGGAGCAGATGACTCACCTCATGGTGGTGGCAACCACCGTCTCTCATGGAGAAAAACAGCTCATTAAAATGCTATAACAGCAGCTGGTATCCCACTAGCCTTGTTTATGCTCTTTCAGGGACTCAGGGAGACAGTATATGAGCCTGTCCCCAAAGCTAACCCTAACCTCAAAACTACTCTGGCTCTTGTTGAAATGGTTTGCCTTTGGGGTAACTCTTTCCTAATAAGCAGATTTAAAAAAAAAACATCTATGGTAGCCTAGATTTTTAGAAATCACATTCAGTTTTGCCTTGTTTTATGCCCTTTATAGAGGAAGCACTAAAGTTACAGCATCAATCAAGCCACTTATGTCTGAATTAAACTATAGTCCATCAGAGCCATAAACAGCCCATTTTATTGCTACATGTTATTACAGAAGGCTACATGTTATTACAAAACTTCCTTCTCTTATTTAAATGTCTCTAAGGGCCTACATCAGCCCACATCTCTCTTTTAGGAATCTATTTTTCTGCTTGTAGTAGAACAGTCCCACTTGATCTCTTTTTATACCATTATTCCTGCTCTGCTGCTAGGATACTTACGTCTGTTTATAAAACTGATACCGCCCCACATTATTGCAACCCTGATATAGTTAGAAATAATCACAGGAAGTAACTCACCCTCCACCCCCTCGTCCTTTATGCAGCATAAGCAAATTCTGTGAGGCTGAAGGAAAAGCGGATGTACTGTATACAAGTTATTTCCAGGCCTTGTAAATGTTCTATAAAGGTGCCTTTGAGGACATTACAGCTTTTAGGCCTATTTGTGTGTCAGACTAATAAAACTATCATATCAAAAACCATGTTATTCCTTCACTTCAGACAGGACACAACAGGAAAAGTTGCTTAATCCATTTCGTCTCACAAGGGGCTTGATTTTCACTTGTATAAATTATTCCTGTTTATCATACTTTTGAATAAAAATACCTATTCATATACATGAATTTGAAACATCAGCAGAACTGTGCAAGGTTATCCTCATTGAAAGCCTGATCCTGACCTACTGAATTCAATGATTATTTTGCCATTGACCATAGTGGGAGTGCAACTGGACCCTAAATTACTGCTACATACACATTTATGTATGCTGCAAGTAAACATTATTTAGGGGAATATTGCATGGCTTACACTTTAAAATGCAGGCGGTCTAAATCCTTAAAAATCCCATTTAGATCCCCTAAATAGTTTTCATATGATGCTATGATTAATTTAACAAAAACTAATTCCTTCCCTTGTCAGCACAATATTAACTCCAGCCCTAAATGCTGAGGGATAATTAAAGGAGTCTGGCCCAGATTCTGCCACCCTTTTCAGGCTGAGCAGTTTCTTAATCTGTGACTGCTCCCAATGAAATCAGCGTAAGTAAGGCTGGCTCTGTATGTCTTTAGAAGAAGATGAATGGGTTCTAGGACAACATTCACCTGCCTTTCTGATGCTGATCTAACACACTGGCTTCCACTATCATACAGAACAAGATAAGAGCTCCCCCTATGTTTAAAAGTGTAGACTTTCCCCAGAGGTGAAAGTAAGCTGATACGCCCCGGTACGGCATACTGGTAAGAGCCGGTGCACCGTACTGGGACCGGCTTTCCCAGACGGCAATTTAAAGCCCTGGGGTAGCGGTGGCGGGGCTCTGGCGGGGATTTAAAGGGCCCCGGAGCTCCAGCGCCCGCTACCGCCCCGGCCCTTTAAATCCCCGCCGATGCTACCCCAGGGCTCGGGCAGCAGGGCTCAGGCGGGGATTTAAAGGGCCCTGGAGCTCCAGCCGCGGCTACCGCCCCAGGCCTTTAAATACCCGCTGGAGCCCTGCTGCCGAAGACCTGGGGTAGCGGCAGTGGGGCTCCAGAGTGGATTTAAAGGGCCGGGGCGGTAGCGGCAGCTGGAGCCCCAGGGTCCTTTAAATCCCTGATGGAGCCCGGCCGCCGCTACCCCAGTGCTCCAACAGCAGGGCTCAGGCAGGGATTTAAAGCGCTTGGGGCTCCGGCAGCCGCTACCACAGGGGAGCCCCAGGCCCTTTAAAGCTCTGCCAGAGCCCAGAGCCCCAGGGTAGCGGTGGCAGCCAGGAGCCCCCAGGGCTCCTCAGTGATTTAAAGGGCCCGGGGCACCGCTGCGGTAGTGGCAGCTGGAGCCCTGGGCCCTTTAAATCACCCCTGAGCCCCGGGGTTCCCAGCCACCTCTTCAGCTGGTAGCTTGGGGGTGATTTAAAGGGCCCCAGGCTCTCAGCCACCACTACCACAGCTAGAGCCCTGGCCCTTTAAATCAAGGTTTAAAGGGCCTGGGGATTTAAGGCCCTGCCTCTTCCGGTTAAGGCCATGCCGCTTACGGTTGAGGCCACACCCCCTGCTCAGGACTCCGGCGTCCCGGTAAGTCCTCTAACTTACTTTCACCCGACTTTCCCCCTGGAGAGTGCCTCTGGGATGCACCTCTCCCATTGTTCCTGAAATCCGTTTTTAATTTTCAATTGATAACTATAAACCTTTAAGGGTGATGACAGGACATAATTGGTTTAAATAGGGCCCATAAGCATCAGCTGTCCATATACAAAAAGTTACTGTTTTTTCAGAGCCATTTAAAAATTAGTGAGGTCATCCAAAGCTTTTATTCAAATAAATCAATTCAGAACATTCAATAATGCAGGGTGCCTAATCAATAGTAATCCATTTTCAGAATTGTCATCTATTATACAAGCTATGAATGGCAATAGGTAAATCATGGCAAGCCGTCCACACATAGACAGAGCCATTATATCACAACAGGGGTCACGTTGGAATCACTTCATCTGTTTCAAAGGTTTGAAAGCTCAGGATGCCCTGGATTTTCAAGCAGGCCCATCTGTGAGATATTTCTGGCCACAGCTCTCTGGTTTCCCCACCAACAGTGGTAACTAAACCTCTGTGATGTGCTCTGTGCCCTGGGATGGATTATTTGCATTAGACATAATCTTCTGGTGGCTCTGCAGGTGTCTCTAGTGCAGAGAAAGAACTATGGGGTGATGCTCATGCAAGTTTGCTTGAAACATGATTTAAACATAAAAATAATACAGAAAGGTAGGTGAATGTTTAGAGCTGTAATCCTTTCCCTGGGGCACATTCACGGTTTGACTTTTTGCTCAGCAACATGCGCAAAGGTGGCATAGACCACTGATTCTTCAGTTTGTCACTAAGCCTTTTGACTAATAATAAAACAGATAATAATAAACAAAGAGCCCACCTCATTTGTGCTTTGCCTTCCCTAGTAGTCACCTGAACGGAATTTTCGAACAGTACACTTCAACTCATTTAAAAGTTCTGTTTTTAATTCTATTCATAGATGATTGTGCAAAATTCACTTGTATGGGTTGGAGATGTTCCACCTGGAAAAAATTAATACTGGAAAATGGTATTCCCATCTGTACAAAAAAAAGGGGGGGAGGGGAGAGAAAAAACAGGGAATAGATGTTGGTCTGTGTGGATTAAGGAAGTGCAAAGCACCAAGGACATTTTCAAAACCAGGAGCCTAACGTTAGCCTCATAGGTCCATATTTAGACACCTAAACAGCTGGATTTTCAGAAGTCCACAGCTCTCGGTATCTCCCAGTTTTCTTTAGTCTTCCCTCAAGGTGAATGCTCATCACTTTTGGAAATCAGGGTATGTCCCACTGCAGTCCAAGCTGTGATTGCAAAAGGCATAGGCATACCCACTGTAGCTTTAACTTCACTAGCATGGATAAAAATAGCAGTGTAGATGCAGTGGTGCAGGTTACAGTGTTGGCCATACAAGCCTGCCGTGGACCCTGGATGTGTATTCGTATTGCTGAAGCCTGTGCTGCCATGTCTATGCTGCTATTTTTAAGCCACGCAAAAGTGGGTAAAGCTAGCATGTGTCTACCTGAGCTGCAATCACACCGCTGATTACAGTGTAGACGTACCCTCAAGATACATAATGAGGGTATAGTCAGGCCAGGGTCCATGTGTCTCTCTGTGTTTGTGCATCGCTGAGCACAATGGTAGGGTTCTACTAGAAAAAATAAATAATAATATGCCAGCACATAGAGATGTTTAGTTCATTTGTGGGCAGATTTCTTAAAGTTTTTCAGCAGCAAAGTTACATACCCAGAAAAGAAATTTCTGCTTAAGATGTTAATTGTGTAAATGGGAACGTACAGCATGTAGATGGAGCAGGGTTTGCAATCAGGATACATAATAGATAATGAAACAACTAAAGTAACAGCAGGCATAACTAATGCAGGGACGCTTAACACAGGAAGAGTGTTCTGCTGATATTAAGTGATCGGCTTCACAGTTTTCAAGGGACACAGCCATACTTTAAATCCCCTTTTTACACAAGGAGATTTAATTTAAAGCGTTATTTGACTGCAGCTTTTCTTCAAGCCCTGCTCCTTTTTCTTAAAGCTCACAGCACAATTGCTGCCTTAGTTTTCACTACTTCTGCTTTTCCTCTTCTGAACAAATGTACTAATTATGTGCTATACAATTTCTTTCCACTATTGTTTTCCGTCTATTATAACATACTCTATCCACCTCTCAGATTTTTCAACTCTAAAGTATTGTGGGATACAGCTGTAATTAAAGGAGCTATACAAAATTACACCTTGATCCCTCCAGCATTGAAGCCCATGTCTAACTTTACTCACATGAATAGCCCTTAGTGTTCAATGATGCTACTCACATGAGTAAAGTTACACACATGCTTAAGTGTTTAGAGAATCAGGGCATAAAGCTGTATGGTAAATTTTAAATGGATAGATTCTTATCCTGGACTTTTTATTCAGGCAAAACTCCTTTTAAAGGCAATAGGAGATTTGCGTGAGAAAGCATCAGACTTTAAGGAGTATAAAAATGTATGTTAATCAGACTACACTGATACAGTGACATCCTCTGTGGATTGAAATGCATGCTGTAAACATTAACCAGATCAACCTAATAATACCCATGTATACAGGTAAAATAGTATCCCTATGTACTTCCTGCTGCATAGTTTCCAGAAGGGACCATTGTGATCATCTAGTCTGACCTCCTGTATAACACAAGCCATAGACTCCCCCCACAAAAAAATTCCTAGAGCAGATCTTTTAAAAGAACATCCAATCCAAAAAGCATCCCTATAGAGGAAGGTCACTTAAATGCATCCTTAAAGATAAGCATGTGATTAAACACTTTCCTGAATCAGGGCCATATAGATGAGAAAAACAGTATTATAGCGCAAATCTTGCCCCATCATCCACAGAGGGTCCTGCCTGCAAGGCCATTAATACTGTTCAGCCTGTGAGTGTTAGAGCCCTTGCAGCAGGCTCATGTTCCTTCTGGGCTCCTTCTGCACTAGCATGCAGGGAAGTTTTGGGAGCAGATTGCCTCCTGGTGAAGTTCCCCACTCTTGTTTGCTCTCAGCTGTCCCTCACTGCCCTGATCTCATCCTTTATCACCAATATACTTCCACTCCACATTGGTTTCCCAAACATTTTCCAAGGAGAACCCACAAGGGCACTCCTTACCCAACCTGGCACTGAGACTTAATTTTCAGCAATTTCAGCTCTTTGTTCTCAGTTTTCCAATTCCTTTCAGCCATTTGTGATCTTTCACTGCAATTCAAATTAAAATACTAGCATCAGTCTCCAGCTTCTTCCCAGGGCTTTGACACGCATTCCCATAGCAATTCTCCAACTCCGGTACACCTGAGCATCTATGTCAAATGGACGCCTGTGTTTTTAGAATGACCAGTGTGCCCCTACTCTTACAGTAGAACACAGATCCAGTACACTTTCCTATGAAAAAGGGAGAGGAATTGTCACCCAACACAGTCCTCCGCCAACTCAGCTGCCTCAGCTTTCCCTGGATTCGCCCAACCCTACCTTAGCTTAAAAATAACCTCCAGCAGCATTCTCCTTCTGCCACGGGGAGCACTCCCAACTGAGCCTAAATTTAAAGTCCAGTGTATAGTTGTTACCAGAGACTTCCAGACCAATATGGAACTTTCCATTGGTTTAGGCCCTGATTCAGTCGTGTATTACGCATGTGCCTAACTAAGCACATTTAACTCAAGAGGATCGCTCAATTAAAATTAGGCATTTGCTCAACTAGTTTGTTAAATCAGAGCCCTAGGACTGCATCTTACAGAAATAGTGACCATAGAAACAGCTAAATCTGAGAAGAAGTAATTTGAACAAATGGGTAGTAAAGGAGTGGGAGAAGGAAAGGGAGGACAGAGAGAACTAGAGAGAGAGACAAAGCGGTCTGGAACTGGAAGGCATATGTAGAAACAATTGGGTTGTGAGGTAGGACTTAAGGTTGTAGGAATAGCATAACAGGTACGGTAGCCGCTCCATTGAAGAGCACCAAAAAGTTGCTTTTTTTGGTTAGCTCAACCTTAATATTTCATGCTCTGGCGAAGAACCAGCACCAGGTAAGTTTTTTTTTAAACCATATTTTTAGTATTTAATTCCTTTCTATTTTAATGCTACTGTAAATGTATGTTGTTCTATTTGTCCCTTGCAAAGTGATCTCCACAGGAGTGTCACAAAGTGATTCTAGAATTAATTTTTCACATCATAAGAGCATCATTAGCAGATATCCATAGTCTTAGATAGAAATCTTTTTTTTTTTAGCCCCCACATGGTACTTTGCGTCAGCCTTGTTGTAGAAGCCTATTTGGCTTTCCACATACTAAATGTGTAAAATAGTTTCACCACCAAAACTTCACATTGCAATTGAAGTATAAGGGGAATGGGTTCAAATAATACTATTCTGATGAGCCTGGTGTCAAAAATTAGACACAGTAGACAGATCAGATAAATAAAATGAACCAGTTCTGATAGTTGCTTTTATTTCCATAAGGGCGGTGCTAAGGATCCGGACATTAACATTCACACAACTTTTAGGAAAGCTTGGATTGCAAGGCAAACTTTGTAGCTCAAACCCATCTCTAATTATAAAGACTGCAATTGCTATGAGACCGTCCTGATGCGTAAATATATGACCAGGCCTGCTATGTGAGCCTACTAAAGCAGCATATCAGGGGCACTGATATATTTAGTGACTGTTTTGTTATGCGACTCCTTACAAAGCTTTGAGTGGGAGAGCATTTTCCAGTCGAAAAGAGGGAATGAATTCAGCCTAGAGCTGATATTTGGTACTGACTACATTAACCAATTCAAATAATTTCAAAATAGACTATCGATGCCCTAACCAAGTTTTAGCCTGAAAGGCTTTAAGAAAATTGTAATGCTGTGTGTCATGGAACCACAGGATTTGGTCTGTGCCCCAGCCTGCAACCAGTCCTGTGGGAGGTTTCAGAGTAACAGCCGTGTTAGTCTGCATTCGCAAAAAGAAAAGGAGTACTTGTGGCACCTTAGAGACTAACCAATTTATTTGAGCATAAGCTTTCGTGAGCTACAGCTCACTTCATCGGATGCATCCCAGTCCTGTGGGAGTGACCTTTTAATGTGCCAGACCCCAAGGATCCACACAGTTCCACAGTAACAAGCCCCTGGCCTTCAAGACTCTAGAACTGGGCCTTCAGCACTAGTGATCCCTATCTCCCTCCATGGGTCCCAGCAGCAAGTTCAGAAGAACCAGACAAGGAAGCTTGTACTTTACTCCTTCAGGGCTCAATGCCCCCAGTAAGTACTTGCAGTCACACAAGGCAGCCTTTTCAGAACAGCCATGCAAAGCACAAAAGGAAATTGAGGGACACACAGGCATCATAAAAATATTACCAAAATTCCCACCTTCATCACATCATGTTGGAAATGGGAGGACATTTTAACGAAAATAATGGCAGAATAGCAGGTGAAGTGGAGCAGTCAGCACATTGCTATAACACACTGCACCATGTGGCTCCCTGGTTCCTGAAATTATTGCTGAGTATTTCAGTGCACTTGTAATTGGGTCAAGATCATGAAAACCCTTCTTCATGTGAGGGGTCATTATGACTGGCATACAATCAAATATTTAGTTACCTGTCTTCCTTATTATACTGAAACATACAATATTTATGACGTAATGAAATATTGAAACTGAATACGGAGACACTTATATCGCAGCCTCAGAATTCAGAGATCTCCTAAAAATGTACTTTACATGCAGAAAATGTATATTTCATTAAAAAGAAGATAGCCTCTGAAATATTCATACAATCTTACTGAACTCTCTACGTTGTCTTCTGCAGGATGTGACATGCAAAACAGTACTTGTTACATAGTGAGCTTTGTAAATCCCTCTGATGCGCCCTGTATCGCTCAGTGATCTGACTCATCCCACCCTGTGTGTCTCATTTAGGGTTGCCAGGTGCCTGGTTTTCGACCAGAAAGTCCAGTCAAAAAGAGGACCTGGTAATGTCCAGTCAGATGTACTGACCGGATACCAAAAGTTCAGTTATTGTGAGTGGGGGGAGGGCACCAGGTCATCAACCCATGCCAGCCCCTGCTCAGCCAGGGCTGCCTCCTACCTGCATCTCATGGGCAGGCAGGCAGCAGGCTCGTGTCAGACTGCAGCTCCTGTCGCAGCCCCTGGAGCAGAGGGACCCCAGCTTTGGGGGAAAGGAAGTGGAGAGGATCGAGCAACAAGGAGGGCAAGGGGGGAGAGCAGCGAATGATGGGGAGAAGGGGGAAGAGGAGTGAGTTGGGGCGTGGTCCCAGGGCAAAAGGTGGAGCAGGGAACAGGGCATGGGGGAGGAAGAGGTGGGTCAGGGGAGTCCAGTTTTCAGCAATTAGGAAGTTGGCAACCCTAGTCTTATTCTAACTTCATCCCACAATGTACTCTGGGACTCCCAGGTTATTCAAGAATGGCAGTGGTAGAGATCTGATCAATTGTTGAGTTATAGGCATTTCTGTCATCACCAGATTGGATATTAGAGAGACAAGAAGGCTAAGATAATGCCTTTCATTGGACCTACTTCTGTTGGTGACAGAGACAAGCTTTCAAGTTTTCACAGCTCTTCTTCAGGAAGATGTAATCCTTCTGCCAGGTGGAATCAGCAGCAGTAAGGGTCGGGTTCAGTAAGGTTCCTCTTAATCCAAAAGAGAAGTGGCTCGAACACCCACCCAGTAATCTGGGAAAACTAAACACCATTCCTGGACACCTCTAGGAGGCAATACTTTCCCACTCACAAGCACTGAGTCTATGTATAACAAAAGAAAACTTTCACTGAAAGGGAACCCAGCATTAATAGATCTTCTGAAGAGCTCTATATAAACTCAAAAGCTTATCTTTCTCACCCACAGAAGGTGGTCCAATGCAAGATATTACCTCATCCACCTTGTCTCTCTAACTGTTGAGTTAGCAGATAGTACTTGGTTGAGTTTTATCAGATAAAGGGCCAGATTCTGGCAGGCTCTGTATACATGCACAAGGGGAGAGAGGGAGCAAGGAGCTTTCCAGACCTTCCCACTCCTCCCTTTTGCATCTCTGAGCATGAACTGGACAGATCCCTCTGGCTAGAGAAGGCTTTTCTCACTCTTAAGCCATGATGGGCACTAGAGGTATGTCTACATGGGAATAAATAAACCAGCAGCTGGCCTGGGTCAGTTGACTCAGGCTTGTGTGGCTCAGGCTCTGGGTCTGAAAAATTGTTGTGTACACATTTGGGCTCGGGCTGGAGCCCAAGTTCTGGGAACCTACAAGTCTGGAGGTGGCATGGGACTTTTATCCCCATGTAGATGTACCCTGGGAGTGAAATCCTGGTCCCACTGAAGTCTGTGGGAGTTTTGCTGTGGAGTTGGGATACATCTCCACTGCAATAAAAAACCCATGGTACAGAGTCTCAGAGGCCTGGTCAAATGTCATGGGCTCACAGAGGCCAAATATAACTGTGTAGACAGCAGTAGCAAGCATTGGGTTCATTATCTAGAGCTTGGGCTGGAGTCTGAGACCCACCTGCTGCTAGTGGGGTTCTGAGTCTGAGTATCTGCACAGCAATGTTTAGCCCCGTGGCATGAGCCGCAGGAGCCCCAGTCATCTGACCGGTGCCAGCTGCAGCCCCCACATCGGACTTTTACTGCAGTTTAGACATACCCTTGGAGCCAAGATTTCACTCTCCATGTCTGAAAGGGTAATATGAGAGTCAGGTCGTGCTGCACTCTTACCCCATCTCTGCATAAACTGTCTGACCACAACCCAGGAGGCACAATTCACCTCTAACTTGTCCACCTTTTGATTCTCCAAGTGGAGTTCTAACTGACTCAGAATTTCCAGGGACTCTGGGAGACCCCTTCCCCAGTCTGCAGAGTTAAATCCTGAGTGTCGAGCACCCACCCTCTCAACATTAGGACCTTGCCATGGTGTCTCAGGTTGGGCACCCAAAAATTGAGATGTCCCAAATTGCTAGTCATTTTTCAGACCCTTGGCCTTTCTTACTTGGCCAACAATAACAGTCTGCTTGGTTCTCTAGATAATACAAGTTAAAAGCACCATCTCTGCCCTGAGTGCCTTATAATCCAATGAGTTTTTTAGACATAAAGGGAGTTTTGCAGTACCAAGTCTGAGCAGCTTTACCTCTAATTTGTTTTAATTTACTGTAGTTTTGTATTATCATATGGTCTGAGATGAAAACCAACTTTACTCTGAAAAACTCTGCCAGATAATCTGCAGCATTGCTCATCTGTGCAGCTGAGTAACCTAGAAGAAGCAAAGTATGAAGACAGGGTTAGAATGACAATTGACCAGTTGAAGAATCCCACTTCATCATATCTGAGTTTCCTTACACACTAGAGGAGACTGGCTATGTTATACCTGTATTTGTCTCCATATTACATGCATATTAAGCTATTTGACAAGGACATTTCATATTCGGATACACAGTAGATTGCAGAATACAAAACACCAATGCGTGGAGGAAGTATAAGTATTTCAGTATGTTCTGCAGTGTTTTATGTGAAGTATAAATTTTCATTATGTAAGGTACATTTTTTTCCTGTGTACAGCATATCAAAGTTCTACCTTATGACTGTCTATGCAGTTTCCAGGTTTTATTATCTCATACATATGTTTCAGTACATAATGGAAGAGCTTACTAAGCATTCATATTTGTATGGAAACCAGATGTATTTCTTGATGGCCTTGTGTAGCTATGTATAGAATCATGGATTTATATGAGAGTTGTTAAGACAAAGCATCACAGTCACACATGATACTAGTTATATGCCCAGGAGGTATGCCGTACTAAATGGGATGAACTAAATGCCCTTTACTCATTCCGCAAGACTTCTAACGTTCTTGTGCATCTAACTTTTTCAAGAGATCAAGTGCACTGGTGACATCCACCAAAACACCCAGATTTACTTGGTCATCTTGTAAAGAAATTCCACTCAGATGTACACCAGTCAATGCTGTAAAAACAAAGATATCCTAACTTCTGCTGTATTTTTTTAATCAGCTAATGTTCAGTGACTGACTTCTACCCTTCAGGTATTTTCAGACTTACTGTATTTTCTGTAGTCTTAAAGCATATGCTCTTGAAACAAAAATTACTTCTGTATCTGCATTCAAGAAAAAATATTACATCTCCAGATTTCCTATGAGGAAGATTGTTTTCCATTTTCCCCTTCGCCAATGAGCAGCTACCACTGATCACATGTGAAAACTCAGATTAGTTAACTATGGTAAGTAATGTCTGCAGTGTTGTTGTAACCCTGTTGGTCTTAGGTTTTGAGAGACAAGGTGGGTGAGGTAATATTTTTTATTAGACCATCGTCTGTTGGTGGAAGAGACAAGCTTTTGAGCTACACAAAGCTCCTCTTCAGATCTGGAAAAAGTACTCAGAGTGTCACAGCTAAATACAAACTGGGACCGATTATTAAGGGATTAATACATATTGCAGGAGACCAGTTAAAATAAAGTGGGAAATTAGCACCTCTGCAGTCATAGAACAAAGGAGGGGAGTAGGTTACAAATGGTTGTGATAAGCCATAAAGCCAGTGTTTTTGTTGAGCCCATGATTTGGTGTCTAGCAGAGTTAAGTATTTAAGTTCCCAGGCTTGTCTTTTGAAAGCGGTGTGCAGGTTTCCTTTCAGGACAAGGATGAAGCGATCCAGTAAGTAGTGACTGCTTTGTGAAAAGTATTCACCCAGAGGTGATAGGGTGTTTTTGTCTTTTATCATTTTCTGTGAGTTCATTTGAGAGAGTCTGGTTTCACCCACATAGGCTATGGCTACACTGGCACTTTACAACCCTGCAACTTTCTCACTCAGGGGTGTGAAAAAACACCCCCCTGAGCACAGCAAGTTACAGCGCTGTAAAGCGCCAGTGTAAGCAGTAATCCCCTCATGGAGGTGGAGTACCAGGAGCTTTCCCAGCGCTGGCGCGTGACCACACTCGCACTTCAAAGTGTTGCTGCGCGAGCGCTCCCGCGGCAGCATTTTGAAGTTTCGAGTGCAGCCATGCCCTAAGTTGTTGTTGAGGCATTTAGTGCACTGGATGAGGTACATCTCATATTGTGATAGGCATGTGTAGGACCCATGGATCATGGGCGGCGAGTGACTTGGCCACTGGAGGAACCCCTGGCCCCGCCCCCTCCCTCTTCTGCTGTCTCCCCACGCCCCTGCAGAAGCCCAGCACGCACACACACACACCCGCAGCCCCCGACCCCAGCCCAGCACTGGGCGGCGTGGCCACAGCTCCCCCAGCCCTGGTGCACCAGGCAGCTGGGCAGTGCAGTCCAAGTGCCAGCTGCCCTGAGTCCCTGCGAGAGGCAGGCTGGCCAGCCCCAGCCCCAGCCAGCCTGGGCCAGAACAGAGCACCAGGAACTGCAGGAGAGGGTCTGGGGGTGGAGCACGGGCAGGGCCACGCCAGGCTGTTTGGGCAGGCACAGCCTCCCCCAAGACTATGATACCCCCTACCCATGCCATGGATCTTGAAAGGTGTGTTGTGTGGGGGGTATTGATCATCACAGCAGAGGTGATACTTCTGCAGGTTTTGCATCTGTAGTTATGGCAGGGTCTGGTGCCACTTTGAACTGGTGTGTCCTGGTCTGTGGGGACCTTGCTTCTGATGATGAGCTTGCCAAAGTTGTTGGAAGGCCAGAAGAGGGGGTTCAGGAAAGATTTATTTCAGGGTGTGGTCCCTATCGGAGTTGTAATTGTTTGATGATACCCAGTATGGGTTCCAGCGTGGGATGGTAAGTAATGTTATCTCAAGATTTTAGGTATCCCCATTAGTAACAACACAACAGGGAGAGTTAGGTAATGCTGTAAGTCCTGAATTAGCATCTATTTAAGTAAGGCAAAATGAGCATGTTTATGAGGCTGAATACTGTTGATTTTTATTCAATTTGAGAGCCACATGTGAATTACTATTATAAAAGCTAGTTTGGTGTACATTAAACAAGTCACCCTTCACTACTTACTTCCTTGATCACTTCATTAAAAATGCACTGCAGCTTGACCAAAGGTAGGCCTATTTCAAAAAGACTGGCCTTTTAATAGGAACTTAAAATGTCACATCTGAACCCTCAGATTGGCATATAGGAACATACATTGCCATTTTATGGAGCTACATGCCAGTTTGTCCATCCAAAAAAAGACTTGCACATTCACTTACAACCTTCCTTTGGAAATTGTACCAAGAGAGTAAGAAACAAGTTGTGCGGCACTCGTGGAATGGAGGAAGAACGGTGACTATAAATCAGATTTTCATTCCCCTGATCCTGGGCTGAAGTTGGAGCAGCTTCAGAGTGGCCAACTTACACAGGTTAGAGTAGTTCTGAGAGGACTGCTTCATCAGCCAGCAATCTGCTCTCTCACATCCCTTGCCTGCACAGGAATACCCCTACAGCTATGTCGGCTTTACATCACCTGGCCATTCCCTCTGTGTTAGAAGAATCCCCAGCTGCCATGTTAGGACAGGTATCTCCATTCCCTTTGTGTGATCAGATCATCAAAAAACGACAGCGCTGGGGTCACAATTAGGCCCACAATCTTTATTCCTCTCTTCCTGAAGAAACCAGTTATGATTTAGAGAAGGGCAAAGCCACAACGTTCAAATCCAGATTTGAATTTTCCCCAAGTTTGGGTGTTGGGAATGGGATTGTAGGTTTGGTTTGCATCCCACTACAGTCTGTGGTGGTGACGGGTTCAGAGGTGAGCTTTCGGTTCAGGCCCTCCCTAGATTCATAGTCCAGAGTTCACAGTTTCTACAAAACAGGGCCATTATCTATTGGTGATACATGGTACTGTATGCTGCTTATTGTGCTGTATAACTCTCAATCTCAACTGGCCTAAATCATCAAAGAGCACTTAAGTTTTAAAATGAATTACATTTAAAAAAAAGGATTTCTGAGTAACATTATGCCAATGTAAACAACTGAATATCGAGATGTAGAGCAAAGTCACTCCTTTGAGGATTCAACTCCTTGCCTGTTTTGCTTTGGTGAAAATCTGTGCACTTGTATGAACTTTTCCAACTGAAGGTTACATTAACATTACACAGAGAGAGTAAATTAATTTAGCAAATTATCAATTTGTGGAGTTTCTCGAAAATGCAGTAACATGCACACAAAGCAGCTCTTTGTGAGCCAGCAGCTGTCCCATTCTCAGTTCACAGCTTCATTAATCATGGGCTCTGCATGTTATTGTCTAAATTGCAGTGCCATTTGAGAAAGGGAAAACATTGGGAAAGAAATGTTGCTTATTCTTTGCAAACTGGTACAGATTACAGTTGACAGTCGGGCTAGAAATAGTTTATTGAATCAGTACAGCTAAGGTTTTATTGTATTTTTTTAATGGCTTTATAATTCCCCAATTGAAAAATCTTTTTGGGGGTTGCTTTACAGATTTCAGTACCTGATGAGTTATAGGTGAATACAGGTGTACACAATATTGTGAGACCAGTTCACCAAAGGAAAACTGAGATTTGACATAGTCACATTCTGAAGTAGCTTGCATGACCAAGGTCTGGAAAGGAGAATGTCTGACCTATGTCAGTGGAAACATACACATCCACACACACTTCAAAAATATGCATTAAAATGTAAATGACAATAAAAGTGCTACTGCATTACTAGGATTACATTCAGGTTGTTATGACATAGCACACACTATTGCACTAAACCTAAACCCGTGCTGTATGGGACTCTACTGCAGACTCCATGTGATGTTTGGTGTGTGTGTGTTGCCTTCCTGCTCCCTGTTCCTGTTTTGTTTCTGGGTCCTGCTCCCTGACCTCAGTGTTCTGTTCCTGATAAAGGCTGTGTCTATGTGTGGATAGCGTGGGTGTGTACAGCTACTCAGGGACTGCTGCTATATGGCTGCTGATCAGACTGTTATGTTTTGTTCAAACTATTGCTGACCTAACCAGTTTGTAAAAAGAAAAGGAGTACTTGTGGCACCTTAGAGACTAACCAATTTATTTGAGCATGAGCTTTCGTGAGCTACAGCTCACTTCATCGGATGAAGTGAGCTGTAGCTCACGAAAGCTCATGCTCAAATAAATTGGTTAGTCTCTAAGGTGCCACAAGTACTCCTTTTCTTTTTGCGAATACAGACTAACACGGCTGTTACTCTGAAACTAACCAGTTTGTGATTCTTATGTTTTGATGGACAGCCTACTTGCCGTTTTGCTGTGAGTACGTGCGTGGGTGTGTATTGCTATTCTTGGGGGCATCAGAGCATAACACTCCACTACCAGTACAATGCAATGTGGCAGGGGCATGACAGGTATTGTTCTTGAGCTCTAACATTCTACCTCTCCAAATTAAGTCAACATTAATACACACATAAAAACAAATACAACCAACTAGGCATGTATACTTAACTTGGCCCCAGACCCATCGTGGTTTGGCTCAGTACAAACATCTTACAAGTAGATGGTCCCTGCCCCAAAGAGCTTACAATCAAAGTATAAACCAAGACACAATAGGTAGATATAGAGAGACAGGGGAGAACAAGATAACAATGAGACAATGCTGATCAGCATGTCATAGCTCACCAGCTTAACCATTGCTGAGTATTTTGTAGGCATCACTTCAGAGGAGAGTTTTAAGTCAGGAAGGGTTTGGAGGAGGACAATGTGGATTTCCACAATCATCAGCATTTAAACCAGTCTGCCTCGAAGTAAGGGTTTGTCTACATGGAAACTTAGTGCATGGCAAGCTCGCATGTAAATCTATAATGCAGTAGCCTGCTACACACTAAATCTCCATGTGGACCACAATAAAAGTTCAATCAGCAGTATGTCAAAGAGCTCTACAGAACTTTTAATGTGCGGTAGCAGGGTCCTCATGGCCATTGAGCTATGAGCTATTGAGCGACAGGCTAGCGTGCTGTAGATTTACACCTTGGCCTGCCGGGCACGAAATCTCCATGTAAAAATGCCCTAGGAGTATGGGCCTGATCCTACTTCCAATGAAGTTGGGTTTGGTGGCCATCTTTGCATCAAGGACTCCTGGACAAAGTGAAGCTCAGCTAGCCAGAAGCATTAGTTCATGCTGACTTTCACCATATCTGTGTACCAATGATTGTTGGTGCCAGCTTTGTTCTCCATTTCCATACACTGGACACATTGGAAAACATAATCCCAATTATACATACAAAATGATGGGATCTAAATTAGCTGTTACCACTCAAGAAAAACATTGTGGATAGTTCCCTGAAAACATCTCCTTCATGTGCTGCAGCAGTGAAAACAGCTAATTGAATGTTAGGAACCAGTAGGAAAGGGATAGCTAATAAGACAGAAAAGATCATAATGCCACTATATAAATCCACGGTATGCCCACACCCTGAATACTGTGTGCAGGTCTGGTTGCCTCATCTCAAAAACGGTATATTGGAATTGGAAAAGGTACAGAGAAGGGCAACAAAAATGATCTGGGGTATGGAACAGCTTCCATATGAGGAGAGATTAAAAAGACTGGGACTTTTCTGCTGGGAAAAGAAATGACTAAGGGAGGGGAGATACGATAGAGGTCTATAAAATCATGACTGGTGTGGAGAAAGTGAATGGGGAAGTGTTATTTACCCCTTCACTAGCACAAGAACCAGGGGTCACCCAAAGAAAATAATAAGCAACAGGTTAAAAAACAAATATGAGGAAGTATTTCTTCACACAACGCACAGTCAACCTCTGGAATTTGTTGCCAGGGGATGTCATGAAGGCCAAAAGTATAACTGGGTTCAAAAAAGAACTAGATAAGTTCACGGAGGATAAGTCCATCAATGGCTATTAGCCAGGATGGGCAGAGGTGCAACGCCAGGCTCTGGGTGTCCCTAGAAGCTGAGACTGGATGACAGGGGGTAGATCACTTGATAATTGACCTGTTCTGTTCAGTCTCTCTGAAGCACCTGGCATTGGCCACTGTTAGCCAATTGGCCACCTGGAAGACAGGATACTGGGCTGGATGAACCATTGGTCTGATCCAGTATAGCCATTTTTACTTTCTTATGTTATATTCACAAATAAATCAAAACATGACAGGCAGGTATAAAATGTGATATTACATACATGCATATGTGCGTGTGTTTGTAAACAAACAAACAGTGACATCCAGGGATACTTTCCCTTTATTTATGCAACTAGGTGATAAAACTGAGCTTATTCTGCATCTTTGTCTCACCTGCCCATATCAGGAATACATCTAACATTGTAAACCTCTGCGGTTTTCATTACAGCTTCCATTTTGTAATGAGGAGCTCACAGAAAATTGTCCTCTTGCACCATAACATGGCCTAAGGTAAAAAGCAAGGATTTAAAATTATATTTACTGTATGTGGCCATTGTCAACTGAGGATGTTAAGGTCCAGTACTATCTAAATTGCCAATGTTAGAAATATCTGATATCTTCTTGGACAGCTGTCATTCCAAGCTTTTTACTCATATGAAGCATCTGAAACCAGCCTTGGCAGTTTGCAAGATGATAGGTTTTCAGTGTGAGATATCCTGATTAATAAATATTGGAGATAACTCAGATAGGGTTGCCGATGAAGTCTCTATATATATCGATCTAGCTCTTTAGATTTTTTCCCTATGATGTTGCTTTATCCTTACATGTTACGGTATCACAGACATTGCAATAAGCTTTTAAATAAACAAAATGTTCTCTTGAACTTGATAGACTCATAACCTTAGGACAACTAAAGCTAGTGGACAAAAGTAAGCACTTAGTCCTTCGTTTGGGTCTCCATCCTTTTTTCTTCTCTCCATAGATCGACACTGATTAAAAAAAAAAAAGAAATGAAATAAAAACACTCATTGGAACTAAAACCAGGGCTGTGCAAAGAATTCCAGACAGAACGTGAAACCAGTGAAATGCATCTCAATGAGTACTCAATCAGAAAAACTAGTCCCAGAGGGTATATGAAGGCATTTTTAAAGTGAAAGTTGACTGCGACAAATCTAACATTGTCCATGTACAACAATAGTCCAGCTAGTTTTCTCCTGACTGATCATTATCAAACTATCACTGACTGAATCAAGCTGATTGAAATAATTATGCTCCACCACACTCAGCACATTTTGCACAGAGTGGAGAGAGAGAATTGCAGCTATTGAGGAAGACTGGAATGAAATCAAGACGCCAGCCTGCATTTTGACTCCTGAGGAAGCCTGATGTATTTTGTGGGTGTCTCAATCTGATTATTTCACTCTGAGATGGAGGAAAAACTTAACATGGGTTGCAGTCACACTGGTACTTAGACTGGATGGGTATTTTTGCTGTGAAAATGCTGCTATCATGTATTAGTACTGCAGAAACACTGTTATTAGTTATTACAAAGAAACAGCCCTTAGTGCAACATTATTAGATTTCGATCCATTTTTTGTTTCTTTTGCTGTCAGTCAACCAAGATTGTTTCGCTTGCTGCATTCAGAGCCAGTGAAATATACAGAAAAGTGGCCATACATTTTCTTTTTTAAGTGCTGTGTATTCTGTACAGTGATTTACAGATAAATCCAGAGGAGAGTACACAGTATGGGCCAGATTTCTTTTAAAATGGCAATTGGTTTTGCAGTAACCCTTTTACAACCTCAAACAGTTGAAGGGGCACAAAAATGAAGAATGAAGGCCCCGATCCTAAACTGGGACTTATGGTGGTGGATCCCTTTGACAGCACAGAGCTTCACTGAAGTCAATATGGACGCCCACCTGTGAGCAACATATTGGCTAAAGACTAGCATTCCTCAGACTGGCATTACAACTCAGATTACATAGTATTAATCTAATCCATATTCCTACTTTCTCATATTTTATATAATCTCATTATAACTATAAGAGGGGGAGGTTGGAGGTGATGAAAGATAGAAGGTGTTAAATGTTGCTATACTCTGTTGAGAGCTGCACCTCAATCCCTGGGGTGGGTAGGATAGATGCAAATTATTGCATCTCTGTGATCACAGTGTTCTGTAACAGCCACCAAGGCGCTTTATACAAACCAAATATCTCCTGAGTGCCTTAAATTCCTTCTCCCCGCATGCCACTGGCAGAAGCCAAGGATTATGGAGCGGGGATGGGTGTACCTCATGTCGAGGAAATCTCCATCTTATTGTTAGGATAGCTTTGTCATAAACCAAGATCTAGCTCAAGATGTTCAGATGGATAAGGAGAACCTTAGAAATATGTGGATACTTACTTCAATAAGAGCAAATGTTTTGAAGTTTACGCAGGTCTATGTCCAAATTGCTGGTTGACCCACTCCTTGCAGTCATTAGGTCTCTCTTTCTCTTCCATGGCAACAGATCAGGTAATGAAAAAAATAAGGACTGAAAATGTTGATTTGATGGTAATGGGTGTTACTCATAGCCTGCACTGGGATAAGAGGGCCCCAGGACATTGAATGTTATTTTATAAGTGGCAATTCCACACATTCTTTTCAGGTCCATGGATTTAGTTGCAGCTGTATCCGATTCTGAAACTGTGTTATGAGATACAGTATGTACAGTAAAATAGAACTCTCTACAGAGCAGGTTTCTATTATGGGATTAAACAAATTGTGCCCACACTGTAAAAAATTGCCAACAACTAAGAAAGGCAAATCTCCACAAAGCAGTATGGTAATTAAACTAAATCACAGACAAACAAAAATGACCTAAAATCAGCAAAAATATGTATATAAATGAAAAAAATATTGCACAGAAATGTATCTGCACCAAAATGTGTAAATTATTAAAATAAGAAATAACAAAACAAAAATTCAACGACTTGTTCCCATATGCACTATGTTTCTGCAACTGTTAATGGCTGTTGGATTGTAAAACTGCATGTAATGTGTGTATATTCATGAATTGCATATTAAAAAAAAATCTTCAGCTAAACTAGAAGAGGCATTGATGATTACTGACTGAAGTTGTAAGGGTTATTTTAATATTAATGCTAACCTGCATAGTCTAATGTGGTCTCTTCGGTTACTACAATATTACTCAGCCCATTTAAGGAACACAAACCTGAAAAAAAATTAAGTTCATTCACTTCCAAACCCATGCCAGGCCATTAATTTAATTAATCGTCAACAGGTGTGGAAAGACTAATCCCATTTAAAAAGAAGACAATTGTCATAGTACGGCGTACTCTTTGTTAACGGTATCAACCAGATATCAAGCTTTGCAGGAGAGGATAAATTCAACAACATACTGCAATAAAAAGTGCTCTACTGGTTATCCGCTCAAAACTTATTTTCACTTAAAGTATTCTCCCTTGCCCTCTCTTATTTCTAGGATCTTGACATACAGTCATCAGCATTCACACTGTAAGATTAGGTTTAACATGTTTCTAAAGACTCCCATTAACCTTTCAGAAAGTCTGACATTTCCTGATTCACCAGACAACTAAGTCTTTTTCTATCAGGGTAGACAGTCTCTTCTTAAATCACTTACATGTGTCAATAATGAGTCCTTTCTTCACTGGAGAGCTAAATGAGACCTGGGCCCCTGCTTGCTATACTAAAGGGGTTTGTTTTCTGAACTGCTTATGTACAAGTGGAATTTAGAGGAGAAAGAGATGATGTTAGACACTCTAAGTTAACCCCCTGAATCTAAATCTCATGCAGCTAATATCAAATAAAGAGAGAGATGAATTCAATATTGAAAAACATTTTAAAAGAGACCCAGAGAGATCTAGAGCTTCAAGATATATATGACTGTTACAAAGACGACTCTCATTTTTGTGCTTCTACTCCGGCTGAGCCAGCATCTGTTTGTATTTTTTCTTTTTAAGACAAGCAGACATTCTCACTTTGCATGTGATATTTCATCTGTTCTCCATATAGGTCAAATGAATTGACATCACTGGGAATTTGCTTGGCTTCAGGCCTCAGGATTTGGCTTTGTATACCCATACAATTAACTGGATCCCTTTTTGCAGACTCAGGCCAAAGTGTTCAAACCTCAGTCCCTAAGGTTAGGGTGTTTTAATTCATATATCAGCATCTAAATAATAGTAGCTAAATTTTCAAGGATGCTGAATACTTACAGATCCCTTTGACTTAAGTGGGATTTGTGGGTACATGGTACTTGTGAAAATCAGGTCACTCCCTTTTATTTAGATGCCTAAATGTTGATTCAAGAGCCTAACTTTAGGCACCCAGGTTGGAAAATGCTGGCCAATATATTTTCTATGTCATTCAGCAGCAGAGGTTAAATTAAAAAACAAAATGTCAGGCAAGTCTTTAAAATTGGCTACAGTACAAGGTTATCTTTGGAACAGATTAAGGAAATAGTTCCTGTGTTCTCATATATTATGAGGCTGTGGTGGAAGTGACACCCAACCCTCCTCCATATTAGACTTGAGGGGAATGGAAGAAGAACTCAGATCTTTTAAGCTCCATTTTTTCCTTTCCCAAGCCCAAGACAATTCTCAGGCAAATAAACTTTTAAGGTTTTTCTCTGTCATAGGATCAGCTACGGTAGCATATAAACTATATGAAGCACAAAATATGCTATCACGAATGCAAAGATCTCATAGGTAGACAAGAGCTGGCACTTTTGTATTTGTACGGGAGGTTACCCACAGGTTTTTCACAGGAAGACAATCGCACCTTGACCACTGCAAACAAATGTAGCCACCTCTCCTTACATCATTCCCAATGGCTGGCCTAAGTTTATGCCTGCCCAACAGATGTGATACTGGCATTGCTCTGCTGGCATAACTCCACGGGAGAGATGCAGCCTACACCAATGGAAGGGATTTTCTTGTCAGTTTGGGAATACCACCTCCCCAAATGTGGATAGACAGCAGCATTCATCCATTGACATAGCTGCACCCACACCTTTTCTTAGCATACGCACAATGTGCCTCAGGTGGCATGTGACCAGGATTCATCACCACATTTGGGCTGCTCTTTGGATCATTACCTTCCCTGAGCTGGGCACTGATGGGGAGCGTGACATGAATGCTGATCCATGCCCCTCTTTATCCACACAGGGGGTTAGGTCAACAAAGCTATGATGCTCAGGCGTGTATATTTTTCACACCCCTGACTGATATAGCTATGTCAACTTCACTTTAGACTGGGCCTAAGTAACAAGAGAAACTGAAGCATGAATCTGACATGTTGCAGCTTCACCTTTTCTTTTCTTTTCTTTTTTCAAGTGAGGTGTGGAACATTAGATATACTACACAAAGTCCTCTCTCTCCAGAACAATGTCACTGGCACTGATAACACACTCTGAATGCACTGAAGATCATCGGTGGCTGTCGAAAACAACATCCAAAACATCTTTAACAAATTCTTTTCAAGCAAACATTTTTTCCAGACTTCAGACTTGAAATATCAGATTTCAGCCCAAATGCCATTGTTCTGGCTGAAAAATAACTCCCCCAAAAGAAGGGTTAAAACGATAAAGCGAAATGCTCACAGACTTTTATTAGTTGTCCAATATCCAGCAATGTTAAATCTTTTATTTCACAGATTATATTTTGCCCCATTACTTCTCAGAATGTTCCTAAATATAGTTATACAATATAACCAAGAGAGTAATGCTAAAGCCATCAACTAAAGTAAAATGGGTAGCCATGAGATGAATCATCTACAAATCAATGCAATACTGTTTTCCCCCCTTGGTTTACTAATAAATCATGTCCAAGGCAGGCATGATGGCTTTTCTGATCTCTCAGTGCTACAAATTATATTTGACGTTTTAGAGCAGATTGCATGGAATGGATATTGAGTCAAATTCTGATCTCAGTTACGCTGGTGTAAATCCACAATAAATCCACTGACAGCAGTGGAGTTTTCTACATGTGCATCGGTGTAATTTAGGCACAGGACACGACTCTAAGATAATCACAGACTACATATGCAAAATACAGTTATGCCTACTCAAAGGGCAAACACAAACTTCTATTACTGAAAAGAAAACCACCAGACTGATTTGGGGATTTCCATTTAGGAACCATAAATGTGAATGAAAAATTGACAGTAGAAAATTTCTGAAATGTAGCTGCATAATGTAGGAAGTACCACATCCCAGACGGGATGATATAGGAAGGAAGCATGCCATCTCCTGGAAATATACTAATAGCTTTGTGGGAATTCTGGGGATGATTCCCCTCCATTGTTGTATAATGCTCGGTTGGACCACTGTAAAAACTTCGCACAACAAAATTATATACAGCTTATATTATGCTGTATATCCTCCTCCCTGACCTTTCTTTAAACATTTTAGATAAAATAACACAATGTGACAAACTATTTGTAAAGGTCAGAATTAACAATGACCACATAATTAGATGTTATCCAACTCCCATTTAAATAGGACCACAAAGAAGTGTTGAAAGAAAATATACTAGGGGTCATTGAATATAAACAGAAAAAAACCCAGTAAATTGGAATAAACTCCCAATCTCTCAGACAGGAAAAGTGGGAATAATCAAGAAAGTGATTCTGTTTTAACTGATATAAATTAAATGTACCCTTATGACTCCCAAATACCTTCAAAAATTAATCTGAAGTGGTGAAATATCATACATTAAACATTCAAGTTTAGTACCTCTGTACCAAATAGGGGCCTGGTTTCCTCCTAATATAAACAATCATATATTACAATATGGTGTGGATCCCACAGAGGGTCCCAACATGTAAAACAAGATTAAGTGCATGGTCATAATGAAATAGTTTGTTGGAATAAAATGGGTTGATGGGCTGGCTCACATAGTGAGGAATAAATTATTGATATGGCATTTTAGTGTAAAGCCTAACATGGGAAATGCCTCTATGAGATAATTTATGCATGAGTAGCACATACTTTCATTATTGATTAGCTAAAGGGATAACATTGCTACTGCAAATGCATGAAAACTGTCTTACTGGGCCAAATTCCATTTTAGTTTAATTTTGATAAAGTCATTTGGGTTACACCAGGAATTTATTTGGCCCATCAATCCATTTTATCACTTGTACCTGGATGAATCAGGTCCAAATCAAGATGGTGACCAATTTACAAATACCTTCAGATTAAAATTGTTCTGAGCCAGGCTAAGTATCCTCAAGAAAAGAATGATAGAGTTAATGAACAAAAACAGAGTACCCACAACAAGACGACTTAACAAGTCTATAAATCATTAACAAAACTTAAACTGGATTGTGGTTCAGGGAGCATTCTGATAAAAAAAACTGATGATGAAGACATTGGAAGCCAAATGCGAGAGAAAGGATAGCACACAGATTGTGTGCAAACATATCATTCTAAATGTCAAGTGTAGCTTGATATACTATAAAAGCTTACACCAAGATGACATTACTCCATGCAAACATCACCGACTTGAGGCAAACAGTTTGCCAGATGCCTCTAGATGCTGGCTGGTGCTTAATTATATCAATATATCCGCTGTGAGCATGTCCCCATTTTAAAAAAAAACTGGCCCATGATTATTAGTCCAACTGTTTAAGAAGCTCTAGTGAGAATCACCTCAAAATGACTATGCACAAACACTATGGAAGTTGGCCAAAACTCATGAAATATTTGGAGGAAGAAAGGTTGTGTAGGCCAACAATGAGTGCTTTCGTTTTATTGTAAATTAGGGGTTGGGTTTTCAAATGTATTCAACAAAAAACTTCAGTGGGATTAGAGTCCGGCCAGTGCAAAGCACTTTTGAAAAGTCCATGCTAGAGATATAAACATCATAGTCAGAGGTGCCCATGAGGTGCGTATTTCAGTTCCAGATCAGGATCGGAACTTTCCCAAATTTTGAGACTGTTGCAGTCTGGGAATTTGATTTTGGCCCATCTCTTATTATAGTGGAATAATCTAGACCCTTTGGTTTTGGTTTTTACTTTGTTTTAAATTCCCAGGAATTTATCAGTGTTTCTTACAATTTTTTTCTTAAACAGGTCAAATCAGTCCAAAAAATTAACTTCATATTTTTCTGCGTAAATATTGGGGTTAATATTGGAAGATAGGAGGAGACAAACAAAAGCCTCAAATAGAGAAAAGTCTGAGTATTGAAAGTAAAAACAGTTTTGTACATTTACAGTATGAACATGTATGCAAATGAATGAGTGCGTGCGTATCTCCCACTACATTATCTTACTTTAACAGACAGCTTCACATTTGCACTTAGACTAATTTATTATTAACACAAATACATCTATCTAATCTAATGTATTGGATTTTCTTAACATAATCAGTATTTTCATGTACTTGGGTGATCCAATATTTGGGTGAAAAATCAGTAAAAAAACAAATCACTTTTGTAAAACCTGGGGATTTTCAGTAGGAAACAGTAAGTGAAAACGAAGGCCTTAATTGTAACAGTCTGTAAAATATATACACAGTGGATATAATTTTCAAAAGCATCTTAGTGATTTAGCAGAGCCTAAATTCCACAGATTTTACTGGCTCCTAAATGCCTAAATCACTTTTGAAAATGGGACTTAGGTGCACAAGTCATTCAGATGCCATCGAAAATTTTACTTATGTTATGCAATGCTGAAATTATTGTTGACAGCTCATACCCAAACAAATCAAACCATTATTTTAAGCAAAAATGAAACACATATCCATCGAATCTATTTATTTTAGTTTCTATACCATGCCTCCATCATATCTAAGCACCTTACAGAATGTAAGTAAGCTTTGTGAGGGGTTTTGTCCATCAGTCTACCTAAGTAATTACACAACCCTCATCATCATAGTATATGGGTGCCTACTAGGAATTTAAAAACACAAACAACAACCTCTCTTTCGTCCTTCCAGCAAGAAAAATAGATTGGTTAGTTATCAGAATTTTTTCATTGGCATAAGTGCGTGTCGTGGATATGCTGTGTATGTGCAATACTGACATAATTTTTCACTTCTCTCTTTCTGTTCAGAGGCAAGGGTGAGTGGAATTTCATTTCTCTCATATTTTCATGTCCTGCCAATGCACCCTCTCTTGGACAATATGCTACTGGGAAAGAGGGGAAAGTGATACATATGGAAATGGAGTGTCTCAGAAACGAAAACATGGCACCATCCCGTGAACTTTCATTTCAATGCAGAGCAGAAAGATAGAAGGAGAGATTTCATATAAATGTTTCCTATAAACATTTCATATAAATGTTTATTGGTTACAAGTAGATCTTTCTAGGTAATTTCTCTACCTGGGCTTACATGGAGGGTAGAATAGATTTTTGTTGAAGATATGGTATTATTGTTAATAATACTTATTGGAAAGAAGACAATACTGACTAAAGGATGTTCGCCAGGGTTTTTACAGGGACTTTCCTTCTTTCTTCTTTCTTTCTTTCTTTTTGGCACTACAGAGATGAAACAAAAATAGGAACAAATGGTTGTTATTAGTTTGGATAGCTGCCAAGTCTCCATCTTTTGCACAGAGAAACCAGATGACTGAAAATAAGAAGTGGAGAAAAAGAGAGTCTACAATTAAAGAGTGGGAAAGGGAGATTGGGGATCAAGGCATCTGTTGCCACCACAAAATATGTGGCAGTTTTTCTCTTCACATAAGATTTCATTATTCAAGTCCTTAATGTGACCTAACTTTAAAAATTCTATTTCAGGTTGTGAAGCCTGTGAAATTATATTTCTTATATTCCAATTTTGTTTTCTAAAAAAGGAAAACAAATCATTGCCAGTAACCAGCACTCAGGAACAACCCTACAACAACAAACAAAAGCAATAGACTCAATCTAACTCAAACTGGGTTGGACCCTGCGTGCACAAGGTGAAAGAAAATAAAACATTAAAAACACTGATTTCAGTTTCAAGATTCTACGGTCCCGTTAAAAGCAATAGAGCAAATTTTAAAATAAAGGAAAAATACATTGATAGTATTCATTTCAGATAAAACATTTAAAAGAAGGGGGTATGAGAATTCTAATTCCTGTCTCCTTAGCTGTCTCTGTCTGAAATCCCTCCCAGGACACCTCGCTGCGTAGAAATAATATTAGACATTGTCTAGCTGGTTAAATTAGCTACTACTAGTATCAGGATTTCTCTCTTTAAAAAACAACTAAATGTTTGTATTTTGTAAGATGTTCTTTGATGATATTGAAAGCTTGCTAAAAGTGGTAACAATTACTCAATCCAAGCCTTGATATTATGCGTTACTTTTCTGTGGTTTTTTATTTAATTATCCCCTTTGTAAGCTCCATTATTAAAGAAAATAAGTACTGTCCTTCAAACAGAGCTAGGATGGCAGCAAGGGATGGGGGATCTCTTTAGCATTCATTTTAATAAGCCTTTCGCTCTTAAACCTTGACCTTCATTTATAAGATAAAAATATGTTTGAAGC
The DNA here is from genome assembly GCF_015237465.2 of Chelonia mydas. Taxonomy (NCBI): domain Eukaryota; kingdom Metazoa; phylum Chordata; order Testudines; family Cheloniidae; genus Chelonia; species Chelonia mydas. Next base: position 104,092,189 of record NC_057850.1, on the reverse strand, counting down.
TGGGGGTCTCCCTGAGTTACTAGTAGCCAACTTATTCTTCCTCCCTCAGTCCTAATATTTTAAGATACATTCAGATGAGTTATATGACCATTCTGTGCAGTTTTTGGAGCATTTCATGTAATTTACTGTTGTATTCTAAATGCAATTTTTAAAATACTATATCATTTATTTTCTGCTATAGAGAGGTAAAGATTCTACATTATCCTCTAGGGCCAACCAGAATAGATATTAATCAGGTTCATATTCACAGAACAAAGACGAAAACTAATGGACACCATTTCTTTCTTGATCTGCTTTGGGCTCCCAATGCCATTCTGTTTGTACCATTCCTTTGGCCAGGCATCCACCACCCACACTGACAGTTATACACAACCACAGCACTTTTGTTTCTGGCCTAGTTAGTACTGTCGTCTGATACAAAGCCAAGAGCATGATGAGCCTATTGTCTTGCTATCAACAGTTGTTTCTTCATAATTTATTCAGCTTTCTGCAGAGAAAGTGAAGGCCAAAAAAACAGAACAAGCAGCCAAGATGGCACTTGGATTTGGGGCCCTGAAACAAAACCTGAGAACTGTCCTAATCCTGTTCCTGTACACTTTGAGGTGTACGGCAATTGCACCGCCTATAAGGATAGATAAACAGAGGAAGGAAGGCCCAGCAGTTACAATGCTAGCCTGGATCTCGGGAGACCCTGATTCAATTACCTGCTCTGACACACCTTGGGCAAGTCACTCTCACTCTCTGTACCTCAGCTCCCCATCTGTAAAGTAAGGAACATAGTACTTCCCTGTTTCACAATGGTGTTATAAGGTGCTTAGATACTCCAGTAATGGATGGCATATAAGTACCTTAGATAGATAACTGAGAGGTCCTGGATAAATAAAAAGGGGTTTAGATTGCTGTAGGAGCAGTTCAGTAGATTTGCTCTACAATATTTCCATTCATTGTGAGAAACTGAAAAGGGAAGAGAGAAAAACAAAACACACAGATTTTGAATATTAGGTCTTTGTAAAGACACTTGCGTGAAAGTCACTTGGAATTCTGCCTGGAATAATAACTCTATCTAAAAAGGATCCCCTACTATTTGCTCCAGCTACACACACACTATTTTCCTATTAAAACTCTTCAGCTATAGCCCAATATAGGGCTGCTACACTCTGCCCCCTAAATCCACTTAAGAGATTCACAATGACTTGTAGCTGAAGCTGCAACATATACCCGCGATAAGGCTCTGAAGACAAGTGATTAAAACACTGAAATCTGTTACAAACAAGCTACACAAACATTTTTCTTGTAATCAGTTAGACAGATCTGTTGCAGTTCCTGAAGGTGACCTCTGGAGCAGAAAATAGGTTTCATTGCAATAAACCTGTACATAGCAACATGGTACCGTAGATAGAGAAAAATGTGGACCAACATTAACTAATTAAATTCACCAGAAACAGTAATTAAATCACTTCAGATTAAATTTGATCTGCATATTCTAGTTTTCATGTAAACCTCAGACTATTCTCACCACTGATCAGGAGAGATATCACACTGAGATACCTCATGAAACTAAAAGACATCCCTTTGAAAGATCATACAAGCATTGCTTGAGGGCTAGCGCTTTAGTTTCATTCAGTCTTTACTAAAGAGTTATTTATATATCAGTCTTTTCCATTAAGCTATTTGCAGACACTAAACATCCCTGGACACATTTGTAAGATTATTATTATTGTTGTTTGTATTATAGTAGAGTTCAGAGGCCCAAATGGAGACCGGGGTCCCATTTTGCTAGGTTTGCGCATCTAGTTGGGGACAGTCCTTGGCCTAGAGAGTAGAGACAACACAGACGAAGGGAGGGAGAGAGACAGGAATTCTTATTTTCATTTTACAGATCAGAAGCACCAAGAGATTCAGGGACTTGACTGAGGTAGAAATGGAGAGTCTGTGATGGTGCTGGGAAATGAATCCAAAGTCCCTGAGTTGCCTGAACCACAGGAACACCTTTCCACTCTGAGAAAGGGTGTTGTTAACCCATGCTTTGGCTAAACTGCATGGGTATATCATACCACTGATATCTGGACAGAGCTATCCCATTAAAATCACTTGTCAATAAGACCCCCATTTTGGGTGATTACCTTCTGCCTTCCTGCAAATAGCTGCAAATACTAAAAAAGATTCTCTTTTTGTGCTGAAGTCTTGGTAGTGATGCTGTTAAACCGCTGCCCCGTTTCACTGCTAGTAATTTTATATTATTTAAAATTTTCAAAGGCCCATATAAAGATGTTGGATGGCAATGCTTGTTTTCTTATCCAAGTTAAACTGCTGACCTAGCAATGGTAGCAGGAGACATTAAAGCCGTTGCTGAAGTATGTCATCCATGAGGGGCTGTGCTGTTGCTGATCACCTGCTCCCTGATTCGCATACACTATAAAGTGTCACCATAAACGATGGCAGCCCCCCCGCCCTGATGCAGTAATAACTGAAATATTCATTGCCCAGTGTGGCTCAGAGTCACTTCATCACTCCTTCCCACTACACCTGCCTGACCAGTACAAAGAGGGAATTCAATCATTTTGACTTGGCTTGCTTACCACTATATCTCCCAGTAAAGATACGTGTATCAGCGATAACACTTGTAATTTCTCTAGTATAATGTCTTTGTCTTTAATGCTATTTTCTAACCCACAGACCCACCCACCAGACTAATACAGAGAGACTACGTTTTGTAGGGGAAAATAATTCAGTCTCTGTTTCAGTTAGCTCCAAGCTCTTATTTTTTTTAAGGTGATTATAATCTACTAGGGACAGAAATGAAACTAACAAGTATATTTCACTTTGGACCTCAGGCTGAACTTGAATCATGGTCCTGGGTGAAAAAGAATAGCAGGATGCATTGCAGTAGTAGAGCTGACACTTCCCCTTTGAGTAAGAATGCTTTGCCTGGACTCAGCAACATCCTAGCAAACGCAGTGCAAACATCTGGCATTTACCAATTTTATATGATAAAATATCACCTGCAAAAATCTTTTCTGGGGAAGAGAATTTTCCCAAAAGTTAGGATTTGCAAGTTTTATACCGGGAGTTATCTTAAATGTTCCTTCACTTTTATTAACATTTACACTCCCATGGAAACAGTACATCTTCTGAATATTCCCCAGTATCATTTGTCTTTCATCCCATTCCCTTCTTAATAGAGATAGCAATTTCAACTTTGTTTGTACCAGTCCTTTGTACTATCTTGGCTTCTATGATTTGGGGATGTTACTTTTCAATCGCCACGCTGCTTGGCTGGTATTTGAAATGATACATTTAACGTTTACACTGGAGCAGTTGTCTAGAGGTCTCACTGAGGTCAGGGGCCCCTTGCGCTAGGCACTGTACAAACACAGTGAATGACAGTCTCTGACCCAAGGAAAATATATGGTTTGCTGTTGCAAGATGCTGAATGTCCTTAGTTCCCAGTGAGTTGCTGCTTAGCACCTTGCAGGATCAAACTCTTATAGTATAACTTCTCTCCCAGTGGCACAGGACCTGATCATACACTGCCTTGCACATTATATATTTGTTTAAACCAGTAAAAAAAGATGGCAAGGTGGGTATAAAGTGCTACCACTACAGAGAGAGCTGCTTTGCATTCACGCTACACAGGGTTAAATAAGCACATAACACACAAGACACTGGAGAATCAGGCTAATGGTGGTCATGGGTTTGGGGTTTTTTTTACTTGAAAGTGAAATCAGAAGAGAAGTATTTATTTGTCTATGGTGAATTTAAGAGTCCAACATATAGTATAATGTGTGTGGGCGAAATACTAAGGACCTTACACAAGTCAACTACATGTACTCAGGCACTGACGAAAATGGGATTTGCTAGAGTTAAAATGGCGTAAGGACTTCAGGATCTGGCCCTGTGTGTGCAGTGCTTAGGGAAGACTGCTTGTCAGCATTTGGGCCAAGCCAACAAATTCTGTCTGCTTAAAATAAAGTCATTATTCTGAAACCCACAGCAGTGCCTGCTTCTGATGCAGTCTTTGATTGAAACCAGAATTAGGCTAAGCTATTCTTGGTTCTTGCTTCTAATTTAGCTTCCCAGCCTTGTTATTTCTGACTGTTAACATTTTACTTTTCTGCATTGAGAGACAGTTCAAAGTTTTCAGCTGATTGGACCCAAATAAGTTTTTGGCAAAGAGCCTGCTCTACCTCATGATCTTGCAGATAATTGGGCCTGCCCTGTATTCTTTTCATTATTGAAGAGCACCAGAGAAAATGCTCTAGACGCATTTTTAGGGGTAATCACAGGGCAACCTGTCTCAGGATACTTTCTCTGTTATATTTTACTTAATATTTACATTAGGATAATATCCAGAGGCCCCAGCAAAAATCAGAACTGTCACTGTACTAGGCATTGTGCAAACACAGAGGTTTACATGTTCCTTTCCCCAAAGAGCTAGCAATCTAAGAAGAGCTTATACAAGTGAGAATAATAAACCTGGATAGTAGTAAAGTCGTGACTGCAGTGGGTAATCTTATTTGTTTGCATTTAACTTACTTTATTAATATCTCTAACCAGGAATATCTAGGTATATATCTACTAAGCTAGCATAGAAATGGATATTTTCTGTGCAAAACTCACAGGGGAGCCCTAACAAGATCACTTTTTGCAATGATTTTGGAAAGCCTGCTAAAATGATTAGTGCTTTAAATAAATGAGATCACCTACTGAATAAAAACACAACCAAACTACACTCTCATAACATGATCTCATATGGGCTTAGCTTCATGAAAGTCCCTCCGGAGAATTCTATAAAATTGTTCATCCAATTGTTGCATGCAACCTCTGTTCAGAAAGGAAGTGTGGCTGACACAATCAACCTAAAAGGTCCCACAGATGCCAAAAATAATATACACACACACACACACACACACATATTAAAAAAGTGTTTGTATCTGGGTACCTTAAAATATACTGTTGTGACACAGAGTCCCCTTGGCAAAGGTTCCCTCATTTTTTGCCAACAATTCTAGTCTCAGACCTGACAACTCACTCCACCAAAACCCATGTTTTAGGGTATTTATGTATAAAAGATAGCACATAAGGTATTTACAGAAAACTCGTAACTTATCAAGGCTCATAATCATTGTGAGATGTGTGTATGGGCAATATTTAAGTATGCTTTATGGTCTTGGAGTAAAAGTTAATCACCAGGGGATAATATGCCTGGGTTGGCCCATTCAAGCAGGAAGGAGTTGCCACCCCTCCCTGGTTAAATGGTGATGTCATGTAAGGCTCAGTTGTCTGGAGGCACTAAAGGAGACAGAAAGGTACACAGACATGACTTTCTGGGACACAGCAGAGCAGTCCTACTCCCAGTCTGACAGCCTCTGTGCTGTTGAGGAGGATGAAACTTTTGGGGAAGGAGAACATCAAACTGGAGCAAACAGAAACAATCCCATAGTCCGGACTCTCCTTCCAGATGATGTTATGGTCTCCTCTCCCATGGAGGATACCCCTCTAGGGGAGGGAACTCCAATTATGAGGAAGAGACTGGTAATAGTAATGGAGGATTAGATCATTAGAAATATAGATAGATGGCTTTGTGATGACTGGAGAACCGCATGGTGAATTGCCTGCTGGGTGTGAAGCTTGTAAATCTCTCAAGGGATCTAGACAGACTTATGTGCAGTGCTGAGGAGGAGCCAGTGGTTGTGATACGTGTAGGTACCAATGACACAGGGAAAGGTAGGAGAGAGGTCCTGGAGGCCAAATTTAGGCTGTTAGGTAAGAGACTAAAGTCTAGGACCTCCATGGTGGCATTCTTTGAAATGCTTCCAGTTCCACGTGCAGGGCCAGTTAGACAGGCAGAACTGAAGGGTCTCAATGCATGGATGAGACGATGGTGTAGGAAGGTGGATTTTAGATTTATTAGGAACTGGGGAACCTTTTAGAAAAGGAGGACCCTATATAGGAAGGATGGGCTCCACCTAAACCAAAACAGAAGCAGATTGCTGGCATGTAAAATTAAAAAGTTTTTAGAGGAGTTTTCCAACTAAGGTCTGGGAGAAAGCAGAGGAGTATACAGCAGAGGAGTATACAGTATACAGGGACATCCCTTTGGGGAGGATCTCTTAACAGAGATACTCTATATCCTAGTAAAGAGAAGAGGATAGAAGTTGACAAAATACAAGTAGGAATTGAAGATAAACAGTCATATGAAAAAGTGTCTGATTTAATTACATCACATGAAGGCAGACAACTAAATATTGACAAATTTTATAAGTGCTTGTATACAAATGCTAGGAGTCTAAATAATAAGATGGGTGAACTAGTAGCAAGTGTCTGCTATTCAATGAGGATATTGATATAATAGGCAACAGAGAAACTTGGTGGAATGCTAATAATGAATGGGACGTGATAATACCAGCATATAAAATATACAGTAATGACAGAACAGGTTGTGCTGGTGGGGGAGTGTCACTATATGTGAAAGACAGCAGAGAGTCAAAGATAGTAAAAATCTTAAATTAAGCAAACTGTATCATAGAATCTCTATGGATTGAAATTCCATGCTTGAGTATTAAGAGTATAACAGTAGGAATATACTACCTGACCAGGATGGTGATGGTGATTGTGAAATGCTCAAGGAGATTAGAGAGGCTATACAAATAGAAAACTCAGTAGTAAAGGGGGATTTCAACCATCCGCACATTGACTGGGCACGTCACCTCAGGATGGAGTGCAGCGGTACATGTCTTAAGCCCTAACCCCAAAGATAGAACATTCTATCTGTGGTATGTGTATGACTCCTGTTACTGTAGTATCTGAGCTCCTCACAACCTAATAAATTTACCCGCACCACATCCCTGGGAGATGGGAAGTGCTATTATCCCCGTTTTACAGATGGGGAATTTAGGCACATAAATACCAAGGGCCAGAGATGTAAAGTATTAAGGTTCCAAAAGATGCAGATAGCCTCCTAAAGGCATTTTCAAAAGTGCCTGTCTGCATTTGTAGGTGACTAAATACCTTTAAAAATTTAGGCCTGAGTGACTTGCTCAAGGTATCCCAGGAAGTCTGTGGCAGATAAAGAATTTAAACTGGATTTTCTGTATCCCAGACTAGTGCCTTAACCACTGGACCATCCTTCCTCTCATTTTTTACAGCTGAACCCAGGTACCACACAGCATTGACCTTCTTTCTATTTTGAGCAAAACTTTAATTCCTGTAACTGGCCATTTTTACCTAGGCAGTTCATTGCACCATGTTGTCACATTGCCAAAACCTTTCCGAAGTTAAAGACAAAACTCATCTGCTCAAGACACAGTGAAGCAGTAAAGATATTGCTGGGTCTGGGAACAACAACAAGCAAGAATAAGAATAAGAAAAAAAAGCAGATCTGTGCATTTGGGGTAGAGGGAATGGGGGCCAGGAAGCAACAGGCACTAGCTTTGTACCCTGAGTTTTGAAAGCCTTTCAGCAGTTTGTCTCCAGAAGTGACATTTCAATAGGTAAGGAAAGAGTCGGCCAAGATGCTGCTATAATATGCAACATATTTCATTCTGTAATGGATTTTTAGCAAGCCCATTGGAAGCTCTCTTACTGTTTCAGCAGTAGATCAGCTCTATAAACTGTTTACTACCAGCCCAGTGGAGTTGTGAGCTACTGGCTTGTTTGCACAAAATACAATCAGATGACACTGTCTATCTAAAGTAAACAAACGAGTTTTTATTCTGCTCAATGTTCTCCTAAACAAAATTAATCTAACCCACATTCCCTGCTGCAAATCCTCAGTGAATTACGTTGTGTCCCAATCTGCCTTTATGCTTGCTGACAGCATCACTGGCTTTTTAAAGGTCTCTTTTGTATTTCTGCTCCATAGATTACATATTGCAGTAGCAATGCCAACCAGGAGCTCTCATACATTTCATATGCACCTATCATATGGGAGGCATAGCACCTGAAAATGCATGCACCTGAAAATGACAAAATGACATTTCTCACTCCAGTTCTCATAACTAACAGCAAATGCATCAGGATCTTGTTGATTTCCCCAGTATGCTGCAACCTGCCACAGCAGTATGCATTTGCTATGCACAATCACAGAACAGGTGGCAGAAGAGTGAACCTGCATGTTCTGCGTACTAATCCATGGAGGGATTTCTGCTAACAAAAGCACTGAACTGGGTTTGGATGATTTTCATTCTGTACCAGATGGTATGAAAATAAATGTTGGTTGTATGTGGTTTCAGCAGATATCTCTTTCTCTGTGTGTGTGTGTGTGAGAGAGAGAGAGAGAGAGAGAAAGTTGGTTTATATTTGACTTGACTGGAACAGAATCACCATTTTCTGTTCTATTCCACTCATTTAGACACTCACTACATTCAGCTCATACACCAGATCCTCAGGTGTAAACAGACATCATTCCATGGAAGTAAGTGAAGTAAATTGGCATAAGGGAGAAAAAAAAATTTGGCCAAGGGCACTTGTGAAACCTCTACTTTTTAAAACTGTTCTGGAGCCTAACATCCATGCAGAGCAAACAGGAGGTCCCATTTTTTATCATTAATGCATTTTACCCAGCTGACCCAATAGAAAAAAACAAACAAACACGGTAAGACAGATATTCAGCCTGACTAAGTCCATTTGACTTAATATCACAGTTGAGAATCTTTCCTGATAGCCATCCTACACTAGCTCTATGCCACCTGCTCCCATTGCCCCTTCATGGAGGGGACATACTGGAGGGAGGGAAGAGAAAAGAGAGGATGTGTCAAAGCAGAAGGACCATTGTAGCCAGTGTAGTTTAGAGCAGCCCTTAGGTGCCTTTAAGTTAAGCTAGAAGCAGTTTCAGCCCCTGGTTAGCCCTGGCATGGAGAGCAGAAAAGTGGCTTCAAGCCAACTCTTTCTCTAACCCCTGTTTTCCTCAGCTGCCTTGAATCCAAACATGGCACAGCTGAGAATCTGACCCCATTTTATTAATTTAGTCAAGTAAAGCTATAATTTAGTTATGAGCAGATTCAAAAATATATGAATGCCTGCAAACCTGAGAGTTGTTCAAACACATGCCGTGAGTGTCGTTATTTTACTACTTGTACATCCCTGGTCCACTGACATCTATTTGCTGTCACATGGTTTCAAATACAGAAGGTGGATATGAAAGTTAAAACCCATCTAAGCTGGTGTGGGATAGACCTGGGTAATCAGTGCAAAACATATTTGGGAACTTTTATTGTACTAAAACCTGAAAATTTGCTTTGATGGTAGCAGTGACACCCATTTTATTTATGAGTTAGTTTTTGCTCACAAGAATGTTTGCAGAAAGAGAGTGAAAACTTCCCATAAAGGTATTCAGAAGTGTTCATACTGGATTTTTTTAGCTATATATAATTTGACGTATGTGTTGTTTAGTCTGCAGAAGAGAAGAATGAGGGGGGATTTGATAGCTGCTTTCAACTACCTGAAAGGGGGTTCCAAAGAGGATGGCTCTAGACTGTTCTCAATGGTAGCAGATGACAGAACGAGGAGTAATGGTCTCAAGTTGCAATGGGGGAGGTTTAGATTGGATATTAGGAAAAACTTTTTCACTAAGAGGGTGGTGAAACACTGGAATGCATTACCTAGGGAGGTGGTAGAATCTCCTTCCTTAGAGGTTTTTAAGGTCAGGCTTGACAAAGCCCTGGCTGGGATGATTTAACTGGGAATTGGTCCTGCTTCGAGCAGGGGGTTGGACTAGATGACCTTCTGGGGTCCCTTCCAACCCTGATATTCTATGATTCTATGATTCTATGAATACATATATATTAGGTGTAGTGCATACTACATGGGGGCAGTTATGTTAATATAATTTGGTTATGTCTTTCCCACAAAGCTGTTTACTTCTGTTCACTCATGTTCACCCACAATACCCTGCAAAGCTGAAGTCAGCTTTGACACAAGCGAATACAAAACCTGTCAAAGACAAGATACATGAGTGTTCTGCTCTGGTACAAGCTAGGAAGTACCTTCACAGGCAATTGGTTTGGACTCTAGTGTCCAAAACAGATAAGAAAAGGTACACCATGGCATCACAAAAACAAGTGAAAAACCTGATTGGTAAATGTTGGTCTTGGGTGACGTACAGAGTGCTTTTAGCTTGTAAACAGCTATGATATAAATATAGGTAATTTTGGAGGCCTGCTTCAGAGCACTCCTTCTCCGTAAGGTGTATTGTGCTCTGAGAGAAACAGCTTTCTGGAGGGAGTGGTATGTATAACTACTGTTCATATTTTATTTCTTTGTCTTTAAACAATAAATTGACTAAGTTTGGTTATTTAGTCTTTTGAACGTTTTTAATATTGAACCGCAAATGTAGTCCAAATAAGTTGGCTATACTTCAACATTATTGTGTATAAATGTGCGCACACACACACACACACACACACAAGGGCAGGGTGGACTGAAATGATCTGGCAAGATTCCAAACCTGGCTGAAAGCAACTGTGTTCTAGCTGCCAGCCAAAGCTGAACTTAGGATGCGTCTTCACTACAGAAAGAGCATGGGCTCAGCTAACCTAGGCTTGCCTAGGCCCAAGTGGACCATCCCCATTGCAAAGTCACACCTGTGACAGACTCACGTAGCTGCCTGCACACTAGTGCTGCGTGTTGGGCTGGACTTTTGGCAGGATATCCTAGGACTCTTGGCTCCTGCACTAAGCTGGGCCACTCCATGAATTCACTTATAGTGTATTGTGGGAGAATTTGTCTGTCATCCCTGAGCCCGTGTGCAAGTGCTCTCAGCCTGCCAACTCGATAAAATTAAGTCCTGGTGACAGGGCATGAATCTTATTTTGGCTGATTAACTGTTCCAGATGTTGTAAATGCAAGTCACATTTTGGAAAAAAGAGGCAGACACCGGGTATGAGACACTGTGGAAAGCATTTTGGCAGCGGCTCATCACCCTGAGAAAGTGGCATAGTGCCTTGCTAAGTACATACAGGCTGTATGCAGACATGGAGCAGTGAAGACAGCTGATGCAAATTTGGGGTTGGCAGACAACAGCATCACAATGCAAACACTGACTAGATCATTCCCTCACAAAGGAAAACCCATCAGGGGCAGCTCTGGTGAAGGAAGTTTCTGGGAGTCTTCCTCTTTGCTCTTTCCAGTGTATTAGATACATGCTCAGAGATTAGACCTCCTGTTTTCTCTCATGCCTGTGGAAGAGGCCACAGGGCCTGCCCACAAGCATAAAAAATTCCAGAGAACCCTCAATAAGTGAAGGGTCATTTCACGGGGAACCTGTGTTTCCACAGCTGCTCTGGCACTTAACAAGCCCCCACTTTCCTTCCTGTGAGTTTTGCCTAGTATCTGCTGTTCCTGCAAACATTTCTCCCTGTAAACTTGTTTAGTGGAGAATTCCGAGAGTGAATACAAAAGGGTCACAACCATAGCCAAAACAAACTCATTTATTCACGTAAGCCAATATTTGCAGACTATTTTTTAAATGGGATTTGCAAAACTCCAATTTTATTTCTGTACCCGGTGCAAAAGTAACTATGGAGTCAGTGCCTTGCTGACACCCGGTAACATAACAGGATGTGCTGCTTCGACAAATTAATGCTGGAGAAAAAACTACCTAGGCCTAATCCTTCAAGATTCTGGGTACCTCCTGCATGGCTCAACTCGTCAATGGGGGTTAAAGGCACTTTGCAGGAGGCACTCAGCACCTTGCTGAGATAGACCCTGAGCACTTGGTTTAGTAAATTCCACATGGCATGCCTGTGAGCTTTGGAATGCAATTCCCTCCCTTTAAAAAACAAACAAACAAAATTACCAAAATCATCCTGAAAAGAGTTCTTCAGCAATGCTAAAGCAGTTTAGATATGCCCTGCCCAAGAGGATCAGGTTTTAGGTTAAATATCTGCTGCATAGATTCCTGGTTGAAGTCTGAGTTCCATTCTCTAGGTTAGCAGCTGGGCATGCAGGGCAGTCTGGCACAGAGGAGAGAACAGGTTGGTTTTCACTCTTGACCCTGTATCTAGAGGTTGGTGTACCAAGCTTGACCACTGCTTTGCAGTATCACTCAACAAAAAAATTCATCCCCCACAATGATGATTTCTACCTGCCAACGTTAAGCAGCTTGTGGAGTCCTTAGTGTGTGTTAAAGGTACAATTTCAGAACAACGGTGTGAGTGTCCAAGACTGAGTCAGTCTGAAAAATAATTTCCTTCTTATGTAAAGCAGGATTTTTCCTTTACTTATCCCTCCTGCAAATATCATTGCTTTTCTTATCCAGGACATGGTTCCAAAAAATAAGCCTGCTAAACCAGTGTCTAATGAGTCCCAAGGTAAGAATCAACTTCTACTTGTTATGGAAAGCTTTACGCAAGTCTGTGTAAAGTAAATGGCTCCTTAAGTATGAGCATTTTAGTAGAAACAAAGGAAATGCTCTCTCTCAGAAATGCCCCCAACGATTTCTTTTGAGAAAATAAACACAGAAAACATTCCATGCCTGTAATGTCTCAGCTGAAATCCTGTACGAAGCTCTGCTGTGGCAAAAGTTTATCATTCTTCCCACCACTCCCTCCTCCCGTTTTGGTCTGAGGTTTAAATAGATGCCTTAGAGAATATTGCAGGTTGTTTAGTGCATAGATTGCTGCCAAATGCTCTTCATGATTTGGCAAGCAGACGTGGGGTGAGGAAGGGAAAGATGCTCTTTCAGTGACATGCCTCTTCCTCCAAAAATTCAATAGTAGGTGGCCTAAATTGTGCCAAGATAATTTACATCAAAAGCCCATCAGCTGTGTGGACTAATAGCACGTATGCACACCTAATCGACAATTGTATGGCTACCCATTGCACATATTTAGTAACTAGTTACATATTGACACAAATGTGAGTGTTAGCATGCAAAAAGTTCACATGTTCATGGGTATATTCTAGACACCCTTTTCTGAACAATCTGGTCTTTAAGGAACCAGATCTGCTTTAAAAAAAATTATTATTGTTATTTAACTCCTTCATTTAATGATCATTTTCAGGTATTGTAAGGCGTCATAGTGAACCTCAGAAGATCATGAGCTTTAGTTTGAATAACCACCCAAAAGTCACAAGGTCCAAGGGTTGTTGCGATGCTTATCCAAACCATTTGTGATATTCTTGGGGCTGCAAAACAGAGTTAAGAAGTTTTCTGCACAAAAAGGTATTTTCAAGAAATTCCCTACTTAGGAACTTCCAATCCCAGACACAAGCTGGAAGTGCAGAAGATGATGTTGAAGAATAATTCTTAGAAAGTTAAATGAACTTTTCAAACCTCAAAAAATGTTCACTTTAGGTAAAGTTAAACTTTTAGGTGAAAATTCAGGCGGTTGGTTATTTATTTATTTACTTTATTCGGTTTGGGGCAGGGTGGCAGTCAATATTTTGTTACCGTCTTACTCCAGGAGTGGTCCTATTAACTTTGAGTAACATATCAAAAATTTGGCCCTTTTAATTCCTCCCGCCCCAAATTAGCCCATCCATCAATAATCACACGCAGATGGTCTAACTAATGGCTACCCACTTTTCCTCAGTTAAGAGTTCCCTCATTGTTTCAGTAGCTTGATTTGTTCAAGGGCACCTGGTCGTGTGGCTTTTTAAGAATGGAAGGAAAGTACTCCCACAATATAAAAGTTGAATAAAATTTGTAAAAGCGGAAACACAAAACCTTTGGTAGGACTCCAGCCTTCCTTAATAATCGCTGGTTTCAGAGTAACAGCCGTGTTAGTCTGTATTCGCAAAAAGAAAAGGAGTACTTGTGGCACCTTAGAGACTAACCAATTTATTTGAGCATAAGCTTTCGTGAGCTACAGCTCACTTCATCGGATGCATACTGTGGAAAATATAGAAGATGTTTTTATATACACAAACCATGAAAAAATGGGTGTTTATCACTACAAAAAGTTTTCTCTCCCCCCACCCTACTCTCCTGCTGGTAATAGCTTATCTAAAGTGATCACTCTCCTTACAATGTGTATGATAATCAAGGTGGGCCATTTCCAGCACAAATCCAGGTTTTCTTCTCCCCCCTTCCCCCCCCAAACCCACTCTCCTGTTGGTAATAGCTTATCTAAAGTGATCACTCTCCCTACAATGTGCATGATAATCGAGGTGGGCCATTTCCAGCACAAATCCAGGGTCTAACAAGAACATCCGAGGAACAGTGGGGGGGTGGGAGGGGGGAGGAATAAACAAGAGGAAACAGGTTACTTTTTATAATGACTCAACCATTCCCAGTCTCTATTCAAGCCTAAGTTAATTGTATCCAATTTGCAAATTAATTCCAATTCAGCAGTCTCTTGTTGGAGTCTTTTTTGAAGTTTTTTTGTTGAAGGATAGTCACTTTGAGATCAGAAATCGAGCGACCAGAGAGATTGACGTGTTCTCCGACTGGTTTTTGAATGTTATAATTCTTGACATCTGATTTGTGTCCATTTATTCTTTTACGTAGAGACTGTCCAGTTTGACCAATGTACATGGCAGAGGGGCATTGCTGGCACATGATGGCATATATCACATTGGTGGATGTGCAGGTGAACGAGCCTTTGATAGTGTGGCTGATGTTATTAGGCCCTGTGATGGTGTCCCCTGAATAGATATGTGGGCACAGTTGGCAACGGGCTTTGTTGCAAGGATAGGTTCCTGGGTTAGTGGTTCTGTTGTGTGGTATGTGGTTGCTGGTGAGTATTTGTTTCAGGTTGGGGGGCTGTCTGTAGGCAAGGACTGGCATGTCTCCCAAGATTTGTGAGAGCGTTGGGTCATCCTTCAGGATAGGTTGTAGATCCTTGATAATGCGTTGTGTCTGAGCTTCTCTTTGTGCAGATAGCAATAAAGGAAGTTGCATATGCGAATGAAGATGCCTTTTTGTGACAGAGAGACTAATGGCATCAAATTCATGACTTTTACAAGTGATTAATATCCTTTGCATACTTTCAACAACAGAGGGATTGATAGTCACACAATATTAATTATAATAATAACAATAGAATAATAATTTACAAACCTTATTTCTAACAAATTGTGGAATATAGGATATAGGAAAGTATATAAGATATAGGGAAAATATTGCAAGATAACAGAGGCAGATGAGTATTTCTCATATAGGAATATACAACACTAACAACCACAATGAGTTCAAAAAGCCCCAGGTCGTGAACAAAACAATAAAATGCTCTGAAAGTAATAAATCCACAAGGTTATTAGTACAAGAACAATGATATAAATGGTTTCAAGTCCCAGTTGGCCTGGAGCATTTCCCAGTAGGTCACTGGTTCAAATAAGAGCTGGACAAACACTGCAGACAATCTTCTGCAAATATTGGTTTAAAATTTTTAATGGATTCTCTTTGGTTATGTTTGTTTCTCCATCAATATTCTAGCACAGTGGTTCTCAACCTTTTCCGTACTGCAACCCTATCTTTCAAGGGAAAACATCTAGCTAAAAAGAAAGGGAGGGTGGACTTGACCCCAAGGCTGAAAACTCATGCTGTAACAAACGAGATTTGTGGCAGAAACCTTCATAGAAATAATTCATCTTAAATTAATCTTGGCAAATAGTCAACAAAATCCAAATTGGATTTCTTTAACAGGGGTAATTGCAGCACGACATTTCAAGCTAAGAATAATGCTCATCCAAGCACGAAGCATACCATGTGACCAGTGTGTCCCGTCAAAACTAAACCACAGGACTTGAATTTCAAATATGAAATAAATAAAAATATAAAAAAAGTTTGTAAACAATGTCTAGACCAAAAATAATTCACAGATTTGGTGGAGGTGGCGGTGGTGGGGAATTGGATGTAATATTAAATAAGTGAGATAACTGTGATGTACTCTCAAATGATTTATGATAAGAAAGGGATGTTAATTTCTAACATAAGGAAATATATTTATTTGCCTAGGTTTGGTTCAAAGATAGCCCAAGTCTGCAGAACCTGGTGATCTGATGGCTATTGGCTAACGTGAAATTAAGTGGTGATTTCAGCTCAGCCTCTACTGGACAGTATCTGTCTCACAAAAACCAGCAATACAATCCACACTTATTGGCAATCTAGCAGAGAAGCCAAGGAGAAAAGCTGAAGCCTATTTAAATATTTACGCCCTATTCCACATGGCTACTAAATAATATACTGTTAAAATAGTCATTTTTCAATATGAGTTGAGAAGCCAGGAAATGTAGGTAGGAGTAATCTTGTGGCACTGTTATAGACTACATTTAAATACGGATGCAGTCCATAAAGGGTACTGCCAGATTGTGATGTAATACATTCTTTACTTTTCTTGAGCAGGGGAGTTCCAATCCAGTTTCAGGTTTAAATAGATCCAAAATTACCACCAGGCTTTGTTCCACCACCTGAGTCATGGATTCTCGCCCAACCAATTTCCCTTTGGAATATCAGCTTTTACTGCCTGTCCTTCTCAGCATGGTTAAGTTGTCATTGCAAGTGGGATCTTTCCATGGCTGGAAAAAAAATGGTCGTAAAGCTGCTGTTAAAATAAATCTGGCTGTAGGCTATGAGTGCTGGAGGACGGACGGACTAATATCTAATTGTGGCCAAGATCCTGGGGGCACATAGCGGCAATACAACTGCAAGGAATATCCGGATAGCTATAACTTATATGATAAAATTTTAGTCAGGCCTTGGAAGCCGAAACAGCAATGGACCAACCTTTTCATAATTGTGAGTGGCCTGGTCACCATACTGGCTAAGGCAGGACTTTCATTACTGTTCTGAGAGCTAGTTGTGGTACAAACATTTCTTTTAAAGGTCATTTCCGATTGCCAAAAGATTGATTTTACCAAAATGGAAATCTATGCCCCAGCCTGTAGAATAGTGGCTGTGTGGACTTGCCAGTATTGAAACAATAATTTTTCAGAATAATGAGAGATTTCACGATTGCCATATCATCTGCTCAGTCTACTTGGAGATTGTGTTGTCATCTGCTTATTAATCACCAGGCAGCTATGTTCAGTATTTGTAGTGTAACTAACACGCTTACCCTTCCTTGTAAAATAATGCTGTATCCTGAAATCATAAAAAAAAAATCCTTCAAATCTTAGGCAACGTCTACACCACAGAGTTAAGTTGACTTAAGTCGACAATCATAAATTACTGTGGTTACATCACTTGTGCATGTTCACACAATACTCCTTGTGTTGGCGGAGCGCATCCACACATGATGCTCCAGCACCAACAGAAAGCAGTGCACTGTGGGTAGCTATCCCACTGTGCAGATTGCCTTCTCCCCCTAGGAGTTCTAGGAATGGATCTCAGCGCATCATGGTGGTGGGATCAGTAATGTATTAATACTACTGTATTAATAGCTGGCCAAATTTAGACAGATTTTCACTGAAATCGCAAAAGGCACATCCTTGAAATAAAGGCCACCCCCCTTCCAAATTTCAAGTTCCTGATCGAAAGCATAGGGGTGTGAGAAAAGGTGGCCTGAACTATTATGGCCAGATACGGGCAAAGTGTATTTTTCCCTAGCCTTGGTCTTGGAAAGAGCTGACCTGGACTGTACTACAGTCCTTTATGGCAGTATAGCTGAGTTCATATGAAGTATTTTTATTTTGGGCCAGCTTTGTAGCTTAACTATCATTTCCAGTTGGTGTAGAACATGGCAGTGTGGTTGTTATGAGCAGCAGCAAGCAGAGAAGCGCGTCTTCCTGGTATCCCATGTTATGCATTGGCCTGTTTGTGCAAAGGCAGTTTAATATTTTCATCTTCACTTGAAAAGACTCATTAAACCTGGGGTGCCAAACATCTTGCTCTTATACCAATACCTTTCCACTACGTCCTCTTGGAGGGAATAGGTTGTGTGATCCCATGGGGCAGACCAGGGAAAAATGTTCTACATTGTCTAAGTGACTTAGGAGCCAAAGCCTCATTGAAAAATCAGTGGGGCTTTAGGCACCTAAGTCTCTTTTAAAAAATGGGACTTAGGCACTTGAAATTTTTAATCCCATTACTTATCCTCTGCAGCACCAATCCTGAAGAAAGCCCTCCCTCTGAAATTAAGGAACATGACAGATTTAGGCCCCACTCCCCCAAGCATATCCTTGCAGTCGCCGGGGTTCATCTGTGTGGAACAGCTTGCTGAATCAGGACATTTGTTTGTTTTTAGAGAAGAGCAGAAACCTTTGGGGATGAAAGTATTTTGAGCCTGGAGCTGTTTGAACTTTAAATTATGCAGGTGAATTTAGCAGGTCATTTTTTCATGTTACTGTTTTATGTGGCATCTAGGATAGTACAGGAGACTGTCTCCTTAAAAACACAATTTGGGGATTTTATTACTGTTAATTTTAGAGGAATGGAATTAAATGCTCTAATTACCATTTAAAAATATAATCATCTTCTTGAAGTGGCCTCTCTGCCACTATTATCATAGCACATTAACAAGGATCATTGTGGGGAAGCAAAGGGCCCAGAATCCGACTGCAGCTGCCTCGCCGAGAATTCCTGGTGGAAAGCCAGTGAAGCCAGCTTCTACACCAACCACCCCACGCAGCTCGAAAAAGGGGGAGTGATGGTTGGAGGACAGAGGCTCAGCTGCTCACTTGTATGTTGGGGCCAAAGCAGCTGCCACTGAGAATCAGGGAACTGCTTGAGAACCTGTGCTGAGTGGATCTCAATGCAGCAGAGAATCTGTCCCACAGTATTTGACAGTCCTGGAAAAAAAAAAAGAAAAAAGAGGGCAATGGTGACAGGAGCGAGATTTAAACTCTATAAAGAAAGGGAGCAATACGAACTTCATACCTCTGGCCAAAAACTGGCAAGCCGCCACAGTATTACACCACTTGAGCATGTAGAATTCCTGTTATGAGAGAGGTGATGACAGCACTATGTCCACAGCCCATTCACCCTGAAGGGCACCTGCCCATCTGTTATACATGCAGGTATTTTTATAGCAATAGCTCTAGAGAGATTTAAACAGGTGTCCACACCTAAAATACATGAAATAGTAGCTACTAACAACAGGAGTCTCAAGGTCTGCTGGATTCAAGTTAACATGGCACAGGAGCATAGTGGAGGGGTTGTGAAAGGAACGATGAAAACGCCGCTCAGCTCTACAGGTCCCCTGTGCCTTATTATTAGGGGAAGCTTTGGTGCTGGGCCATTGTCCCACAATGAGAAATGGGAAGTACAATAAAATTAGCTTAATCTCAATACTATGCAACACTCAGAGCTATTAAATTAACAGCTCACTCAACATTTCCATCTTCCAGATAAAGGATCCAGGTTAGAGTTTTGTCTATAGTCAAAGCTGCACTGATTTAGTTAAACCAGTGCTAAACTCTGTGTGTACACACTTAATTTGCTTTAAAAGTATGTTTATATTGATTTTGTTTTACTTGCTAAGCATAGTTTAAGTGTGTTCACACAAAATTGAACTAAATCATTTTAAAACCATACCTTTAGTTCAGTGGTTCCCAAACTTGTTCCACCGCTTGTGCAGGGAAAGCCCCTGGTGGGCCGGGCAGGTTTGTTTACCTGCTGCGTCCGCAGGTTTGGCCAATCGTGGCTCCCAGTGGCTGCGGTTCGCTGCTCCAAGGGCCAAAGGGAGCAGCTGGAAGTGGCGCAGGCCGAGGGACATACTGGCCGCTGTTTCCAGCAGCTCCCATTGGCCTGGAGCAGCGAACTGCGGCCACTGAGAGCCGCGATCGGCCGAACCTGCGGACGCAGCAGGTAAACAAACCGGCCCGGCCCACCAGGGGCTTTCCCTGCACAAGCGATGGAACAAGTTTGGGAACCACTGCTTTAGTTCAACCAGTGCAACTTTGAAACCAGATGAGGCTTAGTACAGCCACTTCTGTGCTTCCAACCATAGAGCAGGGGCATCAAAGTAGCAGCAACAGTAAGATTTCAATGAGGGCTCCCTCCTCCTGCACTTCACCAAGCAGTTCAATAACTAGAGCTGAAGTCCTTAATAACTAATAAGTAAAACTGGTCAGAAAACGGTTCCCCCTCCCACCCCAAATGGAAAATTGCAACAATGACAACAAAACATTTTGTATTTATCTAAGTTTTCCACAGAAAAATCAGTTTTTTCTTCAGAAAACTAAAGTCTAAAATCCACAAATTTTCAGCTGAAAACTGAAATTCATTTCACAGTTTAAAGACAATTTTCAGGATTTATTTTTTCAATCTAAAAACCAGAAATTTTTTGAGGAAAGCAGACACTTTTCATGGAAATGTTTGGGTTTTTTTTGAAAAAACAGTTTTCTACTGAAGAAGACTTTAAACAGAAAATTATTATTTAGCATTTATGGTATTTTTTATTTGGTGCACTTGGCTCTTCTATGTACCTTAAGTAACCCAAACCTGCTTTATTACCCAGGCCTTGGAATCTCTTGAAAAGAAATGCCAAATGCATAGCTCAAAGCTTCATAAGAAGTTTTCTGCCAAAAATTTTTTGATGAAAAGTTGTTTTCAACTAAGTTAATATTTTAATGAAAAGCATTTGCTTTCCATGGAAAATGTTAACTTTTGAGCAAAAAACCCCAAACACCCAGAAAACTAAAAGTTTTGGTTTCTGGCAGAAAAACTCCCAAACATCCCCAGAAATCTTTTACTGAAAACTGAAAGTTCTGAACTGGAACTGCCATGGCAGTGCCTCATAGGAGTTGTTGTTCAGGTGCCTCAAACCCCCAGTCTCTTCTGTGGGTTAGGCTCTCTAACCAGACTACATTTCCCATGATGCACTGTGGGAACTCAGAAGGAGTGGGACTGTATTGTATCCTGTGTTAGAGGGAGGAGGCACCCAAAACTATACCTCCCATGAGACAATGCACTAGTTTCCTAAACTGAAAATTTTAGGTTTGGATTTTCTGCCAAAAAATCAAATTTACCTGTGAAAGATTTTTCTTAAGATAAATTTCTCATTTTTGCAAATTTTCCTGTAGAAAAATATCCAATTTTTACAAACAGCAAGGTTTTTGCACCAAAACTGATTTATTGGTATGAATGTAAAAGAGTAACTCCTGGAGTATGAGTGACATGTCTATCAATGTGTTATGGAGGGGAAAATCTTGTCTTCTCTGATTTGAGTCTGAATTTCTATAAGTAAATAGCTGAGTTGGTGCAGAGCAGAATATGTTTAGATTGACATTAATGGAATTAATCAACTATGAATTATTTAAAATCTGTTTATGAGCACTTCAGGAACATCAACATGTCACTGCTGTACAGCACACGAGAAGACTTCAGAAAGGTTTTTTTTATAGCTAGTCAAAAAAATGACACATTTTCATAGAAAAATTGATTATATACATTCAGTAACTCCTCAAAATAGCTTAACACCCAAGTTTTCGTAACTGGGAGCTATAAGAATCTTGTGTTAAAGTAAATAATTTTTAAGAGTCTGATATTCTTTGCTGGAAATATTTTTGTAACTTCCACTGATCCTAATAGATGGGTATCTATGGAAAAGACTCAGGGAGTGAGATAGCTTTAAAAAAAAATCAAAGGTTTTGACAAAGCAGAAAAAAACAGAGATTTGTATTGGTGAAATTTACAAAAATGGGAAAAACAACAGAAGGAAATGGAGAAAAGTATTCACAAACTGAAGAACAGATCCCCAAAAGAGAAAATAGTTATAGAACAAGGTTATGTGTTCATCTGTTCATCATTCCTCCAAAACTAGTCTTCAAAATACCTTCAATGGACCACAGACCTTGAGGTGATCTTTGTATAAAGGTGAGATTCAGCACCAGTGTGTAGCATAGAGCACAATTCTGTCAAGTCTCCATATGCCACAAGTGGCTAAGCCGGGGAGGGCTGGAGAATCCATCACTACAAATGTCCTCTATTTCTCCCCTGGGGCAGAGGTACATTGCTACCACTAGGGATGGATCACTGAATATCTCCTATGAACATGAAGAATCAAAATATAGGGCCAGATCCTTAATTTGTATAAATTAGCTTAATTCCTTTGATGTCAAAGGAAAGCTCTACCAATTTACTGAGTATATAGTGGGTAGGTCTTACCAATCCCTGTGCAAGCACCTCAGAAACACAGCTAACTTTCTGAAATATTACCCCATCCTTGTCGTACAAAATCTACCCACTTCACTCTAATAATTCCATTGATTCACTTAGTTTCTGTCCTTGCCTTTTTCCTCCCTACTCCCCAAGTTACCTGACTTGTGTTAAATCTTGTTAATTCCCTTTTCTCTTTGTTATGCCTAATTATATAGTTGTCAATCTGAAAACACACAAAAGAGGGAAATTTGAAAACATTCTTGGATTTGTATTATACTACTGAATGAACTGTTGTTTTTCCTACTGCAAGAAAGAGACCGCTTTAAATGAACTTTTCACAGACAAAAAATGGATGAGTCTTTAATAGGAAAGAGAAGAATTGACAGGTGTATAATTATTGTAGTGCTTCTACCTTTGTTACTTTCCTTCCCTACTGTCAGCCTTCAGCCACCCCCCAACCTGGTTAAAATATTTTTTTAGTTCAGGACCCTTTTATCATGACAGTCGACTGCATGGGAAAAATAAATCATATTGGCTTTCTTTGCAACCAACCGCAAGTTAGCTCAGGACTGAATCCTGCACTGAGCGCAAGTGAATGAACACTGCTGCGCGATGTTCTTCAAAATCTCAGAGGCCTTTCATCAGAAGTGTCACCAATTAATACAGAGGAATCACCAAAGGCATGTGTAGGGAGCTCCCTCTGACCAAGATTACTAGCCAATAACTATGAATTAATGGGCAATACAGCAGAAGCTAGTTTGAAAAAAAAAATAAAGAAGCAAGCATGAAACAATCAAACAACAGATAAAAACCTTCCAGCATTGCTGGAGGAGGCAATTGAAGAAGAGAACTTGTATTTACCTGTTCTCTTCTACTACTGTCATATCTGAGTAACTTCTAAGGTCCTCAGATGCCACTACAATGAATACAGTATGATAGAAAGTGAATATGAATGTATATAATGGCGTCAAAAACTGTAAACTGCACCAATCTGCCCTTCAAATCTACATGAACCTGCAATGTGGGTAGCAATTAGTAGGTGTGGTTTTAATAAGGGTGGACAATCCATTTAAAGAGGTAATGTTCACTCTAATGCTGCGAAAGCATCATCTTTACAAATCCAGGAGCCCCCAAAATACAATAGACTTCCTGTAACTACAGCAAACAGCTCTAATGCAAGAGATCTTGATTATAGAGAGCACAGATACACAGGCAGCTGATTGGATCGTCTGAAGCCGATAGACAGACAGTACAAGTGTGGGATATTGAGAATGCAGCCTTGAATCCTTGGAGCAACAAGTTATAACAAATTAAACAAATCAAAGATGTATGGGAAAGAGAAGCTCAGCTGACTCAAATGTAAGCATGTACACTAAAATATATACACATCATATCCAAAAGTGCTTCACATTAGTTTAGACAATAGTACAGTATTATTTCTGCTGAGCTAATGCATTACCGTCTGCTCTGATACGTATGTTTTAAAAATGCAATGGATAATTACATTAATCAAATCATTTCAGCAGCACAATTAAATGAGCAGTAATCCTATCTCAAATAGAGATCTGCCCCGATTCACTTGGAAAAACCTGAACACCGCACCTGGCTTTCATCCCAATGGGTACAAGATACTACTATCTGAATAAAGCCACTATGACAAATTCATCTTAAAACTGGTTGCTGGTATATGACAGGAGTGCCCAGAGCTCTCCATGGATCCCACACTTGCTTTGAAAACATTTCTGATGGATGGGACAGGGAGTGAGAAGTTGAGTTCATGCATGCTATTTTTTAATTTATTTATTTATTTGCTATCAGAAGAAATACAAGACAAGATTTATCTATATACATTTACACAGTACAGAGTACACAAATCCTAATGTGTAAAATCAATCTATAACTAACACACTTTATAATATAGACTAGCAATTGATTCCTTACAACTTATATATACAGTGGTGTTTATAAACATCCTCTAGTCTCACAGAAACAGAAAGAGAAAAAAGGAAAGGGAAGTTTGTAGAAGCATTATGGTACTATATTTAAAGAATGCTTAGCTAGCATTATCTAACATTCCATATTTATCCTGAGTATGTATCTATGTAAGCCAAACAGAGTACTTTTGTGGAATTCACTCTTTTGGACGGCAAAGAAAGATTTGGCAAAAGGCAGCCATATCTGATGGCATGCTGCTCATGTGTATGGCAAGTGGGCATGGGCAAACTGGTCACTTTGGCCCATGGAAATCAACGGATCTCAAGCACATGCTTAAGTGCTTTGCTGAATCAGGGAGTACAAGAGCTATCTCCAATCCTACACTTTTCTCAGAGGCAAAAAGGAAGACAAACTTCTATCATGGATTCTCCCTGTGCTTAACACTGGGTCAGGTAAGTAGTTAGATATGGGTTAGTGATTGGAGCAGCAGACAAGTGTCAAGATGAATGTTTTCTATTCCTACCTCTTCCAGTAATTTGGTGGGCATGATTAAATTTCTTAAATTTTCTAATGGCCCAAGATGAAGGAAATAGGAAATCTATGAAAAGCCAGCTCATCTCTAAAATTTTCAGACTTAAGGGATCCAGCCTTTCTGGAGTATTTCAGTGAGATTTCCAGCCTACCTGGGCAAGTAAAGTTCCGTTCAAGTCAGAAAAAGGATAAGGTATCAAGAGGGGTGCAGAGAGAGGATATATGAGGGGGATAGTGATGGCATTGCACCTCTGGTGCCACACTAATTTGTCTGATAGTAAAGCCCTTCCGAGAATTGTTAACACTAGAGACCAGATTCTCATTTATACAAAGTCTCTTTACACCGCCAGAATAGTATGAAAGGGGCCTTAAAATAGGCATGAGTTATATTTGCACCACTTTGAGGGACTTTTACACTGCCAGAGGGTCAAAGAAAATCAGGCCCCATGTCACCAAACTACTCCAATAGTTATTTGGGGGTTCCCACCTTTGCTCCTCTCTTTGCCTGGTAAGGATAACCAAGATACAGAATGGAAGCTGTCTCACCTTTTAAAAGGAGGGATTTTTGGTTTATAGCTGCTCATTTCTTCCCAAAGTATTTATTTCTTTAAAAAAATCTTTGATTTGATACTATTTAAAAACACCAGGCTTGTGTTTGCTGTGGGATTTGTGGTTTTTAGGGATGGGGAGAGAGTAGTTTAAGTTGATTAAATCCCATGTTCACTCCTCAGATTTGAAACTGTTAAAACCAGTTTTAAATAAAGAATAATTATTGGAAAAGAAATGGTATCTACAAGTCCTGCACTGAGTTTTTCCAGCACACAAAAAGGGAGGTAAATTCTAAGAAATACATGACTCAGAGAAATCAATCTCTTCTGTTTGGATCAGTTGTACTGAGTTTACAGTACAGTGAAGTGAATTGTGTGCAGCACTCCAGCTTTGTGCAGATGTCTACACTACAAAATTAGGTCAAATTTATAGAAGTCAGTTTTGTAGAAAGCGGTTTTATACAGTCGATTGTGTGTGTCCCCACACAAGTGCTCTAAGTGTATGTAGTCGGCGGAGTGTGTCCACAGTACTGAGGCAACCGTCGACTTCCGGAGCGTTGCACTGTGAGTAGCTATCCCGCAGTCTCCACCGCCCATTTGAATTCTGGGTAGAAATCCCAGTGCCTGATGGGGCTAAAACATTGTCAAAGGTGGTTCTGGGTACATATCATCAGGCCCCCCTTCCCTCCCTCCTTCTGTGAAAGCAAGGGCAGACAATCGTTTTGCGCCTTTTTTCTTGAGTTACCTGTGCGGACGCCATACCACAGCAAGCATGGCGCCCGCTCAGCTCACTGTCACCGTATGTCTCCTGGGTGCTGGCAGACGCGGGACTGCATTGCTACACAGCAGCAGTTTATTGCCTTTTGGCAACAGACAGTGCAGTATGACTGGTAGCCGTCATCGACGTAGTCCTGGGTGCTCTTTTAACCGACCTCGATGAGGTCGGGGCGCCTGGGCAAACAAGGGAGTGCCTCAGCCAGGTCATTTCCCTTTTAAGTTTCATCTCATGGCGATTGAGTCCTACTGGCAGTGCACTGTCTTTTAATCAGCAGCCAGCAGAAGATGGTGGCCAGCAGTCATACTGCACCGTCTTCTGCCGAGCACCCAGGAGATGACGATGGCCAGCAGTTGTACTGTACAGCCTGTTGCCAGCAAGATGTATAAAGATAGATGAAGTGGCTCAAAACAAGAAATACATCAGATTTGTTTTGTATTCATTTTCTCCTCCCTCCCTCCGTGAAATCAACGGCCTGCTAAACCCAGTTTTGAGTTCTATACTTGAGGGGGCCATTCAGTTTCTCACAAAGCCACCCCCTGTGTTGATTTTAATTCCCTGAAAGCCAACCCTGTAAGCCATGTCGTCAGTCGCCCCTCCCTCCGTCAGGGCAACGGCAGACAATCGTTCCGCACCTTTTTTCTGTGCAGACGCCATACCATGGCAAGCATGGAGCCAGCTCAGATCACTTTGGCAATTAGGAGCACATTAAACACCACACACATTATCCAGCAGTATATGCGGCACCAGAGCCTGGGAAAGCGAAACTGGGCGAGTAGGTGACATCAGCGTGGTGACGGGAGTGATGAGGACATGGGCACAGACTTCTCTCAAAGCTCGGGCCCTGGCAATGTGGGCATCATGGTGCTAATGGGGCAGGTTCATGTGGTGGAATGCCGATTCTGGGCTCGGGAAACAAGCACAGACTGGTGGGACCGCATAGTGTTGCAGGTCTGGGATGATTCCCAGTGGCTGCGAAACTTTTGCATGCATAAGGGCACTTTCATGGAACTTTGTGACTTGCTTTCCCCTGCCCTGAAGTGCAAGAATACCAAGATGAGAGCAGCCCTCACAGCTGAGAAGCAAGTGGCAATAGCCCTGTGGAAGCTTGCAATGCCAGACAGCTACCGGTCAGTCGGGAATCAATTTGGAGTGGGCAAATCTACTGTGAGGGCTGCTGTGATCCAAGTAGCCAATGCAATCAAAGAACTGCTGATATCAAGGGTAGTGACCCTGGGAAATGTGCAGGTCATAGTGGATGGCTTTGCTGCAATGGGATTCCCTAACTGTGGTGGGGCCATAGATGGAATCCATATCCCTATCTTGGCACCGGAGCACCAAGCCGTCGAGTACACAAACTGCAAGGGGTACTTTTCAATAGTGCTGCAAGCTCTGGTGGATCACAAGGGATGTTTCACCAACATCAACATGGGATGCCCGGGAAAGATACATGATGCTCGCATTTTCAGGAACTCTGCTCTGTTTCAAAAGCTGCAGCAAGGGACTTTATTCCCAGACCAGAAAATAAACGTTGCGGATGTTGAAGTGCCTATAGTTATCCTTGGGGACCCAGCCTACCCCTTAATGCCATGGCTCATGAAGCCATACACAGGCAGCCTGGACAGTAGTCAGTAGCTGTTCAACTAGGCTGAGCAAGTGCAGAATGGTGGTAGAATGTGCATTTGGACGTTTAAAAGCGTGCTGGCGCAGTTTACTGACTCGCTTAGACCTCAGCGAAACCAATATTCCCACTGTTATTACTGCTTGCTGTGCGCTCCAGAATATCTGTGAGAGTAAGGGGGAGACGTTTATGGCTGGGTGGGAGGTTGAGGCAAATTGCCTGGCCACTGGTTACGCACAGCCAGACACCAGGGTGGTTAGAAGAGCACAGGAGGGTGCGGTGTGCATCAGAGAAGCTTTGAAAACCAGTTTCATGACTGGCCAGGCTACGGTGTGAAAGTTCTGTTTGTTTCTCCTTGATGAAACCCCCCTCCTCT
Source organism: Chelonia mydas (assembly GCF_015237465.2). Taxonomy (NCBI): domain Eukaryota; kingdom Metazoa; phylum Chordata; order Testudines; family Cheloniidae; genus Chelonia; species Chelonia mydas. The sequence goes on along the minus strand of NC_057850.1, from coordinate 104,064,418 downwards.
TGGTTCACTCTACTTCCCTGTAAGCTAACCACCCTCCCCTCCCCCCTTCGATCACTGCTTGCAGAGACAATAAAAAGAAAAGGAGTACTTGTGGCACCTTAGAGACTAACCAGTTTATTTGAGCATGAGCTTTCGTGAGCTGTAGCTCACGAAAGCTCATGCTCAAATAAACTGGTTAGTCTCTAAGGTGCCACAAGTACTCCTTTTCTTTTTACGAATACAGACTAACACGGCTGTTACTCTAAAAGAGACAATAAAGTCATTGTTGCTTCACATTCATGCATTCTTTATTAATTCATCACACAAATAGGGGGATAACTACCAAGGTAGCCCAGGAGGGGTGGTGGAGGAGGGAAGGACAAGGCCACACAGCACTTTAAAACTTTAAAACTTATTGAATGCCAGCCTTCTGTTGCTTGGGAAATCCTCTGGGGTGGAGGGGCTGGTTGGCCAGAGGCCCCCCCCCACTGCGTTCTTGGGTGCCTGGGTGAGGAGGCTATGGAACTTGGGGAGGAGGGATGTTGGTTACACAGGGGCAGTAGCGGCAGTCTGTGCTCCTCCTGCCTTTGCTGCAGCTCAACCATACGCTGGAGCATATGAGTTTGATCCTCCAGCAGCCTCAGCATTGAGTCCTGCCTCCTCTCATCATGCTGCCACCACCTGTTAGCCTCACCCCTCTCTTCAGCCCGCCACCTCTCCTCCTAGTCATTTTGTGCTTTCCTGCACTCTGACATTGTTTGCCTCCACGCATTCGTCTGTGCTCTGTCAATGTGGGAGGACAGCATGAGCTCAGAGAACATTTCATCGTGAGTGTTTTTTTCACCTTCTGATCTTCGCTAGCCTCTGGGAAGGAGAAGATCCTTGAAACACATGCAGCTGGTGGAGAAAAAAAAAAGGGACAGTGGTATTTTAAAAGACACATTTTATAGAAAACTGGGTACACTCTTTCAGGGTAAACCTTGCTGTTAACATTACATACATAGCACATGTGCTTTCGTTACAAGGTCACATTTTGCCTCCCCCCAGCGCGTGGCTAGCATCTCCCTCCTCCCCCCTCCCCGTGGCTAACAGCGGGGAACATTTCTCTTCAGCTACAGGCAAACAGCCCAGCAGAAACGGGCACCTCTGAATGTCCCCTTAAGAAAAGCACCCTATTTCAACCAGGTGACCATGAATGATATTACTCCCCTGAGGATAACACAGAGAGATAAAGAACGGATGTTGTCTGAATGCCAGCAATCATACACTGCAATGCTTTGTTCTACAATGATTCCCGAGTACGTACTACTGGCCTGGAGTGCTAAAGTGTCCTACCATGGTGGATGGAATAAGCCTGCCATCCCCAGAAACCTTTTGCAAAGGCTTTGGGAGTACATCCAGGAGAGCCGCGAATGCCAGGGCAAATTAATCATTAAATATGCTTGCTTTTAAACCATGTATACTATTTTAAAAGGTACACTCACCAGAGGTCCCTTCTCCGCCTGGCGGCTCTGGGAGGCAGCCTTGGGTGGGTTCGGGGGGTACTGGCTGCAGGTCCAGGGTGAGAAAGAGTTCCTGGCTGTCGGGAAAACCGGTTTCTCCGCTTGCTTGCTGTGAGCTATCTACAACCTCATCATCATCTTCCTCATCCCCAAAACCTGATTCTGTGTTGCCTCCATCTCCACTGAAGGAGTCAAACAACACGGCTGAGGTAGTGGTGGCTGACCCCCCTAAAATGGCATGCAGCTCATCATAGAAGTGGCATGTTTGGGGCTCTGACCCAGCGCGGCCATTTGCCTCTCTGGTTTTCTGGTAGGCTTGCCTCAGCTCCTTAAGTTTCATGTGGCACTGCTTTGGGTCCCTGTTATGGCCTCTGTCCTTCATGCCCTGGGAGATTTTGACAAATGTTTTGGCATTTCGAAAACTGGAACGTAGTTCTGATTTCATGGATTCCTCTCCCCATACAGCGATCAGATCCCGTGCCTCCCAGTCGGTCCATGCTGGAGCTCTTTTGCGATTCTGGGACTCCATCATGGTCACCTCTGCTGATGAGCTCTGCATGGTCACCTGCAGGTTGCCACGCTGGCCAAACAGGAAATTGAAATTCAAAAGTTTGCGGGCCTTTTCCTGTCTACTTGGCCAGTGCATCTGAGTTGAGAGTGCTGTCCAGAGCGGTCACAATGAAGCACTCTGGGATAGCTCACGGAGGCCAATACCGTCTAATTGTACCCCAAATTTGACCCAACAAGGCCGATTTCAGCGCTAATCCCCTTGTCAGGGATGGAGTAAAGAAATTGATTTTAAGAGCCCTTTAAGTTGAAAAAAAGGGCTTCGTCGTGTGTATGGGTGCAGGGTTAAATCGATTTAACGCTGCTAAATTTGACCTCAACTCCTAGTGTAGACCAGGGCTTAGATTCAGGCTAACTTGAAGGTAGGGTCTGTCGGCTAGAAGGCACCAAACCAGCTTGAACACTGACCTCGGGACTCCTGCTCCACATTCAAACCCCTGCTAAGCAAGTGAGAACAGCTACATTTGTACTGCAGCAGTGACATGACAGGCATTGCAATATATTCAGCAGTCCATTCCAGGACTGGCTGGCCCAGAACAGGACTTAAAGATCCTTGGTATCTGTGTCGTGAATTTAGGCAGCATAGACAGTGTTTAAATGTGGAACTATTGAGCTAGAAAGCACAACAGGGTCATGGCTGTGTCCAATTGCTGCAATAAAGAATCTCCTTACTACTCACTGCAACTGAGTCCTGTCTCTTCTGTACCCCATACATCCTCCCCATGCTTCTGCTGCCCATTTGACCAAATGGCATTTCTGATGGCCTTTCAGAGGCAACTTATTATTGCCTGAAAGGGATGTGCCACAATGGTTACTTCAGAGGCAAAGGGATAAGACAGGAAGGGGTGAGCAGCTCATTCAGAACCATTGGGAGTAACAGACCCATCTACAAAATGCTCCTTTTCATAACAAATGTACAATTCAATGTCAGAAGAAGGGTAGCTCAGGGTTTGTCTCCTTGTGTGTTCTCAGGGTAGAAATACTGAGCTTTTCCAGATTTAGATTCCTGAAAATAAAAACTTAACTTCATTGTATATTTGGACTCTATTGGTTTATTTTGTTATCTGGCTTTGTGCCCCCCCCCCAACTATTACAGTTTCTTTCCTGATAGGTCAGATATCTGGGGCCTACAGGGAAGCCCATTGCTCTTGTACTAAAGCAAAACTGCCAGCTGACTGAATGCATGCACTGAGGCTTATGCAACTCTTTACTCTGGGCTGCGTTTGGTTGAGAATGGTCAGATTCCTTGATTTCCATGGACACAGTGGGCAGAGGGCCTTGTGGATTCTCCAGTAGCCATGTCCAGTAGTTTCCACTTAGAGAGTCCCTGAAATTAGTGAAACCTGACTGATTCCCGAAACATGCCTGAAATCCTGCTTTATCTTTGAAATGCAGACATTATTGCTCTCCAGACAATGCACCTTATGTAAGATAATAACCAATAAAGTCCCTTTCCACCAGTAGATCTCAAAGCCCTTTACAAAGCAGGCAATCATTAGCCCCATTTTACAGATGGGAAACTGAGGCACAGAGGTCAAGTGCCTAAGGTCACACACAGCAGGCCAGTAATTGAACCCAGATCTCAAGTCCCAGTCCAGTGCTCTATCAACTAAGCCACACTGCCTAAGCAGATCATGGCTACTGCTCAATAACCAATCTCATTTCCCACTGCTTATCAATCCTGTATGAGGCTGAGGAATTCAATACTGGGAGATATTCATTGTATTTTATTGGTGCTCATTAATTACTGGCTGGTCATAGCTCCGCCAAAGTAGTTTGCCTCGGGTAAAAACCAGACACAGCAGTAGTAAGAAGCAATGAAAATTTTAAGAGACACTAGATTTATAAACTGTGTCCACTTTAAACTGTCCATATCCCACAATCTGTTATCTGCAGTTTTACAGCTCTTACCACTCAAGTCTGTTTAAAAAAAAAGAAAAGAAAAAAAAAAGGAGTTTTTAGAGAAACAACAAATTAGACTAAAGACATTTTTAATAGGCCTATGAGGTTACGCTCACAGGAAACATTTTAATAGATCAGATTTGTCAATAAATACTTGCAGAACAAGAATGAGGTTTTGTTGATAAATTGTCTGAGTCCACGTCAGATGCATTTATATCAATGGATGCAGAATAATGAAAGTATACTTTGATTGAAAACCAAAGGCATTGTCAAAATTACAGAACATAAAGATGAATTCAGTATTATTAAAAAGTTGTCCTGATGATCTGGTAACTGTGACAACAGGATACCTGCTCTTTGACCCCCTTTTGTCCTTCTTGAGTGCAGCCCTCAGTTGACAGAACCTGCGTCCTTTACTTCTCTCTGGGTGGAACCCTGGAGACCAATCGCTCTGAGACTGGATCTTCGGGCTATAGCCTCTCCCCCATTTCCTAACCCAACAATCTCAGCTAAGTTTGGCACCTGTAAGCCCTTTACTTCTGGGGACCTGTGACAACAGTGAAGTAGAGTCACTAAAAAAACCCAGCTTCCTCAATACACAGCATTATTTATTCTTTCACCCAAAGGTGGGCAGAGCAAAGGGGTACACATTAAAGCTCTAGACACAATTTTTTTCCTTGCAAGCATTTGTAAGTTCCCTCAGCCCATCTAAACCCCATCTCTGGCTCTGAGAAAATTGACTGTCCCCTGCTCTGTCTCTCATCTTGCCAGCCTGGCATCTCTCACTGACTATCCCTTTGCTCACTCAAACCCCCTTTTTGAAGCCCAGGGTCCTGTAATGGTTTAGTATTCCCTTTGATCTGTGTGTTCTCAGCCTTGGGAAAACAGTTATGTCACCAGGGTTGGGAAACAGGAGTCACCTCTTCACAGCTATAAACCTGGCTATTGCATCTGAGTGTTTGTTGGGATGTTCCTTATCTAGGCCTGACTGAGTTGCCTTTCCTGTTTGGTTCTGCTAATAACCTCTTTTGATCTAACTCCACAGCAAGTAACCCTATCATAACCAAACACACAGAAGCATAAACAATATTCATAAAAAATAATTCAGATATTTCCCAGTTTGTCACCCCTGTATAAGGCTCTTTAATTGGTATTTTCTCTTCTGCACCCTTTGCATGCAGCTAAATTGTGTCCAGTGTCTAACTCTTGATTCTTGGTTACCACACACACATACAGTGCAAAATTTCTATAAGTAGACCTTCAAATTCTCCACAAAATTTGCATGGACTCTTGCTGTGTCAGCAAACCCTACATTTGCTAATGCTACATATGTAATTGGATGTGCGCACACAATTTTATTCACAGTTACCTGTTTGCACATGCATTTCCCTGTTTGAGCTCACAGATGTAGGATTTGCATATACCAGTTTTCTGGGTGCCGCTTAGGTGGCCCAGCTTTGAAAAAAAATGGCCCCTAATTTTAAGTGCTTGTTATTGAACTAAAGCCAGGAACACCTTCAGGAAATCAAAACACCCACACCAAACTTAAGATTTATCAGAGCTGCGTACTTTCAACACTACTTTATAGTGCAGAATGCTGGGGAATGAGAAAGTATGACATGCCCAAACTGTCTTCATTCCATACAACCTGCCTCAGAAAAATCCTCCGAATCTTTTGGCCTAGAACAATCTCAAACCAAGATCTATCAACACAGTGCAGCCAGGAGGATCTGAGCACCACCATTGTCAGGAGGCGTTGGAGATGGATCGGTCATGTGCTTCGGATGGAAACTGATTCCATCACCGGAGTAGCAATAAGATGGACACCTGAAGGCAAGCAAAAACGAGGCCGCCCGAAAACAACATGGCAAAGAGCTGTGGAAGCCGAGCTGAAAAACCTGGGGCAGAGCTGGGGAAACCACTGAAAGACTTGCCAGAAACAGACAGCAGTGGAGGAGCTTCGTCACTGCCCTAAATGCCAGAGGCGTAATAGGAACATGATGATGATATTGAACTGCAAATAAATGTAGGCTGTAGAAGTAAAATGCAGCAATTTGCTGGTCTCTTGCTGTCTTGGTCAGCAGAGCGTGTGGGGAGCTATGAGGAGGGGTATATCAGCCCCTGAAACAGAGGGAATTTCTCATGCTGCTCAGTGACTGATTATGAAGTGGCATGATGGGTTCTGTTAGGATGTCCCATCCATCTTCCTCCTCATCGGGAAAGATTTGAGCCATAAATTGTGCGGTTTGCTAAAGGTGGGAAATGGGTGAGGGTGAGTCCTTAGAGCCCTGCAGGGATGCAGAGGAGATGAAAGCTTCAGGGGGAAAACCATGCACTTTTGTTACTGAATGAAAAAGGCCCGATGAAGACTTAAGAGCAGTGATTATTTCTGAGGAAGGCCACGTCCACATTCAGCCCTGGTCTACACTATGAACTTGTGTCGCTATAACTATGTCCAAACTTCCAGTGTAGACAGTGCTATGTTAACGGGAGAGCTTCTCCCGTCAACATAGCTACTGCCTGTCAAGAAGGTGGAGTAGCTACGCCGACGGGAGTTCTCCCATCGGTGAAGGTAGTGTCTTCGCTGAGCACTACAGCTGCCACTGCGGTGTTGTAAGTGTAGACAGACCCTGAGAATTAGCCCTGATTCCAGCCATCGGTGACCACCATCAGTGTAGCTGAACAGTGCAGATCCCTAAATGAAGGCAAAGAATGCAGCAATTTTCACAGATTGAGCCTTAGCCTTGCTTGAAATTGGAGTTAGCTCAAATCAGTGCAAATTATAAACTTTTCTTGCCTACACTAGGAATTTGCTCTGATGCAGCTAGACCAATTGCTGGCCTCTTGAGCTTTCAACTGGGGTTAATGCCCCGAGTAGGCAAGGCCTGAGTTACCCAACAGTGTTTTAGTGATGTGAGAATAATATTGTGTAATGCACTGTGATTATTACTAATTCTTTTGAGCCAAATCTTGAAGTCCCCACCTCATTCCTTCCTCAGGCAAATCTTCTATTGGCTTCCACACTGAGTTTTGCCTAGTCTCACTACACATATAGGTGGCATGAAATCCCATCATCTTTTTGGAGTCCAGTGAAATTTACTACCGTAGCACCAAGGTCAGCACTTTTATCCACCAAGATCCATTTTCACTCCCTTTTCATTTGCACATTTTAAACATGACAAACTTGCTTTTTGTATGTTACTTAGAGGACTGACAGATCTTGCCATTAGTAACCAAAGATTTAATTTAAAGCAATATAAACGGTGCTGTAGAGTTGAGCTTGAAGAAGTGGCAATTAAAATGCATCTGCTATGATGGAATTAACTTTAACAAAGATCTTAATGATGATATTAGAAGTCATGCGTGAAGTTTTATTCCCTATGTGTGGAGTAACAGTAAAAATGATTTAAAAAAACCACAAAAACCTTGACATAATATTAAACATGACATTTGGGAGCCTGATAGAATCACCTCTCAGACATTTTACCATAATGACAACAAAGAGATATCCTTCTTGTCTGCCTGTGTGTCATTTGAATCAATTTAGCCTAAATTTGCTTTTTCTTCTATTAAAGGTCATTCTTTTGTAAAGTGATTGTTATAATTGTTGTCATTCTAGATCATTTATGTCAAATTTAGACTCGATTAATTTTGAGAGAATCACTCTAATAGATGATTAGCTAATAGATTTGTGCTACAGTTCAGGCAAAATATGCAGTCAGAGGACTGTCAGCTGAAGAACATATGAATTAAGCAGAAGTTTGTCTTGCACATCTCTATATTGATTTTTTTGTTCAAGGGTTGGGATTGGAGCGATTGCTATCCCCCTGCCCAGACTCTCTCTTCACCAGTTATTCACCACTGATTTTTGCTTTTAACCTGTGTACCAGAGGCAAGACAACTTCTGAATTGTTCTAGGAACAAACAGAAGGGCAAATGTTTCACAAGGTTGAAATGTTCAACCAGTCCTCTGAGCCGATTTCCAGTTTTAAGTATTTAACCCATAATACATCAAATAGGAACTCCAGGAAGAGCTGAAAAGCCAAACAAAACTGAATTGCCATCCTCTGCCTGCCAACTTGATTCCTGACTACTGGTTACTTGGCAGAGTCTATTACTTCCAATATCTGAGTATTTCGGTACAGAGAACAAAAAGGAATGGAGTGTAGCAAATCGTTAGAGCACTGGCCAGAGAGCGAAGGTACCACAGTTCTAATACCAAATCTGCCAGTGATTCTCTCCTATGGCCCCGAGAGAGGAATTTAATTTCATGCCTCACTTTACCTATCTGTAGTATTAACACAGTTAAGCCTGTATGGCTGCCTGCTAGTCACAGTAATCTGTTTTAAATCTGCAAAATCACAGTTCCTGCAAGATTTCATATCCCCTCTAGATTAACTTGTCTCATGCTTGGATGCCATCTGGTGACCCATCCAGTGGTTTAATTGCATTGCAGTCAACTTGCTGAGGTAGCAGCAATGGGAAGCCACTTCAAGATTAAGGTTTCTCTCTTCTACTCCATATATGAAAATTGCAATTTTAAAATGAAGGCAATTTAATTTCCAAGTAGAGATCTGCCTATTTTTATTTGTGTTTTAAACACACAGGATGCTTTGGAAGTGCGTAAAAGGAAATCACCTTAAGAGACTGTAATAACCAGCTGCAAAATATGGTATCCCTCTGGTTACCATTATTAAGCAGATTCCATCATGTTAGCAGTACTTGCCTCAGAGGACTATGGCAAGGCTTAATCAAGTAACATTTTAAAGCAGCCTGAGGGCTTTAGATGAAAAGTGCTGTATAAGAAGTCTGGGGGCCTGACTCTGATCTCAGTTAGGTTCTGGTCCAATCAGTGTCTTCCTGTTGACTTCAGTGGTCATTGGATCAGGCCTTTACACTAATGTAAGGGCCCCTGTCCAGCAAAGTACTCAAGCATGTGCTTAACTGTCAGTAGGGTGACCAGACAGCAAGTGTGAAAAATCGGGACGGGGTGGGGTGTAATAGGAGCCTATATAAGAAAAAGACTCAAAAATCGGGACATCTGGTCTCCCTAACTGTAAGCAAGTGAGTAGTTTCATTGAAGTAAATGACACTGATTGCATGCTTAAAGTTAAATACTAACTATGTTCTTTAAGTCCATCTCTATTGAGCGAAGCACACAGCAATGTGCTTAAGTGCCTTGCTGAATCAAAACCTAAAACTGAGAATACAGTATTGCCAACCTAAAGCATTCAAAAATCATAGTCAGGTCCCCCTAAAAATCTTTCCCTTTGCCTTCTGGTTTTTGAGTCTTTAAGGTGCACTCAGGCCATGTTTTCCAGCTTCTCTCTGCAAACACACAGATCAGAAACTGACAATACTGCTAGTGATTCTCCTAAAAAACAATGGAGTTATGACTATACAAAACTGTCACAAGAACATGTGGGCTGTTTCTTTTCTACCCCTATTTTTTATGAAGCTACCATATATATGCCATCAGTTTTGTTTTGTTAGGGTTTGAAATCTGTTTGGCAGGTCAGCTTTTACCAGTAATGAAACAGTCCTCCCTCAATCATCAACTTTGCCTCACCCCCCTCCCTTTTCCTCTGTTTGAAGAGGTCTCACAGCTTCCCATCCCTGTACTGCTATCCCTGTACACCTTCTCCAAAACAATGAATATGAGGCCGCAATCTGTAAATCCAGCTTGAATTGAAAAGAGAAGCCTCCTGGCCATGCAGATTGCATTGGTTTTGTCTGTCTTCATTTATTTTTTACTGGAGTGGACAATGTTGAAATGCTGCCACCTTCTGTTAGACTCTTATGTTGCTAATAGGCTGCAGCAGCATGCTTCCCCCAGCTTCCCTGAGACTGGTAAGCTGATTTATCCTGATCCTGAATTGCACTACTGCCATATAAAACATGACAAGTTAAATGCAAAGCCTGCCAAAAAATCTCGATAGGCTCAGCTTTTGTGAAGCAGCACTTGAAAAGACCATTACTACCACCATCCAACTAAAGCATGCTCGATATTTTTGACAGTGAATTATCTGAACAGCAGTTTATCTCAGTGTTCACTGGGTGTTATAACAATTTAAGGATTCAACAAATGGAAGATAAAAAAAAGGTGCCATTGTTCTAACTACAGGTAGTTAGTGCGAGGTTTCTCTTTGAATTTTGAGATGATTTGGATTAACTCCCAGCTACATTTCATACGGGACCCATGAGCAGTTAGTTACTATAGATTTTGGATGTGCTTAGTTTTTGTCATAAGGCCCCAGGAATACAAACACAGACACACCAGCCTAGGAACCAGTGTGAGCATACCAAGTGGATTGTCACTGCTCCCAGGACAGGGACTGCAAGATCATGTCGGAAAGAACGGGCACTGTAAAACTTTCCGCTCCTCCTCCATTCTGGACCAGCATTTCTCACACTGATACCCCTTACAAGACACAGAAGCAAATGCGTAATGGCACCCATCCCTGCACAGGAGCAAAGGTTTAAAATCCCCCCTGAAGCCAACATTGTTCTAGTCTAAGCCATCTCTTAAAAGCAAGATGCTCAGCAATGTAGCATCCATTTTCTCCAACTCCCTCTCTCCCCTCCATGCCCCTCCCTCTCTAGAGGGCATCACCTACATCCTTAATTTGCAAGCTCCTCCTGAAGTCATCCTCAAATCTAGATCTGGACAACAAAAAAGACTTTCTGAAGAGTTATGTGATCCTGTAATAATCAGACTGTTTGCTTTTTGCGATGTGGGGTCTGGCTTCTTTTTAACACCAACCATTCCAGAGAGAATCTCTCATTCCTTTCAGAGCTTTGAAAACTATCTAAACTGTCCATTATGTTTATAAAGGCACCTGTTACCTCAGTGTCTAATCTGAGACTAGTCTCATAACAGGATTGAAAAGCATTTTTAATATGAAAAAAGTATGATGCGAGAGTCATTTCCAACAAAACCCATTCCCTTCCACCCTACCAGAGCGCTGACTACACATTCATATGCACACAGCAGTCATTTCTCCAGTGCACTGAACATTTTCTTGCCTTCACCATAAGCATCACTCATTGGAGATATATAACGTAAATTACTGTTGCAATAGATGGGAATACAGCGTTCCTTTGAGGTTACCTTGTTTTTATTTTCCCTATTATGTCAGTGTGCTACGGACATCAAAACTGAAACATAGTAAGGCTTGACACGTCCGTGTTACTCCAGCAAGTGATTAAAGTACCTCTGCTCTGCTTTTTTACTTAGCTGTGGAGACACTGTAATTTCCCTCGACCAGAGGTGTCCCAAAATACATTGCATATTCTGAAATGGAGGAATACACATAATTTGACTAAAATACAAGACCTGAAGGGCCTTCTTTAGGGAATTCCAGAGCAACTGAGATACTTTGATGGACCTTGTGGGACATCATATCACCAAAGGCAAAGGGGCCTGTTTGAGTTCAGGGAAAAAGAGGAAGGCAGCACTTATCCAAACCAAGAAGTTTGGGGCTCATTTTAGCCTGGGCACTAAGGATTCCCAAGGGGATTCTTTTATTCTGACTCAGCTCACTGCATGTTTGCTGTATTTATATTTTAAATAAACAGCAAGTGATCATTATCATTAACACTGCGGTATTTTGATAAGGACCACTCTATCCTCACTGGCGAGGATGGTGATGACTGGCTAGGATATAGCATGTCAGACTCTCTTCTGTTGGTGTAATCGGCATCCCTGCAGTGCAGTCAGTGGAGCTGTGCTGATTGACAGCCGCTGAGGATCTGGTCCAGTCATTTTAAAGTGTACTTTTAATTACTGGTGTTATAGATATGAGAGGAAGTAGTGGGCCCTCCCCCCACCAACCTGGCAGGATAATCAATGGTATTGCTGCTTGAAAAGTGCAAACGTTTTTGTCCAACATTTTCAAGAAAAATTGGCCCCTGTGTTTCACTGAAAAATTTCAGAATGTGGGGGATTTTTAAAAGCCATTGCTAGCGAGTAGATGAAAGGCGCCTGGTGTTTCCCATTCCCTCCAAATCTAACCTTGGTATAAGTTACTCCTTCACATCAGTGCTCAGTCGAAGAGAGTTTAAACAGAAAAGGCTGTCTTGGGGCTTTCTTTTCAGCTACTGTCCACGGTGGGCAGTGATGAGGAGATGCACTGTCCCCTGGGGAGCTCCTGAAGGCATTATCCCTGACTCAGTGGCAGTGGTGGTCCTTGCTCGAGCCTTTGAAAAGGTGCACCGTGCGCTGCCTCTGAACAACCCAGCTCTTCTGGCGAGTGCAGAGGGGGATGTGCCCATGATCACACTCTCCCTCTATTCCTGTCTTTTGGGAAACCTCTTGCCACTGCTCCAAGCTAGTGTTGACAATATTGTTAGCTAGAGATAGGTCCAGGGACAGTGGACATCTTCTTCCGTTCTCTGCCTAATGTGTTTGTAGGCTGTTCATTGCCGACTACTGTTTTCTCCGCATTACCAAACATTATAGGTTTCCATTTTGTAATTCCAACTTTTCCCCCTCATGCGCTACCCTGAAGTGCTCAGTTGAATCAACACTTCCCCAGTTATTTGGTGTGTTCTTTTTTTGAGTAGGATTTGTGGTTCTTTGACCTTTTTTGCCCCAGGCTTTTCCTTGCTGACCCAGCTTCACTGCAAGAAGCTTCTTAGAAACTGAACTCAGTGCCCTGAATACAATTATAAGCTGGCCTTTCATTTCTGAAAGATGTTGGGCTATGGTATGTCAGCAGTGAACTGCTGCATGATCTACACTTGGCCTTTGTTGCCTGCCCTGAGCAATATTAGCACTGCTTGCAGATTTCCTGCTTGGGCCCATTTTTAATTTTGCAATTCATGAATGCTGGAATACATTGCTAGAGTATAAAATCTGTTATCAAAATCAACTGCTATTCCATTCCCTTTGTAACTCACACACTTGTTTTCTTTACACAGACTCTCAGCAATTGTAGGTTTGATGGCATCATTAATAAAGCATTGTTAATAATAATACTACTTTATACTTTTCATCTAAAGAGCTCCAATTACTTTTTAAATGAAGTCAAAATCCTACAGTGAGACACGGGCCACCTGCATGCATCTCATTTCAGGGGTGGGTCCTAACTAATTAAGCCTCACCACTATAAAGCAGATTGGTATTATACCAATTTTACACACGAGGAAACTGAAGAACAAAGATGTTAAGTGATTTGTCCAAGGCTAAAGTTAATCAGTGGTTGACCCAGGAATATAATTCAGTAGTCACAACTGCTCTGCAATCACTTATATCCTTCCCAAACTCAACATTATGTTTGACATTTGCTGTTCAGTTGGAGAGGAAGGATGATTTAGTGTATAGGGCATGAGACTGGGACTCAGGAAACCTAGGTTCAGTTCCTGTCTCTGTCATAGAATTCCTATGTGACCTTGGGATAGTCATCTAATCGCTTTGTATATCAGCTCCTTACCTGTGAAATTTTTGTCCTACTTCCGAGTGAGGTGGTGTGAGGCTAGGATTTATTAATGATTGCGAGGGCTCTGAGTTACTACAGATAATTCTTTGTCAAGAGTCTGGCTGGTGGGTCTCATCGCATGCTCAGGGTCTAACTGATTGCCATATTTGGGGTTAAGAAGGAATTTTCCTTTGGGTCAGATTGGCAGAGACTCTTGGGGAATTATGCCTTCCTCTGCAGCGTGGGGCATGGGTCACTTGCTGGTTTGAACTAAAGAAAATGGTGGTTTCTCAGTAACTTGAAGTCTTTAAATCAAGATATGAGAATTTCATTAACTCAACCAGAAGTTATGGGCCTGTTACAGGAGTGGTTGGGTGAGGTTCTGAGGTCTGCGATGTGCAACAGGTCAGTTGATCATGATAGGCCCCTTCTGGCTTAAGGTTTATGAAGTGCTCAGGCTTATTGTAATGAAGGGCATTAAAAGTTGATAGCTAGAGCTGGTTGAAAAATCTGATGGATTGGTTTCCCTCCCCCCTCAGAAAACTTTGTTTAATCTCTAAATCATAACTTTGCCTAGGAATGTGGCCATTTCAACAAAATCTGACAGACTTTTTTTAAACAATATGGAGTATTTCATTTAGACTTGGTTTCATCTCTACTTTTACTTAAGATTTATATTATGTTTCAATCTTATTAAAATGAATAAACATTGAAACATTTCATTAAGGCCTTTTCAATATTTCTAAAATTGAATATTTCCAAATTTCCATTCCAAAGTACATTTCAAAATGTTGAGTTTTTGTCCCAGTTCAGGAATAAGAGAAATTTTGAAATGTTAGGATTTCCTGTGGGATTGAAGCTCTGTTTTCCAACCAGCTCTGTTAATAACTTTTATATCTATATTTTAGAATAGAAGAATGACTTTAATAAAAACTAAGAAAGAGCTTTAGCCCCAAATTGAAAATGGACCAGACAGAATTTCTGGTTGAAAATTTGAGACATTTGTTTTTTAAAATTAGCACATGTCTCTGCAACCCTGCATTGCATTCAGGATGAGAAGCACTGGACTGAAGTACTCAGAGAAATGAGTGCATTTGGCTCTAAACTGGCTAGAACCAGGAAGTGGAGGAGATCTGTGAGAAAGCCTGATCTCATGAGATTTCCACAATAGAGAGATTTGAATACAGTTGGATGAGCAGCAAAATTTTAAGGTAGAATACATCAGTAGGGTACATCAGTAGGATAAATCTGAACAGAATAAACTACAAGACAGAAAGTTTGCTACCCCTGTTTTTGTCTTAGTTGAACTGTGCTTTTAATTTTCGGTCAATGTCACCAGACTAGGCTTTTAAAAATCCCTCTAGGTTGTAATGTAACTAAAAGAAGAAGAAGAAGAAGATGATGCAAACAAAGAATGGTCTCCTAATGAGTGTGATGTTCTGTACACACTGTAGCACTGACAGGGTTAATAGATACGAAGAGCTAAATACAAGGTGATTTGCACAGCTCCAAAAATACCAGCTAAGGATCTGGCCCTAGACATTTAGTGCAGCGAGAAAGCAGAGCTCTCTGGATATCTAGCATCTGATTCCCAGCAACTCTTCCACATTCTTTTCCCTTTCGTCTTTCACAAATGCAGAAAGTAACACCTTTTCCATAGAGATGGCTCAAACTTCATGCTATGTATTCATTCTTCCCTTCCCCTGTGACACACTCCTCCCAAAGAGTCAGGCAGAAATGATTAGCATAGCTTCCCCATCCCCCAACATACAGCAAGGGGGAAAGAGGGACATTAAAATTGATGCATTTCTTTCTCCCAGCAGCTGACAGAGAGCTGCAGCCAGCCTCCCATTAGAAGTTGGAGAAAAGGTGAGCTCATCTTATTTGATTAGGACTGTCACCATCAGACAGTGTTTGCAATTAGTCCACGCCAGCCTTATTCAGGCTTTGGATTCCTTTCAGCAGTGAAAAAGGGAACACTTGAGCACCATTGAATTGGAGCGTGGCATCTGCTGCACACTGAGGGGAGAGGTTGGGGGTCAGCGCTTGATTTTGATAAAGCGTGCCAGATTAATTGTCTTCGGTAATCCTGTTTGTCATGGTAGATGTGCAGAGAAGTCTTTGTGGCACAGCCTGACATATGGGCTGCCCTGCTGCTTGCCTATTCAGTCACTCCCAGCACATGCTCTTCACAGTTGGCCTAGTTCCCAGAGCCTTGTTTTCCAGGGGAGTGGGCCTCCTGCTCCTATTCAGCTGGCCCCCGTCTCCACAAACCGGCTCCCTAATCTTCAAGCCTGTCTGGACTATTCAAAGCAATTGCATTATTCAGAGAGATGGGGGGGGGGGGGGGGGGGGGCGGGGAGACAGAGAGAGAAAAGGAGAGAGAGAGAGAAGAAAGAGCAACGTAATTAAAAAAAAAGAAAAGCATCCAAGGACTTCAGGCAGAGCACTTCAGGAGGCTGATTATAGTGCCTCTCCAAATCTGAATCAATCACTAAATTATACCCTACCTTTTCTGTAAAATAAATGCTAATAAGAGGTAACTTGGACCCTGCTGATTATTAACGGCAATGGAGAGACTTTGTATGTGTGTTTTTATTATAAAATCTTGGATTCCCCCCCCTCAGTACAATTTACACTCAATGGCAGAACATGAAACAAAATGCTAAGAGGCCTCACTTACGTGCCTCAGAAGTAGGGCAATTCAGCGTTACAGTCACAGTGAAAAATCTAGGGCGACAATCTGGCCTGGAGTCCACTGAGGGGACAAGAATGGCTTTAATGGCCTGAGATCAGGCAGAAGCATCACCCAGGAGATTTAGCTTTCGCTCTGTATCACTGTGATCTCATTGGTTGAAATGCAGGCCACTTCATGTACCTACACAGTCATTTTATGTAAGTGAATTTCCTTCAGGAGCTGGGAGTATATATATTATATGGGCGAAGGGGGAAGAGAAAGAAGGGCATTGAGATGTGTCTAAGCCAGGCCTTTTAAAAGCCATTTGATAATATACTTAGCTATGAGTCCATGAACATTAAAAGGTATTATACTCTCCAGATTAGGCTGAGAGAGCATTTAGAATATGTATCTTTCACACCAAAAGTAGTCTTGACAGTTTAGCATATAAAGCAAAGCCTACTTAGAGATTTCTAATGGCTTTACCCTGAACTCCCTCAAAATTCCTACTGAAGTCAATGGGGCCAGGATTGATTTCACCCCCAGGGATTTCAGTAAGTAGGTGTGCATCCACTGGAGCGAATGGGAGTCTTTCCATTGACTTTAATAGTTGCTGGATCGGTGCCCCAATGACCAGATCACTACCCAATGACCAGATCCCCCATTCATTGTGAAACAAAATTATGCCAATTCTTAATTTTGTAATTTGCACCTATATAACACGGTGATGGCTTATGGAGAGAGAAAGATGTAGAAACAGTCAAATGGATTTAGTTTAAAGTGTGAACTGCAAAAATCAGGTGAGAACATATGAACTGGACCAAAAATAAACACTTGAGAAGCAGAATACGCACATGCCAGCTGACCTCTTTTGCAAGAGTGTAGCTGCATGGAGCCTGGTTTCATGTGTGTATTATTGCCGCTTGACACCAAGTTATGTATAACATTTCACAGGACTATTTAGAGTCAATTCTACTGGAGGAAATGGCATATGCGGAATTGCTAGTTTTGCTTGTAAGACTCTGTGTGTGTAACACATGACTCTTGCCTGTAAAGCTGTGTAAAACAACCCTGAAGTTTCACTTCATGGTTATATTGTGTGAACTTTTTCAGTTCTGATCCATGTGAACTCATATCCCCTGAGCTTTGATTTCAAGTTTGGCCTCTTAAAAGAAAGTCCAATTTATTCCAAACCATCTAGTTCCTCATAATTTTGACCCTAAACCATGACTTGGGACATCCTATCTTCCTTGTATACTCTCTCTTCAATATGTCCCAGGATCATTCTCCCCATTTACTTTTTGCTGACTTCTGGTGAGGGCAGAGCTGACCTGACAATCCATCTCCAAGGATCACCACCTCCTCCCAATGACTTCAGGAACAGGTGTCTTGAGGCTCTTTTTCTGAAGTCTTGGAATAGAGGTCAGCATGGTCAAGTTGACCACAATCCACAGAAATTATCTCTAAGGGAGCTATAAGAAAACTGACTGCCACCAGATGGAAAGATTTAGCCTGCTTCTCCTAGATAGAAATATTTTATACTACTTCTCCTCTGTCTATAGTATTTCCTCATTCTCCTTTGGCTTGAACCTGAGAGGGTCAACACCTCCACCTCATACCAAAGTCATTGGTAGTTAAGGACAATTGGCACCTCCCAGAACTGGGACCCTATTATCTTGCTCAGTAACACTTACCAGGTGAAGTCCTGGCCCTATTGAAGTCATTGGAGTTTTCCATTAACATAAATGGGGCCAGGATTTTACCCTCAATATCTTGCTCCTCATCACCATTAGTATCATTATACTCCTAATACAACAATCATCAGTAGAGCTGTCCACAGGATGACAATTCTGTTTCATGGCAACTTTTTAAGATTATTTTCATTCCACATTAGAATGAAAAGAAAACCTTCTGAATGTATTCGGGAAAACCCCTAAATACCAAACAGAGTGCTCTGGTCTGAGAGACTCTGACATTCGATTGCCTGGTGGTTGTGCCACTGGTCTAAGATGTGGGAGATCTATGTTCCAGTCCCTGATATTTCACTGAAAGTGTTCTGACCATCTCTAGTCATCAGTACGTATGGCAGCTGTCTTGGAAGTGTCTGCTTCATGGCTGTTTTGGTACCCGTTAGGGAGTCAAAATACAAATTCCCATTTTAAATAAAACAGCCGTTTGTCTTATGGAGTAAAAGTGACTGGCTGATAAGTTAACAAGGATGAAGACAGCTCCCACATCAGGCCAGAGCACCCTGGTTATACAACATCTCTCTGACAAATATATTGTGTATTTTTGTATGAGGGGCAGCTCTGCTATTTCTGCTGATGATGCTTCTACTGATCGTCCTCTTTTTGGGGGTGGGGGCAAGTGTTATGAAATAGATACTGCAATATAAATAGTACCAATCTTAGCCACACGGGGAAAAGGAAAAATTCTTAGGTTTCTTCTTCTGTGTTGATAGGTGGCCCAATAATGAAAAAATCTTGGCCTGTAAAACAGCATTCAAATTTAATACTTTCTACTCAGATGAATTTTCCTACTGATTCCAGTAGGCAATTTTGGCATCAAGTCTTTTCCTGAGGCTGCTTGTCCTTCAATAGAAACAAACAGGGTATCTGAATGATTCTAATGCAGTTCTAGAATTTCCACTAGGATGGCTAGCCAAACACAATACAATTTTCTAGTGAAAGCGTCTGAGACCTCTTCACTGAGTTTGTGTATGGCCTAATAGAGAACTATGGCCTGCACAATAAAACAGGGTATCCACGGGATGAGAGAAGGCCACCAGTAGCTTCCCCCCCCGCCCCGACTCTTTCCCTATAATACTATGCTGCTGTTGGCCTCCCTCCATGTTTTCTGGAAGTGGAGAAGGATCAGGCCACTAAATGGTTCTCTCAGTAAGAGAGAAGTTATTACTTCTGCAGGCAATAAGCTAGACTTTATTAGATTCCCCCACATTGTTGCTGAGCCTGCAGTGTAAGATCAAAGGCCTCTCAAACACCCGACTCAGCCGAGCCTGGTGGCGCTTGAACATATGTATCTTGTATGATCTTTCCAGACTCTGATGAATTTAAGGCTGTGATAGACTGACAGAAATAGAAATTCTACCTTTTTATGGCACAGGCCACCAACAGAACCTTAGAGGGCAATGTAACTGAGGAGATATGTTGGGTGATTTGGAAAACCCATTCTATGCTTACAGTCCTGTGCCTCCAGGTCTTTTTGATAACCCTGTAATTAAAATCAGTATTTAGAATGAAGCAATAAGCTAAGGTATTATCACACTTTTTAGCATAATACTCAAGAATGGCACTCAAAGAGAACCAAACTAATAATCCAAACCCCTTGATAACCACAGTTATCACTTTTCAAGAGATGGTAGTGGCTGGTCATTTAAATTTTAAAATTGCCAAAGAACTATGTAACATCCTCCATTAAAAATGCATTGCCTCTTTTATATCTTCATGAAAGAATAATGATATTTTAATTATATATGCTATCCGTATTTACACAAGGAGAAACAAACATGAACTGGCCTCATTCCCTCTCTCTTCTTCCATTAGCATGAATCTGTTTCCTCATGAGTAGTCAGGAGATATGTGCTGCTGACTGAATTTTGGTCAGCCCACAGATCACATGGTGTTGAAAAGCCACTCACATACCCATTCTCACTTGTCAGTTCTTGAGGCAGTCAGAGGACTTATGGAAGGGTGAAGAGAAAAAGCATAAAGCTAAAGGGAGAATAAG
Organism: Chelonia mydas; assembly: GCF_015237465.2. Classification (NCBI taxonomy): domain Eukaryota; kingdom Metazoa; phylum Chordata; order Testudines; family Cheloniidae; genus Chelonia; species Chelonia mydas. The sequence continues at coordinate 104,044,625 of NC_057850.1, read as the reverse complement.
CAGAAAAGAGAGGTAGGTACAACACCGAGAAACTCCTTTTACTGGTGCCACTTCCTGTTCTAGCCAGCTGGAGATCTTGACATGAAAGTACCATCATGCCATTTCCTTCTCTTGTTACTGTCTATGTGAGAGGGGTGGTGTATTAGGGTTTAGGATTGGGCCCTGAACCTTAAGGACTCATATGTTCAATGAACAGTAGTGTAGAGCCAGCTTAATTTATTATCTATTTTAACTGGCTAGTTTTCTTATTCCCGTTGCTCTGCTCCTTTATGATCCACAGGAACCTTGGAAAAACCTAATTGTTACAGTACATAAGCAAATATACGTTAGAGAACAATGTACACAACAGGATAACTTCACCCAGGGTGAAAATTAAATACAAAAATAAAATGGAGGGTGACACACTGTAAACCCATAGACCATTATGTTCTGTCTGGCATGTCTCTCTCGTTAGTACGAGGACAACTCCTGAGGTCTTTCGGACATCAGTGGGACCATCCCTCATCCCCAGTTAAGACATTCAGTATTTGGGCCAACCATTATTGTTAAGCATTTCAGTAATGCCATAAGGGTACAAGGAACTTTAGAAAATATAGCGTAATACATAGTCCCTCTGCTAAAGAGTTCCTCTGCTAAAGAATTGACAATTTGACAGGTCGTACCTCGCTATGGTCATTGATGCCTCTTTACTCTTCCCTTCTTTGCGCGGTATAATAGGATATGAAGTTCACTATATCAGAAGACACAGCACTCTGTTTATTACCAAATGATGCTAATATAAGAAGTATGTGGAATGTGTGTAACCTCCCTTCAAGTTCAAGGGGATCATGTATACAATAAATCCTACCAGTTGCAAAGGCATTTAAAAGGAAGAGTAATCAGCTGTCTCTGGGAAAAGTGGTCCCTTTGGGGCTCTAATCCTTTGCCCCTCTGCCTCCTCATCCGTTGCACCATCACTATTTCCCATGTTGGCAATCGGATAAGCAAACTGTCCCATTTCTCAGAAATCTCCCTGCAAGCAATTGGCTCCCTCCTTCCCTGCCCACACATACAATGTGCTGGTGACAGGTGGTTGCTGGTTTCTGTAATTCTGGTTACAGCCCGAGTCAGACCCAGTGGCCTGTAAAGAGAGCTAGAGTTTCTGAAAAGAGAAAGCTCTGGCGCTGAAAGTGCTGAGACAGACTGGTACGGGGAGTCAGGACAAAAAGCATTCAGTGCTAAAAGCCAAACCCAAACTAAAAGAGCGGCTGCCAGGATCATCATGAGGACCTCTGCTGCGCAGATGTCTACTGAACTAAGCTGAAACTGATAAAGGCCCCCCTTTTCAGACAACCCTAGCAAGACTCAGCTGTCTTGCTTGATTAATATTAGTCCAAGGGTCACAGCATACGTGATAGACATCGGACACTCAGAGCACACAGCTTAGCTGGGACTGGCTGGCAAAAAGTGTTTAAGCTCAGTCTTAGCAAACAAACGGAGCACCAGATTTGCTGGAATGAAAGGGGTTAGTGCTTTTTTTGATAGTAGAAAACTCTTCAGAAGTGACATTTGTTTTAAGTTTCATTCGACCAGGATTGAGCTAAATTAATAATAATAATAATAAATAATAATAAAAAAGAGATAGCCTATATTTTAGTACTTGCAGTAGGTATCCATGGACTATAACATTTACATTTTACTGCTCATCTCAGTCTACTTTCACATGCTTCAGGAAGCTAGAAATTGGACTTTGTTAACAGTGTGTTAACAGGCACAGTCTATGACTTCACAAGGCATTTTATCCACTTACCCCACCATGTGTTTATGTTAGCTTTCCCCACAACATGCTGACTCTCAGGTTGTGTTCAACACCTCACAAGGCTCTGATTCAGCAAAACACTTAAGCCTATTCTGAAGACTCATTGGGTAAAGTCAGTGAGACTTAAAGCACACACTTTATTTCAATAGCCTTAATAATATGCTTTAAAGGTAAATGTCTTGCTGAATCATGGCTTATGTTCTGAGAGGTCAGTGCACCTGCCAAGCACCTGTTAATCCCACTGAAGTCAATGAACACAGAAGCCCATAGAGCACTGGGAATTGTGGGTGCTCAGCACCTTTTTGAAGGCCTAGCTATACAGACACTCTTGGAACGTGGAAAGTAAATGAAAGGAGAGATGCTGCTGCTGGTGGTTGGGGATTTCTTGTGAAGAACATTCAAAATACATGGAAAAGGCAAAAGGTAATGATTTGGTTTGTTTACATTACAATGGAGGGCCTGGCTGGCTTTTCATTTTAACCCTCTGTCTTCCAGGGTTTAACACACCGCCATAAAATCCCACTCCCTAATATCTGTTTAGATCACTAGGACACACACCTCTTTTGGAAGCCAAACAAAGCACACACCCTAGGATAACATAACCTACTGAGCAAAAGACATGCATTTCAAAAAATTTGTACATGATGACTGACTGCAACTTATTCTAGAATCATTTGCATTAGAATTTGTAAGGGATGAGTTTCAGAGTAGCAGCCGTGTTAGTCTGTATCCATAAAAAGAAAAGGAGTACTTGTGGCACCTTAGAGACTAACAAATTTATTAGAGCATAAGCTTTCGTGAGCTACAGCTCACTTCATCGGATGCATACAGTGGAAAATATAGTGGGGAGATTTTATATACACAGAGAACATGAAACAATGGGTGTTACCATACAGACTGTAACAAGAGTGATCAGGAAAGGTGAAGTTTCAGTTTTCATGAAGTTGATAGATTTCCACTGCAAACGGCTAAATTCAGTGCCTTGAATAATGACAGTGAAGAAACAGATTGACAGAGCCAGAAGAGTACCCAGAAGTCACCTACTACAGGACAGGCCCAACAAAGAAAATAACAGAACGCCACTAGCCATCACCTTCAGCCCCCAACTAAAACCTCTCCAACGCATCATCAAGGATCTACAACCTATCCTGAAGGACGACAGATCTTGGGAGACAGGCCAGTCCTTGCTTACAGACAGCCCCACAACCTGAAGCTAATACTCACCAGCAACCACACACCAGAACCACTAACCCAGGAACCTCTCCTTGTTTATTCCTCCCCCCCCCAACCCCCGCTGTTCCTCAGGCGTTCTTGTCAACTGCTGGAAATGGCCCATCTTGATTATCACTACAAAAGGTCCACCCCCCACCCCAGCTCTCCTGCTGGTAATAGCTCACCTTAAATGATCACTCTCGTTACAGTGTGTATGGTAACACCCATTGTTTCATGTTCTCTATGTATATAAATCTCCCCATTGTATTTTCCACTGAATGCATCCGATGAAGTGAGCTGTAGCTCACGAAAGCTTATGCTCAAATAAATTTGTTACTCTCTAAGGTGCCACAAGTACTCCTTTTCTTTTTTCAGGAAAGGTGAGCTATTACCAGCAGGAGAGCTGGGATGGACCTTTTGTAGTGATAATCAAGGTGGGCCATTTCCAGCACTTTACAAGAACAGTAGGAGGGGAAATAAACATGGGGAAATAGTTTTACTTGGTGTAATGACCCATCCACTTCCAGTCTTTATTCAAGCCTAAGTTAATTGTATCCAGTTTGCAAATTAATTCCAATTCAGCAGTCTCTCATTGGAGTCTGGTTTTGAAGTTTTTTTGTTGAAGAATTGCCACTTTTAGGTCTGTAATCGAGTGACCAAAGAGATTGAAGTGTTCTCCGACTGGTTTTTGAATGTTATAATTCTTGATGTCTAATTTGTGTCCATTTATTCTTTTACGTAGAGACTGTCCAGTTTGGCCAATGTACATGGCAGAGGGGCATTGCTGGCATATGATGGCAGTGTCATTGTCTGGTCAGTAATCTACTGACTCCAGCACGCAAGGATGAATTTAATTTAAAAGGGAACTGCAAGCTCCATCGGGTTCAGGTATGTTAACTTTAAGAAGCATCCATGACAATTATCTGAGCCTTTTCTTTTTTTGAGCCAAACATTAAAAACCAAACAAAAAGCTAGCTTAACTGAGTATTGGGTTAATTTGAGTTAATTTGGGTTAACTATCCCTTTGCCTTGGAAGACCTCGTTTCACATTTTGCTCGGCTCATAAATGAAAGCGAGTTACTTGCTCTATTCTCCCCAGTGGATGATTGAGCACGTAATTCATTTCTGCAGGTGCACTCTCTTTTCAGGGCAGAACTGGATTTGAAACGATATTATGGTAAGAATGGCAATGAACTATTTCTACAACTATCCCACTTGTTTTAGTCAAGAAAGTAGAGCTTCAAAAATGGGACTAAGAATTAAACAGAAATCATTGCATCTCAGATCACCCACTCTTTGGTGACTCCCTGGGAAGTCTACTTAGATTGTACACTCGTTGAAGTTGGAAGATACTTCCATCTATAATACAACTTGCACCCTGGGGGTGCGTAAAAAATAAATAATAATTCCTAGGCTCTAGAACATTAGATATGGACACATTTTCAGTCTCAGTTCTGGAGTTGGAGGTGGGGGGAGAGAGTTGTTAGCTGACTAGTAGTAATACTCTGCAATTTCATAACATGTTTCACTGGAGAATCTCAAACCACTTTGCAAACCTCATAACACTACTTGGAGGTACATTTCAATTTAGACAGCAAGGTTAATGTCATACAGCCAAGAACAGAACTTAGTTCTTGACTCCCACTGGTTACCCACACTGTTTCCTTTCATGTATTTAAAATTCTGTTTTGTAATTATCACATGAAGTGGGGTATTTGTCATGCAGTGGTTAGGGCAGGGGGCTAAGAGAGTCAGTAATCCTGGGTTGCACTGTTTTCACTTAGTGACCCTGTGAAAGTCCCACAGCCTCTCTGTGAGGAAAATAAAGCTTACTCATCTTTGGAAAGTGCCTTAAGATTAATCGGTTTTGAAAAATGTTAATAAATACAATTAGTGCCAAGACTGAAAACCATAGAGGGATTTTCACTTCAGAAAAACAAAAACGGCTAAATCCAAACTTTCTAACCCCAAATGAAAAAGTCTTGTTGTTTTGCCCATCTCTTTTTTAATTTTGGCCAATACAACAAACAAAATTAACTCCAGCCATACAGCTGCAGTTTTCTGACTGCCTTCAGTTTCTGCTTAGATAGCTCTTACTCAAACAATGCTTTGAGACACTGGGCCACATTCATCCCCAATTTAACCCCACTGACGTCAATGGTATTACACTCAGAATGAATTTGCCTCATTGATATTATTTTCTGAAAGTTCTATCCACTCCCTAAATGAAATTAGTACCCAACTTCCTAAACTTTTATTTTGCAGATAAGTAGCCTGACTTATCAGTTACACTGGTATAACACCAAAATAACTCTACACAAGTAGATTAAGTGGGAAGGGAACCAGGCCTGTTGGTTTTACATCACTGAATTGCAGCTGTCTGTTGGTATTGTGACATTAGTCCACACCACTAGATTTGCATCATAGTTAAGTGCCCTTTATTTTGTTTAGATCATTTTTGTTCATCTCTGCAGCTTGAGTACAACAAATTAACTCATTTTACTGAGAATTTACGTGTGGATCTCAACAATGTGGCTCAGACATACTGCAGTGCCATTACTCAAAGAATATTGACTTTCTGTATGCCATTACAGAGGATTACCTAAACAGACAATATTGAGCAAATGTTTATTATATTAGGTTTTAACAGTGACTCTATTAATCAATGTACTAGCTGGTCCAACACCCACATCAAAACCACATATAGTAGAGCTAAATGTAAGCTCTTTTAAAGAAACAACAATTTGAATGTCTCACTTTGAAATTAGTTTCAAAACACTCATTTTTGTCCCATCTCTTCTACTAATGCACAGATTTCTAACAGGGTCATAAGAGAGAGAGATTATTTTTTCCTATATGATCAGAGTTCAACCCTAAGTATGCTTTCCACAAGGTGGCTTATGTTGCAGTGCCCACAATATCATGGGAAGACTATGCTGTGATTTTGCTCATAAATAGAAGAACTCCCACAAAGTTAAAAATTTTCACTTCAGGCAAATAAAACATAAAAAACATTCCTTTATAAAAGTATTCCATGGCCAAATGCCTCTGGGTATCAGATATATTGTACCCTGTCAACATATAGCAAATATTACACATAAAAAAGAAACATGATCCAATGATAACCAGGAAGAGGGTACAGATGGAAACCATGAGCAATCTATTCTTCTTTAAAGTGAGAAACCACCCTACCAGCTCACACAGGGCTTGATCCTGCTTAGGAATACTCAGGAATATTCTTTTCATATGCCCAGTAGCAGGGCATATGTGTACTATGTTAAGGGTACTCACAGGTTACCCATTGTAGCAGCAGTTGCTCTACATGTTGCAGTTGGTTGTGTAGCTTTACTGACCTTTACTACACACACTGTAAGAAAAGAGAGTATATTGGAAATGGAGGGGGAGGGTGGATGTGGCTGGCAGGCCACGAGACCATGTACCTCACATGTGAAGTATGTAATAAGTCTGCAAAACAGTGTGTGTGTACACACACACACACACACACGTATACGCATCACTACTTTACTACCAGCCCCAACGCTTTGGGTTGGTGACTGATATAAAGTGCATCATATGTAGGCAGGATAAATGCACAGAAATCCCGTCATAACCCTCCACCTTTTGTCAATTTTAGTTTTCTTGAGCACTTCCCAGCCACTTCTAGTCACAAACACTTCTCTATACATTCCAAAACAATGAGTGTAGCCACTGTAGAGTACATGCAGAGGAGTGGCCAACTCCACAGCCTTTCCAGCCTGGGCTGGCATCCTAGGTCAGAGTGTCTATAGAAAAAGAGGAAAGCTAAAGTACAATGGAGTAGTTTAACTAAATGCTATTCTCTTTTACATAATATGGCATTTTTTGGGGCATCTAACCAGATTCTGTACCAATCATCCTCCATTATTCCCTCCTCCAGCTCTCTATTCCACATAGCCTGAGTGCCACCCATGCATCCCTAACTGGATCACAATAAAATTTAGACAAAGTCTGGACCCAAAGAATCCCACAGAAGGAACTAGAAATCTCTAGTTAAGTCATTTGGATATAAGTGCAAAACCCAATTTCTTGGCCTGTAATTACCGGTAGTTAAAATAGGGGTCAAGCTAAAAGAGTTATTGATTTATTGAATGTAATATATCATGTAATGTAAAGACATGATGGGGGAAAGGTCCACTGGAGAGAGACGAGTCTCAATTTTGATAAGCTTTTTCTGATTCTACTCTGTAGCAACAGACTAAGAATGGGGCTAAGAATGACAGCACAATGATAACACAGGGCCAGATTCTGATACCCTCACTCATATTGAATAGTATCTTAGTCCATGAGAGGCCCCACTGACATCAAGGAACTACTCAACATGAGTAAGGATGTCTGTCCTTCACAGTTTGCCAAAGTTAACTCCCTTGATTCTTTTCTTAATGCATTTACTAAGGGGAAGACTTTTAAAGACAGAAATGGGGGTTGGGTTCCTAACTTCCATCGATTGTCCATGTAAGTATGGTGCCTAACTGTTTGCCTCTAAAAGTCTCCCCCTAAGCTAATTCAGGGTTTCCATTCCATGTGGAAAAAGTCACATGTAGGCTCACCAAAAAAAACAAAACAAAAAACCACTGGAATGTGTTGAAAGTACAGAGGTGCTGGAACTGGGGGTGCAGGGGTGCTGCAGCTTTTTATGTGGGGATCTGCTCCTGGCCCCGTGCATGGGGCCCCGGCCAGACCCCTGTCCGGATCCTTCTGTCCCGGAGACATGGCCCTGCTCCCAGACCCAGCTCGGGCCGGTGCGCGGGGGGAGGGAAGGGGCGAACAAGGGTAAAGGGCTGGCTTTCAGCACCCTCACTATTAAAAATGTTCCAGCACCACTGTAAAAGTATAATAATTTAGGGAACTGGTTTATTTAGCCGATTGAAAAATAGGAAGCTCAGAAGTGATCCAAGGTCGAATAGTTTTGATCCCTCAAACTCTAAAGTCCTCAGAATCTGTATAAGGATGATATTAAGTGACTTTGAAAGCAGCATATTTTTATATCACATACAGATTTGCATTGATATTGTTATTCGTTGCTTGCTTATTGCAAGAGTAGGGACATCAATCAATGACCAGGCACCCATTGTTAGGCACTGTACAAAAAGGCTGTAGAAAGACAGTCTCTGACCCAAATAGCTCACAGTCTATGCTGTTACACATTTTGATACATAAACCAAACTCTACTGCTTGAGTCATTGACTTGTCATGATTTAATGTAATTCATATGTAAGACTTTTTTATATAATGTTTTCTAGGTGTATGTAATTTGAGGAGGCTTTTGAACTGGCATATGAGAATTTGAGAAATCCATTTTTGCTTAGTAATTATGCTACAGGTTAATGAGATGCATGAATATGTTCTGCTTTAACTACATTTGATATTTGTTGACTGCTTTGGGAAAATAAGTGAGAGAAAGAACCATGAAGACAGGGCCATTGCTTCAGGGCAACTCAAATGTTTATTTTTTTCTGTAATCACATATATATGCTTTGGGAGAGCATAAATGAGTCTATTCTTCACTTGTGTCATGGGGCCAGTACCCCTCCTTGCACTGGGGTGGGGTACATGAGTGCTAGCCCCATGGTTAAGTCAATATGGTTGCGCTCAGCCACCAGGCTGCATAGTCCAATGGCCAGAGTCAATAGGACTCCCCTTGTCTTCAGGGAAGTGTGTCCCAATGGCTGGAGTCAATATACTCACCCTCAGAGGCAGGGTAGTATGGCCTAGCAGCCAGAGTCAATACAATCACCTTCAAATGTAGGGTAGGGTGCCCAAGTTGCCAGTTCCTGGGGGCTGTAACCAGGGGTGGTGGCGGCCCCAGTAGGGGGCCTCGGGCCCACCTGACTCCATTGGGCACTGAGCCAGGGCCCTAACAGTGGAGGAGTGGTCCGCAACTAGATCAGCGGGGAATCCCACCGAAACACACTGACCTCGTGAGGGTGAGAGGTACCACTCCCTCACCCTCCCTGGGTCACTTCCTACTGGCTTTCCTGCAGCAGTGGTCCATGGGGTATCGGGGCCTCCAGGACCCTCGGTGCTGTACACTCCCTGGGGTTCTGATAGCGGCAGGCCTCTGGTCCAGGTCTCGGGCTCTTCGGCTCCTGTAGGTAAGGGCTGTAACAGCCCCTGGGCTAGAGCCTCTACCAAGCATCCTTCCTCCTTGGAAGTCCACCCAGACTGAGCTATGCTGCTCCCTTTTATACTGCAGCAGCAGTTGGAGCATGCCCAGCAGGGTCGAGGGGGTGTGGCTTCTGCTACTAAGAGCGCTGCCTTAACCCTTTCCACTCCAGTGCAGAGCCAGTCCACCCCGTCACAACTTGATACACACATTTAACTACCATTGATGCTAGAAGGCTCAGATTCATAGTCACACATTTTCACTATAGTCCCTTTCCCTATTTATGTTGATTAGCTTCTACTTTGCACAATGCATCCTGACATAAGCACCTAAAACTTGCAGTCCATACTCTGGCAAGACTTTCCCATCCATCAGTGGGTGTTTTGCCTGAGTAGGTATTGCAGGATTTTTTCTACTAAATGTATATCACCGAAGTCCCTGTCAAACTCTGAATTACTGGGGACCCGTCCCTGATATTTTTCCTCAGGAAAAATTCCCCTGATTTGGAAGATTTGCCCATGTAAGGACTGGTTAAAAAAATGAGTATGAATTTCAGAATTTGCCTCATATACAGTACATATATCTCTACTAATTCCAGATTTCCATCATCCATCTATACAAAACAAAACAAACAAATAAACATTACTTCCAAAAAATACTCTTGATATACTCTGTACAAATAGCCCTCCATAGAGCAGTCACCAGCTTTTTCTGAGTCCCAGAACAAGACTGTACAGTGCCATCAGTACATGCAGATGAAAGCCAAGCCGCTACCACCTCTCTGTCTGCCATTTATTCTAAAAAGTGCACTAACAATATTTGTACACATTTTGGAAGAAATGCTGTTTATATTTGAGGCTAATCTATATCTAATCTATGGAAACACACATACAACGCATAGACACACACAAACACAGACTCTAAATGTCATAGCTATATTACACTCACCTGTCTGGCCTTTGGGTTACATTGTCAAACTTCAGCCCTTTTCATTCTTATTCACCCTCTCCGTGCTATTTTCTGGCTCAGCTCAATTAAAGGACAAATCCATTCCAGAGTGTATCCTAGGGGCTAAAATGAAGTCAGCTGTCAAACTGCCATCATGCAGCTGCCCTACTGCTGTATCTGATGGCCACTTGTCAGCTGTTTCACCCAGTCAAATGCAAACAAAGGGCCCTTTGATGCCCTGCCTTTCTCTAATCAATCTACACCTTTTCCTGTTGGACTTCAACATCTGCTTCAGTGTAATTTGATTTTACATTCAGTACAGCCTGACCCTATTGATAAATTAAATCTATCTGAACCTGATATCTTCATGCCACCATGGGGTAAATGACTCTGCTGTTTAATTTTTGATTTTTCCAGAATTGAAGTGGTCTGATTTTTTTTTTTAATAATTCAGGCTTCATATCGCTGTTAGGGTAGGGGATGAGGGACCCTCTTCAGAAACACATTAAAAGTAAATCAGACAGATTCTTACACAATTTTTGCATCTCCGTGCAGCATTTGCCAGAATTAACATTTTCCTGGTAACTATGTCTTATCACTCTGACTTTTAAATATAACCTCCCTACAGAAATCTGATGTTAAATATTTGGGAGTATTTTATAAACAATGATGCCTGGTTAGAAGGCTGGAGCTGAAATTCATATTATTAAGCTATGTGGTAATAAAACAACCACTCCAGAAAAAGGGGAAGAGAAGAAGGAGATTAGACTCAACACAGTGTGTGGACTGCTTAAGAGCAGTTTGGAGAAAACACCAGCTCATAGTGCAATACCACTTCACCACACTTCACAGGCACCATTATTTCTGACATATCCTAACTTTGGAGTGTTCAATTCTGCCACCTTAACAGTATTCTTTTAATTTTAATGTATTTTCTTTATACCTAATTATATAAGGATTGCTGTAGAATTTTTGCACACAGCTAGATGCATTCCATTGGCCAAGAGAGTAATCATTAATTTTAATTTGTTTTGCATTATGTTCCAGAATAGAACTACATCTGTGCAGGTGCACAAGGGAGAGAGGGTGCAAGCTTTCCTCTCATTTCTGTGTAGTGTCACACAGTCCTTGCGCATTCCCTGAGCACAAACATTGGGTGAGCTTATCGCTCTCAGCTGTGCTAGTCTCCCTGTAGATTCCTAGATTTTTAAGGCCAGAAGAGACTATTAGATCAACCTGACTTCCTGGGTATCATAAGCATTCATGTTTCACCTAGTTACCCCTATACTGAGCCCAATAACTTGCATTTGACTAAAGAATATCTACCACAAAGTCACTTAGTTTTGATCCGAAAACATCAGGAGATGGAGAATGCGCTTCTTCCCTTGATAGTTTGTTTCAATGGTTAATTATCCTCAGTGTTAATTTGTGTACTTTCTAATCTGAATTTGTCTGTCTTCAGCTTCTAGCCAGTGGGTCTTGCTATGTCTTTCTCCACTAGATTAAAGATTTTGACTTGGGTTGCTAAAATGTAAACTACTTCCACTTTAACTGGGAGAGAAAAATGTCAGTGTAATAGAATATCCTGAAGAAAACCACCCTTCTTTATTTGTGCTTGATCTCTAGTTACTCAATGGCATTTCTCATGTGTTGTGTGCAAGCTCTACAATGATTAAAAGAATTATTTAAAACATTAGTCCCTTTCTAAGCAGGAGAAGTTTCTACATTGAAGCCTTGCCACCACAAACATTTCAAGTACAGATATTTCTCAAGAAACTGACTGCATTTTAAAACAAGAGAGGGGGAAAAAGACCAGACATTTTGTTTGAGTGTCTCTTTTGGACTCTTCTGTTTAAAAGAAACACTAGCATTAGTGTTTAAAGGAAATGGAGTGTCAAAGTCGCGTGGATTGTTAAAGCAATTTGAGCCAAATTCACCTCTTGCTTACAGGAGTGGAAGGCTGGAGTAATTCCACTGAAGTAGATAGTTCCTCCAGCTTTGTGCCCGTATAGCAGAGCAGAATGTGGGTAGTCTTTTATACTGCTGCTTTTTTCCTTTTATAAAATTAGTACTAGATTTAGGTCTCCTGAAAGGTCTCTAATAGACTGGAAGGTCAAAGCCTTTCATCGGTTTATTTACTAGTTAATACTGTGAGCTAAAGCGGAAAAGAGTCCTATGGCACCTTATAGACTAACAGACGTATTGGAGCATAAGCTTTCATGGGTGAATACCCACTTCGTCAGATGCATGTCGTGGAAATTTCCAGAGGCAGGTATAAATATGCAAGCAAGAATCAGGCTAGGGATAACGAGGTTAGTTCAATCAGGGAGGATGAGGCCCTCTTCTAGCAGTTGAGGTGTGAACACCAAGGGAGGAGAAACTGCTTTTGTAGTTGACTAGCCATTCACAGTCTTTGTTTAATCCTGAGCTGATGGTGTCAAGTTTGCAAATGAACTGAAGCTCAGCAGTTTCTCTTTGAAGTCTGGTCCTGAAGTTTTTTTGCAGCAGGATGGCTACCTTTCAATCTGCTATTGTGTGTCCAGGGATAGGACGCTCCCTACACTAACAGAGGAACAAATCTACATACCCATAGAGCCCCGACCAGGGTTATTCTCTCTATTAGAGGCCCTCACACAAACATCCCACACACAGATGGAATACAAGCTGTCAGGAACAGTATCCCTGATGATGCCACAGCACAACTGGTTGCTGAGCTCTGTGACTTTATCCTCACGCACAATTATTTCAAATTTAGTGACAATATATACCTCCAGACCAGTGGCACTGCTATGGGCACCTGCATGGCCCCACAATATGCTAACATTTTTATGGCTGACCTGGAACAATGCTTCCTCAGCTCTTGTCCACTCACGCTCCTTCTCTACCTACACCACATTGATGACATCTTCATCATCTGGACCCATGGGAAGGAAACCCTGGAAGAATTCCATCACGATTTCAATAGCTTCCACCCCACCATCAACCTCAGCCTGGACCAATCTACATGGGAGATCCACTTCCTAGACACCACGGTGCAAATAAGTGATGATCACGTTAACACCGCCCTATACCGAAAACCCACCGACTGCTATGCCTACCTTCATGCCTCCAGCTTCCATTCCGGACACACCACACGATCCATTGTCTACAGCCAAGTGCTGAGGTACAACCGCATTTGCTCCAACCCCTCAGACACAGACCAACACCTACAAGATCTTCACCAAGCATTCTCAAAACTACAATACCCACACGAGGAAATAAGGAAACAGATCAACAGAGCCAGACGTGTACCCAGAAGTCTCCTGCTGCAAGACAAGCCCAAGAAAGAAACCAACAGAACTCCACTGGCCATCACATACAGTCCTCAGCTAAAACCTCTCCAACGCATCATCAGTGATCTACAACCCATCCTGGACAACGATCCCTCACTTTCACAGGCCTTGGGAGGCAGGCCAGTCCTCGCCCACAGACAACCTGCCAACCTGAAGCATATTCTCACCAGCAACGACACACCGCAGCATAGTAACTCTAACTCAGGAACCAATCCATGCAACAAACCTCGATTCCAACTCTGCCCACATATCTACACCAGCGACACCATCACAGGACCTAACCAGATCAGCCACACCATCACCAGTTCATTCACCTGCATGTCCACCAATGTAATATACGCCATCATGTGCCAGCAATGCCCCTCTGCTATGTACATCGGCCAAACTGGACAGTTCCCTATGTGAAAGGATAAATGGACACAAATCAAATATTAGGAACGGCAATATACAAAAACCTGTAGGAGAACACTTCAACCTCCCTGGACACACAATAGCAGATTGAAAGGTAGCCATCCTGCCGCAAAAAAATTTCAGGACCAGACTTCAAGGAGAAACTGCTGAGCTTCAGTTCATTTGGAAATTTGACACCATCAGCTCAGGATTAAACAAAGACTGTGAATGGCTAGCCAACTACAAAAGCAGTTTCTCCTCCTTTGGTGTTCACACCTCAACTGCTAGAAGAGGGCCTCATCCTCCCTGATTGAATTTACCTCGTTATCTCTAGCCTGATTCTTGCTTGCATATTTATACCTGCCTCTGGAAATTTCCACTACATGCGTCCGACGAAGTGGGTATTCACCCACGAAAGCTCATGCTCCAATATGTCTGTTAGTCTGTAAGGGGCCACAGGACTCTTTGCTGCTTTTACAGATCCAGATTGACATGGCTACCCCTCTGATACTGTGAGCTAAGGTCATCCCTGCTCCAGATGATTGCTAATGCTGATGGAGCAGGGGCCAATATAGTCCTGTGCATGAGTGCGCCTGCACAGATACTCTGAATCCTAAAATATTGCAAGGCTGCTGTTTCCTTAAAGCAAATGAGTTATCCAATTTTGCCTTGAATCTTCTGAAGACTAAACCATTAGAAAAAGCTCAACTGTTACTACCACATCTATTGTTTGAGGTGCTTCGCGATCAACAGCAGTGAAACAGTTCAAGGTTTGGATCCTTATTTCAAATTATTTAATGGGACTGGTCCAAGTTAACAGAAGGGCTGCCTCATTCAGCAGGGCCATGGATTTCCTCTCAAGATGGAACTGTCAACCTCAGGACTGAGTCCTACCCATAGGACATGGTTTTCTGGCATGCTGTCCTACATTGGCTAAGAGTTGCTTCCAGAAGAGATCAGAATGACCATGACTTATTTCAGAATAAAATGTAAAACTCACTACTTCTTCCCTCAAGCCTCCCCTCAATAACCCCACCAAAAACCATTTCCAGACACGGAGAAGGGATTTATACATCATTGCATTGAATCCCTGGCTTCAGGACTGACCTTAGGGGTAGGCGATCAAGCGGTCACTCACTTCTGGAAGCGCCAGAGGGGGGCATTGGAGGCAGGGGGTTGCTTGGCCTTTCAGGCAAGGATTTTCCACCCTGGGCAGCAAAACACTTAGGGCCAGGCCTGCCAGGCTTCCTGCCTTTGCTGGGATCCATCTTAGTGTCTCAGCAAGACTAGCAATCTCTATGGATCCAGACGCTTGACTGAAGCTGTGTGCATTCTTGGACTTCTCCATGATCAGACAGGAATTTTAAAAAAAATGGCACCTGATTTGTGCAGTAGAAAGTCTGTTTAGCCTGCCGTGAGTAACTACATAACCTGTCCCTGAATGAGGTACCAGTATAAATAGGTTCCAAGAATAGTATAGCATTTTAAGGGACCAGGATTGACAGTTGACTCCAGCATGAGTGACTTTTGCAAGGGCACTACTGGAAAAAAGAATAATGAGCTCCCTCATTTTGGGAGAGAGGGGGTTACGTCTTGGGTTAATGGTTTTTCAAAATAAAATATACTTTACAGTTGCAAGGAAAGAGTTAAAAAAAGTAATATAAAGAAAGTTTTAAATTGTTGTTAAAGCAATGAAAATAGTGTTTGTTTCACTTTAGGTGCAAAAGCTTTTTCCATAAAATTTCTGCTGTTGGATAAGTTTTGACAGCTGTCAGAACTGACAGATTGATAATGCTTCCATTCTGTCCTAGAAGTTTACAGAACAGATTTCTACAATCTAAGTATCCTCTTTCAGCTGTCTTACTTAGTAGGATAAAGTTACTGTTTGTTTCTGTGGCTTTTTCTTTTGCTGCTTACTCTATACGTGCATGGAGGAGTTGGTGTGACACTATCACATAGAAAACAAACATGGGGCCAAGTTCTGTCCACAGTTACTTCCTGTGAAAATCTACTGAAGACAGGATTTAGGTCTGACCCCAGCTCTTCCTTTTAAGGAAAATAAAAACTTTTTAAAACCTTGTATTCTTGCCTGGAATCCCAGCAGAGAAGACACTGTATACCCATCTGAGACTTGGGTAGCTCCACCATACCTCTGGCATAATCAGCAGCAGCATGGTATCATGTCCTTCACTATCATGTCCATAGGAGAATGCCCTCAATACAAGTTAGAAAGGTGGGTGATTTGGAGGGAGCTATTTCAATATTTGTATTGTACATCTCTTCTGGTGGGTGAGGGGAAAAAACCAAACTAACTAACCCTCAGAACTAGTTTAAAAGTGGGAAGTGTTGGGCTCTCAATTTCAAAAGTCAATTGGAACTGTACGTGCTCAGCACCTCTGACAAATATGACTTTTAGCCAGATTATTAATTAGCTTCATTTTACCCAAACATCCTTTAATAGAAATAAATGGAAATATCAATGGAACCAATATTGTGCTAAAGCCAAGCACATGCTTAAGCGCTGTACAGAATGGGGGCCTAAAAGATGGAACTTAACTGTCCCACAAGCACTCAGATGCTCTGGCGAGGGACACAGCTTCTTAGGAATCTGAATAGAGTAGAAAACCTTGATTTTCTAGGTCTCTTCCTTTCTACAGATCTGCCCATTATTTTGAAGATACTGGACCTTATTTACTAATGTGTCGCACCAGTTTTACACTAGGATAAGCCCCTTCAGGCACCGATACAGCAGTGCATTTAGTTTGTTTTTTAAATACAGATATTTCCAAGTGTTTCACTTGAAGACACTAATGTGACCACACTGGCAAGCACAGGCAGAAGTTATCTACACTGTAGAGTTTGTTCTCAGGCATGCTGCATGCAAATGCAGACATTTTTAAGGCAAGAAGGGACCGTTATGATAATCTAATCCATCTGTGTAACAACTAGCCCTAGTTCCTCTCCCAAAAATGTCTGCATTAAGCCCACAGCTTCTGTTTGAGCTGTAGCATCTTTCTGAGAATAGCTTCCACTCTTGATTGAAACACTTGGCAGATAGTCACTTCGGTCTAAACAGTGCTCGAAGACAAAATGAGCATTAGGTCCAGCAGTTATACTGAAGACCTTGGATTTAAGAGATTCCTGTGTTGCAATAGCAACGAGCCACTGACTCATTCTGTGACTTGGGTCACCATGACCAGCTGCCTTTTATTTCTAGCTGCTTATTCAAGCATCTTCTGCATTTAGGATCTAAATTTGTGATGTCAGGTCACTTCCCCCTGCCTTGACTCCCCCCAAAAAAACAAAACGAAAAACCGTGGCCCTTAAAGTGGTGATGAAGGCTACTAAAAAGTATGACCTGGAATCATGATCAAATAAGATGAGAAATTAAAGGATATCCATTCAAGGCTTGGTTTGGTGCATGACAACATGTCCTGATTTGAAGTGGACAGAAAGGTGGGTAAATCAGAAGAGACAAGGTCTCCATGCTTGGCCCTTTTGCTGTTGGTCTTACGCTCTGTAGCTAAGCAAAGCAGCCAGAATGAAGCCCTCAAAGGGCAGCCAAGGATTCATCTTGACACAGTAAAATCTCTCAGGTGCACAAAACCAGCATAGATCAGTCTATGACACCTGTCCCTGCCCTTTCTGCATAACGGAATGTCAGTGGGTTAAGGGGATATGCCAGAGATGGGATGTGGTAGAATGCACTGGGCTCTAAGTTATGCCGGTTACCATTGCAGATCCCATGCAGCCGCAGAGTTGGGGACAAGAAAGGTGGTTTACAACCACCTCTCCCCAGTTCTCCTCAGCTGTTTAACTGTAAGTTCAGTGCAGTTTAGAATTTAGCCCAGGATGTTTAGCATAAGAAAAGAAAAATTCTGTTTGACTTCTCTAGAAGGGAAGACCATGTTTAATTAGGAACTTAATAGACATTTTGTTCCCATTAATGAGCTGAATCACTGATGTATAGTTGAACTAATGTCATATAACGTAAGCAGGTTACCTGGAGAGATAAAAAAGCCTCTCTTCTCCATAAGTGAAGTGGTCCCCTCCTTCCAACACCACCAGCCTCCCCGAACGTGTCTCTAAGTTTTACTACTGACAGGCAAAGGATACGTGAAAGGGCCTAAATGTGCTGGAATAAATGAGGTAACTTGTTGCTTTGAAATATTCTCCTTTTCAGTATAAGTGCTACACCATCCTTTGAAGGCTTTAGACTCCAGATAAAGTTAGATACAAAAATATCCATTAGGGTCTCTTTCATTTCTGCAATTTGTTGCTCATGCTGTCCCCAAAAGAAACCTCACAAATTAGGGATCATTTATAGCACATTACATTCTTATTTGTTTAGTTGTAACAAACAGATGGAGGGGAAAGAATGGAGTCTTTACAACACAGGCTATGTCTACACTATGAAATTAGGTCAAATTTATAGAAGTCAGTTTTGTAGAAAGCGTTTTTATAGTCGCTTGTGTGTGTCCCCACACAAATGGTCTTAGTGCATTTATCCGGCATTTAGTCAGTGGAGTGCATCCACAGTACTGAGGCAACCGTCGACTTCCGGAGCGTTGCACTGTGGGTAGCTATCCCACAGTTCCTGCAGTCTCCGCCACCCATTTGAACTCTGGGTAGAAATCCCAGTGCCTGATGGGGCAAAAACATTGTTGCAGGTGGTTCTGAGTACATGTCGTCAGGCCCTCCCTCCCTCTGTGAAAGCAACAGCAGACAATCGCTTTGTGTCTTTTTTCCTTGGTTACCTGAGCAGATGCCATACCACAGCAAGTACGGAGCCTGTTCATGGTACTGCATTGCTACACAGCAGCCGCTCATTGCCTTTTGACAGCAGACAGTGCAGTATGACTGGTAGCCATCGTTGACGTACTCTAGGGTGCTCTTTTAACTGACCTCAGTGAGGTCAGGGGCGCCTGGGCAAACGTGGGAGTGACTCAGCCAGGTCATTACTCTTTTAAGTTTCATCTCATGGTGATTCAGTCCTGCCGGCAGTTCTACTGTGCCGTCTTTTAATGAGCAGCCAGGAGACGATGTTGGCCAGCAGTCATACTGCACCGTCTTCTGCCGAGCACCCAGGAGATGACGATGGCCAGCAGTTGTACTGCACAGTCTGCTGCCAGCAAGATGTATAAAGATAGATGAAGTGGCTCAAAACAAGAAATAGACCAGATTTGCTTTGTATTCATTTTCTCCTCCCTCCCTCCGTGAAATCAACAGCCTACTAAACCCAGGGTTTTGAGTTCTATCGTTGAGGGGCCATTCTGTTTCTCCTTGATGCAAAGCCACCCCCTTTGTTGATTTTAATTCCCTGTAAGCCAACCCTGTAAGCCATGTTGTCAGTCGCCCCTCCCTCCGTCAGAGCAACAGCAGACAATCGTTTCACGCCTTTTTTCAGCACAGACGCCATAGCACTGGGAACGTTGAGCCCGCTCAGATCACTGCAGCAATTATGAGCACTATAAACACCATGCGCGTTATCCAGCAGGATATGCAGAACCATAACCTGCAAGAAAAGAGAAACCAGGAGAGGAGGAGGCGACTGCGGTGCAGTGATGAGAGTGATGAGGACATGGACATGGACTTCTCACAAAGTACGGACCCGTGCAATGTGCACATCATGGTGTCAATTGGGCAGGTTCATGGCGTGGAACACCGATTCTGGGCCCAGGAAACAAGCACAGAGTGGTGGGACCGCTTAGTGTTGCAGGTCTTGGATGATTCCCAGTGGCTGCGAAACTTTCACATGCATAAGGGAAATTTCATGGAACTTTGTGACTTGCTTTCCCCTGTCCTGAAGCGCAAGAATACCAAGATGAGAGCAGCCCTCACAGTTGAGAAGCGAGTGGCGATAGCCCTCTGGAAGCTTGCAATGCCAGACAGCTACCGGTCAGTTGGGAATCAATTTGGAGTGGGCAAATCTACTGTGGGGGCTGCTGTGATGCAAGTAGCGAGCGCTATCACTTAGTTGCTACTATCAAGGGTAGTGACTCCAGGAAATGTGCAGGTCATAGTGGATGGCTTTGCTGTAATGGGATTCCCTAGCTGTGGTGGGGCAATAGACGGAACCCATATCCCTACCTTGGCACCAGAGCACCAAGGCAGCGAGTACATAAACCAAAAGGGGTACTTTTCAATGGTGCTGCAAGCACTGGTGGATCATAAGGGACATTTCACCAACATCAACGTGGGATGGCCGGGAAAGGTACATGATGTTCGCACCTTCAGGAACTCTGGTCTGTATGAACAGGTGCAACAAGGGACTTACTTCCCAGACCAGAAAATAATGGTTGGGGATGTTGAAATGCCTATAGTTATCCTTGGGGACCCAGCCTACCCCTTAATGCCATGGCTCATGAAGCCATACACAGACACCCGGGACAGTAGTAAGGAGCTGTTCAACCATAGGCTGAGCAAGTGCAGAATGGTGGTAGAATGTGCATTTGGACATTTAAAAGCACGCTGGCGCAGTTTACTGACTCGGTTAGACCTCAGCAAAACCAATATTCCCACTGTTATTACTGCTTGCTGTGCACTCCACAATATCTGTGAGAGTAAGGGGGAGATGTTTATGGCAGGGTGGGAGGTAGAGGCAAATCGCCTGGCCGCTGATTACTTGCAGCCAGCACCATTGGTCCTGGTGATTAGAAGAGTACAGGAGGGTGTGGTGCACATCAGAGAAGCTTTGAAAGCCAGTTTCAGGAATGGCCAGGCTACGGTGTGAAAGTTCTGTTTGTTTCTCCTTGATGGAAACCCCCTCCCCCCACACCCCAGGTTTCACTCTACTTTCCTGTAAGCTAAGCACCCTCCCCTCCCCACTTCGATCACTGCTTGCAGAGGCAATAAAGTCATTGTTGCTTCACATTCATGCATTCTTTATTTATTCATCACACAAATAGGGGGATAACTGCCAAGGTAGCCCGGGTGGGGTGGTGGAGGAGAGAAGCACCAGGAGGGATGGTGGAGGAGGGAAGGACAAGGCCACACAGCACTTTAAAACTTATTGAATGCCAGCCTTCTGTTGCTTGGGCAATCCTCTGGGGTGGAGTGGCTGGGTGGCCGGAGGCATCCCTCCC
The DNA here is from genome assembly GCF_015237465.2 of Chelonia mydas. Lineage (NCBI taxonomy): Eukaryota > Metazoa > Chordata > Testudines > Cheloniidae > Chelonia > Chelonia mydas. The sequence goes on along the minus strand of NC_057850.1, from coordinate 104,023,718 downwards.
CCCCGGCATTCTTAGACATCTGGGTGAGGAGGCTATGGAACTTGGGGAGGAGGGCGGTTGCTTACATAGGGGCTGTCGCGGCTGTCTGTGCTCCTGCTGTCTTTCCTGCAGCTCAACCATACAATGGAGCATATGAGTTTGATCCTCCAGCAGCCTGAGCATTGACTCCTGCCTTCTTTCAGCAAGCTGACGCCACCTACCATCTTCAGCCTGCCACCTCTCCTCGGGTTCATATTGTGTTTTCCTGCATTCTGACATTGTCTGCCTCCACGTATTTTGCTGTGCTCTGTCAGTGTGGGAGGACAGCATGAGGTCAGAGAACATTTCATCACAAGTGCAGTTTTTTTGCCTTCTAATCTTTGCTGGCCTCTGAGAAGGAGAAACATATCCAGCTGATGGAGGGGAAAAAAAAAGGGAGAGTGGTAGTTAAAAAAGACACATTTTATAGAACGGGTACACGCTTTCATGGTAAACCTTGCTGTTAATATTACATAGCACATGTGCTTTCATTACAAGGCCGCATTTTGACTCTTATGTAGGGTACGGCGGTTTGGTGTGAGAGATCACTCATGCAGGGCTGGGCAGCAGAATTCGGCTTGCAGGCAGCCATGGTAAGCCACAGTCTTTTGGCTTCTTTAATCTTCATAACAACATGTAGGAATGGCTTCAAACAGCAGCGCCCTCATTTCCCATAAAAAGTAGCCATTGGGTTGGCCATTTAAAATGGGTTGGCAATTTAAAAGGAGGGGCTGCGGTTTCCGGGTTCACGGGCAACAGAAACCCAACTAACCCCCCCCCACACACACACACACACCCAATTCTCTGGGATGATGGCTTCACCCCTCCCCCCACCACGTGGCTAACAGCGGGGAAGATTTCTGTGCAGCCCAGGCAAACAGCCCAGTAGGAACGGGCACCTCTGAATGTCTGCTTACTAAAACCACCCTATTTCAACCAGGTGACCATGAATGATATCACTCTCCTGAGGGTAACACAGAGATAAAGAACAGATGTTGTTTGAATGCCAGCAAACACTGGGACCATACACTGCAATACTTTGTTCCACAATGATTCCCGACTACGTGCTACTGGCCTGGTGTGGTAAAGTGTCCTACCATGGAGGATGGAATAAGGCTGCCCTCCCCAGAAACCTTTTGCAAAGGCTTTGGGAGTACATCCAGGAGAGCTTTATGGAGATATCCTGGAGGATTTCCACTCCATCCCCAGACATGTTAACCGGCTTTTCCAGTAGCTGTACTGGCTGCGAATGCCAGGGCAAATCAATCATTAAAACATGCTTGCTTTTAAACTATGTATAATATTTACAAAGGTACACTCACCAGAGGTCCCTTCTCCACCTTCAGGGTCCGGGAGCCCACCTTGGGTGGATTCAGGGGGTACTGGCTCCAGGTCCAGGGTGAGAAACAGATCCTGGCTGTTGGGGAAAACCGGTTTCTCTGCTTCCTTGCTGTGAGCTATCTTCCTTGCCTCCAAAACCCGCTTCCATGTGGGACGGAGTCAAAGCACAGGGTTGGGGTAGTGGTGGCTGCACCCCCTAGAATGGCATGCAGCTCATCATAGAAGTGGCATGTCTGGGGCTCTGAACCGGAGCAGCCGTTTGCCTCTCTGGTTTTTTGGTAGGCTTGCCTGAGCTCCTTAATTTTCACGCAGCACTGCTGCGGGTCCCTGTTACAGCCTCTGTCCTTCATGCCATTGGAGATTTTTTCAAATATTTTGGCATTTCGTCTTTTTGAACGGAGTTCTGCCAGCACGGATTCGTCTCCCCATACAGTGATCAGATCCCGTACAGTCCATGCTGGAGCTCTTTGGCGATTCTGGGACTGCATGGTTTCCTGTGATCATGGGCTCTGCATGGTGACCTGTGCAGGTGAGCTTGCCATGCTGGCCAAACAGGAAATGAAATTCAAAAGTTCGCAGGCCTTTTCCTGTCTACCTGGCCAGTGCATCTGAGTTGAGAGTGCTGTCCAGAGCGGTCACAACTGAGTACTTTGGGATAGCTCCCGGAGGCCAATACCATCGAATTGCGTCCACACTACCCCAAATTCGACCCGGCAAGACCGATTTCAGCGCTAATCCCCCCATCGGGGGTGGAGTAAAGAAACTGATTTTAAGAGCCCTTTAAGTAAAAAAATAGGGCTTTGTTGTGTGGACGGGTGCAGGGTTAAATAGAGATAAAGCTGCTAAATTTGACCTAAACTCCTAGTGTAGATCAGGCTAAAGAGGAACTGTAGCCACTCATCCTCACCCTAAGCCAACCTTTTCCTGCAATCTTGTGATGTGTGTCCCTACGCCTCTGACTGCCAGATGCTGGATCACTTGATAATTGCCCTGTTCATTCCTTCAGAATCAGCTGGCATTATCCACTGCCAGAAGACAAGATACTGGGCTAGATAGACCATTGGTCTGACCCATATGGCCATTCTTATGTTCAACATTCTTATGATGGACAGACACCTCCTCTCTATGCAAAGTCAAAACTACCTAGCCAGATGCCATCTGTCACAACCAGGCCTGGCCCTGTGGCTTCGACCAAGAGTCATGCTTCACTCCTATCGAGAGGGTTAGGACCACCACTGAGACAGACGCCAAGTAGTGTCTGATTGTGTGTAGCTGGGACTGAGCGATTCACTGTCTCAATTCTAGGAGATTTCAGGGAACCCTTCCCTGCCTACCATTCTGGCCTAAGTTTCCCCCTGTACAGACTAACTCTGCTCCAAATTTGCAGAAAAGTCTCATGAAACGTGGAAATTCAAATAGGATTCTGGCTGAGCCCAGACAGATATCAATGGTCAGTTAGTATAACACAATCAACCACTGAACATCAGTAGCCGGCGGGCATGACCCAACTGCTAGCCCTAAGCTCTTCCCTTGGCACATAGTTGGGAGGAGGGAAAACCTTTCGGCAGCAGAAAAATTTGAATGTCCTGTTGCTCCTTCCCAGCTCAGCTTAAAGAGGGAAGGAAGGGCAGCTCTCTCCCTTTCAGTCAACGAGGCAGCTTATTAAAACTTGAGGAGCAGCCTTTGGCACAGCCCCACACCAAGATGGGCTACAATTGGACAGGCGGGATAAGGAGCCCTGGCATCCATCCTCAAAACCCCCTGGCAAACCCAACTCAGCTGGCTACTGCTCTGCAAAGGGGCTGGTGTGGTAGGGTGTACAGTAGATGTGATAAGGGAGTAGATGGGAGGTAAAGCTATTTTAAAAACTGAATTAAATTATGTGACCAGACTGGCCTTTTGTGGCTCATTATTGTAAAGTAAAGGGTATGCTGGCCTTAGAGGAGGCAGAGACTGTACCATGCCCAGGGCAGTGAGGTTGTGGCTTCTTTTCAGCATGATACCATAGAGGGTCTTGCTTATGGGCTCAAATAAGTAACAAATGATACATGTTGTACACCAGTGTTATACATGCACACATGCTCCTGGTGTCTCAGTCAGCATTGTGGGAAACTATGCAAAGAAAGAGAAGGGTTTAATTTAAAAACAAGATGTTGAACCTGTAAAAGAGAGAGAGACTCCTTGCTCCTCTTCTCTCGTTAAGCCACCCAACAGACTGTAGACACCTCTCTACTTAAAACCAGGGGTTATCCCCTGCTCAACTATGCCCTAGGAGAAGAGCTGGGTGAATTATTCATAACAAATAATTTGGAGACAGTTCCCACCTTTTTTCCCCCCTCTTCGTGGATGGTCCATAAATAGATTATAGTTCAACTTATTAGGTAATATCAAACAAATTATTTCTGCCTAATAATTCTTGATTTGTACCTAGTTTACAACCAGGTAATTGCCAACATCTGACATCCAAAATTTTGAGCAGGTTTGATTGGACTGTGTATTTGTTCCATTAATGGATAAACGACTCAATCAGATTTCTGGTTCGGAAACAGATTACTAGTTTACTTCTTACAAATATTCTGAAACCGTTGCTTAAACTTTCCTGTTTCATCCAGAGTTCCTTCTAGAAAAATTCATTGGCTGGAATTTTCATGGAAAGAAAATACAAAAAAAGTGTTGTAAAACACAGACTGAGCAAATTTATTTAATGAATAATTACAGAGCAAATGGTTAAGCAACATTAGCCCTGTTTTACCTGGGAGATACAGCACCCAGCTTACAAGCAGAGACGCCACAGCTTTAATTCTAAAATCCCTCTGACTACATTTTCAGCATCCCCAAGTCGTTAAAACCTCCCACAAATTTTAAATTCATTCATTGTTATAGCCATAGCTTCTGGTTTCTGTGGGCCCCATGCTATGCTAAAAATGACCATTTCATTATTACCACTAAGAGGGCTAGATCAGCATAGCACAATACAATAGAGTATCACAGAGGCTATAATAGATAATTAGATTCAAAATCAATGGCAAGTTTTAAAGAGGAGAGTGACGAGTGTTAAGGGGAACACTTAAAAAAATACATCTGATGTTGTTTGCCCTCCCCCTTAAAAAACAAACTCACTAATTTTTTCCAGTGTTCTTGGTACATACATATAAACATTCTAAAAATCAAGTAAAGTCCATAGCTTTATTGTTAAAAGTTGGGCAAGATTATGCTTGTTTGATTTCTATGCTGAAGGCATTTTATCAGACACATTTAAATGGATCATTGATGTTCAGCCCAGATGTCTTACACTAAGGGAGAGTCTGAGATAGAGACGGCAAAACCTGGTTGCCAAGGAGATGGCCTATCACAAAATTGCCTGAAAAGGAGCACATGTCAGGGCTTGGGACCAGGCAGCTCAGTGATGTCAGCCTTTCACGGCCTGAGGCTTAATTGATGAGGATGCATAAGAGATGTAGCTGTTGTTGCTGTGCAGGTTCATAGAGAGTACAACAAAACAGAGCTTGCTCAGCTCTCTCATTGTCAACATCACATTTTACAGATCTCACACTTGAAGCTGGACAAATGTGAATCATTTAGGAGGTATGTTATATCTGACTAGCCATGCACATTAAGGGAAACAGCATAAGAGGTGATGCAATCCTAGGCACATGCCCTATATGATCACGCTGCAATGTAGCTTTTAAAGCTAATCATATCTTTGTGGCCAGTTGGTTGGATTAACAGTTTAAGGACCCCAACAATTCCAATTACTTTAATTTTTAGTTCAAAATTGGGCTATTAATTCAAGAACATTGATGATAATTACCTGTTGGAAAGCAGAGATGTAAAATTATCTCCAGATCTATAGCTCTGTTTATATACTTGTCTGTCTGTATTATCGCCTGAGATATCTCACTTTCTCCCCACTCTCCAACTCATAACGAATGTTATTTCTTGAGGATTTTGAGCAGGTAAATCCCAAAAGGGGTGATATAGTAACAGTCACTTTGGTTATTAACAATTCATATCCTCTTCACAAGTAAGTTTCCCAAAAACTTCAGAAAACGGGGGGGGGGGGGGGGGGAGGGGGGAAATCATATAATATCCATTTTGTAATATGAGCTCTAAAGGTGGGTGGTGTAAGATATTAAATGCACACAAACATGTATGATCATGCATAGGTATAATACATAGAGAAATGTATACAAAGTAATATTTTATACATACAACACATAGGCTCCCTGACTAGTTTGGGGTCTCTAGGTGCCACTGTAATACAAATTACATTACTGATAATGCTTATAAATATTGTACACACAAGATTACACAATGATGAGGCTGATCAAGGAGGCAGATCAGAGAACAATAAGACATTTTAAAAAAAGTCCTGATTCACATTTGCACTAAGGCCCCTTTTATATTTGTGGCAGTATAGAGATCCCTTAGAACATTAAGGGCCTGATTTTCATTTACACTATTTTGCCTTCTGTCCACTTATGCAAATTCCACTGATAGGGAAGCCTCATGCATGGACTAACAGTGCATTACAGTCCTTCGTATAGAAGTTTGGAGACTTTTAAACCCAGTGATTCACCTCCCTCCCCCCCTCCCCAATTTATTTCTAATCTATTCTAGGTAGTTATGTAGTTTCCATCTCTGTAGTATCTGAGCACCTCAATCTTTAAGGTATTTTCCCTCACCACACACTTGTGAGGTAGGGAAATACTATTATACCCAATTTACAGATGGGGAACGAAGGCACAGAGAGGTTGAGTGGCTTGCCCAAGGTCACACAGACAGTCTGTGGTGGAGCTGGAACATGAACCCAGGTTTCCAAGGTCCCTAACCACTGACCCATCCTCTCTCTGTTAGAATACAAGTGCCAAAATAGGGAAGTCCTAGAGCCATGTAGGAAGATTCTTGCTGTCCTTTGAGAAAGCTAACGAAAACACCTTCCTCTCAATTTTTCCTTCCTTTAAACAAAAAAAAAATTTGAAACAACCAGAGCTAGTTAGGTTGTTTCTAAGAATGGTCTCCTTCCATTAGAGAGGGAGGTTTTTCCCCCTTCTGGCTCCACTGAAGACAGCAGCCAAGTGAAAACCTGCTACCTCTGATGTGGAGGCTGAGCTTTGAATTTAGATGTCTCATGTAGCATGTGCAACGGTGTTCTTCAGAGTTCCCTAACATTTACACTGAGCTCTGAAGAAACTGGTGTATGTGCGGGCAATTCACGTTCTTGTGGAGATCTATGTGAATTGATCATTTACTGACAGTTTTTCCAAGGAACATAAGATATTACAAATTCATTTGCTTCTATGTTCTATCCCCATTACCTTCACTGTATCGGTTAGTCTCTTTAGAATGGCAGGAATTATCACTTTGCATTTGTGCAGTGCCCAGCTCAGTGGGGCCCTAAACCCAGCTGGGATCTTTGTGTTACACTGTATTAGGAATATTTATGCAGTACCAGAACATATAAATGGTCCACCTGAGAAGTGGCCAGTGTCAGGGGCATGAGAAGAAATCATACAATTAGGTGAGCTAGGAGAGTTGTAAGTGTTAGGAGTGATGACAAGAACTGGCTCCCATATGATTAAGAACGGAGGTGTTTGGAGGCCAGCAGATAAGTCGGACAGTCTGGCAGCACTATTCATTTGTCAGCCATTAGAAGTTGTCACTTTCAACCATTTTGAAAAGCCCCAACTCCATACATGAACACTGTGGAACACTACTACACTTTTGAGCTCTGGGCTATGCTGATCGGCTGCTTTCTGTTGCCAATACCTTCTACAAGTAGCTTTTCTGGGAATACAGTCAAAGTATAGAGACACCCCAGTTCCTTCCAAATAGTCCATGATGTCTGGTAGTAGGGAGTTTTCTCAAAAAAATACCCAGTCACAGGGCCCGCCGATGGGGTGGGAGCAATTGCCCTGGCGCCCCCAGCACAGCAGAGCTAAGGTCGGCTTCCTGCCTTCCCTCACTCCACATTGCTCCCGGAAGGGGCTGGAACAGCCCTACTGCCCCAGGGGGAGGAAGTCTCTGTGTGCTCCCCTGCCCCCAGCGCTGACTCTGCAGCTCCCACTGGCCAAAAACTGCAGCCAATGGGAGCTGCGGGAGTGGGGCCTGGGCCTCCCACCTATGATCCACTGCCAGAGGGGTGTGCCAGTCGCTTTCGGGAGCTGCCTGAGATAAGCACTAACCCCTGACCCTCTCCTGCACCCCAGCCCTCTCACAGAGCCCAACCCCCTGCCCCAGCCTGGTGCAAGTGAGTGAGGGTGGGAGAGAGCAAGCGACAGAGAGGTGGACTGGAGTGAGCAGGGCCTCAGGGAAGGGGCAGGGCAAGGGTCTCTGGATTTGCGTAATTAGACAGTTGGCAACCCTACTGGGCAGGCACGCAGAAGCCCTGGCCATGCTGGAAGAGCGTGCCCAGTAGTGCAGTCAGCAGCTCACTGGGTACAAGCCAGCGTAGGAGCAGCACCACCCAAACGTCAAGAGGACCGCATCCATGGGGGCCCAGCTTGTGCGTTCATGGGGGGCCCATTGACTACTCTACCCTGGGGCCTGGAATTGCTGTAGGTGGGCCTGCCCTGCCATTTCTGTATGGCTCCTCTCTGGGTTTCCTTCCTCACTTTATGCACTTGTAAGTTCCATTGCACTGCAAGTGCACATCTGTCCTGTGGGGGATGGGAGAGGGTAGCCTTCCATGTATTGTAAATCCTTCAGACCTGAGCAGTTAGCAAATATTTGGGGGCTTGTGGATTGTCTCCATTAGGAGGAGAAACTGATGAAGTGAGGTATTTCTCTGATGCAGCCCTATTTATTTATAAATGTACAACCAAGTCTTGTTTCCATGATCACAGTAGGGATCAACAAGCAAACTTCCATGCTCACTATTCCAAAATTTTTTCCAGCCAGCACTCTGCCCAAAAAGCTCTTTGTGATGCTATAAGCACTTCTCTGGCTGTCCTGGACTTTCTGCTACTTTCTCCATGGTGTTCCTAAGCGTATACATATGCACACCCTTCCATCTAAAGAAATATCCATCGCTCTCTGTATTTGCATTCAGCCCCCAGAACTCAGCTTCTGACGAGCCTTACATGTGGCTCATGTTTTGGGCAGTGGCTCCTATTGTTTCAGCTGTTTTACTCCAAAGAGAGCCTAACTGTTTCTTACATTTATCCTGAATGAAAAGCAGCTGCTACATTAACCAGCTTCAATAATGCTGGAGGTTGGATGAAACCTTAACAGTATTTTAAGTGTTCTGCTCTCTTTATGGTGGCTGACAGCATTTATGTACAGCACTGATTTCAACTTCTGGTAGGAAAAGCAGAATAACGCAGTGACTTCATGTTCTCTCTCACACACACCCACCTCCTGTAAACCCTTCTTCCTCCGCGCCCCCTTCCCCAAACTCACAAGGGCAGGGAAGCCAATTGTCTTCCTCCCTAAATGGAATACAGATTCGAGACCTAAATAAATCTATCAGTCTGTGGTGTGGCTCCCATCCCCCATCTCCCATGCTCCTAGCTGGATTCTAAACAAAATGTCATTTTAAGAAGTCACAGCAATACAGGAGGTTTACGGCCCAAAAAGGAGATTTTAAGAAACATTCTTATGAAAGTTCTGTTACATACAGTATAAGGTAGGCAGTTAAAATTGCCTTTTGGCACTAATAGGGCCCTAGTGGTCGAAAGAACTAGAGTACTAAAGTGCCAAAGATCATGAAGCTTTATGGAACTGAAACTACTACGACTTGTATGCCCAAGTGTTGTACTTTTTATGGAAATATTTATAAAGTCAACAGGACTAAGGGTTGCAGGATCTGACCTAAATCTCCTGATTGACAATGGAACTCAGCCTGTGCAGAGGGGCTAGCACCAGGCGAATAGTCCACTTACATCTATTTTAGGACTTAGGTAGGACACATAATACATTATAAACCTCTTTGTTAAAAGTTTCAGATAACCAGGTAATCCATTACCCATCGTCATGTCTCCTGGGAGGGATGGAAAGTGGAGGTTTTTTGGATTATCAGGCTACTCAGCTGGAACACATATACAGATTTGAGATTTCTTTCTAAAAGTTTTATTGGTCAAAATAGAATGTAAAAAGAAATCACAGAAAATATGGTAAACACTATAATGGAACAAATTTAATCCCAGACATTAACAATAGTAAACCTCAATCTTATTACACAGTTATATCACATAGTTATCACAAACTTCATTCTATGTTATTCTGGGTAGTGACTGTAACACTGAACTACAGATCTTTATTGTGGGATCTTATAAATTGGCCAGTCAAGATTTGTATACAACTCAAATTAGGGGCACAAATCTAAAGTTAGACTTTAGGGGGCAGATCTTTCAGAAGAACTCAGCTCCCACAGGGAACAATTAAAGATAGAGATATTGTTCCATATAATATGGTGATTAAGAAGAAGGGACATTTCCGGTTAACAATTCTCTTGGCAACTGGAACTGCCTCAGGCTGAAGGGATTATGATAGCTCTGCAAAGCAGGGGACTACACCTTCCATTAGCCCCTTCCCCACTGTGCAGCCCCTTCCCCTGGTTAAGAAAGGACTGTTTCCCCATCAGCCCCCTCCCCCTTGCACTTCCCTTTCCTGTCCTCCTAACCAGGGAAGGGGAAAGATCCTGAACTAGGAAATGGCCAGGCTCTGTTTGGAGTGGGGGCTGCAAAGACACCTCAGGAACTGTGAGCGGAGCAGCAGGTGGAACTGACTGAGTGCCAGACATCACAGCTGGGGCTGGCTGCAGGTCCATGTGAGACTTTATGGGGGTGCAGCAGCAGCTGAACAGGGAGCCTGAGCAAACAGGCCCAATGTGAACAAATAACTGAACATTGATTTGCTTAAATCAAGACTGGACTAGAGAAGACCCCTTAGGCAATAGGCCTGAAGAGCCCTGACTCTCAATTGGACCACCCAATTGGAGACCAAAACAAGAACTGTTATTGCTCCCTTTGAACGGTAACCATTCGAGCCTCTGTACCTAGGGTATCTGCAACCTTTCCCTTCCCTGCCAGCCCTAGTAAAAACATCTGTCCCTTAGCCATGTGTCCTGGTGATTACTGAGAACCACCAGGGCTGGCAACTACAAAGGTATGTATACACTGCACACTCCACTTATGGCTGTGTATAGAGTACATACGCGGCGTGCCCTCCTAGCACGCAGTTATAAATAGTGCTGGCCGTGCGGCACTGCTTAGGCAAGTAAAGGCATGCCAGAACCTTAGGATATGTACCCTACACAGCTCTCTACACACTCAAGCAGCGCCTCCCCCACCTATACTGTTATTTTTAGCAGTGTAGCTCCCTGCTGCCAGACCCTTTCCTCTCTGCCTCCCCCCCCCCGCCAGAGCTTTTCACTGCCATGTGTAGCTACACACTGCAGTATGGATGCACTTTCACTGCAGCGCGTGCCTACATGTACCCTACACACTGCTGTTATGTGCAGACAAGGCTCAAGACCTAGTTGCTGAAATACCTATAGTGCTTGCTTGCAAAACACAGTGCATCAGGCGTACTACCGGCACCCTAGGGGGTTGGGGTATAGAACAAACCCAATAATTACCGGATCTATTACTGAATGCACTACATAGAAACAACACAGAATTAAAGCCATCTTAATCCTCTGTGATACAAATCTACTTTCTATAAATAGTCTTTTTACTTCATAATAGTGTATCAAATACACTACCTTAAAATCTATGTTAAACTAAGTGAAAAATTAGAGATCATGCAAAGGGGAAGGTCAAATTTTTCACAGCTCACAGTGAATTGCAATTAAGCTTTTTAGACAGCCATTTCTCAACATCAAAAGTCATTCCAGAAACATTGTGCTTGACACATTAGGAATTCCCTGTATCAGATTTTCAATATTTAATCATTAAATCCATATTTCAGTATAGTCAACCACACTTTACTAGGGCACTTTTTAAAAAATTGGTATAAAGTGCCTTCATCCCTCTTCCAGAGGGGGGAGGAAGGGGAGTGGGAGACTAAAAACAGTGTGACAGATAAGGAAGCCCAGACCTTGGCAAACATTTACTAATTCAAGTCATTTAATTGAAGACAAAGACACTATTCACCTTAACAAGTGCTGATCAACATGAATAAGGCCTACCCCAGTCTGAGCATGACAGACAGTAATTCTAGACTGGATATTTATCCCCCCGCAAAGGCTCCTCCCAAAATATTAGGATTTTAAGCTTCATTTTTCTCCTCCCTTATCCTTTGCTTGTGATCGAGTACTGCAAGGTGAAAACAACATTTTAAGAGGAAGGGTAGCCAAGATAGGACATCATTTTCTCCTTTCACCTGTATGTTAATTAAGGAATAGGAAGATGTGAAGCGACATCTTCTGGGAGAACAATTTACTTTATTTTGCCAGTTTGTGCAGGCAGAAGAGCTCTCTTATGATCACATTGCACTATAATCAGAACTGGGATCGAAAAACCAGTGGATAATTAGATTAAAAATACATGCAGAGCCTGAGTCATGGTGCACTAATTTATCACCAGCATGCAAGGAAAAGGTGCTCCAAGCTTTCATAAAATATGCTTCAAATTGGTGATTAACTCCGTGTCAGAATTTTCACAGATGCTTTCTGGGCAGCTGATTTTTTGCGGCATCAACAATTGGTTGCAATTTATATTCCTCCCTCACTCCCCCTAAAAATACCTAATAAATGACTGATTTCTCAAATACAGTATAACTCATTATTTCCATCTTACAAAATCATAAATTTAGATGCACTGGCTTTGTTTGCTTGCAGGGTTCTGCAAACTTCATTAAATGTTCTCAAATAGTTATATTTGTTTGATTGTATTCTGAATGCCTAATGAATACACACTAATAATTTGCTGTAATGCCAGATTCATTAACTCACTTACCAACTACTTGGGACTTTTGTGCACATCAAGGAAGAGTGCAGAATGCGCTAATACATTCCTCATTAATTTGCAAAACCATACAAGCTACAAAATATGATCAAGAAAACTAGAACTGCTTAATAAGACATTAAGGCCCAGATCCTCAAAGGCGTTTAGGGGCCTAACTCTAATTGTTTAAAATGAGAGGTAGGCCCCTAAATACCTTTGAGTATCAGGGCCAAAGATATTGAGTTTACATTATCACATTGTAGTGCCATGATTTTTAAGACAAGGTGTGAATCACTTAATGCAATGGCTCAAGTCCTGGATCTACAAAGGGACTTAGGCATTGCAATGTTCAGTGTCACAACACCTAACCTTTGGGCACCTAGAAAAAAAAAAATCACTAATCAAGAGAGCCTGAGTGAGATGCCTAGGCTTCGTAAACAATGAAGGGGAAGAGACAGGTGCTTACAAACAGGATCCACAAAAATCCAGCATGCTAAGTGGCTTGTTGCCTAAGCTAGATAATAAGGCATTCCCTCCTGTGGATCTACTAAGTCCCCACCCCTATTGCACTGGGTTCCTGTCAAGGGACCGTATAATCAGCAGCCAGTGCTGCTGTTTCCCTAGGTTTCTTCCTGCCCTACGTTCTCAGGCTCTTTCCTTACAACTCCTCTATCTTCCAGGGCAAAGATCCCAAAGCTTATTCATCTGCTCCCACAGAGTGACTGTAGACTCCCTCCTCACAGCCCCCTATGGCTACAGACTTGCTCTCTTTATAATAATCAGCCTGATTCAGTCTAGCTGGGCTTCATGTTCAGTTAAGCCTGGCTCTCCCACCGGACGAGGCCCCTAACATAATGTGGGCCTCTCAGGTCCACATTAACCCATTCAGGTCTCCACCACCGGAGGTATTACAAGTTTTAACCATGTCTGTGCCTCTCCACCTCATTCTCCTTCTACTGTTCTTGATTGCATTTCCCCTTTGCCATGAGCTTATAATATAATGGGCTGTTTCTTCTGTGAATTACCCTGGTGTAAGTCTCAATAGCTCTGCTGAGTTTGGGAAACTTATGTCAGGGTTACCAACTACTGACTTTGGCCCCTTCTTGTCAAAGAGAAGGGGCAGATGGGTATGGAATCAGAAAACAAGGAGGAAAGCTGAGCCCCGCTATAGATTTTGAACAGTTCAGCAGCTAATCCGAGTTGATTTGGACAGATCACCCAACCTGAAGTATTTGCTGGGTTTATAGACCCACAATCAAATGGGAACTACCCAATAATAATAAAAGTTAATAAAATAGAAATACAAAGTATTATCTGAAGATCTCAAAGCTTTTCACAAGCAGTGGTGATATCAGCTCCGTAGTCACAATACACTGTGAAATAGATAAGCATTATCTGAATTGTTCAGGTGAGCAAACTGAGGCACAGAGGTTAAATAACTTGCCCAAGGTCCCACAGCAAGTCAGTGGCAGATTTAGGAACAGCCCACATCTCTTCAATCATAGTCCCATAACTGAGTCACTAGTCCATATTTTCTATGTGCCAAAGACAACTAAACTGTTTAAATTACAGCACATACTTTTACACTGCTTTTTTGCAGCCCAGAATAATATATCTGGAATCTGGGACAAAAGTTTAAATGCATTAAAAGCACACACATGCAGTTAGTTGTATCATTAAGCACCCCCCACCACATCAGTAATATTATAATGTAGTTTTTGAAATACTAGAGTGGTTGAAATGGGTTTGAAGAAAGGATTCATTAAGATAAAGTGCCAGCATCCCACCAGAGGCCAATAAAATTTTTCTGTGGAACGCTGTTCAAATTAATTTTTCTTCTTGAAGAACATATCCTGACTAATTATGTTTGGTATTATCCTCCTTAAGGAATTCGGATTCCTCATTGCTATTAAGGGCAAGGGAAAAAAAGGATATAGAAGAAAGACACTCTAGGCCAGATACACAGCTGGAGCTGGAGCTCAATTGAAGCCAGAGGAGCTATGCTCAGTTATAGCTGCTGAGGATCTGGTATATACCTATAAACACAGAGAAAGATACACAGAAAATTGTATAAATATAAAGGGCCAAATGAAGTTATGCCAGTAGAAAATTTAAGTCAATGAAGTTACACTGGCAAAGAATCTGACTGCAAAGCTCTCATGTAAGTTCAAGTCTATAAACAAACCATAGCTGTGTTGAGCTTTCTAGTTTTTTGCTTTCCAGAACTGAAGATAAATATAAGAAACAGAAGTGTGTTCATTAGACATTTGGCTTTAAAAATCCAGAGGTCAGGCAGCTAACATCTGTACATTCTTTTTGTTCTTGAGTGGCTAGGCAAACAGATACAGTAGTTGCAACCATACTATATATAGATTGCATGCTTAAAGTGTAACAGGGAATGCAATTTGGTGGGCATGGCTGATTGCTGCTTAGTTAAGTTGTTTCATCTTGGCTGTTATAAATTATGTATTTGTTTTATATATATTACACACACACACACACCTCATGATAGTGGAAGATTTACAATGACAATGATGGCTGTAGACTGGGCCCAATTGGAAATCCAAGAAGGCCTTAGGTGTTGAACTACCTTTAACTTTAATGAGAGTTGTGCTGAACTCACATAGGCTCCATTGAAAATACCAGCCGCAGACTAGTCTTTTCTATCCTATACAGGTTATTACACCACCCTCCTGAGGAGCACCTTCCTGCAGTGCATTAAGTGACATGACTAAGTGACATGACTAACATCAGTCACTGTCACACAAGAAAAATATGGGCAGACACTCTGTAAGGGTCAATACCCATCTCTGTAAAACCACCTGCATTTCATTAAAAAAGTTGCATTGTGAGACAAAAGGAAAGAAGATTAGAGGAATAGGTTAAAAAAAAAAAGCTTCCCAAGGGCAGGGCAGGGGAGTTGATGATATTGTGTCATGTGGACTAAACAAACATAGCAGCAACTAAGCAGAAAACAAGGGACATGGCCGTGGGGAAAAGGACTAACAGGTAAATAGGAAAGGCACATAAGTCCAAGTAAAGAATGCTGTCTGAATCAGCTTTAATTTAAGCAGAACTCTATGAACAATGGGGTTTGGAGCAGATCTCTCAGTTCCACATTCTGTAGGGATTTCCCATTGCCTTAGATGTCGCTGGCCTATGACAGCAACTAGCTCCAGTGCACTGCTATCACAGGCTACTGCATCCAACCCCTTAGCTACCTTGGCCTTATATCCTGCACTACCGCCCCTGGCCCCCGGCCCCAAGTCGTGCACCTATTCTCCATGAGTTTCCCATGCCTTCAGCAGGGATTTTAGACCGCAAAAATTGTCTCTTCTGTCCCTTAGAGGATGGAGGAGTGTCTGGACCCTATGGCTTTGAAGTTGCAGACATTTTGCTTTAGTTTTTACCCTCCAATGTGTTTAATAGTTAAAAAAGATAATTCAAAAAGGGATACCAAGTGTAGACAGTGCTGGTTGTGTTTCAAGGGTTATTTAATAAAAATTACCTTTCTTTCCTTCATATTTATTATTTTACTTTCTTGGAAATAGGAACCAGAAGGATTTGATAAATGGATCAAAAGGTCATTGGACTTCATTTTCTCAGCTTCTGGAACTGCTCCCACAGCCAGTAGTGAAATGCTATTTTATAATTTCCTAGAGCATTGCTTTTCAGTGAATCACAACAGACATCCTTCCCCTTCCTACAGCACCAATGCACTGTGAGGACAATTTTCACTCTCTGAAGTGGTAGGCACACTCATCTGTGTCACAGTAGGGTGGTTTATCTAGGAGTTCAGTCCTCTACTCAAATATTAAAAGAGCCTGAACTTTTAAATACAGGCTTAATAGACCTGCCCAATTCAACACAGGGAATATTTTCAGCTGTGGCTTAGCTGTTTAGCAAATGTAGAACATTTAATTACTTATACAACAAGAAGACATTCAGTTTAGGTCCCCAATTGTGATTTCACCCTTCCTCCAAAGCATGCCTGAGAGAGAATGACAGACTTAAGTGATCTGAAATAGCCTGGTAAATCCTGTGATGTGATTCTGCAGTGTGACTCTTGTGAAACTATACCCATTCAACTGAGTTACCCTTGATTTACACTGGTCTGAACAAGATGAAAATTCAGGTCTCCTCTGACAGTCCACTCATCCCCTTGCAATATCAAGGGAGAAGGGGTCCAATTGCAGTTCAGCACCTATGTTTTGGTTCAGGGTCCAACACATACCCTGAACATTATTGAATTATAAATAGTAAATTCCTGGTGGAAACGTAAGCGGAGAAAATGAAGAAAGTGGAAATGCTGTTGGAGGTCCTTATGGGGAAGACAGAGGGGCTTGCAATGCAGTGGGGGCTTCAAAGGGGAAGCAGGGACTGGGGGCATTTGCAAAGTCAGCTCTCTGACTTTGGGACAAAGTTATTCCACTGCTTGATTTCCCCTTCTGATCTCAGATGCTTTCTCCATCCCACCACTAGGCAAGGGAACCTGTCTCCTAATCAGCCACCTGCTTTAGGCTCCTGAAGCCTAGAGCTCTTCTGGCCAGATGGCTTCTTCCTATGGCGGGATCCTGCAGAGCTCTGGTGCTCCTGAAATGAAACATTCTAGGCAGCACCCAGGCAGCCTATGCCTATCATCACCCCATCAGGGAGGGTTTAAATTTAAGATTTATCTCCAGAACAGCATGTACAACAAATAGCTTTCAGCACATACAATTTGCAAAGTAACCAGTTTATCATGAATAGAGCTATTTGCAGTCTAGTCATATTATAAAATCTTGTAGATAACACAAAGAAGCTGCTCACTTCTCAGTGATGGTGCTTTTGAATTAATTTGAATCCAGATTGCCTCCTGAGTATTGTTTGTTCTAATATGAAACAGTTTATGGTGAGAAATTACAGCGGCATCACTTGAGAGCTCCCTGGAACAGCATATTGCAGTTAAAGTTGAGTGAGCTTTTGCATATTGTACAGCTGTATAGAGCATACCCTGATTTTGTAGGTTAGGTGCTAGATATTGAAATGGATCGCAGATAAGTCATTTTGCCCAGCTAGAATATTTATGAAATGTGCAGCTGTAGGGAAACCAAGAATTCCCGTACCTTCCGACAACGGAAGCAGCATGATGTGAGTGTTGAAAGCCTAGCAGTCTGCCTTAACACATGTGTGCACCCCCTTCTACCATCAACCAGACATTTCCTTCTGGTCTAGCGTTGAATGCGCATCTTCAAAGATTTATACTAGGCTGTTGTAGTTGTACGTTCAGTATTTAGTCACTTACTACATATATAGAGGGCATTACATAGCAAAGAAATTTCCATTGTTACCCTAGGGGCTAAGTGCACCGAGAGTGAGATGTTTCCATAAGGTGGACACATTAGAACTTCATTAATGCACAAACACACAGAATTGGTATTCTCCCTTCATCTCTAAAGCAGATTTCATAGCAGAGGCTATAGGAAAGTCTCATTAGTAAGACTTAGCTCCACAACATTGCCAGTATACTCTGAATCGTGACCACAAATAATTAAGACCAAACTGTACAAAAAATAAGTAGAGTACATTCGGTGATTATCCTTGCATGTGTGTGTTCACTGTTTAGGGCCTGCTCCTGGGAGGTACTGAGCACTTGTCATTTCAGCTTAAATCAATGGGACTTGAAGGTCCACAGCATCTCTCAGGATCAGGCCCTTACTTGCTAAGTCTCAAAATTCTGTGAATTGTCAGGGCTTTCCTAGTCATTGGAAGAAATTAACAATGCTTCTCTTTGAGCCAAGTACTTACCAGTATTTACACACATAGCCTTACAATTGTTATGTAGAGAATCACCCTGTACTGTTGGACCCAGGCAGAAGAGTTGCAGCTAGTATAGCATACTTAAGATCTTTTATTTCTTGTTTAATAAAATTAATGAACTTGGTGAGACTTTAGGCTAAATTAATCCCAGGTGTGTTTCCACTGAATATAATCAGTTACACAGGAATTAATCTGGGTGAGTGCAATTATCTCCTCATTAACCCTGAGGAGTTGGGATTAACTTTAGTGTTCAGGGTTAAAGATATACATGTATTTTGTGATGGGAACTCCCAAACCACTAGTACTACAAGGTTAACACTGACCAAAATGTCTGCACCAGAACACACGTAGGATACTAAGCAAAATACTGTTATCCCTTTTTACTGGAGCAGTTAGCCAATTTCTAGGATCTTGTGGGTAGTTTCTGCTAGAAAGAGAAATTGATGGAGGCGGGTATTTCTTGGATGCAGGACTGTGTACTTATGAAGAATATATTAGGAATCAGACAGTTTCTTTGTTCACAGTTCCAAGCCACTTTCCAGCCAGCACTTTATCCAAAAGTATTTCTCTGGCTGGCTTGCTAGTTCTAGTGTTTCTGCTGCTTCTGTCTTACCCATGATACAAAGCTGCAATCAAGTCAATCCCCCACACTTGCTTTTGTCATTAGGCCCCCAGAAAACTCCTTGAACCATATGGCCCATCCATTGCCCAGGCTTTCATGTGGTCTAGTCCTTGAGTGGGAGTTTTCCATTGTTTCAGCTATCAACAAAGGGCACATTTGTTCCTTCATTTATCCTGAATGGAAGGTGGCTATCACACCAACACCTTTAACACCCAGCAGAACAATCCCATAAAAAGACCCACTCAGAGGGCTGCATTTGGCAATCTTATACACTTCATACAAGAGGCAACAAGATGACAGAAGTGAATTAGGATCAAAATACTGGTGAAACAGAATATTTCTAAAATATTCCAGGGGTATGGTGAACAGCCACATCACAGTGACTCCTCACAGTGATAATCCGGTAGGATTCCCAAAACAGACAAGAAAAGTATGGTTGTAGGCATGATGAAGAGTAGCAGACACAGTACAATTCGCATCCTGACCGCCTGTGGAGATCTCATCGTTGACCTCTAGCTCTTAAAAAATTAAACTACAAATTCCCTTAAAACCACAAGGATTGCAGCATGCCTTTCTATGAAACCAAGGCTAACAAGTTAAAAATAAAATGAGTATCCCGACACAAACCTACCCAGCCCACAGAATCCTTAATGGAACACCATTGCACTTAGAGCCGTATGGGTTGTTTTAACTCATTTGGCTTATCTCTGTAGGAATATACACACGATAGCCACTGGGTTGTTTAAAGCAATTCATCCTTGTTTTTATAACTGTTGTCCACTGTAACTTGATTTTTGCAAGAGCCTACAAAGGGCTTTAGTGGGCCAAAAAAAGAAAAAAAAACCTGATAGGACCCTAGTCCATAGGCAGGAAAAAAGGAAAGACAGAGCTGTCTCAACCTACTTCCTGTTCCACCCCCCACAATTTAAACATACAAAATGAAACACACACCCATCCATCTTTTCCAGCCTGCCAGGATCCTGTTATTAAGTTACAGAAGGGCCGCTCAGTTCAAAGGTTAGCTAGAGAATCCTGAAACAATTTGTGAGAGCCTTCGCTTTATTTAGAGTACTCATCCAGACTGGACCCCAGTTTAAGAATGCAACAAGTTGAACTGTAATTGCCAAAAATATTGACATCCTTAGAAAGTTAGCTTGCAGTGATGTTGTAGCCATGTTGGTCCCAGGAAGACCTGAAGAAGAGCTCTGTGAAGCTCGAAATCTTGTCTCTCTCACCAGCAGAAGTTGGTCCAGTAAAAGATATTACCTCCCCCACTGTATCTCTCTCAGAAATGTAATGTAATTTAACAACTGGACTGTACAAGATATTCTCATCAGTATTAGAAAAGGACCCGGTATGCATCACCATTCAACTCTGAGTCACAGCCAGACTTATAACACTCATAAAAGATACTTTTGCCATATGCTAACCACTACAGGATGATTAAAATACATGACTCGGCTCACCATCTCAGCTAATATGGTGTTTGTGTGCACATACAGTTAGAATATACATTGAACAGGTTATCCTCCTCAACAATTCCAATCATCCAGAATAATTACTTGCATATGATAATTTCTACCCTGCTTGAGAATGTTTAGAGTATAACTTCACTTGGTGTGAGTGCAAATTGTTTCACAGGAACTTAAAAACAAGCACATTTTGCATATGACTAGAGACAAAGCCTAGAAATCAATCAGTCAATAAAAGTAATAAATAAAAGTCCCCCTTTGGCTGCTAGATTTTGTAAGTTCTGTCCAGAATTTTGCCAGCAAGAAGTGAATGTAAATGATGCAAAAGTCTCTAGCTAATGCAGGGTTTGCAAAGTTTGTAGTGCAAAAATGTTAACATTAATACATTTTGATTTAGGATGAGAAGCAAAGTTTTTAAAAAAATAAGTGGGGTGGGTCAGGTGGGAATGCTAGATTTTTCCCCAGTAGGAGAAAAACTTCACATGAAAATTTTCAAGCCTAGAGTTTCCTCTGAATCATTCAGTGGAGAAGGCGCATAGTTTCCCCATTCCCATCCCTTGTGTGGAGAAGGCAATTGATCCAACTCGCTAAGGACCCGGTATTTAGGTCCCTAAAGATGCAGATAGGCATGTGTTGGGATTTTTCAAGCATACCTTGTCATTGCTCTCTCATCCTTCTGTGAGAGCTCAGGTGTTATCGGAACAGAACTGCTGACTGGGAAAATGTTGACAGGCATTAGCGTTCTCTGTAAAATCACCACGAAGTTGGGGGTGAGGGAGGGAAAGTACAATAATGGGACACTGGCTATTTGCCACACACTAGCTTGGGTTCACTTTCTTTTGAACTCCATCTTTGTGGTGCACCCACAGAAGTGCATAATCAGGGAGATGCCGGGGATTATGTTTCAAAGCCAACACTCCTCCTTGTCCACTTCCTTCACCCAATACCTTTGTGTTCCTAGTACTCACAGAAACAGAGGAAACAACCCAGCCCCATGGCCCATATTTTGCTTTCAGGGTTTGCTAGCTCTAACAAGCACCAATGGTTCAGCGGAATTTGACCTGGCCACCTTTAACTACAGTTTGCATCATTGGTATGGGTGCTATCTGAGAAAGAACTGCAGTCAAACACAGGAATTGTCACACTAGCTCAGTCCACTGGTCTATCAAGTCTGACAGGATTCAGTACCAGAATATACACTCTCCTCAGCGACAAGAAAAGGAAAACATAACAGTTACAGTACTTACCAAATGAAAGAGCAAAGTGCAAAATATGATTGGGTTGGGTCAGACTGCAGCTGCTTGACCCAACCAAATTTAAAGAGCCAGTCCTACAGAGACATGCTGAGAGAAGAGGGAAACGTTGTAATAGGGAAAGAGATAGTAAGGAGCGGGCAGCCACAAAAAATCATACTCCTGTGAAAGGGTTGCTTGTGTGTGACGTGCACAACCACTATCTCACATGGGTCAATAAGGGAAGTTTTTTCCCAATCCCCACATCAGTTACTGGTTTCCTCATGCCCTGAAGCATGAGAGTTTCTATCCCTTCAAAAATAAACAGACGAGTAGATTACAGCTTTTGGAATACACTAGCTTCTGGCTGACACAGTCCCAATTAAGGAAGGTTACTGGCAAATTTGAATCACTGAAGCACAGATGCTTTCAATGCACCAACTTTCTTCTTCTCCAGCTACACAAATAGTCAGCCCTTTCTTCTAAGGTCCTCTATAGCACTGATCACCCTCCTCAGAACAGGTCAACAAGCATTGTGAATTAAGTGATAGTGCCTGGAGCACATATATGGAGAGAGAAACTTAATGTTGTGTTTAATGGACCATGCCGCATACGTAGAAACCTAGTGGTCACAGCAGAGATAAAACCTGGGACCTTCAGCACCAACTGAGATAAAGAGAACTCCAATAGGTGTATGTATACATAAGATGCAGTAATTTGTTCAAAAGTGGGCCCTTGTTTAATCCTTTTGCTTTAATTCAATTTTCATTTGCTCTGCAATGTTAGATCCCAGAGTGCCCATGTAATCACCACAAGCTGAATTCCTGTCACATTACTACATGCAACCCTAGTTAAAAGCAGAATATAATGCTGATCATTTTAAAATAAAATTAAACAAGAAATTTAGTCTAACATGGGAGTTAACAGCATTGAGGCAAGAAGCAAACCTAATCATGCAAAAACCCATATTCATTTATTAAACAGTTTCTCTTTTTATATAGAGTCCTGGGGCACAAACACACAGCCAACATCACTCAAAGTAAATGTACAAATTATACAGCTATGAAATAATAATAATGCAAGAGGCTGAAAATACCATAACCAGAGGCTTCGGACCACACTTAATTGTAATTGTTACTAATCACAACATATTTGCAAAATGATTGTCATGTTCTCTTACCACAAAGGTTCATAACTCTCATGCCATATAAGAGCCGTGTAGGTATTAAAAACGTTACCCCACACGTTCCGCTAAAAATGGTTCCCAGTTCACCTTCCAATATTCTGGATGGGTATTTGTAACACAGCTAGCTGATTTGAGAGGCATGTGGTCCAGAGGTTAGGGCTAGGACTCAGGAGACCTATTCCCAGCTTGGTCACTGAGAGTGCCTTCTAGGGTTGCCAGTTTTGGTTGGACATATTCCTGGAGGTTTCATCACATGACATAACCTTCAATTAAATCATAGAATCATAGAATATCAGGGTTGGAAGGGACCTCAGGAGGTCATCTAGTCCAACCCCCTGCTCAAAGCAGGACCAATCCCCAACTAAATCATCCCAGCCAGGGCTCTGTCAAGCCTGACCCTATAAACCTCAAAGGAAGGAGATTCTACCACCTCCCTAGGTAACGCATTCAAGTGCTTCACCACCCTCCTAGTGAAAAGGTTTTTCCTAATATCCAACCTAAACCTCCCCCACTGCAACTTGAGACCATTACTCCTTGTTCTGTCATCTGCTACCACGGAGAACAGTCTAGATCCATTCTCTTTGGAACCCCCTTTCAGGTAGTTGAAAGCAGCTATCAAATCCCCCCTCATTCTTCTCTTCCGCAGACTAAACAATCCCAGTCCCCTCAGCCTCTCCTCATAAGTCATGTGTTCCAGTCCCCTAATCATTTTTATTGCCCTCCGCTGGACGCTTTCCAATTTTTTCACATCCTTCTTGTAGTGTGGGGTCCAAAACTGGACACAGTACTCCAGATGAGGCCTCACCAATGTCGAATAGAGGGGAATGATCACGTCCCTCGATCTGCTAGCAATGCCCCTACTTATACAGCCCAAAATGCCATTGGCCTTCTTGGCAACAAGGGCACACTGTTGACTCATATCCAGCTTCTCGTCCACTGTAACCCCTAGGTCCTTTTCTGCAGAACTTCTGCCTAGCCATTTGGTCCCTAGTCTGTAGTGGTGCATGGGATTCTTCTGTCCTAACTGCAGGACTCTGCACTTCTGCTTGTTGAACCTCATTTCTTTTGGCCCAATCCTCTAATTTGCCTAGGTCCCTCTGCATGCTATCCCTACCCTCCAGCATATCTACCTCTCCTCCCAGTTTAGTGCCATCTGCAAACTTGCTGAGGGTGCAATCCACGCCACCCTCCAGATCATTAATGGAGATACTGAACAAAACCGGCCCGAGGACTGAAGCCTTGGGGCACTCCACTTGATACCGGTTGCCAACTAGACAGGGAGCCTTGATCACTACCTGTTGAGCCTGATGATCTAGCCAGCTTTCTATCCACCTTATAGTCCATTCATCCAGCCCATACTTCTTTAACTTGCTGGCAAGAATACTGTGGGAGACTGTGTCAAAAGATTTGCTAAAGTCAAGGAGTATCACGTCCACTGCTTTCCCCTCATCCACAGAGCTAGTTGTCTTGTCATAGAAGGCAATTAGATTAGTCAGGCATGACTTGCCCTTGGTGAATCCAGGCTGACTGTTCCTGATCACTTTCCTCTCCTCTAAGTGCTTCAGAATTGATTCCTTGAGGACCTGCTCCATGATTTTTCCAGGGACTGAGGTGAGGCTGACTGGCCTGTAGTTCCCAGGATCCTCCTCCTTCCCTTTTTTAAAGATGGGCACTACATTAGCCTTTTTCCAGTCGTCCGGGACCTCCCCCAATCGCCATGAGTTTTCAAAGATAATGGCCAATGGCTCTGCAATCACATCCACCAACTCCTTTAGCACGCTCGGATGCAGCGCATCAGGCCCCATGGACTTGTGCTCGTCCAGCTTTTCTAAATAGTCCCAAACCACTTCTTTCTCCACAGAGGGCTGGTCACCTCCTCCCCATGCTGTGCTACCCAGTGCAGTAGTCTGGGAGCTGGCCTTGTTTGTGAAGATAGAGGCAAAAAAAGCATTGAGTACATTAGCTTTTTCCACATCCTCTGTCACTAGGTTGCCTCCCTCATTCAGTAAGGGGCCCACACTTTCCTTGACTTTCTTCTTGTTGCTAACATACCTGAAGAAACCCTTCTTGTTACTCCTATCATCTCTTTCTAGCTGCAACTCCAAGTGTGATTTGGCCTTCCTGATTTCACTCCTGCATGCCCGAGCAATATATTTATACTCCTCCCTGGTCATTTGTCAATCTTCTACTTCTTGTAAACTTCTTTTTTGTGTTTAAGATCAGCAAGGATTTCACTGTTAAGCCAAGCTGGTCGCCTGCCATATTTACTATTCTTTCTACACATCGGGATGGTTTGTCCCTGTAACCTCAATAAGGATTCTTTAAAATACAGCCAGCTCTCCTGGACTCCTTTCCCCCTCATGTTATTCTCCCAGGGGATCCTGCCCATCAGTTCCTGAGGGGCTTTTCTGACGTCCAGGGTCCGTATTCTGCTGCTTTCCTTTCTTCCTTGTCTCAGGATTCTGAACTCGACCATCTCATGGTCACTGCCTCCCAGGTTCCCATCCACTTTTGCTTCCCCTACTAATTCTTCCTGGTTTCTGAGCAGCAGGTCAAGAAGAGCTCTGCCCCTAGTTGGTTCCTCCAGCAAATTGTCCCCTACACTTTCCAAAAACTTCCTGGATTATCTGTGCACTGCTGAATTGCTCTCCCAGCAGATATCAGGGTGATTGAAGTCTCCTATGAGAAACCAGGGCCTGCGATCTAGTAACTTCCGTTAGTTGCCAGAAGAAAACCTCGTCCACCTCATCCCCCCGGGCCAGTGGTCAATAGCAGACTCCCACCACGACATCACCCTTGTTGCTCACACTTCTAAACTTAATCCAGAGACTCTCAGGTTTTTCTGAAGTTTCATACCGGAGCTCTGAGCAGTCATACTGCTCTCTTACATACAATGCAACTTCCCCACCTTTTCTGCCCTGCCTGTCCTTCCTAAACAGTTTATATCCATCCATGACAGTACTCCAGTCATGTGAGTTATCCCACCAAGTCTCTGTCATAATTCCTTGACTGTGCCAGGACTTCCAGTTCTCCCTGCTTGTTTCCCAGGCTTCTTGCATTTGTGTATTGGAACTTAAGATAACTCGCTGATCGTCCCTCTTTCTCAGTATGAGGAAGGAGCCCTCCCCTCTCGTGCTCTCCTGCTCGTGCTTCCTCCTGGTATCCCACTTCCCCACTTACCTCAGGGCTTTGGTCTCCTTCCCCCGGTGAACCGAGTTTAAAGCCCTCCTCACTAGGTTAGCCAGCCTGCTTGCAAAGATGCTCTTCCCTCTCTTTGTTAGGTGGAGCCCATCTCTGCCTAGCACTACTCCTTCTTGAAACACCATCCCATGGTCAAAGAACCCAAAGCTGTCTCTCCAACACCACCTGCATAGCCATTCATTGACTTCCATGATTCAACGGTCTCTACCCGGGCCTTTTCCTTCCACGGGGAGGGGACAAGAACACCACTTGAGCCTCAAATTCCTTTATCCTTCTTCCCAGAGCCACGTAGTCTGCAGTGTTCCACTCAAGGTCATTCTTGGCAGTATCATTGGTGCCCACGTGGAGAAGCAGGAAGGGGTAGCGATCTGAGGGCTTGATGTGTCTCGGCAGTCTCTCCATCACATTGTGAATCCTAGCTCCTGGCAAGCTAATTCCAGGAGACTCTGGGACAATCCTGGAGGGTTGGCAACCATACTGCCTTCCTGAGATGTAAGGGGGAGCATGTTTGTAGATCTATCTAAGGTGCCTCTATGGCCCCAATTACCATCGTATCTGAGCACCTCCCAGTCTTTAATGGATTTATCCTCACAACAGCCCTGTGAGGTAGAGTTTTAATGTTTTGCAAAGCACTTCCCCATTGTCTAGGGTTCAAGGTACACACAAATATTTGTTCCAGGCCTGGTGCAGGAAATCGAAATTAGGGAAAGTCTTTTGGGCCAGGAAGTTGTAATAGGCTGCAGCTGGTCAGGTGAACCTATGCAGCTGTTTCTGTATCAATAACAATTGTGGAGTCTCTGGGTTTCCTAGCAAATAAGGACCAAATATGTCCTTCAAGAGATGCTTAAGCTGCATCTCCTAGATTCAACTTCTTTATATGAACACTTGTTCCACGGTGGTCACATATGAGATTATTTCAGAACCATTCCCACTTTGCAGGGGTATGAGACAGGGCTGTCCCCTCTTGCGTCTGTTGTGTGACCTAGCTCTAGTGCTATCCATACAGCTCAACATATACATGGCACCAGGATAGGCTTAACAGAGCCCAAGATCATGCTTTATGCTGCTGATGCTTGTTCTTGTAGGTAAATCTGAAGATTCTGTTCCTAACCAATTAAATCTAATTAATGCATTTGGCCCTCTTGCAGGATACAAAATAAATTGGGAAAAGTCAGTTTTCTTTAAGTAGAGCTGATTGAAACAAAATTTGTCAAAATCGTTTTGTCAGATTTATTTGAAAATCTCAACTTCTTTTTTCAGGAAGGAAAACCTATTTTCGGACAAGCTCTAACTTTAAGACAGGGAAAGGGAGAGAGAATTTTGAGCTGACATACCTCAGGAGTTGAGAGTAAAGAGTTCAGGATGATCAAGGCCAGGAAGATGATAGGGGGAAAATGACCATTTTTATTTCTACCATTCAAGTGCTGCATATTTCAGCTTGATTGGGCCTTTTTGGAAGGCCTCCCAGTCAAGCTGATCACTGAGATCTAACTAGTTTAAAAATCAGCTGCTAGGCAGATAAGGAAATCTGAAAAGCATCATCATCACAGCTCCAGACTCAGCCTTCTCTGACTTGATTCCATTAGGGACCAACTTTAAAAAGGGACTAATAACATTAAAAGCTCTTACACAGCCCGGCCCCCAATTGTTTTATCAAGTTCATCAGCATGTCACTCTCTGCTCACATGCCACAATGAAATGATGTAAACTGGCTCTTTGTTCCAAGATGGAGGAGCCAAGCCTCAGGTGACAGAGTCTTCTTACACTATGCCCTGGGCTACTCTCCTCCTTCCTCTATGTTATGCAGATTCTGTGCAATCATTCAGTTCCAGCCTTATCTATTCCCAATTACATGTGGATTAAATGCTGTGTAGCCGTTTTATTACAAGTGCAAATTCACTGCTGTTTAATCTTGCCAATGCTCTATTTCATTTTGATATATTCTGACTGGCTTGCCTGTTAACAGTAGGCTGAAGAATATTAACCAGCTGCACACTTGGTTACTAACTGAGACTTTTCTATATGTTAGTTATTTATATTACAGAACCATTAGCGGATATATTCACATCTTTATGTTTATTTTTAGGAAATCAGTTCAGGAAAGATGGTACAGGGAAGTGTAAATTCTACTTTGTACGACCAGCAAAAGCACAGATCCTCAAAGGGATAAACACAACAACAGGCTATAGTGGGTAGCAGTGGGGAATGAGACAACATTAAACAAGAGAAAAAATTACACCTGTAAGGGAAGAAATACAGATTGTTTGCTTCATGTATTTCTTGTTACAGTTTGTATTTGGGTATTTTATATTTTTAAATGGGCTAGGGACAGTGGGAGAAGACTAAAGCTGGCTGATAGAAGTAAGCTTCGAACTTTGTTGAACTTACACAGATAGGTCTGAACAACAGTCTTGGTAAATGAAACGTTAACTGAGTTAAGTTTTCCCCAGTTGGAACTTTAGAAAGAACACCCATAAAACTGCACATCAAAACATTCACCACCAAGCTTTGTCTTTGGTCATTTCTTATCTACAAGGTCAAAATCAGTATAGTAGCTCAGGATTTAAATTTCAGTGACAAGGTACAAAGGAGCAGAATGTGCCAATGTTCTCACAGGATTATGCTGAAGGGGTTCATATGGAAATAGGACAATAATGGAGAGTCTTATCATGAGGCTGATTTAATACAATGGCACAGCAACCTTTATGTATGCCAAGAATGAAAGTAAATTATAGTAAATTTCTTCCCTGTTGTTTCTTAAATATCTATTTATCTTATAGTGTAGTGTCACTCTTATCTCCCATAATCATCTGCTTAAATTTACCTAATAATATTTTATACATGGCCCATCTAAGACTCTCAGACCCTTAGTGAGCTAATGGGCCAGATCCTCAGCTGGTGCAAACGAGCATCACTCCATTACCTTCAGTGGAACTATGACAATTTCACCAGCTGTAGACCTGGCCTTTTATTTCTCAGAGCTATTACAAGATAAACATACGTTCTTCCCAACCTGCTCTACAAAAACAATCCACACAGCATGGAGGGTCCAAACCCTCTCCTTTTGTGGGGTTTGATTGTATTAATAAAATAAAGAAAGCAGAAATGTAACAAAGATCAGTTCAAACCTCTCCAGGTTTGACTGCTTATGAATTTCTTCTCTCAGGATGACTCCCCCAAAGAGCTGCTTCCGCCACTCCTATATCCATGTGGGATAATGGATCCCCTTCATCAGTGTGTCAGCAGAATGTATTTAACCCTTTCCCAGCAGAATGAACATCTGCTAACAGGGTAGAGAAACCTGTAACAGTAACTTATATATAATCCCCTCTTTTGTGCCCAATTAATTTTATAATGAAATACTGAACATAACCCCTTGTGTATTTCAGTATGACTACAGAAGAGACTCCCTCTCTGTGAGGTTATGTCTGCGTTTCAGCTGGGAGGTGTGGTTCCCAGCTCACATAGATGTACCTGCATTGGCTCTGTTTGAACTAGAGCAAATAAATAGCAGTATAGCACAAGTGGCAGCTTGGACTAGCCACCCACATAGCTACCCAGAGTGTCTGAGTGGGTACGTACCCCAGCAGGTAGTTCTGCTAACGATAGCAGTATAGCCCAGGTAGCATGGACTGCAGCTCGGGCTAGCTGCCTGAGTACCTACCTGCCCAGAGCGTCTGAATGCATACTTGGGTGGCTTGCCCAAGCTGCCACCTGTGCTACATTGGGCAAGATAAGCGTTCATGCACCTATCTCATGTGCAGGGGCCAATGCAGTAGGTGGTCTCTGAGCATTCAAAATCTGGCTGGAGGAGGAGGGTGGTGCAGGGCTTGACATTTGGTTTGAGTTCAAGAAGAGGGCTCTCACCTACTATTACTTCAAGGGGTTTTCTTTTGGAGAAGGTGGGGGTAGGAATTATTCCAACCAACACAATGCCGAAAAGCAGGAAATCCGTCGGAACAACTGCATTCTCTTTTTCTCAAATTGGGTACTTCAATATCTTATAATAATACTCATCACTTCTATGGTGCTCTATAAGTAAGGCTGTATGTCTGTCACAGAGGTCAGTGGGGGCCTTGGGCAGCTAAGATTTAGTCAGGTATTTATAGTAAAGGTTATGGACAGCTCACAGGCCCGTGATTTTTTTGTTTTTTGCCCATGACCTGTCCATGACTTTTACTAAAAATACCCATGACTAAATCACAGCCTTATCCATAAGCCAGGGGTGGGGAACCTTTTTCCTATCAGCAGCCACTGGACCCCAGAAAAAAATCAGTCGTGGGCCACCCACAGGCTTGGGGCTTCCACCACAGTGGGGCGAGCCAGCGCTTGTGGTTCCAGCCCTGTGGGGTGGGGGAAGGGTGTGGAGGCTTGGGGCTTCCCCTAGGCTCTGGGGTGGGGCTAGGGATGAGGAGTTTGGAGAGGACTCTGGGATGGGGCCAAGGGGTTTGGAGTGAGGGAGGGGGCTCAGGACTGGGGTGCGGGTGGGGATGTGGGGTCTGGGAGGGAGTTAGGGTGTGGCAGGTTCTGACCTGGGGCAGGAGGTTCGGGATGCGGGCTCTGACAAGGTGTCACTTATCTGAGGTGGCTCCCGGTTGGTGGCACAGCAGGGTTAAGGCAGGCGCCCTGCCTGCCCTGGCTCTGCACTGCTCCCAGAAGCGGACGGCACGTCCGGCCCGTAGGTGGAGGGTCGGCCGGGGGGTTCTGCGTGTTGCATGGCATCTGCAGGCGCTGCCCCCACATCTCCCATTGGTTCCCGGCCAATGAGAACGGTGGAGCTGGCGCTGGGGCCGGGAGCAGCACATGGAGCTTCCCTAATCGCCCCTCCTCCTGGGAGCTGTGTGGGGGTGGGGCGGGAGCTGAGGCTCGGGACTTCTGGCCCACGGTGTGGAGACTTGCCACGGGCCAGATTAAATTAAGCAGCAGCCTGGATCTGGCCCATGGGCCAGAGGTCCCCATCCCTGCTATAAGCCAAACGCCACCCCTTACAAATAGTTAGAGTAACTGGAGAAGGATGACTGGCCCATCGGCTGCTCAGGTGGGTGTAACCACCAGGCTACAGAATCATTCTCGCTCATGCTCTTTTTCTACCCCAATGACTCTTGAAATATTTATCCACAGAAGAACAGCTTCAATAGGAGAGATTGAGGGAGCACCACATCAGGTATCAGAGCCATCCCTTGGGTATGGCGAATTGGGGCGACTGCTCTGAGCCCCGCGCTTTGTGGTGCCCTGCAGACTGGTGCAATTGGCCAGCATGGTCAGTCCCAGAAGTGATGGGTTTGTCACTTCTGCCCTGGCCCCCAGGCCCTGCACCCCCCTAGGGACAGCCCTGTACATCCTATAGCTCAGTAGTTAGAGCACTGCCCCTGAGAGGTTGGAGATCTCTGTTCAATTCCTTTCTTCTGCCTGAGGGTGAATCTGAACCTGGGTCTCCTACATTGCAGGTGAATGCTCTAAGCACTGGGTTAAAAATTATAAGGTGCCCAGCACAACCACTCCTCCTTCTCCAGTCAAATTTTGAATGGAACTTGATCCAGTAGACGTGCTCAGAGGCTGCCTACTACATTGGGCCCGGCAGGTGAGATAGGCAGGAAATAGGTGTCTGGACGCCTAGACTGATGCACCAGTATACATGCCCAGAGGCAGAAATATAGGCTCCTAGGGAATTTTTACCCTGAAAACTTAGGCTCTACGTGATTTTAGGCACCTACAGGGTTTGGCAGGAGTTTTGTGAATTGCGATGGAGTCTAAATCTGGACTTAAGCACCTAAGTACCTTTCTGAAGCCTATCCATTGTTGCCAAAGATATCAACTGAAAGACAAAAGAAAAACAGATAACTCTAATGAAGAGGAAGAGCGAGTTGAAGAGTGAATCTACATTCACAACTTTAAGAAACATTTAGGCAAAAAATCAAGTCATTTTAAACAGCTTGAGATTTGCCTTGAAAACATTAAATACTGACTTGGCATGAATTATTTTGATTTAAACAGAGTTGATTTTATTTTATTTCATTTAAAATCATATCAGATGTTACTAAAATATCCAAACAGACTGGCTATATCTTCTCTGTGATACTACGGTACTGTATATTAATAGCATAGTGGGCTGAAATATTAACAATGCCTTTCTCTCAGCATGACTTCATTTAGTTTTGTTCTAAATTGATTTTGATTTGAAACCAAAACCTAAAGGTTTGATTTAACTTAAGTCAAACTTTTTTTATCCTGCTGTTTTTGCCATCTGTTTTTGAAGCAATTTTTTCGCTGTTCTTTATCATTCATTTGGTTGCATCCTCACTCCTCCATAGTACCAATTTTTAGATTTATGTCCCAGCCTGCTAGGACTGACAACAGGTGCTTCGGGATGAAGGCCCTAGAACTATTTCATTATGAAGAAGACTAAGCGAAAGTGATTCTCCTCCATTCCCCTTAGGATTCTAGCAGTGTGCAACCAGCCCCAGTGGCCATATTTGGACAATGGACTTCATAGTACTCTGATATAATAGTTATATCCTAGTTAACAAATTCCAGGGCCTGCTGTCCTCTAATAAACACTTGTCTTCTGTCTTTGAACCAGGATACATTCACAATTTCCATGTTCACAAGCAAACCAAATAAAAATCATTACTATTCATAAACGTGTGTACAGTTGTAGCAACAAAATCTGAAATGTAATTAATTACAACAGCTTTTTAAACTCTTGGGACTATATGCAAAATTGAGGGGAGGAAAACTGGAAGTCAGCCCGGTGATGAGGACAGGAGAAGCAGCTGCTCTACAGTATGGTCCTTTCTCCCCCTAATCCCATGGAAGTGGCTCCAAACACTAGGGGACGCATGCAGAATCACAAAGGCAGGGCTGGGTGATTGCTTCTGTCTGTGGCCTTATTCCCTTTTAAACCTGTGGGGATTTCCCAATAAGGTAATTCTGAGCCACCATCTTTCCTTCATGGGTTTCCTTCCAAACATTGAAATGTTCTGAAGGGAGTTTTAGGGCAATGCTTGGGATGGAGCCAATCAGAGCATGACCTCTGGAGAAGGGGCCATCAGGAGCAGGGAGGAGGAAAAGTCCTCTGCCCTTTATGTGTCTCCCAAGGTCAGTTCAAATCTACTGGTGGTGCCTTCCATGGGGGACAGAATCATACAAATGTAGGGCTGGAAAGCACTTCATGGGGTCATATAGTTCAGCCCTCTGCGTAGAGGCAGGACCAAGTAAACCTAGACCATCTCTGACACATGTTTGTCTCACCTGTTCTTAAAAACCTCCAGTGACAGGGATTCCACACTCTCCCTTGGAAGCCTATTCCAATGCTTAACTATCCATATAGTTAAAGTTTTCCCAATATCTCTGAGTTTAGTATGGCTCACCCCTTCCCCATCCAGATGGAAGGGTGGGGGCAAACTCTGCCTCGCAACAAAATGATGTGAAATAAACTGTTTCCTGGCCCCTGTGAATTCCTTTTCTCAATCTCAACCCTGATATGGTCTTTATCTTTTTATTTTTACCGGATCTATTGCAACACAACATCTGTTTTCTCTACTGAAAAATGACCCTCTCCTCATATGAATTCATTGAATTCAACATTTGGACCACACACGTTTATGATACCAGTGGCATGCAAGTAGCACATCCCATCCTTTGGCTTTAATTCTAGCCTTTGTCCTCCAACCTGACTGGTTGCATCCCTGCTGATCACCACCATCATCAGCTATCTCTGGGATCCTGTCTGCCTTCTGGTTCCTGACCTAATTTATCAGCTTCTGGAAGGACATTCTGACCTCTAAGTGTAAACTCCTTCTACAATAAGCTACCAAGGGCAGTTTATTCAAGTTTTCCTGATGAATGATGAAAGACACACTGCTCTCGGATGCACAAACAGATGTTGGTGAAATATTCGGTGTAGCACAGCCACCTCATCTCTCAACCATCTGTACTTTCCTGGGCAGTCTGGGCAGAAACAGTGGTCAGTGCAGGCTCAGTTGTCCCACCGTCTAATATGACTGTCCAGGAGGACTGCATTGGAAAGATATCTTTTAAGCAAAATACTGCTTTAATGAGCTTTAAGAAGGCAAGACCTTAAGTAGGAAGGCAGTTTCTGTCTTAATTACACCATTATTCTCAAATGGTTTTTAAACTGCAGATTGGAATCAGTGGTGGATTAGCCACTGGGCCAACAGTGCCCATGCCCAGGGGCACCGGCCAATTGGGAGACCTCCGGAAAAATGGGAGCTCCCGCTCGCCGCCCCGCCCTCCTGCCTGGTGTGGGGTGCCAGGGCTTGCCTTGCTCTGCCTGCTCAGCGCTCGTGCTGGGGAGCTGGAGAAGCCCCTGCACCTCAACCCTGTTCCCCAGCAGGAGCGCTGCGGGGGGACTGCAGGCGGACGGGGTGGGGAGGGGCCACACTTGCTCTGGCCCAGGGCCCCACAAACCCCTAATCCACCTTTGAATGGAATGCATATAAAATTTGGCAAGGTTGCCAGGGGCAGCACAGGCTTTGTTCAGTCCATGTGCAACAAAGGCACAGTCCCAACTCCCAATGATTTTAATGGAAATTGGATCATACCCCATTTTCTCTACCCTCCCCTCAAAGAAGAAATCTGTATTTCCACAATAAACTTCAGTTTGCTTCAGAACGGGTTTTGAGAAGCACAGAGAAAATTTGAGCAACTCTTTTTCAGTGGAAAAAAGAAAAAGACATTTAATCTGTGACCTACAGTAAAATGCTGGCTGTAATTCTGACCAAAGGAGATCAGAGAGACTCTGTTTTGCCAAGCTGCAGACTGTTAGAAACCAGCATCTGTGTCAGGTTTATTACTAGAGCTGATCTTATACTAGAAAAAATAATTAATTGAATAATTTATTGAATCAAAAAAGTAGAGTTTGTCAATACATTCATTTAATAATATTCAATCAGAGCCAGTAAACACCAGTGCTTTTGCACTCTGGAAAATGAACAATTCCTTGCCATAATGCTGTCAACAGAAAATATGAATTACATACATTATTCACAGGCAACTTGATTAACCTCATACAGATGAAATGTTTCTGGTATACCTTAGAATTAAAGAACAAAAAATGCCAACAAAACAAAAAAGTAATTTGCACTTAAGTAATCTAAATCAGAAATTACATCCAATATCACCGGTAATATATGTCAGAACTAAATTATGTTGGAAGATATTTATACTAATAACAAATATATATGAAATTGAAAAACACATTATTTTGCATATCCTAATAGTCTCCTTCATCTTGACAATTTGCATGTAAATAAGGGTTCTTTAAGTGTATTTTAATTGCTACACTACCTCCAGAAATACAGAGAGAATTTAAAAGACATATTTATTATTGTGCAGGGAACAAAAAGGTTAATATTCACCAAATAATTACTTAATTTGCATAGTGATTAGACTTATTTGCAATAAAACCATCTTATAAATATATAGAGGGAACACTAAACATTGGGAAGACTGACAAGCAGAATAACAGAAAATGTCATAAAGAAAAGGTGAATTTTCAGGTGAAAGACTTTAAATATGTGCTTTTTAAATATAGCTTTACTGCTAATCTCAGAGTAATAAGCCACATCTTTAAAATATTCAGTGTGTGCTGTGTTTGTTAGGCAAAATGCAAATGCAGATGGTAAAAAACCTCTGAAACACCTGAACATGATGAGCTCCTTGGGGCCTTTAATTTTTGCAATTACACAATTTAAAATAGCCTCTGAAGCCATTTTTTTTAATTTGTCAAAAATAAATATTGCTTTCTCCGTGCGACCTTGTATGTTAAGCTTTAGCCCTGAAGGAGTATTGATAACCTGTGAAGGAACACTCTTGAATCTCACTATTGCACTGCAAGTTCCCTCTTACCATTTTCCAAGAAATAAATACCCAGTGCTCACTGAAATTCTTGTCCTGCAAGTCTGCCAGAACAGTTAGAACCTTTGCAACTTAAAGAGCCTGGGGCAGATTCTCATTTACACTGCTGCTGCTTTACATTGCTGCAGAAGTGCAAAGGGGCCCTAAAAGGGGCATAAATTACATTTACGGCCATTTTCAGGACCCTTTACACAGCCAGAGCAGTGTAGAGCAGAAAATGAGAATGAGAACCCATATCTGAATAAAGAAAAGGAGTACTTGTGGCACCTTAGAGCCTAACCAATTTATTTGAGCATAAGCTTTCGTGAGCTACTGCGCACTTCATCGGATGCATACTGTGGAAACTGCAGAAGACATTGGAACTAAGGGTTAGATTCAGCCTTTAGGCACCACCCTGTGGATGGGGTGATGTCTAGCTGCCTCATGATAGGAGGAACTCTGTGAGCCACACTTCCTCAGCAGCTGCCCTTTATATCAGCCCAGCTGGGGCCATGACTCTGCCTACTCTCTACCCCTCACCACTTTTTTGCACATAGCCCATGCTCTCCTCCACTCCTGTCCATAGAGAGAACCACAATCCAGTGAAGTCCTACCGAGCCACATCACCGGCACAGCCATGTAGGAAAAGGGCGGAGTCTAGCCCTATGTGATTAAACTATGTTTACCTCAAGTAGCAGCAAGGAGCAAATGGGGCAGTTAGAGCAGAAACTGTCTCTCACATTCCTGCATGTACCTTTTCTACAGCTGAACTGGGCTCCCACCTTGACATGTCATTTGAATTAATTTTCCTTACTTAGTCTGAAAGTTTCGGATAGCTGTTTCAGTCAAAAAATTGAAGTAATATTTTGAGCTGTGTGAGCAACACAAATGGGCTACAACACTGCTCCCAAACATGGATATACAACTATCCACTCTGCTGTTACACAAAATGTTAAACTATGGATGCCTTTTACCACATCAGACAACAATGATAGCAAATGGTTATATACACTAGATGTGATCTTAGTTTGCCTCTGTCCTTCTTAATTTCCTCTTAGGAATTATGAAGCAAATTATTGTAAGTGGGCCTGGTTCTTTGCACTTATTCAGGATAATTCCTCCCATGCACTGCTGCATCACTTACAAGTGGTTGAAATGTTCTCATTGCCTGTGCTTTGGATTTAAATTAAGAGACAGGTAAAATGGGGGATGGTTTTGGTTTGGCAAAATCAAACCATAAACAGGATGGTTAGGATTCAGGTCCCATTTTTACTGATCATTTCCAGTTTGGCAGTGCTAGTGATGATGAAGGATACGATAATTTTTGTTGCTGTTCTGGCCAAAGTATCGTTTAGCTTTTGGAGATGAGTGGCAGTACATTATGATTGAAATTCTCGGGTCTGAGCTTCTCTCCCTCTTCTGGTACACACTAGAAGGGTGTGAGAGATGCATATGTGTCATTTTTCTTTTAGTTTTAGCGTCACTAGCTAATAGGATATTTATCATCAATGTATTGAGGTGGTAAAGGCAGGAGGATGTGTCTTTCTTAAACCCATTGGTTGCCAGTGTTGTGTTTTTAATGGTAAGCTTTTGAAAAGTTACGTCATCTGATAAATTGGGTACAGGTCTCGGGCGAGGAATTCCGATGTTCTGCTCTGTGTTGTGCCCCTGAGTCACTGTGGGCAAGTCAACCTACCTGTTTCCTCACTTCCTCATAAGTGGGGGCTGATATAACAGTATTATCTAAAAGGCTTCAGGGGACACCCAAAGCAACAGATTTTGAAGACTGCATTCAGGTTCATAAATACAAATATCTCACATTCTGAATGGCACATTTAAAGCTCAGGACTGACGCAGCAGGACTTGACCAACTTAGAACTGCAGATACTTCTAGTGGTGACAGAACATTTACAAGCAAGCAATAATCATCTACAGTAATCATTTCAAAACCATGATGTATGATTTCTAAGTCATTGGGGGTAGGGGGACAACACCCAACATGACAAGCCCGCTCTTCTTCTTGAAAACACACTACCAGACAGTTTGCTTTTTCTCCCTAATACTTTGCTTTCTATAGTTGATGCTTCATAAGGAGATTTGGTTTTAAACTGTTCCTGTGTCTTTAAAACTCTTACTAAACCAGAAGAATGCAGTGTGTCTATTTGTGTAGAAATGTTCAGTAACTGTGATGGAAAAAAATACCCAACCTCCCCTGTCCCCCCCCAGGAACCAGCTGTAGCCAAGCATATATAGCAACATGTACAATTTTCCATGACTTTAAGCAAGAATTCTATGCATAGAAAAATTCATATGGAGTCAGAGTAACCAGAAAAGCATTAAAAAGTAGATAATTAGAGGCTGATTATGAAGACTTACCAGATGGATATGAAATTAAAGTTTAGAAATGTTTTTGTAGTTTTACAAAAGCAAAATTTAGCTGCAGTCAGCAATTTTGCTGTCTATAACTGTTACTCCGTATGATCAATCACACAGTTACTCAAGTCAGCTGTGGATGCTGGGACTGCAGCAAACTCACTATGTGCCTGATCCAATTTAAAACGTTTCACTGGGCATTGGATCAGGCCCTTTATCCACAAAGCAATCAACGGGATAAAAAGGAATCAGGAAATAAAGTAAACAAGAAACAACATACTTCTAATTTAGAATATGTAAGCAACAAGCACTTTAATAAAAAAGCAATTCCTTTTATAATTAAGAACAATGTTTTCTGGCTTCCTTTCAATACTTTCTTTGAGACAGGAATGTCTATAAGGTATAACAAAAAATTACATTATTGAAGCAGTAATGTTAAGATTTTATTACAAAAATGTCAAGAAATGCAATGTTAAGATTCCCATAGTAATGTTCACTTTGACCTCATTTGTATGCAGTACAAAGGTGTCTTTTGCTACATGAAAGTACTAAGCAACACATCATACTAAGAAAATAATAATTATTGTGAAAGAACTGCACTATGTGACTTTTTATGATTGTATGTCCATTAGATCAGCAAGGAAGAGTAATAACTCACTGAAAAGCTGAGGCTACTTTCAGAGAACATGGGAATTGAGAAACTCTCTCTGTTTCATTGCAACAAGACAGGTGCATTGTTTTTTTACCGTACTTTGCAAAGCACAGAGTGCACTAGAGACAAAAGTTCTCTATTTATTAATGGAACAAATGCTGTATAAACAAGACAATGGCAGTGCTGTTCCCCAGACTGTCTTGCCACTGTGCCTCAAATCAGATCCAACAGGACTACTTCTATGGATGAGATGTCTATTCAGGCCATTGCCTCTGTGTTGAGATTGCCAGTGGGAATAACTATTTGCACTTTAACTGATATGGACATCTCCCCACTAAACAATGAATTCATTTCACATAAGTCACTAAACTGATGGTAACAACTTTTGATCACTACCACTGGATATGAACTAGTACCCTAGATTTGAAATCTCCATATCCCATTTCCTGCAAGTTCCTTTGAAGGTCCATTTCAGATATAAGCATGTCATGCATAAGCTTTTGTGACTGTATTATGGGGCAGTGATCTTGATGTACAGTGCTCATGAACTTCTGCTGCTAAGAAGCCCCTTTCCCCAGTGGGGTGTACAAAGAAATATACTGAACTCATGGAAAAGGTGTTATGAATTTTAATTTTGTATCTTCCAAGAATAATGTCCTTTTTGCTGCCAAATTCTCAGGCTCAGGACTCTTGAGATTCCTCCAGACTTGATTGTCAAGTGCGGCCATGGTGGCCACCAGGGACTTCATGTACAGCCAGAACAATTTTCGGAATAAAAAAAAGTTCATGGATATTTACAACTACTTTGCTACCAAAAAAAGCTATGAAAAAGTATTTTTACAACAAACTTTTAAATCGATATAGTTAGTAATAACTGTGTAACGTTCGTAGTATTAGTACAGTAAATATTCTTTCCACTGAAAAGATTCATTTTATTTACATGACACTTACAAATAACCATGCAACTAGACTGTCACTTGTATAATATTTTAAAGGTCAAAACTGCAGCCACTCTGAATTTGGTGTGGCTGCACATGCGGCCACAACAAACATTTATTTGCGATCCACTGCTCTGCTTAGTCCTCACACTGAATTCCCATCAAGGGACACAGGCAAAGAAGATTTCAGAAGCGAACAAAGAATGCAATATGCTTTTCAATGGCCAGGCTAAACATCTGACAAGGAATAGGGTGGAGAAATATAATATGCCTACCTATTACTGAAGGAAAATCGATTTGGTTATATTACAATGAAGAAACTGATGAAGAACAGTCCATCTGTGTACAAATATGACCCCTGCAATGCCGCCAACATCAGGGTGATCTGCCAAATGAGTACCATCTGCACAAGTGAAAGCTCTTCTATGGGCAGATTTAACTCACAATTTTTATAGGATTTTAAAGGGACACCATTAGCTTGAAATCTGGGCAGTCCTAAATGCAACTGCAGGCAGTGTACCTGCTCCTGAGTCCCTCTGCCAATTTCTCTGGTTTGACAATCACATTTTCCAGTTTTTAAAGTGTTTTTTCTCCCCTGTTGCTTTGTAAAAGACTCACAGAAAAAAAGAAAAAACCAACTGGCTGAATGGGAAAACTGACGACACGAAGTACTGCCAAATGAAAAAAGTAAAATAAAAAATAGAAAAATATATTTCCTCTCTCTACTTTTCTTTCAGTAATAGTAATTTTAGGCGTTACTTGTAACAAAAATGGGTAAAAATTTTCAGACGTAACTGTGATTTATGTCAATGGTGTCCCTTTAAAAGAAAAGATGCAAAGGGAAATTTTTCTCATAACAAAACCTTAACTGCTTTCTATCTCTGATACTTATGTGCTCCCACCCCATTATCCTAGTATCTGTGCACCTGCTGATCGTTCATGTAGTTGTCCTCACAACACCCACTGTGAGGTAGAGAAGTGTTATTATCCCCATTTTACATATAATGAAGCACAGAGAGGCTAAATAACTTGACCAAAGTTACCCAGGAAGCCTGTGGTAGAGCAGGAACTAGAACCTAGATTTCTGAAGTTCTAGGCTAGTGTCCTTCCTTCCTTCCTTTCTCAGGACTCCTGTAGGCCAAAGGAGGTAATTACATTGGCAGCCATATACATGTGAGAGATCAACAAGCTGATAGGAGGAACTAAGCATTCAAAATGGTGGTAGTGGCCTGCCTCTTCTACAACATATTTTGTTCAAAAGAAGTGTGACACTATTCATTTTTTAAAATTATATATAAACTTTAAAAGATAATTGATACATGCTGTCAATAGGGTTGCTAACTTTCTAATTACACAAAACTGAAGACCCTGATCCTGTCCCTTCCCTGAGGCCCTGCTCCTGCTCACTGCATTCCCCCTCCCTCGGTGGCTCGCTCTACCCCACCCTCACTCACTTTCACTTAGCTGGGGCAGGGGGTTGGGGTGTGGGAGGGAGCGAGGGCTCCAGCTGGGGGTGCAGGCTCTGGGGTGGGGCCAGGGATGAGGGGTTTGGGGTGCATGAGGAGGGTTTGGGGGGGCTCAGGGTTGGGGGGCAGGAGGTTGGGATCGGGGTTGCGGTGTGGGCTTACCTTGGGCAGCTCCCAGTCAGTGGCGCAGGGGGGCTAAGGCAGGCTCCCTGCCTGTCCTGGCTCTGAGCTGCACCCCAGAAGCAGCCAGCAGATCCGGCTTCTAGGTAGGGGGTCCAGGAGGCTCCGCATGCTGCTCTGACCCCCCAGGCACCACCCCTCAGCTCCCATTGGCCGCGGTTCCTGGCCAACGGGAGTGAGGAGTCAGAACTCAGGGTGGGGGCAGCGCGCAGAGCCCCGTGGCCCCCTCCCACCCCCCCGTTTAGGAGCCGGACCTGCTGGCCACCTCCAGGGCGCATTGCGGTGCCAGGACAGGTAGGGACTAGCCTGCCTTAGCTCCGCAGCACCGCCGACCAGACTTTTAACAGCTCGGTCGGTGGTGCTGACCGGAGCCACCAGGGTCCCTTTTCGACTGGATGTTCCGGTCAAAAACCGGACACCTGGTCACCCTAGCTGACAATGGACCGGGTTCCAACTTGACAGTGACAGCTCTTCCAATCAGCAACGTTAAAAAAAATCCTCCATTTTGAGGGGAGACATGATGTATCAGTATAGGCAATACAGAGTGCTTTCTGTTCAAGATGATTTTTCCCCTTCCAAGAAATGTTTTAAATGTCGACAACTAGGCTGTATCAGAAAACTAAATACATCAACATCTCAGAGTCTAAAACAGAATGCACACTCCATTTAATTTGAATGAGAGCCACTTACTGACACTTGTCTATTGGAAGAAAAGATGGTCTCATGATTACGGCAGGATATGAACCAAACCACCTGTTCTCACTATACCTCAGTTTCCCCCTCAGTAAAGTGAGCATAGGCTAATTCATTAAAGTACTTTGAGTTCCTCGGATGAAAAGCAGCACAATATTATTATTTAAATGTTGCAACCATCCAAGCTACATAGGGACTAAGTAGGGCAGAATATGGGCGGCTTATGTAGCATAGCACAAATAGTCATCTATCTTTCAAGGGAAATCCATCTCTGAGACAATGGTCCTTTGAAGAAAGCTTCTTCATAACAGCTGCCCCTGTTCTCAAAGACAGAGTTCTTAAAATGCCACACCGAAAGCCTAATCTAGTGATTAGATCATTAGATGAAATGGAAGTCAGGATTCACTTCTATGCTTCAGTTTCTTTCTCTCAAATAGGGATAATTTAACCATCTGTGTAAAGTGCTTTGGATAAAAGATGCTATATAAGTGAAAAATATATTATTAGTATGGATATTTGAAGTTAGTTTATGCTGTCAGAAAACAGTGGCATTATTTACCTTATGTAAAATGCTAATTTGCCAAACTATTGGCCAAATTTTTTTCTGCTAGTACAGCTTTTTAAATTAATACAGCATAAGTTATATTTTCATCATGGAGTACCAGTAACTAGCTGTCACTGTTAATATTTCCATTATAGATATTTACCTCTTGATGTTCCTTATCCCTTTGCTCTGTTATTGTAATGCAGCAGATTCACAGTTGAGTTGTCTATTAGGACAAAAAGTTTCTCTTGGGTTTTCATATTCATAGATAGCCAATGCAAGTGAAGACAGAAGGATGGAAAATGATGTGCTATGTGAAGCAAAAAATAAAAATCTAGGAACTTGCACTTGTCTAGGTTATTTGCACACTGGGGAATATCCCAAGGCCACTCAGGCCTTTTACTGTCAGGCTAGTTTGTGAGCTCTCAGAAGGCAGTGCATTCCAGCTAGGTGAAGGTCCTTCTTGAAGGACAACTAATTAGGTCCACCAGATCAAGATGGCACTCCTGTTTGATCAGGAGTGCTGTTATTCTTTCTGCCAAGTTAATGTTAGCTCCTTACAGCTTCACATCTCTTCTCCTGTTTTAACCAAGGATTCTACACAGCCTCCTTTCTCATAAGATGTGGATCTATATGTATACTTGCAGGCTCAAAATTGTATGAAGGGAAGCAAGCCTCATTCAGGCCTTAGTGTCTTTTGCTCTTTCCACCACCCTACAAGATTAATTTGTTCAGTTTCATAAAACAATAACCAGTTCTAAAATTTTACTACCTGATTGGAATTTAAATGATCACGGGTAACCCTATTTAAAATGTATTGCCTCAAAGCATGAGGCAGAGAGGAAGTCAGGATTGATAGCCAGCTGGCCTCAGGCGTCAGGGTCTACTCCCACTAGGCCCCCTCTCCAGTATTATGTGATTGCATGATAAATTTTAGGCCATTTAATCTTTATGGAAAAAAATCTTACAAATATTGTGAAGAGTACTGTACTAGTGTGGTTACCCTTGCAAAATTAAAAAAGATTAATTGACCTGTGGGAAAGAGATGGATTACCATTGATTACCATGTACATGTATTTGAGATGATAGATGAATGCAGTCACAACATTGATCTTTGCAAATTAGCCTGACTTTAGTCATCTATGATTTGTCTTTAGGCTTTCTACCATTAGTGGTTATCCATAAACAATCCTACATGGTTAACTGAATCCCATGGTTTTATCTAAAGCATAATCGATATAGCGATGGTTCATGCAGAGTTTGAATGCCATTCTGCAGAAACATACCATGTCTTTTCCTGTGGGGTGAAGTTTTCTTAATGTAACATTTTATTTAGAAATTATGAATTTCAATTTAATACATATATAGATTAAAAAGTAACAATACCTTCACCAGAGTTAAAGATTTGCATAATCAGAGACTTGCTCTGGGCCTGATTCTGACCTTGTGACATACTCACAGACTGAAAAAAACTCATGGAATTAAGGTAAACTTTATTGAATTATGGAATTAGGGTTCATACCTTTGGGATCCATTCCATTAAAAATGCAATTGTGTATGTGTTATTATATGTACTTTCTCTGGTAGGACAGGGATACTTCCTCCATTATCAGCCTTTTGAAGTCACCCCGTTGAGAGTCATAGCAGTTACTTGTTCAATAACTGGATTGAAATAGTTCAAACTGGATTTTCTAGGGGCCAACAGACAGAGAAAGGATTTTTGGGTAAATAGAGTGATTTTCAATGGACCCAAAGCCACCACATGGACTGGACTCCTGGCCAAGAGAAGGCCACAATCCTTAGAGTAGGGTTAGAAGGTGCTAGTTCTGAGCTGAGTCCGTGATGAACTTGTAAGTGCAAAAGAAACCCTGTGGGTGGAGTGTTGAAGGACTGCTCCCGTCAGAGCCCATATTAAAGGTGGGGTGATGTCACCTAAAGAATAAAGTAGGCTTGCACAAGAAGTGCTGTATGGTACCTTATGGAAAATTATGATAGTTTAAAATTTGTTTGCATCCTAATTCAAGATGAAAAAGTCAAAATATCAAAATTTTTAATGGAATATAACATTTTAAAAAATGGTCTAGAAATGTCAAAATGTCATTGACATTTAGGGTCAGAGCATAATGTTTTGACATTCCCAAATCAAAATGTTTCTTTTGTTTAACCAAACTCAAGTGTTTA
This sequence comes from Chelonia mydas, assembly GCF_015237465.2. Lineage (NCBI taxonomy): Eukaryota > Metazoa > Chordata > Testudines > Cheloniidae > Chelonia > Chelonia mydas. Next base: position 103,979,073 of record NC_057850.1, on the reverse strand, counting down.
TTTTTGGCTTGGTTCATCCTTAATCTGTGTTCCCTTGTGCTGCTGCGGTGCTGCATGGGAGTTGCAGTTTGTATACCTCATGCTCCCATTCTTCTCTATCTGTTGGGATGCCCACCCAGACTACATCTCCCATGATGCTCAGGGTCATGTGACTCCCATAAGGCACCACATCAGTTCAGTTAGAGGAGAGGCTGCAGCGCATCCTGGAAAATTCAAAGGATATTTTCCTATGAAAATTTTTGATTTTGCAGAAACTGCAAAATGGATGGAAAATTCCTGAGCATCCATGCCCATTCTAGATCTTTGTGAAGGAGTTAGACTTAGAGAAATGTCTAATTGGGTGTGAACTTACTAGATATGTCTACACTGAGATAAAAAAAGACCTGGAGCACCAAGTCTCAGAGCCCGGGTCGGCTGACTTGTCTGCAGGGCTAAAAAGTACATTGTGGACATTTAGGCTTGGGCTGCTCCCTGGGCTCTTTGATCCCACAATGGGGGAGGGTCTCAGAGCCCAAGCCCCAGCCTGAGCCCGAATGTCTATTCTGCAGTGTTATATCCCTGCAGTCTGAGCCCTGAGATCCCGAGTCAGCTGCACCAGGCCAGCTGCGGTTATCACGGTGTAGATGGCCCCAGTGTAGATGGACATTCAGCAGTCCATGCAGGATCTGAATTTCTGTTTTAGTCTTTGCTCGAATTGTAGAGTCATTGTTTTGACCAGTTTCTCTGCTCAGAAGGCAATTTTAGTTGTTTGAAACTGACACCTGTCTTCCACTTTAAAGTTGTTTCTTTCTGTTTCCGAAGCCTCCAGAACTGCCCCTGCTGTTCATCAGCAATGCTTCTCCTATCATGGTATCAATAATAATGCTTTTATTCCTGAGAGAACTTCTAACATCTGTAATGTCGTGCAGTGAACTACTTCTGGCACTGAACATATTTTGGAAAGTAATCTTAAGAAGCCGTATCTGCCAAGTGGCTTATTGAAAGTGCAAATCTTGAAGCTTTGTGTCCAGGGAATCTGCCAAAACTCTGCCAGTGCACCCAATTTACCGAAGAATTTGGCTTCTTCCATCTCAGCAAACATTTCATTCCTCATGGGCAAAGTGGAAATGTTCCTTTTTATTGTTCTTGTTCAGCTTCTAGGGATTAATTCAAAGTCTGTGCCCACCCGCTTTCTTCTATACAATTACCATGCAGGGAACCCAGTCTGTTGGCTCTTCTATTCTATGAATGATACCATCTGTTAAGTTTTGCAGCTCTTCCTTCTGGTTTTTGTTTTTATACTCGAGGAAAGTTTTGGGTAGCATGCACAACAGGCACTGTGTTCTTCCATTACTAAATCTTGTATATCACCAGGAGACACTCCTTTTCTGTGAACACATCTTTAAACATTGCAATTAAGCCCATACAAACCTCGTGCAAGATTGATACTAGAGTTGTTATTTTGACTGTCTAAGGCAAACATCCTTCTGACTAGGCCAAGTATCTCACTTGGGCATACACTCACTACTGCTTGCTTTCCACAATGAATTGTCACTAATTCTTGCTTTATGGTATTTGCCTATGTACATCTATTCATTGCAACTGTCCTAACACTAGAGTGCATTCCTCACCACAGGATTTCAGTCTTTAGACTTACACTTTTTCACTTTCTGTTATTACATTCCCTTGTGCCCCTGTGTCCATTTTGCATTTCACACGTAGGCCATTTATGCATATTTTTAGGCAGGCATTCTTTAGAGTTTGCATCTTTTCTTTGCTTTCATAATAATACCTAGCTCTTACATAGCGTTTTTCATCCATAGATCTCAAAGTGCTTAACAAAGGAGGTCTGTATCTTCATCCCTATTTTGCAGATGGAGAACCTGAGGGAAGTGATTTGCCCAAGGTCACCCAGCAAAGCAATGGTAGATCTAGGAATTAAACCCAGGTCTCCTAAGTCCCCACCCAGGATCCTATCCACTAGCCCGTATTATCATTATCAAGAGTGTTTAACCTTCACTTGAGCAATCCTTGGAATTCTGCCTTTTACCCATGCTTTTTTCTGCTTTGTCTGCAGATTTTGTGTGGATCAGTTGGCCCTATTACAGTCACAGTGTGGATTCCTGAATGCTAGACATTTTCTTCACTCATGCCTGGTGCCACATGACTGATATCTTTCCTTATGTGGCATGCTTTTCCCCCACCCCCACCCCCCACCCCCGCCCTCTTTGCTTGTTTATATTCCACACACTGTATCCTCATTCATAAAACTATGGGGTCTATAGGCATGCGCTCTGTGACACATGAATACTGATGCTTCCTACATCAGATACAATGTCCCCAAATAGCATTTCATGTACCTTTTATTATTTTTTTTCACCCAAGATTATATGGGCTTTCATGAAGGGGTCTTAATATTCCATAGAATTAAAGAGCCAGACATATGATTATGTTTGTGGCAAACTCCTCTATTGTTTCTCCTTCCTTTGGGATCCTCATCCCCTACTTTGTTGTCCTTCCACTGCCAGCTCCACTCTCTCGGCAATCCACACTCCCCTCCCTCATTCCCCTCTCCTTTCTCCTGTCCCACTTCTTTCTCCTAATAACTAGGGCTGGTCAAAATGTATCCATCAAAACTATTTAACAGACATTTGGATTTTTGACTAAATTAAGTATTTCTTGAGAAGTGGGGTTTTCAATGGAAATGTATCACTTTTCACGGAAAAAAATGAACAATTTTGATTTGGAAATGCTGCCTCAATACTCTATTCTGCTTTATGGACCAGAGTTTCCAGCTTGACTATATCTCCCATTTTGCACCCTGGCTGGGGACTCCCAGGATGCAATGGCAGCTCAGCAAGAGGATGGACCGTGGTGCATCATGGCAGATATATCTGGCTAGGGAGCCCAGCCCATAGAGGAGAACGGGGACATGAATCACCCAAATGACAACTGCCAGGAGACACTGCAGTGGCATTTCCAAATGGAAGTTTTTAATCATCCACTGAAGATTTTGGGGTTTAATTTTTCACTGAAAATTCAGTTTTGCCCTGAAAAAACCCTAACATTTTCCAAATAGCTCCACTAATAACTCGTCCTCTCATGCCTTTCTCTCACCCAACCTCAGCCCCCACAAACCACTTTGAAAACTCACTCCACAAACAAAGCAACAAAAGGAGAAAACAAATTTAAAAATGGAATTAGCACGCATCACACTGCTTGCATGTTGCAGCCCTTTGTCTCACCCTTTGGTTCTCTTCTCTCTCAGTTGATAAACTCTTTGGGCAGGACAGCAGGTATCTCTTACTGAATGTTCAGAACCCCTGTGCTGGTGAGAACCTCAAGATACTATTGTAATAAAAACAATTCGAAATGATAATGGATGCACCCCTGGAATGGGGCGCACAGACTCTGCTGGGAATTTTATAATGTTGTAATTGTAAATTAGAATAGTTTTAGGGTGATGGGTATGTCAGCATTCATCAGCCTCCCATGATATTATGTAGACATATTGCTGCAGCCAAGAGAAATATGTAAGAATTCATTTACAGACAGCATATTGTGCTTTTAGGGTGATTTAAAACTAGAGTCAGAAGGGCCAGGGAGATGCCAATGGGAGGGTCAGATTCTGTTTTTTGTTTGTTGAGTTATGACTAGTCAGCATGTTAAGTAAGCTTATTAGTCAACCGATATTATTGATTTGTATATGCCAACAACTGTGCTGAGGCATTTGCCTAGGTGTGTAATTATTTAATGTGTAAAATAATATCATGCTGCCTGGAATTTAATTTCCTATGTGTACTCTCAGGTAGGTTTAGCATACCCCACGTAAAGCTGAAAACAGGCACGTCAGTATCACAATTACAAAGTCAGTGCAGATTAAATTACACAGTTTTCAAAGACAATGCACAACAAAAAAAGCTATCCAATATACAAACCTGAACCTGACCATGGCAGCTCTAACTACAAAATCTAAATAGGTCTCAGTAAATTGGTTCCTCTCATCAATGCTGGGAAGCGCAGTATCACTGGTGCCTCCAGGGTACAGGTTTATTTCATTATCTACATGCAGCATACAGTATCTATGTATCTAAGTACTGAGGACTGTGCAGTTATCACACTGGTGCTCAGTTTCTTTTGTTTAGAAGGCATGTGGTACCGTTGGTGAAGACAGATTGGAGGCATATGAATTACTCTTCTGTATTTTGTAGAAATGGAATATATGACTCAGATGACTTTTTGTCAAATGGTTCTTTATCCTTGAATTCTGTATGGTGTTTGCAACGTGAATTTTTGTATGTGTGCTGGATACATGGTGGTTGGTTTTTCAGAGGGAATTTATTGCTTATCTCAGAGATAGGCTTATCACTGAGGGACGGTGTGTGATTTACATGCTTGGGCAGCCAGTGCATGCTTTTTAATATGTCAAAACTACTAGGCCCGCAATTTTGTGCTGTGCCACGTTTTAGTTATTCCTGCTAATCCCATTTCTGTTGCATACAGTGAGTAGGAGTTATCATCCTTACATATAATTTGTAGGGCTGTCAAATGATGAAAAAAATTAATTGCGATTAATCACATTTTAATCGCACTGTTAAACAATAATGGAATTCCATTTATTTAAATATTTTTGGTGTTGGGGGAAGAGTGAGTGAGTGAGTGTGTGTGTTGTTGGAGGGGAAAGTGAGTGTGTGAGTGTGTGTGTGTGTGTTGGGGAAAGAGTGTACGTGTGTGTGTGCTTGTGTTGGGGGAGCACTGTCTCTTTAAGCAGAGCACTGAGGAGCCTGAATGCTTTTTCAGCTAGCAGCAGCAGCTGTCGGCAGCACTCACACCTTAGCCAGCAGCAGACAGGTTCCCCCTGGTTCCCAACCCCAGATCAGTGGTGACCGACATGGGTGGGAGAAGCAGGACACCTTGACATCAGCCCCCCGCGCCTCTACTCTGCATAGCAGACAGGAGTGGCTCCATGAGGGGGGCAGCAGAGGAGGTGGGTGGAGCAGGGCAGTGGGAGGAGGGGCACTCCTGCCCCAGGGGCATGCAGTGGCACCCCCCTGAGCACAGCACCCTAGAGTGTGATTAATGCTCGTTTTAAAAAAACATGTCAATTTGTTTTGAGTTAATCGCGTGCGTTAACTGCGATTAATTGACAGCCCTGATCATTTGTATTGCAGTAGTATCCAAAGGCCCTAATCAGTATTGCAGCTCCAGTGTGCTAGGTGCTGTGCAAACACACAAGAAGACATGGTCCCTGAGTCAAAGATTTTACAATCTAATTTGTGTCTGCCCCGGTAGAATGGAACATCTAATTATGAAGAATGAACTCAAAGTCCACTCTGCTGCCATTCTGCCTGTTGCACATTTGGTTTCTCAGTATTCATGGACAGTACCTTATTCTCAGTAGTTACGTAGATTGTAAACTCTGTGGCAGGGACCATCTTTTAATCACGTGTATATAGTGTTTAGCACAATGGGGCCTCAATCCCGCATAATAACAATAGAGACCCTACTAATATATACTCTGGGTGGCAGAAGTTTGTTTAATGCAAAGTTTGTTCTTTTAAGTGTTACTTATAAAGTTATTTCTTTTGTTTTTAGAGGAACGTGGTGCAGCTTCCAGTAACCTTTTCTCTGTGTTTACAGTCAAGATTTGCTGTGTGATTTTGTTGGAAATGACCACTCCCAGCAGCCCCTAATAGCTGACTTTCTCTTCCTTCTAAATGCTCCAGGCTGAGCATCAGGGAGGCTAATGAGGCCCAGCTGCTTCCAAACTCTGTACGTTAACTTTTACTTCCTCAACCTGGAGCCTCACTCTCACTCGGCCGCACTCAAACTCAAAGACTTTAAGGCTAGAAGGGACCAACATGATCATCTAGTCTGACCTCCTGCGAAATGCAGGCCACAGAACCTCACCCACCCACTCCTTGATCTCTGGCTGAGTTACTAAAGTCCTCACATCATGATTTAAAGATGTCAAGTTACAAACAATCCACCATTAACTTTAGTTTAAACCTGCAAGTGAACTGTGCCCATGCTGCAGCAGAAGGCAAAAAAACCCCAGGGTTTCTGCCAATCTCACCCAGGGGAAAATTCCTTTCAGAATCAAAATATGGTGGTCAGTTGGATCCTGAGCATTTCAGCAAGACCCAACAGCCAGACACCAGGAAAGAATTCTCTGTAGTAACTCATAGCCCTTCCCACCTAGTGTCCCATTACCAGCCATTGGGGATATTTGCTACTAGCAATCACAGAGCATCTATATACCATTGTAGGAAGTCTCATCATACAATCTCCTTCATAAACTTATCAAGCTCAGTCTTGAAGCCAGTTAGGTTTTTTGCCCCCACTGCTCCTCGTGGAAGGCTGTTCCAGAACTTCATTCCTCTGATGGTTAGAAACCTTTATCTAATTTCAAGTCTAAACTTTTTGATGGCCAGTTTATATCCATTTGTTCTTGTGCCCACAAGCTCTCCCTCCCTGGTGTTTCTCCCTCTGATGTGTTTATAGAGAGTAATCATATCTCCCCTCAGCCTTTGTTGGGTTAAGCTAAACAAGCCAAGCTCTTTGAGTCTCCTATCATAAGGTAGGTTTTCCATTCCTTTGATCATCCTAGTAGCCCTTCTCTGCGCCTGTTCCAATATGAATTCATCTTTCTTAAACATGGGAGACCAGACTTCACATAGTATTTCAGAGGAGGTCTCACCAGTGCCTTGTATAAAGGCCCGAAAACATCCCTGTCTTTACTAGAAATACCTCACTTGACTGCAGGACTGCATTAGCCTTTTTCATGGCTGCATCGCATTGGTGGGTCATAGTCATCCTGTGATGAACCAATATACCCAAGTCTTTCTCCTCCTCTGTCACTTCCAACTGATAATTCCCCAGTTCATAGCAAAAAATCTTGTTGCTAATCCCTAAATATATTACCTTGCACTTTGCACCATTAAATTTCATCTAATTTCTATTACTCCAGTTTACAAGGTCATCCAGATCTTCTTGTATGATATTCCAGTCCTCTTCCATACTGGTAATAACTCCCAACTTTGTATCATCCACAAATTTTATTAGCACGCTCCCACTTTTTGTGCCAAGGTCATTAATAAAACTATTAAAATAAGATTAGTCCCGAGACTGATTCCTGAGGAACTCTGCTAGTAACCTCCCTCTAGACTGAGAGTTCACCTTTCAGTATGACCCGTTTTAGTCGCCCCTTTAACCAGTTCCTTATCCACCTTTCAGTTCTCATATTAATCTCCATCTTCTCCAATTTAGCTAATAATTTCCCATTCCAATTGGTGGAATTGTACCAGGTGCCTACTAAAATCCTGATAGATTTCCTTTGTCTAATTTCCTTTGTCTAAAAAATCATTTATTTTATCAAATGGATGGAGATTATCTGGTCTCCTGGATTAGGTCCCATTAAACTGTTTGAGTTTGACTTCCACCTTGGATGTGGTAAATTCTACTTCTGTATCCTCATTTCCATTAGCCACCCTGCCACTACCCCTAAGCTCCTGTTATTATAAAATGAGGCAAAGCATTTGTTTAGGCGTTGGGCCTGGTCTAGATTATCTTTAATCGCCACCTCAATTTCAGTGTTTAGCAGTCCCACTATTTCATTCATTGTTTTCTTTTAATTTATATGGCTATAGAACTTTTTACAATTGCTTTTAATTTCCCTTGCAAGGTCTAACTCTGCTTGCCTTTTGGCAGTTCTCACTTTTTCCCTGCACTTTCTGTCCTCCAGAAGGTAGCTTTCCTTGCTGATCCATCCCATCTTCCATTTCTTATAGGCTTTTTGCTTTCACGTAATTACCTGTTTGAGATGCTTGCTTATCCAGCTTGGTCTGCAACCCCTCCCTACGATTTTTTCCCCCTTCCTTGGGATGCAGGCTTCGGATAGTTTCTGCAACTTTCACTTAAAGTAATTCCAAGCCTCCTCCACATTCAGATCCGTGAGTTCTTCAGTCCAGTCCACTTCCCTAACTAATTCCCTTCATTTTTTAAAGTCTGCCCTTTTAAAATCAAGAACCTTAGTTGCAAACCTATTTTGGTTTGTCCTTCATTGTAGTTTAAACTGAATTAGCTCATGATCACTCGAACCAAGCTTCTCCCATACAACCAGTTCTTCTATGAGGTCCTCACCACTCACCAATACTAAATGTAAAATGGCACCACCTCTTGTTGGTTTATTGACTATTTGGTTAATAAATCTGTCAGCTATCACATCCAGGAAAAATTGAGCCCTACTATTAGTAGTAGCGCTTGTCCTCCAATCTATATCTGAGAAGTAAAAGTCTCTCATAATCACACAATTCCCAGTGGTACTTATTTCATTAAAAATACTAAAGAGGTCTCTGTCCATATCCAAATGGGATCCTGGGGGACAGTAGTACACCCCAAGCACTATCCCACGGGAGTCCATGGTAGCCTTCTTCCCCAAAGTGATTTTGACCCAAACAGACTCTGTTTAGTCCATTCCATCACTTCTAATTTCTTTACAGTCTACCTCATTATTAACATATAATGCTGCTCCACCACCTTTACCTTTATTTCTGTCTTTCCTGAACAGCACACACCTTTCAATACCTGTACTTCAGTCGCAACTACTATTCCACCATGTTTCTGTTTCCCTATAATACCTGGTTTCACTTCTTGCACCAGTATTTCTAGTTCCACCATTTTGTTCCTTGCATTGGTGTACTGATTTCTTAGTTGTTTCTGTTTGACTCCTCCCAGATTCCTCACCTGATTAGGTAGTCATTCTGCTACCAGTACTGCGTACCCAACTGTTAGTACCAACACCAATGAAGCTTTCTCCTTACTGCTTAGCACTGCTGATGAGCAATATGCCCTGTCACAACATCCCATAAAATTACAGAACAGGATTGAAGCACACTGAACTGAGATTTCAGTGTGGTTGCATTTTGAACCTGAACTCTAGCTCTGGTTCTTCCTTGTAATTGAATCCTAATCCTAATTTGGGCCCAGACACTAGTTGGTTAGCCGGTGTCTATTTTTTTTTTTTTGGACGTATAAATATTCTCTTTATTATGCAAGTCTAGCCAGTGATGAGCTGCCAAAATCTTAACAACGGGTTCCCTCCTCACCCCACGTGGGGGTCGTTGCCCACCCCCGCCCCCCGGGACTCCTGCACCATCCAACCCCCTCGCATTCCTTGATGCAGAGCTTTACCATGTGACTGGGTTTGATAACTGAAAACAGAGTTAGTACAATGGAAATGCTCACACGCTTTTGCAACAAATAAACCCTGACCTGAATTTTTGTCTGCCATTCCCTCATTCTTAGTTAGCAGTAATGAAACCATTTCAGGTACATCCTGAATTGCTGTAAGCTCTTGTAACACCTTATAAAAACATACTCCCAAATCTAAGCCTCCACAGAAATCTCACTGTAGTTGTTGCTGGTTTTAACATGTGTATTTGAGAGATTGTTTATTGATCCAAACAGCTACCTTTGGTCCTTTACTTGGTTAAGACACAGTGCAAGCTAGTGTAGCACAAATTCTATACAGTTGTTACAGTACAGTAAGTTACTTAGATTTTGGCACCACGCACTCTACTACCAAAAAACAATGCATTGCCAGAAGGGTAAAATCAAAGCTAAAAGACAGTGAGAGGTCCCAGGTCTTTAGAGATTCTCTGTAGGATACTGACAAGAAGATGGATAATACAACAGTGGTTTTAGACAGCCCCAAAATTAGAGTTATTCCTCACATACAGGAAGAGAGGAACCCAAAATGACTAAGTCTCCAATGTTCTGTCAATGAATGGGTGTGTATATTAGATAAAGCCAGGGACCAGCCAATCTTCCCCCATAGCACAATCCCATTCCCTTCACTGGTCAACTCTGTAGGATATTATTGATCCCATTCTATCTCCTCCTGACCATAGACCTGGGGCAAGGCCTATTTCCTTCCCTTTTTCAATGAGACTCCTTTCCAGCTAAGCTCCTCATACGTTTACATTCCCAAGAATTAGCTACTCTTTCTGTGAGTGAATCCTCAAAAAAAAAAAATACACAACAGCAACAGAACAGATCTCAGTGCCTTTAATTATGTTTTCACTTGCTCTGCAAAATCACCAGGCAAAATAGAGCTCTTCAGACACAAGATTAATGCAATAACTGACAGACCCTGATTTATCGCTAGGGCACAACAAATAAAGTGCAGGGTTATTAGGTACACATCTGTTTACCAAAAAACATAGGCTGATCTGCAGGGAGAAAGTCCAGTACAACCATTGCTCTTTTAAAATATTTATACTTGTCCTATAGTCACTTATGAACCTCTGCTGTGGTTAATTGGAGGCACTTAGTCCTACTGCTGGCCTCTCACTGTGATAAATATTTAATCACAGAGGAAAGTGCTCCTTTGCAAGAGGAGACATCAGTCACTGGCTCTTGAAAATGGAACAAAGGGCGCTGTTACCTAGAAGGAGCCTTGCACTCTATAGTCCAGAAGTCAAGAAAGGTCCACCTAATTACTTCTGCTGTGAAACAGCAGTCTCTGTGACTTTGACATTTATTCCTTCCAGTCTGTGTAAAAATTAATTGAATACAAAGCTATAGCCCGCTCTTGGTAGTTTATCACCCAATTTTGTAGTAGATGCATGGTGCTTCACTAAGAGGCCAGTAACAGTTTAATTGGTTTTTAAGTTTGAACTATATTCAGCCCCTCCATGCTTAGAAGCAAGTATCAGCCACAGCTCACTAACCAACATCCTCCTAAGAAATCTCACTACAGGCCATGCTTATATCTCCATGTAAAGTTGCTTAAGACAGGATAAAGCGTCTCATCATCAGCCAATGTACCTATGGCATGTATGAGTGCTATATTTCCTTATTAAACAAAATGCTTGACTAAACCAAACAGGCAGTGGAGAAGTTGATGACAATGCATTTTTCTAACATAAAGAACATACTTCTAACCAAGTTGCACATAGGTCAAACCAAAGCAGAATGAGCTTTAGAGTACCATAGCGAAGAATAACTCCCGGAACAAATGTGCATTGGGGGACTGTTATCAAGAAAGTAAGGTAGTGATAAATATTTAATCACAGAGGGAAGTGCTCCTTTGAAAGAGCAGACATCAGTCACTGGAACAAATGATGCTGTTACCTAGAAGGAGCCTTTCATTCTATGGTCCAGAAGTCAAGAAAAGTCTAATTACCTCTGCTATAATACTTTATTTATTACCCTGTTCCACTTTTTTAAAATAACATTTATTAATATGCATCTTAATTTGAACTGCAGGTTGACTGCTAATCAAGTTATTTATATAATGTTAATTAACTAAAAATACATACTTTCCTGATCAACTCTTGAAGTGCTTACGCTGGACAACTGGCTCTCATGTCGAGGGTAGTGACCCATTTAAGACAATAAAAGAATATTGATATTTAATCCCTTGCCTGTTTTTATACTGAATAGTACTGTAATTCATTCAGTTTGAAACAAACTTAAAATATATTCCCCTAATTTTAATGTTCAGAGTTTGGTTCCCATTATAATTGATGGGCCAGACTCTGCTGTTAGGTACAATGCTACAGTACGCTACAGTAACATCCTAGCATTTAGTGGAGTAATTCTGGATTTACAACAGCATAACTGGGATCAGAATTTGACTGACCAATTTAAGTTCCCTTTTTTATCTGTTGCAGTGCCCTAATTTTACATGAAGTCTGTTCCAGGAAATCATATTAATGTATTTCCATTGTTTCCTTTTTGCAGCTAAAATGCATCTGCATGTATTACTAATATGTGTGTATGTCTCTATATAAAATAAATAAAATGTGGGCAAGAAAAAATGATGGGGAAAGGATCTTTTATTGCTAAGAGTGTTTCACAAGGAAAACACAATATATATTGCAACGAAAGTGAAGTGAGTATTTCTGAACTACCCCTCATCTGTACCTTCACTCTCAGGAAATACATTTAGATCCTTAATCCAGGACTGATAGATATGCATTATTTAGTGCAGAAGAATTTTGAAAACACTGAGGGGATATAGTAGCAGACATCAATAACAATGTGGTTCTTTGCTCTGCTCCAGTGGGCTACTAGAAAATGCCCAGGAGCTGCAAACTCAGGATAATCCCACAACCCATCCCTCTTTAAGTAGAAAAACTGCCAATGCCACACACATCCTTTTTTCCTCAATTTACATCTATGTTATACAGAAGAACATAAAACCCCACAGATTTTCAACATGAAAACCTCATAAACAAAGGCAGCTTTGTGGCTGGGGGGATGGGGGTGGAGAATGATGAAGAATCCGTAGGCCACACAAAATCACATACACTTCTCATTTTCAGATAGCGGTAAGTTGCAGTTTGTGGTCTTCAGCAACAGAAGATGGAAATTTCACTAAATTGATTTGTGCTTAATGCTCTGGACAGAATGGATTTGGGATACTGCTAGCAAAAGGGCAGAGTTCGCACTGTAATACTATGCACTTAAATCACTGCTGTGATGCAGGCTATCATTTCCATTATTGACTAGTAAAAACTACTCAGTCCTATAGGACAATGATACAGATCCCTAGCTTGTAGTCAAATGTACCGCTCGCTTCTCAGTTTCAAAGATGGAATTTCAAAACTGGGTTCTAGTTGCCCCAGAAAGATATGTGGCAATTCAGAACAAAATTACAAATCATATAGACAGATGAATTAAGTATGTAACTGCCCTGGTAGCAAACTGATGCAGAGATAAGCCAGAGACACAAAGTTCAGATCCAGATATGAACTGACCGAAAAGGTAAAGATATTCAAATCTGGAGTTCCAGTTCAGCAAGTTAGAGAAGGGGTCAGATATGTGAAGTTCACATCTGGGTCTAAACTTAGAGAAAGTTGAAAAGGCTTGGCTATGGGGTTTTGGTTCACGCCTGTCTTGACAGAATTTACACATTTTTATTTCTGAGTAGTATTACTGCAGTAGTGCCTAGGAGCCCCAGTCATGGACCAGGACCACATTGTGCTAGGTGCTGTACAAACACAGAACAAACAAAAATGTTGCGTTACTAAAGGATAATTATTACGCACCATCAATAAATTATTCAGATTTACCTCTGTATTTTGAGTTCATTTAAATCCTTTTTAGCTCAGTGCAATGCCAGCTCCAAAGTAAAAATGGCTCTTCAACTTTTTAAGGTTGAAGGTCACTGCCGTGGATGCTGCTTGAACATGGGCAGAGACCAGCTTGCATACTGGGTGATGCTGTGTTCTACAGAACACTTAACCACAGGCCAACTTCTTTACCAGCGAGGCAACGCCATACCATTCACTGCACTGAACTCATTTTATGGAGGTGTGAGTGCATGCACATACGCACCCGCGTGCGCGCACACACACACACACACGGCTCCTTCTTACCTGCTAGGAAATGCCATGTCCCATGCTGTGTAGAATTAGCAATACTATAGATGTGTGGGAGGACATCTGCACAGACCTTCTTACCTGTTGAGCGATGCTGTGTTCTCCAGAGCAATGATTTCACAGATCTCAACTTTGGCAAATCAGCATCTCAGCATCATTAGCACTGGTATGAAGAACTATCGGGTACTGAAATTTTCAGTGTGACTGGACACATTATCATTCCATTGCAGATGTTCCCTGGGTTAGTGAGAGTTTCATTACCGACACATGTCAATAAAGACCATGTTTTACAGTTAATGGCTACAGACATTTTTTCCTTAATTTTTTTAGGAAATTTAATGGTTAAGAGAGAAATGTTAGTCTGTCAGTCCTAGACATTCACCCATAAAGCAAGTCTCTGTCCATAAAGCAAGTGAAGTGTGGTCAGAAGCAGTTGAAACTTCCCCTTTATGTCCCACGCCAATATGACCACAGATCATCTCAAGATGTCAGAAGGTATTTCATTCAATATTTAATCAATATTATTATTATTATTATTAATGTTACCGTAGTGCCTAGGTACCAGAGTCAGGATCAGGACCCCATTGTGCTAGGTGCAGTACAAACCCGTCGGCTGAAAATGCAAACAAGGGTGCCACTTAGGGCATGTTTCCTTGTAAAACCACTGCTTCTGTCACTGATACTTTCATTTTGCAGATGTACCTGTTAGCATTCAGCTTGGCAGGAGAATTTCTTCGCACAACCACAGATTGCACTAGTGCTCAGCCTGGCTCGTCAGACTGAACATTGGAGTCCATGTTTTGGAACCAGTTGGTGATCTTTGATATTGCGACATACTAAAAATGATGGTATCACCCAACAAGATGCATTATCATGCAGAGTGTACCATTGAGCTAGAAGAGGATATCTGATTGAAACACAAATTTCCAAGTGTAGTGCGGTGTTCACCCACTTCCTGGTCTGGAAAGGGTTACAGCCAGCCCTGGGAGACGGCTGGAGCTGCTCTCTAAAAGTTAGGCTGATTGGGGAAGAAGCCACAGCTGGGCCATGCCCCAATCAGACCTCAGCTGGCCCTGATAAAAGGGCTATGAGCCAGGAGCTAGACAGGACTCTCCCTCTAGCTTCAGAGGGAGAAGGACTAGCTGCCTGGGAGCTGAGGGTGCAGGCAACCAAGCAGGGCTGCGGAAAGGTGAGAGGAACAGGGGAGCTCTGGCCTGGCAACTTCCCAGGCTGCAGGCCTTGTCAAAGGCCAAACCAGGTACTAGGGTTGCAGAGGCTGCGGCCCAGAGGATAGGCAAAGGCAGCAGGTCTAAACCCCCCCACTTTGCCAGTGATGAATGGCTTGTACACTGCAGTCTGCCCCAGTGAGTGGGGGCTAGATGGTGACTAGCAGTAGCCTTAGACTGAGGTGAGGTGTGGTTAGAGGTTTGGGGGTTCCCCTGGGTGGGGAGACTCAGAGAGAGGGTGTATTGCCAGAGGGCAGCACCCAAGATAAAGGAGCACTGGGGTCTGGGAGGGACACGGTGGCCTGAGGCAAGTGGGACAACAGCCTGTAGAGGGCACTCTGGAGGCTGGAGAGCTAATTCCCAGGACAACCAGCGGGAGGTGCTGCACAGGTGAGTCTCACATAGCTACACCAAGTAAATCCCAGGACCACAGACAAGAATCCTGCACGCTCCATACATTAAATAAGTCTGTTTTCACCACCCAGAACAGGTTCCCACACTCTATAAATCTATATCCTAGGTTTGAGACCTCTTTAGGGTAGGTGATTAGTGAATCAAGGAGGGGGAAAATAGTTTCCACAGTAACTGAGGTTCTTCAAGATTGCTTATATGGATCCACACTCTTGGATACACGTACACTTCTGATGCATGATCTCAGTCTTCCAGAAAGCACTGTCCTTTGGAACCTCTCACCTCTCCCCCTTGCATAGGATTTTCAGGACACGAGAAGAGGAGAGGTCTCCACAGCCTTTAAATTCCTTCCACTAATTCAGCAATCATTTAATCCAAGACTCTGAGGAAGCGTGGAAGGTGGGTGGGGAGTTTGGATCTTTATAGGCAAACATCATAGAGGACTGCTGTTCCTGTGGTAGCTATTTTCTTTCGAGAATTGCCTACATGGATTCCTCACTCTTGAGATATTAGCAAGCCATCCAGCAACCTATGAGGTGTGGCTCCGAGGGGTATTAGTTAGAAATTACCACCAGACTGCCAAAATTAGGCATCAGGTCTGAAAGTCAAGGTGAGTGCTCAGTGCTGTATGTGTAATAATGTATAGAAATCAAAAGAGCAACCTTGTGTATTTTATTTATAATGATGCCATACAGCCTGGCCTCTGGGCTACAGAATAGTGAAGAGCCCATGGCTTTCTTCGGGATCACACTCAGCTCTAGATGTATAGATGAAGCAAGATGTCCCAACAATTCCAGGGAGGCTTTCATGCCATCAGAAATATTTGAAGCGGAACAGGAGTCCGCAGACATACCCAGTGAAGACAACAAAGGAAGTGTTTCTAACTCATCAGCCACATCAAACTCAGACTCCCATAATACTTAGCCTTCACACTCGACACCAGCTGTGGAGAAGCCAACCTTGCCACCATAGGATGGGAGTCCAGAAGTACTGCACAGTTTCAGAGGAGTTAAGAGGCAGAATAGATGCTGATCAAGAATATGTGTAGTCTGACCTGTAGAGCCAGGGGTAAAAGGCCTGGCTGAATTTGGGCACTAACAAAACCCCAGCATGAGCCCGAGCTTCATTCTTGATGGCAGTGAGACCATCACTGGGGCCCATGAGGTCTAACATCTCCCAGAAGAAGTTACAATGTCAAAGCCTGGAGAGAAGTAAAAAGGAACACTGCTAGACTGAAAAAGAGACAGAATCAGCCTTGTTTATGTCAATAAGGGTATGATTGGTATTAATTCCCCAGAGGATCAGAGGCATTGTCAGCAGCTGCTGATGCTGAAGCCTTCACAGACCTGGCCACTGAGGTATCTTCCACATTCGCCACCCACAGCTCCTTAAAGATGCTGGAGAAAGATAGCACACAAGTCATAAAGTATCTGGCCAACTGATACCTTCAGAAGCAGATCTGAACAAGCTTTCTGATGCTCTGACACATATATCCCTTGTTATCGATTTCCTTGACAGTGAGTGTGTTCGTGTCAGGTACCTGGCAACTACATCACCTCCTTTTGCTCTGGTGCAGTCTGAAGTGACATCACCTTTGGCCCAGAATCATCTGACACACAGCCCATGGACAAAGGGCACTGACACCTAGTTGGCGGCTCAATATGGATATTACCGGATGTCTGGCACCAGAATCAATCAACCCAGGGGAAACCAGGATGCTGCTGGTCCACTTAACCAATCTGATAAGTAGTTCTTTGGAGTGGTGAAGCCCCTCAGCAGTGATGATGCTGGATGCTCGAAAGCAGACTCACACAACTGGGCCTGAAGAGCATCCCACATCAATAGAAAATTGAGGTGGTCCTCCCACTCTTCATGGGTTTGGGTGGAGGGAGAAAATATATGGCCTAATAAAACTATCATTAGAAAAAAGAGGGGAAGTAGCCTCAGAGGCCTTTTCCTCGGACAATCCCTACAACAGTTTAGACACCAAAGAACAATTCCAGGTTTTAAATTACAAAAACTGACCAACTATCCGATTGATGAACTCTAAACGGAATTAGTCCCCATAGGCTGACAAGAAGAAAAAATTCCCATGGTAGTGTCAAGGACTGAGTGAACTCCAAGCTCACTGCACCTTGGATGGTTAAAAGAACTGAACGGTGGTTAGGGTCACCAACCTTTTGTACCCTCAGAACCTCCCATGAGGGGGATTAGCCCCAACATACACTGCTTTGTACAAATTCAAGCTCACATGCTTATCCTAGGAGGGTGGACTCATAAAGACAACCCTCAAAGGCAATCTTCATTATTCCTGGGTTTGAGAATCCCCAAATTATTATTCAGTGATCCACCACCCGAAATTTTTTTTAAAAAATTGCACACCCAAGTATGAGGTTAAGAAGCCAAAATCAACTAACGAAAACTATCCCTGGGAAGAAAAAAGGCAAAAAGTAGAGAAAATGCAAAACAATTTTTTAAACATGACAGCATAATAGCAACAGACTAATATTTCCACCTCCAAAGGTTGTCCCGCTCAGAGGAAAAAGGTGAATCATTTTGAACATTTTAATAAAAATAATGGAGCTATTAAACAATTTAGCAGCACTCTAAAAAGCAAGTATTTTTTTCTCTTCATAACCACTATGCAACTTCCCCAAGCCTTAGCATCACAACTTCATAGAGTTCTAGCCAAAAGGAAAAAGAAGACAAAGAAATGATGTGTTTCTGGCACCTATGACTCCTTAACACCTATTCAAAGTGGAAGAAAGCAAGCTTTGAAAATGTTTTAGAAATGCACAGATGGAAAACGTTCTTGACAGAAGCCTAGATATAACAGGCAGCTTTACTGCAGGTATTGGAAAGCCTTTATGCACTGTGTGAAAACAGTTTTGTGTTTTGATGCTTTCCCACAAAACCAAAACAGAAATCTTTTTGAAACTTCACCTTCAAAAGTGACTAGATGATGATAAAACCCCATCTCCAGTCTTAACATTAATTGTAAACATGCTAAGTATTACTCGTAATAAACAATTACCAGTGCAGAGCAAAGCCAGTTTACACAAAGCTTTGCAGGGAGTGCCTAGAAGAGATTACAGTCAAAGGCAGATCAGACAAACAAACACCAGACACAGGGTAACAGTTCAAGTGAATGGGAGTGAGAGTCTGTGGAGAAATTACTGGAAGGAGACTAATGTATAGAGGTTTCCTGGAAGGAATAGGTCTTAAGGAGAGATTCAATTTGTAAAGAAAACAATGAATGAAGCGGTGATGGCTATTACCTGGGCTGACACCTGCAAATTCCAGAGCAAAAAGCATGAGTTTATAAACTGAACTAAAGAGACAGGCTCCATAGTTTTATTTATTTTTTTTTCTTGACAGGAGCTTAGGTGGGAAGGCTGTGATGGTACAGAGGCAGAAATGGCAATGACTCAAGGAACAGAAGAAACAATGAAGATAGCTGGATGTGGAAGCTGTGGGGGTGTACATTTTCCTAGAGTGGGTATCCGAAAAGAGCTTCATTTGTACAAAGTGCCAGCTGATAGAGCTGATGGATAAGACAATCCAAGGTTGGGAGATGCAGGTAGAAACTATGGTTGTATTTTGAAGGGGATTTGAGCAGATGATGGAGGGAAGGTGAGGAGGCTGAAGGGAAAACTCAAGACTCAGAGATGCAAGCTGGACTGGAGAACTATGAGGGTAGACTGCTGAGTGAGGAAAGTGGCCTATAGAAACATGTGACTACAAGAACCAGGCAGAGAAAAATACCAGCTAATGAAGGAGAAATAGAGCTCAGGAACATGTTTCCTGAGTAGGAAAACAAAGGGCGCATCTGGCAGTAACAGAGGGTGGGACGGCAAAGAAGACAAGAAGCGAGGCCAGTCCTACAAGAGGAGAGGAAGAGTCAATGGAAGTAGCCAGAGTTCGGAGCACCAGTAGGATAGGGGATGAGTCACAGAAGATTGCAAGTGAGAACAAAAGACAAGAGGACTTGCAGCCAGAAGGAAGGAACAGGAGGCAGGCCGGAGAAAGACACCAACACCAAGAAGAGGCAGAGGTATGTGACTGGGGACTCCCTAATAAGAACAGACAGGCCTGTCACCAGAGCTGATCCAGAGAACAGAAGGATGTGCTGTCTGCTGAGAGGTAAGATACAGGATGTGGAGCCTGAGGCTGAAGAGCATCTGAATGGGAGCATGAAAGAATCCACGGGTTGTTCTTCACATGGGAACAAATGATACTGATATGTTCCAGTGAGAATCTAGCAAAGGAGACTATGCCAGGCTGAGGAAGATGGTTAAAGAAATGGAGGCTCAGATCTTCAGTGGGATTCTACTTGTCCCTAGAGGGGGAAAGTGAAGATGAGACAAGTGGTGCTATAAGGAGGGCTTTGGAATATTCGAACACAGGGAGGCATTCATGGACAGAGGACTGTTCTCATGGGATGGACTCCACCTGAGGAGGGAAGGAAATAGACTCCTGCTATTGTCACAGGAAATTGTCACAATTGCTTACAAGAGTTTTAAACTAAGAATTCAAGGGACACAGTTGGGAGATGTTCATGTAATCTTCACGCTTGATTCTAATATTGAGTGAGAAAAATCAAGAAAGAGGATATAGCAATGGAGAAAGAAACAGCAGAGGTAGGAGAACAGACATCGAGAGCAAAGACAGTGCCAATAACAATGAAGCAAACAGGTAGGCGATACTGGCAGTAGAATGACTGTACCTAATTTGGTGAGGGATCTGGACAAAGTGAAGCAGAAACAACTAAGATGTCTGTACACCAAGGCAAGGAGCCTGGGTAACAAAACAGAAGAACTAGACACATGGTGAAATAGAAGTCATGACTGGAATACAGATACTGAAGAGTATGTGCTATTCAAGAAAGACAGAAATAAAGGTAAAGGTGGTGGAGTCGTATTGTAGATTATGAAGAACTCATAAGTGATGAAATGGATAAAACAGAGTCTGTTTCTGTCAGTCACTTTGGGGAAGAAAGCTACTGGAAGCTCTCCTGGGATAGTGCTTGGGGTGTGCTACTGTCCCCCAGGATCCAATCTGGATATGGACAGAGACCTCTTTCATATTTTTAATGGAAAAAAAACCTACTGGGAATTACATGAAAATGGGAGAATTTAGCGTCTCAGATATAGATTGGAGGACAAGTGCTACTAATGATAGTAGGATCCAGATTTTCCTGGATGTGATAGCTGACAGATTTACTCATCAAATACTTGCCAAACCTACAAGAGGTAAAGCCATTTTAGATTTGGTATTGGTGAGTGGTGAGGACCTCATAGAAGAACTGGTTGTACGGGAGAAGCTTGGCTCAAGCGATCATGAGCTAATTCAGTTTAAACTACAATGAAGGATAAACCAAAATAGGTTTGCAACTAAGGTTCTTGATTTTAAAAGGACAAACTTTAAAAAATGAAGGGAATTTAGTTAGGGAAGTTGACTGGACTGAAGAACTCACGGATCTGAATGTGGATGTTGGAATTACTTTAAGTGAACGTTGCAGAAACTATCCAAAGCCTGCGTCCCAAGGAAGGGGGGAAAAATCGCAGAGAAGGGTTGCAGACCAAGCTAGATAAGCAAGCATCTCAAACAGGTGATTACATGAAAGCAAAAAGCCTACAAGAAATGGAAGATGGGATGGATCAGCAAGGAAAGCTACCTTCTGGATTAGGGGATTGGATTATTAAAAATAATTAGGGGACTGGAACACATGACTTATGAGGAGAGGCTGAGGGAACTGGGGATGTTTAGTCTTCAGAAGAGAAGAATGAGGGGGGATTTGATAGCTGCTTTCAACTACCTGAAAGGGGGTTCCAAAGAGGATGGCTCTAGACTATTCTCAGTGGTAGCAGATGACAGAACAAGGAGTAATGGTCTCAAGTTGCAGTGGGGGAGATTTAGGTTGGATGTTAGCAAAAACTTTTTCACTATGAGGGTAGTGAAACACTGAATGCGTTACCTAGGGAGGTGGTGGAATCTCCTTCCCTAGAAGTTCTTAAGGTCAGGCTTGACAAAGCCCTGGCTGGGATGATTTAGTTGTGGATTGGCCCTGCTTTGAGCAGGGGGTTGGACTAGATGACCTCCTGAGGTCCCTTCCAACCCTGATATTCTATGGAGGACAGAAAGTGCAGGGAAAAAAGTGAGAACTGCCAGAAGGCAAGCAGAGTTAGACCTTGCAAGGGAAATTAAAAGCAATAGTAAAAAGTTCTATAGCCATATAAATTAAAAGAAAACAAGGAATGAAAAAGTGGGACCGCTAAACACTGAAGATAAGGTGGAGATTAAAGATAATCTAGGCTAGGCCCAACACCTAAATGAATACTTTGCCTAAAGTTTTTAATAAGGATAATGAGATGCTTAGGAGTAGTGACAGGATGGGTAATGGAAATGAGGATACAGAAGTAGAAATTACTACATCCAAGGTGGAAATCAAACTCAAACTGCTTATTGGGACCAAATCGGGGTGGGCGAGGGAGGGGAAAGGGGCAGATAATCTCCAGCTAAGAGTATTAATGGAATTGGTGCATGAAATTGCAAGCCCAGTAGCAAGAACTTTTAATGAATCTGTAAACTCAGGGATCATACCCTATGATTGGAGAACTGCCAATATATAACCTTTTTTTTAAAAAGGGGGGAAAAAGTGATCCAGGAAACTACATACCTGTTACTTTGACCTCAACTGTATGCAACATAGGCGCAGACTCCCTGGGTACTCCAGGGCTGGAGCACCCATGGGGAAAAACCAGCAGGTGCTCTGCACCCACCGGCAGCCAAGCTCCCCCCTCCTGGCCTCCTTCCCACCCCCTGCGCACACCACATCGCTGCTCCTCCCCCTCCTTCCTAGCGCTTCCCACCCCCTACCACCTAACAGCTGTTTGGCAGCGCTTAGGACTTTCTGGGAGGGAGGAAGAGGAGTGCAGATGTGGCACACTCAGGGGAGAAGGTGGAGAAGAGGCAGGGTGGGGCGGGGACTTGGGAGAAGGGGGTGGAATGGGGGCAGGGCTTGGGTGAGTTAAGGCGGGGTCAGGCAGGGACTTTGGGGAAGGGGTGGAATAGTGGGTTGGGTGAGGGTGGAGCAGGGGTGGGGCCAGAGGCGGAGTGGGGTCAAGCACCCACCGGGCAGAGGGGAAGTCGGCGCCTATGGTATGCAGTGTCTTGGAACAAATTTTGAAAGAGAAAGTAGTTAAGGACATAGAGGTAAACTACTAACTGGGATAAAATACAACATGGTTTTACAAAAGGGAGATTGTGTAAGACCAACCTGATCTCTTTCTTTGAGAAGACAGCTGATTTTTTAGACAAAGGAAATGCGGTAAATCTAATCTGCCTGGATTTCAGTAAGGCATCTGATAGAATTCCACATGGAAAATATTAGTTAAATTGGAGAAGCTGGGGATTAATATGAGAATTGAAAGGTGGAGAAGAAACTAATTAAAGAGGCAACTACAACAGGTCATATTGAAAGGTGAACTCTCAGCCTGAAGGGAGGTTACTAGTGGAGTTCCTCAGGGATCAGTCTTGGGACCAATCTTATTTGACCTCAAATCTCATTATCATTAATGAGCTTAGTAGAAAAAGTGGTATTACGGTAATAAAATTTGCAGATTATACAAAGTTGGAAGGTATTGCCAATACGAAGGAGGACCAGAATATCATACAAGAATTGGATGACCTTGAAAACTCGAGTAATAGAAATGGGATGAAATGTAATAGCAAAAAGTCATGCACTTAGGGACTAACAACAAGAATTTTTGCTATAAAATGGGGATTTATTAGATGGAAGCAACAGAGGGGGAGAAAGACCTGGTTGTGCTGGTTGATCACAGGATGACTATGAGCTGCCAATGTGATGTGGCCATGAAAAAGGCTAATGCAATCCTAGGATGCATCAGATGAGGTATTTCCAGTAAAGATAGGGAAGTGTTAGTACTATTATACAATGCACTGTTGAGACCTCATCTGGAATATTACATGTGGTTTTGGTCTACCATGTTTATGAAAGATTAATTCAAAGTGGAACAGCTGCAGAGACGGGCTACCAGGATTATCTGAGGAATGGGAAACGTACCTTATGAGAGGAGACTTAAAGAGCTTGGTTTGTTTAACCTAAACAAATAAAGGTTGAGGGGAGATATGATCAGGGAGGAAAAGTAGTTGCTTAAGTTAAGCACCAATGACAAGAATCAATGGCTATAAACTAGCCATCAATAAGTTTAGGCTTCAGATTAGACAAAAGTTTCAAACCATCAGAGGAGTGAAGTGCTGGAACACCTTCGGACAGGAGCAGTTGGGGCAAAAAAACCTAACTGACTTCAAGATTGAGCTTGATAAGTTTATGAAGGGGATGGTATGATGAGACTGCCTACAGTGGCATATGACCCATCTGTAACTGCTAGTAGCAAATATCCCCAAAGGCCAAAGATATGCAACTAAATGGTGAGGGCTCTGAGTTACTACAGATAATTCTTTCTCAGGTGTCTGGCTGGTGGGTCTTGTCAACATGCTTTTGGTTGGGAAGGAATTTTCCTCTGGGTCAGATTGGCAGAGGTGTTAGGATTTTTGAGCCTTCCTCTGCAGCAGGGGTTACAGGACACTTGCAGGTTTAAGAGAGAGTAAATAGTGGATTCTTTGTAACGTCAAGTGTTTAAATCATGATTTGAGGACTTCATTAACTCAGCGGGAGGTTAGGGGTCTATTATAGGAGTGGGTGGACGAGGTTCTGTGGCCTGTAATTTGCAGGAGGTCAGACTACATGATCACAATGGTCTCTTCTGACCTTAAAGTCTATAAGTCTATAATTGTGGGCTTTACAATCCTCTCTGAATCAGGCACAGAGAAGGCATACATATCACCATTATGTTATAAACCATGAAGCTAAGAGTGGGAGAAGGGGACCAAAAGGAGGGGAAATGAGAAATGACAGTGTAGGGAGCATGTAAGAAAGTAGAAGGAAATGAAAGTAAAGAGGTTCATGAGGAGATTGCGAAATGTTTTGACAATGATGATACAGATCTTAATTACAACAAAATAAACCAGACTTTACTTTCTATTATCTTTGTGCCAGATTTTCTATAGTCATCAGTAAGAGCAACTCCAGCTTCAGTTGTGTGCAGAGAGAAGGGGGTGTGGAAAGCCTGAGTTTGAATCAGGGCCGGCTCTACCGTTTTTGCCCCCCCAAGCAATGAAAACTGTCACCGCCGAATTGCCGCCACGGATGGCAAGAGAGAGAGAAGCTGCTGCCGAATTGCCAATGTGGAATGGAGAAGCTGCCACCGAATTGCTGCTGTGGAACGGAGAAGCTGTGGCAGAATTGCCACCGCAGCGGAAACTCTGCCGCCCCTTTCTGACTGCCGCCCCAAGCACCTGCTTGGAACGCTGGTGTCTGGAGCCAGCCCTGGTTTGAATATATAAGCCTGAGTTTGAACTGTGGGCTTATATTGCAGTGTAGACGTACCCTTAGATAGCTGGTAATGGGTTCGATGTTAAAAATCTCATTGTGTAGAATTATTGTATCACTAGATAGAACCGTTGTAGGTAACGTTACCAGTGCTCCTTACTGGCATGTATAGGTAGCTAAATCTTGGAGAAATGATAAATATTGGCGTCTGGAAGAAGCTGGGATCTCTCACCAGGGATCTGTCTAAGGAAGTCAGACTGAGAGAGAAAGACAGAGCCTGAAAATGGAGTTTCCCTACAGCTTGGCTCTGGGCTCTGGACTGACCAGAATAGACTATGCTTCAACCTTCATTCTCTATGCTTCTCTAAGGACTTCCTATGCTGTGTTCCTGTTGACTAATAAACCTGACTGTTTTGACAACGCTGTTTGAGTGTCACTGTAAATACTTGGTGAGGTGCTTGGTAATGCACTTGGTAACCCCTGAACAGTATACAAGTCTCTACCAGGAGTCTATTTCACTTGGACTTGCTGAAGAGAGCTCACGGTGTGAAGAAGGCATGCTTGAACCCAGAGGTACAGTCGCAGCAGGCAGCAAGGCCATGTGGCCTATCCTGAAGAAAGAGTGAGACCCACTGGGGGTCAGGCACATGGAAGGAGTTCCTTCCAAAGCTGGGGGTGTAGCACTGATCCTCTGGATCCATAAGAATGGGGGTGGTAGTGGTGGTTCAATTATTGTTAGAAGCTGTGCATGTCATCAGTAAAATATGATCTTTTCCCAAGTTTGTGACCCAGAATCATTTCTTATATGCACGGGTATTGACTAGAATAAATAAAAACATTATATGGTGCTAAAACATTACTACATATTGTAGGGTTGTTTCCCCTCCATGATCGTAGAAATTATCTGGACCATGTTGGTTCTGAGGAGTCTGGGCTGTAAAGAAGACCTGGTCAGTATTTGGCCCAAGGATTTTTTAAAAGCTTAGATTTGACTAAAGAGTACCCCTTTAAAAGAACACTGTCAAGTTTTATAGGCCCACTTTTTGACCTACTTTTTGTTTTTTTTTAAAACCCCATGTGAATCATGTCAGATGTGATGTCCTAACTTGTGTTATTGTTAAAGACAAATATTTCAATGATCTCAATTCTTTAAAAAATAATAGTAAAACAAATATGCAAACAGCTCAGTAAATCAATTCATATACAATGGAGGGGAGAAAAAAATTCAATGGAGAAACAGGTTTCGGTTTCAGTCTTCTGAAGGTTATTTTTTTTTTTTTTTTAAAATAAACCTTGAGGGATAAAGTGTTTATGAAAAATACCTTGACAAGGTCCTTCTAAATGAGCTCTGCTTATAAAGCTCATGAAAATATTACAAAGGAAATTGAATCTCTATAGCTCGTCCACCTCATCTGGGTATTTGTAACCCACCCGCCTCCCTGCTTTCAAGCACTTAGTAATATCTATAAAAAATTTAAAGTGTCCATTAGAAGCAAAGTTTCTATCTGCTACATTCGGGAGAGAAGCATATTGAACTATCTATGTTTGGGAAATCTGTTTTTGTCTGTAAGCAGAGTCCTCCCTAATAGGAAGATGAACCTACCACTCATTGCCTCATGTGGTTTTGTGTGTCCCAGGAATACTACTACAGTCTACAACGACAAGGCTCCATCTGCCTGCTCAATTAGAGCCCAACGTGACAACTGCTGTTCATGCACAGGCAATTGATTAGATTTTTATGTTCCTCAACAAGCCGAGCTGATTACAATGAGTATAATTTTTCTTTTTTGGTTTATAGCTTGTTTGTTTTGTTGTTTTCCAGTTTTGCCACTGAGGTCTATGGATTATCAAATGCCCTCGCCAGGAGGGAACGCTGCCATTTTGAGATGTCGATGGTTTGTCAAGGGCTGCTGGGGTGGCTCAATAGTTGCACTGCCAAAGAAGAGTCATGTTCTCTGTGTCCAGACAGAATTTTTCAGTAGTTCTGTTATTCTGGTTTCCAGAACAATTAGAAGCTGACTTAAAAATGAACTTTGAGTCATTATCTGTTCACAATTTGGAAGGTAGCCTGCTCTTCCGATTCTTTGGATCTCCACCCTCAGTCTAGGTAAAAATTCCTAGCAGCAAGGCCAGCCTGATCACTATGCACAGCCCTACACAGGTCCTATGTCCGGAGAAGAAGGGTGCTTTCTTTAGGCCAGCTAGGGTTGTGAGCTTCACTGAACTAACACCTCAGGGCCTGATTTTCTTCTCACTGACATTGGGGCAATTCTGTTTAGTATACTGGAGTTATTGTGAGTTACACTGGTATAATGAGAGCAGAATCAGGCCCTTAGGGTTAGATTCTGCCTGGGGCGTATGTAGGGTCCCAGAGAGTTGAAGGAAGTAAGGAGCTTCTTCCTCCAATTTGTGTGTGCCACGTAAGGGCTATACAGAACTGCAGTCACTGTGCTGAGAGAGAAAGGGGACTGTTCTAATTATCCCCATAAGGCCACGCAGTGCGCCAAAGAGGGTATGAAGGTATAGAGAGTAGATAAAGCCATGACACCAATCCCCTCACATGCCCTGGCCAGTACAGCTTGCCAGCTGCTTGCAGAAAGGAGAGGAAGTGCAGTATGCTGCACCTATTGAAGGGAATGTAATTGCTTCTGACTTCCTCTGAACCTCTAGGAGACATTGTACCTTTCTAAGGCAGAATGCCTCTGGTACTCCAAACTGCCCCCACTGCCGGACAAACCCAGCTCAGAAGAAGGTGCAAGAAACCACATAATAGACAATTATGGAAATATTTCTACAGTGAGTTGGTGGATTGATGGAAAAGTTCTTGCTTTGTATGCAATTGACCACAGCTTCAAATCCCACCTGTTTTCTCACAAAAATGGTGGAACTTTTAGATAGGAAGGATGGTCCAGTGATTGGGATGCTAATCTGGCACTTGCTCTGTGTCTAATTTTAATCCCTGCTCTGCCATGGACATTCTGTGTGACTGGGGACAAGTCACTTAACCTCCCCGTGCCTCAGCAACACAGGGACGATAGCACTTCCCTGCCTCATAGGGGTATAGAGAGAATAAAGTGATTGTAATTGTGAGGTGTTCAGATACTATTATAATGATAGTTAGCTAACTACCTTAGAAAGATAGAGGAAGTGTTTTCCTAATGCCCAGTAGCTGATGGATGGTTTATAAACTTAAGTATGAGGATTTTTTCTCCTAATAATATTTTCGTGTCCTAATATAATGGTCTATCAAGATTCTTAGACAGCAGCCATCACTAAGGTATCTGAATATCTGTGGATATTATTATCCATATAAATATTTAATCCCTTTGAATATTGCTAAATTCTTTGTTTGGATTATATTTTTGGCAATGAGTTCTACGGGTTAACACAGAACGAGTCAATTCCTTTACAATAGAAATTAGTACTTCTATGTGGAGGTAGAGATTAGATTATTCAATTCATCCCCCTCCAAATACATTGATCAATCTTAGTAACCCTTCTAGCTATCTCAACTCATATGGATCATGTTTGTGGAAACCACAGCAATGCCTAAAAACCATATCTGCACTTCAACAATTTAATTTTCAAGACAGTGTAATTTCCTAATAATAAAAGGAGTCTAACAAATTCAGTATTAAGGGTTTCAGACTAAATTCATCCTATCAGCCCCAACATTGTATTGGGATAGTCCCTAAACCTGTGAAATAGGGATTTTCTTCTTCATATTACATTTCATGTAGATGTCCCAGGCATCTAGATCCATCTACCATAATCAAGTATAATTCCAGTCTACCCAAAAATATTTTTTAAACAGAATTGTTCTGTTGATGAACATTCTTCACCTAGTTCAGGACTTAACAGAATGGATATTCCTTGATTTGCTATTAGGGTCCCCATCTGAATATACCAACATTTTGGACTGGATCTGAGGATGTAATTTGGCCCATTGCAGAGAAAGAAGACAGCCAAAAAGTTGGGATTCAAACTTCCTCAACATCAGTCAGGGTGGTAGTTGGTTCAATGGGGTGTTGTTTTGGGCCCAATTCTAGTGCAAAGTTGCAAAAGAGAGTTTTAGACGCCCCTGACCCACAACATAAGTCAGCTTGTGAATTTGATTCCTCAATTGTAATAGATAGAATTTCCTACTGCAATGTCGTTAGGCACAAAAATGTTGAGGTCCTCTCTCCATAACTGTAAGACAGGGGGACAAAACTCTTTTTCCCGGAGCTGAATACTGGTTGTGGAACCATTAGGGAAAATCGCTCGAGTCAAGGCATTATGTAGACAGAAGAGCTGTGAGTGGCACATAGCCCACAGCAGCACTAAGAATGCCTTCCAGCACACAGGACTGTATATACAGTCCTTTGAGTGCTTCCCCATGTACTGTATTGTACATACAAAGGACTTTGTCTTTCAGTAATTACAGTAGAGGAAAAACAGGGGGGAGAACAAGCTATCTTGCTCCTTACTATTTCAGTCTTGTTGCTTTGTGGGCTGGCTCTGAACTCCTGCTTTCTTCCCTAATCCCAGACTTTCCCTGTTTTACCGCAAGTGTCTGGCTAATTATTCTTTGCAAAGAGGCAGAGCCAGAAGGTTCCACTTAGTTTAAAGACTCTCTCTGAACATGATCATTACATTTTAGTTCTTGAGACTAAGCTACACAGTTGTCATCCAGAGCACTAGAAAAGCCCAAAAGGAGATTGCATCTTTTGTATTCTAGTTGTGCTTTCTCAAAAAAAAGAGAGACACACTTGCCAAGTCCTGCAGCTTTACAAACTGCATGTGACATACTTTTAGGTCAGCACAGGGCCCTCTTACCAGCTGTAGCTGAAGATCCCTGGCTCCGCTCGAGTCCTTGAGTCACTTTCATAGACGAATCAATAAAATGACTAGAGCATCTGGGGAGATTGAGCACAGTTCACCCAGGCAGCTAGAAGAAAGGCACTTTTGTACTCAAGTATAGTCTTCTTTTTTAATTAGCATTTCCATATAAAAAAGAAGCTTTATTATATGCGCTCTTCCAAGAGAAATCAATTCAAATAGCACTGGAGAAGAACCTTTTCGTTTATTTTTCCAAGGAAAGAGGGTGAGGGCCTGGTGTAGGAGTGAGCTGTAGAATGAGTATGAGAAGAGCCCAAGAATAAACCCATAGAGTGAATTTTGCCAGGGACTAAAGCCCCAATCCTGTGATGAGCTCTGCAGGGCTTCAGGGGTCTACTTGCGCAGACCTTGTTGACTGACTGAGTCCTGAGAGAGAGAATCAGGGCATACGGAAGGTTTATACAGATTAACTAGTCATAAAATTAAATGTACTGTAGTTAAAAACCAAGCAATTTGAAGTTCAGGCTTAAATTGCAATGTTCTATCTAAGAACTGCAGCATCAGTGTACTGTATGACATAACTGTCGCAATTTTCTCAGAGACAAGGTGCGTGAGGTAATATCTTTTATTGGACCAACTTCCATTGGTGAGAGAACCAAGAGAAGAGCTCTGTGGAACTCTGACCAACAGAAGTTGGTCCAATAAAAGATATTATCTCACCCACCTTGTCTTTCTCAAAACCTTGGACCAACACAGCTACAACAACACTACAAACAATATTTTTCTCTGAAATCTGCACTAGGAAAATAGTATAACATAAGGGTGGAGTTAAAAGCCTTAACACATCTGAACTTTTTTATGTTGCAGTGAGACGTTTGTTATTTTAATGCAGTTTTTAAAAAAGTAAATAAATGTCAATAAGTTTTCCCACACAGTGAGGGAAACATTATACAGAATATCCCATGTCATAGACTTGATGCTTCAAAGTGCAGTTGCATTCTAAACCAGTGACCACAAAAGTGGCATCATCTTACTCACAAGATCTGTCCCCTGTGTGTATTTCAAGTCATACTTGCAGATGTTAGTAACACAAACAAATTTTCACTGCTTTTAGCCCTGCAGAACCAACCCTGCTAAGAAAGAGCGAGCTGGATACCATTCCTTCTTGATGCATCAGTTCTGAACACTTAGGTCTGTGCAAATCTACTGAATGTAATGGGGCTGCACAGGTACAGCTGAGAGCCTAATCTGGCCTGCAGAAGCTTTGTTTCTAGTGACAATGCACAAAGGGGAAAGAGCAGAGTCTAAGGCTATGTCTACACTATGCACCTTTTAGCGACACAGCTGTGCCGCTACAGTCGTGCCACTAACAGACACCCAGTGTATCCACTGATTGTTGGCAGGAGAGAGCTCTTCCACCGACAAAAAATTTCCAGCCCCAACGAGCAGCGATAGCGTTGTCGGTAGGAGAGTGCTCCTGCTGACAAAGTGCTGTTCACACCGGCACTTGTCTTCGGTAAAATTTTTGTCTTTCAGGGTGTGTGTTTTTTTCACACCTCTGAAGGACAAAAGATTTGTCATTCAGGTTCCAGTGCAGACAAAGTCTAAGAAATAATGGGAACTTTCCCAGACAAGTTGTTGACAAGTATTATTCTACCTCCATTATAATCATGCCTGTCTGGACATATACTAGGGTAAGTCTTATCCTAGCCTGGCTCAAACAGCTAACATTGTTGCTAGCAATGCCAGGATTTGGAGGTGAATAAAAAGCATTTTTTTTGGCCAGTAGCAATGTGTTCTTTATGCACTGTCCAAAAAAACCAAAACAACAAAAAACCACAAAACAACATTCTCCCCTCCCCTCTACACATACACAGAGGCACACACACAGATGTGCACAAGGAGTAAAATCCTTACTCTAGTGAAGTCAGTGAGCATCTGGCCATTGACTTCACTAGGGCAAGGATTTCACACACAGGGGCTAATGCTAGGTACATGCTACTACTCCTTTTAAATGAATAAATAACACCACAATGAGAATGGTTCAGACCTCTCATATTCATCGAATTTGATATTGGGTCATCATTAGCGTTGAAGGGCTTAGCCTGTGAATAGCAGTGCGAGAGACTAGCAGTAGCTATCATTTGCCATCACAATACTATATGTGAAATAATGATCAATAGCGGTTTTAAGCTTTAATTATACATTTAAGGCACCAGATCTACAATACCTACAAATACAACAGTTACAGTAGCAGTCCTTTGCAAATAGCAACACCCTTTGATACAAAGTGCTTGGCTGCAGTGTACATTTGAAATTTAATTTCTTTCCCATATGAAAAATTGAAATACTTAACTAATAACATCCAGCAACATCATCTGCCATCTGATAGCGTACAGAAACTGGGCAATTATGTTTCGCCTTGGGTGGCTAATAGCCCCATTTCAAATTTCAGGCATTATCAGATAATAATACTGCCTGCATCTGACTATGTTGTTATAATTATTAACCATTAAAACTGGAGGGGTTGAGAGAGAGAAGGATTGTTTTTAATTGTTTAATATTGCAGTGCCATATAGCTAAACTCGTTGTTTCCCATGAGCTAACATTCAAGAATTGCGTGTTCACATTTCTGCAGATCCCAGACTCAGTTCAAACCAACCTGTTTTCAGATTCATGAAATCTTAACACTACTATTTAGCAGGACCAGGTTTCTGTGCTGCGAGACATGCCTATGAACATTGAACTGAAATGAAAATGGCGCTTGGTACAGAAACACAGAGGAACCTAGCATTAGCATACAGCTTGTCTGTCATGCTGTCATCAGAGGTTGTTTCTGTGTTTTCATTTTAAATCCATATGGCCAGATTTAATAATTTGGTCAAACCAGCTTCTTGTCATGATTAGAGAGGTCAGATTTTCAGAGGTGGAATTGAACAGATATTCTGAAAAAAATGATCATGCACTAATATAAAAAATATCTACCTGAATATGCAGAAACAGAGATGTATAAGAGAAAACTGGGAAATTCTGTAGCTAAGCATCCAAAATTATCTGAAATAAGTAAAAGTAGGGTATGGTAGGCACAAATGTGTCGGGGCTATTCAAAGTGGCACTGGGGGGCAGGCAATCCTCAAGCATGGCCCAGTTAGAAAGGCACAAAGATGCCTTAAAGCCAATTTTGACCCACTCCCCTTACTCCATTCATATACCAAGTGCAAGAGTGTAGGAACACAGCATCTGCTCTTCAAGGCTTACACGATAGATATGCACATAAAGGTAAAAGGGATATTTAGGCTTTGAAACCCTAAAAGGACTTTTGAGTAGAGCTGGGCAGAAAAATTTGAACAAAAACACTTTTTTCATCAAAACTTGCTGATTAGTTGAAACTGAAATGCTTCCTGGAGATGAGGGTGTGATGCAAACCTTTATAGTTTCCTGCCAGCTCACCTGCCTGGCTTCTCAGCAGCCTGTGTAGTGGGCTGATAGTAAGCCCAGAGCCTGGAAGTCCAGATCGCAGGCTTCTGGCTCCTCAGCAGCCTAGACTTCCTGCAGACTCTGCAGACTTCCCCAGAGCCAGAAACCCTGGCCCAAGGCCTCTAGGGTGCACAGAGAATTTCAAAATTTGGGGATTTTGTTTGAAATTGGAACAAAACAAAATTTGGAAATAACAAAATCCTCCAGGAAGCAGAATTCGCTTTTTCTGTCCAGCTCTATTTTTGAGTTTAAGAGGAGCATCTTGTTCTTTCTAGAGAAGAGTAAATTCATGAGACAGAACACGGCCTAAAATTAAGGTAGCATTAAGTCACCCAGAGAAAAGTGTGTACAAATTGGTGACATTTATCCGCGTCAGGACCAGCTCTAGGCACCAGCACGTGCTTGGGGCCGCACATTTCCAGGGACGGCATTCCAGCCATCCTTTTTTTTCCCCCGGCCCCGCTCAGTCAACCAATGAGCCTCTGTGTGGGGTGGGGCAGCAGACTCAGCGTGGGTGTCCCTGCCCTGGGCCCCTGCCACCGGGAGAGCAGGGCGATGCGGCTCCTCCCCCCCGCCCACCCCTGCCGCACGTGTCACAAGCAGCGGAGGAGCTGGAGCTGAGCAGAGCGGAGCCCGGGATCGGGGCAGGACCTGCGGCAGGTAAGGGACCCACTGCCCCGGGCGGCTTGGTGCTGGGCAGGCGCCCCTAGTCCGCCCCCGTCCCTGCAGCTGACCCTAGGCTGGGGGCCCACAGGCAGGGTGTACAGCCCCGAGCACCTCACTCCAAACACTGCTATAGCATTACGCATTCTTTTAACATTACCAGTATCAGCGGCTTCTGGTGAGTGCAGTTTCTCAAAACTGAAATTACTAAAAAATTATTTGAGGTCCACCATGTCTCAAAATCGTTTGTCAGGACTCGCATTAATTTCAATTGACAGTACCACTGCAAAAAATGTAGATTTCACTGAATTATTAAAAGACTACGCAAATATAAAAACCAGAACAATTCAGTTCATATAAATTCTTTTAATTTATGAGAAACTGGGCACACCGGAAAACACTAACATTTTTCATTATAGTGTATAGTTGAACCCAAATTGTTTGTAATTTTGATTTTGTTAAAATTAAATGAGTACACTAGTAGGAAATTGTTTTATTTCACTAACTACAAATTCTCTGTTTTCATTTTTTTTTTATTTTAAACAGTCAAAACAAAACACAACAACAACAAAAAAACACTGCAAAGTACAAACGTGTAAAAGCCAAAAAAAGGGGGGAAGGGGTACGAAAATTTTCTTTGCTTGAGGTGGCAAAAAACCTAGAGCTGGCCCTGATCAGTGTTGCCATCTCTTGCGATTTCATCACAAGTCTGCAATATTTGGTATTTTTTCCCTTAAAGCCCCAGCTCCTGGAATCAAGAGATTGCATGATAATTTCAATTTTCATTTAAAAGAAAGATACATTTCTAGCCATCCCAGTCATAGAGAGAAGCTTGAAAACATGAAGGGAGTATACTTCGAAGGCTAAGAAACCAGAAAGAAATTAAAAAGATCGCTGAATGTATTAATTTTGTAAGCCACTCGCAATTTTTGGAGCCTGACTCATAAACTCACAAAATTGGTGATATTGTTATGTAATCTTGCTGTTTCCAAAAAAAAAAAAAAAAGAGTTTCTTTATGCAACAGTATGCTACTAGTTCCTCTGAGCGTATTACCTGTAGTTTCTAGTTCCCTGTCATGAAGGCCCAGACAGGAGGTAAACCCTTCTCTCCATGAGAGAGGAGTGTGAACTTTGACCTGAGGCCTTTTGGGAAATGTAGGACAGTTTAGTAAGTGAGTGGCCATTTTGTTGCCAACATGGTTGTGACAGGTTAAATGAACAAATGTAGTTGTATTGATTGAACGCTTCTTTTAAAAGAGAACGATGAGTTACCTTAGCTGGTCTATTTGCTGTATATCTGAAATAATTTGGTGGGTTTTTTTGACTGAAGGGGAAGATTTAAATCCTTTGAGTAGACGGATTATGGGTAATTGCACCTATAAATGACATGGAACTTCATATATAGGAAGGGCCTTTTCTAGCAAGGTTTAAGTTCCACTAGAGTTAGTGTTGGAGCAGACAGAAGCCTGTGCCTACTAATAAACTCTAATGTGAAGGCTTCTAATGCTTGTGCTAGAAGTTTGGCAGATAATGCCTCAAAGCGGGTGGCAGTTGTTTATTTTTATATTTTGGCTGTTTATTTTGCTTTTAAAAGACAGAGAAGCATTTATATAATCTGATTACATCACCTTGCCTGACCCATTTGATCCTTCCAATGGTTTCTCCTTTTCAAATGCCTTACAAGGCTTTACATAAAACTTTCCCAAGCCTACATCTCAGCCCTTGTTTCTTATAACACCCCACATCAGCTGTGCTCTGCTATTGGTGCCAACCCTCGATAAGATGCTCATCCCCTACTCCCACAATCATAGCCATGCCGACTCTAGGCATAGAACACCCTCTGTGTTCTGTTCTACCAGGCACTATCATCTCATCAGTCAAATCCTCCTTTAAGGTTATTAATGCACAAAAATATTACACTGTGTATGAGTGAGGTTGCTTTACACATAACGTACCTAACGCAAAACGCAGGAAATAGAAATTTAAGGTATGCAACACTTCATAAACTCTTTGCTATCACTCACAGAGAGACACTTCACCATTAGAACAACCAACACAACGCCACCTTAACTCTGCTCCACTATGGATGCCAACCTTTCTATGCATCCCCAAACTCCACCTCACCACTACCACCACAAACAGACCAAATGACCCCCCCTACTATCTTTTCTGGAAAAATCATATGCACTCGTTTTGGGGAAAGGGGAATGATGGAAAAATAAGATCTTCATAAAATTATTCAACCAGTTCAGGAGCTCCACTTTCACGGAGATCCTTTTCTTTGTGAACGTAGCTGCTGATTTGTTGAAGGTCTTCTTCCATAACACAATACAGATGTTGCTGGACTAGAAAGACCTACCCCTCCATTATGGAAAGCCCCATTTTTGGGTGCTGGGCACACTACTGGCAGCATATGACAATAGACTGTATTGTACCGCTCTCTTGATGTGTTCAGAGGTAGAGCTGTTTAACTTTCAAGAAAACTTTTTAAATATCACTTTCCCCATTTTTCACTAAATAGCCATTGCACCTAAGGATTCCGTTATGATACATGATAATAGATTAAGAAGAGGTCTTTGACACAGCAATGGCTACGTTAACGAAAAACAGGATCCACTTCGGAGCCAGCTAGGCACTTTCACAAAGATCCAGAAATTCATTAAAGTAGCTGTTGCTTTGTCACAGATTTTGTTCTTTTTGAAACTGTTCAGCTGTCTCTAGAGCTCTATTCCTGAACTTGCCGATTTAGCTAGGCTAACTCTTGCAACCAAAGCCAATCAGAACAGAAGAACTTTATCAAGGAAGAGGAGTCTCACAAACATCAAATCATCTTTTTGAAGGTCTACCTTGCAGTAACTAAGGTTATGCTTATTTTTTTAAAATACAGTATTCTAAGGGCTTGTTTGCACAGGGAAGTTAGTGTACCATAAACTCAGGTGTGAATTGAAAGTGCACTAGCTACTCTGCACTAATTCCCCATGTGAATGCTCTTACTGCACACTAAGGGCTTGAATCCACTTACCGTGGATTGACACTGTGGCAATCAATCCACTAGGGGTCAATTTAGTGAGTCTAGTGAAGATCCACTAAATCAACTGCCGATCACTCTCCTATCAACTCTGGTCTCCGCCAGAACAAGAAGCATAAGGGAAGTCAATGGGAGAAACTCTCCAGTCGACCCAGTGTGGTGTAGACACTGCAATAAGTCGACCTAAGATACGTCGACTCCAGCTATGTTATTCACAAAGCTGGAGTTGTGTAACTTAGATCAACTTAACCCAGTGTAGACCTGCCCTAAGAGAGCCCTCTGGCAGTTTAGTTTCATTCACTTTCAAGTGCAGTAAGCTACTATGCCCTATGGCTTGGTCTACACTGAAAAGATATATTGTCATAGCTATTTTGGTCGGAATGTGAAAAAAACCACACCCCTGACTGACATAGCAATGTCTGAGCAGTATGGAGGTGCTTTTCCTGCACCACAGAAAACTTCTTCTGTCAGTGTAGGCTGTACTTACACGCAGAGGCTATGCCGACATAGGTAAGCTACTATAGTCTCCATAGTGCAGACACAGCCTAAGGCCTGGTCTACACCTAAAACTTAGGTTGGCCCAGCTACATCGCTCCGGAGTGTGAACAATTCACTCCCCTGAGAGACATAGTTAAGATGACCTAATCCCCGGAGTAGACGGAAGAATTCTGCAATCAACCTAGCTACTGCATCTCGGGAGATGGATTTACTACAATGACAGAAGAACCCCTTCCGTCACCGTAATAAGTGTCTACACTGTAGCGTTACAATGTTTCTAGTGTAGACTTATCCTAAAGCACTCTTTGGCTATGTCCACACTATGCAATTAGGGTGTGATTTCCCTGTTCGTGTACCATGAGTACAAATAGCAGTGAGCCATGGTAGCAGTGCCTCTGCTGCTGCTACCTTGGCTACTGCGGCTACACTGCAATTTATAACTGCGCTAGCTCAGTGAGAGCTAGTGCGAGTACATGGACAGGAGCAGAGGGCCCACACCGGTAGTTCACAATGTAAACATAGCCTTAGTGTGCAGTAAGAACGGCCACACGGGGAGTTAATGCGGAGTAGCTAGTGCATGCTAACAGGGTACACTAGCTACTTCAGGCTTTTCCCCAATAAATAAGCAGTAAGTCGTGACCCCTCAAACTCATTAATTTTAGAATAACAATCTTATAGTAGTGTTTTGAAGGACTGCTTTGAATGCTAGAATTTTTATAAAAGTATGTTGAAAAGAATAAAGACAAGGAAACTCACATTTCAGTGAGAAATATATTTTTTATTTATTAAAATGTGTTTAACATAAAAGCTCTGGGTGCATGTATGATAATCATACACATCTCCAAACATATTGAATTAATTATAGTCTCCAAATATAAAAATACTGCCCTTCCCCAATCCAACAAAGTACGGCCCAAGACTGTAAGCTCTTTAGGACAGGGTTCGTCTATTTGTCCTATGCTGAACAGCACCTAGCACAATGGGTTCCTGGTCTCTAACTGGGGCTTCTAGGGGCTTCTGCAATACAAATAAATAATAAGTAGTGCACATTCCACTTTAAGCATGAGTAGCCTCATTGAAGTAAATGGAGCTACTGGCATGCTTAAAATTAAGAACATACTTAACAGCTGTGCTAGATTGGAACTAAGGAGCAAACTGAGTGTATCAATGACATTTTTGTTATTAGATGTTGTCTATATGATTAGCTTCATGAACTGTGAATTTCTTCAAGTGTGCTGAAGAAATGTGCTGAATGTTGATTAATATGTAAAAAGAAAAGGAGTACTTGTGGCACCTTAGAGACTAACAAATTTATTTGAGCATAAGCTTTCGTGAGCTACAGCTCACTTCATCGGATGCATCACGAAAGCCTATGCTCAAATACATTTGTTAGTCTCTAAGGTGCCACAAGTACTCCTTTTCTTTTTGTGAATACAGACTAACACAGCTGCTACTCTGAAACCTGTCATTATGCAAGGCGATTAATATGTAGTTATTGGGTGTGAGATGCCTGTTTGCTGTAGACTGCATCCTTTGGGTGTGACCCAAGATACAAATGAAAGGGCTGTACAAATAGAAGTAATTCTCCATTGTAATGGAGCACTGCACTTCTGGAAACACTTGTTAAAAAGTATGCAGCTACCCTGGGAATATTTATCAAATTCGGCACGGGGAAGGGAGTTGGGGGAGATTAACTGCTAGCTTCCAAGTGATATGGATATTAAGATAATCAACCTAATTTGCATGGAAAGAGAATTAAATAACATGGCAAAGCTTAAACACTATGTATTTTAGTGAAATGAATCTTGTAAGAATGTAGAAAACTCTTTTCCTGATACTTTCAGGTGGCACAGACCCAACATACAGTAATCCTGTTGGTCCGATGACCAAAAACACTCTCATGCCTGAAGGATCAACTCTAGCTTGCAGTGCAGCCTGAATTAATTCCTAAAACCGAAACCTGAGCACCCTCTCAAGGTTACTGTACCTAGGGTGTCTGAAATTTCATTATCTCCCTTTGTGAGTGGTGAATCTCAAGAGGAGGAATTACTTTTTCTCTGGTCTGTTTTCAATGGCAGCATGTCAGGTTTTAATTGCCTAAAAAGGTTTTGAATTTAAAATGCATTTTCCAGGTTCTTGGGTAATTTAAATCTTAAACTAGTTCATTAAAAGGCCATTTATTATGAGGCAAGCTGGCACATTTCTCACTTACACTCAGCTTGAACTATGAACAAAACTTAATAAACAGCATTACTGCTATCCCCTCAGAGATGCAGTGAGAATGCAAGGCTCTAAGCTCCCCTGATGGTATGTGGGGGTGGGGCACGGTGCAGAGAGGGGTGTAGTTAAAGAACTTATTCCTTCTTGAGTGAACTGAAAGAGTGATATCCTGGCTCCACTAAAGTCAATATCAAAAATTCCACTGCCTTCTGTGAGACCAGGATTTCACCCACAGTATCTTGATTAGTTCCAAAGTGTTGCTGCACTAATGAGCCATTGAGGGGGCAGTGTAAATAAATAGGGGCTCTACAAGGGCCCAGTATAAAGCTCAATAGAGAAACAAAGTCTGGCAGACTAATGTTTTTGGCTAGATGCCTCTCTTGGCTTGTTGTATTTCACCCGTGTTTTCTGTTTGTGCAGACATATTATTTCAGAAAGATTAGATACAATAGTGAAAACTTGGTTTGTGCCCATTCAGTTCATTGATTAACATAAATGGCCTTCTAGTAAATGTGGAACAGAATTGTCCTCAAAACATTTGAGGGGAGTTTCTTTAAGAATACACTCTTGTGTGGGTTTCGCTATCTGTGTAGGTTTCACTTAAATCACCTTAACATTTTTATTTAAGCAAAGATTTGGAAAAATTAGTTAGGGATGGATTTTTAAAAGAGTTCAGTTCACATTTAGGGATTGTTCTCTCTCTGTGTGTAGATACATAGATAGATAAATAGATAGATAGAAATAGTCCATTCATGAATATAAACAAACATACACCATTAATTAGACATATGATACACACATTCTGTTAATACATAAATACATGTGCACACATTTATATGTTATGGACTAAGAACACAGAAATTATAATCAGAAATGATTGTCTGCCGAATTCCATTTCTTAATTTCAGCCATTTACTAATAATATAATACTTGGCACATACCTAATTTATTATAGGCTAACTCATGGGTTTTCCCTTATAGAAAGCCATATATTTATAGTATCAGAGTTTCTTACCAAAGACTTGGCAATTCACAGCTATGAAAACTTTTGGCCTGGAGTTCAACCTACATTAGTGCTATATGAGCAATAGACTCCGCTGATAACACTAATGAATTTTTCAGGTAGTTAACTTTTGGCTCTTATGCAATTGGAAAGTGAAATCACAATTTACTGGGAAGGTACTGTGTAGAACTACTGCTCAGTTCCAATCAGTGGTGCAAGTATGGCGGTCTGGTGCAGTACGCGGTATCAGTAAGATATTTATAGCCGGTACGCTGTACTGGAAAGACACAGGCTCCTCTGCCGTGGCTGTACCCACCTTGCTTTCCACGCAGCTGCATCTCCTGTCTGGGGTCTGTACAGCAGCCCCACCAGAGGATAGGGCTGGGAGCAGGGCTGGGCTGGGGGCGGTACAGCTGTGCCCGAGGAGCTACTCTCATGGGGCCGCCTGGCGGCGCCACGTTCTACTCCTTTGCAGTTCCGGAGAGCCCTGCAGTTCAGAAGTCTCCAGCGCAGTGGGAGGAGGATAGAGCCCCCTCCCTCCACAGGTAACGTGGGATGGATCATGGGGAGGGAACAGGGAGAGTGCGGATCCCTGGGCTGGGAGGAGTCAAATGGGGAGGTAACATGCTCCCCCACCCCCACCCCCCTTGTGTCCCTCCTACGAGTGCAGCGTACTGGTAAGAAATGAATTCTACTTCCACCACTGGTTCTAACGGTCAAGGTATCTATACTTTTTTGATTAATTTGATCAACCATAAAATAAATCTAATTAAAGTAGTCTGTTTAGGTTTTATCCACACACTTCCCAAGCAGACCCACAGAGCCAGCAAGTCCTTTTTTTTCTTTTTTCTTTTTTTTTAGAACTTCAGTCCAATAATATTTCCCTTTTGCCCCTCAAAAATTCCCACCCCTGGGAAAAAAAACTTCAAACAAAAGGAGTCTCGTTTTGCTTTCTTTTTTCATTAACAATTTCAGTTTATTTTTCTGTTACGTTATTGATATGCTATGCAATGAAATACTGAGAAAAAAAATCTCTTTCTGTTAAGCTGGCCTGGTACTAAACGTAATGCCTATTTGAACTGGTGCTACTTTTTCCTGAAGGCTCATGTTTGCCTTTAATTAAAGAGAAAGGATGTGTGTGATGCATTCCCAGCTCTATCTGATCTTTGCTGTTTGATCCCATCCATTCAGGTATAAATGGTTTTTCCAGCCCATTCAGACACTAAATCAATGGGACAAATCTGAAGGACTTCTGCAAAGCTTGCTTGCTGCCCCCACACTTTCTTAAAGGAATATGTTGAAGGATGCATTTAAATGGTCTCATCAGGCTTTTAATATTTGAACTACATGTCATGAGAAGGATCGGTTCTATTCCAGGTAAATCAAAATGCTTTATGCTTCCATACAAACATTTACATTAGGAGAACATTATACCTGAATAATTAAACACTGAGGCTATATCTACACTATTGCTGTCTCTCCACTAGGAGTGCTTTGCCTGTGTAGTATACTATACACTAGTAAAGCACTCCTAGCAGAGACATGGCCTCAGAGCGGGAATTTTTTAGGTTAGCCTCATTTTCTCCACTGAGGACAATACTAACATTCCTACTGACTTCAGTGGGAAGATATTTATGGAAATATTAAGCACTTAAAAAAAAAAACCCAGGAAACTCTGAAGGACATAAGAATGGCCATACTGGGTCAGACCAAAGGTCCATCCAACCCAGTATCCTGTCTGCCGACAGTGGCCAATGCCAGGTGCTTCACAGGGAATGAACAGAACAGGTAATGATCAAGTGATCTCTCTCCTGCCATCCATCTCCACACTCTGACAAACAGAGGCTAGGGACACCATTCCTTACCCAACCTGGCTAATAGCCATTAATGGACTTAACCTCCATGAATTTATCTAGTTCTCTTTTAAACCCTGTTATAAACCCTTCACAGCCTCCTCAGCCAAGGAGTTCCACAGGTTGACTGTGCACTGAGTGAAGAAGAACTTCCTTTTATTTGTTTTAAACCTGCTGCCCATTAATTTCATTTGGTGGCCCCTAGTTCTTATATTATGGGAACAAGTAAATAACTTTTCCTTATTCACTTTCTCCACACCACTCATGATTTTATATACCTCTATCATATCCCCCCTTAGTCTCCTCTTTTCCAAGCTGAAAAGTCCTGGCCTCTTTAATCTCGCCTCATATGGGACCCGTTCCAACCCCCTAATCATTTTAGTTGCCCTTCTCTGAACCTTTTCTAATGCCAATATATCTTTTTTGAGATGATGCTTAGGATGGAACATGCAGTCTCAAATCTGTCTTTTTCTGCATGTGCTTTACAATGTAGTCTGTATTTTACATGGCCAGCAAGGCAAGCTGGCTATCATGACAAACAAAAGTCATCATTATAGTTAAAATAAGGAAAATAATCAAACACATCATTTTAATATTTAAGTTAATATTTATATTCTATTAATGGCAAGTATATGAATGAAAAATAAAGTGTATATTATGTCTTTAAGGTCATCATGAGCTGGGAGTGGTATAGATTCATAAATTCCAAGGCCAGAAGGGACCACTGTGCTCATCTACTCTGACCTTCTGTATAACACAGACTATAGAACTTTTGCAAACCAATTCCTAGAGCAGATCTTTTAGAAAAACATCCAATCTTGAT
The DNA here is from genome assembly GCF_015237465.2 of Chelonia mydas. Taxonomy (NCBI): domain Eukaryota; kingdom Metazoa; phylum Chordata; order Testudines; family Cheloniidae; genus Chelonia; species Chelonia mydas. The sequence goes on along the minus strand of NC_057850.1, from coordinate 103,936,265 downwards.
TTAAAAATTGTCAGTGATGGAGAATCCACCACAACCCATGGTAAATTGTTCCAAATGTTAATTACACTCTCAGTTAAAAATGTATGCCTTATTTCCAGTCTGAATTTGTCTAGCTTCAACTTCCAGCTATTGGATTGTGTTATATCTTTTTCTGCTAAATTGAAGAGCCCATTACTGAATATTTGTTCCCCATGGAGATATTTATAGACTATATTCAAATAATCCCTTAACCTTCTCTTTGTTACACTAAACAGAGTGAGCTCTTTGAGTCTATCTCTATAAAGCAAGTTTTCTAACCCTTTACTCATTCTCGTGGCTCTTCTCTGAACCCTCTCCAATTTATCAACATTCTTCTTGAATTGTGGGCACCAGAACTGGACAGAGTATTCCAGCAATGGTTGCACCCAATGCCAAATACAGAGGTAAAATAACCTCTCTACTTCTATTTGAGATTCCCCTGTTTATGCATCAAAGGATCGCATATCACTGCACGATCCCAGGGGAGCCTGAAGAAGGAATTGTGTTTCAGGAATACCCCTTCTGAGTCACAATTTCTCCAGCGTTCCCTATTCTGCTGTGAGGAAGGGTTGATATGTCCTTTATAAGATTCAAGATACTCCCTGCCCAATTTTGGCCACAGCACACAAGTAGGATAGAAGGAGCAAGCCACATGATTTACATTCCTGAATTTCATGGTTCAAAATCATTAACAACTCCAAGATATTCTCCCATACTCCACTACAAGGGAGATACATGAAACCATTTTTAAAAAAGTGAATAGTGTCTTGCTCAGTGAGAAGCCAGATGAGCTTTTGTAAAGAAAACCTAACAGTAACAGTTTTTATCCTCTAGTTAACACGCATAGCCTTAAAGATCACATACTATTTATCACATAATGCAAACATATCATTAAAAATTCTATATCCTTAGATACAGTTGAAAAATTAAGAACCTAAAAATCAGGCAAATAATAATCCCTTAACTCGGCATTTCTAGGAATTGGAATTCAAAAGGAATTGCAGATGGTTCTGAAAAATGGGGCAACTCATTTACAAGCACCTAACATGTATTGCATTGTCTACCTTTAATCACCCAAGTTTGAAAATGCTGAGGAACACTACCTGCTACAGTATGAAAGTGCATTTATTTTATATGTATTGAATACTGATGGTTGAACACTAAACTTACACACACACATGTACATAGATATAAAATTTGTCAGTACTTGGACTGGAAACTTCCAACATTGGTGGCACTCTCCTCTGAGTCATCACAGAACAGATATCCCAACTTGTATTCGTGAAGGTGTTGTCGTCTGCATCTAATGGAGAACTGAAATCCTGACCGCTTTTGCTTATAAGAGATTCCAAGACAATTTTTCCATTAGTAGAAATATTAGGCACAGTGTCTTGGCTAATGGAAGTAGCCAATACACTAGGCACACGTGCTCACACAGAAAATGGTGGTTATCTGGTGACTTTGCACTCTACTTAATTTTAGATCTGATAAGGAGACAGCCCAAGGTTCTATGGCGGCAAGTGGTTATTATAAAGAACATGTAAGAAAACCATACATACAAGCAGCGCTCTTAAATTATCAGCCTGGGCAAAAGTCTGCCTTCTCAAATTCTTCGTGTTCTGCCAGGTGCTCATTTGAATAAATTCAGGAAAAAACAAATGAATTAATATGACGTGTTTATTTCATTTAACAGATCTAATAATTGCAGCTGTGAACACTTAGAAAAATCAGTCTGGCGCAGTCTTTTTTCTTCTTTTAGAGCTCTCCTAACTTCTGAGTGAGTTATTGCTAGTGATGGCACTGAGCCACAAAGTTCATATCGAGAGCTGGCTGCTGACTTTCCCAAAGCTCATAGATATCTAGATCCCAGGTTTGGGTGTAAGTCTATCTTGAGATGAAGCTACTAAGTGTTACTTTAGACAGGCCTACAATATTGGGCCAGATTCCTCCATGAGATTTTTTTTTAAAAAAATGTAACAAATAAAAAGAGCACTCCTGTTTGTAAACAATTTTGAAAGAAGTGAGAGTTACCTAATTGCTACCTTTACAAGCAAATAGGTCCCATGTCTAAGTGAGAGGGAAATCAGTTAGCTCTTCTTTGCAACCCTCTGTGAGCACAAACGTCACCACCTGACACATGTAAGACCTGGTCTATACTTGAAAGTTATACGGGTACATCTATGTCAGTTAGGGGTGCACCTTTTTTACTGATATAGTTACACCTGCACAACCCCTAGTGTAGATTCAGTTATACTCAGAGTAAAGTACCTTATACTGGTATAGTTATTGCTAAGGCTAAGTTTTTGTCAAGGATATTTTTAGTTAAAGTCAGGAACCGGTCACGGGCAATAAACAAAAATTCACAGAAGCCCGTGACCTGTCCCTGACTTGTGCTAAAAATATCCCTGACAAAATGGGGAGGGGGAGGAGGATCCAGCACCCACAGCTGCTGGGGCTCTTGGGACCCCACCACGGCTGGCGGCAGCTGGGAGCTGTGGGGTCCCCTCGCTGCCAGTGGCAGCTGGGAGCTCTGGGGGAACCCCTGCCACCCATGGCAGCTTGGGAGATGCAGGGTCCCCCAGTGGCTGGACAGCTGCAAGTGGGTCCCCCCACCATGGCAGTGGGTGGCAGCTGCAAGGGGGTCCCTCCCTGCCCCAGGGCTGAAGTGCAAAATGTCACGGGGGTCTCTGGAAGTTACAGATTCTGTGACTTCTGTGACCTCCATGACATAATCGTAGCCTTCATTATTGCCCTTCCCGTACGGGAATTACTACACCAATACAACACACATTTTTACCATTATAACAGCATTCATAGTAGAGGGGTTGTACCACTTTAACTATACTTATATATTTGAAGTGGTTCAACTTTCTAGACATGACTTCTATTCTTTTCACGGGAGCACCCTTTTATTAAAGACCAATGTAAAGTGGGTTCAGTACTCCGAATCTGTGGTGACTCAATACAGGTTAAATGCATCCATGTGTAATCAGTTTAGCTTTACTGCTATACTTCATCCCATATTCCTTTTCAGTCACATGTGCGATAGCACTGTCTCTTCAGATGACAATGGGATGGAAACCTCTTTCCCCCTCAAATAATTGTAACCATATCAGAGATAATCTCTCAGAGATAATCACAAATGAACAACCATATTCCCAGATGCTGTGCTCAGTGCTGCAGTCCTGGCTCAGGCAAAATTGCCATTGTTCTCAACGGGAATTTAACCTGAGGAAGGAGTAAAGGTTAGAGTCCATCATCAGGTACAAGGCAGTGTGGAGGCTGTGGTCTAGTGGCTAGGTCACTGGGCCAGGACTTGGGAGACCTAGAGATTGTGTGCCTGGTTCTGCTACTGATGTCACTTCCTCTCTCACCCTTTGTGTGTTTCGACCGGAAGCTATTTAGTGCAGGATTGTGCCTCTAAATTTTGCTGTGCTAAAATTTTCCAGTTATTCTTCTAATTTTCACCTTGTATTACATTTCCAATTCCTTCACCTGCTGGCTGTCATATCTTTCCTTCTCTACAGCCTTGTTTGGTTAGCTCACAGCATTTCTTTTTAAGCAAGCTCTTGATAATCCTCTCCATTCAACCCTGTCATGTTAAGTCCCTGAGGGTGAAACCTGCATGAATATGGAACAGGAAGAATGTGATATGTATGGAACAGAAGATATTTTATGCATTTGCTTTGTTTCTCTTTTAAAAATATTTTCTTCAACAAATTGCTTAATGCCTTCTCCCTGCTGCAAGTATATTTTGTGTTGGAGCCATTTAAGAAATCCCTACTGAAGAATTTTATCCTGAAAATTAGCCATTTGGGGATTAGAATAGTTAGGAAATAATATCATAACAATGGAGTAATGCATTAATAGTGTCATTATTGCTGTGTAATTCTTTCTGTTCTCATATCCCTGCCCTGTTATATCCTGACTTTTCATTGCACTAAATGTATTGCTATAGCAACATACCTTCAAACACGTGTGATTAATATTTTACATGGTCATGACTGACTAGATATAGCATAGTGAATAACAAGATGGAATACCTCTCATGAAACCAGAGAAAAGAAACTGATTTATACTGCAAGTTGAATAAGTTGTAAATTATATGAGAACAAGGGAAAATAAACTTTCATACACCCAGAATTCCTGGAGGTTCATATGATCTACTCAAAAGGAATTTCCTCTCATTGGTCACCAGTAAAGCAAAGGGAACTTGCAGTGTATGGGGGAAGTGTGGGTTAGAGGCAGCAGAAGTTGTAGAGGTCTGAACTCAATATTTTGTTAGGACCATTCTGGATAAGGCCAATATTTCCACAAAACATTTTACTACTATTTCAGATAATGTCATAGTATTTTCATAAGAAATTAAAACTGCTTCATTTCTTTTCTCCCCTGCTAAGCATCTTAGGGGACTGGACTAGCTGACCTCCTGAGGTCCCTTCCAGTCCTACGATTCTAAGGCCTTCATCCTCTAATCAGATCAGATAGGCACAGCCTTGCACCTGCATGGACCCCTATGGAATTAAGATGTCTCAAGTTGGACACCCAAAAGCTGAGTCAATTTTGCACATTTAAGCTTTAACACTTCATTGGGCGTACTCCCAAGAGGCCATGAGTACTTGTGACTCACCTGGATATTGGAGCTGCTCAGCATCTAGAAGTCAAAACAACTTGCACGTGTTTTACCAAATACGTTCAAAGTTATCATACACTGATTAAACGTCTTGTTAGCAGACAGCTGGAGTGTATGTGGATTTAATGATGAAATTCCTTTATCTTTTTTCTGTAAGAAACACCAAGACCTGGCCCTCTTACAGCTGTGAATTTCCCTCTGAGTGAATAAATTGTGAATGAGGCACATTTGCGTAGTGAATGAGGCCGTTGTCCAGAGGATCTTGTAGGTGAAATTCACCTTTGTTCAGAGGTTCAGAGCAAGTTCTCTGTACCACCTAAATTCCACTTAAACCTGTAAAATAGGATTCAAGTAGTAAATAGGTCTTGTCTTAGACTTCTCTCCAGGGTGAATTTCACTCTCACAAGTTGGACAGTGCGGTATGCAGTGACCATGGCAGGGTTGAAGAGTAAATGAGAGTCAGGAGTCCAAAGAACTTTTGCCTCCTTCAGCTCCTGATTCAGCAAAGCTCCTGATTCAGCAAAGTTCCTGAGCAAGCTCAAAGTGCTTTGCCAAATCAGGGCCTAATGCAGAAGTCGATTGGTTTGCAGTGTGAGGCATGGAACCACCCATTAAAGAATGACAATAAAAACAAATGTAGAACAGCAGTCTCCTTCACAGAGTAACATCCAACCTGCACACTGGATGGGACCAGGGTCCTATAGACAAATACTGAAGTCATGTAAATGAAGCCTGTGTTGTAACACACTCATAACGGGGAACATTGTTAAGGTAGCACGGTCAATCTTAAATCTGCTGTTTCCAGTCTTGTGAGGATTTACTTTGCAACCTTAACAGTCTCCTAATCATGATTTTTTTTGTGGAATATATACATTGTATTTGTAATATGCATATATCCCCCTTTCTCCTCGAGTACCTGAGTGTATTTTACAGGTATTTGCAAACTGAAATGTTGCTTAATAAGCCTTTTGGCTACTTTAAAACAGCAATACTTTAAATGATCAGTCTCTCTTAGATGACACTTGTAACAGTCATTTGTCTCTACAAGTTTCCTTCAGCATCCTTTTCTTTGAAGAGCTCTGTATTGTACTGTTCCCCTAATTTTGGCCAGTCAACCCTCCACTGTAGTTCTGAAGTGTTATTTTTATCAGAAAGTATCAAGTAAAGTTTGCCTACCAGTATTTAGAACACATACTGGTTCAATCTATAAAGATAAGAATCCCTAGTATTCTATCTTGCTGTTTAATTAAATATGAAGGTGATCGCTTTGTTGATTTTGCTAGATTACAGCACACAAACGGCAAGTCATCCTTTTGTCTTTGCATTATTCTGCATACCTGAGTGCCTAGATAATTCTAAATTGGGTCAAAATTCTTCTCACTTGTGGGTTTTGCACATTGCCAGCTCTAAGTATGTTTCTAACTGATACACTAGCAGGCAAGGTGACTGTAAGAAGTTTCTAAACCTGCTCTTTTCAAGCAAAAAGTGCCACTCCACCATTTGTGCCAGTACTGAGATTAAAATTTCCATTCAGTACTACAGTATCCTTTCACTTCTGACTCCATTTGGCGAAAGTATATCTCTAGTGCTGCTGACTGCTACTTTCCAGCCAACTAGCCAAACCTTTTTTCTGTTTTCCACCCAATCTTTTCACAGAGTTGACTCAAAGTCAACCACTCACCATCCATTCATGGGCTCTCTCTCTCTCTCACTCTTTTCAGAAAGAGAAGAAGAAGAATGGAGGAAGAAAATGCCCTATACACTTAATCAGGCAAGACTAGGCTATTTGCTAACTGTCACTTGAAATGGATGTGGTGTCACCCCTTGAGTGAATGGATGAAAGCCTAGGTCTAAACAGATGATAAACAGGAACCATCGCCCACTGAGTGCATTGGGAGACAAAAAATATAAAAGAACAAAAGGGCTGGGGGAAGGGGTTGATAACAGAAAACAATAAATCTCATTGAGCTATTGATGCAGGATTTATCTGGAGGACAAGAAGCTTTATTTGAGTGCTCCCTTGACCGTATTATCTGTACCTGAATATCGACCGTCAGTTGTTTTCTGACTTGGCGGACCAAGAATGCAACAGCAAAGGAGCAGGGCATTTAAGGTGGAGACAAGCTCACCATCCCATATGTGACTTGCTTCACAAGAGTCCCCCATTTACTCTGGAATCTGAGAGTCTGATGGCCTGGGAAATGAATTTCTATTCTTACTCCTGGGTTGCATGTTTTTGAATGTAGTTTTGACAACACTAAAGAGGTCTCCCTTTTTTCGCCCCTGAATTACAGGAGAGCGATGAAGAAGTCAGAGCTACAATGAACTGTTCATCAGATATTCGAACCCTGAAGAATTTGAGCTCTCTCCAGTCTTTCCCCTTTGGTTCTATTTTACCTTCGTTTTCTTTCAGAACTTTCCTGTTCTGGTCCTTCCAGCCCAGGTTCCCACTCAAATGCAACCTTATTTTTTCTGAGAGTCATCTTTAGGACTTGGGGCTTATCTACTCAAGGAAACTGATCTGCAGAACTATGGTGGTATAATTATATCGCTATGGTTATGCTGGTATAATTCCCCATATGGACACTGTTCTGGAATAAACGTGACTTTTTTCAGTATTACTTATGTCACTATGGAAGCATATGGCTGTCTTAAGGTTATTCAGCTTTTTCTCTGTCTCTCTCACCACCACCCCCTGCTCACTCACTCCCCCAAGCAGAGTTACAGTTGTTTGAGTGACCTTGAACAGGCATTTCCATACTTTCAGAAGGATAGGCTTCCTTAACCTTACCTCAGAATTTCCTGGCTTTGTAATGCCTATTGTTTAATATAAAACTACAGAGTTCTTGTAAGGACTTTAATTCTCAGGCTTCTGATACTTTCAGATTTAACCCTATCTTGAGAAGAGATGGACTTGATGGGTGATACATCTCTTTTATTAGAAAAAAATGAATTGGATTCACAGAATCAGGTTCAAATCCTCAAAATAATGGTTTAATTTAGCACACTAGTATATTTTCAATTCATAGATGCAGAGTTATAGGGTTATATCCTTAACTGGCTGAGCAACATTGACTTCAGCAGCACATCTTGCCCTATGACGCTGCACCTATCAATTTAAAATATGCTCGTTCCAATAACAAGCAGTGAGAGATCTGTAGGCTCTTGAAAGTAGCCTCTAAGTAGGAGTAAGGAACACAAAAGAATAATTTTCCAGTTTAAAATAAATAAGATAAAGCCTCTCTTCTTTTGGTGAACTTATTATTTTGAGGACTGTACCTAATATTGATGAATTTTGCAGAATGTGCCTTCTAGTCTTTATGAACGAATTCTCTCAAGTCCCGAAACATGCTCTGAGGAGAGCAGAAGCTTCTAGAGAAACCATGGATGCAGAAGCAAAGCATATGGTGGATAAAGCATTGAAGTGGGAGTAGGCAGATTTTAAATTAACAACAAATAACATTACATAAGCTGTCCAAGAGCTCTCAAATGTGAAGCGGGTTTTTCTAAGAATAATCTTCTCCAGAAAGAACCCCAGCGGGATGGTATATCTTGACATCAAAGGAAAGGATTTTTTAGTTCTTGTATCTCCCAGCAGTTTGCATTTAATATTAAATCTCTTGACATTTACTTCAGAGGGTCTGAGATTGAATATATTTTGGACAATGTAGGGTGCTGCTGTTTGATATAATATTCCCCTGTACAGATGGTTTGTGTAAATGCAAACATATTATTTCTTCACGGTCTGGGGAATGCTGCCTAACTGAATTCTGAAACCCTATACATCCATGAGGTAATGGATGTTGCAGCTTGTACCATATGCCAGAGAACTGGTGTATACCATGTATGCCATTTCTACATACCATGGAGAATGTGGTTCTTGCATTATTTATCTAGATGAGTTTCAGGACCATTCTGGATATGTACAATGATGAATGTGCAGATGACTCCAGTGCAAAGAGCCGATTTGTACCTTTTAGTTGGCTACTTCCTTAAAAATGAACTATTAACCCCAACTAAACAGTACCAAAGTAAAGTACAAAATCACAGCTATGTACCCACTTGGGCAATCACATTTACTGTCATTTTTATTGGGTTTATTTTATTTGGATAACTATTTTAAGTTGGATATATTTCTAAAAATAATTGAGGAGCATCAATCATGAGAGAGCCAAGACTGCAAACCAAATGACGTATCTTTCCCTCCAGTATTTTCCGCATGGAAAATAAAAGGGGTGGCAAAGCTAATCTTTTGGATCAGCATCTGTTGGGGATGAGGGAACATATATAGACTTTAAATTTGGAAAAGTTTGAGAAATACTGTTAGCACAAATAGTGTGGTAGAAGCAAGTCTATACCTGAGCAGGAAATAATTAGTTCTTATATCCTACAACTAAAAACCAATGATGTAAGATGTACTGGGAACAGATGTGAGACCAAACCAGATACCACAAGAAAATATTATAAATAAGGAGTCTTTCCAGCAGTACTGGGTAGGTGATAAGTTAGACAAGTGAGAGAGCTCCACTGGGCAAAGGAAAGGAGACCCAGACCACCACATCCTAGGGACAATTCTGCCTGACACAAAGAATGGTGGATATGCATGGACAATCCAGTGGTATAATGAAATTGAGTACAGAAAAGGACACCAAAAGAACTCAATTACTTTAAGCGTAGCTTCTTCAACTCATCCTTGTCAGGGATTTATGATTCAGAGAGAAATCCAATTTGTCACTTCTGGCACAGGTAGAAATATTCTGACGCAGAGGGGAAATTAGACAAGGTAATTCCCGGGACATGTACTGAAAGGTAAATACTCAAGGCTTGTTCGTGGCAGTTTCACCACAGCCCCATCAGGGATAATGTGGAGCCCTAGAGAAATTGCATTAAAGGGTGCCTGTCTGTGCAATAATCTCTCACAGTACAGACCCTGCCAGATGGGGTTGAGCAATCTGCTGTATCCAATAGGTGCACCAGCCTTGTTCTGCAGGCTGTGGTGGAAAAGGAAGGGAGCAGGGGAATGATGCCTCTCCTTTTCTGGCACTCTGGGCCCAGATCCACAAACGTATTTAGGCTCCTAACTCCCATGGAGGATGTGGCCCTACTCTGTAGAGCTGGGCAGTAGCAGGAGTAAGCACTCCCTGTGCTCCCCAGCCCGCAGAGACTGTTTTTGTGAGCAGCCCTTTTATATCTGCACAAGGGAGGAGGGACTTCGTGTATGAGCCTTCTATTAGGCCTGATCCAAAGCCCACTGAAGTCAATGGGAGGTTTTCCATTGACTTTACTGAGTTTTGCACTGGCCCCCTATGGAGAAGCCATGCAAATGTCCTTATGAAGTGACCCTCAGTGTTTAAATCCTTGTATTTGAGCAAGACTTTGCACTGAAAGGTCAAAAGAAATGTTTTTATACCCTTTGCCTGGAAGGAAATTTCCTTTATATTGACTTAAATGACTACACAATAGTTTGATAAGGTGAGAAAAGGTAGAGAGAGAAGTTTTGTGCTTATCAACAAGATGCATTATACATTTATGTTTACTGGGAAGGGAGTTCCATCGTGTTAAGTGTGTTGGGCTCTTATGAACACATGCTTAGAGAAAGGAGATCTTCTTGCTGTGAATAGAAGCTAGCCTGAACCATAACTTCACATCTGAATGGCTCCCACTCTTGAAATTTGGGATTAGGGGGAGGGTTCAAGCTTTGAATCCTCTGATCTGAAATCCTCTGGTTTGGGGTAGGATTCAACACCAGAAGAGGCTTATTTTTCAAATGCCATTTGGATGTAGTTCAAGATGGTACAAATCTCACAAGAACAGCTAGGCAAAGTTTTGCTTTTAGAAAGAGTATTCAATTATTGCTTCCATATGTTATTTTCAATTACTTGAGAAAATGCAAAATGATAAATTAATCTTTCTGGAACAGCATCCATCCTGACATTAAAAATATGTGGCTTCTTGTCTGGAGGGAAAGGAGGGGTAGCCATGATAAAGCCATTGCATCACAAATCTATCCTACATTTATTTAATGTTATGTAATTCTGGAACATTGTTAAACAATAACCTTTTATTCAATAATGATAATTTATACCGTTGCACCTTAGTCCCCGTGATTTATTCATTTTAAAGAGGACAGGAAAACCAAAGTTTCTGAAACTATGGCTTGAGGTAAAATTGAATTGTAATATGGTTAGTAAATAACACCACCAATTCAATTGTAATGTTTACAGCAGAGACAGGGCCCGATCCAAAGTCCATTGAAATTGCCACTGACTTCAACAGGCTTTGGATCAGGCCAATCAAGAGGAGGTGAATATAAATTCCGGCCCAAACTCATAAAGGTACTTAGGCACCTAACTCCCATTGAAATCAATAGCAATTAGGCACCTAAATACTTCTGTGACTCTGGGCCTCCATGACTACAGTTATTGTCTCTCTTTTTTTTTTTTTTTTTTAACAGCAAGGAACATATACCAGATCCCCAGCTATGCTCCACTGGCCTCAGGGAACATAGGAATGTAATAACTATGTACCCTTTGGTAAAGCAAAACATTGACAGTGCTGATTTACACCAGCTGAGGTTCTACCCCCTTGTTTGGAGGTTGGAAATTTCCTTACTTCTGGGCTTTCCAAAAACGTCACTCCAGTAAAGCACTGCTTGTTCTTGGTTGGGACAGAAAGTCTTACTGTAGTGACTGGAATCACACTTCCATGTTCTTAGTTCATTTATCATGCATGATTTCAATATTACAGCTTAGTTAATTATATATATATATATGTCATGACACCAGACTGTCATGTGGTATGAAGTCAAATGCCTTACAAAAAAGTCTAAGTAGATTCCATCTACTTAGTTACTTTTATCAATCAAACTTGTAATCTCATCAAAGAATTAAGTCAGGTTTGTCTGATGAGACCTATTTTCCATAAAACCATGTCGACGAGCATTAATTATATTCTTATCCTTTAATTTGTTATCATTTGAATCCTCTATCAACTTTTCCTTCCCCATCCATGACTGATATCAGACACACAGACATGCATACATTTAGTTAATTATGTTGGCACAAGATTATGTGGATGTGTAGAAGATTTAGCAGAGAATTCTGAGTACCAGTCCTAGTCCAGATAATTTACTAATAAAAGTCCCATTCCTGCTCTCATTTAAGTCATCTTCAAAACTTCCTTGGACTTCGTGGGAAGAAGGATTTCATTTACTTGCAAGCTACTTGGCCTTCTTTTATCACAAGAAAATCAGGTAGAGAAAATATGTTGCTTTTTCACTTTTAAAGACCTCATATGGGCCTTCAGCCAAAGCCCATGAAAGTCTTTCAGTGGGCTTTGAATAAGGCCCATATTGCACATAGTCTGTGGAAAATAGGCCATAGCCTCACTTAGTGTCAGGACAGCTCCACTGACTTCATTGGGGCTGTGACGATTTCCCCCAGGCAAGGACATAGCCCAAAACATGTATGTTAGAAAACCCCCGTGTATGTGCTATACACTGCGCACTGAATGGAAGACACACACAAAGATGCTCCAGGCAGGCGTACAGTGGTGGAAAGAATGATTTTTGTTGAAAAAAAAAAAAAGGGAAAGCCAAACACCCTAAAATTGTTCAGGTTTGGTTTTGTTTTTCCTCCCCCTTCCCTCCTTTCTTATTTTCACCTTTCCTGACTTTTTTCCACTAGAAAGGAAGGGGAAGGAAAAGGGAAGAGAATGGAGGGAAAAAATCTGAAAACAGAAACCAAAACTGAAAATGTTTTTTCTTTGAAAAATCAAGGAGAGAGAAAACCCCACAATGTTCAGAGAAATTTCAGCCCAGCTCTTGAAATGATGCTGGTGTGTGTTACAAAAAACCCCCTCACAATTCACCTGGGTTGGCTAGCTTAGCAGATAAAGTACAAGTCTTTGACACACAACCAAGAAAGAAAGAAAATGGCAGTTATAGTGGAAAATTGGATTTCAACATCTATGTTCTTGTCTCATTGCATGTATTGAAAGAAAATCTAAACACGAAAGGGATGATTTTACCCTATGTACCATACATGCAACTGCAGTACAATAGTATGAGTTAAGGGTGGAAATTGGCTGTTAACGCTACATTTCCTTGCTTCTATGGCCGAAAATCAATCAGTTTGCGTTAGTTTAGATGTAGTGTCTGAATTCATTTCATTGATAGCTAATGCATTATCCTGTTTCTGTATTTCAGGACTCCAGTTGAAAACATAGTCAGAAGCTGAGCTAAGTTATAAAAAAATCACTATTAAATGATATTGTATCAGAAAGATGCTTCTGTATGACATTAAAGGAAGTCTTTCTCTTCCCCTAGAGCAGTGGTTCCCAAACTTGTTCCACCGCTTGTGCAGGGAAAGCCCGTGGCAGCTGGACATGGCAGGTAAACAAACCGGCCCAGCCCGCCACGGGCTTTCCCTGCTGCCCAAGTGGCGGAACAAGTTTGCAAACCACTGCCCTAGAGCAAATCTACTAACATAGTTCCCTTTAAAATCAAGATGCTGTAAAAATGTAATGAGAGATGGAGAAACTACTATACTTTGAACACCAAATGTCGCTTAATCACATTAAGCACAAAATTAAACATTGAGAAGAAAATCCTTAAGCCATTAACATTTTGATTGATCAAAGATATGGTTAATTAAGAGCAAAGAACATGACCAAATCTTCAAACAGGTAAATCTAACACACACACATGTGGAATATGAATCAATGATCTGTTTGGTCTAGCTACTGTAGGTGGTAAAAGTAACGATGAGACATCCAAAGCTTTCTGCTGGGGGGTCACTTGACTATATTTATCATTCTTGAGATTTAACCACACATCTAGTAGAAGTTTCTTATGAGGACAGCACAAATAGCCACCATGCTCAAGAGCAAATGTTAATCATAATGAAAAATGGTCATTGCAAATTGTAACAGAAGAGCTCTCTCTTTGGGGGAAGCATCATTAGTGAGGTAGCGTGGAGAAGCTTTCCCTGCTGCCACTCATATATGCTGCTGCATCTGTTCTGTGGATAAAATAGAGGGCTCCAGTCTCCAAGGCTGACAGTTTACCTCTCACCAGCTTAAATCTACTTTATATCTGTAATAAAGGTATGCTGGTGAGAGACTGTACTTTGTCTCCTGGCTCCAGTCACCTGATGTGGCTCAGGATAAAAACAAAGATTAATACCTCTCTCACGACAGGGGTCAATATCTCCTGACCTGAAGGGGTGTTGTTCCAGTATTTATTTATTTTTAGAACAAAAAGGCTTTTAAATATACCAGCTTTTCATTGGCACAAAGGACCCTCCTCCTGTGATATACTCTTAAGGAATGAACACACAAGAAACTTAAGCACAAATCCTGCATTGACTCCCTACTCTGCAGAGAAGGTTCTCTATGCCAGCTAAATTGACCCTGAACATGGGCAGGCCAGAATGGAAGAGATAAGCACAGCTGCTAAATAACGCCATGGTCACATCGTACAGAGGCCCAGAAGGAGCTGGAGGGCTCATGTGTATGACACAGCAGCTCCCTTCACAGAACCTAGTCTCTTTGTCTCTCCCATTCAAGGACCACAGATGCTATTTGTGGCCTAGAGGGTTGTAGTAGCAGCCATATAACTCCCTTTGGGGTAGAGAGAAGGAACTTGGGGCTGGCAATAGGGAAGCTCAGATAGAGCCCTCCAGCAAAAGCTAATGATTCTGACATGGCTGGAGCCTCCCACTGCAGCACGCAGCTACACATGAAGTGCCAGTACTCTAGACGCTGCCGTAAGTGTAGACAGCCATTGCTGAGGCATTCATGGAGGGCTAGGTTCTTGCTCCCATTTGCCTGTAGGACAGGGGGAGTTAATCTTGGGCTGCTGTGCACTGTTCAGTCAACTACAGTGCTTGGGGAAGGGGCTGCTCAGTCATTGTCAATTAACTGTGGAAACCTCCTTACGTTGGGAGGCTACCTTGAGTCTCAGCATCACTTCCCAGTGACCTCCCAATACTATACGTAGCAGCAGGTATGGACTGGGAGCTTCAGAGTCATAGACTCCCGTGCCATTTCTGTCAATGTGGCTGGGAGGGGGCCACAGAGCAGCTCTATACCCACTGCCTCTGGGTTTGATTCCTGCTTCAGAGCTACAGAGTATTGCCAGGCACATCTCGCAGTGTTGCCAACTTACTCAATTTTATTGCAAATATCACTCTATTTGGTGATTTGCTTATAGCCCCAGCTCCTAGAGGCAAGTGACTCGGTGAGGCCTCAGCTTTCATTTATAAAATAGGAAGTTTCTTATTCTGATGGCTGCAGAGACAAGCTGGAGAGAACACAATCTATCTCAAAGGCAAATAAAGAGAACCCTAAATTTATTGTTTTAAAAAACCTCTTGATTTTAGGCCAATCTCATTATTTGCGGAAGGGGGGCCTGCTCTATGACTTTTGAACACTCAGGGTTCACAAAACTGTGTCAGTTGCATGAGAGGGTCAGGAGTTGGCCCATTAAGTTTTATGAAAGGCTACTTCACTCATCCAGCTCAAATTTACAGGTCACATCTGCACTGAAGCTTTGCGGCTTCTGTCTCGGTATCACAGTGCTGCCATCAGACAGCACCAGACTCTGTTAGCTAAACCAACAGAGCTGACAGCATAGATAAACTCTTTCCCATGTGTTACCAAGAAGATAGCAGATGTAAGGAAAAGCTACCCTCCCCCCACCAAAAAAAGCCCATGAAGTAGCAGTGTCACTCTTACTGCTCCACTGCAGATCACAATGAGATTGCGTGGGCCAAAGTCCTATCAGTGTCCAGTAAAAATGAAAAATAATGTTGTAATAAATCAGTTTGAACTTCACTTCCCTAGGTATCCAATGACACTATGATGAATCTCTCCACTCACATGCAATCTGCCTCGCTCTCTGCCAAGTTTGTCCACCATAATATTTTCAGGCCTCAAGTCATGGTCATCAGCATTTGATTAGTACAATCAGAGCAAGTTAAGATAACCCAGGGGATATTTTTCAGTTGTATACTACAAGACTTTAAAAATCAGGCTCTTCTTGGGAGAGCCATAGATCAATCATTATTTGGATGGAAGGTTCTATTCAGAATTAAGTGCATTCCTCCTCTCTGCTCCCTACTCCAAAATAAAATCCCCACAAAAACCCCACAAAAATTTTATCATATGATCTTTCAGTTTTACTGAGGTATAATATTTTACTCTTGAAAAAGGCTAAAGTAAAAAGCATTTTAAAATATCATATAGTGAATTCTGTCTGTCTGCATTTTTCCATGTACTATATAAATTATATATAGTATGATTGTGTATTATAAATATTTATACCACATTCACTTAACCTCAATCCATCAAATAAATCCAATTATATATGTACAACTTTTAGAGCAGAGGAATAGCTTTCAGTGGACGGGTCTAACATCTCAGTATAATGAACCTAGCCTGTTATCTCAAAATATTAATGTTTTATTCTCTTCAGAAAAGTCTATTCTGATACTCTGACAGTAAAAGGGAAACAAAATTATGCAGTCATGCACTAATACAACTCCAAAAATAAATGTTTACATAGGCCAAATGTGGTATGGAGTAAGGAACAAAGAATAAATCATTTAATTTCACTGGTTAGGGAGAATCTTCTTTGCTTCAAGCCACTATCATCTAATCATCATTATGGTTAAAAATTTAAAATATCTATGACTTTCCACACCTGGCAAGCCAGGGAAGGTCACAGCCCTTAGCTTTGGAACTGTCACGGGCGTGGGCGACAGTAGGTAGGATGAGTGGCAGGAGTTTGGGATTCCATAACTGAAGCCGGGGTCAGAGCCAGTATCAGGGTCAAGATTCAAGATGAGGGTCAAACCGGAATCAGAGTCAGGAGTTAAACTGAGGGCCAGAGCCATAGTCAAGAATCAGGCCAAAGGGCAATACAAGTATCAGGGTAACATTGGGGTTCCAGGCAGACATGCCAAACCCATGGAAAAAAAAACCAAACAGAAATTGGGCTTGTTTTTGGCTTAATTGGCTTATGAGTTGCTTGTTGGCTAGTTTTTGGCTTGTAGCTTGTTTTGTTTGTTTGTTTTTTTATCAGTTTCCAACAAGTAGGGGCAAGGGGCGGGGGGAAGCAGGGGAGAGAGTCAGAGGTGTACAGTGGGCCCACCACAGTCCCAGACTGCACAGCGGGGGCGGGGGGAGGAAGAAATCTAGTCACATAGAGTGTTGGGGTTCTTAGGGATTGGCTTGTTTAGGCTTGTTTTGAAATGGGATTATCTTGATTTCTGCCTTATTGTGAAAGTCAAGATGCTTATTTACCGTGTGAAAGTTGGCAACTGTGGTTCCAGGAGTCAGTCAGGAGACAGAATCCAAGTCAGAGCCAAGGTCAGTACCAGGAGTTCAAGAACAGAGACGCACAGCACTCATGGCAGCTAGCTAGAAATCCACATTATTGCCTAAACACTTCCTCGTATGTCCCCAGGGGCTTATAAAGGGACAAGGAGCCAATCAGGGATCACTTAGACCACTATCAGTCAGATCTCTCAAGGCAGGACTTCCTGTGGCATTGAACCCCTGTGGAGTGTGGGGCACAGGGCATGGCCAGGTCACAGCTGCTGCAGTGGCAGTGTGGGGAGTAGCTCTACAGGCTAAGGTTCAAGTTTCGCCAATCCTTACAGTAGCAAGCCAGCCAATTCCACTGAAGATCATCCAGCCCATCAAGCCATTTTTGTTAGCTAAGCAAGCCCAGGCTATGTTAATTTTCAGAGGAAGGAAACCCTATAAATGATAATAAGGACTGAAAATTCAAGCCCAGAGTTAGGATCACTGGTAACATTACTGAGGGATGATACTTGAAGATAACTTGGGGGGAAGGGGGTTTGAAGGGAGCGTATGACCCAACTATCAGAGCTTGTCAAGATTACAAAATTTCAGTAATTGTTTTGAGAGAAAATACTAGAAAATAATAATGAAATTGCTTTTCCTCTTTTTGACCAAGTCTACTAATTAGTCTATCATAATGCAAGGAAGATTATCAAGCAGAGAATATTATAATAATTCCATAGTTGTTTGTGTGTAGACTTCCATTTTAAGCCCTGTTTTAAATTCCTCCCTAAGTTTTGATTAAAATAACCCATTTGTTTGCTAATTAGAATGCATACAAGAGGACATGAAACATTTTGGCTCTGCCTCCCCCAAGAATTTGGAAAGTGCAGTACAAAAAAATAGTTTTTCTTTAAATTCTTTGTGATTCATCGTTTTTTGGCCTGTGTGTTCTCAGCTACACAAGGCTTTCAGAATTCCCAGTGTCACATACTGAGATGGATCCTCACACACTCATTACAGGGCATTTCTCATGCATGGAGCATTGTCTAGATAAAAATCTTATTTATGTCTTTTATGGATTAGAGCCACAGACAGTAGGAAGGGATCGGGCTCAATAAGCCAGTTTCATTATCTCAGGAAGCAGCCTGCCTGTTTGCTGCTCTTCTCCAAGAGGCAAGAGGCCAACAGAAGTAAGAGTGAAGCAGTTTAGTGTTTGTGGCCACTGATGAGAGCAAACTGTTATGGATGTAGAAGGTTGTGTTGGGTTTGTTTTTGCCCCAGGCATTCACTACAGAGACAGAATTAAAGATGCCTTTGTCAGGGGCCTTTCCATAGAGAGAGGTACAGGCCAATCACACAAATATACAGAGGTTTTTTGTTGTTTTTTTTAAACCATCAAGCATACCTCAAAAATGTCCCAAAACACTAGGATTAATAATAAATCTATGATACATGTGTATGTGTGTATATATATGCGCATATTTATCAAAGCAATAATGCCTAGTGATTTAGATACATTTCAATTTCTTCCACTTCTTCAGACATTCTGTTTCTTCACTGTAACTTTGTGCCTTCAGTGCACTGAAGCCCAGGTTTCGTTGACAAAACCAGTGTTAAATAATTCACTGCTGTGACACTTTTGGTTTAAGGTGAAAGAAAATGATATTCTGTCAGTGAAAGTTGCAATGAGCTCCATTTTTCCAGTGTCATCAATGGTTAACAGAGACATATAGCAATCACTTCTTGTGCATCTCCAATTAATGGGGTTGTGTGTCCACATCAAAAGGGGGAAAAAATTCCTCACATTCTGCATTCTGACTCAATCACACTTTAAAAAAAATTAATCTGATGGTATGTGAGCCTCATCTCAGTGTTATTTTACAGCCTCTGAAAAGCAGAATCTCATGAAATTATTAACGTGGCACATGGAAGGTGTCAGCTGCTATTTAGGACAAGTCAAAAGTGTTTATAATCCCACAGGAGTCATACTAGTTATTGGTACAATGTTGCTGGGAAGGCGAGAGAGAGTCCAACTGGGAGAATCTGAGCCAGAAGCCTGGGATAGTCATGGTGTTGGATCATGGACTCCTGCTCTGCACCTTTAGGAGGGAAAGGGGAACCTTCATCTGTGCGTCCTCTTAATCCAATCCACCGTGACTAAAGCACATCTTCAGCAAAATCATTCCTTCTTCGGCCTGCTCTCTCTCTAAAACAGTTTTACTGCTCCCTTTTTTATTGGACCCTTTGACAACTCTGAGTTTTCCTGGAACCTGCAATATTAAGGAAATCTCTGAAGCGGAGCACCTGCGCTGAAGGTTTTGGCAGTTCCCAACTAAGAGAGCTGGGCCTTACACAGCCTGCCTTCCCTTCTAAAAGGGCAGAAGGATCATTGATCTGTGGAGCACAGGAACAGGACGACAGGAAATCCATCCCCATTGCCTTTCACCTTTAGCTTCTTCAGGTCCTAGGTCCAATGAACTGGTTCAGAGGAGGGTCACTGAGAAAGAATGCGATGAAAGAACCATGCAGACCCTTAGCTGAAGTTAAAGTGGTATTTTGAGTTTGGAAACACTCAGACAGTCCTGAGGATGATGTGTCCAGCTCACATCCACCTGCAACCAGAAGATAACTGAAGAGACAAAAACAGACACAAAATAGAGATATTTTTAGGATCGCAATATTTCAAAAAATATGAAAGGCTGAGCTTGTAGTTAAACTCTTCTGAAAGTGCAGATTTTCAATTATCAACATCTATTGAGGCCCCAACCCTGTACTTGTTACTCAAGCAAACCTCCTGATGATACTGTAAGGGCCAAATCCTGAGGTTCTTACTCAGTCCTTTCTCATATTCAGAGTGAAGTCTATGAGAGTTTTGATTGAGTAAAGACATTAGAATTTGGTCCAAAGAGTGTTTTCCCTGAGTAAGGCATGTCAGATAGACCCTGTAGGCAGGCACAAATACAACTGCCTGAATTTTCACATTACACAATTAGTCAGAAAAGATTGTGAGAGAGGAATGTGATACCTCCTTTCTGAATAACCCTGAAATCTACGTCTTTGTAAACTATAAGGGTTAATGTTTGTTTCACTATCTTGGCAAGTAAGGGTGGGATGATAGCATCGCAATCCAACCCACATAAGAGGCAGTGCATAGCTATGCTGTCCCAGGAGCAGAGCAGGAACCAGACTGTGATTATTTCCCTGTCTAGGTTTGTTCTGGTGAGCTGGTTGATGTACTGGTGTATGAAGCTGTCCATTCTCTGTACCTGACTGTCCATTCTCCATCCACCTGCGCAGGAAGGGGAGTAGCACCCCAGAAGCAGTTGCTTTCCCCACCACACAGGTTCTAGAGATGCAGATAGCAGTGGAGTAAGCAGGTTCCTTATGTCCCCTTACTCCACTGCACAGTGCAAAGTAGGGCTCACAAGTAAGAAGCAAAGACTTTGCAAGATCTTATCTTATAGTGACTTATCCCATTTGTGGAGCATTTCTTTGTTTTTTTTTGCGGGGGAGGAAGGGCGAAGGGACAGGGCTATGAAAAAAAATTGGAAAATAGTTTGCATCCTGGAATAAAACTACGTCATTGCTGAGATGACCATAAGTACAGCAAGAGAAAGACTATAACAGGGTTCAAAAAAGAACTAGATAAGGAGGATAGGTCCATCAATGGCTATTAACCAGGATGGGCAGGGATGGTGTCCCTAGCCTCCATTTGCCAGAAGCTGGGAATGGGCGACAAGGAATGTATCACTTGATGATTGCCTGTTCTGTTCATTCCCTCTGAAGCACCTGGCATTAGCCACTGTCGGAAGACAGGATACTGGGCTAGATGGACCTTTGGTCTGATCCAGGATGGCCGTTCCTGTGTCCTTAAGAAATGGAGCTAGAGCTCGAAGGGAGCTGTATTAGGTCTGCCACATAAGCAACAGTTTATACCACTCTTTACCATTGTGTACTATAGTTATATTACATGTGGGTGGTTTTGTATCTTTGGTGTCCAATAATTCTGGCAAGCAAAAGTAGACCTGTAGTGTGAAGTTATTGCCTACCAGCAAACAATGTATAGACTACTTTCAGCACCTCTTTTTCTTCTGTCTTTCAGATCATGAAGCTTTATGAAAGATTCAAGGGAAAAAATTAACTTTACATTTTGAAGACCTAACAACAGGTTTAACAAAGATTTGCCTCAGCACCGGAGCAATGACTTGGACAGAAGCTCTGAAATCTTGTACTATATCCTGTAATTTATAGGTAAATGCCTACTCCATTTTAGAAGTCACGGGGAAGCTGTTTATAGAAATATTTTGCAATATGTAGGTGCTGCACGCGTATAAAAACTCTGCATTTTGTATACCCTTCATCTAATATAAAGAGATGGTATATGATTAGAAACTTGCTGATCCATTTTCCAGAATTATATATGGTTAAATAGAAAAAGCAAGACATTACTGAGCTCAGATTGATTTATGTGGTAAGTAACAAATTAAGCCACAACATTCAAACCTGGGTGCCTGAAATTAGGCTTTTAAATTCATAAAATGTGCTGAGCACCTGTAGCTCCTGTTGACTTCAGTGAAAGTTACTGGTGCTCAGTATATTTCAGAAAATCAGGCCACTTCATTGGGTGCCCACATGGATTTATGAAAATCTTGGTCCTTGACTTTTTAATGGCAACTACTGTGATCAAGCTAAAAACTTACCAGTTTCACTTTATGTAAGAAATTTTCGCATGACTGTACAAAATAGTAACAAACTCTATGAGTGCGCAAATAATTTATTGCTGCAGTTTTAAAGCCTGTTCTGCACAGAAGAGACCAAGTGCAAGTGCAAGAATAACAGTGTGCTGTCATTTGGGTTTAAGGTACTTTGGGTGAGCTAAGTGGAGAAATTTGGGCAATACCTGTTGGGCAGAACTGATTGAAAAATGTTTCTTTCCATTTTTCATCAACATTTGTTTGCAGTTGTTGTTGTGTGGTGTGTGTGTGTTTTGCCAACCATCTTTTCTGGTAGGCCATTAAGGAGTTTCAAATATTCTTTTTTAAGCACCCGTTCTGGCAAGGTGCTCAACTCCTGCAGAGGCAAACTGTAGCACCATTCAGGACTGACTGCATAAAGACCTACTGGCCAGTCTGTGGCAGCTCCAGACAATTTTACTGTATGGCTGGTAGCTACGAAACCAAAATTCTGAAATAAAATCCTAGTTGGCTGCTCCAGTAATTTTAGTCGAGTTATGGAAGATGACACTCAAAAACTTACAGTATGGACTAACAAAAGCAATATCACTACCTGTCTATCAAAAATAAAGTTATACTGCTGAGAGAGCAGGATTTTGATTGGATTTAATCACAAATCTGTCCAGTTCCTCATTTTCATGGAGGCATTTCATTTAGATTATGGTTAAAGTGAATTAAATTAGTATTACCCTTGTCTGTGCAAATGATGCTTCAGAAAGGTAAATGTACTTTTCTGACATGCATGAAAATGAAATGATGAATTGATACACCCAAGCCCCAGTGTGGATGGATCCCTCCTAATGAGTAATTACCTATGTGTTACTATATTGATTAAGTTTGTAAACTGTCAAGTGAGCCTATAGTGGATGAATTTAGGGAAATCAATCTTTGGACGTACTAGGAGATGAGTTTACCAGTAGGCCTGGCTATCCTATCTTGCTAGATAAATTTATTTCTTCCCCAGTGTTGGGTGTGTGTTCCAGTACTAGTAGGCCTGGCTTTCCTATCTTGTTGTATAATTACTTTCTTTCCCAGTGTTTTCATGCCATGGTTAGCACACTGTATTCAGACCCTGGGCTTGGGGAGAAGAGCAGGGGCAGAAGAGAAGAAATCTAGGGTTGTCAGTATCAGAAAGGCTTTTTCTAGTTGATACTGTACCAATAATAAAGCTAGTCATATAGTTCAAGTTAGAGAAAAGAAGAGTAAGAGAGTTGGGGCACAGGGTCCATTTTGGAGCTTAGCATTGGGCCCTTGGTACATTCTCACTCTTTTCCTCCCAGTGGAACAGAATGGCAGGTTGTATGCCAAAAAATAAAACAAAACACAGAGTGAGCTGGCCCTCCTGACCTAGGTAAGAAAAAAAATTGAAACATGATCCCTTTTTTTGAAAAATGAGTGCCTACCTTTCATGTTTGTCCTTTCTTTTTTATTAGCAAAACGTGGTTCAATTTAACCATGTTTCTGAAATGAAGCATGGAGGCAAAGTGGATCAAGCAGAGAGATGGAGAGAGAGAGAGAGTGTAAAAGTAGAGAAATGGAAAGGGGATAAAGAGGCCCGCAAAGCTTCCATATTTGGAGGGCAAAAACTTAGCTCTACCAACAGTGGAGCTAAAGGAAGTGGACAGATCTCACATTCAAGGGTTACAGTAACACTGAACATCACATTATAAAATTAGCTTCTCGTCATTTTCACTGATTTTATGTAGACAAATGCCATAATGCGGAGGTGCAGCTAAACTATATCTATGTTGATCACCGGGGTTGGTCCATTTTAAAAAACATAACCTGATCTTTGAGGTTTTCCAAAACCATCTCCATCTTAAAAATGGGGCCATTTACCACATGTAAGGGGACTGTTGCCCCCTTACTAACTTTCAGTGGGGGTGTTTTGGTTGGCTAGCTCCCAGTACT
This sequence comes from Chelonia mydas, assembly GCF_015237465.2. Lineage (NCBI taxonomy): Eukaryota > Metazoa > Chordata > Testudines > Cheloniidae > Chelonia > Chelonia mydas. The sequence goes on along the minus strand of NC_057850.1, from coordinate 103,912,658 downwards.
AAAAGGGGAAGGGTCTTGGGAAATCAGAACCCTGAGACTGATAGTCCCCAGGAACAATGGGGAGAGGTCAATGCTCCAGGTCAGCCTGAATGACGGGGCGGGCAGGCTAATCAGGGAGTCAGGAGGCCAGGGAGCTCCTCCATGTGAGCTGGATTTGCCTGGGTCAGACAGAGTGGGGCCGAGCTAAGGAGAAAGCAGGGGCCCAAGCTGAGCTGGGGAGCAGAGCTGTGCCAGATCCAGAGAGAGCAGCCCCTGTCCTGGGAGCAGAGCTGCAGCCCCAAAGCCAGAGGCACAGCCCAGAGAGAGCAGACTTGCCCTGGGAGCAGAGCTGCAGCAACCAGAGCCAGAGGGGCCAGAAAAGCAGCCCAGGAAGCAGGTCAGTGCTGAGAGCAGAGTCACAGAAGCAGCCTGCAGAGCAGACCTGTCCTGGGAGCAGAGCTGCAGCAACCAGAGGCAGAGGGGCCAAAGAAGCAGCCCAGGGAGCTGGAGGCAGAGCAGCAGCAGTGCAGAGACCGAGTGGTGGAGCTGGGGCTGGAGGAGTCTGGAGCTGGGTGCGGTGAGCAGCTGGGGAGAGCGAGGGGGACCCTGGGCAGCGGGCCCAGCACAGGGAGACACCTCAGCCAAGAAGCTCTGCAGGCCAGGCTTGGATCATAACCCTGACAGGGCGGGGGCGACACTGGGAAGAAGGGTCCTACCACTTAGACCCTGAGAGCGTGTGGCCACCACCAGAGCAAGTGTCCAACCCACAGCATCCCTGCAGCAAAGCCAGGGCCTGAGAAGAAGGCCTGGGACTTACAAGGAACAGACTGTGAACTGCCCTGACATTCCAGAGACACTGTTTGTGATGCTCCCTGCCACAGAGCGGGGTGATGTGTTTCCTTTAATCTTTCCCATTTTTCCTTATTCTTTTTAAAATTAATTGTTGATTAAATAACTTGCATTTGCTTTAAATTGTATGTAATGGTCAAGGGTCAGAGAAGTGCCCAGTGCAGAGAGAGTACCCCAGAGTGGGGACACCCTAGCCCCTGTCCTAGGTGACCACAGCAGGGTTGGGGGTCGAGCCCCCCAGGAATCCTGGGCCCAGCCTTGTTGGGGTTAGGAGGACTCTGCCAGACAGGAGAGTGGAAGGGGAGTCCTCAAGGGCAGGGAGGCCACTGGGTAAAGGAAGTGGGAGCGAGGACTCAGATCCTTTCGCTAGCCCACTTCACGGGGTAGTGCAGAAGCCAAGGAAGTTCCCCACAATAGCGGGACTATTCTCCCATTTACACACACACAAATAATGAATGGCAGAACCCTGAATCTGAATATTAATGTCAAATGAAAATGCCCACACCTATGGGGCATGTACTTTCACCTCCTGTAAGCGGGGCCACAACAATCAGGGCAGGTCTGAGTGGACACTCTAGTGCTTTCAACCAACTCGTCACCATTATAATCATTTCCCCATTTAAACCTTTTCTCCCCCTAGCCATCCATTCTAAAAACCCTGCAACTAAGGGGCAAGTCATTCTCCTCCAAGGGGTCTAATATGGCTATGCACAGTGCAGCATACAGGAAACTCTGCCCACCCACCAACCCAGAGCCTGAGAGCTTGACCCCATCAACAGTCCTAAGCTCTGCCAGCATGATGTGTAAGAGCTTGAGGTTAGATCTGAACCTAGATCTTTCAAGCAGCAATGTGAGGGCACTGAGTCAGGCCAGCAGTCTGATGTGATCTCTGGTTTATGTTGCAGCTAAAGATGCTTCTACAGGACTCAGTTTTGGGAGGTTGTGAGAGTGCAGGACTCACCCCTGTGCTGCCTCCTGCTGGTTGTTGGGAATTAGCTCTTTTCCAGCCTGGAGCACCCTCTATAGGCCCGTGATCTGCACAGCTCTGGCCCTCGTGTCCCTTTCTCCGGGGTTCTGCCCCCTGGCAGTACCCCCACACTCTGCCTCGGGGTCTCCCCTTCCTGGGGAAACCCCCAACCCACTAGCCCCACCTTGCCTCAGTCTGGGCTACTGTCAGTCATCACCAAGCCCCCGCTCCCTGGGGAGTGGCAGTGAAAAGGCCACTCATCATAGGCAAGGGGGTTCAGACCTGTTGCCTTCCTCTGCCTCCCAGTACCTCTATGGGCCTTGGATCAGGCCCTGCAGCCTGGGGAGTTGCCAGCTTGGAGCTCCCCTGGCCGTCCCCAGCCCTGCTTCACTCCCAGTACCCAGGTACGCCCTGCTCTCTTCCAGCCTGGAGAGACTCCTTGGGCCCCTGGCTCACAGCCTTTTATACAGGTCAGCTGGGGCCTGATTGGGGCGTGGCCCAGCTGTGGCTGCTTCCACAATCAGCCATCCCCAGCCACAGCCCTCTCCAGGGCTGCTTTTAACCCCTTCTATTTTAGGAGCGGGGTAGCCACCCCGCTACAGAGGTGCACTGGGAGTTGAAGGCACTTAACATTTTTCAGGATTGGGCCTATACTAGAAAAGAGAACAGAGAACCTCACAAGATATCTATTCTGCTAACATAAGACTTTAAACGCATAGTTTTCTATTCTGTGTAAAACAGCTTAAGCCACATGAATATCCCAAATATCCATTCCCTATAGAACGGAAAGATTCTACAGAAAATCCTCCACAAAAGAAATGAGGCATAAGGGGTTCCCCTCCCACCGATTCAAAAAGATACCACTGAGAATTAATCTTAAACGCTTACTGGAAAATTCTCTCATGTCCATCTCGAGGTAGATGCAGCAGACTGTCACAAGGGACAGAAATAGCAAGTCCACTTTCACAATTATGACTAAAGATGGAAAAGTCAAAAGTATCTTAACTTGGCCTCTATAGTTTTGCACACCCAGTATTTGGGCTAAACAGTATTTCATGACCAGTGAGAAAAGATGTTCAGACAACATAGTAATGGGTGTGGTAGGAGATCCTAAAGAGAATAGAGATGAAATAGAATAGATAAACTTTGAGTTGTTAGTAACCAACTGCATTTTCACATGCAAGTCAGATAGTTATGTATAGGGCTGGTTGAAAAATTTCTGTCAGAACTATTTTTCAATGGAAAATTGTGTTGTCAACAAAACTAAATTTTTTCACACAAAAAAATGTCCACAGAAATTTTAGATTTTTTTTTGTTAAAAGGCTCAATATGTGAAAATTGAAAAATTATCAGCTCGACTCCCGAACCCCAAAATAATAGATTTTTACAGAGAAGCTAGTTTTGTTTGACTTGACATTTTCAAATTTTGTTTTAGATTGACCTGACATTTTCAAATTCAAAATCCAAACCAAAAGGAAATCCTGACTGTAAATGTAGAAAGAAAAACACAAATCTCTGATTATAAAAAACAACCCAGAAGGCATAAATTTCCTACCACGTGGGTTTTTCTCCTCTAAATTCTTTTGGCAAAAATTAGTTCATTTTTCTTTTCACTTTCATGGATGCATATTTTTCTAATGTAATATAGATCACTAAAGGGTGTTATTCTGATTAGGCAGGTCTGAGTATTGAACACTGTGGTCAGGTGTCGGCTGCGTGCGTGTGTTCTCTCTGTGTGTTGTCCCAGCTCTGTGCAGATAGCTGGCACAGCAGATCTCGAGCGAACTGCCCAATAAGACCACAAGACTTGGTTTAGTAGCGAAGGCGCCCGGCCAGGTTTATTGTTGATGAAACACGGTAATAGCACCTGGCAGACTGTACGAGGATACTAAGACATGTATGATCATGACAATGGCGGGACTTTCCACTGCCCCCTCAGCTGGACAAAGACACTCCCTCTGAGATACATCTTTATACGCAGATACAAACAAGTTACGTATAAGCCTTGACGTAACAGGGCGCCACCCATTGCCTTGTATCTGTAGGTTTGATCAAAACATCTCTATTCATCATGCTGTCATCCTGACCTTGTCCTTAAGATGGGTCAGTGTGTTCCTGTTATTTTGGGGGAATGTACTGGTATGGAGGTGTTCTGGTGCCACCCCTCTGGAATGTGCTTACTTGAGTGCTTTGTGCCTTGCATCTCTTAGGAATATGTATTTTTGCAATATCAGCCCTATGCTTGCCAAATTCTGTGAGCAGGGCATGCCTCTTGCTCACAGCCTGACTTTGCTTTATTTCAGTAAAGTTTTGACCACTTTAGTTCAGGCCTCATACCAGGCCTCTGATACAAGGGCTTATATCTCAGGCTCTCTTCCTACTATAAACACGCAGCACAGTACTTTCAATCTGTGACATACTTTAAGTTAATCTTCTTTAATATTAGTAACAATAAAAACCTGCGAGGGAAAGCTTTCCTTGCTACAGTGCTAATATTTAGCATTGAATTTGCCAGGCAGCTTCATTACTTTTGGCCAGCTTGCCAGGCAAGCAATAAAAACTTTAAATAGCTTGGGGACCACTTGGCTCAGCTTTGTAAAGAATTCATGAAGTAGAGTTGCACTGGCCTGCTATCTTGATATGATTTTCAGTGCCTGAAGCTCTCTATCTGCATCTGGCCCGGCCTTTTCATTACCCTTGACACTGATCTATCCTTGAGATCTGAGCTGTGGGCTCAGAGTTTGAACCTGAGGTTAAAGCCAAAACTAAAAATCATCTGCAGTCTCTCGCTCAGGTTGGTGGGCTGGGTGCTTTGTCCGGTTGACTAATCGGTGTGGCCACAGCTGATTTTATTTTTAAAATACATGCTGCTTCTGAGTATGAAGGCGCGCTGCATCCACTGCACCAGGAGAGGAGCAGGTAAAGTGTGGAGGCGAGAAGGGCAGTGGCACTAAAAAGAGAAACTGAATAATAGCAAGACATCAAAGAGTTGTGCTAAAAAATTGCCAAGAGCACTTTGTGGTATTTGAAATTGGTTCATCCAATGTACTCAGCAAGAAATGAAAAAATCCATTCCTTTTCCCCCCCGTTCTGCTTATGGGACTTGCCAAGACCCCTCACTGTGCTTCATTTCCATTACTCTTTCCAGTCTAGTTGCTTTATTACCAAGAAGCTTTCTTCTACTCTTTTTTTTTTTTAATATAGTCTAGGGTATTTTTATTCCTCCACGCTTGATAGTAATTCTCTGCAATCTCCTCTGGCCTTTGTGGCCATTTACAATGATTAGCCGTTTGCAAAAGGTAATGAGTTTCTATCTTTCCCTCCTCTGTTTCTCTCATTCCCCTTCCCCCTTCTGGTCCCTGGCACAGTCTTTCAGTTATTCAAAATAAACAGACAACTGCATAATTAAGAACCTTAATGCCAACAAGATAATATAATTGAGCCTTCTAGATACTGAGAAAAGAGAGCGAGCTCAATAAGTATTAGTACATTTTCTTTCAAGTAATGGGGCTGGGATTTTTTTTTTTTTTTTGTTGAATTCCCATTTAATTTCTGCTTAGGAACAAAAGATCTTATTTAGAGTGAGAAAGGGGAGATGAGTGATTTTTAGATTTGCATTTTCTGTTCACTAAAGGCTTGTATTTTATTGAATATAAAAAAGGTTCCTATCTTACAAATGAAAGCATCTGTTAAAATAATAATTCTAAAAAAAACACTTGAAAGAAATCAGACTTCTAAAAAAACAATTTCATTATTTTCAAAAGCCTGCCTGCAATATCCAGAGGTCAGTAGAAAATGTTTAGTACTCATTTATAGGTTTCCTTTTCAGTCTCTGAAACCTACTTTTAAGCACTGGATAAAAATCACATTAAATGATTTGTTTCCATTTCAGCTAAAACTTCTTGACTCTTTCTTAAGTCTATCAGAGCTTTTTAATGTCTCTATTTTAGTGAAGTCTATTCAAAACATTTATATGTACTGTACATAAAACTATAACTATATATTATTTGTTACTACACTAACACCTAAGGACTCCAGCCAAGATCAGTGCCCAGTTGTGCTGTGTGCTGTACAAACACAAAGTAAGTGGGAGGGACAACAGACAGATGTGAAGTGATTTTCCCAAGGTTATACAGCTGGTTAGTGGCAGAGCTAAGAATAGAACCCAGTTCTCCTAAATCAGTGGTTCTCAACCTTTCCAGACAACTGTACCCATTGTAGGAGTCTGATTAGTCTTGTGTACCCCCAAGTTTCACTTAAAAACTACTTGCTTACAAAATCAGACATAAAAATACAAAGTGTCACAGCACACTATTACTGAAAAATTGCTTATGTTCTCTTTTTACCATATAATTATAAAATAAATCAATTGGAATATAAATATTGTACTTACATTTCAGTGTATAGTATATAGAGCAGTATAAACAATTCATTGTCTGTATGAAATTTTAGTCTTAATTTAGCTTAGCTAAATTTAGCTAGTGCGTTTTATGTAGCCTGTTGTAAAACTAGGCTAATATCTGGATGAGTTGATGTACCCCCTGAAAGACCTCTGAGTACTCCCAGGGGGACACATACCCCTGGTTGAGAACCACTGTCCTAAATATTAGCTGTATTCACTAGACCATGTTGCCTCTATAGTATATATTAGATACTATATATACACATATATAAACATATATTAATGTGTGTATGCCCATTTACATGCACACAGTGTACATACATAGTAGCTACTGACAACTTAAATGCCACTGATCATCGGTCCTAGGGATCGTGCTGAGCAGAGCCCATGTTCTGCCTTTTATTTGGGTTGTGCACTGTGTGAGCTCACAGAAAGTAAGATTCACAGATACTGAATCTCTATGAGGCACAGCACAGAAATCACAGCCAGGGGAAGCGGGGGCTAAGGTGAATCTCACCGTAAGATCCAGGCATTGGCAATTTGGTTTTCTATTGGCAATCCTCAAATCAGTGCTGTAAACTGCTGAACATCTCCAGTTAATCAGCTTTTAGCTAGCTTGGGGACCACTCTTGACTCTACTGAAATCACTGGCAAGAATCCCAATCATTTCAGTGGGCATAGAAGCCAGCCCTTTTGAGAGGGAGGATTGAGTGGTGAGAAGACAGACATAACAAATCTAAAAAACCCTTGGTAAGCAGGCTATTACCAAAGTAAGATAAATCCAAGAATGATACTGTTGGTTATGACATTCCTTACACAGTTTTAATCATGACGATCCTGTCTGATGGGAACGTGTAGTATGTATGTCCCTTTGAAGAAATGCCCTTCTAATCTTATAGGCATACTGTAGATTGTACTGTGCAAGCTTATCTGCACAAGGGGCAACCACAATTGAGGTCTCTCAGCAGCAGAACTGATATCCTAGTGAAGGGAGAGCAGAGCCATGCTGCCCCATTGTGATGCTTTTCAGAGTGCCCAGGATTCTGAGTAACCTTGTGAACCCCGGCCTCCAGCAAGAGGAAGATTTGCTTGTGCTTTACTGGGTGTCAGATTTGACACCACCAGCCTGTTAGCAACCCAAACACTAGCAACCCAAGCCTCCACTAGCCCTTACTTTGCCTTACAGGCTAACAATAGGTGCACCCCAATCCCTGAGTCTCCTTGATGCGTCCAACCCTTTCCCACAGGCCACTCACAGAAATTACCTGGTAAGCTGTCAACAAAGAAACAGTGCACACACCCGCTTGTTTGATTTCAGTGAGGATCAGCTCCAGTATAACATCACAGCACTAAGATTTTTATAGTGAAAACAATCAACATTTATCATTAAAGGCTAAGATTTAAGAGCTAGTGAGTAGGGATAACAATGGAAACAGAAATAGCTACATATCAAACAAAAAGTATAAGACACTTCCCAGACTCTAAACTTAACTAACAAGCTAAACCTTCATCTAAAGTAGTTTCTCTCACTAATGCAATCTCCAGTCAACATGGCTGGAACCCCTCTTCCATGAATGTGCTGTCCTTCTTGCTCCCTCAGTGAAGGATAAAGGGGTATCTTTTTGCCTTCCCTTAATATTTCCCAAAGTCATTGTTTTGTCCCCAGAGTTTATTCCCTGCTGTGCTGGTTCCATGTTGTCTTCACATCCTCATGTTGACATCATATGCAAATAGACTTCAATGCTTATTTGACATGTGAACCGACAGGTGAATATACATCCTTTGTTTGGCCAAAACCCTACTTGTCAACCCTGCTTTGAGTCAGATTTTAAAACATTTTCCAGTATATATGTATGTATATATACACACATATACATACACACACACACACACCCCTTAAATATCATCCAAACATACATCTCACAATTATTATGAAGTTCAGTATGACATGAGCTTTTATTAGAGACCTCATTTGACCCGCTTTGGATAAATCTATGTCTCTGTACCTCAGTGGGTCGCTGCTGAGAATGCCAGATTCAGGACAAAGTGCTGAAAAATAGGGCAGACGCACCCCAAAATGGTGGTTATTCTATCATTAGACATACCAAGCCAGTAGCAAAAACAAACTTCTGTCTCACCACACTAGTTAACAAGAAGTCAGAGATGCAGTCTCCTTAAGGCGTTCTAGCCCTTGTCTCATTACCGAGACACTGGACTCTATGATGAGTAGTTATTGAAAACCAATTTAATCAAATATAGGTTCCTTCCAAACTCAAGAGATCAGCCACTTAGCCAAGTCAATATATAACTCAGATCCTATCCAATAATCATGCTGCTGTGAATCCATTAGTAACTAAAATGTAAAGGTTTACTAATAAAGAAAAGAAGACAGTTAAAATTGTTAATAGATCATATACATACAGTAATTGCAGTGTCCTTATATCAGGTTTGTAGCAGTGATGTTATAGATTGCTGGCTTGTAAAGTCTCTGGTAACTTCCAAAAGATGTAAAGGTCCTCAGTCCATAGTTCAATATGCTCTGTGTAGTTGTAAATCCATAGTTCAGAGAATCAGGCAGGAAAGAGGCAAAGTGGAGTTGTCCCAGGGGTCTTTTATACCCTTTGTCATGTGCCTGGAAATCTTGTTTCAAACAAAGCTCACAGCCCAGTTTGTGGAAAATTACAGGTGCAAGATGGAGTCCAGGGTCACATGATCATGCCTTACATGGCTTGATGACTCACAGGGACAGTCATTGCCCATATCCATGCTGAAGGGTCCACAGGAAGATCTGGGTGGAATGAATTTCTTCCAAGGCCCATTGTGAGACCTAAGTGTCTTTGAGTGGCCATCAAACTTGAATAATCCATTCAAAATGGGCTGGCTAAACTGGATATAAACTACCTTGTGAGTATTACCCCAGGAACAGACATTTGAGATATAGATAAATAGCCAATATTCATATCTTCAGATACAGTGATATGTGGATTTAAACAAGATCATCTTATTTATCAGTCATAACTTTTCCATCAACACCTCATATGACATACTTTGTACAAGATTTGTTGCAATTGTCTAACAGTGGCAATATCAGTGTTATGCAGTAGAACCTCAGAGTTACAAACACCAGCATTATGAACTGCCCATTCAACCACACACCTCATTTGGAACCAGAAGTACACAATCAGGCAGCAGCAGAGACAAAAAAGAAAATACCATACAACACAGTACTGTGTTAAACATAAACTACTAAAAAAATAAAAGGAAAGTTTAAGAAAAAAATTTGACAAGGTAAGGGAACTGTTTCTGTGCTTGTTTCATTTAAATTAAGATGGTTAAAAGCAGCATTTTTCTTCTGCATAGTAAAGTTTCAAAGCTGTATTAAGTCAATGTTCAGTTGTAAACTTTTGAAGGAACAACCATAATGTTTTGTTCAGAGTTACAACCAACCTCCATTCCCAAGGGGTTTGTAACTCTCAGGGTCTACTATAAATGGTCATATTTAAATCATACGGCATCACACTATGAAAACAATGTGTTGGGTGTAATGAATTTGTTAGGTCTGTCAGGAATTACTGTTACAGAACAGTGAACCCTTTTTCAGTTGGCATTGTGGGGTTTTTAGGGTCACACCCATCCACACTGGCACATTGGGACTAGCTCCCACTCTGTGTGCTGTCAGAGGCTGTCTGAGGGATTCCTCATATACATGGGACCTGGCTATAAAAGCCAGAATAGACTCTCACCCATATCTACCAATGTGTCAGCAACTACCTTTATGAAAAAAATCCTACAGAATGTAATAGAAAAATGTTGACTTTTCTATGCGGTTTTTATATTCATGTGTGTGTACAGGACTGGCTCTAGGTTTTTTGCCCCCCCCCCCACCACTTTTTTTTTTGGCTTTTACACATGTTTGCCCTTTGCAGTGTTTTTGTTTTGTTTTGTTTTGTTTTGACTGTTTAAAACAAAAAAAAAATGAAAACAGAATTTGTAGTTAGTGAAATAAAACAATTTCCTACTAGTGTACTCATTTAATTTTAACAAAATCACAATTACAAATAATTTGGGTTCAACTATACACTGTAATGAAAAACGTTAGTGTCTTCCGTGGCACCCAGTTCCTCACAAATTAAAAGAATTTATATGAACTGAATTGTTCTGGTTTTTATATTTGCGTAGTCTTTTAATAATTCAGTGATATCTACATTTTTTGTAATGGTACTTTCAATTGAAATTAATTCAAGTCCTGACAAATGATTTTGAGACATGGTGGACCTCAAATAATTTTTTAGTAATTTCAGTTTTGAGAAACTGCGCTCACCAGAAGCCGCTGATACTGGTAATGTTAAAAGAATGCGTAATGCTATAGCAGTGTTTGGAGTGAGGTGCTTGGGGCTGTACATCTTGCCTGTACACCCAGCCTGATCTCAGACCCGGCCACACCCCCAGCAGAGCGTAACCGACAGAGTGGCTGGAGAATGGATCAGTCGCAGGGAGGGGGGCGAACCAGGGGCACCTGCCCAGCACTGAGCCGCCCGGGGCAGCGGGTCCCTTACCAGCCGCGGGTCCTGCTCTGCTCCGCTTGGCTCCAGCTCCTCCGCTGCTTTGTGACACGTGCGGCAGCGGCAGGTGGGGGGAGGAGCTGCATCGCCCAGTTCCCCCTGCGGCAGGGGGCCAGGGCAGGGACTGCCCCGGGGCCTGGACCCCCATGCTGAGCCCGCTGCCCCGCCCCACGCAGGGTCTCATTGGTTGACTGAGCAGGGCCGGGGGAGAAAAAGGATGGCTGGAATGCCGCCCCTGGAAAAGTGCGGCCCCAAGCACATGCTTGCTTTGCTGGTGCCTATAGCCAGTCCTGTGTGTGTATGACGTTTACATACACACATTCTACATCTGTAATAGCTACTGACAATTTAAATACCATTGATCATAGGTCCTAGGGATTGTGCTGAGCAAAACCAACATTCTGGCTTCTATTTAGATTGTGTGCTGAGTGAGTTCATAAAAAGCAGGGATGAGATTCTCTGCTACTCTGAAAGACTGGAGGTTTTTTGGAACATTCTGTGGGATGACTAAACAACAAGAGAAATATTAGCATTTTCTATTAAATGCAAGCTATTTTAATTCTAATTGCTAGAGAAGCTTATTGCGTTTCCATAGAAATATTTTGGTTTGATCCCAAATCTGTTATAAAAGGCTTTTCCATACAGACATGGGCCAAATTCTGCCCTCAACTCACAAAACGTCAATAAAGTCCATGGGGCTGCACATGTGAGAAGGCAGAATCTGGCCCTTCTATATAGTACTGATCACAAGAGGTGGCTGGAAAATGGAAGGGGATTTTTGTGGGAAATTTTACATTAAAAAAACATGACCACAAGCTTTACAGCCAAAAATTGATACTTTTTATGGACAATTTCATTTAGTCATAAACCCAATTTTCTATTGAAAAATCAGTTTTGGCAGAAAAATTTCAACCAGTGCAATCTTTACAGTGGGGGAGAGGGGAGGGCAGGGATTGGTTTTGTTTTTTTAGGAATAATGTTGGCCATGACCTTAATATCCCTTCAGAAAGAATCAGAGTAGCTTTATCTTCCCCTTGGAAAATTACAAAAGAAAGGCAGGAAAGGACCTCTCTTCAACAACTCCTCAAAAGGCCAGAGTGGAGTCAAAAATGTATTTGGGGGCAGTAAAGAGAAAGGGTTGTTTGGGTCAGTATATACCAGTTATTCTGTACTGATTCTCAGTATAAATGAAGATCTCCTCTACAACTGTTATCTGTGGGAGGCAGGGAGAACCGAGGTAAGTAACTCATCATTGTACCTAGAGTCAGCCTTTTCCCATTCCTCATCACCATGCAAAAAGTCATTGGATGGGCCAGATCTTTCTTGCTGTACTCTTGCAAATAAACATCTAGTTTTCATATTGTGTCTTTCATCAATAGACCATTGACTTCAATGAGACTTCTTGCAATAGGTAGGCAAGTTGGAGTTGGCCTGATAAGAACATTGAGTTTACATCAGGGGAGCTCACACAAGCTTCTGTTGGTTTTCAGAGTCTGTCTTAGGTACAGTTCCAATTTCCCCATTGTTTATTTCTCTGATTGCAGTCATGTTTTCCCAGTTTTCCTAGGATGGTCACGTTATCAGGGCTTGGTCCAGCTCATCTCACTTTAGTACCTATTCATATCTGTGTACTCTTTAGCATTACAATAACAAAAATTAAACATACTGTAAATAAAGCCTGTAACTTTTACCAACTTGTGGGCCTGCTATCATTAGCCTTGACATCACAGAGGATGAACATTTTAACTTATAGAGCATGTTCTTTCCATACTTGTACTGATCTCTCTTTATACTGTGTACTTGGTGTTTAAACCTCTTAATTGCTGAATAATGCACATATATTGGCCAAAATAGTCAAATCTAGATTCTTTTTAATCCATATTTAGCAGCCTAAGGAGAAATGGCCTACCCAATCCTGGCTGTGAATCCCAACAAAGGTATTGCAGGAGAACTGTAAAAATGAAAGTGATCAGTCTGCTTTCAATATTAGCAAGAGATCTGAGGAACTATATGGACTTAATTCAACTTGCTGTTGTGTCACCCAAGGATCATGGCCCCAGGGGACAGAAAATCTGGTTGGAAGGTAATTGTGACAGTGCAAGGTGGTGCAGCCTGTACTCAGCAAGGGACTGAGCAACTGGCCAATATAGCCACCAAAAGAGCATAGTCCTGGAAAGAGATTCATAGATTTTAAGGCCAGAGGGATCATTCTGATGATCTAGTCTGACCTCCTGCATAACACAGACAATAGAATTTCACCCAGTAATTCCTGCATCAAGCCTGTAACTTCTCGTTGAACCAGAGTCTAGCTTTATTTAAAGAATTCAAGTGGGAGTTCATGTTCAGTTGGTTATCCCCCATGTGCACTAAGACCTTTTCAGAGTCACTGCTTAATAGGATACAGTCCCCTATCTAGTATGTCTGACCTACATTCTCTCTTCCTAGATGTATAACCTTATAATTCACTGTATTAAAGTAAATGCTGTTCAAGTGAGTCACCAAGCTTGCTCTATAGAACTGACCGGTCCTTATTGTTATTTACCTCTCAACTAATTTTTATGTCATCTGCAAACTTTACCAACAATTTTATATTTTCTTCTACATCTATAAAGCTAATGAACAACATTGGGCCAAGAACAGATCCTTGTAGGACATCACTAAAGATACTCCCAATGCATTATAATTCCACATTTATAGCCTGAGTTATATTAGTCAAACAATTTTTACTTTATTTAATATATACCACATAGTCTTTGTATAATGCGTATTTTTAAGTCAGACTGTCAAGTAGTACTAGCTCAAATGCTTTGCAGTAGTCTACACAGTTAGTTAGTAAAGGTAACTTTTGTTGTCATTGTTAATCTCATCAAAAATTATATCTACTTTGTTTGACATGACCTATTTTTGATAAAATCATGCTGATTAGCATTGATTGTGTTACCATCTTTTAATTCCTTACTAATTGCATCCAGTATCACCTTTTCCTTGATGTTTCCATGGCTCAATGAGGTCAGCCTAACCAGCCTATGATTACCTGGGTCATCTCATTTCCTTTTCATTTAAAATACTAGTATAGTATTAGCTTTTTTCTAGTCCTCTACAGCTTCCCCTTTGTCCTAAGATTTCTTTAAAAATCAACATCAATGGTTCAGAGTTTTCCAGCAAATTATTTTTAATGCTCTTAGGTACAAGCTGTCCAATTCTACAGGTTTAAAAATATTTATCTTTAGTCATTTTGCCATTAACATTCTCTCTAGTTACTGTTTGAATAGAAAGTATTTCATTGTCACTGAAAGGGGTCAATGCATCGTCCTGCTTCTTTCCAAATACAGAACAAAAATATTATTCATCATTTCTGCATCATTATTGGGAATTTTTCCATCCTCTTTCAAAAACACATCTATAGCACTACTAATAATTCTTTTGTTCCTGATAAATTTTTTAAATTCCTTCTTGTTATCCTTAACCTTACTGAAAATAGATTTTTCATTGATATCTTTAGTTTCCTTCACCGGTCTGCATTTCATAACTGCTAATGTATAGGTCTTGCTATCAGCTTGCCCCTTTTTCCCATTTCTTATATATTTATTTTTTATTTCTGTTTTTACTTTCCTTCTTAACCAGGAATGGTATTTTAACAAACAAATACTCCCATCCCACCCCGCACTGCTTGTGGAATTGTGGGTAGGGAGGGTAGGGGGACATGTTTAGAAACGTTGTTAAATAACTTCCAATTAACATTCACATTTTTTGTTTAACTCTCTCTTCCCACTCAATTTTGCTCATCATTGTATTCAACTTAGGAAATACAGTTGACTCTTTTAAAGCACCAAATATCGATATGGAGTCAGGCTTGTGTTCCATTTGTACATAATTATTTAATTAGGTCATGAGCACTTGAATTAGACAACCATTAATTTGTAATTCAGTGATCAATTCATCTTCATCGGGCAGAATGATGTCTAATACAGAAGTACCCCAAAATAGGTGTAACACTTTTTTTGTTAAAAAACAATTATTTATAATTTTTAGAAGCTTTAAGGGTGTTTTACTCGTGGCAGCATGAGACTTCCAACATACGTCCCCAGATTGATATCCCCCATAACAGCACATTATAGATGATAAAGGAGCTGCTCACCTTGTTCTCTAACTTGATAAGATAATATATAATATATATAACAGACCCCCACCATCCTCCTGAAGCATTCCAGGTCCTGCATTTCTGAATTGTCAATAATTCTAAAGCAAGTAATGGTAACTTTTATGTAGTGTGCCATACATCCTAGTTGTAGCTCCAGCAATACATTGATTCAACACATCTCCAGGCATCCTCTGCTATGAGGCAGAACCAAATTAAAGCCATCTGGGACCCTGAGCACATTCCACATGGGGCCTTTTGGCCCCACCCCACACCATGGCCTTTCCCCTGGACCTCCTTGGAGGGGCAGCAGGTTTCAGATCTCTGATGAATGGGAAAGTTCACACCTCTCGGAGATATTGGTTTAGCATGCCTGCAGACCCAGACAGGCACTGGTTACACTCAGGTCACATTTTCAAGCTTCTCTCTCATTTTAAATGCCTAGAAACATTTTTTTAAAGTGAAAACTGATATGCCAATCTCACTATGGGACTCCAGGAGCTAGAGCCGTAGGCACTGACCTACAAGGTATGTCTACTCAGTGATTAAACACCCGTGGATTGCCCATGTCAGCTGACTCCGGCTGCAGGTCCATAAAACTGAGATGAAGACGTTTGGTCTCAGGTTCGAGCCTAGGCTCTGGGACCCAAGCCTTCGGAGAGTCCCAGAGCTCAGGCTCCAGCCTGAGCCTGAATGTCTACACCACAATTTTACAGTCCCACAGCCCAAGTCAGTGGACGTGGGCCAGCCATGGGTGTTTAATTGCAGTGTAGGCATACCCATAGAATCTGCAGTTTA
Organism: Chelonia mydas; assembly: GCF_015237465.2. Taxonomy (NCBI): domain Eukaryota; kingdom Metazoa; phylum Chordata; order Testudines; family Cheloniidae; genus Chelonia; species Chelonia mydas. The sequence continues at coordinate 103,896,963 of NC_057850.1, read as the reverse complement.
ATCTGGCCCTGCTGGCAGGGCTTTCATGGAGCCTTGACTGCAATTTTAAATCACTTTCCCCTGGTGTAACCCTCAAGGAAGGGTGACGGTGGAAACACCCATGCCCTTGGATAAACATCTCTGAAGCGCAGTGCTTACCACTTTGTGCACACACTCGCATACACCAGTAAACTGAGTCTTGTATATCTTATATTGCTAGTGTCCTTTTAAAGAGAGATATTTATTCTTGGGAATTTCATGCCTTTACATATATTGAACTGAAAATCCACGGAATTAAAATTTCCATCGTTTGTTTAATAATAATATTAAAGGATGTAACTTCTCAAAGTGCAATATGCTGCACTAGCTCTGCAGCAGAAAAGGGGAGATAAATAAAATTGGCATTTAATCACTACCAGTTATGAGCTCTGCTCCTTTAAAAGAACAAAATCCTTTCTTTTGAAGTCTGTCATACTAACGCTAGGAGTAAAACAGGTCTGCACTCAGACTCCAGCTCATGGATATTCATTAAAATAAATAAACAATGAAAAGGAAACTAAAACATTACAGAATTTAAAGCCTGGTTTGGTCGGAGTTGAATAATAAATATGTCAGTGTGAGCTGTGTTACAGTGGAATATATTTCCACACACCAGGAGGCAATAAGATAGAAGATGAGCCTTGTGTATACTATGGGACATATTAAGGAATAAATTATAGTATAAATTGGAATCTATTATTGCAAATCTAAATATTCTGATTTTCTTTTCCTCCTCTCTCCTTTTCCTTTGCAATGCCATGGAATATTTCAGTCATCCCTATGTGTATTTCAGTATGTACACATGTCCTGCTTAGGACAAAGGGGGAATCTATCCCAGGTTAGAACAGTGATTGAATTTTACTGGTTGAGTCTAAGCCCAGTTGTTCTGTTACAAACACAATATGAGACAGGGTGATGGGATATTTTAGTAAAAATAATTCTCCCCAAAAAAGAGAGATTGGTGTTTTTCAAAACAGAATCCTATCCAATATTTTAATGACAACATTTTTGTCTAATAATAGTCTGAATTGTTATTCTTTTATACTTTACACAGAATAAATAGCCCATATTAAAATCATGGGATAGCATCAGGCATCTTAACTTTGTCTCTCTGTAATGTCTATAATAATAGTAATAAAGACAGAACCTGTTGCTGACTTGTCACTGGGGCATCTTATCTAACTGAGGGCCTGTCTGAGTTCCAAACAACTGAACACTTAAGTGGTGGTAAGGATTATGACTCCCCTGTGACACAGCCATCTGGCCAAAAAACAAAAAAAAAACAACCCAGTAAGACTGAGATTCCTTTGCTGCAGGAGGTTCTGGAATGTGAAACCTGCCTAAATTGTTGGAATTCACTGTGTAAAGCTTCACCACATGTGGAATGTGAGAAAAGCACCCCAGAAGAAAGGAGAACCCCCAAAGACTGAAGGAGTAAGGCAGATAAAAAGAGAGAAGGAGAGAGACCACAGAATGATAGGAGGCATATGGCATGGCATGGAGTAAAGGTACAATGTCCTGTAAGAGAGGTTTAACTTCTACTCTGTATGGCTATGACTGCAGAGCATCATGGGAACTGTAATCCAGCCAAAGAGAATGGGGGCAAGAGGCACCTGAACTTCACCAGGGCAGCTGAGGGGCGTGACAGGCTGTGACTCATGATGCTGGTGCCTCCTGATGGTCATCTTGGGGATTGGTTCCACAGGTCGGTATGCCCTCTCCCATTGGTGCCTCATCCACCGTCACATCTGCTCTCTGACCCACATCATTCCAGGGTCCGTGGCATCCTCTTCATTACACGGCCCTCTGGCTGTGTCACCATCTGTGCTTCCCCCTTCCAGGGGTTAGTATTGTACTCCAACTGTCCAAACACTTCCCCAGTGTGAGTGGGGGGGGGGGACCTGGGTCTGCCCCCTACTCCAGGTCCCGGCCCGGGGACCCTGTCAATGGCAGCCATGAGCTGCATCTCCTTAGCTACCCTTATGGCTGCTATGCTTCCCTGGGCCTCTTCCCCTGACTCACAGCACCTGCTTTTCCCTCACCTCAGGGCCCTCAGTCACTGCACTGCCAAAGATACTGGTGCTCCTTCCTCTTGCTAGGAGCACAAACTTCCCTCCTTGAGCTCCAGGCCACTACTAACCCTGCTCTGCCCTGCAGCTCTTTTTATATGGACCTACTGGGCCTGGATTGGCTGCTCCTCACAGCCTCTCTCCTATTGGCTGCTTCCCAGCTCAGCCTCCCTATTCCTCTATTAACCTTTTACATGCCAGTGTGGGGTGAATGCCCCATTACTAGGGGACACAGATTAATATTAAATTGACCTGAAACTAAATGTTTCAATTCAGTTTGATTAAATGTTTCAGTTCAGGTTTACCTAGCATGAAATAAAATGTTTCATTTTATTTTCCTGATGGAATTTAAAAAACAAACAAACAAACAAAAAACAGCTAAAAGAAATTTTCCAATGGAAAACTTCTATTTTGTATAACCTGCATTTTCCATGGGAAAAAAAAGTTTTGAAGGAAAATTCCCAACTAGCTCTAATATTCTATTCAATTCTGTTCTAGGTAGATTTTTGTACTGCATACAAAACACAAGATACTCATCAGTGCAGTATCTGAGCACTTTCCAGTCGTGTATTAAGCCATGTGACTACTACAATTCTGTCACATGTGGTATGTTCACGGTATCCTGGACGGTTGAGAAGGTGTGCTGCAGCTTTATAAACTAGTTGATGTTTCCTAAGTGCCAAAGGCTTCATATTCAGGCATATTGCATTGTTGTAATCCAGCCAAGAGGTAATGAAGGCTTGAATAGGTGAGGCCAGGTATGCCAGGATGGGACACAGTTTCCTAGCCAAGCAGAGATGGTAGAAAGCCCTACTTGTGGATGCTGCTATGTGAGAGCTCAGAGTCACGAAGGAATCCAAGAGTACTCCTAGACTATAGACTGAACTCACCAATTGTATGTGTGAATCCTCAACCAATGGAGACTGCATTGTGGCTGCAAGCTCTTTAAAATAAATGCCCACAATCTCACCTCTGTCTTGCACAGGTTCAGCTTCAGGCAGCTATTCTTCATCCATGAGCTGATCTCATCCAAACACTGGGCCATCTCAGGGGTGGTGCTGTGGCCATATGTGGCGAAGGATAGGTAGAGCTGTGTATCATCTTCATATTGCTGGCACTTGAGACTGTGTTGCCTGACCAGTTCACTATGAAGATGTTGAGGACCAGAGAGAGAAGTGATCACTGTGGAACTCTACAAGTGAGGGGTCTAGTGATGCAGTTGGCTAGTGCAAGTGCAGTTTCCCATCACTACTGACTGGGAAAGTCCTTTCAGGAAGGACGTAAACCATTTTAGCACATTACCCTGGGCCCGTCACATCTCTCAGGAGAGACAGCAGAACTACATAGTCAGCAGTTTCAAGTGCTGCAGAAAAGTCCAGGAGGATGAGAATGGATATCTACCTTCTCTCCATTGACAGCAGGAGATCATCCATCAGTGCCACTAAAGCAATTTCAGTCTGAGGTACTGGCCCGAATCCAGATTGTGCTGGGTCTAAAATGTTAGCTTCAGTTAGATGATCTTATACACAGCCTTTTGCTTGTAGAAGTGGGAGGATTATGGTCTGTGAGTTCACAAGGAAAAATGAAACTTTTTTCCAGTGCTCCAGAGAGCATTGGACCATGTGGTAGATATTTATGTTCTTCACACCAGCAAAACTTAAGGCCTGGGGGAGATACCACAGTTATTGAAAATATGGGTCAATTTGGGTTTTTTTTAATGGGATTACTGAACTATTGTGGATGCTTCATTGCTGATCTGGCTACAGTACTAAAGCCTCTTCATGGTATCTGTGTCATGTAGTTAAAGCAGAAGAATAAACACATTCTCTGCACTTATCATGTTAGCTTCGCTTCAGATTAGGTCTCTGAGCATTATGTTAAGGGGCCACACCACCATGTTAATGCAAACTGTACATCATCTGGCTGCTTGTAGCTAGAAAAAGCAGGGCTGGATTTCATTTTTGACAATCTATATAGAGCTTAAAAATGTTAGCAGAAGTACAGGGGGAAAAACATTAAAAAAGAACCCCAGTGATATGGTTCTATCTTTCAAGGGGCTGAGGATTGTGACAGAGAAAACTCAGGGAATTAATACTATATTCTTCCTTAATCTATTTTTGAGAGCCCTAATTCAATTCTCGTTGCTGGAAGCATGTTCAGTGTGGTATTCACCACTGAATTTCCCATGTGTTTGGTGATACTGGTGCAGGACAAAGGAGACAGAAAAAAAACGTGTAATTTCAATCAGTCAAACAGACAGCAAATAGAGGAAGAAAGCAGAAGTTGTTTAGGACTGTCTAGCAAGTGACAACTGTTTGATTGGCAGGAAGCCATGCTAAGCATGCTGTGCCTTTAAAATGGGTGTCTATCTGGGGCCTGGAATATATTCAAATCAGGTTATACCAAAAGCTGTTCCAGCCATTTAGAAACCACTTATAATAATTAAAAACAGAAAGCTGTTCCTGTCTCTAAGAAACCATAATGAGGACCCCCTTGCCTGAGTGTGTTCCCCCTTCTCCCCCCCCAAAAAAGTCAAGAATGAAGGTCTCCTCTAAGGTATTATCTACCTTTTTCCTATATGGAATATAATTTTTCCACACACAACATGGTACAAAGTCACTAAAAATAATGATGAGCCAAAGTGACTTGGGGCCTTCCAAATACAGAAGTACTCCCCCTGTCTAAATTTGATTTCATTAAAATACATACAGGGACAGATTAAGTGGAACAGAGCACAGGCAAAGGCATGAGCAGGCTGACCAGTGGAAAAGAAGTGGGAGGGATTTTTAAAGTATTTTTTCAAATTGAAATGAGAGAGAGAGAGAGAGAGAGTGAGAGCGGTTTCAGTGTAAAAATTTTCAATGAGAAAACAAAAAAAGTCATGAAAAGATTAAAAACAAAAATTTTTACTTAAAAAAATTTGCAAACCATATTTATCATTTTGAACAGCTCCAGCTATTTCTAAGACCTTCATATATGATTTAACTGGGACTTGGTCCTGCTTTGAGCAGGGGGTTGGACTAGATGACCTTCTGGGGTCCCTTCCAACCCTGATATTCTATGATTCTATGATTCTATGAGCAAAACAATGTATATTTCACCACAAAGCAGCTATTCCAAATCAGCAACTGCTTCCATTACATTTATTTCAGGATTACTGTAATTTTACATTAGAAATATCAGGAAAAAGTCTTAATAGTGAGCTCTAGACTGTGGAACAATTTCCCAAAGGAGGTAATGAAAATCCTATTTTTCTGATTCATTTTACATTAGACTTGGCAAAGCCTCTTAAGAATATACCAATGCACAATTCTTTGCTGACAGGAGGATGGATGACCTCTTATTACTTCACCAACTCTAATTTCTATGACACCTTGTTTACAAATAGTAACAAGTAGCTGCAGAACATTCACTGTGCATCCACCAATAATGTAACTGATTATTAATGGCTTGGTAAAGAATTTCGACTTGTCAAAAGCCCCTAAAAGTGCACATATGTGATTAAGGGCTACTCATTTGATTAGAAATGGTTTGCAGAGCATGTCTGAGCCATTCATAATAAAAAAGGCAACTTTTATAATTAAGTACATGTATTTGCAATAATCTTTGATGTGTTATAACTGTCATGTTCTGTTTAGTGCAGTGTAAAATATTTGTAATATATTTATGTCACTGCACAATACTGGCACCATGGTTATGAATATATTATTGACTCCTTATATCTTTATGAAAAATCCATAAGACAGAGAACACAGTTATTACCAAGGAAACAGAAATAAAGTGTTTAGGATGGCAAAATATATACTTGAAATAACTAGTACTTAGAGGAAGTCATATATTCAACATACAGTACAATATGAAAGAATCAGACAATTGTTCTTGATGGAAAAGGATACTGTATCATCTATATTCACCCAGCTTGTGTGGTTTTGTCACAAGGGGCTCATCATAAGTAATGGAGTGATCCTGAAGAAGTAAACAAACCTCATTTTAATCAGACCAACTGACAAGTGTTGCACCTATCTGCAAGGAGAGGAACAGTTAAGACCACCCTCGAGAGATTAGAACTATGAACAGAATAGATTCATTCTGGAAAAATGCAAATGAATAATATTTGAGGGAAAATTATCTGAAATACAGAAACCTGGAAAACAAGCAAAGCATGAGCTTGCAACACACCAAAATAGGCCAATGCAATTTTAAGCCTCGGGTACAGTCATCACACCATGACTCTCATGTGGATGACTCTGGAGTGGTATGTTAAGTAATAGGCGTATCATTACCATAAAGATATTGGCTGATATATTGGAGGGAGTTCTGACAATAGCCACCAAAAATATTTGGGGGGCTGGTATGAGTAACAGTATAAAGAATGATTAAAAGAGCTAAATATGTATACAGTGGACATAGTTTAAAAGTTGATTTAACCTTTTATCAAGACATTAACTGTTCTAGCAGTATTTCCCCATTGTAAGGATAAGAGAAACTTGTTCAAGGTGGTTATACAGCGCCTTTTCTACTATAAAAGAAAACATCTATAACGACTAACAGCTGATTAATGACTAAGGAGGGACATGATTACCATGTCCAAGTGTAAACACTAAGGAGGGTAAAAAGTTATTTAGATAGGTGCAAGGAAAAATTAAGTGAAATAATTAAATGAAAACTTTGTCAAGAAAAAATTTACTGGCAATGTAATTTATTAGCCTGTGGAATAACCTTCCCAGGGAATCAGTGGAGGCTCCATCATTTAGGATGTTTAAAACTAAACTGGACAAAGCACTGAAAAACGTTCCGTAGGAACTGCCTTGGAATAGGAATGAACTAGGTGACTCAATTAGTGGTGGACCTGAGTTGCAACATTCAAATCCAGATTCAAAATTTAGATGATTCCAATTCAAACCGCACTCCAGTCTTCTTACATTAGTTTCCATTACTTTGAAGCAAGCTGAAGTTTCTAGAGTGTTTGAAACATCAAGGTACAAAAATTGGTTGTGAAAGTACCTAAAAAAGCTGAGAGATTTGGTGTAGATAAGTACACATAAATATGGGTATCTGACGCATATTTGAACTACTCGTATCTCTAGCCTGTGCAAAATGATGTGCTGCAGTAGAGAGGGAATGTGTTTAGCAGAAGGAGTGCTACTTATACCCATTTCACTCCTCCATAATTTCCACAGAGAGGATGAAAAAATGAAATGCATTTTCTTATCTAAATGAATTAATTCAACAAACACTATCAGCTGTTTTCAGTGTCATCGGGGTTGCAGGAATTTTATTTCACATACTACCAGGGATTTTTCAGAATGGTTTCAGTCTATGTACATAGTTAGTAGAGCATGGTACACTCAGCAATTACACGTAACAGCACTGCACCCCATGACCCCATCATCATGCCCAATCCAGCTGCTTTGTGCTACTCCAGCAGTGTAAAGCAGATGTTAAGCCAGTTTACCTGGGTAACGGAAGATTCACCCCCATGCACAAGAATCTCCAGGTGGCACAAAGCCTCTCCTTTGGCCCCCATTGTAGGAGACATAATTAAGGGAAAATGGACATAAGCCAGAACATGTCTACACCCTGGCAATTCCCCAGCTGCAAAAACATCTCCCTGGGAACTGAAGGCATTAAGGCATAAATTAGAGCCCTGAGACTGGTGTAATTGATGCTAGGGACTGACCTGGTTCCTGGCTGGCCCTGGGATTAGAGGCGCATAAAGGTGGCTTAAAGCCACTTTTTCCTCCCGCCTCCTCCACCCCATCTTCCGTTAAGCACAGCTCAACAGGATTGGGTGAGTTAGCCTTATATTTTCATGTTGTGTTGTTTCATTATGATTTCAGGAATAAGTGTAGTTTATTTGGAATTTTTTTTGTTTAAATTAATTATACCCAGAAAAGTTTCTCTTGGAAGTCATATACAGGTACGTAAGTTTCACCATTTATGGTATTGACGTGCATTTTTTTGATTTTGTTAATGGTTACACTTTAGAGTGCTTGCTATGGGCGTGAGTTTTAAGAAGAGAGGCAGTGGCGTGGAAATATTCACCACCAGGATCACCCTGCAAGTGGTGGAGAAAGATCTGATATTTGTATGTGAGGTGACCTGAAAATTAAGTTACCCAGTCCTGGCTGACCTGACCTAAGATTTCTTTGCATTCAGGAAGAAAACCTTCCTAAGAAATTAAAGGCAAAAATTAAGGATTTTTCATTTTTAAAACCTACATTTTTCTCAAGTATTTCAATGTTGAAAAGATACGGTATGAAATATTAGAGTTTAAAATGAGTTAGATCACTTTAAATAATCATGGGGGAAGGGAGGATTGTAATAGACAAAAGATTAGCTTCACCTTTTCTTTACACACCAGGTCTCAGGCATCACATCTTTTGTATTCACTAACACTCAAGATTTGGACAGATCCTTTCTAGTGTGCAAGTTATAGGAAGAGAAATCGGATGTTAATTTTTGGCATATGCCTGTTTTGTAACTAAGATCTGAAAGTCACAACACAGAAAGGATCCCCAATATCAGATGATCTAATTTCCTGTTGCATTGGGAATCAGAGATAGCATTCTACCGTAGGTGAATCAATGGTAGGAGGAACACATGCTGTAGAGCTGATTACTATAAATTACCTGCTAGCACTTGTCAGTACATCCTGCTTGCCACCTAAAATATCCTCTTTTAGTGACTCATTGATATGACATTTCGGCATTTTAACACTTCAATATGAACTACCCTCCAATAAACTGCTTCAGCAGAGGATTTTATTTGACTGAATTTAGTGATCCTGGAAACAGGTTGATTTGACAGCCTTGTAAACTACACTCCTTTATTTAGCACAGAGCCAGAACAGTAGAGGCAGCAGCATTGTAAGCTTCCTGACCTATCCGTAACCTGGAGGGACCCTCCTCTAGCAGTGAGAAGTTAAGTAAATCTTTGTGTCCAGCTGCCTTTCTCCAGAGATTGAATGAGGTAATAAGTAGATCAGTGGTTTTCAAACTTTTTTTCTGGGGACCCAGTTGAAGAAAATTGTTGATGCCCATGACCGAACGGAGTTGGGTTTGGGGTGTGTGAGGGGCTCAGGGCTGGGACAGAGGGTTGAAGTGGAGGGGTGAGGGCTGCGGGGTGGGGCGAGGAATGAGGAGTTCAGGGTGTGGGGGGGGGGGCTCCGGGCTGGGACAGGGGGTTGAGGTGTGGGAGGGCTCTGGGCTGGGGGTGCAGGCTCTGGGGTGGGGCTGGGGATGAGGGGTTTGGGGTGCAGGAAGGGGTTCTGGGTTTGGGGAGGGCTCAGGGCTGGGTCAGGGGATTGGGGCGTGGACTTATCTCCAGCGGCTCCCAATCAGCGGTGCAGCTAGGGTACAGAGGCAGGCTTCCCACGTGTCCTGGCACTGTGGACCATGCTGCGACCTGGAAGTGGTCAGCAGCAGGTCTGGCTCCTAGGCGGAGGCGCACAAGCGCCTCCACGTGACTCTCGCCTGCAGACACGCTCGCTCCCCAGCTCCCATTGGCCGGAATGCAGAGCTGGTGCTCAGGGCGGGGGCAATGCATGGAGCCCCATGGCCCCCCTGCCTAGGAGCCGGACTTGCTGCTGGCTGATTCTGTGGTGCAGCGTGGTGTCGGAACAGGTAGGAACTAGCCTGCCTTAGCTGGGCAGCAATGTCGACAGGACTTTTAACATCCCAGACAGCGGTGCTGCCCAGAGAAAGGCGATTCAGCACCTTACATGCTGTGACCCAGTAGTGGGTCGCAACCCACGGTTTGAAAACCACTGAAGTAGATCCAGCAGTGCTGGTTGTGATATGAGCACCTGTCAAACAGCAACTTGACTAAGACCAGCAACTCATTTCATATAGTCCATTTGAACAGTCAACTTATAATACCATGAATTCACTACTGACCTGTAGTAGATTCAAACAGGTGATATAGTGAAAAACGAATGATCTCCTGAGTCAGTCAGTCCCCCCAGATACTTTTATATGCAGAGATTAAAATTTCAAAATAAGAGCAAACAAATTGTCTAGCCAGAGGGTTTGGCCTACCAGCGGTACAATTCAGACTAGTGAGGGTGCTGTGTCACCCCTGCCCTACAATGCCTTGCTGAAGTAGCTCCCACTTCGGCTACTCACAAACAATCTTCCAGCATGCAAGCCACACTCTGTGTGTAACTGCAGCCTGCCAGCTACACCCTGGCTCTCACCAGCCTTGGTTATACTGCAGCTATATATCAACACATCCCCAGTCCCACATCTTCCCCCAGAAATGTATATTTTGTACTGTCCAGCCCTCTTCTGTACTGCCCAGCCCAGCACAAATATATTAAGTCCATTATTCCTTTAGGAAATAATAAGCCAGTTTATTATTTTAAATAGAGTACCCAGACACTCCAACTTAAACACACTGGCTTAGATAAAGCTGTATTAGCTTAGTTTATTAGCTACAAAGAAATAGATTTTAAGTGAGTATAAGTAATGGGGCATAAAAGTCAGTAATGGTTACAAGAAAAATAAAGATAAAATGCTTACTAGTATCTACTCAAGAAACAAACTTAGTTGCCCAACAAACTTTCTCACCACATTCTCCAGTAGATTACTGACCAAACGCTTCATGTCAGGACCCCTCCTGAAAAGTTCAACAGCTGTTTCCTTTTGTGTAAGGTGTGAATACCAGGTTGTATTATATCACAGATGGATTAAAAGACAGGCTAATAAAATGATTACTGCAGTTACTGTATATGCAGCTACTATTCATGAAATCATTTTGTGGAGCTTTTTTAATGCTCCAAATGTTATTAAATCTTCACGGGCACCTAGCAAGTTAGGTGTGGTTTGATATAGACCACGGAATTAGGACCAATACCCACTGAAGTCAATGGGATTGATTTTAATCAGGCTTGGGAACAGGCCCATAGAGAGCTAATTCTTAAGAAATCAACTGCACCTTACTCTAAACTCATGATTTCTTAGGCAACATACAGAGTAAAGTCTCTCAGACCTGGCAGATAAGAAAGAATCCTTTTATACATCTAGGTAGCACATGGTTTGTTATGTCACCAATCCAACTCACAGAAGATAATTCTAGGCCAGGAATGGGCAAACTTTTTGGCCCAAGGGCCACATCGGGATGTGAAACTGTGTGGAGGGCCAGTAGGGAAAACTGTGCCTCCCCAAACAGCCTGGCCCCCGCCCCTATGCACCCCCTCCCACTTCCCTCCCCCTGACTTCCCCCCTCAGAACCCTCAACCCATCCAACCTGTCCCCTGACTGCCCCGACCCCTATCCACACCCAGGACCCCCGGGACCCCATCCCCTAACCAACCCCCCATTCCCTGTCCTCTGACTGCCCCAACCCCTATTCAACTGCCCCCTGCTCCTTGTCCCCTGACCGCCCTCCGCCCCCAAAAACTCTGCCCCATCCAACCTCCCCCGTCCCCTAACTGCCCCCCCAGGACCCTCTGCCCCTTATCCCTCCCCCACCCCCTTACCATGCAGCTCAGAGCAGCTAGAGCCAGCCATGCTGCCCACGCAGCGGTGTGGCTGCGGGGAAGAGGAGACAGCAGGGAAGGGGCCGGGGGATAGCCTCACCAGCCAGGAGCTCAAGGGCCGGGCAGGATGGTCCCATGGGCCGGATGTGGCCCGTGGGCCGTAGTTTGCCCACCTCTGTTCAATCCGCATGGCTAATTGTAAATACATATTTTTCCAAGGAAAATAACTGGATTGTTTGGGACCACATCTTTCCTCATAACAAAAAATAATTTTCTTTTCTTTCCTATTTGTGAGTAGCACCTGCCCCCACCAAGGAGCAAAATTCTGAAGCCTAAGCATTGGCTGCCTTCCACAACACCCCAGCCTTGTAGTTTTAACAATAGCTGAGGGACTGTGCACACAAAATATCACCATTCACATTAGAGAAAACGGCAACATTTCAGCTTGCTCCAAATTCACAAATTTTCATGAAAACTCTCTGCTGTATCAGCACAATTGTCACAAAACCAAAAATAGAGGATTTCATTCAGCCCTAAGCAATTCGGAGCAAATTCTCACCTTATTTACATATGTGACACCAATGACATAATTTAGCTGTACGAGTGTAAACCAGGGCAGAGTTTGATCTTACCGCTCCCTTAATGCTTTACAGGGGGCAAATTTTTTGGACCAGATATTCATGTTATTTACACTACTATAAATCCAGAGTAGAGGAAAGGCACAAAGAACATAACAAGTCTGGACTGCAATGGCAGGAGCAAGAGTGGATGAGATAAACCAAAGATAACATGGAAATTGATAATAGAAGCAAAATTGAACATTATCAGAATGATGTGAGAAAGGCCAGATAACTGCAAGAGACTGGCAAAAGTGGAAGGCATGGAATAAAAAGGCATCAGAGAGGAGTGAAGAGAGAAATACAGAGTAATTCCACTGATTGATGAACAGCTCCACATACACAGATTTCTGGAGAACATACACATGGATATGGTTTCCTACTAGGTCCATATATTGTAGCATGACTACTACTGTGGGGTGATGACTGCTCAGTGCCAAAGATTTAGCTAAACAACAGGACAGAATTCTTTCAGCAAAAAAATTGGTCAAAACCTTGGCCAAAAAAGGCTTTTCAAAAATAACACTCAAATTCTTTGCTGGGACTGCATCTTAGAAGGTTTCTCTGGAGTCCGTCCCACATGATCATTCCCTTTTTATAAAAAGTTCCACCGCTTAAATAGAAGTCACACTGAAAACTGGCTTTAAAGACCCTTAATCCAAATCATGTCATGGGCCATGTTTTAGGTGAAAATTAATCATTGTATATAAATTGTATGCATCCAACTGCTTGGGGGAAATAGGGATGAGATAAATTCTGCCCCACATTACTCCAAATTAATCCCAGGGTAACTCCATCAGCCTCCATGGAGTTCCTCCAGATTTTCACCAGTGTTACTGAGAGCAAAAGTTGTCACAGAGTCTAATGGTCATCACAAAGGATTGGGAATTCATGAGTTCTTGTCCTAGCCCTGACAATAGTTGTCTTTCTGTTGGTCTGGTTACTCTTTAAAACATTTTGCCTTGATTTTCTCACCTGTAAAATAGGGTCATTAATAGCCAGCTAATCCTCACCTCACTATTGTTAGTTTTTGTAAAGGGCTCTTTCTCTGAGTCTTGTCCCTTATCTCATATTTATTTTCAAGATATTTTGAGTTCAAAAATTAAAAGAAGGAGAATTATTGTTTGCAGACCAATCCTAGAAGGTGGTTTTGGGGTTTTGTGTGCATGTACTAGTAAGAAAACAGAGTGCTTTTAAAAAAAATCTTATCTGTTCCTGCTGCTAATTTTCTCACTTCAAGTCATCATCCTTTGTTTGTGACAATACAGTTGGTTGTTCCGGAAATGACTGAGATGTCTGAAACAGAAGATGAGGAACAGTTGAATGCCTAGGCAGTGGTGGTTTGAGAAAAGCTACTACAAAAGTAGTAAAAGAAATACAGAAAATACATGACAAGCAAAAATGTACATCAATACAACTTTATGATCAAAACTTCCCATAAGGCATCAGTAGGATGTTAACTCTTGATAGCATAAGTCATTAGAGGTAGAAATGCATTAAACACAGATTATCGCAGGCGCAGTGACAGAAAAGAATAAAGTTAGGGTCTTGCAAGTCCCATAGTAACAGCATGAGGAAAAAAGGATGTCTTTTACACAGCCAAGAGATCTTATCAAGCAAAGGCAGTGTGGGAAAAGGGCAGTGTCTCAGGGCCCTGAAGAATATCATGGTACAACTGTCAGATTAATATCAGAATATGAGATGTTACATGGATAAGGTGTGATCTACCTAAAGAGGGCAAGCGGGTTTTCTTCCCCTCTTCCTTTGGGAGAAATTATGCAAAGCTAAACAGAGTTAGAAAAGAAGAAGGCCGAAGCTCATGGCAATAAATAAAAAGAACAGGTTCTAAAGATGAGTGGAAACCTTTCCTACCAAACAGGGAATCAGTGTGCCAGGAGTCGTGGACACTGTTTATGTCTGTTTCAATCACAGTTTACAATTTATTAGAGTCAACCCCAGCACAATGCAACTTTTCAACTTAGTGAGTTTAAATGCTGGAAAATGTCATTGGCAGGAGACAAAGAGAGGAAAAACAGGGTCTCAAGCAGAAAAAAAAAGAAAAAAAATGCCTAGGTTTGCATGTATTCATCCTCTGAATTTCCTTGGCGGATTTACAGACTGTTGCGGAGAGAGAGATAGCAGTTACCCCAATGCTGGCACTCTTACTGACCATAATTAATGAGTTGTGATCAAGACAGACCTGAGCAGTTTCACAGCAAACAGATTTTCATTGTTCATTAAAAGTTAGAAAATGTTTCTTCTTAGTGACATTCCAGCTGTATCCAAGAAACTGTCAGTGGGCGTTATTAATATCACCTCTCAAGTCTTGACCCATTGCCCAGGAGTCCACTGGGCGACCTTGATCTCAAGGGCTTGTACTGGTAAAATGATATCTATAAATAATGCATTAGGAGTGTCTTTACATGTTGGCAGGATTGCATTTTACTCTTCCAAGTCACTTTTCAGATGCTTTCTTAATGTGCATTTTGCTTTAATTGCTTTACTATGGATTTACCCCCTCATTAAATATATTGTTTTAATAATGACTTGTCTTGTCATCAAATGTGATATGAAAAACAACAGTTGGTAGGTGCAATTAAAAAAAAATCAGTTTAAGGATATCAGAAAAAAATGATGGCAACTTTACTGCTTTTTCATTTCATGTCTTTTCTTTTCTTTTCTTAATGCTGTTTATTCTGCAACAACTTGCATCTTAATGGTGCCTTTTATGTAATCTGATGTTTCAAAGTGCTTTACAAAGCATGTAATTAACATGCACAAGAATACAGAATATAGTTATATGAAATTATGCACAAGTAGGGATGTAACATTCATCTGGTAAACCCAGTAATGATCACATTCTCTGTAACTTTTTAGATGTAGCCTCAGGCCTAGAACTGTATATTTGATCTGGGGGTTATTACTGGATCTGGGTGTGTTGGTTCCCTGAAACGGAATGGATTTTACATATCAGCCTAGAAACTTTGCCAACTAATTTTCTGTAAATCTGACTCCTAAAATCTGGGGCCAACATTTCCAAACATGTGCACACATGTTCAGGACCTCAGCTGGAAATACCGAGGACCTGACTGTCAGAGGTGCTGAACACACACAACTTCATCTCAAGCCACTATTAGTTGTGGATGAAAATCAAGCCCTCGTTGCTTCAAGCTGGACACCCAAAATGGATGCACACGTGATCAATGGGCATTATGAAAATTTAGGCCTCTATCAATAAGTGTACTGGCTCCTTCCCAACTCTTCTCCATTGCCAAGCCTGCCTCTCACCACCTTCTTTCATCCCATCCATGGCCTCAGAGATCCTCTACCCACTACCTCCCAAAGACTGGCTCCATCACGTATTACTGCCACTGACCCCAGGGATCCCCCGTTCATCTCTCCCTACTGCTTTACTCTCTCCATGATCCTGTGAGCAGCCCCAGAGATCTCCCTCTGACCCTCTGTGATGGGGTTCCGGGGTACAACCTGGACTGTGGGACCCCTAAGCCCTCTGTCCCACCAACCTGGGCTCCCTCTCACACTGTAATGCTGTTGGCAAGCTACAAAGCTCTGGTAGGTATTGCACTTACACAGACATCCACAGGCAGGGACACATCCAACTGAGTTACATGAATGCCTCTCCCAGCCACTCATGAACCAACAATAGAGAGGCTCCAGGAAATTCCCTCCAGCTCCCCAGCCTTGCACCCCAGAACTGTACCATTTTGCACTGGTTGGAAGCCTGACCAGAGTAAGTTCATTACCCATTCCACCCCTCCCTCAATGTGGCGAGGACACACACTAGCCTTTGTAACCTGAGCTGAGATTTCCCAAGCACTTCAACCAAAACACACTGTTTAGATCAAATATAAAACAGATTTATTAACTACAGAAAGAGAGATTTTAAGTGATTATAAGTAGAAAGCGCAGAGATCAAAGTTGGTTACCTAAGAAATAAAATAAATTCACGGTCTAAATTCTCAAACTAAAGCTAAACAGGGTTTGAATCAAGCAGTGTCTCACCCTGATAGATGGTTCAAACAGGTCACAGATTCTCAATACACAGGCTGGACCCCTCCTCCAGCCCAGGGCCACCCTCCCCAGTTCAAAGTCTTTGTCCTTGTTTCTGCCAGGTGTTGAGTTGTGGGGGCAATGAATCCAAGTTATGATGTCACTTCCCCTCTTTATAGATCTATGCCTGTGATGTGGGGGGTCTGTCCCCATTGGTCAAGCAGTATCCATTGTCTACATGCTCTCTCTGACAAGTCTTCTGGGATGGCTGCTGGGAGAGTGGATTCCCTTTAATTGGCCATCAGCATGTCTGGCTACTCCATTATTGTACCTGAAAAGGCTGGTTGTGTGTGTTCCCAACCTCACAACATATTTCAATAACACACACACAGCAAAACTTCATAACTTCACATACAATAATAGCACATACAATCCAACAGCATATTAATGTTCAACAGATCACGCCTTTTAAAATGATACCTAACAAGGCAGACTTTGTACAAAACATATCCTAATTATATGACAGTGGTGAATATGGGGATTCCAGGGTGCTACTCTGAGGTACAGAGCCATCACACCCTCTCCCTCTTCCTCCCCCTACCCGTCTCCCACTTGACTCACTGATCCAGAGTTCCCCACCCATTCCCTGACTCTTCCCCCTCAGCCAGAGAGATCCCCCGTTGCTACCCTGGTAAACATATTAAACAAAAACTACATTTAGTGACAGTTAAGGTTGTGTCAGGATCCACCCCATCTACTCATATCCTTAAGAGCTTGTAAATCACTTGTTAAAGGAAGGTCTGAAGCAGTCTGTTCATTTGGAAAGTTATTTTGCTTTAATACTGCATGAGCCAATACTGCTTTAGTTAACAGGCCTGGTGACTAGCTCAAAAGCAGTAGCAGACTCATAAACCAATATACATAGTCTAG
Organism: Chelonia mydas; assembly: GCF_015237465.2. Classification (NCBI taxonomy): domain Eukaryota; kingdom Metazoa; phylum Chordata; order Testudines; family Cheloniidae; genus Chelonia; species Chelonia mydas. Next base: position 103,879,837 of record NC_057850.1, on the reverse strand, counting down.
TCAATAGTGGGTAACAGACAGCCATGTATAAGCAAGGGTTACACTCTGTCCCTAGCTGGAGAAGCTTGTCCCAGACTTAACTCCACAGCAGTTCAAATCCCCATACACATCTGCAGGGATTTAATCTGGAATCTAGAAGCACGAGCCTCTAGTATGTGCACTAAAAGATTAGTTCAAAGGCAAGAAACCAAAACCTCTATCTATGGTCTTGCTCTTACAAGAGGACAAAAGAGCCCCAGTGGGACATGCCAGGTTACAATTGCATCTTATGAAGTCCTGTAGTATGGCAGTAAGCCATATGTTCAATACATGGTCATCCTAAACCCATTGCCATTGTGTCAACATAAGGTAAAATGGGCAGCCTAAGCATGATGTCATCAGTAACAATACAGTACAATATCTTGATCAGTAACATTATCTCAATATTTGTCTTCAACATTGTCTCAATGTTTCAATCCTTAAATAATGATTTATGCAAAACATCGTTGCAACTTTTAACAAGTGTTCTTTCAATCTAGTCACACCCAGAATCAAACACATTTAATTTCATAGTTCAGCTTGTTCTATTACTTTCAAAACAGAATCTGAAGAAATGTCAGACACTCGAAAAATTTTAGTCACATGGAACTTTTAAAAACAGTCATTAAAAAAAATCTTTGTTTTTAAACCACAAACCTCTACAAAAAGTTCAAGCAGTCCACAAACAGCAATAAGCATTTGGAATTGAGCCTCTACCTAAAAACACAGATTTTTAAAGACCTTTTTCACTCCTGTTAAAATAAAGTGGCATAACCTTAACTATAGTGATGCTGTTGGCTCACTATAATTCACTCTCACATACAATAAAAATAAGGCCCAAAAGTCTACAGCTTTATTATATATCTCTATATATGTGTGTGTTTAAAATATGTTTTTATTTTACAAAATAGTATAAATAAAGGTGAAAACATAGTTACTTCTTCACCCCACATCCTGAAAACATCAGTACTCATTCAAAGATATGCAGCCACGGTTTCAAATCACCCTCAGGTAAGCTGTCCCATTGAAGCCATTGTGACTAGTCACATAGTTATGTGAGCAAAAACTTCCCAGCTGATTTCATGTATTCAAAAATGGGCCCTGTGATTTTACATACATGCACCCAAATAAAGTGTGCACCTACCAGCCCTCAGACTGTTGCCCCAGTCATATTTCCCCCCCACCCCCCTTCAACAAGAAGAATGATGATTTGGTATAGACACAAAAAATAGTGACACTGGTCAGTGAGAAGTTTACTCTGGCAAAAGGTATCAATTTACCATAGCCCAATGTCTTTCCTCACATCCTTTGCTACAGATGCAACATACATGGCAGCTTCTATGGAAACTTTGGCTGTAGGATTGTCGGGGCATCCAAAGAGATTATTCTTTGGTCCCTCATCAAATTCAACTGATTACTTTTCTATAAAGAGGGGAATCTTTAGGTTGTCAGCAGCCCCTTGTGCTGCAGGAGAAGTGAAACCTATCTGCTTGTGTTGGAGGGGTCCATGCACACTGTAGTTATCAGCAACAGAATAATGCATCACGGGACAATTTTTTTCAAAGTGAGCTGAGTTGACAGATCCAGGGGGGAGAGGAGTGTGCATTCTAGTGACTCTGGAGTTACTTTCTCAGTTTCTTGTTTTGTTTTGTTTTTTCTGATTATTTATCTACATGATCCAGAGTAGCCAGCAACATTACTATGAGAAATTCTCAATTAAAATTCTCCATCCTTCCCCTATCCTCACCAGCAAAGTGACATTAAAAAATATTGAAGTATCACTGCTTCACTCAAAGGCAGCCTCGCAGCTGCCGTAATTCACAGGCCCACCTTCTGTCCTGGCATTAGCTTTACTACAGAGAAAAATATATGTCCCTTAGCTGCACCATGTGGCTGTGTACAAAACACATGCAAGATTGATGACAGCTAATTCTTCTGTCTCTCCACACCATTTCTTTCTTTGGATGGTGAGTGCTGCTTACCATGTTTCCATCTCCCTGTTGCAGAAGGTTTGGGAGTGGCCTACTCACCAGATCTTATTGGCCACTAGGGGAGTAAGGGCACAGACAGCATGAAGTAGGAAAAATGCTACTATCCCCCTTCAGTTTGATTCCAGTATCTGGTTAAACTTATGACCTCAAATTTGGTATCTGGATAAATTAGGGGAGGGGGGTATTTGATACATCCCTATGAACCAGTGAAGGAAATTGAGCAGGATGCAGGGCTTTCCTTCCCCCTTCTTCTTCTTTAACAGTGCCTTTGGGTCTCTAATTTCTTCTTACCACAGATATTCAACCACACTGTCATCTTCCAGAAGCATAATACAGCCCATACACCCTCAGTGCAGAAAGAGGGTTACTAGATCCCTGACAGAAATGCAGATCTGTGTGACTAACTCAATCAGAGGTGAGAATACTATCCACTAAAACACCAGGCCATTAATGTTATTGTTGACGAGTAAAACCTGGTGTGTTTGCAAGCAAGAGCATGAGGTTTGCTAAAACCTTGGCCAATCAGCAGCATGAATGCATCTCACTCTTCAGAGAAGAATGATGTATCATCCTTTACCATGGTGCTGTAAGATTCTGTCTCAGTCAACAAACCGTTTCCTACTTAAAATTTGCTAAAGGAAAAACATGAGGAATTTTTTTGGGGGGGGGATATGTATATATAAAATGAAGCTGTGCAGAATTTAGTGTATCACAACTTTTCTGAATGAGCCATGTACTGCAGAGAAGAGGGATTTGACTTGATTTTATCTTTAACCATGCTGTTTCAGGAAGAATCTGGGGGAGGGGAGAAGCCCAACAGACCATTTCATAAACTGGGGTGTTACTGCCATCTAGCGGACTGTCTGCTACCCAATACAACAATAATTCACAAGTCTATACTAGGCAATCTGACCTGAAGCTGAAAGTGTGGGGGAAGGGAAAGAATATCTGCCACAGCGAATCTAGTAAGGAAGAATAATAGTTACAGGAGCAAGCCACTTCTGTGCCTTTCCCAAATTTAAATAATAATAATTTAGCTAAGAAGAGTGAAATCTGAGGTGAATTTTGTTAATGGGGATTTTTTTGATAAGTAACACTCCACACAGTGTCGGATCATTATCCCAGTCTGAAATCAAATAGTCAGTTTTAAAGCCCAATTTTCTACCCTCTCTCACAGAACATAGTAAAAATGTCTATTTTCCACAGTGAAATCTACACAAGAGTCAGAACACAGTCTGTGTTAAAGTAATTTTCAGGGTGACCTGGAGAGATCATAACACAGAACCAATAAATGTATGGACATAACTACTTCAGTAGAAAACACTGTGTAGTAGGGATAATAATTTTGGGACATATTAAATACCAAAGAACAGTAACCAGTTTGGATGATAATCTTATTCCACTGATCTGCACATTAGATGTGAGCAGTCACAGGAGACATCAGCAGCACCCCAGAGCCCAAATGCTGCTAGCTAATTCAGTTCTGTCTAGGAAAGCAGTGAAATGCAACCTTCCTTTCAGAGTCCCTCCACCCAAAATGTCATGTGAGAAAGGAAGCCCTCTTAGCCCAAAGGGTGTCTTTTCTGTTCCACCATACAGCCAACTACTGTACAGTTTTTGTCAACAAGCGTCAGACGTTTAAAAAAACACTGACCAAACAAAACACATACCTATGGCTTTACTGGGATTTCAGAGAGGATGAAATACTAATGTTAACATGCAGCGCTGTCATGCTTACTTACACTGAATAGAGCACAACTCGTATGCATATAGTTCCACGTGCTCCCGCACTGGGGTAACTGAATGCCTGGGATTGAGACATCAGCACTTGCAGGGCTCTTCAGTGTACTGGGGAGACAAGGGGGCAGCCCCCAGAGAACACTTCCAGCACCAATGCCTCAGCACAGAGACGGTGTACACCTCTCTTCACATGCCCCATGTTGAACTTGTCTCAATCTCCTCTCTCTCACACTCATCTCCGAGCAACCTCATGCACACCACACATCGTTTTATTAAATGGGCAATCCTATGTGGGGGCTTTGAAGGCTTATCAGGGCTACATGGGGTAGGGAGGCTGAATGCCCATGTAGGCATTGGGAAATATGGGGGGTGATTGGGAAGGGCAGGAGGTTATGTCAGGAAGCGGATTAGGGTTGGGGGAGTGTTGGACCAAGGCTGTGTAGGAGCCCAGGGCCTTCATGTTGAGGCCCTGATACTTGAAGGGCCCTCCCAGGACTACTGCTCATCTCCCAGCACACCAAGGCAGCATTGCCATAGAGAGCGCTGGATATACTCAGATCTTGATCCAGAGACACTTGGCATATTTTAAAGACATTTTTTTAAAACCCTAAAGCCATTGGTGGAATTACTATGTAAAATCCAGTTTGCATGAACAGCCAGTGAGGAGCAATGAAGTGGGATATATTTAATGCATCTTCTCTGTTAGCACATGACTCATCTTCTTAGCATGTTAAAATGAGGATTTTCAGGTCTTTTTTGTAGTCTTCATCAAGTCTATTCTTTATTAGTGTCTGCTGAGTTCTTACTCTATATATTCAGCATTATCTGACTGTTCAAATTCATCTCTCTTGACAGTATGAGAACAGCAGCTGCTAGGTCTGAATCTCAGCTAATGAATGTTTCAGAGACAAGTACATTGGGGTGCAAGGTGACCTGTCCATTTAGAAGCTGTTTATTTTCCTCTTTCTTTTGTTCATCTCTGGTATTTATGAGAGAAGGAGTCTTTAGTACTGCTGGTCAAAGATTTAAAAAAACCCAACAACTGATTAACACTTAAGCCTGATCTGCAAAGACTAACATACATTAACTTTGCATTGTATAGTCCCACTGAAGTCATAGCTAAAGTTAAGCAGGTATTTAAGTCTTTGCAGGATCAGGACCATAATTTTGAAATTAAAGTCATAGCCTGTTTTGCTATTATATGTAGGTTGATATATGAGAGTATGTGGCTGACTGCCGAATATTCAGGAAAATGTTTGCAAATCATGAAAGTTTCACAAATTTTAACCTGAACAATTATTCCTCTGAAAATGTGTAATGAACATTGGTTAGCCATTATTCAGCATTCTTCTGAATCATCCCATCAGGCAGCCCCTCCATCCAAAATGTCATGTGAGAAAGGAAGCCCACTTAGTCCAAATGACTAATTTTCTGTTCCACCATACAGCCAACTATGTACAGTTTTGTCAACAAGCATTCGACATTAAAAAAACACTGACAAAACAATCCTATGTTACTTAGGTGAGCAATCACACAACATGAATAACAAACTACAAATGATGAATATTTGATGCAAACTGTTTACAAGTCCCCAGAAAGCTACACAGTATTTACTAAAACTATTTGGCAAATTACTTAGGAAGAACTAAAACATCCACTAAAACCAGGACTGATTTCTGACTCATTAGCAAATCAAAAACAAGAATAACATTCAGAACAAATAGCTTGAGAAACCGCTGTTGAGTTGTCTAGTTGTGGCAGTCTGAGGCGAATTCTTGCTATACTTTTTTAAAGCAGTAATCCTAGGAAGGGTGAGTGGGAGATCCCTTGCTTCCCCTCTCAAAGACTCCAGGGAAAATATTTCCTTTAAATTATAGTCTCCTAAGTTCTGGGGTACTCTCTTGAAATGAATATACATTGGACTGTGACACAGAGGAAGTGAAAATGAGACTTACCTGATATTCCTTTTCTTTTCCAAATTCCTACAGCATTCTGGTTGTTTCAGTTTACCCAAGGGCATATCAGAGACAATCTCCTATTTGTGTATCACCTTTTTGTTTAGAGAGGGAGAGGGGACATATAAATATAAAGGAGTTCCTTTGCTTGAGAAGAGGGTTTTGCCTGAAACAAGTAACAAGGGGTCTGAATTTGCCGACAGCCATTTCCTGTAAATAAGTGCAACTGGGCAGAGGCTTAGCCAGTGGACAATTTTCAGGCACAAGGAAGCAAGTTGCTTATGAAAGGATCTAAAAACTGGACTGAAGTGTGAGAACAGTGAGGAATCCAGTTGGGCATCTTCTCCCCCCCCATGTCAGCCCTCCCCAGCGTCCAGGCCTATAGAGCCATTTTAGTAAGTCTGACTCTATGTGATATTGTGTGCTCCGTTGTCTGATTTATCAGGCCTCAATTGCCTTATGGAGTATGAAAAATCTCTCTTCCTTCTCTGCTCAGAATACATGTAAGTTTTATTAGCTCCATGGCTCTTTCTTAGGGATGCTTTTTCTGGTGCAGACTGATTGAAAAGTGCTGCTGTCCCCCAAATGGCTGCTGGTTTGACACTTTTTGACATTTCTAAACAACTCATATTCTTCCTGGCAACTCCCTATTGCTTTCTAAACCTTTTTAATCCATCCGAATGCAAACTAATCTACTGAGAGAAGGAGAACAAGTCTGGCCTGGGCAGCAAAACTGGAATTGTCAGTGGTAGAAATGATAAATATGTCTGCTAGAAAAAGAGAAACTCAAAACAGAAAAGGACAAAGAGGGAAAAACCCCACAAACATTGTATCCTGTTAACGTTATCTGTTTTACAGAAACATGCATCCAGTAGCATTGTGTAATATCTGCATGGAGAAAGACAGTTTGGAAGCAGGCACAAAAGGTGCTTAATCATATGGAATAAAGCAGTGGTCCCCTAGGGGGATTCTAGCTACTTAGACATGGGGACCTAAGTAGATATTTGTTAATAAAAGTTTTCAAAGAAAGAGTTTCCAAAAGCCTTTATTATTAGTATTCTAGCATGCTTTATTCCTTTGGATTGTGAAGTTCAAAGAATCAACCACTTTCTAAAATGATTTTTTGATCTTTCAGCTCGTACAATGTGTGTTTGGAGAAGATCAGTGTCCCAAAATACCCCCCCCCATGCCCATACACACTTATTTTTAATTTCAAGAGGCCACTAAATTCCACAAATAAAAAATGCATAGTCCTTCTTTTAATTATCTATAGGGCCTGAATTTCAAGCTGGGTCTCCATTTTTTTGCAGCCACTATATTGCCTCCTTAAAATAATGGCACCTGCATTTGTATGCCCAAAATTCACTGCGGGCACAAAGGCTACCATTAAGAGTCATGTAATTAATTGTCTACATAGAAGGATTTGCATCTAACATTTACTGCAGGCATAAGAATGAAAACACAATTAAGTGGAGGTGAAAAAAACATGCCTGCAAAAGAACTGGTTTCAAAACCAGATTCATAACATACAGGGAAAGATCAATCCGTGAGCACACGTAAACCCTAACATGCCCTGTATTCTTAATCTATTAATCCCATGTGCCACAAGCTGCAGTGCTTTCAACAGACTCAGACTCATTCTATTTATGGAACTGGCTCCCGTTTGCAAGCTCTGCAATTTCCGTCTTCCCCAAGGCCTGCCTCTCCTTCTCCCCATCCCAACACTGCACAAACAGCACACAGCTGCAACGGCTCTCCTAGTCCAGCTGGCACATTTGCAGTTGTGTGCTAGCTGGCCAGACAAAGCTCAGTGTTCCTTCTGCCTACCCATCTCTTCTGAATGTTATTGGTACCCCACACAGTAGCCTGCCTGTCTTTCTAAAGTGACATCCTGCAAATCATTATGACCCCAGCCCAGCCTTCAGTGGCTAGATTTTCAAAAGAGCCCGGCACATTGGGTGCTGAGCCCTTTAAAAAATATTGCCCTAACGGTCCCTGGGTGCTGAGCTCTTTTTATTTTTCCAGATTCACAGATTAGTATGAATTTATTTCTCCAGCTCAGCAATGAAGGAAGAAAGTAAATATCCTTCAAAATTGCAACACAACCAAATTAAAACATACCCCATGACACACATAGTAGGAAAACATCTACTTCTATTTAGTATCCAGATCCTACAGTTCTCCAGCTACAAGTCCATCACACTAGCAAACAGCAGAAGTCAGCCTTCAGCCAGTTTCTTTGCTCCCTCTAAAGAAGCAGATGGCTAAAATGTGTAATGATACCAGCAAATGAGAATCTATAAAAGTAAATCATCTGGATGACAACCTGGGCTGGATTTAAAATGGAACGTGTGTACATCCCTTTTGGAGCCAGACATGATATTCCCCAGCAAAGCAGACTCTCTTCTCTTTGTCGTTCCTATGCACGAGCAAAGCTCCGAGGAGATAAATATTAGGGAACGAGGGAGGAATTGTAAGCTTCATGTCTGCGTCTTTAATAAAACCTTGACTTTCTGTTATGCTTTTCTCTCGGAAATACCACTATTTTATTACAAGATCTGGAAGCTCATACTGCAAGCTAGTTTAGAGCTTGTAATAAAACCGTCATTGAAACAGGTTCCTCATATGATTTGTGATAAAACTGCCTGAACGCCAACCTTTGAAAAAATTGTGCTTTTAAGGATTATTCGTGGTACCCAGTTTCAGCAGCCTTCCACTCAATGGGCCCCAAACAGAGATGTGTCAGTCTACTCAATGAGGTTCCATATTCCACTGTAGCCATCTGGCTAGGGCAAGTGTCAACACCAGAATATAAGGTTTAATGACGTCCATTAGTAATTGCAGTTTACTGTCAGAATCAACAGGCATGAAATGTGTGCAGCAAAAGCTGAAAGCATATGAAACTTGCTGGGTTTTATGACAAACTTTAAGTTGATAAATTGATCATATACACTCTGGACAAGCAAAATTCACTGTCTCTGCAAGGCTGTATCAAGCATCACACATAGACTACGGGGACACAATAGAGGTATATAAGATGCTATTAAACAGCATAGTCAAAGCAAATGGGATGGAGTGGGGAGAGAAGGAACAAGGGCACGTTCAATTCATTTAAAAACTTGCTAAAGAAAACACTTTTTCTTGGAGTGTAAAATTCACCCCTGTGCAGAGGGCTAAATATTGTATATGCCTTGGGCACAATTCCAAAGTCTCACATGTTCTCCATTCCACACAGAGCATTCTTCATATTCCCAGCTATTCTTTTCAGGTCTCCCCCTCAGTCTTCTTATATCTATATTAACTCATTAAGTCACCAAAACCCGCCTTGACAATTCCAGACTATAACCTTTAGGAAGGGAATACCTTTAATCTGGAAAGTTAAGGTGTCCCCAGAACAAACCATTGTGATAGTGCAGACTTAGATTTGAGGGGATGGTAAACTCTGGTTCTTCCACCTATTGTGATACACATTTAGTATTTTCAGTCATTTAAAACACCTTGAGATGCTCTATCCTTGTGAATTCTTTGGATTTATCTTTCTCTGTATCTGAGCTTTAAAGGAACAGTTTTCTTATTAATTATTATTTAGTCCTGGAACAAATATTCTCTTAATCTAGACTCCATTGTAATTCAACCCCATAAAATGGTATCTTTTTTATTTTCATATACTCGGAATATGTATAATATAAAATGGGTTTATCTATAGTCACACAGAATAACACAATTTATCACCGTTAGTTTGGTTCTAAAGAATTAAGCTAAGTACTAACTGCCTCAAGCTGTTTCATAGGAAATTAGATTTGTGTTAAACAGTTTTAATGCTTGGGGAGAGCAAAATAAACTAGATGTTGCAATTTCATGATTTACTGGGACTTCAAGTTGGCTGTGTTTTGGGGCGGCTATCACCAGACTAAGATGTCATCAGCAAACTTTCATCATTACCTAAGTCTTTCCATATGTTTCTGTTCCAAAACAGATAAAATAAATCAGAAATATCTATAGATTAAAATATTCCACATTTAACACACTGAAATCAAATATTTTTTTAAAATCTAATAATCAGAGCACCCAATTAGAGTCCAATACTGAACATATAGTAACAGCCCTTTCACTTTATTTCCTTTCCAAACTGCCCTGAAGGATACATCTAGTATGCTCCCTCCTCCGTTAAATACATCCCATTTCCAACCCATACACATTTCACCCTGGAAGGAGAAAGGGACAAGGAGAGGATGTTAAAATTATTTTACAGAAGCTCAAACATTTTGACAGACAATCAAGCTCATGCGAAGACAATGCGGAAAAAGAGCTATAATAGCCTGGATACAGGATCATTAGTTAAATTCCTGAATGCTATAATGCTGCTAATATAAGATGATAATCCAACTCAATTAGTCATTTCAGTAAAACAAGATATTAACAGATCTCTTATCTTAGAAAGTGCCATTATCATCATGACATTTAATAAAAACAAATTCATCACGGCAGTAATGTTAATGCAAAAACATATATTTACCATGCAAGGGAAAATGGAAATTGCTATTGAGCAGTAATTGTGTGGCTAAAAGGTTGTGATTTTCATACTGTGTTTCCAGTGCAGCAATGATATCTCACAGGCCTTTCTATAGCACCCATTACTGTGGGTATCTACGTGCCAAACAAGCAAAAATGATCCAGGTGGACTTCATTGAGGCTTCTGCCCTTTACCTTTTCCTAGGATGTTCTGCTAGAGTTTCCTTGTTTTTAAACAATACTCTGGGAAGTTAAATATCTAATGATCACATATAAATCATTAAAGCATGCAGCGATCCATCTCCCACTAAAGATATTGGAAATAACCCTATTGTTTTCAAAGGGAGTTGAATGGGGCACAGGCTCCTAAGGTCCCTTCTGTTTCTTTCACAGGTCATCTCTGGCCCAAGCCACACAGCTGGCCAACCCCTGGATCTGGTCTTTGAATTATATGTCAATAACAAGGCAATGACAATTCACCCACTATCTTGGGCAGACCAGCACCTCATTAAGGCAGTGGTCAGAGCTTTCCCAGCTCCCAGGCAACCAGACAGACCCATGTCCTGATTAGATGGCAAGTAATGATGGACTTTATCACATTCTAAAGCATGCTAAAAGCCAGCAGCACCCCACTCAGAGGATGAGGAGTTGAAGCTCTGGTGAATCATCATCACTGTACGCTAGCCTCGACAATGCTGGCCTCCAAATGGCCCATCTCTTCCCATAGCCCACAAAGATTTCTTTTTCTGACATGTGCAAGATGGAGAGGGGTAGAAACTGGAAAGCCTATTGTGGACAATGAAGTCTGATACAGAGAGGGGGAGACATAGAATTTTCCCAAAGCTATGTTTAGGATGTATTATAGGCCAAGAGAAAAATCCTCCACTGAAGGTGCTGAATCCTGTTCCAAGGAGCTATCCAGGTTGATAAACAGCCTCATCAATCCAGAGTGCCTACAATACTCCACTGAACCCAGCACCTACTGCTCCAAAGAAATATCATCCTGCTTCATTGTAAAGATCATGCATACTCAGGAAGTCTTCCCAAACAGCATTTATCTGCTCCCTCTTTGCTCACCAACAGGTGCCCATGTGTATTCCTGGAGCTCTGGACAACCTGAAGGATTCTTGATCCAAGACCTGTGAATCCAACCCATGCCCTTCCTGGCTTGTGGAAGAGAGTCATGAGCAACTGGTGCCACTCATGACTGAGAGAGTCAATGCCTCATTCAGGGAAGGAAACTTTCCTTTCTCCTTCAAGCACACAATAGTCTGACCAACACTGAACAAACTCTGGATACATCAGTTCTGGCTAACTACCACCAATATCAAACCTTAGTGTCCTGAGTAAGCACATACAGAAGCTAGCCAAAGGCCAACTACAAGTTTATCTAATTGCAGCTAATATTCCAGATTCATAGAATCATAGAATATCAGGATTGGAAGGGACCTCAGGAGGTCATCTAGTCCAACGCCCTGCTCAAAGCAAGACCAATCCCCAACTAAATCATCCCAGCCAGGGCTTTGTCAAGCCTGATCTTAAAAACTTCTAGGGAAGGAGATTCCACCACCTCCCTAGGTAACACATTCCAGTGTTTCACCACCCTCCTAGTGAAAAAGTTTTTCCTAATATCCAACCTAAACCTCCCCCACTGCAACTTGAGACCATTACTCCTCGTTCTGTCATCCGCTACCACTGAGAACATTCTAGATCCATCCTCTTTGGAACCACCTTTCAGATAGTTGAAAGCAGCTGTCAAATCCCCCCTCATTCTTCTCTTCCGCAGACTAAACAATCCCAGTTCCCTCAGCCTCTCCTCATAGGTCATGTGTTCCAGTCCCCTAATCATTTTTGTTGCCCTCCGCTAGACTCTTTCCAATTTTTCCACATCCTTCTTGTAGTGTGGGGCCCAAAACTGGACACAGTAGTCCAAATGAGGCCTCACCAATGTCGAATAGAGGGGAAAGATCACGTCCCTTGATCTGCTGGCAATGCCCCTACTTATATATCCCAAAATGCCATTGGCCTTCTTGGCAACAAGGGCACATTGTTGACTCATATCCAGCTTCTCGTCTACTGTAACCCCTAGGTCCTTTTCTGCAGAACTGCTGCCTAGCCATTCGGTCCCTAGTCTGTAGCGGTGCATGGGATTCTTCCGTCCAAAGTGCAGAACTCTGCACTTGTCCTTGTTGAACCTCATCAGATTTCTTTTGGCCCAATCCCCTAATTTGTCTAGGGCCCTCTGTATCCTGATTCAGTGCAATCTGGATGGAGGCCAGCACACTGAACTGAATTTGCTTTAGTGGTACTGGTGGATGATCTCCTTTGGTCACTGGATAGAGGGCTGGCATCCATTTTCATCCTCATGGACCTTTCTGCAGAATTTGACACTGCTGACCATGTGATATTGCTGTCTTGCCTGAAAAAGGTGGCAGGGGACCAGGGCAATGCATTAAAATGATTTGAGTCGTACCAGGAGGGACACAACCAACAGTAGTAATAGGAAACTGCACCTCCTCCACTAGAGCTCTCACTTGTGGAGGATCAATTCCTCTCTGGTCCTGTTCAACATCTACATGTAGCCAAATGTGTGAACTGGTCCGACAACACAAGTGCCAATAATAAGATGATGATACACAGCTCTGCCTATCCTTATCCACATGCAGACCACACCACGGCCACTAATATGGCCCAGTGGTTGGACAAGATCAGCTCATGGATGAAAAACAGATGGTTGAGGGTGAACCCAAGCAAATTAGAGGCAATGCTGGTGGGCAGGGGAAAGCACTTTGAGGAATTTGCAGCCACAGTGCAGCCTGCTTTCGCTGAAGGCAGACACCCACAATTGGTCAATTCAGCCCATAGTTTTGGAATATGCTTTGATTCTTCACTGATGCTAAGCTCTCACACAGCAGCATTCACCAGTAATGCTTTCTATCATCTCCAGTTGACCAGCAGTCATCCCATCAAGGAAGAGGGGGCATCAGTTATTCATGCCTTCATCACCACTTCTCTGGCCAACAGAAACACAGCATACCGCAGTGTGAAAGCCTCAGCTCTCAGGAATCTTTTGCCAAGCTATTTTAGTTCCATTACAGAAATACAAAAATGTATTTCTGTGTGTGGTGAGAACACCAATAACTTTAATAGGAAAGGAAGGAGTTTGAATTATTCCGCATCAGTCTAGTCTGATGAACAGGCAGACATGTTTTGACGCATCCGTACAGCTGCTGATGCTAGCATATTGGACTTCAGGAGCTCCAAAAATGAGAGGAAACAATCAAGGACAAGAGAGGAAAGTTACTTCAAAAAACTGGATCGAAACAAGCTGTAAGAATTTCCTGCTGGAGTCATGAAGACCCAGAAAAATAACACAAGAGGTTACTAGTATATATGTCTGCTTTACAATGTGTATGTGAACAAAGCAAAAAACTCAGTCTCCACAACATTTGAAGAGCAGGATTTTCTACATTTCAAAACCCTTAGCCTATGAGCACATTTGCATATAACGGAGTTTTTAATAGGATTAGCTTTAATTGGGATACATGTCACTGATCAGAATTAGACTCAGCCCCTCTGTGGCAGGGAACGAAGAAGAATTGGGACAGAAAAATGAAAATAAGGTTAAAGCTGAGATGGATTGCATCACTGTTGAATGAAAGCGACTTGAAGATGCACATAAAATTGATATTCTACATAATAAAGAACAGAAATCACAGACTGGAACTATCTCAAAATAGTAGGCCTACCATAAAGATTCGTGTCTGTACAAACCTTGGACTGTAACAATTGCCATTGCTTGGGAGGACATTTAAAGAATCAGATGCTGTCCTCGTACACGGAGACTAACATCAAGGACTAATACGCTATAGCTCTACCTACATTAGTATATATTGTAAATCATTGGAAATCATTGTTCAATTATGTCCTTCCCTTTAGAAGGTGGAGGAAACGCATTTTATAAAATCACTTTTAAATTTGGTAATAGGGATATGCAGTCTACCAGAAGGCATAAACATCTATTTAAAAATAGTGAGACACTTGTATGTCTGTAGGTTAGTATCATCAATTCACCTGAGCATTTGAGTGTCTGGTAGTTAAACTGGATTAACTCTGCAATGTGTATAATGGAACAATTTTTCCCCCAAGGACAAGTCAGTCACCAAAGGCTTTCATTATCATCTCTTTGATGCTGTGAGACCGCTTTGATGCTCTAGAACAAAAAGTCTTTTCCAGATGGAACACAAAGAATTGAGTACTTGTTTATTTTTTAAAAAAATATTATTGGGATTATTTATTATTAATTATTATTATTATATAGATTATAAAAATATATATTATCTTATCTATAAAATCATAATTAGGAAGGTGTACAATGTCTAAGAGTTTGGGTTTAATGTTTTGGGAGGACAATATAGGAAGAGGAAACATTTGTTAAAACAACAAAAAAGAATCACGCAACTGAATCTGTCCAGGCCAGCTTATCAAATTTTCCTCCTGGTTTAGAAGCACCTTGCTCCACAAACAGTCTCATTAAGTCAATGGGTTTTCTTACAAAGTAATCATTGCAAGTACATTAGAACTTGGCCCTCTGATACCCAGATCAAGATTAAGCCCAAAGTGAGAAAGAAAGAATGAAACAAAACCTCCTCCCACAGCCAAGGATGGTCATTCAGATGTTACCTTCAGCTCCCAGAGGCCGTGGTTCCAGTCCTTCTGCTGAATGCTCAGGTTTCTGCCTTTTTGGCAAAGTTTTTTCACCTTAGCATTCTCTAAGATAATGCAGACAGTGATAGGCGATCAGTTACCACTAAAAAAAACGGAGAGAGAGAGAGAGGCAAACACACACAAAGCAGCCCATACCAAATGCTAGATTTTCACTTGGAAAATTTTAGTAAGAATTGGGAGTCATTGCAAATTTGGACCAAGACAAAATGTGGCCATCTCCATCATAGAATATGAGGGGTTGGGGGAGAGTTTGTCATTATCATCATAATTGTTTAAGAGTGAAGAAAGCCGTAATTCTTCCCTGACACAAAAGTTCATCTTCTTAACATTTGAGTGGACATTTATTTTAACTGTAAATGATTTTAGGCCTGTATAAAAGCCATTCCAATTCCACTGCACTGAAGGCCTTCTGTGGCCCTTATTTCAGACAGTGGGTTCGGCCCTCTAAAAGTATATTTGTATCAGAATTCACTGTAAGCTGCTCCTACTGCACTTGGATAAATGAACTGATGCTGCCACTTCTATAATAACTTTGTCTCCTTTAGAAATATTGTTTTGTCAACTCTCCTGAATCAACACTTGAGTTGAACATTTCCATACAATTCCTACCACAGAAGGGAAGAATTATATCTCCTGGTTTTCCTATGGTGAAAGCACAACAGTGTCACAGCAGGGTCAGGAACAGGTGTCCTGAGCATAAAGAAAGGTTGGATACCCAAACGTTTGTCTCCTTCCTAAAAATGGTAACTTTCGCCATCTCTAAAACAAAATTCCTCCTAAACCAGCACTCTCTTGCCCCTAAAATGGACTCTGCAGATGAATTTCATTCTTCCTCCCTTTTCTGGGTCCTTCATTTTTTGCTTCAGCGAGGTAGACAGACACCAAGAAGCAGGTGGTTGGCAGAAATGAGCTGTGCTTTCTGATTTAGCTGTGCCTACTGCTTGCTAAATTATCTCAGACTCATTACTCCATCTGTGCTCCTCTATGAGGCATGGATCATTAGGGTCTGGCCTTAATCTGTACATATTATCAGGAGTATTTAAGACTTTTGCTACAGTGCTAGAAATTATGAATGGGCAAACTTCAAGGGTTTCCTATTCCCTTTGGATAAACGTACAACATTCTGGATTGTTATCTACACTGTTCAAACCTCCTGAAATTGCAAAATTGGCCTGAAAATCTCATGATCCTAGCTTTTCCTAAGAACCATATTTTTGTTACGTGTTTCTATAGTGTCTAGCACAATGGTCCATGACTGGGGCCCTTAGGAGAAGATGCAATACAAGCAATACATATAATAATTTCCAACTTCAGGACTGGCCACAAATATTGCAAACAACAACTCTCCTTGTGGCATTTTTGCACTTTTGACAAGGACGTAAACCCAAAACACAAAGTCTCCAAACATTGGAAAACCTCAAAACAAAAAATAAGATCTACCTTGGTACAGTAAATGCGTGACATTTCTTTTACCAACCTAATTTTAACTACTTCTAATACCAATACATTATGAAAACAACATTCAGCCCTAAAACAGAACAAAAGAGTCAGTCCGGTTAGTAATCTTACCTTATTCCCAACTAACAAAGAGAAAACAAAACAGTCCACTCAGAGTAACATTGTGATAAAGCACAGCAATGATTTAGGGGTACAACACTTTCAACCATATTATGACGACAGTCAAGGAGGAATCATTAAAGAGAAGTCTGATACCAATGTAAAGATCGAGAATTGAAATCTGAGTGGAACCAGTATTTCTTGCCCTCTAATAGGAATTCTCCATTCCACATGCTTCTTTCATGCTTGGGAGACCATAGGGATCCATATTTTGGAATAGCCTCCATAGCTGGATCACTGTAAGTGCTGAGATGCAACTTGCATTTACATAAAACTCTTGCATCTAGAGGAGTTCTGCATTTTTGGTCTCATCTCTCAAAAGTAATCTGTTTCACCACAGAAATGGCTGAGCTCACTTATTCAAGAGAAGACCTAGATAAGCCTTTTCCCTGGGATTCAGTACCCAAGAGCAAAATGTGTACAGCATGTGATAGCCAATTAAATGCTAAGAACCAGATTTACAAAGATATTTAGGTACTTACAAAGTTCAGACAGGCCCTGTAAGTGAATTATTAGGCATCTAATTCTCAATGAAAGGCAATAAGAATTTTAATAATTTCAATAAATTAGAAATAGAAGCTTAATGAAAATTACTATTTTTTAATAAATTTATCTAAACCATTCATTTCTCCCATCATAGAATCATAGGACTGGAAGGGACCTCAAGAAGTCATCTAATCCAGTCCCCTGCACTCATGGCAGGACTAAGTATTACCTAGACCATCCCTGACAGGTGTTTGTCTAACCTGCTCTTAGAAATCTCCAGTGATGGAGATTCCACAACCTCCCTAGGCCATTTATTCCAGTGTATAATAGACCCAACCAGCCACCACACACTGGGGACATAGACAGCACGTTATATGCTAAACCAATCTCTTCCCCAGATTCAAAAAATCTTCAGGAAGAATCTTCTAAAGCATATATTTTCAACTTCCTTTCATAAGGAAAGGTAGAAAGATATTTCAGTGTTCATAAGGGCTGACAAGAGATTAAAAAAATTAATTGCGATTAATCGTGCGATGAATCACACTGTTTAACAATAGTGGAATACCATTTATTGAAATATTTTTGGATGTTTTCTACATTTTCAAATATATTGATTTCAATTACAACACAGAATACAAAGTGTACAGAGCTCACTTTATATTTATTTTTAATTACAGATATTTGCACTGTAAAAAACAAAAGAAATAGTATTTTTCAGTTCACCTAATGCAAGTACTGTAGTGCAATCTCTTTATCATGAAAGTTGAACTTACAAAAGTAGAATAATATACAAAAAAAACCCTGTACTCAAAAATAAAACAATGTAAAACTTTAGAGCCTACAAGTCCACTCAGTCATACTTCTTGTTAAGCCAATTGCTCAGACAAACAAGTTTGTTTACATTTGCAGGAGATATTGCTGCCCGCTTCTTGATCACAATGTCACCTGGAAGTGAGAACAGGTGTTCGCATGGCACTGTTGTAGCCCAACTACATTCCAGAGGACATGCATCCATGCTGATGACGAGTTCTGCTCGATAACAATCCAAAGCAGTGCGGACTAACGCATGTTCATTTTCATCATCTGAGTCAGATGCCACCAGCAGAAGTTTGATTTTCTTTTTTGGTGGTTCAGGTTCTGGTAGTTTCCACATTGGAGTTTTGCTCTTTTAAGACTTCTGAAAACATGCTCCACAGATTTTGGAAGATTTTGGAAGGCAATTCAGATTCTTACACCTTGGGTCGAGTGCTGTAGCTATCTTTCGAAATCTCACATTGGTACCTTCTTTGCGTTTTGTCAAATCTACAGCAAAAGTGTTCTTAAAATGAACATGTGCTGAGTCATCATCTGAGACTACTATAACGTGGAATATATGGCAGAATGTGGGTAAAACAGAGCCGAAGACATACAGTTCTCCCCCCCAGGAGTTCATTCACAAATGTAATTAACGCATTATTTTTTTAATGAGCATCATCAGCATAGAAGCATGTCCTCTGGAATGGTGGCCGAAGCATGAAGGGACATACGAATGTTTAGCATACCTGGCACGTAAATATCTTGCAATGCCAGCTACAAAAGTCCCATGCGAATGCCTGTTCTCACTTTATGGTGACATTGTAAATAAGAAGTAAGCATCATTATCTCCATAAATGTAACCAAACTTGTTTGTCTGAGCGATTGGCTGAACAAGAAGTAGGACTGAATGAACTTGTCGGCTCTAAAGTTTTACAATGTTTTGTTTTTGAGTGCAGCTATGTAACCAAAAAAAAATCTACATTTGTAAATTGCACTTTCACGATAAAAGAGATTGTACTACAGTAAATATGTATTTGTATGAGATTAATTGAAAAATACTATTTCTTTTACCATTTTTACAGTGCAAATATTTGTAATAAATAATAATACTATAAAGTGAGCACTGTACACTTTGCATTCTGTGTTGTAATTGAAATCAATATATTTTAAAAAGTAGAAAAACATCCAAAATATTTAATAAATTTCAATTGGTAGTCTATTGTTTAACAGTGTGATTAAAACTGCGATTAATCGTGATTAATTTTTTTAATTGAGTTAACTGCAATTAATCGACAGCCCTAAAGTTCATACATGTCTGGGCAGAAGTGAGTAGGTATTAATAGCTGGGGGGTGGGGTTGACACCATCATTTTGACTAACCTGGCTGGCACTGCAATGAGTGAGAATAAAATAAAATGGATTTCTTTGGGGGGGAGTTATTCCCAACTCAGTATGGCACATGTAGGTAATTGCTGAGTCACCCAAAGAAAGTAGGTCATAGGAATGAATCTCCTCAGACAACAGTTTTACATGCATGTAATTCTACTGGCTTCACTGGAGTTACTCATTATTCAAACGAACATTAGGTCCAATAAGTTTACCTCAGCTGTTTTGCATTTGACTCTATGGAATTTCAGTAGAAGATACTTAGTTCTGCAGGTTTTTTGTTTTTTCTCTAGTTTATCATTCAAAAGTGATAGACAACCTTTGGCTGTTTAAGAACAAAGGGGAATATGTATAAGAGAATATCTCTTATTAGGCATATTTGAGTGCTAATTATTTCATATATGTCAAAACAGATCTTGGAAACTGTCCAAAGCTGTATATAAAATTCTGTAATTTTTAAAGCTAACCACAGTGAACTCTAAAACACAATGTTCCAGCAATGTGAATCTCATACATTTTTCAAGATCTTGATTTAAATGCAGGTTTATCCATAAAAATGCCACCAAAAACAGCTTTGAAATTTTAATTTCTCTCTGAAATAAAGGTCTCTTGTAAGCAGATCTTGTGTTGGTTGTGTCTGAACACCCTCTGCTTTCATTATACTGTGATTTTTCTTACAGCTGCTAAATCCTATTTTTGCAAGGGAAAAAAGGCAATTTTGCACCTCTAATCATCAAAAGAAGCATAATTTAGGCCTTTCTTGTGTCAGTCATGAATTGTCTTTCTTGTGAGCTCACAATGTCATAATATTCTTTTTGATTAATGAGGATCCTACAATTATAGGGTAGAAACCATCATGCCACATACTGCAGAGCCTGTCGAAAGGCAAAAATTATAGTTAATGCTAATGCATTAGCAAAGAGTTATGAGTGGAATTATTACTGTCACCAAATTGAAAGAGTCTGCATCCAGAAGACAGATAGCTCTGTAATCCCTGGAATGTGATTCTATGCAGTAGGTGAACTTTTGCATGGGACCCTTAAATTCTTTTTTCCACTTTTGTGCACTCATTGCCTTTGCACACATTATCTGGAATACCTCTGCCTACCTAGGAAACTGACAGATCAGGAAGGAAGCCTTTGAACACAAAATAAAGGAGGCCTAGCAAAAGCTCGTCTGGATAAATGGAATTCTATCACACATGCATAACAATGAGTTTCAGGCTACATGGTGTAATTAGCCTCCATAATTCAGGTTGGTACAAGCAGAAGGATGAGGGGCATGAAGGCACAGGACATCATCTTACTATAACAATATCAAAAGTCAAAATCAATTGTACTGATAAACCTTAAGCAAATCCTTTCAGCATTACAGCCAATTCACTTTCCAGCTACTGAATAGGCTTCACTCAACCATATTTATTGGAAAACAGTCTCCAAATATATCCTAATATCCCAGCTTTGGCTGTGATTTCCTTAATATCTAGATGTCAGTCCCCTCTAGAAAAGTCTGCAGTTAGAGACATTGGACAACATTTTCTAAAGTGTGTAAGTGATTTAGAGGTCTTAGCTCATTGACTAAGCAACTTAGGTGCTTACAAATTTCAAAAGCACCTATGTGACTCAAGCACTTTTGAAAATTTTACCCATCGTGAATTTAAGAGTTTTTCCCCACTATTTCTACAATTTTTATTATTTTTCCCAATCATGCCCTGTTACACAAATATACTAAAAGATAAACCCATGAGACCAAAAATGTATAAAGTGGAGGGCCAGGCAATATGATTTTTGCCTTTAAAAAAGAAATAAATATAGAACATGGAAAATTATTATATAGGGAAACTCAGAAATTCTGTGCTTTAATACTGCACACTCAAAACACACAATCTTCTTATTTTAGTGTATTATATTTTATTCTGGTATGATATACTGTAACTGAACTACTCAAGAGGGAGTTCACTGCACCATGGATTTCACCACTGAGCTTTCTGTCTGTCAGGAGATTATCCTAGAATCTGGATCAACTCATACAAGAAGCTGAAGCCAACCTCTTAGAACAGGGGTTCTGCATACCTCTTTGTTAGAGATACAGGTCTTGTCATAGACATATTCCCACTCCCAACATCACAGTCTTCCCATCTGAAGTTTCTCATCATGTTTTGGGTCCACTGACAGAAATTTACCAGTTGATTACATTGTCCAGTTTGAGTTCCTGGTTTTCATTTCAAAGAATTCAAAGGGATTGCTCATATGCCTAAAGTTAAGTACCTGCTAAAGTACTCTGCTGGACTGGGGCATTAGTATACAGGTTTTTTCTCACTAATGCTTGAATTTAAAACATGCAGAGCCAGATTGTCACTATAGTTACACTAGTGTAAACCCAGAGGAACTAACCAAGATCAGAATCTGATCCTCACAATGAGTACAAATTAATACATACCAGCCTGTTCTCCTTTCCCTTTGCTGAAACTATGAGCAAAGATCCTATTTGTTTAAACATTTATAAAAAGTATCTCAATATTCTACCATCATAGTCCAAAAAACACTGGACTCACATTAGAAGCTATTGAGTTTGGGGCCATCAATATAGAATACTGCAATATTTATATTTTAAGAAGAAAACGGGACAGGATGATGTGTCAGAGCAGAAAGGCAAAAGCTGGTTGTTGGTAAGGGAAATAAAGATGATTTTTTGAAAGGAAGGGGTCTACTGCATAGCTGAAAATTTTGGCACGGAAAAGTCCTTCAATCCTCCAGAGATAATCTTCAAAATTGATCCAACCTAACTACATGTCTTAAAGGTTTGGACAATGAAAGATGGATAGCCTCCACAGCAGAGAGTGGATGAGAGAAAGAAATATGCAAAATCCAATGGACAATCAGTCACTTTCACTGAAACATCATACACATCAGTGCTACTGAATGCACATAGACTTTATAGTAGAAGAGACAGGCTGAAGTGAGGAGTTCAGCGTCATTACTCAGCAGAAAGGCATTCCGATACATGTAATTAAAACTGAAAAATAATGGAGTACTTGTGGCACCTTAGAGACTAACCAATTTATCTGAGCATAAGCTTTCGTGAGCTACCGCTCACTTCATCGGATGCATCCGATGAAGTGAGCTGTAGCTCACGAAAGCTTATGCTCAAATAAATTGGTTAGTCTCTAAGGTGCCACAAGTACTCCTTTTCTTTTTGCGAATACAGTCTAACATGGCTGCTACTCTGAAACCTGAAAAATAATGCTTATTCTCCACCTCCCTCCCTCAAACTTTCACTTCCCTTGCCAGACAGGCATCTAAATCCAGCACCACACCCTGGCACCCCTTTATACAAAGAAGTTTTTGAACAAAATGTTTCCTGTGATGGATATATTTAGCCTTTGTGGCTCCCTGCTGAGGGGCCCACACTCCTACAATACCACAACCTCAAGAGGTGGCAAGCTGAGGCCAAAAGAGCAGTGAAGGTGTATCCTCCATGCTTACCTAGAGAAGAGTCTCCACAGCAGCCATTATGGAAACCACAGAGACCTGGTCCTCCAGAAGCTAGGGGGGCTAGCAATAGCTAATCAGGGTCCTGCTGGCCCAGGTAAAAGAAGCTGCCTGGCCTTTGCACTGCAGGTCTTGGGTGAGACCAAAGGAATTAAGGAGGCGGCTCCTTTCTGGCCAAAGCAGCCTGGCAAGTAACCAGAGTTTATGGCTGGCTGAACCTACATAGCTGAAATTGAAGAGACAGAAGAACCTGAGGATGTTGGCATGAGATAGGACTGGGAAATAAAAGGGCCTAGTAGGAAGAGGCCCATGGAAATAGCTGTGATGAATTGGAGTAATCAGAATGTGGCTGCTGTGTACAGGGTACCTGGGCTGGAACCCGCAGTAGTGGGTGGGCCTGGGCTCCCCTACCGGCCACAGGTAAAGTGATGTAAACCTCAAGAAGGGGTCAGGGCTTGTTTCAGAGCCTGAACAAAGACCTGAATTTTAAGGTCCAGAGCTGGGGCTGAAGATCCTAGCAAGGGCAGATAGACCATTAATTTATTGGACTCTTTAATGACCTGGAACGGGCACATTTGGACATTGTGACTCAACCAGAGGGCCATGCCACTGGAGACCCTCCAAGATTGGCCGGCAGCCTGCAGTGGGCACTAGGAATGAGAAAAAGACTGTGGTATCGCACCCACCCACTCAGAGGCATTCAGGAGGTGAGTGCCCCTTTATACTTCCTCTCAGACTAAGAACTTATTTTAAATATTCACTTCAGTATGAAGCAGGTTAGAAAGAAATAGAATTAGAGAAATATACAATACTGGGACTAGGATATATGGACAAATGTCATATTGTCAAGAACTCCATACTTCAACATCATTAATGAGCTAATATCTGTCTAACTTGGTAAGAAATTAAAGAGCCCAATCCTGTGACGCGCTGAACACACTTAGTTCCTGGCAACTTCAGAGGCAGTTGCGGGAATTCAGTGCCTCACAGGATTGGGCCTAACAACAATATAATGGAATGGCTCACACACAGCTCTCATGGGAAGACTGCTGTGGAAATATGGAAATACAGTTAAGTTCATGTATCTTGCATGAAGTATAAAGCGCACCAAAAATGTGAGAAAGTTGTAAAGTATGACACGCTAAATGGACACATCATGAGTCAAACTTCTGGCTAACTGCTGTAGGTGAATGACAAATATATTCTGTTCAACAAAATAATCCCATTCAGTGGAAGTACTAATATATCTTCAGCTGGATTTTTTTCTCTCCCATAAATAGTGTTATTCGTCTTCTACTTAGCCATTTTGTAATGAAAAAATATAATTTTGAAATGATCAATTGAATTTCACATGTTTTAAGTAACCTTAGAACAAAATCAATGCCTTGAAGGGAGGGAAAACCAGACAGCAGAATGGAAGAAAGGAACAGAATGGAAATAGTCTGAAGAGCATCGATATCACCATAACCCATAATAAATACATTTTGGGTTTGACCCTCAGCAAGTGTAAATGCTGTGAAGCTGTGATATTTTACACCTGCTGATGACCTGCCATTTACGTACTTAGATTTTCAGTGTTTTGGTACTGAATGTCCTAGGGGCAGACTTAAAGCTTGAGGGATCCCTGAAGTGATATTCTTTATCTCAAAACCATTTTTGACAGTCATGCTTACTTTCACCAATACAACCTTGTTTTCTTGAGGAAAGAACGCTGAGCTTGTGAAATGCCTTGAAGAATATACCCTTCTCTCCACAGTAGAGTGACAATGCAAGATTCTCCTCTTTGCCCTACCAATGTGATTCAACCCTTAACTGTATTGAGAGAAGAGTAGTTTGGGCATCAGAGGGTAGTTACAGCATAATCTCAGAGGTTTTCTTAGTGGAGAGTTCCCAGCTAAGGGCTGGATCCGGAGTTCGCTGAAGTCAAGGGGAAAAGTCCCACTCACTGCAGTGGTGCAGGATTAGACTTTTGTGGGTAGTGACTTACTAGTTTTTAGTAGCTAGAAGTGGTCCATGCTCATTCTGTCCTTGGCCCCTCTGAGACTGCCAGCAAGAACAACAGTGACAGTACTTATTTTGTGATGTGGATTCTTGTCCCTTTGCAAATGAACTGAAACCACAAATACTTCACATTGTTAAATAGTGACACATTTTGGTCACCTCTGAGTTGGGTTTGAATCAGCAGGAAGATAATCCACAGAAAAAAGGCTCATTCATCTTGCCATTGTTAGTTCTTGCAGTCCCCCTTGTAATTGCTTTTTTTGTTTGGTTGGTTTTGGTTTAATGCAGAAATGTAAATGACTGATTGGCATTTAAAAGGATAGCTTATAAAGTTACATAGCACTTAACATGCTTCCTAAATATTAGTTAGGGCTTAAATGATTCATAGCTAATTATCTTATACGGTGTATTAGCTTGTTAATTATGCAAATGTTCTTTACAAGCTTCATCTATTAATAATGGAGTAATTAAACATTTATTGGTAATGTACCTTTGCATTAATTATACAGAAAATATATTTATCACATACGTTACTTCAGTGAATTGACCTTAGCTCTCCACCTCTCGGGATCAAGTCCTTAGAATGTTAGTGAGCATTTTGTGATTAGGAGAACAGATAGATTTTCAAAGTAGCTCACCTACACTCAACAACATACCCAATACACCCATTCTATTTATAAGCTGTAAGTGGTGTACATTATACTGTAAATGGGATCCAACCACAGTAATGAAAAGTGGAACTGGAAGAACTGATACAAGTAGAAATGGGTGAACTGATTCCGCTAAAACAAGAGCTTACTTCTCCCTCGCCCCCGATTTCCCCTGTTCATAAAGCGCCTCACCAAATTACAGTGTCTGACCCTAGGCAAGTCATTTAAAGTCTATCGCTCAGTTTTGCCATCTGTAACATGAAAGAAGTAGGCCGAGCTGGTTGAAAAGATCTTCATCTGAACATTCCTTTTCAACAAAAAAAAATGGCTTTTCATCCAAAATGAAAATGTTGACAGAAAATGTCAATGTTTCTCCTTTCTCCCTTTTCCTCTCCCTACTCCCCCAACTTGGAAATGAGAGGGGGGGAAAGGAGAAAGAAAGGGGGAGAGGGTAGCAATCCCACACAATGTTTAGTATAACGCCAAACTAAACCAGAAATATTAATTTTATTAAAATGTAGAAACATCTACAATATTTTGAACAAAATGAAATATTTTCATGGAAAATACTTGCCATACTGCAACAAGTCCAGTAAACAACACATCTGGGAACAAAAATCCTCACCTATTTGCCCTCATTATAGAGAGGTACTATTTCCTTCTGTAACACATGCTGTCATTTGAACAAGTAGTCTCTGTACTTAATCAAATGGTGGTTTGACCTTGTATAACATTGATTATTAGGAATCTTGAGTTTGTCGATTTGAGTCACTCACCCCAAATAATGGTTTTGTCTATCGAATAAAGATTCCCCTTAAGACTCAAACACAAAAATCAGTACCACGAGTAGATTAAACAGCATGTACTTAAAGATTCTATTGCTGCTTCTTTAGAAACCTGAATAGAATAAAGAATGATGTGTAACATCCTGTAGTTTACCTGGTGTGGTTCTGTGCTACACTGAGATGTACGTGTGGGTAAGGCATGGTATCAGGGTTGCTCTTGAAGAACAATAACTCCCCAGCATGCTGACAGCCCAAAACTTTGGCTTCACCCTTCGGATCAGAGGTACATTTTGACTTTACAAGACCCCCATCCGAGCTACACAGGTTTGATTTTTGTGATAGTGAATTACATGCTGTCATGATATACAACCACAGTATAGCTTAAGCAGGATCTATTTATAAAATAAAACAGCTAGAAAGCAGGCTTCCCAATGGTTCAAGATAATCCTTTTGGTTTTCTGTTTTATCAAAGACCTCCCCTTGTCCAAAACTCTGTGCAACACACATACATCTAGTGGCCAAATAATATTGTACATGTAAATGTAGGATACAAGACACTAACAGGGTTCAAAAAAGAACTAGATAAGTTCCTGGAGGATAGGTCCATCAATGGCTATTAGCTAGGATGGGCAGGGATGGTGTCCCTAGCCTCTGTTTGCCAGAAGCTGGGAATGGGACAGGGGATGCATCACTTGATGATTACCTGTTCATTTCCTCTGAAGCACCTGGCATTGGCCACTGTTGGAAGACAGGATACTGGACTACATGGACCATTGGTCTTATATACCCATGGGAGCATTAAAGCACCTGAACTTGTCCTCTTTACTCAGACAGAGCTTCTATTGTACTGCCTGAGTAAGAAGTGGAGGGTCAGGCTCAATTAAGGACTGAAATCATTCCAGCTCAGCAACAGGAACCCCTGCTGTTAAATAGCAATAGGCCATGCTGTCAATGAACTTTGTGTTTTTATGCTTTGTTTTGTTTTATATATCATACAACATTTTTTCATCCCTACACGTGGCACTTTAAAAAAAACCAAAACCTTAAAGATCTAGTCCAAAGCCTATCAAAGTCAAGGATGTTGTTCCTTTGATTTTCAATAGGCATTGGATCAAGCCAACAATGCCCAAACAGGTACCAGTTGTGTCTGAGTGAAGAAGGAAGTAACACAGTGAATTTTGCTAGGCATGGGAAGAGTTTTCTCCTTTTACATATTTTTTAAAAAGGATAATATATAAACAAACTATATGAGTCTATGGATCTGTTGGAGCACGTTTCTTTGGTTTTTAACCTATCGTCATTATCAAGATTAAACAACTAAGATTAAGGGTTGTTTTGAAGTTTGGGTTTGAGGTATTATTTGAGAATACATTTTGCATTGTGCCTACTGGTTTTTGCTGAGAAAATGTCAACTGGTGCTAACTTCTTAGCATCCAACAGTAAAATAATTCTTGCACAGCTGGTTCATGGAGAACCCCTTCCTATGTTTTAATTTTTCCCTGGTTTGATACGGCAGGGGGAAAGGGGAGGCTAATGGGTGTCCATGAAAAAGACTGCTCTGGGGGGGTCCAATATTTACACTAGGATTGAAGAGAAATGGCCTCAGTGGTGTGGAATTAAGGAAAACAGAACAAATTATCATTTTGTTGTGCAGATCTGTAAAAAGATTTTATATGGTTTTTAATTTGCTCACAGCGAGCAGCCTGGGTTATAAACGTACTATTTCAATTGGTACATTAGTTGGATTTCATGGGAATTTGCAGAGAACCCCATCACTCACAGCTGACTCGGGCAATAAAATCTGTTTTCTGTCATTAATCCAGCACCAACAGGCTGGCTAGTCACCTGCAGAGACCAGTGATGGATGGGAAATAAGCAGCATTTGTGTAACTCACCATATATTGCTGTGGAAAACAAAACAAAACAAAAAAAGATTGCAGGGGAAATGTGAACCACAAAGATATTCTTGTTCATTCAAAGCAGGGGACAAGTTTACCAATGTGGTTCCTCGCGGTTCTTTTCTTTAAATCTGTGATTTAGAAAAGGAAACTATTTCCTCTTTGCAGAAAGCAGAGAAGACAAAATATGTACAAAAGACTGATGTTAATATAAATCAAAGCACTGGCAAGTCTCAGGTTGACGAGAAGAGAACCTAGTGTATTAATTAATATTTATTTAGCAATAAAGTTAAATAATTTTTAAAATAATTATCTACATTAGTCAAGGTACTATGGCTATAGAAAAACATAGGGCAGAGTATGAGTTAGCACTACGCTCAACACGTAGTTCAGTTTACTTCAATGTGACTACTTGAGGACAAAGATGCTACTCAGTATGAGAGAGGGCATCAGAATTTGGCCAAAGGAGTTTATGATAGCTTCCAAGTAACAAACTCTCCTTTGCTGTGATGCCTACAAAAAAAAAAGTTGACAATTGTTAGGCCGCTGGTGGACTGAGACCACAATCTAGCAATTGATCAGTATTGTCTCATTGTTTCCTTGTACTCCCGCATCTGGCTATCTCTTGCCTTATACTTAGACAGTAAGCTCTTTGGAGCAGGGAATGTCTTTTTGATCTGTGTTTATCAAGTGTCTAGCAAAATGGCATCCTGGTCCATGACTGGGGCTCCTACGTACCACAATAATACAAATAAATAATAATAATTATTATTATTATTATAAAAGACTACGGTCATGTCTATACTTACAGCTAAATCAGCTATGGTGTCAATTTAGTGGGTCTGTGAAGACCCGATAAGTCGATGGCAGAGTGCTCTCCCATGGACTCCTGTACTCCAGCTCCCCAAGAAGCATAAGGTAAGTCAGTGGGAGAGCATCTCCCATCGACACACCGCAGTGAAGACACGGCTGTAAGTCAACCTAAGTTACACGGACTTCAGTTACGTAACTGAAGCAGTGTAACTTAGGTCGAATTACAGCTTCAATGTAGACCGGCCCTAAGTAACCAATGACAATTTCCACTAGTAAACCAGCCAATCTGAAACTAAGATTAAAAAAGACTGGGAATGCTCATTTTAGAAAAGAGATGACTAAAGAGGGACATGAGAGAGATCTATAAAATCATGAATGGTGTAGAAAAAGTGAATAGAGATGTGTTATTTACCCCTACACCTAACACAAGAACTAGGGGTTAACCAATCAAATAAATAGACAGCAGGTTTAAAAGAAACATAAGGAAGAACTTTACACAATGTACAGTCAACCTGTGGAACTCATTGTATGGGATGATGTGAAGGCCAAAAGTATAACTGTGTTCAAAAAAGACTTAGATAAGTTCATGGAGGATAGGTCCCTTAAAGGCTATTAGCCAAGACGATCATGGATGCAACCCTATGCCCCATGTATCCTTAAACCTCTCATTGCCAAAAGCTAGGATGGGATGACGGGATGGATCACTCGAAATTGCCTTGTTCTGTTCATTCCCTCTGACATATCTGCCACTGGCCACTGTCAGAAGATAGGGTACTGAGCTAAACGTACCACTTGTCTGACCCAGTAAGGCTGGTCTTATAACTCTACTCCATAAAGGTATTTAAAAATTAGCATTTTTTTCAGCACCAATCATGCTACTTTTCCAAACCTTTTCAAGTTTATGAAAGTTGTTTTCTGCTTTTGGTATTCATCACTTGACATCTAGCATGGTGTCACCATCATTGTACATCTCACTTCCAGATAGGTAAAACTAACTCACTTCTAGTATTTCTCCATCTGCTCTGATAGTTGCTTTTGGAACATTGATGGCCATAGACTGTCTTCCCCTTGTTGATAAACAGACCAACTTGTTTTGCTGTGTCTAACAGCTGAGTTTTTTTCTTCCATTGAGTGATGTGTTGAACTAGACAATATAATATCAGCAAAAATGAGGTATCCAATTGTCCTTTATTATTTGTCCATAAAATTCCTCAGTTGCCTTCTTGTGGTTACTTTCCTCATGACATAGTCAATGATCAGTGCAAACAGTAGCAGGAACATAATAAACCCTTGCTTAACTTCAGTTGTCACTGCAAACCACCGGTGATGTTATCATCTCTGACAAAGCATTCAGCATTATCGTATAGATCCTTGATTATTCTAATGATTTTTGCTGGTATTCCATACTATGCCATTTTCTAAAGACTCTCTCTGTGTATGCTGTCAAACGCCTTCTATGAAACCTATGAAATTGATCACAAGAGGTGCTTGCCACTCCACACTCTCTTCTATAACATTTCTGAGAATAATATGGGCTGTACACAGTGGTCTCAAACCTGCTTGTTTCTCTCTAAGTAGAAGAACGATTTGTTTCTTGATACATTACAGGATGATGATGGGCATGATTCTCCCAAGCACTGAGAGTAATTTGATTCCTCTCCAGTTATTCCATTTGTTAAGGTCACCCCCTCCTTTGGCAATTTTACAATAAGGCCTCTCTTCTATCTGGTTAGGTTCTTTTCTTCATTTCATATTCTAGCTAAAAATTCAAAGAAAGTCTGGAAGTCTCTTTTATCACTTGCTTTAAGCATCTCTCCAGTAGTGTTATCCTCTCCCTCTGTTTTCCCATTTTTGTGTGTACAGATGGCCTTTCTAATTTCTTCCATTTTAATATCTCCTAAATCAATATCAAGCTCCAGTGGCAAGTTTTCATCACTTATTTCTAGTACTTAACTTAGGTTTGATCTATTTAAAACAGCATGAAAATGTTCTGCCCATCTTTTCCTTTGTTCTTTAACAGGGCCTTAATAGGCAGCACGGTTAAAAAAAAAACAAAAGGAAGTATTTTTTTCACGCAACGCACAGTCAACCTGTAGAACTCCTTGCCAGAGGATGTTGTGAAGGCCAAGACTATAACAGGTTCACAAAAGAACTAAATAAATTCATGGAGGATAGGTCCATCAATGGCTATTAGCCAGGATGGACAGGGATGGTGTCCCTAGCCTCCGTTTGCCAGAAGCTGGGAATGGGCGACAAGGGATGGATCTCTTGATGATTACCTCTTCTGTTCATTCCCTCTGGGGCACCTGGCATTGTCTACTGTTGGAAGATAGGATACTGGCCTGGATGGACCTTTGGTCTGACCCAGTATGGCCATTCTTATGTTCTCTAGTACTGCTAAAGTTTCCTGTTATCTGTTTGTCTTATACAAGGTTGTAAGGTCACCTCTTTGGCTGGCATTGTCAGCCTTTCAATATATTCTATCAATAAATGCCCTTTTATCCCTTCTAGGATTCCTTTTTACCTCTGTCTAGAGCTCTGTATTCTTCTTGCCTCTTGTTCATCTCATCATATATCCCAGCATTCATGTGCTTTTGCATTATACTTTTTCTCTTTTCCACTGCTGCTCTAGTAGCATCGCTAATCCATTCTTTCTTTTAGATTTCATTGTTATTCGGAATGTATTTGCACTTTCTAGATAGGATGTTTTTCCCATAGAGTATCAATGTTTTGGTTTTCTTCACTTGATTCCATCAGAACATTGAACCTGTTCTTCAGTTCAATCTGAAAAGCACTTTTTGTGTTTAGATTTTTTTAATTGTGTGCTGTTAATGTGCAGTCTTCTTTTAACCTTCTTCATCCTGTCCAACTCAATCTTCAATTCAGCCGTGCAAAGGTTATGGTCGCTAACCATGTCTGCTTCCCTGTATGCACATACACAACAACCAATGAGCTAGAAAACTTTCTTGAAATGCAGAAATGAGCTATCTGGTTCTTTGTAGTGCCATCTGGGAAGTACCATGTCTCTTTATGGATTTCTTTAGAGGAAATATTGTTCCACCTATCACTAGGTTATTCACACTACCAATTTCTACGCTCACCATTTTGGTGCATGTTCAAACCCTTTCCAAACTTGCCCATAACTTTATCCAACTCATCCTTGTTGTTTCCAACCTCTGCATTAAAATCACCCATAGTCACTATATCAAGCTAGGACCTTGGTTAACACATCCTGTAACAAATAATTAATCATCTTTTTCCTCATCTGGCTCTTTGCTGGTGGATGCATAGCATTGTATATCTGCTAGGACTTGCTTTCAGACTAGATTATTTTAAACTAAAAATTCTTGCATTAACTGGTGCCCACTCAATCAGTGCTTGCTCTGTTTCATTCAACATGAGAATTGTTATGCCAACTTCATGGCTACCATCCACATTTCCAGAGTAGATTTTGCTCTTATTTGTTTCTTTAAAGTGTGGTTTGTTTGAACCCGTCCACCTGCACTCACTGACTCTAAGGACATCAAGACAGTATCGATCCATTTCTCTAATTATTTGAGCAGTGTTTGTAGTTTCATACATAGTTCTTATATTCCAAAATCCAGTTTTCATTACGGATCTGGCCTTGAGAAAGGGACTTTTCGGGTCTCTGGTTTCCTTACAGGTTTGACCAATCCCTGTCATATTCTTTGTCTGAAACTGATCTCTCGTTTCAGACAGCTGTGTACAAATATGGCACCTGGTTTTTATTTCTGTGGTAAATTTGCTTTATATGGCGGGGTTACCATTCCCATACCTTAAGTCCCAGGCTCTTTATTCATTATTGGAGCTGTTCACAAGTGGACACTCCTATCTGCCATCTGCAGGATGTGCTTGGTAGTTTCAGACGTTTCTTGGTTATACTGCTATAATACAGGAATAACTCAAGTGACATACTCTAAAAACTGGCTTAAGTGACGAGGACAGGATTATGGACTCGTGGGCTGATCCAATCTGGAAATTCCTATCTAACATCTGAAGGTCACAGAATTGAGAGCCTGCTGCAAAGCCCATTGAAATGAATGGGAATCTTTCCATTTACTCCAATAGGTTCTGAATCAGACTCTAAAGAAGGAAAGGAATGGAAAGAAGGGCAGCATAAGTAATTCCCAAAACAGTAAATGTTGGAAGTGAGCCAGACCACCAAGGTAGGACAGAATCCAGTAGCTGATCCAGCTTTATTATTGCGTAACAGATTTCAAAGTCAGAGAGGCAGCAGAGGCCACTGAAAATAATAAAAAAGCCATACTTACAGGATTGGCAAGAAAATAACTAGGCCCAATTCTACCCAGAGGCTATTCTGTAAATCAGTTTGAAAAAGAAATAGCTGCAGGGGGCACCACAGCATTTTAGATGGTGTGAAGCACCATCTATGCTACTTTACCTTACAAAACATTTGTCAGTCTGTGTGTAAGAAGTGGCACTTACAGAATATAAGTAACTTGAATTCCTGAGGAGCCCAACAGCTGATGGAGAATGTAACTGTTGTAGAAGATGGCACTCCTGCAGGGGCACAGGCTGCTTTACCAATGTATATAGTTTCAAAAAAGCACTTCCAACACATTTGAAATCACAGGGGAATGCAAAGGGGGAGTGCTGGATTCCTTCCATTCATATGTAAATGGAAGAAAAGGCAGCTGGTAACTTATGTGCAATATATGGTGCCAATGTTTGGAGGGGCTTGATTTTAAAAAAGAAAATTAGTCACAAGTTTGACTCAAGGCAATACATAATCAATCTTGGTATGTAATATGGCCCTCATTGCCATATACATCTATTTTCCCACTTGTAAGAGAAACCACTGCAACATGACAACAGAGGGAAGGAGGTTTTGTTTTTCTCCTATTTTTAACATTTTAGATGAATAGTTAAAAAGTGACAACACAGGCAAATGAAGCCATTTATTACAGAACAAAAGGAGGGTGACCAATGTCAGTTGCAGCTTCCTCTCACCACCATGACCTAACCAAGAAAAAACAGCTTTTGATGGCTTTCTCCTCATGTCTGATGAGTCCGTGGTATCTCAGCAAACTGTCAACAAAAAGTCCATCTGTGATGGAAGTTTTGTGATGTGACCAGCAGTCCACTAGGATGTGAACCCAGTCCAGCAAAATTCAGATCATGCAACAATATGGTGTTTAGTGCCAGCAGTATACAGATGAAATACAAATCTACATTCTTTCACGTCAGAATGCAGGGAGAACCAGAATTCAGCTTTCACAGTCTCTAAGGTAGATAAGCACCAATATGAAAAAAACACCTCAACCCTCGAAAGAAAGATGTAACGCTGGGGTCTGTCTTTAGAAGATTAAGATGGTGCAGAGCTTCAGGATTCCTCTGGCTTCTTCACTGACCAGTGTGTTTGTTTTTAAAATAGAGCTTGTCAGGAAATAGCATTTCTTCCCCAATAAGTTTTGGGGTCAAAAAAGTCAAATTTGTGTGTGAGGGGAAAAAATTCTGGAAAATTCTGTTTCAGGAGAACCACAGTGGTTGGGTTGGTTGGTTTTTGCTTGTTCTGAGGTGCCTCCCAGGGCCACATACTCCCTGGGGAATCAGGTAGCATAAATACGCAGCTGCACGAGGAGTAGGAAAACGGGCTACCCCAGCAGCTGCCTCTCTCTGTTGCCCAACTCCCCAGGGAACCTGCTGCCTGCGGAGTTGGAGACCAGGGGAGACCAGGATGGCAGGAAACAAGGAAGGCTGCCTGCCTGGTTTCTGTCAGAATAAACATATTGCTGCAGAACATTCTGGTTTAATAAAATCAGCATTTTTCTACAGAAAGTATTCTGTCAGAAAATTTTCAAACCATTCTACTTTTTACCCCCTTTAGCTGGCCAGGAGGCTGCTTCCTATTAGATAAGGACCAAACCGGAGTGATCTGTTTGTTTGTTTGTTCTGTCCAGGCTAAGTTACTGCAATGATTAGGCCCAGAAGTGCTGAGGAAGCTCTAGATAAACCTAAATGCAGTGGTCCAGCTTTTGATGAACTCAGGATGAAGAAAACTCATTAACCACTTGCTCCACATGCTGTAGTCTGACTCCATCTAATTTAGATCCAATTTAAGCCTCCGAATCCAATCTGTAGACATTGACTATGCTAGGACCTAGCAACCTCAGGGACCACCTTTCCCCATGTGAACTTTCACAATTGTGATCATCACGAACAATGGCATTAACAGCTTTCAGTGTGAGACTCAGGGGACCAGGGTTTTGAAGCTTCTTGGTGACCAGTGCGGATTCTAGTACTCCCTTCCACCAGACATCAGAATGATCACAGGTCTCACCAGGTGCAGACCAAGATGTAGGACCCATCCCTGAGCAATAGATTTCCCAGAGCAACACTCCAAAAATGGCTCAATTTCTCAGCCCTGAAAATAGAAGAGAGGAGGAGGAGAAAGGTGGATGACAGAGGAGAAGTATCTTAAAATGCCTGCCAAAACACAGGCTGCTGCCTTTCAAGGTTGTTCCTTAGTACTCAGACAAAATGCTGGTGGGCACAATGTAAATACCTATATCAAACAGATTTTAGAGAGAACTCACATAGGCCACAAAATGTACCCCAGCTAGTAGTGAATTTCAGTCTGAACAGACTTGAGCTAGATTTAAACTGATGGCTAAAATGTGTTCCATTACTTATCTAGCCAACCATTCTACTGTAATCTATTACTGCTCTCCTGAACCCTCGGCATCCCAATTTCTGATGCCAATGGCATCTAAGAGCACCCAGCACCTTGTAGGAAGCATTCAGCACTCAATATAGGGTCTGCAATTAACTAATTGAATTGCAGAGGCTTCCACATTTGTGAATCACAACCAAACGTGTTTCTCAGAACTTAATTCTCTTCATGGAAGGAAATATTTAATCAAGAAGAATGACCATCTTTAAAGAGAATGGGTAAGCTAACCCTGGGAAAAAAAAGAACCCCTACTAGTGATGTTTGAAATATATTTCACACACAATTCACTATGCAAGTAACAATCCTGATCCCACTAAAGTCAGTGGCAACTCTACCATTTACTTCAATAGAACAACAGCTAGGTTGCAAACCAGAAAATTTTCTTCCATGTGAAAGAAGGGAATGATTCTTTAGTGAGTTTTTCCCTTCAAAAATTCTATTGCTGTTATGTGGATTGCACACTTGAGCCCTATGTCAAAAGCCTGCAAGCTCCTTAGTCATGTGAGTAATCATTTGATCCATTTTATAGAGTGTACTGCATATTTGATCAATGCTGATACTTCATTTATGTTATATCACCTAAATAAATAAAAAAGGTCTCACATTATGTGGTTATTTTCGTTTGCTGAGTCAGAAAACAAAGCCGGGTCCAACATCTGCTTTTATTTTTGTTCAGACAAGCTTGCATCTCTCCCTTTAGGGTTCAGTGCAAGCAAACTGCTGCTAAACATGGTAATTACAACATACTCAACATGGTGAGTATAATAACATTGTAATTGTCCAAGGGTTTGAACAATTTGGACTGATTTTTGTATAGTGTATAATTTACAGTAAAGATTCAAAATGTGTTTTCTTTGCTCTGAGAGCCACTTTCATCCTTTTAGCTCCGGATCATTATGCATGGAGACAAGCCTCCACAATCATATTTGATCCAGATGAAGAACATCTGCAGAAATAGAATAACTTATTTTATTGACATTTACATAATTGTGTCTGGATCTGATTCTGTTTGTGACAGTCAAGGTAATGTAATGTAACTGAGACTCCATGTAGTCATTCAGACAAAACAAAAATATATAAACTCATGAAATGTTACCGCAAACGTAATAAACCAGCAACACTGACTGGCCTGGGATGAAAGAATGTAAGAAAATATTAATGAATCTTGCAGATAAAAGTTTGTTTTGTAAGTACAGTACAAGTCTTTGTCAAATCCAGTTATATGGTAAGGCCCTGATCCTGCAAAGCCTTACTTGCTTACCTTTACAAACTGCGAGTAGTCTCTTTGAAGCTGTGACCGGTGTCCCAGTGGGGGCCATCTATTGTCACTCAATTAGGGTGAACTGCAAAAAATGGGGCAGAAAATCCCCAGAAAACTGGTGGATATTCCAATACTTAGATTTACCAAGCCAGCATAAAGCAACTTCTTTATTACCTTCCTGGTTACTCAGAAGTCCAAACAACACAGTTCTCTTAAAGTGATCCAGCCTCAGGCCTCCATCCAGGTACCTAAGTCAAATATGATGATTTCTGAAAATCTTATTTCATCATATAAAATAAAAGGTACTACCAATCCCAAAGGATCGGACACATTACCTCCCAGGTTATTGAATATTCCAGATCTTATCCAAATACACTACTCAGCCAATTCTTATTAACTAACCTAAAATTTATTTTAAAAAACAAAAGAGAAAGAGAGTATGGTTAAAAGATCAATATACATACAGACATGAGTTCAATTCATTTAGTTGCAGATTTATTGCAGAGATGGTGAGCTTTGTAGTTGCAAAGGGTTCCTTTAAAAATAGTTCATAGGTGATAGTCCAATGTCCAAGTATCATATTGAGGGAGTACCAGCATAACTGGGACCTCAGTCTTGCAACTCAAAGTTCCCCTGATGAAGCCTAAGCAGAACCTGAGATGACAGAATCAGGACCCAAGGATCTTTTATACAATTTTATGTTATCTTTGACAAGTTGGAGTTCATCAAGGAACAAAAGGCAATTAGGACAGCTTTGAAGAAGGTCCAGCACAGTTACTTAGCTATAGAATTAATGTAAGGCAATTTGCTCGTTCCTCCACCATTCACAGATTATTTGCTATACCTTTCAAAGAGAGATGAATACAGAGATATCCCGTGTTTACAATTCATTTAATCGCTAGGATGTTCTTTTGATCTCTAAATTATCAGAATACAGCATAGACAGGAACTGTTGTTTACATTGTTGACCCTACTCATACATATGTAAATACATAAAAACACAAACATTATCTCCCCATGTCTTTTGAGGGTTGTTTATTTTGCAGGATGTTTAACCCTTTCTGGCCATGCATCACACAGAAGTTAATGGGACTAATAACAGTGTGTAAAGCTAAGCACATGCATAAACCTAAGCAGATCAGGGCCCTGTGGATGGTAATTAGAATGATGATATACTGAACAGGCCTTAGATGACCTGCTACCCTTGTGTGTAATGCCAGACCCTCAGCACATGCCTTGTGTCTTGCTTTCTTTTAAAATATATTTTATTTCATTTCTCAGAAAACAGTATGAAAATAAGTACACTGCTATGAACACCAAGATACCAGCTGTTATTAGAGCTGGTCATAATCTGGAGGCGGGGGGTCACAAAGTTTGAAGCTTTGCATGGTTTGAAACAGGCCTATTTTATATGAAATATTTTTTTCACAAATCCTATCAAAAATTTCATTTGCCAAAAACCTCATCTTCAGGAACTAAAAATTTCAATAACTATTTTGATTTTTTTAATAAATGTCATGAAAAAATACAAATTTAACATTTTGAATTTAAAAAAACCAACCTTTTCACTCAAACCGCTGTGTTTTGGGGAACCGTTGCGTCATTTTGCTTTCCCAGTTTGAGAAAGGATGCTATCGCTCTAAAAATCAGGCAAGAAGTGTCTTAGGTTTGGTGTCCAAAAACTGAGGTGAGCAAAACCAAAGGCTGCTTTTTGAAAGTTTAGACATATTGCATCTCTGTACTTCAGTTTTCCCATCTGCAAAGTGGGGATAACCAATAATTATCT
The DNA here is from genome assembly GCF_015237465.2 of Chelonia mydas. Taxonomy (NCBI): domain Eukaryota; kingdom Metazoa; phylum Chordata; order Testudines; family Cheloniidae; genus Chelonia; species Chelonia mydas. The sequence continues at coordinate 103,841,210 of NC_057850.1, read as the reverse complement.
GCCTCACAGGGCTGTTGAGGGAATTATTTAATAATTGTTTACAAAGCTCCTTGAGACCCTAGGACTAAAGGAACTCTAGAAATGCTGTGCATCCTTGGAAGATATATTCTCTAATGTGGGTGAAATGCGAGATGCACTCGCTTCTTTATCACCCCTGGTTTTTCCCTATTTGTAGTCTTTGTGGAATCCGACTTGTATATATACACATTTTGACAGCTCATATCAATATTTATATTTAAGCATTTTTTTTCAATTTTCCTCTATTTAAATTTTCACAGTTGTGGGAAATTATGGCGGTGGAGGGGGTCAGATTACTATTAAATGACCATATGCATTGATTTGAAAAAGTTAAAGCTTTATACTTATTAAAAGGCACATTGTCAACATCACATGTTAAAATCTGCAAAGTAAATATCGTTAAATCAAACTTGAATGAGTTCTTAAGCTGTATTTTTCTTTGCCTATCTGTAAACTTCAATTATTGTCAATGGAAATGATTTTTAGTCTCTTTGTGTATATGGTGAAACTGAGGTTACCGATAAAAATCTAGTTCTTCCAAGCCTCCCTATTGGCTCGGGGCAAGCAGAGTATACATATCTCTTGTGCAACCTCCTTAAGCCATGCTCTTCTTTGTACAGCAGAAATGGTGAGGTTATTGCTGTAAGAGGGTGTTCCCTGCCCTTCTTACACTTTTACACACACACACACACACACACACCCTCTGCAAAAAAAATTTGACACGGAGTTTAAGTAAGGTTTAAATATTAAGGACCTTGTGTGAGCCTGCTGCACTAGTATGAATTTCATTCCTAACACTGACTCTGGTACATGTGTAAGATTTAATTACCATACATTTCTTGACACTGTAGTTCGTGTGTGAATCTAGGAATGTTTTCTAAATGTAAGATTCTTGACCCTGTATATCTCTATAGTTCCATTTCATAGCTACAGCACAATTACAGATGCTCTATTCTAATTTCTCATATCAATCCAACTGCCAGGTACTGCCACTAAATTCACAGGCTGAAAACCCTCATTATCAGCAGCATTAGTACTACAACCAGTTCTTAAACCTCAGCTTCTCATCAATGCCTAATATATGGGGTTTCCGAATTATTTAAGTGATTTGAACATTCTATAAACCAATGGCCTGCCAGGATTTTCACTTTTTAAAAAAAAATGGTCATTTCTAAATTCTACTAAATACCAAATGAGTAAAATCTTTCTCCTTATTTGTATTACTGTTATTGTCCACTTCATAATAATTAGACCAATTTTATTTTTTGTGTTGATCTTGCATAATGAGGTTCAGCCCTAGATTAAATATTTATAGTCCATTTATAAATCCTTGAAAAATAGGGTTTAATGTAAATTTTGATGAAACCCTACAAAAATCTGCTGGTACCCTGGGGAACATCCATAACAATGCCTGACTACGATGTACAGATATCACTAATAATATAATATTTATGGTGTGCTATTCCACAACTAGAATAGGGTTAGACTATATCGGTGTGACTAAAGAAGGGGAAAATATTTGCTCTGAATACAAAGCTTCTTCTTCCCAGGAATTTTAGTAAATATTAATTCTACCTGGAAGACCAACAGGTGAGCTATTGAGATGAGTGACCCTGCCATTCCGAAATCATTTTTTCAGAAAGATCAAGCCATGTTTATTTGGGGTGATAACATTGTAACATCTAAAGTAGAGACATAAGGATAAATGACAGTTTCCAACAGTCGGTCTGATACATTCAAAGACAGCCATTCCTGAATAAAAAAAAACCTACTGTTCAAATAAGGTTTGTTCCATATTAATGTAGTGCTGGAAAAACCCTCATTGTCTCTTACTACATCACCTACTTGTTGAGTTGAAGCCTGTGGTGGAAGAAAGTCTCCTCATCTCTAAACAGTAGAGGAAACATTTGGCTTGCTACACAAACAACCGTCACCACTGTGGCTGAGATTTTAGCACTAACCCCTGGAGTGAAAACCCAAAGCACAACTGCTAAACCAAATGTTCCACACATTGGCTTCTGAACTCAGGCAATCTTGTTTATCCAACGCAGAGTAGGTCTCAGACTTCCTCAATTACATCATTCCCACAGCATTTACACAGCAGGAGATTAAAGCCTTTTTGTCAAGAGAAGAAGGCAAGATCAGATCAAATGTTGTCAGTAGGTCAAGGCATATAATGTTCCCAGCAGACTCATTTCAAACAAGGACCTGTGTGGTTTTGTGCACTGCCATCTGTTATAGTGGATAATCAGAAGGGTCTAATTTGAGGGTCAAACTCCTCCCTGCTAGTTCTTAAAACCATTAGTTTTACTCCATGGGCGATCAGTCCTCTGGTTTACAAGCAGAAGGAAAGGATGGATGGTGGAGTGATTCCTCTTCCTCCTCTTTCCCACACATTCTTTTTCAGGATGGTTGGCTGGCATGGTCTGATGTGTGAAATACTTTACATGCACAGCAAAATTAGGGATGCCAAATCGTCCTCACCAAGGGGATCTGATGCCACCCCTCTTCCCTCATGGATGATGGGGAGTGAAAGAAAATAGGAATGAGGTGAGAAGCCTAGCAAAGAAGCAGCAGTACTCTTCTTCTCCAGGAGCCCCCAGAAGCCTTCCATACCCACTTACAGGACTGGGGGTCTGCAGGGAGGGGAAAAGGGGAGCAGGCTATTAAGCAACTGCTGTCCAAGGCATGCTTTCCTCAGAACTCCTCAGCATTAAATCTCATTGGGCAATGCACATCTCCTCAGAGAGAGAGAGAGAGATTACATCAGCATGGGGAGGGCACCTAATGGCAGCACAAGTACTAAGCTGCATTACCTAAGGTAGAGGAGGCCAGGTACCACCATGGAACAGAGGGGAAAAGGCAGTCTTTGTGAGGATCCTGTTTCCTTTCACTGTGGATCACAAGGCACTGCCCCTTCCTATACCCCTCTTACTGAAGGGAGTATCAGTCAGACCATCTAAGAAGCGAATCTCAGAGTTTCCTGGGACTCTGTCTACCTCCCTTCCAACAGGTTTTACTGATGATGTGGCCCTGTATTTATTTGATCATACTCACATTCCTTAGTGGCACTCCAATTCCTTTTTATTGGTAAAATTTCAACCACAAAAATAAGAGAGTCAATGAAGATCAAACCTCAGAAATACCCAGGGGTGAAGGTAACTTAAAGAACTTACCAGTACTCTGGAGTCCTGAGCAAGGGGGCATGGCATCAACCGGAAGAGGTGGGCTGGGCCCTTTAAATCAAGATTTAAAGGCCCCAGGGCTCTCGCTGTGGCTGGGAGCCCTGGGGCCTTTAAATCACCCCGAGAGCTGCCAACTGCAGAGGAGGCTGGGAGCCCCAGGGCTCAGGGGCGATTTAAAGGGCCCCGGGCTCCGGCTGCCACTACCGCAGCAGAGCTCTGGGCCCTTTAAATCACCGCCGGAGCCCTGCTGCTGCTACCCCCAGGGGCTCTGGCAGCGGGGCTCGGGTGGTGCTCACGGATACTCCCCACAGCGGCCAGAGCCCGGGCCCTTTAAAGCGCCCCCCGAGCCCCACTGCCGGAGCCCCTGGGGTAGCAGCAGCAGGGATTCAGCGGCGCTTTAAAGAGCCTGGGGTTCTGGCCGCTGCAGGGAGCCCCGGGCCCTTTAAAGCACCAGCCTGTGGAAACCGGTGCGGTACCGGCACGGCGTACTGGCTCCTGCCGGTATGCCATACTGGACTGTACCGGCTTATTTTCACCTCTAAAAATACCCATAGAGGTTGTGATCCAAAGTCTACGGAAGTCTGTAGGAGTTGGGATCAGGCCCATAGCCCAGAAAATTATGATTATGATTCCAAAGCAAGATTCTATAGAAAATAACATTTAATCATGGCTAAAATCTTGATAAATTAGCCTTTAAAGTTAGATTGGTTTAATATATAATCTGAAAACTTAAGCTAGTTAAAGGAAAACATTTCTCTTAATTATCTTGACATTTATTGACATACACAATTTCTTTTAATGAGTGTCAATATCTGATTTTCTTTTTGGCTTTTTTTTGTTCTTAACATACAGTGGGAACCCATCCGATGAATGTGGATTTGATATAGTGATCTAGTCACCAAGGGGAAGAAGGAAATTGCTCAGGCAGATGCTTTTTCTGTCAAGCTTTTCTAGGAGCTGATTGTTACGGTAAAATTAAACACTCCTTTTAAGATGTTTAGTAATGCAAAATGTGCCAAACACATAACTAGGGCATCACTCTACTGAGACATGGAAAGAATGTCAGATTCTCAGCTGTTATCAATGGGCAGAGCTCCACTGAAGTCATTGATTTCAACTGAACAAACCTGATTTACACCAGCTGAGAATCTGGCCCCTAATCTTCTACAAAAAAACCTGTCTGTAACTAGCCCTTACTTTATTCCTATTGAAACATACATTCATTGCTATTTGGAATGGAGGGGCAGGGAGAGATACATCTGCCATGCCTTATCTATGCAAGCTGTCCCATTGCCTTTAATGGAACTACTCTCGTGAGTGAGCAAGATTTGGCTTACTTAATTAACTTCAAAACAACTTGATAACTTCAAAACAACTTCATCCAACCCCCCCAACCCCACACACTCTTTCTGACACACCGCACCACCTTCACCATATATCTCCTGTTACCTCAGTATCTTTTTCTCATTTATCACAATGGTGGTAGCAAGCGTACAGTGCTAACCCCGCCTGGTCATTTGAGGACTCCCTCTGTGCAAGTCTTAACAAATTCAGCTGTTTCTTGGCCAAGAGGATTGAATGTAATGGAAATATGTAGACTACACAGAAGAAAAATACTTTTAGTAAAATGAAACAATCTTCAGAATTGTAGAAACTAAAAAGTGGTAGTTCAACAAGTGACCCAATGCCAGATCAGACCAGAGGAAGCTCTGTGTAGTGACAGAAAGAACATGGTGAGTTAAAATACATTTCTTCTGAAATCTCCCCAGGAACCACGATGTGCAATTTGAAATAGCAAAGCTCTCCAGGGCAAGAACAAAGGCTACAATTGGCTGCTGCTCCTCAGCATCTCATTTGCTCCTCTAAGAAACATTTGATGCAGATTTGAAAGCTCCTACTTTAGCTTGGAACGGCTTTCATTTCAAAGATGTACCTTATGTTGTATTATTCACTGGTGTGTTTTGTAGTGGAAGGCTATAATGCAATCAGAGTATTTCACATTGACATGAAAGCGATAAAAGCTAAACCTTACCTTTTAAGCTTTTGTTCTGCTGTTGCAAAGTTGCAGTTTGAAGTGATTGATCAAAAATGAATCAAAGGGGAAAGTGAGCTGGGCACTGGAGCTAATGAACACGGCTCCACGGCTCGGTATAACAAAATGAGATTTCTCATTTACATTTCTAGTCTCTGGGAATGCTGCTGACTCCAGCTCAGAAGTGCAACATGCTTTAGAGCTATTCTATAGCTTTTAAACTCTAACTTTACAAAACAGCAAACATTTTTCTTAGGGCATGTCTACACTTACCAGTAGATCGGCACTGCTGGTGAAGACAAGCTAAATCAATGGGGGAGCACTCTCCCATCAATTTGTGTACGCCACCTCCCCGAGAAGCGTAAGGGAAGTCGACGAGAGACACTCTCCCATTGACACAGCGCAGTGTAGCTACCGCAGTAAGTGGATCTAACTATGTCGACTTCAGTTACGTTATTCACTTAACTGAAGTTGTGTAACTTAGATCGAGTTAGTGCAGTAGTGTAGACCAGCCCTTAGTAGTGTAGACCAGCCCTTCAACCACGCATCTCTAGAGAGATGCCTGCTAGTGGAGGGGAATCGGTTCCATTGGTGGCAGTTTCCAAAGTTCTTGAGGACAATCAGCATATTCCCCAAGCCATGGCAACTGCTTTGATTCAAGGAATGCATATAAAAAGGAAACCGCACCAAAGGCCTGATCCAAAGACCACATAAGTCAATGAGGATTTTTTTCCATTGACTTGAATGGACTGTGGGGCAGGCCCCAAATTAGAAACAATATGCAACAAACAAAACCCACCACCCTGAAACAAGTTTTTTGTGCCGAGTTTCAAATTTCTTTTTGAAGAGAAACATTGTTGAGATGAACAACGCTCATTTTCCCTATTTTCAAAAGCAAATATTCAAACATTTCAGGGCAATATCCTTCTGTTTTTAATATTGTAGCTTAATGAATTATAGCTGCCTTTTAGGAGCATTGCTACTATCTTGCAACTATAGCTGCTCTTTTTCCTTAAAGTGACCGGATTGTAATAGGTCTCTGATTAAAAAAGGAAATTTGTTTGCAGCAGACTGTGAGAAAATAAATGTGTAATGTCCTTGCTACATCATTCCTACAGACATAGCTCCAGTTTTTAGCATTTAATTTCAAGCTTCTTTTCTGGGCAGGGACATAAAGCTATGTTTAAACCTAACCCTTAACAAACATACAGTGCACATTAGTAAGCCTGAAAATAATGTATTAGGTCATATGTTTAGCTTTAAAAGAGCTGGCAAAGGAAAGTGTGTTTGTTTATATTCCAGTTCTTTAATCACCACAATAAAAAGGAAATCAAGTCTCTGGTCTTCTTGCACATGAAGCTCACCCACTGAGGGCACAAGGGTCTGTGCTAGTAGTCTGGATTGTAGGATGAGGGCCTTGGGCAATAGCTATAGAACAATCAAAGGTCAGGATAAGAAGGATCAGAAGTACGAGAGGCTTTTGGATACAGGATCCATGTTGGGAGAAATCAAATCTCAATCTAAATAAAGTGTAAACTGTATAAGGCACCACACAACTTCACATGACCACACCAAAGTATCCTTGAACATACTGGGCCCAATTCCCCCCTTTCCTGTTCTTGAGACAGGGATAGAGGGCATGGGGACAAAGGTAGCTTAAAAACATCGTAGCACTTCCCATATTCTGGAGCCACAAAGGAGCCTATTCAGCCCCAGTGTAAATTAGAGACGCCTCAAGATTGCTCTAAATTACTCCTGCTTCATACAGCTCACAATGGTCTAGGAACAGATCTACTGTAGAGCCTCAATACACAGAGTGACTAATAAGTGACTTGTCCAAGGTCACACAAGAAGGTATTTTTCATATTTCATATGAAATTTCAACCACCCATACTTACACCCTGACCCATAATTGTTAAAACACTTCATTCACTTGGAGACTTTGGATGGAGAAAAAACACACACAGATACTGAGGCACAACCATTAATGATTTATTTTCAGTTTCTAGTGCTCAAACACAAACCAATATGAAGAACTTTAATATTTTTACTTGCCTTAATTTTGCGTATACAGTGACTGTTCCAAACTATCCCAGTGCAGAACCATTTACAGTTATTTAAGAACTTAGCATTTCAAACAGCTTGAAACTTTAAAAGGAAGTTTTCTTTAATGTGTTTATTATTTGAAATAATTCTTCACACATCTCCCCAAAACTCCCGTGTGTCATTTTTCTACTGGAACATATTTGTCAATGTATAGTTATGACAAGGTAATTGGAGATATTAAGGCAATTTACTATCATGATTTCAAACATTAAATTGCTTCCTCTGATTTGACTTTAGTTCTTCTGCTATTAAAAATCTTATCAACATTAAAAGTCTGTTTTCAGCTCTTTAGTATTTCTAAAAACATCCGCTCGTCAAACTTGCATCAAATTTCATAGCTGCAGGATGGAGCTCTAGCATATTACTCAGAAATTAGGGTGCTGTTATACCTATCAGCGTGGTGGTCAAATTCTATCTTAATTTACATCTGTTGTCTGAAAATCTACTCAATTTCACAGGTGCAAATGTGGCATAATGCCACTGAAGCCAGGGAGTAACTTTAGATTTACGCTGATGGAACAGAGCAAAATCAGGCCACAAATCCTCCTCGGAAGTTGCTTAACTTCATTGCACCAGAGTTCACTTCACTTCCTCTCTAATCATTTCTCCCCCTGAAGTTTTTCAAGCAGGCAGTTTATGCTATTATCCTCTGGCCTTCAGCTCCTCAGTATGTATCCACTACCTCAGTGATAAATTGTATTAAGACAAAAACCAGAAATATGAGAAGCAAATTCCTATAATCTGTGCCATTTTGATTAGAAAAAATTTGCTTTGTCTTTCCTGACAAAAAAACAAAACACAGAACATGAAAACAGCCATATCTGATGGAGATAAAATGTAAAAAGGACACAGTATCGAGGCCTAACTCACTTTGGTTACATGTTGTGATTGAAATGCAAACTTGAAGAGATCGATTTGTCACAGAGGAAGATTTAATGGCTGATTGTTGCATAAAAGACTTCATACAGGTAGATGACAAACTTATAAAGGTCATATTTGCAGAAGGAAACAGAGGATGGAGAGAAAGAGAGAGAGAAATAGTTATCCAACAAATGTAACAGACCTTCCTCTTTTCCCTTTGGGGGTTCTGCTCATCTACACATCAAAAGCAGTAAAGTGTGTGTGAAATTGTGCTCTTAGTCTCTAAGGGTAATGAAGTCCAGAAAAAAAATTTAATGAGTGCCATAAATAGGACAAAACAGAGTCATATTTTTCCAGCCCTTGTAAAAAAGCCATAGAACTTGGAATCAGATGAAATTGCTAGAAGGTAGCTTGGCCAATTAAAACAAGTTGCAATAATCAACATTTAAGGAAGGGAAGTATGACTCCATATCCCTGCTCTCCCAGTCTGCTTTTGAACCAAGGTTTACAAGACTGTTCAAAGAAAGAAATGGTTCACATATTTGTTTCATAATTGGATCAAAGAATACATCTTGGGGCCTATTCTCCTGTTGCAGGATATGAGTAACTCCTATTGCCATCAGTGGGAGTTGCTTGCTCATTGCAGAAGGAAAATATTTACACAGGATTTCAATGCATAGAGGAGGTGAAAGTCACCAAACCATCCTTAGATGCACATTACGGACATCCAATTGTGAGGTGGCATGGCATGTATAACTGTGTCATTGTCTGCATCCAAGAGCAAAGGTCAGTCTAACCATATACAGATAGTAGGAACTCTCTTGGTCACTGCTGCTCCCTGAACATCCAGAAGCAGCAGGGGATCCAACAAAGCCATTGGTTTGGGAACCCGAGTGATAATTGCTTGTGTTTAGTAAGAGTTTAGCAGAACTGCATCAAGCTGAAGGGAAAGTGCCGGACATCCAGAGAAATCACTAAAGGTACATCTCTCTTCTGAGGAAGATGGAGGCACCCATCTGTCAGCCTGACATGGCATCCCAGGAGATATGCTGCCTGCCAGAGGCCCATATCTGACACATTACTGAGGGATTGTTGAGAATCATCTGGCCACCTGACTACTATCCCATACTACTCATCCATGTGGGCACTAAAGATACTGTGAGGTATGACCCTGAGCACATCAGAAGTGATGACAGGGCTCTGGGAGTAAGGGTGAACGAGCTGGAAGCACAGGTGGTGGTCTCTTCAATTCTTTCAGTCAAGGATAGAGGCCCAGGCACAGACAGATGCATCCTGGAGGTGAATGCCTGGCTGTAAGGATGGTGTCACCATGGGGGCTTCGGCTTCCTTTACTACAAGATGTTGTTCCGGGAAGAAGGACTGCTAAGCAGAGATGGCGTCCACCTATCAAGGAAGGGGAAGAGCATATTTGGATACAGACTGGCTGCCCTAGTGAGCAGGGCTCTAAACTAGGTTCAATGGGAGCAGGAGACAAAAACCCACAGGTGTCAAAAACATGGAGACATGGGAGAAGGGTCAGAAGCTGGGGGGCTTTATAGTAGGAATAAGAGAGAGACACGAGAGAACGTAGGAGGGAAATCAAATCAATATCGAAGGCCTTGTCTACACTATGGAGAGAGATCGATCTAAATTATGCAACTTCAGCTATATGAATAACATAGCTGAAGTCGACATACTTAGATCTACTGACCGTGGGGTCCACACTATGTGATATCGACTGGAGACGCTCTCCCGTCGACTCCCCTTGCACTTCTCATTCGGGTGGAGTACAGGAGTCGACCAGAGAGCAATTAGCAGTCGATTTAGTGGGTCTTCACTAGACCCACTAAATCGACCGCCGATGCATCAATTGCCACACGTCAAACCCCTGGTAAGTGTAGACAAACCCTTTGAAGTCTGTATATTAATGTGAGATGCATGGGGAATAAGCATGAAGAACTAGAAACGCTAGCTAATAAACACAACTATGACATAGCTGGCATCACAGAGACTTGGTGGGATAATACACAACTGAAATATTGTTATAGAAGGGTATAACGTGCTCAGGAAGGACAAGCAGGGAAAAAAGGGAGGAGCTGTTACCTTATATGTCAAAAATGTATACACTTGGACTGAGGTTGAGATGGAAATAGGAGACAGACTTGCTGAAAGTCTTTAGCTAAGGATAAAAGGGGTAAAAACCAAGACTGATGTCATGGTAGGGGTCTACTACAGATCACCTAATCAGGAAGAAGAGGTGGATAGGGGTTTTTCTTTTAAACAACTAACAAGATCACCCAAAACACAGGACTTGGTGGTGATGGGGGATTTCAACTACCCAGACGTCTGCTGGGAAAATAACACAGCAGGGCACAGATTATCCAACAAGTTCTTGGAATGTATTGGAGACAATTTTTTATTTCAGAAGGTGGAGAAAGCTACTGGGGGGGAGACTGTTCTAGATTTGATTTTGACAAATAGGGAGGAACTGGTTGAGAATTTGAAAGTAGAAGGCAGCTTGGGTGAAAGTGATCATGAAATGATACAGGTCATGATTCTAAGGAATGGTAGGAGGGAAAACAGCACAATAAAGATAATGGATTTCAAGACGGCAGACTTTAGCAAACTCAGAGATTTGGTAGATAAGAAGCAAGTCTAAGGGAAAAAACAGTTCAAGAGAGTTGAAAGTTTTTCGAAGAGACATTATTAAGAGCACAAGAGCAAACTATCTCACTATGTAGGAAACACAGGAAATATGGCAAGAGACCACCCTGGCTTAACAAGGAGATCTTCAATGGTCTGAAACTCAAAAAAGACTCCTACAAAAAGTGGAAAGTAGGTCAAATTACAAAGGATGAATATAAACAAATAACACAAGTGTGTAGGGCAAAATTAGAAAGGCCAAGGCAAAAAACAAGATTAAACTAGCTAGGGACATAAAGGGTAACAAGAAAACATTCTACAAATACATTAGAATCAAGAGGAAGACCAAGGACAGGGTAGGCCCGTGACTCAATGAGGGGGGGGGGAACAATAACAGAAAATATGGAAATGGCAGAAGTGCTGAACGACTTTGTTAGCTAGGATTTTAAAAACATAGCAGAGCTGCGGGTAGCACTAGCAGCAGCTCAGGTTTACCACCTGCATATACACTTGCCTGGACCCTTGGGTATGTACTTGGATGACTAACCCAAGCCATCGTCTGTGCTAAGCCATCGTCTGTGCTACCCCGGCTACGCTCCTGGTGTAGTGTGCTGTCTTGAACAAGAGACAGCACGTCTTTCAAGCTGGGGAGCATGCTACCAGCTGCAGTGTAGACATACCCTGAGAGTTAGTTAATATCACATATCTCACATTTTTCTACTTTTTCTTTTTTCCCTACTTCTGTTTTTAACTCCTTGCCTTTTCCCTATTTCTATCTTCTTATAACATTACTACAGTTTCCTCCAACGCATTTGTCTGTACTTTTACTTCTGGCACCAGTTGCTGCAGGAATGGTTGGGGAGGGAATAATAATAGTTTTAATACTGTAGGCCAGCTTCAGCCCTGACTTATACACATGTGGCCCTCTTAGCAAAATTTGGCCTATCATGTCTGTTTACATTCGTGGATAGCCTGATGTGGTCCTGGATTTGGGATATAGGTACAATGTCCTGAATGTATTTATTCCATCATAATTGCTACTAACATGGATACACAAGCAGCCATTACTACAACAAGAGGCTTTCCTTTGCTACTTTGCATTTGCATCTCTGAGTTGATGGAGTTTGTTGCTGTGCCGTTCAGAGTTACTCTCTCCACTGGTTTCTGAGTGTTACTTGCCCCATTTAATAAATAGACTAATACCCACTTTACATGGTGGCTAAAGAATCATGCCTTATAATCTCAAGGGAAGATTGCATTTCTTCAGAGTATGCACATGGCACCAGGAGGGCAAAGAAGCTGTACCACAGCAATAGTCCACAGGAGAAATTCTGGCTGAATCAGCCAGAGTTCTTCATGTGAGCCTTCAGCCACCATACACTGCATGGCAGCTATGCCACAAGAAAAGGGTATTTTCCCTACAACCCCTCCCCCCCACACACACTTTTTCAGGCAGCTAGTGACCATGGGGGTGTTAGGAAAGAGCAGGATTACATAGCAGCTGGACCCTGCACAGGGTCACAAGATAGGCAGAGGATCCTTGCATTCTTTGCTTCCTGATACACGTGTGACCTTGGCAATGTGTCTATGCCTCAGTCCTCCTCTGTAACATGGGGATATAGCACGTCCCTACCTGGCAGGGGCATTATGAGGATAAATACATAAAAGTCTGCGAGGTGCTCAGATACCACAGCGATAGGGGCCATAGAAGTATCTTAGACAGATGGGGGCTGCCAACATTGTGGCCCTTATTGTGTATTTGCCACAGATAGATAAATTCTCTGTCTCTCCCCATAATAGCCTCAAAATAAAAATAAAAGTTATATTGTGGCACACAGCTCCTCTCCTATTCAGTCCTTCAGAAATAAGGACGGTTTAAGATTGCCATAATTATTGCCATTACTCCTTTCATAAGATGATCATGCCAGGCAGAAATTACATTCCACAATCCTACTTCCATTGCTGGAGAAGATATTCTGGAAGTATTGTCCATTTACTAGACTGAGGGCATGTGGGAATTTCACATTTCCTGTGCGTTTCCCATCTCCCACCCCTGGTTAATAGGTTGTATTTATCCATGTTGGCCTCAGGTCACATTCTAGGAAGATAAACAGTACGATTCTCATTTAGTTTGTGGGGGTGGGGGCAGGAATCTCATATTTTCTAATTTCCAACTTTACAATTCTCTGTGCTGAGAGAATGACCCACATATGTTGATTCTACAAGCAGCTGAGAGTAAATTCGTTTCTGTCATGCTTCATTGTGAATGACAATGCTTATATAATATCTCTGTAAGATGTAAATTTTTCATGTCAATAGAAAGTTGATAGTCATAATCTAAGCAATAATTATCTTTTGTAAATGCCCTTGCTTCTGGCTGCCATTCTCATTAGAGCTGTTTTAATGCATGCTCTCCAGGCTACAGCCAAAATGCAGTCATTTACTCTGATGAAGAGGAAAAAAGATGTATACAATATGGAACAAAATGAAAGTGAAAAGTAGTTATACAGAAAATGCATTTATTATTATATCCAGCAGGCTTTCCCTCCCCCCTTGAATTTATCCATTTAGATTCAGAAAACAGAAGTGCTTCAGTACTGAAACAGCGGTATTTAACTTCTTCTACATGCATCAAGTCATTTTATTAATGCATAATTTATTTTTTGCTGTCTTTTTTTCCTGCATAATTACTGAGAGTGGGCTATGTGATTCCATCATTAATACAAGTAGATTATTTGTGGGAAATAGTTAACCTTCTTTGTGGGGAACGGTTGACTGATTTATAAATCTTCTCTCCAGAAGGTATGGTATCTACTTGTTTCATTCGTGCAGCAATTCCCAAACTGTGGGTTGGGACCCCAAAGTGGGTCACAACCCCATTTTAATGGGGTCGCCAGGACTGGTGTTAGACTTGCTGATGCTCGGAGCCTAAGCCAAAGCCGGAGGGATTCAGCCCTGGGCGGTGGGGCTCAGGTTATAGGCTTTGGCCTCCCAACCTGGGGTTTTGACCCCTTCCCCACCAAAGTGGTGGGGCTCAGGCTTAGGCTTTGGCCTCCCCAGCTCGGGTGGTAGGACTCAGGCAGGCTCAGGCTTCAGTCCCCCCTCCAGGAGTCATGTAGTAATTTTTGTTGTCAGAAGGTAGTCACAGTGCAATGAAGTTTGAGAACCCCTGCATTTGTGTATAAGAACTTCTTTATACAACACACAGGGAAAAAATAGGGATTTCCTCTTGGCTTCCACAATGCAACTTACCTAGAGCCTAAGGCCTCTAATCTGTTTATTTGGAGTTTCACGTCCATATATCTTTGACATGTCTTTGACTTACATTGTTGTACTTTGCTTGTTATTCAGCTTATAAGATGTACCTCCAGCTGCATCCTCTCTGAAAGAGGGTTTCACTCTTGTTTTACTATGTTTCATCTACTGCCATGGGTTTCCAGAGAAGAGACTGAAATCCATTTAAATCCATGGATCAGAATAAGTTCTTAAGGGTATACTTCAAGAAGGGCCACAGGTGAATCTCTCTCACTGTGCTGACCTACAACAAAAGGTGTCACAATCAGAGAAAGGTACTAAATTCATGATTCTCCCAAGCCAGCTTCAGAGGATGCTGTCATAGGAGTTGTAGAACCTTCCAAGTCCTCCACTGCTCGTCCTCTGTTGAGATGTTGTCAATTCTAGTGATAAACACACAATCTGTACACAATCTTTTATCCATAACATATAGATGGCTAGTGCAAAGGGTCACTAATATACTAAACAAGATCCATCATCCCACTCAAAATGACACATGTAGAACAAGATCTCCTACTCCTTCACTTCCCTGAGCTCTATCAGATTAATTCTTTGTGTGGTCAGGTTGTCCTCTGGCACTCCACTCCACAGTGGGCTTTTCTTTCTGGCAAGGCAATACTCTCCTGTTAGGATACCCAAAGAGTTAGGTTAAGGAATACAACTAACACAAGAATGAACAAAAGTAAAGTCTCCATGGCAGAGCACCTGGAACAAGTTGTATCAGCACTGTCTCAAAAAAATAGCAGCTGCCTTCACAGACGGTAGGATCCTGTAACTTGAACGGTGCAGTACCCAGAAAATACAAGGATAGTGATCACATAGCTAGAGTAAGTTTGGCATTTCATCTAAGTAGTGAGATCAGGACTGAACCAAAACAAGGGCAGGGGAAACTTGATAAAATAAGAACCGACCCCAATCTTTAACCCAAGCATGAAGCCAAATCTTTTATTGAACTTCTGGTCATTTCTCTTCTTCCCCATTATTTTTAATTTCTACATGTCTCTACATTTTCTGGGTTTGGCTTGATCTAGTATATGGAACATCAAAATATGCTGAAAAGAGCTATCCTTGCATTATTTTTGGCCCAAGTAGAAGCATTAGATTCCAATTATCTTTTGAGAACTCCTGACCAGTTGGGTGGGCCCAAGAAGCTTTGGATAACTAGACTTTGACCAGTGCCACTCTTGTTAACCCTCTACACACCTTTTCCCAAAAAGCAGTTATAGTTTAAAAGAAAACATTTATCTTCAATGACCCTTTACCTGCTTCTGCCATTGTTGCGAGTGATTCATTTGCCTGTTCCCATCACTATGTGCTGTCGCCTATTGGTCATTAGAATAACTGTGTTTCTGTCTCCCTATTAAAAAAAAGTTACATGACAACATGATTTCATGTCTCAAAATGTCAGCAATTATCCAGGACAATTCTTAGTGAACCACTCTGAAAAGATTCCACCTTATATACTGGGGTGGGAAAGTAATGGCCTGTGCGACCTAATAGGAACCCACACTACATATCAGACCTGCCAGTCAATGCACCATCCCCAACTCTCCATCCAGAGTGTCCTCTGACTCCAGCAACAATGGGCCATGGCGGAGACTGAATTCCCAAACCGTCTCTCATTTGGAACGCTGTGCTTGGGCTCCATCTTCTATTGCTGCTTCACTCATGGAACGGCTTAAACCAGAGACCCTCTCACCTCAAAAACCAGGGAGGAGACAGTCACACAGCCTAAGGAGCATGGAAGGCAGGCAGGATGTGCCCAGTTGGGTAGACAAAGGTGGGAGGCACCCAGTCGTAGCAGGGGGAAGAAGCAGAATGGGGCCTTGCATGTGTTATGTTATTTGGCATACACCCCACCCAAAACCAGTGGCTCACCATGGAGTGTGACATACCAGGGTAGGGAAGGGAGAGTTCCTATGCAAATTCACACATATTTTTCAAATTAGCAAAAATTATCCCCTATAAAACTATGACGTGGGCTGGGAAGAAGTGCAATGAGCCAGCCGGCAGAGATCCAGCTCTGGCTGGAGAGATTTATTAAAGAAAACCCTCATCTGAGGTCAGGAGCCCTAATGTGTTGAGAACAATGATGTCAGTCCCTGAGTTCATTATAGACAAGAACTAGTCTCCCTGGTGACACAAACACATAGAAAACCAAACCTTTCTTGATGGCAGACCCATTACCGCCAAAGGGCTTCCCCTCCCTCCACCCCACCACTTCTGGTCATTGCAGAGGAGCTATAGATCTATCCTTTAGATGCAGCACTAGAAGCGGCAAGGATGGATGTGGCTCCAAATTATAATGACTTTCTGACATCAGTTCTGCTGAGTGTGTGTAAGGCAGAGCAGTCTCCCTGGGACGTTATGGAGTCTTCAGGATTGCTAGCTATACTTCATGTCTGGATTTAATCCATAGCTTTTTAGCAGCTGTCTCTTTTGAATGATATTATAGATCCACTTGCTGACACTACAGCAGAGGGGGGACACACTCTTAAATGCAGCTATCTCCAGTTAGAATGGAAATATCTGTCTAATCAGATTACTTTAACTCAGAAAATCTGTTATTAAGCAGTGAGGACTATAGCCCTGTACAACACTGTATTTTACAGTGTTGCTTAACTGACTCTGAATTATGACGCAATGCCTCTGGAAGGACAAGTGAGAACACATAAATACCTGCTCAATTCATTATCAGCACCAGCAGGATAAATTCTAAATGAAGTAATTATGGCCAACCACTTAAACAGAAGCTTGATTTTATAGTATTCAGAGAGTTTATTTCAGTATTTGCATGCTGTTGGATAAAGCACAGCCAGGCATGAATATTATACACGTTTTTATATCCAAAAGGGTTTCATGATGACCTGTCTTTTGTAGCATGCATAATGTGCCTTTTAATTCTGTTAATCTAAATTGATGTTTAATTTGAATAAAAATGGAACAGAGAAGCCACTTCACAAAAGCCAGGGTGTATTCTATTCAGAGGGTAATTAAAGGAACTTGATGTATTCCATTCAGCTACTTTTGGATCAAGTACACAAGTGGAAGAATAAAAAGATGTGAATTAAGTGCACATATGCAAATACCTGCACATGTATCAAAACTAAGGTGTTCCCAGTCCTCGACTACAAACAGTATCATATCTGGGGCATTCTAATCTATGAATAAAAAGTGGGCAAATATCATTATAGTTGCTTAAGTTCAAGTTAGTGGTTATTTAAATATAATCTGAATGGTGTAGATTTACTAACCTGAGCAAAAGGACAAACTTTTCAGCAATGGGCAATATTCTAGTTAACCTGTACTTCAGACAGATTCCTGAAACTGCGGACGCTCAGATACTAAGGAGATGGGCACTGCAACAATGCTGGGAGCTAGCAGGTGAGCCAGCACTCTGATCACTCAGGCATCAATCAGACTGGATAGGCCAATTAGTCCAGCAGCAGAGGGGTATGAAAGGACAAAGGGGCATCTGAGGATGGGGACAGAGCAGGTCCATTACAAGCACCTACATAAAAACCTGGACAGAGAATCTTTCATCAACCACAAATAAAAAGAGCTCCTAAAAAGACCTCTGAAAACTTGCTCTTTCTTTTTTTCAGCAAAATATAAATGGCAGTTTGACAAAATCGTTTCAACAAAATTTTGCTAGACATGAAAGAAATAATGTAGCCATATTCCAGATTCAGACTGTTTTGAGTCAAGTATTGCCATGTGATCACCACTGTTTTGGCAGGATGAAAGCGAAGGGGTGTGTGTCAAGAAGAAAATTTAAATAAAGAAATATTCCCAAAAAATGGTTGAAGTAGAAGACGTTGAGATGTAGTATAGTTTGGAGTTGTTTTAGAAAGGATGTCATGTCAAGTGCTCAGACTTACCCACTGTGACCAAAAGCACCCTGTATTCATACTCTACACGCTATATAATAATCTTTGCACAAATTATGCCTTGTGAGTTATCATCTGAAAACTAATAATACATTGATCATTAATATTCTTGTGTAACGTATGTATGAAATAGGTAATAAGAGTTATGCACATAAGCTGAAATCATGACTACAATGTGTTTATCAGACAAAGTGTGGAAAGGAGGAAACCAGTTTCTCAAAGACAAAGGACAAGCTAACAGCTCCACCAGGTGTCATCAAAGTCAAGTGGCCATTCTCTGGCAATGAAGTGGGGTAGAAACAGATCAATCTTCATTTTAGCAAACAATATAGAACCTCCTTCACCATCAGACTTCATGTCACCTACTTTACTGTTTGAATAAAGTTTGCTTTGAGGCTTAACTCTCAGAAGAATCCACTTCAATAGTAAACTGGATTATAAAAGAAAGGGGCAGAAAACCCAAAGCTCTCTCTCTCTCTCTCTCTCCTTGTCTCTCTCAATTTTACCTAAAATGACAAAAGAACCCAGCCCTTTGACTCCTAGGTGAGGTCCTGACCTAAGAATTTGGTCAGCCCTGTTTCAGGAAACACATGGTAAGGATTTACCTTCAACCAAATCTAGCTTCTTAAGTTTTAGCTACAAGGAAGTGTTTTATCCTTATTTCTCTTGCAACCATTTCTGACTTTAATACCTGATACTTGAATTCACTTAAAATCTTATCTTCTTTTCTTAATAAACTTGTTTTATTTTTTTTTAATCTAAGCCAATCCAGTGCTGTGTTTAAACTGAACCATTTGGTAACTCCAGTTGAAGAAGCAAACTGTTGAATAAGGACCCTTTACAGGAGCAATGGACCTGTAATATCTGAACTAAAAAGGGCTAGACAGTGCAGAACACATATTTTGGAAAGATTATGGACTGAGAGTGCTCTGGGATCACCCTGCAAGTAGGAACCAAGGCTGGTAGAAGCCAGAGTGTGACTGGAGTGTTGCTGACAGGCTGCTGGGGTCAGAGATGCTAGACAGGACTGCAGCTATTCACAGACACTCAGGATCTGCATGCTGTTAGGCTGTTTGTGAATGGTCCTGGTTGAGAGCTACAACAGCAAAGCACTGTGAGGTGGGTGGTGAGACAACCCTCACTGGTCTGGATTGCACCCCAGAATGTGACACCCACACGCTCTAAAAAAATCACAACAAGGTTATGTTTCAAGAGTTGATAACTAATTCACAAACCTCATTTCTACCATTCAGCTCAAATACTATCTTCCAAGTTGGTTTTGGGCCTGGTACAGGTTGAGACCATACATTCCAAAAAAGGTGCAACAGATACATACATACATTATCATGCATACATAAGGAACTGCATGCACAAATCAAGTAATTTCAAATGTATACAAAAATTAGCAGTGTGAACATATGAAACACATGTACATGTTTCTTCGTGAATGCAAACAGGGGGTTTTGGGTGCTCTGTATGTGTGAGGTGAGTTGCAGATGCATAGAATGCTTGGTAATCAACTAATTAAAAACATAATAAAAACTAGAATGATAATTATACACATTACAACTCCATTGAGCTAAACATCTCAGAGTAGAACAGAAAATTTGGGATAAGTAAAGATGTGGTTGCCTGGGGAACTCTTCAACCAGTGTGCTCCCTTTAAAGCCAGATGGCTTGCAAATTTACTTGACATGCTAGCCACTGATCTGGGCTTGTGGAACCTAGAATTCAGCTTTGGCAGAACTGGAGACACTAGTTAGTAGATCATCTGGCCTTGGAGAAGCGAGCCAGCAGTTCTTCACTAGGCCTCGATGAAATACAAGAGCTCCAGCTAATCATGTTTCAGTTGAACAGGGTTGAAATGTGTTTTGTTTCTTCAACAGAAGTTAAATATTTCAAATAATATTTTACGTCTTTCAATAAGGAAGTGAGTCATTTAACCGTGAAGAAAAAATATGGAGTTTTTTTCTTAAAAATACAGCCCAAAATTATTCAGACTAAATACTACTAAGAAATAAGGTGGACGCACTGTCTCCAAAGACAGACTTTGATTACCGATAGCATTTTCCACCCTGAGAATTTACCAATACTGTTTTGTCTAGCAGAAGAGGCCATATTGCTACATGAATGCAACTGAAATTAACTGAACGATGCAAAGAAAAATATAATACAGTTTCAATAGATGGGAGAGTTCAAAGGGTATTCCCAAATTCCTGCCAAAAGCTAAAGACAAGTATATTTGTGAAAGTTGGACTAAATAAACTATATTTTGTTTATTCATCATCAGAAATTAAAATATTTCTTATATACAGGGTATATATTTCAGCTAAATAGGGCCTGTACAGTATTTAATTGGTCATTTTGTATGCAATATGAACAGAAGAATTGCGGAAACACAAAAAAGAATAGTTGTTACCACATTTGATGTTGAAGGAGAAGCAATGCCCATATTTCCCATCCCGTTCTGTCTGATATGATCTATCCATGCATTTATCTTGTGCTCCTCAGCATGGTATCTTGACACCTACTTCAGCCATTTTTACATAGAGTTACCACAAGTATGCATACAAATGTAATAATTTCATGCACTTATGTTTTTGAATATGCACCTGCACATGCACAGTTATGAAAGCCTGATCCAGTAAAGCTCTCTGTTACCTGGCACGGAATCATTACCATAGCTTTCACCTTGTGTGTGTACTTTTTCTATCATACCTATCATATACCTAGCCTATGTGGGAGTTGGGCAATAAGGTAGTTTTTCTATGAAAATGACTGATTTTTGGCTACACTTAACACCCACTGTGCTTTAATCCTGTTCTCACTAAAAGACACAGAGTGCTTAAATGGTGTGGGAATAGAAATCAATACATAGAGTGAAGGCATTCTCCCCTTCCCCCCTTCAATCCATTTTATTTTCTTGTTTATCCAATTTCCCCTTCTGTATTTTTCTCCCCAGGATGCAGTAATGAGGCGTACCAGTGTGGAATGTCCACACCGAGACCCTCTGGTCCCTATCTATCACTGAAAATACACCTTCATTTAAAAATCTTCACATTTTTGTATTAATCTGTCTCTTTAAAGCAAAAAAAGATTTTTTGCCCATTAATCCTTTGAAATGTAGGAATTTTGTGTTAGTTGCCTGGCATGAGTTGTACACCACAAACAGAAAATTATAACTCAATGCCTTCTGCAAGGACATGATGACACTAGCAACAGTGTCTTTAAATCTCACATTATCATTGGAGAGCTTTATTTGGCTCCTGGTGACTGTTCCTTTTTTTATGCTAGCTCTTCCCATGTTGTCATGTATTACTGTTTGGCAGGTGTTTTGCAGCTGCTACTCCACATCAGGAAGTGGACATTCTGCCTTTGTGTCCCTAACAAAGATAATGTAGCCTATTAGACGTAAGAACCCATTCCTTGTGGCCTCTATAGGAACTGCAAATCCCATAATGGAACACTAGTTAGTATGGGAAGAAAGAGAGTAGGCGTGTGCACTAAAAAGAGTCCACACACCTAATGTATTTCTGAAAAATGATAGCTTTCCCACAAGACATATGGGAACAACTGATTTAACTGAGAGTATGATGTCCCTTCACACAGACAAGGCCAATCTATTTGACAGATAACAGTAAGCATGGAAATACATGAGCACTCTATCCGGGCCAAGAAGTAATAAAGCCCTTCTTACTAGAGTTACTGCCACTATTAAAACTAGGTACAGGATATTAATTATATATTCATTCCAGACATAGAAATTAGGGCAGAGGTGGGAAAACTACAGCCCGTGGGCCACATCCGGCCCGCGGGACCCTCCTGCCTGGCCCTTGAGCTCCTGGCTGGGGACGCTAGCCCCTGGATCCTCCCCTGCTGTTCCCCCTCCCCTGCAGCAACGCTGCCACGCAGGCAGCGCTCTGGGCAGCAGGGCTGCGAGCTACTGCCAGGCAGAGCAGCAGCATGTCTAGCTCCGGCCGAGCGGCATGGCTGCCAGACATGCTGCTCTGAGCGGCATGGTAAAGGGGTCAGGGGGTTAGATAAGGGGTGGGGGGTTCTGGGGGGCAGTCAGAGGACAGGGAGCAGGGGGCGGTTGGATGAGGCGGAGGTTCTGTGGGGGAGGGCAGTCAGGGGTCGGGGAACAGGGGCGGTTGGATAGGCGTGGGATCCCGGGGGGGCCTGTCAGGGGTGGAGGTGTGGATAGGGGTCAGGGGACAGGGAGCAGGGAGGGTTGGATAGGGGATGGGGTCCCGGGGGGGGCGGTTAGAGGCGGGGGGTCCCGGGACGGAGCGGTCAGGGGACAAGGAGCAGGGGGGTTTGGATGGGTCAGGGGTTCTGAGGGGGGCAGTCAGGGGGTGGGAAGTGGGAGGGGGCGGATGGGGGCGGGGCCAGGCTGTTTGGGGAGGCACAGCCTTCCCTACCCAGCCCTCCATGCAGTTTTGCAACCCCAATGTGGCCCTCAGGCCAAAAAGTTTGCTCACCCCTGAATTAGGGCTATAGCATGACTGCATAATAGCATGGAGACACATTTCCCAGTCCAAAACACACTAATTAAATCCCAGCTGGAGCCCTCAGTTCACATCTATAATCTTGATTTCCAAGGATAAATTAAAAATAATCTAAGTCACCAGTTTGAGTCCTCTCCAGGTTAGCAGTGAATATCAGTTTCTACCACCTGATGGTTGTTCAGTGCCCTGTTTTAACAAGTTGACCGCCTGAATACCATTCCTAGTAGACAGGTGTCCACCTCCAGAATCTCCGACATCAACACAATGGTCCAAGACTTTCTGACTTCCAGGCTGGATTACTGGAACTTTGTACACTAATTCAAGCCTCCTGGAAGAACAGGAAGGAAGGGTATAACCCAGAGATGCCTCATCCTATTTCCTAGCCCATCAGCTAAGTCTACTACATTCTAAAACAATTTTTCAAATATTATTTAATAACAGTTACTTCAAATAGAAGGGCATGGTATCTTGGCACTAATGTAGCCATTTGTACTTAAAGCTACCACAGCTGTGCATAGAAATATAGAAATTTCTTCCACAATTTATGCACAGGCATTTTTAGGACATTATATACCAAAGTTTTGTTTCAAAATAACGACGGGGGGGAACCCACCAAAAAACAAATAGAAAAAATATATATGAATATTACAGAGTGAAAATTTTCCTACCAAAATGAAATTAACATTTTTGAAAAACAAAAAAACAAAAATATGAAAAACCATGAACAATTTTTCCCCCTTTTTTTTTTTTGGTGAAACACTTTTGCCCTTTTTGCTAGCCTATTCATTAGTGCTGTAGAGTTGTTTGGCTGTAACTGTTGTGGTGTTTGGTTTTTTTGTTTGTTTGTTTGTAATTTACTTCTTCTGATAACTGTATCACTATATTTTTAGGTTTCAGAGTAGCAGCTGTGTTAGTCTGTATCCACAAAAAGAACAGGAGTACTTGTGGCACCTTAGAGACTAACAAATATATTTGAGCATAAGCTTTTGTGAGCTACAGCTCACTTCATCGGATGCATTCAGTGGAAAATACAGTGGGGAGATTTATATACACAGAGAACATGAAACAATGGGTGTTACCATACACACTGTAACCAGAGTGATCAGGAAAGGTGAACTATTACCAGCAGGAGAGCGGGGGAGGGAGGAGAGGGGGGAGAAAACCTTTTGTAGTGATAATCAAGGTGGGCCATTTCCAGCAGTTGACAAGAACGTCTGAGGAACAGTGGGGGGTGGAGGGGGGATAAACATGGGGAAATAGTTTTACTTTGTGTAATGACCCATCTACTCCCAGTCTCTATTCAAGCCTCAGTTAATTGTATCCAGTTTGCAAATTAATTCCAATTCAGCAGTCTCTCATTTGCAAATTAATTCCAATTCAGCAGTCTCTCGTTGGAGTCTCTTTTAAAGTTTTTTTGTTGAAGAATTGCCACTTTTAGGTCTGTAATCGAGTGACCAGAGAGATTGAAGTGTTCTCCGACTGGTTTTTGAATGTTATAACTCTTGACGTCTGATTTGTGTCCATTTATTCTTTTATGTAGAGACTGTCCAGTTTGACCAATGTACATGGCAGAGGGGCATTGCTGGCACATGATGGCATATATCACATTGGTAGATGTGCAGGTGAACGAGCCTCCGATAGTGTGGCTGATGTGATTAGGCCCTATGATGGTGTCCCCTGAATAGATATGTGCAAGGATAGGTTCCTGGGTTAGTGGTTCTGTTTTGTGGTGTGTGGTTGCTGGTGAGTATTTACTTCAGGTTGGGGGGCTGTCTGTAAGCAAGGACTGGCCTGTCTCCCAAGATCTGTGAGAGTGATGGGTCGTCCTTCAGGATAGGTTGTAGATCCTTCATGATGCATTGCAGAGGTTTTAATTGAGGGCTGAAGGTGATGGCCACCTTCAGTGGCGTTCTGTTTTTTTCTTTGTTGGGCCTGTCCAGTAGTAGGTGACTTCTGGGTACTCTTCTGGCTCTGTGGCAATTCTTCAACAAAAAAACTTTAAAAACAGACTCCAGCGAGAGACTGGTGAATTGGAATTAATTATCTCTACAAAAGGTTTTCTTCCCCTCCGCCCCCACTCTCCTGCTGGTAATAGCTCATCTTAAGTGATCACTGTCCTTACAGTGTGTATGGTAACACCCATTGTTTCATGTTCTCTGTGTATATAAATCTCCCCACTGTATTTTCCACTGAATGCATCCGATGAAGTGAGCTCATGAAAGCTTATGCTCAAATAAATTTGTTAGTCTCTAAGGTGCCACAAGTACTATATTTTTAATTTGTTTGCAGATCTTGAGGGGGAACGAATGACTAATCAATTGTTTTGCCACTGAAGAAGTTTCTCTTCTCCACAGTATTAAAATAGTATGGTGCCATTTTAATTAGACCATATGGACAAGGGTCAGCTTAGATGTTAGAAGTAATAAAATAAACTAAAAATTCTGCTTGCCTGCTTCCTTAGTATGAAATAAGAGACTTAAAAGACATACTATTTTATTATTAATAATTAGCCCATTAATTTATAACTTTAGAGGCCCCAATTCTTCACCTTTACTCACTATGGGAGTAGTATCTTATGACATATGTAGTCCCTTAATTTGAATAAATGGAGTACAGTACTAGTTAACATGATTAAGGGTGAAGAATTTAGCCCTCAGATGCAGAACCGCTTATATGAAGTGTGCTGTCTATTGAAAGAACAAGTTTGTTCAAGACCTGACAGTGTGAACTCCCACACTGTGTTGTGGCAATGTGATGGAGAGCTGACCTGGAGGGGCCACCTAAAGGGATGAGAAAGTCATTTGATCTCCATGTCCTTCCAGTCTTTGGTTTCTATGTTGAGCCTCGACCTAGGTTGCCAATTATCATCAACTATAATACAGAAATCTGTCCCCTAGGAAATGAAATGAGACCACCAATTCATTTCACATAGGCTATTTAACAGCCATCAGATGATAATGGCCTTTGCTCACTACCAACCCATGCTGGATTTAAGACAGTGAGCTAGAGGTGAAAAGTTCTATATCGCAATCCCCTAAGACATTTAGTCCCCTTATCATGCCATTTATTAGGCAGCTTGGTCCTGGCACTATATGTTTTTATACTATACTATTTCATAGTGTGGTGACTGAGGTTAATACAGCCTCATTAACAGCTGCCAGTAGACCCCCTAAAGCTCTCCAAGATTTCATTTTACAATAATGGCAAAGAACGTCACAATATAAAGAGTTCCAGGCGCCCCACTCACCCCCACCCAATCTCAAATGCCCTACAGCAAAGAGTAAAATGTGTGAGACAGAAAATATAAACTATCTGTTGAGAAAAGTTAAAAGTACAGTTGGTCTCAAGGTCACTTCTAGTTACAGAACCATTTGTGGAACATGAAGCAGTTGGCATGTAAAAAAAGAAAAACCCACAAACAACTTACTGTTTTCTTCCCTCAACCCTGTAGACCTCAGCACTGGAATATGGAAAGGACGTGTGAATCTGGCAAGATATGCAGGAAAAAATATCTGCATGACCTACACTTTTCCCTTTTAGATTTCCATAGTATTCTATAAAAGCAGTGAAGAAACATTTTCCTACACAATTATGCACATGGAAAGTGTTCTTCACTGTCCATCATTCACCATAAGTTGTAGTAGGCAGATCTTTCCCCTCACTGTGTATATTACAGTATTGTGAGCATCTTTAGTACACTTTGGAGCGAATCCAACTAATAATTTTGTAAAAAAATTACATTTCTTTAGCAGTTTAGTGGCTAATCAGGCCATTAAACTTCTGGAGTTTCAGTTCTCTATGAACCTCTTAAAAAATAAATAAGCTTTTTCCCTTTGTGATGCAGTAATTGGGACCTTTGCAGTCTAGAGCTGAGTGAAGAATCTTTGTGTGAGAGTTAAGACCTAAATTTACAGCCTCTTCCTCTGATGCTTTACATTTCAACTCTGAGGTTCAGCACTATACAGTATATTTTTGGTTCTAAGTGTGTAATTGAACTAACATCTCCCCATTACCACTCCAAAGAAATAGGAATCATGTCAGGTATATGGGGTTGTTTTTTTGTTATGTGCTTTTCTAAACTCTTTTCTTGACCCATGCCAAGTTCACAAGTCCCATGGCAAAGTTTCTCTGTACAATAGTGTCTATCACCACTATTGTTTATCACTGCATACACAATGACAGCACTCAGCACAAAGGGCCAAAGCCAACGTATCAGAACACTATTAATTGGCATTTCGGAATTTCTGCTGAAAATCTCACAACCTTACTTTTCTCTACACCACAAGCCTCACATCATCATAGACAAAAAGAAAACTGGACTTCAGATGAATTGCTAGAGCAGCTTTTCCCAATGCTTCATTTCTGATATATTCTGAATATTTCACTCTATTCATTTTCCACATTTTGTCTCTTGTATGAAACACATTTCTAGAGTAGTTTATTTTTCTTCTCTTAATTAAACAAATCTCTCTTTTGCTATGCTTTTCATTGGGAGTAAACAGAATCTGGGAATTCCATAATTAATCTATCTTATTTAACACCCAACTAGCTTAGAACAGCTGTTCTCAACTGGGGGTCCGCAGCCCCCTGGGGGTCTGTGAGTCCTTCCAGGGGGACCCTGAGCCCTGGCGCTGAAGCTGGGAGCGGCACAGGGCTGAAGCTGGTGCCCCACCCCAGCCAGGAGCGGTACAGGGCTGAAGCCAGCGCCCCCCTCCCCCTCCCCGAAGCTGGGAGCGGCACAGGCTAATGTCGGTGTAGTGGAGCAGTTTGTGCCACTACACCAGCACTCCCCCAACCCCCCCAAGCCAGGAGCAGCAGGGGACTGAAGCCTGGAGCCCCAGCGCCCCCCCGCCCCAAGCTGGGAGCCGCACTAGGAGCCCTCCCCTGCTCGTACACAGCCCCTGGCTATCCCCTGCCTGCACCCTGAGCTACTCCCCGGCCCACACACAGCCCCTAGCCACCTCCTGACTGCACCCCGAGTGGTTTTCAAACTTTTTGATCCGAGTCCCCCCTTTGAGTTATATTTTTTGGTTGCGTCCTGCCACAGCCCAGACCAGCTGGGTGTCCTTCTGAGTGAGTCAGGGAGGTGGAGGTGGTGCTCCCTCTCTGGACCCCACTGTGTGGAGCTGGCTCAAGCCCCACCATCCCTTGCCCCACCAAAATAGAAGTAAAACTATGCCTATGCCCAAGGGTCCACCACCCCCTTAACCCGGGGCCCTGAGTTCCCCACCCCCACTGGGCCGTGGAGTTTTTAACAGCGTGTGGAGAGGGGCCTCAGCAAGAAAAAGGTTAAGAACCCCTGCTCTAGGAAATTCAGAGAAGATCATATCGACTGGTAGAATCCCAGTATTTCAGCTGAAAGCACAGATGCACTGCTGTAAGCTCTGCTGTGTAGCCCTAGCCATAGTATCTAGCAGAGTAATGAATTTAAGCTCCCAGTCTCCTCTTTTGAAAGCGTCATGCAGGTTCCTTTGAGGATGAGGACTGATAGCCATTGCTCTGTATCTGATGTTTGTGAAAAGTGTTCACCCACCAGTGACATGGTGTTTGTGTCTTTTATCAGTTCCTTCTTGCTGTCAACTCTGACAGCGGGGCAGGAAAGCAGTCATGGAATGGACATGAGCAACACATCTTGAAGAACAACCGGTTATGAAAGGTAGGTAACCGTTTTTAATTCTTCAAGTGCTTGCTCATGTCCATTCCATGTCAGGTGACCCATAAGCAGAGTCTTTGGAGGTGGGCTCTCCTGAAACTGGCCCATTGGGTGGTTGAAAATGGGAAACAAACATATGGATCGACAACCATTTGTTGGCCTTGCAGATGCCCTGGATAGGTATGTGCTCCAAGAAGGCTGCTGAAGATGCTTGTGCCCTCATAGAATGGGCTTTTACAATGGCTGCAGGTGGGACCTTCGCTTGCTCGTAGCATGCCCGGATACAAACAGTGATCCGGGATGAGATCCTCAGGGAGAACACTGGAAGACCTTTCATTCTATCCACGACTGCAACAAACAGCTGTGTCAACCTGCAGAAGGGGTTTGTCCAGTCAATATAGAAGGTTAAGGCCCTTGTCATAAATATAAAGGGAAGGCTAACCACCTTTAAATCCCTCCTGGCTAGAGGAAAAACCCTTTCACCTGTAAAGGGTTAAGAAGCTAAGATAACCTCGCTGGCACCTGACCAAAATGACCAGTGAGGAGACAAGATACTTTCAAAGTTGGGGGAGAGGGGGAGGAAACAAAGGGGCTTGTCTGTGTGTGTGATGCTTTTGCTGGGACCAGAGCAGGAATGCATGTCAGAACTCCTGTAAAGAGTTAGTAAGCAATCTAGTTAGATATGCTTCTGTTTTGGTTAGATTCTGTTTTGTTTAAATGGCTGATAAAAATAAGTTGCGCTGAATGGGATGTATATTCCTGTTTTTCTGTCTTTCTGTAACTTAAGGTTTTGCCTAGAGGGATTCTCTATGCTTTGAATCTGATTACCCTGTAAGGTATTTACCATCCTGATTTTACAGAGGTTTTTCTTTTACTTTTTCTTTAATTAAAATTCTCTTTTAAGAACCTGATTGCTTTTTCATTGTTCTTAAGATCCAACGGTTTGGGTCTGTGTTCACCTATGCAAATTGGTGAGGATTTTTATCAAGCCTTCCCCAGGAAAGAGGGTGTAGGGCTTGGGGGGATATTTGGGGGGTGAAGACATCTCCAAGTAGGCTCTTTTCCTGTTCTTTGTTTAACACTCTTGGTGGTGGCAGCATATGGTCCAAGGACAAAAGGTAAAAGTTTGTACCTTGGGGAAGTTTTAACCTAAGCTGGTAAGAATAAGCTTAGGGGGGCTTTCATGCAAGTCCCCACATCTGTACCCTAGAGTTCAGAGTGGGGAAGGAACCTTGACAGCCCTTCTAATGTCCAGAGAGTACAGGCGTCTTTGGGAAGTAGTCCAGCAGAAAAATGTCCTGGTTGACATGAAACTGCAATACTAAATTGGATAAAAAGGCTGGGTGGGGACGCACTTGGACCTTATCTTTAAAGAAAACAGTGAATGAACCACGGGAGAAGGCTTGCCGAAGCAAGGGAGAATACTGTTCCAGCAATCATCACAGGCTATAAGAAGGAACTGGAAGGGCACAGGGCCAGCAGTGCCCCTTATACCAGCGCATGAGCGCAGGCCTCCAAGGGGTGCTAGAGCTGGCCCTACAGATACCACTGGGGGGAAGATCTCTGGCAACAGTGCACAGAGCACTTGCGCACCTGACATGGAATGCCATGAGCAACATATCTAGGAGAAGAATTCGACCCTTTGAGTAAAAATTGAAAAGCATTTTACTGTATAGGAACTGCAGCATGGATCAAGAAATTGTTTTCTACAAGTGTCTAATAAAGTGGGACTGAATATGTTATAAAATGGATATCATCTCCCTTCAATTTTTGTACCCATGTAAGGCCAAGCACCATCTTACCCTTGCACTTAAAAAGAATGTTCAGTACAGAGGCAGTATTCTGAGTAATTGGGGAGCTTACATGTTATTTTTAAAAGAACAAGGAGTAAATCTACTAGGGAAACCAACAAGATGCTCTAGGCAGGATGTGAGAAAACAGTAAATCTGTGGCTTTCATGTATTAAGATACATTTTCCTTTTGCAAGGCTTTGGTAAGTTTCTGTTGTCAGACATTTAGGCATTGCAAGCCAAAGCCAGTCATAGGACTATAGACATTAGAAATATTGTAATCTAGATCTCTCACTAGTATTGGATTGTTTCTTAACTGTATGGCCCCAATTCAGCAAAGCATTCAAGCATGTTTAACTTTTAACATGAGTTCAATGGGACCATTCACATGCTAAAAGTTAAGCATGTGCTTTAGTACTTTGCTGAGTAGGAATGGGATTACTCAGATACTTGAAGTGCTTTTCTGAATCAAAGACTATATTCTCCAGTGCATCGTCCAGACTGGTTTTAAATGTCTCAGGTGATGGGAATTCCATTATTACCCTTGGGAAAGTATTTCATGGTCTACAAGTTCTCTCACTCTTTAGGAAGTTTTAGTTGACTACATTCTGTTTTAACAAAGAAGAGCACGCGGCACTGAATCCAGACTTTTACATGAGATTTTCAGTAACAATTCAATAAACAAGAGCCTCTGTAGCAGCAGTTACTGGTTATCACAACATGCACTCTGTACCTCCCTCTTTTTCTCCAAGATATCTGCTGTGATCATTTATTTGTAAGACTTCAATTACACAAGGTCAGTTTACACCAATTTAGAATGTATGCTCTTCTGGGCAGGGGACATGTGCTTTATTGTTAAGTTAAAGCAGCATGCAAAGTTATGACGCTATATAAAATTGTAAAACTGAAAACAACAACCTGGAGAAGCACAGCAGGACTCAGCTGATCCACTTCACATGAAGACTTTTTGAGAATCCCAATTAAAACCTTTGATGTTTGGCCTTGAGCAATGTGGAGATTCAACATCTCAGCATGCATATTATGGAAACCTCTCACACAACGTTTATTAAGAACCTGAGGGAATAATTCAGCTGCAGGCAGAAATATGTCCTTTTTGTGCCCTCTTCTCCTTGTCGGTTTTCATTCTAATCACCCGTCCCTATGGTATAGCTCAAAATCAACAAAACAAAAGGAAATGATATTTTGATCCACAGCTGGACAACACTGTGATCTGTCAGCTCATCCCTCCATGCACAGAAAAGAACTTCTCTTCAGGTGAAGGACAAGGTCCAGGATCAAAAGGAGAATATTCTCTCCCTCTTTTCTTTCTTCTCACAAATTGTCTCTTCTCCTTCTGGATTTAGGTGCTTCATCCAATTATAATTACCTACAAAGACTGGATCCCCTTCCTTAAAGTAAACTCATTCCAGTTAGACTAAGCTCTAATTTTTTCTTATCGGGATCCTTTTACTCTAGACACACACTTAATATTTTAAGAGAAAAATTCTTAAGGCAAATCAATAGTAATGAGCTCTAAAGACTGTTCCAGTTCAGGCAGTCATTTTGGATAAGCACATTACATAACAGATAGCTTTCAGGAATGCCTAACAAGTCTTGGAAACCCTCGTTTAATGGAGAGTCCAAAGAATGGAGTGGCTTCACACAGGGCAACACAGCCTGGGGCTGTATTAACTTTGAAACTAATTCCCTAGTTGGTTTTGGGGGCAGGATGGGATGACAGACACACAGCCCCACTGATCTTGCCACTGCACAGGTCTCATAGTGGGGGTGGGAGGGAAGGGAGCACAAAAGAGGTGGCTTGAACCTCCTTTGATGAGAACTGGGGGAAGATCTGTGAATGCAGGGGATGGACCCTCAACATGCAGATCTGGAGGAACTGCTGGGCCCTCTTGTTTTATTCACCAGTCTTTCAGGCAAAGTTTCATTGACTGAAATGGCCAAAATTCAACATCCTTACAAAAGGATCACCTTCCAAATTGTGGGAGCCTTTTACTGAGATTCTGCAATATTTTGTGTGAATCAAGATTTAGTTGACACACTAGGATCTTGCTAATATGATCCAGAACTTGCCAACAAGGTAGACCA